>NC_064621.1:52387418-54887418 GCF_023898315.1 Schistocerca nitens
ACCTATGATTTATGTGATCTCAGTAACGATAAAGTTCAAAAAATTGATGTACTGTGGATATGAAAGACCTATGCAAATCTACTTAATGTTTTTGATTGTCTACTTGCACCTAGTTTTCATCTGTTGTTAGGGTAGAATTTACTGAATTTGGTTGCCAATTACTGAAATCTAAACTTGCACATCACTTTGTCATTAAAACATATAAATATAAGTGACAAATATAAGTGAACAAATGTTGACAAAGTGGAAGATATTTGGGAAATGCTTGAACACGAAACATCCATATTACCAAAAGAACATATAAAAATTTTAGTGGGAGACTTTAATGCACAAGTTGGCAAAGAAATAAAATTTAAATCAGTAGTTGGAGATTATCCAGCACACGCAAGAACCAACAGAAATGGGGAAAGACTCTTAGATTTTTGTAGACAGTTTAATCTAAAATTAATGTCGACATGTTTCAGGAAACTTGCAAGAAAGAAAAAAACGTGGGTATCACCTAATCCAAATCAAGGTGAATATCAGTTGGACCATGTGGCAATAACGACTCGCAACTACAAGGAAATCTTGGATGTCAGAGTGAGGAAGGGCCTAAACATAGACTCAGATCATTATCTGACAGAAATAAAGACCATGTTCCAACGAAACAAACCAAAACCAAAACCAAGAAGATTTCCAAGAGTAAACACTAAATTTCTCCTGCAAAAGCAGGACAAATTCTGTCATATACTTAACACAAGAAAAATGGATAATTGGGAAGAAATTAAAGAAACAATGATACAGTCAGTTAAAGAAATGGGACAGCCACGAAGAATACCAAAACACAGATGGTGGAATGAGCTGTGTGATGAAGCAATTGACAATCGACTAAAGGCATGGAAAAAATGGAACAGTAATAAGAAACACGAATACTGGGAAGAGTTTAAAGAAGAAAGGAAAAAGACAGCAAAAATCATCAGATCAGTGAAAAGAAAATATGACAAAGACAGATTAGAAGAAATGGATTCTGATTTCAAAAGGAACAACACTAGAGACTTCTATAAGACTTTCAGAGAAGTTTTAACAGGATTCCAGTCACCAAGTTTACATTTTAAAGATAAAAATGGAAAAATGGTTTTAAGCAATAAAGAGAACTGCAAAATCTTAGCTGAATACTTTGAAAATCTATTAAATTGTGAGGAGCCTAATGACAGGTTACAATTTCAAAAACCACAACATGAAAATCCACTGTCGGAACCACCTACAGTAGAAGAAATAGAAAAGATTATCAAAGCATTGAAGAATAACAAAGCACCAGGTGAGGATGGGATAGTGGCAGAAATGTGGAAACTAAGGGGCTTATCCGCATGTCAGAAAATTCACAAAGTAATTAAAGACATTTGGACAAAAGGAATCATACCCAGTGACTGAAAACCGGCATTGCTCCACCCTCTCCATAAAAAAGGAGGTAAAACAGACACCAACAACTACAGGGGCATATCCTTGTTACCAGTGACATACAAAATACTTTCTAAAGCACTTTTAAATAGAATAGAGGAACAAGCAGGACCTAATATAGGAGATTATCAAGCAGGATTTAGAAAAGGTAGATCATGTGCAGAACAGATTCTTAATTTAAAAACAATTATGAGAGTGAGCTATACAAAATAAAAATACAGTAGTTACTTTCGTAGACTTCAAGAAGGCCTACAACTCAGTTGACAGACAAACACTATTCCAGATACTTTATGAATCAGGGATAGATGAAAACACCAGAAGACTTGTTGAACAAACGCTCACAGATACAACATCAAGAATTAAGTTTCAAGGCGAAATTTCTGAACCATTCAAAATCAAAACAGGAGTTCGACAAGGTGACGGACTGTCCCCAATTCTCTTTAACTTGGTTTTAGATAAAGTAGTAAAAACATGGGAAAACACATTAAAAAACAGAGGCACAAAGGGTATAAGCATGGGCCAAGGAAAGAACAAATTTGAAGTAAAATGTTTAGCCATTGCAGATGATATGGCATTGATAACTGAAAACCGAACAGACGCAACAGTTATGCTTGATATGTTACACGAGATTGCTGAAAAGACTGGGCTAAAAATATCCTACAAAAAAACCGAGTATATAGAACACAAACATAATACAGAAAAGTTTATGAAAACAAAGTATGGAAAAATTAAAAGAGTTGATAGATTCAAATACCTGGGGGAGTGGATCCAAGCCAATGGACTGGATAACACAACAAATAAAGAAAGAATAAAAAACTTGGAATTTGCATATAAATTAACACAAAACTACTACAATAAGAAATCAATATCCATAAAAGCAAAGATTAAACATTATAATTCAGTTATTAGGACACGAGCAACATATGGATCAGAGTGCCTAACATTGAATAAGAAAGGCGAATTAAGAGAACTAGAAAAAAAGAGAGAGAAAAATATTAAGAAAAATTCTAGGTCCTGAGAAAAACAAGGAAAATAGGTGGATTAAAAGAAGAAATGAAGATCTATACAAAAATACAGAAAAGATCACAGATACAATGAGGAAGAGACTGCTAAAATTTTATGGACATTTAAAAAGAATGGAAGAAACACGGATTACAAAGAAAATTTTTAATTACGTTAGTAAGCTGAAAAATACTGTAGGATGGATAGAAGCAGTAAAGAAAGACGCCAACAAAATAGGTGTTACAGAAGAAATAATATGTGACAGGAATAACTTTAGGCTACTTATAGAAAACGCAAACTATGAAGAAGATGCGCCAAAACCTCGACCCAAGAGTGTGGACAGATGAGCAGAGATGAGCAGTTGGCGAGAAAATGAAGAAGTACTGGGAAGAACGGAAGAAAAAGAAACACCAAAAGTCTTAAGTTGTATGCGGTCCATAGCTGGCAAAATTAATGTGGAATGTTTCCCTCTATTATATATATATATATATATATATATATATATATATATATATATATATATATCTAAAAAGAAAGATGATGAGACTTACCAAACAAAAGCGCTGGCAGGTCGATAGACACACAAACAAACACAAATATACACACAAAATTCAAGCTTTCGCAACAAACTGTTGCCTCATCAGGAAAGAGGGAAGGAGAGGGAAAGACGAAAGGATGTCTTTCCCTCTCCTTCCCTCTTTCCTGATGAGGCAACAGTTTGTTGCGAAAGCTTGAATTTTGTGTGTATATTTGTGTTTGTTTGTGTGTCTATCGACCTGCCAGCGCTTTTGTTTGGTAAGTCTCATCATCTTTCTTTTTAGATATATTTTTTCCACGTGGAATGTTTCCCTCTGTTATATATATATATATATATATATATATATATATATATATATATATATATATATATATATATATATAACAGAGGGAAACATTCCACGTGGAAAAATATATCTAAAAAGAAAGATGATGAGACTTACCAAACAAAAGCGCTGGCAGGTCGATAGACACACAAACAAACACAAATATACACACAAAATTCAAGCTTTCGCAACAAACTGTTGCCTCATCAGGAAAGAGGGGAAGGAGAGGGAAAGACGAAAGGATGTGGGTTTTAAGGGAGAGGATAAGGAGTCATTCCAATCCCGGGAGCGGAAAGACTTACCTTAGGGGGAAAAAAGGACAGGTATACACTCGCACACACACCCATATCCATCCACACATACAGACACAAGCAGTGTGTCTGTATGTGTGGATGGATATGGGTGTGTGTGCCAGCGCTTTTGTTTGGTAAGTCTCATCATCTTTCTTTTTAGATATATATATATATAGGGAAACATTCCACGTGGGAAAAATATATCTAAAAACAAAGATGATGTGACTTACCAAACGAAAGCGCTGGCACGTCGATAGACACACAAACAGACACAAACATACACACAAAATTCAAGCTTTCGCAACAAACTGTTGCCTCATCAGGAAAGAGGGAAGGAGAGGGAAAGACGAAAGGATGTGGGTTTTAAGGGAGAGGGTAAGGAGTCATCCCAATCCCGGGAGCGGAAAGACTTACCTTAGGGGGTAAGTCACATCATCTTTGTGACTATATGAATGACACTTGCACATCGTAATAAAACTGATTATGGTGAAAGTACTAACCTATCTTGGATCATATGAAGTGAACGATACAGCACTGAAGAAATAAAACCCAAAATTCCACTACTAAATAGCTATGTGAAAATGTTTGAATGTCAACATTTATAAATACTTCATGCAATTACAATGGTAATTGTAGACTGCTCAAAAAAGATAGACAATTCATTTTATTTTCTTTATGAAATGTATGTTCTTTGATACATGTTGTTAAGAGGTAAATCTTTGTTGTTTCTTGCAGCATCAAAATCCTTCCCTCCTGTATGTGCTGAGCATTAGTGACAGTCAGGAAGTTAGTTTCAATGCGGAGCAGGACATATCTTCAGAATTTGAGTGTCACATATCACGTGATAGTACAAGGTGCACAAGGGTCAGAGCTGTAAATGCTCCATGCTGGTGCCGCAATACTCTCATGTGCCACAGCTTGCGTTATCGAGTTCAAACTGTGTCTAGGTTTTCCTCTAAGTCCCTACTGATAGTAGTAAATTTTGTACGCAACATGGAATCCAAAATAAAAGAAAGGACTGTCAATTCCATAATGCTACACGATTTACGTGTGGGAAACATGATCATCAATCTAGTACGCCTAATAGCACACAGCGGTGTAAGGACATCAGTACTCTCTCTTCCAGTAATGCTCCGGTGAATCCAGTGGTTCCCAGCCCTAACTATGTCTACATGTTCTCCATGTTATTGGTAATTGGGCTGGAACTTCCCCAATTAGATTCGGTTGCCCAGTGTATCCCTAGTGTCACAATCCACCACACATCAGTCAGTAGTTACACCGAGAGTAGTATCTGAACTCATACCTTCCACCACAGGTGATGTGGCAGGTCCTGGACTCCAGCCCACTGCCTCTGACCCACATAGTTGTGGTTGTGTAGACTCTGAAGGTGATTCTCCAGACAATGCTCGAATTGTGAATTTGTATCAATGTCAGATCGCAATGGTTCACACGGGGCCATCAATTTTGCAGTTAATGTGGTAAGCTCTGAGTGCAAACAGCAACTTACTTCGAGTCTGTCCGTGTGCTACAAAAGTCAGGTGCACATGGTGGTGGTGGTTGTTGTTGTTGTTGCAATCTTCAGTCCAGAGACTGGTTTGATGCAGCTCTCCATGCTACTCTATCCTGTGCAAGCCCAGTACCTACTGCAACCTACATCCTTCTGAATCTGCTTAGTGTATTCATCTCTCGGTCTCCCTCTACGATTTTTACCCTCCAATACTAAATTGGTGATCCCTCGATGCCTCAGAACATGTCCTACCAAGCGATCCCTTCTTGTCAAGTTGCACCACAAATTCCTCTTCTCCCCAATCCTATTCAGTACCTTCTCATTAGTTATGTGGTCTACCCATTTAATCTTCAGCATTCTTCTGTCCATACAAATACTTTCAGAAAAGACTTCCTGACACTTAAATCTATACTTGCTGTTAACAAACTTATCTTCAGAAACACTTTCCTTGCCATAGCCAGGCTACATTTTATATCCTCACTACTCAACCATCAACAGTTATTTTACTCCACAATTAGCAGTGTCTCATTTCCTAATATAATTCCCTCAGTATCACCAGACTTAAGTTTACTATATTCCATTATACTCTTTTTGCTTTTGTTGATGTTCACCTTATATCCTCCTTTCAAGACACTGTCCATCCTGTTCAACTGCTCTTCCAGGTCTTTTTCTGTCTCCAGCAGAATTACAATGTCATCGGTAAACCTCAAAGTTTTTATTTATTCTCCATGGATTTCAATTCCTACTCCAAAATTATCTTCATTTCCTTTGCTGCTTGCTCAGTATACAAATTGAATAACATTGGGGATAGACTACAACCCTGTCACACTCCCTTCTCTACACTACTTTCATGCCCCTCGACTCTTGCAGCTGCCATCTGGTTTCTTCAAATTGTAAATAGCCTTTCGCTCCCTGCATTTTACCCCTGCCACCTTCAGAATTTGAAAGAGAATATTCCAATCAATATTGTCAAAAGCTGTCTCTAAGTATACAAATGTTAGAAATGTAGGTTTGTCTTCCCTTAATCTATCTTCTAAGATAAGTCATAGGGTCAGTATTGCCTCATGTGTTACAACATTTCCACGGAATCCAAACTGATTTTCCCTGAGGTTGGCTTCTACCAGTTTTTCAATTTGTCTGTAAAGAATTTGTGTTAGTATTTTGCAGCCGAACCTTATTAAACTGATAGTGCGGTAATTTTCACACCTGTCAGTACCTGCTTTGTTTGGGATTGGAATTATTATATTCTTCTTGAAGTCTGATGGTATTTCGTCATACATCTTGCTCGCCACATGGAAGAATTTTGTCATGACTGGCTCTCCCAAGGCTATCAGTAGCTCTAATGAAATGATGACTACTCCCAGGACCTTGTTTTGACTTAGGTCTTTCAGTGCTCTGTCAAATTCTTCATGCAGTATCATATCTCCCTTCTCATCTTCATCTATGTCCTCTTCCATAAAATTGCCCTCCCTTCTATAGACCCTCTATACAATGGTTCCACCTTTCTGATTTCCCTTTTTCGCTTAGGATTGGTTTTCCATTGGAGCAGAAGTGGTTCTCTTTTCTCCAAAGGCCTCTAATTTTCCTGTAGGCAGCATCTATCTTATATCTAGTGATATATACTTTTACATCCTTACATTTGTCCTCTAGCCATTCCTGCTTAGCCATTTTGCACTTCCTGTCAGTTTCATTTTTTAGACGTTCATATTTCCTTTTGCCTGCTTCATTTACTGCATTTTTATAGTTTCTCCTTTCATTGATTAAATTAAATCTTTCTTTTGTTACCCAAGAATTTCTATTAGCCCTCGTCTTTTTATCTACTCAATCCTCTGTTGCCTTCACTATTTCACCTCTCAAAGCTACACATTCTTCTTCTACTGATTTCCTCTCCCCTGTTCTTATCAATGATTCTCTAACGCTCCCTCTGAAACTCCCTACAACCTCTGGTTCTTTCAGTTTATCCAGGTTGCATCTCCTTAAATCCCTGCCTTTTTGCAGTTTCTTCAGTTTTAATCTACAGTTCATAACCAATAGATTGTGGTCAGAGTCCACATCTGCCCCTTCAAATATCTTACAATTTAAAACCTGGTTCCAAAATCTGTCTTACCGTTATATTATTTATTTATTTATTTATTTATTCCATGTGATCTGATGGTACACAGTATGTTGCAGATGTCGGAAAATATCATTTAACATTGTTAACATGTATTAACGTAAGCCTATAGTATCCTAATGTATTATATTGCTCAATGTTTTCAATTTAACACAACCAGCAAGATTACTGTTCTAAGTATTAATTTACCGAGTAAAAACAGTGACACAACAAATATGACTTCACGGCTTTGCTAAATTTATGTTATCTTTGATGGACTTCATACTAGTGGGAAGATTGTTGAACAGTTGGAGGCCCATGTGGAAAACTCCCTTTTTACACAGTTGAGTGTTTGTACGTATAACATGCAGGTTTGCATTTTTCCTGGTGTTGTGTTCATGTATTTCATTATTTTTTACGAGTCTGGGGTCAGTTGGCACTCTGTGTTTTCTGAAGAATTTTAGTCTCAAGAATGTAGAGGCAAGGCAGTGTAAGGATTTCCAACTTTCTGAAGATGGGTTTGCAGGAGTCTCTGGGTTTGCTCTCAGTAATAATCCTCATTGCTCTCTTCTGGATTCTGAATGTGCTCAGAGCAGTTGGAGCATTTCCCCAGAATATTACACCATATTTTAGGTGGGCTTGTATATAAACGTAGTATGCACTGGTTAATGTTTTCAGGCTAGCAGATGTTTTCAGTACACTTAATGCATAACAGCCAGTACAAATCCTGGCATTTACCTTTCCTGTATGTGTATTCCATTTCAGGTTATCTTGAACCCACAGACCTAGGAATTTGAAAACAGTGTCAGTATCTATTGACTGGTTATTTATAGTGACAGATGGCTGAGAGGAATTTGCATTGTGTGTTGTGTGGAAGTTCATGGAAGCTGTCTTTTTGGTATTGATAGCTAATCTGTTGATTTTTGCCCAGTTGCTGAGTTGATCAGTAGCCAAGTTCACAGCTTTTTGCACAGCCTCTGTATTCTCCCCTTTGAGGAGTACAGTTGTGTCATCAGCAAATATTATTGTTTTGTGTGCATCAACATTCAGGCTCCAAGTCATTAATATACAGGAGGAAAAGTAGGGGTCCCAATACTGAGCCCTGTGGAACACCTTGCTTTACAGTGTTATTACTTGATAGTATTTCGGTTATTGAGTTGCTTTGTCTATTAGTATATTTCATGCTGACTCTCTGCATCCGATTGGTTAGGAATGTAGCAATCCAGTTGTTTGCAATTCCTCTGGTACCGTAGTGTTCTAATTTTTCCAGTAATATTTTGTGGTCAACGGTGTCAAAAGTCTTTGACAGATCCAGAAATATGCCTGTTATGGGTTGTTTTCTATCTAACAGTTCTAAAAGCGTATTTATGCAATCATATACTGCAGTTTCAGTAGATTTGTTGCTTCTGAACCCATGTTGAGCTAAACTTAGTAAATCTTTTTTTTCAATGAAGTCCATCATTTTTTTGGACATTATTTTTTCAAAAACTTTAGAAAAGCAGGATGAGATTGAGATAGGCCTGTAGTTATTCATATCTTTATTATCACCTTTTTTGAAGACAGGAATTACTTTAGAAAGTTTCAGAGCTTCAGGGAAGATACCTGCCTGGAAAGAACAGTCACAGAGGTGAGTTAATGGTTCAGCAATTGTGTTCACAATTTTTGATTACAGCTGCTGGGATACCATCAATTCCAGCTGAATATGAATTTTTTAACTCTCTGAGGGCTTTTGCAACATCATTTTCAGTGACTTTGGTAATGAAAATTGACTCTGCACATGTGTGATATTTTTGGTTTGCTGGTTGGTAATTTGTGTTAGGATTATTTTGGACCAGTTTTTCAGCTATGCTTGTAAAGAAATTGTTGAATGAGTTCACCACAACTTCAGGATTAGATATAGATTCATTGTGGAGTTTGATTTCTATGTTCGCACGTGAAGCTTTCATTTCCCCTCTTTCCCTTTTTATGATATTCCACATTGCTTTTACTTTATTGCTTCTTAGGTTACATGTATAGTTTTTATAGTATTCTGTTAGTTGGGGGGAGTCACTACTTTGTTTACATAACATATGGAGTATTCTTTTATGTTTGCAAGAGATTTTTATAGCTGGTGTAATCCAACTCTTGTTTCTATTATTATTTATTCTTACTGGTTTTTGTGGAAAGGCCTCTTCAAAGTGGTGGATCATTTTGTCAAGAAATATGTTGAATTTCATGTTGACATCATTGGCTGTGTACATCTCTGTCCACTTTTCTTTACTAAGGAGGGCATTTAGCTTGTTCAAGTTCTCTTGGGTGAAAAACCTTCGTAAAGTTTTAGGTGGGACTGGGTTTGAGGTATCTTTGCTAACATTGACCTTTAGAATAACAGCTTGGTGGTGACTGAATCCTGCATTGTATACTTCTAGAGTTGGGTTAAGTTTATTTATATTTGCAAAAATTTGATCTAGAGCTGTCTTGGACGTGGGTGTTATTCTAGTGGGCTCGTTTACAAGGCCATGCAGATTATAAGTTTTTGCAATGTTAATCAATGTTTCCCTGTTTCTGTTGTGGGTGAGAAAGTCTTTATTAAAGTCACCACATATGATCACCACCTGTTTCCACTGACTTATTTTGGATAGAAACAAGTCCATTTGTAACAGAAAATCATTAATACTACTGGAGGGGGGGACGGTAGATTGTAGCTACAATTAGATTTAGATCTGTAAGCTTTATGGCTGCACATTCAAAGATCTTATCTGTTCCTATTTCCTTTAGGGTAGGAAGTGGGCTATATTCAATGTGTTGTTTGATGAAGATGGCAACCCCACCATATCCATCACTTGATCTGGAGTAGTGTTCACACAATTTGAAGTTGGGTAGTGAGATTAGCTTAACCACATCAGTGCAGAGCCAGTGCTCTGCTAGGCATACTACTGAGATACCACTGAGTTCACTGGTCAGCAAAACACTTAAGTCATCAGTTTTGTTGCTCAAGGATTGGACATTGTGATAATACATTTTCAGGTCTGAGTGGGGTTTACTCAGGGGGCTCGAAGTCATATTTACTGTGTCACTGACCTTTAGTTTAAATTGTGCTGTATTCCAGGTATGTTGACTTCTGAGCAGTTGTGCTGGTTCTGTTGGTTGTCCTTGGCAGCCATCTCATCTTCCAGGTGGGCCTGAAAAGTATCCACATGCACTTCACACTGTTGAGGCATCACATTGACGTTTTGGAGGGATGTCTCGATAATGTTCACCATCACATTATTGATCCTTTCAGGTTCCTGACCTTTTTTAGGGGTCAGGGGGTTTGTGTTTCATCTCTGTGACTTCGCGACCCATTTGTCTAGTGTAGTTTGCACAGTATGGCCACTATTACTCTTTTTATTTCCCATCTTGTTTGTCTTTATCCAATTGCTTATTAGCGTCTGTTTATGGTTTCTGACTTTTGGTTTCTTATTGTCACCCATAGTTGTCAGGACGGCCAGTCTATTGCAGATAATCTCCTTGCCACATTTGTTTAGGTGTAAGCCATGTGTTGTGAAGTGGTTTCTGGCTAGTCTCTCTATTTCAAAGTTCACAGTAATTCTTTTTTTGTACGCATGTTTAGCTAAATTCAGAGTCTGTATCATGTGGAGGTTTGCAGTATTAATTTTACTATTTAAATTTTGAACATCATATCTCCTGGGTATAGGATGGATAATGATATTCATTTTGTGACTTAGAGCGAGTATTGGTTCCAATGGTTCTACCACATGCTTCAACATTAGATCGAGAGGTTTGTCTATATCGTTAGAACCCCCTATTACAATCAAAGTATCACGTGTACCGAAGCTTCTTGTCAAATATTCTGCGTTTTTTATCACTTCTTTTAGTGGGGCGCCAGGTTTTACTATGCTTTTTACCTGGTATGAGGGCCCTAGTTTGTCTTGCAGTATTTGAGCACAGTCTCTTCCATGACTGTCACTTAATATTAGTACTTTCATTTTTTCTGAGATTTTCTTGCTATGTAACGTTCTGGAATTTCTTTTGTTTTTGTCCTGCACATATATTGGTGCTTGAGAGATTATGTTCGTCGGCAGATTATTCATACACTTTGTGGCGGATTGTTCACTTTGGGTTAATTTTTGCGTAAGATATTGAGCAAAGTTAGACTGCAAATTGACCTTGCTAGCATCTTGCACCCGGCGGTCATCAGTAGTTACACTTTTAAAATCACTTTCTGGATCCATTTCACGTAGGCGTACCCCCACATTAGCTTTGTTTTCAGTTGCAGTTTGTTTACATTCAGATCTTACAGGGCTACGATCACACGTGGCGCTAGACAACACACAATTTCTGAGCATTGCATTCTGAGCACGATTTACGGCTTGACTATTTCTCGTAGTACGTTGTCCCGTCAAACGGCAGTTTTTGTTACCGATATTTACGTTCGGTGTGCGGATAACGAGTTCATTGTTCGTGGTTTTATTGGTTACTGCCACTTCAAGTTCATTACACTTCACTAATAGTTCATGATAATTCACCAGTAGGCTTTCAAGCTTCAGGTTGAGGTCCATTATTTCTTGTTTCAACGACGTAATTATGTGATCCTGCGTTTTTAGAGTATTGTTTACTTTGGATTCAGTTGCTTGTATGATGCACTGGCAGCATGTCCACTGTTCTTCACTGTTAAAGTATTTCAGGTTAACTTTGACGCATTTTTCGTGATACCAGTAATTACAGTTAATACACAGAATACATCGTATAACTCTTTTCGAACATATTTTGCACTTATTACGGTCGAAATTCGTTGGAACTGCGGGATCGGCAATTTGTACACTTTTACCCGGAGCCATCTTTTTCTGAAACCTTTCAGTGTCTCCAGGCCTCTTCCATGTATAAACCTTCTTTCATGATTCTTAAACCAAGTGTTAGCGATGGTTAAGTTATGTTCTGTGCAAAATACTAGCAGGTGGCTTCCTTTTTCATTCCTTCACCTCCATTCCATTTTCACCTACTAACATTTTCGTCTCCCTTCGCTGTCTGAATTATTTCGTTAATCTCATCATACATTTCTTCAATCTCTTCTTCATCTGCGGAGCTAATTGGCATATGTACTTGTACTACTGCAGTAGGTGTGGGCTTTGTGTCTATCTTGGCTACAATAATGCATTCACAACGCTGTTCGTAGTAGCTACCCGTGCTCCTGTTTTTTTTATTCATTGTTAAACCTACTGCTGCATTACCCCTATTGGATTTTGTATTTATAAACCTGTATTCACCTGACCAGAAGTTTTGTTCCTTCTGCCACTGAACTTCATTAATTCCTGGTATATCTAACTTTAATCTATCAATTTTCCTTTTAAGATTTTCTAATCTGCCTGCCCGATTA
The DNA here is from genome assembly GCF_023898315.1 of Schistocerca nitens. Lineage (NCBI taxonomy): Eukaryota > Metazoa > Arthropoda > Insecta > Orthoptera > Acrididae > Schistocerca > Schistocerca nitens. The sequence goes on from NC_064621.1 coordinate 52,399,969, forward strand.
AGGGATCTGACGTTCCCCGCTCCGATCCACAAAGGAATCTGTTTGTTTTATAGTGTTTGAATCATTTGATTCACAGAACATTTTTGCTATGGACAATGTGCTTCAAGTACCTTCTAATTTACTCCCACAGCAATTTCAGAACCAAACTGCCAAACTTTGTGACAAATATTCTGACACATTTCAAGAGGTACTCGATAAAGCTAAGGGGTTCAGCCCTTAAACAGGGTGCACAGCCTGTTTCACTGAGCCCGGCCGGCCCTGCAAGCACTCAGAGACGCCATTGCAGCTCAGTTGCATAGGCTACAGGACACTGACATCTCTTGGCCACTTTTCAGCATCTCAGTGGGCATCATCAGTTGTGGTGATAAAGAAAGTTATGCCTTTGTGCCGACTTCAAGGCAACAGTTAATTCGGAGACAGTTGTTGATTAGTTCCCACTCCTTTGACCTGAAGATTTGATGGACCACCTGAACGGAGGACAATAGTTTTTCAAAGTTGATCTCGCTGAAGCGTACCTTCAGCTGCTTCTGGATGATGCTTCCAAGCAATTTGTGGCTATCAGTATGCACACGGGACACTTTCAGATTCAATATCTTCTATATGGATCAGTGTCCACCCAGCTCTTGTTCCAACAGCTTCTCAAGCAGCTGGTCACGAAGGTTCGTTCTTGCTCAAGCTATTTGGATGACATCACTGTGTCTTGTAGAACTCCTGAGGAACATTTATTGAACTTAGAACAGTTATTTCAGGTCTTGTCCTACTCTGGTCTGTGTTGCAACAGATGCACATGTACATTATTTGGCACTAAAGTTGAGTAAATTGGACATGTAATAAATGGACAGGCTATCCATCCCAGTTGTCGTCTTTTGGAAGCCATCAGTGTCTTTCTGCACCTATGAATTTTTTGAACTCCAGGCAGTTATGGGCAAACTTACTACATCAAGTTTCTCCCGGACACTGCCCAAATCGCCGCTCCAGTCCACAGGTTTCGCTGTAAAGGAGTAGTGCTGCAGTGGATTACTGAGTGTGACCATGCATTTCAGCACCTTAAACGAGAAGTTGTTCTCTCCGATCAGTGCCTTGTCCATTATGATCTGGAAAAGCCACTTTTCTTGGCAACTGATGCAAGTTCTTATGGCATAGGTCAATCCTGTCTCACCTAGTTGATGGCGTAGAAGGCCCATTGGGTTCACGTCTAAGGTCCTCACCCACTGAAACTGTTCTCAGATAGAGAAAGAGGCCTTAGCGATCATATATGGAGTGACCATATTCTATCACTACCACACGTTCAAACATTCTACTTAGTCACTGATCACAAGCCACTGACATCCTTGTTCAATGCAACAAAAGGGCTACCTGATAGGACAGCATCAAACTTACAGTTATGGGCTCTCATTTTGTCCAACTATCAGTAAGACATTTTGTTTCAGACCAACACAAAACACACCAATGTGGACCCCTCTCCAGGCTCCCTGCAGGACAGGATGCAGCCTTCATTTCCCCGGATGGCACCTGTTTCTAAGTTGAAGATGCTGAACAGTCAGCTCCAAGCATTTTCCACTGGATGCCAAACATATTACTCAAGAGTCAGCCAAGGATTCTGACCTCACCATGACTCCATTATGTTCGGGACGGACGGCTGTCTTAGAGATCTTCGATTTGTCATGCCAGTGTTTGCTGCTTTTTTGGCATCCGTCACTTCTTGTCCAGTCACTTGAGGGTCCTCCTCCTGCACACAGAGAATGGTCAGATGTATGTCATCATCCCTCAGTCTTTGCGCCAAAGAGTTTTGCAGTTGCTTCATCAACAATATTGGGGTGCAGTAACAACTAAGCAACTAGCCTGTCAGCACTGCAATTGGACTGGCATGGATCGATACATCGAACGCATGACTGTACTCCTGTACTGAGAACCAGGCACCACCCAGAAAGCAATTCTTCAGCTGGCTGAAACTATCCGTCCCATGGCAATGCATACATGTAAATTTTCTGGGTCCCTTCTGGAGCACCCGACGATGGCTTCTGCTCTCTGAAGCCTTCAGTCGATTTTCCTTCGCCCTTCTAAAGTCATCAATGACGAGCCCAGCAACCATCTGGGCCATACGGAGTGTCTTCTGTGATTTTTTTTTTTTTTTTTTAGGGCACAAAACTGCTACTGTCATAAGCGCCCATTCTGTGGCTTAGGGAAGGGTAAAAAACCGAATGGGAAATCAGCAGCAATGGGAGCGAAACTCAAAAAGGGGGAAACTAAAAACAGAAGGAAATCTTAGAAAACTATGATAGAGGGGGAGGGGGGCAGTTGTTTTCCCCATAAAAGAACTTCAAAGGACCGATGTCATCTCAATGACACAAACTCGAGGACGCGATCAGCTGATTGCATTTCATCTGCTAAAATGGAAGATATATCACACGACAGCTGTAAACAGGCACGTAGCGGATTAAAATAGGGCCACTGAAGTAAAAGGTCCATGGTTGAGAGCAGTGGGGACAAAGTGGGGGAGGATCGCCACTTAAACTATGTCGATGGCTAAAAAGACTGTGCCCTATCCGGTGTCTAGTTAAAATTACCTCCTCCCGACGATGAGGTCTGGAGGAAGAGGTCCAAGCACAGGGAAGAGGTTTTATGTCCCATAATTTATTATCGGGAAGTGTAGACCAATGTGCATGCCATAAAAGATCAACACGACGACATAAAATGCTCTGTAGATCGGCTAAGGGAACGATACAAACAGCGGGTTGAGGAAGAGAGTGCAGCCTTGGCCACTATATTGGCTACCTCATTTCCACAGATACCAACGTGCCCTGGGATCCAGAGGAATGCCACAGAGACGCCCCTCAAGTGGAGCAAGTGGAGGCAGAGGTGGACTGGAGGGTGACCAGGATAAAGAGTTTGAGGCTGAGGAGAGAGCTCAGCAAATCCGAGCATATAATATACTGTATCCGCTTATGGTGACGGATGTATTGGACAGCCTGGAGAACAGCGTAAAGCTCCACAGTAAAAACTGAACACTGGTTGGGAATACAAAAGCTATTAGGGCTGTTGCCAACAATATAGGCTCTCCCAACACCAAATGTTGTTTCTGAGCCATCAGTGTAAATAAATGTGGCATCCTCCATTTGCGAGTGTAGAGCAGCAAATGACCAATGTTGAACAAGAGGAGGGATACTATCCTTGGGAAGCTGACAAAGGTCATGGAGCAGGCAGGTCCGGAGGCAAAGCCAAGGTGGTGCTGTTGTCAAGAAAGTTTTAGGTAAGTGGAAGGAGGTTTTAGGAAAGTGGAAGGAGAGAGAATGTAGCAGTTGACGGAAGTGGACTCCCAGTGACAGTAGAGAGGAAGGGCGACCTGCATACCCTAAATCCAAGGAGGCATCGAAAAAAAGGGCGGGGGCTGGATGAGCAAGCATGGAAGACAGATGACTAGCATAATGACTCAGGACAGCTCACCGATTGGACAGCGGAGATTCAGCAGTCTCAGTATAAAGGCTTTCCACGGGCCTGGTGTAAAAAGCTCCAGACGCTAAACGCAATCCACGGTGGTGGACACAGTCGAGACGCCGAAGAATAGATGGCCATGCAGAGGAGTAAACTATGCTTCCATAGTCCAATATCAAGAGCACTAAGGCGCGATGTATGCAGAGAAGGACCACCTGTCCGCTCCCCAGGAGGTACCATTCAGAACACAGAGGGTTTTGACAGATAGCAGGCAGCGAGCCGAAAGATATGAAACGTGGGAGGACCAGCACAGTTATCTGTCAAACGTAAGTTCCAAGAATTTAGCGAAGTCCGCGAATGGAAGGTCAACAAAGCCTAGACGTAGGGAAGGCAGAGGAAACTCCTTACGTTGCCAAAAATTAACACAAACGGTCTTACTGGGAGAAAAACGGAAGCTGGTTTCGATGCTCCAAGAGTGGAGGCGATCGAGACATCCTTGAAGACGTCGTTCAAGAAGGCTGGTCTGTTGAGAGCTGTAGTAGATCGCAAAATCGTCCACAAAGAGGGAGCCCTAGACATCGGGAAGGAGACAATCCATAATTGGATTTATGGCGATGGCAAACATTACAAACACTGCGGCATCCTGTTTTCTCGGGAGAAAGTACGGGAGAGAGTAGTGTTCACCCGCACCTTAAATGTGCGCTCTGTTATAAATTCATGAATAAAAAGGAGTAGCCGACCTCGAAAGCCCCAAGAGAACAGTGTGTGGAGGATGCCTGTCCTCCAACAGGTATCATATGCTCTCTCCAGATCAAAAAATTTTGCTAGCGTTTGGCATTTCCTGAGAAAATTGTTCATGATATAAGTGGAGAGAGCAATAAGATGGTCAGCTGCAGAACAATGCTTTTGGAATCCGCATTGGGCAGGTGTTAAAAGGTGTTGGCATTCCAGCCACCAGGCTAAACGGCAATTCAACATAAGCTTCAAAACCTTACATACACTACTCATGAGAGGTATGGGGCAATAGCTAGAGGGGAGATGTTTGTCCTTTCCAGGTTTCGGAACTGGAATGACGATAGCTTCCTACCATCTTCTGGGAAAGGTACTGTCGGTCCAAATTCAATTATAAAGGTAAAGGAAGTAACGCAAACTACGGTATGATAAATGCAGCAACATTTGGACGTCGGTGCCATCCAGTCATGGGGTGAAAGAGCAAGAAGAAGAGAGTGCGTTTTGGAGTTCCCGCATAGAGAAAACAGTATTATAGCTTTCGTTATTTTGAGAGGAGAAAGCAAGAGGTCGCACTTCCTCTGTTTATTTGGGAGATTGACTAGTGGGTAATTAGAAGATCTTGAAATCTAAGCAAAGAGTTGACCCAACGAGTTAGAAATTACGACTGGATCCACTAAGGTGCCATGCGTGACAGTGAGCCCACAGATCGGGGACAAACTTGACATGGCGGATAACCATCAAATTTGATTCCACACTACTGATGAGGGAGTGAAGGTGTTAAAAGAGCTGGTAAAGAAGTCCCAGCTTGCCTTCTTGGTATTGCGGATGATGCGACGGCATCATGCATGCAACTGCTTATAGCGGATAGAGTTGTCCAATGTAGGATGGTGGCAGATAACGCGAAGAGCACATCTCCACTCACGTATTGCGTCACGGCATGCCTCATTCCACCAAGGAACTGGGAGGGTACCGGGGAAAATCGGAGGTGTGAGGTACTGAACGTTCCGCAGCTGTAAGAATAACTTCCGTAACACGAGTGACCTGATCATCGATGCTAGGAAAGTGATGGTCATCGAATGTCACTAGGGAGCAAAAAAGTGTCCATCGGCTCGGGAAAACTTGCAGCGTCTTGGGCAGATAGATGGCAGTTGTGGCTGTAATTGAAGGACACATGGAAAATGGTCACTCAAGTGTGTATCAGCGAGAGCGAACCATTCAAAGTGCTGAGCTAACTGAACAATACTGACCGAAAGGTACAAATGAGAGAAATTTTGTTCATGGGCAGCTCCTGCCACCAGCGATCAGCCGGTTGATCAGCCGCCAGCAGTGCGCCTCGGAGACATGGAAGACAGCCGAGGGCGATTACCGCTGGATGGCACTGTAGATGAGACATACTGTGGCGGAGAAGGAGAGGGACTTTGTTTCTTATGAGCCTTCTTGGGAGCAGGACGTTGAGAGATGAGGGAGGAATCGATGGTTGTGAAGTCGGGGTACGTAAAAAATCTTTGCGAGTAGGCTCTTTTTTGCAAGTCCGGGCGTCCAATTTTGGGGCTCATGATTTAGCAGGAGCTGCTAAAGGGTGAGCCGTAGCGTGAGCAGGTGATAGTGGGGAGGTTGAACAGGCGATCTTTGCACTGGCTGATCTGACGACCGTGGCACTAAAGGAAAGATCGCAAGTCTGTGTGGCTACCTCCTTAGTAGGCCGAGGAGATGCACGGACAGTGGCATATTTCCCTGCTGGGGGACAGTGGGCTTTCAACTGGCAAATAACTTACAAGCAGCAAATATATACACCTTTTCCTTCACACGGATTTCCTGAATAATTTATTCATCTTTGAAAACAGGGCAAACACAGCAGCGTGATTGCCCATAAAGTTGATGCAACGAGGGGATGGAGGTGGACAATCACCCTCATGGGCATCCCTGCCACATGTACCGCATTTGGCCGGATTGGAACACGACTGGCTGGTATGATTAAACCACTGACACTGATAGCAATGCGTAGGGTTGGGGATGTAATGGCGAACTGAAATTATCTCATATCCCGCTTTAATGTTTAGTGGAAGTTGAACTCTGTCAAACATTAACAAGAGAGTATGGGTTGGTACCAAGTCCTTGTCAACCCTTTTCATGACTATGTACAGCCGTTATGCCCTGGTCAAACAGGTAGATTTAAATGTCCTCGTTGGACAATCCATCAAGTGAGCATGTATAAACCACCCCATGTGATGAATTTAAAGTGTGGTGCACTTCCACCTGGACAAGAAAGGTGTGTAGCAGTGTATGTAGCAGTGTAGTTCACAGCAATTTTTGTGCCTGTAGGGCACTGACTGTTTCTAACAACTAGGTGCCATTTCATAATCTGGAACAAGACTTTACAGGACCTGCAACTGCGTCAACACATTTCTGAATAATGAAAGAGTTGACTGGGGAGAATTCTTGACCTTTGTCAGACCGAGAAATAACTAGGAACTGTGGAACTGATGGAAGAATTGTCCGTGGCTGAGACTCATCTAACTTTCGCTTGTGGGCAGGAGTTGTAGACGTAGAGGAAACCATTGCGAAAGCATCCCCCATGACTACAGGTGTCTCCGATGGCTCGCTCCTTCCTTGGGGGGCTCTCTCTGAGGGCACTCCTGCCTTAGGTGATTGTTCACACCTTAGGTCACACCTCCCGAGAAACGGACGAAGGGACCAATCGGCACGTTCAGAAGGTATCAGCTTTGGTAATCACACCTCCCTGGGCCTGGCCTTTAACAGGGGGTACGTACATGTCCTATCTGTCTACCCAGGACAGGGAATTACGCATTACCCTGGCACTGGCTACACGTGGGTACGTGTAGCTCAGCCTTCAGACATGTACAGGGAGGAAAGAAAGAGAAAGGGAGGAACAAAGAAAAGGAAATCAGAGAGGTCTCAAATGCCACAGCGGAGAAGAGGGTAAAGAGAAGAGGCAAAGAGAAGAGGCAAAGAAAACAGAAGCACAAAGGGAGGACAGAGACTTTCCAGCATAGAGAGTTCCCGGTTAAAAATACACTTTCTCCTGGATGAAAACACACTTTTTCCGTGTTAAGTGACAGTATACTCTTCCTCGGACCTGTAAAAGTCATCAATCCTTTGAATGTTTATGGTTTTATATACCGACATATAATTTCCCGGCACTTTAGAAAACGGAACTCAGGAAGAAAAACACGTTCTGAAAGACCTTTGATGTGCAGCAGCATGTACGCTGCATATTTTCGTATTACGAAGGTATAAATGTGAATTCCACCAAATAATGCATGTCACTCTCCAAAGTATTGAAACTGAGACTGCAATGCATTTTTGTAAGCGTCATAGCTCATTCACATGATCTTGCCAGCTTATGACAGCAATAGGACATGTGATGTAGTCAGCCAATAGCAAGATCACTCTTAAGTAGCTCGAATACACAAATAAGAAAAGTTAATGGCTTAAATATATATATACATAGCATTCACATAGAATATTGGTCTTTAAGATTAATAAGTTGGAAGAGAAGCTAAGCTTCCACATATAATGTTGATCTTTTTTGCACTTGTTGCACTTTAAGATACACACACAAATGTGCCAGTAAAATTTTTAATAATGCCGCAAATGTCTCATCTTCTGGGCTCGAAACGCTTCTAAATGGTCGTCCTCAAAGAGTTGATTTTTAAATGAGAGTCAAATGCTTTGTGATTTAAGAAATTCATTTTACATTCTCGCACATTAATTCATCTAGCGTAAAAGGAAATCTGCTTTGAATGTAACGCTTTTCAAACCACCATTCGCAATATTTTCCCGCCACCTGTTAGAAATAGGTTCGTTTCAGCAGTTGCAAGAAAGCGCCAGATAACTGGCATCACTGCGCTTGCACAGCTATGATGACGCAGGAAGCCCATATGTTCGTACGTGTAAAACATTAAAAGAGCTTACATATGTCATAAAAGAAACAAGACATCAAAGGATACTTCAAGAGCGTCGGGATTTTGCGAACCATACTAAAGTGCATAATTCAGCTTAAAATGCACATCCGTATGTAAATTTTATTGGAGTACCAATACTCAAGTTTGGTTCTTTATTATAGCATAATGCCATACGTGCATTTGAAATGAAGTGAACAGTTGAAACTAGCCAATAGTCTGAAATTAAACACTTCGTTTCAAATAAGTTGACTGCCTCAGTAGAAAGGATTAATAAAAGCCAAATCTCTTTAGCAAACCAGCAAAAATAACTTCATTGTTCTGTAAGGCGATTAATGCTTGACTGTCAAAGGTGGAAATAAAATCTGAAATTATTAACATATTTTAGCCTGGCGTAATTATGTGAATGTATTTTAAATCATTTGATAGCTCCCGGCCACAAAAATCCATTTTGTTATTTAACGTGAGAGCAATAAACAAAGAGGAAACAACAAAATCACTGAACGTAAACACAGGTAACATGGAAACGACCCACCTCCCCACCACAACTCTGACTGTTCTGTGCATCAGCCCCGTATCTATGATATTTCCGAACTGGGGCAATATTAAGCAGTGGCACCCAGCCACACTTCCGTAACCAGAAGCGGGAGAAGGTACTACTCATACGCGACTCAACTGTGCATGTGCAAGAGCCCGCCTGCAACTGCTCAAACAAATCTAATTTAAACAGTTGTCACGTCACGCTCATCGGTGGCAATTTGTTGTTATAAAGCATTGCATAGCATTCCTAAAGCCTTTGACACACTTTACTGTTGGCAGACACTTGTACGAGCACTGTTTTGTTGTTGCATACGGCGCATTTCCTTTGCAACTTAAGTTTTATTTTCTTTTTCTTCTTCTCCCGTTCATGTTTTGTTGCTGCAGTATCATTCTGCAGTAGCGGGATACAATAATTCCTTTGTTAGAGTATTGGTTCTTACCAGTCAAAATCACAAAAATTTAACTGAAAACTAAATTCTAAACAATTCCTGGGTTTTTCACGGATGAAAAAACTCCGGGTTTTTCCCGGATCTCCCGGTTGTCCCGGGTCGTATACAACCTGTACGTCTTACAGTTACAAGTTGTAATTAATTCTGACTTTCCATATGGTAGTTTGTACCTGGGTTACAAAACCAACTAGCACCACAGATGAGGAGGAGAGTGAGGAAGTGTAAGACAACATAAAAGAAATTATTGAGATAGTGAAGGGAGACGAAAATTTAATAGTCATGGGGGACTGGAATTCGATAGTAGGAAAAGGAAAAGAAGGAAAAGTGGTAGGCGAATATGGACTGTGGAAAAGGAATGACAGAGGAAGTCACCTGGTAGAATTTTGCACAGAGCATAATTTAGTCATAGCTCACACTTGGTTTAAGAATCATGATAGAGGCTTGTATACATGGAAGAGACTTGGCGACACTGGAAGGTTTCACATTGATTACATAATGATAGACATTTCGGAACCATGTTTTAAATTGTAAGACATTTCCAGGAGTAGATGTGGACTGGCCACAATTTACTGGTTATGAACTGTACATTAAAACTGAAGATACTGTAAAAAGACAGGATTTTAAGGAGATGGGACCTGGATAAACTGAAAGAACCTGAGATTGTAGAGAGTTTCAGAGGGAGCGTTACGGAATGTTGACAAGAACAGGGGAGAGGAAAACAGTAGAAGAAGAATGTGTAGCTTTGAGAGATGAAATAGTGAAGGTAGCAGAGGATCAAGTAAATAAAAAGACGAGGGCTAGTAGAAATTCTTGGGTAACAAAAGAAAGATTAAATTAAATCAATGAAAGGAGAAAATATAAAAATGCAGTAAATGAAGCAGGCAAAAGGAAATACGAACGACTAAAAAATGAGACTGACAAGAAATGCAAAATGGCTAAGCAGGAATGGCTAGAGGAAAATGTAAGGATGTAGAAGCATGTATCACTAGGTGTAAGATAGACGCTGCCTACAGGAAAATTAAAGAGGCCTTTGGAGAAAAGAGAACCACCTGTGTGAATATTAAGAGCTCAGACAGAAAACCAGTACTAAGCAAAGAAGGGAAACCAGAACAGTGGAACGAGTGTACAGAGGGTCTAAGAAGGGAGGGAAATATTAAGGAGATGGAAGAGGACATAGATGAGGACGAGAAGGGAAATACGATACTACATGAAGAATTTGACAAAGGGCTGAAAGACTTATGTCGAAACAAGGCTGTGGGAGTAGACAACACTCCATTAGAGCTACCGATACTCTTGAGAGAGCCAGTCAAGACGAAACTCTTCCATCTGGTGAGCAAGATGTACAAGACTGACAAAATACCCTCAGATCTCAAGAAGAATATAATAATTCAAGTTCCAAGGAAATTAGGCACTGACAGGTGTGAAAATTACTGAGCTATCAGTATAATAAGTCATGGTTGCAAAATACTATCACAAATCCTTTACAGAAGAATGGAAAAACTGGTATAAACTGACCTCAGAGAAGATTAGTTTGGATACAGAAATGTAGGAACACACAAGGCAATACTGACCGTATGACTTATCTAATAAGATAGGTTAAGTAAAGCCAAACCTATGATTCTAGTTTTTGTAGACTAAGAGAAAACTTTTGACAGTGTTGACTGGAATACTCTCTTACAAATTCTGAAGGAGGCTGGGGTAAAATACAGGGAGCGAAAGGCTATTTACAATTTGTACAGAAACCAGATGGCAGTTATAAGAGTCAAGGGCCATGAAAGGGAAGCAGTGTAGAGAAGGGAGTGAGACAGGACTGTAGCCTATCCTCGGTGTTATTCAATTTGTATATTCAGCAAGCAGTAAAGGAAACAAAAGAAAAATTTGGAGTAGGAATTAACATCCACGGAGAAGAAATAAAAACTTTGAGGTTTGCATGTGACATAGTAATTCTGTCAGAGACAGCAAAGGTCTTGGAAGAACAGTCGAATGGAATGGACAGTGTATTGAAAAGAGGATACAACAAAAGGAAAATGAGGATAATGAAACATTGTCAAATTAAAACAGGTTATGCTGACGGAGTTTGATTAGGAAACGAGACACTTAAAGTAGTAAAGTTTTGCTATTTGGGGAGCAAAATAACTGATGATGGTTGAAGTAGGGAGGGTATAAAATGTAGACTTTTAATGGCAAGAAAAGTGTTTCTGAAGGAGAGAAACTTGTTAATGTCGAGTACAGATTTAAGTGTCAGGAAGCCCTTTCTGATAGTATTTATACAAAGTTTAGCCATGTATGGAAATGAAACATGGACGATAAACAGTTTAGAAAAGAAGAGAATAGAAGCTTTTGAAAAGTGTTGCTACAGAAGAATGTTCAAAATTAGATGGGTAGATCACGTAACTAGGGGGTATAAATCGTACAGGGAGGCCAAGTGATGAATACAGTAAGCAGAGAATGTAAGTTACAGTAGTTACTCTGAGATGATGAGGCTTGCACAGGACGAGAGCTGCATGAAACCAATCTTTGCACTGAAGACAACAACAGACCATACTGACGGGATGATGTATCTGTGAGATGAATATTACAATGGAAGTGTACACAGATGTCTGATTTTTTAATCATGAGTAAGATGAGGTAAGCACAGTTGAATTACTCAGTTAATATCAAAGATCCTGCAGAGCCGGAATTAGCAAGGATAAATCAGTATGTATCGACATGTGGTCCAACTATCTTGCACAACTCACAGCTGTATACAATAAATAAAAAACCTAATTTGGGCGTGATTATCACGGAAAATCCCACAAACACAGGGTCGATCATTTACTCCATAATGGGGACTAGCTCAGGATAGAGATGAGATACAGAAAAATGTTTTAAATAAAATTGTAGGTGGCAAAGGTCACACATTGCTACTAATGGCCATCATTTTCAAGGTTATTTGGAGGCTAAAGTGATTTTTTTAAAATGGGAACCCCAACATTTGACTTAAAATTTGGAAAGAGCAGTAGATTTTACATATGAAATGACATATTATTCAATGTCATGGCAAGGTTAAATGAAAATCAAATAAGAAAACATGTATTCAGTTCTAGTAGGGATTGACTGAGTAGGCGAGGGATACAGCAAAATACAATGTTACATACAAATGAAAGGAGCACTGCGATGAATGAGAGGCAAGAGCACTCACTCGATGACTTTTAAATTAATGATCGACATTTTATTTATGATTGTTCTGTCTTGCAAATGTCAAAATAACATTTATAAGTTGTGACATATTTATTTTGGCAAACGAACACAATATTAAAACAAAGTTCAAATCTGTGTTCATTTTTTTCCAAATCTTATGTGACAAATAGAGGTTTCCATGAAACAAAACTGTTATAGCAAGAACAAACGCAATTTATGGAACATAGTACTTTATAGAGCAACCTATAAGATACAGCTTTGGTGCAACAATGAACATACTGACTGGGCAACAGTAATGCAGTGTAAAGAACAGGGCGAGTTTCTTTGGCGGCTCAGAAGATCACACCAGGGAGCCAACACAGCTGTCCTCTATAAGTGGGCCTTTCAATTGTATGGATATACTCAATGTGAAACCGTATGCATCGTGAGGAAGCGTGCATCATTCCTCCATTCTAGGTGGTGGGAAACCACCCACCCACCCACACACACACACACACACACACACACACACACACACACACACACACACACAGAGAGAGAGAGAGAGAGAGAGAGAGAGAGAGAGAGATAAAAAACACTACGCACAGGAAAAATGCACTGGTACCAAAACACTGGTACCATGAAAGAAACATTGATATCACAAGGTACTGAGATTACGAGTCACAGAAAACACCAATGATGACACAGACATCCATTTCATTGCTCGACAACGGCGGCTCCTGCAGCATGTGACAGAAGTGATAGAGGGGTTGGTTGGTGTGCTGTCCCCCCACTCTTGAGAGACCAGAGGGCATGACTAGGGACAGCATCCCCATAGTGACATCCTCGTCGACATCAGCGGCTGGTGCCAGAGGCATCACAGCAGGGGCACTGGAAGTGATGGCCGCAGAGGATCTAGGAATGGAGGCAGCAGTGGTGGCAGTTGTGGCAGCTTTGGCATCAGGTGCAGTGGGGGCTGCACAGGCAACGGCAGTCAAGGAGTATGTGTGGAGGCAGGAAACCCAGACAGCGATCTACCACGCAGTGATCCCTCTGTGGTATGAACCAGACCGTCTGTGACACAGGAAAAGGCATCGGCAGTGATGGGGCAAGATAGGTCGTGGGCCTCTGGAACAGGTCCCGCTGTGCGCAGCCGCAGCTGATCAAAGTGACAGGACATCCACCTGTCAAGAGTGCGGATGATGTACAGGTGCCAGCCCCAGCAACACTCAGTGTGGCAAGAACCCAGTTCTGCCAGTGGCCGGAACCACAAGCCTAAACAGGCTCACCAGTCCAGAACCATTGTGGAGCCAGCAATGCCGACAGGTGTGGCATCGGATGCAGCAGGTTAAGAAGGGTCCGTGTTTGGTGTCCGTACAGCAGCTCCACTGGGGAGTGAAATGATAAGAATTCAAAAAACAGTCTAAAGCAGCTTCAGGAGACCTGTCAGATATATACTTCTGCATCTGAGTTTTAAACATCCAAACCATTTGTTCAGTCTCACCATTATATTTAGTATCAAATGGTGGAGCTGTGAGATGGCAAACACCATTACCCTACCAGAAAGGTGCAAATTATTGAGAAAAAAGAACTGGGGGTGTTATCGGTAATCACCGTATGTGGAAGTCCCTCAATTGCAAAAATCTTAGACAGGGCTGAAATAGTGGCTGCCGTGGATGTGGGCAGACAGTGCACCATGTAGCAAAAACTTTGAATTGGCGTGCACTGCAATGAGACAATACTGATGTAGGAACGGCTCAGTAAAATCAACATGCAGATACTCCCACAGGCAATGCAGCATCTGCCAGGGAGAAAAAGATGCCTGCAGGGTGTAACGGAACATATTAAAGGCTTTACTTTAATGAAGTATGCGATCCCTTCCAAATTCAACCAGTTTAATGAGTATTTATGATTATAGAAAAGTTATTGTGTATGTTAACAATGATTGCATAACATGTCTCCATAAACAGTCAACCCATTAAATTATACTGAATAACTGACCCACACAAAAGTTAATATCACTTGATCACTGATACAGCAAATGTCATCATGTAAAAACACTAAGTTCATCTTAAATAATTAATATGAAGTACGAAAAATAGTGGCCAACATAGGTATTTTGGATCTCCTTAAATAAAAATCACCCAGTGAAACCTATTTGTTCACTAGGAGCGTTTTCACTCAGTATTCACGTAATCAATCCTATTTTAGACGAAAACCAATGTAATTCTCAATAATTCATGTTACTTACTTATTTATGCAAATTAGAGAAGTCAATTGACAAACTTCTAAAAAATGACCTTTTTGTAACAAAGAATTATTCTGTCAAGTCAACAAATCTGTCTGTCATTTTAATAACATGTTAAATTATGTCACTCGATGCAAATTAATAACTTTTCTGCACAAATTATGATAACAGATGTACATGTGACTTATAAACTATATCTCTTTTTAGTAGTTCTTTGACAATGTTATAAATACAGGCAGTCGGAGGCAGTCAGGGGCAGTCGGAATGTCACTTTGGTGAAGTGTTTCTGTGTTATTGTTTGGGATGGAAAAACAATGCAAAGAACATGTAAAGGAAGTACTACTTTGTGTTGTGTTATGGTCTTTGGTGGACAGTGGAATTAAGATGGCCACCAAAGTAATAAATATTTGATGTTTACATATGTGTTGGTTTCGTTTGTTCTTTATCATCAAAAGCACATGAAAAACACGGGACCTCATGTTTTTAACCCTAGACAACCAGATTTAGAGCCAGCATCAGCATCGAGACACAGCAGCGATCCAGCAAGCAGCAGCGATTACTACAATGCAATGTAATGGCGCCAACCTAACATCAAGTGCTAACAAGCTCCGTAAATGGGAGTGAAATAGTGCGATTACAGCAACTAGAGATATCAACGACTAGGCGGACCATTTACAAGGGCCACCTATTGCTGAACACAATGACTGCAAGCAGTGATAAGCCACATAATGTCCCCGTCTCTGCACAGCCAATATATACCCCAGTGGCCAAAACTTTGTTGCAACATGTCCCTCAATGACAAATATGCAGAAGCTACAGTACATTATGATTCAAGGAAAAGGGAATCACAATGCGAGGAGCAGTGTCCTCCACAGTTAACTAAAGAACCCCATCAAACACAGAAAGGAGGTGCTGGAGGGACAAGTAATTATGCAAGCAATCCAAGGCACAGCGCGGGTTTTTTTCGGCCAACTTAGATGCACAAGAAAAGACCCGACTAAGTACACAATCAATGGTGATGGCCACTGCTATCATGGCACTAGTGCACAGATACTGTGTTCTGATTCTCAGTATCTAAATAGAAACAAAGTAACTTGTCCTGATCGAAGGCCGGGTCTGGCCCAATCAGAAGGTGAGATAAGGCATCAGCATTGGTGTGCTGCACCGTCGACTGGTAATGGATCTGATGATGATGATAGTAGTAGACAAGGAGAGCAAACTGCTGCAAACAATGCGCTGTCTTGTCCGGCACCGAATCTGAAGGGCTAAAAAGAGGAACCAATGGCTTGTGATTGTGATTAAATGGAACTTAGAACTGTACAAGAAAACCTGAATTTCTTGAGGATGAACACAATCGCTAAAGCCTCTTTTTCAATCTGAAAAATACTACTGCTCAGTGGGAATTAAAGTCTTAGAAGCATATGCAATGGGTTGTTCAGACCAGTCCGTGTATTTGTGCACCAACACTGCACCAAGTTGAAGCTGACTCAGCTGAAAAGTTGCCCGACATGGGGCCGATTGAAGCTTAGATTTAAGTAAAGCGAACTCTCGGTCACAAGCTGGGCACCAGGAAAAAAGGCACATTTTTAAGCAAAAGTGCATGCAGTGGCTTAGCAACAGTGGATGCGCCCGGTAGAAACTTATGGTAGTACGCAACTTTACCTAGAAATGCTTACAGTTCCTTAACGGAAGTTGACCACAGCAAAATCGCAACTGCATCAACATGGTGGTGCAAGGCTTGACCCCTGTGCAAGAAACCTCAAACCCTAGGTACTCAACAGATTTGGCAAGAGTGCACTTGAGACCCACAGACTGCAAAACAAAAAACAATCGGGGACTGCTAAGGCGGTCTTTGATGGAAGAACCCAAAATGATATCATCAAGGTAACTGATGCAGCCAGGTACAAAGAGTGTCAGGTGTTCTAAGAAATGCTGAAAAATTGAGGGTGCACTGGTGGCACCAAAACGCAAGTGTGGAAATCGGTATAAGCGAAAAGGTGTATTGACAATGAGAACGCACCTAGCGGTCTCATCCAAGGGGAACTGGATGTACGCTTCTGACAAATCAATCTTGGGAAAGTAATGGCCGCATGACAATTCTGCAAGCAAATTGTCACAGCAGGGTAAAGGGTACGTATCTATCATGGACTGTGCATTAATCATGACATCAGCATCTTAACAATGACCAGCAGACACCGATCATGCCTGAAAAAAAAAAAAAATGAGGACAGGCGGGCTCTTTCATGGTAATGTGGGCCTGAAAAGCGGTAGCACGACATAGCCCCTGGGAAAACAGTCAAAAATTCGGGGCAGAGGGATTCCAGTTGCTGATACAGAAGTTGATCTGACACTAAATTTACTTCATCGGCAATAAAGAAACCAAAAGTGTTAAATACATCTAACCCGAACAGGTCTGCAATATGGGAATGATCTACAAAAAGGGAGGTGAGAGGGCAAACAAGAGATTTGTAAGAGAGAGGATCGGAGAACAGACCTAGGATCAGAATCTAGCTGTTTAACATAGCTAACCTACTTCTGTGAAATCGATGCAAGAGGAAGGAAACCCAAGTTCACATATGTTTGTGTGTTTACTACAGTCACTGCAGCTCCTGTATCTACTTGCATTTTCAGCAGTTTATTAAACATGTAAAAATCAGTAAACAATTTGTTCGGGGAGTCAGTCATTGCAGAGATACAGTTTACGTCCACTGGTACGAGTGTCCTCCACATTTGAAGAGGAGTTAGACACTGATGTGATGTGGCCTTTCTTTCAATACCTGTTGCAAACCACCCCACACTTAGGGCACACTTGTTGGAAGAAGCAGTATGAGCAAGACGGAAGGGGTCCAAGCAGCCACTGCAGTCATGCGGCCTGTTGTTGCTGTGGCTGCAACCAATGCTGCCCCGTGCGACACTGAGTTGAAAGTTGCACTGCCACAACAGCTTCCCCATCACCCTGAACACTTGCAGCATGGCTAACTGGAGTTGATTGAGCAACATCCGAACCTTCTCCCATGCAGCAATCTGACTGCCTGCAGCTCATGACACTTCAAAGGACTCGCTATATTGAGCACATCTGTAAGCATTGGATTCTCACACGCAATCCTTTTTTGCAGACTTCCCTGTCCAGGGCCAGACGAATAAAAACATCATGCACCATGTTATCAGTGTGGGATTCGTGATGGGTACTAGTTACAAATTCACGACAACCGACCAACCTGTGTAATTTTGTAACCCAAATTTTTTTAAGATTGGTTTGGGCACTTCTGACAATGTTAAAATTTTACACGCATTGCAATGACATGCAGTCTTCCGCTGTAGGTTGACAGAAGCTTGCATATTTTGTCAAATGATGAGCTGGCTGGTGTTGGCAAGGGCACAACAACAATACATGCGTGGTGAAAGCCAGGAAAGAAAGCAAAAAAGCCTTACTACACAAGTTTGCATCACCCATGCGAAAAACCTGGAAATGTTTGTGTAATCGTGTCTTGTGCGAGCTCCAATCTTCAGCCAATTCATCATATGCTGGAAAATGCGATGCTTTCACTGACGGGAGAGTAACTTGCTGAGAACGTGCACATGCCATTTGATTGAGAGTGGTGGCCAGAGCCTACTGTTGTTCCATAAAAGCTTGCTGCTAGGCAATGACACATTGGAGGATTTCTTCCACTGAGACGTTTGTCAGGTGACCTAGCACTGACACTAAAACACAGAGAAATGTAACCCCCACGCATCTCCATGTCTGTTATAGCAAGAACAAACATGATTTATGGAATGTAATATTTTACAGAAAAATGCTTTATTTTAAGATACAGGTCGTGCATAGCACTGAACACACTGACTGGACAACAATAATACACCATAAAGAATAGACCAAGCTCTCGTTTGCTATCGCTTAAATAATGCCGTTCCTTTGGCAGCTCACCAGAGTGCACCAGGAGGGTGACCCACGTGGCCTCTATAAACAGGCCTATGAACTGTATGGAGACACGCGCTCTGAAACTGTGCAGATCACGAGGGAAAGCTCATCAAAAACTCAACCTTTGAAAGACCTTCGACAACTATGTTTAAGATTATGTTTGTTCGTAATGATGTATGGCAGGGCTTCACAACATACGTGCTCGCGGAGCAAGCTGTGAGCAGCAAGGCGCGAGCACGGAGCAGCGCGAGCACGCTACCCCCACTACCAGACCAGAGCGGAGAGTGGGGAGAGTCATGTGAGGCACACAACAGCTGCCGCCAGTCAATGTAAATCCGCGGCCACCTGCAGGGATATCACTCACGAATTATTACTGCGACAAATGAAACAAATAAAGGAGAATATACACGTGCCAGATAATTTTACTAGCTTAGTGTATGCCTCTACATTCGTATTAATTTGTGAATTGTTCCACAATAAAAGGTGTCACTGAAGTGTGAGATTCTCGGTTATCTTGTACTTTTTGCCCTTTACAATTGCATTTATGTTCGGAGTGATTGTTCTTGTGCATTGTAGGCGCAGCGTGCAATTTAAATTTCGATCAGAAAATGCGTTTCTCAGGCGCGTCTTGTTACATTTCATTGCAGGGAACAGTTGTTCACAAACATATGTGGAACCGAACATTGATATTATTGTAGCCGCCAGTTTGGGCAAACGAGGAAATCTATGCTGAGGGAAGTGTCTGTAGAATTCCAAAATGTTTTTCTTGTTCTGAAATTTGTCTCTGTATTCTCTGTCACACTGCAGGTCAATAATTTCTAGTTGCAGCTCAGGATGAATCTCTTCAATATTCGCTGAATATGGAGAGGAGAACAGATCAAAATCACTGTCTAGTGCTGTCAGATCTTGAAAGCGTTGATCAAATTCTTCCTTAAGGGCAACTAAACTATGTGAATAACGTTCACAGTTTTTGTGAACATCTTGCATGGATGGTAATTTAGGAAAATGAGCTAGATTTCCTGTTTCCAGCTGACTCACCCAAAGTGTCAATTTCATTTTAAAAGCTCGTATTCGATCTATGAAATGAGTAATTAGCAGATCTTTACCTTGTAGTGAAATGTTCAAAGCATTCAGATGGCTAGTTAAATCTGCTAAGAACGCGAGATCACATTTCCATGAAGGCTCTTTCAATTCAGGATCACACATGTTATTTATTTCCATGAACATATTTATCTCATCTAATAGGCAAAAAAATCGATTTAACAATTCGCCACGACTAAGCCAGCGGACCTCGCTGTAATAAGGCAGGCTACCATACTGGTTTTCCACATCCTCAAGAAAGCTTTTAAAAAAAATGGTTCAAATGGTTCTGAGCACTATGGGACTTAACATCTGTGGTCATCAGTCCCCTAGAACTTAGAACTACTTAAACCTAACTAACCTAAGGACATCACACACATCCATGCCCAAGGCAGGATTCGAACCCACGACCGTAGCAGTCGCGCGGTTCCGGACTGCGCGCCTAGAACCGCTAGACCACTGCGGCCGGCTCAAGAAAGCTTTTAAATTGTCTGTGTTGTAGCCCATGCTTCCTTATATAATTGGTAGTACGAACAACAACACTCATCACATTTTTTAGAGTGATACTCTTTGCACATAAGTATTCCTGGTGGATCACACAGTGAACGCCCCTTATTTCATTCGGCATGGTTAGTTTTTGCATTTTCTCCATCAACACCGCAACGAAACCTGATTTTTTCCCTGTCATCGCTGGTGCATCGTCTGTAGACACTGAAACTAAAGAATTCCACGACAATCCTATATTTTCAACACTTTCTTCAACACTACTTAAAATATCACCTCCAGTTGCAGTGTTCTTCATGGCTACTACACCGAGGAGCTCCTCCCTAACCTGAAGATCTCTATTAACACCTCTAATAAATATGGCAAGCTGTCTGTTCCAGTGATATCAACACTTTCGTCCAGAGCTAGAGAATACGCCATAAAATCTTTACAGATATTTGCAAGCTGGCTCTGGACGTCGTCTGCCATGTCCTGTATGCGACGCATAATGGTCATGTTAGATAATGGCACAATCAGAAACTGTTCAACTTGAGATGGACACACATGTTCCGCTGCAGTTACCAAACATTCTTTTATTAAATCGCCATCAGTGAAGGGGTGCAGGGATTTTGCTAAAAGCAAAGCAATTTTGTAACTCACTCAGAGAGCTGCCTCAGTTGATTTTTCTTCGTCGTCCAGATCTTCTTCGGATAGCTTCCTTTTAAGTTTAATAACTTCCTGTGCACGATCTGGTCCATCACATTTTCCACTTCCGTAGTCTTTCGCGTGGTACGACATATAATGTCACTGCAAATTAAATTTCCTAAAAGAATTCAGCGTTTTGTGACATACTAAACATTTTGCAACTCCATCTTTTTCTGTAAACAGATACAATTCCTCCCAATGGGGGTTGAACTGCGAAAGCATGGTTGGGGTTACACAACGGCGACTTGACATGATTCTTAACCAGCGAAGTGACTGTTAGAGCTGATCGTAGTACTTTTAAACGTTACACAGTCAGTGCGAATTCAATAGGCATGCTGCGGCCCTATTCAAACGTGCGCGCGCATTTCCCCTCCCTCCCCTCCTTCCCTACTCCGCGACCGTGCACCTGCTCGCGAGCACATGCCTGAGCAGACGCGAGTACTCGCGCTCAAAACCGGCCAGTTGTTAAGCCCTGATGTATGGTCCCTTAAGCTCATTACAATTTGTATCTAAAATTGTATTTTGCTGTATCCCTCCTCTCTTCTGAGTTAATCTACCAGAACTGAACATACATTTTTTATTTGACCTTCACTGAACCTTGTCATGACTTTGAATACTGTATCATTTTATGTGTAAATTTTGTTGCTCTTTTCATTTCTTAAATCAAACACCAGGATTCCCATTAAAAAATCATTTTAGCTCCAAGTCACCCTGAAAATCACTTTCAAGGTCATGGCCATTAGTAGCAATTTGTGACCCTTTTTGTCACTTACAACCTTTGATTAAACATTTTGCTGTATCTCTTCTCTGTCCCGAGTTATTCCCCATTATGGATGAAAATGGTCCACACTGTAATCTAAAACATTTTGCTGTATCTCTTCTCTGTCCCGAGTTATTCCCCATTATGGATGAAAATGGTACACACTGTACATCAGAATTTAATTAGAAGGAGAAGATACAATCAATCAAGAAGCCAAAGCTTCTGCAATCTATATAGATTGCCAATACTTTTCATATTGACTGTTCATTTTATGCTTGTGACTACCGGTGACCAGTTTGCCAGTCGTAAACCATGTCTGTAGCAAGACGGCATTTAGCTGACTTCTAGTATCATATGATAATATTTTGAAATCTGTTCTCATTATGAGACCTGAGGCTGAAAAATAAAAGAATATGTTTTGCAGCATAGGTACTTCTTCCAAGTCCAGCAGTACCACAACGCAAGCCAGGTCCATGCCAGACAAGGAGACAACTGGACATTGCCAGTAGCAGCCATGAGTTCGAGTCTGAGTTCGGTCAGTCTCTGCCAACACCGAGTTCCTTGTGGGACTTGACCCCTCAGCACTAGCTGCCATCCGATTCCTGCTGGAGAGCAGCACACAACACATGCCAACACAACGAATGTGTGTAGGACTGAGTTAGAAGAAGAGGCTGTCCTGCAAGAACGGGACCAACGATGACTGAAGAGAATTGTTCAAAGTGGCAGAAGTTGAACCCTTCCGCAAGTTGCTGCAGATTTCAATACAGGGACATCAGCAAGTGTCAGCGTGCGAACCATTCAATGAAACATGATTGATATGGACTTTCGGAGCTGAAGGCCCACTCGTGTACCCTCGATGACTGCACGAAACAAAGCTTTACATCTCGCCTTGGCCCGTCAACACCGACATTGGATTGTTGGTGACTGGAAACATGTTGCGTGGAAAGATGAGTCTCATTTTAAATTGTATCGAGTGGATAGATATGTACGGGTATGGAGACGACCTCATGAATCAATGGCCCCTGCATGTCAGCAGGCGACTGTTCGAGCTGGTGGAGGCTCTGTAATGGTGTAGGATGTGTGCAGTTGGAGTGTTATGGAATCCCTGATACGTCTAGATACAATTCTGACAGGTGACATGCATGTAGGCATCCTGTCTGACACCTGCATCTATTCTTGTCCATTGTGCATACCGATGGAGTTAGATACTTCCAGCAGGACAATGCAAAACCCCACGTGGTCAGAATTGCTACAGAGTGGTTCCAGGAACACTCTTCAGTTTTAAACTCATCTGTTGGCCATCAAAGTCCTCAGACATAGATGTTACTGAGCATATCTGAGACGCCTTGCAATGTGCTGTTCAGAAGAGATCTCCAGCCCCTCGTACTATTACAGATTTATAGACAGCCCTGCAGGATTCATGATGTCAATTCCATCCAGCGCTACTTCAGACATTAGTCGAGTCCAGGCCACATCGTGCTGTGACACTTCTGTGTGCTTGCAGGGGCCCTACACATGTACCAGTTTCTTCGGCTCTTCAGTGATCAGGGCCATTCAACCGAACACCAGCATGAAATCTATGTGTCTTAAGCATCATACATCATTTTTCTCCTTATGCCGATGCTGGATCAAAGCATCATACATCATTTTTCTCCTTATGCCGATGCTGGATCAGCAGCCAATTTCAGTCGGGCTTGCATTGGTGAATAGATGAATACTGAAATTTGGAATACTAGAAACAATAACTGGTCAATGGATGAACTTCATGTCAGGCTTGATGAAGGAATTGCATCAGTTAAAGGAGTTAAGAACTATATAGCAGGGGCACTACGAATGTAGTGTGTGGACATTACGTTGGGAATGTGGGTCTCACAGGGAGCGTGCAAGGGATAAGTCCCTGCAGTCGCATTGTCTTCTGTGCCCTCGGTGGCCAAGATGGATAGAGCGTCTGCCATGTAAGCGGAAGTTTCCAGGTTCTAGTCCCAGTCGGGGCACACATTTTCAACTGTCCCTGTTGATGTATATCAATGCCTGTCAGCAGCAAAGGGTCTTTATTTAATTATCATTTCGAGTTAAGAACTTGTCCATTTCATCGTCAAGCAAATGGAAGGACAGAATGGATTCATCAGAAGATTGAGAAGATGCTTGGTTATTATGTAAATGCCGGCCACTCTGATTGCGATACTTACTTATCTTTTATGGTAAGTGCATATAATTAAAAAAACACGCACCAGTACAGGTTGTGACCATTTGAAGTGGTGTATGGTTAGAAGATACCATCACCATTCAACAACAGGAAGAAGGAGTGGAGAATCAGTCACAGAGCTTGCAAAAACAGTGAGAGAGGTTTGGAAGAAGGTTCGGCAAACAAACACGAGGCACTGTAGAAGCAAGAGGAGGCAGTGAAGTGTTTAGGAATGTTGCATCAGAACAAAGTCAGCCAGTGGGTGATGTAAGTCTGTACACCCTGAAAAGGAAAAGAAAAATGTTTGTGACACGGTACCAGGGCTTATACAAATGACAAACCATGTCAGCAGTGAATGTGAAGCTACAGCTGCCAAAGAGTTCCACAATTTTACATGCTGAATGTCTACAACTGCTAAAGGGTGTGCCACAAGAATTCCAGGTGGAATACTAACAGAAGCAAGGAAGGAAAGAAGGAGAAGAAGTGGAAGAATGAGCAATGGGGGAAGGAGGTTTTTTTTAACCTCATGCACAGTATACATTAAGGCCGCAGAAGGAATCGATATGTTGTGCGTTTTTGGTTATTTTCTTTTTTTAAGTTGTATAAGTTACTGGAGTAATCTAAATACATATATTTAGGGTACGGAGTACCTTTAACGTTATGATACTGGTAGATGGCAGGCTTCTGGGAGATGGGGAGGGTGATGATGGCACCTGCCCTTCGGTGGTAGTGTGGAGACGGCAAGGGAAGAAGAACGTTAGTTTTTGGTAGTGGTGTACCTCTGTGAGGCGGAGTGGAAGCACTGCAAGATCACCTAGACAGAGGCAGCAGGATGATGAACCACAGACTGTCATTAAGCTTAGTGTTCATCCTATGGAAGCTGTGGAACAAGATAAATAGGTTGAAGATGGCATTTTCAGGTTTGCAGCAGTTAGAAAGTATTAAAAAAACCTAAGAACCTACTCGGGGCATATGCACAACGGAAGGATAGATACAGGAAATGATATGAGTAATGCTGCACGAGTCACAAAGGGTAAATAGGCGATGGACAGACACTGGATGTAGAACACTGAAGACTATATTTGGGACAACAAACATGAGCAATGTAAGCGGGTTAAACAAACAGTGGAAGATGCAAGGAAACTCGCAAAAGCGAACAGGGCTACTACGGAGTGGAATTCAATATTGATTTTGAGTTTGGAGAGCAGCGTGTTGATCAACACACACACGCTTTGGCAGAATACTAGGAAAGTAATGGATTATGCCAGAGCATCAACCAGGATTTAGGAGCAGTTCAAGCATGGGTGCTAACACTGGATGCTAGAATGATGCTGGCAAGAGTGGTGCAGTCAATAGGGAATAGTATCTGTGACACAGGTGTGGAATTGACAAAACCTGCAGAAAGCTGTTCATCAGGCACTACTTGGGGAATTAAGCCCAGTCTTGTTGTTGGTTGGTTGGCTTGTTTAAAAGAGGGGGGGGGGGGGGGGGGGGCAAAATGCTAGGTCATCGGTCTGATTTAAATAATTCCACAAGGGTGGGAGTAAAATAATTGAGACATACAAAACACAGCTGGAAGAAAGGAGAAAACCACAAGAATGACATAAGGGCAACAAACACTAAAATGGACAAAATCTGACAAGAAAACCACAGAGAGGCACAAGAAACATATAGAAGAGATCAAAACAAGAGAGCAGATTACTATGGCTGGCTGACCATGAGAATAAAAAGGAGAAGCCAGCCATTCAGAAACACATTAAAACCTCCACCCTACAAGCTCTAGGGTGGAGGACACAGAGGGACAAAGGCCATGCACCAAAACTTAGATCAAATGATAAAACCCACCCTCATGAATAAAACTTAAAACTAAAGCTGCTGTTGAGTCATTGTTGCCCAACACCGAAGGTAGGGAGCTGGGAAAGTTAAAAGTCCACCGCAGAATGGCGAAAAGTGGGCAGTCCAGCAAGACATGGACAACCGTCATTTGTGAGCCACAGCAACATTGAGGTGGGTCCTCACAATGGAGGAGGTAACCATATGTTAGCCACATATGGCCAATGCAGAGCCAGCAGGGGACAACTGATTCCCTGCGAGAGACCACATGGAAGACTTCCACACATTCATAGTCTCCTTAATGACACGCAGTGTGTTGTGTGTACTGTTACGTTGTTCCATCTCCCAAAGTCGAAAAACCCTGCGGTATAAGGCAGGACGCAGGTCAGTTTCAGAGTTTCCGCGTAGCCAGCCTGTCGGCAAGTTCAATGCCTGGGATTTCGATGTGTCCTGGGGTCCACACAAACACCACTGAACGACGGGATCGTTCCAGGGCATAGACGGACTGCTGAATGGAGGATACCAAAGGATGGTGAGGGTAGCACTGGTCGATAGCTTGTAGGCTGCTCAAGGAGTCAGTACACAGGAGAAATGGCTCACCAGAGCATGAGTGGATGTGCTCAAGAGCATGAGATATGGCCCCCCAGCTCTGCAGTGAAAACACAGCAGCCATCTGGCAAGGAGTGCTGTTTAATATGTCCTCCACAAACATACAAAAAGCTTACGTGACCATCAGCCATCGAGCCATCGGTGTAAACCACCTCTTGGCCCCGATACATGTCGAGAATCAAGAGAAAGTGACAGCAGACAGCTGCAGGGTTAAGAGAGTCCTTAGGACCATGTGAAAGGTTCAGAAGAATCTGCAGCCTAGGTGTACACCATGAAGGTGTAAGAAAATGGACCTCGAGAAAAGGTGGTAACGGGAAGGACTCTAGTTCACACAGAAGGGACCAGACGTTAACCACAATTTTAAGCCCTGGCCTGGGCCACTGATGCGGGAAATGAACCACTGTAGTTGGGAAAAGGAGACGGTAATTCGGATGTGCAGGAGAGCTACGAACATGTGCAATGTAACTGGTGAGCAGTTGTGTATGGCTAACCTTCAATGGTGGCACTTTGGTCTCCACCAGAACACCGGTCACCAGACTCGATCTAAAAGCTCCCGTCGCTAGGCTAATGCCACAGTGGTGCACTGGGTGTAGTAAACGCAAAACACAGAGCGCCGCCGAACCATAAACCAGACTCCCATAGTCAAGGCGGGATTGAACCAGGGCTTCTGTAGAACTGCAGCAACATAGAGTGATCTGCACCCCAGCAGAGGGCACTGAGATGCTGCCAGAACTTCTGCTTATGCTGATAAAGGTGAGTAGCCAAGTAAATCAGGCGTCTAAAACCAGTCCTAAGAATTGGTATATCTCCACTACAGTGAGTGGATGGTCATTAAGGTACAATTCTGGTTCTGGATGAATGATGAAACGCCAACAGAAATGCAGGACACATTACTTCGCAGCTGAAAACTGGAAGCCGTGGGCTAGAGCCCATGACTGCGCCTTGTGCATGGCTCCCTGTAGGCACTGCTCAGCATTACCAGTACTGGAGGAGTGGTATGAAATGCAGAAGTCATCCACATACAGAGAAAGTGAGACCGATGGCCCTACAGCTGCTGCTAGACCGTTAATAGCCACTAAAAAGAGACACACACTCAATACAGAGCTCTGCTGAATGCTTCTCCTGAATACGGGGGGAAGTATGGGAGGCACCGACTTGGACATGGAAAGTACAGAGCGACAGGAAGTTTTGGATAAAAATCTCATACAATGTGGCAACGATATGGTGTTGCCATGTCATGTCGTATGCTTTATGCAAGTAAAAAAAGACAGCAACCAAATGTTGGCATCTGGAATTGGCTGTACGAATGGTAGACTCGAGGGAGCCAAGATTATCAGCAGTAGAGCGACCCTGGCGGAAGCCACCCTGACATGCAGCCATTAGGCCACGTGACTCCAGGACCCGACCCAACCCAACTGCCAACACACCATACGTTCCAGCAGCTTACAAAGAAAGTTGGTGAAGCTGATGGGCTGATAGCTATCCACATGAAGTGGGGGTTTTACCGGCTGCGAGCACTGGAATGATGGTGCTCTGTCGCCATTGCGATGGAAAGATACCATCGCATCAGATCCAGTTGAAGATGACAAGGAGATGTCGCTTGTAGTCAGATGAGAGATGTTTAATCATCTGACTGTGGATGCGATCTGGTCCAGGAGCTGTCTCAGGGCAATGTGCAAGGGCGCTGAGGAGCTGCCACTCTGCAAATGGGGCATTATAGGGTTCACTGTGGCAAGTAGTGAATGAGAGGACTTTCCTTTCCATTCGCTGTTTGAGGGTGTGCAAGGCTGTGGGGTAGTTCGACGCAGAGGCTCGAGCATAGTGCTCAGCAAAGTGCTCGGCAATCGCGTTGCATCGGTGGATAACAAGCCATTGATGTTAATGCCAGGGACACCTGTTGGGGTGTGGTACCCAAGAAGATGTCTGATCTTTGTCCAGACTTGGGAAGGTGATGTATGGCACCCAATGGTTGACATGTACCTCTTCCAACACTCCTGTTTCCGTCGTTTTATAAGCTGGCAAACGTGGGGACGGAGCAGCTTAAAGGCTATTAGGTGCTCTAGGGAAGGGTGCCGCTTATATTACTGTAGAGCTCGCTGACACTCCTAAATTGCCTCAGCAACTTCCAGCGACAGTCTCTCGCCAGGGGCACCCAAAAGAAAGAGGGATTGAGTTTTCCGCTGGAGAAACGATCATTGTAGTGACCTGCTCATCGACAACATCAATGGTATCATGTGATGGCAGTCTATGCCTCAGGGTCACCTGCTGCCACCAGATGAGTACCTGTGCGATCAACATCCTTTGTGCCTGTGGGGCCCAGTGAGATCTAGGTCCTCAGTGGTCACCAGAATCTCCACCTCATCCTCAGACACACAGCTTGTAGGTAGTGGTGGTGTGGGTTCCACTGCAGTGCCTTGGTTCTTGGGGGTCTTTTTCTTTTAGGTTTATCTTGCTGCTCCTTAGGTTTGTCCAGCTGGGAGGGCTTCACTGATTCAGTCTCAGAGACTGAGGAGGACCGTGAAGCCCTACGACCAACTACCTGTGGTTGCTTCAGCCCCTGGCGGGTGTCAGCTTTTGCCACTGTTAGGAACCTGGGAAGGGAGTGACCCACGGGATCCCTTCCTGGCAAGAGGAGCCGAGGGAGAATTACACTTCTCCGGCTGAGAAGTGGAGACCGATGTCCCCGAAGGTTGGGGGGGGGGGGGGGGGATGTTGCTCCTGAAGTAGGTTGTGCAGGAGCAACAGGTAGGGAAGTGCCCCTCCCCCCCCCCCCCCTCCAGCGTCAAGGGGGCAGGTGGAGTCTGACGGCTCAGAGCCAACTATATGCGGCGGAACGGAAGATGGTAGAACTGTTGTCTTAGCTGTGGTGTAGGCCAACGTCATATGCACAGGATGTAGCCTCTCATATTCTCTCTTAGCCTCAGTGTAGGTCAGTCGCTCCAGGGTTTTGTATTCCATTATTTTTTTTATTTCTTTCTGGAGAATCCTGCAGTCTGACAAGCAAGGTGAATGGTTCTCTCTCTAGTTGACACAGATGGGAGGTGGGGCACAGGGACTATTCGGATGTGAAGATGTCCACAATCCTGACAGGTGATGCTGGACGTACAGCGAGAAGACATATGGCCGAACTTTCAGCACTTAAAGCACTGCATCGGGCAGAGGGATATATGGCTTTATGTCACAGTGGTAGAGCATCACCTTGACCTTCACAGGTAATGTGTCACCTTCGAAGGCCAAGATGAAGGCATTGGTGGCAACCTGACTATCCCTTGGAGCCCAGTGGATGCACCGGATGAAATGAGACACCTCGCAGCTCTAAATTGGTGTGCAGTTCATCGTCAGATGGAAAAAGAAAGTTCCTGTGAAATACTATACCCTGGACCATATTTAAGCTCTTATGGGACGTGATGGAAACAGTAACATCCCCTAGCTTGTCACTGGGGAGTAGTGCCCATGACTGGGCAAAGGATGCTGTTTTGATCCAGACCAACCCTGACTGCATTTTTGTCAAGCCCTCCACCCACCCAAACCTGTCCTCTAAATGTTCCACACAAAAGTAAGATTTCATTGACAAGGAAGATTCCCCATCAACTCTCGTACATAGAAGATACCGGGGTGAATAAGCTTCACTGCCATCCTTAGCCTGGCTTTCCTCCCATGGCTTTCGATTTGGGGTCAAATTTTTTAGCATTGAAGTTAGAACTTGACCGCTTAGAGACTGCTGGTGTTATGGCGTGTCATCCACCCTGATGCCACCCACTCCAACCAGGGGCCCCTCCCCACAGGCGCCACCCAGTTGCAACAAAGGCCACCTGGGAGGATGGACATTGACGGTAGTCCCGATGTCCCACAGAGATGTGCATCTACTCCTTGGCATACATGAGGAGTTAACAGTGCAGGCATCAGCAGAGTGATCCCTGTGTGGTCAGGGGACTACAACCAACAGGGTACAATGCAGCCCCACCACAACGGACTGGCTACCGTGCTGGATATCAGGCACAAACGAACTAAAAAGTCCATTATCGTCAACAGTGCAGAAAGTGATACTGCACAGAGGATGGAGGAAAATGCACCCAGGATAGTGACCTCGTCCAACAGCTGGAGAATGAGTGGAAGTGCAGATCGAAGGATGCAAGAGGTCTCAGCACATGATGGACACTATGCACCATGTAAGGAGCCCTTTCCCAATTGGCTCACTCTTCGGGAAAATTTTGAAGAATGGAGGTCAAACACTACAGGGGACCATCACATAGAGGCCGAAATGTGAGAGACTCCTTTTAGTCGCCTCGTACAACAGGCAGGAATTCCTTGGGACTATTCTAACCCCCGGACCCACAGGGAGGAGTCTTGTTGTCATCTAAGCAATGCCTGAAGGGGATGAGAAAGGTGTGGGCAAGAATTATACTCAGAACAGCAGTTAGTGGCACAGCTGAGCAGCCAGAAATTTCATTTTTATTACCATGGAGCAACTGTGACTTAACAAAAGATAGCACACAACTGTACATGTCAGAGAGGATACCGGTGGTGGACAAGCACGCACTGTTTAATTGTTACACATTGCACACCTACCTGCTGAAGAAAGAGAAGTTTGTGCAAGTGAGAGGGAGTGGGGTGTTACCAGTGATGGAAAATAAGGTTTGACACATGGTAATGACAGAGGGTGAGCTACAGCAATACCAGAGCAGAGTGGTCACGATGTGCCCTGTTTGTGAGTTTCAGATGGGTGTAAGAATGTGTGCCATGCAGCAACTCAGGGGCAAGACTGGGCGTTGTCCATGCCAGAAAGATGTGTTGGAACCAGAGCCTTCTTTCCAGTTAGCCAGTTTGCACTGGGTGTACTTAGTACAACACAATGACATGGTAGTGGTAGATAGCTACTATTAGCACGGAAAACTCATGGGAGCCATTTGGAGTTAAGAAGCAGTGCGGTGTTAATCAATGTGACTCAGTAATATTTTGTGACTGAACTTCAGTTTACTAGCTACAATGAGGGGGAGTTACTGTGTTAAATGTAACACAACCCCAGCTGTACTGGCCAGGCAAAACCTTAGAGATAATGCCTAAACGAAACCTTACCTTCCTGAACAATACCTGGGAACCAAGCACAGTTAATTCACTAAGTCTAATAATTGTCATACGTGAGGGGTGGATCACAGTGGAGCAGTTAATGCAGATGTCAGGTAACTATGACAGTGTTGCAATTTCTAGTGCTATGGTGACTCTGGTTTCGCTCTGTATAGCTATTATTGATCTTAGAAAGCTGGCTCACAGGCCGTTTCAAGTTTCCGTGGACTGCATTCCCCCAGCAAGAAACAAGTTTATGGAGTTTTTACAGGTTAATGTAGTAATTATGTAACATTTCAAGTTAGCTGGTTGTACGTATTCTACAGATTAACTGTGAAAATAGTTACATTTGAATACTATGTCTTAACAAGATCCCAGGAGCTGGATCTTCTCCGTGGAAGGGGGAGAGGGGGGGGGGGGGCAGCAGTCGAGTGCTTCTACCCAGTTTTAGTGAAATTAATAAGAAGTGATAAGGAAGCTGCTGTGGAGTACTCCAAAAGCTGTGCGGGCTGGTAGCCGCAGTGTGGCGACATGTGAATCAGAATAACATGTATGCAGAAGGATTGCAAGATGTGCTAGCCACGCTCACCGAAAACTGCACTGAACAGTACCAACGGCCATAGAGGGTTGATCAACATCACTTCATCAGATTAAGATACACTATGGGCTATGTGACTGGTTTCCACATTTTGCTGTAACAAATGTGAACCAGAGCTGTACAAATAGGTCTGCATTCTGAGGCAGAGGGACTTCTTCAGAGTCCAGCAGCACCACCATGATGGCAGGGCCGTGACAGATGATTACCACATTTACTCGAATCTAAGCCACACTCTAATCTAGGCCACACCTGAAAAATGAGACTCGAAATGAAGGAAACAAAGTTTTCCCGAATCTAAGCCACACCTGAAATTTGAGACTCGAAATTCAAGGGGAGAGAAAAGTTTTAGGCCGCACCTCCAAATCGAAACAAAGTTGGTCCATTGTAATATGTGACAATTTAGTTCAAATGAATGACGATACAGATACAGTAGTTTGGTTCGACTCTTAAGCTTAGCAGTTAAGCTTTACCAGGTAGCCATTGCTATGCATCAGGCGCTCCGTCCGTATTTATACAGGTACCCTTCCTTTTTCATGTGCTTCGTCTGGTTTGAATTGATTGCTTATTTTTCTTTGATCTGATAAGTGCCTCTCTCTTTGTTATAGGTGTTTATGTCACTCTAAGCTGAAAATGCATTACTGTACTGTGTCATGCATTGTTTGTCGCATTCCAATAATGAGTGGTTACAGCCTGCCGCCGCTCGTGGCATGGCTTGCTTTTGTGCGCGCTATCGCCGCTTATAATTAAAAAACAAGAGAGAGGAATTGTCTCATTAGCGAAACAATGGCAAGATGCCTGGTATTTGTTGTTACTTACACTGCTGCTTTCTTTGATAATGATCAACAAGAATCAAATAATAGACAGTGTATGATAGAAGATGTTCTGAACAAGAGTTTAGCGAAAATTTTTCTCCATTTGAAAATCTTTGTAGACGCCTCTTTAGTAATTACATTCTACACAGAAGTTAGAGTCATCTTAGATTTAAAAATCTAGTCAATTGCCAAGCTTCATTTCTGACTGTACCACTATTAGGCATAAGAGTAATGTTAGCTAGAAACTAGGCGCACCTGATAACCGTCGAATCCGACTCCAAACTTCCGAGGAGGGAGTGAAGGTGTTAAATGAGCTAATAAAGAATTTCCCGCTTGCCTTCTTGCTATCGCGGATGACGCGACGGCATCGCGCACGGAACTGCTTATAGTGGATACAGTTGGCCAAAGTAGGATGGTGGCGGAAAACGTGAAGAGCATGTCGCCGCTCACGTATTGCGTCACGGCACGCCTCGTTCCACCATGGATCTGGGGGGCGCCGGGGCAATTCGGAGGTGCGTGGTATTGAACGTTCCGCAGCTGTAAGAATAACATCGGTAATATGTGTGACCTCATCGTCGACGGTAGGAAAGTAACTGTCATCGAATGTCGCTAGAGACGAAAAAAATGTCCAATCGGCTTGGGCAAATTTCCAGCATCGCGGGCGCATATAGGGCAGTTGAGGCTGCAGTCTAAGGACACATGGAAAGTGATCACTCGAGTGTGTATCATCAAGGGCGAACCATTCGAAGTGCCGAGCTAGCGGAACAGTACTGACCGAAAGGTCCAAATGAGAGAAATTTGTCGTGGAGGCAGACAAAAATGTAGGGAGCCCAGTGTTGAGGCAAACTAGATCCGCTTGGTGGAAGACGTCTAGCAATAGTGAGCCACGTGGACAAGGATGTGGAGATCCCCAAAGCAGGTGGTGGGCATTGAAGTCCCCAACCAGCAAATAGGGGGGTGGAAGCTGACCAAGAAGATGAAGGAGATCAGCTCGTGCCATCGGTGTGGACGATGGAATGTATACAGTACAAAGAGAAAAGGTATATGCAGAAAGGGAAAGACGGACAGCGACAGCTTGCAAGGAAGTGTTTAAGTGGATTGGGTGATAACGGAGAGTATCATGGAGAAGAATCATGAGTCCTCCATGGGCTGGAGTGCCTTCAACAGAGGGGAGATCAAATCGGACGGACTGAAAATGGGGGAGAACAAAGCGGTCATGGGGACAAAGCTTCGTTTCCTGAAGACAGAAGATGACTGGCGAGTAGGATCGTAAGAGAATCGACAATTCATCCCGACTGGCTCAAATGCCATGGATATTCCAGTGGATAATGGACATAGGGTGAACAGAAAATGGAGGAATGTGACCAAGGTTGCCGTCAACTCAACGACTGCTCAGAGCTTGCAACTGACAGCATGGAATGGCATTCAGCCGAAGGCAGAAGATCCTGATCCATAGGTTGTTCAGGAGCAGCTCCTGCCACCAGCGATCAGCTGGTTGATCGGCAGCCAGCAGTGCGCCTCGGCGACACAGAAGACGGCCAAGGGCAATTTCCGCCAGGTGGTGCTGTAGATGACACACGCCTTGGTGGAGAAGAAGATGAACTGGGTTTCTTATTAGCCTTCTTGGAAAATATGATGTTTAGATGAAGGAGGAATCGATGGTTGTGAAGTTGGGGTATGTAAAAAATCTTCACGAGTATGCTCTTTTTTCGAAGTCTTGGTGTCTGACTTTTGGGCTCAAGATTTAGCAGAACCCGATGAAGGGTGAGCCATAGAGTGGGCAGGCGAAAGTGGTGAGGCTGAACGGGCAATCTTCGCGCTGGCCGATCTGACGACCGTGGCACTAAAGGTGAGGTCGCAAGTCTGCGTGGCCGCCTCCTTTGTTGGCCGAGGAGAAGCAAGGACAGTGCTGTATTTTCCTGTCTGAGGCACGGTGGGCTGTCGACTGGCGAATAATTTTCTAGCAGCAAAGGTTGACACCTTTTCCTTCGCTCTGATTTCCTGGATGAGCTTTTCGTCTTTAAAAATGGGGCAATCTCGAGAGGAAGCAGCGTGGTCACCCATAAAGTTGATGCAGCGAGGAGATGGAGGTGGACAAGCACCCTCATGGGCATCCTTGCCACACATAACACATTTGGTCGGATTGGAACAGGACTGGCTGGTGTGACTGAACCGCTGACATTGATAGCGACGCGTAGGGTTTGGGACGTAAGGGCGAACGGAAATTATCTCATAGCCTGCTTTGACTTTGGATGGGAGTTGAACCTTGTCAAATGTCAAGAAGACAGTAAGGGTTGGAATGATGTTCGTGTCAACCCTTTTCATAACTCTATGAACTGCCGTTACGCCCTGGTCAGACAGGTAGTGCTGAATTTCGTCGTCGGCCAATCCATCAAGGGAGCGTGTATAAACGACTCCACGCGAGGAATTTAAAGTACGGTGCGGTTCCACACGGACAGGGAAGGTGTGGAGAAGTGAAGTACGCAGCAATTTTCGTGCCTGGAGGGCACTGACTGTTTCTAACAACAAGGTGCCATTCCATAATCTGGAACAAGACTTTACAGGACCTGCAATTGCGTCGACACCTTTCTGAATAATGAAAGGGTTGACCGTGGCGAAGTCGAGACCTTCATCAGACCGAGAAACAACAAGGAACTGTGGCAACGATGGAAGAACTGTCTGTGGCTGAGACTCAGTGAACTTACGCTTGTGAGCAGACATAGTGGAAGGTGAGGAAACCATTGCGGAAGAATCCCCCATGATTACCGGCGTCTCCGACGGCGCGCTCCTCCCTTTTGGGGGCCCTTTCTGAGGGCACTCCCGCCTTAGGTGATTGTTCACACCTCAGGTCACACCTCCCGTCAAACGGACAGAGGGACCAATCGGCACTTCCTTCAGACACGCACAGGGAGGAAGTAAGAGAAAGGGAAAAACAACGAAAGGGAAAGGTCTCAAACGCCGCAGCGGAGAAAAGGGTAAAGAGAAGAGGTAAGGAAAAGAGAAGGATAAAGGAAGGACAAAGGAAGGATGAAGACATACAAGCAGAGAAGGTGAAGAATGCGTTACATTTACGAGCGTCTATCTCCGGACGTAGACACAAACCGTACTCCCAGAGGGGGAGAAAGGGAAGGAAAGAGCCAGGGGTGAGGGGAGGGGGGGGGGGGAAGATGAGGGATAGGGAAGGATGCGGAAAAGGAAGGTATGCAGCCCGGAAAGGAAGGAGGGCCACATTAGCTCGGGGTCCCGTGCTCGCGTCGCACGTATCCACAAAAGAGTTGTGGACCCCCTGGGAGGGTGTGTGTGTGTGTGTGTGTGTGTGTGTGTGTGTGTGTGTGTGTGTGTGTGTGTGTGTGTGTGTGGCGCGCACGGGGCCCTGAGCTATTACAGTCTCTCTTCCTTTCGAGGCTGCTTTACCATCCCTGTTCCTCCCCCTCCCTATCCTTGCTCCTTTGCTGCTGCCCGTCTTTTCCCTCTTAGTGGACTTCTTTATGTCGACCTGGCTATCCTCCTGGCTTTGTTTATGTCTGTGCTATTGTTTAGTTAGCTGTTTCCATTTCCTTTTCGGGGTTTTTGGTCCCCTTGGGGTTTGACCTCCATTTCCAAAATTTTTCATTCAGTGTGAGCCATTTGGGGATGAACTCCCTACCTAGCTTCCAAGTTGCTGGTTCCTCTCGCCCTCCCCTTTCCCTATGCACCCTGGCCCCCCTTCTGATAGATCACCAGCACGGTAGCCACTCCGTGTGGTGGGGTACCCACTTGGCTCAGCCCCCTGAAACCACAGGGATCACACTGTTAGTACCTGAGCTGTTAACGCCTCGTGTATTCCCAGGAGTCGATGCTCATCACTTTGGGGCACCAGAACTCCCAGCAATGGTCGCCGTGCCACACGGCCCTTGCTGTGGCTGGGTAGCGTCCACACGGCCCTTGCTGTGGCTGGGTAGCGTCCACAGGGCAAGCCCCTGATTGGAATGGGTGGTACTAGGGCGGACGCCTTGCACATGAAGCGACAAAAGCTTCACCATCCTGGCCATTCTGTGGCCGTCTCTAAGAGTGGTAGCAGACGTGGCACTCCTTCTGATCCTCCGGCCTTCCCCTCCCTTGCCACCCCTTGGGAGGAGGGTCAAGCTCGCTGGCTTGGGTTGAAGCCTTTCCCTCGGTACCTGGTTTGTACCATGATGGATGGTGGAAGTCTTGCCACAATCAAGCCTTTGTTTTTTGTGGAGATGATTGAAGATAAGTATGGTGAAGTGGAATCTATGAGTAAAATGCAGTCCGGTGCATTGCTCACAAAGACACTTTCTGCTGCCCAATCTAACACCCTGTGTGCTTGTGACCATCTCGCTGACATCACAGTCCCTGTCACGCCCCACCAATCTTTGATATCAGTACAGGGCACTATTTTCCACCAGGATCTTTTTCTCCAAACTGACGAGGAGCTCTGTGCTAACCTTGAGTGGCGAGGGGTTCGTTTTATCTGCTGTGTGCAGCGAGGCCCTCCAAACAATTGCACCGCTACGGATGCCTTTATCCTGGCCTTTGAGGGGGATGTCCTCCCAGAGAAGGTCAAGGTTAATGGTATATCAGTGTGATGTGAAACCTTATATTCCACCATCAATGAGATGCTTTAAATGCTTAGGGTTTGGACACATGTCTTCCCGCTGCACCACTGATCCCCTCTGTGGTGACTGTGGGCACCCACTCCATGAGAGGAGTGCCTGTGCTCCTCCGACAGTGTGTGTAAATTGTCATGGACAGTGTTCTCCATACTTGCCTGCATGCCCGGTGTTTTTGAAAGGAAGAAGGATTCAAGAGTACAAAACCTTAGATGGGCTCACCTACACTGAGGCTCATCAAAAGTATGACCGGCTTCATCCCGTGCCCACGACTTCTTCTTTTGCTTCAGTTACGTCCAAACCCCCTCCTAACGACTCCTCTTCCCAGCCCCACCCCATCCGCCCCATAACTTGGTGGACTCCGGAAATTGCTGCAGACACAAAAGGCTGCCACCGTGCTCTTCAACACTTCAAGATGCGCCCTTCTACTGCTCTTCTTCTGGTCTTTAAACGACTGAACCCGGGCTTGCTACCTAATCAAATTTCAGAAACGGAGATGCTGGGAACACTATGTAGGTGCCATAGGACCACACACCCCCTCTTCACAAGTCTGGGCGAAACTCAGGTGAATACTTGGCCACCGTCCTCTCACCGGGGTTGCAGAAACGTCTGTGCATGGTGTTGTCCTTACCAATCCAGACTTTGTAGCAGAAAATTGCGCTAAACACTTTCCTGAAGCTTCGGCATCAGCTCAGTATCCGCCCACATTCCTTCTCCTGAAAGAGTGCTCAGAACGACTGACTTTGTCTTTTGTTTCTCGCTGCTTGGAGCCTTATAATGCCCCATCCAGCGAGTGGGAATTCGCCAGTGCCCTCGACCTTTGTCCCGACACTGCTCCTGGACCAGATCGGATACTTAACCAAATGCTCCAGCACTTACCGGTGGCTGGTCACCATTGTATACTGACCCTCTACAACTGTCTGTGAAGTGAGGGAGTCATTCCTACCCAGTGGCAGGAAAGCATTGTTGTTCTGGTGTTGAAGCCAGGGAAGCCACCTCTTCAGTTGGATAGCTACCATCCAATTAGCCTTACCAACACTCTCTGCAAGCTCCTTGAACGCATGGTGAGTTGGCGGCTGTTTTGGATCCTCGAATTCCGCGACCTCTTGTCATCAACACAAAGTGGTTTTCGCTGTGGCCGCTCTACGGTGGATAACTTGGTCCACCTGGAGTCTGTTATCCGCTCAGCTTTTGCCCATCGGCAACACCTCCTTGCAGTCTTCTTTGATCTGCATAAAGCCTATGACACCACCTGGCGCCACCACATCCCCACCATCCTTCATGAATGGGGCCTTCGTGGCACTCTGCCCGTTTTTATCTGTAACTTCCTTTCTTGTTGCTCTTTTCGGGTCCAAGTTCGCTCCTCCTACAGAACTCCCCATTGGTAAGAAAATGGAGTTCCACAGGGTTCGGTGCTGAGTGTCCCTCTTTTTCTCGTAGCCGTTAATGGTCTGGCAACAGCTTTTGGGCCGACAGTGTCCCCCTCTTTGTATGCTGACAATTTTTGTATCCCTGTGGCTTCCTCTATAATGGGCGCTGCAGAATGCCGTCTACAGGGGACAATCTGCCAGGTGCACTCATGAGCTCTCTCCCATGGCTTTCAGTTTTCAGCAGCCAAGTCGTGTGTCATGCATTTCTGCCGTTGCCTTAGAGTCCAACCCCATCCGGGCCTGTTCCTCAATGGCCAGCCCCTCGAGGTGGTGGACACCCATTGCTTCTTGGGTCTTCGATGCCCAGTTGACATCGCTCCCTCATCTTCGCCAGCTGAAGATGATGTGTTGGTCCCATCTCAATGTTCTTAGGTGTCTGTGCAATACCACCTAGGGTGCAGACCACCCCATTCTCCTGCGATTGTATCAAGCACTGGTCCAGTCTGTGGTTCTGTGTCACCTTCAATGTTGCAGATACTAGACCCCATCCACCACTGTGGGTTCTGACTTGCAACTGGTGCCTTCCAGACTAGTCCCGTACTTAGCCTTCTTGCAGTGGCGGGGATTCCACCACTGCGAGTTTTGCGCCAGCAACAGCTGATATCTTATGCGCTCCGCATTCGCTGCCATCCAACGCAACCTAATTATGGTCTGCCTTATCCAGACATGGAGATCACCCTGCTGCAGTAGCGGCCATGATGTGGGCTTACCATGGCTGTCCGCATTCAATCGCTCTTTTCTGAGCTCCAGCAATTCCCTTTACCACCTCTTTCCTCCGCTTATGCATGTACCCCTCCATGGTGCATTTCTCGGCCGGAGGTCTTAATCTCTCCATCGATTCAAAGGATTTTGTCCCTCCGATGGCTCTTCACCACCAGTCCTACTGTCTCCTCAGTTCCTTTCAGGGTTCAGAAGTGATCTATACTGATGGTTCCATGGTTGCTGGCCGCACTGGTTTTGCTTACACCTATGTGCGACATACAGAACTTCATTCCTTGCCAGATGGCTGTAGTGTTTTTACTGCAGAATTGGTAGCCATCTTGCATGCACTGGACTATATTCGCTCCTACTCAGGACTATCCTTCACTATCTGTACTGACTCACTGAGCAGTTTGCTGCTCAGCAACACCACCACTGGTGGAGCAGTATGAAATGCAGAAGTCATCTGCATACAGAGAAAGTGAGACTCACGGCCCTACAGCTGCTGCTATACCATTAATGGCCACTAAAAATAGAGATACACTCAATACAGAGCCCTGCACAGCCCCATTCTCCTGGGTAAGGGGACTATGGGAGGCACCAACTTGAACACGGAAAGTACGAAGTGACAGGAAATTCTGGATAAAAATAGGGAGTGAGCCTCAGAGACCCAACTCATATAATGTGGCAAGGATATGATGTCACCAGGTCATGTCATATGCTTTTCATAAATAAAAAAAAAAGACTGCAACCAGGTGTTGGTGTGTGGAAAAGCTGTTCAGATGGCAGACTCTAGGGACACAAGATTATAATTGGTAGAGCGACCCTAGCGGAAGCCACCCTGATATGGAGCCAGTAGGAGACACGACTCCAGGACCCAACCCAACCGCCGACGTACCATATGTTACAGCAGCTTACAAAGAAAGTTGGTGAAGCTGATGGGCCAATAGCTACCCACATGAAGTGGGGGTTTTACCAGCTTCAAGCACTGGAATGATGGTGCTCTCTTGCCATTGCGATGGAAAGATACCATCGCATCAGATCCAGTTCAAGAAGACAAGGAGATGTCGCTTGTAGTCAGATGAGAGATGTTTAATCATCTGATGTGGATGCGATCTGGTCCAGGAGCTGTCTCTGGGCAATGTGCAAGGGCACGGAGGAGCTCCCACTCTGTAAATGGGGCATTATAGCATTCACTGTGGCATACAGTTAACGAAGGGAGTTTCCCTTCCAGCTACTGTCGGAGAGTGCGAAAGGCTGGGGGGGTAATTCTCCGACGCAGAGGCTCGTGCATAGTGCTCAGCAATCACGTTTGCGTCACTAGACAACACGCCATTTATGTTAACACCGGGAAAACCTGTTGGGGTCTGGTGCCTGAAAACACATTTGATTTTTGCCCGGACTTGGGAAGGTGACATATGACACCCAATGGTCGAGACATCTCTCTCCCAATACTCCTCCTTCCGTCATTTGGTAAGTTGGCGAACATGGCGAGCATGGAGCCATTTGAAGTTTGGGAGGTGCTCCATGGAAGGGCATCGCTTATGCCACTGTAGAACTTGCTGGCAATCCTTATTTGCTTCAGCGACTTCTGGCGACCACCAAGGGACTGTCTTTCGTCAGGAGGGATCCTGTTTTCTGCCACAGAAACGATTGTTGTAGTCACCTGATCAACCATCACCATCAATGTTCCCATGCGGGGGAGATTAACGGTGACAGCAGAGGCGAAAGTTTCCCAGTCTGCCTTGTTTAAAGCCCATCTGGACATGTGTCCGTGGGCCTGACACCAGGGCAGTGACAGGAAGATGGGGAAATGGTCACTACCGTACAGGTCGCCATATGCTCTCCAGTGAATAGATGGGAGAAGCCCAGGACTGCGAACCAAGAGATCAATGGCCGAATATGTGCCATGTGCCACAATGAAATGTGTGGCGGCCCCAGTATTTAAGAGGCAGGTGTTGACCTAAGACAGTTAAGTTTCAACATCTCTGCCTCGGCCAGGAAGCACAGTGCCACTCCACAAGGGGCTATGGGCGTTAAACTCTCCCAAAAGTAGGAAAGGTTTAGGGAGTTGATCAATCAGTGCAGTCAATACACTCAGGGATACTACACCATCTGGAGGAAGATATACATTGCAGATGCGTATTTCCTGTATCGTCCTTATTCTGACAGCCACAGCTTGAAGAGGAGTTTGCAGGGGCACAGGTTCACTACAGACTGAGTTTAGAACATAAACACAAACTCCACCTGACACTCACTACGGTTCCTGTAGTATCCCTTATAGCCACAGCGGGCAGGGGTCTGTATTGCTGGGAGCCACATTTCCTCCTGGACGGCAAAGCAGAAACAGGTACAAAGCTTAACAGTTGCTGTAGCTCAACCAGGTGGTGGGAAAAACTGCTGCAATTTCATTGTAGGATGTCATCATTGTGAGACGGGAAAGGCATGGAACATTCAATGAGGAAGTTAATGCCTCACGGTCACCTGCTGCCACCAACTTTTTGCCTGAGCAGTCTATATCCATTTTGTCTGAGGGTCCGGCAAGATCTAGGTCCTCAGCAGACACCAGAATCTCCACCTCATCCACAGATGCAGATATTGGAGTTAGCAGTGGTGTGGGTCCCACCCCAATTCCCTTGGTCTTGGGGACATTTCTGGATTTCTCTCGCTGTTCCTTGGGTTTCCCTCGCTGGGAGGACTTCACTGAGTCTGTCTCCAGGACTGAGGATGAGCGTGAAGCCCTGCGACCAGCTGCTTTTGGGCTCTTCTGCCACTGGCGGGTGTCATCTTTCCTTCTAGCAGAAACGTGGGAAGGGAGTGACCTAAGGGACCCCTTCCTAGCAAGAGCAGTCAAAGAAGTTGTGCGCTTCTCCAACTTAGAAGAGGGTGACAGACGTCCCCGATGGCTGGGGGAGGGGGGTTGTTCTTGAAGTAGTTGGTGCAGGAGCAACAGGGATGGAAATGGCCCACCACCATCAAGAGGGCAGGTGTAGTCTTCTCACTCAGAGGTGACTGGCAGCAGTGTGAGACGATGTCATGCATACAGGATGTAGGTGTTAAAATTTCCTCTTGGCCGCAGTGTAGGTCAGTCGGTCCAGGGTCTTGTACTCCAGGACTTTCCTTTCTTTCTGGAGAATCCTGCAGTCTGGCAAGCAAGACAAATGGTGCTCTCCACAGTTGACACAGATGGGAGGTGGGGCATGGAGTATTGGGACGTGACGGGTGTCCGCAATCTCAACATGTGACACTGGAAGTATAACAGAAAGACATATGACTGAACTTCCGACATTTAAAGCACCTCATTGGGGAAGGGATATAGGGTTTTAAATCACAATGGTAGACCATCACCTTGACCTCCTCGGGTAATGTATCACACTCTAATACCAAGATGAAGGCACTGGTGGCAACCTGATTATCCCTCGGACCTCGATTGACACGCCGAATGAAATGTGCACCTCATTACTCTAAATTGCCGCGCACCTCATTGGCGGACTGTAAAAGAAAGTCCCTGTGGAATATGATACCCTGGACCACATTTAAGCTCATATGGGGCATGATGGTTACAGAAACATCTCCCAGCTTGTCACAAATGAGTAACACCTGTCACTGGGCAGAGGATGCTGTTTTGATCTAGACTCGCCCAGATCT
The DNA here is from genome assembly GCF_023898315.1 of Schistocerca nitens. Classification (NCBI taxonomy): domain Eukaryota; kingdom Metazoa; phylum Arthropoda; class Insecta; order Orthoptera; family Acrididae; genus Schistocerca; species Schistocerca nitens. The sequence goes on from NC_064621.1 coordinate 52,442,890, forward strand.
CATTTCGGACAAGCCCTCCACCTCCCTGAACTTGTCCTCTAAATGCTCAACAAAAATCTGAGGTTTCATCGTCATGAAAGATTCCCCATCAGCTCACAAACATACAAGGTACCGGGGCGAATAAGAGCCACCACCATCCTTAGCCTGACGTTTGGGGTCCATTTCTGTGTACTGAATTGAGCCTGTGAATGCCTAGAGACTGCTGGTGTTTGACCACCAGCAGGAGATGATGATCTACCTTTCATCGCGTGTCATCCACCCTGATGCCACCCACTGCAACCCTCCCCACGCACGCCACCCAGTCGCAGCGAAGGCCACCTGGCAGGACGGCCATTGCTGGGAGTCCCAATGCCCCAGGGGGATGGGCATCTACTCCATGGCATACATGGGGAGTTAACGGCACAGGCTTCAGCAGAGCAATTCCTATGTGGTCATGGGGCTACAGCCAACAGGGTACATGGCGGCCCCACTGCAATGGACTGGCTACCATGCTGGATATCAGGTGCAACCAAGCAAACTAGTCCATTATCATTGTCAGCGTAGAAAACGATACTGCACAGCTGATGGGAAAATACGCACCCAGGACAGTGACCTCGCCCAATACTTGGAGAACGAGCAGAAGTGCAGATCCACGTAGACAATGGATCAGCACATTACGGACACGATGCACCATGAAAGGCGCCCTTCCCCAATTGGCTCACTCTTCAGGAAAATATTGAAAAATGGAAGTCAAACCCCACAGCGACGATCATATAATGGCCGACACATGTGAGACTCCTTTTAGTCACCTCTTACAACAGGCAGGAATACCTCACGCCTATTCTAACGCCCAGACCCGCAGGAGGAGCATGTGCAAATTTGACAGCTTGGGTGGGCCAGAAGCATTTTACGGGTAGAGTCGGGCTGCTTGTTGCTACTGTTTATACAGCTACCGGCCCCACTAAGTAGCCAAATACAGGAGAAAGTACTACTCACACACAACTCAACTGCACATGCGCAAGCTCACTGGCAACTGTTCAAATGAAGCTAACTGTGGTGTCAACGCCAGACACCACACTTGCTAGGTGGTAGCCTTTAAATCGGCCGCGGTCCGTTAGTGTATGTCGGACCCGCGTGTCGCCACTATCAGTGATTGCAGACCGAGCGCCGCCACACGGCAGGTCTAGAGAGACTTCCTAGCACTCACCCCAGTTGTACAGCTGACTTTGCTAGCGATGGTTCACTGACAAATTACGCTCTCATTTGCCGAGACGATAGTTAGCATAGCCTTCAGCTACGTCATTTGCTACGACCTAGCAAGGCGCCATTACCAATTACTATTGATGCTATAAAACATGTACCGTGAAGAGCGATGTTCACCAATTATGGATTAAAGTTAAGTATTCCAGAAGCAACGTACCTTTTTTGCTAGTCTCTATTCCTTTAATTGTTCCAGACCTCACGCCAGCCTGCGTGAGCTTAAACGCGTGCTTTTTGGCTTCCTCCTAGTGGCTTGGCTGTCTTGCCAACCCACAACAGTTTGGCGACGAGCCAATTCGCGTTCATACCTATACTACCCTGATTTACTTGTGTAATGGCTTCGCCACAATCTCCAGATGTACTGTCCGAATTTTATCGTTTCCAGAACCAGCAGACGCAGGCCTTACTGGATGCCCTTGGACAGCTCGTCCAGGGCCAACGTGCAATGCAAAACGATGCGGCAGCCGCCGCTCCACCGCTCACGCAGCCACAACACGCAGTTGCACCACCTTTTCGTCCTTTTGATGCAGCACTGGAAAGCTGGACGGAGTGGTCACGCCAATTTGGATTCCATCTCGCCGCCTACAGAATTCAAGGTAATGAGCGGCAGCCTTTTCTCCTTTCTTGCGTCGGAGTGTCCACGTACCGTGTGATAGTCAAATTGTTTCCCCGACGCGACGTAGCAATGCTGTCCTACGAACAAATTTTGTCTGCATTAGATGCATATTTCAACGAATCAGTCAATGTAGTTGCCAAACGGTATACGTTCTTTCGTACAAAACGTACGGCCGGTCAGACTAATAGGGAGTGGGTTGCCACCTTGCAAGGCCTTACTAGGGATTGTGCTTTTGAGTGTGAATGTGGACTCCCTTAGTCAGATACTATGGTGCGTGATGCTATTGCACAGAACGTTTCTGATGTTCGTATAAGGGAACAGATTTTAAAACTAGTCAATCCCTCCCTTCAACAAGTGATGGACATATTGGATCGGCAGGACACACTTGACTTTGCTCAGGAATCATTTGAAACTTCGCCACCCGTGTGTCAGGTTAACCGGCCCGCCGGGCGAGCTGCACGGAACAGTAAACAGTCCTAGCGCCCGGCCGCGCCAAAGCCGCCTGGCTCTCAGCCAGGTGTCCCGCGTCGGCAAACAAATGCAGTGAAATCATGCCCGCGGTGTGTTACTAGACATTCGCGTGAGAACTGCCCATCACGCCAGGCTATTTGCTTTTTCTGTAATAAAAAAGGATATTCAGGCTCGCGACACTTCGCCCATCGAAATTCATGTAGTTCATTCCACTCCGCCCAGTGCCACTATCTAACAGTGACTGTGTTCGTCCCACAAATAGTGTTCGTCGACATCGCCGGAAATCCCGTCAAGTCGCAAGTGATTATGTCCCAGTGTCAGTTCACGTTGCACGAGACAGTCACTCTTGTCATCAGCAGGACAATAAACTTTTTGTAGACTTGGACATTAACGGCAAAGTGCTACCATTCCAGCTCGATACCGGAGCTGCAGTTTCATTGATCAATCACGACATGTACAAACAGCTGGGCACACCTCCGTTGCGTGCCGCAAATGTTAAACTAACTACATATTCAGGTCACGGGCTCCCTGTGTTAGGACAGTGCAGACTTCTTGCCACATACAAGGGACAAACACAACTTGTGTCATTTTACGTCCTTCGTTCTTCTTCTGCAGTGAACTTGTTTGGTTTCGATTTGTTTCAGTTGTTTAACTTGTCTATAGTCAATCAGGTCCTATCAGTGAACCAGACTGTGCCTTCAGCCAGTGTTTCTCGTCTATGTGAAGAATTTGCAGACATTTTTGCACCGGGCCTTGGTTGCGCTAAGAACTATAAAGCACATTTGGAACTGAAAGTAAACGCGCAACCAGCATTTTTCAGAGCGCGCAATGTTTCCCACACATTGCGTGATGAGGTTGCAAAAACATTACACGATTTGGAATCACAAGGTGTAATTGAACGTGTGCAGGCTTCTCTCTGTGCATCACCCTTAGTAATTTTGCCGAAACCTTCTGGAAAATTGAGACTTTCTGTGGACTTCAAGGCAGCAGTGAATCCCCAACTAGTGACTGCAACTTTTCCTTTACCCCGCCCGGAAGATCTTTCTGACAATATTTTTCGAAGTTGGACCTAGCAGATGCGTACTTGCAAATACCGGTGGACGAAGAATCCCAGCGCGTTTTAGTGATTAATACGCATCTTGGTTTGTATCGATTCAAACGACTGCCATTCGGGTGTGTATCTGCCCCTGCATTGTTTCAGCAATATCTCCGAACTATTTGTGCGTCGGTCCCTACTGCAGCAAACTATCTGGACGATATTGTGATCTCCGGAAAGACGGAAGAAGAACATTTAGCCAATCTCAGAACATTATTTCAGGTCTTGCGACAAAATATACATCCCAGTCCAGAGCACCTCCGTGCCATACAAGACTTGCCTTCGCCGCAGAATTTGAAGCAGCTACAGAGTGTGCTGGGAAAAATAAATTATTATCATCGCTATGTGTGCCAAGCCTCTTCCATTTCAGCTCCGCTTCATTGCTTACGCCGTAAAGGTGTTCTGTTCGTCTGGACGACGGAATGCGAACGCGCCTTTCGCCAGTTGAAATCGGCGTTGCTTTCCACTACTTGCCTTACGCCATTCGATCCCCGGAAGCCCCTTTTGTTGATGGTGGATGCATCGGATTTCAGGATCGGTGCTGTGCTTGCGCACAAAGATGGTTCGCACAATCGCCCTATTGCCTTTGTGTCCAAACTGCTCTAGTCTGTGCAAAGAAATTATTCACAGATCGAGAAAGAAGCTTTGGCTCTCGTATTTGGTGTTACTAAGTTTCATGATTTCTTGTATGGTCGTCACTTTACCACAAACCTTTGACATCGCTTTTTCATCTGAACAAGCCTGTACCTCCACGTACAGCACAGAAATTCATTCGCTGGTCTATTTTCCTCTCGCAGTACCGCTACGATATCTTGTATTGGTCCACTGCCAAGCACGGAAACGCCGATGCGTTGTTCTGTTAGCCTGTTGCTGAGGATAGAGCATTCGATTCCTCCGAACTTGCTTGCATGTTCATTGATTCGGAAACCGATGACGTGGTTGAATCGTTTCCGATTGATTTTCGTCGTGTAGCTACAGCCACAGCTGCAGACCCTGTCCTTGCTACCGTTCTGCGTTTTGTTGCTACGCAGTGGCCCTTGTCAAAGTCACGGATCGGGGATCCATTGGTTCGCTGATTTTTTGCTCACAAGGAGAGACTTTTTGTATGACGTGGTGTTTTGCTGTTGCGTTCCGATAATGATCAGTCCAGGGTCGTGGTCCCACGTTCGTTACAGTCCTCTGTCTTAAAGCTTCTCCACCAAGGACATTGGGGTATAGTGAGAACGAAACAACTTGCTCGTCAGCACTGTACTTGGTTCGGAATCGATGCCGCGATTACGAATATGTGCTCTTCTTGCATGGCGTGTGCCGAACAACAATCCGCACCACCGCGGAAATTCTTTGCATGGCCAAAAGCCACTTCCCCTTGGCAACGCTTACACATCGATTTTCTTGGTCCATTCTGGAATGCTCGATGGTTGGTTGTGGTGGATTCATTCAGTAATTTTCCTTTTGTTGTCCGGATGTCTTCCACGACGACACCTGCCAGCATCCAAGCGTTATCCGCTATATTTTGCATTGAAGGTCTTCCACAGGCGATTGTTTCCGACAATGGCCCACAATTCATGTCCGCAGAATTTCAGTCATTCTGAAATGCCAATGGTATTCAACATCTGACGTCCGCGTCGTTTTCGCCACAGTCAAATGGTGCCGCTGAACGATTGGTCAGGACTTTCAAGTCACAGATGTTGAAGCTGAAAGGCATTCTCGGGAGGACGCGTTATTGCTCTTTTTGTCCTTGTATCGTTCTCAGCCTCGAGATGGTCGCTCGCCGACTGAGTTGCTGCATGGTCGTCCTCATCGCACCTTGCTGTCTTTGCTACATCCGCCGCATTAGGTTCCTGTGCAGCGGCAGACACCTGCTTTTGCTCCAGGCGACGTTGTCTACTGTCGCAACTATCGAGGTTCACGGCGTTGGCTCGCAGGGAGCATTCTTCGCTGCCTCGGCCACGCTATGTATCTGGTTTTGGGGGCCTCTGGTGAGGTGCGTCGGCATCTCAATCAGCTGCGCCTCTGTCGTCGCATGGAATCTGCGGCTCGCCGTCTGCTTTCAGCGACGGTGCCGTCTGGTCAGCGCCCTGGGGACCCATCTACTGGCTCGCCTCAGCCCCAAGTGTTACCGACGCTGCCTTCCATTTTGCCCCATGGCGACGCGCCGTCGTCGCCTGTTCTCCGACTGGCGACGCCCGCAGTGGGCGCGTCACTGCGACTGCCGGGCGCCTCCCTGGGTCACGCGCCGCCGATCGCTTTCCGTGACCAGTTGTGTTCCGCCATGGGATTCTTGCCCGCTCCGGACCATATGTCGTCTTCGCCCGTCGGGTGCCCCGGCTCGATGGAGGTCGACCCTTCGGCCCCTCCTGTCTCTCTACGGGCGCATACACCGCATGTTGGCGTGCACCCTGAAGCAGGTTTTCAGGCGTTTCCTAGCTCCCCTCGGGCCGAATGGCAGGGTGCGGTTGGCACAGCCTCGCCTGTTGTTAGGCTCCCCACCTCGTCGCATACGCCAACATGGGGTCCTCTCCACGGCGGGCGGAAGCCTTATACCACAACCGTCCGCCGATTTGCAGGGGAGGAATGTGGTGTCAACGCCAGACATCACACTTGCTAGGTGGTAGCCTTTAAATCGGCCGCGGTCCGTTAGTATATGTCGGACCCGCGTATCGCCACTATCAGTGATTGCAGACCGAGCAACGCCACACGGCAGGTCTAGAGAGACTTCCTAGCACTCGCCCCAGTTGTACAGCCGACTTTGCTAGCGATGGTTCACTGACAAATTACGCTCTCATTTGCCGAGACGATAGTTAGCATAGCCTTCAGCTACGTCATTTGCTACGACCTAGCAAGACGCCATTACCAATTACTATTGATGCTATAAAACATGTACCGTGAAGAGTGATGTTCACCAATTATGGATTAAAGTTAAGTATTCCAGAAGCAACGCACCTTTTTTGCTAGTCTCTATTCCTTTACCTGTTCCAGACCTCACACCAGCCTGCGTGAGCTTAAACGCGTGCTTTTTGGCTTCCTCCTAGTGGCTTGGCTGTCTTGCCAAGCCACAACACTAACGTAAACAGTTGTGATGTTACGCTAATTGGAAGCAGTTTGATATTAAGAAGAATTGCATAGCCTTCGTTTTAAAGCCTATGACACATTTTGCTGTTGGCAGATGCTTGTGTGAGCACTCTGTGGTTTTTTTCCTTTCTTTCTTTCTTTTGTGCATTTCTGTTGGACTTTAAGTTTTATTTTGGTTTTTTTCTCTTGTTTATGTTTTATTGCTGCAGTATTATTCTGCAGCAGCAGATATAGTAAAATTCTTTGTTAGAGTATCAGTTCTTACCAGCCAAAATTTTAAAAAGTTAACTGAAAACTAGAACAATGAAAAATTCCAGGAATTCTAAAAAATTCACAGGCTTTTCCAGTTTTCTCCCATATGAAAAAATTCCTGGGTTTTTCTCAGATTTCTCCGGTTGTCCCGGGGCATGTACACCTTTAATTTCTATTTCATATTCTGAAGCTTCATACAGTTGGAGTACAGTAAGTAAGCACTGTTTTCATGCATATTTTAGTGCAGCAGTCCATTAAATTTACAAAGGTGTGAAAAAATTTCTGTCAATAAAACTTTTATAACAATATCTACATCTACATTTACATCCACGCTCTGCAAGCCTCCTGACGGTGTGTGGCGGAGGGTACCTTGAGTACCTCTATCGGTGCTCCCTACTATTCCAGTCTCGTATTGTTGATGGAAAGAAACACTGTCGGTATGCCCCCGTGTGGGCTCTAATCTCTCTGATTTTATCCTCATTGCTTGACTCCTCGGTGAAGGTATGTTCTCGAAACTTCAACAAAAGCCTGTACTGAGCTACTGAGCATCTCTCTTACACTGGAGTTTATCTATCATCTCCATAACGCTTTTGTGATTACTAAATGATCCTATAACTAAGCGCGCTGCTCTCCGTTGGATCTTCTCTACCTCTTCTATCAACCCTATCTGGTACGGATCCCACACTTGTGAGCAGTATTTAAGCAGTGGGTGAACAAGTGTACTGTAACCTACTTCCTTTGGTTTCGGACTGCATTTCCTTAGGATTCTTCCAATGAATCTCAGTAGTCTGGAATCTGCTTTACCGATGATTAATTTTATATGGTCATTCCATTTTAAATCACTCCTAATGCCTACTCCCAGATAATTTATGGAATTAACTGCTTCCAGTTGCTGACCTGCTATATTGTAGCTAAATAATAAAGGATCTTTCTTTCTATGTATTCGCAACACATTACACTTGTCTACATTGAGATTCAATTGCCATTCCCTGCACCATGCATCAATTTGTTGCAGATCAACCTGCATTTCAGTACAATTTTCCATTGCTACAACCTCTCGATATACTACAGAATCACCCGTAAGAAGCCTCAGTAAACTTCCGATGTTATCCACAAGATCATTTATATATATTGTGAATGGCAATGGTCCTATGACACACCCCCGCAGCACACCTGAAATCTCTTACTTCGGAAGACTTCTCTCCATTGAGAATGACATGCTGCATTCTGTTATCTAGGAACTCTTCAATCCAATCACACAATTTGTCTGATAGTCCATATGCTCTTACTTTGTTCATTAAACGACTGTGGGGAACTGTATCAAACACCTTGCGAAAGTCAAGAAACACGGCATCTACCTGGGAACCCGTGTCTATGACCTGCTGAGTCTCGTGGGCGAATAGGGCGCGCTGGGTTCCGCACGATCGTCTTTTTCGAAACCCATGCCGATTTCTACAGAGTAGATTTCTAGTCTCCAGAAAAGTTATTATACTCAAACATAATACATGTTCCAAAATTCTATAACCAGCCAAACTGAAAGTGAGTGAACTTGATACAAATTACACCTAATTTCTGTAAGAGTATATCAAAAGAGTAATGCACTGTTTTCCAGGTATTTGACACCTTTTAGCCAAAAATTTTTCTAATGGCTACTGAAGAAGTAAATTATGGGTATTTCATTAATGCTGATGTCTAGATTACCTTCTTGAATTGTAACACTGATTCTGCATGGTCCAACATGGACTTACTTTCTGTTTCTTAGTGGTAACTTTTGCAAACAAATGTGCAGATTTGCAAATATATATACTGGTATGGACTGCAATCCCATAGCTGATGTTTTCTGGTCTATTTACAAAAATTACAATTAAAATTTTGTCTCATTCCATAAATAATAAAGGAATAATTGCGAGTAAAAAAATAAAAAAAAAGTATGATAACAAATTTTAGTTTTCAGGTTGATGTAGTGGGAAAAAAAAGGAAAATTTTACATATTTTAATTTGTTGACAGCCTTAATTGTTCATAAAGGACTGTTTTATGGCCACTTCATTCTTTTCTGTGCCGACTTCTCACACCTTGCGAAGGACAAAACTAATGAAATAATATTTTCAACAGTATTAACATAAATGAAAATGAAGAGGAAAAATATTAGGTTTATTTGAAACGTAAACACAGCAAGATAAAAATATAACGTGAAAATAAAACTCGGCATACCCAAAGATGAGGCACCCAGAACAATGCTGTATGTGTTGAGCTGCAGAAGCACGAGCAAAGCCAGTGCCAGTTGGCCTCCCAGAAAGACAAGAGCATCAAACTGAGACAGAGCGCCAGTCACCAATGGACGAGTTTTCGTTCGAGTCACCTGGACATTTTTGCAATAAATGCTCTTATAAAAGTACCTGTGTCAACAAAGTTAACATTATCAAAAGTTGCTGTATATTTTAAACAAACAAAGCAGTCATACATTTAGAACCCAATGACCACAATAGTAAAGATCCGAAAATTGTCGCTACAGTTTATTTGCAGCAGTGCATCGAAAGTATAGGGCAGCACATCTGAGGTAAAGGAAAGTATCTATTCAGTACATGCAAGCAGGAACAATATCATATAAAGCACATAACCAGCACCCTTCTGAGGTCTCTTAAGAATGTTGGGTTGCTTGCACTCACTCCTTAAAGGTATTTGTTGCTGGTTATGAAAAATAAGTTTTAGTTCAAATGTGATTTGTATAATCAAAATACATGACAAATTATTTTCAAGTGGACTGCCTCCTTGTCCAGCATTCAGAGTAGAATTATAGTAGTCTGATAAAAATGCCTTCAACAAGTTCTCACCTGATATACAGCAAGAAATTGAGAATCTAAATCATTTCAAATAAAAATTAGAAACATACCTTATTAGCCATTTCTTCTACAAATTATCTAGGTTTAAAGACTGAAAATTCTTGTTAGCCACATGGTAGATAGCAACATTCATACACAGACTAATGCAGTTACACATTTTCCTTTGAAAATTACTTCTGTAATCCAGTAAATATTAAGCCAGGAACATGAGATAAAGAGCTGCTATTTAATATGTGACTTGGGAAGCAGCAATGTTTTTCGAAGTTACTATTGCAACATCAAAACCTTGCCAAGGCTCTTCGTGCACTATGACATGCATTTGTGCATTCAAAACATACCATAAACAAAGAAAGAAATGCTACACATATTTAAAAATCAATACATATCACTGCAGATTCCAGATATATTTTAACAACTGACTTACTGGTGAACTTGTTATTACATCACCAATTTTATTTTGAAGTTCCCAAAATTAAATGCAATTTTACCCTGATTAAAAATTTAGAGAATTTTATAGACTGTACACAGAATCCTGACATACTGAGAAACATTACACCTGTATCTAAATCTGAAAATGATCCTTTTAAGAGGATTTGATTACTTGCTCAAGATAGTGACAGTTGTTCAATTATGACAAAAATTCAAACAGTTCTTCTTCTTCCTCCTCCTCCTCCTCCTCCTCTTTTTCTTCTAACTCAGTTTGCCAGTTTCTCTCTGTACCGAGGGTTGTGGCAGGATGATTCCAACATCCACGCAATATACTCTTGACACACTGCACATTGTGTCAGAGTAATGTTTGCTTGCTCATTACCTTGTGCAGAAGGTACGAATGTTGATAGCATATAGGGGCAATTGTTCACAATTGGTGAACCTGACTACTTCATTCTTGCAGTGAGGCAACACACTTTGTTACATGGTAAGCTGTCATCGCAACTGCTCTCTTTATGTGACCTCGAATGCTACCTCATGGCGAGTTCACTTCTTTTTTTTAATACGTTTGGATTCTCAAATGAATTCAGATCTCTTTGGCAACATGACTTATTATTTTGCAGCTCTGGCCTAAGGAATTACTCTATATACACTCCTGGAAATTGAAATAAGAACACAGTGAATTCATTGTCCCAGGAAGGGGAAACTTTATTGACACATTCCTGGGGTCAGATACATCACATGATCACACTGACAGAACCACAGGCACATAGACACAGGCAACAGAGCATGCACAATGTCGGCACTAGTACAGTGTATATCCACCTTTCGCAGCAATGCAGGCTGCTATTCTCCCATGGAGACGATCGTAGAGATGCTGGATGTAGTCCTGTGGAACGGCTTGCCATGCCATTTCCAACTGGCGCCTCAGTTGGACCAGCGTTCGTGCTGGACGTGCAGACCGCGTGAGACGACGCTTCATCCAGTCCCAAACATGCTCAATGGGGGACAGATCCGGAGATCTTGCTGGCCAGGGTAGTTGACTTACACCTTCTAGAGCACGTTGGGTGGCACGGGATACATGCGGACGTGCATTGTCCTGTTGGAACAGCAAGTTCCCTTGCCGGTCTAGGAATGGTAGAACGATGGGTTCGATGACGGTTTGGATGTACCGTGCACTATTCAGTGTCCCCTCGACGATCACCAGTGGCGTACGGCCAGGGTAGGAGATCGCTCCCCACACCATGATGCCAGGTGTTGGCCCTGTGTGCCTCGGTCGTATGCAGTCCTGATTGTGGCGCTCACCTGCTTGGTGCCAAACACGCATACGACCATCATTGGCACCAAGGCAGAAGCGACTCTCATCGCTGAAGACGACACGTCTCCATTCGTCCCTCCATTCACGCCTGTCGCGACACCACTGGAGGCGGGCTGCACGATGTTGGGGCGTGAGCGGAAGACGGCCTAACGGTGTACGGGACCGTAGCCCAGCTTCATGGAGACGGTTGCGAATGGTCCTCGCCGATACCCCAGGAGCAACAGTGTCCCTAATTTGTTGGGAAGTGGCGGTGCGGTCCCCTACGGCACTGCGTAGGATCCTACGGTCTTGGCGTGCATCTGTGCGTCGCTGCGGTCCGGTCCCAGGTCGACAGGCACGTGCACCTTCCGCCGACCACTGGCGACAACATCGATGTACTGTGGAGACCTCACGCCCCACGTGTTGAGCAATTCGGCGGTACATCCACCCGGCCTCCCGCATGCCCGCTATACGCCCTCGCTCAAAGTCCGTCAACTGCACATACGGTTCACGTCCACGCTGTCGCAGCATGCTACCAGTGTTAAAGACTGCGATGGAGCTCCGTATGCCACGGCAAACTGGCTGACACTGACGGCGGTGGTGCACAAATGCTGCGCAGCTAGCGCCATTCGACGGCCAACACCGCGGTTCCTGGTGTGTCCGCTGTGCCGTGCGTGTGATCATTGCTTGTACAGCCCTCTCGCAATGTCCGGAGCAAGTATGGTGGGTCTGACACACCGGTGTCAATGTGTTCTTTTTTCTATTTCCAGGAGTGTATATTATCATACTCTATTCCATATACCCTATCATATTCTAGCTTTAATATGATTCTAGGTTTTGCTATTTTAAACTTAGTACTGTATCATCCTTTGTCTCATTGTGTAACTGCATCTGCTATGCAGTACTAACACCTGTTGTCTGTTCTGTAGCCTATCATAATACGTTTGTATCTGAAACCAAGTTAATTGCTTGATGTTTTTATGGCCACCCGATTCTGTCGTGAGAGTTCTAGAGTCATTCAAAGAAAGTCTACAGTCAGTAGCATGTAAATACCAATATCATGCTATTCTGGTTGGAGGTGGCTAACCTACTGAGTATAGACTGAGATGTATATGGATTCATTACAGGGAGTACAGACAGGCAGTTGGGCAAAGTAATTTGGAACAAACAAGCCAGACCTTATCAACAACTCATATACAAACAGGGATTAGCAGTCATGATGTCATTGCAGCAACTATAGTTACAAAAGTTAATAAAGCAGTTACGAAGGGTAGGAGATTGTTTCTGCTAGAAAGAGCAGATCATCAGTTGTTAGCATCTCACTTAGATAGTGAACTGACATTACTTAGTTCGGACATACAGAAATTAAGGGCACAATTTAAGCAGATTGGAAACTTTTGTGTCGAGAGTTATGTGCCTAGTAAGTGGATTAAGGACAGGAAAGATCCACTATGGTTTAATAAGGAGATTCAGAAAACAATGAGAAAGCAGAGGCTTTTTTTTTTTTTGTGGGGTTTAAGGGCGCTCAACTACTGAGGTCATTAGCGTCCAGTCACTGTTGTTAGAGCACAGGGAATCTAGTAAAAGTCAAGGGGAGGGGGGGGGACACCAGAAAGACCTAACAAAGATGTAGGTAAAATAAGTAAAAAGGTTAGATGTCTTTGGACAAGCCAGTCAAAGTTATAAAACGCAGAACACGAACAGCTGCTCGAGCGTCATCAGCTAAAATATCCGGTAAAGTAGATGGCAGGGACACGACAACACGAGATTGACTAAAGCAGGGACACGACAATAAAATATGGCGCACTGTTAATGCCTGACCACAAGGGTACTGCAGGGCTGGTCACCGGAGAGCAGATAGCGGTGGCTAAACCGGCAATGCCCAATCCGCAACCTGGTCAGAAGGATCTCCTCTAGCCGAGATGGTCGGGAGGAGGTTGTCCAAGCAGTTGGGAGCGGTTTTACTGCCCGGAGCTTGTTTCCTTGGAGGGATGACCAAGCATCCCACCACAACGACACAAGCCTCTTACAAACATCCCCACGAACGTCAGATGACGGGACACAATGGGAGGCTGGCCGAGGCAGGAGGACTGCAGCCTTGGCTGCAGCATCCGCAGCCTCATTCCCAGGCACTCCTACATGTCCGGGAACCCACAGAAAGCTGACAGGAGAACCATTATCAGCGAAAGAATGGAGGGACTGCTGTATCCGTTGAGCCAAGGGATGGACCGGATAGGGAGCTCCAAGGCTCTGAAGAGCACTGAGTGAGTCAGAGCAGAGTACATACGATGAATGGCGGTGGCGGCGGGCATACTGAACGGCCTGATGGAGAGCAAAAAGCTCGGCCGTAAAGCTGGAACATTGGTCGAGGAGCTGGTATTTAAAGGTGGCGGCCCCGACGACAAAGGCACAGCTGACACCATCGTCAATTTTGGAGCCAGCGGTGTAAATAAAGGTGTGACCGGCAAGTCGAGCACGAAGTTCGACAAACCGTGAGCAATACACTGCAGCTGGAGTACCCTCCTTCGGGAGTGAGCTGAGGTCGAGATAAATATGAACCGGAGCCTGGAGCCAAGGTGGTGTCGGGCTCTCACCCTCTCTGAAGGTGGTAGGGAGGGCAAAATCCAATTGTCGAAGCAGGCGACGGAAGCGGACTCCGGGGGGCAGCAGGGCAGACACGTACAACCCGTACTGACGGTCGAGAGAATCGGCGAAGAAGGACTCGTAAGAGGGGTGGTCGGGCATAGACAACAGCCGGCAGGCATACCGACACAGCAGTACGTCGCGCCAGTAGGTCAATGGTAATTCGGCAGCTTCAGCATAAAGACTCTCGACGGGACGAGTGTAGAAGGCTCCGGTCGCAAGACGTAACCCCCGATGGTGGATGGAGTTGAGACGGTGTAAGAGGGATGGCCGAGCAGACGAAGCTCCCATAATCCAGCTTCAATCGGACTATGGACCGATACAAGCGAAGCAGGACAGTGCGATCCGCTCCCCAAGATGAACCACTAAGAACTCTGAGGACATTAAGGGAACGTGTACAACGGGCTGCCAAATAAGAGACATGCGGAGACCAACACAGTTTCCTGTCCAACGTGATCCCTAGAAACTTAGTTGTTTCCACGAACGGGAGAACAACGGGACCGAGATGTAAGGATGGCGGAAGGAACGCTTTATATCGCCAAAAGTTGATACAAACCGTCTTCTCTTCAGAGAACCGGAAGCCATTTGCCACGCTCCATGAGTATAGGCTGTCTAGACAACGCTGAAGGCAGCGCTCCAGGAGGCATGTTCTCTGGGTACTGCAGTAGATCGCGAAGTCATCGACAAAGAGAGAGCCGGAGACATCAGGTGGAATGCAATCCATAATTGGATTGATCGCGATGGCAAAAAGGGCTACGCTCAAGACAGAGCCCTGAGGCACTCCGTTCTCCTGGAGGAAGACGTCGGACAATACGGAACCCACACGTACCCTAAACTGTCGATCCGTTAAAAAGGAATCAATAAAAAGGGGCAGGCGACCGCGTAGGCCCCACCTGTGCATAGTGCGGAGGATACCTCCTCTCCAACAGGTATCATAAGCCTTCTCCAAATCGAAGAACACGGCTACCGTTTGGCGCCTTCGCAAAAAGTTGTTCAAGATGAATGTCGACAAGGTCACAAGGTGGTCAACAGCGGAGCGGCGGCGACGAAAACCGCATTGGACATTGGCAAGTAGCCGTCGAGATTCCAGAATCCAAACTAACCGAGCATTAACCATGCGCTCCATCACCTTACAGACACAGCTTGTAAGAGAAATGGGGCGGTAACTAGAAGGAAGGTGTCTATCCTTCCCGGGTTTGGGTATAGGAACAACGACGGCGTCACGCCAACGCATGGGGACCTGACCTTCGGTCCAGACGTGATTGTAGGTACGAAGAAGGAAGCTTTTGCCTGCCGGAGAAAGGTGTGCCGGCATCTGAACGTGAATGGCATCTGGCCCCGGAGCAGAGGACCGGGACAGTGCAAGCGCACGTTCGAGTTCCCGCATAGTAAAGGGGGCATTATAAGTTTCCAGATTCAGCGAGTGGAAGGAAGGTCGCCGAGCCTCTTCTGCCTCTTTCCTGGGAAGGAAGGCAGGGTGGTAATGAGCAGAGCTGGAAACCTCCGCGAAAAACCGGCCAAAGGCGTTGGACACAGCCACAGGATCAACGAGGACCTCATTACCTGAGGTCAGGCCAGGTACCGAGGAGTGGGCCTTAATGCCTGACAGCCGGCGCAGGCCACCCCATACGACAGAAGCGGGAGTAAAACTGTTAAAGGAGCTGGTGAAAGAGGCCCAACAAGCTTTTCTGCTGTCTTTGATGACTCTACGGCATTGCGCTCAGAGTCGTTTGTATCCAATACAATTCGCCAACGTAGGATGGCGGCGAAAGGTGCGTAAAGCACGTCGTCGATAGCGTCTCTACAAGCCTCGTTCCACCAGGGGACGGAAATGCGACGTGAAGAAGAGGTAGTACGAGGAATGGAACGTTCGGCAGCATTGATGATAACAGCCGTGAGGTATTCGACCTGACTGTCACAACTGAGAAAATCGTGGTCCGGAAAGGTCGCCAGGGAGGAGTAAAGTCCCCAGTCAGCTTTCGGTATGTTCCAGCTCGATGGACGTGGGGATGGGGTGTGGTGCAGGAGACGAACGACACAGGGGAAGTGGTCGCTCGAATAGGTGTCAGAAAGGACATACCACTCGAACCGACGGGCAAGAGGAAGCAGAGGCTGCTGCACTCATGGTTCAAAAGAGAAGGTGCAAATGATGACAAGTAAAGGTTAGCACAGATTCGTGCATCTGTGGAAAGATCTATGCATGAAGCATACAAGAACTACCAGTGTCATACCTTAGCAAAAGATCTGGCTGAGAACCTGAGAAAATTCTGGTCCTACTAAAAGTCTTCAAGTGGGTCTAAGGCTTTGATCCAGTAACTTTTTGACCAGTCTGGTGTGGTAGTGGATGATAGTAAAACGAAAACTGAAGTTTCAAATGTCACATTCATTACATGTCCTGCCTGACAGTCATATCGTTTAAATATTTAGGCCTAATGTTGCAAAGCAATATTAAACAGAATGAGCATATGAGGATTGTGGTAAAAAAGGCGAATGGTCAACTTCATTTTATTGGGAGAATTCTAGGAAATTGTGGATCATCTGTAAAGGAGACCGCATACAGGACACTATTGCAACCTATTCTTAAGCACTGCTTGAGTGTTTGCAATCTGTACCAGGTTGGATAAGGGGACGACAGAGTAGTTCAGGTCGAAAAAAACCTGATTTTCAGTTTTAATCATATTTCGATAGATTATGGTTTATTTACATACTCTGAAAAGGATTTTGCTGAAAAAAAATTTTTTTCGAGCATTTAAAGAGCATTTTCCTACCACGTGTGTTTATGTGCCACACCCACTTTTCTGTCACCCATTTTTCTGCATATATTTTAGATCTTTATATCCCCTACATTGCACGTTACGAATTTTTTTACTCCCGAGTGTGTTGGCTATCCTTGGAATGCAAAGGTCGGTATTCTTTTGTTTCTGCTGTTTGTAAACAACACGCTTTCAAACACGCGGTTAGTTTTGTTGAAGTGTGATTGCGAGTAGTTGTTATACTTATGTTTACAGTGCTTGTCTACGTGTGTTTTGTAGTGTTTATTGAAGATGATGAAACGTAAAGGCATTTTCAAGTAACAACAATTTGGAGGAAACAAGTTTAGAAAGCTTTCTGTACAAGAGGTTATGTCGCCTGGCAACGATGTTTCTAATAGTAATTCTTCAACAAGTACATCATAAATGAAGCTCTCACCATTTCAAGAGAGTTACAACAAATTTACTGTAAGTGACAAGGGGTGCAATAATATTATTATAAATTTGAGAATATTATCAGATGTAATTTCTAAATTTGTACAATGTAGACAGTGTGGTGAGTCACAGAGTGTTAAAATTTGTGAGAGTGACAGTGGGAGAAAAGGCCTAGCAAATGCTTTGGATTTAATTTGCACTAAATGCTCAGCTGTGATTTCATTTATGAGTTCTTCAAAACCAGATGAAAGTGGCTCTTATGAAACAATACTAGATCAGTTTATGCCTTACGATCCATTGGCAAGACTATGGCTGCAGGGAGAACATTTTGTTCAGTGATGAACTTATGTCAACCACCAAATAAATTTGAAAAACTGACTGTATGTGAGGTCAGTGAGGAAAGCATGAAACTGGCTGCTAGGGAAGCAGTGGAAGAAAATTATTGATGTTCGGATTTTGCAGTTACACTTGATGGAAGTTGGCAGAAAAGAGGACATACTTGAACTCTGAATGGAGTAGTGACTGCCATGAGTGTAGACACCGGTAAAGTGTTAGATGTGGAGATAATGTCTAAATATTGCAAATGTTGTAAAGTCAATGAACATAAAGAACACAACTGTGTGGCTAATTTTAGAGGAACAAGTGGTAGTATGGAAGTTCATGGAGTACAAGAAATATTTCATCGCTCCGTAGAAACAAGAGGCATACAGTACACCCAATATTTGGGTGATGGTGACAGTAAGGCATACAACAATGTGGTGAACTCTAAGCCATATGGAGATGCCATTATTAGCAAAATAGAACGTGTAGGCAATGTTCAAAAATGTTTGGGAACAAGGCTGAGAAAAATAACTATTGATATGAGAGGAAAAAAATTAGAAGATGGAAAATTGTTGACCAGACAGGGTCGGTTTACTAAAACTGAAATAGAAAACTTGCAGGTATACTATGGGTAGGCAATTAGGAGAAATAAAGAAAATATGGAGGCAATGCAGAGAGATGTTTGGGCCATATTCTTCCATATGTCCTCTACTGATGAGCCATGCCACCGATTGTGTCCATCAGGATAAAATTAGTGGTGCAAATACAATTGGGCTCATCAACTGGAGAATCTTATTCTCACCAGCATTCTCTTCCTGCTACTGTTATTACAGCAATTAAACCTATTTTCAGAGATTTGGCTCATCCTGACCTTCTAAGGAAATGTCTGCATGGGCAGACACAGAACCCAAATGAAAGTTTCAACAGCATAACCTGGAACCGCCTTCCTAAAACTGTATTTGTAGACATGCATGCAATGAAACTAGGAGTTCATGATGCTGTAATTACATTTAACTGTGGCAATACCGGAAAGTGTTGGGTACCGAAAAAGCTGGGAATTAATCCTGGTGATAATATGATCACTGGGCTGCAACATTGCGATAAAATGAGGATAGCCGATGCAGACAGGTCTGCATCTAATATGGCCAAAACAGCAAGACAAACATCCAGGAAGGTGAAAAAGAAGCTGGAAGACCTGCTAGAAGCCAAAGAAGGGCCATGTAAGTAACAAAGTTCAAAAGTTTTTTCTTTAAAATCAATTTCCTGCAAACTAAAATTTTCAGTACGTATGCTCTTACAGGAGAGCTTCTGTAAAGTTTAGAAGGTAGGAGATGAGGTACTGGTGGAAGTAAAGCTGTGAGGACGGGGCGTGAGTCGTGGTTGGGTGGCTCAGTTGGTAGTGCACATGCCTGCAAAAGGCAAAGGTCCCGGGCTCGAGTCTCAGTTTTAATCTGACCGGAAGTTTCCAAACTCTCTTAGTTGATGTATCTAAGGGATCTGAAGGCAAGATCCATCACAGCACTTGAATCTTCTGAACTTTGTACTTCATAAGTTGCCTTACTATCACTTGGAACCGACTTATGTAGTCAGTTATAGGAAGAGCTACTATTTAAAGTTGAATCTGCAATCAGTATTTATAGCATATACATATAACCATTCCATTGTATCTGCTGTCTGACTCTTACACACTCAACAAAACCATTTTCCTATATCTTTATATTTATTCACAGTGCTTCATTTATAAAAATGAGGTTCCAGCACGGTGACGCTCTGGAGTGGGGAGGGGTGTTTTTAGGTTTATACTTCTTAAAACATTATTTTAATGCTTTCTGTGCATTTTAAAAGTGCAAGTACAGCATCTGTACTGATAAAAAATAAAGTTTTATTGCACTACATCTAAAAACCTATGGTTCTGTTCTGATTTTTTTTAAGGGGGGTGGGAGGGGGTCAGAGCAGAGGTTCCGGTACGGTGTACCAGGGTGTACCATCACAAATTGAGTAGTGTTAGTCAGAAAATTCTCACTTTAGAGTTACTATAAGATCATACAGCACTGATGTGACTGTCTGAACTTTCCCAGCATATTAATCCACCATATTATTCTCAGGTATACTTTTATCTTACTAAAATATTTCAGGTGTCAATACGGCCACCTTCTTCAGGTGAGAGCGCTGTTCACTAGATCAGTTATGGCAAGATTTAGTAAACAGCACTCAGCCTGAAGATGGCTGAGGTGTTGTGTCAAGACAACTGTTTCCTCCAGCTACAGACATGAGAAGATGATAATAATGATAATAATAATAACACCACAGTGTTCATATTTTGTTTTGAAATGTTACTTATGTTTTCATGCTTGCCTTCTCCAAAACTACAAATACCCTGGCAGATATGCTTTCAAGAACAATTCGGAAACAATCCTTAAGTAATTAAATTTGTTCCAAATGAAACCAATTGAACAATATACTTTATGAAAAAGTTAAAGAGCTCACATTTTACCAAAAAATATTAATACAAAACAAAATACACTTACTTTTGAATCTATATCACGATCCCACATGTCATTAACAGTACAGCCTGCACCACGCATCAAAATGGCACCAATGCCAAACAGTCCCAGCAGGAGTGGATCAGGCCAGGAACCAGGAGAGGCTGCCATAGCTATACTCCAAGCACATGGCCAATACAACAGCCATGATCCTAATATGAAAAGAAGAAAAAGGTCGAATTAACATACTATCACATCACTACTCGTACTGTGGTTGATGAACAGATCAAATTTGCATCTTTCATAAACCACACAGTATTATTTTTAACTCAGCAGAGTCTGTACGTACACATATTCATAGTGTCCTTAGCCATGGGAAACTGATGTTTTGTTTTGTTTTTGGGTGCAAAACCAACTAGGGTTGTCCGCACCCATGTCAAAATTATAGAACATGAAGACACACAAAAGTTAAAAAATGACTACAGGGATGTGGTGAAAGGTCTATAAAATACACCATAGAAAAACAGAGGTCCAGAACTAAAAATTAAATGGCCTTTGCCATATTGCTATGATAGATAAAAAGTAAAACGCAATCACAGCCCGCACGTCGTTGGCTAAAACGGCTAATAAATCAGACGGCAAACCCAAGCGGGAACGTAAATGGTTAAAAAATGGGCATTCTGTCAGGAAATGGTGGACAGTTAAAACCTGGGTGCAATGTGAACAGAGTGATGGGGGAGTGCCACTCAACAAATGGCAGTGGCTAAAAAGGCAGTGCTCAGTAAGCAACCTAGTTAAAATTACCTCTTCACGGCAGGAGGGCTGAGAGGAGGTTGTCCAAGCCACTGGAAGGGGCTTAATAATCTGAAGCTTATTCCCCATGAAGGGAGGACCAACGACAATGCCAAAGTGACACCACCACCTGACAGACGGCAACACAGGGATCATTGGAGGGAATACAGGAACTAGAGGGCTGAGAGGCAAGAACTGCCGGCATGGCAGCAGCGTCAGCAGCCTCGTTTCCTTGCAGATCAACATGACCAGGAACCCACATAAACATCACAGTGGTTCCATCAGGCGTGAGCATGTAACAGTTTTCCTGGACCAATTGCCCTAACAGATGGGCGGTGTACAGCAAAAAGAGACTTTGAAGGCTGCTGAAAGAGTCTGAGCAGAGGACACAATTGAAAAGCCTGTGTTGCCAGATGTATTCTGTGGCCTGATACAGGCCGAAGAGCTCTGCTGTGAATACTGAGCAGTGTGTCAGAAGCTGATACTGAAAAACATGTGTGCACACCCGACACCACAGTCAGTCCAAAAAATTGGAGAAACTAAAAGCAGAAGGAAAGCTTAAAAATGCACTACAGAAAAGGGGTTGGTTGTCCCCAAAAAGAGCTTCAAATGACTGACGTCATCTCACTGGCACTAATAAACTCGAGAACGCGATTGACCGAGCGCGTGTCATATGCTAAAATGGACGATGTATCAGGCGACAGCTGTAGACGGGCGTGTAACGGAGTAAAATAGGGGCACTTAATTAAAAGGTGTCTTACCGTCCACAGCTGAGAGCAGAGGGGACAGAGTGGGGGAGGACCGTCGCTTAAAAGATGTCGATGGCTAAAAAGGCAGTGCCCTATCCAGAGTCTAGTTAAAATTACCTCCTCCCGACGACGCGTTTGGGAGGAAGAGGTCCAAGCACAAGGAAGAGCTTTCACGTCCCACAATTTATTATGGGGAAGTGTCGGCCAATGTGCGTGCCATAAAAGAACAACACGACGACATAAAACGCTCCGTAGATCGGCGAAGGGAATCGATTGAATAGCTGGCCGAAGAAGAGAGACTGCAGCCTTGGCTGCTATATCGGCTGCCTCATTTCCACAGATACCAACGTGTCCCAGGAGCCAGAGGAATGCCACAGAGATGCCCCCCAGGTGTAGCAAGCGCAGACAGTCCTGAATCCGGTGGACCAGAGGGTGGACAGGGTAGACAGCTTGGAGACTGAGGAGAGAGCTGAGAGAATCTGAACAGATAACATACCGTATCCGCCGATGGCGGCGGATGTAGTGGACAGCCCGGAGAACAGCGTAAAGCTCCGCAGTATAAACCGAACACTGGTCGGGAAGCCGAAATTGATTTGGGGTGTCGCCAACAATATAGGCACTCCCTACACCAAACGATGTTTTTGAGCCATCAGTGTAAATAAATGTGGCTTCCTTCATTTGTGCACATAGAGCAGAAAATGCCCGACGATAAACAAGTGAAGGGGTACCATCCTTGGGAAACTGACAAAGGTCACGGAGCAGGCAGATCCGGGGATGGAGCCAAGGCGGTGCTGTACCCCAAGTTGTCAAGAAGGTTTTAGGAAAGCGGAAGGAAAGAGAATGCAGCAGTTGACGGAAGCGGACTCCCGGTGGTAGTAGGGAGGAGGGGCGGCCTGCATACCCTACATCAAAGGACGCGTCGAAAAAAATGTCATGGGCTGGATTAGCAGGCATGGAAGACAGATGACTAGCATAACGACTCAGAAGGACTGCTCGCCGATTGGACAGCGGAGGTTCAGCAGTCTCAGCATAAAGGCTTTCCACAGGGCTGGTGTAAAAAGCTCCAGACACTAAACGTAATCCACAGTGGTGGACAGAGTCGAGACGCCGAAGAATAGACGGCCGAGCAGAGGAGTAGACTATGCTTCCATAGTCCAATTTCGAGTGCACTAAGGCGCAATAGAGGCGGAGAAGGACCACTCAGTCCACTTCCCAGGAGGTACCATTCAGGACACGGAGGGTGTTGAGGGATCGCAGACAGCGAGCCGAAAGATAGGAAACGTGGGAGGACCAGCACAGTTTCCTGTCAAACGTAAGACCCAAGAATTTAGCGACGTCCGAAAACGGAAGGTTGACAGGTCCTAGATGTAAGGAGGGTGGAAGAAACTCCTTACGTTGCCAAAAATTAACACAAACGGTCTTTCTGGGAGAAAAACGGAAGCCGGTTTCGATGCTCCAAGAGTGGAGGCGATCGAGACATCCTTGAAGACGTCGTTCAAGAAGGCTGGTCCGTTGAGAGCTGTAGTAGATCGCAAAATTGTCCACAAAGAGGGAGCCCGAGACATCAGGAAGGAGACAATCCATAATTGGATTTATGGCAATGGCAAACAGTACAACACTCAGCACGGAGCCCTGGGGTACCCCGTTTTCTTGGGAGAAAGTACGGGAGAGAGTAGCGTTCACCCGCATTCTAAATGTGCGCTCTGCCATAAATTCGCGAAGAAAAAGGGGCAGCTGACCTCGAAAGCCCCAAGAGAACAGTGCGCGGAGGATGCCTATCCTCCAACAGGTATCGTATGCTCTCTCCAGATCAAAAAATATTGCTACTGTTTGGCGTTTCCGGAGAAAATTGTTCATGAGAGAGTAACAAGATGGTCAACTGCAGAACGAAGCTTTCGGAATCCGCATTGGGCAGGTGTTAAAAGACTGCGGGACTCCAGCCACCAAGCTAAACGGCAATTCACCATACGCTCCAAAACCTTACATACACTACTCGTGAGAGAAATGGGTGATAGCTAGAGGGGAGATGTTTGTCCTTTCCAGGTTTCGGAACAGGGACGACGATAGCTTCCCGCCATCATCTGGGAAAAGTACTGTCGGTCCAAATTCGATTATAAAGGCGAAGGAGGTAACTCAGACTATGTGTCGATAAATGCAGCAACATTTGGACGTGGATACCATCCGGTCCTGGGGTGGAGGAGCGAGAAGAAGAGAGTGCATGTTGGAGTTCCGCATGGAGAAAACAGTATTATAGCTTTCGCGATTTTGAGAGGAGAAAGCAAGAGGTCGCACTTCCGCTGCACGTTTCTTCGGGAGAAATGCTGGTGGGTAATTTGAAGAGCTCGAAATCTCAGCAAAATGTTGACCCAATGAGTCCACTAATGTATCATGCGTGACAGTGAGCCCAAAGACCGGGGAGAAACTAGGCGCAACTGAGAACCGTCGAAGCCGACTCCGAACTTCTGAGGAGAGAGTGAAGGTGTTACATGAGCTAATAAAGAATTTCCAGCTTGCCTTCTTGCTATTCGGATGACGCGACGGCATCGCGTTCGGAACTGCTTATAGGAGATACAGTTGGCCAAAGTAGGATGGTGGCGGAAAACGCAAAGAGCACGTCGCCGCTCACGTATTGCGTCACGGCACGCCTCGTTCCACCAAGGAACTGGGTGGCGTCGGGGCATATCGGAGGTGCGTGGTATTGAACGTTCCACAGCTGTAAGAATAACGTCAGTAATATGTGTGACCTCATCGTCGACGTTGGGAAAGTGACGGTCATCGAATGTCGCTAGAGACGAAAAAAGTGTCCAATCGGCTTGGGAAAACTTCCAGCACCGCGGGCGCATATATGGCAGTTGAGGCTGCAGTCTAAGGACACATGGAAAGTGGTCACTCGAGTGTGTATCATCAAGGGCGAACCATTCGAAGCGCCGAGCTAGTGGAGCAGTACCAACCGAAAGGTCCAAATGAGAGAAATTGGTCGTGGAGGCAGACAAAAATGTAGGGACCCCAGTGTTGAGGCAAACTAAATCTGCTTGGTGGAAGACGTCTAGCAATAGTGAGCCACGTGGACAAGGATGTGGAGATCCCCAAAGCGGGTGGTGGGCATTGACATCCCCAACCAGCAAATAGGGGGGTGGAAGCTGACCAAGAAGATGAAGGAGATCAGCTCGTGCCATTGGTGTGGACAATGGAATGTATACAGTACAAAGAGAAAAGGTATATGCAGAAAGGGTAAAACGGACAGCGACAGCGTGGAAGGAAGTGTTTAAGGGGATTGGGTGATAATGGAGAGTATCATGGAGAAGAATCATGAGTCCTCCATGGGCCGGAGTGCCTTCAACAGAGAGGAGGTCAAATCGGACGGACTGAAAATGGGGGAGAACAAAGCAGTCATGGGGACGCAGCTTTGTTTCCTGAAGACAGAAGATGACTGGCGAGTAGGATCGTAAGAGGATCGACAATTCATCCCGACTGGCTCAAATGCCGTGGATATTCCAGTGGATAATGGACATAGGGTGAACAGAAAATGGAGGAATGTGACCAAGGTTGCCGTCAACTCAACGACTGCTCAGAGCTTGCAACTGACAGCATGGAATGGCATTCAGCCGAAGGCAGAAGATCCTGATCCATAGGTTGTTCAGGAGCAGCTCCTGCCACCAGCGATCGGCCGGTTGATCGGCCGCCAGCAGTGCGCCTCGGCGACACAGAAGACGGCCGAAGGCGATTTCCGCCAGGTGGTGCTGTAGATGGGACACGCCTTGGCGGAGGAGGAGATGAACTGGGTTTCTTTGTAGCCTTCTTGGAAATACATACATAAAAAATCTTCACGAGTATGCTCTTTTTTCAAAGTCTTGGTGGTGTCTGACTTTTGGGCTCGAGATTGAGCACAACCCGATGAAGGGTGAGCCATAGGGTGGGCAGGCGAAAGTGGTGAGGTTGAACAGGCGGTCTTTGCACTGGCCGATCTGACGACCGTGGCACTAAAGTTGAGGTCGCAAGTCTGCGTGGCTGCCTCCTTTGTTGGCCGAGGAGAAGCAATGACAGTGTTGTATTTTCCTGTCTGAGGCACGGTGGGCTGTCGACTGGCGAATAATTTTCTAGCAGCAAGGGTCGACACCTTTTCCTTTACTCTGATTTCCTGGATGAGCTTTTCGTCTTTAAAAACGGGGCGATCTCGAGAGGAAGCAGCGTGGTCACCCATACAGTTGATGCATCGAGGGGATGGAGGTGGACAAGCACCCTCATGGGCATCCTTGCCACACGTAACACATTTGGCCGGATTGGAACAGGACTGGCTGGTGTGATTGAACCGCTGACACCGATAGCAACGCGTAGGATTAGGGACGTAAGGGCGAACGAAAATTATCTCATAGCCTGCTTTGATTTTCGATGGGAGTTGAACATTGTCAAATGTCAAGAAGACAGTAAGGGTTGGAATGATGTTCGTGTCAACCCTTTTCATGACTCTATGAACTGCCGTTACGCCCTGGTCAGACAGGTAGTGCTGAATTTCTTCGTCAGACAATCCATCAAGGGGGCGTGTATAAACGACTCCACGTGAGGAATTTAAAGTGCGGTGCGTTTCAACCCGGACAGGGAAAGTGTGGTGCAGTGAAGTATGCAGCAATTTTTGTGCCTGGAGGGCACTGACTGTTTCTAACAACAAGGTGCCATTCCGTAATCTGGAACAAGACTTTACAGGACCTGCAATTGCGTTGACACCTTTCTGAATAATGAAAGGGTTGACCGTGGAGAAGTCGTGACCTTCGTCAGACCGAGAAACAACAAGGAACTGTGGCAACGATGGAAGAACTGTCTGTGGCTGAGACTCTGTGAACTTGCGCTTGTGAGCAAACATAGTGGAAGGTGAGGAAACCATTGCGGAAGAATCCCCCATGATTACCGGCGTCTCCGACGGCGCGCTCCTCCCTTGTGGGGGCCCTTTCTGAGGGCACTCCCGCCTTAGGTGATTGTTCACACCTCAGGTCACACCTCCCGACAAACGGACAGAGGGACCAATCGGCACTTCCTTCAGACACGCACAGGGAGGAAGTAAGAGAAAGTTGAAAAACAAAGAAAGGGAAAGGAAAGAAGAGGGGTCTCAAACGCCGCAGTGGAGAAAAGGGTAAAGAGAAGAGGTAAGGAAAAGAGAAGGATAAAGGAAGGACAAAGGAAGGATGAAGACATACAAGCAGAGAAGGCGAAGAATGTGTTACATTTACGAGCGTCTGTCTCTGGACATAGGCACAAACCATACTCCCAGAGGGGGAGAAAGGGAAGGAAAGAGCCAGTGGTGAGGGGAGGGGGAGGGAGGGGGGCGACGATGGGGGATAGGGAAAGATGCGGAAAAGGAAGGTATGCAGCCCGGAAAGGAAGGAAGGCCACATTAGCTCGGGGTCCCGTGCTCGCTATGCACGTATGCACAAAAGAGTTGTGGACCCCCTGGTGGGGGGAGGGGGGGGGGATTGGTTCTTTGTGGAGCATTTGGAGGACAAGTTTGGGGAGGTGGAGGACTTGTCGAAAATGCGCTCTGGATCAGTCTTCCTCTTTGCAGTCAAGAGCATTACTCGCTTGTGACAAGTTGGGGGATGTTTCTGTTACCCTCACACCCCATAAGAGCTTAAACATGGTCCAAGGTATTATATTCCACAGGGACCTTCTTTTGCAGTCTGACGATGAGCTGCACACCAATTTTGAGCGGCGAGGTGTTCATTTCGTCCAATGTGTCCATTGGGGTGTGAGGGATAATCAGGTTGCCACCGGTGCCTTCATCTTGGCCTTCAAGGGAGACACATTGCCCGAGAAGGTCACAGTGATGGTCTACCGCTGTGAAATGAAGCCATATATCCCTCCCCCGATGCCCACTTACAGACTGCTGGTGGTGGACCACAAGCAAGAGATGACATACTATGCTTCATGGTGTGTCATCTGCCCTGAAGTCACCCACTCCGACCAGGGGCCCTCCCCATGGGTGCCACCAAGCCTTAGCAAGGGCCACCTGTCAGGATGGCCATTGCTTTGTCCCGATGCCCCAGGGAGATGGGCATCTACTCCATGGCATACGTGGGGAGTTAACGGCACAGGCATCAGCAGAGCAATACCTTTGTTGTCAGCAGGCTACAACCTACAGGGTACATGGCGACCCCACCACAACGCGGACTGGCTACCATGCTGGATACGAGTTGCTAAGTCCATGGCCATCGTTGGTGCAGAAAGCAACACTGCATACTGCATGGTGGAAAACGCAGCCAGGAAGGTATCCTCGCCCAAGAGATGGAGAATGAGTGGGACTGCAATGCAACAACGAGAAAGTGGGCTAAAGATCTCAACGCACGATGGACACGATGCACCATGTAATGCACCCTTCCCCAGTTGGCTCGCTGTTCAGGAAAATTTAGAAAGATGGAGGTCAAACCCGACAGGGGACCATCACAAAGGCCGAAACGTGTGACTCCTTTTAGTCGCCTCTTAAGACAGGCAGTAATACATCGGGCCTATTCTAACCCCTGGACCCAAAGGGGGTCTCTGACAGGTCCTGGGAGAACCCCAAAGAGGGGTGGGGGGGTGCATATTAAAATCACCAAGTAGCTAAAAGGGGTCGGTAACTCCCCAATAAGCAGATTTTCCTGAAGGCAGAGTGTAAGGGGACACTGGAATGCTAAAAGCAGCCATAAATTTTCTTTGTGGGACCGAAGGCCATGAACGTTCCATTGGAGGAGAGTCATGACAAAGAGATGTAGGGGTGTCATCTTGGCAGCTGACGAGTGACAGCCTGTGAAGAGTCTCTACTACAGGGCACAGAAGCATGAGGATCCTGCTCCATGGGGTCCACAGAAGCATCGGCTTGCTTGTGCGGTCGGCCTGTGGAGTCCAAAGCGGGAAACAGTTGGTGGCGCGCACCGGTGACACGCAGGCCAGCCAGACAAAGGTATCACGTGGCGACACTGGGGAAGAGGATCTTCGAGTTAGCGAAGGAGAAGACCATTTGCCTTTGGTGGACTTCTTCGAGCCTTTCCGTTTAGAGGAAGACTCAGGTGTTGTTTGGCTGGAGAGATGAAGGAAGTCTTCATGGGACAACTACTACTGTCCTTTCCAGCCTACCGGTTGTGTAGCTGGTGGCTTTGCCCCTTGCAGGGACAGTTTGATATCTTGGTGCACAGCTGGACGGGGGGGAAGGGGGGGGGGGATGAATATGCTACCTTTACACTGGGCACTTCCAAAACCGCAGAGCTGAACAGGGTGTCGCATGGCTGTGTGGCTGTGTCCTTCATGGAGCGAGGACTAACAAGAACAGAACTATAGGTGCCAGACGGGATAACACAGCATTTGCAACTAGCCAATAACTTGCGAGCGATGGATAAGGAGCCAGATCTTCTGGACAGTCCGGTCATCAAGATACACAGGACAATACCGAGAGGCAGCAGCATGGCCACCATTGCAGTTGATACAGTGGGGAGAAGGAGATCCCTACCACAGGTTACACATTTGACTGGGTGTCGAAAAGACATTCTAATGTGTTTGAAATGATGACACTGGCAGCAGCGCATAGGGTTTGGAATGTACGGCTGGACTGTGATAATTTCATAGCCTGCTTTTATCTTGGATGGAAGCAACAGTCTATCAAAGGTGAGAAAACGAGTGCATGTGGGCCCTAATGAGAAATCTACCTTTTCCATTACACAATGGATGGCAATTGTACCCTGATCAGAGAGGTAAAATTGGATTTCAGCCTCAATTAGACTGTCGAGCAGCCTAGTATAAATAACACCATGTGAAGAATTCAAAGTTCTATGGCTCCGACACGAACAGGGTAACCATGGAGAAGCGAGGTGGCAAGCAGATATTATGCTTGAGAATCAGAAGTAGTCTTGAAAAGCAAAGTTCCACATTCCATAAATGAGATCAGGATTTCACAGGGCCATCAACTGCACTAACATCTTTCTGAAAAATTAACAAGATTTATTGTAGCAAAGGACTGACCATCTTCAGTACTTAACATCACAAGGAACCACAGTGCAGCGGGAAGGGTCTTTGAATCATTAGCCTCATTACATTTACTTTTTGTAGACGTTGATTGTGAAGATGATTGACTCACTGCGAGAAAATCCCCATGGCTGCCAGTGTCTCCGATGGCACGCTCCTTCCAACTGGGGACACCCTTCACAAGGGGATGCACCCACCTTAGGTGATTGTTCACACCTCAGGTCACACCTCCCGAACACCTCATAGAAGGACCAATTGGCAATTTGAGATGGTTGCAGCTCAGGCAATCACTCGAGGATAGACTTGCAGCAAGGGAGGGAAAAAATGATGCAAAGGCTGGGCCCCATGGTAGCCAAGCACAAGCCCGCCAAAGAGTGGCGAGCCCCCTGGGGGCAATCTAATAGTTGCCACCATCTATGACACATTAGCTTTACCAGTTAATCCTTCTGTTTGAAGTATTACAGAATTTGGGGCAAATCTGGTCACTTTCACTGCCAACTTTATCACATGAAATGAATCCTGCATGTATACTGAGCATAATTGTTAACTATTACAAACATGAAAAAAAAAGATCCACATATATTACAGAAAAGAGAGAACTGCAGCTGCATTCATAATCACTGTGACTGGGTGGCAACCAATGGCTATAATATCATCGCGAAAATACAGTGTGTCCAAGAGGTTCTCATTCAAGGTCAAAACAATGTGTTGTATAATGCAGTAGTTACTCTGCCCGGCAAAAAACTGAAGCACCAAGAGGAGGAGGAGAAGGAAATAAAGCGAAACTTCAGGGATTAAGAGCATATATGATGTTATGTCAGTGATTACAAAACTGAGTAAATTTACAAAAACCTTTGCAATACAAGCCCATTTATCAGTATGACACTGCACCCTCGCTGGTCTGGATGCACGCATTACATCTGCATCTACCTCTACAAATCACACTTAAGTGCACGGCAAAGGGTTCATCGAACCACATTCACAAGAATTATGTTATTCCACACTAACAGCATGTGAAAAAAACGAACACCTACATCTTTCTGTGTGAGCTCTGATTTCCCTTATTTTATTATGATGGCTGTTTCTCCCTATGCAGGTTGGTATCAACAAAATATTCTTGCATTTGGAGCTGAAAGTTGGTGACTGAAATTTCATGAGAAGACCCCTCACAACGAGAAACTTTTGTTTTAATTATGTCCACCTCAAATCCCGTATCATGTCTGTGACACTCTCCCTCTATTTCTCAACAATACGAAATGTGCTGCCCTTCCTTGAACTTTCTCGAGGTACTCCATTAAACCTATCTGGTAAGGATCCCACACCGTGCAGCAGTACTCCAAACGAGGATGAACAGGCATAGTGTAGCAGATTTAAAAATGGAAAATCCAGGATGGAATGTAGCAATATTATGAAAAGGATAGTTGCTGCTCACCACAGAGCGGAGATGCCGAGTCACAGACAGGCACAACAAAAAGACTGTCACAAAGTGAACTTTCGGTAAACAACACATTTTGTCAAAAATAAAACCACACACACACACACACACACACACACACACACACACACACACACACACACACACACAATCAGCTGAAGCCAGACTGCATGATGGGAGAGAGAACTGAGTGGGGATAAGGAGAAGGCTGGGGTGGGGAGGGATAGCAAGGAAGAGGTGGGGGATGGTAAAGTGCTGCCCATGGGAGTGAGGAGGGATGAGGTAGAGAGAGGGTAGCACAGCTAGGTACAGTTGGGTGGGGGAGGGGAGAGTGGAGGGGGTAGCAGAAAAGGAGAGAAGTAAAAAGACTGGGTACGTTGGTGGAATAGAAGGCTGTGTAGTGCTGGAATGGGAACAGGAAGGGGCTAGATGGGTAAGGACAATGACTAACGAATGTTGAGCCAGGAGGGTTACAGGAATGTAGGATACATTGCAAGGAAAGTTCCCACCTGCGCAATTCAGAAAAAGCTGATGTTGGTGAAAAGGATGCAGATGTTATAGGCTGTGGAACAGTTATTGAAATGAGGAATGTCGTGTTGGGCTGCATGCTCAGCAACAGGGTCGTCCAGTTATTTCTTGGCCACAGTTTGTCAGTGGCCATTCATGTGGACAGACAGCTTGTTGGTTGTCATCCTGAAGTAGAATGCAACACAGTGGTTGCAACTTAGCTTGTAGATCACATGACTAGTTTTATAGGTAGCCCTGCCTTTGACTGGATGTTTGTGAACGGACTGGAGTAGGTCATGGTGGGTGGACGTATGGAACAGGTCTAGCATCTAGGTCTACTACAGGGGTATCAGACATGAGGCAAGGTTGTTTGGTTTAAAAAGAGGGGGAGGAGGGACCAAAATGCTAAGTCACCAGTCCCTTATTCTGAATAAAACAATGCCACAAGGGTGAGAATTAAACAAGTGAGACTGGAGGCAACAAACACTTAAATGGACAAATTGGAGAAGAAAACCACAGAAACCCAAGAAACAGGTAGAAGAGATTAAAATGATAAAACATATTACCATGGCTGGCTGACCACAGAATAAAAGGGAGAAGCCAGTCACTCTGCAACACATTACAACCTCCACCCTAAAAGCACTAGGGTGGAGGACACCGAGGGACAAAGGACATGCGCTAAAATTTGGATCAAATGATAAAACCCACCGTCATGAATAAAACATAAAACTGAATCAGCCGATGAGGCGTTGTCAGATAAAATTAGCGGCAACGAGTCCAGTAACCAAAGATTTCGTCGCAGGGCAGTCAAAGTGGGACAGTGCACCAGAATATGGGCCACTGTCAACCGGACACCACTTCATGACCTCTGTACATGTCAAGAATCAAGAGGAAGTGACAGCGGAGAGCTGCGGGATGAACTTAGTCCTTTGGGCCACGTGACTGGCCCTGGCGAAGTCGCATCCTATGTGTACACCATGGAGGTGTACGTGAATGGACCTCAAGTAGAGATGGTAAAGACAAGGACTACAGTTTGGAAAGAAGGAATCAGACACGAACTGTAACTGGAAGCCCTGACCTGGGCCGCCGATGCTGGAGATGAACCACCGTGCGTGGGAAAAGGAGATGGTGATTCTGATGCGCAGGAGAACTATGAACGTGTGCAACGTAACTGGCCAGCAGCAAACCTGCAATGGAGTGACTCCGGCCTCCTCAAGGACACAGGTCACCGGACTCTTCATAAAAGCTCCTGTCACTTGGCGAATGCCACAGTGGGGCACTGGGTCAAGTAAACGCAACACTGAGGGCACTGTCCAACCATAAACCAGACTCCCATGGTCAAGGTGGGACTGAACAAGGGCTCTGCAGTCTGCAGCAGTGTAGAGTTGGTGTTGCTCAGACAGCGGAGGGCATTGAGGTACTACTGCCAGCACTTCCCCTTCAGCTGACGAAGGTGAGGTAGCCAAGTCAATTGGGCATCGAAAACCAGTCCTAAGAATCGGTATGTCTCCACAACAGTGAGTGGATCGTCCTTAAGGTAAAGTTTCGGTTCTGGATGAATGGTACGACGCCGACAGAAGTGCATAACACACAACTTTGCGGCCAAAAACTGGAAACCATGGGCTAGAGCCCATGACTGCGCCTTGTGGGTGGCTCCCAGTAGGCACTGCTCAGCAGCACCAGTACCAGCGAAGTAGTACAAAACGCAAACGTAATCCGCATATAGAGAAGATGACACCGACCGCCCTACAGCTGCTGCTAGACCATTAACAGCCACTAAAAATAGAGACACTCAATACGAAGCCCAGTGAAATGCCATTCTCCTGAATACGGAGGGAACTATGGGAGGCACCAACTTGGACATGGAAACTACGGAGCCACAGGAAGTTTTGAATAAAAATAGGGAGCAGGCCCCAGAGACCACAATCACACAATGTGGCAGAGATATGTATGTCGCCAGGTTGTGTAGTATGCTTTACATAAGTCAAAGAAGAAGGCAACCGGATGTTGGCGTCTGAAAAAGACTGTCTGGATGGCAGACTTGAGGGATCCACGATTATCAGCAGTAGAGCGACCCTGGCTGAAGCCACCCTGACATAGAGCCAGAAGACCATGTAAAACCGACACACCATATGTTCCAGCAGCTTACAAAGAAAGTTGGTGAGGCTGATGGGCCGATAGCTATCCACATCAAGCGGGTTTTGACTGGGTTTGAGCACTGGAATGATGTTGGTCTCCTGCCATTACGATGGAAAGATGCCATTGCACCCGATTCGGGTCATGACGACGAGCAATGTCGCTTATAGTCAGACGAGAAATGTTTAACCATCTGACCACGGATCCAATCCGGCCCAAAAGCTGTGTCAGGGCAATGCATAAGGGCATTGAGAAGCTTCCACTCTGTAAATGGGGCGTTACGGGGTTCACTGTGGCATGTAGTGAATGAGAGGACTTTCCTTTCCATCCACTGTTTGAGGGCTCGAGCATAGTGCTCAGCAATTGCGTTTCATTGGTAGATAACACACCACTGATGTTAATGCCAGGGACACCTGCTGGGGTGTGGTACCCAAAAAGACATCTGATCTTTGTCCAGACTCGGGAATGTGACTTATGGCACTCAATAGTCGACACGTACCTCTCACAACACTCCTATTTCCGTCTTTTTATAAGCTGGCAAATGCGGGCACAGAGCCGCTTAAAGGCTATTAGGTGCTCTAGGGAAGATGAGGGGGAGATTCAGTGGTGACAGCAGAGGCAAAGGCTTCCAAGTATGCCTTGTTTAAAGCTTTTCTGGGTACGCATCCATGGGCACGACGCCACGGCAGTGACAGGAAGATGGGGAAGTGGTTACTGCCACACAGACTGTCATGTGCACTCCAGTGGATAGATGGGAGAAGGCCAGGACTGCAAACCGAGAGATCAATAGCAGAATATGTGTGATGTGCCACAATGAAATGTGTCAGGGCATCTGTATTTAAGACGCAGATGTCGACTTGGCGAGTAAGCATGGCGCCACCCAACAAGTGGTTGTGTGCGTTAAAATCTCCCAAAAGTAGGAAAGGTTTAGGGAGTTGATCAATCAGTGCAGCTAATACATTCAGGGGTACTGCACCATCTGGAGGAAGGTATACATTGCAGACAGTTATTTCCTGTGTCGTCCTTATCCTGATAGCCACAGCTTCAAGAGGAGTTTGAAGGGGCACAGGTTCACTACATACCGAGTCCAGGACATAGACGCAAGCTCCACTTGACCCACTATAATAGTCGCTACGGTTCCTGTAATATCCCTTATAGCTGCAGAGGGCAGGGGCACGCACTGCCAGGAACCAGGTTTCCTGGAGAGCAAGGCAGAAAGAAGGTGCCATAGCTCAGCCAGGTGGTGGAAAAAACCGCTGCAATTCCAGTGGAGAATTACGTGATCACGAGACTGGGAAGGCATGAAACACTCAATGAGGCAGTCTACACCTCAGGGTCACCTGCTGCCACCAGATGAGTACCTGTGCGATTCACATCCATTGTGTCTGAGGGCCCAGCGAGGCCTAGGTGTTCAGTGGACATTATAAACTCCACCTCATCATGAGAGACAGTGCTTGTAGGTAGTGGTGGTGTGGGCGCCATGGTTCTTGGGGGGTCTTTTTCTTTTAGGTTTCTCTTGCTGCTCCTTAGATTTGTCCGGCTGGGAGGGCTTCAGTGATTCAGTCTCAGAGACTGAGAAAGACTGTGAAGCCCTACGACCAACTAACTACCTGTGGTTGCTTCAGCCACTGGCAGGAACCTGGGAAGAGGGTGACAAGGGATCCCTTCCTGGCGAGAGGAACCGAAGAAGACTTACATTTCTCCAGCTGAGAAGGGGAACTGGCATCCCCGATGGTTGGGGGGAGGGGGGGGGGGGGGTTGCTCCTGAAGTAGGTTGTGCAGGAGCAACAGGGAGGGAAGTGCCCCCCAGCACCAAGAGGGCAGAGTGCAGGTGGAGTCTGACGGCTCTGAGGGCCAACTGTATGTACACGGCGGAACGGAAGATGGTAGAACCGTTGTCATAGCGGCATCATTGGTTGATGTCATATGCACAAGATGTAGCCTCTCACATTTTCTCTTAGCCTCAGTGTAGCTCAGTCGGTCCAGGGTCTTGTATTCCATTAATTTTTCTTTCTTTCTGGAGAATCCTGCAGTCTGGCGAGCAAGGCAAATGGTGCTCTCTGCAGTTGACACAGATGGGAGGTGGGGCACAGGGAGTATTGGAATGTGAAGGACATCCACAATCCCGACAGGTGACACTGGAGGTACAGCAGGAAGACGTATGGCTGAACTTCCAGCACTTAAAGCATCGCATTGGGGGAGGGATATATGGCTCTATGTCACAGCGGTAAACCATCACTTTTGATGACTGGGCAGAGGAAGCTGTTTTGATCAAGACCAACCCTGACCGCATTTTGGACAAGTCCTCCACCTCCCCAAACTTGTCTTCTAAATGCTCCACAAAAAAACTGAGGTTCCATTGACAAGAAAGATACCCCATGAACTCTCATACATACAAGGTACCAGTGTGAATAAGTTTTGCTGCCATCCTTAGCCTGTCTTTCCTCCCATGGTGTGGCCAGGGGGCGGGAACGATTTGAGGTCATATTTATTAGCAATGAATTAAGACCTTGACCGCTTAGAGACTGCTGGTGTTTGATCACCAGTAAGAGATGACATACTACGCTTCATGGTGTGCCATCCACCCTAATGTCATCCACTCCAACCAGGGGCCCTCCCCACAGGCGCCACCAAGCCGCTACAAAGGCCACCTGGCAGGATGGCCATTGCCGGGAGTCCCGGTGCCCCAGGGTGACTGGTATCTATTCCTTGGCATAGGTGGGGAGTTAATGGTGCAGGCCTCAGCACAGCAATCCCTGTGTGGTCAGGGGGCTACAACCAACAGGATACATGGCAGCCCCACCACCCACAACAGACTGGCTACCGTGCTGTATATAAGGCACGTTCATGCTATGAAGTCCATTATCGTCGACAGCGCAGAAAGCGATACTGCACAGTCATTCAGTCACACATGTTCCCTGAAGAATTACGGATGTGGAAAGAGTCAAGTTACTGGCTAGGAAAGAGAAGCATCCAATGCGGACTACTTACATGAAGCATATTAATAAAACTTATTATTACTAGAGCTAATATTTTGTTATTGACAAATGTGAATTAGTTTCAGATTACTTTGCACAAGAAATTTATATTCGAAACCATAAAGAAGCAACCAGAGTCTTCTTGTGTTTCACTTTTAGATTCCAAAGTGTGTCCTAATTTCAATCTTATTACCTATTAATTACAAATATCATTACAGAGTAAATGTATTAGTACATGAGTGTAAAAATCCCAAGACAACTGGAAAACTGTCAGAATATTCTCGGATTCTTCTAAGTCTGTATCCTATGTTGCTTTGTAATTATGCTCCTGAAACACTGCCCTCCCACTTCCTTAAAATCAGTTTCATTTGAATGAAGAGATATTATTCAAGTAAACAGAAACAATTAAATATGTAGGTACTGTATCACAATGAACTGGAAGGCAAAGACGTTGGCATGCAAAAGCTCAGCTGTTTTGGTTCATTAATAAATTACCTTACTTGGGTCTTCCTACTGAGTGCATTTCACAGTATTTTGGACAAGATAGGTTTATTTCATTTTCAAATAAACTAAATTGGTATACAAAATAAAAGTAACCACCAGAAATTCATGTACTAAGTCTGCTGTACAAGTAAACATAGAAACAGTACAATTCCTATCAGGCATGTGACCTTTTTTCCTTCCCAGGGCAAGAGGAAAGTATTTTCCAAAGTTTGTACCACTGATAGTTGAACATAGGATCTATAAATCATATCTGGCATCACTGCCTAAGTTACTAAAAATGGCTGCCAACAATCTATTCAGATGAGCAGATCTAGTCACATGCCTAACAATCTCTTCTATGTCTACATGATTACTCTGCAATTCACAATTAAGTGCATGGCAGAGGGTTCATCGAACCACCTCAAGCTATTTCTCGACAGTTCCACACATTAACAGCTACAGTAGCCCATTACAAACAGTACTGTTAAGGTGCTTAAACAGGTTATTAGGAACGCAAAGAGTATGTCGTATGCAAATAGAGCAGATAATTCACATGATAAAATTAAAACGATGTGGTCAGTTGCGAAGGAAGTGTCTGGTTGGCAACACAAGGTCGACGATATAAAGTCAGTTCGTAGTAAAAATATTTGTTAGTGATAATCCGATATATGTACAGTATTTAACAATCCTTTTCTGGGCATTGCTGGTGAATTAAATAAAAGTTCAGTTTCTACAAGGAATCATATAATTCTCTAGGCAAATTCCTTTCCGAAACTGACGTCTGAAATACTCCTCTGTGGTAAAGACAAGGAGGAGATTGAGTCAATAGTTAAATCACTGAAGACTAAGGACTCCCATGGATATCAAGGAGTGCCTATGCTGCACATGTTAGCCCTGTATTTAGCCATATTTGTAATTTTTCCTTTAGGAATGGTCAGTTTCCTTAAAGATTAAAGTACTCAGCAGTAAAGCCACTTTATAAAAAGGGAGAAAAGGATCATGGAGACAATTTTAGACATATTCCTATGTCACCAGTGTTTGCTAATTCATTGAAAAGGCTGTGTATGTAAGGATAATTGATC
Organism: Schistocerca nitens; assembly: GCF_023898315.1. Taxonomy (NCBI): domain Eukaryota; kingdom Metazoa; phylum Arthropoda; class Insecta; order Orthoptera; family Acrididae; genus Schistocerca; species Schistocerca nitens. The sequence continues at coordinate 52,480,980 of NC_064621.1, forward strand.
ATTTTATATCACACAATTTGCTATCAATGTACAGTTTGGCTTTAGAAGTCGTTTAACAACTGAAAATGCTTTATTCTCTTTCCTCTGTGAAATACTGGATGGGTTAAACAAAAGGTTTCCATCACTACGTATATTTTTTGATTTAACTAAGGCATTTGATTGTGTTGATCACAAAATACTGCTCCAGAAGTTGGACCATTACAGGATATGGGGAGTAGCTCTTAACTGGTTCACCTCTTACTTTAACAGCAGACAGCAAAAGGCCATTATTCACCACAATGTTGAGAATGGGTGTGATGTGGGCTCTGAGTGGGGTACAATCAAGTGGTGGTGGGGGGAGGGGGGGAGGGGGGGGGGGGGAGGGTGATCCCAAGGATCAGTGTTGGGGCCACTCCTGTTCCTTATTTATATAAATGATATGCCCTCTAGTATTATGGGTAACTCAAATATTTCTGTTTGCTGATGACATGAGCTTGGTAGTAAAGGATGTTTTGTGCAACATTGGCCCAGTTTCAAATAGTACAGTTCATGACCTAAGTTCATGGCTTGTAGAAAATAAACTAATGCTAAATAACAGTAAGACTCAATTTTTACAGTTTCTAACACAATTCAACAAACCTGACGTTTTAATTCACAGAATGAGCATATTAGTGAAACTGAACAGTTCAAATTTCTAGGTGTTCAGATATTAAACTGTCACGGAAAACCCGGATGTTCAGGATTTTGTTCAATGATTTAATGCTGCGATTTTCACTATTTGAAAGGTATCTGAAGTGAGCAATCGTTAGACACAAAAATTAGTCTACTTTTCTTATTTTCATTCACTTATGTCGTGTCGTATTATACTTTGGGGTAGGCCCTAATTCTTCCCATTCTAAAAGGATATTTTTGGCTCAGAAACGGACAGTTCAGGCAATAAGTGGTGTTCACGAACCTCTTGTCAAACTCTGTTCACGAGTCTATGTATTTTGGCATTGGCCTCTCTACATATATATTCCTTACTGTCATTTCTTGTTAACAATATTAGCTTATTCCCAAGAATAAGCAGCTTTCACGCAGTTAATACTTGGCTGAAATCAAACCTGCATTTGGATTGGACTTGCTTAACTTTTGTGCAGAAAGGTGTGCAGTATACTGCTGCATCCATTTTTAATAAGCTACTGCTCGAATTCAAAAACCTTAGCAGTAATCCACGCACTTTCAAATTAAAACTCAAGAGTTTCCTCATAGGTCACTCCTATTCTGTCTAGGAGTTCCTCGAAAAATTAAGCTGATTCTTGTTGTATTGTTGATTGTGTTTACTTAAACTTATGGATTGACTTTTTTCTGGTTCATAAACATTTTATTTTTACCTGTTATTACTTTTATGTTGTAATTTCATGTACTGACATGTTCCATGACCTTGGAGATTTGCTCCTCGATTTGGTCCTATGGAACTTGATGTGTAAATAAATAAATACCAGCGTGTGGGAAAAACGAGCACTTAAATCATTCTGTGAGAGCTGATTTCACTCATTTTATCACAATGATCATTTCTCACTTTGTAGGTGGGAGCCAACAGGGTATTTCTGCATTCAGTACATTTTTTTGAGCTGAAGCTGTGAAACTGTGGCCTCTAGATTGAGAACTTCTATTCTCTAATTTCAGCATCAAGTAAGTCTGCTTGAAGCAACAACTCTCATCTAATTATGTTTTGTTTCTGAGGTATGAGGTGTAGCATTCTGTAATTTCATTTTGTTAGGCATGTGTCTAACTTGATATGATCTTCAAAATACTGGTTAAATCTAGTGGCTATGCCTCATATACTTGGACAAGTCAGCTAGCAGAACTGGAGGAAGAAGCTAGCAGCTAAAGAAAAACATTGTAAAGGGAAGCAGTAAGAGAGATGCAGAGAGTTTTGCCAAAATAAGAAAGCAGTGCAACATTGGCAGGAAAGGAAGAACAGCAAAAAATGGTCTGCAGAAAGGATACATTGACAATGAGAGTGAGAAAACTTAAAAAGCAGCAATAAGAGACAAATTTTCATAAAATTTCTTCTAAAGCATTGGGAATAGCAGTCAGCAGGGCTAAGAACGTACTGCCATTGTCTACCAACAGGCAGTGGTACTACTACATGTCTACTGCAAACTGTCACCCGAAACAAACAATATGCGAAGAGAGATCTGATAACATTGTACATGATATTTGTGAGGTGGTTAGGGCTTTTTATTGCCAATTCTGAGTCTAATACAGGCCTATGTGATATCTCAGTTGCTACACCAAATGTATATGTTGAGACTGAGCAGACTAATTTTGTAAAAACAATGCCACCATCCACCTTTGTGTGGTCGGATGATCAGCACGTACATTTTCTAACAGTACTGTCAGCATCAGTTTTACGTGAACCAGCACCGGGGAGGAGAAATTAACTGGTTTTTGCTGTTAGGATTTCTGGGTACAATACGTGTTAAGTAGCTGGTTTAAGAATACCGTTTCCTTATTTATTATTAAATGCCCGTTTATGAATTTAACCTTACAGAGTAATTGTGGAGCTTACTTCAAAAAATTTTTTGAAAGGTGTAGCCACCATCATGGAGTTGCATAATAAACTCTTAGACTAATATGCCTTCACTCTTGTTTCATAGTTGTCTGGAATATTTCAATCATTTTTGTAAGCTCTAAGATAAATTTATTATGGGCAAAGCGTCTCACACCTAACATGCACTAGCAGCTATAATAAAATATAAAAAGTACTAGAAAAACAAAATGTCATTACCTTCCAATCATAATGAAAGTTTATGACTACCAGTAAAATATTATACAGCAAATTTGAAAAAATAACTTCACGATATTCTCTCAAATTATAAAAACCATTTTTTCCCATTCCTTTCTCCGCCACACACCTAATAGGTGTAAACTAATTTATTTCATATACAAAAATAAAATTCTACCACATCATTAGCGATTGCGCTAAGCATATTAGTTGCTACAATTATTTAAAAATTGAAAGGTTCATTAATCGTATCAGACAGCTGGTGCAGTGGTACGTTTAACTTCTAAATCTTACACACCCAAAAATACGACAGCTTTGAAATGCCCCACTGAAACCATTATGCACTGACATGTACAAAATTTTTACACCTGCACAATTGGCAATGAACGCAGCACAATGGGGTTTTGCACATGACTCTTCTAGAGGGGGCGTTTTACAAATAAGCATGTGGTCGCTGTTTGACCAAACAAAATCATCATGTATGTCTTATATAGCAGAGTGAGAGAGAGAGAGGCCCTACATACTTACAACGTGATCTAGTTTTTGCACATGTTCCTCTGTCAATAAGTTGCAATACGGAAAAACTCATCAATGGCCAATTCTAGAAGAAACTCTTAATTACCTACAATGAGACTTACCTATCGGACGGTCAAGCCGCATTAACTGGGCATATGGCAAGAGAGCTGGCAATAAATTATTTGTATCTGGTGCATTGTCAGGTGATTCTTTCCTAACAACGGAGGTCGTGTCATCTTTATAACAGTAGCTCTTCGGAGCTGTGGTATTATACTGAGCAACCAGGTTCATGCAGCGCAACTTCCAATATCTTCCACACACAATTCTCAACGTCACCTGCTCGGATGACAACCTTGTGTGCCGATGTAGTTGTTTATTCGTCGTTAGCACAGTCCAAGAAATCAGTCGTCTCGCAGATATATGCATTGGAGATAAGCGCTTGCGCAAAAGAGAGAAGACTGTGACAGCCATCCTATTGGAACTTGCGGATTATTTTGCAAAAGGTAGAAGGCCCATACAGTTAATAGAGCATGAACAGTTTCTACCGCTTTACGTACTGAAATGTTCAACACATTCAATCACACACAAATACAGGACTTCTACTCGATGCCACGATTCTGCAGCATATTATACGTAACAGCACTTCGGAAAACACTGGCTACATTGCGACAAGGTTGTTTTTCAAGGTTGCTGACTAATTAAATTCCACTTCTTGTTCCTTCATTGCCACTGACAACATTATCGTTTCACATGTTCACGCACATCTGCTCTCTAAACGCTTTTTTTCCCGGCACTCAACAGCGGTTACCTCGAACAAAACAAAGATTACGTTCAATAAATTACGTAATCACGTTTGGTTAAAGGCCAGTCAACACGCAACGAAAAGTCTGCGCAAATTACTCCGCACATCGCATTTGCGCAGACCGTTCGTTGCGTATGAGCGGGAGACTAACATAGATATTAGATGGGCGCAAACGTAGAAGTTGGCGATTTGAGCGATATTGCTGAAATCTGTGGGTTCAAATCACACCTGCACAGGAAAGTCGGAACTTTTCGACAAACTTGGCGCTTAGCGGCTTATAGTATCAGAGTAGGCTATTTGTTCAGTCTTGTATTTCTTGTCTGAATGTGTATAATACACTTTGACATGGCAGATGCACTTCATCTACGTCAGTGTTCCAGAGACCTGATTGCCGAATTTATTAAAATATGTAGGAGTCATACATGTTTATGAAAAATTAAAAGTCAGAGAGTACAGCGATAGGGGTAAGAAGGCAGCTGCTTATAATTCTTTAACAGAGAAATTATCAAAGAAAGACCTGACGATAAACAGGAAACTGCTAAATAATTTTTTAAAAAAAGCGATGCTGACTGTTCACCTCAAAGAGCTAGCAAAGTGAAGAAATCTTTCCGATTTTGTGGCGGGGGTTTGCTAGTATACTTCCACTTAGTGCTGTCCTATGCCGCCCCATTTGCTCTAAAGAAGAGTGCAATCAGAACATTGTGTTAAGCTGGTGATCGAAGATCTTGGAACAGTCCCTTCAGGGACATATTTATTATTATACTTCCATTACTTCCTAATGTAATAAATGGTTCATAACGAGAGTGATTTAGAAGTGAGCTGCAGAATCACCATAATAATACCAGAAGTAAAACTTTCCAGGTATACAGAATGGAATTTTGTATTCTGGTGCAAAAGTTGCTAGTAGATTTCAGGCAGGGAATTCTAAATCTCTACTTAGAAACATTGGCCACGTGTACAACTTCTAAAAATATATTGTGTCTCAAAAACGGCTTAAACTGTGAAAAAATATTATTTGCTACGTGATGGAATCGAGCTGCAGTACTTTACCTGCCTTCATAAAATCATCCTTCATGACAGTGTAAATAGCTTCACTTGTGGCAGATAGGATTTAGCTCAATGCTTGTTTCGAAACTGGAGTAGCAAATACTTGATCTTTGTAGCTACTATCGCCAGAAACTTTAACATCAGTGTCAGCCGCTCATGTTGAGAAATTCCTCTACTCATACAAATATACATACTAGGAGTTATGAGTGTCAATAGATAATTACATGTTTCTAAACCTATCCTCAAATAATTACGCCAGTGGTCGTGATCTTACTGGAACTCGAGGAATAAATTTTTCTGCGAAAATGACTTCGCTTAAGCAGCCATTTTGTAGGTAATTCTGATCTGTATTTCTGTTTCTCAGAATTTGTTTGCAATATGTCAGCAATAAAGTCGCAAACACAGATCGCAAGATAATTTCCTCTATTGTTGAATAAATGAAATAAATTTTAAGGTTAATGTACAAGAGTATAGCCACAACCTACCTCAATTTATTTTCTATGAGGACACATGGCGAGTGAGCCGTAGACGGAACTTCTCTTGTATGAACGAACCACATCTGTGCAGACTAGACATGTTCACTCTATGCACATTTGCAGTAATCTATTCCATATACAGGCACTGGCACAGATATCTGTGCAGGCATTACGTGTGAATGGGGCGTACAGTTCAGAGCAGTACTTACAAGCTTGTGCAACAACCGTAGTATTTCACAATAAGTCCTTTACAATACTAAATATCAACAGAACACCTTCAGGAAACTTTAACCTCTGCATGACAAACCTCTGCATTGTCCCATCTCACAGCAAAAAAATGGAAATAGTGATTGCTGGTGATTTTAATGTGGATTTATTGAAAAGCTCTGTTAGTGAAAAATTATTGCAGTCAGTAAAGCCCGGCCCACACGCAACGATCTATCTGCGCAGACATCGGCGCAGATGTCTGTACATGCAAAAGATCGCTACAAATGTGGTGTGTTCACACGATACAAACCCCAATCTACTACTCGCACGCCATCTGTCGGTGTAGAAAAGAAATATCAGTGGCAAGCGACTAAACTCCCCGAAAACGTCAAAAATTTAATTCAGTTATTTTGAAATACAGAAATAGAGGAAGTTCTGTTGTGGTCTGTGCTCGCAACTTGTGTTGCAAAACACATTAAGACCAATCGCACGAAACAGAGAAAGCGGTCAAAATTGTGTAGACAGTGGCTGCTAAAGCGAAAGCGGTTTTCTCACGTAAATTTACTGCTAGAGTTGCAGCGCGAACCTAACGACTGTCAAAATTATTTGCGGATGGATGTCGAAACTTATAATTATCTCTTAAAGCTTGTAACCCCTCATATTATGAGAAAAAATACTTGAATAGAGAAGGGCAATTTCTCCTCATGAACGGCTGGAGGTAACATTCAGATTCCTAACAACAGGAAGGAGCTACAACGATTTGGAATTTTCAACTGCAATGTCGAAACAAGAGTTGAGTGAAATAATATCCGTAATTTTTCAATTAGAGCATTGTATGCTGCTGTCTTTTTGTCTCGGTCACTATATTCTTTACTTTAATCTTCCACAAACATGGGTGGTTTCTATATATTTCAATGCATTCACTTACAAACTCTCGAGAACACTGACGAGTATCGGCCATTTTAATGTCCTGTGCGCACAAATTCAAACACTAGACTGAGCAAACAGCTGTTTTGCGCCAGATTTGCGGCGATCTCCTGTCCACACGCTCCAACTTGTCTGCGCAGATGTGGTTTGAACCCACAGATTTGAGAGGTTTCGCTCAAACCTCCAACTCCAACTTCCAGGTTTGCACACACCTCAGTTTGGTGCAAATCTTCTGTCCACACGCAACGATCTGTCTGCGCAGATGTGATGTGCGCAGACAGATCGTTGCGTGTGGACGGGCCTTAACACTGTCATTCAATTTTAGTCCTAGTGTGAGCTATGCAACTAGTGTGTGGTGTCACCGCCAGACACCACACTGGCTAGGTGGTAGCCTTTAAATCGGCCGCGGTCCGTTAGTATACGTCAGACCCGCGTGTCGCCACTGTCAGTGATTGCAGACCGAGCGCCGCCACACGGCAGGTCTAGAGAGACGTCCTAGCACTCGCCCCAGTTCTACAGCAGACTTTGCCAGAGATGGATCAATGACAAATACGCTCTCATTTGCCGAGACGATAGTTAGCATAGCCTTCAGCTATGTCATTTGCTACGACCTAGCAAGGCGCCATTACCAGTTTATATTGAGATTATAATTCATGTATCAACAAGAGCGATGTTCTCCAATTATGGATTAAAGTTAAGTATTCAATCAACTACGTTCTTTTCTCCATAGGATAATTACTTTACCTTGTTCCAGACCTCACGCCAGTCTGCGTGAGTTTAAACGCGTGCATTTCGGCCTCCTCTAGCAATACGGTGTTGGCTCTTCTGCCAACACATCATACTGTATGTAAGTTCTCTGAGACGTCTATTGATAATGTCTTTGTTGACAAATCAAGAGAAAAAGTCATATCACAAAACCAATATTAAATGGGCTGTGTGATCATAGCATGCAGTATATTACGTTAATGTTGAAACGTGTCAAGAGAAAAGTCTATTAAATCTGAGTACAGGAGTGTTGTGTACATAGTTCTGCGTAGTCAGCCCGTACACAACTTTCCCACTAGAGCGCGCCCCGCTAAGCACAACAGCGCACTACAAGATGGCGCTGCCATAGAGACGGACCAAATTCTGCTTCCGCCGATCCACGTATTAATATGTAATGCAGCAAATGAGATTTCTGCTAACGTAGAACCTTTTCTCCTCGCGGATCACACTTGCACAGTGATACATGAACGCACGAGGTATTGTAACGTGTGTACAGACCTCCGATTACTCAGTCTGCATTTGTCTGCACCAGTCTGTACCAGTCTGCATTAGTCTGTACCAGCCTATAGTCAAGTTTCAGTCTGCACCTAATAAGATTACCTCATTCCTGTACATAGCCACGAAGATAAATGTATAGACACTTTTGTCAAGTATCAGAGATATATGTGAGAATAAGAGTAACGTATCAATACCAAAGGAACTTCAGATTTTCAATTGTAAATAACATCCAGAACCAAGTTAAGTAATTTTTATGCTTGTTATTATTTTAATAAATGTGTGTGAAAATTAATCAAGTTCTGTTAAAAGTTTGTCACCGTCAATCTGCTACTCTTAAGTGTGCAAGTGGCATTTCTATCGTCATAGTTTGGGTTCCTTAAAATCTATGATAAAGAGAAAGCTATTTACATGTAAAACGAGAATGTACTTGATTCATTATGTAACAAATTTGGGGCTACTGCCATTTTCTGTGACCTGTCAAAAGTCTCTGAATGTGTGAATCACAGCACTGTCTTAAGTAAATCACAATATTATGGTGTCACCAACAGTGCTGCGAAATGGCTTGAGTTTTATATTACTACAGGAAACAAAGAGTGTCACTGAGAAATACCTCTGCAGCAAGCAGTCAGACGTCATCTGACTGGGAATTAAATACACATGGTGTTCCTCAAGGTTCCATCTTAGGTTCATTGATTTTACTTGTGTACATTATTGACCTCTCGGCTATTATATTGCCTGTTGCTAAGTTTGTTTTGTTTGCAGATGATACAAACATTGCTAGAAGTAGTGAGTGAAGCACACATTTAGAAATCGCTGGTAACCAAATTTTCACTTACATTAATAAATGATTTGAAGGTAATTCATTGTCATTAAACTTTGAAAAGACCAACTACATGCAATTCAGAACCCATAGGAAATTTCCTTCCAGCACGTGTTTAGCATATGAAGATATGCAGATCGAAGAGATTGACAGTATTAAATTTCTGGGATTAAAACTCGATAACACATTCAGCTGGGAAGGGCATACCACAGAACTGCTGGAGGGCCTAAAGAAGTCTGTATTTGCAGTGAGAATGATGTCAGATGTAGAAGATACAAATATAATAAATTTGCATACTTTTGTGTATTTCGTTATATTATATCATACAGGATCATATTGCGGATAACTATCAAACGGAGAAAAAGTTTTTCTGCATGTAGATGCATGTAATAAGACACATTTGTAGTGTAAATTCAAGAACATCATGTAGAAACCTGCTCAAGGAACTTTGTATTCTTACCACTGCTTCGCATTATATTTATTTTTTAATGCAATTTGTAGCAAGTACTATAGTTCTATTTCTGACCAATAGCTCAGTACATAACATCAATATTAGGAATAAGAACACCTTACATGAAGACCCAAAATCACTTACTTTGGTCCAAAAAGCTTTCCAACATTCAGGAACACACATTTTCAATAAGTTGCTAACAGCCATTAGAAACTTGGTTTCTGATAAAGCACGGTTTAAATAGAATTTGAGAGTCTTTTTGATAGACAAGTCCTTCTACTCTACAGTTGAATATCTCAACAGGGATTGTTAGACCACCTTAAGTAAAAATGCCTGTTAGATTTCGGTTTTGATAGCACCTGATTGCAAGACTCAAGATCAGATATTTTGCATATGATAACTTTACTAAAAGTGCATAGTCTAACGGGGTCTTTTGGACGGCCGAGTAAAATGTTATTGCGTCCGTTTGCTGTTAGGATGGGATGCGTGGGCGGTAGTTCCGGGTAGTGCAGAATGTGGAACATAGAAAACTTAGTTTTACCATTTATTAATAAAGACAGTGCGACAATGCATTACGCTCGTCTGGTATCCCGTCATCACTGTGTCGAGAGCGATACATGTTCGCAACTGGCCAGTCTCAGACTGTTCTTCATAGCCGGTGGCTGTGTACACGCCACAGCGCGCGACTCAGATTGCATTTCCTGTGAGCATTCCGCATGATAAGCGCACACCGTGGCGACTCTGGCACTGTCCGCTACGGTCGAACAATTCTGCCGTTACAATCACCCTCTCTCATGAAAACGAGTTACCGAAGGTTGCTCGAGACGACCTCCTGGGCGTCATGAGTTTGTTTCGCCAATGGCGGCGTTGGGGGGTAATTCAACATTTATTCTGTTCGCCGACATAGTGACGATGGACACTGACGAGCGGGTTTTCAGGACAAGAATTTCATACATTACATAGGCTGTACATACAAGAGACATCAATAAAAGCACAAAGAACACAACACTGACAATCAAATATGGATTAGCATTATTGGAAGATTCAACAGATTTAATTTTAGTTGCTACTTCTAAGAAATTTAACTCATTATTAGTATTTATTACACTTTCATGGATATCCGCAATAAAATTGTCATACTCAGGTAAGCTGGACAGAGAATGATTTGCATAGGTCAGTAAGTATGATTCATTGTAATAAACAGGTAATATCCTTGTTGAAGGGAATTTTGCATCTGCATGAAAGGTGGTTGGTAATACAGAAGGCATTTCAAACAGATCACATGATAAATCACAGTGCGTAACATTCAGAATTAATACACTACCAGTTAATTTGAATGTGAAAGGTAGTTCAGGTGTGTCAACCGTTTTACAAGTAAATGTGTTTTCGAGAGATGAGTTAAACAAATATATTATACCTTCAGAATATCTTTTAATGAATGGTTGATGAAGATGCATTAAAATCCTAGGGCAATCACTGCGAGGCGGATTATTTATAAACAAATCTTTCTCACAACTGTACACTCTATTATCTAAGAATACTGCCATCTCTGGGTAAATTAGCTTATGACTACATTTACATATACGAACATTATGTTCATTCAGGGATACAAAATATCTTCAATCTTTAGTGATTAATAAATAATCCTTTGACAGATACATTGCATGAATACCTACTTGGCTCCATTTCACAGGGTAAGTATAAATTTTATACATTTCAAAATTATACTTGGATCTGGCAATCGGTATAGAAACAATTACAGTTAAGTGATCTTCAATCATTAAAGAATATGTGGTAGTTAATTTGTAATAAGCACATAAATTGTAGGAATTGACAGGGAAATCATGGTAGATGATTCATCTAGCTTACATTCAATCAACAGCAACATTTGTAAAAATTGGTCTGGATGCAATAAAACACTACTCAAGCAACTATTTGAACTACTTTCTAAGGCTATTCTTAAATAGAGAGCATGAAATTTAGCGTTTGATAACTGTCAGTAGTTCTTAACAGTAGGTTGTTTAAATCTAAATGTGCACTCACAGCTTGAAGAATTGCATATAATTCACAGATGGTTGCATTCATTTCACCAAGAATTGTGTTAAAATGTGTAATGAACTCTTTCACATTTTGTTCAATAAACAATGTGTAGTTAGTAACGGTCTTTTGCATATTTCTTAACACAATAATTTCATTAGAAAGGTTAATTGAATTTGTGTTAGACTGCTGCTCTAGGGCTAGTGTTTTATCCTTTATGTCCTATAGATCTTGGCTAGTTAAGGTACCAAATACAGTACAAAGAACTCTACCTCCAAAATCAAACCAGGCACGTTTGCGCCTAATCAAGTTTTTATGTGGCAAGAGTTTTAAGAAACAGTTAATCTCTTGCTCATAGCTAGCGAAAGTGTATTCTACTTGCATTTTTGCAGTAATCCAGTTGTTATACCAAATGGTTCCAGTTTCCAAGACTGTATCATTATTCTTAATTGAACGGATCAAATCAATTTGTTTTTTAACAGAATCAAATTGTTGGTGAATCTCAGACAAATTATATTTAACACAATTTTAGCACTGTGTGTTGAGGCTGCCATGTCTGATTGTGGTTCAAGCAACACACCTGCGTTCTGTGATACTACGTCTACAGCATTAATGGAACACACTAACATAACAAGGAATGGAATTACAGTAAACATGGTTAAAAAGTTCTACACACTAGAAGTAAACAACGAATATGAAGAAATATGTGTCTTCGGTGAACTGTGGAACAGATATTATTTACACTTGAGCACCTTGCGCAATAGCTGCGATATTATGTTGCACAGGACATTCACATATGCACTTGGCTAAACGCAACACACCATGCATTCACTCACACTACACATGCTTACAGAGGCTTTAAGTGTGCCTTGGGCTGGATTGCCGGGTTGGCGGCGGCGACGCCTCGGGCTCGAAGTCTGGACTGTGAACTCGTGGTGCTCGGCTCCTGGATTTTGGAGCAGCTGGTCTGCCCCTTGGTCGGTCCTCGTCGTCGTCCTGCGTTGCTACAGAGAATTTACTCAGGTAGAGCTTTACACGGTTGACATGGACGACAACTGAACGAAAAGGTAGTTGGAGTTTTAGAAAGACAGGTGACACCACCTCCAACACCTCCAATATCGGATCTGGTCCCTTCCAAAACTTCTTAGACTTTTTGACCTACGACTTCTTTAGCACTACATTGCTCAGGTAGACATAGTCTCCCACTCGATACTGCAGCGCGACTGCTTGGCAATCATGTTGTTTAGCTTGCTGAAGGAAGGACTGATAATTCCGCTGTTTCACTCCCCTCCATGCGTCCTACAGTTTGCGAGCTAACTCCCTTACATGTTTATTGCTGATTCCAGCTGTCGATCGTGCAAAGTTCAAGGGTGAACGCATCTTCCGTCGATATACAATTTCATAGGGACTGAGGCCTGTTGATGAGTGCATTTTAGCGTTGTAGGCATTTACAACATATGGAAGACAGACGTGCCAATTATCGTGTTTGCTGCTTACGTAGTGGCTAAGCATTTTAATGATGGTTCTGTGTGCTCTCTCGACGCGACCACTGCCTTCAGGGTGTGCAGGTGTGGTTCTCAACAGCGTTATTTGCATCAGCTTACATGTTTGTTTAAGTAAATCACTCATAAAATTCGTCCCATGGTCACTGATAATGCTTAATGGAGATCCAAACTGTAGAATCCATTCCTTCACAAAAACTTTAGCTATGGTTTCAGCGCTTTGATCAGGTATTGGTACCATCATAAGATATCTGGAGAAATGATCTAATATGGTCAATATGTACTTGTTTCCATCCTTAGTCTTCGGCAGGGGACCGACGACGTCTAACCCAAATCTTTCGAAAGGTTGACTAGTTTCCGGCAGTTTTTGTAATGGTTCCTTAGTTCTTCCCGAATTATTCTGTCTGGTGCAGGAATCACATTGTGAGACAAACTCAAATACGTCAGCCTTACAGCTTGGCCACCAATACTTTTTAGCTACTTTGATGTTCGTTGCCTTTTTACCACAGTGTCCCGATAGTAAGGAATCTTATTGTTCAGTTAGCACTTGCTCTCTCATGCTTCCTGGAATAACTAGACGATTCCCTTTGTTAGTAACTTTGTACAGCAATCCATCTATTTCAATGAACCGTTGATCATTTTTCCATATTTCACATTGTGGATCTTCTTCTTGGGCTGCTTTAAATTCCTCCTCACAGCTTATGGTGACACAAACACGAACCTTACGACTCATCGCATCAGCATTCACATGTTGTTTCACAGGTCGATGGATAACTGTGAATTGGTAAGCGCTCAGTTTTAATGCCCATCTTGTTGGTCTCGAACTGGGATCCTTTAAGCTCAACAGCCATTGAAGTGCGGCATGGTCTGTGATTACAGTGACTTCTCTTCCTGTTAAGAAACATCTGTTTTGTTTGATACCAAATACCAAAGCACAAAGTTCCTTTTCAGTGGTAGTGTAGTTACATTCCGCCTTATTTAATTGCCGGGTAGCAAATGATACTGGATGTTCTTGACCATCAAAGTTTTGGGACAAAACAGGGCCAACTGCAAAATTTGAAGCATCTGTGGAGAGGATGAAAGGCTTACTGAAATCTGGATAGACCAAAACTGGAGCTGTGGTTACAGCAGTTTTCAGTTTTTCCATTGCATTTTTTAATTCTGTTGACCAGCTGAATGTGGCTCCTTTTTTAAGTAACTGTGTCATTGGCCTTGCGATATCTCCATAATGGGTTATGAAGTGACGATAGAAATTCGATAAACCCAAAAATGATTGTAGTTCTTTGACTGTTTATGGTTCAGGAAAAGTTTTGACACCTTCGATTAATTTTGGATGAAGGTGGACACCTTCACTGGTTATAACATGTCCAAGGTACTTCACTTCACTTTGTGTGAAGTGACATTTATCTATTGATAAAGACAAGTTGGCACTTCTGATCGGCTCAAATACTGCTTGAAGTCTCTCAGTGTGTTGCCACATGTTTTCACCAAAAATTATCACATCGTCAAGATATACAAGAGCTTGTGTTGGGGTGAGCCCACATAAAACAGAATCCATTCGGCGTTGGAAGGTTGCGGGGACGTTACGTAGACCAAAGGGCATACCGAGGTATTTGTACATTCCTGTTACAGTTACAAATGAAGTTTTTGCTTGATCATCTGGATGCACTGTTAATTGGTGATATGCACTAGTTAGATCACAGACTGAGAATATGCGACATCTGCCCAAATAGTCCAGGGTTTCTACCAAGTTTGGTAATGGGTAAATGTCTGGTGTGGTGGCGGCATTTAAAGTTCGGTAATCAACGCAAAATCGGAACTGTGGTTCGCCCAAAACAGATTTCTTCTTTACTAGGATCACTGGTGATGACCATGGTGGATCACCAGGATCTCTTGGTTTAATAATTCTGGCCTCTAGTTGCTCCTTGACCATATCTTCCACCAATTCTCTTAGACTGAATGGAATTCGGTAAGGCTTCTGCGTGATTGGTGCTGCATTTCCAGTGTGTATGCGATGCTGAACTAAGTGAGTAACAGGTAAATTTGAACGTTCTCTGAAAAGATCTCAATACTGTAACAAAACAGGTGCTAAAATCTTCTGATCAACAGCTGACAATTGTTCAATATTCTTCCAAATTCTTTAATTAGATTTAATTTTCAGCTCCTTGTTTCAATGCTTCAATATCACTACAAGAATCTGTTTTCGTGACTGCTACATCTGCTGCTTCGTTTGGAATCGGTATTACATCATCTTTACTTATGCTCGACACTTCAGCAACCTTCGTTCCTAGTGGCAAAACGACGTCTGCGTTGCTCATATTCATTATTGTTATTGGGACTGTCGCCACGTTCGGCCTCACCATTGTAGCTACACCTGTACTTCGGGTAACATAACAATGCATTGTGCCCAATAATTCACAATTTTCCGACCGTTCGGTCAACAACAGAGCTCCTTTTGTGATCAGTGGCGACTTTACTTCAACATGGATTGTCTTCTGAGGAACTTGCTGTGGCTGAGTAATTTGTACTTCGACTTGGAGGGTTCCAACTGATGCATCGGTTGGGGTGATCGGTCCCTCGACGTGAGGGTTTCGGCTCCTTTGAGTGCGACATGAAGAATAATTTTCCAGGTTGTAATTGTTACGACCTAGTCTGATCCTTCTTTCTGCAACAAATATCTCTGCCCTGTTAGCGGATAAGAAATCAAATCCAAGTACACCATCACAGCGCGTTTCATTATTAGAACCCACGTGCACCGTTGCTGTGTATTTGTCCTGGCCTATGCACAATTCTACGTCAACTTCTCCATAGTTACGTAGTTTCCCACCGTTCAGCCCCCGCACATTAAACATAGGCGGTCTCAGCTTGTCCCTTTCGTCTATAGAACAACACATCAATTAGGTCTGTGCTCCTGTGTCGATCAATAATTTAATATTTTTTCCGCGATAAACAGCACCTATCACGAAGTCATTATCGAACTGATTTTCAGCTACACTAACAGGAATAACTGACTCGGACAAGGGATGGACGCTGTGGTGGCACGTACGTCCCCGCACTCGTTTAAAGACCTGCCGAGTTGTCTGCAGCTCACATTTGGTTTCTGTTTGTTGCGACAGTTCCTCGCTAAGTGACCCTGTATCCCACAGTTGTGGCAGGCCTCGTATCACTAGCAGTCGAGATGACAGGCATCTTAACCGCATGGCTGTAACAGGTCGTGCAGCCACGTCTTGATCCCTGAGTCAACAGATGGTGACGTTTGCAAGACAACAATCATCTGCACCAACAGTTCGACGACGTTTGCAGCAGCATGGACTATCAGCTCGGAGACCATGGCTGTGGCTACCCTTGATGCTACATCACAGACAGGAGCACCTGTGATGGTGTACTCAACGACAAACCTGGGTGCACGAATGGCAAAACGTCATTTTTTCGGATGAATCCTGGTTCTGTTTACAGCATCGTGATGGTCGCATCCGTGTTTGGCGACATCGCGGTGAACGCACATTGCAAGCGTGTATTCGTCATCGCCATTCGGTAATTAAATAGAGGATAATTAAAAACGAACATTATTCTTACAACGCAAGTGACCGTATGCTTTCTCAGTGCTTGGGGCGCTAGAGTCGCTCCAGCTGTCAAACGATAACAATTTTATGACTGTATTTATTAGATTGTGGCCATAGTCCAGTTTCTGCGAAAATGACATTTATCAGACTCAAATGGTTTGCAGCTTGCAGGAATAGATTGTATGTTATTGAAGACAGAAAGAAGTGCAAAACAGTGCTGAAAAGAGTTTGGGTCCAAAAATGTTATTACATGACACAGAAGGAGAATTTCATACACTACAGTGAGCTTGAAGACGAGGTATCTGCATTTTATAAATATTTAAGAAAGTCGAAGCACCAAATTGCAAGCAGAAGTACTAAAACGAACACAGTTCTGTGAGCTGCCATCACACACAGTGAGAAATTGATTTGTTGTTTCGTTTCCAATCCAATGCTAATTTTTGTGCATTTGTCATTTCTTCCTCAATACCTTTCCCTTCAAGACTTTCAGATTTTCTTTGCATCTTGTATTTGAATTTTAATAGTTCAAGCGCTTTATTGTTTGATTTAAAGGAGTAACACAAGTTTTTCTTAGTTCATTAAAGTCTGCACACTAGTGCTTAACAACAATAACAAACACTCCCACCATTGCAAAAAGTATAGAACAATCTGTGTTAATACAGAGATATTTAAATGTCATAAAATTGTTCTCAACGCAAAACTTTAATACTCTTTCTTATTTAAAAACTTCCATGCTCTCATATTATTGCACAACTGTCATAGTCAGACAATAAATAATTGTTTTTTCAATAAATCTTCAAGCTGATTTCCTGTATTTACTCTTAAAATAGTAATTTCACCAACTGTAACTAGCTCACGAACAAAGAAATGTCTGAGTCGAACAGCAGCTTCATTGTCCACTCATAAGCAAGGTTTCGAATCCCTTAGTTGGCAGACTTCAGTTAAAAGTCTCTTGATCCAAACAATTTCTCATGCTGCTTCGCAAGCCGCTACAACTGCAGCTTCTGTAGTAGAGATTACAACTGAAGTCTGTCGCTGACTCATCCAACTGACATGTGCATCAAAATACAAGCAAAGAACACCTGCACTAGATCGTCCAGTCCCTAAATCACCTCCGTGATCTCTCACTATTACATTGAGAATGCCTTTGTCTTCACCATTTTTGTAAATATGTCCATAGTCATATGTGCCACTGAAATAGTGGAAGAGTCATTTTGTTATTACGTCACACTCTGTTGGATTTTCAAGATTTCTAGGAACCACTCCAACAACATGTACTATGCATGGTCTTGTCTCACACACCAGGTACATCAAGGATCCAACTGCTTGCCTATAATGATATTCAGTACTGATGGGGTTCTGTTCCATACTGTCGTCCTTAATAATTGGAATTATAGCACCTCTGCAATCACTCATGGCAAAGTGCTCGAAAACCTTCTTCTTGTAGTAAAGCAGACTGACTTCTTTTCTGTCAGTTTCCTGTCCTAAGAAATTGGATACCAGATTTTATTTTATTTTGATTTCTCCTTCAAGATTTCCAATAATTTCTTTAAGCGCAACACCATTGTTTGCTACAATGAATCCATTACCAATATAGAGTACAAAGAAAACCCGTAAGAACCTTCCTGTCTCATAAAGAGATAGGGATCAGTGTCACTTTTCTTAAGTCCTAATTCCACAACTTCATTAATTGCAGCAATGGGATCCCCTTTTCAGGCCATATATGCTTATCTTCAATGGACATACTTTTCTAGAACCATCATTATAATCTTCAGGCTTATTATTTTCTTCAGATCACCATAAAGAAAAGCAGTAGGCACATATATCTGTGCAACATACACCTTCTCTTTGGCTTATTGTTGTGACACTACACTCATACCTTGCACAGTGCCATGATCTTTAGTGTGCTGGATTCCGCCAGCCCTTATACCCAAATACCAGTGGTGATGGAAAACATACTGAAAGCAGCAATCATTACACCATTCATATTGTTTGCGAGTATGTTTATGACCTTCGGTCTACGTAACACAGCTCAAACTTGGCTACAAAATCTAATCTTCAGCTTTGACTATCTTGATGAGATCTTCATCTTTTTTACCACCACAGAACATTATCAACAACACCTCAGGGATGTTTTCAAATGGTTTGAGCAATACGATGTTGTTCTGAACACAGCTAAATGCATATTTGGATAATCTGAAGTCGATTTTCTCAGTGATCCTGTATTTTCTGCAGGATCCTGTTCCATTTTGGACAAGGTTGAAGCTACTCTGTGAATTCAGAAGTCAAGGAATGCCAAAGTGTGGAATCGTTTCCTTTGGATGCTAAATTGTTATCGACACCACCTACTGTGAGCAGCAGAACTGCAAGAGCCGTTAATTGATGCACTGTCCGGCCCTACGATTAAATGGAACTCTCCATTTAGAAAACTCAGGCATGAACTCTGTCTTCGAAGCTGCTAAGCAAAGCACGGTAGACGCAACACTTCTGGAGCATCCTAAACTCGATGCACCCTTATCAGTGATAGTGCAAGACTGGCATATGTGGGGCAGCAATGGGCAAGGACTCGTGGAAACTGCTAGCCTTTTATTTTCACAAACTGTCACCATCGCAGCGCGGTTGGTGTAGCAAGACCAAGAACATCTCGCTATTTATGATGCCATCAAATACCTTCGACTGCAGATAAAGCGAGAGACTTTACTGTCTATATGGACCAATAAACCATCAACATACGTTTTAGGTGGAATAGCAAGAACTGTTCACCATGTTGTTGTTGTTGTTGTGGTCTTCAGTCCTGAGACTGGTTTGATGCAGCTCTCCATGCTACTCTATCCTGTGCAAGCTTCTTCATCTCCCAGTACCTACTGCAACCTACTTCCTTCTGAATCTGCTTAGTATATTCATCTCTTGGTCTCCCTCTACGATTTTTACCCTCTGCGCTTTCCTCCAATACTAAATTGGTACTCCCTCGATGTCTCAGAACATGCCCTACCAACCGATCCCTTCTTCTAGTCAAGTTGTGCCACAAACTTTTCTTCTCCCCAATCCTATTTAATACCTCCTCATTAGTTACGTGATCTACCCATCTAATCTTCAGCACTCTTCTGTAGCACCACATTTCGAAAGCTTCTATTCTCGTCTTGTCCAAACTAGTTATCGTCCATGTTTCACTTCCATACATGGCTACACTCCATACAAATACTTTCAGAAACGACTTCCTGATACTTAAATCTATACTCGATGTTAACAAATTTCTCTTTTTGAGAAACGCTTTCCTTGCCATTGCCAGGATATAAAATGATCCTCTCTACTTCGACCATCATCGGTTATTTTACTCCCTAAATAGCAAAACTCCTTTACTACTTTAAGTGTCTCATTTCCTAATCTAATTCCCTCAGCATCACCCGACTTAATTTGACTACATTCCATTATTCTCGTTTTGCTTTTGTTGATTTTCATCTTCTATCCTCCTTTCAAGACACTGTCCATTCCGTTCAACTGCTCTTCCAAGTCCTTTGCTGTCTCTGACAGAATTACAATGTCATCGGCGAACCTCAAAGTTTTTACTTCTTCTCCATGAATTTTAATACCTACTCCGAATTTTTCTTTTGTTTCCTTTACTGGTTGCTCAATATACAGATTGAATAACATCGGGGTAGGCTACAATCCTGTCTCACTCCTTTCCCAACCACTGCTTCCCTTTCATGCCCCTCGACTCTTATAACTGCCATCTGGTTTCTGTACAAATTGTAAATAGCCTTTCGCTCCCTGTATTTTACCCCTGCCACCTTCAGAATTTGAAAGAGAGTATTCCAGTTAACATTGTCAAAAGCTTTCTCTAAGTCTACAAATGCTAGAAACGTAGGTTTGCCTTTTCTTAATCTTTCTTCTAAGATAAGTCGTAGGGTCAGTATTGGCTCACGCGTTCCAACATTTCTACGGAATCCAAACTGATCTTCCCCGAGGTCGGCTTCTATCAGTTTTTCCGTTCGTCTGTAAAGAACTCGCATTAGTATTTTGCAGCTATGACTTATTAAACTGATAGTTCGGTAATTTTCACATCTGTCAACACCTGCTTTCTTTGGGATTGGAATTATTATATTCTTCTTGAAGTTTGTGGGTATTTTGCCTGTCTCATATATCGTGCTCACCAGATGGTAGAGTTTTGTCATGACTGGCTCTCCCGAGGCCATCAGTAGTTCTAATGGAATGTTGTCTACTCCCGGGGCCTTGTTTCGACTCAGGTCTTTCAGTGCTCTGTCAAACTCTTCATGCAGTATCTTATCTCCCATTTCGTCTTCATCTACATCCTCTTCCATTTCCATAATATTGTCCTCAAGTACATCGCCCTTGTATAAACCCTCTATATACTCCTTCCACCTTTCTGCCTTCCCTTCTTTGCTTAGAACTGGGTTGCCATCTGAGTTCTTGATATTCATACAAGGCGTTCTCTTCTCTCCAAAGGTCTCTTTACTTTTCCTGTAGGCAGTATCTATCTTACCCCTAGTGAGACAAGCCTCTACATCCTTACATTTGTCCTCTAGCCATCCCTGCTTAGCCATTTTGCACTTCCTGTCGATACCATTTTTGAGACGTTTGTATTCCTTTTTGCCTGCTTCATTTACTGCATTTTTATATTTTCTCCTTTCATCAATTAAATTCAATATTTCTTCTATTACCCAAGGATTTCTATTAGCCCTCGTCTTTTTACCTACTTGATCGTCTGCTGCCTTCACTACTTTATCCCTCAGAGCTACCCATTCTTCTTCTATTGTATTTCTTTCCCCCATTCCTGTCAATTGTTCCCTTATGCTCTCCCTGAAGCTCTCTACAACCTCTGGTTCTTTCAGTTTATCCAGGTCCCATCTCCTTAAATTCCCACCTTTTTGCAGTTTCTTCAGTTTCAATCTGCAGTTCATAACCGATAGATTGTGTTCAGAATCCACATCTGCCCCAGGAAATGTCTTACATTTTAAAACCTGGTTCCTAAATCTCTGTCTTACCATTATATAATCTATCTGATACCTTCTAGTATCTCCAGGATTCTTCCAGGTATACAACCTTCTTTTATGATTCTTGAACCAAGAGTTAGCTATGATTAAGTTATGCTCTGTGCAAAATTCTACAAGGCGGCTTCCTCTCTCATTCCTTCCCCCCAATCCATATTCACCTACTATGTTTCCTTCTCGCCCTTTTCCTACTGACGAATTCCAGTCACCCATGACTATTAAATTTTCGTCTCCCTTCTACCTGAATAATTTCTTTTATCTCGTCATACATTTCATCTATTTCTTCATCATCTGCAGAGCTAGTTGGCATATAAACTTGTACTACTGCAGTAGGCATGGGCTTTGTGTTTATCTTGGCCACAATAATGCGTTCACTATGCTGTTTGTAGTAGCTAACCCGCACTCCTATTTTTTTATTCATTATTAAACCTACTCCTGCATTACCCCTATTTGATTTTGTATTTATAACCCTGTAATCACCTGACCAAAAGTCTTGTTCCTCCTGCCACCGAACTTCACTAATTCCCACTATATCTAACTTTAACCTATCCATTTACCTTTTTAAATTTTGTAACCTACCTGCCCGATTAAGGGATCTGATATTCCACGCTCCGATCCGTAGAACGCCAGTTTTCTTTCTCCTGATAACGACATCCTCTTGAGTAATCCCCGCCCGGAGATCCGAATCGGGGACTATTTTACCTCCGGAATATTTTACCCAAGAGAACGCCATCATCATTTAATCATACAGTAAAGCTGCATGTCCTCGGGAAAAATTACGGCTGTAGTTTCCCCTTGCTTTCAGCCGTTCGCAGTACCAGCACAGCAAGGCCGTTTTGGTTAATGTTACAAGGCCAGATCAGTCAATCATCCAGACTGTTGCCCCTGCAACTACTGAAAAGGCTGCTGCCCCTCTTCAGGAACCACATGTTTGTCTGGCCTCTCAACAGATACCCCTCTGTTGTGGTTGCACCTACGGTACGGCCATCTGTATCGCTGAGGCACGCAAGCCTCCCCACTAACGGCAAGGTCCATGGTTCATGGGGGGACTGTTCACTATGATAATACAATATTCGAGAGTTTATTGCGCAGTTTACCACTAACATCAAGCACATCTCTGGCCTGAACCATGTGGTAGCCGATTGTCTTTCCCGAGTTAACTGCGTTTCGAGCCCCATTGACCTCAAATCACATCCTCAGGCACAACAGGCTCATCTAGAGCTTCACACTACGCCAGCTCAGCACTAAAGTTGCATCTTGTGACGTCTCTCCAGGAAGATCCCAACTTTTCCTCTCTGCTCAACTTCATTAACAAGTCTTAGACAATTCACATAGCTTGTCTAATACTTGAGTTCATTTGACATTCCACCTGCTGTTGAAGCACTTTGTCTGGCCAGGACTGGAGGAAGACTGCCACGAGTGGACGCCCACGTACATACCGCGCCAATGCAGTGAAGTGTTGTGCCATGTATATGCAATGCTAGGCAAATTTCCAAATATCACCTAACATTTTTTGCAGGTACTCCCGGATGTTGTGGGTTTGTTACCTACATCAGATAGCCAACGATACTGTTTGACTATCATCGATCGTTTCACTAATTGTCTAGCGCCAATACCATCAGACAACATCTCCACAGACACATTGGCCTCCACCTTCATGTGTGCATGGTACTCAAGATTCAGTTGTCTACTGCACATAACAACATAGGACAACGACTGTCTCCATTGGCAGTGTCAAACCAGCACATCTTTTTCATGACGTACTGCTGGCCGATGTTTTGAGAAGACGCTTCCTGTCTCTGTTCCAGCACCACTGCCGCAACCACGATCTCAAACTCAAGCATGAGTAGAAACTCAGCGACTGTCTGACTCAGTTTCACAGCCAATATGCACTACCTGCTCTGCACAATAAACGCATTTTCCTGCACGTTTCAGAGTTGACACTCTGCTTCATCGACAGGAGCTGATTTAGCGACACACCTGTCTTTGTCTGTGTACGGTCGTCACTCAGTCAAGCGAAACGTACTGCCAAAGATGATGTCTTTTATTCTTTGCTTTTCTTTCACTCTGTAGGTAATTATACATGGTCACAACTTTAACTCTGCAATTTATTTTCGGTTAGCTTATTCAGTGTGTTAAGGATTATATTACGCTCATGTAAGATGTCTTCTCACTAATGTAAACTATTGAATACAATTGTTTCACTGTTCTATAAATAAAGTTATTGTTCTGTGTTAATTGACAGTGGTTCTTTTTATACACTCAAAAAACTCGAAGAAGCATACTTAACAAAGTCAAGCAACACGAATCTCAGCTGCTTCTGACAAACTCATAACTGAGATTTCTTTGGTGCATAACATCAGCAACATTACTAGGAGATTTGTAAACAACGGCTCTCATATCTTTGAAAGAATCCGTTTTCTTCTTGGGTATGAACTGTTAGTGCCATCTGGAACATTTTTAAATATAAAGTAATCGCTTAGTAAAACTTTCACACATTTCTAAATAACATTTTTATACAAAGAGAATGAGGTTTGCACACACAGTCTGTTATGTTCACACAATTTTATGTTACCAGAACAACTTCAAGAATAAGTTCAGTGTCTAGAATTAAGTTTAAGGAAACCCCCTTTGAGTCGACATCCACTTTCAAATGTTTATCAATCACAGTATACACTGAGTAATGGGACTGCAGAGATAGAGCTATGCAGGATCAGTCACAAGGTATTCCCCCTCTTTCTGGGGGTATTCCTTAGTTTATTTCGAACAAAAAATGTAAATAAAGTAATGGCATCAGATCCATAATTAAGGAGCTACAGTAATTGAAAAACTCAGGAAAATGGCACAAAAAACTTTTATTGTAGAGTTCACTATAAAAAATGCACATAATAATTAATTTAAATAATTTTAAAGCAGTCTCTTGCATTCAAAGTGGATTTGAAGCAAGTGTTCAAAATTTCCTTCCAGCATTTGAAGGCAAAGAGTCGCACAGGAATGAACCGCGCGAATAGCATTTCGTAATTTCACATGCTCGCTCCTTATTGACGTTGCTGCATCGAAAATGCGTTGTATCAATTCTTCTCGTGTTTCCACCTTAACTTCGTATATGATGTGTTCCATCTAGCAATCTAGGGGTGTTAAATCTGGGGATTTGGCAGGTTGGTTGATAGAGCCCCCTCAACCTATCCGTCGATGTGAAACTGCTGATTAAGATAAGCTGTTACCAGATGGTGGAAGTGTGCAGGTTCCCTGTCTTGTTAGATATACATGTGGCGTCTTGCTTCCAGAGGAACATCTTCAAGAATTTGTGGTATGTCTTCTCGTAAAAAACTACCATACATCTGACCATTTAAATTTCCTGGGAGAATAAACGGCCCCAGTAACTGGTCACACACAAAACCACACCAGACATTGACACTGAATTTGCGTTGAAATTGAGATACTACTGTGATATGGGGATTTTCGTCTGCCCAAGCATGCATGTTATGCATGTTCTTGATGCCATCTCTTGTAAAGGTTGCCTCATCAGTGATCATTAGGAAGCGATAGAGCTGTCGATTTCCGTTTAACCAGTTACAAAAGTGCAAACGGTTGGCACAATCATATGGCTCTAAATGGTGAACTTTCTGCACATGAAAAGGATACAGTCATTTCTCATGAAGAATCCTACATACTGTAGATTGTGAGACGTTCAATCGGGTAGCTAGGCGTCTTGTACTTGAATGAGGACTACACTCTACTGAATTAAGAACGTTTTCTTCTTCTTGAACTTCACGATGTCTTTCGAAGTTAATACGAATACTGGGAAGAGTACCAGTTTCTAGCAATGTTTGATATGTTCCACTAAATGTTTTGGCACTCGGAATCCTACGATTAGGACACTGACAGCGATATTCGTCAACAGCAGCTTTCGCATTACCATCACAGAAGCCCAAAATGTACACCATCTTTCCATACTCCGGCAATAAAACTTGTATGGCATCGAAAAGTGTACTGTACACAGGGGTCAATAATAGTGAACAGTGAGTGCAGTATCAACAACCTGGTTGTTATGCAAAGGTACCACTCGCTGCACTTGTCTACCTAAGACTGATTGTGTGTCCTGTGAACACAAGTGTAGCGCTCCATGCACCAAAGATGTTTCGGAACTCTGTTGTAGCTCCTTAGCTGATCACATTACAGTATTTACATTTTTTGTTGGAAATAACCGGTGGCAAAACATCGTGACTCACCCTGTATACATAAAGATAATTCATTCTTCTTTCACCTTTTCCATCCAGTTCTTCTGTAAAAATATTACAGTAATGTCATTTTTCAGTTCATGAAAGCTGTCCTATGACATCATTTGAAAGTTTCTTTATGATTGGAAAAACTAATCTTGATGCATTCCTGCAGTGCTGCTGCCTCCAACATGCTATGTTTTTCTTCTGGTCCCTCTCTGGATGGACCTGCAACTGAAGATAGGTAAGGTGGCCAAATTGGAAAAACGCATGGAGAAGCTTTGGTTTTTCTACCTGTGGCAGATGTTTCCTATATAACGTCATTAGTTTTGAAAAGCCTGAAGCACACTTGAAACATGAAAGGTGAAGTACAGTAGTCACAATATATTTAAGCCAACTGATCCAGCAAATAATAATATATCATAATCTAAAACATGCATTAGTATGACTCCTGAACTTTTCCCAGCGTATTCAGTATTCTATGAGCTTTTGGGATTGCAGCTGGATCATGTTGACTTCTTAAGAGCCAAAATATTTTGGCAAGAAGTCAACATGTTCTGGCTGCAATCCTGAAACCTCACAGAACATGCATTACTAAATTAGATTCAAAACAAAGAGTCATGTTAAACTTAGCACTGAATAACTAATAACTATGAAAATGAATTGAATGGAGCCATTTCTGTCTCTTTATATCGTCTATTAGAAAATTGAACACTTGAACATTGTTTTCTGCTTTATAATTTCTGTTATGTTTCTGTATACAAAACTTCAGAACAATAATGAAGATGAAACTGTAGGAATGTACATTATATTGCATTACTCTCACACAAACATAAGTTAGTAACACATAATATGATTTCCGTGTACTTAAATAACAATTTCATAATGGTCACATAATGGAACATATCCAGCACATTGTTGATAAATCGGTTGACTTTTCTATCTCGATACTTCTGTTTTCTTTTTATTCTTAGGTTTTGTCAAGTTTCTGACAGGTCAGGCATACCTAATTCTGTACTTCATTTTATCACTGAACTTCATACCAGTCATCATTCAATGGTTGAGCCAATAGGAACACTATTATACTTGCATTATATTTTATTTCATGTCAGGGATATCTTTAAATCTCTGAAGACACACACAATTGTTCTGTTTCTACCTCACTGTAACATTTACACTCAAAGTCTAAAGCAAAAATTTATTATACTGAAATCCAAATATTCTTAGATACATTTCTATTGCAATAAGTCACCTACGGATGATGTTACTTAAATAAAAATTAGTGGTTAAAAAACTTGAAGGTTAGTATGAGATTCTCATCACAAGACAGAAAAACATTTTAGCACTGTATAAATGAAATATCATGCCTTTTTTATTTGTAATCTTTGTTGTTACTAGCTTTAAAGGAGCGAAGAACTGTGAAAAAGATGTGTTTGCAGAAGTGTACTACAGCTTCTGTCTGCACTTCGTACGTTTTTATGATGTTGGATCTATAAATTACCTGTTATAAATGTTACTAGTGAACGGTCGCCTTTAGAAATGGTTCTGGTGGTACATGTACCTTGTCCAACTGTTGCATACAAACTTCCTTTTCTTCTGGATTTTGACCCTTGCTAAATGCTGCTGAAATGTTAGATCGCAAAAACTATTTTGAGCTACAAGATAAACTCCGAATTCTCGTTTGCACTTCTCTGTATCCGAAGTCTTCAAGTCCCAAAAAGACAGATCCCAGTGGTTGTAAATCAAAATAGTTTAACCAGACATTAACACATTCTGAAACATAACTTCTGACACTTAATGGTTGCACCTAAGTTCTTTTTTTAATGTAAATGCGATCTATTTGTTTTTGGTCCATCTTGTCATCGTTGGTGACTCTCTTACGCTGAGCTGTCCATGACACTGTAAACTCAGAATGCAGAAACATACATATAGCCTTATACAGCAAGTGAACACCATGCTTCACTTGACAGCTTGCTGCTGTCCTTGTCGTCATGATGCATGTACCCTCGGTACAAACACAGACAGGGACACACAGTATCTACATCTTCCTTATACACTACATAACAAATATCCGGGCACACAGTATCTACATCTTTCTTATATGCTACATAACAAATATCCGCTATCACAATCATCATTAGCTGCTTTGAATACCCATAGGGAGGCCAGGGTATTTCATAAAACACCTTGTTGCAGTACATATATCTGCAGTCAAGCTAAAGATGTCATGCATAACTGCTTATTCATGTGCATCAATATTTTCATTTCCTCTACAGGTACATATTTCATATCACTAGTGCCTATTACTCCAGCTAATGTTTAACATTATTTGATGAAATATGCTTCATTCATTGTAAGTGTCATGTGTCATATTTAAACATTATACCATGTCACAGCTTTTTTTTACCACACATATGCATTAATTTTTTAAAAACTAAAGAATTCTCTCTGTAGGTACGTACTGCTTGTTTCTTTAGTCTATTATCTCAATAAAGAGACTGATTTGCTTTAATGTATGTAACATTTAAGTCTTTTAAATATCAATTCCCTTGTACATATTACAATTAAGTTCGCGTTTTTCAGAGGAGTCATGTGTTGACTGTACATACCTTCTTCTACGTATACATCAAAATGTCAAATGTTTCTGCATTAATATGCACAGAGATACAAAAGGACCCTTCATACAGTAATTAGGAAAAACCTCAGTCTTAACTAGTTGGGAACACTTTCCTTGATGTGATCAGTTGTCACTATACCAATTTAAATCATTTCATAAAAAATTTGCTCTACCCTTATTTTAATCATGTGAGAATGCCCCAAACAAATTCCCTACAAATATGTAATACAGCCCATTCCTTTCATAAAAGTACCTGAACCAAGACAGATCAGTCTCTGTCAGTGGATTAATCTATCTGTCTCCCATTTCTACCTTCTCATAACACAAATAAACTTCACTTCATGTTACAAACCAATTGCACAGCAGTTACCAGCATATTTTCTACTTCTCTCCTTACATCGGATCAAAGAGACTCCTTCATTTAATACTTGACTGTAACCACATGTCAACCTGTGTTGCTCCTAAGCTTACATTTTACATTTACTTGTACTCTAATTACTCCGATTAAAGCAAATCCAATTGCTTATAATATTCTGTACACGAACTCCCAGGCCTACCTATTTACTTAAAACTTTGAATCTGCTTTCTCATTACCTACCAAAGTTAAGCCAAACATTGTTTGTTATTTCTTATACTCAGAGCAGTCACAGTCAGCCCCCATAATTTTTTAAAAAAAGGGAAAGCGTCTCTATTGGGAGTTAATAAGGAAGAAATTACTTTTTCTCACTTTTCACTATTTTATGCATTTAATTAATTATTAATGAGCTGTGAGATAATATTAGCTTGTGCTCTTAACTAGTCTATATTCTCAGAAAAAATTGTATCAGGACTTATGCCAATCTTCTGATATTCATATTCTTACATACTTACATTGTATGTCAATAATATCCAGTTTTCAGGTTGTTGTGGTCTTCAGTACAGAGACTCGTTTGATGAGCTCTCTATGCTACTCCATCCTGTTCAAGCTTCTTCATCTCCCAGTACCTACTACAATCTACATCCTTCTGAATCTGCTTAGTGTATTCATCTCTTGGTCTCCCTCTATGATTTTTACCCTCCATGCTGTCCTCCAGTACTAAATTGGTGATCCCTTGGTGCCTCAAAACATGTCCTTCTTCTAGTCAAGTTGTGCCACGAACTTCTCTTCTCCCCAATTCTATTTAGTACCTCCTCATTAGTTACATGATCTACCCATCTAACCTTCAGCATTCTTCTGTAGCACCACATTTCAAAAGCTTCTATTCTCTTCTTGTCCAAACTATTTATCATCCATCTTTCACTTCCATACATGGCTACACTCCATAGAGATGTTAACAATTTTTTTCAGATTATAAATCCGATTTCCCCTTGGTACACTCTGTCTTATAGAAATCGATCTTGTTTTGTTATTGCCATGCATCTGCTGCTCAAACAAATAATGTTTCATTCATCCTTCACTTGCATTTAGTGTGTCATCTTCAATGCTCCTATTGCTTCACACATAGCTATCTCCTGTGAGAATTTTTGAAGCATATTTTCTTAACATGCCAATAATTCATGGACACTCACCAGTCTATCATGTTCCATTTCTGTGTGCCTATTTAGTGTGCATGCAATCCAGCATGAGGCAAACCGTTACTGTAGCTTTCTTAACTGCTACTAGTGGTTCGTCATAAACAAACTACACTCCTGGAAATGGAAAAAAGAACACATTGACACCGGTGTGTCAGACCCACCATACTTGCTCCGGACACTGCGAGAGGGCTGTACAAGCAATGATCACACGCACGGCACAGCGGACACACCAGGAACCGCGGTGTTGGCCGTCGAATGGCGCTAGCTGCGCAGCATTTGTGCACCGCCGCCGTCAGTGTCAGCCAGTTTGCCGTGGCATACGGAGCTCCATCGCAGTCTTTAACACTGGTAGCATGCCGCGACAGTGTGGACGTGAACCGTATGTGCAGTTGACGGACTTTGAGCGAGGGCGTATAGTGGGCATGCGGGAGGCCGGGTGGACGTACCGCCTAATTGCTCAACACGTGGGGCGTGAGGTCTCCACAGTACATCGATGTTGTCGCCAGTGGTCGGCGGAAGGTGCACGTGCCCGTCGACCTGGGACCGGACCGCAGCGACGCACGGATGCACGCCAAGACCGAAGGATCCTACGCAGTGCCGTAGGGGACCGCACCGCCACTTTCCAGCAAATTAGGGACACTGTTGCTCCTGGGGTATCGGCGAGGACCATTCGCAACCGTCTCCATGAAGCTGGGCTACTATCCCGCACACCGTTAGGCCGTCTTCCGCTCACGCCCCAACATCGTGCAGCCCGCCTCCAGTGGTGTCGCGACAGGCGTGAATGGAGGGACGAATGGAGACGTGTCGTCTTCAGCGATGAGAGTCGCTTCTGCCTTGGTGCCAATGATGGTCGTATGCGTGTTTGGCGCCGTGCAGGTGAGCGCCACAATCAGGACTGCATACGACCGAGGCACACAGGGCCAACACCCGGCATCATGGTGTGGGGAGCGATCTCCTACACTGGCCGTACACCACTGGTGATCGTCGAGGGGACACTGAATAGTGCACGGTACATCCAAACCGTCATCGAACCCATCGTTCTACCATTCCTAGACCGGCAAGGGAACTTGCTGTTCCAACAGGACAATGCACGTCCGCATGTATCCCGTGCCACACAACGTGCTCTAGAAGGTGTAAGTCAACTACCCTGGCCAGCAAGATCTCCGGATCTGTCCCCCATTGAGCATGTTTGAGACTGGATGAAGCGTCGTCTCACGCGGTCTGCACGTCCAGCACGAACGCTGGTCCAACTGAGGCGCCAGGTGGAAATGGCATGGCAAGCCGTTCCACAGGACTACATCCAGCATCTCTACGATCGTCTCCATGGGAGAACAGCAGCCTGCATTGCTGCGAAAGGTGGATATACACTGTACTAGTGCCGACATTGTGCATGCTCTGTTGCCTGTGTCTATGTGCCTGTGGTTCTGTCAGTGTGATCATGTGATGTATCTGACCCCAGGAATGTGTCAATAAAGTTTCCCCTTCCTGGGACAATGAATTCACGGTGTTCTTATTTCAATTCCCAGGAGTGTATGTTCTATTACTTGCTCGTCTATCATTTTCTTATTTCTTCTTTCTTCAAAATTATAGGAACTGTGTAGAATCTACAATAGAATAGTTCTTTGTTTTTTTACATTTAAACTGTGTAGATAATCAGCTATGACACCCAGTTTGTCAGATAAAACTGTTTCATGTGTGTACAAAATTTGATATAAGTTCTTCTTTTGTGAATGTGTTAACAGATCAAACTCATATACCTTTTGGTGTAGATTATCAAGAGCCGATTGCTGTAAATGTTTCATACATCTGTCGTCTAATGTTTTGGCACTAGCCACTAAATGTAAACTCCAAAATCACTTTCTACTTAAGCAACAAGTCAACACCAAATCGTATTTGAATATTTGCATTAAGCATTACAAGTAATATCTATATAAAGGAGAATGGTCCTAAGTTTATAGTTGACCTGGTTTCCTGTCTAATTAATTTATTTTTGGTTCCAGTAACTCCTACTATATATACACCTGTAACTGGTAAAACAGGAAATTATTCCTTCTTTTTTCATATAGTTACCAACTTTTCTGAGATAAAGGAAACATCGCTATCTGAATCAGTATAAATTTCTACTTTCTTGTTCTCTGTTTCTTCACTTGCTATAGATTTTGACTTAATCTCCTCTATTTTCTTATCCTCTTTTAACAACCATTCTCTTGCAGATGGTTTATGACTATATGCAACCAACATATTGTATCTATATACAGGCCTAATACTGATCATTTACATCCTGGATTCTGGCCCATGATCCAGGATGATCTTCATTTTCTTTAATTGTAATGCAATAATTATTTTGAACTACGACTGTACTGGAATTATTTATGTCTGCATTTTTAAAATTTGTGATAATGTTAGACTGATTATGAGGCATGGAAAATTGTGAATGTAAATTGTTTCCATCATTGATATTTGTCATGTTTCTATTGGAAAATGGCTTATTTTTATTTCCATTAACCCACTCACTACCTTGTAAACTCTACCTCCTTTCTTTATTCAGTGTATCTAATTTTTCTTTGAAAAATCACTCACATTTGTCTACCCTCTACACCATAAATCTTTCATCATGTAGTGTGGTAGCTGTCTTATTAATAGCTTGACTAAATGCTCTTCATCAATTGGATCATCTAAATATTTAGATTTTGTGAAGTGCATTCGATCTACTTCTTGCAAGTACACCAAACGAATGTAATGTTTAGGGCCTGATAGTTAAGGCATTAGTTTTTTCCTGCATGCTGAGAGACCAATACTCTCATTGAAAACTTTCCTTCTGAATGGGCGTTACCCAATTCAGCTAAATTTCCTGTTAAATGATCTAATGCAAAATCTATTTTCTTGAGGCCATCGCACATGCTTGATAATGATGACGAAAATGCTCCTAATAAGTATATTGGAGACACTCCACCATCCAGCTTGAATTTGGGAAACTGTTTGGACAAATTTAAAGCCCTCCCAGTTTGCAAATTTTCCAAAAATTCCTTACATAATCCTATATTGCCAGTAATTTCTTTACTATATAGTGCTTGTTTAGTTTCTCCTAACACACCTCATAACTTTTTAAATTCCTGTCAATCATTTAGAGTGTTTTCCACAGACGCGATCTTACTACTGCTTGATTCAACAGTGTCCTGTGCTTTCTGTTCAATGAACACTTGCAATATTTCTTTCAAACAGCTTAAGGTAGATTCTGGACTTAACATCCTATGTTGCTCTAATGATTCTACTCTCTCATCTTGTTCGAAATTTTCTATTTTCCATTAACGAATTAATTTTACATTTTTTGTCCTGTACTGTGGATGATGACATAAATTCGATCTTAATAGTCTCTTCTACTTTCTTGGTAACGTTTTCCTCTAACTTTCTCTTACTTTCGTTCAGCTTACTGTTAATAGTATGCTCAACATTTTATTTATACATTCCATCTTGCTATTAATGGTTACCTCCACCTTATTATTAATGTTCTCCTCCATTAATGGCAATCTTCTATTATTTTCTACTTGTTTACTGTTAATAGTTTCCTCAAGTAATGTTCTATTCTCCATTATTTTTTTTTATTTTCGTCCATTAATTTTGAAAATAATGTTGTTGTATCAACTTTCATTGCTCGGTCTCGTCTTGCGATTTGAGAGAGGCATAACTTTCAGTTCAGTACAATAGTTCATTGCTTCGTAGCTAACTAAGAAATCAACCCTCAATATTGTTTCACTATGTTTGGTTAGTTACATGGAACAGTTAAGATTTGAAGTAAAAAAGAAATTATATTTCTCAATTTCTGACAAGTGTCTTTTTTAAAAAATTAGCTGTTTGTCGTCTGTAAAATGCCACTGCATTGTTGACGCGATGTCGATATCAGCTTACCTGTGGGTGGCTGCCAATGCAACCATTCTTGACCCGCTAAAGGTGCTACACATAGTCTTGGAGTGTTCACAGCTACTTGACGAGTGCTCATACATTGTCCACTGGCTGCAAACTTGTCAGTTATCTTCATCGCCAACTCCACGCAAATCTCTTATATCACAACCTCAGTCCGTTTTGCTTTGTACTTTCGGTGCAAGCACGTTTTGGTATTATGTTGCTGAGTGTTCGGAATTCTAATAATACATTATTACTGTTGTGTAGAATATATTTATTCACAAGCTCAAATAATGTTTATCGACACAGTCTTGATAATATAGTCGTCGAAAAGTTGAGACAAACTTATGGATTCACCTCTTGAAGCTCTGTCGTTGATTTATTGTAAGTTTACAGGGCAAACAGAATAATTATTCTTAATATCTCGTCGAAATTCATGGAATTTTTATTGTATTTTATTCAGTAAATGGTGATCTTCTCAGCATTACTGCTTTGTTACACTTGTTGGGTTCAACTAAACTGGTGGGTGTCCGACCTTTGCTTAACGTGATTCAAAAGAATAAAGACCTTCAGTACAGCAACAATAACTTTATTGCAAGCGCGTATCTGACGACGCCTGGCATGCATGGACTGATCGGAGTTACAAAATTTGCTTCCGGCCTCTACAGAAGGATCCTTAATCCTCGGAAAACTTCCGTAGTTATTCGAGAGAAAACAGAATCGTCCACACAAGCCAGTAGGCACGGAACTACTCATTAACTCAAAAAACAAGGAATAATAATAATAAATAACAGAAAGTATATAAAAGCTAGAAAACACAGCGCCTCTAGAGGCTGGGCGCGGAACTACACTGACGTCGTGTACAGTAATTACGACCGCACAGCACTGCACTCACAAACGCGCACACCACACACACACACACACACACACACAGACACACACACACCGGCGAGCTTGAATTAGCGCGCGGCAGCTTGGTATATCGCCAAGAGCTCACGGTCATATATGCTCCATTTTCTCTGTGCAGGCGAAAGCTTGTGGGAATAATACGCCAGTGGCTGTCATGTGTTGTCCGACCATTGCTGTAACGCGGCTCCGATCGCCGTCTGGCTCGCGTCTACGACAATTGCTAATGGCACGTCGAGCCGTGGGTGTGCGAGAAGCGCCGCGTCGGCCATGCTCTTCTTTGTTGCCTCGAACACCGAACACATGTCCTCTGTCCACTGTATCAGAGACTTGATATTTACTTTATGGCCTGATAATGCCGCCGTCAAAGGTTCCTGCAGCTCCGCAGCGTGGGGAAGGTGTCGTCGATAAAAATTGAGCATCCCCAAAAAACGACATAATTCTTTGATCGTAGTTGGTCGGGGTAGCTGCAAGATAGCGTCCACCTTTTCGGACAGAGGAAGAGAGCCTTCAGCAGAAATCTTATGGCCAAGAAATGTAACCTCTGACTGCCCAAAAACACACTTGTCCACGTTCAAGACGACACCGTAATGCTCCAATCGCTCGAAAATCTCTCGCAGATGTTGTCGGTGTTGTTCGTGGTCAGCAGAGAAAGCTAACACATCGTCCAGGTAGGCGAAACAAAACGGCAGCCCCTGGAGAACCGAGTCTATAAACCTTTGCCAGGTCTGAGCGGCATTGCGTAAACCGAAAGTCATAAATTTGCTTTCAAATAAACCGAAAGGCGTTATTATTGCAGTCTTTGGAATGTCGTCATTGGCCACCGGAATCTGTGTATACGCTTTAGCGCAGTCCAGAACACTGAACACCGTGGCACCATGTGAAGCGTGATGATAATCCCTCAGTAACGGTACGGGATATCTGTCCGGCACTGTTCGCGCGTTAGGCGCATGGTAGTCACCGCACGGGCGCCAAGCTTCACACTTCTTCTGAACAAGATGTAATGCAGAGGACCACGGGCTCTTAGATGGCCTCATTATGCCCTCGCGAATCGTGGCGTCAAATTCTGCCTTCGCTATCTTCAATCGGTCCGGAGCGAGACGCCCAGGTCGGTATGCTACTGGGGGACCATCAGTCGTTTGAATGTGATGCACCGTGTCATGTGGTATGAACCTGGGAGCGCCGGGCGGCCTGGTCAAGTTCAGTGTACTCACCCTCTGTAGCATGGACCAACTTGGCACTGTGCGTTGCGGTGTTGCGACGGAAACCCGTGACTGCTAAGCCAGTGACGCTGTCTACCAAGCGACGTCCGGCAGGCAGGCAGGTGGCGGTGCGCCAGGAGGTCAGCCCCGACGACCGCCTCCGTGACGTCAGCCACTGTAAAGTTCCACTCGTACGGGTGACGTAGGACGAGATTAAGCTCCATCCTTTGTGTGCCGTATGTTGCGATGGAAGAATTGTTGGCAGCCGTAAGACAGAAGGCAGTTGGCGGCCGGCAACGATGTATGGCTGTTCGTGGTACGATACTCAGGTCCGACACAGTGTCAAATAAAAACTTTACGCCGGAGCACCTATCGGTAACGAACATGCGCTCGGAGGATAACTGGCAGTCGGTTGCGCTTATTGTAGACCGCCGGTGGTGTTTGGGTACGAGCATGGCGATGTGCACTTCCTTGCCTGATCGCCGAATCGTCGGTGGTACCAGCACAACGGTACCTCGCCTTGCGGAGTGGTAGTACCGCCAAAAGATCTGCTTCTCGAGCGCCGCCGTCTGTATCGGCTTCTTCTATTGTCGTGGTCGTCACGTGGCCAGCAGCGCACTGACCTGGGCGCACAAAAGCTCAACCTTGGCCGCGAGTGAATCACGGTCGGCCCGTGCTACAGACGCGGTACTGTTTGTACTCTTGTCCAACGCCGCGTCTGCGCTGACCTGAGCCGATGGTATCGCGTCCCGAATCCGGTCTGCTAGATGCGCCACGTCATCCAGCGGGATGTCCGTTTGTGAGGCGATTATGGCTTTTATTTGCGGCGGCAACCTACTGCTACACAGCGTTCTGAGCAGACTGTCTGGCACAGTAACCGTGTCAACTTTGCTGCGTAGATGTCTCAGGTATTGAGAAGGCTTCCTGTCGCCAAATTCTTCCTATGTCAGAACCTGACGTATCCGGTCCTCTTGTGACGCAGCCACCCGTCGGATCAACACTGATTTTAGCCTGGCATAAGCTCCAGTCTCGGGCGGTGCTTTGATTACGTCCTGCACCTCGGCTGCATAACGTTGGTCGAGCTGGCACACAATCAGCGCAAATTTAGTTGCTTCGGCCGTTATTCCAGCGCAGCCAAAACTTGCCTCTGCCTGCCTGAACCAGAGTACCAGGTTGTCGGGCCAGAACGGCGGCAAACGGACTGCAATCCTGGAGACGGCCTGCTGTTCGGTCATTATGTGCTCGTTACTTACGTAGCTCACGCCTGCTTCTTTTTAATCACGTCGGTTTCTGCTTGAATCACGTCGGGGTCACCACTTGTCGGGTTCAGCTAAACTCGTGGGTGTCCGACCTTTGCTTAACGTGATTCAGAAGAATAAAGATCTTCAGTTCAGCAACAGTAACTTTATTGCAAGCGCGTATCTGACGACGCCCGGCATGCATGGACTGATCGGAGTTACAAAATTTGCTTCCGGCCTCTACAGAAGGATCCTTAATCCTCGGAAAACTTCCGCGGTTATTCGAGAGAAAATAGTACTCGTCCACACAAGCCAGTAGGCACGGAACTACTCATTAACTCAAAAAACAAGGAATAATAATAATAAATAACAGAACGTATATAAAAGCTAGAAAACACAGCGCCTCTAGAGGCTGGGCGCGGAACTACACTGATGTCGTGTACAGTAATTACGATCGCACAGGACTGCACTGACACACGCGCACACACCACACACACACACACACACACCGGCGAGCTTGAATTAGCGCGCGGCAGTGTCGCTACACACTAATTGGTCGCCACATGTGGTGAAAAAGATGTGTTTCCTGTGGTGTACTGCAACTGCTGTCTGCACTTCGTATGTTTTCGCCATTTTAGATCTGTCAATTATCTGTTATAAAGCTTGCTGAAGAAGGATCGCAGTTAAAAATTTTTCTGGTGATTCAGCTCCTTTGTTCCATTGCCATGTACGAACTTCCTTTTCTTCTGGACTGTGATCCTTGCTGGGTGATGCTGAAATGTTAAGTCACAATGACTATTTCTAACTAATAAATAATCTCTGAACTACCATTTGCACTTGTTTGTATTTCAGGTCTTCAAGTCTGAAAATGACAGATCCCAATGACTGTAACTCAAAATAGTTTACCCAAACACTAATATATTCCGATACACATCGTCCGACCCTCAGGCCACACATCAAAGTACTTTTTTAACATAAAAGCGATTAATTTGTTTTGGGTCCCTGTTGGAGCCCTCTTACTTCAAGTAGTTGTTGTGCCAAAGCATACATTTAGCCTTTAGAGCAAGTCAATGCCATCCATCACATGACAGCTTGCTGCTGCACTTGTTGTTATGGCGAACACTCCCTCTGTAAAAACACAGACTGGGGCACAGGGTATCTACTTCTGTCTTATACACTACTTAAGATCGACTTCAGCTGGTACGAATACACATCGTCAACCAAGTATTCAGTAAAACGCCTTGTTACACTAAATTTTACTTTCGCTCATGTCTTGTTAAACAGGGTCAGATAGAGTTGCAATGAGTCAAGAAGGTAAAAATTAACAACAGAAATGCAGTACAATCACCCTAAATAGCATAAAAACATCGAATGAGTTATTCCTGCATGTCCTCATATATAAATAATAATAACAATAATAACAGTTATAGTAATAATAATACCAATAATAATGACAGTTTTGCAGCAGAATCAAATAATTTGACATCGATAGTTTCACTTGGGACTCGTGATCTGTTGGAAACGGGAGGTTACTCCGACTGTGGGTTTAATCTCTCAAGTGACTTTTCTGCACATGTAGAGAAGTATCGATAAATAAGAAACAACTCTCCGAAAAATTAGAAGGTGGAACTCAAATGGTTCAAATGGCTCTGAGCACTATGGGACTCAATTGCTGAGGTCATTAGTCCCCTAGAACTTAGAACTAGTTAAACCTAACTAACCTAAGGACATCACACACATCCATGCCCGAGGCAGGATTCGAACCTGCGACCGTAGCGGTCACGCGGTTACAGACTGCAGTGCCTAGAACCGCACGGCCACTGCGGCCGGCAAATTGTGGAACAAAACAGCAAGATTTATGTAACAGATGTGGTATTAAATTACACAGCGTATTTATTTATGAA
The DNA here is from genome assembly GCF_023898315.1 of Schistocerca nitens. Taxonomy (NCBI): domain Eukaryota; kingdom Metazoa; phylum Arthropoda; class Insecta; order Orthoptera; family Acrididae; genus Schistocerca; species Schistocerca nitens. The sequence goes on from NC_064621.1 coordinate 52,519,893, forward strand.
GTTTATTAGGTTTCTTGCCATGACATAGACTACTCATATCCACAAAAAAACGAGTCAATATCTGTGCTTTCGAGCGAACAAAATCAGAAAGGGAACATATCCCCCTATCTCAAGGTCTTAGAGGCTAATATGGAAGTGCATGAGATGAATAAGTTAAACACATTGTAACTTTTCTATTATGCACGACAGTGAGCCAGTAGAGTTTTCCATGCCCCTACTGGCTGGCTCATGTGGAGATGGGTGTATGAATGTATAGGTTTTCACTACCTGTTGAGCCAGCTTAAATTCAATGTCATGTAACTTATTTGAATGTTGTACCAACTGACATGACAATTAGTATAAGTTTCCAGTGCCTCTGGGAATAGTGCTTTAGTTCTGTATGTATTAAGGGGTCTGCTCACGTTCATTATTTATTGACAGTACTAGTTTTTCAAACCTCACATCATCATCGACAATACTGACAAAAATTGCCAGCTGACAAGGTTAAAACGTTACAAGATTAAAATGTCAAACATCCAAAAGAAACCATGTTCTGTAGTTGTATTAGCTACTGCCTGCAAGCAACAGAAAACAACGAAAAAGGGGAAATGGGTGCGAGATGGTTGAAAATGAGAAGCGACTGGTTAGATGTTAATTTACTGCATGAAAGCAGAACCACAGACTCGAAAGATTTTATAAATTACTTGCCGATGATGCCTGCATTATGCAAGTCCTTAATGTTAAGAGATAAACCAGAGAAGCAAAATACCTTAATGAGAGAGTCACTCGCAGTCGGCGAGAGATTATGAGAAACTTTGAGATTTCTTGTGGCATGCAGGTCATCAGAATGCTCGACGTTTAATGCTGTAATATCAGCAAACACAATTAGCAAAATTCTATGGAAACCTATGAAGCAATTTTATCAGCTAGGCAGGGATATATCCAGGCAATTAATGTAATTTTTTACGTTTTATATTCATTTGGTGAAGCTGATATACATTTCACGGGCCTCCTGCTAGTCATTGCAGATATATGACGTCTTTTTCGAAGTGGAAGCGCTTTTTCCAAACTATTTTATGTCTTAAAATTAATAAAGGAAGCACGGTCGTAGAGAATCCTCCGTTGACCATCATATTGCGGCATATACAATGTTTTACTCATGCATAGGCCTATTAAAATTACTTTGTGTTAAAAGACTACTTGCAAAATTGAATCTGAGGCAGATATGCTGGAAGGCGAATTGAAAACATAAACTGTTGATGCTAACGCTGTGTGGCTTGCTCATCGAACTCTATAAACACCTGAAAGAACAAGAGTGTCAAACCGTGAATACTTGGCCTCGCACGTTCATTATGAATTGACAATACTGAGAATATTTTAGAGCAATCAATACTGCTCGTCAGTGTTTCTATTATTGACAATACTTGAATTCGCGCCCGCAGACATTCAATATACTGACGGTTTGAGTTCACTGTGTTGAAAGTAGACCATGATCTATGATGTGGGAACTACAACCTGCGAAAATCTTTGCAGCGAAATACTACTGAATACTGATGTAAATAATGGCGAGATGTTTGTATATGCCGGTTTGTAAATAAACTTTGTGTAGTAATGGGAAAGGTAGTTATAAAATTTGTTTTAGTAGCAACTGAAGAAAGTGATACTGTTGTGGTAAATTTTTGGTTGTTGTAAAGTCCGTAATAAATTTTATTTATAAAACTGCAAAGGGAAAAGAGGAACACGTGTTTTAATTTATTACACTATTTCTAGAATGTTTCGATGAACATATTTATATGATAAGTGTAGAATGTCATGTTTTACCCATTTTACATTCACACACTAATTGTTTTTATGTTTACTGCAGAGGTTTAACATGACGTTTTGTTTTATTATGCCATGTTAAATGACGAGGGCTAGTTGTAATGTGGACTGAAAATGTCATTTGTATATTGTGAATTCCTCAGAATGAGTCAAAGCAGCACCCAGTGCATATATTGAGGGAAATAAACAAATATGATAAGTATAACAGCACAGGTTCACTGGGACGATCATACATACGAGTAAACAGATATAGAGTTGTGTAAAAAGGCACAAAGAATTATTTTCATATTCCATGTTTGCAAACCAAAATTCTCATAGTTGCAAATGCTTTGATTTAATGTAAGTGTGACCCAAGTTCACAATCAGGGATGCAAACAAAATTAGTACAGGTTTTGTATTTGTTATTTTTAAGGTACTGCTGGAAGTTTGGGTGAATATTGATTACTAATTTCCATAATAGTCATTTTGCATTCAGACAGTGACATTTTCCTCAGCAACCTATACTCCATTTTACATACTACACATATTTTTCAACATCGTTGCATGCCTGTTTCGTGACATTGCCATGGCTGTTCATGATGTATTAGACATGGTGGCACGTACCAATAACCTACCCTTTCAGCATTTATGTAACTGAATTGTATTTGTTTTACAAATGTCATGTACACACATAAAAAAAAAGTTTTGCATTATCCCGATTCCCAGAACTCCTGAAGATAGACGTTGACTGTGGATATTGTATCACAGACACAGTCCCTTTGACTGTCCAGAGATGTCACTAAACCCGTCCAAACAACTGTGCATGAGCAGTGCCAATTACACGGAGGGGTCCAACAGCCGATCAGTTCCAATCATTCCACCAGGAAGTAGGTACACAGCTCATGTTGTCTGTAGTTCAACCATGCCTAGATGGTCAATACCAGGGTTCGATCGCGTCCTCATTGTTATGTTGTGCCAGGAAGGGTTCTCAATAAGGGAAGTGTCCAGGAACTGTCAATGACATGTCTCACTCAGGCTGCCCAAGGGCTACTATTGCAGTGGATGACCGCTACCTACGGATTATGGCTCAGAGGAACCCTGGCAGCAATGCCACCATGTGGAATAATGCTTTTCATGCAGCCACAGGATGTCATGTTATGACTCAAATTGTGCTGCACCATAGGCTGCATGATCCGCAGCTTCACTTCCGATGTCCATGGCGAGGTCCATCTTTGCAACCACAACACCATGCAGTGCGGTATAGATGAGCCCAACAACATGCTGAATGGACCGTTCAGGATTGGCATCATGTTCTCTTCATCGACGAGTGTCGCATATGCCTTCAACCAGACACTCGTTGGACATGTGTTTGGAGGCAACCTGACCAGGCTGAACGCCTTAGACACACTGTCCAGCAAGTGCAGCAAGGTGGAAGTTCCCTTCTGTTTTAGGATGACATTATATGGGGCCAACATACGCCGCTGTTGGTCATGGAAGGTGGTGTAACATCTGTATGATACGTAAATGCCATCCTCCGACCGATAGTACAACCATATTGGCAACATATTGGAGAGGCATTCATCTTCATGGACGACAATTCATGACCCCATCGTGCACATCTTGGGAGTGACTTCCTTCATGATAACGACATCGCTCGACTAGAGTGGCCAGCATGTTATCCAGACATGAACCCTATCGAACTTGCCTGGGATAGATTGAAAAAGGCTGTTTATGGATGATGTGACCCACCAACCACTTTGAGGGATCTACACCGAATCGCTGTTGAGGAGTGGGATGATCTGAACCAACAGTACTTTGATGGAGTTGTGGATAGTATGCCACGATGAATACAGGCGTTCATCAGTGCAAGAGGACGTGTTTCTGGGTATTAGAGGTACTGTTGTTTACAGCAATCTGGACTGAAAGTCATGCTGTATGGTGGTATAACATGCAGTGTGTGATTTTCATGAGCAATAAAAAGGCAGAAATGATGTTTATGTTGATCTTTATTCCAATTTTCTGTACAGCTTCTGGAACTCTCAGAACCGAGGTGATGCAAAACTTTGTTTGATGTGTGTATTTATGTTTACATTTAAAATGTTCTTGTCTTTGTTGTGCTTAACTAAAAGGCACACATGCATTTCAGTTAAGACTGCTTTTGACATGTCTTAATAGTTCTTTTTTATCCATACAGAGACACCACCACAAAGGAAAGCAGTTGATCAAAAATTTGGCTTTTGATGTGAAGCTAAATACTAACTATCAATATGGAAACCAAAGATAATTTTGTGGTATCACCTGGTCAGGATGGAGAGAAAATAACTCAGTCAGAGGAACAGATGTCACCAAACTGTGCCAGTGGTACTTCAGTACAATTAGTGACTGATGATGCTAAACAGTCTCTGAAGAGAGTGGGCAGCAATAATACGGAGGAACAGTGCACTGCAGTAAAACGTGAATGCATACATAACTCCGTGATAAAGTCAGGTATAAATGTTTGTGATGAACATTATCTGTATGTTAACGTGGCAGGCCTAATAGATGATGGTAATTCAGTTGCACTTGAATGAATACATGGTAGACATAAAATAAATTGTAATGTATGGGGCTACTATATACGATTCACTCCCTCTCAAAACTTTACATTTTCCAAAGTTTTACATGTACATAAGATGAAGTATTCATCAGAAATTAAGATAGTGTCACTTTGTAAATATTATATTCAATTTTATGAAACCTTTGGTCTGTAATTGCTGGCTTCTAGATGTGTAATGTGTTCCATAAATTTCAAAACCCAAAAATATTCCCTCTCCATATACCATTTGGTGCTTCTCTGATGCTTCTGAAATGTGTCAGGTATAACATTTCGCTATGTTCATCTCTTACCTTCACCATTATCTTATATTTATTGCAAGTATGCATTTCATTTACTCTATATTATGCACTTGGTGTTGATGGCATTTAAATTAATTTCTTTATGAAAGGAACACATGTGTTGCACCTAACCTTGGCATAACATCATGGTTGGGTTTAATGAGAAGCTATCCTTTCATGAGCCTCCATTTTCTTAGTTAAATTTTTTTGTTTAAATAGCATGATATGAGTCAATGTTGGTTTACACCACAATGTACAGTTTTCTTAAAGAGTATCCCTAGTTATGCGTGTTATATTCTTAATGGCACATTTGCTAAGGGAGCCATGTTATTCGTTCGGTCATCTACAAGTTACCTGTGTTAATGACTGACAGTGGGGATTTATGCTTTGTTCTTCCATATTCAACTGAGAGTTGCACCATTGGTTGCAATGCCTTTTTTAACAGAGAAGGTCATAATTTAACCATCTTTCACTTCTTTTTCTTTATAGTGATGTTGGCACTACTATAACAAAATAATGAGGTGACCAACTTAAGATCTCTGCTCAAGAAAACCAATGAAGCTCTCATAATACTAGGTACAGATAACTGGTCAAAACCTGAAACTGATAGCAGTGACAGGACATCGTGTGTAGCATTACTAAATGCCCTCTCAGAAAACTACCTAGAACAGATAGTTCAGAACCCCACTCATTATGGTAAGATATTGGAACTAATGGCAACAGATAGGTCTGACCCCTTTAAGGATGTCAGCATTGAAACTGCTATCTGTGACCATGACACCATTGTGATAATGATCACCAAAGTACAAAGGGCAACTGAAACAAGTAAAAAGATATATATGTGTAATATACGGGATAAAAGAAGCTTTTGTGTCATATCTTGATGCGCAACTTGAAATGTTCAGCACAGGGCAGGAGCATGTAGAGAAACTATGGCTCGAGTTTAAAAGAATACTTGACCATGCACTGGTTAGATGTGTATGCAGTAGAATAGTTCGTAATGGGAGAGACCGTCCTTGGTATGCAGTCACTGTAAAGGAACTACTAAAGAAACAGAGTGTACAGCTTAATAGGTGTAAAACAAAGCATAGGACTATAGATAGATGCTGAAAGAAACACGTTTGGCTGTCAAGAAAGCAGTGCATGACACCTTAATGACTACCGTAGCAGAATATTATTAAATGATCTTCCACAGAAGCCAGGAAAATTCGGGTCACTGTAAAGGCCTTGAGTGGTACCAAAGTTAAGTGTCGAGTCACTCGCAAATAACACAGGACATGAAATTAAGGGTAGCAAAGCAAAATCTGAAATGCATAACTCTGTTTTCAAATGTTCTTTTGCAAAGGAAAATCAAGGAGAATTGCCCCAATTTAATCCTTGAACTGCTGGAAAGATGAGTAAAATAAATGTCAGTGTTAGTGATGTTGAGAAAGAATGAAATCATTAAAGTTGAGCAAAGGTCCAGGGCTTGATGGAATACCTATCAGATTCTATAATGAGTGTGCAGCCAAGTTAGCCCCTCTTCTAACTGCAGTCTAATACAAAACTGTGCCCAGTAGTTGGAAGAAATCACAGGTCACACCCGTTTACCAGAAGGGTAATAGAAGTGACCCACAAAACTACCATCCAATACCCTTAACATTGCTTTCCTGCAGAATATTTTAGAATATATTCCGAACTCAGATATAATGAGGTCTCTTGAACAGAATGACCTCCTCCATGCCAACTAGCATAGATTTTGAAAATGTTGATCATCCGAAATTCAATTCATACTTTTCTCGCAGGACATACTGAGAGGTTCAGGTCAAGACAGTTAGATAGATGCACTATTTCTTGATTTCTGAAAAGCAAGTGCACACAACCTGTCAAAAGTACGATCATACAGGGTATCAAGTGAAATTTGCAACAGGTTTGAGGATTTTTTGATAGGGAGGGTGCAGCATGTTATCTTGGATGGGGAATCGTTGTCACATGAAGAAGTAATTTTGGGTGTGCCACAGGGAAATGTGATGAGACCCTTGCTACTCATGTTGTATGTTAATGACCTTGCAGACAATATCAGTGCTAACTTCAGACATTTTGCTGGTGGCACAGTCGTCTATAGTGAAGTATTGTGTTACAGAAGCTTCATAATTATCCTGTCAGTTCTTAACAAGATTTCAGATTGGTACTAAGTTTGGCAACTTATTCAGAAATGTAAAAGTGTGCACCTACGGAACCAAAAATTATAGTATCTCATGACAATAATATCGAGTTACTGTTGGAATCGCCCATAACGATACCTCGCTGTAACACATGTAGGGATATGAAATGGAATGATCTCATAGACTCAATCATGGGTAAAGCAGTTGGTAGACTTCGGTTTGTGGGTACAATACTGTAGTCATGCAATCAGGCTACGAAGGTGACTGCTTGCAAATGACTTGCGTGATCCTTTCTAGAATAGTGCTCAAATGTGTGGGACCTGTACAAAATGGGAGTAAAAGAGGATATTGAAGGTGTATGGGGAAGGGTTTGTTTGATCCATGGGAGAATGTCACAGAAATACTGAAGAAACTGAGCTGCCAGAAGGACGTAAACTATCTTGAGAAAGCATACTTATGAAGTGTTAAGAACCAGTTTTAAATGATGACTCTAGGGGTATGGTACAATTCCCCATATATCACTCATATAGGAGCAGTGCAGAGAAGATTAGATTAATTACAGCATGTACAAAGGCAGTTGAACAATCGTTCTTCTTATGCTCCATGCGTGAATAGAATATGAAGAAACTGTGATAACTGGTACCATGGAACATACCCTCTGCCATGCACCTCAAAGAGTATAGGTACAGATGTAGCTGAATCATTAAGGCTATTCATATACAATGTGTTACATTTATTTATATTGAAGTTCAGCCACCAGTTTGTGCACTAAGCATCAACTTGATTGCTGCAGTTGTCTGGTATTGTGTTAAGAATGGCATGTAGTTCTGTCTGCTAGGAAGTCATGAATTCAGTTAAAAACCTGGTCTGATGTTCAGTAAGTTCATATTTTATTCACTAAGTAATAGTGTGGAACAGTATCAAAGACCTTTTCGAAGTTGAGGAACACAGTATCACTCTGTATGCCACTAGGTGTAGCACATTGGATTTCACAGGTAAACAGTTTGTGTACTGTGTTGGAACCCATATTTATTTACTTATTTTATGTGTCCAGGACTTACATAACACAAAATAATAAAAATACAATACAAGAAATAAAAATACAATGCAGTAATTGAAAATAACAAAAATAATAACAAAATTCTGCAAGACATGACTGATTTTCTATTAGATGGATCATGAGCTTATGGTCTTATTATTTAGTACATATAGGTCTTCTGCGGTGCAAGGTTCAGGCAGGTTTTTGCAGACCAGAAGATAATTATGGGACCTGCTGCTTATCACATTCACATTCACTGTTTCCAAGAAGTGATGCGGATTTCTCCTCGATTTTGCGAAAATAAATTTTTGTCAAAAATTTATTTTTACTACTTTATTCAATTTAAAGAAGAAATAAATTTTGGAAAGTGATCATTTAACACTGAAATGACATTTGTTATACCATTTGCACATAAAGCATAGCTACATACACATAAGCTATTTTGCATAGTGAACCACAGTGTGATAAAGCTTGAAGCATGGGGTGACACACAAACCTACAATACACTCACTGCACTCATAAGAAGTATCTTTCCTCCCAGCTTTCCCAGTAATGTTCTTTTGTTTTCCACTACACACTACACAACGTCTTTGTGCTTTCTTCTTCCCTTCTGCCATTTCCACATGGTTTGGAAAATGTTTCTGTGGCAATCGAGCAATCGTTGTAGATCCATGAGAATCCTCAATTCTCTCTCCTCTCTGTAACACTGATGCAGTGCAGACCTCCTGTATAAACTTAGGAGTGCTCAGTTTCTTCTCATTGATGCAATTGTGCAAAATACAACCATTGGAAACTGCCATAAATATACAGTGGAAGGCAAGCTTTCTCCACCACTTCACTGTTTTGTGATCAAGTGCTCCATATGAAAGACGCTGATCAAAAAGGTCTACACCAGCTTTATGTTTGTTGTAATCCAGCACTGCCACTGGTTTCAACTTCTCATTGCCTTCTCTTGTAGCAACAGGCAACATTGAGGATGTGTGCCTGGTACTTATAATCCACACATCCCTCTTGTCTTTCCATCGCAATGCTAGCACATCGTTCTTGCGGCGAAATATTTGTTCACCCTTTTTGAGTTTACCCTCTTTGAGAGCCTTGGGCAATCCTTTTCTGTTTGGCATTACAGTCCCTACAAGACCAGTGTTGGCTCTAGCCAGTTCTTCGGCTAGCTGAACACTGGTGTAAAATCTGTCAACATATACAGTGTGGCCCTTACCTTGGAGTGAGCCGAGCAATCGCTTTACCACTGCAGAAGCACTGTTGTCCAGTTTATCGTCCCTTCTGTGGTAAACTTCAAAGTTGTATATGTACCCAGTTTTGGATTCTGCAAGAATGTATTAACTTTCTTTGAAATTCCTTACCAAATCATCCAGAAGAGGCCTGACCTTATGAAGGGCATCAAAGTCTACATCACCTTTCTTGTTTTGCTTTGAATTGTCATTTATGTGGAACATAGACAAAATATTCAGAAATCTGTCCCTTGGCATAATATTGGGGCAAAAATTGCAGCTAACCACTGGATCACTACACCAGTGACTGGCCATACTTGGCCTCTCACTGATTGACATGGAGGATAATAGCCAGAAACGTCTTTGTTTCAGCAATTGTTAGCGTCCTCCACTGCTTGAATCTAGAACTGGGCCCTAATTTGTTTTGTGCTCTCAGTGTGGCCAGCTTCTGTCTAGCATATAGGTTTGTTTGTTCCTTCATAATTGAAATAACCCTGTCATTTATAAAACAAGAAAAAAAAATCTAAATATTCACTAGACTGACCAAGTCCTACATTATTTAGCACACCACGAGACCCTGTAAATAACAAAATGTTTGGTGTTTGATCCACTATAGTCCAGTCATCCTATGAAATGTCACTCAATCTTGGCCCCTTTCGATGATGAGTGGGGGGAGGGGGGGCGAACACAGGCGGTGGCTCACCTTCATCTGACGACAAATCTGTGTCTGAAATAATACAGAACATAACAGAACAAATCGCAACATGAACTGTCTTGTTCTGCATCGATTTAGTAAGATGTTAGACTTACCTGGACTATTGTTATTTTCCGGCATTTTGTAATCACTGTCACTATCGAAATCCGAAAAATCATCATCAGTAGGTCAGCAAGTACTTCTTCAATCATTTTTTGAAGTTTTGCATCCTCATCACTTGTAGCAACAGGCAACATTGAGGATGTGTGCCTGGTACTTATCATCCACACATCCCTCTTGTCTTTCCATCGCAATGCTAGCACATCGTTCTTGCGGCGAAATATTTGTTCACCCTTTTTGAGTTTACCCTCTTTGAGAGCCTTGGGCAATCCTTTTCTGTTTGGCATTACAGTCCCTACAAGACCAGTGTTTGTGAGTAAAGAGAAGATCAACAAGCTAAAACCAAAATACTAGCACCAAAATCAACGGTAAACAACCGACAGGACACCACAGAACATGTAACATACGCGTGAAAAACACACATGAATTCGTTCAGAAATATATACGGATATATCGCATTACCTCACTAGGTGCTGCGATCTAGCACTAATATGATGAACTACAAGCATTACAGGACCTACAGGTTGTAGCGGGAATGCTAACAATGCGTTTGAAACACTAAAACATTGTGGAATGCGGCAGGACGTAATATTACGGCGGCCGCATTTTCTTCGTTTCCGCCCGCGACGTAATATTATGGCAGCCGCACGGTAAGTGTTAATGTGATGGTCCCCTGTAGGGTTTGACCTCCATTTTTCAAAATTTTCCCGAAGAGCAAGCCAATTGGGGAAGGTTGTTTTTCATGGTGCATCGTGTCCATTGTGCATTGATATCTTTAGCCCACTTTCTTGTCGTGGCACTGCAGTCCCGCTCATCTTCCATCTCTTGAGTGAGGACATCTTCCTGCGTGGATTTTCCTCCACCCACTATGCAGTGTCGTTTTCTGCGCCGACGCGGACCATGGAATTCTTTGCACCTCATATCCAGCACGTTAGCCAGTCCATTGTTGTGGGAACGCCATTTACCCTGTTCGTTGTAGCCCCCTGACAACACATGCATCACTCTGTTGATGCCTCCGCCGTTAACTCCCCACATATGCCATGAAGTAGATACCCATCTCCCTGAGGCATCAGGACTCCCGGCAATGGCCATCCTGCCAGGTGGCCTTTGCTGAGGCTGGGTGGTGCCTGTGGGGAGAGCCCCTGGTCAGAGTGGGTGGCCTCAGGGCAGATGACACTCCATGAGCGTAGTACATCATCTCTTGTTGGTTGTCCGCTGCCAGCAGTCTCTAAGCAGGCAAAGTCTAACTTCAGTGCTAAGAAATATGACCTCAAATCGTTCCCCTCCCTGACCACACCATGGGAGGAATGCCAGGCCATGGATGGCACTGAAGCTTATTTGCCCTGGTACCTTGTGTGTACGAGAGTTGATGGGGAATCTTTCATGTCCATGAGGCCTGGGAGCATTTGGATGACAAGTTTGGGGAGGTGGAGGACTTGTCCAAAATGCAGTCTTGATAAAAACAGCATCCTCTACCCAGTCATGGGCATTACTCACTTATGACAAGTTGGGGGATGTTTCTGTTACCATCACACCCCATAAGAGCTTAAATATGATCCATTGTATTATATTCCACAGGGACCTTCTTTTGCTGTCTGACGACGAGCTGTGCATCAATTTAGAATGGTGAGGTGTTTATTTTGCCCAGGACGTCCATTGGGGTCGGAGGGATAATCAGGTTGCCACCGGTGCCTTCATCTTGACCTTCAAGGGTGACACATTGCCCGAGAAGGTCAAGGTGATGGTCTACCGCTGTGACGTAAAGCAGTATATCCCTTATCAGATGCGGTGCTTTAAGTGGTGAAAGTTCAGCCATATGTCTTCCCTCTGTACTTCCTGCGTCACATGTCGATATTGTGGATGTCCAAGACATCCCAATACTCCACGTTCCCTGCCTCCCACCTGTGTCAACTGCAGAGAGCATCATTCACTTGCTCACCAGACTGCACGATTTTACAGAAAGAGAGGAAAATTGTGGAATACAAGACCCTGGACCGACTGACCTACACTGAGGCTAAGAGAAAATATGAGCCCCTACATCCTGTGGCTATGACCACCTCGTATCCCCCTCCCCCCGTTGCTCCTGCACCACCTACCTCGGGAGCACTGCCCCCCCCCCCCCCCCCCCGCCCAACCATCGGGGACACCAGGCCCCAATCGTCAGCCCAAGAAGCATAAGTCTTCTTCGGCTCCTCTCACCTGGAAGGGGTCCCTTGGGTCATTTCCTTCCCAGGTGTCTGCTAGTGGGAAAGATGATGCCCACCAGTGGCTGAAGAACCCAAAAACAGCTGGTTGTAGGGCTTCACACTCATCTTCAGTTCCGGAGACTGAATCAGTGAAGTCCTCCCATCCAGGGAAATCCAAGGAGCAGTGAGAGAAATCCAGAAAGAAGGTCCCCAAGACCAAGGGAATTGGGGTGGCACCCACACCACCACTACCTACAAGCTCTGCGTCTGTGGATGAGGTGGAGATTCTGGCGTCCGCTGAGGACCTAGATCTCTCTGGACCCTCATACACAATGGATTTAGACTGCTCAGGCAAAAAGTCGGTTGCAACAGGTGACCCTGCGGCGTAAACTGCCTCGTTGAATGTTCCATGCCTTCCCACTCTCACGATGACGTCATCCTCCAGTCGAACTGTGGAGGTTTTTTCCACCGACTGGCCGAGCTACGGCAACTGTTAAGCTTTACACCTGCTTTCTGCAGGAAGCTTGGTTCCCGACAATGCAGACCCCTGCCCTCCGTGGCTACAAGGGATACTACAGGAACCATAGCGACTATAATCGAGTGTCAGGTGATGTTTGCATTTACGTTTTAAACTCAGTCTGTAGTGACACTGTGCCCCTTCAAAACCCTCTTGAAGCTGTGGCTGTCAGAATAAGGACAACGCAGGAAGTAGCTGTCTGCAATGTATATCTTCCTCCAGATGGTGCAGTACCCCTGAGTGTATTAGCTGCACTGATTGATCAACTCCCTAAACCTTTCCTACTTTTGGGAGATTTTAATGCCCATAACCCCTTGTGGAGTGGCACCATGCTTACTGGCAGAGGCAGAGATGTCAAAACTTTACTATCTCAGTTCGGCCTCTGTCTCTTAAATACTGGAGTCGACAGACATTTCAGTGTGGCTCATGGTAGCTGCTTGGCCATTGATTTATCAGTTTGCAGCCCAGGACTTCTCCCATCTATCCACTGGAAAGCACATGACGACCTGTGTGGTAGTGACGACTTCCCCATCTCCCTGTCACTCCGGCAGTGTCAGGCTCATGGAGGCCTGTCCAAATGGACTTTAAACAGGGTAGACTGGGAAACTTTCACCTCAGCTGTCACTGTTGAATCTCCCCCACACGGTAACATCGATGTGATGGTTGAGCAGGTGACTACAACAATCGCTTGTGTGGCAGAAAACACAATCCCTCGCTCTTTAGGATGCCCCCGGTGAAAGGCAGTCCCTCGGTGGTCGCCGGCAATCACTGAAGCAATAAAAGAGCGTCAGCGAACTCTACAGCAACATACGCGGCACCCTTCCCTGGAGCACCTCATAGCCTTTAAACGGCTCCGTGCCCGTGCTCACCAACTTATCAAACGACACGGAAGCAGGAGTGTTGGGAGAGATATGTCTTGAGCATTGGGTGCCATACGTCACCTTCCTAAGTCTGGGCAAAGATCAAACATATTTTCGGGTACCAGACCCCAACAGGTGTTCCCAGCATTAATATAAATAGCGTGTTATCTACCGATGCAAACGCGATTGCCGAGCACTTTACTGAGCACTATGCTCGAGCCTCTGCGTCGGAGAATTACACCCCCCCCCCCCTGCCTTTCGCACTCTCAAATGCCACAGTGAATCCTATAATGCCCCAATACAGAGTGGGAGCTCCTCAGTGCACGTGCACATTGCCCCGACACAGCTCCTGGACCAGATCGGATCCACGGTCAGATGATTAAACATCTCTCATCTGACTACAAGTGACATGTCCTCATCATCTTCAACCGGATCTGGTGTGCTGGTGTCTTTCCATCGCAACGGCAGGAGAGCACCATCATTCCAGTGCTTAAACCCAGTAAAAACTCGCTTGATTTGGATAGCTATCGGCCCATCAGCCTCACCAACGATCTTTGTAAGCTGCTGGAATGTATGGTGTGTTGGTGGTTGGGTTGGGTCCTAGAGTCACGTGGGCTATTGGCTTCATGTCAGGGCGGCTTCTGCCAGGGTCACTCTACCACTGATAATCTTGTGTCCCTCGAATGTGCCATCCGAACAGCCTTTTCCAGATGTCAACATCTGGTTGCCGTCTTTTTTTGATATACGAAAAGCGTATGACACCACCTGGTGACAACGTATCCTTGCCAGATTATACGAGTGGGGTCTCTGAGGCCTGCTCCTGATTTTTATCCATAATTTCCTGTCGCTTCGTATTTTCCATGTCCAAGTTCGTGCATCCCATAATTCCACCCATATCCAGGAGAATGGGGTCCTGCGGGGCTCTGTATTGTGTGTATCTCTATTTGAAGTGGCCATTAATGGTCTAGCAACAGTTGTAGGGCCATCAGTCTCATCATCTCCATATGCCGACGACTTCTGTATTTCGTACTACTTTACCAGTACTGGTGTTGCTGAGCGGTGCCTTACAGGGAGCCATCCACAAGGTGCAGTCATGGGCTCTAGTCCACAGTTTCCAGTTTTCGGCCACAGAGTCGTGTTTTATGCACTTCTGTCGGCGTCGTACTGTTCATCCAGAACCAGAAATTTACCTTAATGACGATCCACTCACTGTAGTGGAGACATATCGATTCTTAGGACTGGTTTTTGACGCTCAACTGACTTGGCTTCCTCACCTTCGTCAGCTTAAGCGGATGTGCTGGCAGCACCTCAATGCCCTCCGCTGACTGAGCAACACCAACTGGGGTGCAAATCGCTCTACTCTGCTGCAGCTCTACAGACCCCTTGTTTAATCCCACCTTGACTGTGGGAGTATGGGTTATGGTTTGACGGCATCCTTAGTGTTGCGTCTACTTGATCCACTGCACAACTGTGGCATTCACCTAGCAGCAGGAGCTTTTAGGACAAGCCCGGTGACCAGCATCCTTGTGGAGGCTGGAGTCCCTCCATTGCTGGTTAGGCGTGCACAACTGCTGGCCAGTTACATTGCACATGTTCGTAGTTGTCCTGTGCATCTGAATCACTGTCTCCTTTTACCACCTACGACAGTTCATCTTCCACATCGGCGGCCCAGGTCAGGGTATCCAATTGCAGTTCATGTGCGATCCCTTCTTTCTGAACTGGAGTCCTTGCCTTTACCACCTATACTTCAGGTCCATTCATGTACACCTCCATGGTGTACACCCAGGCCGTAGCTTCGCCTGGACGTTTCTCGTGACCCTAAGAACTCAGTTAACCCCACGCCTCTGTGCTGCCACTTCCTGTCTATTCTTGAAATGTACTGGTGGTTTACACCTATGGCTCAATGGCTGATGATCACGTCGGCTTTGTGTACATCCATGGAGGACATATTGAACAGCATTCGTTGCCCGATGGCTGCAGTGTATTGACTGCTGAGCTGGTGGCTATATCTCATGCTCTTGAGTACATCCGTTCATGCCCTGGGGAGTCGTTTCTTCTGTGTACTGACTCCTTGAATAGCCTACCAACTATTGACTATTGCTACCCTCGTCATCCTTTGGTAGCGACCATCCAGGAGTCCATCTATGCCCTGGAATGGTCCAGTTGTTCAGTGGTGTTTGTGTGGACCCCAGGTCATGTCAGAACCCTAGGAGATCGGCTTCTCTGCAACTGACCTGTGCTCAGTACTACCCCACAAGGTTTTGCAGCTTTGGGAGATGAAATGGCATAACCTCAGCACGCGCAACAAACTGTGTGCCATTAAGGAGACTACGAATGTGTGGCAGTCCTACATGCGGGCCTCTCACAGGGACTCTGTGGTTCTCTGTAGGCTCCGCATTGGCCATGCTTGTGTGACACATGGCTACCTCCTGCGCCATGATGACCCACTTCAGCGTTGGTGCGGCGCCCGGCTGACAGTGGCCCATATCTTGGTGAGCTGTCATTCTTTGGCTGCCCTGTGACAGACTCTTCAGTTACTGGACTCGTTGCCATTAATTTTAGCTGACAACGTCTCATTGGCTAATTTAGTTTTACATTTTATACGTGACTGTGGGTTTGATCATTCTATATAAGTTTTAGCACATCTTTTGTCCCTTTGTGTTCTCTACTGTAATGCTTTTAGGTTTGATGTTTTAATATGTTGCAGAGTGGCTAGCTTTTCCTTTTTATTCTCGTGGTCAGCCAGCCATGGTCATCTGCTTTCTTGTTTTTACTTCTTCTACCTGTTTCTTGCTTCTTTGGTTTTCTTTTCCTGTTTTGTCCATTTGTGCTCTATGTCTCCGTTTTTTTCTTTCCCTTGTGCAAGGGACTGATGACCTCACAGTTTGGTCCCTTCCCCCCCTCCCCCCCACCCCCCCTCCCTCTTTTAAACCAACCAGTCTCTCTTGTACCAACCACTTCGTCTTAGAGTGGTACTTGCATTGAACTTCCTCATTGTATTACGATGTATTCTAAAATCTGTCTTCCCCCACAGTTTCTATCCTCTATATCTGGCTCTAGTACCATTGAAGTAATTCCTTGATGTCTTAACAAATGTACTACTATTTGTTTCTCCTTCTTGTCTGTGTTTTCCATATGTTCATTTCTTCACCAATTTTGCAGACAAACTCCTTATTCTTTATCACATTAGTCCACTTAATTTTCAACATCCTTCTGTAGCACCACACTCTAAACACTTCCATTGTGCTCCAAATGTACATTCTCACAAAATTCTTCCTCAGTTTAAGGCAGATGTTTGGTTCTAGTAGACTTCTCTTGGCTAGGCTTGCTCTCTTTGCCTCTGCTTTTTATGTCCACCTTACTTTGTCTGTCGTGAGTTACTTCGTTTCCAAGGTAGTGAGTTTCTTCACATTGCTTGCTTTGAAATCCCCAATTCTGATGTTAAGTTTATCACTAACCTGATTTCTGCTACTACTCATTACTTTTGTCTTTTGTTGGTCTACTCTCAGTCCATATTCTGCACTCATTAGCCTGTTCTTTTGAGGCAACATGTCCTGTAATTCTCCTTCACTTTATTAAGGATAGCAATGCCATCAGCCGATCTTGTTATTGATACCCTTTCACCCAGAATTTTAGTAACACTCTTGAACCTGTCTTTTATTTCCATCATTCTTTTTTTGTTGTGTAGCTTGAGTAGTAGGGTCGAAAGACTTCATCTCTTGCTTCCATGGCAGACACCCTTTCCAATCTGAACGTTTCATTCTTTCTTTTCCATTCTTGTTTTTCTCCCTAGGTTCTTTTACACATCATATACGTGACCCATTTTTTCCTTATAACTTACTTCTATTTCTCTCAGAATTTCAAATATCTTGCTCCGTTTTCCATACTAAAATACTTTTTCCAGGTAGACAAATCCTAGGAATTTGTCTTGATCTTGCTTCTGTCCTGCTTCCATTATTAATCACAACATCGTAGATGCTCTCTGGTTCCCTTACTTTTTCAGAAGCAAAATCAATCGTCAGCAATGTTTGTGTGTCCAAATTCTGTGATTGCCGTTTCAGAGATGTTCATTGCTTTTCAAACGAATTGCCTGCTGTTTTGTTCCTCCTGGCTTTTTCCAAGTATACCTCCTCCACTTGGGATTTTTGAACAGTGTATTTACTATTACCTCCTGAAATTTATTGAAGAACTCAATTAGGCTTTCTCCTCCCACACTCATTACTACCAAGCATTTATTCTCCCATAACCCTTTTCTTTCATTCCTTCCCCTGCCTCTGTGTCCAGTCCCCCATGGTTATTAGAATATCATCTCTGTTTTCATACTGAATTATCTGTTCAGTAGACTCAAATACTTCCTGTGTCTCTTCATCTTCTGGTTGAGGTGTAGGTATTTATACATGCACTGTTGTTGTCGATGTTGGTTTCCTGTTGATTCGGATTAGAACAATCCCATGACTATACAGTTTTCAGTAGTTCACTATCTTCCCGGCTTCCCTGTGCATAATGAATCCAACTCCCATTATATCATTTTCTGCTGCTGTTGATATTACCCTACAGTCATCTGACCAAAACTCTTTATATTTCTATTTCACTTTACTGACCCTCTTCTGTACCTAGACTTAGCTTTTAGATTTCCGTTTTCAGTAGGTACCCTACTATGTTTAAACTTCTGACACTCTGCACTTTTACTGATAGTATGTTAACTGTTTCATTAGTTATTCCGTCTTTTTACCTCCACTGTGGCAGTGCCCTGCTGGTTATGCAAATGGGGGCTAATATGGAAACTTTTGTCACTGGAGAGGTCATTGTGATGCTTTTTTAATTACAGATCACAAACTAGGCATCATACTACTTTCAGATAAGTACTAAGCATTGTAACACAACAGCAACATGTTTTACACTTAATGTTCGTCATTCAGGAACAGTCCAAAGTATGGTATGGTCAATAAAGAAGACGGTGATCACTGCAGTTAAACTTTTTTGTATTTTTTTCTCCATTGTGAGTAAAAAACTATGTGCACATTTACAGGGTTTTGTGATATCTAAGTATCCTCATTAGTCACTGAAACCAGTAATTATGTCTAAACTTTTGCTCTTGAGATCTGTGAATAAATGAAAACTTGTTTTCAGTAACTTATGTATTGCCATAAAAAGTATAGCTGTTAATAAAGTGCATTTTAAGAAGGACTTGAAGTATACATTGCTGGCCAGTTACTTCTGATCCATTCATGATTTTCTCAACAGATTATTGATGTATATACAGAGTGATTCAGGAGAAATGTCACACGATTTGTGAGGTGATTCTACATGTGAAAATAAACTGAAAAAGTCTTATGAACATGTGTCTGATTTTCAGTTGTACCTCCATGGAGGAATATGAAGATGTGAATATTACCAAAATGCTGTGTACAAAGGGTACTAGGAAATTTTTGCAATATGGCGCAACAATAAATCACAGGAGTCGGATAGTTTCTGTGTTCTGAGAATACTTCATACTTGCATTGTAGTCATGTGCCAAGTCTGTGGGCGTTCTCTATTAGGGTCAGTTTGAAGTTCCTGCTATGGCATCGTGGTCAGGAAGTGAGATTCGCACAGTTTTGCGGTACAACTTCATGTGTGGCTTAAACATAGACCAGTGCTTTGAAGAAATGACTCTTGCACTCAGATGTGTGTCCACATTGCACAACTATATTCAGATGGTACAGAGAATTCCACTGTGGAGGACGCTGAGGAGATGGGAAGCCCATGATCATCAGTTGTGGAGGGAAAGTTTGATGCTATGAGGAAAATGCTTGACTAAGACAGGCAAGTGACCTATAAGCAGATAGAGGATACCTTAGGGCTGAATGCACCAGCAATTCATTCGATTCTGTGTGATCATATGCAAGTGAAGAAACTTTGTTGTTTTTGGGTGCTGCACAGACTGATGGAAGAGCAGATGGCATGACATGTGAGTTGGTGCTGGGGAGATGTTAAAAGAAGTTTTCTAAGGGACAATCTCAGTATGTAAATAACATTGTGACAGGTGACAAGAGTTGGCTGTACTGTTTTGAAGAGACGAATAAGACTCAAAACAAAGTTTGGGTCCTTGAAGAACACGTCACACCCAGAAAATTCTGATCGGTGAAGAAGAGAATGATAGCTGTTTTTTTCAAATCGAGTGGAATTGTGAAGTGTGTTGTTTTGGACACACAGAAGACAGTCACAGCTAAGTGGTACACTGAGCAGTGCCTGCCCAAGGTCATCCAATCTTTGAAGAACATGTGACTGAAGTCAAGAATGGACACTTGGTTCCTCCATCATGACAACACTCCACCTCACCATCCCGAAGCATGCACTAAATATTTGAAGGGTACTGAACTGAAACTTCTTGAGCAATCTCCTTACAGTCCAGACCTTGCTCCTGGTGCTGTGCCCCATAGGATGTAAACTTTCCACTGGAATGTTGTCACCCCAGAGGATATTGTAAAAGCTGTGGGAAGGTTCACCAACTCCAAGAGTATGGACTGTTATTGGTTTTCTAACTGTGTAATGAAAAAAATAATACACCTTATTTGTCAACCTCTTTCTTTCATTTTTAATATGTGTTTAGAATCTGGAGTTTTCCCAGATGCACTCAAAACTGCTAAAGTAATACCAGCCTTTATAAAGGGAGATAAGCTTCTGCCCCAAAACTATCGACCAGTTTCTATTGTCCCAAGTTTCTCTAAAGTTTTTGAATATGTAATGTACAGTCAACTAAATAACTATTTTGATAAGCATGATCTCCTCTCCAACAGACAGTTTGCATATCAGCATGGTAAAAACACCACTACTGCTGTCACTGAAGTTGTTAACCAGGTGTTAAGTGCATTCGAAAATAAGGATCTAGTATCAGTCGTACTGTGCGATCTTAGCAAAGCCTTCGACTGCATATCATCTAACACCCTACTTGCAAAACTGGAATTTTATGGCATACACAAACCATCTTTGGATGTAATCGAATCATACTTAAGTAACAGGAGACAGTATGTATCAATTAAAAATAGATGCTCCTCACTGAAGTAAGTTCGGACTGGAGTGCCTCAGGGCTCGGTCCTAGGTCCTTTTCTGTTTATCATTGCAATTAATGACTCACCTTACCATGTAGGAGCAAATTCAGTTGTGTGTTATGCAGATGATACAACGTTGCTCAATACACACCATGACACAACAGAACTGCATCAGGCAACACAGGAAAAACTAGAACTAGTAATGGATTGGTTTTCTTCTAATGAACTCCTGTGTAATCCTGATAAAACACAAGAACTAATAGTGGGTTTAACTACAGCTGTTGAAAGCAAATCAATAAAATTGTTAGGATTCCACATTGACTCAAAATTAAACTGGGAGGAACACATTAGCCATATCTGCAAGAGAATAGCAAGAGTGTGTTATCTCATCTGGAGACTGACAGATGTAGTCACTGATGAGTATTTAAAGGTGGCATATTTTGGCCTCTTTCAGTCACACATTTCCTACGGCATATTGTTATGGGGACATTCTTGCTTTGTCAGTGAAATTCTGAAAATTCAAAAAAAAGTAATCAGAATAATAAGCAAAGCTAAGCCCAAGGAACACTGCTGTCCCCTCTTTATCAAGCACATGATATTAACTGTGGTGAATCTATACATCTACACAGCACTGCTTTATGTCAAAAGCAACTTAAATGAGTTCGAGACCAGAGAGAACATACATCCCCACAACACCAGAGGCAAACTGGACTTTGACATACCAAGACACAGACTCACAAAGACTGCAAACTCACACAAAATAATGTGTTTAAAACTCTTCAATAAACTTCCAGCGTCTGCTCGGTCACTGACCAATAATATTTTCAAACGTAAGGTTTATGACTGGCTTCTCAAACACCCATTTTATAAGATAACGGAATATTTTGAAATAAGCATTGACATTAGTATATAAGAATATTCCTAAAAGAAAAGGAATTAAATTGTAAAAACTTTACTGTAAAGTTATTGTTAATTGTATATTTAATGTTCAGACCTATTCCGCTGTAAGTGGTCAATGGTGAATAAACTGAATACTGAATGATGAATGAATGTGACTTTACACTGTTCCCACATGTGTAAATGAAGCTGAAAGGAATACAGTTGTCAAGTGATCAGGACTTCCTGAGGGCTTGGGACAATTAGTGTGCCATACTCCCTACAGAAACTTGAGTGAACAGGTTTAGGGATTGGTTTCGGATGATGGAGAGATGTATTCAATGTTGCAGAAATTGCTTTGAAAAAATTAAATGAATAAAACTGCATTCCAAAACTTTCCTAGTACCCTTTGTAGGTGCTGTTGTGGGTGGAATAATGGTGGGACAGATATCTACATCTAAATCTACATAGATATTCTGCATATCACACTTAAGTGCCTGACAGAGGATTAATCAAACCACCTTCACATTAATTGTCTATTATTCCAATCTCAAACAGTGTGCAGAAAGAACAGAATACCTATGTGTTTCCGTGCAAGCTCTGATTTCCCTTATTTTATTATTATGATCATTTCTCCTTATGTAGGTTGGCATCAACAAAATATTTTTGCATACAGAGGAGAAAGTTGGCGATTGAAACTTCGTGAGAAGTTTCCTCTGCAACAAAGAACGCATTTGTTTTAATGATGTCCATCCCAAATCTTGTATCATGTCTGAGGCACACTCTCACAAAGCATGCTGCTCTTTTTTGAACTTTCTTAATGTACTCCGTTATTCTTATCTGGTCAGGATCCCAGACTGCACAACAGTACTCCAAAAGAGGACAGACAAGAGTAGTGTAGGCAATCTCTTTAGTACCTCTGTTACATTTTCTAAGTGTTCTGCCAATGAAACACAGTCTTTGGTTTGCCTTCCCCACAACATTTTCTATGTGTTCTTTCCAATTTAAGTTGTTTGTAATTGTAATTCCTAGGTATTTAGTTGAATTTATGGCCTTTAGACATGACTGATTTATTGTGTAACTGAAGTTTAATGGGTTCTTTTTAGCACTCATGTGGATGACCCCACACTTCTCATTATTTAGGGTCAATTGCCAATTTTTGCACCATACAGATATCTTTTCTAAATCGCTTTGAAATTTGTTTTGATCTCCTGATGACTAGTGGATGATAAATGACAGCATCTTCTGCAAACAACCTATGAAGCCTGCTCAGACTGTCTCCTAAATCATTTGCATAGATAAGGAACAACAGAGAGCCTATAACACTACCTTATGGAATGCCAGAAATCACTTCTGTTTTACTCAATGACTTTCCATCAATTACTATGAACTGCAATCTCTCTGACAGGAAATCACAAATCCAACCACATAACTGAGATGATATTCTATAAGCACACAGTTTCACTACAATCCACTTGTGTGGTGCAGTGTCAAAAGTATTTAGGAAATCTAAAAATACGGAATCAATTTGAAATCCCTTGTCAGTAGCACTCAACACTTTGTGTGTGTAAAGAGCTAGTTGTGTTTCACAAGAACAATGTTTTCTAAATTCGTGTTGACCGTGTGTCAATAGACCGTTCTCATTGAGGTAATTCATAATGTTCGAATATAATATATGTTTGGAAATCCTGCCGCATATTGATGTTAATGATAGGGGCCTGTAATTTAGTGGCATACTCCTATTACCTTTCCTGAATATTGGTGTGAGCTGTGCAACTTTCCAGACTTTGGTACGGATGTTTCATCTAGTGAGCAGTTGTATATCATTCTTAAGTGTGGAGCTATTGTTATCAGCATACACTGAAAGCCCAGGTTGGTCTTGTGTCAGGAAATGTGCATCTGCTATGGCTGTCATGTACTTTTGGCAGGAACATAGGCCCCATAGCCGGGTCATCAGTCATACCACACAATACAATCACTGAGAACCTAACCTGGAATCTTGTTTCCCTAGTCTCATGTGGGGTTCTCCATTGCCCATTATGAGAACTGCGTGTGTCCATCATACCACTGTGATTAAATGTAGCCTCATCTGCAAATAAAATCTAGTGCACTACATCTCTGCATACAGCCAACCATTCACAAAATTGTAGTCTTCTTCCTGAGTCAAACCCTCTGAATGTAACGTATGCCACATTCATGGTAGTATAATGCTGAACTGATTTCTAATGCGCTATGTACTGATGGTGGGACTCTGTAGTGCCATTACAATAATGTCTGCCCTTTCTTCAGCTGGCTGGATGGCTGCACATTCTGATACATGTACGAGGTGCATTCAAGTTCTAAGGCCTCCGATTTTTTTTCTAATTAACTACTCACCCGAAATCGATGAAACTGGCGTTACTTCTCGATGTAATCGCCCTGCAGACGTACACATTTTTCACAACGCTGACACCATGATTCCATGGCAGCGGCGAAGGCTTCTTTAGGAGTCTGTTTCGACCACTGGAAAATCGCTGAGGCAATAGCAGCACGGCTGGTGAATGTGCGGCCACGGAGAGTGTCTTTCATTGTTGGAAAAAGCCAAAAGTCACTAGCAGCCAGGTCAGGTGAGTAGGGAGCATGAGGAATCACTTCAAAGTTGTTATCACGAAGAAACTGTTGCGTAACGTTAGCTCGATGTGCCGGTGCGTTGTCTTGGTGAAACAGCACATGCGCAGCCCTTCCCGGACGTTTTTGTTGCAGTGCAGGAAGGAATTTGTTCTTCAAAACATTTTCGTAGGATGCACCTGTTACCGTAGTGCCCTTTGGAACGCAATGGGTAAGGATTACACCCTCGCTGTCCCAGAACATGGACACCATCATTTTTTCAGCACTGGTGGTTACCCAAAATTTTTTTGGTGGCGGTGAATCTGTGTGCTTTCATTGAGCTGACTGGCGCTTTGTTTCTGGATTGAAAAATGGCATCCATGTCTCATCCATTGTCACAACCGATGAAAAGAAAGTCCCATTCATGCTGTCGTTGCGCGTCAACATTGCTTGGCAACATGCCACATGGACAGCCATGTGGTCGTCCGTCAGCATTCGTGGCACCCACCTGGATGACACTTTTCGCATTTGCAGGTTGTCATACAGGATTGTGTGCACAGAACCCACAGAAATGCCAGCTCTGGAGGCGATCTGTTCAACAGTCATTCGGCGATCCCCCAAAACAATTCTCTCCACTTTCTCGATCATGTCGTCAGACCGGCTTGTGCGAGCCCGAGGTTGTTTCGGTTTGTTGTCACACTATGTTCTGCCTTCATTAAACTGTCGCACCCTCGAACGCACTTTCGACACATCCATAACTCCATCACCACATGTCTCCTTCAACTGTCAATGAATTTCAATTGGTTTCACACCAGGCAAATTCAGAAAACGAATGATTGCACGCTGTTCAAGTAAGGAAAACGTCGCCAATTTAAGTTTTTAAAACAGTTCTCATTCTCGCCACTGGTGGTAAAATTCTATCTGCCGTACGGTGCTGCCATCTCTGGGACGTATTGACAATGAACACGGCCTCGTTTTAAAACAATGCGCATGTTTCTATCTCTTTCCAGTCCGGAGAAAAAAAATCGGAGGCCTTAGAACTTGAATGCACCTCATACATGGAGTATTGCTCTGGATTCACATAATATGTGAAAAACACTGAAATATGCTCATGCAGGCAGTTCATCAGTCAGGAAAAGTCTCTGGTGTTCTGTCACAGCTACGTGGACACCACCATTACAGTACCCGTACACAAATGACATGTCTGTGTCTTCTGCATGGGTGAATGAATGCGACTTATTGGTATTCATGGACACAATGGACTTGCTCAGTTAAGCAACACTCAAGCACGACACACACATGGCGTCACGACTGCTTGTTGATACAACCGATGATTGCACACTGAGTACACTTGCAGCTGTTGCTTCGGTGCAACATCACAGTGCTGCCACATCTTGGAGAACCCTCACACCTCCCGTAGGATGGATATGTCATCTGTCCCACCATTAGTCTGTCCACCACAGCACCTACACAGTATTTCAGTAACTAATATCCACACCTGTTTTCATATTCATTCACAGATTTGTGTACCCCCTCAGCCCACTCCAGTTCTGTTACAATTGAAAATCGGACACTTGTTCATAGGACTTCATCGGTTATTTTCACTTTTTGAATCACCCCACAAATTATGTGATATTCCCTCCTGAATCACAGTGTATTTTTGATAATATCATGTAATGTGAATTCTTTGTTATGCTTTAATATCATTAATCTTAAACACTATAAATTCTTCACTTGATGACGTTTGGCTATTCGTGTATTGAAGTGTGTGTATATTTTAATGTTTATGGCAGTTATTGTATTATTTTAGAAATGAAAAAGGGGCTCTAATGTTATTGATAGTCTCGATTACCACTTCCCTTAGATTCTGTGGAGTGCAACTTCTTGTGCAAAATATTTATTGTATAATGTTTTTGTCTGATGCCCTCATCTGTGAAGGTCCCCTTACTTAGAAACAGCACATCTAATTTAATGTAGTTAACAATGAAACATACAGTGCAAGAGAAAAGCCTTTGGATGATCATAAGTTTTTTTGCCCCTCTAAATTTGCAATATTTGTTTTATAAGGTTTTATTATTACTCCAAAAAGTTATGAACACAAAACATTTACTGCATGTAGTAGTAGTTATTGTTGTTGCTTTGACAGTTCTTTGGTGTTTTATGGGACATATATGTGTTTCTGAAATGTAAAAAGTTTCTCCTTTTCTTTGTTGACAGAAAGAAAAGTAAAAGATATTTTGCCAATTGAAAAGAGTGTGGATTTGTCTGTACCACAGTTGCCGCCGTGGGAACGCTACTTCACCAAAAGAATAGTTGGAGATATCTGTCTGCTGATACATTCCAACCGCATTGCAGTGGTGACACTTCTTCCCACTCACCCTGTTATTGCAAACGGCAAGTCAGTTGTCTCAGTGGATTTTGCCAAACGGGCTGATAATTCTGTCCGCGGGAAAGGAAAGAGGGGTGCTCAGGCACTCAATGTAGATTCAGCACTTTGCGAACTCTTGTGCAGTGATGACACCAAATATATAATACGTGCATGTATTGGAGGAAAGTTGATCGAAGTTAATTTTCGTCTGATGAAACAGCCACAGCTTCTCACTAAGCGGCCTCAGGCAGAAGGATATATAGCAATAATGTTACCATATGAACCACGTAAACAGAAGGAGAGACCAGTATGTGATACTCTCATAGACGCGGATGTTGACTAGTTGTTGATTGCTTGACATGTCTTACTGGCTGTGATGTATGTGTGGTTTCAGGGAGAGGTAACTTTATCAGTTTTAATTTACTGTTATTTGTACTTGTGCAGACAGGAAAACAGTTTTTGTACAATAAGCCTGTAATAAATAAATAAATAAGACTTTTACTTTTACACCTTTTTTGATTAAATTGTTATTTCTTTATACTTGAAATTAAGTTATTTACTGTATTTAATGTTTTGTTCAAACCATTCCGTGTCTTCCAAAAAACCCATTGGAATAATTAAGTGCAGTAAGTTCTTTGTTACTTGAATTAAAGCTGTCCCAGAGACCAGCATAAGAAAACTTGCCACGGTGATAAAATAAACTGTTTGCAGAACAGTTGTGTCTTTTTTTCCCAACAAACAGTTTGTTTTTGTATTTATGTTAACTTGACATTTGGTTTGTATCTCTGTTTTCAATTGATGGATTGTGGCTATTCTTTGTGCTAAACAAAACACACAAAATAGGAGGATGATACAATCAATATTCAGTGTTCTAAGTGGTGAAACGAATACTGAGAATAATATGGGAAAAATACAAAAATTGAAGTAGCAACTAATTTAATAAATGAAAGAAAATGTGGTATAGTGTTGGAAATCTGATTTGTAATTCAGGTTCATAGAGTATGAGAAAAGAAAAACTGT
This sequence comes from Schistocerca nitens, assembly GCF_023898315.1. NCBI lineage: Eukaryota > Metazoa > Arthropoda > Insecta > Orthoptera > Acrididae > Schistocerca > Schistocerca nitens. Next base: position 52,547,216 of record NC_064621.1, read on the forward strand.
TGCGCACTTAAATTGAGCCATGATGGACTGGTCAAAGATTCAATTTCCTTCGCCCAATCTCTGCTACAATGAATATCTCATTTTGCTACCAACCCCTGAGCCCAAAACCTACTGAAAGCTATCAGTGAATCTTGCATCTTCCTGTCCATACTTCCATCTGTCTGTGTCCTACTGCCACTCAACCATGTGCTGGTTAACAAATTCACCCATTACAAACTAAGTAGTAAGAACTGCAACTGTAAATTAAAATGGAAAACAATTCTCTTTTTAGTGGCAAGCATTGCCGATTTCTTGCAGCAACACATGAGTTGGTCTAGAGATTAGGTTGTGTTGTAAGCTCAGGAAGAATAGTATGAGTCATACATTGTGACACTGGTAATATTGTAAGCTTCTAAGTGCACAACATGATGTGACTGATATACAGTGAGAAGAACACATTAGGGAATGTACTTACAATACATCCCTTGATCCCACAGTCCTGTTCTCAATTGGCTGTTGTCCGTGTCTCACACCCAGCTCCACCCTGTTCCCATGCCTCCTAGTTCACTGCAATAATCGGTGCTCTCAGTGGTCTCCCTCTTTCTTCTATCAACTCCCCCCCCCCCCCCCCCCCCCGCTCCCCTTTCTGCCCTACAGCCGCCAAACCCACTGTAACAGTTTATAGTGTGCCACATGCAACTGTACCAATCTGGACTCACTGTTGCAACTTTTCTGCCATGCTCCCTTGCAGCCTCTCCCTCCCAGCCATAAGCTTCCTTTGCCTCCGCCTGTTCCTTCCACTCACCACTTCCTGGCTCCATTTGTCTGTTCTATCCAACACAACCTTTCACTCCAGCTGGGCTGCAGCACTAGGAAAATGTAGTTAGTCAGCAAGTGTAGCCATGTGCATCTTTGTTAGCCATCTCTGAAGGCGGACATCGTACAGAATCTGTGCAATATTTCCAGTCTTTTCTTTATGTGCCTATCGACTTCTCAAAGCTCCAACTTTCCAACTTTATGGTAAGGGGAAGCCCTTAGTCCTTTGCAGGTGGGTATGTAATCAAAGTGTTGAAAAATGCAGCTTGGCTTTCAAATAAGAGTTCCTCGTAAGGGCACACAAGTGGACATGTAATGAAAAATTGTTAAAAAAAAAATGAAAAGAATGCTACTTACCTCGGAAATCTTGTTCTCTTTTTTGTTTAGTGGAAAAGTCATTAAATGCCCATTATATTTCATACTGATTATTTATTTACACAGCAGTAGTCTCTTCTGATGAAACTGCTGCTGCTGATCAAGATGATGAAACTTTTGATGCTGGAGCAGAACTGTACGGAGGACATCCTACGCTCGTGACAGAATTGCCAAAACTGCACCTCCCATAAAACTATCTTTTTGCAAACTTTTCTATGCATATTTATCAAATTTTAATTGGTTCCTGAAGAGGGGCAGCAGCCTTTTCAGTAGTTGCAGGGGCAACAGTCTGGATGATTGACTGATCTGGCCTTGTAACATTAACCGAAACGGCCTTGCTGTGCTGGTACTGCGAACGGCTGAAAGCAAGGGTAAACTACAGCCGTAATTTTTCCCAAGGACATGCAGCTTTACTGTATGATTAAATGATGATGGCGTCCTCTTGGGTAAAATATTCCGGAGGTAAAATAGTCCCCCATTCGGATCTCCGGGCAGGGACTACTCAAGAGGACGTCGTTATCAGGAGAAAGAAAACTGGCATTCTACGGATCGGAGCGTGGAATGTCGGATCCCTTAATCGGGCAGGTAGGTTAGAAAATTTAAAAAGGGAAGCGGATGGGTTAAAGTTAGATATAGTGGGAATTAGTGAAGTTCGGTGGCAGGAGGAACAAGACTTTTGGTCAGGTGATTACAGGGTTATAAATACAAAATCAAATAGGGGTAATGCAAGAGTAGGTTTAATAATGAATAAAAAAATAGGAGTGCGGGTTAGCTACTACAAACAGCATAGTGAACGCATTATTGTGGCCAAGATAGACACAAAGCCCATGCCTACTACAGTAGTACAAGTTTATATGCCAACTAGCTCTGCAGATGATGAAGAAATTGATGAAATGTATGACGAGATAAAAGAAATTATTCAGGTAGTAAGACAGAGATTTAGGAACCAGGTTTTAAATTGTAAGACATTTCCAGGGGCAGATGTGGATTCAGACCACAATCTATTGGTTATGAACTGCAGATTGAAACTGAAGAAACTGCAAAAAAGTGGGAATTTAAGGAGATGGGACCTGGATAAACTGAAAGAACCAGAGGTTGTAGAGAGTTTCAGGGAGAGCATAAGAGAACAATTGACAGGAATGGGGGAAATAAATACAGTAGAAGAAGAATGGGTAGCTCTGAGGGATGAAGTAGTGAAGGCAGCAGACGATCAAGTAGGTAAAAAGACGAGGGCTAATAGAAATCCTTGGGTAACAGAAGAAATATTGAATTTAATTGATGAAAGGAGAAAATATAAAAATGCAGTAAATGAAGCAGGCAAAAGGGAATACAAACGTCTCAAAAATGAGATCGACAGAAAGTGCAAAATGGCTAAGCAGGGATGGCTAGAGGACAAATGTAAGGATGTAGAGGCTTGTCTCACTAGGGGTAAGATAGATACTGCCTACAGGAAAATTAAAGAGACCTTTGGAGAGAAGAAAACCACTTGTATGAATATCAAGAGCTCAGATGGCAACCCAGTTCTAAGCAAAGAAGGGAAGGCAGAAAGGTGGAAGGAGTATATAGAGGGTTTATACAAGGGCGATGTACTTGAGGACAATATTATGGAAATGGAAGAAGATGTAGATGAAGATGAAATGGGAGATAAGATACTGCGTGAAGAGTTTGACAGAGCACTGAAAGACCTGAGTCGAAACAAGGTCCCGGGAGTAGACAACATTCCATTAGAACTACTGATGGCCTTGGGAGAGCCAGTCATGACAAAACTCTACCATTTGGTGAGCAAGATGTATGAGACAGGCGAAATACCCGCAGACTTCAAGAAGAATATAATAATTCCAATACCAAAGAAAGCAGGTGTTGACAGATGTGAAAATTACCGAACTATCAGTTTAATAAGTCACAGCTGCAAAATACTAACGCGAATTCTTTACAGACGAATGGAAAAACTGGTAGAAGCGGACCTCGGGGAAGATCAGTTTGGATTCCGTAGAAATGTTGGAACACTTGAGGCAATACTAACCTTACGACTTATCTTAGAAGAAAGATTAAGAAAAGGCAAACCTACGTTTCTAGCATTTGTAGACTTAGAGAAAGCTTTTGACAACGTTAACTGGAATACTCTCTTTAAAATTCTGAAGGTGGCAGGGGTAAAATACAGGGAGTGAAAGGCTATTTACAATTTGTACAGAAACCAGATGGCAGTTATAAGAGTCGAGGGGCATGAAAGGGAAGCAGTGGTTGGGAAAGGAGTGAGACAGGGTTGTAGCCTCTCCCCGATGTTATTCAATCTGTATATTGAGCAACCAGTAAAGGAAACAAAAGAAAAATTCGGAGTAGGTATTAAAATTCATGGAGAAGAAGTAAAAACTTTGAGGTTCGCCGATGACATTGTAATTCTGTCAGAGACAGCAGAGGACTTGGAAGAGCAGTTGAACGGAATGGACAGTGTCTTGAAAGGAGGATATGAGATGAACATCAACAAAAGCAAAACGAGGATAATGGAATGTAGTCAAATTAAATCGGGTGATGCTGAGGGGATTAGATTAGGAAATGAGACACTTAAAGTAGTAAAGGAGTTTTGCTATTTAGGGAGTAAAATAACTGATGATGGTCGAAGTAGAGAGGATATAAAATGTAGATTGGCAATGGCAAGGAAAGCGTTTCTGAAGAAGAGAAATTTGTTAACATCGAGTATAGATTTAAGTGTCAGGAAGTCGTTTCTGAAAGTATTTATATGGAGTGTAGCCATGTATGGAAGTGAAACATGGACGATAACCAGTTTGGACAAGAAGAGAATAGAAGCTTTCGAAATGTGGTGCTACAGAAGAATGCTGAAGATAAGGTGGGTAGATCACGTAACTAATGAAGAGGTATTGAATAGGATTGGGGAGAAGAGAAGTTTGTGGCACAACTTGACTAGAAGAAGGGATCGGTTGGTAGGACATGTTTTGAGGCATCAAGGGATCACAAATTTAGCATTGGAGGGCAGCGTGGAGGGTAAAAATTGTAGAGGGAGACCAAGAGATGAATACACTAAGCAGATTCAGAAGGATGTAGGTTGCAGTAGGTACTGGGAGATGAAGAAGCTTGCACAGGATAGAGTAGCATGGAGAGCTGCATCAAACCAGTCTCAGGACTGAAGACCACAACAACAACAATTTTGTAGGCAGATTTAATAAAAAGGAAGCACAGCAAAACTATCGAGTGAGGTTTAATACAAGAATTACACGGCTTAAATGTTTAACAAAGAACATTATGACTTTCAATGCTTTAGCATGTATTGGACTTTCATTTGAATTAGCATAAAAGGAAAACACCTAATACTTACGTAAAGTTCTCTTTCAGTTGTCTTACGACACCAGATTACCCGAGCAATGTAGCTGGTGACCAACAACAGAGTATATGATTTTTTATACGAGGATTCACTGTATGTGAACAGAGTGTAGCTGTCTATGAGCACAATGACTAACAACGCCTCTAATATTAATCAGCCACAGAAGGCTTATTCATGAATTCTTATTCTGGAGGGTCAAGTAAATTACAAGTAAATTACATACCCCTCCATCGTTTTACTTACTCCCTCTACAGCTGTGTGCTGCCTAAGACCCAAGTCAGCAGAAAACAACAAAAATTGGAAGCATTCAGTCAAGTAGCATATTTGCTTCAGCACTCGAGATCCCACAATATCGCAATGAAGTAGCAGGAAGAACTCCATTGTTGATCATGACTGAACTGTGTAGGTGGCAGCTGTGTGAATCAGTCGCACTGCTGTCACATAAACTATGGTAATGACAGCTGCTTGTTTTGACAACAACTGGATAATAAGTTCTTTCTGTATTTTTTGCTAATTGGTGGTGGGTGAGTGTGCATTTCCTTGCACATGAGTTGTGTGGCTGCAGGCTTGGATGGTGTTGCCTGCCATGGAAGGGAACAGAAATCTTCTTAGCAGCTGCTTTGCGGAGAGACCTGAGCAGACAGTCTAAAGTCATGTCAGGTAGGAAGGGGACAGTCGCCGGGACCTGAAATGCATTGTTCCGTCCTGTCATGTGTAGAGCTAGCTAGGCGACTTCATGGCGAGGTGACACAACAGGGAGGCTTTTAGGAAGCTGAACACTAAACTCGCTGGAGAAAAAAGTGTGGATGTGGCTGCAGCTGGCCATGCGTCATCAGGTCTAGTGCATTGATCTCTATTAGCCAGGGCCTGGATGAGAGGCTAGAATGTTGAACGAATGTAATGAAGTCTCCCGCACAGAGCTTGTGACTTCTGTGTCTTCAACATGGGTTGCCTTAATTTTGATAGTGAGAGATGATATTTTTTTAATGATTGGATCTGGGAAGAAACATGCACTTTTTGGTGGGAAGTTGTGTCAGAGGGAAATCTTCTCATTGGTTGGAATCAAATGCCTACTATTGCTATTGTTACATGAAACAAGATGGTGCTGATATATTGAAAAGAGGGGAGAGGACAGAGACTTTTAGGACAAGGAATAGTAGTCAGTGGAGTTGCTGTAAGGAGAAGCAGTTGTCAGATCTGGGTGTGGCGGAGACGTAGTTGTGAGGTGACAAGTGCTTTTGTGCAGTACCTGAGGTTGCGTGTTTCTTTACAGGACAATTACTGTTATTTGGACAGGTGTACTTTGATTCCGGTGGGAACACCACTATTTGAACATTGTGTCTGTAATTGATAGTGAATGTGAAAGCCAGTATTGCTGTGATGCATTGTGAACATGCAAGGTAGGAATAGAGAGTCCCTCGGCACGATCGTGAATTCTTATTAGAAAGGGAGTATGCAAGTCCATGGTGCAAGTCAGTACATTGCAACTGGCTGCATCTCACCAGGTTTGGTGGCGCTGCAGTGGTGGGTAAGGCTTCAGCAGCAGCATCTTGCAGTCAGCAAATTATGATAAAGTGATGCAGCTCCATACCAATTTGTTAATGTGGGGAATTTATGGACACCATCAAGCAGGTGACTTGCTCCAGCTCTGGCATTACATTCTGTGAGAGAGTCTATATCTTTGATCTAATGCGTTCAGTCAGTAATCCAAATGGCAGTTAGGTGACGGTCACTGACCCAAATGGCAGTTAGATGACGGTTGTGTGATAGTTGGCCAATTTATGGTTAAACAGTTTGAGTAAATTAGGTCCTTATAGAGACACATGCAGTTAAAATCCATTTTGTCCACATTGATAAGAATTACTTGTGAATCTACTTGTTTTTTAATGAAGACTGTGTGAAATAAATGTTTTAGTTGAATTCAGCAATCTGTTCTGCATGAGGGGATGCAGTTACTTATGTTATGGAATACTTTGTTGAGATATGACTTAAGTCAAGTAAAATTTCTCTAACAGTGAATGGGCACTGGTTAATATTCTGGAGACTTTTGAGTTGAGAAAACCTGTTCATGTGGTAGAGTTTTTTGACTAATCATAATATACACTGGAGCATAGTTTAAATCACTCAGTCAAACAACCGCAAGAATTTTAATTGAAAGTGTGGACAATATTTTCCAATTTATAGTATGGTTAGAGATCACAGCAGTTGCCACATTGAATGTCATTTAGTGTCATCCATGACTTTGCACACACAATAAATTGGGGTTGAGTCAATATGTAAAAGAGCAATTTTTTGAGTGGTTGGACATATATTTAACAAACATTGACAGTATAAGGTGAGTATATAGTTCACTATTTTACCATTTATAGTGGACCTTGCCAGAAGAAGAAATAACTACTAGAATACAAGTAAGTGACAAAATCAAATAATCATTAGCATCATCTCTCTTTCTGTTATTCTGGAAACTTAAATTCACATCTTTGAAATAACCAATAACTTCCACTAATATTCTTTCCACCATTGCTTACAAATAGCAGTCTTCACTACTAGTTTGGTCAACACTCCTATGGATTCATTTATATAGTATCTTGTAATACTGAAGTCATAATAGCTCAGTTCAAAATGTTCAAATGTATGTGGATTTCTAAGGGACCAAACTGCTCAAGTCATTGGTCCCTAGACTTACACACTACTTATACTAATTTATGCTAAGAACAACACACACACACCCAAGCCTGAGGGAGGACTCGAACCTCCAGCGGGAGGGGCCACACAGTCCATGACATGACACCTCAAACCACGTGGCCACTCTGCGCTGCAATAATTCAGTCTATTTAAAGGAGTTCACATACTGTTCCTCACATTGTCCAATTGCATCACTCAATTGAGCAGTCTCAGTCTTTTATGCAGTCCCACAAGAGTATATTACTGATAACATTGCCATTGAACACAAGCTGGGCCACTTTGCCTTCAGAACCACAGGAAGCAGTGTTATGCAGCAGAATGCACATCAGTTCCATTCAGCTCCCGTATTCAGGTCTGTCTGACAACTAACTAATGACTCCTTTGCTAGAAGTGCCACCTGCCTGCCTCACGCAGCTCAATGCGACACTGACTGTCCCAGCCACTGTTGAGCGCAGTTCTCGCTTCTGTCTTGGGATAGGGCTAGTGTCCACCACAGGTTACTTGACGCCAAAGATTTGCTGACTGATGGCAAAAGGGAAGGGCTAGAATAGAAGGCTTTGGCATGATACAGACAGGAAAGAGTGGTGAGCTAGACACAAGCCAGGAATGTGGATGGTAGATGGCTGAAGGAAGATTTTTCTTCTGGATTTCAAAAAATAGAAGGAGACATCAAAGGCAAACTAATGTAAGGTTGGTAGATGGATGGCAATAGAGTATATACAGGAGCAACAGAGGTTCATACCATTGAAAATCGCAGTGCGTAGAAATATCCGGAGGAGGCTTTAATCTGGCAGTGGGTGTAAAATAGCTGATGACGATGATCTGTTTTATGTTAGATTCCTCCCCCTCCTCCCACCCCTCAGGAAACCTCCACCCTCGCTGCTAAAGGTACACTTTCAGGTCTGAGTTATTGGAATAGCCCCTCTCACTCAATCAATTTGCCTGACTACTTAATTAAATTGATCAATTAATTAACCTCTCCCCCTCTGGTTAACCCCCTCCCTCCCACTCAACCTGCCAGAAATGGTGGGAAAAAGACTCTGTTGATTGGTCATTTGGAGGGAATTCAATTGTAGTGTATGGAATATTGTTCAAACAATTTAGACAATGAATAGAATATTGTGTGGTTGAAACTTCCTGGCAGATTAAAACTGTGTGCCGGACCGAGACTCGAACTGGGGACCTTTGCCTTTCGCGGGCAAGTGCTCTACTGACTGAGCTACTCAAGCACAACTCACGCCCTGTCCTCACAGCTTTACTTCTGCCAGTACCTCGTCTCCTACCTTCCAAACTTTACAGAAGCTCTCCTACGAACCTAGCAGAACTAGCACTCCTGAAAGAAAGGATATTGTGGAGACATGGCTTAGCCACAGCCTGGGGGATGTTTCTACAATGAATTTTCACTCTACAGTGGAGTGTGCGCTAATATGAAACTTCCTGGCAGATTAAAATTGTGTGCTGGACCGAGACTCGAACTCGGGACCTTTGCCTTTCGAGGGCAAGTGCTCTCCCGACTGAGCTACCCAAGCACGACTCACGCCCCGTCCTCACAGCTTTACTTCTGCCAGTACCTCGTCTCCTACCTTCCAAACTTTACAGAAGCTCTCCTGTGAAACTTGCAGAACTAGCACACCTGAAAAAAAGGATATTGCGGGGACATGGCTTAGCCACAGCCTGGGGGATGTTTCTAGAATGAATTTTCACTCTACAGCGGAGTGTGCGCTGATATGAAACTTCCTGGCATATTAAAACTGTGTGCCGGACCAAGACTCGAACTCGGGACCTTTGCCTTTCGTGTCAAAACTGTGTGCCGGACCAAGACTCGAACTTGAGACCTTTGCCTTTTGCGGGCTAGTGCTCTACCGACTGAGCTATCCAAGCATGTTTGGAAGGTAGGACACGAGGTACTGGCAGAAGTAAAGCTGTGAAGACGGGGCGTGAGTCGTGCTTCGGTAGCTCAGTCGGTAGAGCACTTGCCCGCGAAAGGCAAAGTTCCCGAGTTCGAGTCTCGGTCCGGCACACAGTTTTAATCTTCCAGGAAGTTTCATATCAGCGCACACTCCACGGTAGAGTGAAAATTCATTATTGTGTGGTTATTTATGGCAGAGTATAGAATTAGTTTATTTATTTAGTTGAAGAATTTGTCGGGAAATCGACTGCTGTGTATGGAATATTGTATAACAATTTGGACAATGTGTGGAATATTGTTTATTTAAACAATTTAGTGGATCCAAGGCACTGTATGGAATATAGTTTATTTATTTATTTAAAGAATTTTTTAGGAAACAGATCACCACCCCCACGACCCCATCTCCGACCCCATCGCCCCCTCCCCTCTCCCCCTCACCTCCCCTACCTGGCTCTGTGGTGGAGAGGAAGCATCTCACGAAGGGAAATTCAAGGGTATATGCTTTTATATAAAAAAATCAGTTTTCTGGGCTTGAATTTCTCTTGCTCATCATTCTCCGCTGTTTGGAAAGATGCACGTCTTGTGAGAAGTAATTACATTGAATGCATTTTTTTTTATTCCGATTGGACAAGGTTTACCATCATGAAACACACATCACAGGTAATTACACAGTTAAAAATCTTTCAGTCGCGAAGCACACACTGCCTGCTGTCCCCTGTCCACTGAAACGCACAGGACGCTACCGCACACGTTCCCAGGAGTTGGGATGCACCAGCAGCCCCTGCTAAGTGACGATACGGACGTCAGCTTCTGAACCATGCACAGGTGTCAGTTCGGGTCCCACAATGATGATATTGCGGCATCCCTTTGATACACGATACCTGAGAAAGACCTGTCAAAATACGTGTTCACCTAAGGCACTGTTGCTGGTGTGACGACGCATAGCTGTGGGTCCAGTGCTGAGAGAGAGATGTTTGCATACTGGATCACCGTCAGTAAGATATTTGCATAGAGGTTCACCCTCGCAGGTGCAGCTAAAAGGTCCTTAATGTTATACTGACGTCACATGTCGCCCTATAGAAATCTGTTCCAATGCTTCCCAGAATAGCACAGGCTGCATTGTGCCTAGAGTTCCTAATGGGACAGCCCACCCACTACATATCAGTTCCTTCCCAGAAATCGTGAAGTGTCGCAGAAATAGTTAACTGTCGCTTTTGTAGGAGCTTTCGTGATGTCTCAGCTTGTCTGAATGGAAATTCTTGTCCTAACAGGACCTGTTTGCAAAAATAGCCTCAAATAACACTGAATGCATTCTTCCTGATGATCCTATCCATCACTGAATTTACCCATCAAACTTCTGATGCTGCTAGTGTGGGATCACCGTCCACTATTGTTTTCTGCAGATGAGACTTTCAGTGGCAGAACTATTTTGAACAGATCGTCATATTGCACTGACAGTTAAACCACACAGAAATTGCCGCCATAAATACATCTACATCTACGGCCCAAGATCACAGTGGGTAAGCGCGTGTTAGCCAGAGAGAGGCCAGCTGACCGTTGCTGACACCTCACCCCAGTACAACTTGAATAGTAAGAGTTCAAAAGCTATCAATGCGCAAACACTCGTCATATTGAATCTTACACGCGACACACGCTGTCCAGAAGGCGACTCAACACAAACTGGGTATTAGTTCACTATTTACTTGTCCAGGGGGAGCCACAAGCCAAATCATCAGAAGATGAGCTTTCTCAGACTCTCTGAACTGTTGTACAAAGGGTGGGCAAGAGCCAGCTCGGAACAAAGGCATCCGCTGAGATGCTGTTTCCAGCCCCGATCTGTGTGCTTGCTGCTACACTTTCTACAACCATCTCCAGAGTCACGAGAATATTGGTAACCAGGAACATATTTATCAGTGTAACTACAATTAAATAGGACTGCTGCTGCAGTCTGACACTGAGCAATGTAGTGGAAATGTCTCCTCTTGACGGCCGTGGTTCTGGAACAAATTTCAATATCTATAGTGCACATAATTTTCTTCATAAAAAATCATATTTCTTTCCCCTTATGGCTATCAGTGTGCTGAATCTATAACTCCCTCACAATAGCACACACAGTCATTTTCTCTGAACATAATGCTACGCTAACTTTACACTGCGACATATACGCATTTCAGACAAACAGTGCAGTTATCGTTTATATGTGTACAGTGCCCGAAAAAATTATGGTATGCCTGCACTCATACCATCTAGGTGTCTCAATTCTCTTCAGTCCTAGGAAAGTGTCTGACTTTTAAGTTCTCCAGTCAGTGCTTCCGGAAGGCACTGCATCCTGACAAGACTCTCTCAAATAAGTGTTATAAAGCACAGGCGTCTGGCACTATGTGATAATGAACAATGCTAATGCGGACAAAAGGGTTGGAAAGACACTACTGATAGAGGTTGGTGTACTGTAATCGATGTTACTATCAATATTGCAACAAGGAAAATGGTAGGATATGCTTAGGGCTACTGAAGAGGAGACGTTTAGTGGCAGTGGTAGTGCCCGTCCTGTTTTTACACTATAGCATGTCCAGTTGAGTCCCTTCATTGCTATATTGTGGAGCTGTTTACAAAATGAATCTATCATCCCTTACGTCACCATGTCAAATCTATCCTTCCCTTACGACTAGACATACGTACTTTTTTTTTGTGTGATTAGTATTTTGATTAGTTCCCACAAATGTCTGGTGACATGTGGGAACATAAGCCACAGTACCTTTACGTTCAAAAAGCAGTGTAACATTTCTATCAGTTATAGGTGTATAAAGAAAATTATGATACCTCCACACTTGCAACAGCTGGATGTCATTTTCATACTGCAGAAAAGCCTCCCACTATCACATACTTGTCAAAGAATAAAAGATGTAATTACAAGTTAAAAAAGTCCTAGCATCTTTCCAGTTTATCGATTTCACCAATTCCACAAAATCTTTTCGTATTTTCGATACTTGTAACTTCAGCCAACACACAGTGGCGGCTGTTATATACAGTATTCAGACTGCCAAGATGGTGTCTGTGTCAGCAGGTTCAATGCATAGTGACCACCATGCAGATTGCATAAATTTCCCCGGACTAAGAAATCATTGTGGGTGCGATATATACTACGTCCATTCAGAATTAGTTTTCACGGGGTGAGCAGATAGGTGGTGAAACTATTGTAGTCTAAGCACATTTTTAAGTTCCTGTTGCTAAGCACCGTATCTGTTTAGCACTTTGGAGCAGGGACAGGATCACAGTGAGACGGATCTGTTGTTGCAGGTGGCAAAACTGAGTTTGTTACAAGAAAACAAAAGAGACTGTTAGAGCATTATACAAAGATTTCATTTGTTACATGTGTGAGAAACAGTGACCTGTTCATATCCTGTAACATCTGTGTGCGGGAGCTGAATTTTGAAAAAGGAGTACCATGTTATGCAGAAACCTCCCATAGAAATGCAAAAAATGCTTTAGTCCAAGTGCACAATAGGCTTTTGTCTGTCCCCTTCAGAGCATCAGCTGTATGTAACTGAATAATCACTATGAGTCTGTCGTCATTCAGTTCATTCAACAAAGTGTGTGCAGGATGTTTGTGAAATAGGTATTACCGTAGTTCTAAGGAGTGGTAGTGAGTGTAGTGTGCAAAGTATGGTCATGCTTTAGTTACCACTATCATAACTAACACTTGGTTCAAGAATCATAAAAGAAGGTTGTATACCTGGAAGAATCCTGGAGATACTAAAAGGTATCAGATAGATTATATAATGGTAAGGCAGAGATTTAGGAACCAGGTTTTAAATTGTAAGACATTTCCAGGGGCAGATGTGGATTCTGACCACAATCTATTGGTTATGAACTGCAGATTGAAACTGAAGAAACTGCAAAAAGGTGGGAATTTAAGGAGATGGGACCTGGATAAACTGAAAGAACCAGAGGTTGTAGAGAGTTTCAGGGAGAGCATAAGGGAACAATTGACAGGAATGGGGGAAAGAAATACAGTAGAAGAAGAATGGGTAGCTCTGAGGGATGAAGTAGTGAAGGCAGCAGATGATCAAGTAGGTAAAAAGACGAGGGCTAATAGAAATCCTTGGGTAACAGAAGAAATATTGAATGTAATTGATGAAAGGAGAAAATATAAAAATGCAGTAAATGAAGCAGGCAAAAAGGAATACAAACGTCTAAAAAATGAGATCGACAGGAAGTGCAAAATGGCTAAGCAGGGATGGCTAGAGGACAAATGTAAGGATATAGAGGCTTGTCTCACTAGGGGTAAGGTAGATACTGCCTACAGGAAAATTAAAGAGACCTTTGGAGAGAAGAGAACCACTTGTATGAATATCAAGAGCTCAGATGGCAACCCAGTTCTAAGCAAAGAAGGGAAGGCAGAAAGGTGGAAGGAGTATATAGAGGGTTTATACAAGGGCAGTGTACTTGAGGACAATATTATGGAAATGGAAGAGGATGTAGATGAAGACGAAATGGGAGATAAGATACTGCGTGAAGAGTTTGACAGAGCACTGAAAGACCTGAGTCGAAACAAGGCCCCGGGAGTAGACAACATTCCATTAGAACTACTGATGGCCTTGGGAGAGCCAGTCATGACAAAACTCTACCATCTGGTGAGCAAGATGTATGAGACAGGCGAAATACCCTCAGACTTCAAGAAGAATATAATAATCCAAATCCCAAAGAAAGCAGGTGTTGACAGATGTGAAAATTACCGAACTATCAGTTTAATAAGTCACAGCTGCAAAATACTAACGCGAATTCCTTCCAGACGAATGGAAAAACTGGTAGAAGCGGACCTCGGGGAAGATCAGTTTGGATTCCGTAGAAATGTTGGAACACTTGAGGCAATACTAACCTTACGACTTATCTTAGAAGAAAGATTAAGAAAAGGCAAACCTATGTTTCTAGCATTTGTAGACTTAGAGAAAGCTTTTGACAATGTTAACTGGAATACTCTCTTTCAAATTCTGAAGGTGGCAGGGGTAAAATACAGGGAGCGAAAGGCTATTCACAATTTGTACAGAAACCAGATGGCAGTTATAAGAGTCGAGGGGCATGAAAGGGAAGCAGTGGTTGGGAAAGGAGTGAGACAGGGTTGTAGTCAAATTAAATCGGATGATGCTGAGGGAATTAGATTAGGAAATGAGACACTTAAAGTAGTAAAGGAGTTTTGCTATTTAGGGAGTAAAATAACTGATGATGGTCGAAGTAGAGAGGATATAAAATGTAGACTGGCAATGGCAAGGAAATCATTTCTGAAGAAGAAAAATTTGTTAACATCGAGTATAGATTTAAGTGTCAGGAAGTCGTTTCTGAAAGTATTTGTATGGAGTGTAGCCATGTATGGAAGTGAAACATGGACGATAACTAGTTTGGACAAGAAGAGAATAGAAGCTTTCGAAATGTGGTGCTACAGAAGAGTGCTGAAGATAAGGTGGGTAGATCACGTAACTAATGAGGAGGTATTGAATAGGATTGGGGAGAAGAGAAGTTTGTGGCACAACTTGACTAGAAGGAGGGATCGGTTGGTAGGACATGTTTTGAGGCATCAAGGAATCACAAATTTAGCATTGGAGGGCAGCGTGGAGGGTAAAAACCGTAGAGGGAGACCAAAAGATGAATACACTAAGCAGATTCAGAGGGATGTGGGTTGCAGTAAGTACTGGGAGATGAAGAAGCTTGCACAGGATAGAGTAGCATGGAGAGCTGCATCAAACCAGTCTCAGGACTGAAGACCACAACAACAACAACATGAAAGGGGGATAGTGACTGTGCAACTCTGCTTGTTCAGCAACAGAGCTGTACCCACACATTAGAAAAAATATTGTAGGGCTCTTACTTCCTCAATATGTTGCGACAATTAACCGTGAGGACTGCGGATTCAGCAGGAAAAGAGAATGTTACTGCTTACAGCATGTCTGAGCGGCTGAAATCAAATGTTATGTTATGTTATGTTATGTTAATGATTTTGATTATTACATGTTCCCTACACAACTTGTATCATTACTATGTGATATATATTGATATACATTTTACTTGCCACCTCACACATATAAAAGTACTATGACTCAAATGCACGATAGCACACTGATGGACCGCCATCTGTTAAGGTGGATTGTAATGGGTGTATGCTGAAAAGATCAATAATAATAATATCTGTTCTGTAGCAAAGTAAGATGCTAATACTTTTTTAATGACCTACTTCTTTACTTCATGGTTTCTATGGTGATGAGCACAGACAGATAATATTTAAAGATATGGCATACACAGAAGATGCAGGAATGATAGAGACATTCTAAGAAAACGTTGCATTCAAGTATGTGATGTGTGCTAAGACAAGGAAGCGTGCAAAGTGGTTAATACAGTTCTACCCTGGAATTCACTGTGATGATCCTGGCATACCCTATAAAGATATGGTGACAGCACTTCAATTATTCATCCATTATATACGTGAAGGGGAAGAAAAAGATCTCATGGATGGGTCGATCTTTAAATTTGCTACTATTCAAGACCTGGAATCCTGTGGGGGTCCTTCTCTCCATTGACTTAAGAAGAAGAAGAAGATATATGAAAATAGTGTTGCTGTGTCCAAAGAAGAAAAAGTAGAAGAAGATATCTGGAAATAGTGTTGCTGTGTCTGCTTATGAAAATGTAAAATTACTTTTAAGTCGGATGAAAAGTAAAGGAAATTTTACCCTACAAAATCTGTGTTCTTTTTTTTTTCTTACCCCTGTTACCGCTTCGACAGAGTACAGTTTTAACCACATGCTATGTCTGTGGTTTTCTTCAAGCACAGGAGATAAAATTTTAGACATGTCTGCTATATATCTTGGGAAGCAGACACAGTCACATGCCTCGTGCACGATAGGCGTAATTCCATGCAACCATTCTATATATTTTGTTATGTTCCATTTTAAACTTCATCTCCTTAATATCACTCATCTTCAGCAAAACTAATGTCATTTGTGGCCTGCACAGGCTTTGTTAAAAATAGTGACCGAGGGCTGTTTTTCTTTCAATTGTATCTCTGCATTAGTTTTTAGTTTAGATTTACAAAAAAAAAATTTCCGACCAGCATTACTGTTGTAGCATGTAAGTTAAAAGTATTTCTACATTGAAATAGCAGAGTCAGTTTATACCTCAAGAATACTATATTGTACCTCAAAAACTACATTGTACCTCAAGATCTATATTGTATTTGTGTGAACTGAATAAATGAACAAAATAAAATCTGTCACCATACGTCTTTGTTATTGATATTTACAAAAAACCATATCCCCCATTGCAGTATGTATGTATATATATGTATATATCTGCTGAAACTCTTTGTCTTTACAAATGTCTGCTTGTGTCTGTGTATGTGCGGTTGGATATGGGTGTGTGTGCGAGTGTATACCTGTCCTTTTTTCCCCCTAAGGTAAGTCTTTCCACTCCCGGGATTGGAATGACTCCTTACCCTCTCCCTTAAAACCCACATCCTTTCGTCTTTCCCTCTCCTTCCCTCTTTCCTGATGAAGCAACCGTCGGTGGCGAAAGCTTGAATTTTGTGTGTATGTTTGTGTTTGTTTGTGTGTCTATCGACCTCGACCTGCCAGTGCTTTCGTTTGATAAGCCACATCATCTTTGTTTTTAGATATATTTCTCCCACGTGGAATGTTTCCCTATATATATATATATATATATATATATATATATATATATATATATATATATATATATATATATATATATATATATATATATCTAAAAAGAAAGATGATGAGACTTACCAAACAAAAGCGCTGGCAGGTCGATAGACACACAAACAAACACAAATATACACACAAAATTCAAGCTTTCGCAACAAGCTGTTGCCTCATCAGGAAAGAGGGAAGGAGAGGGAAAGACGAAAGGATGTGGGTTTTAAGGGAGAGGGTAAGGAGTCATTCCAATCCCGGGAGCGGAAAGACTTACCTTAGGGGGAAAAAAGGACAGGTATACACTCGCACACACACACATATCCATCCACACATACAGACACAAGCAGACATATTTGTCTGCTTGTGTCTGTATGTGTGGATGGATATGTGTGTGTGTGCGAGTGTATACCTGTCCTTTTTTCCCCCTAAGGTAAGTCTTTCCGCTCCCGGGATTGGAATGACTCCTTACCCTCTCCCTTAAAACCCACATCCTTTCGTCTTTCCCTCTCCTTCCCTCTTTCCTGATGAGGCAACAGCTTGTTGCGAAAGCTTGAATTTTGTGTGTATATTTGTGTTTGTTTGTGTGTCTATCGACCTGCCAGCGCTTTTGTTTGGTAAGTCTCATCATCTTTCTTTTTAGATGTATTTTTTCCACGTGGAATGTTTCCCTCTGCCAGGGTGTTTCAAAAATGACTGGTATATTTGAAACGGCAATAAAAACTAAACGAGCAGCGATAGAAATACACCGTTTGTTGCAATATGCTTGGGACAACAGTACATTTTCGGGCGGACAAACTTTCGAAATTACAGTAGTTACAATTTTCAACAACAGATGGCGCTGCAAGTGATGTGAAAGATATAGAAGACAACGCAGTCTGTGGGTGCGCCATTCTGTACGTCCGCTACGTCATCTTTCTGCTGTAAGCGTGTGCTGTTCACAACGTGCAAGTGTGCTGTAGACAACATGGTTTATTCCTTAGAACAGAGGATTTTTCTGGTGTTGGAATTCCACCGCCTAGAACACAGTGTTGTTGCAACAAGACGAAGTTTTCAACGGAGGTTTAATGTAACCAAAGGACCGAAAAGCGATACAATAAAGGATCTGTTTGACAAATTTCAACGGGCTGGAAAGGTAGGGCGACCGCGTACGGCAACCACAGAGGGCAACGCGCAGCTAGTGCAGCAGGTGATCCAACAGCGGCCTCGGGTTTCCGTTCGCCGTGTTGCAGCTGCGATCCAAATGACGCCAACGTCCACGTATCGTCTCATGCGCCAGAGTTTACACCTCTATCCATACAAAATTCAAACGCGGCAACCCCTCAGCACCGCTACCAATGCTGCACGAGAGACATTCGCTAACGATATAGTGTACAGGATTGATGACGGCGATATGCATGTGGGCAGCATTTGGTTTACTGACGAAGCTTATTTTTACCTGGACGGCTTCGTCAGTAAACAGAACTGGCGCATATGGGGAACCGAAAAGCCCCATGTTGCAGTCCCATCGTCCCTGCATCCTCAAAAAGTACTGGTCTGGGCCGCCATTTCTTCCAAAGGAATCATTGGCCCATTTTTCAGATCCGAAACGATTACTGCATCATGCTATCTGGACATTCTTCGTGAATTTGTGGCGGTACAAACTGCCGTAGACGACACTGCGAACACCTCGTGGTTTATGCAAGATGGTGCCCGGCCACATCGCACGGCCGACGTCTTTAATTTCCTGAATGAATATTTCGATGATCGTGTGATTGCTTTGGGCTATCCAAAACATACAGGAGGCGGTGTGGATTGGCCTCCCTATTCGCCAGACATGAACCCCTGTGACTTCTTTCTGTGGGGACACTTGAAAGACCAGGTGTACCGCCAGAATCCAGAAACAATTGAACAGCTGAAGCAGTACATCTCATCTGCATGTGAAGCCATTCCGCCAGACATGTTGTCAAAGGTTTCGGGTAATTTCATTCAGAGACTACGCCATATTATTGCTACGCATGGTGGATATGTGGAAAATATCGTACTATAGAGTTTCCCAGACCGCAGCGCCATCTGTTGTTGAAAATTGTAACTACTGTAATTTCGAAAGTTTGTCTGCCTGAAAATGTACTGTTGTCCCAAGCATATTGCAACAAACGGTGTATTTCTATCGCTGCTCGTTTAGTTTTTATTGCCGTTTCAAATATACCGGTCATTTTTGAAACACCCTGTATATATATATATACTCCTGGAAATGGAAAAAAGAACACATTGACACCAGTGTGTCAGACCCACCATACTTGCTCCGGACACTGCGAGAGGGCTGTACAAGCAATGATCACACGCACGGCACAGCGGACACACCAGGAACCGCGGTGTTGGCCGTCGAATGGCGCTAGCTGCGCAGCATTTGTGCACCGCCGCCGTCAGTGTCAGCCAGTTTGCCGTGGCATACGGAGCTCCATCGCAGTCTTTAACACTGGTAGCATGCCGCGACAGCGTGGACGTGAACCGTATGTGCAGTTGACGGACTTTGAGCGAGGACGTATAGTGGGCATGCGGGAGGCCGGGTGGACGTACCGCCGAATTGCTCAACACGTGGGGCGTGAGGTCTCCACAGTACATCGATGTTGACGCCAGTGGTCGGCGGAAGGTGCACGTGCCCGTCGACCTGGGACCGGACCGCAGCGACGCACGGATGCACGCCAAGACCGTAGGATCCTACGCAGTGCCGTAGGGGACCGCACCGCCACTTCCCAGCAAATTAGGGACACTGTTGTTCCTGGGGTATCGGCGAGGACCATTCGCAACCGTCTCCATGAAGCTGGGCTACGGTCCCGCACACCGTTAGGCCGTCTTCCGCTCACGCCCCAACATCGTGCAGCCCGCCTCCAGTGGTGTCGCGACAGGCGTGAATGGAGGGACGAATGGAGACGTGTCGTCTTCAGCGATGAGAGTCGCTTCTGCCTTGGTGCCAATGATGGTCGTATGCGTGTTTGGCGCCGTGTAGGTGAGCGCCACAATCAGGACTGCATACGACCGAGGCACACAGGGCCAACACCCGGCATCATGGTGTGGGGAGCGATCTCCTACACTGGCCGTACACCACTGGTGATCGTCGAGGGGACACTGAATAGTGCACGGTACATCCAAACCGTCATCGAACCCATCGTTCTACCATTCCTAGACCGGCAAGGGAACTTGCTGTTCCAACAGGACAATGCACGTCCGCATGTATCCCGTGCCACCCAACGTGCTCTAGAAGGTGTAAGTCAACTACCCTGGCCAGCAAGATCTCCGGATCTGTTCCCCATTGAGCATGTTTGGGACTGGATGAAGCGTCGTCTCACGCGGTCTGCACGTCCAGCACGAATGCTGGTCCAACTGAGGCGCCAGGTGGAAATGGCATGGCAAGCCGTTCCACAGGACTACATCCAGCATCTCTACGATCGTCTCCATGGGAGAATAGCAGCCTGCATTGCTGCGAAAGGTGGATATACACTGTACTAGTGCCGACATTGTGCATGCTCTGTTGCCTGTGTCTATGTGCCTGTGGTTCTGTCAGTGTGATGATGTGATGTATCTGACCCCAGGAATGTGTCAATTAAGTTTCCCCTTCCTGGGACAATGAATTCACGGTGTTCTTATTTCAATTTCCAGGAGTGTATATAGTGCCTATCTACCAGCGCTTGCCCGTTTTGTAAGTCATGGAATATATATATATATATATATATATATATATATATATATATATATATATATATATATATATATATATATATATATATAGGGAAACATTCCACGTGGGAAAAATATATCTAAAAACAATGATGATGTGACTTACCAAATGAAAGCGCTGGCACGTCGATAGACACACAAACAAACACAAACATACACACAAAATTCAAGCTTTCGCAACAAACTGTTGCCTCATCAGGAAAGAGGGAAGGAGAGGGAAAGACGAAAGGATGTGGGTTTTAAGGGTGAGGGTAAGGAGTCATTCCAATCCCGGGAGCGGAAAGACTTACCTTAGGGGGAAAAAAGGACGGGTATACACTCGCACACACACACATATCCATCCACACATATACAGACACAAGCAGACATATATAAATACAAATATAAATACATAAATACAAATATAAACATCTCTGCCCAAACTCTTTGTATTTATATATGTCTGCTTGTGTCTGTATATGTGTGGATGGATATGTGTGTGTGTGCGAGTGTATACCCGTCCTTTTTTCCCCCTAAGGTAAGTCTTTCCGCTCCCGGGATTGGAATGACTCCTTACCCTCTCTCTTAAAACCCACATCCTTTCGTCTTTCCCTCTCCTTCCCTCTTTCCTGATGAGGCAACAGTTTGTTGCGAAAGCTTGAATTTTGTGTGTATGTTTGTGTTTGTTTGTGTGTCTATCGACCTGCCAGCGCTTTTGTTTGGTAAGTCACATCATCTTATAAAATCTGTCACATATATATATATATATATATATATATATATATATATATATATATATATACTGCAATTGGGGATATGGTTTATTTGTAAATATCAATAACAAAGACGTATGGTGACAGATTTTATTTTGTTCATTTAACCAGTTCACACAAATACAATATAGTTCTTGAGGTACAATGTAGTTTTTGAGGTACAATATAGTATTCTTGAGGTATAAACTCTGCTATTTCAATGTAGAAATACTTTTAACTTACATGCTACAACAGTAATGCTGGTCGGAATTTTTTTTTTCTTTGTAAATCTAAACTAAAAACTAATGCAGAGATACAATTGAAAGAAAAACGGCCCCCGGTCACTATTTTTAACAAATTAACCTGGTTTCAACACTGCTAGGAGTGTCTTCCTCACAATTTAAGTAAAAAAATGGTCTATATTCTATAATATGGTCACAGAATTATGACTAAAACCTATGATAGGGTATAAGGTGGAAACATCAAGAAAGACTGGCTGTACTTATATGTCATTTATAAAATAATCTGGAAGAAATGGGCTGTTACTTTATTTCGAATTCATTCAAACATGGGCAGTTGAAAACAGCAGCTAAGTTATCAATGTGCTGTCATACCGTTAAACATTGTCATGTCTATAAAATCAATAAACCATTCTTTCAATGAATCAATCCAAACTGCTTAATGTTTTCGAAGCTGAAAAAAAGGATGACGTGGGACATAACATAATCATCAGCAATTGTAAAGTCATTCTTAGCCCCCGACACTATTAACCAAATACACAGTGATGCTTTTTCCGTTTTTTTAAATGTATATATAGCTGCAGTTGTTCGCTACTAAAAGCAACATTTCCTCCAATATTTTACTTTTCTAAGCTTAAGAGAAGTAGCCCGCTTTTCCCCGAGTCCTCCGTCCCAAATTAAGTCCACTTTTAGTATGAAAGAAGTGTTCCGGTTTGTCAGGCAGAAATTAGGGCAGCCCTAGATGCATAGATAGATGAACGTAAAGTTTTCGTGAAATCTTCCAGATTGTGCTTTACTCAGCTAAATGATACTTAATATCTGCTCTTTCCCTCTTCCGCAAACGAATATAGCGCTCACAAATTACACATTCTGCTTCACATTCACGCCTCCCTCATTTTATTATATTTATTATATTTAATATTATTAAATATTCGTCTGAATATTTTTCTTGGAATGAACACTTCCACTTCGGCACTTTGAGTTCACTTGAAGCAATCATACACCTTATTAACAATTTAAGCGCGATACTACTCAGAGAAACAGGGAATCACGTTTCTGTAAACCTCAAACTAAAGTGACGTAAGGGACACTGATGGTGGTCCATCAGGCTGGTATCGCGCATTCGAGTCAGTGCTTAAAGCGGGGCTCATACTTTGAAATGCGTGAAGTGGTAAGTAAAATATATATCACGTAATAAAGGCACAAGTTGTGTAGGGAACATGTAGTAGGCCTGATCTAAAGCATTCACGTGACGAGGACTCTTTGTCAGTTTCATATAAACATCCGAGAGCACATTACACACATTTCTTGATTTCAGACACGCTGTAAGCAGTAATATTCTCTGTTCCCGGCGAATCCATAGTCCTCAAGGTTAAATGTCGCAACATATTGAGGAAGTAAGAGCGCTAGAATATTTTTTCTAATGTGTGGGTACAGCTCTGTTGCTGAACAAGCAGAGTTGCGCAGTTACTATCCCCCTTTAATAGCGATAACTAAAGCAGGGCCATACTTTGCACACCACACTCACTACCACTCCTCAGGACTATGGTAATACCTATTTCACAAACGTCCTGCACATACTTGAAATTGAATAAAATGAATGACGACAGACTCATAGTGATTGTTCAGTTACACACAGATGATGCACTGAAGGGGACAAACAAAAAAGTCTATTGTGCACTTGGAATAAACTTTTTTTGCATTTTTATGGGACGTTTCTGCATAACATGGAACTCCTTTTTGAAAATTCAGCTCCCGCACACACATGTTACAGGATATAAACAGGTCACCGTTTCTCGAACATGTAACAAACGAAATCTTTGTATAACGCTCAAACAGTCTCTTTTGTTTTTTCGTAACAAACTCAATTTTGCCAGCTGCAACAATAGATCCGTCTCGCAGTGATCGTCATCCTGCTCCAAAGTGCTAAACAGGTGCGGTACTTAGCAATAGAAGCTTAAAATGTGCTTACGGTACAACAGTTTAGCGGTGTCTCTATCTACTCGCCCCGTGAAAACTAACGCCGAATGGACGTAGTATATATTGCACTCACAATGATTTGTTCGTCAGGGAAATTTATGCGATCTGGGTGGTGGTCGCTATGCATGGAACGTACTGACACAAACCTCGTCTTGGCGGTCTGAATACTGTGTATCAGGGCTTCCCAATCTTTTCAGCTGGTGGACCCCTTCTTCAGTCGAAAATCCCTGGCGGACCCCTCGTCAGTCAAGAGCACAGTAACTTTAAATTTCAGAGCGAAACCCATGGGAACTGAAAGCTTCTTAATGCACGTGCCATGTTCCCAATGCGTCTAGCATGCAAGAAACAATTTCATTAACACACGGCTTTATGAGATTTTCTGCAGTGGTATGAGCTTTGCCTGCTTTTGCCACTCGATAACTAACCAAGAAAGAAGCTTTTAATGAATTTTTATTAATTGTTTTTGCATGAGTTTTCATGCAATGCTGAGAAGCAGCTAGTTCAGCACACTTCCTTTTGAAAATCCGTGTGAGTACCTTCAAAATGACGGTGCAATTTAACTGGAACCATTGGACTGTTCGGAAGGACTCGCGCACAAATTATACACTGAGCTTTACTCTTCTTTGTCTCCATAAAGCCCATTTCCAAATAGCTTTCGTTGTACTTACGCTTCTTGGTTATTCCATTTCCACAGGATATTGCAACCAATGGAGTACTTGCAGCGTTTTCACATAATAAATCCGACTGAGGAGCTTCTTCGACAAAGCTCGCTCCGCGCATGCGTAAAAGGTTTCAGCGCATCTAGCGCCGTGAGTCTGCGCACAAATCACCCCCGTATTGTTGCGAAACAGTCGGTCAGAGGAGCCGCATTCTCCGGCACTAAACTGTGTATTCGTTCTCACTTAGGAACCGCAAAGGCTGCTTGGGAATACGACCTGAAGTAAAAGTACACATGTTTTTCACAAGAAAAAAAAGATGAATTTCATTTTTACATTTTTATTCAATAATTTTACTCACTATTTTATACGATTTAGTGAAATGTGGCCGCGGACCCCCTAGAAAGACCCGGCGGACCACTAAGGAGTCCGCGGACCACACGTTGGGAAGCCCTGCTGTATATGGAAGACGCCACTGTGTGTTGTCCGGATTTACAAGTATAGAAATACGAAAAGGTTTTGTGGAAGTGGTGAAATCGATAAACCAGAAAGATGCTAGTACTTTTTTTAACTTGTAATTATATCATTTATTAATTGACAAGTATGTGATGACGGGAGGCTTTACTGCAGTGTGAAAACGACACCCAGCTGATGCAAGTGTGGTGGTATCAATTTTCTTTATACACCTATAACTGATAGTCATAAATGTTGTGCTGCTGCTTGAACATAAAGGTATTGTGGCTTATGTTCCCACGTGTCAGCAGACGTTTGTGAGAACTAATCAAACTACTAATCACGTAAAAAAAAAATACGTATGTCTAGTTATAAGGGAAGGGTAGATTTGATGTGGTGACATAAGGGATGATATATTCATTTTGTAAACAGCTTTACAATACAGCAATGCAGGGAATCAACTGGACATCACAGGACGGGCAGTACGGCTGTAACAAAATGTCTCCTCATCGGTAGCCCTAAGCGTATCCTCACGTTCTCCTTGCTACAATATCAACACTGACATTGATTACAGTATACCAACCTGTATCAGTGATGTCTTTCCAGCCCCTTCATCCACAGGAGCGTTGTTCATTATGACAAAGTGCCGGACACCTGGGCTTTATAACAGTTATTTGAGAGAGTCTTAGCAGGGTGCAGCGCCTTCCGGAAGCACTGACTGGAGAACTTAAATGTCAGATACTTTCCTAGGACTGGAGAAAATCGAGACACTTAGCTCGTGTGAGTGTGGGTATGCTGTAATTTTTTCGGGCACTGTACACATATAAACGATAACTGCAGTGTTTGCCTGGACAGGTAAATAGTGAACTAATACCCAGTGTGTTGAGTCGCCTTCAGGACAGCGTGTGTCGCGTGTAAGATTCAGTATGACGTGTGTTTGCACATTGATAGCTTTTGAACTGGGGTGAGGTGCCAGCCACGGTCGGCTGGCATCTCTCTGGCTAACACGCGCTTACGCACTGTGATCTTGGGCCGTAGATGTAGATGTATTTATGGCGGCAATTTACTCCGTCGGCGCTGCACTGCGGCACAGTGAGTACGTGGGATGTATTTGATGATCTGTAGACCATTTCTGTACGGTTTAACTGTCAGTGCAACATGACGATCTGTTCAAAATAGTTCTGCCACTGAAAGTCTCATCTGTAGAAAACAATGGTGGACGGTGATCCCACACTAGCAGCATCAGAAGTTTGATGGGTAAATTCAGTGATGGATAGGATCATCAGGAAGAATGCATTCAGTGTTATTTGAGGCTATTTTTGCAAACAGGTCCTGTTAGGACAAGAATTTCCATTCAGACAAGCTGAGACATCACGAAAGCTCCTACAAAAGCGACAGTTAACTATTTCTGCGACACTTCACGATTTCTGGGAAGGAACTGATATGTAGTGGGTGGGCTGTCCCATTAGGAACTCTAGGCACAATGCAGCCTGTGCTATTCTGGGAAGCATTGGAACAGATTTCTATAGGGCGACATGTGACGTCAGTATAACATTAAGGACCTTTTAGCTGCACCTGCGAGGGTGAACCTCTATGCAAATATCTTACTGACGGTGATCCAGTATGCAAACATCTCTCTCTCAGCACTGGACCCACAGCTATGCGTCATCACACCAGCAACAGTGCCTTAGGTGAACACGTATTTTGACAGGTCTTTCTCAGGTATCGTGTATCAAAGGGATGCCGCAATATCATCATTGTGGGACCCGAACTGACACCTGTGCATGGTTCAGAAGCTGACGTCCGTATCGTCACTTAGCAGGGGCTGTTGGTGCATCCCAACTCCTGAGAACGTGTGCGGTTGCGTCCTGTGCGGTTCAGTGGAGAGCAGGCAGTGTGTGCTTCGCGGCTGAAAGATTTTTGACTGTGTAATTACCTGTGATGTGTGTTTCATGATGGTAAACCTTGTCCAATCGGAATAAAAAAAATGCATTCAATGTAATTACTTCTGACAAGGCATGTATCTTTCCAAACAGCGGAGAATGATGAGCAAGAAAAATTCAAGCCCAGCAAACTGATTTTTTTAATAAAAGTATATACCCTTGAATTTCCCTTCGTGAGATGCTTCCTCTCCACCACAGAGCCTGGTAGGGGAGGTGATGGGGAGAGGGGAGGGGGCGATGGGGTCGGGGATGGGGTCGTGGGGGTGGTGATCTGTTTCCTGAAAAATTCTTTAAATAAATAAATAGACTATATTCCATACAGTGCCTTGGATCCACTAAATTGTTTAAATAAACAATATTCCACACATTGTCTAAATTGTTTAAACAATATTCGAAACACTGCAATCGGATTCCCTCCAAATTACCGATCAAGTGAGTCTTTTTCCTGTCAATTTCTGGGAGGAGAGTGGGAGGTGAGGGGGTTTACCAGAGGGGCAGAGGTTCAATCAATTTAATTAAGTAGACAATAAAATTGGGGGGCTATTCCAATAACCTCAGACCTGAAAGTGTACCTGTAGCAGCGAGGGGAGAGGTTTCCTGAGGGGTGGGTGGAGTGGAAGGATGGGGGTAACAATAGGTTTAGGATCTATCAATCAAATGGAAGGATCCTTATAGCAGAACAATAGGTTAAGGACCTGTCAATCAAAGGAGAACAATAGGTTTGCTCCTGAGTGTATACCTGCCCCTGATGTAGGCAACCTACACTAACAAAATGTGCTCGCTCCCACTACAGGCCCATCGTTATTGAATAGAAAGGCTCTATTCCAGACTTACACTGAAGAAATTTTATTGGTTGAAATTGCTCCTACTGCTGTTGGTTGGCCATCATCATGGGCTAGATGCGAAACAGACAGCCCAAGGGAGGGGGAATGTTTACCAAAAATACTATCGTTGTCGTGGTGACTTGCAGCCTGTTGTTTGTATTCTGGCATACCGCGGCCGCATATTTATTTCCTAGATGGCGGGCGGTCCACGATGTCCGAAGCCTATAGCCATCCTCTTTGTTGGAATTACAAGCATTCTTGGAAATTTCAACCGCTTCTCGGACCTTTCTTCTATAAATGTTGGTTTCTTTAGGCAGCACACGTACGGTATTAAAATCTATGTCTGAGCCACAGTTCTCATGATGTTCTGCACTCCGATTTTACACTTTCTGCTAGCCGCGTGTGCCGTTCGTGTTCCGTAAAGCGTTCTTCAACAGTTCTTCCCCTTTCGCCTATATGCACTTTGCCACAGCCACATGTCATTTGATAGACGCCTACATTGTGGACGCAATCAGGTGCATCCGTTTTCCATCGGAAAAAATCTTTTATTTTGTTTTGACTAAAGAAAGATGCCTGGATACCATTTTTCTTTAAAATTCTGCTTGTGCAGTCAGTGACCCCAGAAACGAACGGTAACCTAACAGATTGAGAAGGCCGGTCCTTGTCATTCTTATTAGTGTGATTAACATTCCGCCTAGAAGTCCTGTCGATTGAGTAACTATCATAGCCATTCGCCTTCATTGCCCTCTTTAAAAAATCCAACTCTGACTCCAGGTTGCCGTCATTGGTGATACGGAAGGCACGTGAAGACAGACTGTTGAGCATTGCTTGCTTCTGGACTGGGTAGTGGTGCGAAGTGGCGTCTAAATACCTGCTTGTGTTGGTCGGCTGTCTATGCACTGTGTGACCTAGAGTGTTATCTGATCTTCTGTATACCAACACATCTAGGAACGGGAGACCGACCTCACTCTCAATCTCCGAGGTAATATGATTTTGGGGTGAATTCCATTTAAGAAATTGTGAAACACACGAAGTTGTTTTTCGTTATGTGGCCATATAACAAATGTATCGTCCACATAGCGAAGCCGACAAGAAGACTTCAAAGGAGCACAACATAATGCCTGTTGCTCGAAAGGTTCAATAAAAATGTCAGCTGCAACTGGCGATATGGGTGAACCTATATCAAGGTCGTCAGACTGTTCGTAGAATTCACTATATTTAAAATACCTCGAACGAAGACATAATTCGATTAAGTCACAAACACCTGGAGCAACTTTCTCCATTACGATCTTCGTTGTATCTGATACTCGGACGTTAGTAAATAACGATGTCACATCGAAGCTAAAAGGAGTGTCACCTGTAGATATTTTCACCGCGCGTATAATTTCTAGAAAATGTTTAGAATCTTTGACAAAGAAACGCCGATTATTTTAGAAGGAAATATGACGTGGGATAACAATCCAGAATATTTTATCTTTAGTAGTGGTTATCTTTTTTAAAAAGGTAGAGTGGTCATTAAATTATCTTTGAATTCATTTCGTTTTTATTCCTCAGAAAGTTTCATGTTACCCCTCAGGGAATAAATTACCCCTCAAGTTGGGAACCAGTGTCTCAGACCGATGTTTGTGAATTAATTATCCGACCATGACACTGTGCAGCGAACTGCAGCCTGCCGTAGACTATTTTCACAAAGGCCATGTCACGCTCAGCAGTGTTATTTCCCGATGAAAGTCGTGTCTCGCTCAGGAGCTATGTAACTAGGGACATGAGAGTCCGTATAAATATGTGAAATTTGGTGCCGCCCACCCCCTCCTCCTCTCTCCCCCGCCCAAGATAACTTTCTAGGAAGAGAAACAACACAACGACTTTGAAAGTTTGCCCCTTGAGGTTTGCAACCTTGGTGACCACCCGCCTGGCCGGCCGATAGCTACGTTTTTTTTTTTTTTATGATGAATGTGTTATGTATCGTAATTCACAAAGTTTTTCTGGTGTAGGGAAAATCAGCATTATGTTCAATATTACGGTTAGTAGTGACTGGAAGAGTTACGATGGCACGGTGGTGCACCAAGCACATCCTGTGTCATCATTTGGTACCTCTCATGTGAAAATATCGTGGTAACGCTGGCAGCGCCGGAAATATTTCACTGCAGAGTGTACATCACAGCTATCGGGCGAGGGAAATTAAGGGAAAAAGAAGTAGAAGGCGGGGTACGACGTCGAATGCGCGGTCCAGTGAGCGAATTATCGGCAACACAAATTACTTTTTAAGGTAGATAGGCTACTAATACATTTCATTTAAAAAAACAAAAACGCAAATAAACTATCTGCACTTGCACAGCGAAGGTTCTCAGTTTATCAGTGCGGTTACACGTTTAAAATACGTAACGGGAGTCTTCACTAAGATTTACTAAAGTTCGAAACCTCAACGCAAACACTTAAAGTTTGTCTGTAGCACAGGATGTGGGGCGGCACGAATAAAAATAAAGGGGACACTATGGCGAGGCGCCGTCGCGCGTGAAGGAAAAGCCGCGTGGGGGCTTGACACTGGCACATAACAGTACAACGTACAGGAGGCTGACGTGTGTCACTGAGTGTGGATTTACGGGCTCCAGAAATCGAAAGGCGGCTCTCCAAAGCATCTCGGGAAAGCTAGAGGGAAAATGGCTCACGAGTCGTAAACCGCTGGATTGCGACTGTTCCTGCTCCGTAAGCTACGCCGTGCTACCTATTCGAAGCAATGAATATGGCGTCCGCCCCGATAGCTGAGTCGTCAGCACGAAGGAATGCCGTGCAAAGGGGCCCGGGTTCGATTCCCGGCCGGGTCGGAGATTTTCTCCGCTCAGGGACTGGGTGTTGAGCTGTTCTCATCATCATCATCCCATCCCCATCGACGCGCAAGTCGCCGAAGTGGCGTCAGCTCAAAAGACTTGCACCAGGTGACCGGTCTACCCGACGGGAGCCCTAGCCACACGACATTTCATTTCACATGGCCAACTTACGCAATTTTTCCTCTAATGGTCATCGTGCGACAGTCCTCGGGTCCTAGTTGGAAAATCTCTGTCTGAACCGGCCTCGGAAGGTCCAACGGTAAAGACCGGGAGCCATTTCATCCTCAGTCCTCAGGTGTCACTGGATGCGGATATGGAGGGGCTGTATGTCAGTTTACGAGACTGGAGCCGCTACTTCTCAATCAAATAGCTCCTCAGTTTGCCTCACGAGGGCTGGGTGCTCCCCGCTTGCCAACAGCACTCGGCAGACCAGATGGTCACCCACCCAGGTGCTAGCCCGGCCCGACAGTGTTCGGTGATCTGACGGGAACCGGTGTCACCTCAGGGGCAACGCCGTTGGCCTCGTTGGAAGTGCTGGTCCAAAACAAAAGCACTGCTTCACAAATGGGCCGGCCAGTGTGGCCGAGCGGTTCTAGGCGCTTGAGTCCGGAACCGCGCGACCGCTACAGTCGCAGGTTCGAATCCTGCCTCGGGCATGGATGTGCGTGATGTCCTTAGGTTAGTTAGGTTTCAGTAGTTCTAAGTTCTAGGGGACTGATGACCTCAGATGTTAAGTCCCATAGTGCTCAAAGCCATTTTTTTCACAAATAGAAGCAGTGGTTCAAGGACGGTAGCACTGGTTCACAACGAAAGGAAGAGCATTCACTTGGATGCTGCATCGTCCGTCACTCGCACACACCGAAGAATGCTTGCCTCACAAGCGGACGGGAATTCCGGATGAAAGCACCGATAGTGCTTGCGACTGCAGTAGTAGACTCGAAGACACGCCAATAGGTAGTTGCCCACTATGGCGCTGGTGCTTTGGAGAGCGTCTAGGTGCGACTGCGGGGGGAGAGTCGTGTGCTAGGGCAGACTGTAGGACTCGCGAAATTTTAGAACTTAAGGAGGCGCCATAGTATTGTGAACCATTTTTCACCAGGACAATGCACGACAACATGTGGCGAGTATCTCTATAAGCTGTCAGAGTGATGTTGAAGTACTTCTGTGGCCAGCAAGATCCCTGAATCTGTCGCCACTAGAACATGTCTTTTACCAGCTTGGACGCCAGCTCTGCCCCATTGTCAGTCTCCAAGATATTAAGGATCATTTACAACAGTTGTGGGCAACCATGTCTCAGGAGAGGATATAACAGCTTTATGACAACCTTCCCAAACGCATCAATGAATGTATCCACATATATACTAAGATGGTGACATGCAGCTCGTTAGAATGAAATTACAATGAAATGAACACCCTTAGCTGCTTACAGGCGTTGACATACGTCAACGGGGGCAGATGAAAATGTGTGCCCCGACCGGGACTCGAACCTGGGATCTCCTGCTTCCATGGCAGACGCTCTATCCATCTGAGCCACCGAGGACACAGAGGATAGACTACATTCGGACATGTCCGAAAGAACAGATACCATCTTAGTATATATATATATATATATATATATATATATATATATATATATATATATATAGTTAAGGATCACCGGCCACTTGACCATCTTCTTCTTCTGAGCGAATGCACAAACAGTGCCCGGACTCTTACGGGAATCGGCAACGCGCCGCGAGTAATGAGTATAATGGGTGGGGGCACTACGAATGTAGTGCGGGACAATACGTTGAGAATGTGGGTTTCGCGGGAGGCGTGCCAGAGATAAATCCCTGCAGTCGCGCTATCCTCTGTGTCCTTGGTGGCTCAGATGGATCATGGGTAGGGGGGTTGTTAAAGCGTTGCCGGCACGGTAGCTCAGCGTGTTCGGTCAGAGAGCCGGTTGGCCTCTGTAATAAAAAAAAAACTGAGTGGAACGATCAACCCCCGAACTTAACAGGATGTCTTGTGACGTCCGCAACGACCAAACACAACGATCAGATAGAGCGTCTGTCATGTAAGCAGGAGATCCCGGGTTCGAGTCCCGGTCGGGGCACACATTTTCATCTGTCCCCGTTGACGTATGTCAATGCCTGTAAGCAGCTAAGGGTGTTCATTTCATTGTAATTTAATGTATCCACGCCAGAGGCAACGCAACGCCATACTGATGTGGGCGCAGTACTGCCAAGTTCTTTGCAAATTTGACTCGATACTGTGATCAATGAAATAACATCACATACAATCTCAAACAGTGAAGTTTCATTTCGTTTCCTCGTTACCTTCTGAGAGTTTTAAGGTTTATGTCATAGACTGTAGTTGGAACGAACGTGATGCAGCAACATCTCCAAGACAAATGAAATTGTCATAACAAGGCAGGGTCTTACCAGAGAACTTGGGTAATAATCAACTCCCATGTGTCTTAATGTCGACAAAAGACTAATGAAGAATTGCAGAAAAGTGTTGAAGCATAATTGTCGAGATGGTTCATAAGATGGTGAAGGAAGACATCGAGATGCACAGATCTCTGCGTAAGGCACAAAGGTGCACTTACAAAGCTACAGGTTACAAAGTTTTACGTGTAATTTCTTCAAAAGACAGTATACTGTTTTGATGTAGGGGTGTGGAGACTTCTTGGACATGCTATACATTTCCAACTAGTTGAGTACCTGGCGTTGCCTAGGTATGTTCCAATCTTCCACCTTCCATATCTCTCTGTCCATCGCTTCCTTCATGCCCTCTCTGTCCACCGCCTCCACCCCCTCTCTCTTTCCACCTCAACCATCTGCACACTCTCTGTCCACCTCCTTGTGCCCTTCTCCACGTCCGTCTCCTCCGCTCTCTGTGTCCATCTTCTCCTCCCCTCTCTCCCGCTTCATCCCCTCCTCTGCCCTTTCTCTGCTCATCTCCTCATCTCCCCTGTCTCCGTCCATCTCCTCCTCTGCCCTTTCTCTATCCATATCCCCTCCCCCTCTCTCTGCCAATCCTGTCCTGCCCC
The DNA here is from genome assembly GCF_023898315.1 of Schistocerca nitens. NCBI lineage: Eukaryota > Metazoa > Arthropoda > Insecta > Orthoptera > Acrididae > Schistocerca > Schistocerca nitens. The sequence goes on from NC_064621.1 coordinate 52,580,422, forward strand.
TACCTGTGCGTATCTCCTCCTTCCCTTTCCCTGTCTGCCCATTTCCTCCCCCCCCCCCCCTTTCTCTCTCCATGCTAAAACGCTCATCTTAATAGAAGGCTTTTAATACTTAACTCCCACAATATTTCTTCTCATATTGTAACTAATACGTGTACCAAATTTGGTTGGAATCATTTCAAGGGTTTCGGAGAGTCTTTACCCTGCCTTTGTCCGCATAAACACACGTCAGATATATTTCAGATATATTTAACATATTTCACAATTATTTGTATACATATTTAGATTGCATCTCTAGCGAATTTCGCCCTGTAATTTCATTTTCAAGCTGCTTAATGTTATGACGAATTTTCTGAACTATGTGCTGTACAGTGATACAATTTTGCAGGTATATCCAGTGATATACGCAGTTACTGTCTGCATAACGTCTTGCATGATGCAACAACTTTTCATTCATCTCGATATTTGATGTTATATCTCCCATGTGCCGTAGAATGGTATATTTTCGTACATACATTTAGCAGCACATGTGGACACTGTCTGAGAAAAGTTGCGGATAGAGTTAGTAGCAGCGAAGTAATAAACTTAAATGTCTTGCAGGATGAGAGTGTGTTACAAGCATCTCAGTGTTTATTATGTCATAGCACCTGAATTATATGACGTACAATTATATAATTTTGCAGGTACATTCAGTGGTATATGTTAATACTGTCTGCAAAATGTGTCGCGAATGCGGTTAGTAGTAAAGAAGTAATGAATTAAAACATGTCTGAAGCGCCAGTTTTTCTGCATGAACAGCGAAGAGATAGTAAGCTATAAATTTTTTTCCTTACATCATTTTTTGGAGGTTGTCAGAGAGAAAAAGTTTCGTAAAGGTTTAAAATTATGTGTAAGGTTCGTTTCAAGTCACTAAGTGTTTTTATTCTCAAAATACTGGATGACTAACGTACGAATATTTGCACGTCATGTCTGTTTTTTCACTCCCACCCCGACCACTTTGATAGGTAGGTGGTTCTTACCACAACAGCAATTCTTCCCAGACGTATACCAAGGTTGGGTGAAATCGGTCCAGTGGTTTAGGACGTGACGAGGTGAATTGGAACACACATGCGTACATGCATATATATGTTCATCCATTTTTATAATACGAGGGTGGTTCGAAAAGTTCTCGAAATCACCACGAGAGGTTAGCGCTAGCGCAACGGGTTGTTCACGTGATATTCATTGGACTGTAAATACGTGTCACGTCAGTGTTCTAGGAAGAGAGCTGTGACGGTGATGTGTATCTGTTGTTGTTACCGCTTACTGACATGCGAAGATGGAAAAAATCGAGCAGTAATTAAGTAGAGGATCGCTGATTGAAAGTGCGTGAAATTGATCACGTTTGCCAAATGTCATCTGAATTAGAAATGAAAAACTTATCTGCAAGATCGCGTCTCTTGACGCTGGATCAAAAACGCATGAGAATGGATAAATCGGAACAATGTTTGGCCCTTTTAGGAGAAACGAACAAGATTTCCGATTTCACAGAAGAAACTTGGATGCACTACTATACCCCAGAGACAAAACAACAGTCAAAGCAGTGGAAACATGCTGATTATCCGCAACCAAAGAAAGCAAAGACAATTCCTTCGTCGGGAAAGGTCATGGCGTCAACGTTCTGGGATGTGAAGGGGATTCTGTTTGTAGATTATCTCCCCACTGGGAAAACAATTATTGCAACAAAAGATACGCGAAAAAAGGCCAATTTTAGCAAGGAAGAAAGTTATCTTCCATCAAGACAATGCGCGCCTGCTCACATGCGCCGTCACCATGCTAAAATTACACGAACTATGGTATGAATTGTTGCCACACCCGCCTTATTCACCTGATATGGCTCCGTCAGACTTCCATCTCTTCCCAAAACTGCCCGCATCTCGTGGTCGTGCGGTAGCGTTCTCGCTTCGCACGTCCGGGTTCCCGGGTTCGATTCCCGGCGGGGTCAGGGATTTTCTCTGCCTCGTGATGGCTGGGTGTTGTGTGATGTCCTTAGGTTAGTTAGGTTTAAGTAGTTCTAAGTTCTAGGGGACTGATGACCTAAGATGTTAAGTCCCATAGTGCTCAGAGCCATTTGAACCAATCTTCCCAAAACTAAAATTTTTCGTGGTGGACGAAGAATCATTTCAAACGAAGAATTGATAGCCGGAGTTGACAACTATTTTGCAGGCCTGGAGGAAACTCGTTTTCGAGATGGTATCAAGGTACTGGAACTCCGTTGGACCAAGTGCATTAATCTACAAGAGACAACACTGAAAAATAAAAGTTTCAGTGATGTAAGTACTTTTTTCCATTCCGTTCCGAGAACTTTTCAAACCACCCTAGTATGTATGGATGTAGTAGAGAATAGATGTGAGTTCCAAATGCAGAGCTGAAATTATTTCTAGTAGACTTATTCCTACGAGTAAAGCAAAAAATACTAAATGGACAATAGAGAAAGATATCGCAAAATTCTCCAGGGACTTGTTTCTTCATATTTCTCAGAATATTTTTCTCAGTTCGACTGAGTGCGTAATTCATTAATTTGAATGCGTTCGAAGATCTAAAACAAACCATTTCTTAAAATGGAAATATTACAATAGATTTTAGTTGGCGCCAGAGACAAAGACTGCACAGTATGACATGTTCACCTTTGGTTTGCGATTCGCTGACTGAAAACCTTTGCTATTGTGATAGCCAGTTCTTGAAAATCATTCCAGCAGGTTACTAGTTTGAGATTTTACTGACAAGGGCGTAAAATACAACATATATTTGAACGATTTTTCACGATCCTTGTAGTTGCATGAACAGGGGTCTATCATCTCGGAACACAGCATCACCACTGGCAAACAACTATTGTACAACAGGATGAATGTGATCAGCCAACATGGTCAAACACTCCTTGACAGTAATGTGATCTCGCAGATGAACCATGGCACCCACTGAATGACACGATATGGCTGATCAGATCATCGCCGAATCCGCGCAATGTTTCGGGTATGGGATGTAAACTCGGTCAGAAGTTGGGAAGAGTGTGAAACATTTGTCATCCGATAAAATGACTTTCTTCCACTGTTCCATAGTCCAGGTTTTCTGACTTCGTTGTAACGTTTTCCTGTTACGGGCATTTGCATCACTGTGGTGTGATTTTAGAATACCAACACGCCCTGCAATTCCCAGCATACGGAGTTCTCTTCATGTTGGTTTGGTGCTGACTGGGTTCGCGAGTGAGACATTCAGTTATGCAGTGACTTTTGCAGCTGTCGTCTTCTTGTTTTTTGTCATAATCTTCAATGACAGTCTATCACGATCACTCAACACACATTTTCGTCCTCAACGTGATTTAACGGGTGGTGTTTTTCAGTCTCCCTTGTTGTTGTTGTTGTGGTCTTCAGTCCTGAGACTGGTTTGATGCAGCTCTCCATGCTACTCTATCCTGTGCAAGCTTGTTCATCTCCCAGTACCTACTGCAGCCTACATCCTTCTGAATCTGCTTAGTGTATTCATCTCTTGGTCTCCCTCTACGATTTTTACCCTCCACGCTGCCCTCCAGTACTACATTGGTGATCCCTTGATGCCTCAGAACATGTCCTACCAACCGATCCCTTCTTCTGGTCAAGTTGTGCCACAAACTTCTCTTCTCCCCAATCCTATTCAATACTTCCTCATTAGTTATGTGATCTACCCATCTAATCTTCAGCATTCTTCTGAAGCACAACATTTCGAAAGCTTCTATTTTCTTCTTGTCTAAACTATTTATCGTCCATGTTTCACTTCCATACATGGCTACACTCCATACAAATACTTTCAGAAACTACTTCCTGACAGTTAAATCAATACTCGATGTTAACAAATTTCTCTTCTTCAGAAACGCTTTCCTTGCCATTGCCAGTCTACATTTTATATCCTCTCTACTTCGACCATCATCAGTTATTTTGCTCCCCAAAATAGCAAAACTCCTTTACTACTTTAAGTGTCTCATTTCCTAATCTAATGCCCTCAGCATCACCCAACTTTATTTGACTACATTCCATTATCCTCGTTTTGCTTTTGTTGATGTTCATCTTATACTATCCTTTCAAGACACTGTCCATTCCGTTCAACTGCTCTTCCAAGTCGTTTGCTGTCTCTGACAGAATTACAATGTCATCGGCGAACCTCAAAGCTTTTATTTCCTCTCCATGGATTTTAATACCTACTCCGAACTTTACTTTTGTTTCCTTTACTGCTTGCTCAATATACAGTTTGAATGACATTGGAGATGGGCTACAACCTTGTCTCACTCCCTTCCAACCACTGCTTCCCTTTCATGCCCCTCAACTCTTATGCCATCTGATTTCCGTACAAATTGTAAATACCCCTTCGCTCCCTGTATTTTACCCCTGCCACCTTCAGAATTTGAAAGAGTATTCCAGTCAACATTGACAAAAGCTTTCTTAAGTCTACAAATGCTAGAAAAGTATGTTCCTTGTACGTGGTATAAATTGCAAGGGGGCTTAATTAAATATAATGCAAATATTTTTTAATTTTAGTCGCTGTATGTCCGGCTACGAAGTCTCGTAACCGGTTGGCCCTGACTAGTATTAGTACGCAATCTGACTGCATAGAATAACAACAAAGAATGAAAGGAAATTTCCCTTACTACAATTAATTAATAAAGTCCCCAGCAACTATAAAAGTACGAAAAAAAAACTACGGAACAACAAAGCACAAGTGTAACTGTTCTGTGTGTGGAAGTGTGATTCAACGTACACATCTGGCACGGTTCTTCCTCAATAAGACAAGATATTTTAAATACCATTTACACTGAATTAATTAAATAAAACTGAAATACTATAATTGCACATAGAAACCCGAATTACAGTCTAATACATGAACACAAGCCAGATGCTTTGTTGACTGAACCTGTGACCAAGAGGCATTGTTAGTTAGGAAATTAAAAAAAAAAATAAAAAAAATGTTTCTTACCTTCATATATATTGACTAAAAATACACTCTGATCATTACAACATCTCCATTTGAACAACATCTGCTGTCTAGCCCATCAAAACAACTGCACACGACATGGCCTCAAATAGTACAGCTATCAACATCCTCTCAGCAAAGCACTAACCACCACAACTTCTGAACAAGCACTGCTAGTGGAGGCAGCGGAATAAAACTCTTTGGCGCGATCTCTGGCGCTGTGACTCAGTGTAGCCACCTTTCATATGCCCTTCCTCCACGGGCTAGAATTTGATGGTATTTTTGCCAGCATTGGTGGTGAAAACACCACCAAATTCGTCAAAAAAAATACAGACAAAAATAAAAGATAATATTAATAAGTAAATATCACATAACTAGATAAATTTTGGCTTTGCACTGACCCTTCAATAACCTAATATAAAATACAGTAAGGAATACAAATGCTTGCATGCATGTGATTTTAGATAATAGTTTACACAAGTATCATTGAATCAATGGCACCAGCAATGACGAATAGGTGTAGGTAAGAATCTGATAACATTTCATAAACAGTAAATACACAAAAAAATCAGTTTATACAAATATTCACATAAAATCCTTTCAATAGTTCAATAAACAAGTAGCACTCCTCAGAGTAGTTGACAGTTCCAGCAGTAGCACCCAGTAATGGTCAACAGGTGCAAATAGCAGTCTCATAACATTTCATCAGCAGTATTTAAACAGCTCCAACAGTGGCACCCAGAAATGGCGAGCAGGTGCAGACACCAACAAGTGACATCATTTCAGTAGAAGCAGTTCCATCAGTGGCACCCAGTAATGTTGAACAGGTGCACACACCAACAAGTGATATCATTTCAGTAGAAGCAGTTCCATCAGTGGCACCCAGCAATGTTGAGCAGGTGCAGACAGCAACAAATGACATTATTTCAGTAGAAGCAGTTCCATCAGTGGCACCCAGCAATGTTGAGCAGGTGCAGACAGCAACAAGTGACATCATTTCAGTAGAAGCAGTTCCATCAGTGGCACCCTGCAATGTTGAGCAGGTGCAGACAGCAACAAGTGACATTATTTCAGTAGAAGCAGTTCCATCAGTGGCACCCAGCAATGTTGAGCAGGTGCAGACAGCAACAAGTGACATCATTTCAGTAGAGGCAGTTCCAACAGTGGCACCCAGTAATGTTGAACAGGTGCAGGTAACAGTCCATAATATTCACTATCACTAATCAGACAGTTCATCAGAGTTTATCAGCAGAAATTAAACATTTCCAAGTGGCACCCATCATGTTGAACAAGGGCACGTAAAAGTCCATAATATTCACTATCACCAATTAGACAGTTCATCAGAGTTCATTAGCAGAAATTAAACATTTCCAAGTGGCACCCATCATGTTGAACAAGTGCAGGTAGAAGTCCATAATATTCACTATCACTAATCACAGTTCATCAGAGTTCATTAACACAAATTAAACATTACCAAGTGGCACCCACCAATGTTAATACGTGTAAGCACGAACAACAGTTTGAATGCACACACAATTGTTTTTACAAAATATATAACAATGTTCTTACACTAAACATACAAATTATAATAAACACACAAACGATATCAGATAATTGTCATATTAACTATTACAATACACAAATAACAGTAAACCTATAATATTTATGGGTGTCAGTGCAAGCCACAACAAACAAGTAAAATAATATTTAGGAGATAGGTCGGTACCAATTATTTGGGATTAGGAAAGGAAAACACACAAAACACACTCACTCACCTTTCATCCACATATTAAGTACTACAGTGTAATTGAATAGTGTTAACTGTGTAAATGCAATTCTATCAAAATTTGATGTTCAACATGTGTATCAAGTAGTAGTGGCACAGTGTATAACAGTCAATAATAGTTAGTCAACGTCATAGTCATCATGTCAAGACCAATGTTTGCCAAGTCAAATCAAAATCTACGGTTGCTGAACAACTGTCAGTGTGCCAAGATATGCAATTACTTCATCTCTCCAAAAAAAAAAAAGTATATACTGCTCATTGATTTAAAAAAAGTGTGTGTGTAGACAATCTTCCTTCTACTTGAGTGTTCTAGTCTGCCATCTTCATCCTCCTTGTTCCATATAAACCAACAAAAAAACTATGCTCTTCACTTACTTTACCTCTTATCCACCAAAACTCCAATAATCATCAGCATCACATAATCTTAATACTTCAATAATACCTCTTACGTCGATACATATAAACCCTATCATCAATATCATTTACCTTACCTCTTGTCCACCAAAACTCCAATAATCATCAACTTCACACAATCTCAATACCTCAATAATACCTCTTCAATACGTCGACACATATAAACCTTATCGCCAATATCATTTCATTTCCATAACAACTCTTTCCTCTAGTTAGTCTCCTCGAACAAGTACAGATAAAATCCTAGTGCAAACTTCAACTCATCATCCCATACAATCCGAAGACACAATGTCCACACACAACCTCTGTGTAATCCATCTGACCCAAATCTTCTACTCATTATGAATCATAAAATACATTTTGGTTACCTTGTCCATCATTAAATAAAAGAAATGCCTACATGACCTCTAACAGCCTTTAGTTTGAATAACTTTCAGTAAGTAAGTACGAGTACGGAGTGTGTATGATCATAATTTTTCACAGTGTGTACACCATTTCAAGAATCACAGCAAAACAGAAGCAAACATGTGGAGTATTTCTTGTGTCAAGTGTCACTTGCTATTTCAATTGCTCACGAAGAATGCAGTGTAATAGCTGTCAATGGTCTAAACATAGTGTTGGTATGTCATGTCGTTAGCTTCCTTCCTATTAGCATAAATTTATACAGCTTCCATAAAACCTCCAGCTCATGTGACTTCTATGAAGTTTCTTGTACTAATGTCGTTCGTCGAATTATAGCAGTTCATTATCTTATCTTAAAAATATAAGGCACTGAGCGTAAGCAAAACATGCAATAGCGAGTAAATATACCAGTAGAGAACAGAATGTCAACAAGTGGATGCAGCACAATCCCTACAACGAGGCTCTGCCAAGCGAACTATCTATAATTAACACCATACTGTGGCCTAAATTCCATGTTTGTACACCTTATATCAGCATTTCTATATACCAAATTAGAGTATATTTATGGCAACAGAACAGAAATGTGTAAATATGCAATCCATACGCAAAGCAGCAAATATGTATCTTACATAATAAACAGGTCATTAGCATCATATCAGCATAAGCAAATAAATGTTCATATGCACTCTTAATAAGTAAACATGAAGGCGCAAGCAGATAAATCACAAAGTATAACTTACGTACATAACCATATCAGCACAACTAATCAGGTGACAATTATAATTTAAATAAATAAACACAGCTGGCACATAATAAAAAAAATGTGACATCAGTGAAAAAGCATAGCAGCCAAGCGATGCATAGTATACACAAGTAACAACCCTGTTCATTAATAAAACATTGACAAAAATCAGCAAATGTACGCAAGCACGTTGCTTCACAAGTAAATTCATAGAACATAAAATTTAGCAAAAAGTATAAATCACGTAATCGCGAGCAGCAAATTACGTCTAGAAGTACGTACCTAAGTGGAAATATGTTACCTGAAAAATAAACTCAATTATTAGTTACCTTTTTAGTTTGTTAGTTTCTTCTTAGAAATTGCATTCTTCCTGAAAATTTCTCGATAGCAAGTCCTCTTAACGTCGGACACACACAGAATTTACCTGAAGTTCTTAAATATTTTATACAACCGTATCCTGAAAGATACTGAACGATGATAACATAATTTATCAAGTCACTATAGCTTTATACTGAATTTAATCAGAGAAATTAGACTGTATTTGTTTACGGCTGTCAGTGCATTCGCACTGAGCGCTCGATCAGCTGTAGGTACGCGTGACGTAGGAAGTAATTGTTTGCGGTTAACGACTGCCTTGTGCGGCGCGCAGACTTGACTGTTGCTTTGAGTATGTACCGCCGCCGCAACACGGCGCGGTATCCTTGTATTCTCTGCATGTTTACGTATAACCGTTAGTTTCTCAAAGTATGTCATTCCACAAAAATTTTAACGTTCGATATATGATGTATTCCCTCGGAGCGTCGAGATTTAAGAGTTTCTACTTCAACAGTGTTATCATGAATAATTTTGCGAACTCTATATGGACCGTTATAAAGCAGAAAAAATTTGCGACACGAGCCTTTTCCTTTGTGAGACAAACGGTGAGACTTAATTAACACCTTTTGACCAACTGACAAGGTTTTTAAACGACCAGGACGTTTAGCTGATTTCTAGCAGCCGCAGATGCAATATTTTGTAGAGCCAGGTTGACAACTTCAGAATGCCGCAGTTTCCATGTAGGTGGAAAAGGAACTATTTCAGAAATGCGATTTGTCGGTGCTTTATTTTTTAATATCAATATAGGCGGTAAAGAAGTTGAATCATTAGGGAGTTCATTCAGAATGTTTTGAAAAATATGAAGATACTGATCCCACGTTCTGTGATTCTGATGACAATAAAGTGGACACAATTTATTGATTTCCTTCATCCATCTCTCTGAAGCGTTAGACTGAGGGTGAAAAAGTGAAATGAAAATTGGTTTAATCTTACGACGCCGTAGAGTACGAAGCCCAATTTTAGAGCGAAACTGTGATCCATTATCTGATATAACCTTATCAACATGACCCACTTCTTTAAGAAAATGTTTGATGAAAGCGTTAGATATTGAACGAGCTGTTGCTTTGCGTAAAGGTGTAAAACACACATATTTTGATGTCAATTCCACTGCTACCAAAATGTATGCAAAACCATTAGTAGAACGAACCACTGGACCGAACAAATCGACTGCAGCCATGTCCTTTAATTTCGATGGAATGATAGGAAACAACGGTGCTCTGTGAGAAATAGTTGGCGGCTTAGCCTTTTGACATAATTTGCATTTGGCAAGAACAGATCGAATACGTTTTTCCATATTACTGAAGTAGCAATTTTCTCGCAATTTATGAAAGCATTTTCTGGGACCAAAGTGTGCATAACTGAAATGTGTATACCAAATCAATTTATTAACCCACTCATCAGGAATACAAACTAACCAAACAGAGTTGTCGACCGATTTTCGTTTAAAAAGAATATCATTGCGAACTAAATAATACTGTCTAATCGCTACGCTTTCCTTTCTCCTCCACTTCTCCTTAATGTCCTTCCAGATTGGATCCTTATTTTGCTCCTTAGCGATGTCCTGGAGCGAAGACGAAATAAAATTTTCAAACGCAACACCGTGAATATACATCAAACAGTAATTGTTTTCTTTGCAGGTCTCTTCAGCACTTTGTTTCAAACCCACAGGTGCACGTGATAAAGCATCAGCAATAATATTTGAAGAACCCTGTATGTAAACAATACTAAAATCAAATTCCTGTAGATACAGCGCCCATCGTGACAATCTTCCGGTGTAAACCTTAGTATGTCTGCCATACAAAAAGATGCGAAATTTTGTGAAAGCCCAAATAACAGCCAAGGCTTCAAGTTCCGTAATCGAATAATTCTTTTCTGATTTAGAGAGAACACGACTTCCAAATGCAATAGTTTTCTGTACTACAACGCCGTTTTCTTCTATCTCTTGAAATAAATGTGCACCTAGGCATTTGTATGATGAGTCCGTCGCCAAACAAAAATCTTTAGATAAATCCGGATGTGAAAGAAGTGGAGCAGCAACTAAAGCATCACGAAGTTGTTCAAATTCTGATTGAGCTTCCTCATCCCAACACCAATTAGAATTCTTTCCAGATAGTTCACATAAACGAGGTGTGGCCAAATCGTCCAATCTAACAAAGCGTCTAAGAAAATTACAGACACCAAGGAAACTACGAACATCACGTTTTGTGGTAGGAACAGCATAATTACGAATAGCGTCTAGTTTCTCTGGATCAGGAAGAATACCTTCTGTAGAAATAATATGACCAAGAAATTTCACCTGAGAACGACCAAATTCAGATTTTTCCAAGTTCACTGTAATGCCAACTCTTGCAAAAATACGTAATAATGAATCCAAAATTTTGTTATGCTCACTCCAAGAACGTTTAGCAATAAGAATATCGTCAACATATGAAGTAATATTGTCTCGAAGATAAACAGGCAAAATTTCGTTTAAACTACGAATGAATGCTGCTGAAGATACAGTAAAAGTCCAAACGGTAATTTCCGAAATTGGTAACAGTTACCAAAGGCTAAAAAGGCAGTGTATTTTCTACAATCAGGGTGGAGTTCTATTTGCCAAAAACTTGCGCGCATATCAATCGTAGATAAAACTTTAATTCCATGGTAATGTTGAAGAAGTTCATCTAAATTTTGTGGACGGTGAGTTTCAGGAATGATGATATTATTTATCTGCTTGGAATCCCGAACCAAACGAAATGACCCATCCTTTTTAAGAACGACATGTAATGGGCTGGTATAAGGACTGACTGCTGGCTCGATAATGCCTTGATCTAACATGTATTGAAGTTCACTCTTAACCTTGTCTCTGTAAGCCAAAGGAATAGCGTACGTTTTTCCTCGAAATGGTGTGTGTTCTTTTACTTTAAATAAATATTGTAAGCCTTGTATAGTTCCTGTGTGATAACTAAATACTGTAGCATGTGAAGTCAAAATCTGGTGCAGTTCTTGTCTTGCAACGTCATCTGGCACTTCAGCTTTCTTAACCTTTTCATTAATTAATTCTTCGCTATTAAATATATCATCCATCCCGTCTCTGTATCTGTTGTCGTTGTCATGAATGAATACATTGTCGTCATAATACTCAGCGAAAACATCAGAAGTAAGAAACCTTAAACATTTTGTGTCTGATTCAGATTTCGTTAAACACTCGAAAAATTTCAAACATTTCGGCATTCCGGCAACAGTCAAATTCACACTTCCTTCTTTAAAGTTTAAGATTGCCTTATGTGTGTTAAGAAACTCCATACCTAATATAATTTGTGTATTGAGTAATGGGACAATAATAAAATTAGCAGAAAATTCGTATCCTTGACAAATGAAATTTAGGTTGGTCTGTTGTTTGACTTCCACACTTTTTCCAGAAATAGCTCCTCGAATTGTAGTTTTAGAAACAGGTAACACAGAACAAGCAATAGTTCTTACACATATACGAAAAACTGATTCACTAATAACATTCAAAGGGCTCCCAGAATCTAAAACCGCAGTGAACTTATTCTTACCCAGACATACTTCAATAACAGGATTTAAAAATGCGTCTACATTATTTTCCTTTTCGTCTAGCAAAATGTCTCTCATGTCTTCCAGGCGTACGTAGTGTAAAGTCGTAGTGTCATTACTTTCTGAACCGTCTATATTGCTGCCAGAAGCCGAGGCTACAAGTCATTGTCGATTGTTTGCGTCACGTCTTTGATTATTCGCGTCATTTCGCGGATCAATTTCTACGATTTGCACTTGTCTCTCTGAATTTCTGTCACGTGGAGGATGCCAATTAGGTCCCTCCTGTCTGTTACATGTAAATTCTTGGTTGTGTCTGTTATTAAAATTTCTATTTTCCTGTTTATCTGCATGACTACTTCTTGTGTAATTTCGACTGTCACTTCTGAAATTATTGTTATATCAACTACCCTGGTTTTTTTTGTAGTAAAAATTCCTATTATTGTATGAATAATTTCTGTCTTGATGATACCGATTACTGTTTCCGTATGATTGATCATTCCGGTAGGAATTTCCGTTATTATAATTGTCTGTGTAATTTCTGTTAGAACATCTGTTATTGTCATAAGGCTGGTATCTATTGTCCTGTCTGTTTCGTCTGTTATTCACAAAATTACCCATATAACGTCCGTTCCGATCATTATCCCTTCTCTTTGAAAATCTATTGTGATTACCGTTACTGAAAAAATGACAATAAGTCCCGTCGTCGTTGTCATACTCATTTTCTTGTAGCAAAGTCTTAAAATTCTCAATGTCGTCTTTACATCTTCCGGCTAAAGCAATTTGTCGTATGGATTGTGGCAGCTTAGTTAAACACATGCGAATTAATTCAGTCGGGCTATAAGGGCTGGAAAGGAACTGATTCTTTCGAATCATGTCTTCAAAGTATTCTGCTGGCGTGCGGAACTCAGACTGTTTAAAATTACGCTGCATAATAAGACTATGTTTGACTCTGTCTTGCGTGTTTTCGGACCAATATGCCTATAGAAATGCATGATAAAAATCATTTAAATTATTACAATCTCTAATAAGTGCGCGCATCCGCGTCGCCGGTTCGTTTTCTAAATATCCACACATAAATTCCAGTTTGTGACTTAGTGGCCAATTTGGTGGAAGTGCGTACATAAATTGATCTAACCATGAACATGGATGTATGTCATTCTTAGAATTGCGAAAGATCTTAAATTTCCGAACAGTTAAAAAGTGTTTATAGTCAAAGTTTTCTCCTCGTGGCGACAAAGACCTACCGCGTCTGTCCCAGTCCGAATGTCGATTATTGTCAAGTTCACGCGCCTGGCGCTCTCTTCTTGCATCTCGTAAATGAAATAAATTATTTTCTTCAAAGCCCTCTGCTATCTGTGATTGTAAATTTCTTCTGCTGTCTTTTCCTACGATTTCGCCTTCAATTTGTTTGACTTGCTTTTGTAATACCTCAAATTCCCTTTTAACGCGTTCATTAAATTTTCCCTGATTTTCAACATGTTTATTTATGCTCTGGTACTCTTCTGTTTCTGCAAATGGCAATGGACCTGTATCATCTGAATCTCTGTCCCCATGTAAACTAAGATTTGTCAATTTATCTGAAATCTCCTCAACTCTTTCCGATAAGTCACCTATTTTTTCTGTTTATTTACGTCTTCCGTAAGTGTCGCGACTCGGGTTTCAGTATTGACACATTTAGTAGTTAACTGTTCATATTGTTGTGTTAGGTTATTTATTCTGTCATTTGGTACGGATTACTCGATTCTCTCTAATATTTCTTCCTTATCGTGTGCACGTTGTAAATTTAACTTTGAAAATTTTTGTACTAGCACGCGATCTCTTTCTTCCTGTTCTCCATCCTGTTCCTTTTGTCTAATTTCTATTGAAATTAATCTATTATTGTGAGCATTCAAAATCGGTTGTACTTCTTCTCTAATTTCTTTCTTTAATTCATCTTTCATATTTTTGAAACATGTCCCTATTCGTGAGTCTAACTGTGTTTCCATTGTTTCCATCTCTGTTTTAATTGTTCCTGTTTGTGAGTCTAACCGTGTTGCCAAAGTTCCCATCTCTGTTTTTAATTCAGACCCTAACTGTGATCTCAGTGAGTCTAACCGTGTTTCCATTGTTCCCATGTCAGTTTTAATTGTTCCTATTTGTGAGTCTAACCGTGATCCCAAATTTAATATTGCACTCATCAACTGCTCCATATTAACTTGTTCGAAATTCTTTTCAGCCCTAACATTTCCCGCAAAACAAATTTCTTCCGTCAAAGCTGTAAAGCTATCCGTGTTCGATACTATTCCAGAATCTTCTGTCGTTAATCTCGTATTCTGAAAATTTTTTGATTGTGGAAAGTTTTGGACTGGTTCCAGACTATTTTCCCTGCTTATTAAATTGTTTTGTACTTCATAATTCATCATACTGATCTCCTGTGTTGGCGAGTTCGCCATGTTAACAATTTCGTCATTCTCACTATCCATCATTTTTGCCTTTTCCATCGATCGCGTAATCATTTACAAAACATACAAAACTCGTCACCATACGAAAATTACACACAATATGACACTTTATCACCAACAATACCATTCACACGAAATGCTTCCCTCAAACACGATTAACGAACAATTGAAATCTTTATAATTGCACAAAATTGTCAAACGCGTATACAAAACATCAAAAATTAAATTCTGCAGAAATACCATTAGAAGAAAGACAACTACAAATGTACATTACCAAAACTACACATGCAATATAGACTACAATTACTAAACTACAAATTACTACAACAATACTACTATCTGCTATTTTTACTATCAAATGAATTCCAAGGGACGATCCGAAGCAGCGGTCGCCACGTGCAAGGGGGCTTAATTAAATATAATGCAAATATTTTTAAATTTTGGTCGCTGTATGTCCGGCTACGAAGTCTCGTAACCGGTTGGCTCTGACTAGTATTAGTACGCAATCTGACTGCATAGAATAACAACAAAGAATGAAAGGAAATTTCCGTTACCACAATTAATTAATAAAGTCCCCAGCAACTATAAAAGCTACGAAACCAAAACTACGGAACAACAAAGCACAAGTGTAACTGTTCTGTGTGTGGAAGTGTGATTCAACGTACACATCTGGCACGGTTCTTCCTCAATAAGACAAGATATTTTAAATACCATTTACACTGAATTAATTAAATAAAACTGAAATACTAAAATTGCACATAGAAACCCGAATTACAGTCTAATACATGAACACAAGCCAGATGCTTTGTTGACTGAACCTGTGACCAAGAGGCATTGTTAGTTAGGAAATTTAAAAAAAAATAAAAAAATATTTCTTACCTTCATATATATTGACTAAAAATACACTCTGATCATTACAACATCTCCATACGAACAACATCTGCTGTCTAGCCGATCAAAACAACTGCACACGACATGGCCTCAAATAGTACAGCAATCAACATCCTCTCAGCAAAGCACTAACCACCACAACTTCTGGACAAGCACTGCTAGTGGAGGCAGCGGAATAAAACTCTTTGGCGCGATCTCTGGCGCTGTGACTCAGTGTAGCCACCTTTCAAAATTTTCATTACAGTGTTTCTTGAAATACCGAACTTTTTGGCTACCTTGGTTACGGAAGCACCAAGCATAGGACTACCAACAAGTTCTCCACGTTCGAATTCACTTAGATCCGACATAACGCACTGACAACTACATAAAACAGTGTTCTACCATGATCGACAGACGCAAAGTATTGAGGACATAATACAGGTGCGCCGGCCGTTGTGGCCGAGCGGTTCTAGGCGCTTCAGCCCGGAACCGCGCTACTGCTACGTTCGTAGGTTCGAATCCTGCCTCTGGCATGGATGTATGTGATGTCCTTAGGTTAGTTAGGTTTAAGTAGTTCTAAGTTCTAGGGGGCTGATGACCTCTCATGTCCCACAGTGCTTGGAACCATTTTTTGAACAGGTGCTGTTCGTGATCAAATACAACAGGCCACTTGCAGGCTTGGCTAGCACCTCCATTTATATTCAAGCTTGCGTGTCTCGCTGTGTTTCCATATTTTTGCCCAACCTTTGTAATTGGGACGGGAGGACGGCGAGAAGAGCACTCTTTCTCCGTGACTGGACTGTACACATCGAGGAGCGCAGAAAAAGCCGCTTATACTGGTTCTGCCCAGACATCCGGCGGGGATCGCAGCTGTTATCCAGATCTAATCGAGCCGCTTCCCGTACAGACCAAATTACTGTGATGTTCGTGCGTCAGGAGTAGTTGTGCCGCCCCACCGGAAGCAATTGCGGTAATCTAAGTACACATATTTGTTTTCGTAAAAGGAGAAATAATTTACCGCAGCGTTTTTCGTGTTCATTTTTAACAACCGGTTACAAATCGAGGTTTAACTAGAATTAATCATCAACGAAACTGAAAGTTCTCAGCTGACAGGACCGGATTATCGTCTAATTCCTCAGTCTTTGCGGAGCTGTATGGAATGTTCCGACTCGCTTCCGTTCTTTGCACTTAATACACTGTCGGAAAAGAAAACGCTTATCAGTATGACGTTGTACTACGTCTGTTCCAGATGCAT
This sequence comes from Schistocerca nitens, assembly GCF_023898315.1. Taxonomy (NCBI): domain Eukaryota; kingdom Metazoa; phylum Arthropoda; class Insecta; order Orthoptera; family Acrididae; genus Schistocerca; species Schistocerca nitens. The sequence continues at coordinate 52,597,221 of NC_064621.1, forward strand.
GTACTGATTCGTTTAGGAAGGCTATTATAAGGCGATGTATCTATCCCTAGACAAGCTGGCTGACACCTGATGTAACTGATCCTTCATGTCTTGGCCACTGGCAATGGGACGGAGTTGACGCCCGAGCTTGTCCAACATACAATGATCAAGCTAGAACATTGTAACCACCCACCTACAGTCGAAATAAACCCGTCCAGGCGGTAGCAGCGTCCCTTCGCGAGGAGTGACTGCTAGCCAGACACACGCACGTTGCAAGTAGTATAAGAGAGTGTGCTGTCCGTGTGTAGAATGGGGAGGGCGCGCGATCTGAGTCTGAGAGCAGATTGTCATGGCCTGGAGGCTCAGCACGAGCATTTTGGAAACTGCACGACTTGTCGCTTGTTGAAGTAGTGTGGTGAGTGTCCTCAACACGTGGCGAAATCAAGGTGAAATCACAAGACGAAGTGGTGTAGGGCGGGCACACCTATTCAAAAAAGCAGATAAAAATTCACTTGACGCCTTCCTAAGAGGCAATCTCCACTCATTCCAAAATAATAATATAAGAGTAGACCAGGTGTGGCTTAAATTCAAAGAAATAGTATCGGCAGCAATTGAGAGGTTTATACCAAATAAACTAACAAACGACGGAGCTGATCCTCCTTGGTACACAAAACGGGTTAGAACACTATTGCAGAAACAGGGAAACAAACATTCCAAATTTAAACAGACGCAAAATCCCCAGGATTGGCGATCCTTTACAGTAGTTCGAAACTTAGCGCAGAGTTCAATGCGAGACGCTTGTAACAGTTTCCACAACGAAATTTTGTCTCGAAACCTGGCAGAAAATCGAAAGTGTTTCTGGTCGTATGTGAAGTATGTTAGCGGCAAGAAACAATCAATGCCATCTCTGCGCGATAACAATGGAGATACAATCGAAGACAGTGCCGCCAAAGCAGTTTTACTAAACACAGCTTCCGAAATGCCTTCACAAAAGAAGACGAAGTAAATATTCCAGAATTCGAATCGAGAACAGCTGCCAACATGAGTAACGTGGAAGTAAATGTCCTCGGAGTAGTGAAGCAACTTAAATCACTTAATGAAAGCAAGTCTTCTGGTCCAGACTGCATACCAATTAGGTTCCTTTCGGAGTATGCTGATGCATTAGCTCCATACTTAACAATCATATACAACTATTCGCTCGACGAAAGATCTGCACCCAAAGACTGTAAAGTTGCACAGGTCACACCAATATTCAAGAAAGGTAGTAGGAGTAACCCACTAAATTACAGGTCCATATCGTTAATATAGGATTTTAGAACATATATTGTGTTCGAAATTTATGAAGTACCTCCAAGAAAACGGTCTATTGATACACAATCAACATGGGCTTAGAAATGATCGTTCTTGTGAAACACAGCTAGCTGTTTACTCACATTGTTACGACTTCTGCACCAATTGTTAGCAGCAGACACAGTGGTTGCGCCAAAGGCCGAAACGACGTGGAGTTTTACAATTATTTATTGAACTTTCTTTACAATTTCTCCCTCGTCGTCGCTGCCCAGCCCTGCGGATCCCTCTACCTGGCCGCTGCTGTGTAGATTCTCCATCAATGCGCGCAACGCGCGCGGCTGATCGCACTCGGGAGCCTCAGGCCACCAGTGCTCTGCTGAAGCCAGGATGCCCTGTGGTTGAGATGAACTCGGCACCCCAGTACGGGCACGCCCACAGAGCCGCGTCGCCGTGAGGTCAGCTGCCGACGCTTGCCGCACCGGCGGACGGACCACGCGCCGTGGGGCCAGGTTGCCATGAAGTCCGGGCATTAGTCCCTAGTGGCGCTTGTGACCAAGACCGCGCTGCGGCCGGTCCTGCTGGAAGTTCCCGCTGTAGTTAGTCGGCCATGGTGCCGACCGAACTCGGGCCGACCTCCAGAGCTGAAGTTGACATCTGGCGGCGAACGGATGACTCCTGCGAGCTGGAGCAGACTTCCGGAATCGTCACCTACGAAGATTGAACATTCGGACACGGACCACGTCCGTCCTCAGATCCGAACTGCTTCCTAATGGCTTCTGTCTGTTGCCTGCGCTCCACTATTTATATTCGGCAGGAGGACGTTTTTTACCCTTGGTGGTAGCTTTTTGTTACTACTCCCACAGCATATTGCACATAACTCAGCGTGCTGGCCTCACTTCCCACTACTCAGCACTCTCCAGGCTTCGCTCGGCGCTCGGTCTGTGTGCGTCCTTGCGTCAGCCTGTTGGTAGACTGTTGCTGTCAGCAAGGCTATCTGTGCCTGACTACTTCGCAACGCCTCGGTCCATGACGTGCCTCTGTTTTGCCATTCTTCACTGCGTGAAGCAACGCTTACTACAGGTGGCCGCAACAACATGAAGTGCTGAGTGCTATTGACAAGGGATTTCAGATCGATTCCGTATTTCTGGATTTCCGGAAGGCTTTTGACACTGTACCACACAAGTGGCTCGTAGTGAAATTGTGTGCTTATGGAATATCGTCTCAGTTCTGTGACTGGATTTGAGATTTCCTCTCAGAGAGGTCACATTCATAGTAATTGATGGGAAGCCATCGAGTAAAACAGAAGTGATTTCTGGCGTTCCCCAATGTAGAGTTATAGGCCTTTTGCTGTTCCTTATCTATATAAACGATTTGGAAGACAATCTGAGCAGTCGTCTTCAGTTGCTTGCAGATGACGCTGTTGTTTATCGACTAATAAAGTCACCAGAAGATTAAAACAAACTGCAAAACGATTTAGAAAAAATATCTGAATGGTGCGAAAAGTGGCAATTGACCCTAAATAACGAAAAGTGTGAGGTCATCCACATGAGTGCTAAAAGGAACTCGTTAAACTTCGGTTACACGATAAATCAGTCTAATCTAAAAGCCGTAAATTCAACTAAATACCTAGGTATTACAATTACGAACAACTTAAATTGGAAAGAACACATAAAAAATGTTGTGGGGAAGGCTAACCAAAGGCTGCGTTTTATTGGCAGGCCACTTAGAAAATGTAACAGACCTACTAAAAAGAGACTGCCTACAATACGCTTGTTCGTCCTCTTTTAGTATACTGATGCTCGGTGTGGGGTCCTTACCGGGTAGGACTGATGGAGTACATCGAAAAAGTTCGAAGAAAGGCAGAACGCTTTGTATTATCGCGAAATATGGGAGAGAGTGTCACAGAAATGATACAGGATTTGGGCTGGAAATCATTGAAAGAAAGGCGTTTTTCGTTGCGACGGAGTCTTCTTACGAAATTCCAATCACCAACTTTCTCCTCCGAATGCGAAAATATTTTGTTGACACCGACCTACATAGGGTGGAACGAACACCACGATAAAATAAGGGTAATCAGAGCTAGTACGGAAAGATATAGAGGTTCCGCGTGCTATACGAGATTGGAATAATAGAGAATTGTGAAGGTGGTTCAATGAATCCTCTGCCAGGCACTGAAATGTGATTTGCGGAGTCTCCATGCAGATGCAGATTACAAATGTCAGACGTCGTAGAATGGGCAGACTGGTAAAACAGGACATGCGGCGAACATTGGTAGAACTAGCACCAGACTTTAATGCTGCACAGAGCACAAGTGTGTCTGAACACAAAGTGCAGGAACACTCCTAAAAATGGGCCTCCGCAGCATACGACCCATGCATGTGCGAATGTGAAGAACACGACATAGGTATTTACGACTGAAATGGGCACGTGACCATCGGCACTAGACGCAGGCGCAGTGGCAAAGAGTTGTATAGTCTGATGAATCCCGATACCTTCTTCATCATGCCGATGGGAGGCCGCAAATCCGTCGTCTTCAAGGAAAACAGCTCCTTGACACCTGTATTGCGGGACAGAGACAAGCTGGCAGCGGCTCCATTATGTTGTGGAGAACATTCCTGTGAGCATCCACGAGTCCAGTGGAGCTCGTGCAAGGCACGATGACGACCAAACAGTATCGTACACTGGTTGCAGACCACTTCCACCCACTCATAACAATCATGTTTCCTGATGGCAGTGGCATTTTTCAGCAACATAATGCACCATGTCACAAGAACACGAGTGGACTGGAATGGTTCAACGAACGCAGTGGCGAGCTCCAGTTGACGTCCTGCCCTACCCCCCCCCCCCCCCCCTACCCCCAACTGACGAGAATTAGGTGACTTGGAAGATGTGATGCCAGTTCCCTCAAGCGACTTACCAAGGCCTCATTGCTTCCATGCCCTGACGCGTGGCCGCTGTTATCCGTGCCAGCTATTAGGTAGGTGGTAATAATATTCTGGCTTATCAGTGTGTGTTCTATCGGTTACAGATCTGGGGATGTTGCTGGCCTTAGTAGCACCTCCTCATCGGGCAGACAGTTCATAGAGGCACGTTTCATGTGTGGATGAACAATGTCCTGTTACGTGGCAGTGTCAAGTGACAGGTAGCACACGAGGACGCATGATCTTCGTAATGTAAGCATTAAACCATCAGAGTTCGCTTAATTGGTACCAGCCGTACCTGAAGTCCACGGCTGTGTCACTTGTAAGAGTGGGACCTCTCCCCAGACTGCTGCCATGTTCGGCGACGGTGGTCATCCGGGGTACTGCAGAGCAGCACTTCATCTCCAAATACAATGAGACGCCATTCATCAGCAGTCCACGCTTGCCAGTCACACCACTCCAAATGCAGCTGTTTTACGGTGGTGTTAATGGTAGTCTACGAATGGGATGGTAATCCTCAGCTCGGCCACTGCTAGTCTCCAATGGTGTGGGACGGTACCAAATGTTACATGGAGTCCATTACTTGTCCTCAGATGGCAGCCGCATATGTGAAGGGGCTATGACCTGCACGGTGCACAATACGGCGATCCTCCAAAGTGATGGTCATCCATGGTCGACTCGAACTTCGACGATGAGTATGCCAGACATCATGTTTCCAAGCAGTCCAATATCCGAACAGTGCCACATACGAATGCCCCGCAAATCTGGACATAACACGATTCTGCCAGCCAGCCAAAATAAGGTCCACAGTGATTCTCAAAAAAATGGTTCACATGACTGTGAGCACTATGGGACTTAACTTCTGAGGTCGTCAGTCCCCTAGAACGTAGAACTACTTAAACCTGACTAACCCAAGGACATCACACACATCCATGCCCCAGGCAGGATTCGAACCTGCGACCGTAGCGCTCGCGTTGTTCCAGACTGTAGCGCATAGAACCGATCGGCCACCCTGGCCGGCCACACAATGGTGCTCCTTTCAGAGTCCGTCAAGTGCTGATAATACTGTCCCACACGAGAGCGGTATCTCTCCGTGTCTTTCACAGTGATTATCAACATCTGCCCCTGTTCGCACCCATTCTATATCATACCAGGCGTGCTAACAACACTAAATACGAACAATGCTAATGCATTCTGGTGGCTGTTCTACCTGTCACCGAGAATTGCAGCTCTAATCATTTACATACTCGTCGATGGTGTGTATGTGCACGAAGTTACACTGACACTTGAGAATTTCTTCAGTGTTCTTTACTTTTTTTGTCAGACAGTGTACGTTGAGTTAACAGAAATGCCGGGAAGGTCGCACTGACAGCAGAAAAGTTTGACGGTAAAACAGCAAAATACAACTGTCTGTTGGGAAGAAGAAACAATGCCTTCACAATGAATATAGCAGTAATAGCTTGACAAAGTGTTTGGTAAAACATTTCTGCGTGTCGAAGGAATCACTAAAAATTTATAAAATTTATGTACAGCGTGACTGATGATAAAAGAAATAATGCAATAAAATTTCAAAGTAACACATTGTCTTGTTCAGTGCCCAATAAGCACTGTTGTGAGAACATCATTTTGAGTAGGAAATCTTTGACGAGAAGCGGGCGAGACTTACGCGACACGAAAAAAATTAAAATAACGAATTTCACTGTTCTACATCAACTGGGTAAAATACTACATTAATTTGCGCTTATTGTCAGATTTATTTCATTTCCAGTCTGCTAACTGATGATGTAAGACTCTCAGATCCAAAGATCGCATTCATTCATTCATTCACACGTCGTCTTTAGCAAATTCTATTACGAAGCAGAGCCTTCAGGGGCTTGAAACGAGTCAAGTTATACGAGGGTTGACTGAAAAGTAATCCATCCACCTTCGTAACTCTTCAACAGTTGGCAGCATTGGTATGCAGCAGGTATTGGCTTGTTCCGTAGCCTCTTCTCTACAGCTCTAGTTGGCGGGAAGTCTTAGTATTGAACGGTTGTGTTGTTACAGTGTAAAGTATGGAACCCTGCGCAGACGGTCGGTCACTGTGATTTAAGCAACGTGCAGTCATTGCATCCTTGACAGCAGAATGTGTCACCCCAAAGGAGATTCATCAGAGAATGAAAGCAGTTTATGGTGATTATGTTGATGTAAGTCCTGTGCATCGTTAGGCGAGTAAGTTTAAAGATGTTGAGGTGGGAACAACTGACCTGCGTGACAAAGAAAGAGTTGGACGTCCTGTGACAGCAATTACCGAGTTTCATAAGCAAAATCTTGACAGATTGACTCAGGACGATCGTCGTATCACTCAGAGAGAAACTGCAAGCACAATCGGCATTTCACAAGAACGTGTGGGTCAAATTATTACTTTGCTTGCCTATCGGAAGATCTGTGCACAATGGATACCCCAGATGCTGACTCCTGAAATGAAAGCGCACAGACTTGAAATTTGCCAGGAACTCCTCTCGCGTTACGTGAATGAAGGTGACGCCTTTCTCCATTCAATTGTGACCGGAGACGAAACGTGGGTACACCATTACGCCCAGGAGACGAAACGTCAGCCTATGGAATATTGACAAAAAGACTCGCCCCAGAAAAAGAAATTCAAGACGCAGCCCTCAGCTGGAAAAATCGTGGCCACAGTGTTCCGGGACGCAGGTGGTGTTATCCATGTTGACATCCTTGATCGTGGAACAACAATAAATTCAGAGCGTTACATCACAACGCTGCAAACTCTGAACGACGGCTAGCTAGGGTCCGAAAGGAAAAGGGAAATGTTTGCCTGCAGCATGACAATGCCAAACCACACACTTCACGTGCCACCACAGCAGAACTTCAGAGACTGAATCTCACCACCGTATGGCATACTCCATACAGTCCAGATTTTGCAACGTCTGACTTCCATCTGTTCCCGATAGTGAAAGGCGATCTGCGGGGTCATCATTATGCTTCTAATGATGACATTGAGCGAACTGTGAGACTGTGGTTGCGGAAACAGAGTGTCGACTTCTTCCTTGATGGCTTCAGAAATGTTGTTCATCGTTGGCAGAAATGTATCCAATTGGCTGGTGATTATGTGGAAAAGTGAATATCGGTAAACTCACATTCTAAGGATTATTTCTGCCTTTGATTTATTAAAATATTCCCATACAAACCCAGTTAATGAAGATGGAGGCATTACTTTTCATTCAAATCTCGTATATTAGCAGCCAGAAGCAGCTATTGCACGTTACTTCTGTAATGTACACTAACGGATGGGTCCAACCTGGAGGAAGGAGTTTTATTTTTTATATGTTTATTTAACCTGATCTGACTGCGCTATCAGGCCTTTCTTACATCGAACCAAGGTTTCACACATACAGAAAGCTTATCTGTTACATCATAGTTACCTAAGAAATAATGTTAATACGACAGCAGGTATTAAAATGATTTGAGTGTCTGAAGTGGCAGTTTGGTTAAATTATACTGTGAACTAATGAAGCTAATATTGGCATTACTTGTGCTAATGTACCTGCAGCCACTAATAATAGTGATAATAGCAATAATAATAATGATAATAACAATAATAACCGTGACATTAATAACAATAGTGATAGTGGCATATGTAAGAAGAATTTGTGGGTCATCAAAATGTATGTTTTCTGATATAGCGAGTTCTGAGAAAAGGAAATTTGAGGACGAAGAATACTGGGAAACATAAGGAAGAAGAATACTGGGAAATGAGGAAGATCAGGTTGGAAGGAGGGATGTACAATGGTAATGGGTGCGTTCAGTGACAATGGTAATCTTATTGTTGCTTTAGTAGATATGTCATCACCTAACTTCTGAAGCTGGAGATGTTATTTAGTTCTCTAATATAATACCGGGATCCTGCTTCTGAGAAGGATCTCGAGAAGGTGGCTAAACGATGGAGTGCGAGAGAAATCTCTCTGTGGTGGGGACGGGTGTTTCTGCCGTTAAGGCCGAGGAGAGATATGAGGGACAGTGTTCATTGATAGTACAGTAGAGATGTAGTCTGGGTAATGTTTTCATGGCATTCCCTGGGTGATCTCATCATTCTGGAAGGTACAGTAGATCAACACAAATATGTGTGTGTCCTTGGGGATCGTGCCCATCCCTACATGCAGTTTGTTTTTCCTTGGCACGATGGCATTTACACCATGTGATCAAAAGTATCCTCAGATCTGGCTGAAAATGACTCACAAGTTCGTGACGCCCTCCATCGGTAATGCTGGAATTCAATATGGTGTTGGCCCATCTTTAGCATTGATGACAGCTTCCACTCTCGCAGGCATACGTTCAATCAAGTGCTGGAAGGTTTCTTGGAGAATGGCACCCCATTCTTCACGGAGTGCTGCGCTGAGGAGAGGTATCGATGTCGGTCGGTGAGGCCTTGCACGAAGTCGGCGTTCCAAAACATCGCAAAGGTTATCTATAGGATTCAAGTCAGGACTCTGAGCAGGCCTGTGCGGGGATGTTACTGTCGTGTAACAACTCCGCCACAGGCCGTGCACTATGAACAGGGGCTCGATGGTGTTGAAAGATACAGTCGCCATCCCTGAATTGTTCAACAGTGGGAAGCGAGAAGGTGCTTAAAACATCAATGTAAGTCTGTGCTGTGATAGTACCGCGCAAAACAACAAAGGGTGCAAGACCCGACCATGAAAAATACGACCTCACCATTACACTACTGCTGACGACTTTTACTGTTGGCACTACACACGCTGGCAGATAGCATTCACCAAGCATCGCCACATTGTGTACTGTGACTCCACTCAACGTTTTTACACTGTTCAATCGTCCAATGGTTAGCTCCTTACACCAAGCGAGGCGTCGTTTGGCTTTTACTGGCGTGATGCGTGGCTTATGAGCAGCCGCTCAACCACGAAAAATAAAAAAAAATAAAAAAAATTGCTCTGAGCACTATGGGACTTGATATCTGAAGTCACCAGTCCCCTAGAACTTAGAACTACTTAAACCTAACTAACCTAAGGACATCACACACATCCATTCCCGAGGCAGGATTCGGACCTGCGACCGTAGCATTATCGCGCTTCTAGACTGAAGCACCTAGAACTGCTCGGCCACACCGGCCTGCGCTCAACCATGAAATCCAAGTTTTCTTACCTCCCGCCTAACTGTCATAGTACTTGCAGTGCATCCTGATGCAGTCTGGAATTCCTGTGTGATGGTCTGATAGATGTCTGCCTATTACACATTACGACCCTCTTCAACTGTCGGCGAGCTCTGGCAGTCAACAGACGAGGTCGGCCTGTGCGCTTTTGTGGCGTACGTGTCCCTTCACGTTTCCACTTCACTATCACATCGGAAACAGTGGACCTAGGGATGTTTAGGAGTGCGGAAATCTCTAGAACGGACGTATGACACAAGTGACACCCAATCACCTGACCACGTTCGAAGTCTGTGAGATCTGCGGAGCGCCTCATTCTGATCACTCACGATGTCTAATGACCACTGAGGTCACTAGTATGGGGTATCTGGCAGTAGGTGGCAGCACAATGCAGCTAATATGAAAAACGTATTTTTTGGAGGTGTCCGGATGTTTTTGATCACTTACATCTACATTTACATTTATACTCCGCAAGCCACCCAACGGTGTGTGGCGGAGGGCACTTTACGTGCCACTGTTATTACCTCCCTTTCCTGTTCCAGTCACGTATGGTTCGCGGGAAGAACGACTGCCGGAAAGCCTCCGTGCGCGCTCGAATCTCTCTAATTTCACATTCGTCATCTCCTCGGGAGGTATAAGTAGGGGGCAGCAATATATTCGATACCTCATCCAGAAACGCACCCTCTCGAAACCTGGACAGAAGGCTACACCGCGTCTCTCTTGCAGAGTCTGCCACTTGAGTTTGCTAAACATCTCCGTAACGCTATCACGCTTACCAAATAACCCTGTGACGAAACGCGCCGCTCTTCTTTGGATCTTCTCTATCTCCTCCGTGAACCCGATCTGGTACGGATCCCACACTGATGAGCAATACTCAAGTATAGGTCGAACTAGTGTTTTGTAAGCCACCTTCTTTGTTGATGCACTATATTTTCTAAGGACTCTCCCAATGAATTTCAAGCTGGCACCCGCCTTACCAACAATTAATTTTATATCATCATTCCAAATCGTTCCGCACGCATACTCCCAGATATTTTACAGAAGTAACTGCTACCAGTGTTTGTTCCGCTACGATATGATCATACAATAAAGGATCCTTCTTTCTATGTATTCGCAATAGATTACATTTGTCCATGTTAAGGGTCAGTTTCCACTCCCTGCGCCAAGTGCCTATCCGCTGCAGATCTTCCTGCATTTCGCTACAATTTTCTAATGCTGCAACTTCTCTGTATAGTACAGCATCATCCGCGAAAAGCCGCATGGAACTTCCGACACTATCTACTATGTCATTTATATATATTGTGAAAACCAATGGTCCCATAACACTCCTCTGTGGCACGTCTGTAAAGGTCTCTCCATTGAGCACGACATGCTGTGTTCTGTTTGCTAAAAACTCTTCAATCCAACCACGCAGTTGGTCTGATATTCCGTAGGCTCTTACTTTGTTTATCAGGCGACAGTGAGGAACTGTATCGAACGCCTTCCGGAAGTCAAGGAAAATGGCATCTACCTGGGAGCCTGTATCTAATATTTTCTGTGTCTCATGAACAAATAAAGCGAGTTGAGTCTCACACGATCGCTGTTTCCGGAATCCATGTTGATTCCTACAGAGTAGATTCTGGGTTTCCAGAAACGACATGATACGCGAGCAAAAAAAATGTTCTAAAATTCTACAACAGATCGACGTCAGAGATATAGGTCTATAGGTTTGCGCATCTGCTCGACGACCCTTCTTAAAGACTGGGACTATCTGTGCTCTTTTCCAATCATTTGGAACCTTCCGTTCCTCTAGAGACTTGCTGTACACGGCTGTTAGAAGGGGGCAAATTCTTTCGCGTACTCTGTGTAGAATCGAACTGGTATCCCGTCAGGTCCAGTGGACTTTCCTATGTTGAGTGATTCCAGTTGCTTTTCTATTCCTTGGACACTTATTTAGATGTCAGCCATTTTTCCGTTCGTGTGAGGATTTAGAGAAGGAACTGCAGTAGCGTCTTCCTCTGTGAAACAGCTTTGGAAAAATGTGTTTAGTGTTTTAGCTTTACGCGTGTCATCCTCTGTTTCAATGCCATCATTATCACGGAGTGTCTGGATATGCTGTTTCGAGCCACTTACTGAATTAACGTAAGACCAGAACTTCCTAGGATTTTGTGTCAAGTCGGTACATAGAATTTTACTTTCGAATTCACTGAACGCTTCACACATAGCCCTCCTTACGCTAACTTTGGCATCGTTTAGCTTCTGTTTGTCTGAGAGGTTTTGGCTGCGTTTAAACTTGCAGTGAATCTCTCTTTGCTTTCGTAGTAGTTTCCTAACTTTGTTGTTGACCACGGTGGGTTTTTCCCGTACCTCACAGTTTTACTCGGCACGTACCTGTCCAAAACGCATTTTACGATTGACTTGGACTTCTTCCATAAACACTTAACATTGTCAGTGTCGGAACAGAAATTTTCGTATTGATCTGTTAGGTAGTCTGGAATCTGCCTTCTATTACTCTTGCTAAATAGATAAACCTTCCTCCCTTTTTTTATATTCCTATTTACTTCCATATTCAGGGATGCTGCAACGGCCTTATGATCACTGATTCCCTGTTCTGCACTTACAGAGTCGAAAAGTTCGGGTCTGTTTGTTATCAGTAGGTCCAAGATGTTATCTCCACGAGTCGGTTCTCTGTTTCATTGCTCGAGGTAATTTTCGGATAGTGCACTCAGTATAATGTCACTCGATGCTCTTTCCCTACTACCCGTCCCAAACATCTGAGTGTCCCAGTCTATATCTGGTAAATTGAAATCTCCACCTAACACTATAACATGCTGAGAAAATTTATGTGAAATGTATTCCAGATTTTCTCTCAGTTGTTCTGCCACTAATGCTGCTGAGTATTAGTTTATCAGCAGGACAATGCAAAGTATAAAATTGCTCACATTGTACGTGCTTTACTCGAAGAGCACCTGGATAAGTTTGCCTTACTCCCCTGGCCACCCAACTGCCCGGAATTAAACCCAATCGACAAACTGCGGGATCACCTCTCTCGGGCAGTTCGCGCCTTGTTTCCTCAACCGAGAAACCTTCAGCAGCTGGTCACTGCACTGGAGCCAGCGTGGCTCCACGTCGCTGTCGGTACCTTTCTGAACATTGTTGACTCTCTTCCAGCACGTGAAGCAGCGGTCCGCGCTGTGAAAGGTGGTTATTTAGGCTTTCGACAGGTGGTCACATTAATGTGACTGGACAGTGTACAACTTAATTCTCTAGATAAGGATGCACAGTCTACACCCAAATTATTGATCCTTTGACATTGTGGTTCTGAACTGCACAGTTCATCCCGAATTTACTCTCATTATTAATCATAAATATCACGAACGCGTACCTGTGTGTGACCTCATAAGTGTAAGAATTTCTAGATCCCTGAAAAGGCTTCTGCAGTAAGTTCCGTTATCAGCTTTCCACATTTGTCTTACCGACGCTCCTGTGAAATAAATACTTTTTTGACAATGTTTGCAGGCCACAGAAGATTATGCAATGTAGTCTAGCAACACAATGAGAGACATTTCAGAGCTCAAAGAAGACCCAACTTTGCTCACTGGTTAGCGTGTCTATGTGTACGTGCTTCCAAGCTGATCATCCATCTCGATACCCACGCACTTCACACGTGTGCCAGATCTCTTCTTATGGTATCTAAAGTCATCTTGTTCACGATTACATGAGTGTTTGTAAGATTTAAAGTTAAACTGTTTGTGTTGAACCAGTTCCGCACCTGTTCCATCATTCTCATGGCTGGGTCTTGTATAAAAATGTTTGGGCGCTTTATGAGCATACCTGTGTCAGGAGCTAACTTCACATTTCTTGAAGAATCTCCAAATGTACCGGGAAAATCACAAAAGTAGGTCTAAAGCAGACGCGTATCCTGAGGGACACCATACTGAATGCTTCCTTACGCTGAATTTAGTCTTATTCCCATCGTACCATTTGATAATGTGGCGATCTGTTCTTTGTGTTGCGGGGAATGCCTTTAAAGCCATACTGTATTATTTTCCTTGATTTACACAATTGAACCCCGTGGCACGATGAAAGAAAATGGCGAACAAGATTATTTTTTCTCGCTTGGTTCTACCAGAACTGAGTTCATGATGTCATATATTTTACGACAGCCAAACTGAGCTCTTGTTAAAGGGGTTGTTATCAGAGGGGCGGTTCATTATTTATTTGTAATGTACCTTCGCAGAAGTTTTTGAGAACACGGGAAGGAGTGAGACTGGTCTATAACCCATCGTCATTTGTTTATTTTCATTTGTAGAAATGAGTGTAAAAGATACGTAACGCACCATATAAGTTTTTTCATATTACACACGAAGTATCTCTTCTTCTACTGTCAGTCTGTACTACATTCCACGACTTTAACTGCAATTAGCCCTCGCTATTGTTCCTAATTACTTCGCACGTTACGAATGCTACCGCAATGTCTTCGTTAAATCCTATCGGCATTTTATTCAGCAGCCATAGGAGAGTGCAATAACACTCACTTATGTCGCTGGACAGGGAGCGTGCAGCTATTCTTACAAGTGCAGTGTAAACCTCAAACCTCAGAATCTCACAAAAATGTTCTGAGGTGACCAAAATCATGGGATTGCGATATGCGCATATACAGATAACACAACTGGCCATTAAAATTGCTACACCACGAAGATGACGTGCTACAGACGCGAAATTTAACCGACAGGAAGAAGATGCTGTGATATGCAAATGATTAGCTTGTCAGAGCATTCACACATGGTTGGCGCCGGTGGCGACACCTACAACGTGCTGACATGAGCAAAGTTTCCAACCGATTTCTCATACATAAACAGCAGTTGACCGGCGTTGCCTGGTGAAACGTTGTGATTCATCTTGTAAGGAGGAGGAATGTGTACCATCACGTTTCTGACTTTGATAAAGGTCGGATTGTAGTCTAATGGCGACTGCGGTTTATCGTATCGCGACATTGCTGCTCGCGTTGGTCGAGATCGAATGACTGTTAGCAGAATATGGAATCGGTGGGTTCAGGAGGGAAATACGATTCGAATGGCTCTGAGCACTATGGGACTTAACTTATAAGGTCATCAGTCCCCCAGAACTTAGAACTACTTAAACCTAACTAGCCTAAGGACATCACACACATCCATGCCCGAGGCAAGATTCGAACCTGCGACCGTAGCGGTCGCGCGGTTCCAGACTGAAGCGCCTAGAACCACTCGGCCACTTATCCGCCGGAGGGAATTACGGTTCGCCGTGCTGGATCCCAACGGCCTCGTGTCACTAGCAGTCGAGATGACAGGCATCTTATCCGCATGGCTGTAACGGATCGTGCAGCCACGTCTCGATCCCTGAGTCAACAGATGGGGACGTTTGCAAGACAACAACAATCCGCACGAACAGTGCGACGAAGTTTGCAGCAGCATGGACTATCAGCTCGGATACCATGGCTGCGGTTACCCTTGACGCTGCATCACAGACAAGAGCGCCTGCGATGGTGTACTCAACGACGAACCTGGGTGCACGAATGGCAAAACGTCATTTTTTCGGATGAATCCAGGTTGTGTTTACAGCATCATGATGGTCGCATCCGTGTTTGGCGATATCGCGGTGAACGCACATTGGAAGCGTGTATTCGTCATCACCATACTGGCGTATCAGCCAGCGTGATGGTATGGGGTGCCATTGGTTACACGTCTCGGTCACCTCTTGTTCGCATTGACGGCACTTTGAACAGTCGACGTTACATTTCAGATGTGTTACGACCAGTGGCTCTACCCTTCATTCGATCCCTGCGAAACCCTACATTTCATCAGGATAATGCACGACCGCATGTTGCAGGTCCTGTACGGGCATTTCCGGATACAGAAAACGTTCGACTGCTGCCCTGGCCAGCACATTCTCCAGATCTCTCACCAACTGAAAACGTCTGGTCAATGGTGGCCGAGCAACTGGCTCGTCACAATACGCCAGTCACTACTCTTGATGAACTGTGGTATCGTGTTGAAGCTGCATGGGCAGCTGTACCTGTACACGCCATCCAAGCCGTGTTTGACTCAGTGCCAAGGGCGTTATTACGGCCAGAGGTGGTTGTTCTGGATGCTGATTTCTCACGATCTACGCACCCAAATTCCGTGAAAATGTGATCACATGTCAGTTCTGGTATAATATATTTGTCAAATGAATACCCGTTTATCATCTGTACTTCTTCTTGGTGTAGCAATTTTAATGGTCAGTAGTGTAAAAGGACAGTGCATTGGTGGAGATGTCATTTGTACTCAGGTGACTCATGTGAAATAGTTTAGTGGCCGAAGTGGCCGTGCGGTTAAAGGCGCTGCAGTCTGGAACCGCAAGGCCCGCTACGGTCGCAGGTTCGAATCCTGCCTCGGGCATGGATGTTTGTGATGTCCTTAGGTTAGTTAAGTTTAACTAGTTCTAAGTTCCAGGGGACTAATGACCTCAGCAGTTGAGTCCCATAGTGCTCAGAGCCATTTGAATCATTTTTTTTTGAAATAGTTTCCGACGTTATTATTGCTATACGACGGGAATTGACGAAACCCGGAATGGTAGTTGGAATTAGACGCATGGTACATTCCATTTCGGAAACAGTTAGGGAATTCAATGCTCCGAGATCCACAGTGTCAAGAGTGTGCCGAAAATACCAGATTTAAAGAATTGCTTCTCACCACAGACAACAAAGTGGCCGGCAGACGGCTTTCATTTAATAACTGTGAGCAGCGACGTTTGTGTTGAGTTATCAGTGCTAGCGGTCAAGCAAGACTGCGTGAAATAACCACAGAAATTAATGTGGAACGTAAAACGATCGTATCCTGTTGGACTGTGTGCTGAAATTTGTCGTTGATGGGCTCTAACAGCAGACGACCGTCGCGAGTGCCTCTGCTGACAGCTCGACGTCGCCTGCACCACCTCTCCAGGGCTCGTGGCCATATCGGTTGGACCCTAGACGAATGGAAAGCAGTGGTCCGCTCAGATGAGTCCACAGTTTAGTTGGTAAGTTCTGATGGTAAAGCTCCAGTGTGGCACAGACGCTATGAAGCCATGGTCCCAAGTGGTCAACTGTGCAAACTGGTGGTGGCTCCATGACGGTGTGGACTGTGCTTATATGTAATGCCCTGGGCCCACTGATCCTAGTGAACCGACCATTGACTAGGAATGGTTATGTTAGGCTACTTGGGGACCGTTTCCAGCCATCCGTGGACTTCATCTTCCCAAGTAACGATGGAATTCTTATGGATGACATTGAGCCATGTCACCAGGCCACAACTGTTCGCCGTTGGTTTGAAGAACATCCTGGACAATTCGAGCGAATGATGTTGTTACCCCGATCGCCAAACATGAATCCCATCGAATATTTATGGGACAGGACAGTTCGTGCACAAAATCCTGCACCTGCAACACTTTCGCATTTATGGATGGCTATGGATGGCTCAGTATTTTGCAGGGGACTGCCAACGAACGGTTGAATCCACGCCACGCCGAGTTGCTGCAATGCGCCGGGCTAAAGGAGTTCCGACTCGATATCAGGAGATATCACATGACTTTTGCCACTTGAGTGTCATCTAGTAGTATAAATCACTCGCCCCGAAAACAGTGGATGAGCCATCGAATGCGAAACTGTGCGTCTCAACACGAGAGACATTTGAATAGTCGTCTACTCTAGGACTAAGGCAGCTACTCTGATAACACAAAGAACCAAAATGCCCGTACGGTAAGACGTAGGATACACCGAAGGCAACAAAATATTGCCAGGCTCTTGATACGATACGTACTTCTTTAGACAATGTGGACGACAAAATAATTAATACTTTCTCAACAATTCAGTATGTGATCTTGTTGTTACACATCCATTCCTCAATGCCGCCAACCAGTGTTGTCATTGTTATGGTATTCAGTCCGAAGGCTGGTTGCTGCAGTTCTCCACGCAAGCTTCTTCATCTGCAATTAACTATGGCAACTTACATCCTCCAGAATCTGCTTACTGTATTCCTACGTAGGTCTTCCACTGCAATTTTTAGCCTCTACCGTTCTCTCCATTACCGCACTGACAATTCCTTGATGCGCCAGGATGTGTCCCGTTAGCTGAGCCCTTCATTTAGTCAAGTTGTGTCAGAAACACTGCTTTTTTTACCTCCAGTTCGATACAGTACCTCCTCATTAGCAATTCCATCTAGTCATCTAATCTTCAGCATTCTTCTATAGCACCACATTTTAAAAGTTTCTATTATCTTTCTGTCTGAACTACTTTTTGTCCACATATCAGTTCTGTACAAGGCTACACTCCATACAAATACCTTTAGATAAGGCTTCCCAGATTTATGTTACATGTTAACAAATTTCTGTGTTTCAGAAATGATTTTCTTGCTGTTGCAAGGAGCCTAAACAGCTAAGGTCATCAGTCTTCAAAACATCTGCCAGGATGGGATCAGTGAACCCCATCTGTCTGCACATAAATTCTGTGTGCAAGTGTGACAGAGTTTTCTGAATGTTTGTGTAGCATGTATTTGAGGCACGACGTAGGTGACAGCCCAGCATTCACCTAGTTGCATGTGGGAAACCACCTAAAAGCCCCATCCACGCTGAGCGGCACACCGATCTTCTTCGCTAATTCACAGGACAGAATCGAACCGGGGTCAGCGCACCTCTCCATCACCGTAGCGGGCACCTTAACGCGCTCGGCTATCCAGACGAGTTTGCTGTTGCCAGCCTGCATTTTATATCCACCGTACTTCGGCCACATTTAGTTATTTTGCTGACCAAATAGCAAAACTCACCAAATATTTTTAGTGCCTCATTTACTAATCGAATTCCCTCAGCATAGCCTCATTTAGTTACATTACATTCGATTACCCTTATTCTACTTTTGTTGAGGTACACATCTTATAAACTCTACTCAAGACACTATCCATTTTACTCAACTGCTCTTCCAAATTCATTGCAGCCTCGGTCAGAATTATAAAACCAGCAATAAACCCCGAAGTATTTATTTTTTCTCCCTTGACTTTATTTGTATGTCCACATTACTCCTTAGTTTCTTTTACCACTTGCTTAATGTACAAATTGAATCACACTGGGTATGGGCTACAACCCTGGACGCCAGTTTCTAAACTGCTGTTTCCCTTTTATGTCCTTCGACTGTTACAAGTGCGGTCTAGTTTCTGTAGAATTTTTAAATACCCTTTCGCTCTCTGTATCTTAACACTGATATGTTCAAATTTCCATTTGTATTCCAGCCTACATTGTGAAAAGCTTTCTCTAAATCTACAAATGCTATAAACGTAGGTTTGCCTCTCTTCGACATAAGTTGTGATGTTCAAATGTGTGTGAAGTCTTATGGGACTTAACTGCTAAGGTCATCAGTCCCTAAGCTCACACACTACTTTACCTAAATTATCCTAGGGACAAACACACACACCCATGCCCGAGGGAGGACTCGAATCTCCGCCGGGATCAGCCGCACAGTCCATGACTGCAGCGCCTGAGACCGCTCGGCTAATCCCGCGCGGCGTCATAAGTAGTAAGGTAATTATTACCTTATGAGTTCCTAGATTTCTCGGGAAATGAACTGGTCTTCTCCAAGGTCGACCTCTACAGCTTTTTCCAATCTTCTGTAAACAATTCGCACAGATATTTTGCAGGAATGAGTTATTAAACTGATGGTTTGGTAATATTCACACCTGTGAGTACCTGCCTTCTTTTGGAACTGAAATTAGTACATTATTCTTGAAATCTGTTGGGTATTTGGCCTGTCACGTATACCTCACACACCAGATGGAATACCATCCCGGAATTTGCCTGAAGCGACTTCGGGAAATCACGGAGAACCTAAATCAGGATGAAAGGACGCAGGTTTGAACCGACGTCCTCCCGAATAGGAGTCCAGTGTGCTAACCACTGCACTATCTCGCTCGGCATTAAGAATTTTATAATCTTAAACAGCTATTTTTACTGCGCGAAATGTTTGGTCGAAGAGTGGAAGTCACACAAGTGACAGCAAAGAGAAGGAGAAAAGGGGAAAAAGTACAGCGCCGCGTGGGATTAGCCAAGCGGTCTACGGCGCTGCAGTCATGGACTGTGCGGCTGGTCCCGGCGGAGGTTCGAGTCCTCCCTCGGGCATGGGTGTGTGTGTTTGTCCTTAGGATAATTTAGGTTAAGTAGTGTGTAAGCTTAGGGACTGATGACCTTAGCAGTTGAGTCCCATAAGATCTCACACACATTTGAACATTTTGAAAAGTACAGGGAGTGGGAAAAAAACGCAAACACGAAAAAGATAACACATTGCCATGCCTAAAACGGTGTTGGGAAACCTTTGGCGTTCAGAAATGTTTCCAGAACTCGACGTCTCGGAATGGTCCTGTATGGTTTTCCAAGTTTATGTTGTACCATTAATCCTGCAAAACCAGTAGCAAGTTCAGGTAGCGATGACGGAGGTGGATGGGGATCATGCAACATTCTCTCTCAGGAGAGCAGAGAAGGCTCAATAATATTGTGGTCTGGTGACTTTGGTGGCCAGGGGAGATACGACAATGCATCCTCGTCCTCACAAAATCGGTACTGGACGATGCCAGCTGTGTTAACAGAATCCGTGTCGTCTTGGGGCACAACATCGCCATTGGGGAACAAACGGTGAACTGTGGGATGGAGCTGATCAGCCAAAATGGTCACATAATCCTTGGCAGTAATGCTACCATGCACAGCAACAATGGGGCCCACGGAGTACCACGATATGGCTGCCCAAATCATAGCCGGTCCCGCGCCATGTTTCACTCCTGGGCCGTAAATTCGGCGAGAAGTTGGAGACAGTGACAAAAAGTACTCGTTAGACGAAATTTATTCTTCTATTGCTCCACTGTCCAGGTTTTATGATACTGGCATCACGTTTTCCTGTTTCGGGCATTTGCATAATTGATGAGTTGTTTTGGAATTCCAGCACGCCCTGTTGTTCTCTGCTCCCTTCGTGTTGTTTTGGTGCTGACAGAGTTCGCGAATGCGACATTCAGTTATACAGTGACTTTCGCAGCTGTCGTCCTCTTATTTTTCGCCACATCCCTCTTCAATAACCGTCTGTTACAATCACTCAACATACACTACTGGCCATTGAAATTGTTACACCACGAGGATGACGTGCTACAGACGCGAAATTTAACCGACAGGAAGAAGATGCTGTGATATGCAAATGATTAGCTTTCCAGAGCATTCACACAAGGTTAGCGACGGTGGCGGCACCTACAACGTGCTGACATGAGGGAAGTTTCCAACCAATTCCTCATACACAAACAGCAGTTGAACGGCGTTGCCCGGTGAAACGTTGTTGTGATTCCCCGTGTAAGGAGGAGGAATGCGTACCATCACGTCTCCGACTTTGATAAAGGTCGGATTGTAACCTATCCCGATTTTCGTTTATCGTATCGCGACATTGCTGTTCGCGTTGGTCGAGATCCAATGACTGAATACGGAATACGGAATCGCTGGGCTCAGGAGGGTAATACGGAACGCCGTGCTGGATCCCAACGGTCTCGTATCACTAGCAGTCGGGATGACAGGCTTCTTATTCGCATGGCTGTAACGGATCGTGCAGCCAAGTCTCGATCCCTGAGTCAACAGATGGGGCCGTTTGCAAGACTACAACCATCTGCACGATCAGTTCGACGACGTTTGCAGCAGCATGGACTCACAGCTCGGAGACCATGGCTGCGGTTACCCTTCATGCTACATCACAGACAGGAGCACCTGCGCTGGTGTACTCAACGACGAACCTGGGTGCACGGATGGCAAAACGTCATTTTTTGGGATGAATCCAGGTTCTGTTTACAGCATCATGATGATCGCATCCCTCTTTGGCGACATCGCGGTGAATGCACATTGGAAGCGTGTATTCATAATCGCCATACTGGCGTATCAACCGGCGTGATGGTATGGGGTGCTATTGGTTACACGTCTCGGCCACCTCTTGTTCGCACTGACGGCACTTTGAACAGTGGACGTTACACTTCAGATGTGTTACGACCCGTGGCTCTACCCTCCATTCGATCCCTGCGAAACCCAACATTTCAGCAGGATAATGCACGACCGCATGTTGCAGGTCCTGTACGGGCCTTTCTGGATACAGAAAATGTTCGACTGCTGCCCTGGCCAGCACATCTCCAGATCTCTCACCAACTGAAAACGTCTGGTCAATGGTGGCCGAGCAACTGGCTCGTCACTACTCTTGGTGAATTGTGGTATCGTGTTGAAG
This sequence comes from Schistocerca nitens, assembly GCF_023898315.1. NCBI lineage: Eukaryota > Metazoa > Arthropoda > Insecta > Orthoptera > Acrididae > Schistocerca > Schistocerca nitens. The sequence goes on from NC_064621.1 coordinate 52,618,837, forward strand.
CTGCATGCGCAGGTGTACCTGTACACGCCATCCAAGCTCTGTTTGACTCAATGCCCAGGCGTATCAATGCCGTTATTACGGCCAGAGGTGGTTGTTCTGGGTACTGATTTCTCAGGATCTATGCACCCAAACTGCGTGAATATGTAATCACATGACAGTTCTAGTATAATATATTCGTCCAATGAATACTCGTTTATCATCTGCATTTCTTCTTGGTGTAGCAATTTTAATGGCCAGTAGTGTATACCTGAGTCCTGGCTCTGACGTAGCAGATGACGTTTCTTCTGTTTCCCTGTATGCTGTGTAAATCTTCGATACGGTGCCTCTTGAAACACCAAAGACTTCGACTACTTTGGTTACAGAAGCACCCGCCATACGGCCACCAACAACCTGCCCACCTTCGAATTCACTAACTCTGAGATTATGCACTAAAAACTATTCAGAACGTTGTTCTAAGCACGACTGAGACTTGCAAAGTATTGGGGGTCGTGGTCAAGTACAACCGCGCCACCCGCATTTTTGAACAAGCATGCATTTTCGGGGTGCTTCAACATCTTTATCCAATCCGTGCAACTCCGCACAAATGCGACGCTGGTTACCGACACTTGTGGCCGCAAGGAGGCGGCACCGGCCCGCCACGTGCTGTGGAGCGTTCGGCAGCGGAACAGATTCCCACGGGGGCGTGCGGTGGTCACGATTGATGTGGGGCCTGGCCTTCGAGCGCAAGCGGACGTGCTTCTCACAGCCGGGGCCGCCGCCGCCGCCGCCCACATAATAGCTTTAATCTGGCGGCCCACGTAATCTATTACGTTACTGGAACAGGTTAAGTCACACTCTCCGCCTCTGTTTCTTCCAGCCACTACTTTATCGCCGCGCAGTCTCTGTTCTCATACATTAGAAACACGCAAGAAAGGTATGAGTGAAAAGCAGATACTCTCCTTTCGTGACGCTGAAAAGATTTTCTTCGAGTGACAGCAGGTCGACGCTTGTCACCCAAGACTTTAATTCTTCATTCTAACGAAATGGGTTCCATGCATAGGCATAGCAAGAGAAGGGGACGGGTGGAGGGGGCAGCGTGAAGGGAGGGGGAGAAAGTGTAGGCGGGGACAAGAGGGGGGCACTTGCCCTCTCCTGGAATTTGGGGTACAGACTTCTTCATCACTGCAGAATTTTCTCTGCATCTCCGGGGGTCATCGTCTGGGATTTTACTAAATCGTGGATTTGACATTTCTGAGGACGACGGTAAATACCGTGGCTCTACCTGTCACTACCTAGCCCCGAGAGACGGAATTAACAGCCCACATGGTTCATATGGCTCTGAGCACTATGGGACTTAACTTCTGAGGTCAACAGTCCCCTAGAACTTAGAACTACTTAAACCTAACTAACCTAAGGACATCACAAACATCCATGCCCGAGGCAGGATTCGAACCTGCGACCGTAGCGGTCGCGCGGTTCCAGACTGTAGCGCCTAGAACCGCTCGGCCACTCCGGCCGGTGCACACATGGTGCTGAGGCCTCGTGGCTGAGGTCGCATTCCCGCTTCGCACGCCGGTCGAGAAGGTTTCGCCTGTTCCCGCCCCTATCGTTGGGTGCGAGAGCTTCCGTGTTTGTCCTCGGTGTCGTGTGAGTCGCTGAGAGCATCACATCGTTGTTTGTCTCTCTGCGCCTCTTGTTTGTGATTCCATATTGACGCGGCGTTGTCTTGCGCTGTGTAGTCGTCCATGGCTCCCAGGCACATTCCACGCACAGGTCAGTTTTAGTTTTCACAAGTCCACGCGTCGTGTGCAGCTGAGTTCATTAGAAACTATTAATTGGCTTATAGATACGATCAAGGTCATTTCAGAACAGGTTTACACCGCTTACTTCTATTCTGAATCCTATGTGTGTTCTGTCAAGTTCGTAGCCCCGTTTCTGGTTGACAGGCTTCTTTTACTGCACGGACATCAAGTCCCTTTCACTTGTCGCCATGGCTCTAACAGCATGGTTATTCTGGAGAACGCGGAGGTAGAGTACACGAATGTTAGGGTGTTTAACCTTCCGCCTGAAGTTGATGTCAGTTGTCAAGACCGTTGCTTCTGTTTGGGGATTCACGGAATATACGGCGGGAACGCTGGTCCGCTCAACATTGTTTACAGTTTTATTTCGGATTTTGATACATGGATATGATGGCCAAATGGAATACTCCCTCTTATTTGCAGGTATTTGGATTCTGGGTACATACAATTTACACAGGACAAGCAGGAATCTATTTCATGTGTAATGACAGAGGACACCTTGCAAGCTAGCCTATGGTGGTGGCAGTTCTCCGTCTGCCAAACGAATAAAAAGTCGTAACAACCACACCCAAGAGGTGCCACATTTATCGACAGCGAAAGGAAATCTAACATTAAACAGTGACCCCTGTGTCCATCACCCCTGACTTAGTTAACTAGACATAAAATTGATTTAATTGCATCAAATCCTCAACCCGAGCGAGGTGGCGCAGTGGTTAGCACACTGGACTCGCATTCGGGAGGACGACGGTTCAATCCCGCTTCCGGCCATCCTGATTTAGGTTTTCCGTGATTTCCCTAAATCGCTCGAGGCAAATGCCGGGATGGTTCCTTTGAAAGGTACGGCCGACTTACTTCCCTAATCCGATGAGACCGATGACCCCGCTGTTTGATCTCTTCCCCCAACCAACCCAACCCAACCCCAAATCCGCAACAAAATAGATGTCATCTTAGGGAATCAGAATGAATGTCATTGAAAAATTAATAACAAGGACCTACGGTGTCACAAAGAGATTTATTAACTAATATCAAGGTCAAGAGAGAACAAACATATGAGCAGAAACTTCAGCTGTGTAACATTTCATTAACATGAACTCCGGCTGGTTAGCAATAGACTTGGGGAACCTAACTGGAATTTACGTGTAAATGAGACTGGCTACTGTTAGTGGAAGGATGCCAGTCTAAGCAAGCACATTCTGCTGTATCGTTCCACTGATTGGTCTCTTGTGTCAAGCATGCAATTAAGCATGCAATGGGCACTGGGAGTGTCTACTGCGAGTACAAGGCTGGTATGAAAAAAGATGGTCGTAAAAACGATTGATAGGCTTCTGAATTTGCTGAAGCTACCTAACATTACCGATACAGCCGGTGAAAGACGAGGCGCTGTCGTCTGCATGCAGGCACTGCTGAAGCTTCGTACTTACAACTAACTGCTCTCTCCGTATAAGTGGAAGAGCTCTAGCGACTGTACTCTGTGACCGTCTAGAAGCAAGTCCCTCCCTCTCCCTTTTTGCTCAAAACCTTCCAAAAAACAGCCGTTCCCCACCGATGTTCTCGAATAAACCTATCATGTCCCAGCAGTGGCTACTGTGCGAATCATGTTTTCTAGCAAGGAGACCCGATCTTGACAAACTGCCTATTGGCTTCTGTCTCGGGTTCTTCGGCCGACGTTCATCTAATGATTTTTCTGACGTTTCGCCAGCACGAGTGGCTGGCATTGTCAAAGCTTCACCCTCCATTGCCGGTGGTGAAGCTTTGACAATGCCAGCCACTCGTGCTGGCGAAACGTCAGAAAAATCATTAGATGAACGTCGGTCGAAGAACCCGAGACAGAAGCCAATAGGCAGTTTGTCAACAAGTGGCCACGAAAGCCTTAACAATTTTGTAGACCCGATCTTCCTCAACCAATCACAGCAGTGCAGTACACATTCTGTTCTCTGAGAAAACACAATGCTTGGAGGTCCTGCAGCCAAACCCCCGGCGCATTTCAAAAGATGAGGGAAGCTTCCTAGTGAAAACAAGCTCCGTCTCGTCCATAAAACGATAAGGGGGGCGCCGATTTGGCGAGGCGCGGCGGCATCTAAGGAACGGGACATCCGGAGAAGTTGTTCGTCCCGCCTCAGAGGGTATGCTGTTCTTGTAGTAAACACATCAGCCAGGCGCCAGCCCAACGCCACTTTACCTGGATCTGCTCTCGGGATAAAGAGACCAGGCTCCCACACTACGTCCAATCGCTAATAATGCGGTTAGGCTGGCACCAGGATGCCCGGCGCCGCCGGTTTCTAAAAAACTGTCATTTCGCATTCAGCCACGGCGTTCACACCCTCTTGCCTGGCCGACAGTGGAACAAAGCTGACCTCCAGAATGGCGGCCCATAAACCACTGCACGTTTCGGTGACTCCAAAGGAATCCACGAACTGACTTGCTGCTCGCAGAGAAGTCTAAACCTGCCCCTAATGCAACGACCACCTCCGCGTCCAAAACTCTGTCTCTGTAGCCGAGTTTAATCCATATAATCATATACAACCGTTCGCTCGACGAAAGATCCGTACCCAAAGACTGGAAAGTTGCACAGGTCACACCAATATTCAAGAAAGGTAGTAGGAGTAATCCACTAAATTACAGGCCCATATCGTTGACGTCGATATCCAGCAGGATTTTAGAACATATATTGTGTTCGAATATTATGAATTACCTATTGGCACACAGTCAACATGGGTTTATAAAACATTGTTCCTGTGAAACACAACTAGTGTAAGTAGGCTGTTTAGGTTTTTATGTTGGTAACGTCACGTAGCGCTCTGTATGAAAATCACTGGCTGTGCTGCGTGCAGTCTGTGGCTGATTGGCATTGTTGGAATATTTTCTATTGTATTGGGCAGTTGGATGTGAACAGCGCGTAGCGTTGCGCAGTTGGAGGTGAGCCGCCAGCAGTGGTGGATGTGGGGAGAGAAATGGCAGAATTTTTAGAGCGGACGATCTGGACGTGTGTCCGCCAGAAAGAGTAAATTTGTAATACTGGATATATATATATATATATATATATATATATAATGACTTTTGAACACTATTAAGGTAAATACATTATTTGTTCTCTATCAAAATCTTTCATTCGCTAACTATGCTTATCAGTAGTTAGTGCCTTTAGTAGTTAGACTCTTTTATTCAGCTGGCACTATTGGCGCACGCTGTATTGCAGTAGTTTGAGTAACGAAGATTTTTGTGAGGTAAGTCATTCATGAAAGGTATAGGTTATTGTTAGTCAGGGCCATTCTTTTGTAGGGATTTTTGAAAGTCAGATTTCGTTGCGCTAAAAAATATTGTGTGTCAGTTTAAGCACAGTAATTCATTAATTTTGATAAGGGGAGGTTTCACTAGCTCTTTATTCACATGAAGTGCTGAGTGCTGTTGACAAGGGATTTCACATCGATTCCGTATTCCTGGATTTCCGGAAGGCTTTTGACACTGTACCACACAAGCGACTCGTAGTGAAATTGCGTGCTTATGGAATATCGGCTCACTTATGTGACTCGATTTGCGATTTCCTGTCAGAGAGGTCACAGTTCGTAGTAATCGACGGAGAGTCATTGAATAAAAGAGAAGTGATTTCAGGCGTTCCCCAAGGTAGTGTTATAGGCCCTTTGCTGTTCCTTATCTATATAAACGATTTGGGAGACAAAAATGTGTGTGAAATCGTATGGGACTTAACTGCTAAGGTCATCAGTCCCAAAGCTTACACACTCCTTATCCTAAATTATCCTAAGGACAACACACACACCCATGCCCGAGGGAGGACTCGAACCTCCGCCGGGATCAGCCGCTCAATCTATGTCTGCAGCGCCTTAGACCGCTCGGCTAATCCCGCGCGGCTTGGGAGACAATCTGAGCAGCCGTCTTCGATTGTTTGCAGATGACGCTGTCGTTTATCGACTAATAAAGTCATCAGAAGATCAAAACAAACTGCAGAACGATTTAGAAAAAATATCTGAATGGTGTGAAAAGTGGTAGTTGACCCTAAATAACGAAAAGTGTGAGGTCATCCACATGAGTGCTAAAAGGATACACGATAAATCGGTCTAATCTAAAAGCCGAAAATTCAACTAAATACCTAGGTATTACAATTACGAACAACTTAAATTGCAAAGACCACACAGAAAATGTTGTGGGGAAGGCTAACCGAAGGCTGCGTTTTATTGGCAGGACACTTAGTAAATGTAACAGACCTGCTAAACAGACTGCCTACACTACGCTTGTCCGTCCTCTTTTAGAACACTGCTGCGCGGTGTGGGATCCTTACCAGATAGGACTGACGGAGTACATCGAAAAAGTTCAAAGAAAGGCAGCACGTTTTGTATTATCGCGAAATATGGGAGAGAGTGTCACAGAAATGATACAGGATTTGGGCTGGAAATCATTAAAAGAAAGGCGTTTTTCGTTGCGATGGAATCGTGTCACGAAATTCCAATCATCAATTTTCTCCTCCGAATGCGAAAATATTTTGTTGACATCGACCTACATAGGAAGGAACGATCACCACGATAAAATAAAGGAAATCAAAGCTCGTACGGAAAGATATAAGTGTTCATTTTTTCCGTGCGCTATACGAGATTGGAATAATAGGGAATTGTGAAGGTGGTTCGATGAACCCTCTGCCAGGCACTTAAATGTGATTTGCAAAGTATCCGTGTAGATGTAGATGTACTACTGCTACTCAAGTCACGCAACTACTGTGAGACCAATCAGTGGTTTACACTAACCCTAATCATCAATCAGGGAAAATTTCGATACACCAAAGGCCAATGAAATTGTGTGATAATCACCAAAACAAAATGAAAGGGAGGTGCCTGATGGGTATTACCACTGCAGTGGACAGCCCAGAACGCACCGCCATCTTTCAGCCTCTGGAGAAATCTCCCACATTGTATTACGGTGTTACAATATAATTCTGAATAACGTTAAAGGCTAACTTTAGGGGATCTGGCTCTCCAAGTGACAGCCATTGTGCCTAACCACACTTCCAAGGGACAAGGCAAACCATTGCATGATGGTCCTAGCGCATTTCCGCTGTTAGCCTCGCGTCGGAACTTCGCGACTGAAGCTTCCGCATCGCTACCACCTTCAAAACAAGCATATACGGACGCAAGATGGTGAGGAATCGGACGATTCCTCTTCGCTTCTCAGCTCCACTAAAAGGATTCCGGTGGAGGTGGAATGGGAACCTATACGTGGCCTTAGTGACAGTACTTGTGTCGTATGATAGGAATCTCTTATCGACGCACCTGACTTGTACGCCTGGTGAGTGAGATACGCCTCCTTCTCTTATTTAGGTGTTCGTATGAACGTGAATGTGATCACTCCCAAATAAATGATGAAACGTAGGAGTTTGTCACATAAGCTGCAACAAATGAACGCAGCACTTTCACAGTTTTCGAAGTTTTGACTCTTCAATTCCTTTCTTGTAACACTGTTCACGCCCGTTTATTTGTTGTTTCCATTTCCGTGGTATCTCGCCTGCTGTCACTATTCATCACATTTACTTGCGACGGTAACGTATTGTTACCACATGGCGCATATTCTACGGCCGAGCGAGGTAGCCGCGAGGTCTGGGGAGCCTTGCCACGGTTCTCGCGGCTCGCCCCGTCGTAGGCTCGAGTCCTCCTTCAGGCATGGGTGTGTGTGTTGTCCTCAGCGTAAGTTAGTTTAAGTTAGATTAAGTAGTGTCTAAGCCTAGGGACCGACGACCTCAGCAGTTTGGAACCCGTAGGAACTTCCCACAAATTTCCAAAATTTCCATATTCTATGACCAGTGTATAGTATGACAAATGCCAAGATTACAGAAAGAGAACAAACATTTCAATGACCGGACGGACAGTTCATAATGTTGTGAAAAAAAAGTTGGCACCTGGCAGTTTTGAACACGGCTTGCCTGCTTGCATTCCAACACCGCCGTTGCTGTTTGAGGCTGCTGTTTATTGCATTTTTTGTTCTTGGACCGTCGACTGTTTATATTTTGCTCTTTTCACAGTTCAGTACAACCTCTTCCGCTTTTCATGCTTGATTTGCGTTCAGTTTTTGATGGGCTATCTACTGGAACATGTACTGAGGGGCTGCTATGGGGAGTTTCCCATGTCAGCGCCTCAAAAGGATTACTGTACGACAAAATTCATAACTTAATATACTATAACCCACAAAATAGGTTTACTGACAGTGCAACTTTATCATATACTGATATCAGATCTAATTTTACTAAGGCATATAGTAAGTGAATTAGCATATCTGAGGAGTGTGCTATCATGTAGCAGGATTTATGCCGAGCAAACGGGGATAAAAGTGTGTCGCACTGAGTTACCACCTGGTGGCCCTGACGCAAACTTCGAGTTGAAAGGCAAGGGCTAGCTGTGCACATCATGAACCGTGTACATTATTTATCGATTCCGTGTGTATTTGGCCCATAACGGGCTTACATCACTCAAGTTTCGCATGCGCAAAAGCTCATTAAAACGTGCACAACTGGAGGTGTGCTGGCGACCCTGGTGCCAAGTTTCACAGAGTCTAGAGAAACAGCAGCGCGCTATATTTAAGTGCCGTATTTTTCAGATTGCAGCACCTATGTTAAACAGCATATAAAGAATAATAACCAATAAATGCGCAATATGTCCAAAGTTAGGGTGTTCACATGTGAGCCGTGGTAAAAATTGCTGTTTTTGAACAGCGCGCCGCCGCGCGTCGTGTGAAACAGTCGCCCTCCGTTTTTGGCGGTGGCGCCGTGCAGTGCAGCACACATTCTGTTCTCTGAGAAAACATCACACAATGCTGCAGCCAAACCCTCAGCGCATTTCACAAGATGAGGGAAGCTTCCTAGTGAAAACAAGCTCCGTCTCGTCCATAAAACGATATAGTGGCCGCCGTGGCAATCGCAGCTTTGGTGTCTCCCTCTGGTGGGAAAGGGGAAAGGTTGCCTGTTCATGTGCATTTAAGGGGCGCTATGAGCTCGCCAGTTCGACCAGCGCGCCCCCTCCGGGGGGAATTGAAAATCAATAAAGGAAAAAAAAAAAAAAAGAAAAAACTCGCCAGTTCGTCAGTCTGGGTGAGTCTAGAGTCAGTCTGGGGTCTGTCTCTCGTCCGAATTTGTGGGGCAGTTAGTGTCTGTCTGTCGTCCGCAATGTTAGTATGTCTTTCGTTCGGATCAATCTTTAAAGCCGGATAAATGAGAGTCTTTCCACTCCGCCAGTAAGAGAACTCAGCGAGTGCTCGCCCGGTCGGGGCTTAGTTCCTGCATCTGAGTCTGCATGTTAGGTCGCCAGTCTGCTCGAGTTGCTCAGGCAATGGTCATTGGCGGTTGGATCGATCGGTTGGTCGGTCGCGCACTGAGACACAAGATGACTTGTTCGCCTTGAGCGTCGGCGCATGTGAGGTCGCCACGTGAGTCCAGTGGGCCGCGCCGTATAGCGAGGGGTAGTGGCTTCGCGGCCGACACGAGAGCAACAGGAGTCAACCCACGACATCGGTCTGGCCGGTGCGAGCTGCGACGCCGTGAGACGGGAGATCGGCGCGCCTTCCTGTGTCCGTTGAAGCGGCTGGCAGCGGACGGTTCGGGAGAGCGATTTGGGGATGCTGCGCCAGGTCTTCTCCAGAAATCGCAGTTTATTAGGCGTTAAGTGATTGGTGATATGTTGTTTCATTTACTTGTTAAATTCTACTTGTTTTCTTGGTGAGGTCACCAGCCGCTTTGTTTTGGAATCGTCCCACCATTCTTCTCCCTTTGCCCACCCGCGGGTAGGTTGTTATTTATGAATTGGGTGGTCCGTTTTTCCCCTGTGGAGTAGGGGCGGGTTAGAGCAATCTGCGGTTCGGGTTGTTCGGTAATCTCCCTATCAATCTGCCGTACGTTAGTAGCTGCCTCGTCATGTTTGTCGGATTCGGTGTGCTAACGAATTCATTGCTTGGAGTGTAACGGCCTAATTTCTGAAATATGTTTTTATCTTACCTATCATCTTGAGAGGCGGTATATGTGTACTGTTGAGCATGTTAACTCGTTTGACCAACCTTGTATAATTTTATATAAGATTGCATTTCATGGGCTTTTATTTAAATGGTCATTTTAGTATATAAAGTTCCCACCCTTCCACCGTAAGACTTTTCTTAGAAGTTAAAATCAAGTTGCACCTTCGGTGGCAAGTTAATCTTTTAATTTTAGTGTTTTGTACCATTTCCATCCCTCCTGGGGTGCATAGTTTGTGTGCTTGTGTGAATCGTTAAAACTTTTAGTTTAAAGTAATCTGGTGTGTTGCAGATTTGCATCAGTGTAGTCTTTCAGAGGTTGTTGTGAGCGGTCGTGACTACGGCCGTGTCAAAACGGAGCGGCAAGGTTGTCAGCCCGAAAGCTCATACACTCAAAAATTTGTTTCTTTCTGCCTCTGAATAAATTGTAACTTGGTATTTAGAGGATGCTTTCTACTTATAATCTTAAATCTGTTTCTTTAAAAAAACGTTTTTAGGAATAAAATTTCCATTTGTTGAAAGGAATTTGATTATGATTTCATCAGTTACTCCCTGGCAACTACTTCCACGCTCACATAGTGTGATTAAATGTGTTAATGTTCTTGGTGAATCGCTAGTAAATAAAATAAAATTTTAAGAATATTCTTTGCAGATTAAATCCACGGTTCGACATGCACTTATGTTCTTACACAGCTGCCGCCACTGGTCTTGCATCCACTTTGTGACGGTGCCAGACAAGCTCACTCACGGATTACAGATGAGCCGGACGGTGTGGCCGAGCGGTTCTAGGCACTTCAGTGTGGAACCGCACGACCGCTCCGGTCGCAGGTTCGAATCCTGCCTCGGGCATGGATGTGTATGTTGTCCTTAGGTTTAAGTAGTTCTAAGTTCTAGGGGACTGATGACCTCAGATGTTAAGTCCCATAGTGCTCAGAGCCATTTGAACCATTTGAACGGATTATAGATGTCCGCCATGTTAAGATGAAGCATCTTCATTTAAAGGGTCAATAATAGGAAGGGCACAGGACGCGAACAAAATCTCGCTCCTTCCTACAGGATGGACTGACCTCCTTGTATCACCTAATCCCGTTGCGGACGGATCGCAAGCGAGCATGTATTACGTCCCTTACTCACACCGTTGGTCAGATACTGATATACCAACGTAATTACTTTACCGACCTTTATGATGACTGTGGTACTGATACGATTGTCCCTGGTTACTCCCGCACTAAATGATGCCTTTCTAAATGCCTTTACTTGCGATGATATATATCGCATATCGTTGATTTACCATCGCAAAAACCGCTCGGACTCGACGATATTCACAAGGAATTTTATGTACATTTTTGGCCTCTTGTAGGTGATACCATTTTGACGCTGGTAAATGAGGTGATCCGGGTGTTTGATTCCTGACCCCCTTCAAGGTTGGTGAAATCGTCCTATTCGCAAGACAATCGCACGTCCAGACAGTGATCAATTCCCCCTGATCACACAACTCAATTTCGGTTACAAAGCTGTCGCCTAGGTGGTTAATAGCCGTTTGTCGATACTGCTAGAGAAAAGTTTTGCTGTTCGCCAAACCTGTGTGCCTGGGCACATGATTCTGACTTCTGTAATGGAATTCCGCGACGTTGTCTTGGTGGCTGCACTGACTTCATTCTCTGGAGCCTTGCTTTTTATTGAGTTTAATAAGACATTCGACTGGGTCAGTTACCGCTCTTGATGCGTGTCAGTTATTGTGCTATCTTTCTACTGGTATTCACGCATCTGTCGTAGTCAATGCGACAAATTACTCCCTAGATCACCATCCGATGAGGCTTACAGCAGGAGAGCCCACTCTCCATGTCGCTCTTTTTTCTTTTCCTTGGAACCTCTGCTTCGCCGTATTGATGATCAAGTAAGTGGCTGGAAGATATAAGGAGGAACGTTCTCGGTTCGAGCGTACGCGGATGATGTTATGGTATTGCCACGTCATGTCGATGATATATCCTTGGTCAAGGACGTACTGGATTCTTTTTGTTCTCTCTCTGCGGCCCACAATAATGAACGGAAATGTACCCTATTACCGTCGCATTGTCATTCCGTCAGCAAAGATTGTTGCTCGCCACAAATCGTTGGGAATCATCGGGGATCGCTGTTTGATGAAAATGGCTGCACTAAATTGGCGCAGAAGGTGATTAATCGAATTCAAGGGACAATTCGTGAACACAAAATCGTATTTTCCGACTTCGGTATGATGTTGCAAGGCCCCATCCCGTTGGAGAGTTGAGACTTCCCAATATAAAAGTGAAGGCTTCAGTATTGTTTATACGGCGTACCGTTTGAACGTGTACTCGAGCAGCTCATTCTGTCAACCCTCGCGGGCCGGTGAGGTCGAGCGGTTCTAGGCCCTTCAGTCTGGAACCACGCGGCTGCTACGGTCGCAGTTTCGAATCCTGCCTCGGGCTTGGATGTGTGTGATGTCCTTAGGTTAGTTAGGTTTAAGTAGTTCTAAGTTCTAGGGGACTGATGACCTCAGATGTTAAGTCCCATAGTGCTTAGAGCCATTTGAACCATTTGAACACCTCACTTACTTTCGCATCTTCGAGCGGCCGGTCTGATTCCGCCTGCCGATGTTGGCCAGATCGACTTTCAATTGCGGCATGTGCGTGTACTTTGTTATAATAAGTTTTCTGGGAGCTGACATTTTATCAATGACACACCTTACCACCTTATCCTTGCTTTCTCATTGGGGAATGAAATCATCTCGCTCCCTAGCTGAAATGGCTACGCCATTGGTATCCTTCAAAACAGAGTGGTTTCACTTTAGTTTTCCTATCCTCATGCTGGAAGTCGCCTCATCTTGTTATAGGGTCATTCATAATCGAATCCCGATCAACAAACTCCTCCATCGCATTGGTCTTAATCTGAATGATCTTTGCGACATATGTCATCAACCTGATACATTACCACACAGGTTTGTCTCTTGTGGACGAGAACACTGGCACTGGATTTGCCGACAACTGGCTTTCCTTACCAGATCAGCTGAAGCTGCTTTCTCATTTGATCTTCTTCTATAGCCAGACTTTTCCCTTTTTCCCTCAGACAGGGACTCTAACACTACGCCCTCTATGTAGTCGGGTGTGACAAATATCCCGACCCACTTGTTTCTCACCAACATATGGTGACTGCCCATTGGATGTGGCAGAGGCTTCCACGATATCGTCTTTTACTTGAAAGCATGTCTCACATTGTGCTGTTTGAGGCTTTCCCGGCGCTGCATCTGCTTCATAGTTTCCCGGGAATTACGCCGGATAAAATGTTAGAAACCGCACAATATTTCAGCAAGACAACTGCCCGCCATCTTCAGGTGCTACTGTCACGTCGCTGAGACCAATAATTGGCCAAGAAGGTGCGCTAAAATTCATCACAATTCTTACACTATTCCGTGACTTCTGTTGCAAAAAGAGCAGCGTTCCCATGTATATGAGCAGTCATCAAATCTATTTTTTAAAAATACCATTCTATGTTCATAATAACAGACCACAAGATGCCATTATGAAGTCAACTAGGCGTATGCTCTTCTTGTATAGCAGGAAAGTATGGAAGTGCCAATGTTTTATGAGATTTTCGTCCATTAGCATGGGAGTGCAACTGTGTGTGGCCTTCACCGCATGCTGTGGCGATGTTAACAATTGAGAGGCTGGCTCACCAGCAGTAGCTCTGATGTATGGATTCCTGTCAGTTTGTCATTGTCAGCCAGTTATATTGCAGTACCCCTCTGAACTCAGAAAATCCATTATTTATCATCAATGATGAAATGCACGACAGTTGTAAAATTTTTTATTTCCTAAAATGAAATAAACCAACAGAGTTTTATGGAGTTACATTTTATGCATGTACATGGTGTTTATTCTTAAGAAATTTAGCAGGTTCAGTTTAAAAAAATGGTTCAAATGGCTCTGAGCACTATGGGACTCAACTGCTGAGGTCATTAGTCCCCTAGAACTTAGAACTAGTTAAACCTAACTAACCTAAGGACATCACACACATCCATGCCCGAGGCAGGATTCGAACCTGCGACCGTAGCAGTCGCGCGGTACCGGACTGCGCGCCTAGAACCGCTAGACCACCGCGGCCGGCCAGGTTCTGTTTAACTTATTTATTGCTAACAATTTGGATAGGCATCTTTATTTATAACTTTGCAGATGCACCTGAAGATGTGACATAAGCCCCAAAATGGGACGTGCTTTCTCTTTAGGATAAAGAATTTTACATCTATATTGGATCTTATCGTTGATGAGGAACAACAATATTGCGGATGTCCTGTAAAGAGAAAAATTCTTAATTTATTTTCTTCTTCTTTTCACTAGTAGTATCACACCATTACAAGGAGTCTATATCTAATTGCTTTTTGATATCTGCCTACTGGTGTGGCCGAGCGGTTCTAGGCGCTAGTCTGGCACCACGCTACCGCTACGGTCGCAGGTTCGAATCCTGCCTTGGGCATGGATGTTTGTGATGTCCTTAGGTTAGTTAGGTTTAAGTAGTTCTAAGTTCTAGGGGACTGATGACCTCAGATGTTAAGTCCTATAGTGCTCAGAACTATTTGAACCATTTTTGATATCTTGCAGCTCTGCTGTTACCATCTTTTCAGAACCATCATGCTCATAGGTTACACACTCTATTGCTGCCTGGACTCTATTATCAGTGTCCTCCACTAGTTGTTTTCCTTCCCTTATATCAAGCTAGCAAATTCAGCAGTAATCTATTCACTTTGTAATGCAGACTGCTTATTAACTGACCTTTCTTGCTCTAGACATAAATCGTTTATTCGTTCAGACAACTTTTGAACAGTTTCTGATAAAGGCCCTTGTGCAGTTCGTATTTCAGCTATCTGGTCTATCAGTTTACCTATTGCTGCAGGCAACCCAGCCTGAGCCTGTCCTAACTGATGAATCAGATTTGAAATTTCCTTCCAGCTTATTCTGTGACTCAGAACTTTCCTTCACTAAGATTTCCTCTTTTGTAGGCATCACAGAAGTGGCCCAACCTGATTCAGTACTGCATCCACTGTCTCTGCTAACACATCCATTCCATTTGTGCTGACGCACCCTTCAATTCACTTGTCTGTGCAACTTGAACTATATTTTCAGCAGGTGGCCGATGTCTTTTTGTATCATGAAATCCATTTGTTTGTTTTGTTATTTTCATCATAACCATCAAAATTTCTCCAAAAATTAGAAAATGACCTATACTCCCTAAAAACAACACTAATAAATGTTATACACTGACTTAGACATTTAAGCTTAAATATTACAAGGAAGAAATAAATCATGAAGCACTTAAGTATTAGCCATGTGTGAACACTACATAAAAATTCTGTTGCTAAATCACAAAAGTAAGTTTCTAGATCTATGTACTGAATTCTGAAGTTCTTCTTAACGAACTTAGTTCAAGTAATACAGCAATCAGACAAAAGCAATACATATATATTTTTGAGTTTATTTTGAATCCACTGACGTGGTCTTTACCATTGTTAGTGCTCCTCTTTACCTTATTTCTACTCTCCATTGCTTAAATGAAGGTATAAGCAACAAGAATGTACAACATTTGCAGTAAAAGTACGTACAACGATGCACATAGTACGGTTCAATTATTCTTTTATTACATTTATCACATATAGACAGTTCCTGTAAAAACGTTTGCCATTTCACGATAATAACTATGACTGAAAGCTAAATTGCTTGGGTTTTATTTCAGTATTTGTTTTTAGATTATCTTTAAACTTGCCTCAATTGACATGCCTCGTTAAATGTCATGCATTTGTGCAGTTCATAATTGTGTTGCTTGGTTAATAGTTAGTGCCTCATTGAAAAGACAATAGAAAACTGAACCAAATTCCGTAGATGTAGTCTCTTGACTCTTCACCATGAGCCAGCAACAATTCCGTACCAGTCGCTGTCATAATTTCATGGAACGTAAACAGAGGAGAGTCATCTATAAATAAATTCAGCAAGCCACTTGAGTCTCAGCAATGACTGGATGTTCAGTTTTCAATGTCCAATTAATATTCCATAGCGCATGTTGATTACATCATTTAACGTGCAATATGATAGTATTCAGCAGCGAAAATCAGATATACTTCTTTGCTTGAAAGACAGAAGCAGAATAAATCTGCAAGCATAGATCTTGCTCAAGTTGCACAAGAAAAGAATGGTGGCGGCAATAACAATTTATGTATAAGTGCATTTGACCACAACTTCCAACTGCCTAATCAGATATTCTGATTATCATATGTCTTAATATTATTTTGGTATATTATATTGCCCCCAAAGGAAGTAATAATCTGAACTAATAAAGTATTGCTGCGACCATATCACCATACATTTTGTTACGTTATTTGGATGATGAACAGCTCTGTTGTAGCATACATGACTATACATCAACAGTGACCGTCAGTGGCACTTGGAACTCCACTGAGACTGTTATTCACAATGGAGTCATTAATATACTCATGGCACACCTTCATCATAGTGATGTACACTTATTTCACAGATTGACATTTTAGCAGGATCACACCTTCTCCCCCTACTTCTGGGCGAGAATGGATAATCATTTACTTTTTCAAGGCCAGTCAAATCTTTTCCTTGTTCATTAGGACAACAATTGAAAAATGGCGACCTTGGTAAAAAAACTGATGTACCTTTTTCACTAGTGAACATCATCACATGTACTCATAAGCGCTAAACTATGTATTCATAATGTCGCATCTAACATTAATTCGATTCTACAGCCCGTTACTAAATTAGCCTCATGCAAGACTGCTTTTAAATTTCTTTTGTACCTCCATTTTATGATATTATGCTATTTGGCACAAGATTACTTTTTTCTGCCCTTAACTGCATCCTAGATTTTTCAAGGAAATCAGTACATTTTGGTATGTTGACACTGGTTCATTTACAGAGTCATGCTGCTAGAAGCATGTGAATAGGAGGTTTAAGGGTTTCATTCGAACATCTCATGCTTTACGTTCGTGCTGATGTTAATACACAGATGCCTAGAAAGAAAAATTGTCACTGAACGGTGAACAGTTGTGCTTAGGAGAAAGAAGAAATACCAGGAAGCTGTTCTGATGGTGTGCTTTATATGGAAGGGAGGGTAAAAGGAAGTAATATTGCTTCAAAGTATTTGTGGTCTTAGAAAATAATATGCGATACTAAAAAGTGAAATGAGATGTTTCAAGCCGGCCGTTGTGGCCGAGCGGCTCTAGGCGCTTCAGTCTGGAACAGCGCGACCACTATGGTTGCAGGTTCGAATCCTGCCTTGGGCATGGATGTGTGTGATGTCCTTAGGTTAGTTAGGTTTAAGTAAAGTTCTAGGGGACTGATGACCTCTGATGTAAAGTCCCATAGTGCTCAGAGCCATTTGAACCATTTGAGATGTTTCAGTCCACAACAGACATCAGTTCCGGTAAACTCACTTCTCATTCTGCAAAACCAAGTGTCTAGTTTTATCATCAGTAGATCATTATGCTAGTTTATTTTTCTGTTTAGCTTAATTAGTGAATAACCTGACTTTTAACCTGATGTTGACTGGTGACATCATCTTGATCACTTGGCATGGCCCCTACTGCTGTGTCGTGGACTTCTTGGTCTTAACCTTTGGGGTACATAGACTTGATATCATCATCTGTTACCCCATTTACACTTTGGCAACTTCCCTGGACGTTTCTCTCCCTCTTCTTGACGCTTCCATGGCTCTCATATTTGCCAATTGTACTCATTTCACTTAACGTCTTTGTAAAACTGTGAACTGGATCTATATTCCTCCCAATCTTTGTCTTGACTATACTGAAGAGTGAAGGCATCTTCCTCTCATACATCAACCTCATATGGGGAGCTCCTCGTGCAGGTGTGCAATTTAGAACAATATGTGGCCATGACAAATGGTAAATAATCATCCCAATCATTATGATGACTAGCCATTAACATAGTAACTCAACATCCTACCAATAATATGATGTAGCACTCAGTTCTGTCATTAGATTTTAGGTGCAGGCGG
Organism: Schistocerca nitens; assembly: GCF_023898315.1. NCBI lineage: Eukaryota > Metazoa > Arthropoda > Insecta > Orthoptera > Acrididae > Schistocerca > Schistocerca nitens. The sequence goes on from NC_064621.1 coordinate 52,636,656, forward strand.
CTAGTCCTTAGTTTTTGAACCTGTAATAAGTGACGTAACTGCATCAAGTCTAACATAAAGTTTGTACCTTGGTTCATGATTACCATTACAGGGACACCAGACTTCAGTTCACCATGGCCTGTGACACTGTACTTGCTTGTTGGTTCAGAATGGTGGTTGTTGAAATGTAGCATGAGAAATGACAAATAATAGACATAACGCAATAGTTTCCTGCTGATGTCTGGCTGAAAGGTCCTAAAATATCCATTCCTATAATTTCGAAAGGTTTGATTGCCTCTAGTAACCTCTGTAGAAGTTCTTGCTGATGTCTCAGATCCACTCACTGTGGAAATAGTGCACAATTCCTTACATACTGATCTAAATTTCTTTTACTTGTCCTCTACCAGTAATGCAGTACCACTCTTAGATCCATAGCCCTACAGCCCACTTACCCAGATGATTCGTAAGTGTGCATCTCTTTTGATACTTCTTCCTTTAACTTAGCAGGTACTACTACAAGCAGTCTGTCTTGTTGACCTATATAATAACCCACCATACACAATGAACTGTAGCTGCATTGTAAATGGCTTGCAGTCCACATCACCAGCCTGCTGTGTCTGACCCTCTGCAAGGCTGTGACACAGTGCCCATACTACAGTAACATACCTGCTCAATTCATCCATGTTTCCAGTTTCCTTGCTTAGTTTTTAAACAACTTCAAAGTCATACTCACTTGTTTTCAACTGACACTTGTGAGCCTACTTGAAGGTTCCTCAAACACCAACAATCACTTTAATGTTGTGTGACAGGATATCGCTTTGAATTTTTCACCATACAAATAACATCTAAAATGTGTAATCCTATATATCTCCTTCTACATTGTGAAGTAGTTTCTCTTAAAATAGTTCAAATGGCTCTAAGCACAGTGGGACTTAACAACTGAGGTCATCAGTCCCCTAGACTTAGAACTACTTAAACCTAACTAACCTAAGGACATCACACACATCCATGCCTGAGGCAGGATTCGAACCTGCGACCACAGCAGCAGCACGGTTCCACTGAAGTGCCTATAACTGCTCGGCCAGTAGTTTCTCTCAGCTGTGTTTGTCTGCCTTGAGGAATAAGCCACAGGATGTTAATCATCCTTTGTAACGTGACTCAAAACACATCCCAATGCCTGGGCATGTGATAATACAAACTCCAAATCATAATCTGGAAAGATCAGAGCTGGGATCGACATTACAGCCTCTTTCAGCACCCTGTTGCCCACTGAAATTTTACACCATTTTTTTAGTGATTGTGTAAGTGCTCATGGAATGTCCGCAAACTCTTTAAAGAATTTTCTGTAATAATTGCCCAATCCCAAGGCTGACTGCAACTCCTTACTTGTCTGGGAGCTGGAACATCCTGGTCTGTTCACACTTAACTCGAGATCTGTTTTTATCCTTTCCTGACTAATCACACATCCTAACTGTCTCACTTTTTCCAGGGCAAAATGACACTTTTGGGACTCAGTGTAAGTCGAACAGCTTGTTGTATCGTAAACTCTTCTCTCAACTGCCGTTTATGTTCCTTAATATCCCTCAAAAACACAATCACGTCATTGAGGTACCCCATACATTGCTCAGGTTTCAGACCCCTCTATACTCTGTCCAGCAACCACTGATATGTGGCTGGGCATTTTTCAACCCAAACGGCAGTCTCTGACACCTGTTAATGACTCCAGAGGACGAAAAATGCAGTTTATGGCTGGTCTCCAGAGCTACATCCAAGTGACGATACATGCACACCAATCTATCTTAGAAAACTACTGGCACTGCTACACGTTGTCAAGGGTTTCTGTAAAGTTGGGTATTGGATACGTCTCTGCCAATAGTCACAACAAAGTCTACACTCTTTTGTCTCATCTGCCAACTTTTTGGATACAGTAATGATGGCTGCTCCCAAGGGGTTAGTGATCTCCCTGTTATGCAATCGCTCAGTTCTTGGTTAATGAACTCCATAAGTGGCTGTAAATGCTAATATATACAACATGGTTTCTGGTACACAGGAGCTTCAGTCTGCACTGGAATTCTGTGCTGCATTATGGGGATTGCTGGCAATATGTGCTGATGATCAAATAGATCCTCGATTCCCAGTAATAGTTCTTCCATTTCCACTCTGTTACCTTCAAATGCTCTACCTTCACACGTAATGCATCTGTAGTGGTGGCGCATATGATTATGGCCGACATGTAATGTTTAAAAGCCAACTTTGTCCAAAATGTCTAAACTTGCTACCAACAGTCCTTTGGTTAGCTTCAACTAATCTGTGCCAAAGTTTTCTAAATAATAGATTGAAGCTAGCAGTCTTCCTTTTGAAATTTTGTTGGCAGATCTAGATTTCAGCAAGAAACTAGCCATTCTCAGTGAACTATTATTTTGATCAATGCATGTAATGCCTGTTGGTCGGGCTTCATCCACAGTTAATTGAATACTTAGTATTGAATACTTAGTATTCAATGAACTGTGGATGAAGCCCAACCAACAGGCATTACATGCATTGATGAAAAATAATAGTGCATTGAGAATGGCTAGTTTCTAGCTGAAATCTAGATCTGCCAATAAAATTTCAAAAGGACGACTGATATCTGAAATCTATTATTTACAACTCAATATAACAGTCGCTGCATGCAACAGCCTGGAAGATAACATGATGTGCCAAAGTTACACTCCTGGAAATTGAAATAAGAACACCGTGAATTCATTGTCCCAGGAAGGGGAAACTTTGACACATTCCTGGGGTCAGATACATCACATGATCACACTGACAGAACCACAGGCACATAGACACAGGCAACAGAGCATGCACAATGTCGGCACTAGTACAGTATATATCCACCTTTCGCAGCAATGCAGGCTGTTATTCTCCCATGGAGACGATCGTAGAGATGCTGGATGTAGTCCTCTGGAACGGCTTGCCATGCCATTTCCACCTGGCGCCTCAGTTGGACCAGCGTTCGTGCTGGACGTGCAGACCGCGTGAGACGACGCTTCATCCAGTCCCAAACATGCTCAATGGGGGACAGATCCGGAGATCTTGCTGGCCAGGGTAGCTGACTTACACCTTCTAGAGCACGTTGGGTGGCACGGGATACATGCGGACGTGCATTGTCCTGTTGGAACAGCAAGTTCCCTTGCCGGTCTAGGAATGGTAGAACGATGGGTTCGATGACGGTTTGGATGTACCGTGCACTATTCAGTGTCCCCTCGACGATCACCAGTGGTGTACGGCCAGTGTAGGAGATCGCTCCCCACACCATGATGCCGGGTGTTGGCCCTGTGTGCCTCGGTCGTATGCAGTCCTGATTGTGGCGCTCACCTGCACGGCGGCAAACACACATACGAACATCATTGGCACCAAGGCAGGAGCGACTCTCATCGCTGAAGACGACACGTCTCCATTCGTCCCTCCATTCACGCCTGTCGCGACACCACTGGAGGCGGGCTGCACGATGTTGGGGCGTGAGCGGAAGACGGCCTAACGGTGTGCGGGACCGTAGCCCAGCTTCATGGAGACGGTTGCGAATGGTCCTCGCCGATACCCCAGGAGCAACAGTGTCCCTAATTTGCTGGGAAGTGGCGGTGCGGTCCCCTACGGCACTGCGTAGGATCCTACGGTCTTGGCGTGCATCCGTGCGTCGCTGCGGTCCGGTCCCAGGTCGACGGGCACGTGCACCTTCCGCCGACCACTGGCGACAACATCGATGTACTGTGGAGACCTCACGCCCCACGTGTTGAGCAATTCGGCGGTACGTCCACCCGGCCTCCCGCATGCCCACTATACGCCCTCGCTCAAAGTCCGTCAACTGCACATACGGTTCACGTCCACGCTGTCGCGGCATGCTACCAGTGTTAAAGACTGCGATGGAGCTCCGTATGCCACGGCAAACTGGCTGACACTGACGGCGGCGGTGCACAAATGCTGCGCAGCTAGCGCCATTCGACGGCCAACACCGCGGTTCCTGGTGTGTCCGCTGTGCCGTGCGTGTGATCATTGCTTGTACAGCCCTCTCGCAGTGTCCGGAGCAAGTATGGTGGATCTGACACACCGGTGTCAATGTGTTCTTTTTTCCATTTCCAGGAGTGTATTTAAACTGATTGGTACCACTCTTTCACCATCCATTTCCTGTATGAATACAATACTATTTGGTAAGAAACATCATGATGCATCCAACACATCATTCTCTTCCAGGGGCTCTATCAGGCACAACATGTTAACAGGTAGTTCTGGTCCTAAATTCATCCAGAGCAGCTTTCAGGTGGCTGCTGGCGTTATATCATGCAAATTATACCTTATCGATTTTGTTCACAGTTTAAATGGTTTGTTCTTTAGCACAGACAAATCTTGTGACAGTGTTTCACTACTGACAGTTTCCACCAGTTGGAACATTGTCCGCATGCGTTCCATTGTATGATGCTTAAACAGGAAGTCTAATCCCAGGATTGTGCAGTAACCTTCACTTACACAATGCACCATTTCTATGCATTACTGAAATCATTCCAGCCCAACCTGGAAACTTTCGCCGGCCGGTGTGGCCGAGCGGTCCTAGGCGCTTCAGTCAGCAACCGCACGACTGCTACGGTCGCAGGTTCGAATCCTGCCTCGGGCATGGATGTGTGTGATGTCCTTAGGTTAGGTTTAAGTAGTTCTAAGTTCTAGGGGACTGATGACTTAAGATGTTAAGTCCCATAGTGCTAGGAGCCATTTAATTTGGAAACTTTCATTACTGAACCAGTGACTTCACGTTACTACCTCTTGCTCCATTCAAACCATAATGAGGTGGGTTTAACTGTTACTAGGTCCTGACTTGCCCCTGATACGCGTTCCCCAGTGTCCAATAAAAATTTATGCTTCTTACCACTTATGACTTCTACTATGAGTATGCTATAATCCATCTCTGCACGTGATTCTGTGGCGTTGAAACTTAATGGGAATGCTGCTTGGTGGAATTGAGGCTGCCATTTGCGTTTTTTGCCTGAACGTTCCACCCTTCTCCACTCTACCCCCTTGCCTCTATAATCCACCACTGGTGCCCAGCCACACCAAATTTCTCACATTTTGGCTTGCAATACTGCCACCTGCATGCCCACACATGTAACACCTTCAGTCCATAGATAACGTACCTCACCTACTGTGCACCTCGTTTGCTACATATATCTCCTCCTGCTCTGTGGCTATCGTAACGACTTTAGGAACCCTCTTACACTTATAGGCTGACAGGTCCCACAGGAAAGCAACTAGAGCCCTATGTTCCACTTCCTGGAGGGTATTCTTATTCGCATCATCACTTTCCAGTAATTTGCAAGTATGATCATTGATTTTTATTATAAAATCACTGAAACCCCCTACTGACTCACTGCACTTCTGTGACATTTCAGTCAACTACTCCCAAAAAACCTCTCACTATTCTGTTTCCTACAGTGTTGCTTGCGCTCCTGTCCATACTGCTCAAATGTCAGTATGTTCTTCGTCTCCTCAGTTCCTCATTATGCCTCACAAATGCTTCTGGCCCTTCTCCCTCATCGATGACAATGTAGTCATCTGTAATAGCTGATCAATTGACCAAAACTTAATCTTCATGTTGCGTCAAGGTCATTCATTAAGAACAATAAAGTTGGCTTGCCAGGAAAGGGAGCAATTAGATTAGCGACAGCTGGATCTACTGATGGAGTAGATGATCTCCCCCCTTAGTTGATAGCAGCCATTTTCCTATGCATCTCTGCCTTACCTACTGATGAGCTTCCTGATTTATTAATGTCTGAATCACCTCCTACTCAGAAACGTCCTGCATCCCAGACTCTGTCATTGCAGAAACTTTATCCCCAATACACAACCAAGTATAAGATCATCAGGACAATAGCCATTAACATAGAATAGCAGCCAACACCTTACACCCAACCATCAGTCACTTTGACTCAGTACACTGCCAAGCACTATCGCCATAACAGTGCCACATAAGACACCACTGATACCGACTTGGCCGGCCGGTGTGGCCGTGCGGTTAAAGGCGCTTCAGTCTGGAACCGCGTGACCGCTACGGTCGCAGGTTCAAATCCTGCCTCGGGCATGGATGTGTGTGATGTCCTTAGGTTAGTTAGGTTTAATTAGTTCTAAGTTCTAGGCGACTGATGACCTTAGAAGTTAAGTCGCATAGTGCTCAGAGCCATTTGAACCATTTTTTTTTGATACCGACTTAGCACGTGATGGACCATGTCCTGCGAGCACCTTGCAGGCTGCAAATGGTGCTCCCTGGAATTGCCACTAAATTGTGCCAAATCCACCACAAACTATATCAGAAAAGAAGCTACAGCACTTGTAGCATCGTTCTGTAGTAGCACCAGCCTTCGGTGCATGCTGACAATGCGTTGTCGATGGTTCTAAGGCAACAGGTGGCCAGTGCCCAGCTGGCAGCTGGGCCAGAATGTTGATGTGGATGCTTGCAGCAGCTTGTGCACCATTCCATCGCAACTTAGCAGCATAGGGCTGGGCGCACCTGCAGATGGGGCTGGCTCTGAGCACTATGGGACTCAGCTGCTGAGGTCATAAGTCCCCTAGAACTTAGAACTACTTAAACCTAACTAACCTAAGGACAACACACACATCCATGCCCGAGGCAGGATTCGAACCTGCGACCGTAGCGGTCGCGCGGTTCCACACTGTAGCGCCAGAACCGCTCGGCCACCAGCGGCCGGTGCAGATGGGGAACCCCACCATGATTCTTGCAGAGGAAGACACCCCCTGCGGGTGATGTCTGCCCTTGCCAGTGGAGGTGTGCAAAGCCATTTTGCCTGCAGAAACACAGATGGATCAGTGGCTGCACTGCCTCAGCCATTCATGGCTGCTCTTTAAGGCAAAGTCCAGGTGCCACTTATGAGAGCATGAACGTGCCCCCCCCCCCCCCCCCCAGCTGGAATGCGCCAAGTCCAGGGGAGTGGACTTAGAACCAGAAGTGGGCTTGTTGGTGGTGGAGCCGAAGTCTTGGTCTGCGATCCTCTTGGCTAAAAAAAGAGATATTTACACAGGTCCAGTCCCTATCTGTTGTGCTGAGGCACAGCTGCAAATCAAGTACTTCAAATCAAGTGGCAGCCAGAAGATGTGGCAGCTGGCCTACACTTGCTGTGGGCAGCCCAGCTTTCTGCTGTGTCTTAGGTTCTGTAAGTGTTCGCCCCTGGTCCACAATGTGGAAGTAGTTTGGTGGCATTGTTGCATCTGAAGTAATGATGTTTTGGTCTGCAATGCACCTATTAGCATCTGTATCCTTGTTGTAACAGTCATAGTAGCACTGCCATTTCCCTCCATAGTGACGGAAAACAGCTGGCCGGAGTGGCCGTGCGATTCTGGGCGCTACAGTCTGGAGCCGAGCGACCGCTACGGTCGCAGGTTCAAATCCTGCCTCGGGCATGGACGTGTGTGATGTCCATAGGTTAGTTAGGTTTAATTACTTTTAAGTTCTAGGCGACTGATGGCCTCAGAAGTCGCATAGTGCTCAGAGCCATTTTTTGACGGAAAACAGTTGCAGTGCTACAGTATTCTCCATGGATTCAGAGTAATAGTAGTAATAGTAGTTTATATGTTTAGCAAGAGTAATAGAAGGCAGATTTCAGACTACCTAACAGACAAAAATTAAAATTTCTGTTCCGACACTGACAATGTTGAGTGTTTATGGAAAAAGTTCAAGGTAATCGTAAAATGCGTATTAGACAGGTACGTGCCGAGTAAAACTGTGAGGGATGGGAAAAACCCACCGTGGTTCAACAACAAACTTAGGAAACTACTGCGAAAGCAAAGAGAGCTTCACTGCAAGTTTAAATGCAGCCAAAACCTCCCAGACAAACAGAAGCTAAACGATGTCATAGTTAGCGGAAGGAGGGCTATGCGTGAAGCGTTCAGTGAATTAGAAAGTACAATTCTATGTACCGACTTGGCAGAAAATCCTAGGAAGTTCTGGTCTTACGTTAATTCAGTAAGTGGCTCGAAACAGCATATCCAGACACTCCGGGATGATGATGGCATTAAAACAGAGGATGACACGGGTAAAGCTAAAACACCAAACACATTTTTCCAAAGGTGTTTCACAGAGGAAGACCGCACTGCAGTTCCTTTTCTAAATCCTCGCACAAACGAAAAAATGGCTGACATCGAAATAAGTGTCCTAGAAATAGAAAAGCAACTGAATCACTCAATAGAGGAAAGTCCACTGGGCCTGACGGGATACCAGTTAGATTCTACACAGATTACGCGAAAGAACTTGCCCCCCTTCTAACAGCCGTGTACCACAAGTCTCTAGAGGAACAGAAGGTTCCAAATGATTGGAAAAGAGCACAGGTAGTCCTAGTGTTCAAGAAGGGTCGTCGAGCAGATGCGCAAAACTATAGACCTATATCTCTGACGTCGATCTGTTGTAGAATTTTAGGACATGTTTTTTGCTCACGTATCATGTCGTTTCTGGAAACCCAGAATCTACTCTGTAGGAATCAACATGGATTCCGGAAACAGCAATCGTGTGACACAACTCGCTTTATTTGTTCATGAGACCCAGAAAATATTAGATACAGGCTCCCAGGTAGATGCTATTTTCCTTGACTTCCGGAAGGCGTTCGATACAGTTCCGCACTGTCACCTGGTAAACAAAGTAAGAGCCTACGGAATATCAGACCAGCTATGTGGCTGGATTGAAGAGTTTTTAGCAAACAGAACACAGCATGTTGTTATCAATGGAGAGACGTCTACAGACGTTAAAGTAACCTCTGGCGTGCCACAGGGGAGTGTTATGGGACCATTGCTTTTCACAATATATATAAATGACCTAGTAGATAGTGTCGGATGTTCCACGCGGCTTTTCGCGGATGTTGCTGTAGTATACAGGGAAGTTGCAGCATTAGAAAATTGTAGCGAAATGCAGGAAAATATGCAGTGGATAGGCACTTGGTGCAGGGAGTGGCAACTGACCCTTAACATAGACAAATGTAATGTATTGTGAGTACATAGAAAGAAGGAACCTTTATTGTATGATTATATGATAGCGGAACAAACACTGGTAGCAGTTACTTCTGTAAAATATCTGGGAGTAGGCGTGTGGAACGATTTGAAGTGGAATGATCATATGAAATTGTTGATAGGGCTGGTACCAGGTTGAGATTCATTGGGAGAATCCTTAGAAAATGTAGTCCATCAACAAAGGAGGTGGCTTACAAAACACTCGTTCGACCTATACTTGAGTATTGCTCATCAGTGTGGGATCCGTACCAGATCGGGTTGACGGAGGAGATAGAGAAGATCCAAAGAAGAGCGGCGCGTTTCGTCACAGGGTTCTTTGGTAACCGTGATAGCGTTACGGAGATGTGTAACAAACTCATGTGGCAGACTCTGCAAGAGAGGCGCTCTGCATCGCGGTGTAGCTTGCTCGCCAGGTTTCGAGAGGGTGCGTTTCTGGATGAGGTATCGAATATATTGCTTCCCCCTACTTATACCTCCCGAGGAGATGACGAATGTAAAATTAGAGAGATTCGAGCGCGCACGGAGGCTTTCCGGCAGTCGTTCTTCCCGCGAACCATACGCGACTGGAACAGAAAAGGGAGGTAATGACAGTGGTACGTAAAGTGCCCTCCGCCACACACCGTTGGGTGGCTTGCGGAGTATAAATGTAGATGTAGATGTAGACAGTTACCAGTCAGTTTACCATCATTGACCTACAAGACTATCCGCAATGTGTTTTGGGTAACGGTATTCACAAAGCCTACTGACCATTATTGCTCCAATCATATACATCACACGTTCATGTTGACTGGGGGTATTTGTTGCAGTTTCATGTAACAATGCTTATGTATGGGATAATTTGTTACCAATATGCTGTAATATGTAGATGCTTGGGACAATTTATCATTTTACTGTAAAAATGATGCTGTATGGGATGAAGTGTCATGTAGTCTTCACAGTGCATTAGCATGTTATTATTATGAGCAGGAGATGAGAAACGTTTTGTTTTCAAAGGTATAATTCTTACCTTAGCATGGGACTCACTATAATGTATGGCTGACTTTGATATCGCCCGCATCTCGTGGTCGTGCGGTAGCGTTCTCGCTTCCCACGCCCGGGTTCCCGGGTTCGATTCCCGGCGGGGTTAGGGATTTTCTCTGCCTCGTGATGGCTGGGTGTTGTGTGCTGTCCTTAGGTTAGTTAGGTTTAAGTAGTTCTAAGTTCTAGGAGACTTATGACCACAGCAGTTGAGTCCCATAGTGCTCAGAGCCATTTGAACCATTTGATATCGGCTTTAGCCAGTCAAAGATGACAAATAATACAGAGAGTTTAGTCATAGGAATTACATTGCTTACTTTGGTACAATGATCCAACTATTCTCATCAATACAATGCATTTTATGCTGTATGTTAGATCAGCCATAGTGTAAAGTGTGTGTGGTAATGCAGTGGAACATATTTTTATGTATTCTCATAAATAATGCAGATAATTTTATCTTCTGCTAAGATCGAATTTTCGTTAAAGATCAGGGATCTATAGACATACTGGGTGCCTAAAAAGGTATATTACAATTTTAATATGCTATAGCATCCAGACTAATTAAGGTATTCACACCATGTTTCGATTATGTGACACACTACCTCACAAAATTTTCGTGGCATTCAATCAATTTCAGTATTTTTGCCTTTGGTGGCATGCACAACATTCAGTCTGTATTCAGGCTCTACCCACATTCGGCACAACATACCCACGTCAGCTGTGGCAATTGCTGATTTGGTTCTTCAAATCACTGAAGTGGTTGACAGGAATCTGGTAGACTCTTTCCTTGACCCCCTACCCCACAGAAAGAAGTCCATTGCTGTAACGTCAGGCGGTGTAGGAAGGCAGGGAACTGGACGAGCCCTGTCAATCCAGCGATCTGGAAACAGGTGGTGTAGATATCGCATGTGCCAAATGTGGTAGTGCACCATCTTGTTGGAAAACGTATGTATCTTGGTGGTCATCCAGTTGTGTAATGCAAACAACTCCAGCATCTCTAGCTAACTGTTAGAATTAACCGTTTTTTACCGAGAAAAAATGGCTCCACAATACAACCAACCATCAAAAATCAATACAAACTCACTTTCAGGCTGTCAGATCTCTCTTCCATCACAGTTTGGCGATTGGTTGCGCCCGAGACTCGAACACTGTGTTCACTATGAAATGAATACCCTTAGCTGCATACAGGCGTTCATATAAGTCGACGGGGACAGTTGAAAATGTTTGCCCCGACTGGGATTCGAACCTGGGATCTCCTGCTTACATGGCATACACTCTATCCATCTGAGCCACCGAGGATACAAAGGATAGTGCGACTGCTGGGACTCTGCGTCTCTGGCATGCCTCCTGGGAGACCCACATTCGCAACTTATTGTCCCGCACTATATTCATAGTACCCCTGCCCATCATACTCATTACTCGCGGCTTTACCGCCGATTCCCGTAAGAGTTCGGGCACTGTTTGTGTATCCACACAGAAGAAGATGGTCAAATGGCCGGTGAACCTTATATAGTATCCGTTCTTTCGCACATGTCCGAAAGAACAGATACCATCTTCATATGTAAACACTGTGTTTGTTTAGCTTACCACACACGTGGAATGTTGCTTCGCCAGAAAATGGTAGGTTATTTAGAAAATTTCCATCCTTCTCTGAATGGTGAAGAACGCCAGCTACAAGTTGCATATGTTGTGGCTTGTCTGATTTCAATGTGTGCGACAGTTGCAGTCAGTATGGATACAAGTGTAAACCAGTTCGAAGGATCCGGTGCACAGTCACCCAAGGGATTTGCAGCTCCTCTGACGCCCTCTGAACAGACTTCTGTGATGGACATTGAAAACCCGGTTGTATCCCTTCTGCGTTGGCTTCGCTTGCTCCAGAGTGTCCAGTAAGATACTTCACATAAACACTTCCACATCAACACTTCCTGTCTGCATAAAATTCCCGCACCACCAGCGTATCGATGTGTGTGACTTGCTACACTGTGTTTGGAAATTCCTTTGAAATTGCATGTCTTATTTGGTCTGAATAAACCATTCCACACACTGAGCCCTTTATTGAACAGTTAATTAGTTTTCATGCTATAACATCTTGAAGTTGTGCTGTATCTTTTGAGACACCTTGCACTTGTGTATTGTGATAAGTGATCTACATGCGTTTGTAGTCGAAATCTTTATGTATTTTGATAAAGAACTTTGTTTTGATGCAAGGATCGCGTTTTAGAGATATCGAACTTTCCTTCTTGTGGAATCTTGTCTATCACTCTCTTTGGTCATGTTGTGTTTACATTTCGTATTTGGAGCGTTACGAAATTATCTTCATGTATTACGAAAACATGTTGTTTAAGTGATATAATGCATCAAACATCTCACCACAATGCATAATTTTCGGCACAGTTTACTGTGCTAAGGTGTTGGAAAAATGTCACATCGATGGACAAACATGATACCACCGATAGGTCTCAGAAACAATAGTCAATTAATAACATCAATTAATTAGCCAATTAATAACATCAGTTATATTTTTCTAATGCAGAACATGATGTATTATCTTCTTCCTCCCCCCTTCTCCCCTCCCAGAAAAAGTTGGTTGCTGAGGTTAAGCAGTACTGAAAACTTACACACACAATTTGTGTGTGTGTGTGTGTGTGTGTGTGTGTGTGTGTGTGTGTGATTACGTGTTTTTGATGTGGAAATACTGTAAGTTACACTCGTTACATATTTTTTGAATACTTTTGGCCAAGATGTAAAATTCAAATCTTTCGAATATTTTTGAACTTGAATCTGATTTACGCAGATCAGGTGAAGCTTGCATATTTCGATAAATAATCGACTTCATTAAGACAATTGCACAAGATTTAGATTGTTCGGATACTTTTGAACGTGGCGGCTACACGTTGCTTGGATGTTTCGTTTTCTCAACGAGTAAAATATTGTAAAAGACTGTGATTGACCGGCCGATATTTTGAATATCTCACCACAGTGACGTCATATAAAGAGGGCATGCCTTGTCATGACATGACATCATAGGAAAGGGGGCATGGCTTGTGACGTCATGGGTACGGTATTGACCTGTTTATGTGGTGTCATTTGTGGAAGGTCAGTGACAACACATGGCACCGCCAGGGTTCAACATTGGCCATAATGGCCCAGAGTCGGCATGGCTATTTTACTTAATCAACAGTCAAGAGTAGACATGGATATGAAAATGAATTGATGTCAGCACAAGTAACCAGCATAGTCAAAGATTCATCCCTAGTTATGGTACTGGAGGGTGAAAATGCTATCCACTTGTGAGAGGTGGCATGAGCCCCCTCTCATATTTCTATCTTACGATTCTCCTCTCTAATTGCATGCGGTGGAAAGTTGCTATTCCTTCACACGCGGACTTCCCACGCAGCGTCTCTCGTCACCCAGGTGGTCCGGTGACAGGCGGGCTCCACTGATCTCGAGAGGGTTAAGCCGACGTGTGTGAGGCAGTCGAGTGAATGCTTTCCAGACGCCGACATTGTCAAAAGACACGCCCACCGGTGCCTGAAGTAGCGGCTGGGCTAGAGGTTCCGTTACTTCGCAGAAACTTAGCGAAAACACTTTCTGGCGGGCTACCAGCGAGGCGTGGGAATGACTTGTGTACCCAGGCAGTTGTGGCGGGAAAATTCCCGCGCATTCTGCAAAATAGTAACTGTGATTGGCTTGCTCAGGGCATAGCTCCGTGACGTAGCAAAATCAGCGCAGAAATTGGCGCCAAGAATCTCCATTGGTGGAATGGTAGTGCTCCGGCAATGGGGTGGAATTTTCCGCCGGTTTTCGAGTTGCTGATTGGAATGTTTAACCACGGCCACTGTCGTGGGGGCGGGAATGTTCTGTGTTCGGCCTGTATGGGTGCTCTTGTGGGTAGTCGGCTCTCGCCTTTCGGTCGAGGACGTCGAAGCAACCAGCCATCGCCGCCGATACGCCAGATCGTGTTCTGGCAGTCAAGAAGACAGTTTGGTAATGTATGTCCGCAGCACCGGCAGATAGGGATTTTCCTAGTCAATCAGAGCTCAGCAGAGCGCGCCTGTTCGTCTTTCTCTAACTTTGTTCTGTCTTGAGTAGCAGCAATTACTGTTGGGTTAGCTGCGTGTCTCTCTTGAGATTTGAGTGGCAAGGAATTGGCTCCACATACCACTTCGTCTTAAACCTCACGATCTAGTTTAGGGACAACTTCACCTTTACAGTGTTTGTGTGAGTCTCCAATTTGAGCCAATTTGATGTATTATAAATATTGCATGTGTTTTTTTATTATTTTGTGTTTAGTCTTAATAAATCATACTGTTATTTTGGACAGAACTTTCATTCTGTTAATCGGTAGAGCAACCCATCATTTCCCACTATGTTAATGAAACCTTCGTTTATTTAACTTATTTATCAAATTAAATTATTGCAGGTGCCAAACACTCTTCTACTCCACTGGCAGGGTTGATTAGAGTCAGTTCGCGTGTTTTTTTTTTATCCTTGTGCAACAGCAAAAGTCGGAGTTAGAATAGGGGGGGCTTAGAGCATCATTTACATATGTAGATTGAAGAAGAATTTAGTGTCAAATACACTGCTAGCCCCGGCACCTCGCACTTGTTCTGGCGAAACGTCAAGAAAAAAAGAAAAAATAACATTAAATGACCGTTGGCCAAAAATCCCAAGACGAGTGCCAATCAGCAACACAACAATAACAGGTTGCAGAACCTTCTATAGCTTGGCATGGAATAGGGAAAATGGCAAGAAAATTAAAGAGAAACAGTATGTGGAGTCTGTAACACGACTTTCACATGTAGTGATGGTCATTAAGTTCGACAAAAAATTGCTCTGATTGACGATGTCCTCTTTTCTAAGTGAGTCGGTTATAATACATGTATTGTAAACAAATCGAAGCTAGTATGGGGAAATATTCTTTCGCTATCTAGTGTTCCAGAAGTAATATTATTACGCGATTTGAGCATTTTTCAGGTACGATTCGATACAGATGCATATACTTAGCACAACGGGTATTATTTGGTATCTGAAACGATTAACTATTGTTAACTGAGCGAACTTCTCACCGCTCAACCCAATCTTGGCTCTCATAAGCATCATCTAGATTATGTCATGTAAAAAAAAGTGCCATAATTGTGGATTCAGTTATAACACTTCGCTGAAATAAAACGTAATACAATGTTCCCACATTGTATCACTACAGTGAAACAACTGCCGAACTGTAATTTTCAAGGCTAACTTACCCTCTGGAATCTGAAAACAAGTTATTACAGCAGTAGAAATCTCGTGAGCAGTGGTTCTCATAGAACTAAAGATTGAGCTGAAAGCACAAGACCTTTCTTTTATTATTAATGTGCAAGATATCAGTAAAAGACCTCGTGGTTACCCACTACCACCATCACGAAAAAGTATACTTCATTGAATTAAACTGATGAAGGAACAAAATGTAAATAAAGATATGACTTCTGATTATTAAATCCCAAAAACTGCACATGTTTTGCATATAACAATAAGATTAATATTACTTGGAGAACGTGGTACAGATGCCACAATCATATAAACCAGCTGCTCTTTAGGGTAGTCCTGAAATATACAAATTGCAAGAAACCTTCGATGAACGAAATACCGGTTTCCATAACTCGAATACGAATGCAACACAGCATGTAAGCTGAACAGAAACTGCCCCACATTAATCAGTACACAAGGAATGTTGCTTTTCCATTGTGGCTTTCAAGTTCGTAACTGTCTTCCAGAGTAGGCGCATGGAGAAATACCGTGTACAGTTCTCAGTATAGCTTCATGAATATAATTCTTAGTCTGCTTTCATGCATCGCTCTCCATCTTTCTTCGGTAGATTTCAGTGGAGTCACTCTCATTAGCACACTTTATCAAACACAAGCAAAGGGACAAGTTCACTCCAGAGCAGAATCGAACAGAACAGAACGAAGAAGAAGGCTTGTTCCGTAGCAAGTTCGCAAGCCGTGCACGTCACAACAGCGCCCCCAGTCTCGCCTCAAAGATCTCTGCGGAGACAAACGGTATAGTACAAGCAACAGTGAGTAGTATACCGGTACTGGGAATTGATCAATGGGAGCAGAAATGACAGAACAGTTTGCTCGCGAGTAGTAGACAGGTAAAACATAATTAATGGAAGTTGTAAGAGAGAAATTTAGAGTTAAGAGAAAATTCTGTTGAACTGAGGAATTCTGACAGAAGAGAGGACAGAAACGAACAGAAATCTTGAGGATGGAACTGGAATACACACCACTGGACAAGAAGAAGATTTATCAGATATACAGAAAGGAGCTTAGAGCACTCATCTCCTCTTCAGTTGTGTGTGGTTTCGGGTCACGTGCAGTTTACCGAGTGTATCGTTCTGGAGACGTAAGGCACAAATGGAAAAGACGTCGAACACTGGAGTTGCTTATAATTAAGTAAGTATAGTGGGTATATAGTTTCACATTACGTATTACTGTTCAGGTATTTTAAAAATGTGTGGCAGATTTCTTAGGTATTGGGTAAAATTGTACCCCGATGCGGAAAGCGCTGCCAGCGATTTCAAACCGTACTTTAAATCTTTTAGAAGAAGGCTGCTTTCTGACCTGTGTTCTTCAGTTGTATGACTAAGTACCATCATGAGGTTCTGTGTTTTGCTAGTGGGCCGCAATGCTACAATTTCGGGTTCTGCTCCGGCAAAATGATCTTAGGCGTTAAGAGGATATAGTGCCAATCGCCATGCATCATACTGGCGTAGCCTACATTTGGCCAGTCACAGTCAGTCAACAGACCGCAGGGCTGAACTTGTGATAAGAGTCTTATTGGGGCAAATTTTGTCATAGATACCCGCAAAAATTGAATTTTTGGGCAACTTTTGAGTTACAAGCATATAAATCATCCCTTTTTTAGTCACGTAAAGTGGTACTATAGAATTTATGGTTTAATGAATTGATGATACTAAAAAATCTTTCTTTTTATGACGATTAATTTGAATTTTATGGTGGTATGTAAAAACAGTTTAATGTCATCGCCCGTTAATTGGATTTAGTTATTTTAATTGCAATTAACATGGAAGGCCATTTTGGGTTGTGAACTCTTTTTATATTAAAATGAAAAGCAATGGTGGCAACGTTAAAAGAAACTGGGGCCTCTGTCGATAAACGATTGACTTACTTCTGAACTTTTACGAAAGTTAACGCAATTTCTTCTGAAAATAGCAACTGCCCCACAGTTCTGGCTTGAAGAGCAAATCTTTTAGGAAAATTTGTTACTGACTGTGAATTTAAAGGTTTCTTTGCGAAAATTATTATTAAACTTTGTAATATTAAAATGATTGCAGGTTCTTATTTCATAAACAAAAGACTACGGCGCACGAAATGGCGCACGCAAACTCTGATGGGCAAAAGAAATGCTTCCGTATTTACGAAAACACACAAAATTGTGAATCTGCAAAGAAAGAACAAGTTTGTAAATGACATATGGTTAAACTTTAACAATATATTTTTAAGAAATAAAAGTCAGTTTTCACGATTCCACACAGGCTAATATCTAAGACGAAAGATCCTCTACATGAAACGCGCGATATTCAATTGCACGCACTTGGTATTCTGATTTACTAGTATAATGACAGTTCCAGTTGCAAATAAATAACAGGCCAAGAAAGATCTTCTATGACCATTTCATAAAATCCGCAGAATTACGTAACATGAATGAAAGTAACAGAGACAGACAGGCACAATGGTAAAAAGAAAAGAGCAAAAGAGCAAGGCAAGAAAGGGTGTGGTGCCCTTATTTCACTGCTATTTATGCTACTCACACTTTATGATCTTTCTATGACTATCGATGTATTATCCAGAGGTGTCTGTTATAGTTATATCCTTTGGGTAAATTTCGTTTAAAAGTTAGGAACGTTACAATAGATGCACGAAAATGTACAGTGTGTTTCAAATATGGAAGGCATTATTTTAGTTTTGTATTTCCCATGCCTAACCAACAAAAGAAATAAATTAAAACATGTGTCCGAAAACGCTTGGTTTCCTGGTTATGGACTTGAAAACAGTGGTATTGATATGTTATTGTTCGCACAGGCAGTTGCCACGACAGAAAATATTAACAGGAGCGTTAATTCCGAAGGGAAGCGTACATTAAGTGTTATATTTGGCGTTCGAAGAGTGCTCAAATCAGGAGCTGGCCAGGCAGCTCTTCACATATGGTAAGTCGGGCTACAAGTTTTCCCTGGCTCTTCGTTAGTGCCAGGAGAAGCAACCACAGTGGAGCTGTTCAGGGCACGTTGTGTACGCTCTTGGGAAGTTTACATTTCATGTTTTGGAGAGGCGACGATGTTGATGAGGGGATTCTGGATGCTGTCCACACTACTGCTTCCGTCAGCACACAAAGGTCAGAATTGGAAAAGACTCTTTTCGGAATCAAATTAAGGCAGGTTGTGAGAAAACATGAAACGCTAATGGAATTTGGTATGGCGTTCGCAGGGATATGAGACATCGATTTGGGACCTGTATTCAAGCAGCAATTGGGCATTTCGAACATCTTACGGAAGGACAATTACCTGTGGGGAGAAAAACTTTACGGTGAAAATCACTGTCTTGAATAACATAACTCGGAAACGAAGCATTTCCTGAACTTTTTTGTGTGTACATAAGGGGAACAAATACCTGAACTTGTGTCCTCTAGTTTCAAAACATCCTTTATGACAACCATCTTATTACAGTGAAAGCTTTACTTATATATTACGTTGTTGTCATTCGCGTAGGATGACGGATACAGCCATCACCTTGTATTGCGCCACAATGATGTAAAAGGGATGTTGACACAATTTTGCCGCTGTTTCCAGTTGGCAGTAGCATAATTATCATAAAGTCTGTGGAGCAAACGCTTGACTGAGCTACTGGGCTAACACTGAAACCTTTCTTCGCCGCGCTGGCCGAAGTGGCCGAGCGGTTCTAGGCGCTACGGTCTGGAACCGAGCGACCGCTACGGTCGCAGGTTCGAATCCTGCCTCGGGCATGGGTGATGTCCTTAGGTTAGTTAGGTTTAAGTAGTTCTAAGTTCTATGGGACTGATGACCTCAGAAGTTAAGTCCCATAGTGTTCAAAGCCATTTGAACCATTGTTCTTCGGCGCAGCAATAGCGGGGAGAGGGTGGCGGTCCCATCAACCCGGGAACATTTTAATCCCGGGAAAGAAACTCGGTAATTATTACAACCAAACACATTT
Source organism: Schistocerca nitens (assembly GCF_023898315.1). Classification (NCBI taxonomy): domain Eukaryota; kingdom Metazoa; phylum Arthropoda; class Insecta; order Orthoptera; family Acrididae; genus Schistocerca; species Schistocerca nitens. Next base: position 52,655,924 of record NC_064621.1, read on the forward strand.
TTTATAAAAATACATTAGAATTTTTTAATGCGTTTATTCGACTTTTGAATTTCCGCTATGCCAGACGCTATGGCTCTTAAGACTACTTGCACGCTTCCCGCAATATCTCGTTAGCTAATAAAGGTATCTGAAAGCTGTTGTCCTCAGCTTGAAGAGCTAGAGAGTATGTTTCCGGCCAGAGGAACTAAATAATATTATGGGCCCTACTTCGGACAAAATGAGCTAAAGAACGCATAAGCTTTCCGAGAAATGGAACTCAGTTCAAATTTCTAAAATTCCGCTAGCAAAATTTTTAAAAGTGGTTTTGCTAACTCAGTTGCCGACCGTTTGACCGGACGCCACTGGGAATTTGGCGCGAAGGAGAGAGCTGTTTGATAGTTGAATGCTAGCTCTATTCAGTTCGACTGTTCACTTAAGAAATCAGCCGAATACACCAGCAATAGTAACTTCGTCTAAGTCTGTTGCGAGCATCTCTGTTTTATATTATGTGGACCGCTAGACTGCGGTCCCCGCTTACAGTATGCGAGCTTCCAAAATAGTGGTTTTGCGGTACTAATTCCTATTAAACGATGGTAATGTAGGAATGAAATTAAACTGTCTCCGTTTACTGCAGCTAATACTTGAACAAAGTGACAGCTCGCAATATTGTTAGCCAAGTTCCCTAAATGACTGACTACAAGCAGTAGTTCTGATCGGATTACTTACTGGGCAAGCACAATTTTTGATGATCGACGTTTCATTCGGCAAGGTTCGAACAGCGTCTGTCACTGACAGTAACATTATCTATTGTCATTCGTTCACAGATTGGTAGTTAACATAATGTCACCGGAAATTTATACCGGTAAGCATTTCAAGAATGGTGCTCTCCTTTTGAAGAAAGCTCACACACTAATCAGCATTTCCCAGAATTCAGCTCGACCTCGGAGTTATTGCTTCCGTAACCAAGGTAGTCGCATTTTATGGTGTTTCAAGAATACTTATACCGGATACAGGAAAAGCGGGAAAACATTATTTTCTAAGAAACTTCCTGGCAGATTAAAACTGTGTGCCGGACCGAGACTCGAACTCGGGACCTTTTCCTTTCGCGGGTACGTGCTCCACCATCTGAGCCACCCAAGCACGACTCACGATCCGTCCTCACAGCTTCAATTCTGCCAGTACCTCGTCTCCCACTTTCCAAACTTTACAGAAGCTCTTCTGCGAACCTTGCAGAACTAGCACTCCTGGAAGAAAGGATAATGCGGAGACATGGCTTAGCCACAGCCTGGGGATGTTTCCAGAATGAGATTTTCACTCTGCAGCGGAGTGTACGCTGATATGAAACTTCCTGGCGGATTAAAACTGTGTGCCGGACCGAGACTCGAACCCGGGACCTTTGCCTTTTGCGGGCAAGTGTTATACCATCTGAGCTACCCAAGCACGACTCACGACCCGTTTGGGAAGAAGAGGTACTGGCGGAATTGAAACTGTGAGGGCGGGTCGTGAGTCGTGCTTGGGTAGCTCAGATGGTTGTTGTTGTTTTTGGAGGAGGAGACCAGACAGCGAGGACATCGGTCTGATCGGATTAGGGAATGATGGGGAAGGAAGTCGGCCGTGCCCTTTCAAAGGAACCATCCCGGCATTTGCCTGGAGTGATTTAGGGAAATCACGGAAAACCTAAATCAGGATGGCCGGACGCGGGATTGAACCGTCGTCAGCTCAGATAATAGAGCACTTGCCCGCGAAAGGCAAAGGTCTCGATTTCGAGTCTTGGTCCGGCACACAGTTTTAATGTGGCAGGAAGTTTCATATCAGCGCACACTCCGCTGCAGAGTGACTATCTCATGCTGGAATTATCTGCTAAGTCACAACACCGACGAAAATGTGTGTGTTGAGTGATCGTGACAGACGGTCATTGAAGATGGTTTTGACGAAAAATAAGATGACAGCAGCTGCAAAAAATCACTGCAGAATAGCACACTTACGAACCACAGCAGTACCAAAACAATAGGAAAGGAGCTCCATAATCGTGAAATTATAGGGTGAGCTGAAATTTCAAAACCACAGATCGGTGATGCAAATGTTCGTAACAGGGAAACGTGGCGTCGAAGCCGTAAAATATGAACTATGGAGCAATGGAAGAAAATAATTTGATCCGATGAGTCATGTTTCACACTGTTTACAACTTCTGCAGAGTTTACGACTCAGGAGTGAAACATGACGGGGGTTTTATGATGATTTGGACAGCCGTAACGTGGTGTTCCATGGGACCTAGGAGAACTCTGCAGGATCGTATTATTGCCGTGGATTATGTGACCATTTGGGATGATCAGGTCCATCCCATGGTACAGTGTTTGTTCCCCACTGGTGGTACTGTGTTCCAAATGGTTCAAATGGCTCTGAGCACTATGGGACTCAACTGCTGTGGTCATAAGTCCCCTAGAACTTAGAACTACTTAAACCTAACTAACCTAAGGACAGCACACAACACCCAGCCATCACGAGGCAGAGAAAATCCCTGACCCCGCCGGGAATCGAACCCGGGAACCCGGGCGTGGGAAGCGAGAACGCTACCGCACGACCACGAGATTACTGTGTTCCAAGGCGACAGCGTCCCTCACCACACAGCTCGCTTCGTCGAGGACGGTTCACGTGACCGAGGACGAACATCCGTATGTCCCCTGGCCGCCACAGTCACAAAAAAAAGAAAAAAATGGTTCAAATGGTTCTGAGCACTATGGGACTTAACATCTGAGGTCATCAGTCCCTTAGAACTTAGAACTACTTAAACCTAACCAAACTAAGGACATTACACACATCCATACCCGAGGCAGGATTCGAACCTGCGACCGTAGCGGTAGCGCGGTTCCAGACTGAAAGACCTAGAACCGCTCGGCCACTCCGGCCGGCTACAGTCACCGTATCCCAATATCATTGAGCCACTGTGTTCCGCTTTGGCGAGAAAGGTACGTGATCGCTGTCCATGTCCATCATCGTTACCTCAGCTTTCGACTATTTTACAGGAAGAATGGTGTAAGCTTTCCGCGAAAAGTATTTACGCATTTCGAAACAACTAGAAGCTGTTCCGAATCCCAACGGGTTTCCTACGCTATATTAAGCACGGTACTGTATTGTGTTTTCTGTGTTTCCATATTTAGACCACTGCCTGTATACCCACCTGAAGCCGTGCATCGATGCTTAGATGACGCAAAGCTACGAAATTGCGGTAATGTGTAGATCTACGTCTCACTCGTTGTTCCAGTAAGTCCCTGACATGGGTTTAAGATCGGACGAGTTAGCGAGCCAATTGATGTGTGGTTAAATGTCAGAGTCTTCCTCAAAGCAGGAACGTATGCGTTGTGGCGTGTGCCCCCGGACTCCAACCGCGTGCTGATGTAGCCGACGCCGTAGAGCTGCTACTTCCACAGCTCTCGCGACAGAGTAGAGACACGATGCGATATAACGTCAGTCCCCGTAGATTAACGGGAGAAAAAAACCTGAAAAACTTCCGAAAAGGCGTTCCTCGCGTAGTCGTTGTATCTCAATCACAAGTCCGCAGCGTTTCCACTTATGTGAACTCGTACATTTGATGCTTTTTATTATTAATATGGTATTGTTTATTGCCCGGATTTGCCGCAGTTATTAATTCTTCTCTCGTTCGCATAGCACACACCACTGATTGCGAGGAAATATTTTAGTTAACAGTTTTTTCTTACGCTGTTGTCTCGTTGCTATGAAACTGTTGTGCTGGTATGCAGCGAGATCCCGAGATACTCTTTGATTCAGTCTTTGTAAGACTGCGTCGTAATACGAAAATATTTTAAAGTTCGCTTCTCAACTAATGACGTGAATATTTGCACTTCAGTGAAATAGTTTTTCATGAGTAGTCGTTGATTTAGTCGTTTATCAAACTATTTAATGATGTAGTCCACACCGGGTATTCTGGTAACGAACAGTTTATTGTTATTTTATCACTAAATACTTAGAACCCCCGCACCACACGCACACGGAATAGTTCAGTTAAGTCAGTCCGATTGAGTTTATAACTCTTTGTTCCCCACTGGTGGTACTGTGTCTTGGCAATTACCACAACTGAACACTTTAGCGTAATTGTTTTATCTTCTTGATGTCGTGTACTTGGGTCCTACCCAAGAGTAATTGCGTGTATTCTTTCATAGAATGTTCACTTCTCCTTAAGGTACAACTAATTTAAAGTCAAGTCCAATGTTCACTAATTCCGTTATTAGATTTCAATCAATCCGTAGTGCACAGTTAAATGAGTCTATCTGTTCCTGTCTCAGTTCACAAAATCAGTGTCTTAAGCCGTGAATCCCGTCACGCAACAAACACTTCTAAACTCGAAAACAATCTCGTCACGATTCGCAATCTCAATAATTCAGATCAGAACTGCTCTCGTACGTCTGCACTGGATGAGTTCTAGCAAGCGACTTCTTCTGTGGAAGAGCGTTGTAGGCGCATTGAATTTCTTCGTTGCGCTTACAACTCTCTTCCACATAAAAGTTATCTCTGATGACATTACTTTGGACTTAACTTTTGAGATATTAATTTCAAATTTGTCACATGGATTTTTGTCCATTGCTGAAATACGATGTTTCTTCTTTCTCTTTCGCTAACAAATATGCTCAGTGGTGTACAATGTAGTTGTTGACAAAACTCTTTCGTGATAGTTCATCGGCAAAGATGTCGTAACTGCCAAGATAACTTTCCCTACTTCATGTTCTTTCTTAATTGTCGTTGGGGCGTTACAGCGTGTTGCCCGGTGAACACGAATCCAGTAATATTGGAAGACGGGAATGTCCAGAGGATATTCATCATGAAAATTCCGAAGAAAAAGCATCACTTCGTCACCGAGAATACGGTAATAGACATCCAGGTTAATGTTCACGCTAACGTGACGGAGTGAGCCCAATCGTACGAAAAACGCCGCCAAAACATCACAGAATCACCTTTGTCCTTAACTGTACCCTCCTACGAGTTCAAGAGTTCTGCACTCGATGCCTCGTATCATTTGAATGGAGGCACAACTGGACCGTGTCGTTTACGACCTTTCTACGACCACCGGTTACCGGCCGTGGCTCCGATCAGTTCACTCCCGTCTTGGATAGTAAACTCGGTCCGAAGTTCGAAACAGTCTGAAACAAGACTCGTAAAACCAAATGACTTTCTCCATAGTCCACGTTTTATGGCTTCGGCATCACGTTTTCCCCTTACTGACATTTGCACCACTGATGTGTCGTTTTGGAGTTTCAGCTGCCCTGCAATTCGCAGCTTATAGAGCTCCTTTCATGTTGTTTTGTTTCTGGCAGTGTTCGCGGGTGCGACATTAAGTTCTTTAGTGACTTCCACACCTGACGTCCTCTTGTTTTTCGTCACTTCAATGACCGTCCGTCAGGATCACTCAACAGGCACTTTCGTCCGCTTTGCGACTTAGCGGACAAAGTTTTTCCTCTTTTCCTGTGTGCAGTTTAAATCTTCCATATGTTGGGTTCCTCTTGAAACACCAAACACTTTGGCTACCTAGGTTACAGAGGCGCCCAGCTCCGAGCAGCAGCTAGTTACCCACGTACGCATTCACTTAGCTCCGACTGCACATAACGCTGTTCCGACTACGGCTGATACTTCCTGGCAGCTCAGATGGTAGAGCACTTGCCCGCGAAAGGCAAAGGTCCCGAGTTCGAGTCTCGGTCGGGCACACAGTTTTAATCTGCCAGGGAGTTTCATATCAGCGCACACTCCGCTGCAGAGTGAAAATCTCATTCTGGAAACAATCCCCAGGCTGTGGCTAAGCCATGTCTCCGCAGTATCCTTTCTTTCAGGAGTGCTAGTTCTGCAAGGTTCGCAGAAGAGCTTCTGTAAAGTTTGGAAGGTAGGAGACGAGATACTGGCAGAAGTAAAGCTGTGAGTACCGGGCGTGAGTCGTGCTTCGGTAGCTCAGATGGTGGAGCACTTGCCCGCGAAAGGCAAAGGTCCCGAGTTCGAGTCTCGGTCGGGCACACAGTTTTAATCTGCCAGGAAGTTTCATATCAGCGCACACTCCGCTGCAGAGTGAAAATCTCATTCTGGAAATTTTAATTCTATTTACCACAGGGCAATAAGGTGCGGAATAAACTGGTTAAGTAACTTTCTGGCAAAAAGAAAGTTTTAATGTTACTTTTACCTTTTTACGCTTCTCCATCCTCAGCTTGAGTATTGCTGTGCGGTAGTGGATCCTTACTAGATATGATTGACAGAGGACACGGTAAAAGTCCAAAGAAGGGCAGCTCGTTTTGTATCATCACCAAATAGGGGAGATAGTGTGATGGATGTGATAAGCGAATTAGGCTGGCAAATCATTGAAACAAAGGCGTTTTTAGTTGCAGCAAAATCTTTTTACGAAATTTTAATCGCCAACTTTCTCCTCTGAATTCGAAAGTACTTTACTGACGCCGACTTCCATAGAAATGATTATCGTAATAAAATAAGAAAAATGAGAGCTCGCACGGAAAGATTTAAGTGTTAATTTTTCCCACACGCTGTTCGGTAGAGCAATAGTGTTAAAGTGATCTGATGAACTCTCTGCTAGGCACTTAAGTGCGAGTTGCAGAGTAATCGTGAAGATGTAGATATACGAGGTGCATTCAAGTTCTAAGGCCTCCGATTTTTTTTCTCCGGACTGGAAAGAGATAGAAACATGCGCATTGTTTTAAAATGAGGCCGCGTTCATTGTCAATACGTCCCAGAGATGGCAGCACCGTACGGCAGATGGAATTTTACTGCCAGTGGCGAGAATGAGAACTGTTTTAAAAACTTAAATTGGCGACGTTTTCCTTACTTGAACAGCGTGCAATCATTCGTTTTCTGAATTTGCGTGGTGTGAAACCAATTGAAATTCATCGACAGTTGAAGGAGACATGTGGTGATGGAGTTATGGATGTGTCGAAAGTGCGTTCGTGGGTGCGACGGTTTAATAAAGGCAGAACATCGTGTGACAACAAACCGGAACAACCTCGGGCTCACACAAGCCGGTCTGACGACATGATCGAGAAAGTGGAGAGAATTTCTTTGGGGGATCGCCGAATGACTGTTGAACAGATCGCCTCCAGAGTTGGCATTTCTGTGGGTTCTGTGCACACAATCCTGCATGGCGACCTGAAAATGCGAAAAGTGTCATCCAGGTGGGTGCCACGAATGTTGACGGATGACCACACGGCTGCCTGTGTGGCATGTTGCCAAGCAATGTTGACGCGCAATGACAGCACGAATGAGACTTTCTTTTCGTCGGTTGTGACAATGGATGGAGACGTGGATGCCATTTTTCAATCCAGAAACAAAGCGCCAGTCAGCTCAATGGAAGCACACAGATTCACCGCCACCAAAAAAATTTCGGGTAACCGCCAGTGCTGAAAAAATGATGCTGTCCATTTTCTGGGACAGCGAGGGCGTAATCCTTACCCATTGTGTTCCAAAGGGCACTACGATAACAGGTTCATCCTACGAAAATGTTTTGAAGAACAAATTCCTTCCTGCACTGCAACAAAAACGTCCAGGAAGGGCTGCGCGTGTGCTGTTTCACCAAGACAACGCACCCGCACATCGTGCTAACGTTACGCAACAGTTTCTTCGTGCCCCTCAGGGGATCCACAACTCTTTTGTGGATACGTGCGTAGCGAGCACGGGACCCCGAGCTGATGTGGCCTTCCTTCCTTTCCAGGCTGCATACCTTCCCTTTCCGCATCCTTCCCCATCCCCCATCTTCGCCCCACCCCCCCTCACCTCTGACTCTTTCTTTCTCTTTCTCCCCCTCAGGGGTTATGGTTTGTGCCTATGTCCGGAGACGGACGCTTGTAAATATACCACATTCTTCGCCTTCCTTGCTTGTAAGTCTTCATCCTTCCTTTGTCCTTCTCTTTTCCTTACCTCTTCTCTCTACCCTTTTCTCCGCTGCGGCGTTTGAGACCTCTCTTCTTTCCTTTCCCTTTCTCTTTCTTCCTCCCTGTGCGTGTCTGAAGGCCGCCCCACGCACTTCCATGCATAGCCGGTGATGGGGTAACGCGTAATTCCCCGCCCCGGGTAGACAGGTAGGACACGTACGTACCCCCTGGTAACGGCCAGGCCCAGGGAGGGGTGATTACCCGAGCTGATACCTTCTGAAAGTGCCGATTGGTCCCTCCGTCCGTTTGTCGGGAGGTGTGACCTGAGGTGTGAACAATCACCTAAGGCGGGAGTGCCCTCAGAGAGGGCCCCCACAAGGGAGGAGCGCGCCATCGGAGACGCCGGTAATCATGGGGGATTCTTCCGCAATGGTTTCCTCACCTTCCACTATGTCTGCTCACAAACGTAAGTTCACTGAGTCTCAGCCACAGTCAGTTCTTCCATCGTTGCCACAGTTCCTTGTTGTTTCTCGGTCTGACGAAGGTCACGACTTCTCCACGGTCAACCCTTTCATTATTCAGAAAGGTGTCGACGCAATTGCAGGTCCAGTAAAGTCTTGTTCCAGAATGGCACCCTGTTGTTAGAAACAGTCAGTGCCCTCCAGGCCCAAAAATTGCTGCGTACCTCACTACTACACACTTTCCCTGTCCAGGTGGAACCGCACCGTACCTTAAATTCCTCGCGTGGAGTCGTTTATACACGCTCCCTCGATGGACTGTCTGACGAAGAAATTCAGCACTACCTGTCTGACCAGGGCGTAACGGCTGTTCATAGGGTTATGAAAAGGGTTGACACGAACATCATTCCAACCCGCACTGTCTTCTTGACATTTGACAAAGTTCAACTCCCATCGAAAATCAAAGCAGGCTATGAGATAATTTCCGTTCGCCCTTACGTCCCAAACCCTACGCGTTGCTATCGATGTCAGCGGTTCAATCACACCAGCCAGTCCTGTTCCCATCCGGCCAAATGTGTTACGTGTGGCAAGGATGCCCATGAGGGTGCTTGTTCACCTCCATCCCCTCGCTGCATCAACTGTATGGGTGACCACGCTGCTTCCTCTCGAGATTGTCCCGTTTTTAAGGACGAAAAGCTCATCCAGGAAATTAAAGGAAAAGGTGTCGACCTTTGCTGCTCGAAAATTATTCGCCAGTCGGCAGCCCACCGTGCCTCAGAAAGGAAAATACAGCACTGTCCTTGCTTCTCCTCGGCCAACAAAGGAGGCGGCCACGCAGACTTCCGACCTCTCCTTTAGTGCCACGGTCGTCAGATCGGCCAGCGCAAAGATCGCACGTTCAACCTCACCACTTTCGCCTGCCCACTCTCTGGCTCACCCTTCTTCGAGTTCTGCTAAATCTCGAGCCCAAAAGTCCGACACCAAGACTTCCAGAAAACAGCCTACTCGTGAAGATTTTTTACGTACCCCAACTTCCCAACCATCAGTTCCTCTTTCATCTAAACATCCTGTTTCCAAGAAGGCTAATAAGAAACCCAGTTCCTCTCCTTCTCCGCCAAGGCGTGTCCCATCTACAGCACCACCTGGCGGAAATCGCCCTCGGCCGTCTTCTGTGTCGCCGAGGCGCACCGCTGGCGGCCGATCAACCGGCCGGTTGCTGGTGGCAGGAGCTGCTCCTGACCAACCTATGGATCAGGATCTTCTGTCTTCGGCTGAATGCCATTCCATGCTGTCGGTCGCAAGCTCAGAGCAGTCGTTGAGTTGACAGCGACCTTGGTCACATTCCTCCATTTTCTGTTCACCCTATGTCCATTATCCACTGGAATATCCGCGGTATTCGAGCCAATCGGGATGAATTGTCGATTTCTTACAATCCTACTCGCCGGTCATCTTCTGTCTTCAGGAAACAAAGCTGCGTCCCCATGACCGCTTTGTTCTCCCTCATTTTCAGTCCGTCCGATATGATCTCCCCTCTGTTGAAGGCACTCCAGCACATGGAGGACTCATGATTCTTCTCCATGAAACTCTCCATTATCACCCAATCCATTTAATCACTTCCTTCCAAGCTGTCGCCGTCCGTCTTTCCCTTTCCGGATACATGTTCTCTCTTTGTACTGTATACATTCCATCGTCCACACCAATGGCACGAGCTGATCTCCTTCATCTTCTTGGTCAGCTTCCACCCCCATATTTGCTGGTTGGGGACTTCAATGCCCACCACCCGCTTTGGGGATCTCCACATCCTTGTCCACGTGGCTCACTATTGCTAGACGTCTTCCACCAAGCAGATCTAGTTTGCCTCAACACTGGGGTCCCTACATTTTTGTCTGCCTCCCCGACAAATTTATCTCATTTGGACCTTGCGGTCGGTACTGTTCCGCTAGCTCGGCGCTTCGAATGGTTCGCCCTTGATGATACACACTCGCGTGACCACTTTCCATGTATCCTTTGACTGCAGCCTCAATTGCCCTACATGCGCCCGCGACGCTGGAAGTTTGCCCAAGCCGATTGGACACTTTTTTCGTCTCTAGCGACATTCGATGACCGTCACTTTCCCAGCGTCGACGATGAGGTCACACATATTACCGACGTTATTCTTACAGCTGCGGAACATTCAATACCACGCACCTCCGAATTGCCCCGGCGCCCCCCAGTTCCTTGGTGGAACGAGGCATGCCGTGATGCACTACGTGAGCGGCGACGTGCTCTCCGCGTTTTCCGCCACCATCCTACTTTGGCCAACTGTATCCGCTATAAGTAGCTCCGAGCGCGATGCCGTCGTGTCATCCGCGATAGCAAGAAGGCAAGTTGGAAATTCTTTATTAGCTCATTTAACACCTTCACTCCCGCCTCGGAAGTTTGGAGTCGGCTTCGACGGTTCTCAGGCGCGCCTAGTTTCTCCCCGGTCTCTGGGCTCACTGTCGCGCATGACACATTAGTGGACCCCGTCTCAATTTCTACCTCGTTGGGTCAGCACTTTGCTGAGATTTCGAGCTCTTCAAATTACCCGCCAGCGTTTCTCCCGAAGAAACGTGCAGCGGAAGTGCGACCTCTTGCTTTCTCCTCTCAAAATCGTGAAAGCTACAATACTGTTTTCTCCATGCGGGAACTCCAACATGCACTCTCTTCTTCTCGCTCCTCCGCCCCAGGACCGGATGGTATCCACGTCCAAATGTTGCTGCATTTATCAACCCATAGTCTGCGTTAGCTCCTTCGCCTTTATAATCGAATTTGGACCGACAGTACTTTTCCCAGACGATGGCGGGAAGCTATCGTCGTTCCTGTTCCGAAACCTGGAAAGGACAAACATCTCCCCTCTAGCTATCGCCCCATTTCTCTCACGAGTAGTGTCTGTAAGGTTTTGGAGCGTATGGTGAATTGCCGTTTAGCTTGGTGGCTGGAGTCCCACAGTCTTTTAACACCTGCCCAATGCGGTTTCCGAAAGCATTGTTCTTCAGTTGACCATCTTGTTGCTCTCTCCACTTATATCATGAACAATTTTCTCCGGAAACGCCAAACAGTAGCAATATTTTTTGATCTGGAGAGAGCATACGATAGCTGTTGGAGGACAGGCATCCTCCGCACACTGTTCTCTTGGGGCTTTCGAGGTCGGCTGCCCCTTTTTCTTCGCGAATTTATGGCAGAGCGCACATTTAGGGTGCGGGTGAACACTACTCTCTCCCGTACTTTCTCCCAAGAAAACGGGGTACCCCAGGGCTCGGTGCTGAGTGTTGTACTGTTTGCCATTGCCATCAATCCAGTTATGGATTGTCTCCTTCCTGATGTCTCGGGCTCCCTCTTTGTGGACGATTTTGCGATCTACTACAGCTCTCAACGGACCAGCCTTCTTGAACGACGTCTTCAAGGATGTCTCGATCGCCTCCACTCTTGGAGCATCGACACCGGCTTCCGTTTTTCTCCCAGTAAGACCGTTTGTGTTAATTTTTGGCGACGTAAGGAGTTTCTTCCGCCCTCCTTACATCTAGGTCCTGTCAACCTTCCGTTTTCCAACGTCGCTAAATTCTTGGGTCTTATGTTTGACAGAAAACTGTGCTGGTCCTCCCACGTTTCCTATCTTTCGGCTCGCTGTCTGCGATCCCTTAACACCCTCCGTGTCCTGAATGGTACCTCCTGGGGAGCGGACCGAGTGGTCCTTCTCCGCCTCTATCGCGCCTTAGTGCGCTCGAAATTGGACTATGGAAGCATAGTCTACTCCTCTGCTCGGCCGTCTATTCTTCGGCGTCTCGACTCTATCCACCACCGTGGATTACGTTTAGTGTCTGGAGCTTTTTACACCAGCCCTGTGGAAAGCCTTTATGCTGAGACTGCTGAACCTCCGCTGTCCGATCGGCGAGCAGTTCTTCTGAGTCGTTATGCTAGCCATATGTCTTCCATGCCTGCTAATCCAGCCCATGACCTTTTTTTCGACGCCTCCTTTGATGTAGGGTATGCAGGCCGCTCCTCCTCCCTACTACCCCCGGGAGTCCGCTTCCGTCAACTGCTCCATTCTCTTTCCTTCCGCTTTCCTAAAACCTTCTTGACAACTTGGGGTACAGCACCGCCTTGGCTCCGTCCCCGGATCTGCCTGCTCCGTGACCTTTGTCGATTTCCCAAGGATGGTACCCCTTCACTTGTTTATCGTCGGGCATTTTCTGCTCTATGTGCACAAATGAAGGAAGCCACATTTATGTACACCGACGGCTCGAAAACATCGTTAGGTGTAGGGAGTGCCTATATTGTTGGCGACACCCCAAATCACTTTCGGCTTCCCGACCAGTGTTCGGTTTATACTGCGGAGCTTTACGCTGACGATGTATTGTAAAAATAATATGCCAATAGCTGTTATTTTTATAGCTCTTTGTTAGGGTACCAGTTTCGATTACACAATAGTCGTCTTCAGGCCCTATTCGGTAACAATTACATCAGGCAATTACAAAATAAGGTGTCACACGTAGTGTTGTAAACTGAGGTGGCAAAAGTCATGGTATAGCGACATGCACGTGTACGGATGACGGCAGTATCACGTGCCCAAGGCATGAAAGAGCAGCGCATTGGCGGAGGTGTCATTCGTACTCAGGTGATTCGTTTGAAATGGTTTCCTACGTGATTATGGCCGCACGACGGCACTTAACAGACTTTGAATGCTGAATGGTAGTTGGAACTAGGTACATGGGACATTCTATCTCGGAAACCCATAGGGAATTCAATATTCCGAGATCAATAGTGTCAAAAGTGCGACGAGAATACCAAATTTCGGGCGTTACCTCTCACCACGGACAAGGCAGCGGCAGACGGCCTGCACTTAACGATCGAGAGCTGTGTCGTTTGCGCAGAATTGTCGGACGGACGTATCCTTCAGGGCAGTGCGCCGAAATTTGTCGTTAATGGGCTGCGGCGGCAGACGACAGACGCGAGTGCCTCTGCTAACAACATCACATCGCTTGCAGCGACTCTCCTCGGCTCGTGACCATATCGATTGGAAAACCGTGCCCTGATCATATGAGTCCCGACTTCAATTGGTAAGGGCTGATGGTAGGGTTCCAGTGTGGTCAAGACCCCACGGAGCCATTGACTCAAGTTTTCACTAAGGCACTGTGCAACATGGCGGTGGCTTCATGGGAGTATAGATCGTGTTTACAGGGAATGGGCTGGGTCGTCCGGCCCAGCTGAGCAGATCTCCACTGGAAGTGGTTATGTTTGGCTCCTTGGAGGCCATTTGCAGCCATTCATGGACCTCATGTTCTCAAACAGCAATGTACCATACCACCGGACCATAATTGTTCGCCATCGGTTTGAAGAGCATTCTGGACAGTTCGAGCGAATGATGTGGCCACCGAGATCGTCTGAGTTGAATCCCGTCGACGTTTATAGGACATATTGGAGAGGTCAATTCGTGCACAAAATCCTGCACCGGTAACACTTTCACAGTTATGGGCAGCTGTAGAGGCAGCGTGGCTCAGTATTTTGCAGGGGACTTCCAACGACTTCCACAGTCCGTGCGACCTCTCGAGCTGCTGCTCCATACCGTGCGATAGGGATCCGACACAGTCTTAATAGGTGTACCATGACTTTTGTTACCTAAGTGTACAAAACAAAAGATACATACACTACTGGCCATTAAAATTGCTACACCAAGAAGAAATGCAGATGATAAACGTGTATTCATTGGACAAATATATTATACTAGAACTGACATACGATTACATTTTCACGCAATTTGGCTGCATAGATCCTGAGAAATCAGTACCCAGACCAACCACCTCTGGCCGTAATAACGGCCTTGATACGCCTGGACTTTGAGTCAAACAGAGCTTGCATGGCGTGTACAGGTACAGATGCCCATGCAGCTTCAACACGATACCACAGTTGATCAAGAATAGTGACTGGCGTATTGTGACGAGCCAGTTGCTCGGCCACCATTGACCAGACGTTTTCAGTTGGTGAGAGATCTGGTGAATGTGGTGGTCAGGGCAGCAGTCGAACATTTTCTGTATCCAGAAAGACCCGTACAGGACCTGCAACATGCGGTCGTGCATTATCCTGCTGAAATGTAGGGTTTCGCAGGGATCGAATGAAGGGTCGAGCCACGGGTCGTAACACATCTGAAATGTAACGTTCACTGTTCAAAGTGCCGTCAATGTGAACAACAGATGACCGAGATGTGTAACCAATGGCACCACATACCATCACGCCGGGTGATACGCCAGTATGGCGATGACGAATACAAGCTTCCAATGAGCGTTCACCGCGATGTCGCTAAACACGGATGCGACCATCATGGTGCTGTAAACAGAACTGGATTCATCCGAAAAAATGACGTTTTGCCATTCGTGCACTCAGATTCGTCATTGACTACACCATCGCAGGCGCTCCTGTCTGTGATGCAGCGTCAAGGGTAACCGCAGCCATGGTCTCCGAGCTGATAGTCCATGGTGCTGCAAACGTCGAACTGGTCGTGCAGATGGTTGTTGTCCCCATCTGTGGACTCAGGGATCGAGACGTGGCTGCACGATCCGTTACAGCCATGCGGATAAGATGCCTGCCAGCTCGACTGCTAGTGATACGAGGCCGTTGGGATCCAGCATGGCGTTCCGTATTACCCTCCTGAACCCACCGATTCCATATTCTGCTAACAGTCATTGGATCTCGACCAACGCGAGCAGCAATGTCGCGATACGATAAACCGCAATCGCGATGGGCTACAGTCCGACCCTTCTCCTTCTTACACGAGGCATCACAACAACGTTTCACCACGCAACGCCGGTCAACTGCTGTTTGTGTAGGTGTCACCACTGGCGCCAACCTTGTGTGAATTGTCTGAAAAGCCAATCATTTGCGTCTGTAGCACGTCATATTCGTGGTGTAGCAATTTTAATGGCCAGTAGTGTAAATATGTAAGCAAAAGAAATCATCAACGTAATACGTTCAGGGTACAATCAAGGATATACTATGGGTACATAAAGCTTGCACACACAGTAGAAGACACAAGTCATCTATCAGAAATAACTCATGAAAACAGTAGTGTTATTGCAATACGAACATTAATCCCATACGTTCACTGTCCAAAACTATTTAAGGATATAAGCGCCAAAGACTACTTTTTATATTTACATTTTTTAAATTTTTTTAATGGAATAAAATGAAGTATTGCTTCAGGTAATTAACTTGAAACTTCTAGAAACGAAAAAGTATAAAAACAATGTACTCATGGACATTGCAATGAATAACGGCTTCTCACCTTATACCGTAGATGTCTACTAAAATAATAATTCGAATCTGTTAAAAGAGATTACTCTTTGTTGTCACAACTCCGTTCATAAAATTTATTAAAGCATGGAGTATAAGTGCAGAGTGGCTAATAAGATCGCAAGTGCCTATAAGCGACTTACAATCAGTGTAGGTTACAGTAGCAGCTACACTTTAGGCACAGTATTAGCACATTCGATTGAACGTGGAAATCTGGCATTCATAAAACTGTATGTAGTGATTGTTATGCATATTACGTTGGCCACATCGTCACACCATTTACGGAACGGTTCCGTAAACACACATCCCCATATACATAGTAAAACAGCCAACGCTTAAGGAATACCTAATGACTACTAAGCATTCTAAACTAGTATCCATAACAGTTTAGATAGTTTGCACTTGGTAGGTAAGGGGTGAAGGATGGATCTGCTGGAGCAAACTGAGAGCTTTGTCCATTTGAGGAAAGAGCCTGGGGACGTTTCAAATGAACACTTGGATTCTAGAAACAAATATTTCTTTGATATGTTCCTACATTTTATATAATTCCGACAATCACAAGACTTGCTCTCATGTATTTTATGTTCCGCTCCTGACCGCCTTCGTCATACAGTAAAGTTAATTGTAAAGGAATATTATCCTACAACTTTTCGCGATTTTTGCACTTTGACGATACTATCTCCGGTGATCGCTTTTTATTTGAACGTCTGGTTCAGTCATTCCACATTTTCTGTGGTGATTTTACTATTGGTTTTCATTTGACTTCATGTTAAAATGCCTAGTTTCATAGTTCTTTTACTTTTGGGCTGGGTTCTTTTATCCTACAAGTAATGTCTTGCAGAGTCATCTTTCACTGGGAATTTTGGGAATTTCGTTTGACAGTTGTTGTTACATGTGTCAAGAGCACACATTGCTCGTGAAAGTACGTGTAAGCCATGACTATTTTTCGGTATTTTTCTTTTTTTCTGTTAGTTATTTTGACTTGTCTGTTTCGTTGTCTACTGAAATCAGTCTTACATATTGGTTCCCTGTTACATACTTGTAGAAGTGGATGCTTTTTGTCGCGTTGATACTACAAATGAGTGTACTCTTCCTTGTTGATTTATGGCCATTTGATTAATTATGTTCTAATGGACGTACTACCCTATTGTTATAAAACTGGTTTTCTGCTTATTGTTCGATATATTTTACCTTGCGCAATTCTTGGAAAATAGGTATGTCCTGCGTTATTTCGCATTTGTCTAATTTTTCGTAGTATTTTAGTCCTCACTGATTTCGTGTTACTCTTGTTGCTGAGCTATCATATTTATACAGTTCCTCATTAATGCTCCAAGAGTAAAGGTTCCAGTCATTCCTTCTGTCGAGTTTACCACTGTTAATTTGTAAGGGATTCGTCCGTACATATTCATTGTGATATACAAACTTACGCTGTTTCTTCACTGTGACAGTACTTGGCACCCCCACATGGACTTCCGTTTACTGTCACACTGTCACAATGTCAGTTAGTTTTTGATTTTTGGTTTGTGGTTTTATCTATGATTTACACAGAATAGCTTTTGTAATGGCTTTTGAGGGGTACAGTTCCCCATATTCACTTTATATTGAATCATAAAAGAAGGTTGTATACATGGAAGAAACCTGGAGATACTGACAGGTTTCATATAGATTACATAATGGTAAGACAGAGATTTAGGAACCAGGTTTTAAATTGTAAAGCATTTCCAGGGGCAGATGTGGACTCTGATCACAATCTATTGGTTATGAAATGTAGATTAAAACTGAAGAAACTGCAAAAAGGTGGGAATTTAAGGAGATGGGACCTGGATGAACTGACTAAACCAGAGGTTGTACAGAGTTTCAGGGAGAGCATAAGGGAGCAATTGACAGGAACGGGGAAAAGAAATACAGTAGAAGAAGAATGGGTAGCTTTGAGAGATGAAGTAGTGAAGGCAGCAGAGGACCTAGTAGGTAAAAAGACGAGGGCTAGTAGAAATCCTTCGGTAACAGAAGAAATATTGAATTTAATTGATGAAAGGAGAAAATAAAAAAAATGCAGTAAATGCAGCAGGCAAAAAGGAATACAAACGTCTCAAAAATGAGATCGACAGGAAGTGCAAAATGGCTAAGCAGGGATGGCTAGAGGACAAATGTAAGGATGTAGAGGCTTATCTCACTAGGGGTAAGATAGATACTGCCTACAGGAAAATTAAAGAGACCTTTGGAGATAAGAGAACCACTTGTATGAACATCAAGAGCTCAGAGGGAAACCCAGTTCTAAGCAAAGAAGGGAAAGCAGAAAGGTGGAGTGAGTATATAGAGGGTCTATACAAGGGCAATGTAGTTGAGGACAATATTATGGAAATGGAAGAGGATGTAGATGAAGATGAAATGGGAGATATGACACTGCGTAAAGAGTTTGACAGAGCACTGAAAGACCTGAGTCGAAACATGGCCCCGGGAGTAGACAACATTCCATTAGAACTACTGACGGCCTTGGGAGAGCTAGTCCTGACAAAACTCTACCATCGAGTGAGCAAGATATATGAGACAGGCGAAATACCCTCAGACTTCAAGAAGAATATAATAATTCCAATCCCAAAGAAAGCAGGTGCTGACAGATGTGAAAATTACCGGACAATCAGTTTAATAAGTCACGGATGCAAAATACTAACGCGTATTCTCAACAGACGAATGGAAAAACTGATAGAAGCCAACCTCGGGGAAGATCAGTTTGGATTCCGTAGAAATGTTGGAACACGTGAGGCAATACTGAGTCTACGACTTATCTTAGAAGCTAGATTAAGGAAACACAAACCTACGTTTCTAGCATTTGTAGACTTACAGAAAGCTTTTGACAGTGTTGACTGGAATACTCTCTTTCAAATTCTGAAGGTGGCAGGGGTAAAATACAGGGAGCGAAAGGCTATTTACAATTTGTACAGAAACCAGATGGCAGTCATAAGAGTCGAGGGGCATGAAAGAGAAGCAGTGGTTGGGAAGGGAGTGAGACAGGGTTGTAGACTATCCCCGATGTTATTCAATCTGTATATTGAGCAAGCAGTGAAGGAAAAAAAAAATTCGGAGTAGGTATTAAAATCCATGGAGAAGAAATAAAAACTTTGAGGTTCGCTGATGACATTGTAATTCTGTCAGAGACAGCAAAGGACTTGGGAGAGCAGTTGAACGGAATGGACAGTGTCATGAAAGGAGGATATAAGATGAACCAACAAAAGCAAAACGAGGATAATGGAATGTAGTCGAATTAAGTCGGGTGATGCTGGGGAATTAGATTAGGAAATGAGACACTTAAAGTAGTAAAGTAGTTTTGCTATTTGGGGAGCAAAATAGCTGATGATGATCGAAATAGAGAGGATATATAATGTAGACTGGCAATGGCAAGGAAATCGTTTCTGAAGAAGAGAAATTTGTTAACATCGAGTATAGATTTAAGTGTCAGGAAGTCGTTTGTGAAAGTATTTGTATGGAGCGTAGCCATGTATGGAAGTGAAATATGGACGATAACTAGTTTGGACAAGAAGAGAATAGAAGCTTTCGAAATGTGGTGCTACAGAAGAATGCTGAAGATTAGATGGGTAGATCACTTAACTAATGAGGAGGTATTGAATAGGATTGGGGAGAAGAGAAGTTTGTGGCACAACTTGACATGTTCTGAGGCATCAAGGGATCACCAACTTAGTATTGGAGGGCAGCGTGGAGGGTAAATATCGTAGAGAGAGACCAAGAGATGAATACACTAAACAGATTCAGAAGGATGTAGGTTGCAGTAGGTACTGGGAGATGAAGAAGCTTGCACAGGATAGAGTAGCATGGAGAGCTGCATCAAACCAGTCTCAGGACTGAAGACCACAACAACAACATTGACATTGTTAGTGTATACGCATGTGTTTGCGACAATCCTCTATTATGGGACTACTGCAGGTTATGATTTTATACATATATTTTCTAGTGATTCATTATTAGGGATGTCCTTCTCGGAAATCGATGTTGGTCCATCACGGTGTTGTTATACAAATGTGATAGTGCACCCTTTGATGTAAGTCTGCTGCCGGGGGGCTTACGATATTTTTCCCACCTTATTCAACTGTAACATACCCCCGCCCCCATGTATTTTTCATTTTTTTAAATGATACTATTTACAAGAGCAGACATAAGCATTTATAGTATCGTGTACACCCGGTAGGACACATATTAGTTCACGTATTCTGTTTGTGTAACGAATAAGTTCTACCATGCTTACATACTTTTACTGATTATGGCAGTTTGGTGTATTTTAGTTTGGGTACGGTAATGCGAACCTAGGTATGGAAAAGGTTTTACTGTCTAATATGGTATTCATCTAGCTTTACGCTGGTATTTATTAGTTTTCGTTGGTCTGTGTTCTCATAATTTATTGCTGCGTAGGTTCATTTGCTATTCTAACTTTTACTCCTTGCTGTTCTTTAGTTTACGTCAGTGATCTGATATTTGCCTCTTAGTTGTATCTTAACGGAAGGGTTTCATAGTTAAATGACCATTTCACCTTATGATGGGTCTTATCATGGAAATGTAGTATATTTAACGTAATTTTTGTGTATAGTGCATGTGACATATGTAGATTTTATTATGTAATATTTGGCAACATGTTGGTGATATTGTTTTCCTGACGCGTATAACTGTTCACTGTTTTATCCTGTACGTTGTCAGTCTCAGATGACGAATCCTTATTTTTTACCTGATAATATTCTGTTACTTAAAATCCGTCTTGATTGCAAATTTTTTTTATTATTCATATGACCGGTTTCGGTTCATTCAGAACCATCTTCAGAACCAGCAGCTTGCTGGATTTGGACGGGTTACTCCTGTAACTGAAATATCAGATCTGAAGATGGTTCTGAATGAACCGAAACCGGTCATATGAATAATAAAAAAAAAATTTGGAATCAAGACGGATTTTAAGTAACATTATAAAATCACTGATTGCGGTTATCCCGTAAGACATTGTCTGTTTTTGCAAAAAATGATAATATTCTCGTTGTGCATATGATGTTTCAGTGTTTTATCTTATTCCTTTTTACTAGACGGCCTGATGATTTTTACCCCTTTACAGCGATTCAATTGATTGATGTACTTCTCCTATATACCAGGTGTTATTGCAAGTTTTCTGCCTGTGAGAATTTTATATTTTCGTCTTTGTTGATGTTTTACGAAAACTATTTTGCAGGTTACAAATATTACTTTCAGGCTACTTTAATACATTCTTTCATATGTTTTAATTTTATTTTCACAAGATGCCTACAAGCCCAGTACTGGTTGTTTGATGCGAACTTGTTTCACATTTTTATACTAGCATGTTTTAGTTTTTTGATATTTTCTTTTTACTGACATGCTTTCGGTAGGTAGTGAGTATGGTTGTCATTATTGGTCGCAATACACCGATGGAAAAAAATCTCGACACCAAGAGTCGGTATATCGCAGAGCAACCACAAGTAATAGGACGATGAAACTAGGCATTTTAACATGAAGTCAAAAGAAAACCAATAGGTAGATCACCACAGAAAAAGTGGAAAGACTAAAACAGACGTGACATAAACGAACGTTGACAGGTGTATTTCTACATCTGGAAGATGATGTCTGTCGAAAATCCGCGCCAGTCACGTAAGAGTGGCGCAACTAGCGTCGCTGTGAGGCTGCAAATCAGGTTTGTGTTAAATGAACGCCGTAACGGTCGTAAGTGTTAATTATCTTTAACATTGAACGTGGTGAGTTGACGTTGGTCAAGAATGACCAAAAAAGGAGACAAATACGCCTGTATCAACACCACACTGATTTTGAACAAGGTCGTGTGATAGGGCTACGAGAAACTGGATATTCCTTCTCCGATATTACAGAAAGACTTGACGGGATGTAGCTACCGCGCACGACCGCAGGCAGCTGAAGTCATGAAAATGTAAGGTCGAAAGAAGACCAGACTCCGGACGGCCACGGAACACTAAGAGAGGGAAGGTCATCGTGCACGGCGTATGAATGTGGCGCATCGGACTGCATCTGGGGCAGCAATCTGAGCAGCAGATGGCACCACAATGGCACAATGAACCGTTACAAATCGGTTACTACAAGAACAGCTACGAGCTAGCCTTACTGTAGCTTGCATTCCTCTGAGCCCACATCACCGCCATTTTCGACTTCAGTGCTGTCTAGCGAGAGCTCGTTGGAGGGCAGGGTGGAGGTCTGTTGAAAGCTGGTTCTGCCTCGGTGCCAGTGAAGGCCGTGTGTTGGTTAGAAGGGGGCCAGTTGAGGGCCTGCAACCGACCTGTCCGCGTACTAGACACACTGGACCTACACCTGGGTTTGTGCTTTCGTGTGCGATTTCGTAGGACTGCAGGAGTAGTCTAGTTGTTATTCCACGCACATTGACTGCAAATTGTACTCCAATCTGGTGATTCGACCTGTTGTGCTTCCATTGATGAACAGCATTCCAGGGGGTGTTTTCCAACAAGATAACGCTTGCCCATATACCGCTGTTGTAACCCACATGCTCTAAAAAGTGTCGACATGTTGCCTGAGCCTACTCGATCACCAGCTCTGTCGTCAGTCGAGCACGTATGGGACATCATTGGACGACAACTCCAGCGTCATCCCGAGCGACTATCAATCGTCCCTGTATTGACCGACTAAATGCAAAAGACAAGGAACTCCATCCCACAAACTGACATCCGGCAACTGTGTAACACGATGTATGCGCATTTGCATGTTTGAATTCAACATTCTGGCTGTTACATCGGTTATTACTGAACCAGCATTTCACATTTTCGATGGTTTTATCTCGCACTTAATATTAACCGTGATCTTGCAACTTTAATCGCTTAATCTATTCCCGAAATTCCTTTGGTGTTGTGATTTTTTCCCTCAGCGTAGTTATTACATCTCTTTGTCATTTGTCATCTTTTAAGCATGTTAATTAATGAAGAGTACCATTATCTGTAGGTGGTTCTGCTTTACAGATGATAATTTATGTTGTCTTTATTTCATAGACGATCTGGTAGGCTACTACGTTAGTTATTTTGGCCGCCTTGCCGACTTACTTGCGTGATAAACTACGCCAAATAAGGTCGTTTCTTGAATGTTTCCTATATGTCAGTATATCGTATTTTTGTCCATGTTGTTTAACCTTCTTGACTCTCGTGCGGTACCTAGTAAGTATGGATATTTCGCTGACGCTTTCCTATGTTGTAGCTATTACTTTTAGGCTAGTGCATCGGGTTGCCCTCACGTGCTTTCTTGTTGTAGATTCACCTACTGGTCCCAACATATCTACATGCTCAGTACCCGACCTGCTTCTCTTTCCTTCATTGTTAGATCAAATTTTTTGTACTTCCTTGTGAGACGCCCTGCTAAACCTGCAGCACAGGACAAGTAGTAGGAATTGTGGAAGGGGGCCAGAATGAGCGGCTGTCAGTTACACTCCAAACATAACACTTTATTTAGCTGTCCAAACAAACCTTAAATAGTATTTAAGGCCAAGCGATGTAAGACTTGACTCGTCAGACAGATTAAGATTTTTAAAAGCTGCTGAAGGCCGATAAATTTAAAACAACATTGCTACAATAACCTTTCAATAGGCATAAGGCTCAAGCTTTATGACCAATAAGAAACCTTACTTAAAAACGGCTGAAGGCCTTTGTTTAAAAAAAAAAGACTACAACCAATTTTCCAAGGCAGAAAGCCCAAAGCTTTTAACCTTAAATAATATTTAAGCCCAAGTGATGTAAGACTTGATAAGTAAGAACCCAAAAATTTTAAAGTGGCTGAAGGCACATCATTTTAACAACAATACGACTACGATAAATTTTCAACAGGCAGAAGGCCCACAGCTTTACCTTGAAGGAATGTAATACTTGTTAAGTAAGAACCTTAAAACTTAAAGCGACTGAAGGCCGATGCTTTAAAACAATACAATAAATTTTCAGCAGGCAGAAGGCCCAAGCTTTATCTTCAAACAAGGTAAGACTTGATGAATTTAGAAAAACTTACTTTTAAAACGGCTGAAGGCCTTTGATTTAAAAAATACAATTACAATCATACAAATTCCAACCATCGGTTATGAGCCATTAAAAACACACAATTAAACGCCAACGAGAAAGGCAGTATTGGCAACGGCGCTCAGAAGTTTCCAGGGGGCTCAGTCTGCCCTTGAAATCTTAGGTGAGACAAGAAGTCGGCCCAACTATACTCGATCCGCCGGCTACACAACGAAGAGACAGTCAGGGACTCAGCGACAAGACGACTTGCTAACCACCGATCAGTATACGAGGAGTCCAAAACCAAAACGTTACAGACACAGCCGCCCACAACGAAATATACATTAAGCTGTCAAAACTACACACCATGTTGGACAGCGATAACAGGTCAGGTAAGGACACTGCCTGAATTTACGTCAGCGACCAGGGCAGGTAACCGGAACACTAACGGCCACAAGGCAGAAAATTCCGCTGGTGCGCTTGAATTTAAAATCGATAAATATAGTTAATTCCACCACACGGCGGCTAAATCTTCACCAACTCGAACACCTGCTGTTGCTCCCAGGAATACCACCAACAGCGAACCACCAACCAAGGGGACAACTTTAACAGACGTGGCTTCGGTAATTAAATCACCGCTCAACTTTCATGTGCTGGGTCGGTGAGCCACGAACGTCGTAGCACTCTGAACAGCCTCCACACGCTCCGACACTGCATAGAGTCCGCCAGCGGCCCGGCCGACTGCGCCGCGCGGAGACTTGATTGCTGATCCACCGACTGACTGACTGCTAGTACGCCGACACCATTTAAAACAAGTTGTCAGTGGAAATGACACCAACGACACACACAGCTTGACAAACACTTGCATGAAGACTTAAACGACACTCAGCAGTGGCTGTGCAATCACGAAGACAAATCGGAAGTCGATACACACACACACACACACACACACACACACACACACACACACACACAACCCATAAGCGATCGGCAGGCCAATTCACGGCGTCCGGTAGGACGACCGACCGTTGATCCACGAAGACCGTCCCCGGCTCAAGTGATGCGTGGCGGCGACAGTCGGGCGAGCCATGGACATCCGGGCCTCACTGCTGCTCCAACCTGACTGAACTAGTGCCGCGTTCCAAATCCACGGCTGGCAGGTCCGAGATGCCCTCCTGGCACGTTCCAACTGATTCCACGATAGACGACAACCGCGAAGTAATAGCAGTGCAGCAAAGATAACACGCGAGGGCTATATCGATAGGCGCTGCTGCTGCTGCTGCTGCCGCTGGCGGGCAGACAAAGCAGCAACTCAGTGACAACAGAAACTGAAACTAACATAACGAGGTGGCAACACGAAAAGAACAGGATGTAAAGTAAGAGATGGCACGAGCGCCAGCCACTCACGACTTACCTTGCTCTGACACTACGCTGATGGTTAATGACACTAATGCCTATTCTACAGAATTATTTATATTATGTGGTAGTAACTCCTTTGCCGCACGATGTTCGTCGGATAATTACCATAGTTATTTTCCCAACACGACTATTATTTTGCGTTTTTTATACTTGTATCCTTTCTTACTATGTCAAGTTAGTTATCTGTAGCAATTGTTCATTTAGTTCCATTACAAAATGAATAAAAAGTAAAATAAAATAAATAATGTAAGAGATATATCCTTATATATTTTTGGACAGTGAACATGTAGGATTAATGTCTGCATTGCAATAACACTATTGTTTTTATGAGTTATTTCTCATAGGGTACTTGTCTTGCACTATGTGAGCAAACTGTTATATACTGTTATCTGTTATATACTCCAGTGAATGTATTACACTAGAATATATATATTAATGTATAGGATAGGAAGACGACACTACTGAGGAGTCGAAACTGGTAGCCTAGATAAAAAACTAAAAACTATAACATTAACGGCTGTTGGAATACTATTTTCACAAACCATACTCTCAAGTGAATTCTCCTAGGCTGTTAACGATTCCTAAAAGCAGATGGATCCACTAAGGTCATCGGCAGATGATTCGGAAGAGGGGTGGAAAGTACCGCATTGGTATCTCTTATTCTAATGGACGAATCTCGCAACCATGGCAAGAATTCCGCAATAATATACCAACACTCGAACCTTCAGGTGCGTTCTTTTTCAGGATAGCAGTGTTGTGTGTTAGAGAATAAAAAGTAGAGAAAAAGGAAAGTATCTGGATTGAGCATTCGAATGTGGAACATAAGGATAAAGAACAGATGAGGTAAACCTGAAAACGTGTTGAGAGACATGAAGGGTACATCGTTAATACCGTAGGATGAAGTGAAATACTGTTGGAAGAAGGAGGAGAGTTTGGGCATGGAGACTATAAAGTAATTTTCAAAGGAAGAGAGTTAAAAGCAAATGTGGTTGGATCAATATACATGAAATACCTGTATAAGTACCTTACGAAAGCTCTGCCATTATATGAAAGAATTATAGTATTGAAAAAAGAGGACTGTGTGGAAATTTTGATCACTCAAGTTTACGCGCCTCCATCTGATGCAAAGGAAGAGGCCATAAAAAATTTTTGGAACAAATAGCGCAAATATATAAAGAAAATGTGATTGACAAGTAAAAAGTATAATTCTTGGAGACTAGGACAGTAGAGTAGGGAAAGGTAAGAAGGATGTAGTTTGGGAATTTGGACTTTGCAAGAGAAACAGTGGTGAAAAACTAACAACTTCCTGTGGTCACTTTCAACTCTGAATTAAAACAGTTGATTTAAGATTCGGGGGTTTTACACGTGGAAAGCTTCTGGTGATAGTAGAAGATACCAGATAGATTTTATTGTAACCAACCAAAGACTCAAAAACAGTATCAAAATGGGGGAAACACTCTGCAGGACAGAGGCTGTTCAGGTGATAGCTTGCTAGTGGCAGAAATACGAACAAGGCTGATGCGTATTAAAAGAAGATGATGAGAAAATTGAATGTGGTGCGTTGAAGTTTGGAGGATTTGAAGCCTACACTCAAACCATCGAAGAAAAACAGCAGAAAGTATTAGTGTACCAGAAGAACATAAAAGTATTAAAGATACGATTCTGGAAGCCTTAACAAGAGGTGGGAGAAGTAGAGAAAGAGAAGAATAGGGAAGAATGGATAATGTCAAGTATGTTAGTTAAAACGGATGAATGTAGTAAAATGGGGAAATGATCACACTATGGAAGGAAAAAAAAAAACAGTATTTAATTTGTATACAGAAAACCGAATAACGAACTAAGAAAATTAACTAAGCACTCTTGTGTCCTCGTCGCCGATGGTATGTTAAATCTCAGTCGTCCTTTATATTAAACACCAGAGTACTGAGCCACAGTGTACTTATCCAGCTACCCATAACACACGAAAGGCGAGAGTGAAGGAGCTGTTTATACGTGTCCGCTAATTAATGTTTGTATTAACACAGGCAGTAATACCAATAGGTTAGTTGCAGATCGTGAGTTCTGTTGCTTGGCTGGATATACCATTATCGTAAGCGATCGTTATGGTAATAGTGAATGATGAGTACGTTGCAAGCCAGTCCGCTAGATGTTACAGATGGCTGACAGTTACGGATTGCGGCGGTTACCGCCCTCTCATAAAGCCGAGGCGAAATTATAGAGCCGCTTGGCTCGAGAATTCAGAGTGCGTGGCGATGCGTGAGGGACGGAAACGCAGCGGCAATCAGTATGCGGCAAGAATAAATACTTACCATTTACACGCAACTGAAGTCTGCTTGTTCACTTCCGACAGTTACAGTGTACACTCCCGTACAACTGCGTGCCACTACTGTGCAAGTGAAAACTTTAAACAAACGAAAGTACAGGGTGGCGCACGAAATGTTACCATTTTGTTTTTGAATATAAACCTTGTTGTCAATACAATCTAAAAGGAACATATACTGCAATGAAGATCCGTCCATGGAGATTTGTTCTACAGTAACTCAGCACATGCTCAATATGTCCACCATTTTGTTTCCTAACTTGCTTCAAACGAACACTGAAGTTAGTGATTACCCTACGGCACATGTCTTCTGTAATTTCACTGCAAGCTTGAAGAATGTCTTCCGAGCTCCATTAAATCACGTGGACGTATCGGGCAACTTTTTTCCTTTAGGTACCTCCAAAGAAAAGAGTCATATGGATTGAGGTCTGGACTATTGGGGGGCCAATCACGTCCGTCATTGAAGCGACCTGAAAACCTGAGTGAAATGATATGCATGTCGAAATGCTCGTGTAAAAACTCCAACACAGTGTTTTTGCAGTATGTGGCCTTTCTCCATCTTGCATGAACCACTGCGTGTTGAAGGGCAAAGCACTAACAAGAAGCTGTGGAATGAAGCTATTGCAAAGCATGCTCAAATAACGCTCGCTATTCAGTTTCTTCAAAGAAAAATGGTCCAATAAGTCCGTGACTGGAAATTGCTGCCCACGCTATAATCCTCGGAGCATAATGTTGTCGTTCATGAAGCACTTGTGGGTTTTCAGTGGCCCAGAAGCGTACATTTTGTTTGTTAACCACACCGTCTAAATGAAAATGCGCCTCGTCTGAAAAACCAAACATTGTTGAGAATTTCTTCCCTATCCTCCGCCCACTGAGCAAAAAGTAGTCTCTGCTGCTTGTGTTCTTCAGAGAGCTTCTGTGCACATGTCATCCTGTAAGGGTACACATGGAGGTCACTTTTAAGAATGCGTTGAACGGAGCGTCTGGATATTCCCAGTTACACTCTTGCCTTTCTACACGATTTCCCGGGACTGTACAGCAGCTCGTACCGCTTCAATATTCTCCGGCGAACAAACAGGTTTAGGCCGAGGTCGCTTCGCTTCCAATACTGTTCCTTCCTGTACAAATTTATCGCAAAACTTATGGATGGTCTTCTTGCAAGGGACCCATCGTGTCGAAAACGCCTCTGAGTCACAAGGCTTTTCGTTTCACGAAAACGTAACACAATTGCCGATCGTTGCGGTGTCGTCAGTCTTCCATTGTCAGTCATTGCTGCTTACTAGTCTCCTAGCGGCAGTATCGTGAATTACACGTCATTTCGTAACTCATTTGTTTTTCCAAGCTCTGCTGGTACTGTTGTAGAGATCCCAGCGGGATATCTAATGTTCGTCGTAAACTGTGAAAGGAACAATTGGTAACACATTTCGTGCGCCACCCTGTATGAGCCCCACCTGCCACCCGGGTCTGCTGCTTATCGCGAACACTAGCACTAACGTTTACGGCTTTCTAAGTACGCCACCATAATTGAGCCAAACATTCAGTGTCACTTACGCTTGCTTCTTATTCCCTGGCGCATACAATATCATCAACGAGATTGTTACCAATTTCGAGCTACATTTAATTACTTGTATTACACTCTTAGACCTCAGTAAGGCTTTCGACACTATTTCCCATGAGATCTTATTTTCCAAGTTAAAACTATACTGAATAAAGGGCTCACAGTTGTCGCTAATAGAATCGTACATTGATAACAGACAACAAATGGTCATAATTGAGAACCAACTACCAGTCATACTCAAAATTGAAACCGGAGTTATTCAAGGATCAGTAATTGGCCCATTTCTCTTTCTAGTGTATATCAATGACCTCCCACATAACTTGCCAGACAAATCAATTCCATATGCTGATAACATCACCTTAATAACATCAGACGGAAACCTGGAAACTTTACAGGACAAAAATACAGACATGGTAGATAACTCCACCACATGGTTGCAAAGCAATAAATTGCTCCTAAATGGCAATAAACCAGAGACAATATATTTTCATTTGAGGAAGTTGACACCAGAAGGGACGGTAAACACATACGTCAAACTGCTAGGAATTTATTTAGACCTGAATTTGAACTGGGGAGAACATACGCAAGCCCTCCCACCCGCACACTGGCACACTCTTTTTGTGTTGGGCAGGAGGTCTGGGTGCTGATCTTTTCTCACCCAGGGGCGTGCTGTGGCCTGCGGTCAAGCTCTGTGGCCGGGCGATGGCGTCACTCTGGTGGGCCGACGGTTCCGCCACCCACCAGCACCTCAAACGGCTCTGCCCCCGTCTGGTGGGCAATGACGCCCTTGGGAAGCTGCCAGTGCCAGTCGCTGAATGCCCTGTGGCGGAACCTCCACCTCCACTTCCACCTCCACCTCAGCCACTGTCTCTGCCGCCAGCTGCCCATGCTGGCTATGAACACATGGATGTTGACCAGGACCCCCCTACTCCTATGGATGTTTGTGTTAGTGTGAATTTTTTTCCTAGGGGGAGAAATGTTGTAAGAGCCCTTGTTAGTTAGGCCCACACAACCGACACACAAGATGGGCTGGTGGAGAGAAACATCACCTGCGGATATCAACAGGCTTTCCAAGTAAACACAGAACTATTTCGCCAGACAACATGTAACAGTGTCCCACCAATCAGAACTCATATGACTTGTGTAGCACTCCGCCGATCCAGCTTTGTAAGCATGCCCAGAGAGCACATTTTATTTTGTTATTGGTAGAGTAGATTTTGGTCCGTATTTTCTTCCATTGTCTTGTTTCCTTCTCTGGTTTGCCATCACAAGAGTTGTGGGGTATTCTTTTGTTCTTACGTTTAAACCTTAGTGTATGCCAAGAAGGCGTTTTTTTTAATTATAATAAAGTGTGTTCAAATTGACTGTTAGTTTTTTCGTGCTGACCGGAGGACAGTGCAGGCAACTTTGCTGTTAACGATCACGTAATCTCCTCCACTTCTCTCAAGGCTTCCGTACATCCGTCATCCCATGATGACCTTTGTGTCAGTGACCACTTTCTGGTGATTCTGTCGCTCTCCTGTTGGCGCCAGACAAATGGTTCAAATGGCTCTAAGCACTATGGGACTTAACATCTGAAGTCACCTCCCCAAGGGATACACAACTCTTTCGTGGATACGTGCGTAGCGAGCACGGGACCCCGAGCTGATGTGGCCTTCCTTCCTTTCCGGTCTGCATACCTTCCCTTTCTACATCCTTCCCCATCCCCCATCTTCGCCCCCCCCCCCCTCACCTCTGGCTCTTTGTTTCCCTTTCTCCCCCTCTGGGGTTATGGTTTGTGCCTACGTCCGGAGACGGACGCTTGTAAATATACCACATTCTTCGCCTTCCTTGCTTGTAAGTCTTCATCCTTCCTTTGTCCTTCTCTTTTCCTTACCCCTTTTCTCTGCTGCGGCGTTTGAGACCTCTCTTCTTTCCTTTCCCTTTCCTTTTCTCTTTCTTCCTCCCTGTGCGTGTCTGAAGGCCAACCCACGCACTTCCATGCGTAGCCGGTGACGGGGTAACGCGTAATTCCCCGCCCCGGGTAGACAGGTAGGACACGTACGTACCCCCTGGTAACGGCCAGGCCCAGGGAGGGGTGATTACCCGAGCTGATACCTTCCGAAAGTGCCGATTGGTCCCTCCGTCCGTTTGTCGGGAGGTGTGACCTGAGGTGTGAACAATCACCTAAGGCGGGAGTGCCCTCAGAGAGGGCCCCCACGAGGGAGGAGCGCGCCATCGGAGACGCCGGTAATCATGGGGTATTCTTCCGCAATGGTTTCCTCACCTTCCACTATGTCTGCTCACAAACGTAAGTTCACTGAGTCTCAGCCACAGTCAGTTCTTCCATCGTTGCCACAGTTCCTTGTTGTTTCTCGGTCTGACGAAGGTCACGACTTCTCCACGGTCAACCCTTTCATTATTCAGAAAGGTGTCGACGCAATTGCAGGTCCAGTAAAGTCTTGTTCCAGATTACGGAATGGCACCCTGTTGTTAGAAACAGTCAGTGCCCTCCAGGCACAAAAATTGCTGCGTACCTCACTACTACACACTTTCCCTGTCCGGGTGGAACCGCACCGTACCTTAAATTCCTCGCGTGGAGTCGTTTATACACACTCCCCCGATGGACTGTCTGACGAAGAAATTCAGCACTACCTGTCTCACCAGGGCGTAACGGCTGTTCATAGGGTTATGAAAAGGGTTGACACGAACATCATTCCAACCCGCACTGTCTTCTTGACATTTGACAAAGTGCAACTCCCATCGAAAATCAAAGCAGGCTATGAGATAATTTCCGTTCGCCCTTATGTCCCAAACCCTACGCGTTGCTATCGGTGTCAGCGGTTCAATCACACCAGCCAGTCCTGTTCCAATCCGGCCAAATGTGTTACGTGTGGCAGGGATGCCCATGAGGGTGCTTGTCCACCTCCATCCCCTCGCTGCATCAACTGTATGGGTGACCACGCCGCTTCCTCTCGAGATTGTCCCGTTTTTAAGGACGAAAAGCTCATCCAGGAAATCAGAGTAAAGGAAAAGGTGTCGACCTTTGCTGCTCGAAAATTATTCGCCAGTCGACAGCCCACCGTGCCTCAGAAAGGAAAATACAGCACTGTCCTTGCTTCTCATCGGCCAACAAAGGAGGCGGCCACGCAGACTTGCGACCTCACCTTTAGCGCCACGGTCGTCAGATCGGCCAGCGCAAAGATCGCACGTTCAACCTCACCACTTTCGCCTGCCCACTCTCTGGCTCACCCTTCGTCGAGTTCTGCTAAATCTCGAGCCCAAAAGTCAGACACAAAGCCTTCGACAAAAGAGCATACTCCTGAAGAGTTTTTACGTACCGCAACTTCCCAACCATCGGTTCCTCCTTCCTCTAAACATCCTGTTTCCAAGAAGGCTAATAAGAAACCCAGTTCCTCTCCTTCTCCGCCAAGGCGTGTCCCATCTACAACACCACCTGGCGGAAATCGCCCTCGGCCGTCTTCTGTGTCGCCGAGGCGCACCGCTGGCGGCCGATCAACCGGCCGGTCGCTGGTGGCAGGAGCTGCTCCTGACCAACCTATGGATCAGGATGTTCTGTCTTCGGCTGAATGCCATTCCATGCTGTCGGTCGCAAGCTCAGAGCAGTCGTTGAGTTGACAGCGACCTTGGTCACATTCCTCCATTTTCTGTTCACCCTATGTCCATTATCCACTGGAATATCCGCGGTATTCGAGCCAATCGGGATGAATTGTCGATCCTCTTAAAATACTACTCGCCGGTCATCTTTTGTCTTCAGGAAACAAAGCTGCGTCCCCATGACCGCTTTGTTCTCCCTCATTTTCAGTCCGTCCGATATGATCTCCCCTCTGTTGAAGGCACTCCAGCACATGGAGGACTCATGATTCTTCTCCATGAAACTCTCCATTATCACCCAATCCATTTAAACACTTCCTTCCAAGCTGTCGCCGTCCGTCTTTCCCTTTCCGGATACACGTTCTCTCTTTGTACTGTATACATTCCATCGTCCACACCAATGGCACGAGCTGATCTCCTTCATCTTCTTGGTCAGCTTCCACCCCCATATTTGCTGGTTGGGGACTTCAATGGCCACCACCCGCTTTGGGGATCTCCACATCCTTGTCCACGTGGCTCACTATTGCTAGACGTCTTCCACCAAGCAGGTCTAGTTTGCCTCAACACTGGGGTCCCTACATTTTTGTCTGCCTCCACGACACATTTATCTCATTTGGACCTTGCGGTCGGTACTGTTCCGCTAGCTCGGCGCTTCGAATGGTTCGCCCGCGACCACTCGAGTGACCACTTTCCATGTGTCCTTAGACTGCAGCCTCAACTGCCCTACATGCGCCCGCGACGCTGGAAGTTTGCCCAAGCCGATTGGACACTTTTTTCGTCTCTAGCGACATTCGATGACCGTCACTTTCCCAGCGTCGACGATGAGGTCACACATATTACCGACGTTATTCTTACAGCTGCGGAACATTCAATACCACGCACCTCCGAATTGCCCCGGCGCCCCCCAGTTCCTTGGTGGAACGAGGCATGCCGTGATGCACTACGTGAGCGGCGACGTGCTCTCCGCGTTTTCCGCCACCATCCTACTTTGGCCAACTGTATCCGCTATAAGCAGCTCCGAGCGCGATACCGTCGTGTCATCCGCGATAGCAAGAAGGCAAGTTGGAAATTCTTTATTAGCTCATTTAACACCTTCACTCCCTCCTCGGAAGTTTGGAGTCGGCTTCGACGGTTCTCAGGCGCGCCTAGTTTCTCCCCGGTCTCTGGGCTCACTGTCGCGCGTGACACATTAGTGGACCCCGTCGCAATTTCTAACTCGTTGGGTCAGCACTTTGCTGAGATTTCGAGCTCTTCAAATTACCCGCCAGCGTTTCTCCCGAAGAAACGTGCAGCGGAAGTGCGACCTCTTGCTTTCTCCTCTCAAAATCGCGAAAGCTACAATACTGTTTTCTCCATGCGGGAACTCCAAAATGCACTCTCTTCTTCTCGCTCCTCCGCCACAGGACCGGATGGTATCCACGTCCAAATGTTGCTACATTTATCAACCCATAGTCTGCGTTACCTCCTTCGCCTTTATAATCGAATTTGGACCGACAGTACTTTTCCCAGACGATGGCGGGAAGCTATCGTCGTTCCTGTTCCGAAACCTGGAAAGGACAAACATCTCCCCTCTAGCTATCGCCCCATTTCTCTCACGAGTAGTGTCTGTAAGGTTTTGGAGCGTATGGTGATTTACCGTTTAGCGTGGTGGCTGGAATCCCGCATCGTTCTGCAGTTGACCATCTTGTTGCTCTCTCCACTTACATCATGAACAATTTTCTCCGGAAACGCCAAACGGTAGCAATATTTTTTGATCTGGAGAGAGCATACGATACCTGTTGGAGGACAGGCATCCTCCGCACACTGTTCTCTTGGGGCTTTCGAGGTCGGCTGCCCCTTTTTCTTCGCGAATTTATGGCAGAGCGCACATTTAGGGTGCGGGTGAACACTACTCTCTCCCGTACTTTCTCCCAAGAAAACGGGGTACCCCAGGGCTCGGTGCTGAGTGTTGTACTGTTTGCCATTGCCATAAATCCAATTATGGATTGTCTCCTTCCTGATGTCTCGGGCTCCCTCTTTGTGGACGATTTTGCGATCTTCGACAGCTCTCAACGGACCAGCCTTCTTGAACGACGTCTTCAAGGATGTCTCGATCGCCTCCACTCTTGGAGCATCGACACCGGCTTCCGTTTTTCTCCCAGTAAGACCGTTTGCGTTAATTTTTGGCGACGTAAGGAGTTTCTTCCGCCCTCCCTACATCTCGGTCCTGTCAACCTTCCGTTTTCCAACGTCGCTAAATTCTTGGGTCTTATGTTTGACAGAAAACTGTGCTGGTCCTCCCACGTTTCCTATCTTTCGGCTCGCTGTCTGCGATCCCTTAACACCCTCCGTGTCCTGAATGGTACCTCCTGGGGAGCGGACCGAGTGGTCCTTCTCCGCCTCTATCGCGCCTTAGTGCGCTCGAAATTGGACTATGGAAGCATAGTCTACTCCTCTGCTCGGCCGTCTATTCTTCGGCGTCTCGACTCTATCCACCACCGTGGATTACGTTTAGTGTCTGGAGCTTTTTACAGCAGCCCTGTGGAAAGCCTTTATGCTGAGACTGCTGAACCTCCGCTGTCCAATCGGCGAGCAGTTCTTCTGAGTCGTTATGCTAGCCATCTGTCTTCCATGCCTGCTAACCCAGCCCATGACCTTTTCTTCGACGCCTCCTTTGATGTAGGGTATGCAGGCCGCCCCTCCTCCCTACTACCACCGGGAGTCCGCTTCCGTCAACTACTCCATCCTCTTTCCTTCCGCTTTCCTAAAACCTTCTTGACAACTTGGGGTACAGCACGGCCTTGGCTCCGTCCCCGGATCTGCCTACTCCGTGACCTTTGTCGATTTCCCAAGGATGGTACCCCTTCACTTGTTTATCGTCGGGCATTTGCTGCTCTATGTGCACAAATGACGGAAGCCACATTTATTTACACCGACGGCTCTAAAACATCGTTAGGTGTAGGGAGTGCCTATATTGTTGGCGACACCCCAAATCACTTTCGGCTTCCCGACCAGTGTTCGGTTTATACTGCGGAGCTTTACGCTGTTCTCCAGGCTGTCCACTACATCCGCCGCCATCAGCGGATACAGTACGTTATCTGCTCAGATTCTCTCAGCTCTCTCCTCAGTCTCCACGCTCTTTATCCTGTGCACCCTCTGGTCCACCGGATTCAGGACTGTCTGCGCTTGCTCCACCTGGGGGGGGGGGGGGGGGGGCGTCTCGGTGGCGTTCCTCTGGCTCCCGGGACACGTTGGTATCTGTGGAAATGAGGCGGCCGATATTGCAGCCAAGGCTGTAGTCTCACTTCCTCGGCCAGCTATTCAATCGCTTCCCTTCGCCGATCTACGGAGCGTTCTATGTCGTCGTGTTGTTCATTTATGGGACACGCATTGGTCGACAGTTACCCATAATAAATTGCGGGACGTGAAAGCTCTTC
This sequence comes from Schistocerca nitens, assembly GCF_023898315.1. Classification (NCBI taxonomy): domain Eukaryota; kingdom Metazoa; phylum Arthropoda; class Insecta; order Orthoptera; family Acrididae; genus Schistocerca; species Schistocerca nitens. Next base: position 52,691,862 of record NC_064621.1, read on the forward strand.
CTTGTGCTTGGACCTCTTCCTCCCGAATGCGTCGTCGGGAGGAGGTAATTTTAACTAGACTCCGGATAGGGCACTGTCTTTTTAGCCATCGACATCTTTTAAGCGGCGACCCTCCCCCACTCTGTCCCCACTGCTCTCAGCTGTGGACGGTAAGACACCTTTTAATTGAATGCCCCTATTTTAATCAGTTACGCGTCCGTCTACAGCTATCGCCTGATCTCTCGTCGATTTTAGCAGATGACACGCGCTCAGCCGACCGCGTTCTCCAGTTTATTAGTGACAGTGAAATGACGTCAGTCATTTGAAGCCTTTTTTTGGGGACAACCAACCCCTTTCTGTGTTGGATTTTTAAGCATTCCTTCTGCTTTTAGTTTCTCCAATTTTATGACTTTGTTCCCATTGCTGCTGGTTTTCAATTTCGGTTTTTTACTGTTTCCTAAGTCACGGGCTGGGCGCTAATGACCATAGAAGTTTTGCGCCATAAAACAAAAAAAAAAAATAAAAAAAAATAAAAAAAGGAGGGGCCACTGCGTGGGCCACCTCCCATAAAACACGGGTTATGCATTTTTGTCGTCAACCCACAGCACACCACGAGCCCTAACTTTATTTATGCAACCAGCTCCTCAATGTTGTATCACAGTCCAATTTCTTGGGCAATGTTTTTGATAAAAAGCTGACATGGCTGCCCCATATTCGGCACCTAAAGACTGCATGCATGCAGAAGGTTAATGTTCTCCATCTCATGGCTTTTGGGGTGCAGACCGTACCACGCTTCTCGACCTTTACCGTGCTCTGGTCTTGTCCAGACTAAATTATGGTAGTCAGGTTTATGACTCAGCAGCTCCTTCCACTTTTTAAACTGCTTGATCCTGTTCACCATTGTGAGGTGCGTCTGGCTATTGGTGCATTTCACACTAGTCCCATTGACGGTCTCCTCACAGAAGTGGGGATTCCCCCTCTACAAATACGATGGAGCCAACTCCTGGCTCCTTACGCAATCACCATTCGCCAATTCCCTGACCACCCATGTACCCTGTGCTCCTTGCCAACGAGGGATGTCTACCTGCTGACCCATGGGTGGGATTGTCAGCTGGCATGCGTCTCACTTCCCTCTGTCGGGATCTCCATCTCCACTGTCTTTGCTTCCATACCCTCTTTAACCTTCGATGGTGCCTAGACCATGCATTAGGACCGATGTATTCCAGGGTCCTAGGATCTCTGCCACCCCCAAGGCTTTCTGGCGTCTTGTACGTGCCATCCTTGCTCACTTCCAGGGTGCCATCATCTTCTAAGCTGATGGTTCTGAGACAATCGATAAGGTGGGATACCCTTTCACGTCTCTTACTGGCTTAGAACACAGTTTATTGCTGGGATCATATAGTATGTTCACAGCAGAGCATCTAGCCATTCACAGAGGTTTCCATTTTGTTTCTCAGGCCTCCCTCCATAGTGTTTAAATTTTTTGACTCAATGAGCAGCCTACAGGTTATCGACAGATGCTACTCTCGTCACCCTTTGGTCTCTGCTTCCATGACCTTCTCTGTCCCCTTGGCTGTGCCGCCTGCTCAGTTGTCTTTCTCTAAGCCCCAAGTCATGTGGGCATCCGAGAGAATGAACTGGCTGACCATTTGGCTGGATAAGCAGATACTTATCCCCATTTCCTTTCAAATTCCAGCTGCGGATATGCGGATCTACTCCAAATCTCTCTTTGCCTAAAAATGGAATGACATCTGGCGTGCTACAGCTCATAGTAATGAACTCTGCACAATCAAGGAGTCTACTGTGGTCTGGCGCTCTTCCTTCTGTTCCTCTCGGAAGGAGTCCACTGGTTTTATGCCGTCTACACATTGGTCATACCAGGCTCAACCATTGTTTCCTTCTACGTAACAAGCCACCTCCACAATGTGGTTGTGGAACCAGACTGACTGTATCCCACATACTGGTGGAATGTCTTCTACTTTTGGCCCTTTGTGCGGAGTGTAGTCTTCCTGATTCCTTAAATTTAATATTAGTAAACGATTCACGGATGGCTTAACTGGCCCTCAGTTTACTCCGTGAAAGTGGTTTTTATTTCCTGGTGTGAGGTTTTATTCTTGGAGCAGGGGCAAAGTGGTTGTGGTTGGGACCTCTCTTCATGTCTTCTCGGTCTGGGATCCTATTAACCCTCTACCATGGAAAGACCGCTCCTTTTTCTCGTTTTTGGATTTGGTCTCACATTTTATGCCTTTTACTATGTGTGATTTAAGTTCATTATCTTATAAGTGGCTCCCCTGATTGTATCCGTCCACTTTTAGCGGACTCTCTTTCTTCGGAATCGCGGGGCTGATGACCTCGCCGTTTGGTCCCATAAACTTATCAATCAATCGATCACTCAATCAATCTGTACCCTGTGATGCACGGACAGCGGAGAAACACGCTTGGTAAGCTGAGTTCTGTACTCCATCGCCTTAGAACGGATGGTTTGGCTGATTCCTGGATGTTGTCCAGCTCTGAACTGGCGAGCGACTCCGTGCACTATTGCTTGCCCATTTATGGTTATAATAGACGAGAGTCGAGGTGATCACTGCTATCAAGACATTGTTGACTACATCCAGTTTCAGTTAATAGGGCACCATGAACAGGGTGGCACGTGTGAAGCTAAGCGCCTGTACCACTTCGGAGATGGAGTGTTCGTCCGGTACGTATGGCTTGTCCGTGATCAGATGCGCTGATATAATGGTCCCTTGCCCTCCTGTACTCGCCTCTCACGAGGGCGGCCACAGCAACGGCTGCTGACATACCGAACTATTCCATATGCCGTGTCGACAGCATCGCAGCTATCTCTGAACCAGCTACATATGCGTGTGCCAGAGCGCTCGTGTGTGTGTGTGTGTGTGTGTGTGTGTGTGTGTGTGTGTGTGTGTGTGTGTGTGTGTGTGTGGGTCTGATGCGTGCACGCGAACGCGATGCAATACTGTATTCCAAATCGCCATAGTTACCAAAAAAAGATCCACAGAGAATAACTGACTTTTTTAAACATACTTATACTGCTTTTATTTAGTTTTTCTAGAAACTATGTTAGACAACGACTTTTGTTCATGAAACAAGTCACTACAGATTTACATCACTGTCAAAAATCAAAAAGAAAAACAATCAACTTGCGACACTACGTACAGATGAGTGTTATTGAAACTGACAGTTTCTAAATTACGGTGAAAAAATTCTGCAGAGAGTAGGAGGAGAGTTCCGTACGGATACCTTTCAACGCAGATATGAAAATCTGCTGTTTATCGAATTTTTTATTTATGTAGGATTCACTGTGAGAATGTTGCACTTCTCTCTAAATGTATACACAGTATTAGTAGTCCAGGCTTTAAGAATCCGATTTTGCCTAGGGTAATGGATGGGTCACAGGTGCCGGATAGTGAACGTCCCACCAGATATGGTGGAGAGCTGCGAATACAGAATAAGCAGTCCTGGACCAAGGCAAAATAAAACCAAATCTACTTTGCATCTGTCTTGTACCAACCGGCAAAGTGTTGAATGTTTGTTCACTAGTGGTGCCGCTGAAATTTATATTCTAGAACTAATCCTCCCACTCTGAATTCACTCAGTGAGTCTATTCAACCCCACCCGATTAAAGGCACAATCATCATGAAGCATTTTGTTATTACCTCAAGTGGTCAATCCACCGCCAGTATTACTGGAGCAACTAGTATTTCGGATCCTGGGGCGGCCAGGTTAAAATGCAGTGTGATTCAAGAGAGGAAGCTGGAGTCCTCTGGACAACTTAAAACCGAAACAAATAGATTTTTTGCAACACTTAACATACAAACACTTTTGCAACCAAGTAAACTCCACAAATTGGGAGATACATTAAAATAACCGAAGATTAAAATTTTTGCGCTTCAAGAAACATGAATCACGGACAGTAACACCATGGATTTCGGTAGTTATTGTCTTTTTAAAAGCAAAACATAAAATAAAACTTAATAATACACCACATCTGGGAGTTGCTTTTGCAGACTCCAAAAATATTTTAAATTCAATAATGGAGTTAAAAACCATTAATAACAGACTAATGATAATTTCTATTAAATGACAAATACGACATACAATTTAATTAATGCCCATATGACAGTGAATGTGGATAACCGTAAAAAAACCTGAAGAAGTTAATGAAGCTTGGGATAAGTTAGAAAGCATCGACTCGAAAATTCCCTCAAACCATGTTAAAATTTTATTGTGTGATTTTAACGCTCAATTAGGTAAGGAGAAAGTTTGGAAATTTGTGGTGAGTTCCTATGTGGCCAAACTGCTGAAGTCATCGGTCCCTAGGCTTACAGATTACTTAATCTAACTTAAACTAACTTACGCTAAGAACAACACACAGACCGAAGCCCCCAGGGAGGACTCGAACCTCTGACAGGTGGATTCGCGTGAACCGTGGCAATGCTCCCAAGATCACGCGGCTACTCAGCGCGGCTGGGAAATAAAATATAAGAGAACGGTAGGCAGAATTCCTGCGCATATATGGAAAAGCGAAACTGGCTAAAGACTTGTTGAAACATGCAAACATTTTAACCTTAAAATCATGTCAACGCATTTTAAAAAGAATCCTTCTAAATAAAAACTTGGTGGGCACCAAATACATTTATTGGGGAATTTCAAATCTATCATGTAGAAATTTCATACCTATACTACAAATAAATTTTAAACGTTCACATTAGGAAAGGGATAAATGTAGATTCTGACCATTATTTAATGCGAATAAAAGTAAAACTTCAGCCTCAAAAACTCTTCAAAACAAAAAATGTTATCCCAAAATTTGACACAGCTAAAATAATCCCAACTCTAAGAAGGGTACTTGACAAAAAAAAATCCAACAAAAGAAAAGTTCATCACAACAGCACAAAATTTAGTACCGCATCAAAAGAAACAAAAACACCCTTCGTGGAAAGCGGATTGTGAATCAGCAGTTAAGTTGAGGCATGAGGCATTCAAAATTGGAATAATAATAAAACTGAAAATTCGTACAACACCTTTCTCACTGTAAGAAAAGAAACATCTAAATTAATCCGGCAGACTAAAAGAAACTACGAAAACTCCCCAACTTTTAGAAATAGAAAAAGACTTCAAAAGAACAATACAAGAAACTTTTATACAAAATTCAAAACTAAACTAACTGGCTACCAATCTCAAAGTCTTTGCTTCAAAAATGAAAATGGCTGTTTGGCTCTTAACAACCAGGAAAATTGTAAGGTACTTGCTAATTATTTTGAAAAACTATTAAACTGTCCAGAACCATCGAATAAATTCCAACCACAGCAAACTAATAGCACCAACCCTAACTCTAAAGGACCTGACAAAATTGAAATAATTAAACAAGTTAAGAGACTTAAAAACAATAAAGGATCCGGAGAAGACGGTATAGTTGCAGAACTTGTAAAATCATCTATCCCTATCTCTATAAAAAAGATCACTCAGCTAATAGCACATGTCTGGCAAACTGAGAAATTACCTGAGGACTGGAAAACTGCCCTAATTCATCCATTGTGTAAAAAAGGGGAGAGAACCGGTGTTAATAATTACCGAGGAATCTCTCTTCTTCTGGTCACATACAAAATTCTCTCGCATTGTTTACTTGACCGAGCCAAAGAGCAGTTAGGACCTAAAATTGGCGAATACCAAGCAAGCTTTAGACCAAACAGATCCTGTCCAGAACAAATTCTTAATTTAAAAGTAATCCGCAGGCATCAAAGGATTTTTGGTAACAATATTGTATGTACATTTGTGGATTTTTAAAAAGCCTACGACTCAGTTGATCGTGAATCTCTTTCCCAAATTTTAAAGGAACAAGGGCTAGATAATAAAACTCTAATGCTGATTAAGAAAACGTTAACTGACACGAGCTCTAAAGTTAAATTCATGGGGCAAATTTCTGAACCATTTGATATAAAGCCTGGTGTTAGACAGAGAAATGGACTCTCCCTTTTACTGTTAAACTGTGTTTTGGGAAAGGTGATTACAGAATGGCGAGAGCAAAAGTCGAGTCAAAATATAGATCAATCAATCAAGTTAGACAGAAGTAATATTAGACTGCCTCGCCTTTGCAGATGAACCAGCAATTTTAAATACCACAGCTCAGAAGCAAATTGAAATTCTTGAACAAGTTCGAAAAAACGGAATATATGACATGTAACAAACAAACAAACACCAAAGCTTTTGAATACAAAATATGGAAAAATAAAAAGGGTTTCTCAGTTTAAATATTTGGGGGAAGTCATACAAGAAAACGGTCTGGAAAAAGCTGCAAACGAAGATCACCGTCAAAAAATGGCAACTGCATTCAGATTAACACAAAATATTTATAATAAAAAGTCACTTTCTAAATTCAGTAAACTTAGGCATTACAGCACTGTAATAAAACCTGAATGTCTTTATGGAGCAGAAACTGTTGTTTTAAATAGAAAGGGGGATATTGAAGAAATTAAAAAGAAAGAAAGAAAGATATTAGGAACATATTAGGCCCCAAAATTACTAATGGAGAAAGACTACACAGACATACATGGTGACACGAGAAAACGAAGACTTAAATTTTATGAGCACATTAAAAGAATGGCACCCACTAGGTTGACAAAACAAATAGGAGAATTCTACGAAAACAGAAGCAAGGCCAAAACTGAGCCAATTAAATGGATCGCTGCGATTAAGAAGGATCTTAAAGTATCCGGCGTAACACAGGCAGACGTTACAGACAGAAAACATTAAGCTAAAAGATATTTACTTGGAAAATTGGTCAGAGGGAAATTAGAAAACGGCTGGAACACAGTGGTCTGATGAAAGAAAGAGACTTCATTCTGAAAGGACGAAACAAATTTGGACACAAAGGAAGGTCAACTGTCGAAAATGACATCGCTGTCTTGTACCTCGCGTGATCCTATGGGGCCCATACGTGAATAATAATAAATAATATTAATAGCAAATTTTATAAAGTACATGTAACCTATTATGTCTAAAAGGCAATGACGTTTTGTTCCTACTTTTTGAGTCATCAGTCTTCTGACAGGGTTGTTGCGGCCCACCACGAATTCCTCTCCCGTGCTAACCTCTTCATCTGAGAGTAGCACTTGTAACCTACGTCCCCAATTATTTGCTGGATGAATTCTAATCTCTGTTTGCCTCTACGGGTTTTAGCCTCTACAGCTCCTTCTAGTACCACGGAAGTTATTTCCTGATGTGTTAAAAGGTGTCTTACCATCTTGTCCTTTCTTCTTGTCAGCGTTTTCCATATATTCCTTTCCTCGCAGATTCTCTGGAGACCCTTTTCATCCCTTACCTTATCAGTCCAGCTAATTTTCAACATTCTTCCGTAGCATCACATCTCCAGTATTCTCACAGCCCACGTTTCACTACCATACAACGTACTTCTCAAAAATTTGTTCCTCAAAGTAAGAGCAATGTTTGATAGTAGTAGCTTCTCTTTGCCCGGAATGCCCTTTTTGGCAATGTTAGTCTGCTTTTTGTGTCCTCTTTGCCCCGTCCGTCATGGGTTATTTTGCTGCCTAGGTAGCATAATTCCTTAACTGCATCTGTTTTTTATCGTCAGTGCGGATGTTGCTTCTCGCAGCTCTCTGCTTCTCATTACTTTCGGCTATCTTCGATTTACTCTCAGTCCATACTCTGTACTCATTAGACTGTTCATTCCATTCAACAGGTCCTGTAATTCATCTTCTCTTTGACCGAGGGTGACTCACTTTTCAATCCGAGCACTTTGCTCTTGGTCTTCCAGTCTTGTTATTCACTCTTGGCTCTTCTACGTGTTCTATATTACCCTACTGTTCCTATACCTTACCCCTATTTTTCTCAGAATTTCGATCATTTGACACTGTCGAACGCTTTTTCCAGGTCTATATACCTAATGAATGTGTATTGATTTTTTTTAGTCTTGCTTCCATTGTCATCTGCGACGTCAAAGCTGCCTCTCTGATGCCATTAGCTTTCCTACAGCAAAACTAATGTCATTAAACACATCCTCAATTTTCTTTTCCATTCCATCTTCAGACTTCCAAAGCTCTCTTAAATTCTCATTCTAATACTGGATGCACTGTCTCTTCTATATCGACTCCCGTTTCTTCCCCTTTCACAGAGGCCTTCAATGTACTCTTTCTACCTATCCGATCTCTCCTCTGCATTTAACAATCGAATTCCCAATTCACTCCTAATTTCACCGAAGGTTGTTCCATTATGTGACTGTAATTCACTGAAGCGTCCACAACCACAAAATAAATAGCGCGTTAAAAAAAATAAAAAAGAAGAGTCACATATTCCTACAGTGAGTAGTCCTGTTCAAAACAAAATGAGAAATTTCTGTACTTATATATCCAGAATCCAATACATCTTGAGATATTGGCCGATTTACTTGAGTAATGTGTCGTATTCGGCGGTGTGGGCCGTATTAGTGTTGCATTCACTGCGGTTATCTGCATAGTTCATTATTTCTCACAATTTGAAATCTTTTAAGGAAGTAATTACAATTGAAAAGGGGCTAATTTGCCCCAAAGAATTCGAACAATTGTAAAACAGTTCATAACATTACAAGGTCAAACGTTATGCTTCACAACCCATTTTTTCTTCTTTTTTGAGAAAGGGGAGCACCAAAAAATTAATTTAAAATCCTCAGTTAGTGCTGAATTACAACTACAACCACCACAGAACTGACATATAAGCTGCTGGACAGATATTCAATACTAAATAACTTGTGAATTTAACAAAACCTAGCAGGGAAAAAACACTTAAAATTATATTTAAAGCAATATCAAGTTAGCAGCGGGGCCCGAAACAGTTTCAGAACAAAAATCTTTAAGAAAGGTCTCTTCTAAGAGAATGAATTAATTAGCAAAACTTCTTCAACTGAATAACAAGTGTTCCAGTCAAGGACAGTAAGTTCTTAATATCACAGGATTGCACTAGACAGAATCCCAGTATGCGATGCACTGAGGAACAAGCGGTTAATGGCCTCAGGAGGAAAGGCAAACCCCACTTAGCGAGCCGACTTAGCGCATAAAGGGGCCCGCAGAGGTAAGTGATGGTGTCAGACCTCACGCTGCCCGACAGATGGAATGACGGATTCGCGCCACGCCGAGCAGACGTACGCCGGAATACGCAGCCAGTCCAGTACCGGATACCGATTCGCCCCAGGCATCGCAACCATGGCGAGAAGCGCTGCCGGGTTAGGAAACAGTGCAGCGCAGGAATCGCCTAAGTAAGACAGCTCCAAACCGAACAGTAATACAAGCACAATACACCAAAGGAAGCGCAAGATAAATAGACACCTAAGCCTCTTCACTTGTGTGATGTGAAATGCAACATTTTAGACAACAAACTGACTCGACTTACTGTCCATTAAAATAGAAATCAATTAAATTATGTGTTAAACAAAATCATTCAGTAAAAGCTCCAAAACAGACAAACCAAATTTAATACAATTTGCAACACCAGTTACTTAGATTGAAAATAGTTACAATTACTTGCCCCGAGGGATAGCGCGAAAGGTCAGATAGCACCCCAAAAATTTTGAGGTGTTGGGGCATGAGCGTAAGGCCGAAAACGGATGCAGTCACATAAAAAAGCCAAATAAGAGCTTACCTTAGAATCAGACAGGGAAATGGCGGCAAATATCCAATTTCTCCTTATTAATGGCTTCAATAAACACCTTGAGGACCTGGTCAGGTCACGCAACTTAAACATAACTAAAACGAACACACATTAAAACATGAACGTACATTCGATGAATAACCAGTATTAAACACAAATGAGAAGAAACTCATATGACACTAGCGCCCTGGGAGTGGACAATATCAAACAACAGTGACGTGGGCCGAAGCCCTTAGCTCAGTAAGGTAACCTTAAACACACCATAAGGTCACCAGCAAGGGCACTGATCACCACTTGCAGAGGAATTTTTACAAATTGTGTGGTTAGAATGACAAACACCTAAATAGGGGAACCGTTACAAATGGATGACCTTAAAGCTATATTGAAACAAGTGTACTCACAGTAACATTAATAAAGTGCCGGAGAGCAATACGACGCAAGAGGAAGGTAGATGCTGCCATCCCAAAACAACTCGCGGCATCAGCCACCACGCGACTGAGCGTCTCGCCAAATGCACGAGGAAACTGTAGACTCTCGTAGGAGGCTCACGGCGTCCAAGTTAGTGCAGCATAAACCGCCAGGAATGCGGAGGGCTGATACACTTAGCCCATGAATGGAATGCAACAGACAAACACCTTTCCAAACACCAAGCTTTCTAGGTTCTCCGTAGATCAGCTTTCCACCGTAACAAGTTTTTGTATACCCATCCTTGTGACTGGACGTCTTGGAGAACGAGGCCGTTCACTATAGTAAGAAAATGAAACGCCTACAGCCGTCCTTACAATCTTACTTGTTGTGCAGCTACCCGTTTCGGCGCTTCAGTGCGCCATCTTCATACCGTTGAAGGGGTTATCACGATCCATATATACGCTGCATCAGTGGCCAACATAGCTGATTTACGCAGACTGTCTGTAGCTCCAACTCAAAGCAGTTGCCAGATGATGGTTGTACTGGCATCACAGCTACAGATAGTCAGCTTAAACCAGTTATGATGACCACTGATGCAGCATACATATGGATCGTAGTAACCCATTCAGCATCAACTAAGGTCTGAAGATGGCACACTGAAGTACCGAAATTGGTAGTTGCATAATAAACGAGATCATAAGCACTGCTGTAGGCGATTCAGTTTCTTCCACCGTAACAGTGCATCTCTCCCTAGCGTCAGGATAGCTTGGTCTTCATACGTTTTCTCACGCTGACAAGATATATGGAAGACCACCGGTTTCCGAAGTCCTATGTCATCCTTGAGTTATCCCAATAAGGCTTTCATCTTGGCTGAAGGGCTGAACACGCACTTGACATCGTGTTGACGGAGTATTCTTCAGACCTTTGCTGCTGTGTTATCAAGACTGTAGCAACCGTTTTATTTTCGTCTTCAGCAGGCTGTGGTCTCGGCTTCTTCGGACTTCAGGCACGTTGTATCTGGCGGTTGCTGTAACGGCTTGCTTGGAGCGTAGCCTGCAGTGTCTCAGTCTGAGATTTAGCGTGCTCTTTCCACTGGTATGCTTAGGACACCTTCTCGTTGTGAAGGGGCATGTCAGCTGGCAGTATGTAAGTAGAAATCTTTGTGTGTCTGGTTATTTTCAGCCTTTTCAAATCTTAATCTGGTTGACAAGCGTAACAGAGGATTTCACACTCCGGGAAAACCTAAAATCACCCATCAGGTACATCTACGGCGAAGAGATGCACAGGAATATATAATCGGCGTTTTCCTACGAGTTTATACATCGAGCAACATCTTCTTCCATCTTCTTTTGTCACATCTTGACATTTAGAAAATTACTTATTTAAATACTTATTGAGAGAGCTAAAGATGAGATTAAAGACTCCGCCCGTCGGTTTTGACTAATGACGTTGTACATATGACAAAGACGCTACATATCTGAAGGCAACAAGGCTTATTTGTAAAAAAAAAAAAAAAAAAAAAAAAAAAAATATTGTATCCCAGAAAAAAAGGTAATACCCACACATACAAGAGATTAATTACAAAGCCACGAATTACACGACAAAGAAAATAAGGTAACGGAAAACAGGTAACAACACAAAAAAGGGGAATATACATTCGTGAAATAAATTATTATCGTAGTTTACGCAAGTAAGTGAAAGAACCACAAACAATCTTTAAAGTCCAATCCAATATCACACATCGTAAACTCGTAATAAGAGCCGTAATTCTTAAATATTGCATGTAACGGGACTACCGCAGGATAATGGCGGTTTTGCACACGCACAAACAAAATGGGCATGGAAGGGCGGGCGGGGCGGGGGGGGGGGACAGGGGTCGTAACCCCGAGGCATGGCCACAGCGTCCCCCTCGCCCCGCCGCAAAGTATCACGGATAGTGAGGGGAAATCAATTGTGGGATTTATTTATTTTTTATTTACTTATTTTAATATATTCGTAATTTGTATTCACTTTATACCACAACAAAAGTAAATGTACCTAGCACCGCAGCCGGCCGGTGTGGCCGTGCGGTTCTAGGCGCTTCAGTCTGGAACCGCGTGACCGCTACGGTCGCAGGTTCGAATCCTGCCTCGGGTATGGATGTGTGTGATGTCCCTAGGTTAGTTAGGTTTAAGTAGTTCTAAGTTCTAGGGGACTGATGACCACAGATGTTAAGTCCCATAGTGCTCAGAGCCATTTGAACCATTTGAACCTAGCACCGCATCGTGCTCTGAGTAAACAAAACAGTATCTCGGTACTTTCCTGCACCGAGGTAATATATACGGGTAGAAAAAAAGTGCTTCGTACACGATGCAGAAGAGTGTGTCGCTACTCTCCTTACGCTTCATCATCCAGGTACGTCTTCACGTATGTTGTATGTTGTTCCACCGGTAGTCAGACGTAGTCTTGTCATCTCAGTCAATGGATATCTTCTCCTACCTGTTGATAATCCAGCTGCGTGGAGGGTCGCGTAGGGCACTCCCTAAGTAATTAGAAAAATACTGTCCGTATTTTGGGTCCTGTACGATCTTGCAATGCCGTTCTTGTAGGAAGTTCCAAAAGTCTAATACATCTTTAGGTCCATTGTAAAATAAGTATTGTACCGCATGCCCACGGATCCAAGTGACTGCGTTGATTTTGGTGCGCGGGAAATACTGTTCATCCGGAAATAGTAGAAGTCGAGGTGCGACGTTTTCCGGAGTCAGTCGTAGAAAATATGACAAAATTTGTCGCACCAAGCGCCATACGTCTTCTACCGCGCCACATGTGAGACGGTGCTCGTCCGTGTCTGGTATTCCGCAGTCTACACATAGAAGCGATTCCGCCATATTTATCTTGAGGAGGCGTGATCGGGTGATCTGTTTACCGTTGACTGTGATGTAACATGTGGATCGGACGTATGTATCCAGTGTAACCGCATTTATTGTCTGCCACGCCATCTTCCAATTAACCTGAGGGTTTTTGGCCTCCACGATGTTTGCTGGCGCCTCTGCTGTAGGACACGATATATATCCCGCGCCGACGCCTCTTTCGTCGGTGGTACTGCGACGCAGACATAACTGTATTCAATGTAAAAGTGCCCGAAGTAGTAGAAGGTTGAGGGGTATGTCTTGCGTGGTCAGTGGGGGCATAAGGGAGGACGGAGCTAAGGAATCCAACAGCAAACCTGTCAAACTTTCCGGGTGGTGGCGCCACAGCTTGATGTGCGAGCTGACAAACAGGGCCACAGTTCTTTCGTCGACATGGACTAGGCCACGATCCTCCCCTTTCTGGGGGAAGGGTCAGCGACTCATAACTGTCTTTGAAGAGCGTGTCTGTGGTGTCACCGCCAGACACCACACTTGCTAGGTGGTAGCTTTTAAATCGGCCGCGGTCCGGTAGTAGACGTCGGACCCGCGTGTCACTACTAATTGCAGACCGAGCGCCACCACACGGCAGGTCGAGAGAGACGTCCTGGCACTCGCCCCCAGTTGTACAGCCGACTTAGCCAGAGATGGATCACTGACAAATACGCTCTCATTTGCCGAGACGATAGTTAGCATAGCCTTCAGCTACATTTGCTACGACCTAGCAAGGCGCCGTATTCAATTGATATTGAGATTCTATTAATGTATCATCAAGAGCGATGTTCTACAAATGTGGATTAAAGTTAAGTATTCCAGAAGCTACGTACTTTTCTTTATAGCATTCATTACGTATCCTGTTTCAGACCTCACGCCAGCCTGCGTGAGTTTAAGCACGTGCCTTTCGGCTTCCTCTCATTGTGTCTAGGCTGTCTTATCTAGACACAACATATTTGGCGACGACGATTTAACGGTCGTATTGCTCTAATTTACTTGTGTCATGGCTTCGCCACAATCTCCAGATGTACTGTCCGAATTTTATCACTTGCAGAATCAGCAGACGCAGGCGTTATTGGATGCTCTTGGACAGCTCGTCCAGGGTCAACGTGCAATACAAACCGATGCGGCAGCCGCCGCTCCACCGCTACCGCAGCCACAACACGCAGTTGCACCACCTTTTCGTCATTTCGATGCGGCAATGGAAAGCTGGACAGAGTGGTCACACCAATTTGGATTCCATCTCGCCGCCTACAGAATTCAAGGTAACGAGCGGCAGCCTCACTTATTGGCGTGTGTAGGGGTGCAGAGGTACCGTGTGATAGTGAAATTATTTCCCCGCCGCGACGTAGCAACTCTGTCCTACGACGAAATTTTGTCTGCATTAGATGGATATTTCAAGGAATCAGTCAATGTAGTTGCAAAACGGTATACGTTCTTTCGTACAAAACGTACGGCCGGTCAAGTAATCAGGAGTGGGTTGCAACTTTGCAAGGCCTTACTAGGGATTGTGCTTTTGAGTGTGAACGTGCACTCCCTTATACAGATCCTATGGTGCGTGATGCAATTGCACAGAATGTTTCTGATGTTCGTATACGGGAGCAAATTTTGAAACTAGTCAATCCCTCCCTTCAACAATTGATAGACATATTGGATAGGCAAGACACACTTGACTTCGCTCAGGAATCATTTGAAACTTCGCCAGCTGTGTGTCACGTTAACCGGCCCGCCGGGCGAGCTGCACGGAACTCTAAACAGCCCTCGCGCCCGTCCGCGCAGCTGCCGCCACGATCTCAACCACGTGTCCCGCGGCAGCAAGCAAATGCAGTGAAATCATGCCCGCGGTGTGCTACTAGACATTCGTGTGAGAATTGCCCATCACGCCAAGCTATTTGCTTTTTCTGTAATAAAAAAGGACATGTTCAGAGTGTTTGCCAGAAAAAGCTCACAACCATTCCAGGCCCTTTGCTTCACGCCGGAATCGGAATAGAACCAAGAATAATCAGGCTCGTGAACCTTCGCCCATGGACATTCATGTAGTTAATTCCACTCCGCCCAGTGCCGATCCCTCTAAAAGTGACTGTGTGCGTCCCACAAATAGTGTGCATCGACATCGCCAGAAATCACGTCAATTAGCAAGTGATTCTGTACCAGTGTCTGTTCACATTGCACGAGACAGTCGCTCTTGTCGTCAGCAGGACAATAAACTTTTTGTAGATTTGGACATTCATGGCCACGTAATACCATTCCAGCTCCATACCGGAGCTGCAGTTTCTTTAATCAATAAAGACACGTACCAACAACTGGGCACACCTCCCTTGCATGCCACAAATGTTAAGTTAGATAGCTATTCCGGTCAGAATATTCCTGTGTTAGGACAGTGCAGCCTTCTTGCAACATACAAGGTGTAGTGTCGGCAGACTTGCCAACACTACGCACACTAATTGAAAGAGGCGGCCAAGATGCACGCGCTAACTCACGAAGGATTGAGTGAGGTCTGAAACAGGAGACTTAATGAATGCTATAAAGAAAAGTACGTAGCTTCTGGACTACTTAACTTTTAATCCGTCCTTGTATACATCGTTCTTGATGAAACATCTGGAGATTGTGGCGGTACAAATGAGACTCGTATGATACATGCACTGATACAATTGGCGCCTTGCTAAGTCGTAGCCATTAACTTAGCTGAAGGCTATTCTAACTGTCTCTCGGCAAATGAGAGCAAAGGCTTCGTCTGTGTAGTCGCTAGCAACGTCGTCGTACAACTGGGGCGAGTTCTCGTACGTCTCTCGAGACCTGCCGTGAGGTGGCGCTCGGTCTGCGATCACACAGTGGCGACACGCGGGTCCGACATGTACTAATGGACCACGGACGATTTAAAGGTACCACCTAGCAAGTGTGGTGTCTAGCAGTGACACCACATTCCTCCCCCGCAAATCGGCGAATGGTCGTGTGATAAGGCTTCCGCCCGCCGTGGGGAGGACCCCATGTTGACGTATGCGATGAGGTGGGGAGCCTAACAACAGGCGAGGCTGTGCCACCCGCACCCGGCCATTCGGTCCGAGGGGAGCTAGGAAACGCCTGAAAACCTAGTCCAGGGTGCACGTCAGAGACAGGAGGGGCCGAAGGGTCGACCTCCATGCGGTCGGGGCACCAGACGGGCGAAGACGACATCCGGTCCGGAGCGGGCAAGAGTTCCATGGCGGAGGACAGCCGGTCACGGGAAGCGAGCGGCGGCGCATGACCCAGGGAGGCGCCAGGCGGTTGCAGCGATGCGTCCACTGCGGGCGGCGCCGGCGGGAGCACAGGCGGCGGCGGCGGCGTACCGCCATGAGGCAAAATGGAAGGCAGCGTCGGTAACACCTGGGGATGAGGCGAGCCAGTAGATGGGGCCGCAGGGCGCTGACCGGACGGCACCGTCGCTGAACCGCGATAGTTGCGATAGAAGACAACGTCGCCAGGAGCAAAAGCAGTAGTCTGCCGCTGCACTGGAACCTGACGCGGCGGATGCAGCAAAGACATCAAGGTTCGATGAGGACGACCATGGAGCAACTCAGCAAAATCGATGTGCAAGCGTTGCCAAGGGGAAGAGGCTGTCGGCCATGCAAAGAATTTCCGCGGCGGGGCGGATTGTTGTTCGGCACACGCCACGCAAGAAGAGCACATATTCGCAATCGCAGCATCGATTCCGAACCAAGTACAGTGCTGACGAGCAAGTTGTTTCGTACACACTATACCCCAATGTCCTTGGTGAAGAAGCCGTAAGACAGAGGACTGTAACGAACGTGGGACCACGACTCTGGATTGATCATTATCCGAACGCAACAACAAAACACCACGTCGTACAAAAAGTCTCTCCTTGTGAGCAAAAAATCGGCGAACCAACGGATCCTCGATCCGTGACTTTGACAAGGGCCATTGCGTAGCAACAAAACGCAAAACAGTAGCAAGGACAGGGTCAGCAGCTGTGGCTGTAGCGACACGACGAAAATCAATCGGAAACGATTCGCCCACGTCATCGGTTTCCAAATCAATGAACATGCAAGCAAGTTCGGAAGAATCGAATGCTTTATCCTCAGCAACAGGCAAACGGGACAACGCATCAGCGTTTCCGTGCTTAGCAGTGGACCGATACAAGATATCGTAGCGGTACTGCGAGAGGAAAAGAGACCAGCGAATGAATTTCCGCGCTGTACGTGGAGGTACAGGCTTGTTCGGATGAAAAAGCGATGTCAACGGTTTGTGGTCGGTGATGATGGTAAGGTGACGACCATACAAGAAATCATGGAACTTAGTAACACCAAACACGAGAGCTAAAGCTTCTTTCTCTATCTGGGAATAATTGCGTTGCGCAGACGAGAGCAATTTTGAAGCAAAGGCAATAGGGCGATCATGCGATCCATCTTTGTGCGCAAGCACAGCACCGATCCCGAATTCCGATGCATCGACCATCAACAAAAGTGGTTTCTGGGGATCGAATGGCGTAAGGCAAGTATTTGAAAGCAACGCCGATTTCAACTGGCGAAAGGCGCGTTCGCATTCCGTCGTCCAGACGAACGGAACACCTTTACGGCGGAAGCGATGAAGCAGAGCTGAAATGGAAGAAGCGTGCGGCACAAACCTGGCATAGTAGTTAATTTTTCCCAACACACTCTGGAGCTGTTTCAAGTTCTGTGGCGAAGGCAACTCCTGTATGGCACGGAGGTGCTCTGGACTGGGATGTATGCCTTGGGCAGTTATGACATGGCCCAGATATGGTAAGTCACGAGCAAAAAACACACATTTGTCCTTCCTCAAGCGAAGACCATTTTGTCGCAAGACCTGAAATAACGTTCGTAGGTTGGCTAAATGTTCGTCTTCTGTCTTTCCGGAGATCACAATATCGTCCAGATAGTTCGCAGCAGTAGGGACCGACGCACAAACAGTTTGTAAATATTGCTGAAACAATGCAGGGGCGGATGCACACCCGAATGGCAGTCTTTGAATCGGTACAATCCAAGATGCGTGTTAACCACCAAGACGCACTGGGATTCTTCGTCCACCGGTATTTGCAAGTACGCATCTGCTAGGTCCAATTTCGGAAAGTATTTACCCGGGCACAGTTTATCAAAAAGATCTTCCGGGCGGGGCAAAGGAAAAGTTGCAGTCACAAGTTGTGGATTCACAGTTGCCTTGAAGTCCACGCAAAGTCTCAATTTTCCGGAAGGTTTTTGGCAAAATTACTAAGGGTGAGGCCCAGAGAGAAGCCTGCACACGTGCAATTACACCTTGAGATTCTAAATCGTTTAATGTTCTGGCGACCTCATCACACAATGCGTGGGGAACAGTGCGCGCTCTGAAAAATTTCGGTTGCGCGTTTACTTTCAGTTCCAAATGTGCTTCATAGTTCTTAGCGCAACCAAGGCCCGGTGCAAAAATGTCTGCAAATTCTTCACAAGGACGAGAAACACTGGCGGAAGGCACAGTCTGATTCACTGATAGGACCTGATTTACGATAGACATGTTAAACAACTGAAATAAATCTAAACCAAACAAGTTCATGCCGTAGAAGAACGAAGAACGTAAAATGACACAAGTTTTGTTTGTCCCTTGTATGTGGCAAGAAGGCTGCACTGTCCTATCACAGGTATCTGCTGTCCTGAATAACTATGGAGCTGAACATTTGCGGCACGCAACGGAGGTTTGCCCAGTTGTTTGTACGTGTCTTGATTGAGCAATGAAACTGCAGCACCGGTATCGAGCTGGAATGGTATCACTTTGCCTCCAAAGTCTAAGTCTACAAAAAGTTTATTGTCCTGCTGACGACAAGAGCGACTTTCACGTGCAATTTGAACTGATACAGGTACAGAAGCACTTGTGACTTTACGGGAGTTCCGGCGACGTCGACGCACACTTTGTGCGGGACGAACACAGTCACTGTGAGATAAAGTGGCACTGGACGGGGTGGAATTAACGACATGAATGTCCATGGGCGAAGGTCCACGAGCCTGATTGTCCCTGGTTCGATTCCGGCGCGAAGCAAAGGGCCTGGAATGGTTTTGATTGTCTGATCTTAGCTTTTTCTGGCAAACACTTTGAACATGTCCTTTCTTATGACAGTAAAAGCAAATAGCTTGGCGTGACGGGCAATTGTCACGCGAATGTCTAGTTGCACACCGCGGGCATGATTTGAGCACGGCAGTGGCCTGCTTATGTGGCACACGTGTTTGCGAGCTAGGCTGCAGCTGCTCGGACGTGCGCGAGGGCCGTTTAACGTCCCGTGCTGCGCGCCCGGCGGGCCGGTTAATGTGACACACTGCTGGCGAAGTTTCAAATGATTCCTGAGCAAAGTCAAGTGTGTCTTGCCTATCCAAAATGTCTACCACTTGTTGAAGGGAGGGATTTACTAGTTTCAAAATCTGTTCCCGCATGCGAACATCAGAAACGTTCTGTGAAATTGCATCACGCACCATAGTATCTGAATACGGAAGTCCACATTCACATGCAAAATCACAATCCCTAGTAAGTCCTTGCAATGTTGCAACCCACTCCCTATTAGTCTGACCGGCCGTACGTTTGGTACGAAAGAATGTATACCTTTTGGCAACTACAGTAACTGTTTCTTTGAAATAGGCATCTAAAGCAGACAAAATTTCTTCGTAGGACAGAGTTGCCATGTCGCGTCGGGGAAACAATTTCACTATCACACGGTAGGTGGACACACCGACACAAGAAAGCAAAAACGGCTGCCGCTCATTACCTTGAATTCTGTAGGCGGCTAGATGGAATCCAAACTGGCGTGACCATTCTGGCCACGTTTCTTGCGTTGAATCAAAATTACGGAAGGATGGTGCAACAGCGTGTTGTGGCTGCGGTAGCGATGAAGAGGCGGCGGCCGCATCGTGTTGCAGCGCACGTTGACCCTGGACGAGCTGTCCAAGGGCATCCAATAACGCCTGCGTCTGCTGATTCTGCAAGCGATAAAATTCAACAGTACATCTGGCGAAGCCATGACACAAGGAAGTTAAGCCAAGCAAGAAGAAAGAAGACCGTTTTTACGCTCGTCGCCAAAATTGTAGTGTCGGCAGACTTGCCAACACTACGCACACTAATTGAAAGAGGCGGCCAAGATGCACGCTCTACCTCACGAAGGATGGAGTGAGGTCTGAAACAGGAGACTTAATGAATGCTATAAAGAAAAGTACGTAGCTTCTGGACTACTTAACTTTTAATCCGTCCTTGTATACATCGTTCTTGATGAAACGTCTGGAGATTGTGGCGATACAAATGAGACTCGTATGATACATGCACTGATACAATTGGCGCCTTGCTAAGTCGTAGCCATTAACTTAGCTGAAGGCTATTCTAACTGTCTCTCGGCAAATGAGAGCAAAGGCTTCGTCCGTGTAGTCGCTAGCAACGTCGTCGTACAACTGGGGCGAGTTCTCGTACGTCTCTCGAGACCTGCCGTGTGGTGGCGCTCGGTCTGCGATCACACAGTGGCGACACGCGGGTCCGACATGTACTAATGGACCGCGGCCGATTTAAAGGTACCACCTAGCAAGTGTGGTGTCTGGCAGTGACACCACACAAGGGACAAGCAAAACTTGTGTCATTTTACGTACTTCGTTCTTCTTCTGCAGTGAACTTGTTTGGTTTAGATTTATTTCAGTTGTTTAACATGTCTATAGTAAATCAGGTCGTCTCAGTGAACCAGACTGTGCCTTCAGACAGTGTTTCTAGTCTGTGAAGAATTTGCAGACATTTTTGCACCGGGCCTCGGTTGCGCTACGAACTATAAAGCACATTTGGAACTGAAGGTAAACGCGCAACCGAAATTTTTCAGAGCGCGCAATGTTCCCCACGCATTGCGTGATGAGGTCGCAAGAACATTACACGAATTGGAATCACAAGGTGTGATTGAACGTGTGCAGGCTTCTCTCTGGGCATCACCCTTACAAGGGAACCTCCCCATCGCAACCCCCTCAGATTTAGTTATAAGTTGGCCCAGTGGATAGGCCTTGAAAAACTGTACACAGATCAATCGAGAAAACAGGAAGAAGTTGTGTGGAACTATAAAAAAATAAGCAAAATATACAAACAGAGTAGTCCACTCGCAAGATATGCAACATCAAGGACAATGTGACCTCACGAGCGCCGTGGTCCTGTGGTTAGCGTGAGGAGCTGGAGGAGAGGTCATGGGTTCAAGTCTTCCCTCGAGTGAAAAATTTACTTTTTTTATTTTCGCAAAGTTATGATCTGTCCGTTCGTTCATTGACGTCTCTGTTCACTGCAATAAGTTTAGTGTCTGTGTTTTGCGACCGCACCGCAAAACCGTGCGACTAGTAGACGAAAGGACGTGCCTTTCCAATGGGAACCGAAAACATCTGATCGCAAGGTCATAGTTCAACTGATTCCTCCACAGGAAAACACGTCTGATATATTATATACGACACTGGTGATGGCATGTGCGTCACATGACAGGAATATGTTGTTGACCCACCTAACTTGTACACTTGGCGAATGGGTAAAACAATTCTTCTACCTTGCCCGATTTAGATTTTCTTGTGGATGTAATAATCACCCCCAAAAAAGTGATGAAAACATAAGAGTTTGTCATATAAACTGCAACAAATGAATGCAACAGTTTCACAGTCGCTCAATTTTCCCTGTGCTCTGTCAAAACATACGTTTTTCATACAACGTCCCCATACTACGGCGCAGTTACCTCGCATCGGACGAACAGATAATAATTGTCTGAAAATAAAAAATTAAACTTTTCACTCGAGGGGAGACTTGAACCAAGGACTTCTCGTTCCCCAGCTTCTCACGCTAACCACGGGACCACGACGCTCTGGGCTTCGGATTCCCCTAGATGTTGCCTATGTTGCGCATGCACTACTCAGTTTGTATATTTTGCTTGCTTTTTTTCATAGTTCCACGCAACTTCTTCCTGTTTTCTCGATTGATCTGTGTTAAGTTTTTCAAGGCCTAACCACTGTGCCAACTTATAACTAAATCTGAGGGGGGTGCGATGGGGAGGTTCCCTTGTTAGTAATTTTGCCGAAACCTTCCGGAAAACTGAGACTTTGTGTGGACTTCAAAGCTACAGTGAATCCACAACTAGTGATTGCAACTTTTCCTTTACCCCGCCCGGAAGATCTTTTTGACAAACTGTGCCCGGGTAAATATATTTCGAAGTTGGACTTCGCAGATGCGTACTTGCAAATACCAGTGGACGACGAATCCCAGCGCGTCTTTGTGGTTAACACGCATCTTGGTTTGTACCGATTCAAAAGACTGCCATTCGGGTGTGCATCCGCCCCTGCCTTGTTTCAGCAATATCTGCAAACTGTTTGTGCCTCGGTCCCTACTGCAGCAAACTATCTGGACGATATTGTGGTCTCCAGAAAGACAGAAGAAGAACATTTATCCAATCTCCGAACATTATTTCAGGTTTTGCGACAAAATAGTCTTCGCTTGCGGAAGGACAAATGTGTGTTTTTTGCTCGTGACTTACCATATCTGGGACATGTAATCAATGCCCAAGGCATACATCCTAGTCCAGAGCACCTCCGTGTCATACAAGACTTGCCTTCGCCGCAGAATTTGAAGCAGCTACAGAGTGTGCTGGGTAAAATTAATTATTACCACCGATATATTCCCCATGCCTCTTCCATTTCAGCTCCGCTTCATCGCTTACGCCGTGAAGGTGTTCCGTTCGTCTGGACGACGGAATGCGAACGCGCCTTTCGCCAGTTGAAATCGGCGTTGCTTTCAAATACTTGCCTTACGCCATTCGATCCCCAGAAACCCCTTTTGTTGATGGTGGATGCATCGGATCTCGGGATCGGTGCTCTGCTTGCGCACAAAGATGGATCGCATGATCGCCCTATTGCCTTTGCGTCCAAATTGCTCTCGTCTGCGCAAAGAAATTATTCACAGATAGAGAAAGAAGCTTTGGCTCTCGTATTTGGTGTTACTAAGTTTCATGATTTCTTGTATGGTCGTCACTTTACCATCATCACAGACCACAAACCTTTGACGTCACTTTTTCATCCGAACAAGCCTGTACATCCGCGTACAGCGCAGAAATTTATTCGATGGTCTATTTTCCTATCGCAGTACCGCTACGATATCTTGTATCGGTCCACTGCTAAGCACGGAAACGCCGATGCGTTGTCCCGTTTGCCTGTTGCTGAGGATAGAGCATTCGATTCTTCCGAACTTGCTTGCATGTTCATTGATTCGGAAACCGATGACGTGGTCGAATCGTTTCCGATTGATTTTCGTCGTGTAGCTACAGCCACAGCTGCTGACCCTGTCCTTGCTACCGTTTTGTGTTTTGTTGCTACTCAATGGCACTTGTCAAAGTCACGGATCGAGGATCCGTTGGTTCGCCGATTTTTTGCTCACAAGGAGAGACTTTTTGTACGACGTGGTGTTTTGCTGTTGCGTTCTGATAATGATCAGTCCAGGGTCGTGGTCCCACGTTCGTTACAGTCCTCTGTCTTACGGCTTCTCCACCAAGGACATTGGGGTATAGTGCGAACGAAACAACTTGCTCGTCAGCACTGTACTTGGTTCGGAATCGATGCTGCGATTACGAATATGTGCTCTTCTTGCATAGCGTGTGCCGACCAACAATCCGCACCACCGCGGAAATTCTTTGCATGGCCAAAAGCCACTTCACCTTGGCAACGCTTACACATCGATTTTGCTGGTCCATTTTGGAATGCTCGATGGTTGGTTGTGGTCGATTCTTTCAGTAATTTTCCTTTTGTGGTCCGGATGGCTTCCACGACGTCATCTGCCACCATCCAAGCGTTATCCGCTATCTTTTGCATTGAAGGTCTTCCACAGACTATTGTTTCCGACAATGGCCCACAATTCATGTCCGCAGAATTTCAGTCATTCTGCAAGGCCAATGGTATTCAACATCTGACATCCGCGCCGTTTTCGCCTCAGTCCCACGGTGCCGCTGAACAATTGGTCCGGACTTTCAAGTCGCAGATGTTGAAGTTGAAAGAGTCGCATTCTCGGGAGGTCGCGTTATTGCTCTTTTTGTCCACGTATCGCTCTCAGCCCCGAGATGGTCGCTCGCCGGCTGAGTTGCTCCACGGTCGTCCTCATCAAACCTTGATGTCTTTGCTACATCCGCCGCATCAGGTTCCTGTGCAGCGGCAGACTACTGCTTTTGCTCCAGGCGACGTTGTATACTAACGCAACTATCGAGGTTCACGGCGTTGGCTCGCAGGGCGCATTCTTCGCTGCCTCGGCCGCGCTATGTATCTGGTTTTGGGGGCCTCTGGTGAGGTGCGTCGGCATCTCAATCAGCTGCGCCTCTGTCGTCGCACGGGTTCTGCCGCTCCCCGTCTGCTTTCAGCGACGGTGCCGTCCGGTCAGCGCCCTGGGGCCCCATCTACTGGCTCGCCTCATCCCCAGGTGTTACCGACGCTGCCTTCCATCTTGCCACATGGCGACGCGCCGCCGCCGCCGCCGCCGCCGCCGCCGCCGCCTGTTCTCCCGCTGGCGACGCCCGCAGTGGACGCTTCGCTGCAACCGCCAAGCGCCTCCCTGGGTCACGCGCCGCCGATCGCTTCCCGTGACCAGCTGTCCTCCGACTTGGACCTCTTGCCCGCTCCGGACCAGATGTCGTCTTCGCCCGTCGGCTGCTCCGACGCGATGGAGGTCGACCCTTAGGCCCCTCCTGTCTCTTTACGGGCGCATACACCGCATGTTGGCGTGCACCCTGGACTAGGTTTTCAGGCGTTTCCTAGCTCCCCTCGGACCGAATGGCAGGGTGCGGGTGGCACAGCCTCGCCTGTTGTTAGGCTCCCCACCTCGTCGCATACGTCAACATGGGGTCCTCCCTACGGCGGGCGGAAGCCTTATAACACGACCGTACGCCGATTTGCGGGGGAGGAATGTGGTGTCACCGCCAGACACCACATTTGCTAGGTGGTAGCTTTTAAATCGGCCGCGGTCCGGTAGTAGACGTCGGACCCGCGTGTCGCCACTGTCAGTAATTGCAGACCGAGCGCCACCACACGGCAGGTCTAGAGAGACGTCCTGGCACTCGACCCAGTTGTACAGCCGACTTAGCCAGAGATGGATCACTGACAAATACGCTATTTGCCGAGACGATAGTTAGCAAAGCCTTCAGCTACATTTGCTACGACCTAGCAAGGCGCCGTATTCAATTGATACTGAGATTCTATTAATGTATCATCAAGAGCGATGTTCTACAAATGTGGATTAAAGTTAAGTATTCCAGAAGCTACGTACTTTTCTTTGTAGCATTCATTACGTATCCTGTTTCAGACCTGACGCCAGCCTGCGTGAGTTTAAGCGCGTGCCTTTAGGCTTCCTCTCATTGTGTCTAGGCTGTCTTGTCTAGACACAACAGTGTCTGTACTGACGTAGGCTCCGAATGCCGCTATGAGACGTCGAGAAATCAGTAACGGTATTCGTAGGACACGCGATATGTGAGGAAGGCGCGATGCGAGGTAAACGTTGACGAAGTGTGTCCTTTGAAGAATGTGGAGCGTCCGCAGACGAAGGTTGAAGATCTGGACCCGAAGTTGTTGTAATAAGCGGCGGTAGTTAAGGGCCGCAGTGAGCCGTATGTCGTCGTGAAACTCTGTTCCGAGACATTTGACAGTGCGGCTAAGCTGTAGGGGGTCGACACATGCTGGGGTCAACCCGTCTCCTTTGGCCATGGCAATCGATTTGGTGACGTTGAGACAGCTGCCGGAAGCCACACCGTATGTGGTAATCCATTCTAGTGCGCTGGTTACATCGTAGCGATTGCGGAGCACGAGAACCAGGTCGTCTGCATATGCTGTGCAGCGAAATGTGACGTCACGTCACGTGACTCCGCTGAGGAGATAACGGAGGCCACAGAGGAGCGGTTGCAGTGGTAGAGCATAGAGTAAGGTCGACAAGGGGCACCCTTGAGGCACCGATCGGAAAATCGGGAGGATTGCTTGAGACGCCCGTTAACGAGCACCTTGGAAGTCGCCTCTCGGGGGAGGCGCATCACGACGTCTGTGAATTGCTGTGGGTACTGCATGTGTTGGAGAACGGACGTTAGGTACGCGTGATCCAATCAAAAGCTAGGCTAAAATCTAGTGACGCCAGCGCTCCCAGTATGAGGCGTGCTCTCGCTACGGCTGGTATGTGACGGTATCGATACAGTGCACTGTTATTGATACCCCATAGGGAAGCCTGATCTGGCGAGATGGCGTGAGGAAGGGTCGGTCGTATACGGTTTGCTAATAGTCTGGTGAATATCTTCTTGTCGCAGTTGACGAGTGTTAACGGGTGGTAATCACGTATTCGAGCCCCACCTTTAGGTTTTGTGAACCGGTATAATTATTCCTTCTATGAAGGTCGCGGGGAGCGGCACTGCGGGGGACATAAGCTCCCGACACATGTCTGTTAACTTGGGAGCCATGAACTACTGGAAATTTCGCGTCGATAACTTCGTCTTACGTAATGTCGTCCAATAATTCAGTTTGTAAATGACGTGGGAGAATGCCATAAACCAGTTGTGAGGCTCCTCTCACCGTCATCGGGTCGGAACATTGAGCAGAATAAAGTCGTGCGTAATGGTCGAAGAAGGCCGCAGCTCGTGGTCGTGCGGTAGCGTTCTCGCTTCCCACGCCCGGGTTCCCGGGTTCGATACCCGGCGGGGTCAGGGATTTTCTCTGCCTCGTGATGACTGGGTGTTGTGTGCTGTCCTTAGGTTAGTTACATTTAAGTAGTTCTAGGGGACTGATGACCATAGATGTTAAGTCCCATAGTGCTCAGAGCCATTTGGTCGAAGAAGGCTGCACCAATATCGCTCTGTGTGGTGACGGTCGTTCTCAGTGGTGATGGCCTGTATCAGCGCCGTCGCCGCAGTTTACGTTCTCGAATGACGTGGTACATTGCGAGTCTGTCTTGTGTTCGCGCTCGGACAATCGTCCCTTCGAGGTGTTGGCGGATATGGGCTACGATCTGTGCCTTCGCACGCTGTACTGTCATCTGTCGTTCCGGTGTGGGTGGCAAGGAGGCACATTCGCGGAGGATGGTGAAATAAAAATCCAGTGTCTGTCGCCTCCAAGCAGCGGTCTCACGACCATAAGTAATAAAGCTTCTCCGTAGGGCTGGCTTGGCGCAGCTTAATCATCAACTGATAGATGTAGGATACGTCGGGAGGCGGCGTACGGACTGCACGTGTCTTCAATGGCACGTCGACACACAGGAGAAGCGAGGTGAGCAAGGGATGTCGGCTGCGCCACATCCATTGGCGACGAAGGGTGACAGCACATATACAGGCCTCGTGATCAGAAAAGGCTACTGGCCACACCTCCGCGTCACTCACTGTTGTCGCGAGAGAACGGGAGACGTAAATCCTATCGATGGGACTAGACGAGTGACTCGTGAAATGGGTGTATCCCGGTCGATTTTCTCAGACATCTTCGCATGTATCTACCAGCTGAAGATCGCTGATGAGTGTCCCAAGTTTGGGGCACAGTGAATAGCGTGGCAGCTGATCTTTAGGTGCTTGGGTGCTATTGAAATCGGCCCCTAATACTAAATCATCGTGCCTGCTATGAAAAACCGGTGCTATTCCTTCGGCGAAGAAGAGCTATCGGTCGCGACAGCGATTTGTTCCGAAAGGGGCCTACACATTCATAAATTGGACGCCTAGCACCGTTACGGCCATTCCTATAGCGTCGAGGAGATATCGGACTTCGTCCGCCGCGAGGCCCTCTCTGAGGAGAACGGCGACTCCACTGTTAGTTGGCGAGGCGTGGGACACATGAGCCGTATAACCATACATACCCGGGAAATCGGCGACGAAGACTTCTCGGAGAAAGACAATGTCAACGTCTGCTGCACTGAGCATGTCTTGGAGCAGCGACAACTTCGTACGAGTCCGAATGGTGTTAATGTTCATGGTCGCTAAGCGATAGGTCTGTAGATCGTCTCCTGCAGTGGGCGTCGCCGTAAAAGGTGGGGCCTGTGATCTGCTGGCCGCGTCCGCGCCGTCATCTGTTGCTACTCGGGAGGGGCCGAGGTGTGGGAGGAGAGACCCCTCTCCTCATCCACCACAGCGGCCGTAGAATCGTCTTCAATGTCGTCCGCCCATGGTCCGCAAGTTAACAATGGCTGCAATAGAACACTTGTGAGCTGAGTGACTAAGGATAAATCTGCCGCGCGACTGCTACGGTCGCAGGTTCGAATCCTGCCTCGGGCATGGACATGTGTGTTGTCCTTAGGTTAGTTAGGTTTACGTAGTTCTAAGTTCTAGGAGACTGATGACCTCAGATGTTAAGTCCCATAGTGCTCAGAGCCGTTTGAACCATTTTTGATAAATGTGCAGTTGTTTCCGGTTGTGTACCAATGGCGGGCGCTGTGCTTGTGATGTGTTTGTCCGTGATGTCGATCCCGTGTCATCCATTTTTCTCGTCTCTTTGGCCGTCCGGTCGTCAGCTGGAAAAGACGTCCACTGGAGGCAATCGTGTGAGGGTGTGCGACGTCGCTTTTTATGTTTCCTCGGTGACCTTTGTTTGCGGACGAGGGGCTTCTGTGTCCGAAAGAGTTTGTGGTTCCCGCATCGCATCCCCCTCAGGCAGAAAAGCAGAGGTCGGTACAACCCTATCGTCGAGTTCCATTCTCTCGTCCGAATTTTCTTGCGGAGTCGATAGGGGGCTTTCTGCAATCTCTGTGGACTCTGTAATGTTGTTGGTCAAGCCAGGACTGGCGACAGGTATGCATTCTAACGCTTCCTGTCTTCCAAGTGCTCTTTCGTCTGCCATGACGGTCAATGGGTCACCCCTGCGTAATTGAGGGGGAGAGCCGTGAGCGTAAGAGGTGGTGCCGTGCCATCTAATGAAATTTGTGTAACCCGACGTTGAATACATGCCGATTGTAAATGACCCTCCTGGCCGCACCCAGAACAAGTACGAGGCTCAAGTACGATTGCTCAACGTCCACTGTAGTGTTGGCAGAAGAGCCAACACCGTATTGCTAGAGGAGGCCGAAATGCACGCGTTTAATTACACGCAGACTGGCGTGAGGTCTGGAACAATTAAATGAGTTGAGTCTAATAAGAAAAGAACGTAGTTCTTGGAATTCTTAACTTTAATCCATATTTGGTGTACAGCGCTCTTGACGGTACATGTTTTATAATTTCAATATTAATTGAATACGGGGCCTTGCTAGGTCGTAGCAAATGACGTAGCTGAAGGCTATGCTAACTATCGTCTCGGCAAATGAGAGCGTGATTGTTAGTGAACCATTCCTAGCAACGTCGGCTGTACAACTGGGGCGAGTGCTAGTAAGTCTCTCTAGACCTGCCGTGTGGCGGCGCTCGGTCTGCGGTCACTGACAGTGGCAACACGCGGGTCCGACGTATACTAATGGACCGCGGCCGATTTAAAGGCTACCACCTAGCAAGTGTGGTGTCTGGCGGTGACACCACATCCACCTATGACTAATTAGGATGGCACGTGTTTCTTCAATTCAATTTTGACTTGCCGGACGCCTTTGAAGACCTGATACGTCTCGAAGGTGTTCCATTTTTCGGTCACGTGGCCAATTACCATCCCATATGGGCGGAAAGCTGAGGTAACGACGACCGGTGGCACTTCGAACGGGAGTTCGAAGACTCTTAATGTGCATAATCCTAGTCCTGCATGGTCAACGGTAACCTCCCCGATGTGACCGTCGGAGTGTTTCAACTTCAGAGTGTTCGCACATCTGTTCACAACTGCGTGACATAAGTCTTCATCGACCATTTTGACGTAAACGACGCTACTTGTGATGGATAGGTGGATACCGACGATGTACTGTGGTGGTAATTGAACATCGTCACGGATGAATCGTTCGATTTCAAAGGCTCGTGGTCTTGCTGATCTTGTTGGTAGCTTTTCTGTACGAATGAGCCATAGCGACTCAATGTCAACGGACGCGAGTACTAGCTGCGACGAGGAAGTAAACAAACTCTGCGTAAACAAGATGTCCTCGCCGCTCACCCGCCGAAAGCAGTCTGACTACCGAGGACACAGACGATAGCGCGACTGCAGGGACTTATCTCTGGCATGCTCCCCGCGAAAACCACACTTTCCAACTTTCTATCCAATTTCATTCTTCGAGAGCTGTAAGATCACCAATGATATCTGTACAGGTATCAGCTTCATAGAAAAGAAAAGTCACTACACAAGTAATGAAAATTCATGAAAAAAATGACCAGTCTTGGAATCGGTAACTAGGATTGAGCTAAAGGTCAATTCTAGTTACCGATTCCAAGATTCGTTATTTTCAGCGTTTTCAGATCTAAATCTAGTTGGGGAGCGTAACAGAGGATTTAGTTTGGTTGACAGTTACTTTCAGTCGAGACTACATACAGAGGCACCATTAACTTTTAGTGTATTCAAATATTAATCAATATTTCGATTAATCTAACTTCAGTTAGGACTTAAATCATCGAATACACTAGTACACGCAATAACTGACCCTTCATTATTACGACTGATCTGAACGTCCACTAACAGGAAACTTAAAAAGGACGTTAACAGGAAGTGAAGAGACAATAACACAAGAAATCCTAAAAGAAAAGTCACTACACAAGCAAGGAAAATTCATGAAAAAATGACTAATCTTGGAGCCGGTAACTATAATTGAGCTGTAAATGTCAATTGTAGTTACACATTCCAGGAGTGGTTATTTTCAGCGTTTTCGAATCTAAATCTGGTTGGAAAGCTTAACAGAGGAATTCGTGTGGTCGACAGCTATTTTCAGTTGAGATTACACACAGAAGTGCCATTAACTTTCAGTGCATTCAACTATTAATCAGTATTACGATTAATCTAATTCCAGTTAGGAATGAAATCGTTGGAAACCCTAGTACACACAATAATGGCCACTTCTTTATTACGACTGGTCTGAAGTTTTAGCACATAAATCTGCCAACAAACGTCGGGAAACTTACTCATTTCACTTGTCTTCTGTATGAAAACTCCAGAAAACGTGTATGAGAAACTCTCCCACACACCTCTTTTTGCATCTTCCTGTTAACTGACAGTAATTATCTCCAAAGCCGCGCCGGGTGATCGCGCAGTTTGGTCCCTTAGGAATTCACAAACATTTGACCATTTAGTTATCTCTGCAGTAGCAACTATAATACTTTGTGTATTTTATCTGTTGTGCGATTTATTATATTTTTATTGTAAATATGTGTGCGTGTTTAGCTGTGTAACATGTGGATCATACAGGGTGTTTCAAAAATGACCGGTATATTTGAAACGGCAATACAAACTAAACGAGCAGCGATAGAAATACACCGTTTGTTGCAATATGCTTGGGACAACAGTACATTTTCAGGCAGACAAACTTTCGAAATTACAGTAGTTACAGTTTTCAACAACAGATGGCGCTGCGGTCTGGGAAACTCTATAGTACGATATTTTCCACATATCCACCATGCGTAGCAATAATATGGCGTAGTCTCTGAATGAAATTACCCGAAACCTTTGACAACGTGTCTGGCGGAATGGCTTCACATGCAGATGAGATGTACTGCTTCAGCTGTTCAATTGTTTCTGGATTCTGGCGGTACACCTGGTCTTTCAAGTGTCCCCACAGAAAGAAGTCACAGGGGTTCATGTCTGGCGAATAGGGAGGCCAATCCGCGCCGCCTCCTGTATGTTTCGGATAGCCCAAAGAAATCACACGATCATCGAAATATTCATTCAGGAAATTAAAGACGTCGGCCGTGCGATGTGGCTGGGCACCATCTTGCATAAACCACGAGGTGTTCGCAGTGTCGTCTAAGGCAGTTTGTACCGCCACAAATTCACGAAGAATGTCCAGATAGCGTGATGCAGTAATCGTTTCGGATCTGAAAAATGGGCCAATGATTCCTTTGGAAGAAATGGCGGCCCAGACCAGTACTTTTTGAGGATGCAGGGACGATGGGACTGCAACATGGGGCTTTTCGGTTGCCCATATGCGCCAGTTCTGTTTATTGACGAAGCCGTCCAGGTAAAAATACGCTTCGTCAGTAAACCAAATGCTGCCCACATGCATATCGCCATCAATCCTGTGCACTATATCGTTAGCGAATGTCTCTCGTGCAGCAATGGTAGCGGCGCTGAGGGGTTGCCGCGTTTGAATTTTGTATGGATAGAGGTGTAAACTCTGGCGCATGAGACGATACGTGGACGTTGGCGTCATTTGGACCGCAGCTGCAACACGGCGAACGGAAACCCGAGGCCGCTGTTGGATCACCTACTGCACTAGCTGCGCGTTGCCCTCTGTGGTTGCCGTATGCGGTCGCCCTACCTTTCCAGCACGTTCATCCGTCACGTTCCCAGTCCGTTGAAATTTTTCAAACAGATCCTTTATTGTATCGCTTTTCGGTCCTTTGGTTACGTTAAATCTCCGTTGAAAACTTCGTCTTGTTGCAACAACACTGTGTTCTAGGCGGTGGAATTCCAACACCAGAAAAATCCTCTGTTCTAAGGAATAAACCATGTTGTCCACAGCACACTTGCACGTTGTGAACAGCACACGCTTACAGCAGAAAGACGACGTACAGAATGGCGCACCCACAGACTACGTTGTCGTCTATATCTTTCACATCACTTGCAGCGCCATCTGTTGTTGAAAATTGTAACTACTGTAATTTCGAAAGTTTGTCCGCCTGAAAATGTATTGTTGGCCCAAGCATATTGCAACAAACGTTGTATTTCTATCGCTGCTCGTTTAGTTTTTATTGCCGTTTCGAATATACCGGTCATTTTTTAAACACCCTGTATGAGTCAGGTGTAAAGAGATTGACTACCTGCCAGATATTTGAATGAACACATCTGCTCAGTTTGGAAGCTTGACGATGTGTCGTGGAATATACATTCTGTGCTGACCTATTACCAGTTAGTGGCAGTATACTGTGTTCAGAGAAACTAAGTTTATATCCAGTGTGGGAAGAGTAGAGGTTACATGCATATTTCTTGATTACAGTAGGAGCATATTGCAAAGCACGCCAAATGTATGCAGGCTCTAATAAATTTCACGAAACTGTCCTAATCCAAGTCCTAGCAGAAAACAAACAAGCCAGAAACCAGTCATGGGACAGTTTTACTGCCTGATGAAACATCTGCCACACGTCGTGCTGAGGTTTTAGTTCCTCACAAGCGTCTTCTAATGAAATTGCATGCCTATGGGGAAGTCTCAGTCGTGCGACTGGATTTGTGAGCTCCTGGAAGAAAAGTTACAATTCGCAGCTGTTGAGGGAAAGACATCCAATAAATAGGAGTGATATTTGGCGTTCTCTAAGGAATTGTTATAAGCCCGCTGCTGTTCCTAATATATATAAATGATTTAGGAGACAATCCTGACAGCTGTATTACATTATTTGCAGAGGACGCTGTCATTTACCATCTAGTAAAGTCATTAGAAGTTAAAAGCCGAATGTAAAATGATTTGGACAAGATATCTAGATGGTGTGAGAAACGGCAAATGAACCTAAATAATGAAAAGTGTGAGGTCATTCACGTGAATACAAAAAGTA
Source organism: Schistocerca nitens (assembly GCF_023898315.1). Taxonomy (NCBI): domain Eukaryota; kingdom Metazoa; phylum Arthropoda; class Insecta; order Orthoptera; family Acrididae; genus Schistocerca; species Schistocerca nitens. The sequence continues at coordinate 52,725,330 of NC_064621.1, forward strand.
ATCTATTACATTTCGGTTACACGATAAATCACATCTAAAGGCTGTCAATTCAAATAAATACCTATGGCTAACAATTACGAGCAACTTAAATGGGAACGATTATATGGATAATATTGGAGGAAGCCGAAACAAGACTGTGGTTTTTTGGCAGAACGTTTAGGAGATGCAACAAATCAACTAAAGAGAATGCCTACGCTACGCTGGTCCCTTCTCTGCTAGAGTATTGCCATGCGGTATGGGTTCCTTACGGGATTGGACTGATAGTGGACATCGAAAAAGTTCAGAGAAGGACAGCTCGTTTTGTATTCTCAAGAGATATAGGAGAGAGTGTCACGGATATGATACACAAGCTGAGGAGGCAATCATTAAAATAACGGCGTTTTCCGTTGCGGCGAGACCTTTTTTAATCTCCAACTTTCTCATCCGGATACAATAAAATTTTGCTGACGCCGGCCTACAAAGGGAGAAATAAGTATCGTAATAAAGTAAGAATGTCAGAATTCGCACGGAAATATGTAAGTGTTCGTTATTCCCACGCACTGTTCGAGAGCAGAAAGATAGAAAAATAGTGTGGAACTGGTTCGATGAATCATCTACCGCGTACAAATTGTGAAATGCAGGGTAGAATTGTAGATGTAGATGTAGATGTGGAATGGAGACGTAGATGTACTCTCATGCCAAGTTAGAATTCCCAACACTTTCGAGCAGTCTATGCGATTCAACAGTAGGATTTTAAATTCCACACTGAAGAGTCCCAGCCTACAAGGAGTTGTGAACTCCTACTACAAACTGTTACTAATTGCAGGAATCGCAGCTGTTTCACACGTCATCTTCCTTTCCCCTTCTCCTGCATCCACCGCACCTCCCCCCCCCCCCCCCCCCCCCCACGCCCTGCCCACCCAGTGTTAAGTCCTTATAAACAGCGACGGTTCGATGGCTGATGAAAGTCCTATCCGTATTCCCAAAATAAAGACCTGAAGCGGTGTGGATGTGAGTCGCAGTCGGAAAGACAGCTCTTCAAATACTTATTTACTTTTCCCATGGCTTTCAAAGACCTCTTGATGTTAATGCCGGGATGATTCTTCCGAAAAGGATACAACCGATTTTCTTCCTCACCTTTCTCTAAGCTTTTGCTCCAGCTCTAGAGGCGTCGTTGTAGACTTAACGGTAAGCCCAAATATTTTTCACTTTACACTACTCCATAAATGAAGAAATATTTTTTACTTTATACTACTCCATAAATGACGAGAACCTCTGGACACTGCCGCAAGTTCAAGATCCGTTTCATTTCAACGTGGAAAATTGTCTACCCAATTCATTTCCGGGGAAGAACGTAAGTTCTAAGCTGACGACCACGAGCTGACAGTCATTGTTTCGGCAAGTCGGCATATTAAAAAGCTGAAACAGGCAGATGTGAAAATGGCAATGAAACACGCGAAGTACCCAAGAGCTGCTAAAATGTCCGTGATAACTGCGACAGATATTGCGGCTGGTAGCCGTAAAAAGGTGCACTAAAATTGCTGCTGAGCTCTTCTCACACCGAAACGACTCGACGAGAAATTTTCGGCTGCTCTGATGGAACACGGGGTCATTTCACGCCGATAACAAGAATGTAAGACTTTTACTGCAAAAAGTAACAAACCTGATACATAAAATTACGTTATTCGTTTCCATGGAACCTGCGAGGGAGAAGAGGAGGAGGGTTAAAAGCTCTGTAACGTGGAAGTAACTCAGCAATGTACATTTTATTCAAGTGAAAATTATACATAATATTATTACGTTACAATCCTAACATTAATTATAAAATCATTTACAATAATTTTAAGAGGCTCATTGTAGATACTCCTTAATGACATGGAGGGAGTTGCCCAAATAAAGATTTTTAATCAAACGTTAAGCTCCATTATATCATCTACAAGACATTGAATATTGTGTAGCAGGTTGCTGAATTCGTGTGTACTCATGATTCCCACTCCTTGCTGTGCTAGTGGTAAACGTTTGAAGCGATTGAAAAATCAGTCAGCCAGTTGCAAAACAAAGGTCCTTTATCCATTGACCTAGGCTTCGATATATTTAAAAATATGTTTCAGAAGTTGTTGTGTCTAGACACCATGAGAGGAAGCCGAAAGGCACGCGCTTAAACTCACGCAGACTGGCGTGAGGTCTGAAACAGGATACGTAATGAATGCTATAAAGAAAAGTACGTAGCTTCTGGAATACTTAACTTTAATCCACATTTGTAGAACATCGCTCCTGATGATACATTAATAGAATCTCAATATCAATTGAATACGGCGCCTTGCTAGGTCGTAGCAAATGTGGCTGAAGGCTATGCTAACTATCGTCTCGGCAAATGAGAGCGTATTTGTCAGTGTAGCGTCGCTAGCAAAGTCGGCTGTACAACTGGGGCGAGTGCCGGGACGTCTCTCTAGACCTGCCGTGTGGTGGCGCTCGGTCTGCAATTACTGACAATGGCGACACGCGGGTCCGACGTATACTAATGGACCGCGGCCGATTTAAAGGCTACCATCTAGCAAGTGTGGTGTCTGGCGGTGACACCACAGAATTAGTGGGCCTTGTTACATCACATGATGGTACAATAAATAAAATGAACTGGAGCGGCACTTGTCCTATATAAAATTGACAAAACAAGAATTATCACAAGCCATGGCTTTAGACAGAAGCCAGATTACATACATCGTACTTCAGAATGAATGCTCATTGGTAAATGCCCACAGGTAGAGGCTGTCGTCAACATAAAATTGTTACAGGAGTCACAGGATGAAATATTTGCAAAAGTTACGTGCACATCATGCCAGAGACTAAGCCCAACTGTTACCGAAACCTTACAGTTGGCCAGTTGCTGTTTTTAAGCCATGTTAACGATTTTGTAAATGTTTGAAGTCTTTGTTCAGATTCTATTTGGTTCTGGTATTATATTCATGCTTCGCACTATTTTTTAAGACGAAGAAGCGTTAGTAACGACAAAAGACATAAAAGAATAAATTAGTGTGAAGCAGTTGTTAAAATATCGACTCTTTTGGTCTCTGCGAGATGATCCAGAAGTAATACGTATACTATTACAATACTCTTTCGTATTCCGAATGTAAATTACCTCACGAAAAACTGAAGCGCCTAGAGGAGAAGGAGGGGGAGGAGGAAGCGAAACTTCACGAATTGGTCGGCTGCTGTGGCTGAGCGGTTTTAGGCGCTCCAGTTCGGAACCGCGCTGCTGCTGCGGGCATAGATGTGTGTGATGTCCTTACGTTAGTTGGGTTTAAGTAGTTCTAAGTCTAGGGGACTGATGACCTCTGATGTTAAGTCCCATAGTGCTTAGAGCCATTTGAATTTTTTCATGGGTTGAGAGGGTGTGAGATGTTATTTCAGTGATTACGGTATCGAGTCAAATTTGCAAAGAACTTGGCAGCATGAGCCCACTTATCAGTTTGATGTTGCGCCCCTCCGATCTGGATGTATGCACTGATTTGGTTGGAAATGAAGTCACAGAGCCGTTTTGTATCCTCTCCTAACGCCAGCTGGTCCACAACTGTCGTAACTGATCCCTGATATCCCAGATACTGGCACTGTGGTGGTACTAACTTCCGAGATAATCCCGTATGTGTTCAGTTGGGTACAGGTGTGAGGAACTTGCTGGGAACGAGAAAACCTCAGCATCACACAGACAGTTAACAGAGACATGTGCCATCTGTGGACGAACACTGTCCTGTTGAAAAATGGCACCACTGTACTGTCGCGTAAGAGGACACGGCACACAGGATGTGTGTGGCATACCGTCGTGCGGTCAGCGTTCCCTCGGTCACCGCCAGCCATGACAGGAACCCATATGTGATGTCTCTCAGCACCACGATGCAAACAGAGACACTGCTGCGGTTGAAGTTAAAATCTCGTGGGTTATTAGGCCGCGTCATGTTTCTTCTAAAATGTTCGACGTTTCGATCTCTCTTCTGGGATCTTCCTCAGGATCTAGAACACTGTGTTCTAGCAGTAGTGAACACCAAAATGCCCACATCTCGTGGTCGCGCGGTAGCGTTCTCGCTTCCCACGCCCGGGTTCCCGGGTTCGATTCCCGGCGGGGTCAGGGATTTTCTCTGCCTCGTGATGGCTGGGTGTTGTGTGATGTCCTTAGGTTATTTTAAGTAGTTCTAAGTTCTAGGGGACTGATGACCATAGATGTTAAGTCCCATAGTGCTCAGAGCAATTTGAACCATTTTGAACACCAAAATATCCTGAGGAAGATTCCAGCAGAGGGGTCGAGACGTCGAACATTTTAGAAGAAACATAACGCGGCCTAATAACCCAGAAGATTTTAACTTCAGTGACAACGGCCATGAAAGCCTGCAGACTTACACTTCTGCAGTTGTCCGGAACAATGGAAGAATGGACCTATCTCCAGGTGGCCGCCTCGCACTCCAGCGATCGTCATCTGGGGTAGTGCCGAACCGCGATTCAACACAATGCGACACCATTCATCAACAGCCCATGTTTCTAAGTCGCGGCACAACTCCAAATGCTGTCGTTGGTGTTAACGAAAGCCTGAGTGTGGGACGGTAAATTTCGAGTCCTCCTGCAGCTGCTCTCAGACCAATGGCACGGGAAGCCTCTGAGTGTTGCAGGGAGTGCATTACTTGTTCTCGGATGGAAGGTTCAGATGAGATGGGGCTATGACCTGACTTGTGTACAGTACGGTGATCCTCACTTATGGTGATCAGACTTGACCGACTGGAACCTTGATGACGAGTATGTCTGCCCCGACAGACTAACATCAGGCCACTGTCACATCCGAATGCCCAACACATCTGGACACTGAACGTTTGAAGCAGCCGGCTGAACGGAGACCGAAAACGAGGTCCCTTTCAAGCTCTTTCACATGCTATTAACGCTTTCTCCGACGAGTAAAGTGCATCTCAGAGCCCTTCAAAGTGATCACTCAACATCTGATGCTGTTTTCGCGCCTCATAATACCCGTCAGACCTGGTAACAACACTAAACTCGAAGAACGCAAATACACAGTGGCGGCTGGTCTACCCGTCACAACCAGCTTTAATCATTTACATACTCATCTATAGCGTATACGAGTACGAAGATACATTAACATCCGACCATATCCTCTGGGCACTTCACTATGGAGAAGACAATTGAGGATGTGCTGGATAACGATCAGTTTGACTTTAGGAAAGTTAAAGGCACCGGAGATGCAGATTTGACGTTGCAGTTGATAACGTAAGCTAGAATAAAGTGAAATACACGTTCATAAGATTTGTCTGCTAGGACAAAATGTTCGACAATGTCAAATGGCACAAGGTGTTCGAAATTCTGATAAAAGTACTGGTCTGATGTAGGTAAAGACGAGTAATATACCATAGGTACAAGAACCAAGAGGGAACAACAAGAATGGCAGACCAAGAACGAAGTGCTAGGATTAAAAAAGAGTATGAGACAGGGATGTAGCCTTTGCTCTTTCAATTATACATGATGAACCAATGATAGAAGGAAAGGTTCGAGAGCAGAATAAAAATTCAAGGCGCAGAATATAAATGATAAGATTCGCTGATGACATTGCTATTCTCAGTGAAAGTGAAGAAGAGTTACATGATCCCCTAAAGGGAATGAACGATCTAATGAGTACAGAATATGGCTTGGGAGTAAACAGAAGAAAGACGAAAGTAATGAGAAGTAGCAGAAATGTGAACAGCGAGAAAACACCAGGGTTGGTGATCACGAACTAGACGAAGTTAAGGAATTCTGCTAGCTGGTCATCAAAACAACCCATGATGGACGGAGCAAAAGCAGACTAGGAATGGCAAAAAGGGCATCCCTGGCCAAGAGAAGTCTATAGTACCAAACATAAGTCTTAATTTGAGGAAGAAATTTCTGAGGATGTACGTTTGGAGCACGGCATTGTATTGTAGAGAAACTTGGACGGTGGGAAAACCGGAACAGAAGAGAATTGAAGCGTTTGGAATATGGTGCTACAGAAAAATGTTGAAAATTAGGTGGACTGATGAGGTAAGGAACGAGGAGGTTCTCTGCAGAATTGGCGAGGAAATGAATATATGTAAAACACTGACAAGAAGGGACAGGATGGTAGGACATCTGTTAAGACGTCAAGGAATATTAGAGGGAGCCGTAGAGGATAAAAACTATAGAGCGAAGCAGAGATTGGAATACATCCAGCAAATGATTGAGGACGTAGGCTACAATTGCTACCATGGAATGAAGAGGCTGGCACAGGAGAGGAATTCGTGGCGGGCCGCATGAAACCAGTGAGAAAACTGATGACACAAAAGAAAAAAGCATTTCTGGACGAAAAGATATTGTGGAGACATGGCTTAGGCACAGCGTGGCGGATGGTTTCCAGAATGATTATTTCGCTCTGCAGCTCAGCGTGCAATGATATGAAACTTTCTGGGAGACTAAAACTGTGTGCAATAAGTAGGAGATGAGGTACAATCGGATGTAAAGGTTTGAGAACGAGTTGTGATTGTGCTTGGGTAGCTTAGTAGGGTCTGCCTTTGGCAGTAGAGCAGCTCAGACATACTGTATACAGGGTGTCCCAGCTATCTTGTCCACCCAAAATATCTCTGGAACAATAACAGCTATTGGAAAACGACTTTCACCGGTATCAATGTAGGGCTGGGGCCCATGAATGTACATATTTGGAAACATTCTAAATCGAAAGCATATGTGTTTTTTAACACAAACTTATGTTTTTTTAAATGGACCTCCTATATTTTTTCTTCAGCAATCCATAGCATGTCAAAGCACATACACAATGGCGTTGATTGCATCGCAATATTCCCATTACATCCCGAGATATTAAGACGCGAAGTTGGCGCTTGAAACACCCGACATGCGCTGCTAGCGCACGTCCTGAGGCTCAGGCGTGAACCCCATGCTGCCCGTAATCGCGATGTGATTGACATGCGTAATCGCACTTCCATAGTTATCAAGAGGTCCGAAACGAATAATGCGGTCTGCTGCCATCCTGCATTAACGTCGTACATTCCAGCAGGTATTTATCCCATAGGCTAGGGGTGATGTGGTTCTGTAACACATCTGTGTACCGCGACGTTAGTCACAAAGTTAACTTCGCTTATCGTTAATTCGTTACTAAAAAGGTAATGCCGCTCAACGTTAAAATTTTACTTTACTGTAGATCTAGCGCAAGTGACAGTTAATCATTCACTCGTAATAGTAAAATTCATGTTGATGGTTTTAGTGAAACGAGCAAGTGGACTAAAAGTTTTACCGTTCTTTAGGTAAAAATGTTTTGATTTGGGAAGTTCAAGTAGGACATAGAAGATGAATGTAAACATGTTTAATCAATTAGTTTTATTATCACATAATTATCAATGTTATGTTTATCTAATGCGTTAAATGATAAATTGTTGCAAACAAATGTTTCTTAACATCACTGGGTAAAATGGCCCTTTGTAGAAACTTCCACTGTGATACCAGCACTACATACTAAACATAGCGTTCACATCTCATGCTCAAAGTGATGCCCATTGGCTTGCATACATAGGGTCACTCTGCGGATGCCCTACTTCGTGCTAGTGTTTCCTCTTTGATGGCTGTACAAGCATCAATAATGCGTTGCTTCATGTCCTCTGGTGTTGTTGGTTCATGTTGGTAAACAGCATCCTTCACTGCTCCCCAAAGAAAATAATTCAGCGGTGTAAGGTCCGGAGATCGGGCAGGCCACCTAACTGGGCCACCTCGTCCAGTCCACCTACCAGGGAACTTACGGTTCAGAAGTCGTCGTGTTCGTATGGCGTTATGTGCAAGGCATCCGTCATGCTGATACAACATGACCATTCTCCGGTTCAGAGGTACGGTGTCCAAGAGAACAGGAAGATTGTGTCGTATAAATCTGGAGTATTGTCTGCCATGTATAAAGAAAGGTCCGATAATGGTATCTCCAATAATCGCACACCAAACATTAACTTTCCACGGACGTTGATGCTCTACTTGACGGAGCCATTTTGAACTGTCTGCGGACCAATAATGCATATTTCTCATATTGACAATTCCTTTGTTGGAGAATGATGTCTCGTCGGTAAAGAGAACATCTGCAAAAAAATTTGGATTAGTCAGAAGTTTTTGCTGAGCCCACCGGCAAAATGTTACCCTATTGCGGAAGTAATTTCCATGAAGATCCTGGTGCAAATGAACATGGTAAGGATAAAATTTATGACGTTTAAGAATACGCTATGCACTTGATTTCGACACACCAGTTTCACGTTCAATTTGACGTGTGCTTATTTGAGGATTCACAGCTATGGTAGGGAGCACAGAAACTTCAGCACGTTCATCTGTGCGTGTTCTAGGACGATGTCGAGGTCTTGGATTTAAGGTTCCCGTTTCACGTAGACGAGATGTGAGACGACCAAACATCCGGCGCGAAGGCGATGGCTTGTCAGGGAATCGTCTTCTGTACAGTCGTTCTGCCTGAACAGCATTTCGTCCACCTACAACAGGGTACAGTACAGGTATGTAGAGTAGGGTAGAAAACAGACATATTAACTTAATAATCATAATGTTCGCTAACAGTACTATCAACAAACAAGCAATCTCATAACGTATTTCCCGTCAACGTACATTCTCCATAGATTAGCAGCATTTCTACCATATCTTCATGTGTGTACATTATACTGTACACTATAAGTTCCACAACACAACGTTTATTCACAATGTGTACTACCTCCGTGCCGTCACTAGATTACGCTGATGCACGACTACACTGGCAAGCGGTGTACTGCACGCCAAAGCAACAACAACTGCGACGCTCGGAGGGTGGTGGAGTACAGGAGTTTGCATGGGCCGCAAATCATAAACAAGGCGAAGTGGTAACTGTGGCAGTAGTGGGAACTATGTTGGACACGTGACTAGGTAGAGCCAGGCCCTGCGCGACAGGCACAATGGGTCATATAACGCATTAGATAAACCTTATTTTGGGTGTGGAGATTAAATAAGACAACCTGACGGGTGTACACCGATCGGTACTGGTTCATATTGTGTACGTAGATACGTAAAACGTGCAAGAGGGAAACCATTATGTGCTTATGAGAGTTGATGGCAGAAGACCGTATTATTCGTTTCTGACCTCTTGATAACTATGGAAGTGTGATTACGCATGTCAATCACATTATTGCGATTACGGGCAGCATGGGGTTCACGCCTGAGCCTCAGGACGTGCGCTAGCAGCGCATGTCGGGTGTTTCAAGCGTCAACTTCGCGTCTTAATATCTCGAGATGTAATGGGAATATTGCGATGCAATCAACGCCATTGTGTATGTGCTTTGACATGCTATGGATTGCTGAAGAAAAAATATAGGAGGTCCATTTAAAAAAGACATAAGTTTGTGTTAAAAAACTCATATGCTTTCGTTTTAGAATGTTTCCAAATATGTACATTCATGGGCCCGAGCCCTACATTGATACCGGTGAAAGTCGTTTCCCAATAGCTGTTATTGTTCCAGAGATATTTTGGGTGGACAAGATACATCCTGGCTGCGTGCGCCCTCGTACACGCGGTTGTGTTTACTGCAGCCGGACTTGCGTATTTAAGTTCTTATATACGAGCACTATGGCACACTCCTTCAGGAAGAGCACGTTCCAGTTCAAGTTTTTTAACGAGTATACGAGACTTAAGGCTCTTAAAATCGAATGCTTTTTGAGGAACGGAATGCACATTAGTTACAACAATCTTATTAGCATCCATTTATGAATCGTAAGCAGTGTCGCCTCCGTCAAGCTGGTTAGGGATGTGGCATGTCAAATGGGGATTAAGTTTCGATACTCAGACGGCCATATAGGAGATGTGTCAGTGGATAATGCCGGTTCGGGTATCCGCATCATACATATCTCTGAACTGCCATTAGAAGTACGGTAAATGGTGGTTACGGTGATCAGCAGGCCGCCGAAAAATGGGCAAGTTTCACAGATTATGCAGTACTTAAAGGTATCCGACAGCTATATGCATTGAGCTGACAAAACGTGTGCCCTCGTATTCGTACGTCGGGAGATGCAGTGCCACAGTGATATACGATGGACAGCCAAAGTCCCTGGATGCGGCAGTGAGGGCCATGTTCGGTCGGAATTCCTCCAGAGAAGATTAACCCAGCTGCCTAGAGGCAACCAGGTGTGTGACACCGACGCCGAAGCCTTCTGTCGATCCGTCGACTCAGGAAGAGGCGGCAGTGCCGTTGCACACGTTCAAGGAGACACAGATCGCAATTACGCCCGACACCCTGCCACCAGTGCAGCGACGATTGACGGAAGACTGGAGTAGAATGGGGATGCAGAGACGTGTGACGTGACACACAACGATGTGAAGCATGTACACTGGGCTGAACCGCTCCCTAAGTGTCTGTATGCTTCAGAATTACAATGCAATATTCCTTTTGACATGGTTGTATGTCCGAAGGAACAGAAATTATGGCGACTACAGCCTTATGAAATACGTGAAATGTATTCGCAGTTGAGAATACGAACAACTACCAGCTGTATACTGAAGTGACGACAGTGAAAAATATATACCCGAGCGGGACTCGAACCCACTTCCCACACTTATCGCGAGCACTCACCTTGCCATTAGGCTATGCGAGCATCATGGTTCACAGTGTTGATATGGGGTCTGAGTGGGGCACAATCAATTGGGGGGTGCCCCACGGATCAGTGTTGGCGTCACTCCTGTTCCTTATTTATATAAATGATATGCGCTCTAGTATCAGCACTCCGTCTTCAGGCCACTAGTGGCCTACCGGGACCATCCGACCGCCGTGTCATCCTCATGGAGGATGCGTATAGGAGGGGCGTGGGGACAGCACACCGCTCTCACGGACGTTATGATGGTATTCTTTACCGAAGCCGCTACTATTCGGTCGAGTAGCTCCTCAGTTGGCATCACGAAGCTGAGTGCACGCCGAAAAATGGCAACAGCGCATGGCGGCTGGATTGTCACCCATCCAAGTGCCGGCCACGCCCAATAGCGCTTAACTTCGGTGATCTCACGGAAACCTGTGTATCCACTGCGGCAAGTCCGTTGCCCCGCTCTAGTATTAGGGTAATTCTAAAATATTTCTGTTTGCTGATGACACAAGCTTGATAGTAAAAGATGTTGTGTGCAACATTGGCTCGGTTTCAAATAGTGCAGTTCGTACGTTGATGGCTTGTAGAAAATAAACTAATGTTAAATCACACTAAGACACAGTTTTTACAGTTTCTGACACACAATTCAACAAAACCCGACTTTTTAATTTCACAGAAAGGGTATATGATTAGTGAAACTGAACAGTTCAAATTTCCAGGTGTTCAGATAGATAGTAACCTGTCGTGGAAAGCCCACGCTCGGGATCTTGTTCAAAGACTTAATGCTACCAGTTTTACTTTCGAACGGTGTCTGAAGTACGTCATCTTTCGACACGAAAATTGGTCTACTTTGCTTATTTTCATTCGCTTATGTCGCATGGTATTATATTTTGGGTAACTCTTCCTATTCTAAAAGTATATTTTTGGTTCAGACACGGGTGGTTCGGACGGTGTCTGAAGTACGTGATCTTTCGACACGAAAATTAGTCTACTTTGCTTATTTTCATTCGCTTATGTCGCATGGTATTATATTTTGGGTAACTCTTCCTATACTAAAAGGATATTTTTGGTTGAGACACGGGTGGTTCGGACAATAAATGGTGTAAGTTGGCGAACTTCTTGTCGACCCCTGTTCAATAATCTATGTATTTTGATATTGCACTCTCAATGTATATATTATTTACTGTCGTTTCTTGTTAATGATATCAACTTATTCCCACGAATTAGCAGCTTTCACTCAGTTAATAGTCGAGAGAAATCCAATCTGCATTTGGAACTTACTTCCTTAACTTTTGTGCAGAAAGATGAGCAGTATACTGCTGCAACCATTTTCAATAAGCTACTACGAGAATTCGAAAATCTTAGCACTAATCTACGCGCTTTCAAATCTAAACTGAGTAGTTTCCTCATGGATTACTCCTCCTATTATGTTGAGGATCAAGCTGATTCGTATGTTATATTGTTGATTGCGTTTACTTAAATTTATGGCTTGAATTTTTTTGGGTTCATAAAGATTTTATTTTTTATCTGTTATTACTTTTATGTTGTAATTTCACGTACTGACGCGTTCCATGACCATGAAGATTTGCTCCTTAATTTGGTCCTACGGAACAAGACGTTTAAATAAATAAACCCTCCACGATCCGGGCTCAACGTCGTCAACCATGTCTCTACAACATGTACGCTCATTATGTATGTTACCACACAGGGAAGAGGTTTTAATTGAAAGTCTCTTCCTCGGTGTCGGCGAATAAATACGATATTGCAGTGCCTGCGTATTCCGGATTTACGATGCAATAACAGCACGTTTGCCCCCCCCCCCCCCCCCCAAATGCGTTTTTATTATTAGTCTTATCAGTGTATCATGAAAATAAGTCTTTTACTGAATGAAGCGTTGAAGTGTTCAACGTCTCAAACGCCTATAATACGTGACAGGTATATCTTGGATTTGACCTTATGTGCTCTACAACACTTCTTTACTGATTGCAAAATATGATTTTTTATTTTTTAGTTAGAAATATATTCAGGTATTAAGGAGTAAAGAACAAATTAGGAACTTTGGTCACATCGTAGTTTACAGACAATTAAATTTAAGTGTACACTAATCATTACCAATATTTCACTGAGTTCTAAGATCTTAAACACAGATGACCATGGTAGCCTGTAAATAAGGGGAATACTGTCTATTTAAATAGTTTCCTGCTAAATTCTGGAGATTAGTATCGCTGGTTTTATTTTTTTTACTTAATGGAGGGTCTTTCTCTCTCCGTCTTCCGTTAGGCAACTTAGTGTGGCTTCTACTTGCGAACGCACGAACTTTGTCGGGTTTGTTGTTGAGGTCAGCTAAGGTCAGCCTGTGAATTTGCGCGTTCACCCGACTGGAACGTTACCGGTCAGACCGCAAGCCAAGCCGCGTGGGCCACAGCTCACACGAGCAGCCGAAAAGTATCTCGTCTTAAGCGTACCGTGTGTGTAACTTCTAGATTCCCTGCCATTTTCAGAACCCTTCGTTTTCACGCTACTTTAGTCTTCTAAAGTTACCTGTGAAGTGAGGAAATCAATACGGCCGGCCGGAATGGTCGAGCGGTTCTAAGCGCTTCAGTCTGGAGCCGCGCGACCGCTACGTCGCAGGTTCGAATCCTGCCCCGGGCATGGATGTGTGTGATGTCCTTAGGTTAGTTAGGTTTAAGTAGTACTAAGTTCTAGGGGACTGATGACCTCAGAAATTAAGTCCCATAGTGCTCAGAGCCATTTTTGAAATCAATACGTAAAAATTTAAATGGTTCTAATTTTATTTTGGGCTGAAAGGGAGGGAGGGAGGGAGGGAGGGTGGGTGTCGTAACCCTCATAACAAACATGACTCAGACAATGATTGTACTTAGACTAGAATAAAACAGATTCAGTGTATTCTCCAAAAGCGCATGCTAATAAAGCACAGAGTTTGAACAATATTTATGACAGTGCAATAGGTGGCAAACAGGAAGAACCTCAATATAGAAATGTAATCAAAAAACGTTACTCGAATAACTGGATAACTAGCATAAAAAATAATAATAAGACTTTACCGTATTGACACGAGTATCAGCTGCATCTTTTCCCCACAATTCGTTCACGAAAAATTGGAATGTTTCTTATCTACGCGTCCCTGCAGACAACGTTATATGTTTTCATCGTAGAAATTACAATTACGATGCTCCTTCATTAGTTCGATGAGGAGCAATGATATCGCTAGTGTTTGTAAAATAATAGTTGATCGTGTGGTAAAAATGTAGCCGTCTTCAACTGATGTTTCATTTTGGTAGTGACCATTGGTGTGCTCACAGTTCCGCCCTTTTCCACGGTAGGACAGCTTCGAAAGAAAATCACAATAAACTTCGAAATGTGATGCAAATTTAAAACTCGCAATTATCCTCTATAATGTATACCATTAGATCCCATTGGAGAACAGGTTGCAAAATTCACTTTCATCAGAGAAATCCTACCGAGGTCGAAAGTTGAGAAGTATGCTGAAGCTAGGATTCTTTAAGTTGTACAAGACAAAAGAAAATATCACATATCCCACGACAAGTAATCCAGTTCAAGTAGTACAAGCATCGATTGGTGCTGCAGGTTGTGCCTAGAAGTGGTCTATCTATTCACTGAAGTACTTCATTTGCACAGAAACTGCCAGAAGATTTTACCGAGAAACGTATTAACTCCCACTGACATGTAACCCAAATGCGACAATGGCACTCTTACCCTCTACACCAGCTTGGCAACGCTGACGAGATGACCTTCCTTCGGGACATGCCGATCAAGTGGACTGTAAAAGGGCGAAAAGTTTCTCATCAAGAACAGCTGGGAACAAAAAGAAATAATTACCACGATGTTAGCAGTTACTGCAGAGGGAGGGAAGCTGTTCCCTGCCGTATTCTGAAGCGTAAAATGTTGACTACGGAAAGTACGCTGCCAAGAAAAAGGCTGGGTGGCAACAGAATTAATCAAGCTTTGACTGGTTACCGTTTGGAATCGCATACCGAGTGCTAATAGGCGTCAGCAGAAGTTTATACAGGGCAGCTAGACTCTAAAATTGCCCCGTTTTATACACATTGACGGGAGAAAAATCGCAACACAAAGAGGAGTTGCGCGACCTAAACGAAAGTTGGTAGGCGTGTTTCTACATCTGACAGACGTTGTCTATTCAAATTTCGCTCCAGTCGTATAAGAGTGGCGTTACTAGCACCACAATGAGAACGTAAATCACGTTTGCTTTAAATTGACGTTGTAACTGTCGCTAGCGTTAGTCACTTTCCAGTTTGGAGTTGACGTTATTGGAAACTCGTGGTAAGGAGTATGGGACCAAACTGCTAAGCCCATCGCACTACTTAATCTAACTTAAACTAACTTACTCGGACAACACACACACCCATGACCGAGGGAGGACTCGAACCTCCCACGGGGGAAGCCGCACGAATCGTGACAAGATGCCTTAGACCCCCCATGGCTACCCCGCAGGAGTTGACGTTAGTCCAGAATGACTTTAAGGCGACAAGGACGCCATTATCAACACCTCACAGAGTTTCGACGAGGTCGTGCAATAGGGCTATGAGGAGCTGGATGATCCTTCGGCGATATTGTAGAAATACTTGGCGGGAATGTTACCGTTGTACAGGATTGCTGGTAGCGGTGGTCACTGGAATGTACGGTCGCAAGAAGACGAGGCTCCGGAGGGCCACGTGGCACTACTTTGAGGGAAGACCATCGTGTTCGGTGTATGGCTCTGACCCGTTGTGCTGCACGTGGACAGCAATTTGAGCAACAGTTGGCACCGTAGTGACACAACGAACTGTTACAAACCGGTTACAAGGACAGCTCGGCGCCAGACGCCCTATAGCGTGCATTCCTCTGACCCCAAGTCACCACCATATGCGACTTCAGTGGTGTCAAACTAGAGCTCATTGGACGGCAGGGTGGAGGTTTGTTGTGTTTTCTGATGCAAACTGTTTCTGCCTTGGTGCTAGTGATGAGCAAATGTTGGTTAGAAAGAGGTCAGTTGAAGGCCTACAAAGCAGCTGCCTTCATTCTAGAAATACTGTACTTACACCTGGAGTTATAGTCTGCGGTGCGATTTTGTGTGGCAGCAGAAGAACATCAGTTTGCTGATTCCACTTGTGCTGCCATTCCTGAACCAGCATTCCTAAAGGTGTTTTCCCGCAGGATAACTCACGCTCACATATCGCTGTTGTAGCCCAACAAGCTCTGCAGAGTCTCGACTTGTTGCCTTGGCCTGCTCGATCACCAGCTCCGTTTCCAATCGAGCCCATATGGGACATCATCAGCGTTAACCGTCCCTGTATTGACCGACCAACTGCGACAGGCATGGAACAACTCCATCCCACAAACTGACATCCGGCATCTTTACAATACAATGCACGCACCTTTGCATGCTTACCTTCAACACTTTTGCGACTATACCGGTTATTAATGTACCAGGTTTCCACGTTTGCAATGGCTTATGTCGAGCTTACATAACCTGTGATCTTGCAATCGTAATCACTTAAATATGTTCACAAATATATTACGGAAATTTAATTACTCTCATTAATCATTTTATGCGTGGAAGTTTGCTGGCCGTTGTGGCCGACCGGTTCTAGGCTCTTTAGTCTGGAACCGCGCGACTGCTACGGTCGCAGGTTCGAATCCTGCTTCGGGTATGGATGTGTGTGATGTCCTTATGTTAGTTAGGTTTCAGTAGTTCCTAGGGGACTGATGACCTCAGATGTTAAGTCCCATAGTGCTCAGAGCCATTTGAACCATTTTTTGTGTTGCGGTTTTTTTCTGTCACTGTTCATGAGTTAGTCAGTTTTGTTAGAACTGGCTAGGACGACGTTACGAGGAACGCCTCTGCCGGCCACGAAACAGTGGCATAACCAATGTCATCACTCGAGAGTGCGGAAAACAGCGAACTTAGTGCTCCATAGTGCGCGAGAGGGGGCCCTGGAAACACCGAGCACGGCACTTAGACAAGAGCGCTGAGCAGATAAAACACTGCTCTGTAACGAGAATACATGTGGTAACTTCATGTAGAGATGCCACACGAACGCCTTTCAAGATGCAAATTTTGCATACAGTAATGCTCTGAAGCTGTGAAGTTAAATATTGGGCCCGCCAATAGCGCTGACATGATCAGAAAACTGAAGCACATTCGTTCAGCCGTGCAGGGAGAAGTCACTGACCGCTATAAAACCCCTTCCACTCACTGATTCTCAGAGTTAGGCCACTCCATCAGCATCACTGACACCTATGGAAGGTTAGCTCTGTTAGCTGTGGGATGCTCTGGTGACTACAACGAAGTGCCTACAGCTTCCGCCAACTTGGAGCACATAGCGGTGAATCCGCGACCATCTTTTTTTTATGTTGCTTTTTTTTTATTCACCAAAAACAGTAACAAAAATGGCTACACCTAGCGACGGAGGAACTTCAACACCGCTAGCTGCACTCCTAATGTTAACGATAACTAACTGAAGATGAGCGCCGATCGATTATCCATGGATGCAGAACCGATTAACCCATCCGGCAGCTGTTCATCTTGGGAGCAGGAGGTCTGTGCCGCCACTCCTGGCCAGTGCAAGTACCGCCTTAATGGCTGTATACCGGGACTGGATGGGTAAATCGGTTCTGTATACCGCGACCGTACCCCCCCCCCCCACCCCCCACCCCCACCTATGAACCATAGGCCTTGCCTTTGGTGGCGAGGCTTGCGTGCCTCAGCGATACAGATAGCCGTACCGTAGGTGCAACCACAACGGAGGGGTATCTGTTGAGAGGCCAGACAAACGTGTGATTCCTGAAGAGGGGCAGCAGCCTTTTCAGTAGTTTCAGGGCCAACAGTCTGGAAGATTGACTGATCTGGCCTTGTAACACTAACCAAAACGGCCTTGCTGTGCTGGTACTGCGAACGGCTGAAAGCAAGGGGAAACTACAGCTGTAATTTTTTCCAAGGGCATGCAGCTTTAGTGTATGGTTAAATGATGTTGGCGTCCTCTTGGGTAAAATATTCCGGAGGTAAAATAGTCCCCCATTCGGATCTTCGGGCGGGTACTACTAAGGAGGACGTCGTTATCAGGAGAAAGAAAACTGGCGTTCTACGGATCAGAGCGTGGAATGTCAGATCCCTTAATCGGGCAGGTAGGTTAGAAAATTTAAAAAGGGAAATGCATAGGTTAAAGTTAGATATGGAGGGAATTAGCGAAGTTCGGTGGCAGGAGGAACAAGACTTTTGGTCAGGTGAATACAGGTTTTTAAATACAAAATCAAATAGGGGTAATGCAGGAGTAGGTTTAATAATGAATAACAAAATAGGAGTGCAGGTAAGCTACTACAAACAGCATAGTGAACGCATTATTGTGGCCAAGGTAGACACAGAGCCCACACCTACTACAGTAGCACAAGTTTATATGCCAACTAGCTCTGCAGATGACGAAGAAAATGAAGAAATGTATGATGAGATAAAAGAAATTACTCAGGTAGTGAAGGGAGACGAAAATTTAATAGTCAAGGGTGACTAGAATTCGACAGTAGGAAAAGAAGGAAACGTAGTAAGTGAATATGGATTGTGGTTGAGAAATGAAACAGGAAGCCGCCTGGTAGAGTTTTACACAGAGCATAACTTAATATGGAAGGTATCAGATTATATAATGGTAGGACACAGATTTAGGAACCAGGTTTTAAATTGTAAGACTTTTCCAGAGCAGATGTGGACTCTAACCACAATCTATTGGTTATGAACTGTAGATTAAAACTGAAGAAACTGCAAAAAGGTGGGAATTTAAGGAGATGGGACCTAGATAAACTGACTAAACCAGAGGTTGTACAGTGTTTCAGGGAGAGCATAAGGGAACAATTGACAAGAATGCGGGAAAGAAATACAGTAGAAGAAGAATGGGTAGCTTTGAAGGATGAAGTAGTGAAGGCAGCAGAGGATCAAGTAGGTAAAAAGACGAGGGCTAGTAGAAATCCTTGGGTAACAGAAGAAATATTGAATTTAATTGATGAAAGGAGAAAATATAAAAATGCAGTAAATGAAGCAGGCAAAAGGGAATACAAACGTCTCAAAAATGAGATCGGCAAGAAGTGCAAAATGACTAAGCAAAAATGTAAGGATGTAGAGGCTTATCTCACTAGGGGTAAGATCGACACTGCCTACAGGTAAATTAAAGAGATCTTTGGAGAAAAGAGAACCACTTGTATGAATATCAAGAGCTCAGATGGAAACCCAGTTCTAAGCAAAGAAGGGAAAGCAGAAAGGTGGAAGGAGTATATAGAGGGTCTACGCAAGGGCGAGGTACTTGAGGGCAATATTGTGGAAATGGAAGAAGATGAAGATGAAATGGGAGATATGATACTGCGTGAAGAGTTTGACAGAGCACTGAAAGACCTAAGTCGAAACAAGGCCCCGGGAGTAGACAACATTCCATTAGAACTACTGATAGCCTTGGGAGAGCCAGTCCTGACAAAACTCTACTATCTGGTGAGCAAAATGTATGGATGTATGGGACAGGCGAAATACCTTGAGACTTCAAGAAAAATATAATAATCCCAATCCCAAAGAAAGCAGGTGTTGACAGATGTGAAAATTATGGAACTATCAGTTTAATAAGTAACGTCTGCAAAATACTAACGCGAATTCTTTACAGGCGAATGCAGAAACTGGTAGAAGCCGACCTTGGGGAAGGTCAGTTAGGATTCCGTAGAAACACTGGAACACGTGAGGCAATACTGACACTACGACGTATCTTAGAAAGCAGATTAAGAAAAGGCAAACCTATGTTTCAAGCATTAGTAGACTTAGAGAAAGCTTTTGACAATGTCGAGTGGAATACTCTGTTTCAAATTCTGAAGGTGGCAGGGGTAAAATACAGGGAGCGAAAGACTATTTACTATTTGTACAGAAACCAGATGGCAGTTATAAGAGTCGAGGGGCATGAAAGGGAAGCAGTGGTTGGGAAGGGAGTGAGACAGGGTTGTAGCCTCTCCCCGATGTTATTCAATGTGTATATTGAGCAAGCAATAAAGGAAACAAAAGAAAAATTCGGAGCAGGTATTAAAATGCATGGAGAAGAGATAAAAACTTAGGATAATGGAATGTAGTCGAGTTAACTCGGGTGTTGCTGAGGGAATTAGATTAGGGAATGAGACACTTAAAGTAGTAAAGGAGTTTTTCTATTGGGGGAGCAAAATAATTGATGATGGTCGAAGTGAGGATGTAAAATGTAGACTGGCAATGGCAAGGAAAGCGTTTCTGAAAAAGAGAAATTTGTTAACATCGAGTATAGATTTAAGTGTTAGGAAGTCATTTCTGAGAGTATTTGTATGGAGTGTAGCCATGTATGGAAGTGAAGCACGAATGATAAATAGTTCGGATAAGAAGAGAATAGAAGCTTTCGAAATGTGGTGCTACAGAAGAATGCTGAAGATTAGATGGGTAGATCATGTAACTAATGAGAAAGTACTGAATAGAAATGGGGAGCAGAGGAGTTTGTGGCACAACTTGACTAGAAGAAGGGATCGGTTGGTATTCTGAGGCATCAAGGGATCACCAATTTAGTAATGGAGGGCAGCATGGAGTTTAAAAATCGCAGAGGGATTCCAAGAGACGAATACACTAAACAGATTCAGAAGGATGTAGGCTGCAGTAGGTACTGGGAGATGAAGAAGCTTGCACAGGATAGAGTAGCATGGAGAGCTGCATCAAACCAGTTTCAGGACTGAAGACCACAACAACCGGGATCGTCTCTGGGCTGTCGGTCGTGTCACATCTGGCTCTTCTGTCTACACGCCATCTCGACAACCAACAACAGGAGCATGCAGATTTACGGGGCTGAGCCTAAGTGCAGCTTCACTCATTGAGAGCACTGAAGCTCCGACAGACGTTCACGGCCATCTGGGCTGTAGTGACGAACTGGCCGCTTGGCCGTCCTATGACGGGGCCGCAGCACTGAGCTGAGGCATCACCTGAGCCTGCAGATTCTTCGCAGGACGCTGACGTCCCGCCATTCGCCTTTGTGCGACGCGAGCTCAGGACTGTCGACGCTAGTCCGCGCAGGAAAGAAGGCCGAGTGATTGTAAAATTGTCGTTAATGTCAAGTTGTTAACTGCATGATGTCTCATTAGCGTCCCGGTGCTCTGCAGCGACAGTGGGCCTACACACCTGCTCCTACGTATTCATTCCCTGATCTCACGTCGCAGACTGCCTACTAGCGCGCCTTCTTTCCGGCTGCCAAAGCTCGCCACCTATGAGCCTTAGTCCAGAAAGATAGGTAACCCAAGATTCGATATGTAGTAGCGGTGGCTATATCTGCAACTTTGCAGTGTTCAGTGACCTAAATGGTGGCGAGGACAACGTACTTTTGAGGTTAGTGACGAAAATACAAACACCAGTAAGGAAATTCGCAGTGACATTAGTGGAGGCTGTGATTAGGCTGGTAACTCAGTCTCCTTTACCTGCATTACAACACAAAAAAGTGACTAAGAATAGCCATTTGTGAACAGTTTTTTTTATAAATGGGTAATGTGTCAAATTTTTCTTCGCTGAGTTTCTTCCTTTCCTCTCCTCTAGGGCTCGCATTTTTTTTTATTCATCAGTGCTCTGACAGGTTTGATGCGGCCCGACATGAATTTTTCTGTTCTGCTAACCTCTTCATCTGAGAGTAGCATTTGCATCCTGCGTCCTCAGTTATTCGTTGGATGTATTCCAATCTCTGTCTTCTCCTACTGTTTTTTACCATTCGAGCTACATCTAGTACCATGCACATTATTTCCTGGTATCTTAACAATTGTCTTATCAGCCTTTACCAATGTTTTCCATATGTTCCTTTCTTCACCGATTCAGCGGTGATCTTTCTCATTCTTTACGAGTCTACTTATTTTTCAGTACCTTATACAATGAGGCGAGCGAGATAGACTTAGTCACATTCTGAATTGCCAAAAACTGATAAAAAGCCTATGGTATAACATTTACATTGTGAGAGTGCTGTATGGGTATGCCCCGAAATCCAATAAATGAAAAACATTTGGCTTTACCTGACTGGCAGCATGAACGTTCACGTGATTCGGTGACCATTTTACATTCGTGCTACCTTCTTTAAATTAGCCAATGAGTTATCAAACTAGTGAGCACTAATAACATTGAAACGATTGCTCGTCGAAGTGGCATCCTTCACTAAGCTTCTGTAGTTTCAGCACTCAGGAAAATCTCTACAGAGGTGGCGCCAAGCTGTTGGTCCATGAGGTCTGATGGCCGACTATAACCCCTGTTGTCCCTTCCAAGACCAGCTCAAAGTTACAACAGCTTTTCTGCCTAAGTCTTATTTAAAAAACAAGCCGGAGCAAAACAATCGGCTGACGAAGGTGTCATAACTGTTTGTGACAGACCTAACGATTCTTTTTGCAGCCAATTCAAAAAGAGCCATTAAAACTTTGGAAGACTGTGCATGAAGACGGGCTCTATGATAATGGAATGTAGTCAAATTAAATCAGGTGATGCTGAGAGAATTAGATTAGGAAATGAGACAATTAGAGAAGTAAATGAGTTTTGCTATTTGGGAAGCAAAATAACTGATGATGGTCGAAGTAGGGAGGATATAAAATGCAGAGTGGCAATGGCAAGAAAACTCTTTCTTAACAAGAGAAATTTGTTAATGTCGAGTGTAGATTTAAGTGTCAGGAAGTCCTTTATGAAAGTATTTTCATGGTGTGTAGCCTTGTGTGGAAGTGAATCACGGACGATAAATAGTTAGGCAAGAAGAAAATACAAGCTTTTGAAATGTGGTGCTACAGGAGAATGCTGAAGATTAGATGGGTAGCTCACTTAACTAATGATGAGCTGCTGAATAGAATTGGGGAGAAGAGAAATTTGTGGTACAACCTGACCAAAAGAAGGGATTGGTTGGTAGGTCCCATTCTGAGACATCGTGGGATCACCAGTTTAGTACTGGAGGCAAGTGTGTGGGGTAAAATCGTAGAGGGAGACGAAGAGATGAATACAGTAAGCAGATTCAGAGGGATATAGGTTGCAGTAGTTACTTGGAGATAAAGAGGCCTGCACAGAATAGAGTAGCATGGAGAGCTGCATCAGATCGGAATGAAGACCATAACTGTACAGCCCATCTTCATGCACAGCCCTGCAAAGTTTGGACTGGCTGCAAGAAGACTCAGGAATGTCACAAATTGAATTGAATGAAATTTTGTTGTCTTTTAGCTATTACTGCAATTGACAAAGTCAAGTTACATAAATACAAGTTATACAGCATATATACATGGGTTGAAGATCAATATGTCACTATTGGTTTTCCATATAATACAATATTTAAAATCAAATAATATGAAAAACATTGCATCATAAATTACTCAGTTAAAGAAATTATACTGAACTCTCCAAACCGGTGATATTTTACAGTCATAAAATTCCTGAAGTCAGTAGCAAGGATTTGCAGCTAACCAACTGAATAATCTGTCTTTAAATAAATCAGATGGAGCTTCTACCCATTCTAGTGGCAGTTCCTTAAACATCTTCATACCCACCACTTCGTAGCTGTTCAGTGACTTGGATAATGTGTAGTAAGGTGTGTCAAGATGGCTACTGTTTCTGGTTCCATGAGAGTGTACATCTCTTCTACGCTGGTATTCTGATAAGTTGCTCTTTATATGCAGTAGGGCACTGTAAATATAAATGTTTATAACAGTTAATATTTTTAAATTGATAAACAGTGGTTTGCAGTGGGCCAGTTTATCACTAATTGTGATAATTCGAATTACTTTCTTCTGAAGTACCAAAATGTACTAAAGGTGTGAGCTATTGCCCCATATTAAAAGCCCATAAGATATAACACTTTGAAAAAAAATCAAAGTCGGACGATCTTACATAGCCTGGAAGTACATGGTATTTTAAAAATTCTTAACAAATGCACCACTCTAGACAGCCTTGCTCTAATGTATGTAATATGTGGCTCCCAAGTCAATTTACTATCTATAACAATTCCTAAAAACTTAACACTATCCATGAAGTCTGCTACTGGCAGATCTCTTAAACTAAACACAGTCTTTTGAGTTTTACTCTCATTAAGCAGGAACCCATTACCTCGAAACCAGACTGATGCTTGTGATATTGTGTCATTTGCCACAGTTTGGAGCATATCCATGTCTGAGCTGATATTGAAAAAAGTGGTATCATTTGCATAGAGAATGGAGTGAGTATTTATGTAAGATGGTAGATCGCTTGTCATTAGGATAAATAGCAGAGGTCCTAATACTGAGCCCTGTGGCACACCGCACTTAACTTCAGCTATCTGTGATCTCTGTTTACCAGTACAAACAATTTGTTTACGGTTGCTGAGGAAAGATTCGAAAATGTTGTCAACTTCACTGTTTGTGATTCCATCATAAACTAGTTTGTTGAGGAGTGAAATATGCTCCACACAATCGAAGGCTTTGCTAAGATCACAAAAAGTTGCATGAGCAAAATTTTTTCCTTCATAAGCATTTCCACTTTTTTAATCAGGGAGTCAATGGCATGGGCTGTGGATTTGCCCATCCTAAAGCCAAATTGTACCGCAGTAATAATGTTATTACATGTCAGATAATCACACAACTGGGAGTTGGTGATGGATTCCAATACTTTAGACAAAATAGGTGTCAGAGATATTGGGCGATAGCTAGATGGGCAATTTTTCTCTCGTTTCTTGTAAATGGGTACTACCCTGGATAATTTTAATACATCTGGGAATACTCCTTCAATAAGTCACCTGTTTATACATTCTTAAGAGGATATACATGTGCCCAATTATCTTTTTTAACATACTGCAAGAAATACCATATATATCTTCACTATCAGAGGCCCTAAAATTTTTTACAATAGTTAAAACAACATCTGGTGTGACCTCTCTTAAAAGGAATTTATCTTTCAGTGTGTATTCAACATTATGATATTTAATGAGATCAGCTACAGTTTGCGGCCTCCCAATGCTTTCCCTAATTTGGTTAACAGATTTTATACAGTAGTTATTAAATTCATTTGCTGAAATTTCTACCTCAGCTTTCTGCTTGCTTTTGGTCACTGAATGTATTATAGTCCATGCTTTTTTCATTTATTTTTTGATGACTCAATGCTGACTGGGTTGTGTTGTTTTTTGGCCTCATTTAAAGCATATTTATATTCCTTTTGTGCTCTTGAGTACCTTTGTTTAGCCGTATCAGTTTTCTGAAGTCTGTAAGGATCTCTGTACGACAACAACCTCCTTTTCATATTGGCTAGTTGAACGGTATACAATGGATTCTTATCCTTATGTCTATTACCGAGTGAGACCATGAAATTAGACAATTTTTTGCATTATTGGTCTTGTGATGACTATTTTAGGCTCTTTAAACTCCTTATAGTCCATATTAGGCCTATTTGTACCTATTTTTTACCCGAACTGAGTCATGCTATGAGAAATCGAAGGCAGCTACATATGAAGACAGTATGTGGTGTCACCGCCAGACACCACACTTGCTACGTGGTAGCCTTTAAATCGGCCGCGGTCCTGTAGTATACGTCGGACCCGCGTGTAGCTACTATCAGTGATTGCAGACCGAGCGCCGCCACACGACAGGTCTAGAGAGACGTCCTAGCACTCGTCCCAGTTGTACAGCCGACTTTGCTAGCGATGGTTCACTGACAAATTACGCTCTCAATTGCCGAGACGATAGTTAGCATAGCCTTCAGCTACGTCATTTGCTACGACCTAGCAAGGCGCCATTATCATTTGCTATTTATCTTGTGATGCATGTACCGTCAGACCGATGTTCACCAATTATGGATTAAAGTTAAGTATTCCAGAAGCTACGTACTTTATTTGCTAGTATTCATTACTTGTCCTGTTCCAGACCTCACGCCATCCTGCGTGAGCTTAAACGCGTGCCTTTCGGCTTCCTCTCATTGTGGGTTGGCGCTCTGGCCAATCCACAACACAGTAACTCTCTATTGACATTTGTAAGTATGTTGTCGAGGCAAGCGGACTGTTTTGTGGGTTTGCAGTTGGTAAAAATGAAGTTGAATTGTCGTAACAGGTTTTTAAATTCATTTACGGTTCGCATGTCTTTGATTACATCAAATGTGGCATTGATGTCACCACCAATCACTATACTATATTTCTTCCAATGAGGACTAAGAAAGAAATTTAGTAAAGTCTCAAGTTTTTCTAAAAATATTAGTGGACTTCCGTCTGGTGATCTATAAAGAGATACAATAGCAATTTTTAGAGGATCCAGATATACATCTGTGGCTTCAAAATGTATCTCACTGGAGAGAAATCCTAGATATGGTTCATTACTACAATTTATTAATTCTTTCTTAATGTAAATTGAGACACGTCCATGAATATGCTACTCTCTGCTACAGCTGTTGGCTAAGTGGAAATCATCTAGTACATGAAAAGATATTTCATTTCCTTTACACCAGCGCTCACTTAAGGATAATGCATCAAATAAGCTTTCATTTGCAAATTCGTTTAAAATTACTTATTTTCCACTTATACTTTCAATATTGAGATAACCTATCTTTGCCGGCGGGGTGGTCGAGCGGTTCTAGGCGCTACAGTCTGGAACCGCGCGACCACTACAGTCGCGGGTCCGAATCCTGCCTCGGGCATGGATGTTTGTGATGTCCTTAGGTTACTTAGATTTAAGTAGTACTAAGTTCTAGGGGACTGATGACCTCAGAAGTTAAGTCCCATAGTGCTCAGAGCCATTTGAACCATTTTAACCTACCTTGAGAGACAAATTTGGTAATTTTTTTTTTATGGAGGCAATCGTCATTACTGCTATATTTCTCTCTAGTGTTACCGACGTTTATTATATTATTCTTATCTTTAATCTGGTCCTCGAGTGTGAATCTGGGCAAACCTGTTAGTCTCGTCCCTTCTTTGCTACCTCTAAAAAAGAGTTTTCCCTAGATCTAAGTGGTATTGACACAAAGCTATCGATTTTTGCTATGCCTAACCTGCTACATCTTTAAATTTTGCACTAGGTTTTATTGTGGCTGAGATATGGTGGCTTGAATTGTTCTCAACTATACCCCTTAATTTCCTTCCTTGACTGTCTGCATAAATGTATTTTCACAGGCCTAGGTCTGCAATTGCGGCTTGCTTTCTTGGGGTTTTCGGTTTCATTACTTCTATAGACAGTTGTAATATTTTTACTGCAACCATTATTCACTTCACTTCTATTGACAGTTGATGTAATATTGTTGTTACACAAATTACTCACTTCACTTTCATTAACCTTTCTTGTGTTAAGCACCTTGACTTGTGAGTCTACTTTAATGTTTTTTCCTGTAGCATCAACATGCTCAAGGACACAAAATCTGATTTCAAGGTTGGAAGCAGTTATGCCACCTTGGCCAGCAGATTATTTTACTCCCGGTAGCTTTTTAAATAGGACGATTATACTCCGCAACTCATCTTCCATTGTGCGGAGGACGGTACCTGTGGTACCACTACCTTCTACTCCCTTTTTTGCTGTGTTCACAAATGGCGCGTGGGAAAAATGATAGTCGGAAAAGCTCTGTCAATCATTCTTCCCACGCGCCATTCGTGTTTAGAGCACGAACGGGGGTGGAAGGTAGTGGTACGAGAGGTAACCTCCTCCACACAATGTAACGTGAGTATATATAGGTCTGCAAAAATTAAGGACGCGTTAGATAAAGTAACATAACATATTAACCACTCGGTGAAAACGAATGGAAGTGCGGGAGCATGTTGACTGGGGTGACGTCAACGATGGACTATAGCTCCAATTAGCGTCACCAGCGCAACACGAGACAGTTGAAGGAACGTTAAAGAACAGTGTGTGTCAATAAGCTGGCAGCTGACAGGGCGCTGTCGTGGTGTTCTTCATTACAACATGAAAACTTTATTATTGGCATTATTATTATTATTGTTATTATTATTAGAATTATTGCTATTAGTGACAGCAGCTGCTGTAGTGCAAGTAGTGCCCGTATTAGCTTTATTAGTTCATGGTCAATATTGTTTACTCACATTGCCACTTCAGACTCCCAATTGATTTTAATAGTATCTGTCATATTAAAATTATTGTTTCTTAGGAAACTATGAAGTAAAAAAGGTACTGCATGTGAGAAACCCTGGTCAGATGTAAGAGAGTTTCCGATGTCCCTAATCAGTTAAGGTTGAATAAATAAATAAATAAAAATAAAATATTAGGATGACTTTGTACGGAGATAAAGTAAGCATCGGGAAAACGTAAAAAGGACGAAATATGACGAGTGTAGTCCAGGAGCAGATTCAATGTGAGTAATGATTCTGGACGTACCCTCATATGGCGAGACGTGGGAACAAGCAGTGCAACCAGAAACATTGTCGTTCACGATCCTATTGGTGGTCCAAGTATTGTGGCGTGCGGAGGGATAATATTGTTTGGGCTTACTGACCTCCAGAGCTTTGAACACGTTACTCCCTTCTGTTAACGTTATTGTGACACTCTGTTTACACAAGGGCAGGGTGAGTCAGGAGGAAAGGTACACGCTTTGAGAAATGACAAAATTCTGAACAAGAAACCTTCTATGTACGTATACTGTTCCAATGGATTCCGAGGTAGAATACATTTAATGTTCATTATAATTTGTTTTCTGTATTATTCAACGTGCCACAGAAGTGTGGAGGAAGCCTAGACGAACAGTTTGATCCAGGACATTTGTCTATCAAGCCTGGAATCCACCTCAAGCTAGTCTACAAAAATTACCTAATCTACTGCGCATACGTCTCAAGGGACATTTTCAATATTCTTGCGCAGACTATTAGTGCTAGAGAAAAAATGAATAGGACCTTTCTTGTAGGATATTTAATGTACACTCCTGGAAATTGAAATAAGAACACCGTGAATTCATTGTCCCAGGAAGGGGAAACTTTGACACATTCCTGGGGTCAGATACATCACATGATCACACTGACAGAGCCACAGGCACATAGACACAGGCAACAGAGCATGCACAATGTCGGCACTAGTACAGTGTATATCCACCTTTCGCAGCAATGCAGGCTGCTATTCTCCCATGGAGACGATCGTAGAGATGCTGGATGTAGTCCTGTGGAACGGCTTGCCATGCCATTTCCACCTGGCGCCTCAGGTGGACCAGCGTTCGTGCTGGACGTGCAGACCGCGTGAGACGACGCTTCATCCAGTCCCAAACATGCTCAATGGGGGACAGATCCGGAGATCTTGCTGGCCAGGGTAGTTGACTTACACCTTCTAGAGCACGTTGGGTGGCACGGGATACATGCGGACGTGCATTGTCCTGTTGGAACAGCAAGTTCCCTTGCCGGTCTAGAAATGGTAGAACGATGGGTTCGATGACGGTTTGGATGTACCGTGCACTATTCAGTGTCCCCTCGACGATCACCAGTGGTGTACGGCCAGTGTAGGAGATCGCTCCCCACACCATGATGCCGGGTGTTGGCCCTGTGTGCCTCGGTCGTATGCAGTCCTGATTGTGGCGCTCACCTGCACGGCGCCAAACACGCATACGACCATCATTGGCACCAAGGCAGAAGCGACTCTCATCGCTGAAGACGACACGTCTCCATTCGTCCCTCCATTCACGCCTGTCGCGACACCACTGGAGGCGGGCTGCACGATGTTGGGGCGTGAGCGGAAGACGGCCTAACGGTGTGCGGGACCGTAGCCCAGCTTCATGGAGACGGTTGCGAATGGTCCTCGCCGATACCCCAGGAGCAACAGTGTCCCTAATTTGCTGGGAAGTGGCGGTGCGGTCCCCTACGGCACTGCGTAGGATCCTACGGTCTTGGCGTGCATCCGTGCGTCGCTGCGGTCCGGTCCCAGGTCGACGGGCACGTGCACCTTCCGCCGACCACTGGCGACAACATCGATGTACTGTGGAGACCTCACGCCCCACGTGTTGAGCAATTCGGCGGTACGTCCACCCGGCCTCCCGCATGCCCACTATACGCCCTCGCACAAAGTCCGTCAACTGCACATACGGTTCACGTCCACGCTGTCGCGGCATGCTACCAGTGTTAAAGACTGCGATGGAGCTCCGTATGCCACGGCAAACTGGCTGACACTGACGGCGGCGGTGCACAAATGCTGCGCAGCTAGCGCCATTCGACGGCCAACACCGCGGTTCCTGGTGTGTCCGCTGTGCCGTGCGTGTGATCATTGCTTGTACAGCCCTCTCGCAGTGTCCGGAGCAAGTATGGTGGGTCTGACACACCGGTGTCAATGTGTTCTATTTTCCATTTCCAGGAGTATAGTTTTATTTTGTACTGCGACACATTTTCTCTAGAGGGTGCAGTTTTCGAGTAATTCAAGAAAAACATACAAAAGTGATCTTAAATGCTATCTCGGAATAAAAAAATAGGAGTGCGGGTTAGCTACTACAAACAGCATAGTGAACGCATTATTGTGGCCAAGATAGACACAAAGCCCATGCCTACTACAGTAGTACAAGTTTATATGCCAACAATCTGCAGATGATGAAGAAATTGATGAAATGTATGACGAGATAAAAGAAATTATTCAGGTAGTGAAGGGAGACGAAAATTTAATAGTCATGGGTGACTGGAATTCGTCAGTAGGAAATGGGAGAGAAGGAAACATAGTAGGTGAATATGGATTGGGGGGAAGAAATGAAAGAGGAAGCCGCCTTGTAGAATTTTGCACAGAGCATAACTTAATCATAGCTAACACTTGGTTCAAGAATCATAAAAGAAGGTTGTATACCTCAATGAATCCTGGAGATACTAATAGGTATCAGATAGATTATATAATGGTAAGACAGAGATTTAGGAACCAGGTTTTAAATTGTAAGACATTTCCAGGGGCAGATGTGGAGTCTGACCACAATCTATTGGTTATGAACTGCAGATTGAAACTGAAGAAACTGCAAAAAGGTGGGAATTTAAGGAGATGGGACCTGGATAAACTGAAAGAACCAGAGGTTGTAGAGAGTTTCAGGGAGAGCATAAGGGAACAATTGACAGGAATGGGGGAAAGAAATACAGTAGAAGAAGAATGGGTAGCTCTGAGGGATGAAGTAGTGAAGGCAGCAGACGATCAAGTAGGTAAAAAGACGAGGGCTAATAGAAATCCTTGGGTAACAGAAGAAATATTGAATTTAATTGATGAAAGGAGAAAATATAAAAATGCAGTAAATGAAGCAGGCAAAAGGGAATACAAACGTCTCAAAAATGAGATCGACAGAAAGTGCGCCCGCATCTCGTGGTCGTGCGGTAGCGTTCTCGCTTCCCACGCCCGGGTTCCCGGGTTCGATTCCCGGCGGGGTCAGGGATTTTCTCTGCCTCGTGATGGCTGGGTGTTGTGTGCTGTCCTTAGGTTAGTTAGGTTTAAGTAGTTCTAAGTTCTAGGGGACTTATGACCACAGCAGTTGAGTCCCATAGTGCTCAGAGCCATTTGAACCATTTGAACAGAAAGTGCAAAATGTCTAAGCAGGGATGGCTAGAGGACAAATGTAAGGATGTAGAGGCTTGTCTCACTAGCCTACAGGAAAATTAAAGAGACCTTTGGAGAAAAGAGAACCACTTGTATGAATATCAAGAGCTCAGATGGCAACCCAGTTCTAAGCAAAGAAGGGAAGGCAGAAAGGTGGAAGGAGTATATAGAGGGTTTATACAAGGGCGATGTACTTAAGGACAGTATTATGGAAATGGAAGAGGATGTAGATGAAGATGAAATGGGAGATAAGATACTGCGTGAAGAGTTTGACAGAGCACTGAAAGACCTGAGTTCCATTAGAACTACTGATGGCCTTGGGAGAGCCAGTCATGACAAAACTCTACCATCTGGTGAGCAAGATGTATGACACAAGCGAAATACCCACAGACTTCAAGAAGAGTATAATAATTCCAATACCAAAGAAAGCAGGTGTTGACAGATGTGAAAATTACCGAACTATCAGTTTAATAAGTCACAGCTGCAAAATACTAACGCGAATTCTTTACAGACGAATGAAAAAACTGGTAGAAGCGGACCTCGGGGAAGATCAGTTTGGATTCCGTAGAAATGTTGGAACACGTGAGGTAATACTAAACTTACGACTTATCTTAGAAGAAAGATTAAGAAAAGGCAAACCTACGTTTCTAGCATTTGTAGACTTAGAGAAAGCTTTTGACAACGTTAACTGGAATACTCTCTTTAAAATTCTGAAGGTGGCAGGGGTAAAATACAGGGAGCGAAAGGCTATTTACAATTTGTACAGAAACCAGATGGCAGTTATAAGAGTCGAGGGGGCATGAAAGGAAAGCAGTGGTTGGGAAGGGAGTGAGACAGGGTTGTAGCCTCTCCCCGATGTTATTCAATCTGTATATTGAGCAACCAGTAAAGGAAACAAAAGAAAAATTCGGAGTAGGTATTAAAATTCATGGAGAAGAAGTAAAAACTTTGAGGTTCGCCGATGACGTTGTAATTCTGTCAGAGACAGCAGAGGACTTGGAAGAGCAGTTGAATGGAATGGACAGTGTCTTGAAAGGAGGATATGAGATGATCATCAACAAAAGCAAAACGAGGATAATGGAATGTAGTCAAATTAAATCGGGTGATGCTGAGGGGATTAGATTAGGAAATGAGACACTTAAAGTAGTAAAGGAGTTTTGCTATTTAGGGAGTAAAATAACTGATGATGGTCGAAGTAGAGAGGATATAAAATGTAGATTGGCAATGGCAAGGAAATCGTTTCTGAAGAAGAGAAATTTGTTAACATCGAGTATAGATTTAAGTGTCAGGAAGTCGTTTCTGAAAGTATTTATATGGAGTGTAGCCATGTATGGAAGTGAAACATGGACGATAACCAGTTTGGACAAGAAGAGAATAGAAGCTTTCGAAATGTGGTGCTACAGAAGAATGCTGAAGATAAGGTGGGTAACTAATGAAGAGGTATTGAATAGGATTGGGGAGAAGAGAAGTTTGTGGCACAACTTGACTAGAAGAAGGGATCGGTTGGTAGGACATGTTTTGAGGCATCAAGGGATCACAAATTTAGCATTGGAGGGCAGCGTGGAGGGTAAAAATCGTAGAGGGAGACCAAGAGATCAATACACTAAGCAGATTCAGAAGGATGTAGGTTGCAGTAGGTACTGGGAGATGAAGAAGCTTGCACAGGATAGAGTAGCATGGAGAGCTGCATCAAACCAGTCTCAGGACTGAAGACCACAACAACAACAACAATCTCGGAAACCATTCGGAATACGGCATCTGTCCAAATGAGACTTTTTGTTCAGAATCACAAATACCGGGTGTTTATAACTGAACTGTAGCTACTCACAGAGCTCCAGTGCGTATTGTAATTATTGTATGACAACGAAACTTCACAGACAGCTTATGCGTGATACAGAACCGATTTTCTCTGGAGAAAAGTTAGTACCAATTTCGGTCACTGGGAGCACATTTGACGCTGTACGCTGTTCGTATGACGATATGACACTTACTCTGTCATTTGACAAGCCATAATGTGAGTGCGCATTGTGGCTATGGAGAAGAGAGAGCGTGCGGTGTTAGTGAAACTGTTTTATGTGAGCGGAAACAATTACAACGCTGCATTGAGAGACATCGCCGACTGAAATGTCTGAGGAGATGCGCGATGTCATTAAATGGTTTAAAGAAGATGATAATGAAATTCGAAAATGCGGGTGAGCTAGGTGAGGCACCTGGAAGGGAAAGTGTGGAAGATAATGAAGAGGTTGCTGTTGGTGTAACTGACTATGCAGCATGTGGCCCAGGTACGTGAACTGTCCGTCCCATGCCAACAGTACGGACTATTTTGCGGTATCTTTTACACTGGTACCCATACACGATCCAGACAGTGCAGCAGCTAATGCCTCATGATACCCAGCAACGTGCTGCATTTGCACTTCGGTTTCTGACAGCACAGACTGAACACGATGAAACATGTCCCGAGAATATTCAATGGAGTGATGAGGCAACATTACAGGGGGCACTAAGTACACATAACTGCCGAATTTGAGCTATTGTTAAACAAGGTGTTGCGCATCAAGAGCCATTGTTCTCGCCGTATGTGACTGTGTGGTGTGGATTCACAAGCGCCTTTATTCTCGATCTGTTCTTCTTTGAAGAGAACACACACAACAGGACTGTTAGCTATACCATGACGTCTGCACTTTATTGAGACCTTCTTGTACAGCATGTAATTTCTGCTTTGTGAGAGCGAAACAGTGTGAAAACTGCGGTTTTCAAGCAAAGTGGGTCAACACCTCATGTCTCTCGCGCAGTGAAAGATCTGCTTGCTTTATCTCCAGAGATTTCCTAAATGCATGGCCTTCGAGATCACCTGATCTGAGTCCATGTGACGTTTGGCCACGGGGATATCCGAAAGAACTCGTTTACCAGGGACACGTTCGGTCTATACCTGATTTGAAGATCCGTATACAGGAACGCATTGCGCTGATTCCATGGGAACTGCTGCGAGTAGCTGTTGATCACGTTGTTTTACAGAAGCACCATCTTGTCGACGCCTCCAGTGCTCATATTGAACAAATTGTATTAGCAGTGGCTAGCAGTAAGATTAGTATTAAGCCTTTCATAGTTGTTTGACAGTTTCTGCCTACATCCCGTTCTTGATCCATTACATATGGAAACATTTCAGCATGTCTTTCTTGCGTTCGCAGCAAGAGATTTTCACCTGCTGCGATGTCGTCGATCCCGGGGTGGAACCCCGCCACTGCTTAAATTTTGAATAAAAGTCATCAGCACTGACGGCTGACGGCTTTCAGAATAACAAGTCACCCTCACTCTGCCAACGGCCCTGTCAAAGAGAGACAAGGACCAGAGTTTCGGGGCACTCTCCTGCCTTTGGGGTGGGAAACGCACCCAAACAGGAGGTAAAATCAGCTACGATCAACGGGATGAGGATGCAGAGCGCAATGGAAACTACTGCAATAAAGACACGTAACATGTACGCACAGGACATGTGGCATGTAACTGAAAGAGTATTTTGATCATCTCTCTATTGGCAAAAGAACCTCGACCAGTTGGTATCTGCGGAATGGGACTACCAAGGGGGAAGTGACCATGAGAAAAAGATGAGATAATCAACGCAAGGATAACTTTCTGCAGGTCTGGGAGTGGTATGTCGGAAGTTTGAAAGAAGTAGGGAAGCTAGAAAATCTGAAAAGGGGAATGCCAAGGCTCATCATAGATACACTGATGAAAAATGTCTCTGAGCACTATGGGACTTAACTGCTGAGGTCCCCTAGAACTTAGAACTACTTAAACCTAACTAACCTAAGGACATCACACACATCCATGCCCGAGGCAGGATTCGAACCTGCGACCGTAGCGGTCGCGCGGTTCCGGACTGTAGCGCCTAGAACCGCTCGGCCACTACACTGATGAGCCAAACATTATGACCACTGCCCACCACGACGTTGAATGCCTCCTGGTGGCGTCGCGGCACGTGTCGCGGTAACAAAAGTAAATAAACGGAGCAGACAAGAACGGGGGATCGCCCTAATGGAGATATGGGCTGCAAACGGGGAAATCCGTTGAGATGAGCCACTTTGAAGAAGAGCAGATTATTATTATGCAGAGCCTGTGAACGAGTAGCCCACAGAACGGCGAAGCTGCTCGAATGTTCACCCGCTGCTGTCGTGAGCATCTACATGAAGTGCCAGAAGGACAGTGAAGCTACCACTAGGCGTTAAATGGTTGGACGTGGGGTTCGGACGCTTGTCTGCTCTGCAAAGTAGGACAGATGGAAATCTGTGGCATCTCTGCCGAAAGACCACAATGATGGTGCACGCAAAAGTGTTTCAGAGCACACCGTCTATCGTACATGGAGCTCTGAAGTAGACCAACCCTATGTGTTCACATGTTGACCTAACGATATCATCAATTACGAATTTCAGTGAGCACGGGACCATCAAGATTCGACCGTCGATCAATGGACGCGTGTCGTCTCTTCGTGTGAATCACATTTTTGCTACACTACATATACCCGTGGTCAAGGGTAGCGTCTTTGATTCATAATCAAAACGTCTTCGGTCCTGGGTTCGATCCCCGCCACTGCCTAAATTTTGATAAATAATCAGCATTGGCGGCCGAAGACTTCCGGCATAAGAAAGCCTCATTCTGCCAACGGCCTTGTCAAAGAGGGCGGAGGAGCGGATAGAGGTTCGGGGCACTCTCTTGTCCTAGGGGTGGGAAATTGCCCCTAAAGGCGGAAGAATCAGCAATGATCAACGACATAAAGGATGCAGAAGGCAATGGAAACCACTGCATTAAAGACACGTAACGTGTATCCACAGGACATGTGGCCTGTAAGTGAAGAAGTGTCATGATGATCTCTCCATTGGCAAAAGATTCCGGAATAGTCCCCCATTCGGATCTCCGGGGGACTGCCAAGGGGGAGGTTACCATGATAAAAAGATTGAATAATCAACGAAAGGATAACGTTCTACGAGTCGGGGCGTGGAATGTCAGAAGCTTGAACGTGGTAGGGAAACTAGAAAATCTGAAAAGGGAACTGCAGAGGCTCAATCTAGATGTAGTAGGGGACAGTGAAGTGAAGTGGATGGAAGACAAGGATTTCTGGTCAGATGAGTATCGGGTAATATCAACAGCAGCAGAAAATGGTATAACAGGTGTAGGATTCGTTATGAATAGGAAGGTAGGGCAGAGGGTGTGTTACTGTGAACAGTTCAGTGACCGGGTTGTTCTAATCAGAATCGACAGCAGACCAACACCAACACCGACAACGATAGTTCAGGTATACATGCCGACGTCGCAAGCTGAAGATGAACAGATAGAGAAAGTGTATGAGGATATTGAAAGGGTAATGCAGTATGTAAAGGGGGACGAAAATCTAATAGTCATGGGCGACTGGAATGCAGTTGTAGGGGAAGGAGTAGAAGAAAAGGTTACAGGACAATATGGGCTTGGGACAAGGAATGAAAGAAGAGAAAGACTAATTGAGTTCTGTAACAAGCTTCAGCTAGTAATGGCGAATACCCTGTTCAAGAATCACAAGAGGAGGAGGTATACTTGGAAAAGGCCGGGAGATACGGGAAGATTTCAAATAGATTACATCATGGTCAGACGGAGATTCCGAAATCAGATACTGGACTATAAGGCGTACCCAGGAGCAGATATAGACTCAGATCGCAATATAGTAATGATGAAGAGTAGGCTGAAGTTCAAGACATTAGTCAGGAAGAATCAATACGCAAAGAAGTGGGATACGGAAGTACTAAGGAATGACGAGATACGTTTGAAGTTCTCTAACGCTATAGATACAGCAATAAGGAATAGCGCAGTAGGCAGTACAGTTGAAGAGGAATGGACATCTCTAAAAAGGGCCATCACAGAAGTTGGGAAGGAAAACATAGGTACAAAGAAGGTAGCTGCGAAGAAACCATGGGTAACAGAAGAAATACTTCAGTTGATTGATGAAAGGAGGAAGTACAAACATGTTCCGGGAAAATCAGGAATACAGAAATACAAGTCGCTGAGGAATGAAATAAATAGGAAGTGCAGGGAAGCTAAGACGAAATGACTGCAGGAAAAATGTGAAGACATCGAAAAAGATATGATTGTCGGAAGGACAGCCTCAGCATACAGGAAAGTCAAAACAAACTTTGGTGACTTTGAAAGCAACGGTGGTAACATTAAGAGTGCAACGGGAATTTCACTGTTAAATGCAGAGGAGAGAGCAGATAGGTGGAATACATTGAAAGCCTCTATGAGGGTGAAGATTTGTCTGATGTGATAGAAGAAGAAACAGGAGTCGATTTAGAAGAGATAGGGGATCCAGTATTAGAATAGGAATTTAAAAGAGCTTTGGAGGACTTACGGTCAAATAAGGCAGAAGGGATAGATAACATTCCATCAGAATTTCTAAAATAATTGGGGGAAGTGGCAACAAAACGACTATTCACGTTCGTGTGTAGAATATATGAGTCTGGCGACATACCATCTGACTTTCGGAAAAGCATCATCCACACAATTCCGAAGACGGCAAGAGCTGACAAGTGCGAGAATTATCGCACAATCAGCTTAACAGCTCATGCATCGAAGCTTCTTACAAGAATAATATACAGAAGAATGGAAAAGAAAATTGAGAATGCGCTAGGTGACGATCAGTTTGGCTTTAGGAAAAGTAAAGGGACGAGAGAGGCAATTGTGACGTTACGGCTAGTAATGGAAGCAAGGCTAAAGAAAAATCAAGACACTTTCATAGGCTTTGTCGACCTGGAAAAAGCGTTCGACAATATAAAATGGTGCAAGCTGTTCGAGATTCTGAAAAAAGTAGGGGTAAGCTATAGGCAGAGACGTGTCATATACAATATGTACAACAACCAAGAGGGAATAATAAGAGTGGACGATCAAGAACGAAGTGCTCGTATTAAGAAGGGTGTAAGACAAGGCTGTAGCCTTTCGCCCCTACTCTTCAATCTGTACATCGAGGAAGCAATGATGGAAATAAAAGAAAGGTTCAGGAGTGGAATTAAAATACAAGGTGAAAGGATATCAATGATACGATTCGCTGATGACATTGCTATCCTGAGTGAAAGTGAAGAAGAATTAAATGATCTGCTGAACGGAATGAACAGTCTAATGAGTACACAGTATGGTTTGAGAGTAAATCGGAGAAAGACGAAGGTAATGAGAAGTAGTAGAAATGAGAACAGCGAGAAACTTAACATCAAGATTGATGGTCACGAAGTCAATGAAGTTAAGGATTTCTGCTACCTAGGCAGTAAAATAACCAATGACGGACGGAGCAAGGAGGACATCAAAAGCAGACTTGCTATGGCAAAAAAGGCATTTCTGGCCAAGAGAAGTCTACTAATATCAAAGACCGGCTTTAATTTGAGGAAGAAATTTCTGAGGATGTACGTCTGGAGTACAGCATTGTATGGTAGTGAAACATGGACTATGGGAAAACCGGAACAGAAGAGAATCGAAGCATTTGAGATGTGGTGCTATAGACGAATGTTGAAAATTAGGTGGACTGATAAGGTAAGGAATGAGGAGGCTCTACGCAGAATCGGAGAGGAAAGGAATATGTGGAAAACACTGATAAGGAGAAGGGACAGGATGATAGGACATCCGCTAAGACATGAGGGAATGACTTCCATGG
Source organism: Schistocerca nitens (assembly GCF_023898315.1). Taxonomy (NCBI): domain Eukaryota; kingdom Metazoa; phylum Arthropoda; class Insecta; order Orthoptera; family Acrididae; genus Schistocerca; species Schistocerca nitens. Next base: position 52,764,106 of record NC_064621.1, read on the forward strand.
TACTAGAGGGAGCTGTAGAGGGCAAAAACCGTAGAGGAAGACAGAGATTGGTATACGTCAAGCAAATAATTGAGGACGTAGGTTGCAAGTGCTACTCTGAGATGAAGAGGTTAGCACAGGAAAGGAATTCGTGGCGGGCCGCATCAAACCAGTCAGTAGACTGATGACCAGAAAAAAAAAAGATCGACGGTCATCTCCACCTATGCCGTCATCGAGGCGAACTCCGGCTCGAAATGTGCAGCACGCTATGAGCGCAAGCTGGAGGGTGCAGTGTTATGCTATGGGAGACATTCTCCTACGCTTGATTGGAAGCCTCGAAAGTAATCGAAGACACGCTGACAGCAGCGAACCACTTGCATTCCTTCATGTTTGACATTTTCACAGACGGCGATGTCATCTTTTGCAGTATAATTTTCCGTGGCTCGGAGGCAGAACGTTGCTACAGTGCTTTGAGGAGCATTACAGAGAACCCACGTTAATGTCTCGGTGAACGAATTCGTCTACTGTAATTCCTGTGGGACCCGGCTGAGTGACTATTGGGCGCCATCACCGCGCACTCAAATTAGCGGCCCGTTATTTACGCGAGCCACATGACCTGTGCGTAGACATCTAATGCCATATACCGCCACAAACCTACCAATCAACTGTTCGATCACTGCTACACAAAATCAGTGATGTATTTCGTTCTAAAGATTAGATTAGATTAGATTAGTACTTGTTCCATAGATCATGAGTACGACACTTCGTAATGATGTGGAACGTGTCAGGTTAATAAAAGGTGTCTATACAAGATATTACATTACACAAAATGTTACATGACACTTAATATTTTTAATTTTTTTGTGGAGGTTGGGGAAATTACCCACTTATATCCAATAATTCATCTAATGAGTAGAAGGAGTTGACATTAAGAAATTCTTTTAATTTCCTTTTAAATGCTATATGGCTATCTGTCAGACTTTTGATGCTATTAGACTTTCGTGGCAGCATAAATTACCCCCTTCTGAGCCAAAGTTAGATTTAACCTTGTGTAGTGAAGATCATCGTTTCTCCTAGTGTTGTAGCCATGTACACTGCTATTACTTTTGAATTCGTTCGGATTGTTAATAACAAATTTCATAAGTGATTATATATATTGTGAGGCTATAGTGAAAATCTCTAGCTCTTTAAATAAGTGTCTGCAGGATGATCTTGGATGACGGCCAAACAAGTTATTAAGCAAGAGGTCACAATGTTTTGGCTCATCAGTGTATACTGGGCATCAGTGAAGTGAAATGGAATGAAGACAAAGCTTTCTTGTCAGACGAGTGCAGTGTAATATCAACAGCAGCAGAAAATGGTATATTGGGAGCAGGTTCGTTATGAATCATAGCGTCGAACAGAGAGTGAGTTACTGTGTACCACTAAGGATAGGGTTTTTCTCATCTGAATCGACAACAAACCAGTAACGACAACAATAGTTCATGTATACCTGCCGACGTCGCAAGCAGAAGATGAAGAGTTAGAGAAAATGTATGAGTATACTGAACAGGTAATTCAGTACCCAAAGGGAGATGAACATCTAATGGGCATGGAGGATTGGAATGTGGTGTAGGCGATGGAGTAGAAGAAAGGATTTTGGAGAGTATGGGCTTGGTAGCAAGAATGAGAAAGGGGAAAGATTAATTGAGTTCTGCAATAAATTTCAGCTAGTAATAACGAATAATATGTGTACTTGGATAAGGGCAGGAGGCAAGGCAAGATTTCAGTTAGATTACATAGTGATCAGGCAGAGATTCCAAAATCAGATATTGGATTGTTAAGGCGCACAGAAGCAGGTACAGACTCCGATCACGATTTGGTAATGATGAAGAGTAGGCTGAAGCTTAAGAGACTAGCCAGGAAGAATCAATGCAGAAAGAAGTGGAATACGGAAGTGTTAAGGAATTGAGATATATGCCTGAAGTCCTCTGAGACCATCAATACTGCAGTAATGAATAACTCAGCACACAGTCCAGTTTAAGAGGAATGAACATCTCTAAAAAGAGCAGTCACAGAAGTTGGAGAGAAAAATGTAAGTACGAGGAAGGTAACTCCAAAGAAACCATGAGTAGAAGAAGAAGTACAGCAGAGAAGTTAAGGCGGAATGGCTACATGAGAAATGTGAAGAAATCGAAATAGAAATGATTGTCCGAAGGGCTGATTAATATAATATCACACTATAGAAGAGTCGAAACGACCTTCCGTGATAACAAAAGCAAGAGCGGAAACATTAAGAGTGCAATGAGAATACCACTGTTAAATACAGAAGAGAGAGCAGCACATTGAGGGCCTGTATGAGGAAGAGGACTTATCTGTTGACGTGATAGAAAAAGAAACAGCGCTCAAGAGGGAAGAGGCAGAGGATCCAGTATTAGAATTTAGATGAGCTTTGGAAATCTTAAAACCAAGTAAGGCAGAAGGGTTCGATAACATTCCGTCGAAATTCATAAAATCATTGGCGAACTTTGGGCAAAAAAGTGATTACTCATGTTGTACAATGTATGAATCTGGCGATATAGCGTCAGACCTTTGGAATAGCATCATCCTCACATTTCCCAAGATTGCAAGAGCCAACAAATGCGAGAATTATCTCTCAGTCAACGTAACAGCTCATGCCTACAAGTTGCTGACAAGGTTAACATACAGAAGACTGCAAAAGAAAATATGAGGATCTGTTAGATGACGACCAGTTTGGTTTTAGGAAAGGTAAAGGCACCAGAGAGGCAACTGTGACTTTTGCGCTTGACAACGGAAGCTAGACAGAAGAAAAATCATAATATGTTCGTAGGATCTGTCGACCTGGACAAACCAAAATCCTGAGAAAAATAGGGATAAGCTATAGAGAAAGGCTGGTAATGCACAATATGTAGAAGAACCAAGACGAGAATATAAGAGTGTAAGACCAAGAACAAATTACACGAATTGAAAAGAGTGTAATGTAGGGATGTAGTCCTTCGCCCCTGCTGTTCAATCTATACACTGAAGAAGTAATGAGGAAATAAAAGAAAGATTCAAGAGCGGGATTAAAATTTAGGGAAAAAGTATATCAGTGATGCTATTCGGTGATGAAATTGCTAGCTTCAGTGATGTGGATGTGTTGAATGGAATGAACAGTTTAATGATTACATACTACGCTTTGAGAGTAAATCGAAAAAGACTAAAGTAATGAGAAGTATCAGAAATGAGAACAGCGAGAGACTTAATGTCATAATTGGTGATCATGAAGTAGATTAAGTTAAGGAAACCAGAGGAGAGGAGAGAGGCATTTGAAATCTGGTGTTACAGATGATTCTTGAAAAGTAGGATTTTTCGGTACATTTTCTCATTGTTCAAACTCATAATTTTGTTCATATTTAAAAATAGGTACACAAATTTCCATAGATTCTACACAATTTTGTCTTTTTGGAACTGTATCATTTATGTAAACTCCAGCATTATTGTAGTCAGGCCATCAAACAAGAGCAACTCCAGCACTGGAACTCCAAGTAAAAATTAAGGTAAGATCCCCTTCCCATAAGATTTATTTACAGTTCCTAAAGAAATAACCAGGCATAGTCAGTGGATAAAGAACATCATTTTCCTTACTCTTTACCATTATTAAGTATATGTCCTTCCATACTTATTTTATCAATAAGAGATGAAGTCAAGTACAACAAAACTAATGATGAATTAAAAGTATGTTCTATTCTAGACATAACATTATTTCCTGTCCTTACATTTATCAAATCAGATAGTGTTGCCACATAATTGTCAATTAATTTTTTTTATTTTATTTTCCACCATAAGCTGGATAAATCTGTACCATCAGCTCCAATAATACTGAAGCTCATGTTCAACTGAGCATGATTGGAGGAAGCCATCCATCTATATACTTATGTTTATTTCTGTATCCTTGTTAGGAAAACTTTGATTATTTTTTGCTTTCTCATTCACAGGGAATGAGCCGAAATGGTAGCTCTCTATTTTCTTCATTATTTATTAAAGATGAAAATTTATTAAACCATTTCTAAAATGACTGTTACAGTAGAACCATTGAAGTCAATCAAATTATCGTTTTCATCACTTATCGTTATCTCTAATTCCTGTATAGAGCTAAAATTGGAATATATACAGGATAATGTGGTTCATGAATTATTGTTCTACAAAATTCAACATTTGGCTTGAATGAAGCAATAATATTAGATTCTCAATGAAAATAATCAATATGTTTCTCAAACATTCCATCAGATAGGTTAAAATTTGTGTTGATTAATTTGAACAGAATAAATTTAGGAACAGTTTTTGGCAACGGCTTTTTATCAGCTTCAAAAATTTAGTTCCTAAACCCAAGCACACTTCCAGCACTGTCTTTTACATCTTTGTTCAATTTAATATGACTCTCAATAATGATTATATTTAACATTTCATTTGCTTTAATGTGAATATTTGTCTGTTTCTGGATGAAAATTTTTTCACGTTTTTCAGACTGTATTGGCCAACAGGGATTTCTATCCTTTCTCCATTACAATATAGTTTATCATTTTTTGTGCAATAATTGGAGTAAGAAATGTTGTATAGAAACCAACTAGTGTAAAATTATTAGAACTTTCTCATACAGAAACACTCTATCTTTTTTTTGAGAACAGAAAACTTTCCACTCAATTGAAATAGGTCTCTCCTTTAATATTATTAAAATTTTATTTAATTAAATGTAAACAGATTGGGAACCAAAAATAAGAATTCCAGAGAAGAACTCAAACAATAAACATGGTAAGCTTTTACCTAAATCTATTCGATGTGCTATAATGGGTCCAAGTGGTTGTGGGAAGAAAACATTAGTGATTGATAATTATGTTCTAGCTCCAGGATAGTTGAATTGGAATAGGATAAATCACTTGTACGTTTACCCAAAATATCAAGAATTTCTAAAAATGTGTAAAAAGTTGAAGATAAAAATACTGAGAAGATTACTACATTCATTGAGAATAATGATAAAATTATGCACTAGATCCATGCAATCGGTTTAACAGCTCATGCATCCAAGTTGCTTACAAGAATAATATACAGAAGAATGAAAAAAAGAAACAGGATGCGCTAGATGACGATCATTTTGGCTTTAGGAAAAGTGAAGGCACGAGAGATGCAATTCTGACGTCACGGTTAATAATGGAAGCAAGACTAAAGAAAAATCAAGACACGTTCATAGGATTTGTCGACTTAGAGAGAGCGCTCGACAATATAAAATGGTGCAAGATGTTCGAAATTCTGAAAAAAAGTAGGGGTAAGCTATAGGGAGAGACGGCTCACACAATATGTGCAACAGCCACGACGACAAAGAACGAAGTGCTCGTATCAAAAAGGGTGTAAGACAAGGATGTAGCCTTTCGCCCCTATGTTCAATCTGTACATTGAGGAAGCAATGATGGAAATAAAAGTTCAGGAGTGAAAGTAAAATTCAAGGTGAAGGATATCAATGATACGATTCGCTGATGACATTACTATCCTGAAAGTGAAGGGTGTCTCGGATGACAACCATAGAGGTCCTGCTATGAAATGAAGTGATGGCACCCCCGATCATGACTCCTGGATATCGAGCTGCTTTTTTTTTCATAATTGAAAGTGAAGAAGAATTACATGATCTGCTGAACGGAACGAACAGTCTAATGAATACAGAGTATGGATTGAGAGTAAATCGAAGAAAGACGAAGGTAATGAGAAGTAGTATAAATGAGAACAGCGAGAAACTTAACGTCAGGTTTGATGATCGCGAAGTAGACGAAGTTAAGGAATTCTGCTTCCTAGGCAAAGACGGACGGAGCAAGGAGGATGTCAAAAGCAGACTACCTATGGCAAAAAAGGCATTCCTGGCCAAGAGAAGTCTAGTAATATGAAATATCGGCCTTAATTTGAGGAAGAAATTTCTAGATTGTACGTCTGTAGTACAGCATTGTATGGTAATGAAACATGGACAGTGGGAAAACCGGAACAGAAGAGAATCGAAGCAAAGGAATATGTGGAAAACACTGATTAGGGGAAGGGACAGGATAATAGGACATCTGTTAAGACATCAGGGAATGACTTCCTTGGTACTAGAGGGAACTGTAGAGGACAAAAACTGTAGAGGAAGACAGAGACTGGAATACATTCAGAAAATAATTGAGGACGTAGGTTGCAAGCGCAAGTGCGACTCTGTGATGAAGAGGTTAGCGCAGGAGAGGAATACGTGGTGGGCCGCATCAAACCAGTCAGTAGACTGATGAAAGAAAAAAAAAAAAAAAAAAAAAAAAAAAAAAAAAAAAAAAAAAAAGGTGCCCCATATCCAGTAGTCATGGTCTGGGGTGCTGTAACATTACGAGTCAAGACAGCTATAACAGAACTTGAATAGTGTAAAGTTATCGTTAAAAACGCACGCCGCGCGATTTGTTACGATTTGGTCGGTCATAATAGTAGTAACATGCTTTCGAATACAATTAAAAAAAAAATAACGGCGATACCTGTTTAGCGTTATTGGAAATAATATGTAATAAATTAATGAGTAAGGTAGCCGATCCTATAAGAAGAGGTAAAATTGGGCATATTAAGGTGTTTTGCTTTATATCGACTAAGCCGATGATACGGCGTCTTTTTTTTCCGTTTACTCTTAGAAGAAGAAAAAAAAAGAAAAGTAACGAAGTGCTAATTGTGCGTTGTGAAAAATATAGGGGCGAATTTTAAATAGCTACAGTGTATAATCAGACTAAAAAATGGACATTCAGTTACGTAAAATAGCGGACAGTGAAGTGTGGTCACTAAATTGAGTACACCTACAGGGCGGTAAATTCCGGGATAAGTATGTTCGCATCTCACGAGGGACGCGGTATTGAGACCGGTTTTTTATTACATCCCGGAGAGCGGGCTTCAATTTATAAAAAGGAGAAAAGCTGTATCATTATCATTGACTGTTGGTGTCAAGCAACCAAAACTGTTCATCAAAGGGTTTCGGTGAATGAGTGGTGAATGCGAAATGAAACTGTGAACGAAGTTATGTTAAATAAAGCAGAAGAGACAAGACAGTTTGGTCGTATTTGTTATTATTCCATAGACTGTAACATTTCTTCTCGTTGTACGAAGCCTTTATAGACGATCGTCATGACAATTTGCTTTGAAGGGATCTCGTTACGAGTTAATTTTTGGGGACCTGCTCAAGAGGGGATAGTTCGTAAATCTTAACTACTGCAGCTATTCTGGAATCAGGTGCTACCGTGACCGTTGTGTGTTGTCAATGGCTTAAGGTCATCATATCTCATGCTCAAAGATCGACGCGCCTTTCCTCTTGGTATAACGGTGTCTCACGGTAACAACGACAACGCCGACGGCGAAGGAAGACACGGTAGAAGTGGCGCCACAACGTGCGGCTCGATCGAGGAGGATTGCTGCATCGAGTCGAGTGTCATCCGGATTCACGAACCCTAGAGTTGGAAAATATTGTAGCAGCCAGTGAGTCTGTCCAATGAAAGAGGTATTCTTCAATAATCGCTAAAAGTGAGCGATACTACCAGGTATGATTAAAATAACTGTATAATTATAAAAAAAAAAGGAAGTTGAGACTTGTGATTTCGGTAGATATATATATAAATACAAAGTGAAAATAAGTGTATGTCTTATAATCATGTCAAAACGAACGAAAAGAATACATGATAATGTGCAGTTGAGTAGAGTAATGAGTAGAGAGAGAGAGGAAAGTGAAGAGGATAGGGATGATGCATCCCATGAGCTCAATGTGGGACAGGAGACATGTACAGATAATAATATAGTTATTGATTTAGAGCCGTTAGGAGATTCAAATACAATGATAAGTAAGGTAAGCAGCGTGGGAGAACATACAGATCTTGAGGTTTCGGAAGTAGATCAGCAAGTTGAACCTCAAAATGGAAATATTAATCAAAAAATATTTGATATGCTGGTATCAATAAATACTCAAATGGGTGTAATGAATGGAAGATTTGGTTCACTAGAAAGAGATAATAGGCAATTAAAAGAGGACAATCAGAAGTTAAATGAAAAATTTGAGGCCAAATTTGGCTCATTAGAAGTTAAAATGGATTCTTTGGAAAGCAAACTGAACACCTTTGATTATAAACTAGAAAATACTAAGAAAGAATTAAAGACGGACTGGGAGACTCAATTAAATGCGAAATTTGGAGAACTAGATGTAGAGTTTTCTAACACCTTAGAAAGGCAATATAATAATTTAATGGGAAAACTTCATGACGTAGAAAAGAAATATGAGGTAGTTTCGAAGAGTTATGATGGCCTGTCCAATAGGATGGTTAAGTGTGAAAGCAGCTGTTTCAATGCTAGCGCACAGATAGAAGAGCTTTCGAAACAAATAGTCGAATTTGAGTCTGATGCTCGTAAGGGGATTGACAAGTATTTAGTAGATCAAACTAAAAGACTTGACGAAGATCTATCTGAATGGATAGAAATAAAAGGAAATGAAATTGTAGACAAGGTTAAGACTACTATTGGATCCCAGCCAAATGAAAATATCAATGAGTACCTAAGTAGAAATGATGAATTAATTAAGCTCTTCACTAGCGAATTTCAGAAAATAAAAGACAAAATAGTTGATGAGTTACCTAAATGGCAAAAGGAAACCAATCATAAATTGGCGGAGTTAGAACGAAAGTCATCACAAAATTTGTTGACAGAGGACGAACGTTCGGAGAATAGGTTGAAAAACAACCGAACATGTGATAATACGAAGTACAATTGTGGTGAAAATTTGCATTGGGAAGTTGATGATTCGGTTGGTAAAGATGATGATTCTTTTGGTCAGCGAGGATATTTGTCTTCTTTAAAGGTGGAGAACAGCATTTTTAAAAGTAGACAATTCCCAACATTCTCCACTGAAAAGAACAACCTGCATCCGAAAATCTTTATCAATAATTTCAAAAGAATATTTCCGCGTAGCTGGTCAGAACACGACCGACTTCAATTTATAGTATCCAAAATTACCGGAGAAGCCGCATTATGGGCCGCCGAAGTAAGTGAAAGTTGCCATACTTGCGCTGAGTTTGAACAACTTTTTTTGGCTAAATACTGGTCGTCGAGTAAACAAGAGAAATTAAGAAAAGAGGTTTACCAACCTGAGTATTTTAACAGTAAAAGGAGTACTTTAAGGCAATATTTTGAAAAGTACATAAATAAGACACGTTATTGGAGTGATCCAATTTCTCACAAGGAAGTGATCAGAATTTTGAAGGGAAGGTTGCCCATAAATATACGTGAAAAGTTAATAAATGTTCCTGACCACGATGTAGAACAATTCTTGTCGGTGATTGACTCTATAGATATGATTATGGAAGACGCAAGACAAATGAGTAGTAATCAAATGTCGACTCACACTCATAGTAATACGAGTAATTATAATAATAATAATTTAACTTATGATAATAATAATACCGAAAACCAGGTCAAACCCGCATCACAGGAGCGTGGACAATCTTCATCCTATGGTTGCAATAAAAACAATGATTATAATAAATATAGAAGAGATACTTACTGTGCTAGAGGTAAACCTCGATATGGTGACGCGAATGTGCATAGTAGTGATATTAATAAGAGTAACAGGTACCCAAGTGATGAACCCAATAGCATTCGACCTTGGGAAGATAATTCGAAGCATAATGTTCATCGGCAGGATGGAACAAATGCCTCGAGTCCTCATCCAGCACAAGGAGTTATACCAATGGGCGAAGGAGCCTCCAATGTGCGACGGGGTGAATACCATAACTCGGATCATACTGTACGGATTGTGGAAGTTCATGAACCCCCACCGATGACTCAACGAGATAGATTAAACTAATACCAGTCACCAAATGCCTTCCTAGGATGACTGGAAAGGAGAAGGAAGGCAGGCATCAATTTGAAGTGAGAGTATTAAGGTACAATAATAATCAGGATATAAGGAATGAGTTAATTGAGGAAAAACCTGAAGTTTCTAATAAATGTGGACAAATTTTACAGGCAATAATTCCAACAAGTATAAATAATGTTGATGTTGAAATATTAATTGATACTGGAGCAACTATTAGTGTCATGACGATGGACTGTTTAAAACAGATAAGCCGAGGGGTAAAAATGCCCACTTTTCCTATCACAGGATGTACCGTGTCTGGCGCGTTCAGCGCAAAAATGCAAAAAGTTGTGAAACAGGTACGTGTTGACGTTACAATACAGGGGGCTCAAATAGAAAGTACATTCCTGGTTGTTCCTAAAATGACAGTACCATGTATCTGGGGTTTGGATTTTTTATGTGAGACCGGTGCAATCATTAATTTAGAGAAAGGTGAATGTATATTTAATTCCAATGGTAACGTTTTGACAACCACCCTGAGAAAGGGCCGAGTAATTCCAAATCAGTTGTGTATGAATCTAATGGCAAAATATGTCAGTATTGATGATGAAAATGTGTATGATATATGCCTTATTGAATGTTCTGAAGAAATGATTGATAAAATGTCACTGCAGGAAAAGGTGTTAGAATCAGAATATTTATCTGTTATCCAAAGGGATGAACTGTACTACTTGTTGGAAGCATATCAGTCAATTTTTAGTAAACGTCCGGGTATAATAAAAGACTTTGAATACCATATAAAGACGTATGCACATAAACCCTTTTGTCGTACTTCCTATTCTATCCCATGGGCAAAGAAAGAAGTAGTCAGAAAGGAAATCAATAAAATGTTAGAATGGGGTATTATTGAGCCCTCAGATTCTGAATATTGTAACCCTCTTGTGGCGGTAATTAAACCCAATGGTGACATCAGATTGGTGTTGGATGCCAGAGAGATCAATAAGATCATTATACCTGTACAAACGCGACCGGAGAACCTAGAAGAGTTAGTACAAAAGTTTTATGGTGCCCGCTTCTTAACTTCTTTGGATATGCGTAGTTCATATTGGCAAACTAGAATATCGAAAGAATCTAGAAAATGTACTGCATTCGTTTTTCTGGGCCGAAGTTACCAGTTTACTGTCATGCCATTTGGGTTGAAAATAAGCGGTGGTGTTTTCATATCGGCCTTAGATACCGTACTGGGCAGAGACCTTTTGAATGAAGTTACTTTATATGTGGATGATTTGCTAATTGCTTCTGAAACTTGGGAGGAACATTTGGACTTATTAAGAAGAGTTTTTGCGAAATTTTTGGAATACGGAGTTACTGTAAATTTGAGAAAATCCAAGTTTGCTCATAACCAATTGAAATTTCTTGGACATATAATCACTCCTGAAGGGATAAAACCAAATCCTAAAAAGATGGATGCGATTAACAGATGTGCTTATCCAAAGAATAGAACGGAATTAAAGTCATTTATCGGCTTAGTTTCATTTTTTCGACGATTTTTACCCAATCAGTTAGGAAGCCAAGACTGTTTGTTACGGCTGTTAAGAAAAAATGTCATGTGGGAGTGGAATTCCGAATGCACGCAAGCTTTTGATAACATCCGCAATGCTTTGACTAATGCTCCACTGCTACATCATCCGAGACTTGATCAAGATTTTTATATTGCTGCGGATGCTTCTGAAACAGGATTGGGTGCCACTCTTTTCCAGATGGACAATCCAGAAGATATCAGTACCATCAAAATAATTGGGTTTGCCAGCAGAACACTCTCTAGCTGTGAACGTGCATATTGTACTACTGAATTGGAAGTACTGGCCGTGGTCTGGTCCCTTAGGAAGTTTCGCTATTTTGTATATGGAAAGAAGATCATTGTATTCTGCGACCACAAAGCTTTATCTTTTATTTTAACAGGAAGGATGTTCCATTCACGTTTAACCCGGTGGGCCTTGCTACTGCAAGAATATGATATTACGCTCAAATACTTCAGAGGGAGAGACAACATCATAGCTGATGCTCTTTCAAGACTACCGAAAAGAAAGAATAACAACGAGTGTGAAGAACGGACTATTGACTTTAAAGTCATGAATTTATCAAGGCAATATTGTGAGAGGCAGATTTCACAGCTATCTCGAAGTCTTCCACAACTGCAAGAAGATGATAAGTTGTGGAAAGCCATTAGGCATGCTGTTGAAAGCAAAACGCTAAGTCACTCTCAAGAACAGTATCAATTAAAATCCGGAATATTGTATCGGAGGAAGGATGAAGAAGATGTTTGGAAACTTTGTGTTCCAAATAAATATTTAGAATCACTAGTATGGTACACTCACTTGAATTGGGGTCATTTTGGTTCCGCTAAATGTACAGCCAAAATAGCACAACACTGCTATCATCCAAATTTGGGACGTATAGCTACAAATATTATTAAGAAGTGCAAAATATGTCAGAAGGCGAAACCCATAAACTATTGTCGGAAGATAGAATTACATCCTATCATCCCACAACAACCTTTAATGTTGGTGTCATGTGATGTCTGTGGGCCATGTCCCGTGACACGTGGACGGTTCAAATATGTATTGGCTTTCTATGATCTCTTTTCAAAATATGTGAAATTATATCCTTTGAAAAATCTCCACGTTCGACCCATGTTACGCAAATTTATCAACAACTATATAACTGAGCTTGGCAAACCTATAATGATCTTGACAGGCAATGCTGCTTATTATACAAGTAAGGTATGGAGAGACACTATGAAAGAACAAGGAATCCAGCACATTTACATCTCAAGATTTTACCCTTGTGGAAATCCGGTTGAAAGAATCTTCAGAGAGTTGAACGGATTTTTACGGACGTATATACCCAAACAACATTATAAATGGATCGATTGGATTTATGAATTTGAGAAAGTGTATAATGACTTACCACACTTATCGACAGGTTATTCACCTAACCAAATAGTATTTGGTGAAAGTATTGTGCCAGAATGGATGAAGACATTACCTGCGATAGAACAAAAGATTACCAAGAAAGAAGATATGGTGAAGAAGGTCTACGAAAACCTGAAGCATCAAGCACAATTGAGAAAAACCCGTTTTGATAAAAATGTGAAGAAAGTAGTCACATATGATGTAGGGGAAGAAATTTTATTGAGAAATCACCCAAAAGCATCAACCAGGAAAAGACTGAATAAGAAATGGCAATATTTATATACAGGTCCATACAAAATAATGAAAATACCTCATGAAGGGAGCTACCTCCTGGCAGATTGTGATACTGATGTAATTAAAGGCTTGTTCCCTCACATAGACCTGAAGAAGTATTATCAATAATGAGCAAAATATAGATTCAAGAAACACTGAATGATACCAAGACTACACTCAGTGGACTAAATAAAAGCACCAATGGATAAATACGTACTTATACTAACTTACAAAGAAAATTGAAGAATGTACCGACGATTTCCATGAGATACCTTCTTGGTATCAACAACAATGACAACGCTGAAATACGATTTATCCTCTCACCGAACAGCGAGGATGGATGATTTAAAAGTGGAATTAAGAGGAAAAGAAACGGACCAAATCCTTTCTGGTTAAACAAGTGGCCTGATAAGGGTTTTGGCCTGGGATGCCAATCGTCGAACCCGGCTGTGATCCCTGCCTTGCACAGTCGGTTGAAGAACTGAGGGCTTCATCCAAGAAAAAAAAAAGTGTGGTGTGAATATGAAGTGATTAGTGCGAAGTGTTTCTAAGACAACCTATAAACAAATGTGGAATTTAGTTAAGGGCATTTTGTCTAGGCCCATTAACTCAACTTAAATATTGTAGAATGTATGTACTGACTTGTTGAGTGAATCTGAGAGTGAGTGTATTCGCCGAAACAAATACCCTCTCCTGTCACAGTACACAAAAAAAAGCCTGTTCTGTCTGGAACCCTCTTCAAGACATCACAGTCTGGGGGGCCGTGTAACATTACGAGTCAAGACAGCTATAACAGAACTTGAATAGTGTAAAGTTATCGTTAAAAACGCACGCCGCGCGATTTGTTACGATTTGGTCGGTCATAATAGTAGTAACATGCTTTCGAATACAATTAAAAAAAAATAACGGCGATACCTGTTTAGCGTTATTGGAAATAATATGTAATAAATTAATGAGTAAGGTAGCCGATCCTATAAGAAGAGGTAAAATTGGGCATATTAAGGTGTTTTGCTTTATATCGACTAAGCCGATGATACGGCGTCTTTTTTTTCCGTTTACTCTTAGAAGAAGAAAAAAAAAGAAAAGTAACGAAGTGCTAATTGTGCGTTGTGAAAAATATAGGGGCGAATTTTAAATAGCTACAGTGTATAATCAGACTAAAAAATGGACATTCAGTTACGTAAAATAGCGGACAGTGAAGTGTGGTCACTAAATTGAGTACACCTACAGGGCGGTAAATTCCGGGATAAGTATGTTCGCATCTCACGAGGGACGCGGTATTGAGACCGGTTTTTTATTACATCCCGGAGAGCGGGCTTCAATTTATAAAAAGGAGAAAAGCTGTATCATTATCATTGACTGTTGGTGTCAAGCAACCAAAACTGTTCATCAAAGGGTTTCGGTGAATGAGTGGTGAATGCGAAATGAAACTGTGAACGAAGTTATGTTAAATAAAGCAGAAGAGACAAGACAGTTTGGTCGTATTTGTTATTATTCCATAGACTGTAACATTTCTTCTCGTTGTACGAAGCCTTTATAGACGATCGTCATGACAATTTGCTTTGAAGGGATCTCGTTACGAGTTAATTTTTGGGGACCTGCTCAAGAGGGGATAGTTCGTAAATCTTAACTACTGCAGCTATTCTGGAATCAGGTGCTACCGTGACCGTTGTGTGTTGTCAATGGCTTAAGGTCATCATATCTCATGCTCAAAGATCGACGCGCCTTTCCTCTTGGTATAACGGTGTCTCACGGTAACAACGACAACGCCGACGGCGAAGGAAGACACGGTAGAGTGCCATCATTTCATTTCATAGCAGGACCTCTTTGGTTGTCATCCGAAGCACCCTTACAGCACAGCGATACGTTGCCGATATTCTGCGCCTCGTTTTCTTGCCCTTTATGACAAACCATCCTGGACTTACATTTCACCAAGGTAATACCCGCCCGCCCGCAGACAGCGAGTTTCCGCAGCTTATCTTCGTGCTTGCCAAACCTTACCTCGGCCAGCAGGGTCTCCGGATCTCTCCCCAACTGAGAACATATGAAGCATTATGGACAGGGCCCTTCAACCATCTCGGAAGTTTGGCGATCCGAGGCGCCTGTTGGACAGAATGTGGCTCAGTATCTCTCAGGAGGACATCCAACAGCTTTGTCAATCAATGCCAAGCCAAATAACTGCTTGTGTGAGACCAAAGGTGGACCAACGCGTTACTGACTTACTCAATTTGCGAAGCTCATTCTCTTGAACGAACGAACCAGTTTTTCTGAAATTGTGATCACTAGTCTGTCTGTATGTTTACATAATTCCTGCCGATCTCCGTCCCATTCGGATCATTCCTTGGTGATGTATCCTTTTTTTCGTCTTTCAGTGTATTTTTGATCATCTGAGAGTGTTTTTAAGCGTGAAACATTAATATTTTTACGATTTTTTGACTGTTCATTTTTACGATGTTTTCAAATATTCTCAAGTGATCTGGAATGTTCTCAGGAAACACATGGAAATAAAGACCAAGCGAAGTGTAAGTTTTTTTCAGCTAGTTATGTATTTTAGTAATTGTTGTGTTATATTACAATTGGAAGAATGTCTGAGATCTCAGCGAAGTTCAGGAGAGACGCTAAACAAAGAAAGCCATATTACATCACGACAAGAAACTTCTCGTAGAAATTCGAAACTCGCCTTTGTAGAGTCAAGGAACGTATCACACAGCTTTGAACAATGACATGGAATGACACTAAAAGTGTAAAATAAATTTTCGGGTGTTACACAGGTTTACCACATAATGTTTGCGAATGGCATTTGAGTATTAAGTATGACAGCTGTACGTTAGTTACACTTCTTCAGAAACTTCTCTGTAGGTCGTGGAATTCAGTTATGTACCGATTGTGATTTCAACTCTTCATTGTGATTGTATAAAAAGAAAACAAGAAAAAGATAATCGGTATCACATTCTCTGCAGTTTTTTAAAGCCTTTTATTTCTGTAAAATGACAGTGTGGCTGCATGTTTCCGCAAAAGGTCGTTAATCCTGGAAAACTTCAACTTGTCACCCTACGAAAGAGCACGCGCGATAGCAAAGCAACCTTTTAGTCTGAGAGATACAAACATCTTCCATTATACGTTGTCGCAGATATGCGTACCGACTACGTGTTGGCGTTTTTCTTTATACTCTGCAGCTACCATTCATTTTTCCGAGTGACAGCGGTAGCAGTGTTATTTTTTTTAAACATTCTTTTCTTGTATTTGAAAGCAAGAGAAAATTCCTCGAGTAAGGAATGCACTTTTCTGTATCAAAGCCGAGGCATCCTCTTTGGCTGAGTGCTCCACAAAACATACGAGAAGAATGCAGGCTACTCGATTACCTCAGTGCTGTCTGATAGCACGTAACTGCTACGAGAAATTCTTCGGCTACAACGAAAATTAGTAGTTATTGCGATCGTTGCCAACTACACTGTATGATGTGCCTTTGCTGAAACTTTAGGAATTTCAGTCAAGGAAGGAACTCACTCTACTTCGGCGTTCCATATGATGGAGTCGTCATCAACTTTAGGGCGCACGACGATAAAGTCACCCTTCCGACAGTAACTAAAAGTGTATTCAGATAAGTCAAAATAATGACTCCGAAATAAAACAGACGAAAATACACTACTGGTCATTAAAATTGCTACACCAAGAAGAAATGCACATGATAAACGGGTATTCATTGGACAAATATATTGTACTAGAACTGACATGTGATTACATTTTCACGTAACTTGGGGACATAGATCCTGAGAAATCAGTACCCAGAACAACCACCTCTGGCCGTAATAACGCCCATGATACGCCTGGGCATTGAGTCATACAGAGCTTGGATGGCGTGTACAGGTACAACTGCCCATGCAGCTTCAACACGATACCACAATTCAAGTGTAGTGACTGGCGTATTGTGACGAGCCGGTTGCTCGGCCACCATTGACCAGACGTTTTCAATTGGTGAGAGATCTGGAGAATGTGCTGGCCAGGGCAGCAGTCGAACATTTTCTGTATCCAGAAAGGCCCGTACAGGACCTGCAACATCCGGTCGTGCATTACCCTGCTGAAATGTAGGTTTTCGCAGGGATCGAATGAACGGCAGAGCCATGGGTCGTAACACATCTGAAATGTAACGTCAACTGTTCAAAGTGCCGTCAATGCGAACCAGAAGTGACCTAGATGTGTAACCAATGGCACCCCATACCATCACGCCGGGTGATACGCCAGTATGGCGATGACGAATACATGCTTCCAATGTGTGTTCACCCCGATGTCGCCATACGCGGATGCGACCATCATGATGCTGTAAACAGAACCTGGATTCATCCGATAAAATGACGTTTTGCCATTCGTGCACCCAGGTTCGTAGTTGAGTACACCATTGCTGGCACTCCTGTCTGTGATGCAGCGTCAAGGGTAACCGCAGCCATGGTCTCCGAGCTGATAGTCCATGCTGCTGCAAACGTCGTCGAACTGCTCGTGCAAATGGTTGTTGTCTTGCAAAAGTCCCCATCTGTTGACTCAGGGATCGAGACGTGGCTGCACGATCCGATACAGCCATGCGGATAAGATGCCTGTCATCTCCACTGTTAGTGATACGAGGCCGTTGGGATCCAGCACGGCGTTCCGTATTACCCTCCCGAACCCACCTATTCCATATTCTGCTAACAGTCATTGGATCTCGACCAACGCGAGCAGCAATGTCGCTATACGATAAACCGCAATCGCGATAGGCTGCAATCCGACCTTTATCAAAGTCGGAAACGTGATGGTACGCATTTCTCCTCCTTAGACGAGGCATCACAACAACGTTTCACCAGGCAACGCCGGTCAACTGCTGTTTGTGTATGAGAAATCGGTTGGAAACTTTCCTCATGTCAGTACGTTGTAGGTGTCGCCACCGCTGCCATCCTTGTGTGAATGCTCTGAAAAGCTAATCATTTGCGTATTGTAGCATTTTCTTCCTGTCGGTTAAATTTCGCGTCTGTAGCACGTCATCTTCGTCGTGTAGCAATTTTAATGGCCAGTAGTGTGTGAAATAAAACACTAAAGAATAGGAAAGCTCTCTAGATGCTGTTGATGTTGTGGTGTTCAGTCCAAAGACTGATCTGATGCAGCTCTCCATGCTCTCTATACTGTGCAAGCCTCTTCACGTCTGAATAAATACAATAACCCTCCAATTGTAAACTGGCGATCCCTCGATTCCCTATCAACCGATCCTATCTTTAAATCAGATTATAGCACAAATTTCTTTTCTTCCAAATTTTATTCAGCATATCTTTATTTGTTATATCTCCATCTCCATCCACACCTACATCTATACAGATACTCCGCAAGCCACCGTACAGTGCGTGGCGGAGGGTACCCTGCCCTATACCACTACTTGTCATTTGCCCTGCTGTTCCAGTCGCAAACAGAGCGAGAGAGAAACGACTGTCTGTTAGCCTCCGTATGAGCTCTAATTTCCCGTACCTTATCTTCGTGGACCTTACGCCCGATGTATGTTGGCGGTAGTAGATTCGTTCGGCAGTCAGCATCTTATGCTGGTTGTCTAAATCGTGTTTCTCGAAAACAACGTTTCCTACCACCCAGGGAGTTCTCGAAGCATCTGCGTAACACACATCTGTTTTCGAACCTACCGGTAACTAATCTAGCAATTCTCGAAGTTTCTTCGATGTCTTCCTTCAATTTGACCTGGTAAGGATCCCAAACATTCGGGCAGTACTCAAGAATAGGTCGCACCAGCGTTCTATATGCGGTTTCGTTTACAGGTGAACCACTCTTTCCTAAAATTCTCCCAATAAACCGAAGTCGACCATTTGCGTTCCCTATCACAGCTGTCACATGTTCGGTCCACTTCGTATTGCAGCGTTACGCCCAGATAATTAAACGACTTGACTGTGTCAAGCGGGACACTAGTAATACTGTGTCCGAACATTAGAGTTTTGTTCTTTCTACTCATCCACATTAACTTACACATTTAGGGCTAGCTGCCGTTCATAACACCAACTGGAAACTTTGTCTAAGTCGTCTTGTATCTTCCTACAGTCATTCAACTTCGACACCTTACCGTACACCATGGCATCATCAGCAAGCAACAGATTGCTGCCCGCCCCCCCCCCCTCCTCCCCCCCGTTCACCAAATCATTTATGTGTATAGAGAACAATAGCGGTCCTATCACACTTATCACACTTTCCTGGAGCACTCCTGACGATACCTTTGTCTCTGCTGCACACTTGCCGTCGAGGACAACATGCTGTGTTCTGTCATTTAAGAAGTCATCGAGCCACTCACATATCTGTGAACGTATTCTGTATGCTCGTATCTTCGTTAACGGCCTACACCGTGTCAAATGCTTTCCGGAAATCTAGAAATATGGAATCTGCCTGTTGTAGTTCTCAGAACATCAAGTGAGAAAAGGGCAAGATGAGTTTCACACGAGCGATGCTTTCTACGACCATGCTGATTCATGGACATAAGCTTCTTAGCCTCAAGAAAATTTATTATATTCAAACTGAGAATGTGTTCAAGGATTCTGCAGCAAGCAGAAGTTAGAGACGTTGGTGTGTAATTTGGCGGGCCCGTTCTTTTGCCTTTCTTATGTACTGGAGTCACCTGAGCTTTTTTTCCGGTCGCTTGGGACTTTTTGCTGGGCGAGAGATTCACCATAAATACAGGCTAGGTAAGTGGCCAATACTGTAGAGTACTCTTTGTAAAATCGAATTGGGATTCTATCCCGATCTGGTGATTTATTTGTTTTCAAACCTTTAACTTGGTTCTCTGCGCCATGCATGCTTATTTCGATGTCGGCCATGGTCAAATGACGGAATGTTCGCACAGTTCTCCTGTATGAAGGGTTCCTTGAACGTGAAATTTAAAAGTTCGCACCTGATTCTCAGCTTTCTTCTGTAGTGCCACACTTCAAAAACTTGTTTTGTCTTTTGGTATAAACTGTTTATCGTCCACGTTTCACTTCCATACATGGTTACACTCCGGACAAATACCTTGGGAAAACACTTCCTACCACTTAAATCTTCATTCGATTTTACCAAATTTCTCTTCTTCAGATACGCTTTTCTTTCCATTGCCAGTACACATTTTATATCAACTGCACTTCGGTATCATCACTTATTCTGCTGTCCAGATAGAAAAACTCATCTCCTACTTTAAGTGTCTGTTTCCTAATCTAATTGCCCCATCATCATCTGATTTGGTTCGACCACATTCCATTATCCTTGTTTTGACTTTGTAGATGTTCATCTTATATCCTCCTTTTAAGACACTGTCCATTCCATTCAGCTGTTCTTCCAGGTCCTTTGGAGTTTCTCACATAATTAGAATGTGATAGGCAAACCTCAAAGTATTTATTTCTTCTCCCTGAACTTTATATCCTCCTGTAAATTTGTCTTTGGTTTCCTGTACTGCTTGCTCTATGTACAGAATAACATTGGAGTTAGCTTACAACGCCATCTCACTCAATTTTCAACCATTTTCTGTACATGTTATAAATAGCCTTTCGCTTCCTGTATTTTATCTTGCTACCTTGAGAATTTCAAAGAGAGTATTCCACTTAACCTTGTCAAAAGCTTTCTCTAAGTCGACAAATGCTAAAACGTAGGTTTGCCTTTCCTTAAGCTTCGTGCTAAGAGAAATCGTAGGGTCAGTATTACCTCGCGTGTTACAACATTTCTACGGAATCCAGACTGATCTTCCCTGAGATTGGCTTCTACCAGTTTTTGCATTTTGCTGTAAAGAATTCGTGGTAGTGTATTGCATCCATAGCTCTGTAATATTGACACCTGTCGACATTTACTTTCTTTGGAATTGGAATTATGATTTCTTCTGTACGTCTGACGGTATTTCTCTTGTCTCATACACCTTACGCACCAGATGGAAGAGTTTTGTCATGGCCCACCCAAGGCTAGCAGTAGTTCTGAAGGAATGTCGTCTACTCCAGGGACCTTGTTTCGACTTAGATATCTCAGCACTCTGTCAAATTCTTCTCGCAATATCTTTCATATCAGCTTCATCTATGTCCTCTTCCCTTTCTATACTATTTCATTCAAGTTCACCTCCCTTGTGTAGATAGGGATAACTGAATAGTAATTTTGACAAGATTAACATTAGTCTGACAAAACACCTCTCCCCCCCCCCCCCCAATATGATTGCAGTTGTGAGTAAAATCTGATTTTCTGTCCTTCGGGCATTTTTGCGGCATCAGTCAGTCGAGCACATCCCAAACACACACACAAAACAATGTGATGTTGGAGATTCGTTTAAGTTAGTCGACCAGTCTAATTTTAGAACTTTATTCTCGTAAAGCAGTCTCCTCTCTTCTTTTCTTAGTGTTTATCCTGTATAGTACGGGGTCTGCTTTGCAGGATTTGGCAAATGTTATTTTATTCAAAATGGTTCAAATGGCTCTGAGCACTATGGGACTTAACTTCTAAGGTCATTAGTCCCCTAGAACTTAGAACTACTTAAACCTAACTAACCTAAGGACATCACACACATCCATGCCCGAGGCAGGATTCGAACCTGCGACCGTAGCGGCCTCGCGGCTCCAGACTGCAGCGCCAGAACCGCGCGGCCACTTCGGCCGGCACCCGAGGCAGGATTCGAACCTGCGACCGTAGCAGTCGCGCGGTTCCTGACTGAGCGGCTAGAACCGCTAGACCACCGCGGCCGGCCTTTGTTAGTTCCTTGTTCCATTCATAACATTCACGACACACATTATTATGTGTAACTTCTGGTACGATACATAAAACTTACAAAGTTTATAAAAGATTATGCACTGCGAAAAAAAATGTAACACTTTAAAGACAAGACAATTTTATTGGAAAGTAATGTGACGGATAGTTCATTATTGAAAGGGTGTGTGATAACAAATTCTGACCAAATAAAACAAATATGTCACAGTAAACGGTGTCCAAACAGTAACATCAACAGACAGTGTACCGCCCTCTAGCGGCAACGGAGAGCAGGAATGTATTCTCTCATGCAAACAATAGTGAAGTGCCGAGGGGCATTCTGCTATAGACTGTCCCAATCATCTTGCACTTTTCGTTGCGATTCTTAAATGGTTTTTGCTGGCCCTGGAGAACGAATAAGCTTCACCAATACGTGTTCAGTAGGCAAGAAGTCTGACCAAGGCAATTGTTGCACAGCAAGTGGAGCACGTTGCGGTGTGCCAGCCGTATGTGGACGTGCGTACATTGTGACAGGCACTGTCTATTTCAGCACCACCATCATGACTGGAGACAACAAAATGCCGTTCCACTCACCAGCCGACCCTTTCACCACATCAGAGCAGCCATGTTTGGCGGTGTCGTGGTGTCAGTGTGGCCTGGCCAAAGAAACGTGTGACCTTAGTCCTGCTTGAAGCATACGGTTGCCAACTGTCCTTGGTGATACGTCAAATGCGGCATGTGCCCAGATTTATTTCTTCGATGACGTTCAGTCGCCCATTGTTGCTATTACAATACGTCGATCTTGATGTGCGTCGGTACCACGTGTACGTCCAGAACCTGATCAAAGGGTGTGGAAATATTCCACCGACCACTGTTGACAGTAGCGATATATCATCGGTACACTGCAGGCCCATAATGCCACCCCGTCGGCGGGGCATAGTTTTTCCCTAGAATGAATGCTTCACACAGTGTTCATCTCTAGCCTCAGCACAGTTACTGCCTGCGGAATCAAAACAGAAGACGCACAGACAGACCTCCAGAGCGCAATCTTATCGCCGAAGACAGCAGCAAATGAATTGCTAACATCACAACACCTCAGTATGCGCTTATTATACCCCTATACCCCGGTGCTACTGAAGACAATCCGTGAGGGTGCTGCATTATTTTGCGGCAGTTTGTTTATATGACTATATGCTAGCCATTTACAGTTTTTTTAAATAACTAATTATCTCTACTCAAGAATTCATCTACGATATAGATGGAGGAGCATTTTTAACCTACATTTGAAAACACTTCATCTATCTGTCAGACATATTATTTCCATAAGCAGTTTATCAAGCAGTCTTCTAGTTGTATATTTCACCCCTTTCTGTGCCAGAGTTAGATTCATGCAAGGATAATGCGAATCATTTTTCCTTTTAATGTTGTACTTTATCTCTGTTACTCTCAAACGTAGATGGATTGTTGAAAGGAAATTTCACAAGTGTACTGTGAGGCTTTGGTTAATATTCCAAGCTGTTTACAGAGAAGGCAACGGCCTTGCCGCAGTGGTTACACCGGTTCCCGTGAGATCACCGAAGCGCTGTCGGGCATGGTCGGCATGGGTGACCATCCAGGCCGCCATCCGCTGTTGCCATTTTTCGGGCACTCAGCCTCGTGATGCCAATTGAGGAGCTACTCGACCGAATATTAGCGGCTTCGGTCAAGAATACCATCATAACGACCGGGAGAGCGGTGTGCAGACCCCACGCCCCTCCTATCCACATCCTCCACTGAGGATGACGCGGCGGTCGGATGGTCCTGGTAGGCCACTCGTGGCCTGAAGACGGAGTTTAAAGAGATACCTACAAGACGTAGGTGTGTGAAATCCATACGTAATTCTAATTATTTTCTTTTGTGCAAAGATACTTTTTGTCAAGTGGGGAGTTGCCCCAGAATATTATCCCATAAGACACCAATGAATGAAAATATGCTGCATATCTTAAAATATTGAGTTCTTCATCCTCAAAGCTGGCATTTATTCTTACGGCAAAAGTAGCTGCACCTGAGGGTTTCAGCAGGTTCTGGTTGTACAAACCTAAAGCATGGACTGCTCACCGACGAGCGCGGAGCAGCGAAACGGCGTCAAGAAGGCGCCGAACTGTTCGCCAATGGAAAGAGCGGCCACCGTCGCACCTCTAGGAAGACAGAGTTCAGCGCCGACTTAACCAGCTGCCCATCGCTGGTCGGGCCCAGTTCGGTCGCAGACTTCGAGAGCATCAGTACTGAGTAATAGCAAGACGATACTTAGCCTGCATTCTGCGAATAGTAATAGAGAAATTAAGTTATATCTCTTTTCTTTTTAGAAATGAAGTTTCCTATTAATTAGAAAGTTAAATGTACAAATAATTTTCAATTCCCGCCATCGGCGGCCGCGACTTTTCTTCTCCTTGTGTGCATCGGTGCTGACTCCCACAGCAGCTAACACACCTGGCGCCGCTGTTTGCAGAACCAATGTTGCCTGCCTTCGCTCTTCATCACTCCGTCACAGTGCATCATGTGAGGCAACGGGCGAATTGCGGCGTCCTGGAAATAGTCTAAGTTCAGAGTTGTCGGCCACCGCTCGGGCGGCGCGGCAGGGCCGAGCTCGTCTGCATCCACGTGGTGCCTCACAACGGTCGGAGCGCGTGGTCCACCGAGCACAGGGCTGGGAATTCCTCGGTGACGCTGTGCGCCGGAGGGCCAAAGATGGCGGACTTTGTGAAACCTTAATGGCAGACATTTCACAGTTCGTACAGAATGATACCTCAAAACGAAACATGTACATTACCATTATTTGTACGACGATTCTGATGGTGTAATCAGATTTTCAATATACACTCCTGGAAATGGAAAAAAGAACACATTGACACCGGTGTGTCAGACCCACCATACTTGCTCCGGACACTGCGAGAGGGCTGTACAAGCAATGATCACACGCACGGCACAGCGGACACACCAGGAACCGCGGTGTTGGCCGTCGAATGGCGCTAGCTGCGCAGCATTTGTGCACCGCCGCCGTCAGTGTCAGCCAGTTTGCCGTGGCATACGGAGCTCCATCGCAGTCTTTAACACTGGTAGCATGCCGCGACAGCGTGGACGTGAACCGTATGTGCAGTTGACGGACTTTGAGCGAGGGCGTATAGTGGGCATGCGGGCGGCCGGGTGGACGTACCGCCGAATTGCTCAACACGTGGGGCATGAGGTCTCCACAGTACAACGATGTTGTCGCCAGTGGTCGGCGGAAGGTGCACGTGCCCGTCGACCTGGGACCGGACCGCAGCGACGCACGGATGCACGCCAAGACCGTAGGATCCTACGCAGTGCCGTAGGGGACCGCACCGCCACTTCCCAGCAAATTAGGGACACTGTTGCTCCTGGGGTATCGGAGAGGACCATTCGCAACCGTCTCCATGAAGCTGCGGTACGGTCCCGCACACCGTTAGGCCGTCTTCCGCTCACGCCCCAACATCGTGCAGCCCGCCTCCAGTGGTGTCGCGACAGGCGTGAATGGAGGGACGAATGGAGACGTGTCGTCTTCAGCGATGAGAGTCGCTTCTGCCTTGGTGCCAATGATGGTCGTATGCGTGTTTGGCGCCGTGCAGGTGAGCGCCACAATCAGGACTGCATACGACCGAGGCACACAGGGCCAACACCCGGCATCATGGTGTGGGGAGCGATCTCCTACACTGGCCATACACCACTGGTGATCGTCGAGGGGACACTGAATAGTGCACGGTACATCCAAACCGTCATCGAACCCATCGTTCTACCATTCCTAGACCGGCAAGGGAACTTGCTGTTCCAACAGGACAATGCACGTCCGCATGTATCCCGTGCCACCCAACGTGCTCTAGAAGGTGTAAGTCAACTACCCTGGCCAGCAAGATCTCCGGATCTGTCCCCCATTGAGCATGTTTGGGACTGGATGAAGCGTCGTCTCACGCGGTCTGCACGTCCAGCACGAACGCTGGTCCAACTGAGGCGCCAGGTGGAAATGGCATGGCAAGCCGTTCCACAGGACTACATCCAGCATCTCTACGATCGTCTCCATGGGAGAATAGCAGCCTGCATTGCTGCGAAAGGTGGATATACACTGTACTAGTGCCGACATTGTGCATGATCAGTTACCTGTGTCTATGTGCCTGTGGTTCTGTCAGTGTGATCATGTGATGTATCTGACCCCAGGAATGTGTCAATAAAGTTTCCCCTTCCTGGGACAATGAATTCACGGTGTTCTTATTTCAATTTCCAGGAGTGTATTTACTAGTTTAAAGTTTAGTATCTGACGATAAATTATACAAGCAACACTCAGCAACGAATTTCCAAAATCTAAACGGTCCATCCGATTTCGTCGATCTACATGTCCTTAGAAAGCTATGAGTGTAAACCTACATTGGTATGAATTACGGGCATGTAACTTAAATAGCACATGAGTTACTGGAGTTCAAAGTGGCCGATTACTATCGATCGCGTCAGGCCGTAAGTACTCCACGTTGTTGTTGTTGTGGTCTTCAGTCCTGAGACTGGTTTGATGCAGCTCTCCATGCCACTCTATTCTGTGCGAGCTTCTTCATCTCCCAGTACCTACTGCAACCTACATCCTTCTGAATCTGCTTAGTGTATTCATCTCTTGGTCTCCCTCTACGATTTTTACCCTCCACGCTGCCCTCCAATACTAAATTTGTGATCCCTTGATGCCTCAAAACATGTCCTACCAACCGATCCCTTCTTATAGTCAAGTTGTGCCACAAACTCCTCTTCTCCCCAATTCTATTCAATACCTCCTCATTAGTTATGTGATCTGTTCATCTAATCTTCAGCATTCTTCTGTAGCACCACATTTCGAAAACTTCTATTCTCTTCCTGTCCAACCTATTTATAGTCCACGTTTCACTTCCATTCATGGCTACACTCCATATGAATACTTTCAGAAACGACTTCCTGACACTTAAATTATTCTCGATGTTAACAAATTTCTCTTCTTCAGAAACGCTTTCCTTGCCATTGCCAGTCTGCATTTTATATCTTCTCTACTTCGACCATCATCAGTTATTTTGCTCCCCAAATAGCAAAACTCCTTTACTACTTTAAGTGTTGCATTTCCTAATCTAATTCCCTCAGCACCACCCGACTTAATTCGACTACATTCCATTAAGTTACACGAAAAAACGGTAGCAGCATGCTTGTTAATATATTTATTCGTCTCTGTCTCTCTTTATATCCGATATATACTATTCATGAAGAAATCAAATATTTATTGTGTTTTAGAAAACACAGAGACATTACGCTACTGGCCTACCTTTGTCCTATTCCTTTGATATATGTTTATTTAATTTGTTCATGTATTTAATAATGTGTGTTGGAGCGTGTTTATGGTCCAGCCATAGGAATATTTATTTAATTTCAAGTTATTTAAATGTAAATCCAGTATTTCGAATGTGTTTCATTATGTTTTGTGGGCGCATTGGATTGAAGACATGGCGCGAGGTCTCTAGCCAATCACAGCGCTCGTGAATGGGGAGACTGGACGGAAGCGAGTTCGGAAGAGAGGACACGCGAGTACGGGAGAGGAGACGGGAGGTGCTGGACCGTACGGCGGCGGTCGCAGAGTCGCGAGAGGGACTTGCAGAGTGTGGAGCGGTTTACGCGTGGTCACGGCACATAGAAATATTTCTTAGTGCCGACTTGTGTACTTGTGAGATCTCCGAGGCTTATGCAGTGGAGACGTAGTATGCGTATCAAGTGAATGTGTCGCGAGCTTTGTAGTTTTTCATAACTAATTATGTGCAGTAGGAATCTATTGTTTCCCTGTTATTCAACTTATATTTTATGTAATTGCTGGACCATCGACACCATTAAGTGTTTTGCAGAAATATAGTGCATTCTCAAAAGTACTTCTACTATCGTACTCATCATTTAAAGTCGTTAAGATAGTACCTGCAGATTTTATTTAATTGCAATCTTTAATTTATAAATTTATATGTTACATTCATAATTCGCAACTGCCGAGTGATAGAAACCTTCGACCATTCGATTCATGTGTGGATTCTTATCATATACTTTAGTCTCAGCAGTATTTGGTCTGTAACGCGGCAGCTGCGCATCCCAGCCCCTAGACGACGAAACCAGCCAAAACTTTTAATATCGCAACGTTGAGTCGGAGGGTACGTAGTTTGGGGCCACCACACCATAATCTTTTTTCTGTTTCGAAGCCCGCAGTCACATTCACAGGAGCACTACTATTAATTGTGTTCGTTCTTCCAGACTAGCCGCAACGCTTCCGATATCTGTTGCATCTAATTATTTTGTTGCTCCCCTCCTCTCATTAAAGTGGCCTCTAACCGCCTGCTACACCACCTGCGTCTACGCCTCCGGTGGCTGCTGGGTTTGCTCTAATGCAGTTTATCCAGTTTCAGAGCCACCTAATGACGCAGTTGACGACGACAGTCCAGCAGCTTATGCACACTGAAGCTGCTGCTGCATTAACACCGCCACAACAGCCAGCCATATTCGCGACGCCGCCTCCAACGTTTCGAGCTTTCAGGGAACACCAACAGTAACGGAACGAGTATTACGCTCAGTTCGACGCTCGTTGTGCTACACATCAACTGCAAGCTACTGTGAAACGTTCTTATTTCTTGTCAACGAACGGCACAGGAGTTTACTGCCTCACTCAAGAAGTTATTCTCGACTAGTAGGCTGGAGTTGCTAGTTTTTGAAGATTTAGTCTGCCTACAAACAGCTGTAGAGCAACTGTCAGTCCACTTCCGCGCGCACCAGGAGGAAAACTTGCCGATCAGAGGCCGAACGCTGATTGGCGGACAGCTACCAATCGCTGTCGACATGGACATCCACGAATAGCCTCTTTCCTTCCAGCTTCCCTTACGCCATGACTAGCCAATCATATTAGAGGGCCAATTAAAAGTTTTACAACAGTGACGTCAGATATCGATAGTCTGTAATAAATAGAAGCACCTATCCCCATCCAAAACCAGTCGTGCCCTGAGGTAGGTCGTTACAATTCGACCGAAACGTCGGTTTCAAGTTTATTATTGTTGTTAGTTTTTAGCAATGACGCGGCATAATACCCAGAAGGATTTTAATCACTATGACACCGGCCGCGGAAGCCTACGTTCTTATATCGCTACAAGTTCTTTCGATTGCAGAAAAAGCTAGAGCAGACATACCGTTAGTGGGTCACTGAAATTCAGGGTTTAACATGACAGTGTCATTTTCAATGTAGCTGTTGACAATACTACAGTGACGCAGTATTTCGTGATGCAATTGCATAGAATGTGCCAGACAGTAGGATTCGTGAACAAATTCGGAAACATTCTGGTCCTACTTTGAAACAAGTGTTACAAGTTATTGAAAGTGAGGACTCATGTGATAGTGCCCTGGAAAACTTTGAGGTAGCTCCCGTCTGCAGTGTAATGCAAAATGATAAACACATATGGCCTTGCAACCGACCGCCACGTGCAAACTCGCCACCACACCATGGAGATTGTAATCAAGTGTCATTGCGTATAGCTGCTGTGAAATCGTGTTCCCGCTGATTTTCCACGCATAACAGACAAAATTTCCCTTCGCGGAAAGAGACTTCCTTTGCTTGTGCGAAGCCAGGACATGTTCAGTCTGTGTGTTCGCAACAGAAAATGAACTCTCCCACGTTCACTCTCATTAGCACGGAGCACCTCCCCGCTTAGTGACTAGTTTTTTCTAAGCCGGTTACCATTGCTAGTAATGACCAGATTCAGGGTGTGCCT
The DNA here is from genome assembly GCF_023898315.1 of Schistocerca nitens. Lineage (NCBI taxonomy): Eukaryota > Metazoa > Arthropoda > Insecta > Orthoptera > Acrididae > Schistocerca > Schistocerca nitens. Next base: position 52,793,685 of record NC_064621.1, read on the forward strand.
TCGTCCCACCCAAGTGCCGTGCAACTTCAATCAAACAAACTGTTTGTTAACTTAATGACTGCTGGACGCTGTGTGCGACTTCATTTGGACCGTAGCGCTTCCGTTACATTGCTTAATTGTGCCACTTATGAACAGTGGGGCTCGCCACAGTTGAAAAAACCTTGCACGCAACTTTCAGGATATAACGCTCAGCACATTTCAGTGCTTGGTACATGCAGTTTGCCTGCCACATTACAGTCTCACACCAGACCAGTGACATTTACAATTTTGCGTTCGCGAGGCTGCGAAAATATTTTTGGGTTAAGTTCTTTCGATTTGTTTGGTCTTTATGTTTAGGACAATATACTTTCTGTTTCTGCTTTCCACACAAAAGACAGTGTCACTCCTTCGACTGAGGAGTTTCCTGATTTCTTTTCTGAAGGGTTGGCAGAGCAAATAATTTTGTAGCGCCTGTTACAATGAAGGTCAATGCGTAACCTAAGTTTATTCGGGCGCTTCCCATCCCTCAAGCACTTAGAGACAAAGTTGCAAGTGACCTTAAAGATTGGCAACACAATGGTGTTATCGCCCCTATCCAGGATACTCACTGGGCTTCTTCCTTCCTAATCTCATGAAAGACTTCGTCTTTGTGTTGACTTTAAGTCCACCGTGAATAAAAAAAAAAAAAAAAGAAGGCTCTTATCTGTTGCCACGCCCTGAAGAATTTTGGACAAACTTGGCGCAGGCTGCTATTAGGCCGCAATTTTTCAAAAATTGACTTACGTGTTGTGTATTTGCAAATTACGCTAGACGACGAGTCTCAGAAAATGTTTGTGGACAACACACATTTAGGGTTGCTCATACTTTGGCAGTGCTTCCGCGGATGCCATATTGGCTCTGAGCACCATGCGACTTAACTTCTGAGGTCATCAGTCGCCTAGAACTTAGAACTAATTAAACCTAACTAAGGACATCACACACATCCATGCCCGAGGCAGGATTCGAACCTGCGACCGTAGCGGTCGCTCGGCTCCAGCCTGTAGCGCCTAGAACCGCACGGCCACTCCGGCCGGCGGCTGCCATATTCCAACGGTTTTTAGAACAGCTTACGGCAAAGGTTCCATTCTGTTCAAATTATTTGGACGATATTATGGTGTCAGGACGTACACCGGAGGAACATATAAGTAACCTTCGTATGCTTTTTCAAGTACTTTCAGCTGCAGGTTTGAAGTGTCGCCTGGACAAATGTGCCTTTTTTACAGACTGAAATTCAGTACTTAGGCCATTTTCTTAATAGCCAAGACGTTCAACCTCTTCACTCACATTTGCTGGCCATCCGGGATCTCCCTGCCTCGTGGAACGTGACGGAACTGCAGTCACTTCTCAAGAAGTTGACATATTCGGTTTATACCGAACGCAATCCAGATCGCGGCTCCGTTGCATCGTTTGCGCCTCAAGAATGTGCCTTTTCTCTGGACCAAAGAGTGTCAGGATGCATTCCAGAAACTTAAAAATGCCTTGTTGAGTGGCAGATGCCTTTTCCATTTCGATCCCACTAAGCCTATGGTTTTGGCAATGGACGGTTCATGGTACGGAATCGGAGCTGTGCTCTCGCACAGATTTGGTTCGTAGGACAAGCCGTTCGCTTTTTCTTCCAAGTTATTGACCAAGACTAAATGCAACTCTTTCCAAATTGAGAAGAAAGCGCTCACTATTACCTATGGCGTGAAAACGTTTCACCTTCATCTGCTTTTCCACTACACTATAGGAAAATTGATCAGGCCACAGAAGGAGACCCTGACTTGAACCTTTTGTTGCACTACTTCTGTACTACTTGGCCTCGATGATAGAAGCCATTCAGAATTCCTTTGTGCGCCGATACTTGGTTCGTCGGCGTGGCCAGACGGTGTGATTTTATTGCAAGATGACTCTGGACAATCGCGTGTGCTTATTCCTAAAGTGTTGCAAAAAGATGCGTTGCGATTGCTCTACCAAGGACATTGAGGAATTGTTCGCACAAAATATTTGGCCCGTTGGCACTGTACTTGGTCGAGTATGGACGCCCACACTGAACAGATGTCACGAAGGTCGTGATTGTGCTGAGAATTTATCGGCCGCATCGCAAACACATCCACCTTGGCCGAAGTATCAATTGCCGTGGCAACGTGCTCGTATTGACTTTGCTGGTCCCTTTTGGAACACTCCTGTTGTGGACTTTCTCTCTCTCTCTCTTTTTTTTTTTTAAAAAGCAAATATCTGTTTGCAATGCCCATGAACTTAACTACATCGCGTAGTAACATTCAGGCTTTGTCATGTATTTTTTGCACAAAAGGTTTGCCTGAAGTGTTGGTTACAGAAACGGACCACAGTTTACGGCTCAGGACTTTGAAAAGTATTGAATAGCTAGTTGTATGACTCACATTACCAGTGCTCCGTTTCACCCTCAGCCGAATGGAGAAGCTCAACGATTTGTGCGTATGTTGAAGCGACAGATGAACAAACAACGTGCCTCCCACACACGGGAGCTACAACTGCTGCTCTCTCTTGCAACGTACCACTCGCAGCCCTGCGACGGTCCGTTTCTGGTTCAAATGGCTCTAAGCACTTCCCTGTGGTACCCCGGATATTACCTTTACATCTGACGATTTAGTTCCGTCAAGAGTGACGCGTTGAGTTCTATCTGCGAAAAAGTCTTGAATCCAATTGCAGGTCTGCTCCGATACTGCGTAAGCTCGTATTTTTATCATTAAATGGCGACGCGGGACGGTGTCAAGTGCCTTACTGAAATCAAGGGACACGGCATCAACCTGAGCGCCGTTGTCCACTGCACTGTGGATCTCATGGAGGAACAGAGCGAGCTGAGTTTCGCAGGATCTCTGTTTGCGGAATGCATATTGATTTTTATAGACGAGATGTTCATTTTCTAAGAACGTCATAATTCTTGTGCAGAAAACATGTTCCATAATTCTACAACAGATTGACGTCACTGATATACGTCTGTAATTGTGTGGGTCTGTCTTATGGCCTTTTTTTAAAACGGTGATGATGTGCGCTTTTTTCCAGTCGTTAGGTACCTTTCGTTGCTCAAGCGATCTACGATAACTTACTGCTAGAAGGGTAGCAAGTTCTTTCGCATAATCTTCATAGAATCTTATAGGTATCTCATCTGGTCCTGAAGCCTTTCCACTACTAAGCGGTTGTAGCTGCTTTTCAATTCCGCTATCTGTTATCTCAGTATCTGTCATTTCGACGTTCGCACGGCGATTGAAAGGAGGGACAGTGTTACGATATTCCGCGGTCAAACAACTTCGGAAGACTGAATTCAGTAGTTCGGCCTTCTCTCTGTTATCTTCCGTTTCGATACCGGTGTGGTCGCTCAAAGAATGAATAGATGATTTTCATCCACCGAGACTGACAGACTGCCCTTCGTACGCAACTCACCATTTCGCGAGCTTATAGCGCCCCTTAAATGCACGTGAACAGGCAACCTTTCCGCTTTCTCACCAGAGGGAGACACAGAAGCTGCGATTAACACAGCGGCGCCACCGCCAGAAACGGAGGGCGACTGCTTCTCGCCGGCCGGGGTAGCTGAGCGGTTCTAGGCGCTACAGTCTGGAAACGCGCGACCTCTACGGTCGCAGGTTCGAATCCTGCCTCGGGTATGGATGTGTGTGATGTCCTTAGGTTAGTTAGGTTTAAGTAGTTCTAAGTTCTAGGGGACTGATAACCTCAGAAGCTAAATCCCATAGTGCTCAGAGCCATTTGAACCATTTTTGACTGCTTCACCCAACGCGCTGCGGCGCGCTCTTCAAAACAGCAATTTTTTATCATGGCTCAGACGTCACAAACATTGGGCTATGTGAAAACAAAACTGCAAGGCGAATTTTCATAGAGCTGCTGCTGATATATGTGTACAACTATGTGAGAAATATTTTAAATCTATGTGACATGTGTGTACACAGGCAAATAGATGGACAAAAAGCTCCGTGTAAATCCCTGTATTCGTTTAAACCAAATTTGGTACACATACAACTTAATAAATGGTTCAAATGTCTCTGAGCGCTATGGGACTTAACATCTCAGGTCATCAGTCCCCTAGAACTTAGAACTACCTAAACCTATCTAACCTAAGGACATCATACACATCCATGCCTGAGGCAGGATTCGAACCTGCGACCGTAGCAGTCGCGCGGTTCCGGACTGAAGCGCCTAGAACCGCTCGGCCACCGAAGTCGGCTATAACTTAATATCTGGAAGTAAATATTGTGGGGATAAGAACAAGAAAGTTCTTGTTGGGGTGGGGTGATAAGTTGGAGAGTGGTGAGGAGGAGATGTACTTCCAGAGAGGGAAAGGTGATGGATGTATATAGGGGGGGGGGGGACGGAGGGGGAAGAAGGAGAGTCATGGAAAAGAGTAGGTTATGGACAGAGAAAGAAAAGAGGAGGAGGTGTGCTGAGACAGGTACAAATCGGTAGAGAGTGGTAGCGAAGGAGATGGACAGATAAAGGGAAGAGGACGAGATGGAAAGAACAAGGGGGAGGAGCAGATGAACGATGGGAAGTGGGAGGAAGAGATGGAAAGCGAGAGGAGGAGATAGCCAGGGAGAGTGTTGAGGAGAGGATGGACAGAGGGGGAGGAGGGGGGGGGAATGGAGGTGGAGGAGGTGGACTTAGAGAGGGCAAAAGATATATGGACAGAGGGCGAAGAAGCAGATCGACAAAAAGGGGGAAGGAGCAGTTGGACAGTGGAAGGGCAGGAGAAGATGGACAGGGAGTGAGAGGTCTAGAAAGTAGACAGAGAGAGGCGTTGGAGGAAATGGACAGAGCAGCTGAAGGAGAAGCTGGAACTAGAGAGAGGGAAGACAATATATACCCAGACCATGCTGTGTATTCAGATAGTTGTGTAATAAAGTGAGGTGTACATTCATGGAATGCGTCAGCTGGAGCTGGCGGTGGAGTGAGGGGAACCAATGAACACTTGCATAATCTTTGATGTTTCGGCTTCTGAACCAATTACAGAAATCCATGTTCTTATCTGTTGACGCTATTGTAAGTAATTTTATTTAGATTTACTTTTATTGGCAGTCATTAATCATTTTTATTATGTAAATTACACGGATGCTTTCTTTCCTATGTACGGCAACCTGAAGATGCTGCTTTAATGCAGCGAAACTGATCATCAATAAATCATCACTTCACAGCTGCTTGCGTTTGATTCAAGTTCAATTTACCTCGTTTACTTAGTCTGGGATAGCCTACGAGATAACCACCATCGCTACAGTCGTTTTTGCCTTAGAGCCAAAACAGTCCCGGATATATTCAATTTTTGCCGGCCGGAGTGGCCGAGCGGTTCTAGGAGCTACAGTCTGAAGCCGCGCGACCGCTACGGTCGCAGGTTCGAATCCTGCCTCGGGCATGGATGTGTGTGATGTCCTTAGGTTAGTTAGGTTTAACTAGTTCTAAGTTCTAGGGGACTGATGACCTCAGAAGTTAAGTCCCATAGTGCTCAGAGCCATTTATTCAATTTTTCTTTAATTTACGTTTTTTTCACGTTTATCATCATTTTAATAATTTTGTATCATTATAACAGTATTTTCATGTAATACCACCTTAAATGTTTCGCTTAATTAATGATAGTTACGTTATACTTGTTGATGGTTTGTTTAACACTTACTTCATTACTTAATTATATTAAATAAGCGCAACGTATCAGGATAAGTTTAAAGAATTTTAATTTTTACACAAATGTATTAGTAATACAACTGTCTGAAAAAATGTACTTAAAATTATTATAATGGAAACTATGTAAACCTTTGTTGGACAGTCTTCTGCTTCATTTTCTTGTTCATTCTCTTTCACATTTTCGTGAAGAATCAATAGAATATAAATATTCAACATTAACCTTCATCAAGCGTATAGTTGTAAAATGCTAACTGCGTCCGCTACATTTTTTTATAAAAGTTAACTCGGTTCCAGAATGTTGTACATATTTTTTTTGAAATTTGTGATTAAAAGTCAGTAATTTCTTTCGTTAGAAGTTATTTTCATAAAATAAAAATTGAGACAATTATTTAAAAAAGACACCAAACCAAAGTGCAAGTTTTTCGAAATCATTTTTTGATCCTTATAATAGACAGAATCGTAAAAATTATTTAACAGCATGGTATCACAACTCCTTGCGAAGAAAATAAGACCTCAAAATTTACTGTAAGGCCATGCTAAATATGTCTAGGCAATTACTGAGAGCGCCTTTTTTTTCAAAAAATCTATATATTGCAAAAATAATTAATATTTTTTAATTTTTCAAACAAATACTTACCGTGGGCTATACTAAAACTAAACAGGAAGTATGGGAAAGTGAATGTCAAGGATTTATAGAGACCCGATTGTTAACGGTTTTTTCGATCTATCTCGAAACGTAAGAAGGCAATCGTTACTTATAAATAGAAATCGATAGACTTTTTATGCCTACAACTTTCTCATTTAACATTTTTCGATCGGAACTTAAGTATTGTTTACTTATTTATAAAACAGCATTTTTTGCCACTTTGCAGATTTTTATGGCCGTGTTCGTCTTGTTGGCGTCGAGTTTCGTGAAAAATAACGTTTTCAGGTAGTAAATGTTGCGAATTTAACGTCAGTACATCACACAGTGTTTGGCGTATCTACTGCATACTACAAGTCGGCGCGTGACCACCAACACTGGGGCACTGTTGTGTTATACATCAAGACAATGCTCACTGGCTCAGATTTGAAAGTTCCAGAATCCAGGATAAATGAGGAGTACAACATCGATACGTTAAAACATCAAAGATAGCAGTTCTTACATAAGAAGTTATTTACACAGTTGCTTTGTACGTAATATTATAGAATTGAAACATTCATCTACGTCTACAAGATTACTCTGCAATTCACACGTAAGTGCATGGCAGAGGGTTCATCGAACGACATTCATGCTATTTCTCTACCGTTCCATTCTCGAACAGAGCGTGGTAAAAACGAGCACTTAAATCATTATGTGTGAAGTCTGCTTTTTCGTGTATCATCACGGTGATCATTTTCCCTATGTAGATGAGCATCAACTGAATGTTTTCGTAACCGGAGGAGAAAGATGGCGATTAAAATTTCGGAAGAAGATCCTGCCGCAGCGAGAAACGCCTTTGTTTTAATGATTGTCACCCCAGTACACGTATCATGTCCGTAGCATTCTCCTATTTCGCGATAATACAAAACGAGCTGCCCCTCTTTGAACTTTTTCGATGTCCTTCGTCAATCCTATCTGATGTGGATCCCACAACCCACAGCAATATTCCAGAAGAGTGCTGACAAGTGTGGAGTTAGGAGAATCTTTACTAGGCCTGTTGCACATTCTAAGTGTTCTGTCAATAATTGGCAGTCTTTGGTTTGCTTTACCTGCAACATTATCTTTGTGGTCGTTTCAATTTAAATTATTTGTGATTGCAATCCCTAAGTAGTTAGTTGAATTTATAGCCTTTAGATTTGTGTGATTTATCGTGTGACCAAAATTTGGCGGATTTCTTTTAGTACTCATGGTGATGACGTCACAGTTTTCATTATTTAGAGTCAATTGCCACTTTTCCCACCATACAGATATCTTGTCTAAACCATTTTGCAATTGGTTTTGACAGTCTGATGACTTTGCAAGACAGTAAATGAATGCATCATTTGCAAACAATCTAAGAGCCCTACTCAGATTGTCTCTTATGTCGTTAACGTAAAGCGCTAACAGCAGAGGGCCAGAACACTTCCTTGGGGAACGCCATATATTACTTGTGCTTTACTCGATGAGTTTCCGCCAGTTCCTACGAAATGTGACCTGTCTGACAGGAAATGACGAATCCCGTCACACAGCTGAGGCGATACTCCACAAACAAGCAATTTGATTAGGTGTCTCTTGTGAGGAACGGTGTCAGAAGCCTTCTGGAAATCTAAAAATATGGAATCAATTTGACCTCATCTGTCAATAGCACTCACTACTGAGTGAGACCAAAAAGCTAGTTGTGTTTCAAAGAACGATATTTTCTGAATCCGTGCTGAATATTTCTCAATAAATACTTTTCTTCGAGGTAATTCATAGTGTTAGAACACAGTATATGTGGTAAAGTCCTACTGCAAATCGTCATTAGTGATATGGATCTGTAATACCCCTATTTCCTTTCTTGAGTGCTGGTTGACTTGTGCAACTTTCCAGTCTTTAGGTACGGACCTCGAAGAGCTAACACTTGTATACGACTGTGAATTATGGATTTATTACATCGGCATACTCTGAAAGGAACCTGACTGCTATACAGTCGGGACCACAGGCCTTGCTTTTATTAAGTGCTTTAAGTTGCTTCACTACACCGACGTTATCTACTTCTAAGTTAGTCATGTTGGTAGTTCTTCTTGATTTAAATTTTGGAATATTTACTTCGTCTTCTTTGGTGAAGGACTTTCGGGAAACCATGTTTAGTAACTCCGCTTTGGTGGCACTGTCATAAGTAGCATCACCATTATTATCGCACAATGAAGGTACTGACTGTGTCTTGCAGATGGTGTTCTTTACATTGTATGACCATTATCTCTTTGTTTTTTGTGCTAGATTTCGAGACAAAATTTCGTTGTGGAAACTATTGAAAGCATCTCGCATTGAAATTCGTGCTAAATCTCACGGACTTTGGGTTATTTTAAATTTGGCATGCTTTTTTCGTTGCTTCTGCTACAGTGTTCTGATCCGTTCTGGGAACCATGGGGGATCAGTACCACCTATTATTAATTCATGTGGTATATACAGAGTGATTATCATTAAAGTTAAACTTTCAAACCGCTGTAGAAATAACACCACTGGTCAGAGTTGCCTCAAATTGCAACTGAATATTACCGCAGAAGGGAGAAAACGTATGGCAGAAGAGAAATAAATAGTTACAAGATGTACCAATATATGCCGCTGTAAGCACCATAATTTAATAGTGGTCGACTACAAATGACAACTGCATCATACAACAGTGCCTAAGGTGTACGCTTGACGTTAAACAAACTGCACCACTCAATGTGCATGGGTGTACAGGTGTGATACTGTTAGTTACGTAAGACCATCCACCACGGGAAGGTCATACCGCATCGGAAAAATCGGTTTTAATTGTCCTGAGGGCAAAACCCGCATAAAAAGCATCAATCACGTCGTTTTTTAGTAAAATATGGCGTTTCAGTCTTCGATCGCTATTCTTTATTCTCAGTAACCGGTTTCGGGCTAGCTGCCCATCTTCAGATCATATGTTGTAATTACAGAGTAACTTGTCCGTACAGAACACACAGTTCACTGTCATAAGTAAAGTAAAGTAAAGGAAAGGAAATTTACTTTACTTATGACAGTGAACTGTGTGTTCTGTACGGACAAGTTACTCTGTAATTACAACATATGATCTGAAGATGGGCAGCTAGCCCGAAACCGGTTATTGAGAATAAAGAATAGCGATCGAAGACTGAAACGCCATATTTTACTTAATGAACGATCGCGGACCTCCCAGTGAGACAACCATGTCTTGTTTTGATAAACGTCGTTTTTTAATTGCCCTGAGGCCAAAAACCGCACAAAAATCATCATTCATATCGGTTTTTAATCGTCCTAAGGCCAAAAATCGCATAAAAAGCATCAATCAAAATCATATCGGATTATTAACTTCCGTGTCACTGGCGTAAAACATGTTCAATATGCTGTCCACCGTTTTATGCAAGAAGTTGAAATCGAGAATGAGCATGTTCCAAACTGGTCGAAGAGTTTTCGGGGTCACGTTCAGAAAGCGTTGCGCAATGCGTGCCTTCAATGCAGCTAAGTTTGCAATCGGAACACTGCACACAGCACATTTCAGATAGCCCCACAGCCAGAAGTCATACGGATTAAGATTAGGTGATCGGGACGGCCAGGCTGTAGGGAAATGGTGGCTGATAATTCTAGCATTTCTGAAATGCTTCAGCAGTCGATTAACTGGATTTGCGATGTGCAGAGGTGCGCCATCTTGCATAAAAATGATCTCATCCACACATCCACGCTGTGGGAGTGCTGGAATGATGAGGTTGCGCAAAAGACTCATAGCGCTTACCAGTGACGGTACAAGTAACAGGATCGGAAGCACGTGACTCTTCGAAAAAATATGGCCATATGATAGACGATGCCATAAACCCGCACCACACAGTGACCTTTCAGGATGAAGTGGTGCTGGTTGATTTGCATGTGGATTTTCCGTTGCCCATATTCGACAATTCTGTGTACTGACATATCCTGTCAGATGGAAGCGGACTTCATGTGTCCACAAAATCTTCCACTGCCAATCACTGTCCACTTCCATGCGAGCAAGAAATGAGAAAGGAAGGGTCTCTCTTGGTGGCAGGTCAACAGGTCGCAACTCGTGCACATGGGTAATTTTGAATGGATAGCAGAGAAGGATGTTTCGTAGGATTTTACGCACAGTGGTCACGGGTATGTCTAATGTTCGGGCAATTCTCTGTGCACTACACGTTTCCACACCACCACTCGTCTCCTCCTGCATTGCCGTGGCCACTGCTTCCACTGACGTCGAATAAATTCGTTTCCTCCCTCTACCAGGTTGTACACCATAAGAACCTGTCTTTTCAAATTTCCGAATCATTTTCTCCAGACCAACGGCAGTCATCGGAACGACGCCTTTTTTCAAACTCTTCAGTGTCTGGAACTTCCGCAGAGCGACGTGCGCACTGTCATCATTCTTGTAACACAGCTTTACAAGCAGAGCACGAGCCTGCATTGAGACAGTCACGGCGAACGTCGCAGACGTGAAAGGAGGAAAAGCCGTGTACTCGGCGTGTTTATATCAACTTCAAAATTTTTTTTCTTTATTGTGATTTTAAACACCTTATACAAAGGCGAGCTGTCAGCAGCACAATACGCCGCTCTTCAGCCTTGAGGTTGACAACAAGGAATACATAAAGGTGGCACAGAGTAGACAGTAAAAACGGTGGGCAAAAAATGTAGACACTAAAAATCGAAAAAACATGGAGCCGTTCACGCTGGACGAGAAACATCACTAACACTGGGCGACACGGCGCACATAACATGGATGATGGCGACGGCATGTGAGCGGTGGTGGCGTGACGGCGAACAACACCAAACACAAAACGAGGGCACACACACGAAACACTGACGGCGATGATCTCCGGCGCGCGAATGTTCACTATGCGCGTGCGAGTCCGGGGACCTGCCAAGAGAGGAGGAGGAAGAAGGGGAGTGGGAGAGCGAGAGGGGAGCATCAACTTCAATGGGGCGTGCGCATCACAGGTGTTTTCATTTACGTGTTCTAACACATACAGCGCCATCTATTGATCAATTTTCACACTATTTGTTTTCTTTTGCCATACGTTTTCCACTTTCTCCGATAATATTCCATTGCAATTTGACGTCCTTCTAACCAGTGGTGTTATACCTAAAGCGTTTTGAAAGTTTAAGTTTAACTGCGATCACCCTGAATCTCTCAGTTGCCGTCGATACTATTTCTTTGAATTCAGACCACAGCTGTTCTGCACTTATGTAGTCAGAGCAGAAGGAGTTGAAACTATTTCCTAGAAAGGCGTCAAGCGAATCTTTATCTGAGTTTTTAAAAAAGATATATTTTTCGTTTATTTTTGGTGGGTTTGAATGTTACAGTGTTGAGTCTCGCTACAACTGCTTTGTGGTTACTAGTCTCTGTATCCGTCATGATGCCTCCTATTTGATCATGATTATTTCTTGCAACCATTTACATTTCGAGTAGGCTCCTGAACTAATTGTTCAATATAATTTCCTGACGAAGCATTCAGTATGGTTTTAGACGGTGTTTTATGCCTACCACCGTCTTCAAACACGTACTTTGGCCAACTTGTCGTGGGTAAATCGAAGTTACCACAACTATTATTGTATGAGTGGGGTACCTACTTGAAATAAGACTCATGTTTTCTTTGAACTGTTCAGTAACTGTACTATTTGAATGGAAGTGTCGATAAAATGAACCTATTAGTAATTTATTCCGGTTGTCAAATATAACGTCTGCCCATACTAATTCACAGGGACTCTATACTTCAATTTCACTACAAAGTAAACTTCTTCTGACAGCAATAAACACTTCACCACCAACTGTATTTAATCTATCTTTTGTGAACACGGTTAGGTTCTTTGAAAAAGTTTACGTTGAACTTATTTTTGGCTTTATCCAGGTTTCCGTATGTATAACGAGTCAGCGATTTCTATTAGCCCTTGGAGGTCTGGTTCTTTCTCAACACAACTACGACAATTTACAACTACATTGCCGATTGTTGCTAGGTGTACTTTCCTTTGTTTGCCCTGCATTTTAGACTCACGCCCTCTCTGTAATTTCCCAACAGCCTCTAACTAAACAACCCAGTACCCTGCACACATCCCTCACTACCTCTGTGTGTAACGGAGCCCTGACCTACAAAGCGAAACACAGAAACCCCCCACGTAATGACACAAGTCGCAGAACCACCTGTGCCTCTTAAGACCATCAGTCGGCTCTGTACCGAAGCACCACAGTTGCTCCTATCGGCGAAACTGCAGATGGTGAGTTCCACTTTCCTCTCACGTGCAAGACTGGTCGTCTTTATCCACTTAGCTAGTTGCCAGAAACCAGAGCGAATCTCTTCCGAGACCGCTACGGTCGCAGGTTCGAATCCTGCCTCGGGCATGGATGTGTGTGATGTCCTTAGGTTAGTTAGGTTTAACTAGTTCTAAGTTCTAGGGGACTGATGACCTAAGATGTTAAGTCCCATAGTGCTCAGAGCCATTTGAACCATTTTTTTGAATCTCTTCCGATCCAAAGCGACACACATCGCTGCTACTGACGTAAGACACCACCCGCAGCTGGCTGCACCCCGTGCTCTTCGTGGCCTCTGGAAGCATCCACTCCACTTCTGGAATGACACCTCCCGGTATGCACACAGAGTGTACACTGATTTTCTTTCCCTCCTTGGTAGCCATACCCCTAAAGGGCCCCTTTATGTGCCTGACGTTTTAGCTCTCACCTACCAGTAAAAGCAACTTCTGTGAATGCCCGGACCTTGCAGGCCAAGGAGAGGGCGAGCCACTGCATCACTGCATCTGGCTCAGGGACTTCGTCAGCCACAGCGCCAGAATCTCTTCGTTAGACGAAGCGGTGTGGCCCTCCGATCGGCACCAAGGAATGTCAATGTGTCATAGTTTGCGTCACGTAAACTATGGTGAGGGATACAAACTAACATTGTTTTCTTATTGAGATATATATTCACACTTAGCTGATAAGTTTGAGGCGTATTTGAGTTCATGGACATATTGAGGATATTTATCTGAGCACCAGACTCATACAATTCGTCACTGTAAAGCATTTTCCTGGTACAAACACCGCACGCTCTAGTGCTACTGACAGCTATGTTTGTAGCACTTATCACTGTTTACATCACACATCGTGACGAAGTTACCATTAGCGATAATCTCAGAGATAGAAATTCTGTATGTCTGTATATCAATTAACATTTTTTACATGCAATAACTCTGTCATTGACTCTCCCTTAAGGTCTTCCTTTTACTTTAATTCTGTTTAGATTTCCTTGACGGTGTATGTAATTTATATAAATGCAATTTTTTCACCTACTGTGGCTGCAGCAACAGCCGTTACTGCTACTAGTACTACCAATAAAGCCACTACTGCATGTAAAAAACCTATTGAATCAGAGATTCAGAATGTCAGAGTGCATTTATTGTGCCTTGCATATTTAAAGTAATTAATGTTTGCCTTCGTACCTAAAATACCAAACTGGATACTTCATCGAAATGATTGTTTTGCATGATTTAGACAGATGGACAAGCATCACATGATGATGTGGGAACTCCCACCAATAGTATCACAGAATTTACAGAAGAAAATACTGTGGAACTTCTGCATTAATCAGAGTTGAAAACAGAAAAACTACTACCCCCACAAACCACATGGAGTTCAGGCGAAAAGTGTTGCATTCTGGTTTTCCACACAAAGAAAAAGAAAGAAAACTAAAGGCAGTAACTGAAACTGGGAGACATGATACTGCGAGAAGTATTTGACAGAGCACTGAAGGACCTAAATCAAAACAAGGTCCTGAGAGTAGACAACATTCCATTAGAACTACTGACAGCCTTGGGAGAACTAGCCATGACAAAATATTTACATCTTGTGTGCAAGCTGCATGAGACAGGCGAAGTACCCTCAGACTTCATGAAGAATATAAGAATTCCAGTTCCAAAGACAGCAGGTGCTGAAGAGCGCGATTACTACCGAACTATGAGTTTAGTAAGTCATGGTTGCAAAATACTAACACGAACTATTTACAGAAGAATGAAAAACTGATAGAAGCTGAACTCATGGAGGACTAGTTTGGATTATGGAGAAATGAAAGAATACGCGTGGCAGCACTGACCCTACGACTTGTCTTAGAAGGTAGGTTAAGGAAAGGCAAAGCTAAGTTTATAATATTTCTAGACTCAGAAAAAGCCTTTGACAATGTTGACTTGAATACTCTCCTTCAAATATTGAAGGTGGAAGGGGTAGAATACAGGAGCGAAAGGCTATTTGCAACTTGTACAGAAATCAGATGGAAGATGTAAGAGTCTAGGGGCATGAAAGGGACCCAGTGGTTGAGTAGGGAGTGAGACAGGGTTGTGGCCTCTCCCCGATGTTATTCAATCTGTACATTGTGCAAGCAGTAAAAGAAACCAAACAAAACCGCAATAGCAACGTAGGTTCAAGCAGAAGAAATAAATACTCTGCGGTTTGCCGGTTACATCGTTATTCTGTCAGAGACGGCATAGGACTCGGAAGAGCAGTTGAACGCAATGAACAGGGTCTTGAAACAAAGATATAAGATGAACACTGTAACGTTCTTCATAAATTATTGAAATAATTAAATGAATGTTTGAACTGGGAATGCATACAAAACGGGAGTTATCGTGTAGCGTGTTGTACCTGCAAATTGTGTGCTTACTCTATGTTATTGTTAGCAAAACTTTTTCAGACTGATTGGGCAATGCAACTCCCAATACCAATAAAGAAATACAGTCATTGCAAAATACATTCAGCCCCGTAGGTACTGAATCCTCTGACCCTGTTCAAAACTGATAACTTTCGTCCCTGTGCACGTAACAAATAAATAAAATTGTCTTACTTCTAAAGCAGCAATGATGGATCTTGTTATTTCTACTCTCTCATGAAGAAGAACAAAATTTACTAGATACAGGCTTAGCGGTGTGCAATGCTGGCTATAATACTTTGAAATATACATAAAATTCTTTTGGCTGATAAATGAAAACATTTAAGAAAAATTTAATTTCTTTAAGAAAAGAGCATATGACCTGGACAGGGAGGCGGCAGTGATCTGGGTGAATTACTAAGACTGACTTTTTCAATAGAGAAGCTGTATTCGAAGTTAGGTTTGGCTTTTCAAAACATCTTCCAACTGAAACTACATCGCTCAGAAAGATTACATCCTTTTTACTAAATGAAAAGCCTTTCTTTTGTGACGTAGTCACAAACAATGAGATTATTTTGTACAGCAAGTATTATCTAACATCACTAAAAAACATAAAGACAAATCTTTAAATTACGTATACCTGTGTTAACAAATCTTAGAAACATTACAAAAGGAAAATATCTAACTAGCCTATACATCAAATCTGTTTACATGCATTCTGCGGTTACTCAACATAGAACACATTGTTACCAATTATCAGCCAACTCATTTACACTAACGCGCTGGCGCCGGCCGAAGTGGTCGTGCGGTTCTAGGCGCTGCAGTCTGGAACCGGGAGACCGCTACGGTCGCAGGTTCGAATCCTGCCTCGGGCATGGATGTGTGTGATGTCCTTAGGTTAGTTAGGTTTAACTAGTTCTAAGTTCTAGGGGACTAATGACCTGAGAAGTTGATTCCCATAGTGCTCAGAGCCATTTAACGCGCTGGCAAAAGGAAAATAATAAAAAGTTAACTTCTTTACCTTAACTGCGAGAAGACTTCTGCTTCCACATTTATATTTCCAATAATACATGTACTCGTAAAGCTTCTTTGGAATATCAATCTGGTAATCCTTTCTTGTCACAACTAAATTTACATTTCATCACTTCACATTACATTCCTTTACAAAATCACTCATGGTTTTTAACTACCTATTTTACGTGCGGTGTAACACAAAATATTGGTATGAGAAAATTTATACATTATTATCTAACACTTGGTGGCTTTACAGAGCACACCACAAAAACTGCCTACTACATTCTCTTTCGCTCACAGACTGAAACACAATCATTGCTGTGTGCCAAGTGCTCTCTCACTCTAACACTACAATCTCAGACAAGAAGCAGTATCTTTGGCTCTGCGGTCATGAAAAGTCAGCGATTCACTTTATAAAGTCCATCAGAGACATACGTTGTTCACAATACAATAGTTTCATTTTAGTTTACACTAGTATCATTACAATGTTTGGGTGCGGCACACAAGTGTATCCCAGTAGACTCCTTTCACAAACCTCCAGCACGGTTTAACAAATTTGCTGTACGGTTTGGATGTGCACTGTTCACAAAATGTAGAACAAATTTTTACATCAGTGTTTACAATATGACTAATTGGTGTTAAGTAATCCTTACAATATAATCCTAAAGACCACTGGAATAGGTATGTCATCGTGTGACCAAGTATAACAGTACAAATCATTGAGCTCTTGAGGAAACTGCTGCTCTGGCGCATGAGCAGTAAATTTAAAGTCTGGTCATGTCATATACAAAATACTCTAAATCCCTGTTGATAGAAGATGCATAACATTAGTGAAAGAAAGAGTAAAGTACATCCGCGGTTGTCAAGAAAATAATAGGAAAATGGTTGAGATGTCAATTCTATACAACACAGTGAGAAGTCTGGCAACAGTCTGACTGTAAGTAAATTAACTCTTTTTAAGATATGACAAGAAATGTAGCATTAATCTGTCTACGAGTATATCAGCACCAGCATACATTCTAAATAAACAAGACATAAAGGTTTAAGCAAACAAGGCAAGACAAAATTATTGGTAATGCATAATCCTACATAGTAACCCACAAAGAACTATATAAATAAAGCATAAAGAAATGGTTAGACATATTAGAAAAATAGTGACATGGTTACAAGTTCATTTTAAGTAGTGTAATCCTGACAAAGTATCATATTAGTGAAAGGGCATAGGTTGGCTACAAGTGGCCATTATACAGGGTGGTCCACTGATCGTGACCGGGCCAAATATCTCAAGAAATAAGCGTCAAAAGAAAAGAGTACAAAGAACAAAACTTGTCTAGCTTGAAGGGGGGAAACAGATGGTACTATGGTTGGCCCGCTAGACAGCGCTGCCATAGGTCAACCGGATATCAACTGTGTTTTTTTTTAAAATAGGAACCCCCATTTTTATTACATACTCGTGTAGTACGTAAAGAAATACGAAAGTTTTAGTTGGACCACTTTTTTCGCTTTGTGATAGATGGCGCTGTAATAGTCACAAACATATGGCTCACAATTTTAGACGAACAGTTGGTAACAGGTAGGTTTTTTAAATTAAAATACAGATCGTAGGTACGTTTGAATATTTTATTTCGGTTGTTCCAATGTGATACACGTACCTTTGAGAACTTATCATTTCTGAGAAGGCATGCTGTTACAGCGTGATTACCTGTGAATACCTTCCGTAATGTTCGCACGTCCGTTGACAATGCGTTGACGCATGTCAGCCGTAGTCGGTGGATCACGATAGAAAATATCCTTCAACTTTCCCCACAGAAAGAAATCCGGGGACGTCACATCCGGTGAACGTGCGGGCCATGGTATGGTGCTTCGACGACCAATCCACCTGTCATGAAATATGCTATTCAATACCGCTTCAACCGCACGCGAGCTATGTGCCGGACATCCATCATGTTTGAAGTCCATCGCCATTCTGTCACGCAGTGAAACATCTTGTAGTAACATCCACAGAACATTACGTAGGAAATCAGCATACATTGCACCATTTAGACTGCGATCTATAAAATGGGGGCCAGTTATCCTTCCTCCCATAATGCCGCACCATACATTAACCCGCCAAGGTCGCTGATGTTCCACTTGTCGCAGCCATCGTGGATTTTACGTTGCCCAATAGTGCATATTGTGCCGGTTCGTCGCTAAATAGAATGCGTGCAAAAAATCTGTCATCGTCCCTTAATTTCTCTTGTGCGCAGTGGCAGAACTGTACACGACGTTCAGAGTTGTCGCCATGCAATTCCTGGTGCATAGAAATATGGTACGGGTGCAATCGATGTTGATGTAGCACATTCTCAACACCGACGTTTTTGAGATTCCAGATTCTCGCGCAATTTGTGTGCTACTCATGTGCGGATTAGCCGCGACAGCAGCTAAAACAGCTACTTGGGCATCATCATTTGTTGCAGGTCGTGGTTGACGTTTCACACGTGGCTGAACACTTGCTGTTTCCTTAAATAATGTAACTATCCGGCGAACGGTCCGGACACTTGGATGATGTCGTTCAGGATACCGAGCAGCATACATAGCACACGCCCGTTGGGCATTTTGATCACACTAGCAATACGTCAACACGATATCGACCTTTTCCGCAATTGGTAAACGGTCCATTTAAAAAAATTTAAAAGAGGCTGAAGTCCTAAACAATGCAAGACGGAACTTTCAATTTTAGAACGGCTGAAGGCTCATTATTTGAAACCCAACTAAAAGCATAAAAATTCAAACCATCGGCTATGAGCCATTAAAATAGACAAACACCAATAAGGTTCAAATGGTTCAAATGGCTCTGAGCACTATGGGACTTAACATCTGTGGTCATCAGTCCCCTAGAACTTAGAACTACTTAAACCTAACTAACCTAAGGACATCACACACACCCATGCCCGAGGCAGGATTCGAACCTGCGACCGAAGCAGTCGCGCGGTTCCAGACTGTAGCGCCTTTAACCGCTCGGTCACTCCGGCCGGCCAAACACCAATAAGAAAAGGCAGTATAGCCAGCAGCGTTCAGAAGCTTCCGGGGGTCGGTCTGCACTTGAAATATTAACGTTCGCTTAGGGGAGACAGGTAGTCGCCCCAACTATATCCGATCCGCCGGCAACCCAACCAAGAGACAGTCAACGACAAGACGACTTGCTTTCCACCCGACCAGTACACAGGGAACTCCAAAGCCAAAACGTAAAAGGCGTAGCCGCCCACAACCAAGTATGCATAAGCTGTCAAAACTACACACATTTGTTGGACAGTGACAACACGGTGAGGAAAGTACACTGCCTGAATTTTACGTCAGCGGCCAGGGCAGGTAATCGGAACGCTAACGGTCACAAGGCAGAAAATTCCGTTTGTGCACTTGAACTTCAAATAACCAAAATACAGTTCAACTCTACTGGATGGTGGCCAAACTTTCGCCAACTCGAACACTCGCTGTGGCTCACGGGAATACCCCCAACAGCCAACCAGGAAAACCAAGGGCACAATGTGAACAGACTGGCTTCGGTAATTAAATCACCACTCAACTCCGACGTCCTGGGTCGGTGAGCCACGAACCTCGTAGCAACCGGAACAGCTCCCACACACTCTGACACTGCGTAGAGATTGCCAGCGTTCCCGGCCCACTGTGTCGAGCTGAGATTCCTGGCTGATCCACACCAACCGACCGACTCCTCGGAACCAATACTCCGACAACATTTAAAATAACTTGTCAATTAAAATCACACAAACTACACACAATTTCACGAACACTTACATGAAGAACCAGACAATGCTAGCGGCAAAGACTGTACAATAACAGGGACGAATCACAAGTCGGCACCCACCACCAACCCATAAGCAATCGCCGACCAGATACACGTCGTCTGGCAAGACGACCAACCGATGACCAACCAAAGTCGTAGCTACTCCAGTCATGTGTGTCGGGCGAGTCATGGCGGTCCGGACCTCACTGCTGCCGCGCCGCGACTGAACTTGTACTCCGTGCCAACTCAAACACTGCCCGGTCCGAACTAACTGCTGGCACGTTCCAACTGACTGGCAGATCAGAACTAACTCCGAACACACGACAACTGGGAAGTAATAGCAGTCAGCAAAGATAATACACCAAAGCTTATATCGATAAGCGCCGCTGCGGCCGCTAACTGCCAGGCAAGGCGGCAAGTCGGTGACACCTGTAATGGAAGTTAACATAACGAGGTGGTAGTACAGAAAAAACAGGATGTCAAATGAGATAGGGCACGAAAACGAGCCACGCACGGCCCAGTGGCATTTTAAGGGTAAACAAAGGAAAATGAAAATATAAATCACTAAGGCAATTCCAGCTAAAAAAGTACTTCAATAAACTTAACAGTTTCAATTTTCACTTCGCCATCGTTATCTGATATCTCCAACTGCGCCTTTGAAGGTTATCTGTAAATGGAGGCATTCTGCTTCGCTAGTGCCGCGAGGAAAACAACAGTCCCTGGTCTGTCTCTTCCTTCTCTCATGGCTGACAAGGCAGGAGGTTCTGCCGTAAGTGTGATGCGGCACAGAACATTAACTGCAGCTTGGCACTCCCCAACTGAGTGGGGAGTTTACGAAAACACTGCGTAAATAATTTGCGAAGAGCGTACAGTATCTCGGTGTGCATTCGAGGGCATTGTGAGCATTTTGTAGGAACCACCAGTAATGAAGCTGCTCTTTCTCTCTGTCGCTAAAGATATAGGCTACGGTAATTCCTTTGAAACATGTAAGCGCATGATATTTTGCAGCAGATTCATCTGGGCAGAGGATGGTCTGAGGGTCAATCATATCACGAGTGACCCGAAGGTAACAAGCCAATATCTTCCGTGTTAGTCGCCAAACTCCGGACGACGATGTACACTCTTTGACATAAAACTTGACCGGCGGCTGGCCGCTTCAGAGGCAAAGTCCGCGCCGATCGCGATATGGGACAAAAAAACTGGCCAACTCGCTAATTCTCTAAGTCCGGTTATCTGCACAATCTGGCAACACTGTAGACTGCGGCACTTCCTGGATGAAAACTTGTCCCATGATAGAGAAACTCTAGGCTGATTACGCCTGTGGTCTAGCGGTAGCGTGCGTTGTTTCTGTTCATAATGTCAGTGGATCGAGAGCAGCTGGCATAAAATATTTTTATAGCCTCTTGTGTCTGAATGCTGAAGACGTGAATGTAATGGTAGCGCAGATTCAATCTATTTCGCTTTGTGACACACCGATATCAAAATTTTATCCAGTAACGATTTTGCGGCAGATTTCCTGCAGACTGTCCTCCTCTGGACACCGTATGCGGCAAAGCTCCGGGATCCATTTGCTGGATACTGGCAGCGGCCGTGGCGACAGCAGCGGCGCTGCACTCCCCCGTTCTTTATCGAAAGCGCCTGCTACCGCTCATCGCTTTTGATGATTTAAAACGCTTTATTATTAAATGTTGCTCCACAGAAAATTTCTACAATTTCCATTCACGCTCAAAAGCAACGGAGACAGACCCCCTGATTAGTAGGCGGGTATTACACTCTCTCTCATTGCTTTTTATTTATCTCTCTCTCACTCTCTCTCTCTCACACACACACACAAACACACACACGCACACACACACACACACACACACACACACACACACACATTCTTTTTTATTTTTATTTGTATGTTGTGCTCGACTATCGGCGAGGCACGAAAACGCCTGTGAATGACTTTCTTAGTTTTGAGTACACTTACGAAAGAAATATAAAAACAACAATGAGAGTTACTGATTTATGATGCTCAGTTTGCAGTCAGTTCTGAGTATTATTAGTAACTACGCTCCAGTCCCTAAACCTAGTTACAGAAAGCGAATCAGACGCATTACGTATTCCAGGCCGTAGCAGCCGCGACTTGGAGACACCAGCTATGGTCACTTCCCAGACCGCTGTAGGATCACATCGGTTCGTCTTCTTCCTGCTGGTACTGTAACTGAGATTTGGCAACAAGGCAACGTATGTTTGGCAACTCTGTGATCGACGAGTTACTTCCTGGTGTGCACGGAATTAAGCCTCAAAGTTCACTTGATTTTACCTGTCATTTCCATTGAATAATCTGAGTTATTATCGCTTGAAGGGTAACAAAAGATTGAAAATTTACGGTTTTCAGCCCAGGAAAGTCGTTGCAGGTGGAAACCGCAACTAATCTAGACCTTCAAATAGCGGTTTACGAGTTCTAGTTACTATTGCTCTCGTAATAGGAAGCGAAGACCCATACCTCCTCGCCAGCTCTGTGGTAACGTGCTGCCCTGTGAAAAAGCGTCTGTTACGGTTCGCAGTTCCAGTATCACTGACTGTAACGTTTTTATCCCTTCTGTGAAAGAGCTACAAGCAGTCAGATCAAACATCAATAAGGAAATCGCAAGAAAATGCTTTCAGCTCATAGTGCAATTTTGAAAAACTTACAATGCTGCACAACAGGTAAGGCCTCTTTCCGCTGCTGCCAAGCGAATTTTGAGTTTCTAGGAATACGTAACTATATTTATGAAATGCCACATTTGCATACCTCTTGAGTATGACACAGCATACCAATTAAACACAGGCCCAATCAAAATCTAAGTGAATAGTATTTTACTAATTCGTGTCGATAGAGGCATGCTTGTGTACAGATACTTTCGTCGTAAGGTTATCATGGTTAGTTTTATTTCATTTCTTATAATACAGTGCACAATTTTCGTAAGGTTTCCTTTACTGTTGTTAAAACAATAGTAAACATGAGAGAGAAATTAAATATCAACGATGTATGCGAATTCTCTGATGTTACCTATGACAGTCTGACAATGCACATGCAGTTTATTGATTACATGCATGTAGAAAACTTGTTCTGAGTTAAAGCTGTCAAACAAAGTTTGAAGAAGAATAAAATATCACTACCACACGACGGCTAATGTAGAAAATACTTTTCTGACATATTATGGCACGATGCGCTCTCCCTGCACATCTTCGAGATGCATCTGCTGCCTGCTGTCTATTAAACCTGAATAGAACAAAATGTCACAGTAGTTAGCCCTTTTTCCACATGCGACTACTTTGGGTTGAGAAGTGAAGGGAATTATGTTCAAAGTTCCATTAGATTGATACCTTCAGCAGAGAGCAGAATTGCGTTTTAAAAAATGTAGCACTGAATGTATTCGAACTCGCGACATCTTATCTATGCTACAAGCTGACACGTAGCTACAGCAGCTCCAGAGCTCGGCAACTATTCCTCCAGAACTTTTGGATTCCACAGCACTGTGAGATTATGCATATGGCCAGGTCTTGACTTCTGAGAGACAAACAGTTACAGCTTTTCTTTTGGACTGAACGACGTTTTCTAGTAACAGATAGCGCAATAGAATAGCTCAAGTGGAAAGGAACACTTCCTATTTAAACTTCTGCATCCTACACTGTTGGCAGTTGTGTGTAGGTGGCAGTTACGTGATTTTATTTCTGTGATTACAAAATAGTCGAATGTATGCACTGGGTAGCCGAGGCAGCTAGTTCATGGTGATTCGGTCAACCAAGTAAATGAATTTACTGAAAATGCTGCAAATTACTACAGGGAGCCTGTGTGTCAGAATTCTCATCCAGTGTGACGCAACTGCGTTACGATAGAAAAATGACTCGCAGAGAAGAGGATTTCGTGGTCTGTTGGACGGATGGTAGGTTGTTATACCTATGGTCTGGGTTCGATTCCCACTTCCGTCAATGATTTTAGATAGGGAGAGACAGATTCCATTCTCTCCTGGCTACACCAAGTGAAGGAGATATAATGGCTGCGTGGTCTGAAAATTCACATTAAAGATGATATTCCTTCTTTACCAAGTAGACGGTAGGTTGAACCACAATAAAGTCTGGAGTGGCGACATGTAGAAACTCTATCACCAGTAACCTTTCTTATACTAGTTATTTATTTCAAGTGACGACACAAACGCTATGTATGGTCACAGGACACTTATTCCATCTTTTATTTGAGCTTCTGTATGTCGATAAAATTGGTTCTAAACTGGGAATGCAACTCAGACCGCCCTTAACGCGGAATTTGATCCCTTCGTGGCAATACAGCACGGCTACAATTTGTTGTTTGTTCAAAACTGCAGATTCCTCAACACCTTCACATATTACGCGTGAATGGGATCGAATCCTGGCCCGGCACTAAAGATTTAATTATGTATTATCAAGCTCTATCATGAGAACACCTATCTGCTGGTGGATAATAATTTTGATTTTTAATGTATTTTCATTCGTTGTCAACACTAACGTTATCTGACGTTTTTAACTCCCAGTGAGACACAGAACTATTTGCGAGATGACTGTAAGTTCAAGATGCTATTCTGAGCAGCTGTAAGTAGGCTGTTTAGGTTTTCTTATTGGTAACGCCACCTCTGTATGAAAATCACTGGCTGTGCTGTGTGCAGTCTGTGGCTGCTTTGCATTGTTGTAATACTCGCCATTGTAGTGTTAGGCAGCTGGCTGTGAACAGCGCATAGCGTTGCGCAGTTGGAGGTGAGCCGCCAGCAGTGGTGGATGTGGGGAGAGAGATGGCGGAGTTTTGAAATTTGTCATGAACTGCTGTATTTATATATGATGATATCAAGGTAAATACATTGTTTGTTCTCTATTAATATCTTTCATTTGCTAACTATCCCTATCAGTAGTTAGTGCCTTCCATAGTTTGAATCTTTTATTTAGCTGGCAGTAGTGGCGTTCGCTGTATTGCAGTAGCTTGAGTAGCGAAGATTTTTGTGAGGTAAGTCATTTGTGAAAGGTATAGTTTAATGTTAGTCAGGGCCATTCTTTTGTAGGGATTATTGAAAGTCAGATTGCGTTGCGCTAACAAAATATTGTGTGTCAGTTTAAGCACAGTCTTGTATAAATGTTCTAAGGGGACGTTTCATATGTCGATCCTTAGCCGAGGATACCTCACTGGAATCTTCTGATTTTTTTTCTTGTAGTTTGTGAAATTAGTGTAGCTTTTGTTTATTGCTAGCGCGTAATTGTAGAGAAAATCTCCTTTGTAGTTGTAGTTTTTCACTGTTGTACTGTAAAACAGTTGTGGCATGCATGTAGATTTGCACCAAGTATTTCGCAGCTGCAATTAACTAGATATTATTTTCAGTGCTATATTAATGTGTTCTCTTGTTTTTGCTCTTCAAATTGTGCTTTTCTGTGTTATCGTGTGAAATATTGTGACAATAATGGCGTGTGAAAAACGTAACACTAGGCTCCAAAGTAATCTGAGAAATAATAGTGATGACGAGTGTAGCTTATCAGCACCACTGTGTAATGAAGTAACAGACATTCAAAGTAGTAATTTGGTAACTGTGCATAGGGAAATGGAGTGGGCGTGAAATAATGGCGTAGACAATGAAACAAGTAGTGAACAGGGAAGCATTATCGATCGATCGGTCGGCAATAGCTCGCCTCAGGAAGCCGAAATTATAACACTCCTGTCTGCTGTTATTACTGCACCATAACCTCAATGCTAGAAACAGGTTATGACATAAAACTATTTTGTAAAAGCAATTATGGTACAAAGCAGCAGAGCAGTGTTACCCTCTGGGAGGAATTTTGTTAAGTTGACCGTGTTGTACCTAACGGAAGTGGCTTATCGGAAATGAAAGTCAGAATTACGTAAATATTTGAACAGTACCAAACAAAATTTTGCCTATCTGCACTGTTCAACTGATAAAGAAAACGGCCGCCAGCCTAACTAGGCAAGAGAATGATTAACATTCTCGTTTAAGAAAGTAGGTATAAGTAACTATAACGGACAAACACAACCTAGACTTGGCTACACGCGAGTGCAATGAACTCTGACACACATATGTTTTAAGACTGAAGCTACCCACTGGAGTAGCACAAACTATTTGCAAAATTATAACACGTACAGGAAAACACTATCACTTTCAAGGCTTACACAAACTGAGTGGTCTTTATACTGTTAATATGCACACAAGAGAGACAACACTTAGTAATCATGAACATATAATTTCCTACTATGCAGTTTTCCACTTTTACTACCGTGAGACATAAAATTAACATTTATGTAGGATACTGACTCACTTTCTGCGATTTACAACAGGCAGTAATGTGATCATTTACTAAGCAAAACTTTATAAGCCTGAGTCTTAAGAACTTTTAGTTTGAATTTGGCAACAACACATTAATAATCAGTTTTACTAGGAAAATTATTTCGGCAAGTATCAATAACTTTAACTCACTCTCTTGCCACATTAACTTTAATTTTACTCTGTCCAATAGGCATTAATTAGCAAACTGAGTTTTAACGTACTTTCAATAAGGACACTCGGTAATCACTTTTGTTCAAACGGAGAGGACCCTGAGAGGTGTTATGATGAGGAGAAAAATCAAGGTAGGTACATAAATTCAGATACACATTACCTTATATTTCAGCACAATAACACATCCATTAAGCTGATCTTTCACTGTACATCCTTACAATACGACGTTGCAATGATTGCGCAATGTGGTGGCAACTGCATGTTGGTAGGTGGAATTGCAGACAGAATTGCTGGACTCTGTCATTTCTTGGTGGCGAAGATAGGTACAAATTCCAGAATAGCCCAGCTATTTATCCATCCATCCGAGGCCTTAGAAAGAAGCAAGAAAAGCCTCTCTCGGAATCATCACAATATGCACACTTTGCCAAACAGTGCACAGTTTGGTAGCTCATATCCTATCGGTAGCTCGTCCCCGACTGACTATCAGTTCCACCTTTTCCACCTAGGCCAACCACATTTTGCGCGCGCTACACAGTTCCGTTCCCGAGGGGAACCACTACAACTTTTACATATAGAATAACTAAGAGCCCTAAGTGAAGGTCAGCAGTTTACATAACAGCAAACAAACACATTAAATAAAACAGAACATTTGCACATATTGACACTTCTACAAAAAATTATTCACACAGAATTGCAATTATATACAGTAAGTTTTGTTCCCTCCAAATGGGACAAAGTATTTACAGTACAGATACACTACTTTGCATAGAATCAAAATACAACATCAAAGTTTTAACATAGAAAAGAGTATACAATTTTGTGTTATCTATTCAATCAAAAACATTTACAGGTTCTTAACGATGTAATATTAAATGAAAAAAAACAACAAAATAGTTGAGTATAGCATTAGAGCTATGGTGTTACACATGCCCCATGTTTCGTTGAAGTTTCCTGTAAGGGATACTTCAAGGAAACATCTATAACACCTAAGTGGTGTTGGCTACAAAAAAAATTATTTTCGTCCAACTTCAGTTGGGAGGAAAAAAAAACACACATTAGAGATATACAGTATATACACTAAGAAATGCATACATTCCTTCCAAAAACATCCTCAAAGTAAAGCATTTATAGTAATTTTCATTTTCAGACTGGTTTAAGGAAACTAATTTTGCATCGTTATACAAGTTATCATTGAGCATGTTCACTTCATACACACACAGTTCAAATAAAAGACAAGACATTACACAAAATAAGCTTCATATTAGTAGA
This sequence comes from Schistocerca nitens, assembly GCF_023898315.1. Classification (NCBI taxonomy): domain Eukaryota; kingdom Metazoa; phylum Arthropoda; class Insecta; order Orthoptera; family Acrididae; genus Schistocerca; species Schistocerca nitens. The sequence goes on from NC_064621.1 coordinate 52,821,228, forward strand.
AAAGGTAAAGCCTTTAAATAATATAAAAAAAATTAAACACATATACAATAGCACAAATAATGATAATAAACACATAAACAACAGAACAGAACATTTTAACTCAACAAAGCAGAAATTTGTCTTTCAATATTTTTGAAGGAATGTAAATTTTCAGACACACAAGCATATTAATGATCATAATCCATTTTACAAGGTTCAGCAATTAATGGAATGTTGAAAATTTCAGTTTGCTTTCACATATGCACAAGTATTTACACAAACAGCTATGAGAACCCTTTTCCAACTGACTCTTTAAATACAAAAGTAACTTTTCAAGGTTTTCTCAAAACAGTTAACTTTAAATCTGCTCTTCATTAATAGTAGTCCAAAATGTTTGTTGTACATAAACACATTAACCTATTCAGAACCTATCTTTAATCATCACTGCTGTGTTCTAAAACAGACAGTCCAAAACTTTAAGTTATTCCAAAAACCCTAGCATCAAAACATCTACATCCATTTGAATAAGAATCCATTTATATTTTATAATAAATTTTCACTGACTTCAGAAAGAATAGTCAGTTCATAACACATTGACCAATAAACCTAACTACGTTCACTGCTTGCCTCAGCACTAGCAGTCTATGTTATACATTCTGCCCATTATTGTTTCGGCAGTCTTTATCTATAAACCTTTAGGCACAAAAACACAATTTAGATTAAGAACACTAAAACAGACATTTTTCAATTCATACACTGCCTCATCCTCTAGGTTTGGCAGTTCGTAACCACTTATCAACTTTTTGCCCCACAATGGCAAGTCCTTTGGCTACTGCTCACACTGCATATTTGGGTAGCCCTCAGCTATAGGACCACTGCAATTTTTATTGTTTTGTCTTGTTTAGCGGCCCAACAACATACTTTTGAGCAGTTTATTGTCATCATCTTTGTGTTTTTCATCATTACGTCACATCTTTGGTAACATTTGCATTAATGGTACAAAATATAAAACCTGCAACTTTGAAACAGTAATTAGACACTGGCAACAAAACCATTACTTTTCAAATGACAACACCAGGTAACATATACATTAATCAAGAAACAATTAAATGTCATACTTGGGGTCAAGTCAGGATTAAGAATTTCTTACTACTCCTTTACCATTGCTTTTCACCACACAGTTAGGTCATTACATACATCAAGTCCAGGACAATAATTTTATATCCTATTGCAAGTGCTTTTTGCCTACTCTTTGTGGCACTGGACACATATATCACATATCTACTTTACACATATTAATCAGGTTTCTCTCCTCAGTTTTGAAACACACATATTTTTTCAACATCATAATAATCCCCTATTTTCAGAAAACATTTACATCAACCATATTACAGTATTCATTTAACTTATTGTCAGTATTCTTACCTTTTCACCTCCATATTTCTCTTTCCAATTATTTTCCCATTACATTTTCTCTTTATAATATGCACAATACTTACATTCATATTGGTCATTTTCTAGTGTACCCAATTTAATTATTCATTTCTATCTTCAAAAACAATACGCAGTATCTTACATTATTTCCACACTTTCAGTTTACTCTGATAGAGAAGAAGGAAAGAAAATAGTAAAAGTTCTGAATGATGAAGAGGGAGGTTGGCAGCACGAAAAGAAACGGAAGTAGTGCTGGCAACGACTCGGGTCCCTGGTGCTCGTCAGGCAACTGACAATGCAAAGAGTGCATTGTCCCCTGAGGCTACTACATTTCATTCATCATTGGTTTCTATGGACATACAACTTCAGGTCGACTATATTTCTAACTCCTAAAGGCTTCCTTGACCTAGGGTACACAAGAAAATAAGCATTTGCATGTGGAGTTCCTTGCACTTCAAAAGGCCCATTGTAAATGTATTTGAATTTAGAAATTTCATTATTGATTTCACTTGATTTTTCATGGGTCTTCACTAAGACATAATCTCCAAGCTTAAATTTAGTTGTTTTAAGGTTATTATCATGCCTTTTGGATCTAGCGGCCGCTTTCTCTTTCATTCTTTTCTTAACTAACTCTTTCTTCTCATGCAGGTTAATTCCTACAATAGGGGGGAATTGCAAGATCTCTTCAATAATACTTTTACTTTTACGGTCTAACAGAATTTCTTCAGGAGTAAAACCGGTGGTTTCATGGTATAAGGTGTTCATGGTCTTTTCAAAGTCATTTACAAATCTGCCCCAAGCCTTATGGTTATGGTGACAGTAGGTTCTACCTAACCTTCCTAATTCACGCATATATCTTTCGACAGGGTTACTAGCCGGGTGGTAAGCTGAAATATATTTAACTTGAACACCATGTTGCTTCATGCCTTCCTTCCAGATTTTTGAGATGAACTGTGCTCCATTATCAGACAAAACTGCTTTAGGTTTACCAATGGTGTTAAAATACTCAGTCATCTTGCTAAAGACTGCTTTAGCAGTGGCTTTCCTGATTGGATATAATTTAATAAATTTGGAGAACACTTCCAACACTACAACAATATAAGACCAATTACCTGAGGTTTTTGGTAACGGACCATACAAATCTACTGACAGTAATTCTAATGTGTCCTCTGGTACTGTATTCTGCATGAAACCTTGATTTACTCTATTGGTTACTTTTGCCCTCTGACATACATCACAAGATCTTATTCTCTCAGTAATTTTCTTACTAGCACCTACATTAATTGCAACCACATCAGTTAACTTTTCAATACACTTCTTGGGACCACAATGCCCTAAGGCAAGATGAAAATAATCAATCACTTCAGTTTCAAATTGCCTAGGCCAACACACCTTCCATTCTTCAGTGCTGGTATTCTTTCTCCTGTACAAAACTCCATTAAATATCTTGTAAAATCTACTGATTTGTGGGAAATTCGGGTTACCAAAATTAATTTTCACTGACTTCCAAATTTCATCCTCATTCTGGTGGAACCTCATACTTTTACAAATTTGCTCAATTCTTTTCCTACCTGGAACCTCCTTAATATATCTAATATGAAATTTGCCATCTTCATTGGATTCCCTTGGTAAGTTGTTCATACCTTCAGGCAACCGTGATAAAGCGTCAGCTACATAATTGTCACTGCCTTTAATATACAATATCTCATAATCAAAATGTTGTAAGTACAGGGCCCATCGACTCAACCTGCCGGTAAACAGTCGACAGTTTTTCAAAAAGGTTAATGCCTTATGGTCTGTATGAATTATAGTTTTATGCCCCCATAAATAAATCCTAAATTTCTTTAATCCCCAAATGATTGCTAAGGCCTCTTTCTCTGAAATAGTATAGTTCTTCTCATATTTAGTTAAAGTCCTACTAGCAAAAGCAATGGTATTATGTTCTGTTTCCCCAGATTCTGTGTTTTCCTGAAATATTTCAACACCAATACCATAAGCACTACTGTCTGTAATCATGTGGAATGGCTTACTTAAAACTGGGTGATGTAAAATGTTTTCCCTTACTAATTCAGTTTTCAAATTTTCAAAATCTTTCTGACATTCAGATGTCCAAATATATACACTATTTTTCTTCAACAAACTATTCAAATGTGGGCTGTTAAAAGCTTGCCCTTTCACAAATTTGCGGTAAAACCCACAAAGACCTAAAAACGCTTTCAACTGTTTCCGGTTCTTTGGAGGAGGGCACTTTTCAATAGCATTAAGCTTTTCTGGGTCCTTGCCAATCCCAGATGTGGTTATTATGTGTCCTAAAAACTTAATTTCTTGTCTCACAAATTCACACTTTTTTAACTTTAGAGTCATGCCCCCTGCTTGAAGAGCAATAAGGGTTTTGTTTAACAGATCACAATGCTCCTCCCAGTTATCAGTAGCAATCAATAGGTCATCTACATATACAGTCAATCTGGCACAAAGTTCTTTTCCTAATACAGAATCCAAAGCCCTAATGAAAACAGAAACAGAAGTATTCAAACCAAATGGTACAACTTTGTATTGGTAACATTTTCCTGCAAACAAAAAAGCTGTATATTTCCTAGAATCTTTGTGTAATGGGATCTGCCAATATCCAGCAGTAAGGTCTAAACTAGTTAGATACTTTACATTATGGAACTTTTGCAATAAATCATCTAAATTTTCAGGCCTGTCTACTTCTCTCCTGACAATCTTATTCAATGTCCGTGCATCAATGACTACTCTCACACCTCCATCCTTTTTGTTGACTATAATAAGTGGACTATTGTATTCACTATTGCTTCTTTCTATTACCCCCCATTCCAACATTTTATCAATCTCAGCTTGTACTGCTTCTTTCTTAGCTATAGGTATTGGATATGGTTTGTCAAAGAACGGTTCATGTTCCAGGATATCCATACGGTATTCAAAGTTGTTTACGACACCTGGTTTATCAGAGAACACTTTCTTATTATTATTCAGGATATTAAATAAATCATCTTTTTGTTCACATGATATTTCTTGGATAACATCAACAATTTCCCTAAAACTGTCAGCTTTTTGGTCATCCTGCAATAAACTACTCACATGGTATATTTCATATATTTGGGATAAACCATCATTTTCAGATTCTATTTTTAACAAAATGGGTTCTACATTCACAGCTTGGACCTGGTTGTCACCTTCAAATTTAATTTCTATTGTTTCTGTTTCCCTATTAATCTTAACAGTTCCATTACCACAATCTAAAATTACTTTTTCCTTGTCTAGCCAATCAATACCTAGAATCATTTCAGCACTTAGTTCAGGGACCACTAAAAAATCATGTTCAAATTTTTGGCTTCCTATTTCAAAGTCCATCAATACTTGTTTTTGAATGGGCTTGCTGGACCTACCAGTAGCCCCTATAATTTTTACTCCACTCACAGACATTAATACTAGTCCTGGTTTACATGAAATAAGACCAAAGAAAGATTCTGATATGGCACTGATTTGGGATCCTGTGTCTAAAAGCACTTGCAGCTCAGTGTTATAAACATTTACAGGTATTATGGTTTGTTTAATAATTCTCTGTTCCTTTTCCTCCTGCTCTTCCCATAACAGATCCTGCTCAACCATAATGTCTTTCCAGGAAATATTACCTACTGATTTCTGTTGTATATCAGGTGGCTTTTTGGGTTTGTGGACCTCTACATCTTTACAGATCTTTAACAGTTCACGTTCTACTATATTTGTATCTGGAGGTTCTTTAAGTTTCAGTAAATCTATTTCTGTCATTACATTAAGTAAAGCCTGCCCTAATATAGTGTCATCCGGCGGCTCTTTCGGTTTTGTTTCAGTTACGCATTCCGGATTTTGTTTCGAAAAGATGTCGTTAATTTTTTCGTAACCTCTTTCTGTGAAGGCATAAGTACGTTTGTCTACCTCCGAAAACTCATCTGTATCTGAATCTGTCGTCTCTCCTTCGTCTGAGCTATCACTAGGTTCTATTTCGTTATCAGATTCGAGCAGTAAGGCAACTTTTAAACAGTGAGGCAGATTATCACTAGATGTTTCAGCCACTTGGTTTTTTGACTCATTTTCTACACAATATACATCGTTTGGACAGTCAGACACTTCTGTTATATCACTTTGAACGATTTCGGCCTTAACTTCATATTTAGTATAATCGTCATGTACTTCGATAACTTTCATTTCATTTTCTTCCATGCTGTCATTTTCAGGTAATCGTGTGAAATCCCTACCAGCCCCTTCTGCATTAAAATCATTAAGCACCTTTCCATCAACAATAACTTCACCTGCACTGCTTATAATGTCATGTTTACTAACGTCCTCCTCTACATCACTTTCACACATCATTAATTGTGCACACGTCTTTTGCGTGGCGCATTCTACCTTCCTCTCCTCTTTATTCATCATAACCTCCCCCACATCTACGTCTATTACCTCATATACATTATTAACAGTACCAATTTTCCCTTTTTCACTCGCGTTTTCTATCTCCCTTTTATTCTTTAATGAAGTCTTTTCGCACGATTCCGATACTGAGTTATCTTTATCATATGACATATTAACTTTATTTTCATTTCTACATTCATTTACTACTGAAACCGGCCATCGGAAGTGTCCGATCCCGCCTCTTCTGTCTCTCTCTACGGCAGCCATCTTGCTCTGACGTCTGCCATTTGTGTCTGCTGCCAAATGCACTGTACTAGTGGTGGGCAGGAAATCGCGTATCTGTTAGAAATCGCAGTGACTGAGAAGTCACAGATATCACAGTAGCAACTTTACAAAATCTAACTGCGATTTCAGTCACAGTTAGCAGTCGCAAGTAGTATTTCACATTCAAAGACGTGAGCCATCTATTGGTCGAATTTAGCACTGCTTTCTGCGATTTCAGTGACAAGTCGCAACTAAGAGTCACAAGTAGCAACTAAAAAGCGCGGTTAACAGTGGCATCTGTTGGCCGAAGTTCGTACTACGTCCATCTCTGCAGTACGCTATGGAGTCTAACTGCGATTTCCGTGACAAGTCGCAACTAAGAGTCGCAAGTAGCAGCTAAAAAGCGCGGTTAACAGTGCCATCTGTGGGTCAAAGTTCGTACTACGCCCATCTCTGCGGTACGCTATGGAGTCTAACTGCGATTTCCGTGACAAGTCGCAACTAAGAGTCGCAAGTAGCAACTAAAAAGCGCAGTTAGCACTGCCATCTGTTGAGCACAGTTCATACTACGCTATTCGCTACCGAGTCAAACTGCGATTTCTGTGACAAATCGCAACTAAGAGTCGCAAGTAGCAACTAAAAAGCGCAGTTAACATACTTTTCCTAGTGTCATCTGTTGACCTACGTACGTACTTCGTTATGAGAGCCTTGTGCCTCACGAGATCGATGTGCTGTGTGTGCATATGAAGGGCTTATTTCAATAGTGGTACAAGTCCATTTTTGTTAATTTTGAGATATAGAGTCGTAAAGTTACATGAGCGCTGAAAAATCTGCAGTTGAGATACCAGAAATATTCAAGCATATGGCTTCTTGCTAGAGATGAACCTTTATTTATGTTTGTTTGGATCACTAATTTCAGAAGCATTATAGACAGAAAAGTGGAGGTAATGGACTTGTACCACTATTGAAATAAGCCTTTCATATTATATGACGACATGCACATTCAGCATCAGTTATGGTTGGTCAAATACTGCTGTGACTCTGAATGTATTATATTAATAAGAAGCAACATTGCCGTTTTCTCCTGAAAATATCAAGTAACGTAACAAATGTGTTTGATTCTGCTTCCAATATGACAGTTTTGGTTAATACTCCACATGCCTACAGGACTTTGCAATGTTAACACAGCAGAACTCAGACATCTGTATAAGTGTAGAGAAATGAAAACAGTCATATGAATGCCTCACTTTTGTTACGACACAGTTCAAGACTCGGGAGATAAGTTTTACACCTGGTGTTCTACATGGCAACTTCACACACAAGAACTTTTTGCCGACACTACTACCACCTACATAAGTAAGCTTTTCCTGTGTTACTTTCAAGTAATGCACTTAAGCTATTCCTGATTTAACTGGAAGATCTGTACTTCCCACTTTCATATCAACAGCCTCAAAATGCATATTGTAGACTTCGGGATATGTTACAGGTCAGTGTCACACCAAGATTGTGGAGAAAGGGGGCGGGGGGGGGGGGGCATGTCGCTCTCCAACAAGTGTTTACCAATAAGTAAGTGGCGGAAAATTATGGGTATAGGACGGCTTAAACATGTGGAAAATGAGATTTTTATTATTCACTCACTGTATTTGACATTTATTATTCCTTTAAAATCGCACAACAACTTCGATGAAACACAGCTTAATCATTAACACACTTATTTCACAATTGTTTCACTTTTAAACTGCAAATCCTCTAAGAGCTGTCTTGAATCCTCACGAGTCCCTCCCAACAGCCTTGATGTGGATAGATACGCACAGCAACCAGTAATCAGAGTCAGAACTGTGTCTGCAAAAACACAAGGATTATTAAACAATTTTTGCTGTCATTAATTACGAGAAGTATAATTGACAGAGTAGATTGCTAATATTTGCTATAATGAATATCACATTTGCAAGAACGATCTCACTGAAGTAATTAAGTCCATCGAAACGCTTAGAAACTAACCTATCGTCTGACGAAAACGGTCTAAAGATGCAGTGGCAATTTCTTCAGATCTGTTGACAATGATATTTTCAGTTATCACTTTACTGAGTGACTGAAATGTAGTTCAGGTACCTGTGAACATAACAATATGTTAGAATTCATTTTCTAAATACGAACTATTACGGTACTGTACGGCTACTTACATATTAATTACACTATTAATATTTTCACAGTTGTTTCTTTAATACAAAATTAAAGCCAACCGAAGAAAAAACGTAAAACATACTTGCCAATGACAGGTTTGTTGCGATGCAATTTTCCGTGTTGACAGATGTAACTTTTTCATACAGTAGTAAGTCGCAGAAATCGCAGAAGTAGCAGGAGTCACAGAAATCGCAGAAGTAGCAGAAGTCACAGAAATCGCAGAAGTAGCAGAAATCGCAGAAGTAGCAGAAGTCACAGAAGTAGCAGAAATCGCGGAAGTAGCAGAAATCGCAGAAATAGCAGTGGCGGAGGGATACACGACCTATGTTCCTTAACTGCGACTCTTAACTGCGACAAATCGCAGTTAAGAATAGCAGATACTGAAAAGTAGCATTCACAGAAATCACTGATATCGGAAAATCGCAGTTTAGCCCATCACTACACTGTACGCTGCTCCGGCAACCGCTGGCCCGAGCACGAATGGTCACGTGACTTCGCACTGGGACCGCCACTATGTATCACTCCGCGCCCGTCTGCTATAGGCACGCCCTTAACCTTCCTGCCTCGTGGTTTACATCTTTCCTTTTCGAATCTAATATTGGACATTTTTTCTTTGGGCCCAAAAACAGTTTCCGCGTGAATCCGGCCCGTAACACACGCGGTTTTCAGTTTTCCATTTCTTCTCTATTTTGGAAATTCCGCGCCATGTATCCTCTGCCGCGCGTCGTAAAATTTCCCCTGCCTCTCGCACGACCTCTTTGAATCGTGTTTACACGAAATCTATCATTTTCCTGTCGTTCGTTTTGGTCATTACTTTCTCGCGAATAATTGTTGTTATTATGGGGACGGGACTCGCAATTTCTTCGCCAGTGATCTTCATCCTCTACCCTTTCCAAAAACGCGGAAAAACTACTGTGGGTACTCCCAACATACCGTTTAGAATCCTCAGGCAGTTTCTGCCAAAGAACCCAAACGATCTCGGCTTCAGTTCTTCTTGCTTTTAGGTGTATTAGTTTTCTGTACCATGATTCGCAAAACTCTTTCATGGTTTGCCTGCCTCTGATATCGTACAGTCTGGCCATTAGAAATTCACGCCACAACTGGTCTTGTTTTTGTTCTGACCAGTATTCGTCAATAAATTTTTGCTTAAAATTTTCGAAAGACATCTGGTTTGTATCCAGATTCAATCCCCACCTTTTAGCTTCTCCCGTTAATGCACTAATGACAACATTGATTTTTTCCTGGTCAGATAAATATTCAGGAAAGTTCCTTTCGCAATTCTTAACAAAGTCTAGGGGGTGCCATCCGTTATGTCTCTTTGCAGGGTCGAATTTTTCTTCGCCCTCTAATATTTTACTGAAAGGGATCCTTTCTGTAAATTGTGGAGGTCCTGTTCGCATTTTTCTTTCCAAGTCATACATTTTGTCTTGGATTTGTGAAGTGTTATGGTCACACTTCTTTTCGCAATTAACAATCTGTTTGGTTAGTTCCCTACTTTTTTCTGTTACAGATTGTTTAATCTGTGCAAATTCTGTGTTACATTCTGTTTGTATCTCGGATTTAATACCGAATACCTTTTCATCCACTTTAGTACAGACTAAGGGCTCTATTTGATCTTGGATTTTAATTACTTCAGTGTCAAATCTTTCGTTAATGTCATCAATTTGTCCCTGTATGTTGGCAATATTGCCATTGATGACAGTAATTTCGCTTTTGAGGTTTTTAATTTCATTACTCACAACGTCTACTTTTACATCAACCTTCTCAATCTGTTTACTAAGATTCTTGCCCTGCTCTTGCATTTGTTTACTAATATCACTACCCTGTATTGTAATTAGCTGCCTTTGTTCTGCATTTTGTTGCCCCAGTGCTGTGATTAGTTGCCTTTGTTCTACACTTTGTTGCCCCAGTGCTGCGATTTGTGCATTAATATTGTCATTTTGTGCAGCATTTTGTTGTCCCTGTGCTGCAATTAGCTGTCTTTGCTCTACATTCTGTTGCCCCAGTGCTGTAATTTGTGCAGACAACATTTTTAACAAATCAGTCACATCTGGTGTCTTTTCACTTTTGGTTTCAACTGAATTTTCGTGTTCAAATCCTACAACCCTTTCTGTTTTTGGGGATTCAAATATATCCCGCGATTCATTAACATAGCCACTGTCTTCCGCAACATCGCTCATATTGTCTTCCTTAGTACGAGCGACATTCATAGCTTCTATCTGTTTATTGACATCGGCGTGGTAGCGTACGTAATTTAACTCGCGCACACTGCCATCTGGTGGTGTGCCGCCTGAACTACTCTCAATTGCATTCTGCTCTCGCGTATTTAGATTCATTTCTAGTTCCCTGTCCATTTTAGCTATTACTAAGTACTGATACCTTTAGTTTCCAATCTAAACTGAACTTTTACTATCCGTTCTGTCAATTAAGGTACAGGTTCGTGCCGCTGGACGTTTTATGTTCACTCGATGTTTGTAAAATGCTAACTACTTATAATTTTTTTCCGCATGTGGATGCAAATCGAACAACGTCCTGTCACGCGGCGCCACGTATAACACTCCTGTCTGCTGTTATTACTGCACCATAACCTCAATGCTAGAAACAGGTTATGACATAAAACTATTTTGTAAAAGCAATTATGGTACAAAGCAGCAGAGCAGTGTTACCCTCTGGGAGGAATTTTGTTAAGTTGACCGTGTTGTACCTAACGGAAGTGGCTTATCGGAAATGAAAGTCAGAATTACGTAAATATTTGAACAGTACCAAACAAAATTTTGCCTATCTGCACTGTTCAACTGATAAAGAAAACGGCCGCCAGCCTAACTAGGCAAGTGAATGATTAACATTCTCTTTTAAGAAAGTAGGTATAAGTAACTATAACGGACAAACACAACCTAGACTTGGCTACACGCGAGTGCAATGAACTCTGACACACATATGTTTTAAGACTGAAGCTACCCACTGGAGTAGCACAAACTATTTGCAAAATTATAACACGTACAGGAAAACACTATCACTTTCAAGGCTTACACAAACTGAGTGGTCTTTATACTGTTAATATGCACACAAGAGAGACAACACTTAGTAATCATGAACATATAATTTCCTACTATGCAGTTTTCCACTTTTACTACCGTGAGACATAAAATTAACATTTATGTAGGATACTGACTCACTTTCTGCGATTTACAACAGGCAGTAATGTGATCATTTACTAAGCAAAACTTTATAAGCCTGAGTCTTAAGAACTTTTAGTTTGAATTTGGCAACAACACATTAATAATCAGTTTTACTAGGAAAATTATTTCGGCAAGTATCAATAACTTTAACTCACTCTCTTGCCACATTAACTTTAATTTTACTCTGTCCAATAGGCATTAATTAGCAAACTGAGTTTTAACGTACTTTCAATAAGGACACTCGGTAATCACTTTTGTTCAAACGGAGAGGACCCTGAGAGGTGTTATGATGAGGAGAAAAATCAAGGTAGGTACATAAATTCAGATACACATTACCTTATATTTCAGCACAATAACACATCCATTAAGCTGATCTTTCACTGTACATCCTTACAATACGACGTTGCAATGATTGCGCAATGTGGTGGCAACTGCATGTTGGTAGGTGGAATTGCAGACAGAATTGCTGGACTCTGTCATTTCTTGGTGGCGAAGATAGGTACAAATTCCAGAATAGCCCAGCTATTTATCCATCCATCCGAGGCCTTAGAAAGAAGCAAGAAAAGCCTCTCTCGGAATCATCACAATATGCACACTTTGCCAAACAGTGCACAGTTTGGTAGCTCATATCCTATCGGTAGCTCGTCCCCGACTGACTATCAGTTCCACCTTTTCCACCTAGGCCAACCACATTTTGCGCGCGCTACACAGTTCCGTTCCCGAGGGGAACCACTACAACTTTTACATATAGAATAACTAAGAGCCCTAAGTGAAGGTCAGCAGTTTACATAACAGCAAACAAACACATTAAATAAAACAGAACATTTGCACATATTGACACTTCTACAAAAAATTATTCACACAGAATTGCAATTATATACAGTAAGTTTTGTTCCCTCCAAATGGGACAAAGTATTTACAGTACAGATACACTACTTTGCATAGAATCAAAATACAACATCAAAGTTTTAACATAGAAAAGAGTATACAATTTTGTGTTATCTATTCAATCAAAAACATTTACAGGTTCTTAACGATGTAATATTAAATGAAAAAAAACAACAAAATAGATGAGTACAGCATTAGAGCTATGGTGTTACAAAATGACACGACACGATGTCGCACGATCTCGCACGACTCAGGTTTTGCGTCCTCACCGTTTTCTCAAATGAGTCAAGACACATTTTCTGCTTGTCAAAATGTGAATGTTGCCGGTGAAAATGCACTGCAAAAAAGCATAGAGAAACAGATTCCAGACACTAATACATTATTATTGCAATTAATGCAACAAATGGGACAAAATCTTCAAAAGTTAGACACAATGGAACAAAATCTTAAAAAGTTAGACGCAATGGAACAAAATCATCAAAAGTTAGACTCATTGGAGCAAACTCTTGAACAAACACGCGAGGATTTAACTACTGAGTTACATAACATCGAATCTAAATGTCAAAAAGTCTGTAATGACGTAAAGACACAAATTTGTGAGCATTTTCAACCTATTTTTTCGCGGCATGAAAATGCATTACAGAATCACGAAGCAGCCATAAAAGAACTGCAAACCATTGTCCATGAAAATCATGAGACCTTGTCGGCTAAAATTGACTCAGTTGCATCTACCGATTCGGTTACGCAACTTGCAAAAACTCAAGAAAACTTAAAGGACACAGTAGATTCGATTTCAACACAAATGGACACTCTGAAACTTGGTTCAGAAAAACACACTGAGGAAATGTGTTCACTATCGGAGAAAGTAGCCGAACTTTCGGATCAGTTCACTGACTTATCTACGAAGGTAGATGATAATCTGAACGACACAAAACCGGTAGTCTTTAATGACACAGAAGAGTGCGAACAAATTAGGAAACTGAAACAAAATCTGAATCAAATTAATACGCAACACCAAAGAGAAATCCGCGAAGTACAAGATCAGCTGACACAGGTAATACAAGAATTACGTATTTCAGAGGATACTCGCGCCCCAATACGTGAAGAGGGATTTAGAAATACGGAAAAGCCGCAAAATAATAACACAAGGCATTTCGGAAGTTATGAAAGAAACTGGCAATGTACACCGAATTTTGAGATGGAATGGCCGACACGACCTAACAATGACCGATATGCGACTCGCTGACACGATGATTTTGACTATAAGCTGTTCATTACTACACGTAAATTCAAAACATTTAAGAATTCTGGCAACGACATTCATCCACAAGCATGGCTCCATCAATTCTCTCATTGTTTTCCTCCCAACTGGTCGTTAGAACACAGATTAGAATTTATGTGTGGCTACTTAGAGAATGAACCAGCTGTAAGAATGCGATCGGTCATTCACGATTGTCACAGTGAAGGAGATTTTTATCATGCCTTCCTCACAGCATATTGGTCTCAAGCTACACAAGACCGAGTAAAACATAGCATCATGATGATGAAACACTTTGAACAATCTGAATTTTCCAGTCTTGTCAAATATTTTGAAGACATGTTGCATAAGAATCAATATCTTTCAAACCCATACAGCCCTTCAGAACTCATCCGCATCTGCTTAATTAAATTGCCTGAACATTTAAGAAATATTATTTTGGCAGGACGTTGCAAAGACGACATTGAAGCTTTTCAGGGACTGTTACAAGAACTGGAAATTGACACTGACAATCGGGGAACGCGGGAACAGGAGCACAACAATTACAGGTCACATCTGTCACAATTCCGCGATGACAGAAATAATACACGACAAGGCTATTCTTATAACGTAAATCGCGACCAAAACAGACACCACCCGTATGACAACCTTTGGCAGAGTAGTAATAATTACAGGGAAAGATCACCTCTCCGCAGTAATGACTATCACAGAGACAATCAGAGAAACAGACTATATGGCAACCAGAACTATTATTATCACGGGAGACAGAATAACTTTAGATGCAATGGTCCAGCGCGCAGTTACGATTCAGGGAGAAATTCTCCACCACATGACCGACAAGAAAGAAACTACAGGAACTACCGACATGACGACAGACGATATAATCATAACGACAGACGTGAATTTCATCAGAACTGGCGGGATTCTAACAGAGCTGGACCCTCTCATCACGGTGAATTTGTAGAAGTTAGGTCTCCAAATCCCAATAACGGCGCGCGCCAACAAAGAGACAGACAATGACTCGCACAGCAGGCAGCCGCGTGCGCCAGCTGGCTCAGGGAAAAATAACATTGACGCTAACCTTGAGAAAAGATTTAGCATTCCTTACCGACGTATAAAACATGACAATTGCTTTTCAGTTGAAAGTCTGCGTACTAGGAAGAGTAAAGGTTTACACCACATTTCACATGTAAAACCGTTTATTGAAAGATAATCTATTTTTTACTTAGTCTTTGCCATAAAACTTTTCACTTCACGCTACTAGTACAATTTGTCACACTGAGAAACTGTTAACATGTAATAATGTTTTGAAGTTAACTACCCACCTTAGAACCTAGGAAACATTTTTAAACAGAAATTACTAATGCATTGTTATTGTGAACAGACGACACAGTGTTATTGTGTGTGTACATTCTTGCTTGTTAGTTGCTCGATTGCGTAACGACTATAAGGCTTACATACTTAGAACATATACTGCTAATGAGATTTTAATGCAACATTTTGGTTTACTTGAAAAGACATTCCTTATTTGAAGTAGTTTGTGTGAGATTAAAGATGACTTAGTATTTGGTTTCTGTGACAGCTACACGATTTTATCACGACGCTACTAATGAGTGACAATTCACAATGTTGCTTTTGCGGTGTATCTGTTTTATATCTACACAGTTTTCTGAATTCTTCTGGAAAGAAAAACATGTTTTAGTAGTAACTTTTGTGGTATAGCAACAATGAGACAGCCTTTTTCGTGGCACAACAATACGTTACAGTACAGTACTTTCTTCATCACAACAATAAGCGTAATAACTAAGATATCTATACACAAAGCATTTCACTTTTGTTTATCATGAGGTAAGTACATTGACTTCTGCAGAACTTAGCTTTCGGAGGACGATAACTACGAGACTTTCACAGAGGTTATCTTACAACATGACGCACAGTTTAGCGCTACAGTACACGTATTTGAGTGATTAATTTCGCACTTAAAACATTTTTTTTTTAAGATATTTGAAGTACAATGATACAAGGGTTTTCCGTGATATATTTCATTCCATTGCTGTAATCTGTAACACCTGAGGGTATAATTACATTAATCCTCAGGGGAGTACACGCCTACTTTGTGTACTATGAGTTTGGCAAGCACAAGGAGCCCTAGCTAATATGGTATTTGCTTATACAACTTTACACATCGGTACCATATTTCTCTAACACAGAATTACACAGCTATCTGATCATTTAACTGAGAGAGACAAACTTTTTTTTATTACATCAGTGACAGATGTTTACGTAATTATACCGTTGGATAACTTCACACTTACGAAATTGTATTTTGTCTGTACTTAGTGAACTGTTCATATTTTTTTGGAACCATTGTGATACTATGAGAGCTTTGAATGATGTATTTGGTAAGGGAGCATGATTTTAAAGTACATTTGAGGTAGATGACACTTTTGACATGAGCAGAGAATTTTTTTAGGTTTTGAAATTATTGGAGGAAGCTACGACGTTTTTGAGATTTGACTGAGGTTTTATGATGTTATTATTACGGCGATGATGTGTATTATGTTGTTGAGGTATGTTTATTATCAATGAGATGATGCTATATGAGGAATCTGATTATGCTACGTATGTTACGATGAAATATTGAAGTGTCGACGAATATGTATATGTATAATAAGGTAAGGAATAATGAATAGAAGTTAGGGACTATGGTTTGTGAAAAAGGATGTTGGAAACCGAGAAATCGTACTTTAAGGTTATGAAATATGTGTATATGCGTGAATGTATCACAATGCTGGCGAAAATTTTTTGGACGCTGTTATATTTATAGGATTTTGTTTCTACAGATTTGAAACCCAAATTCTTGACCTGTGAAATATTTTTATATGAGACTGTCACTGTAGCGGAAACTGGTGTCATAAATATTTCGGTAAGAAAGTTCAGTGACCACCTGCACGTAATGCGTCGTGGGCACCCAGCTGAGCGGCCAGGTGTGCCAGACGCCTGGAGAAAAAGCCATTATTGCGAGCCCTTTTCAGCGGCACAGGTAGGAAGAGGAGGCCATTAACCTCGCTTCTGACATTCCTTTGTAGAAAGCATCGCAAAAACGACACGGTCGAACTTGAACACATATGATTACACTGTGGAACTCTTAATTTACGATATTTACTGAAATGCCTAATGAAATGACGAGAAATATTTTACATCTGCACACCTGATTATGACAAGCATCTTTCTACGAGAATTGAGAGAATTTCTACTAACTTATGAAATGTCACATGACTATTGAATGATATTTTTATGCTTCGCTTTTCATAGTTGCTTATTTCATTTGATATCTAGTTTCGAGCTGTGTTGCAGCATTGCTTTTATAAAATAAAATGCATTTGCTAATGTGAACACTTTCTGTCAACAGATCTATTAAATAATAATTTTGTAATCCACATTCTTAAAAAAAAGGAGCACTTGGAAAGGAAAGAACAATAAGAAGGGACTAGTAACAGTAACTGCACACACAATTTTCTTTTCAAGTATATGGTAATATTTTGTTACAATAAGTTGTTGTGGTGCACCACTTTAATTACATAGTCATTAAGATGTGAATAGACATTTCCCTTATATGCATTGTTGTCTTTAGTGTACTATTTTTTTCTGCTTGATCTTTGCCATGCTTAGGTATTAATTATAGCATCTGCTGCTGCTGTTTGCCATGCATAGTGCTACTAAATTTCACTTTGTATTATTCTGTTAAGCTAGTTTTACTACTGATTTATTTTTCTTGTTTGCTGCTCATTGCCTTATATTAGTTGTAATTTATGCTGCTTGCTTTGCCTTTTGTATTTTTTATCATTGCTGTTTGTGTTAATTGTTTTCTGCTGCTGCATTGCCTCGTTCCTTAGTTTAGCATCTGAGCTCAGTAGATTTAAGTTAGCTTAAGAGGGGGTAGACTATATAAGAGAACAAGTTGTGATGAATTGGAAGAAATACATTGAAAATCTATAAGAAAATGGTTTGGCCAAAACAGTATTTTGAAAGAGGATATGAACCAAAAAAAGTAGGGTTTAGGGACAACAACCAACCGACCGACTCCTCGGAACCAATACTCCAACAACATTTAAAATAACTTGTCAATTAAAATCACACAAACTACACACAATTTCACGAACACTTACATGAAGAACCAGACAATGCTTGCGGCAAAGACTGTACAATAACAGGGACGAATCACAAGTCGGCACCCACCACCAACCCATAAGCAATCGCCGACCAGATACACGTCGTCTGGCAAGACGACCAACCGATGACCAACCAAAGTCGTAGCTACTCCAGTCATGTGTGTCGGGCGAGTCATGGCGGTCCGGACCTCACTGCTGCCGCACCGCGACTGAACTTGTACTCCGTGCCAACTCAAACACTGCCCGGTCCGAACTAACTGCTGGCACGTTCCAACTGACTGGCAGATCAGAACTAACTCCGAACACACGACAACTGGGAAGTAATAGCAGTCAGCAAAGATAATACACCAAAGCTTATATCGATAAGCGCCGCTGCGGCCGCTCACGGCCAGGCAAGGCGGCAAGTCGGTGACACCTGTAATGGAAGTTAACATAACGAGGTGGTAGTACAGTAAAAACAGGATGTCAAATGAGATAGGGCACGAAAACGAGCCACGCACGGCCCAGTGGCATTCTAAGGGTAAACAAAAGAAAATGAAAATATAAATCACTAAGGCAATTCCAGCTAAAAAAGTACTTCAATAAACTTAACAGTTTCAATTTTCACTTCGCCATCGTTATCTGATTTCTCCAACTGCGCCTTTGAGGGTTATCTGTAAATGGAGGCATTCTGCTTCGCTAGTGCCGCGAGGAAAACAACAATCCCTGAAGTAGTCTGTCTCTTCCTTCTCTCATGGCTGACAAGGCAGGAGGTTCTGCCGTAAGTGTGATGCGGCACAGAACATTAACTGCAGCTTGGCACTCCCCAACTGAATGGGGAGTTTACGAAAACACTGCGTAAATAATTTGCGAAGAGCGTACAGTATCTCGGTGTGCATTCGAGGGCATTGTGAGCATTTTGTAGGAACCACCAGTAATGAAGCTGCTCTTTCTCTCTGTCGCTAAAGATATAGGCTACGGTAATTCCTTTGAAACATGTAAGCGCATGATATTTTGCAGCAGATTCATGTGGGCAGAGGATGGTCTGAGGGTCAATCATATCACGAGTGACCCGAAGGTAACAAGCCAATATCTTCCGTGTTAGTCGCCAAACTCCGGACGACGATGTACATCGGTATCCAAGAGGTGACAATCTGGGCAATAAGGTGAGTCTTCCAGTCCAATAGCGTGAAGTCGCTGTCGTGTCGCATATTTTTTGTTGGTGAACTTCGAACGCACCGCGGACGACAGAAAGTTGTGGTGTATCGTGTTCCACACTCTTGGCCAATGATCTGTAGTGTACTTGTTTTTCACCAAATTAAGGGGAACAGCCAGGTTGGTATAAAGATCTTTCGCCTTTGGTGCACGTGTGACGGGGAGGTTCGAGCTGACATAGCTGTAATCGAGAATGAAGGTCGACACATGGGAGAGCTGTGGGGCGACGTGCGCAACCGACACCGGCGGGACGTGAGAGACTGGCATCAGAACCTGTAGTAAACGACCCGTGAGAGAGGTATGTTCACTATTCCATCGTTTCCTCATGTTGCTCATGTAAAGGGCAGCTGCTCTCGCCCTGCCGTTGACGAATCCCAGCCCCCGTTTGTGCGCTGGGAGGGTAAGAGTGTCGTATCGTACTTTAAATATCTGACCTGCGGAAACGTTGTAACTGTAGGCCGCCTGAAGCTAGCGACCTATCTGCAGCGGTAGAGGACCTGTCTGCCATGTAGAGGTTCAAGTATTCAACACGTTGTAGCTGATTCAAGTCCCGGAGCAGGTTCTGTCGCACCATTGCTCGTATGATCTGTAGTAACCGTCGATAGTTTGCTGCAGCTGTTTTGCGTACATCCTTCTTGAACGTGATCCCCAAATATCACAGATCAGAAACTGGTGGGAGGGGAGCGAGGGCTCGCTGTCCGAGACCACGCCCAATATCCAATGCCGCCGACTTATTGATGTTCAGAAGACTGCCTGTGCCCTGTCCGTATCGCTCGATCCAGGTTAGTACGCTTTGAACTTCGTCACTGGAACGAACCAGCGGTAGCAGGTCGTCAGCGTATGCTCTATAGCGAAAGGTGACGTCCCGCAGCGTGATGCCTGATAGCCGGTGGTTAAGGGCCCCGAGGAGTGGCTCGAGTGCGACTCCATAAAGGTAGGTAGAAAGGGGACAACCTTGTCGTAGAGACCTCCTAATGGGTACTGGTCCTACCGTCCTTCCATTGACTTGGACGTGTGCGTTGGCTGCGGTCCAAAGACGCCGTAAGGTGTCAATGAGATCCGAGGGAAATCCCATACGGTCCATCACTCGTTAGGAGGAAGTTATGGTGCACTCTATCAAAGGTGCGGTTGAAATCGATGGAGACGATCGCCGCTCTCAGACGACACGCAGAGGCGATCGCTATTGTCACTGCAGTCGCCAGTGGTCATGTGTATGTTGGCTTCACCCCCTGCGACGTCTGTTCTTCGGCGAGAATTATCGGCAAAGTTGTTTTAATTCGGCCCGCTATAAGCCTGGCGAAAAATTTGTAGTCGGCGTTCAGCATTGTGAGCGGCCGATAGTCGTTAACTGATCGCCCTCCGCCTGGCTTGTGTACCGGTATGAGGAGGCCTTCTACAAACACTGGCGGCACAACACAGTCTGGAGACATAAGTTCGCGGAACATTATACTTCAGCGAGGCATCATGATGTCACGGAAGGTCCGGTAGAATTCGATGGGCAATCCATCAGGCCCAGGAGACTTATTGGCCGCACCTTTCTCAAGGGCGTCTTCGACTTCTTCGAGTGAGACTTCGTCCGTTAGTGCACTCACGGTAGCCTCGTCGATAGTAAGTTAACTGTTGTAACACTTCAGTAGTGGCCTCTTCATCAGCGGTTCTTTCCTGGTAAAGATGGCGAAAATGATCCTCCACCGCCTTTACTATGGTTGCTTGGGTCGTACAGAAGCGACCGTCGTGTGTCCTGAGTTGTGTGATTAAGTGTTGGCGATGTCGGCACTTATTCGCCACAACTTGGTGCATAGTGGGATCCTCTGCGGCCATTCGATCTACGGCACCTTCTAGTCGGTGCTTCCTCAATGATAGTATGTGAGCCTTGATTCTGCTTTTGTTATGTTGCCTCTCCGGGGAAGAGGGTAAGGCGTCGAGGTCCCTGAGTGCCGCGTAGTAAAAATCGAGGATCCGTCGATGCCAAATTGAATAAGTGTCCTGCGGATTGCTGGTTCGGCGCAGAGGAGCCACCACGTGGCTGTTTTGCGAGGTGTATCGGGGGTGACGGCGCTCACAGCCAGTCCACGTTGCTTCAACTTGTCGACGGCGATCCAGGTCCTGGAGGTGAGTTATATTAAGCTTCCAAAACCCACTGCAGCTCCAGACTTGTTGGGGGCGATGTATATTGCAGATATAGGTACTACGATCTGAATAGGACTGAGGCCAGAGTTCGGCGGCCACCACTCCTTGTGTGAGGCCTTGCGACAAATATATGCGATCAAGTCGGCTGGCCGAATGACAGGTAAGATGTGTGTGGCCACAGTGACTACCGTCGACTTTTTCCCACGTGCCGCACAAGTGAAGTTCTTGGATCATCGCACCCAGTTCCGGACAGTGTATATAGTGTGGGATTTGGTCTCTGGGGTTAAATACGCAGTTAAAATCTGCGAGGAAAAGGGGTGCGTCATCCATGGAGTAGAATCTGGCGCGGTCGTGACGTCTTGTGGTACCCGACGGCGCGTAAACATTAATGAATCGGGTGTTGAGCGCCGTAAGTGCTATTCCTCGAGCAGAGGGAAGATACGTGACGTCAGGAACTTCAGTACCTTCACGCACTAATATTGCCACTCGGCTGTCTGCAGGGCCACCAGGCGTCACATATGTGGCGTAACCGTAAAAGTTCTGGAGTGCGGTCGTTTTCACTTTTTGTAGGAAAGCAAAATCAACTCCCATGGCTCGAATTATTTCTTTCAATAGTTGGATCTTGACAGGAGAACTTATCGTGCTGATATTCATTGCCGCCAGGCGGTAAGCCTGGCAACGCGTTGGTTGGGCGAGGTTATCGATGTTGGAGAGAAGCGGTCCTCCTTGTGCTGCTTATGCTGCACGATCCGGCGGCGCCTCAGCTGGCCGCGGATCGGGATTTTGTGTCTCGACGTCCTCGGCCCACGAAGCGGGCGCGGATGTCTGTTCGTGTTCCATAGGCTCGGAGTGTTTGATAGTAAGAGACAGGTCGACTTCACTGCCTGCATTAGTACCTTCCTGCTGCTCACTGTTTATGTCAAGGGGCTGATAGTCGAAAGCTGCATGTTTTTCTGTCTGTTCTGCAAGGTTGGAGTCAGTGGAAACAGCCTCAGCCTCGCGGTTGGCTTCTTGAGTGGTCAGTTGTTCTTCCACGGCGGAATGCGAACCACTGTGTTCCGACACGGTCCGACGACGGCGCTTTCGGCGTTTCGGTGATCGCTGTTTCCGTACATGGCCTTCATTGTCAGAAGACGGCACTGACTCACGCTCCGCCGGAACAAACGCTTCGGTCGGTACAATAAGGGAATCAATCGCCATCTTGCCGGCGTCAATGTCTGTCGCGTTCGGTAGCTCCAGAGTCATAGTACTATTTTCCACCACTGGCCAGGTCGGTGGGTCATCCAGGTTTTTGTCCGTGGAAAGTGATTCCTGTACCGCTGAAACGGTCGGCTGTGTCTGTTGTGTGGAGAACGTCGTGAGCGCCGCCGCGTAAGTCACGGGTAGAATAGTCTTCGTCGCTGGTGATGCAACGTCCTTCGGTGGGAGTTGTGTGATCCGACGCTGGAGGCACTCGGAACGAAGGTGACCTTCCTTGCCACATCCGGAACACGTTTTCGGCTGGCCGTCATAAATAACTATGGCCCGGCATCCTCCTATCTGTAGATAGGATGGCACGTGTCGTTGGAGATCTATGCGCACTTGGCGTACTCCATTGAGTACTGGATACGTCTTAAACTGGGTCTATTTTTCAGCCACGTGTTCGTGTACCGTGCCGTAGGGGCGGAGCGCCGCTGCAACTTCTGCCGCCGGGAGTTCAAATGGAAGTTCGAATATGCGTATAGTCCGCAGTCCCATTGCGGCATGGCCGACCTCGACGTTGCCCAGCATTTCCATCTGCGTGGCAGAAGCGGAGTTCTTGTTTCATCTCACGAAGCACCTTGTCGCGTGTAGTTTCGTTGATGAGCTTTACATAGACCGTGCTACTGACGATCGAAAAGTGAATTCCGACAATGTCGGCAGCCGGGATCTTGGCTTCCTCTTTTAAAAAGCGTTCGACTTCGAGCGCCTTTGGTCGGGTAAAGTCGTTCCGAAATGAGGATTTCACCTTTGGTCGGGTAAAGTCGTTCCGAAATGAGGATTTCAAGGTTGATCTTCTGTATAGGTGTGCCATGGTCTTGTAGCGCTACGGCGTCACGTTAGTGACGGCCGAAGAAAGCAAACAAGGCGCACGGGTCCGCACTGCTGGCGCACACACTGCACGTCTGCTTCGCTCGGCTGCGAGAGCTGGACTGGCATCTGAGCCACCGAGGGCACAGAGTACAGCGCGCCTGCAGGGACTTATCCCTTGCACGCTCCCCGTGAGACCCACAATCCCAACATGTCCACACCACTACATTCGTAGTGTCCTAATAAATATTTGCCCATCACACTTATTACTCGTGGCGGATTAATCTACAAGTCCCGTACGAGTTGGGGCATAGCGTTTGCGTTCGCACGAGAAGGTAAATGGCCGGCTAGCCGTATTTTAACTATATATGAAGGTAGTATTTGTTCCCTAAAGAACAGCCTCGGTAGCTCAGATGGATAGAGTGTCTGCCACGTAAGCAGGAGATTCAGGGATCGAGTCCCAGTCAGGACACACATTTTCAACATGTCCACAATGATGTACACTCATGCTCATAAATTAAGGATAACGCTAATACATGGTGAAACAACGCTCTGTTGGGCGGTTTGTGGGTGGCTCAGATGGACAGAGCGTCTACCATGTAAGCAGGAGATCCCGGGTTCGAGTCCCGGTTTTGGCACACATTTTCAACATATCCCCAATGATGTATATCAACGCCCGCTTGCAGCTAGGGTGTTTGTTTAGTCATTTCAATTTACTTTGTCTCTGTGCAACTCGGGGCGTGAACGCAGTTAAATTCCCTTTCATCACACCATAAATTCGTGCAGTGCAAAGCCTGACAAAAAATGGCTCTGAGCGCTATGGGACTTAACATCTGAGGTCATCAGTCCCCTAGAACTTAGAACTACTTAAACCTAACTAACCTAAGGACATCACACACATCCATGCCCGAGGTAGGATTCGAACCTTCGACCGTAGTAGCAGCGCGGTTCCGGACTGAAGCGCCTAGAACCGCACGGCCACACCGGCCGGCAAAGCCTGACACATACCACATATACCATAATAATTCTTAAAACTAATACACTTAGCAAAGAAAATACTTAATATTAAACTTTACAGCCAGTCTGCCCTATCCACTCTCAATGCTGAAGAAAAACGTGAATTTAAATCGCCGCCAAGAAACAGTGACAAAAGTGTAAATGATGTTTTTCCCCCTCATAGTTGCGTACATCATGCTTTTATATGGGACGTATTCTGTACACCTTCGAATGCGGCATCTATCATTCTGTCATGTACTTTTGTGCCTAAATGGTCATTATAGGGGCTATTCATGAGCCTATTGATTAGTTTTGACGCCGAGGAAACTTTTCTTTGTGTTTAGTTCTGCAAAATTTGAATTGGATGAGTGTGACAATGAAATGATGTACAAGGTACAATACTCTCTTAAATCTACATAGGTGAAAGAAAAAATGGTAAAGTAGTAACATCATCAAATACAGAAATGCATAACAAAATAGAGCACACAGTAGAGCATACAAAGAACAGCTAGCCTAGAAAAGAATAGAGAAAACATCAGATGATAGCATAAGTTTCAGCACAAATGTTAGTACCATTGCTTAGCGTACAGTGATAGTAATCTGGCATAGTAGAACGTCAGAAAATTTGCATATTACATGGCAACAGTAAAGCAAAATAACATCAGATACAAATGAACTTTAGGTATACAACATGGCATCAAAGATAAATGAAAAAGGTATATACACTTTATATACAAAAAGACACAAATTTTTATGATAAAAAATGGTTTGGGTTACATTGTGCAGCGGTCAGACTGCCCAAAGTGTATGACATGCTGTGCATATGCAGAAAATAAAACATCCCCCTCAGTTGGGTCTTAATACAAGTTCTTATGAAAAAAAAGTGCAAGTCCTAAGTGTACAGCAACAGAAACGACCTGCAAGATTCCTTACCGGGCATGTCGCCACATAATAAAATGCTGAATAATCAAGGATGGGTGAAAACAAGGTACCAATAGAATATGTATAAGGATGGCAGATGTATCAGGTAAGAACAATCTGTGTTGTGCCATGTTATTATGTACACTCATATGTAAACCAGAATAATCATATATTGAAGCTGGCAATCTGTAAAAATTTTTGCAAGTATCATAGTTCCTGAAAAGTGGCAAAAAATTTGTACAAAGCTGAAAAGTGTTAAAAGTATATAAATAGCATTAGTCTGATGTCTTCAGAATGCAGGCCGTCGAACTGAAGAAATAATTTGTGTCGTAAGAACTGGTGCATATCAGTAGTGTAAATAAAGTTGCTGGTTGCATAGAAATGCTGTACAATTTTTTCTGAATTTCTTGCTTCTGAAATAATCGTGCGTATAATTTCGTTCATAACCCCAGACGTATACTTGGCGATATAACTTAACCTTATTGGTATTTCAGTAATTTCTCTTTATTGCTATACGATGGAAACTGAAATTCAGTACATATCATTCAGGTGTTTCATAGCTACAATACATGCAAAAAAATGGGCAAATTCAATGTATCAATATCGAAATCGTGTATAACGTCGCAGTCTGGAAAAGAAAAATCGAATAGAAAGTAATTTATGTGATGACAGAATCTGCTATGTTGTATTTACGTAGCGCAATATAATTGATCCAACTCTGTTGTTGGCTTGGCATAATATTTTTGAGATGAATGTAGATGTAATTAGTCTTGGAAATCGATGCTTTCAAACAAATATGCTTGACAGTTTGGTGCTGGTGATACTGAACCCTGGTTATTTTAGTGTTCACGGCTTTGCTGCTGATGGCTTGGCGATTAATTTCACAGGATCTGTGCACTTCTGTTAAATCAGATTGGCACTGCGAGTAAGGGAAGTAACTTTGATGTCAGAGGGCTTGATACATGTGGAGCAGAGATTTATTTTGGTCGGCGTGGTGGAACATAGCTCTGAAGAAAGCTCTGGTGTACCGTTGTGTGGCCCGTAGGTATTGTTGACAGCACCGCTCCTGGTTTCAGGAATGACATGGCACTTACATGTTGCAGATATCACACTTTGTCTGTCCGTGGCCTCTATGCTTCCAATAGGTTGTACTACCCATTGAACTTGACCTTAAAAATTTGTAACATTCGTTAAATCTCAGCGTTATCAGAGTTATTTTCTGTTTCTATAGGATGACTGTGCGGTGTCGGTATATCGGAATCTGTGTGTTTGCTAACATTAAATAAAGGGTGAATTGAATATAAAATACATTTTATAAAATCAATCATCATTTTTAACTGCCTATTTTACGTGATTTGTAACACAAAATATTGGTATGAGAAAATTTCTACATTATAATCTAACACTTGATGGCTTTACAGAGCGCACCACAAAAACTGCCTACTGCATTCTCTTTCGCTCACAGACTGAAAAACACTCACGCTTGGCGCTCTCTCACTCCACCACTACGATCTCATACTAGAAGCAGTATCTTTGGCTATGAGGTCATGCAAAGTCAGCGGTCCACTTTATAGAGCCCATCAGAAACGTGCAACGTGTACAATACAGAAATTTCATTTTAGTTCGCATTAGTATCATTAGAATACTCGAGTGCCACATGTAAGTGTACCCCAGAAGACTCCTTCCAACCTCAACGAAAGCAAAACAAGGACAATGGAATGTAGTCTAAGTAAATCAGGTGAAGATTAGGGGTTTAGCGTAGGAAACGAGACACTTAAAAGTAGTACATGAGCTTTGCTACTTGGGCAGCGAAATAACTAATGATGGTAGAAGTAGAGAGGACATAAAATGTAGACTGGTAATGGCAAGAAAAGAGTTTCTGAAGAAGAGAACCTTGTTAACATCTAATGTAGATTCAGTGTGAGGAAGTCGCTTCTGAAACTATTTGTGTGTAGTGCAGCCATGTCTGGGAGTGAAACATGGGCGATAAACAGTTTAGACAGAAAGAGAATAGAAACATTTGAAATGTGCTATAGAAGAATGCTGAAGATTAGATGATTAGATCACGTAACTAATGAGGACTTACTGTATAGAATTAGGGAGACAAGAAGTATGTGGCATAACCTGACTAGGAAAGGGATCACCAATTTAGTACTGGAGGATAGCGGGCAGTGGAGGCAAAAATCATAGAGGGAGACCAAGAGATAAATACTATTAGTAGATTCAGAAAGATGTAGGTTGCATAGTTCAAAAATGGTTCAAATGGCTCTGAGCACTATGGGACTTAACATCTATGGTCATCAGTCCTCTAGCACTTAGAACTAGTTACACCTAACTAACCGAAGGAAATCACTCAACACCCAGTCATCACGAGGCAGAGAAAATCCCTGACCCCGCCGGGACGAACCCGGGAACCCGGGCGCGGGAAGCGAGAACGCTATCGCACGACCACGAGCTGCATAGTTATTCGGGGATGAAGAGGCTTGTGCAGTATAGAGGAGCATGGAGAGCTGCAACAAACTAGTCTTAGGACTGAAGACCACAATAACAGCAAATGCAGACAGACCAAAAAACAAAGATAATGGTGATACAGGTAGAAATGAAATGTCAGGAAACGCAAAACCTCTACCGAAAAACAAACTCTAGGAGTTGACATAAGTTTACTTCATTTATACAGGGTGGTCCATTGATCGTGACCGGGCCAAATATCTCACGAAATAAGCGTCAAACGAAAAAACTACGAAGAACGAAACTTGTCCAGCTTGAAGGGGGAAACCAGATGGCGCTATGGTTGGCCCGATAGATGGCGCTGCCATAGGTTAAACGGATATCAACTGCGGTTTTTTAAATAGGAACACCAATTTTTTGTGACATATTCGTGTAGTACGTAAAGAAATATGAATGTTTTAGTTGGACCACTTTTTTCGCTACGTGATAGATGGCGCTGTAATAGTCACATACATATGGCTCACAATTTTAGACGTACAGTTGGTAACAGGTAAGTTTTATAAATTACAACACAGAACATAGGTACGTTTGAACATTTTATTTCGGTTGTTCCAATTTGATACATTTACCTTTGCGAACTAATCATTTCTGAGAACGCATGCTGTTACAGCGTGATTACCTGTAAATACCACATTAATGCAATAAATGCTCAAAATGACGTCCGTCAACGTCAATGCATTTGGCAGTACGTGCAACGACATTCCTCTCAACAGCGAGTAGTTTGCCTTCCGTAATGTTCGCACATCCGTTGACAATGCGCTGACGCATGTCAGGCATTGTCGGTGGATCACGATAGCAAATATCCTTCAACTTTCCCCACGGAAAGAAATCCGGGGACGTCAGATCCGGTGAACGTGCGGGTCATGGTGTGGTGCTTCGACGACCAATCCACCTGTCATGAAATATGCTATTCAATACCGCTTTAACCGCACGCGAGCTGTGCCGGACATCCATCATGTTGGAAGCACATCGCCATTCTCTCATGCAGTGAAACATCTTGTAGTAACATCGGTAGAACATTACGTAGGAAATCAGCATACATTGCACCATTTAGATTGCCATCGATAAAATGGGGGCCAAATATCCTTCCTCCCATAATGCCGCACCATACATTAACCCGCCAAGGTTGCTGACGTTCCACTTGTCGCAGCCATCGTGGATATTTCGTTGCCCAATAGTGCATATTATGCCGGTTTACGTTACCGCTGTTGGTGAATGACGCTTCGTCGCTAAATAGAACGCGTGCAAAAATATCTGTCATCGTCCCGTAATTTCTCTTGTGTCCAGTGGCATAACTGTACACGACGTTCAAAGTCGTCGCCATGCAATTCCTGGCGCATAGAAATATGGTACGGGTGCAATCGATGTTGATGTAGCTTTCTCAACACCGACGTTTTTGAGATTCCCAATTCTCGCGTTATTTGTCTGCTACTGATGTGCGTATTACCCGCGACAGCAGCTAAAACACCTACTTGGGCATCATCATTTGTTGCAGGTCGTGGTTGACGTTTCACATGTCGCTGAACACTTCCTGTCTCCTTAAATAACGTTACTATCTGGCGAACGGTCCCGACACTTGGATGATGTCGTTCAGTATACCGAGCAGCATACATAGCACACTCCCGTTGGGCAATTTGATGGCAATATCCATACATCAACACGATATCGACCTTTTCCGCAATTGGTAAACGGTCCATTGTAACACGGGTGATGTATCACGAAGCAAATACCGTCCGCACTGGCGGAATGTTGCGTGATACCACGTACTTATACGTGTGTGACAATTACAGCGCCATCTATCACAAAGCGAAAAAAGTGGTTCAACTAAAACATTGATATGTCTTACCGTACTACTCGAATATGTAATAAAAGTGGGAGTTCTTGTTTAAAAAAAAACGCAGTTGATATCCGTTTGACCTATGGCAGCGCCATCTAGCCGGCCAACCATAGCGCAATCTGGTTTCCCCCTTCAAGCTAGATAACTTTCGTTCTTTGTAGTTTTTTCGTTTGACGCTTATTTCGAGAGATATTTGGCCCGGTCACTATCAGTGGACCACCCTGTATACAAGGAAATCGAAAACTTCATTTTCCTCACGCCGCGTTGCCAGGCGTAGGCTACAGCCGCTTCGTGGGAACCGCTCGTTAACGTGTCTGCCGTGAGACCCACTCGCGGTGCGATGGCCGCAGCCGCCAGCCTGCAGCTGCGCTTCAGAGGAACCGCACGTTAATCGCGCTGCCTTCAGCTGGGTGTTTTTGGTGGTGAGCGGGGCGCGACCGCAAACTGTCGGGAGCTGACGTCGCTGCAGCGCTCGCAGACGTCGAACTGGTCTCCCTGGTGCTCTGAACGCTGCGAAGATTATGGGGAGGGCAGTTAATGAAAATGGCCGTATATATCTATGTTCTCGTTAGGGTCAAACATCCCGAGCCATTGCGGTTTTGATCCGCTGCTGGTAACACTATCACCTACCCTCGGGACGGGCTCCGATACTATCAAAGAAGCTAACGACGCTGGGCGGCCTAGGAGACCCCCATCGGCCGGCCGGTGTGGCCGTGCGGTTCTAGGCGCTGCAGTCTGGAGCCGAGCGACCGATACGGTCGCAGGTTCGAATTCTGCCTCGGGCATGGATGTGTGTGATGTCCTTAGGTTAGTTAGGTTTAAGTAGTTCTAAGTTCTAGGCGACTGATGACCTCAGAAGTTAAGTCGCATAGTGCTCAGAGCCATTTGAACCATTTGAAGACCCCATCGGCACTTATGGTTTAATGTGTCCTTCGATCGCTTTCCTTGTTGCAGTTCTCGTCAATGTATCGCCTTTATCGGCCTTTCATCCATTACGATCAGCGTAATGCAGTTGCACGTTGTATGCTAGTGTGCTGTGGGTCCTAGAATTATGTCGTTAGAGGGCTTGTTAGCGTCGAATAAGGCTTGCTGGATGCTTGCAGTTACTTTAGAAATATCCTTTTAGGAAACTTTTTTACCATGAGGACATAGATCGTTGCGGAACAAGTTTTGTTTTACCTTTGGCAACGGTTTAACTACTTTGGAATACATTGTGGGAGTGCACAGTGATCAATGTGCTGCAAGTGTTGTTGTTGTGGTGGTCTTCAGTCCACTGGTTTGATGCAGCTCTCCATGCAACTCTATCCTGTGCAAGCTTCTTCATCTCCCTGTACCTACTGCAGCCTACATCCTTCTGAATCTGCTTAATGTATCCATCTCTTGGTCTCCCTCTACGATTTTTACCCTCCACGCTGCCCTCCAATGCTAAATTTGTGATCCCTTGATGCCTCAGAACATGTCCTATCAATCGGTCCCTTCTTCTAGTCAAGTTGTACTACAAACTCCTCTTCCCCCCCAATTCTATTCAATACCTCCTCATTAGTTATGTGATCTACCCAGCTCATCTTCAGCATTCTTCTGTAGTACCACATTTCGAAAGCTTCTATTCTCTTCTTGTCTAAACTATTCATCGTCCACAAATATTTACTATCAAATACAGTCTTGATCACAATTTATTTATTACGGTGACCCGTTTCGACCACTACTGTGGTCATATCAGACCAATGAGTAAGAACCTCCTTCTGGTGGTAAACCAGTCACCGTAATAAATAGTGATCAAGACTGTTTTTGATATCAAATAACGATTTAACTGACGTTCACAGCGAGAAATGGCGTCGCCACAGAATTTTAGAGTTTTTGTGCCTTTTTATTCAGGCCACGTATGAAGACCTGAAGAGATAGATCCATTCTTTCGGAAACTTTGGTATTCGAGTGGCCATGCTATTTTGGTTTTCTGCAACGCCCCTTAAAACATTTGAGACCTTGATCAGATCATTATCGATTTCATACATCTATAGGGTGGTTATAATTAATCTTGTGCTACCTAAGCCAGTATAGACGGAAAACTATGTACCGTATGGGTACCCAACTACACTCATGCTCATAAATTAGGAATAATGCTGATGTATGGTGAAAAATTGCTCTGGTGGGCCGTTTGCGGGTTTAAATCACCCCGGGGTACGACCACGTGGTGCATTTGACCTGTGGTCGTCGTACGGTGGCTCTGGCAGCGGTCCACATACGCAGAGGTGTGTTGGCGCATATCAGAGTACGGTGCAGCGAGTAAGTGTGCAGATGTTTTCAGACGTGCTAATTGTGACTGTGTGTTGAAAATGGCTCAAAGAACACATATTGATAACGTTATGAGGGGTAGAATACTAGGGCGACTGGAGGATGGTCAAACACAGCAGGTCGTAGCACAGGCCGTCCGTGTGCCACAAAATGTGATCTCAAGATTATGGCAACGATTCCAGCAGACAGGAAACGTGTCCAGGCGCTGCAGTGCGGGACGCCCACAATGTACAACACCACAAGAAGACCGATATCTCACTATCAGTCCCACAGACGGCCACGGAGTACTGCAGGTAGCCTCGCTCGGGACCCTACTTCAGCCACTGGAACAATTGTCTCCAGACACACAGTCTACAGACGACTGAAAAGATGTGGTTTATTCGCCTGGAGACCTTCAAGGCGCATTACACTGACCCCTGGTCACAGGAGAGCCCGTAAAGCCTGGTGTCTAGAACACAGTACATGGTCATTGGAACAGCGGTCCCAGGTTATGTTCGCGGACGAGTCCAGGTGTAGTCTGAACAGTGATTCTCGCCTGGTTTTCATCTGGCGCGAAAGGGACCTGTAAGGATGTGGTGGTTTGATAGTGTGGGATGGGATTATGATTGGTGCATGTACGCCTCTGCATGTCTTTGACAGAGGAACTGTAAAAGGTCAGGTGTATCGGGACGTCATTTTGCACCAGTATGTCCGCCTTTTCAGGGGTGCAGTGGGTCCCACCTTCCTCCTGATGGATGATAACACACGGCCCCACCGAGCTGCCATCGTGGAGGAGTGCCTTGAAACAGAAGATACCAGGCGAATGGTCTGGCCTGCCTGTTCTCCTGACCCAAACCCCGTCGAGCACGTCTGGGATGCTCTTAGTCGACGTATCGCTGCACGTCTTCAAACCCCTACTTCACTTCAGGATCTCGGACAGGCACTGGTGCAAGAATGGGAGGCTAAACCCCAGTATCTGCTCTACCACCTGATCCAGAGTATGGCAACCCGTTATGCGTCCTGTGTACGTGTGCATGGTGATCATATCCCATATTGATGTCGGGGGACATGAGCAGGAAACAGTGGCGTTTTGTAGCACATGTGTTTCGGGAAGATTTTCTCAACTTATCACCAATACCGTGGACTTACGTATCTGTGTCGTGTGTGTTCCCTATGTGCCTATGCTATTAGCGCCAGTTTTGTGTAGTGCCACGTTGTGTGGCACCACATTCTGCAAGTATCCTCAATTTATGAGCATGAGTGTACATAGGAATGATGTCCATACTGTGCGCTGCAGGATTTACGTTTTTAATAGTGCAGTAACCTGCCGTTAGTTGCAGGTGTTCGTACGGCAACGTAGGGCTGAGACACAAACATCAGCGAGCTTTACATTTGCAGTCAACAAGTCTCTGAACAAGGTGGTAAGACTGTTTTATCAAAACAGCAACAATACACTGAGGTAGCAATTGTCGTGGGCTAGTGATAAGCACGTATACAGATGGCGGTAGTATCGCGTTGACAAGGTATCGAAGGGCACGGAACTGACGGAGCAGTCTGTCGTAGTCAAGCGATTCATGTCAAAAAGGTTTCCGACGTGGCCGCCCGACGGGAATTAGCAGACATCGAATGAGGAATGGTAGTTGGAGCTAGAGGCATGGGACACTCAATTTCGGAAACCGTTAGGGAATTCAACATTTCGAGACGAACCTATCCGTTAGCAAAATGCGGCGAAATTTGGCTTTAGTGAGGTATGGCTACAGACGACCGACGCGAGCGTCTTTGCTAACAGGACGACATCTCCTACAGCGCCTCTCCTAGGCTCCTGACCGAATCGGCTGGACCATGGACTACCGAAAAACTGTAGCCTGGTCAGATGAGTCCCGATTTCAGTTGGTAAGAGCTAATCTTAAGGTTCGAGTGCGGCGCAGGCCCCATGAGGCCGTGGCCACAAGCTGTCAACATGGCTCAGTGCAAGCTGTGAAACTGCTTTATATAAATGAGTGCCTGTCTGTACTTATATTGCTGAATGGCTGAGAAGATGGAACTTCTACGTTATTTGATTCTGAAACAGCTGAGTAAAACTGAACGCACTGAGCCTACTTTCTCTTTACTTTTTCTTATCATGCCAACACTGACCCACAATATTCTAGCGCAACGCAATGTGACTGCTCAAAGAAATTACGATCCGACTTCAAAAAATTGATTCAAAAGAATGGCCCAGACTAAAAAGAAATGTTAACAACAACCTATACATTTCATTAAGCACTTACCTCGCAAGAATCTTCATTACGCGAACTACTGCAATACAGCGAACGTCAATACTGCCAGCTAAATAAAATATTCTAACTACTAAAGCCACTAACCACTAATAGGCAGGTGGTTAGCAAAGGAAAGATTTTGTTGCAAACCAAATAATATATTTTTTACCTTAATAATGTGACATCCAGTTCAAACCCGAATATAAATCGTAATTGACATCCAGTGCAAAGATATATAATCATGAATAATTTTCAATCTCCAAGTCGGATACTTCCAGATCGTTAGCCTACGCTAACACTTCTGGCCTCTACCCTACATCAATGCTAACTTCTCGCATTTAACATCCATCACTGCTGGCTGTTCACCTCCAAATGCCCAACAGTACTTCCACCACTGCTGGCGACTGACTTCCAACTGCGCAACACTACTGGCGACTAACTTCCAACAACGAGTCCAACCAGCCACAGAGTCTCTTACAAAGAAAGCGCAGTCAGAGATCCAATGGAAAGCGCCACACAGCGCTGCCAACACAGAAGCAGCCCACTTAGAGCTGGTGGTGGCTCCATAATGGTGTGGACTGTGTTTACATGGAATGACTTGCGCCCTCTGGTTCAACTGAACCGATAATTGTTTGGCAATGGTTATGTTCGGCTATTTGGAGACCATTTCCAATCATTTATGGACTTCAACAACGATGGAATTTTTATAGATGACATAGCTCCATGTCACACGGCCACAATTATTCGCAATTGGTTTGGAGAACATTGTAGACAATTCGAGCGAATGATCTGGCCATCCAGACCGCCTGACGTGAATCTCACTGAACATTGTGGGACATAATCGAAAGATCAGTTCATCCACAAACTCCTGCACCGTCAACGCTTTCGCAGTTATGGACGTCTGCAGAGGCAGCATAACTCAGTATTTCTCCAGAGGACTTCGAACGACTTGTTGAGTCTGTGCCACGTCGAGTTGCTGCACTACCCCGGGGAAAAGGAGGTCCAACACGGTACTGCTCTTCGGGGCTATTGATGCATTAAAAGTGATGGCTCTCGATCTTCCACCATAACCGAGTCCATCAACACGAGGTGTCAAACGTGAGGCAGCCAAGGAATTGGAAACGTGGGTTCTACTGTGGTTCATATGGCTCTGAGCACTATGGGACTTAACATCTATGGTCAACAGTCCCCTAGAACTTAGAACTACTTAAACCTAACTAACCTAAGGACGTCACACCTCATTCATCAAGAGGCAGAGAAAATCCCTGACCCCGCCGGGAATCGAACCCGGGAGGTTCTACTGTGCCAAGACTGCTTGGTAGCTACAACAGGAAAACACAATTAATTAGCAGGAGTACAAAATAAGAAAGTACACTCCTGGAAATGGAAAAAAAGAACACATTGACACCGGTGTGTCAGACCCACCATACTTGCTCCGGACACTGCGAGAAGGCTGTACAAGCAATGATCACACGCACGGCACAGCGGACACACCAGGAACCGCGGTGTTGGCCGTCGAATGGCGCTAGCTGCGCAGCATTTGTGCACCGCCGCCGTCAGTGTCAGCCAGTTTGCCGTGGCATACGGAGCTCCATCGCAGTCTTTAACACTGGTAGCATGCCGCGACAGCGTGGACGTGAACCGTATGTGCAGTTGACGGACTTTGAGCGAGGGCGTATAGTGGGCATGCGGGAGGCCGGGTGGACGTACCGCCGAATTGCTCAACACGTGGGGCGTGAGGTCTCCACAGTACATCGATGTTGTCGCCAGTGGTCGGCGGAAGGTGCACGTGCCCGTCGACCTGGGACCGGACCGCAGCGACGCACGGATGCACGCCAAGACCGTAGGATCCTACGTAGTGCCGTAGGGGACCGCACCGCCACTTGCCAGCAAATTAGGGACACTGTTGCTCCTGGGGTATCGGCGAGGACCATTCGCAACCGTCTCCATGAAGCTGGGCTACGGTCCCGCACACCGTTAGGCCGTCTTCCGCTCACGCCCCAACATCGTGCAGCCCGCCTCCAGTGGTGTCGCGACAGGCGTGAATGGAGGGACGAATGGAGACGTGTCGTCTTCAGCGATGAGAGTCGCTTCTGCCTTGGTGCCAATGATGGTCGTATGAGTGTTTGGCGCCGTGCAGGTGAGCGCCACAATCAGGACTGCATACGACCGAGGCACACAGGGCCAACACCCAGCATCATGGTGTGGGGAGCGATCTCCTACACTGGCCGTACACCACTGGTGATCGTCGAGGGGACATTGAATAGTGCACGGTACATCCAAACCGTCATCGAACCCATCGTTCTACCATTCCTAGACCGGCAAGGGAACTTGCTGTTCCAACAGGACAATGCACGTCCGCATGTATCCCGTGCCACCCAACGTGCTCTAGAAGGTGTAAGTCAACTACCCTGGCCAGCAAGATCTCCGGATCTGTCCCCCATTGAGCATGTTTGGGACTGGATGAAGCGTCGTCTCACGCGGTCTGCACGTCCAGCACGAACGCTGGTCCAACTGAGGCGTCAGGTGGAAATGGCATGGCAAGCCGTTCCACAGGACTACATCCAGCATCCCTACGATCGTCTCCATGGGAGAATAGCAGCCTGCATTGCTGCGAAAGGTGGATATACACTGTACTAGTGCCGACATTGTGCATGCTCTGTTGCCTGTGTCTATGTGCCTGTGGTTCTGTCAGTGTGATCATGTGATGTATCTGACCCCAGGAATGTGTCAATAAAGTTTCCCCTTCCTGGGACAATGAATTCACGGTGTTCTTATTTCAATTTCCAGGAGTGTATTTATTACTTAACTTTGCTGTAGTCCATGATCAGTTGGTTGAGAATTATAGAAGACGCGACTAGACTAAGTGTCCGAAGAATGACATAATTTACAAGTCACAAATCTTGCAGTGACGAATGATTCTCTGGTAATCTTGAATGTCGAATCCGGTAAATTTGAAGACTAACCTGGAACTGGGCTGCAAAGACTTGATGGCAGCAATGACTGAGCTGCAGACGATGAATAACATCGGCGCTGGCTGACCACTGAGCGCGGCTACGAACTGCAGACTGGCACGACTGCACTGCACTCCTGCTACACATGAAATGGCCTAGCGGCGCCTTGCGGCGACCATAAGTACTGCGACTGGCTGTGTACTCTTTGGCTAGCACAGCCGTTCTTCGGTTTATTGAGAGAATCGCATCCGGCGGATCGATGTCTCAGGCGGCAGTGTGGTCGTATGACTGACGACATCACAAAAAGAATACGGAGGGTTCCTCATTTCGCAAACGGGTTGAAGAAGATGATTCGGAATTTCGAATTACTCCAGACTGCGTGGCCGCCAAGATTACTAGATTTGAACCCGGGCGATTTGTAGCTGTGGGGTTACCTGAAGCACGGGGTTTATCAAAGAGACACTAACACAAGTTGGAGGTTGGAGATGAGCATAGCCAGTTGGCTAGTCAACATCCCACCTGAAACGTTTCGGGTAGCAGAAGAGCAGTCTCAATTGTAGTTCGAGGCTGTTGTGGATGCAAATGGTCGTCATACATTTGTAACCTGGAACGTAAGCAAGGTATGCAATTAACAAACGTTAGTCTGTCATGTGGAAATTGTAATGTATTTCTTTCAATAGTTTTCCGTTATCTATCTCCCCTATGTGCTTTCAAAAATTTGGACGAAATTTCGTTGTCCTACGATCACTCATTACGCAGGGGCCCTTTCAAATAGGGAAAGTCTGATTATGACGACGCTGTACATCTACGACCGCAGACCACCTTAGTGTGTGCGGTGGACTGTCGTTCTGGTACCACGATCGTTCCATTTGTGGGTGGTGGGTGGGTAAATGCACTCTCAGTAGGTTACCCTATATGAGCTCCAATATCTCTGAGTTTACCGTCGTGAACATTTCGCGAGACGTATGCGGCAGAAACTTATTCGCTGCCCGACTCTTTCAGGAACTTAAGCCTGCGGATTTATAACTTCCTAGCGATTCACAGCGCCTCTCTTGTAGCGTCTGCGACTGGAATTTGTTAAGCATCTTTTCCACGTGTCAGTCACGTTATTCTGTTTGTAGTACTCATAAATAAAATCTTCTATATCAATATCAATGACACGAAGCAAAAAGGAAAGCTCTATGCCCAAACAGTAAGGGCATCAACTTTTGAAACTTACAGTACAAATAGTGCAATATAAATTGACGTTAGTCGTCCTCATCAGATAAATCTTATTTCTTCATTCTTACTTTTTTGCAAAATTCTAAGGTCACTCTGGTTAGATCACTCTGAAATCTGGTTTCACACGACAGAGCGGATCAGGTTATGGTTTTGGAGGGGGCCGTAATCAGTTACTGTTAGTTGCACAAAACACACAGACCTATATTTTCCTAAGAACCACTTAATTACACATCGCCTTAAAAGGACCAAATTAAAACAATACGGCTAAGGCCTAGTTAAGAAAACTTGCGATACCTCCTGGGCTGAAGGCCCAAAACCAACCAAAGACAAGAACGGCTGAAAGCCTGAACACAAGTTATTAAAATTGGTTAAAATGGTTCAAATGGCTCTGAGCACTATGGGACTCAACATCTTAGGTCATAAGTCCCCTAGAACTTAGAACTACTTAAACCTAACTAACCTAAGGACATCACAAACATCCATGCCCGAGGCAGGATTCGAACCTGCGACCGTAGCAGTCCCGCGGTTCCGGACTGCAGCACCAGAACCGCTAGACCACCGCGGCCGGCTATTAAAATTGCTTTAAAGAATATACGCAGTTGAAGGGCTTACTTAAAAATATTTCATGTGAACACTCTGCTGAAGGCCACACACAAGACATTGAACAACCTAGGACTTAGGGCTTGGATAACAAGAATTTCCAATAGAACAAACTCTCAAAATTTTAGTTATTAAACCATCAGTCTTCGAACTTTAATTTAAGTCAGCTGAAGGCCTTATCTTAAAAATATTTCAAGTAAAAGCTCGGCTGAAGTCCACGCACAGTACATCAGACTAAAATAAAAATCACAATCTAAAACCAATAGAACAGTGGTACTGAGAAGTGTTCCGAGGGTCGGACAGAGAAGGTAGCTCTGACATATGGTGATGTCAGACAGGCAGCCAAGAGTAAGGTTAAATAATTGGATGGCAACCTGACCCAGGGATGGGTGAAGGACCGACCAACGGTACGACAACGGAAAATATCAGCCGAGGACGAAGATACCAGCCACACTACGTCTTTAAAATTGGCGTCTAAAAACAGCCAAGGCACAATAACCACTCTTAATAAAAAAAACGAACAAACAACTAAAAGGCTGTCGAACTACACGCTGTGCTGGACAGCATCAACACGGCGAGGAAACACACACTGCCGGAAAACCACGCTAACGACCAGGGCAGGTAACTGGGGCGTTAATGGCCACAAGGCAGAAAATACCGCTCGTGCACTTCACTGATAAGTCTCAACCAATTTAACTGTTAAAGACCACACGGGAAGACAGCTGCAAAATTTCGCCGACTCCAACACACCATACGTTGCTGCTAGCCGGAACTGCCCAGGAAGCAACAACCGGCAATGAACTAAGAGATGTCACAGCAGTTGAGGTTTCATGACAGGTTAACTGATCACTCAACTTCAGTGTTCAGTCTCTGTGGGCAACGAAGTTTGTAGCTCTCGCAGCTAGCGCCTCACAATCTGACCACGTGTGCAAGCCGCCAGCAGTCCCGGACTGACTTTCGCAGCGCAGACTTCCTCGCTGCCCTGTCCCAACCTACCGACTACCACACACACCACAACACGGGGAATGTTGCGGTCACAGCAAAGATGGTACAGCAGTACTAGTATCAATAAGCGCTGCTGCTGCCACTCACGGAGGCAAGTCAGCAACTCGTTATGGTAGTAACTCAGCGAGAAATAAGACGCCACTCGATTGCGACAAAATGTCAAAGAACAAACGAGCCAGCCACGGTTCACAGTCCTTCTACTCGGCAGCAGTGAAATATCATGCTCAAAACTAGAAAGCACACATTTATAAAGGAATTAAGTTTCCCGCAAACTGGAAAGAGCTGAATGACTACTGAACTGAGATCGAAACAGGAAGTGACGTAGGAAGCAACCTTGCAATTCAGTATCAGAATTAGCAGTACTCTAGGAGCGACTGAGCAGTACTGCTGCACGGTGGCAGCTGTCAGTGTGAGCCAGGGCGATACTTGGCTGCTGGAGCGCTGGTTATTTTTCGTGTTTTGCGGTGATACGTGAATTCCTTAATCGTACCACACTTACACCATACCTTAAATACCATAAAAGAGGAAGCGGTATGGAATCATGGTTAGTAGTCACAATTTATAATTAAGACAGTTTATTGACATTACCCCTTTAAAAAAATTGACATTTACAGATTGTGGACGAGCCACTAGATAAAGCTTTGCAAATACAGTTAGAAACCCAACGTACTCAGTACTCTGACAAACAATTCCAAATTAAGAAAAGGGGGTTACTGACAAACTTGAGAAAATCAAACTCCCATATAGTACTTTCCTCAAAATAGATATAATGAAACAATTACAGGTAAAGGATCACTTAATAACACTTGAAAACTAGTGCCAAGATAAGACACCATTATATGATAGAACCATTAAAATAAAAAACTACAACAGACACACTGATCTTTAAAAAATAAATGTTCACGTGCTCAGACGTGTTAAAAAAAA
Source organism: Schistocerca nitens (assembly GCF_023898315.1). NCBI lineage: Eukaryota > Metazoa > Arthropoda > Insecta > Orthoptera > Acrididae > Schistocerca > Schistocerca nitens. The sequence goes on from NC_064621.1 coordinate 52,861,867, forward strand.
TTACTAGAAAAAGATGCACAAGGAACTCAGCAGATGTAATTCAGTTTACGGTTTAACCAGTTGCCAGTCCCTATTATCTAAGAAAACAATTTCATATACAAACAGGTTACATACAATATCAGCTTAACCCGCCTTGACGGAAGGAAGCTAAATACTGAACTTTGAAAGGGGATATATGAACAACTCCAGTAGTGACCAGGTTGTTAAACACTGCCAGGCCTAGACCTAGGATGACATTTCACTCCCCGACAAGGCGCTGGCACAACACACAAGACATTGCAAAAAACATAGAAACACTCGGCAGAACCTTTGACTCATACATGGACATTTGTATTAATAGAGTGCAGGCTTTAAAAACGGCAACATAAAATCACAAAGCACTAGTAAAACTTCTGAGAAAATTTTCAAATAACGGCCACCGTTTAACTAGGCCAGCTGAACTCTTCCACACAATCTTAATGTTCGACTATGAAAGTCTCACCATAATAATAAAGTTTAAAGTTCCTGAGTGAACAAACAATTACGACGACTTGTTCCATATCAGGTACACAGTACGAGGGAACGGGTTCCACAGATTCACCAGTCCCCTGCATATTTTGTTCCCAGCGAAGTCACAGAACTTGTATCTCCAAGTTGCTGTCGCCAAAACGCCCAACCAATTTCACCCCACAACGTGTAACGGTCATCGCGCTCGTTCGGCAGCCGTTGACACTCGTTTCGCCTGCCAAGCCACAAGATAAGACACGCGAAAAGCAAAGATAGCTTACTCAACCACAATCGATCTCAACGATACCTGAACAAAATAAGACTCTCATCAGCTCGCCAGGGCTCAGCAGTCCCTGTTAACACAAATCAATAAAACGAATATTGCTTTAGACTAATTTCGGACTGCTCTATCGAATGGACACGTAAATTTCAGGTTTATAAATAATTTTGTTGGTAAACGGAAACAAACCGACGCTCTTCGTCGACACTGGACCATGCATGAATGATGTAGTGCGTACCATTTGTGTGGACTGGCTTCTCTACACATTACAGGAAAGAAATTACATATATCTACCGAAACACAAACACACACGCTCGCACGCAGCACACACACACACACACACAAATGGTTCAAATGGCTCTGAGCACTATGGGACTTAACTACTGAGGTCATAAGTCCCCTAGACCTTAGAACTACTTAAACCTAACTAACCTAAGGACATCACACACATCCATGCCCGAAGCAGGATTCGAACCTGCAACCGTAGCGGTCTCGCGGTTCCAGACTGTAGCGCCTAGAACCGCACGGCCACTCCGGCCGGCACACACACACACACACACACACACACACACACACACACACACACAAAAATAGGCTTGACGACTCTTACGACTGACAGCATATACGTAACACCGAGTACTGCAGAACATACATCTAATAACTGGTATGACAGCCAGAATGTTGAGTGCAAGCACGCAAACGTGCATGCATGGTGCTCTACAGGTTGTGATGACCTCAACCCACAGGAAAAATATTTATCAAAATCTGAACTGTGAAGTCATCCAAAATTCTAGTTGGAAAACAACACTCTTTGTTATACTTCTCAATTGGTCACGATCCCACTTTGTTTATGAACTGAAAACTCTAATATTCACGAGAAACTGCTCTGAAATTAACCTGAACCAACAAAATTGTGTATATATTCTCTGAAACTTCAAAGACATCTAAGACAATCTCTCAAAGGAATTAGAAAAAGTGAATCACACACAATACTGTTAATAATTGCATGAACGCTGGGGGGGGGGGCGTTCACCATACATCTACCCACTTTTGAGTATAACCAGTGTCTCTTAATACTACGACTCGTATAATACAATATCAAAAACTTTTATTACTGGGTAAACAGTCCCTATGTGATTTGACAGCTGACATTTATAATTCATGCTCACGTCAGGAAACGCACCAATACGGGAATAGCAGCTTTTACGTTATTGGTCAGAACGCAACCAATTATGGCGGTCGCCGTAATTTTCGAGTGACACCATATTTCGTGACAAAATATTCTTATTAGTCACTGTCATATATCTAGTCTCATAACAATACATAAAACTACATAAAATAACTACAATAATTTTGACATGCAAGGAGAATTAGTTCTAATGAGAGGAAGAAGTTTATATTTACTGGTGTTTCAACAATGACTACTAGGCAACTTTTAATTCACTGATTGTAATTTTATTTTCGTTAGCAGAAAGCAAACATAAAGTAAACAAAGAATTTATTTGAATAGAGTCTGTAATTCTTATACTTTTAATAGAGAAAGAAAGTTTCTAGGTCAGGGGATAGCGTTCGGCGAAATCCCTTAACTTTTTGTTGCATACGAAGCGTTGCGTTGGGCAGCACGATGTCGGCGGGTTACGATGATGAGAGCAGGATACGGACAGTTCCGCTGGTTAATCTTCTCCGGCGAAACGCAAATAAAGTTCCGGCACAGCTGTATCATTAACCCCGTGGTGATTAGCAAACCACAAGACGCCAGTATACGACCGCTTTTGACATGTCTACCCTTTCAAAGTACATTACGTAGACATCGCTCGTTTTTACACTTTATGCTCTGTCCGTGACGCTATCGTCCATAATTACACGCTTCGTCACATTCATATAGTCTTAGCCACAAATACACAGTTCATAGAATTGTTCGTGTGAGTGAAGAACATCGTAAACAATGTCCACTCTGTTCTCGCATTTCAAACTTCGACAACGTCACTGAAAGTCATTTATATTGCACAGGCTTGATAGAATGTGATAGACAACACTTCCGCCGCCCAAAACCAATACCAGCAAAGTTCATTCGCATAAAAGCACTGTTCGTGTCGGCCACAACAAAGTATTGTTAGCGGCACTTTCACAGTCCGGTTTATTTGCTCTTGAAGTTCGCTGGCGATGGCATTACATACCGCAGTGGTAAAGAGAATTAACAATCTGATAGTTCGGTATCACTGTCCATACAATTACGTATGCTTTTCATAAAACACAGTACTATTTTTCCGCGCACGCATCACAGACACACCATCCACCATCCCCTCTACTACACAACCTTTCGACTATCGATATCACTATCGCTAACCCTTGTCTATAGATGTTATATCGTTATCGTGAATTACATAAATCTTTATAAATGTTATTGACTGCAATTTTCACAATTAATAATATTCCAAAAGAGAACTTTACAAACTTTACCACAGGTACAAAGCAAGAAACATATTTATCAATTGGCAAACGAAATAACCACAATTACATCTTTACATTTAAAAACCACAGTAGAATGTTACATAAGCACAATTAGAAATGCCCATATGAACAAAAGAAAAAGAATAGAAATCTAAAGAAAATCACGAAAAAAAATTTTGTATGCGTAATCAGCAATGCCTGCACAAGACGCCGGTCGTCAGTTTTTTGGGATGGAGTTCCATGCGTATTGCACCTGGTCAGGCAGTACAGTGACTGTTAACGCTGGTTGTGGATGACGCTGGAGTTGTCCGAAGACGTCAATACGCGCTCGGCTGGAAGCAGATCTAGTGATCTATCACGCCAGATCTCTGTATAGCATAACAGCGGTATGTGGGGAAGCGTTATCATGTTGGAAAACATTCCCTGGTATGTTGTTCGTGAATGGCAGTACAACAGGTTGAAACATCGGCACACAAATTTGCCGTCAGCGTGCGTGGGAGAAAGCTCCTGCTGTCATTCGAAATCGAACCCCAGACCGTAATTCCACGCGTAGCTCTGGTACGTCTAGCTCGCAGAGAGGTTGGTTACAGGCCCTCAGCTGGTCCCCTTCTAACCAACGCACGCCCATCACCTCCACCGGGGTAGTATCACCTTTCATCAGAAAAAACAACAGACACCCACCCTGCAATCGAGTGAGCTCTCGCTTGACACCATTGAAGTCGCAAATGGCGGTGTGGGCTCAGTGGAATCCACGCTACCGAGCGCCTGGCTCGGAGCTGTCGTCGAAGTAACCGATTTGTAACAGTTCGTTGTGCCACTGTGTTGCCAGCTGCTGCTCAAACTACTGCTGCAGATGAAGGACGAAGCGACAGAGTCATATACCTCTAGGTAGTACCACGTGGCTCTCTGGAGCACGAGTTTTTTGCGACCGTAGATTCTCCACCACTGCCAACAGCCATGTACAGTCACTACATTCCTGCCAAGTCTCTCTGTAATATTGCAGAAGGAATATCCAGCCTCTCGTAGCCCGTTTGCACGACCTCGTTCAGTGAGGAGGTAATAATGGCGTCTTTGTCACCTTAAAAGAAACCTTGACTAACATCAACTCACCACGTCCAGCCTCAATGGTAAGTAACCCTCGCGGCCATTACAGCGTGTCTTTAAAGCAGACTTGCTTTGCATCGTCATATTGGTGGTACAAGAATCAATCTTATGCAGCAGGTACGAAATTTGAACAGATATCGTCTTTCAGATGTAGAAACACAGCTACCAACTTTCGTTTGTGTCGCACAACCTCTTATTGGTGTTGTGACTTTTTTCGCTTAGTATATATAAAACTTATTGCTTAAGAAAGCAAACTCGTTTTTTACCTGAGGTAACTACCACCTTTGTCACGGCCCAACCACCGTCGACTCTCCTAAAGTGGGTAGTGAAGCAACGTCGTGCTTCATGTGGATGTGGAATGACGGTGCATACCCTACATTATTCAACTTGCGTTAGCAGAGGTATGGAGTGTCTATTTGTGCTTGTTGAAATTGGCTTCCCGCTGTGTGAATCTAGCCCAAGGTTTAAGCAAACGTAGCTAGTATCAGTCCAACAGATCACCAACTTACAGAGAGGACTGGTTTCCGATTGTATCCTGAAGAACATGCTCCACACGGGAAGAGATTTCTGGAGGTCACCTGCACCCTATTCAATACACTCATTTGGTTGTTCGCCCACATCAGTATCCTCTAACCGACTACCCAACCCGTGTTTTTGTGTTGATTTTGTAATCACTGGAATAAAATCACAAAACAACCTCTGGACTACCTGGCAACACAGTAGGATGCGGAAATTACTGCTTGAAGTATTGCCCTCTACTTGTGATTTAGTGTTGATGTATGTACACTGCTGGCCACCGTAAATGCAACACCAAGAAAGACAAGAGGTAGCACAACAAGATTTATTTTGTAGATAACATGTTGACCAAGTATCAAATGATTACGTTTACAGACGTCTGTGTCATGTGGTTCCTGCCAGAATCAGTATCCTCTAACCGACTACCCAACGCGTGTTTTTGTGTTGATTTTGTAATCACTGGAATAAAATCACAAAACAACCTCTGGACTACCTGGCAACACAGTAGGATGCGGAAATTACTGCTTGAAGAATTGCCCTCTACTTGTGATTTAGTGTTTGTTGGAGATCACCGCTGCCACACGTCTCGGCATTGAGTCAAAGAGACGTTGGATGTGTTCCTGGGGTACAGCAGCCCAAGCAGCTTCCACACGTTGCCAAAGATCATCTGGTGTGGCAGCTGGGGATGTAATCTGGGTCACTCGTTGAGCAACCATGGACCACATGTTTTCTATCGGCGAAAGATCCGGAGAGCGAGCCGGCCAGGGAAGCAATTCAATCTGGTTATTGACGAAGAACCTTTGGACAATGCGTGCCACGTGTGGTCGCGCGTTATCCTGTTGAAATATGGCTGTGGCCGAGCCCTGAAGGTAAGGAAGGACAACTGGCTCCAGTACCTCGGATATATAGCGCCGGCTATTTAAAGTACCGGCAATGCGTACTAGAGGCGTGCGAGAGTAATATCCAATACCGCCCCATACCATAATACCCGGTGCAAGACCAGTGTGGCGGTGCATGATGCAGCTGTCCAGCATCCTCTCTCCACGGTGTCTCCACACTCGAATCCGACCATTGTGGTGCTGCAGACAGAAGCGTGCCTCGTCAGTAAAGACAACGTCATTCCATTCTGCCGTCCACATCCGTCTGTCATCACACCATTGGCGACGGAGACGTCTGTGGTTCTGTGTCAATGGTAGACGAAGCAATGGACGTCTTGCGGACAGACCACTCTGCTGTAAACGGCGTCGAATGGTACGCGCAGACACTGGATGATGCGTTCCAGACGCAATGTGCTGTGCTATGGTTCGGGATGTCACTGAGCGATCCGTCACTGCCACGCGCACAATTTGCCTATCAGCACGTGCAGTGGTGCACCGAGGTGAATGCGATCGACCACGTCGGTCCGTCGTACCCTCCTGCATCCAACGGTCACATATCCTCATTACAGTTGTTTGGTTTCGTCCAACACGACTAGCGATTTCTCTGTATGATAATCCACAATCTCGGTAAGCCACTATCCTTCCTCTGTCGAACTCGGATACTTGATCAAAAGATGTTCGCTGTTGTCTACGAGGCATAACTGATCGTCTAGTGAAACAACCACAAGGTAAACACACGTGCCGAACGTACACTCGTCGAAATCGCCAAGGCTTAAATGGCGCTATGAGGTGGCGCCACAGGCGCGCGTGATGTGCGTCTGCGCTGACATTCTAATCAGTTGCATATCTCATCGCTGCAAACCCATGGTGTAAATTTCACTCGATTCGGATGCTTCCTTCAGGGTGTTGCATTTACGGTGGCCAGCAGTGTACTTATGTCTCAAAGATAACTAACGCTCACGACCGTTTCAGCTACACTGGCATACGCTTCTCCTTTTCTTCTTTTATTTTATTATTTTATTATTTAGAGTCAACCATTATTTTGTGTTTCACGTGAAACGTGGTGGTAGTGAAGGGAAGGCAGCAACGGTTACGATTGCGGACGGTGCGTAATCAGTTACTATTGGTTGCCTTTTACAATTACACACAATTTATTTTAAACCAGTAATTCCAGACTCAACAATAAATAAAATGTATCACACGTTATTGATGAAGGAATAAACAACAGTGTATATAATAGTGTTTTCAGTGAGCTACAATTTAGCAAATTACTATTAAATACAGATACAACAGACAATGTTTCAAAAGCAAAAGACTATGATCTGGGCAGAAGGCCTTATGCGCCAGGAATGGCAATAAATTAAGAATTGTTTAAAACTCGCTAAAACTTACAAATTACAGGTATTGAAATATTAAAGGCAAGTCACATGACCTAAATCACGGCTGAAGGCCTTACACGCCAGGAACGGCAATAATATAGAAAAAATTTGAAACCTGCTGTAAAACAGCAAATGAAATAACAAAAGTTAATTAAAAAACAAGCATCTGATCCAGACGGTGCTCCAGAAATCGACCTCTGAGAAGGTCCGGCAACAAACACCTTCGCGAGCGATGATATAGGCAGCCAAGAGTTGCATTCACTTCACAAGATGGTAACTCAGACTAGCGGCAGTCTAAAACATGACTAATGATAATCTTGCTGAAGCTACCTGATGTCCGAAAAACCAAATGGAACGATGGAACAATACGCCAAAGCCGGAACCGGCGGTCTGCACTACGTCCTCAGAACGAGAAAGGAATCTCTACCACCAGAGTAGAAGAATCAACAACCGGCCTACAATCGAGAAAGCTGTCAAAACCACACGCCTTACCGGACAGCAGCGGCAAGGCAGGGAAACGTTCACTGCCGTTACATACATTAACCCCCAGGACAGGTAACTGGGGCGTTAGGGGCCACCAGGCAGGAAAAGTTACCGCTGGTAGAACTTAACGAATTGTAACAACTTGAAGGCAGTAAATAGTAATAAGAAGTCGAGGAAAGCTAATCAGATCCGCCTTCCCCAAGCAGTCCACTCGCTGCTCTTCGCCTCGGTGATACTACGAGCAGCAACACGAACCCAAGTCACTGGAGAATCGCGAGATATCACAGTGGTGGAGGTTTCTCTGCTTGGGTTGAAGTGCACTCATCTTAAAGCTTGCTGGGTCCGGTTTACGACGAGGTCGTGCACCCTCGTGACGACAGCCCTTCCATCCGGCAGTGCGTGCGCGCCGCCAGTCGTCCCGTCATGTTCTGGCACTGCGCGAACCTGGCTGCTCCTGAGTACCCAACCGAACTGGCCCACTCACGCGACCCGGAAAACAACGACGTCACCCCAAAGATAGGGCAACAGTTACTACATATCGATAACAGCCGCTGCTGCCACTAGCGGACAGGCAACGCTTGCGAAACCGAGTGGCGCCAGTCAACACGAGAAGAGGAGAAACAAACGGAACCGTGCCAACTAATCGATACCGTCTGGACTGCAACAGAGGGCGGAAACCTACAAACAGCAGCAACGCGAGCCACAGCACGGCTCGAATCCCTGTCTGACCACCATGATTTAGCTTTTCCATTGTTTTCTTAAATAGATTTTTTGCCATTTGTCGTCTGTTAAGACCTCTTTTTCGCAGGAACGGGCAGAGGTATGAAGTAGAAATTTATGCCAAATACAGAAGTCTACGGTCCCTTGGGGATGTAAAGAATTTAAGCTTCCAAGTCAGTGAAGTCAAAAGATACGGCCGTGTATGGTACATACTTCGACACTCGAAAACTCACATAGCAGGTCCTATTGATGGAGAGTGTTTGGTCATACTGGTCGTGGCCGCACTCTGCTATCGGCGGCGGTCCCGCGCGGACCCCTTTTGCTCGCCCGCTGTCAGTGTGAGCGCTTATTGCAACTTCCTGCTGTGGTGTTTGTGTTTGCGGGGGTATCGGAAGATGCAAGTATGAGTCAGCTCAATAGAGCAGACACCTTGAAATCCACCTTGTATCGGTACTTTGTTAAACCGACTCTTATGAATATTGAATCTTTTGGTGAAGAATCTGTGAATATAGGTTGTAATGATTTAGTTGGTATCTGCTTCTCTATCCTGAGAATTGATGTGTATGTCAGACTGATAAATGCCGATCTTTGGGATAAAATTGTCGACTCTAGTGGTGGAACCTTTAGATTTAAGCATTCTGAGGGGAAACATTAGTGAGGTTTCTGTTACCCACGCCTGTCTCGGTCTAAGAACACTAAGGACATTCGAACCACCCTTCGAAGTTTCGAGTAAGTAAATAAATGCAGTAGTCTCGGGTTATGGGAAAGCGTTCAGTAATTTTCTAAAAAAAATAGCTCGTCTGGTCACGTGCGGGCCCAATTTATACAACGGCTCGTGGCGCATGTGTCGACCTACGGCTATGTTCTCCACACCGATAACGTACGTTGAGGCTGTCACTGGACTCCCACCCGCCTCCCCCGTTCTGGTCACTTCTCAGGCTGGTAATGCTACTGATAATGATATTCCAACAGAAGTCGCTGAAGTATCGAAGGTCACTCATGCCGCACCGCCACCAACCGAGCATTCCACGGAAGCGCTAAGCGAACCAGTTCCAAACAGTATTCCGAAATCGGATGCATCCTCTGCTGACGGGAACGTCATATTGCAGCAGGAAATTCCACGAGCTCACCGAAAAGCCACTCCCCCAGAAAATACAAAAAACTGCGGATCGAACATCAAGCTGCTGAGTAAATTGGTCCACTGACGCACGAAAATGACCAACAAGTAATCCACATGTTAAATGAAAGTTCAAAGGAATTTTGCAATGGTACTCAGCCTGAACCTGTTCATACACCAGCCGCTGATAGTGCACTCATCCCCGCGGAAGCAAAACAAGTGCAGTTCCCCACAAACGTACCGCAGAAATCCGCCGTACAACCGCGACTGACATGTTCAGATCTCCGTTTGTGAAGAACTGGGCGGACAAGACCACGGAAGGTGAGGAAGTGAGGGAAACACCTTTAACTTACAGGGGAGCACTGCCAGTCTCCGCTCACGAATGGTTGTCTCACCCGGGTCAAGTAGCAGAAGGCGGATGTGGTGTGAGACTTCTTGACTGGTCTCCTACTCACTGCTTGTGATGCACGAGTTGCATTTATGAAAAGTAGTGCATTACGAACCCGTCTCAAGCCTACAGAGTTGCAGCTTAGAACGTCAACACCATACAGACAGAAGCCAACAAGCAGTTTGTCAATAGAAAAAGACATAACACGACAACAAAATAACGAATTCTCCTTCAACAATTTTTCTCACACGGTAATTTTTCCTTATTTATTTATTTTTTCAATGAAACAGAAACCTACTCTGAAATTCCTAACTCAGAACCTGATTTTGTATTGAAGCAATGTCGGAGGAAAACATTATACTCACGACAAAAGACGTCGTACTTTATTCCGTGTGTCAAAACTTCTGTTAACCAGAAGAAATGACTATCCTTATTTCCTCTGTTCTGCGATACATTCATCGTCACCTGAAACGTACAAAATGGCAGCATGGAGTTTCCGGTGAGTGAAGTGCTCGGAAATAATAGAAGACAAACTTGGCAAACAAACCTCATAAAACTGATGCACTGGATTACTAATAAATCGGGAAACGAATCGTCGCCAAGAACTTCGAAGCCGTCTTTTACCTGAGACAATTCCTGCACGCAAATGGCCGAAGTGGCATCCAAAACGTAGACTTGCACTAGGGCACTTAGCACAGCGAATTGTTATTATTATTATTGTCTATAAACACAATAAAGTTGGTATGGAGTACTAATCACACTTGTCCAGTTTTTTTGGGTAATCTTTGCCATGGTGGATTATACATTAATACTTTTCACATAATATGCTGCATGATAAAAGGTAATTATATCAGACTAAATGCGGTTTAACACGTAAAGACATTAGTGTGCTCCATATATGGCTTTTACACTGCGCCGTATTTATGAGTAGACCATACATACGTGCGTCAGCACGGAATAACAAGTGGAAAGCAACACTTCCAACAGTAATTTCCGCATCCTACCGTGTTGCCAGTTTATGCAGCTGGCTATCACGTGATTTTTTTTCAGTGATTAAAAAATCAAGTAGAAACACACACTTGATAGACAGCTAGTGAATATCGATGTGGACGAACAAGAAAATGAATGTATCGAGCAGGGCGTAGACAGTCTCCAGACAAACAGAATTCTTTTTCCGAGTGGAGCATCATTCCTTACGACACACTCACAAATCAATCCTCTGTGAAGGTTGGTGGTCTTTGGAAAGATTGAAGCCTGCTCTCGATTCACACAGTGGGCAACCATTTGTTACCTCTGGTAACCCAAGTTGAACAAAGTAGGGAACGCACCGTCGTTCCAGATCCTCATTAAACATACTGTTCCTTCGATGCCTATTTTAGGAGAGCCGATGGACTTTGGGCCATGACAGAAGCGTTAGTTACGCCAGGCAGAAACTCTGTCACGAGTTTGCTTTCTTACACCACTTTTTTTTATTAATGAGCAACTCGTCATTTAAGATCAACGGACACTTATTTCTTATTGTTTCTAAACTTCAGAATATTTATACTGGAGTAGGATCCGAAGTCACTCTACCTTCACTGGGTTTGACCCCTTTGAGACGATGCAGTTTATTGTTTCCTCAAGATTATGAACTCCTCAAGGTCTCCATGAAGAGCGTGTGTCTCGGTTTAGAATCCGGATCTGCCACAAAAATTTCCATCTTGTCATTTCAATCTCTAGCATCCGCACACCAAACTGCAGGTCACAAATGGTTATGATTTTTAACACGTCTCCGTGCGTTTTCCAAAATAGCGTTTGGTACCGGTTTCGACTACCAGTGAGACACAGGACTTTTGGTCATATCATTACAGGTTAAAACATGCCATTCTTAGTTACTGGTGAAAAAGAATTCGACGGCCCACGTTCCTTTGTGTGTAGTCAACGACTATGATATGCGCAGGGATCGACACAGAATTTGACGTCATGTTATTGCCAGTTGAAGCAAGTGCACATCTCGCTACTGGTGAAATAAATCGATTTTTAACGTCTATTGGTGACTGGAAATTGACGTCGTCAGGTGCTGGGCTCGAATCCCATTAGGTTAATATTTTTTAGTCTCATCACTTCAGATTGAATCAGCTCGCTGTTGGTGAAAAATTACGATTTCCAACATTTGATTGGGCTTAGTTAACAATCCAATAGGTACTGTGTTCGAATCCCAGTGCAACCCAAACCTTTACGCCCTGTCGTTCCAAGTTTAAGCCTGCGCACACTTTGTTGATTGTGATCAAAACCATATATGATGTGTTTCGTATTTAGTTAACAGAAACTATAGTTGCTGGATTGGAATGCCATGTCCCAGTCTAGTATGAAAAAGTTCATAATATAATTTCAAGCTGAAACTTGATTTTTGAAACGTCATTTATTGTGGTAAATTTGGGTTTACAAGCGTATTGGCTGTGTCATCTCAAAAGTAACATTTCTTGTGATATTTGAATTATCGTGATATTAATTTGCATCTAGATTGATAGCCATATGGAGGAGTTATCTCTTGTGACCTCTTGCAGTCGCCATTTTGTGTAGTCAAACGACTGTACCGAAAAGACAGCAGAGAATCCTCAAGACAGAAACGTTACGTTAGATGCATACGTATCGGGCAAACGCAGTTCAGATCGTTTGGATGCTTTTGAGCATGATAATGTATAGCCTGCATTATTTCAGTAACATTGCCATCGTTGTTTTGGGAAGAAAGCTAAGGGATGTTTAACTCTTGTGTAAATTTGTAGAGAAATTAACATTATGCAAGGTTATCTGATATAATCTTCTTAATATCTCTAGAGCGTTATTGCAAAGGGATCAAGGGGATATTTAATTCTTTTCTAAAGTTTTTATAGGATTACACCACTATATACAAATATGTGAAGCAACTATGAAGATTTTGAAATCGGTTGCTATAATTATTCTATTAGGATAGATTCGTGATGGATCTGGTTTCGAGAATTGTGCAGAGTCATAAGCGTGGAGTTCGGAAGAGGTGGAGACTTCGCTAGGGGTGGGTAGAGATGGACCCAAGTGTTGGCAGGTCGCCAGATGGCAGCTATATCGTAGCGGCCCCTTATTGTTAGAGGTCCTGCACAACCGACACGGAAGATGGGTTGCCGACTCCTTTCAGGAGCCTGGATAGAAACATCGCCAGTGGACAGAAACAATAACAGACTTTCCAAATAAACGTGGAACTACATGTGACCGTGTTCCACCAATCGGAACTCATATGACCCATGTAGCACTTCACCGACCCGGCTTTATACGCACGTCTAGACCGTCAGACCGGCAGTGTTTACCAACCGCTAGGGACAGCTCTGGCCACTACTTACGCTGGTCCTAGCATTGCATTCACTCGCCGTAGCATTGTGGTAGGACGTATTTCGTAGCATAGATTTTGGTCAGTATTTTCTTCCATTGTCTTGTTTCCTTATCTGGTTCGCCACCATAAGAGTTGTTGGACTTTTTTCTGTTTGTTCTTGTGTTTAACACTTAGTGTACGCCAAGAAGGCGCTTGTCTTTAATTATAATAAAGCGTGTTTAAACTGACTGTTAGTTCTTTCCTGCCGACTGGAGGACACTACAAGCTACGAGTAGTTACGTGTCATGTTCGCTGTCTGGACAGCAGGAAATGAACAGTTTTCCCTACAGCTTTTCTTTCTTACACAGAGGTAATACATTGAAGTGTTATGAATTGATACATTTTCCCTCACTGTGGGGAGGTTTATAGTACAGACAATCTGTACCACTTCGCAGTGCTGTGCTGTATGGCTACTGTTCGCTTACCATAATTTGCTCTCCTAGGGAGAACATCCAGGAGCTACCATCCGTAGCAGTCGGTACTGATCAGTTTAAACCCATGGATAGCAAAGACCTACCTCTTCACGCTACTGCATAACTGAAAAGCTCCTCTGATTTCTATGGAGCTATTAGCACCTCACTGTGATTGTACAGTCGAGCTGACAATCACATAATGACTAACATCCAATAGTAATTCTCTGACCTTTGTATGGAGCTATGAATAATCCGTTTTAGCCACAAGCAGATGCTGCTTTCGCACCTATACCGAGGAGAACAGAAGCCACATGTCTGTTGTCATCTGGACACTTGGTTGCCAATCAGATTCACTGGCACCCTTTTCCTAAAGATTCACAATCAAAAGAGGTGATGGTCCGCCTGCTGCCTCCAGCCAGAGATGAATCTCTCTGATCCGCCATGCTCATTCTATGAGCCAAGAGCGCAAGGGCACTCATCGAGCTGATCCAAGCGTTTCTCCAGAACGTTTGGTGATGTGTGAACGCCACCGTTCCCCCCTCCTGCCCCCCCCCCCCCTACCCTGCTCTCGTGTGGCAAAGTGTATGCCCCACAGTTCTCCTGTGACGATGTGGAATCTCTAGTCTTAGCTCAAGTTTATGTTCAGTCAGTGCTGTTTGTAATTTCTTTGAGAAGACTTTTATTTTTCCATGACTTTCTTTTTTAATGATGTACGTACATAATTTTTTCTTTGTGTAGTAGCAGTGAGGTATGCTGTATACTGTACAATTCTCATTATGATACCAGACATACACACAAATTTTGAAATAAGAATTATGAATCTACAAAAAAATAATAATTTCTTTGTTTTCTTTTATGCTCACATTCAGTGTCACATTAGGGAATACTAGTGTAGTTTAAGCTATGTATAATACACGATGTTTGCAGGTAATAACATGAAGTACCTAGAGCTGGTTATCTTTTGCTGTCATTGTCAAGCAGATTAATTTACACATACCATGATTTTGTAGTCCACTTATCAGATTTAGGCATTTCATTAATTGTTACGTTTTACTGTGGATGAAAGAGTTTTCTTTTGATTTTTAGAACCTTTATTTATATGTTGTGGTTGGCTGTGATACCTCCTTGTTTTACTCTCTTTTCAGCTTAATGGGCAGTTTATGGCATGTACCCAGTTTGGACGTCTCAGGTGAAAGCATTCGTCCCAGAGGACAGAACTCTATACCAGGGATAGAAACTCAAGCCTAGTTAAGATAAATGCATCTAGCATTTAAATAACTCCCAATTTTCCAAAAAGACATGGCACAACAGGCCCGAAATACTACGGATTCCGAAGATGTAAGAGAGTTGGCAGCTAGCCTCGAGAGTTTCCAGGGACCTGTAATGTGAGGCTAGCTGGTGGTTGGGAGGACACCGATAAGTGATGTCACGACATTTTGCCTCTTCTTGGCGATATATTTTGTTAAGCAAATGATTACACCATGTAACTTTATAGAGACTTGGTGTTCGAGTATTTCTTGGCAGGAAAAAGGGAGAAGTCAGTTCTTAACTTACTTTGAAGGAAAAACTTCATCTGTCGGCTTGGCACTGAACACACTGGTGCTCCATCGGCTGCACTCTCAGCTGGAAGAGCTGACTCAGGTCCAATCTACATCTACATCTACATTTATACTCCGCAAGCCACCCAACGGTGTGCGGCGGAGGGCACTTTACGTGCCACTGTCATTACCTCCCTGTTCCAGTCGCGTATGGTTCGCGGGAAGAACGACTGTCTGAAAGCCTCCGTGCGCGCTCTAATCTCTCTAATGTTATATTCGTGATCTCCTCTGGAGGTATAAGTAGGGGGAAGCAATATATTCGATACCTCATCCAGAAACGCACCCTCTCGAAACCTGGACAGCAAGCTACACCGCAATGCAGAGCGCCTCTCTTGCAGAGTCTGCCACTTGAGTTTATTAAACATCTCCGTAACGCTATCACGGTTACCAAGTAACCCTGTGATGAAACGCGCCGCTCTTCTTTGGATCTTCTCTATCTCCTCCGTCAACCCGATCTGGTACGGATCCCACACTGATGAGCAATACTCAAGTATAGGTCGAACGAGTGTTTTGTAAGCCACCTCCTTTGTTGATGGACTACATTTTCTAAGCACTCTCCCAATGAATCTCAACCTGGTACCCGCCTTACCAACAATTAATTTTATATGATCATTCCACTTCAAATCGTTCCGCACGCATACTCCCAGATATTTTACAGAAGTAACTGCTACCAGTGTTTGTTCCGCTATCATATAATCATACAATAAAGGATCCTTCTTTCTATGTATTCGCAATACATTACATTTGTCTATGTTAAGGGACAGTTGCCACTCCCTGCACCAAGTGCCTATCCGCTGCAGATCTTCCTGCATTTCGCTACAATTTTCTAATGCTGCAACTTCTCTGTATACTACAGCATCATCCGCGAAAAGCCACATGGAACTTCCGACACTATCTACTAGGTCATTTATATATATTGTGAAAAGCAATGGTCCCATAACATAACACTCCCCTGTGGCACGCCAGAGGTTACTTTAACGTCTGTAGACGTCTCTCCATTGATAACAACATGTCTGAGTCCTCAGCACTGCAATTCTAGGTCAGACTTGATGATAGCGAGAAACACTGTCACCGCTCTTCTTGTATTATACTGAAGATTGCGATGAGTATAGCACCCAGTTCTAGCATGTTATGACATTCAAGAGTTTGAAGTTCAGATTCATGTCAGGTTTCACTGTCTCATATTCACCAGTGTATGCTCAGACATATGGCTTCTTTGATTCTCATCTCAGACAAACAGTCACTGCAGTCGTTATATACTCAGGTTGAGATAAATATCCCAAACTCAGAGGTGAGATTGTTATGTAGTTCTGGTACCACTGAGCAACTTTGCAAACCAATAGCCCCAATTTTCTAATTCTCATTGTCAGTTCTGTGATTGCAACTTTGAAAATGTCATCGTTGTTTTATATACTTTGTGATTTTAAGGCCTTTTATAATAAACTACAGAGTTCATTTAAATCTTGAGTTTATTATCACATTTAATACTACTCAATGATAAAAAGCAAAATCCCCCACCTGAAGATTCCCTGCTATGGCCACACTATTTCATAGCAGTAATCAGTCCATTCTGTACATTTATTGCAGCGTTGGGACTCAAGGGTGTGCTTGTGTCATGATTAATTCTTAGTCATTTAAACTTTGACACATGTGGAATTTTGCACAGTCAAATCTAATACGCCACTATACATTTCTAGACTTTCGGTAAATAATGGTCAAGGTTTGAAGATCTTAGAAATATTGTAATTAATGAACACCGTTCTTTCAAATTCTCTACGACCAACCTATATTGTGTGCTCCGTTAAACTTACAGTTGGGGCGTCTGACATAATTATGTCATTTTTCCACTTCCAACTGCATATATTTTATTTATCTTACCATCGCTGTGACGAATAATGAAATTGGCAATGCTATCTTCCTCTTCTTCGCTTTCGTCTTTGAAAGTCGTTCAAGAGATTTAGTAATAAGTTACATAATTTTCTCAGAGATACTGCTCTCGTTCCGAATGCCCTAACCTTAGCAGATATAATTTCAAATTGAATTGCCTTCCACGCCTCGATGGCTTTACGTTTTGCTGATACGCTGCTGCGTACTAAACTGACTTTGATATGACATGCAAATTATATGAACTCATAAAATTTTCACATTACCTAAAATTTTTTCAGTGTCTTCGACCAAAGCATTTAATATTTCGAATGACTATAAAAAGCGTCTCAAAATCACAAATATTTGCAATATTTAACGTTTTTTGAACTTCACAAATCTTTGTATTTACCTCCATTTTGGAAATCACAAAGCTCTGCTACTGACATCTTCTCGGGCATCTACACCATTAAGCCATTCAGTGATCAGTTCAAGCAAGCTGGAATGAGTTTTAAGAATTCCATTGAATGTCTGAGTAGTGCTGTCATCACCCATGATTCAATTTTTTCTTTTATCAATAACCAAAACTCGCACAGCTTGTGATTTCAGCAATTTCTACATATGGTAATAAATTTGTTGAATGTCATCTCATTTGCTGCATGTTCCTGAGAAATGTGTTTTAAATTCGCATTGTCTTGCTTTAAAGTTATAGTAAGATTTAAGTTATCCACTATTTACTGCTTCAGAATACTAATATATGTTTGATTCAAATATAAGATGTCAGCCCAAATATGACAACCAAAAGATAAATATTTCCATATTTGATCATGGTTTTCTACAGCAACATCGTCAAATATGAACACAGTGGTCGGCTTCACTGTGTCTGGTAGTGGAATATCGCTGTGTTCTCAGAATGTAGAGTTTGTTACACTGTCGATACTTTGCAATATCTCCTGTAATAGCTAGTGATTGAGCTAAAATAATGTTTTTGAAAATACCTACACATACTTGAATCGTATCCCATCTGGATGTGTTGGCAGTGACATAATAACATTCATCATGCCGACAATTATCGCTCATATATCAATGGGAATAAGTGTTCCATTCTTCTTCTTTGTTGTTCTGGTTTTCAGTAGTATTATAAAAGTCCTTTTGGAAAGCGTGTTTTGTCCACTTTGCTGTGGTGATGATTATACACTAACATAAGAATACAGAGGATTTAACTGAGGAAAAAAAAAAAAAAAAAACAAACGTGTGGCTCTTAAAATTTTTTAATCGGGAAATTCTTACCTATTGCAAGGTATATGTATGTGCTTAAATAAATATGTAGGTCTGTTCATACATCCGGCATGGCTGATTCGTACATACAGTTATACACTTATTAACGCAGAGAAAAAGCCACGAAGTCGAGCGACGGTTTTTTCGGATTTATTCGTTTGGCTAGACTGGTCCATATTTTCTTGTAGGTTCTGTGTACGTTTGGCTGCCCACTTAGTTGTTTGTCTAGGGTATGAAGGATCATGTAACTGCAATACATTAAATTTCTAAACGTTTGTCCTTGCAGATGAGTGCACTCTCCCTCTTTGAAGTATTTAATTGTTCATTGTAAGTCCCATGTGGAAATCATATTATTATCTAATGTTACTGAACGGGGTTTGAGCACTTTCATGGTACATGGCAGCAATTTGTATTGAAACATCACAGGAACCAATCCACTCATGCAGGGGTAATATGATTTTCGTATCATTATATCGAGGATTTTTGAAAGCCACCACCACTATCGATCCATCATCATTCCAACACTAATGTTCTTACTGTCGCCACTGTTTAAACTGTATGTTCAATGAAATAGCATTCGTTTCATCTCAGGTGGTTGTGATGACTTTGCTTTACCTGCACAAAGAAGGATAAAGTATACCAATGATGAGTTACACATAGATTTATGGCTACATTCATCTTGCATTACTGCCACCACATCACCACTACTTACACGCTGGCACCATTGAGAATGAAAGTGGTGCTGCTGCTACACTTTTCAACATATTCACCATCTGGGAGAACACTAATTCTCAACCATTGTTAATATTAGATATTCGCAGCAGTATGTGCAGCTTCAAAACACGTAAATGTGTACCCAGAATGAAATTTTCACTCTGCTTGCCCGCGAAAAGCAAAGGTCCCGAGTTCGAGTCTCGGTCGGGCACACAGTTTTAATCTGCCAGGAAGTTTCACGTAAATGTGTAGTTATATCATCTCAACTTTTGGGTACAAAATATAAAGATACATCCTTACAAAAAGTGTGGCCATTGTAGCTTAGCCTGTTGGAGGTATGATGCTAATGGAGCTACTCTATGTTAGTGCAGTTAAGTTGTTGACTGAACTACAATGTCTATACATCTATGTAAACTTTAAAATGACATTAAATTACAGGGCGCTGTGTGGGAAATAAAACAATTTGGTAAAAAATACATAAGACTCATCACGTTCTCTGGTGTTTCGGGTGATATCTGCAATTTAGACGTCCGGTGTCGATGGAAAATTTGGGTTTGTTACCTACTAAAAATAAAACGGTTTTTTAAAGCAAAATTATACTTTCCCACTCGAGCGAGTGGTCCCAAATTAGTGTAGCGCGATTTGTTTGTGTGTGTGTTGGGGCTTATGGGCACACACATTAAAAGGAACGAATGTGGACAGACGTAATAAAACTGAAGCACTCACGCAAAGAAAGCAGGAACAGAAGGAAAATGTTACATAAGAAAGTAAAACGTAAGGAAAGGGAAAACGTAGCAACAAGAATGCCACAGGAAATTGTCATTGGCTGGCCACTTACATAAAATATGGGCGAGCTTGTCACACAGTGAGCAAATTAAGATCCCCTCCATGAAATCTTTGTGAAAACGTTTGACATAGCACAGAACTTTAAAACTTTAACCGCATTCATACGAGTATTGCCTAAAAGAGATGGCAGGTCCGCTGGCAAGTCTGCCGCGGCCCGCTGGTCATAAAATAAAACGCAGTCCAATAAAACGTGGCGCACAGTACCTGGACGCCACGAGCACCACACATTGGAGGGTCCTCCGGCCGGAGCAGGAAGCCATGCGTCATAGGGCTGTGGCCTATCCGAAGCCGAATGAGGAGAACCTCGTCCCGTCGACGGGGCTGAAAGGAAGTACCCCACACACGTGTTGTGGGCTTGACTATACGGAGCTTATTGTCAGTCACATCCAGCCACTCACCCTCCCACCGACGCATGACCCGTCAGCTCAACAGCGAGGTGAGTGCGTGCAGGGGGATAGCACACTGAGATACTTGTGTATCGGGACACGCCTCCTTGGCTGCGAGATCTGCCCTTTCATTCCCAGCAATGCCGACAAGCCCCGGAATCCAGCAGAAAGCTACAACCTTCCCCAGTCGCTGTAGTCGGAGGAGGGCATCCTGGATGGCCTGGACCATTTTGTCTGCCGGATACAAACGTTGCAATGAGTGAAGGGTACTGAGTGAATCGAAACAGACAAGAAATTTAGGAGAGGAAGAATGTCTCATCTGCTCCAGTGCCCGCAAGATCGCAGACAATTCTGCATCAAAGACAGTAAAAGTCTGAGGCAGTCGGAGCTTGAAGACACGATGCGGAAAGACAACACAGCAACCAACGGAATCCCCCTGTTTCGACCCATCCGTATAAACAGCTACATAGTCGTGGTGCTCAGATAAAATGGCAGAAAATGCTGCATTAGAAACGGTGGCAGGAGTGCAATCTCTCTTGTACTGCAGTAAATCTAAAATCACTCCGGGCCTCTTCAGTAACCAGGGTGGCAGGCGGTTAAAAGCCAGGATTTGGGGTTGTACAGACTCCACACAGAGGGACTCTAGCACACGTTGCACACGGATCCCAAACGGAGACATAGCCCGGGGACGGTGGGAAAAAATGCGGTCCAGAGGTGGATGGGCAACAATGTGGTGAGTAGGCGAGGTCGGAGCTGCAAGAAACTTACAAGCCTGGCGCACCAGCAGGATCTGCCGCCGGATGGTAAGCGGCGGTTCCCCAGATCGATATGTGTTAACAGGGACAGCAAAACACTAAGAATTGCCAGTACTCCACCAGCGAACTGAACAGTGCTGCTGCATGGCGGCAGAAGTCAGTATGGGACTGGGCAGTGCTGCCGCTGGTGGAGTACTGGTTATGCTTTGTGTTTTACTGTCTCTATTAGTACAGTTCGATAAAACAAATATCGCACTGGATTAATTGGGGAGCAGTCAATCGAATAGTCTCGTAAAATTCCATTTTAAAAATAACTTTGCTCTTAACAGGAAACAAACCGACACTTTCCATAGACAATGGGCATTACATGAAGCGTTACGACTAATACGTTTTTGGGACGATTCGAACTACCCATTGCAACAACTAAATTCCAATATTTGTCGAAACACCAGAGAAAATGTGCCTGACGACCCGAAGGTGTCATATAATCATTATCCACAGCAAGATTTTGTGAGTAATATTTTTTATACGCATTCAATTCATCCTTTATTGCTTAACCGATGTTGTTGTTGTTGTGGTCTTCAGTCCTGAGACTGGTTTGATGCAGCTCTCCATGCTACTCTATCCTGTGCAAGATTCTTCATCTCCCAGTACCTACTGCAGCCTAAATCCTTCTGAATCTGCTTAGTGTATTCATCTCTTGGTCTCCCTCTACGATTTTTACCCTCCACGCTGCCCTCCAGTACTACATTGGTGATCCCTTGATGCCTCAGAACATGTCCTACCAACCGATTCCTTCTTATAGTCAAGTTGTGCCACAAACATCTCTTCTCCCCAGTTCTATTCAATACCTCCTCATTAGTTATGTGATCTACCCATCTAATCTTCAGCATTCTTCTTTAGCACCACATTTCAAAAGCTTCTATTCTCGTCTTGTCTCAACTATTTATCGTCCATGTTTCACTTCCATACTAGGCTACACTCCACACAAATACTTTCAGAAACAACTACCTGACACTTAAATCTATACACGACATTAACAAATTTCTCTTCTTCAGAAACGCTTTCCTTGCCATTGCCAGTCTACATTTTATATCCTCTCTAATTCGATCGTCATCAGTTATTTTGCTCCCCAAATAGCAAAACTAATTTACCACTTTAAGTGTCTCATTTCCTAATGTAATTCCCTCAGCATCACCCGACTTAATTCCACTACATTCCATTATCCTCGTTTTGCTTTTGTTGATGTTCGTCTTATACCCTCCTTTCCAGGCACTGTCCTTTCCGTTCAACTGCTCTTCCAAGTCCTTTGCTGTCTCTGACAGAATTACAATGTCATAGGCGAACCTCAAAGTTTTTATTTCTTGTACATGGATTTTAATACCTACTCCGAACTTTTCTTTTGTTTCCTTTACTGCTTGCTCAATATACAGATTGAATAGCATTGGGGAGAGGCTACAACCCTGTGTCACTCCCTTCCCAACCACTGCTTCCCTTTCATGTCCCTCGACACTTATAACTGCCATCTGGTTTCTGTACAAATTGTAAATAGCCTATCGCTCCCTGTATTTTACCCCTGCCACCTTCAGAATACAAATGGTAGAAACGTAGGTTTGCCATTCCTTAATCTTTCTTCTAAGATAAGACGTAGGGTCAGTATTGCCTCACGTGTTCCAACATTTCTACGGAATCCAAACTGATCTGCCCCGAGGTCGGCTTCTACCAATTTTCCCATTCGTCTGTAAAGAATTCGCGTTAGTATTTTGCAGCTGTGACTTACTGTGCTTAACGCATAGGAGCAACAACATACTGAGGTATTTCATTTGTAAATTCACTTTCATGGATTTAACATTTATGGCAGTAACTATAGCAGATTTGATACTGCTCCAATACACTAATTTATGGCTTGTCCTAACTCCTTCTCATGCACACTATACTCATACACATAGTGTTTTGAGATACAGTTACCATTTGGTCAGCCAGTCTGTCGCAATCAATAATGCACGGTATAGAGGATGCAGTTTTACAACACTCAACTGATGTAGATGAATGCGGGAGTCTCCTGATGTTAACTTCTGTGTTGCTTGATGATGGAGGCCTTCTTGGTAAATGTAGATGTCTGGAGGT
Organism: Schistocerca nitens; assembly: GCF_023898315.1. Classification (NCBI taxonomy): domain Eukaryota; kingdom Metazoa; phylum Arthropoda; class Insecta; order Orthoptera; family Acrididae; genus Schistocerca; species Schistocerca nitens. The sequence goes on from NC_064621.1 coordinate 52,885,031, forward strand.
GGACAAGACGGATTATACTCCATCGTCATGTGACGCTCGATGTAGTCCAGCATGTTACATAGATAGTCTCAGACCATCCAAATACACTGCGTTTTAACACTGCTTTTAACACATTCCATTTCAATTATTGCATCACAGTAACGATCCTATGCTATGCCTACATTAGCACATTTAGAGCTGCTGGCAACCAATTTATATGTAGTGGCGAAGAACAGTTTACTGTGTGTACACTTGTGTGTGGCAGCTCAATGAGCGGTGATGGTGCAGTGAACAGCTGTGCGTCCTGTTCCGATATATCACGTGGTCCACCTGTGCGCTGCAGCAGCTCAATGAATGGAGGTAGTGCAGATCGCGTATCTTGCTTCGGTAAATCACATAGTGATGAATTCATCTCCAATGCTTCTGGGTGCTATTGCACTGTCGAAAAGAAAAAGAATCACAAGTATTTGCGAAAACATATACACACATACGCACTGAACAATGAGAGCGGTTTGTAAAATTTACATTCAGTCGTGCAAGTCAATTTTTTTTTATTCTGACGGGTGATGGCAGGTCTCTACTGGTACTTCATAATGATGATCGACCTTTCATTGTCATGTACAGAGCACGAGTAACAATTCCATCCAATGGTTAGCATGCCGAGCTGAGTGGTTGGGTAGATGACTGCGGCACCACGGAAATTGGAGCAACTATTTTTTCCCACCATTTTGGACTACCATCTTTGATAATGACTCTGTAATTCGATCACCTTGTCGATCCTTTGGCCTTGGGCGGATTTACATGACAATTGACGAAGTCTTGGTGACCATATGACCTTCCCTCATCTTGGACCACCATATTTGATAGTGACATCATAGTGCTGACCATCTTGTTGACCCTCTGACCTTAGGGAGAGGATTATAAATTAAGATAATTAATTGAGAGATCAGAAACAAGTTATACTAAGTGGCTAATTATCCTAATTCAAAGAACGATAATGAACAAATTATGCTAATAGGATCATAAATTATCATACAACATCAAAATTATACTAATTAGGTCATAAATCACCTTGGACGATCACATGCAAGTGTAGATGGGTTGAAAACTGGGTCACAACCAACGCAAACTCGAACTTTTGTTTTGTAATGCCAATAATGACGTTTGTGTTGAATACATCAATACAAAATGTCATCATAAGAATTATGTTTTACATTTTTTCAAAGGGAATCACAAACACTGTGATAGGTGTCATGTGTGATTTTCGTATCTGAATTTTTCGGTATCGGAATCGATTGTGAGCGAACAGAGATTTTGTAAGCTGTACCGCAGAAGTTCAGAGAACGTCTTTGAGCTGCGTGAGGGCGCAGTGGGAGCAGACTTGGTTTACCTTTGGTGGAGACATACTCGAAGTAAAGCTGCGTTAGAGTTGGGCTGATAACTTTAAGCAGTGTTAGTGAGGAAGCTATGGGAATATTATGATTCAAATTTAATGTCTCAATTTATCTTTTTGTCCAGTCAGCATTATTGCGAAACTGATTTGTGAAGAAAGAAATCTAATGGAACGTCAGGTAAATACAATAATGATGTTATTTTTTTCACTATTGCTGCGCCATCGAACTAACTTGGTTATTGTACTGAAAGTTCTTAGATTTGAGAGATAGGAAAGTGTATTGTTTGGATGTTGAGAAGTTCATTAAATTTAAAATCTGCTTTGAGCACTTTTTCTCATCATACAAAAAAACATAGATTTGTCATTTGCATATTTCATTTTCTTACTAACTTTTCTCTTACAGTTTTTAAATGGATAATTCTACCAAACCTGTTCGATTTTCAGTTAACAGAGAACTCGTTGCGCCGCTCGAGTTTCTCAATGTAGGTACAGTAATTTGCAGCTTTAGCATAGTGGCGCGCAAGACAGAGCAGTACTGCAACGCGTTATCCAGATTTGCGCCGATTAGAGGTAAGGAGAAAATATTTTGATTGTTTTATTTATTCAATCAGTGCCAACTTATGTTACTCAGAGACAGCTTTTGTGATCAAATTTTGCAAACCCAATTATTATAGGTTCCATGTCCAAGGTATTCAGACAGTTTATACTGTTCAAAATTCTTGCAGTCCGATTGCTAACTTCTACAATATGAAATACTTCCCTTTCAGTATGACAATTAATTACTTTTACAGTACAGCTTGGCTTTCACATTACGACACTTCATTTATTATCATAGCGCTGGCTTACAATCAGAAACAGAGTACTTCAGCTGTACTTTTATTTACTTAGTGAACTTTCAACTGGACACTAGCCTTTCACTACAGCGTTCTGTGGCTTCTGTTCATTTTTATATAGTGATAATTACTGGATTTCGTTTCGTGATATGTGAAAAATTGTGTGAATCATACTATTCCAATGTTCTTGCACTGCCATCTTAACATCATCATACATTCGTTTCGGATCATTTCTCTACAGGGAAATGATCCAAAACGAATGTATGATGATGTTAAGATGGCTTCTGTTTCGGTCTGGTTTCTTCTTGCCTGCTGCTTACATAAGATGTTATCTAGTATCAAGATGTGCCATTCTTTCGTAGCTTTTAAAAATATCATCACTGCCATTTCAGCCTCAAATTCCGTTTTTCTATTTAAATTCCATGACTCCGCAAGCAAATACCAAGATTATAATATATTACCGAGGTGTTTTTACTGTATTTCATTTTTTAGATATTCGGTAATTGATGCGTATGTTATACTGAACCTGACCACGTTGTTTCATATCATCTTACTGTAATCATAGGAGTAAACAAGACCAATGTAATTAAAACGTTTCACAGCTTTCTATTATTATCGTTATTTATATTAAACAGGATTTTACCTCTGCGAGCACTCTTTCTGTTTGAGGTCTTGTTATATTCGACACCCATATTACTAAATTTCCCCTCTGGAAAAAATCTTTGTGATTTCGTCAGCGTAAGTACGTAATTTCGAAAACTGAGAAGTTGTCTCGTTAAATTCTAGAATCCATTTTCGTGATACGCTGAGAAAGTACTCATAAAATAGCAGAGAAGATAATGCATCCATCGTTCACCTCTTTCGTTAATACTGCTGTTGATTTCTCATCAGCATCAGTTACTTTTATAAATACTGTTTATTCGTAACCCGAGATGTACCGGGTACCTTCTATGTTTCACTACCTTCCGGGGTAGTCTTGTGGATCCAGCTTCCAGATTGAAACTGTACGTCAGATCATAATTCCAGCTCGGACCTCCTTCGCAGCATATCTTGTCCATCAACATAATTAGAGAGGGAGGGAGGGAGGGACGGATAGGGAGTGGAATGGGAGACAATGGACAGTCTCGTGCATGGTTAATTTCAAAGCTCTCTGCAGCAAAACGAGAGTTTCATTCTAGATCTGGGAGTGAACCTGTGTCCGACTTCGGCTATGGTGAAAGAGCTCGTTATATCGAAGAAACCATGGTCGTATATAGTTTGCCAGCTGCTATAATTTGTTAGACAATTACAAGAATTAAAGTACAAGTAGTGAAAACACTGCCTTCTATAATAAAAACCGAATTTTGAAAAAAGTGGTCAAATGTTTTGTAAAATGATTTGTCTAAAAGTAATAAATAAAACTGATTAGAGAAATATTTGGGGCATCTCATTTGCTGTACATGATTTCGAGCAACATCAAAGATGTGTTAAATATTTCTCTAATATGTCTGATTTCTTACTTTTAGGCAAATTATTTCATAACGGACTTCACCCAATTTCTCTATTTCTTTTTATTTTTAAGTTTTGCTCAGAAAACATGATCTTATTGACACCTCATTTGCTTTCCTAGCATATTTTGTTCTCTAAATGTCCTGGATGTGTAACTTGCTTCTAAGGAGAAAAGTTTGACAGTTGAATATCACAATAATATAACTTTTTACGCGCTAATAGCTAGGCTTCGAAAAGTAAAATTTTGTACACCTTGTTTATCTTCCAAGTGTCTGCTGTTTAGTAGATTCGAAGGAAGCGATTTTAAACATCAGATAACAACTATTTTACGTGAAACAGGTACACCTTGAACAGATGAACTTTTTGATACCTCATTTGCCTTCCCGGCGCCTTCTGTTCTCGAAAAGTCCTTATTTAGTACTAGATTCGTCAAGAGCTTTTTTGACAGTTAAATGTAACACCAACATAACTCCTTATGTGCAGTATAGTTCTCAGCAGCTTTTCGTGCAATATTTCAATTTTACCTCAAATCGTTAATCACATTTTTCTTAATTATCCTAATTACTTTCATGTAATTAAATATTTTTTTGTTAAACTATACCTTGCGGTGGTCAGTTTGATATCCCATTTATACATTTCCCACTCTTCCTTTGGCTATGAAAAGTCTAACAAAAACCTGTTGTGTAATTTATAATGAGTCTTATTTTCACTCCGCTCAAACGTTCCACATAAAAGAATCTGAAATATACTGACCGCAGTCTGGAGATAGAAAACTATTTCATTTGCTGGAGGTTGTCACTCGTTGTATTTTTTAAAGCCGTCCTAAAACGTCTGAATGATAGCCGTTGGTTAATCGACTATCTTCTATGCGACTTGCCAGATAAGTAACTGGTAATAACATGCTCTGGCATTCGCTTTCGGACGATAAAATTAACACATTAAACAGCACACGTTGCTACAGCGAGTCCTGTTTGGCAGCGTATTAACCGGTCCCTTCACACTCTCTCGACTGCACTGCCGCTACCACGTTTTCGCACTTTCACGTCAAATGTGTCCCGATAAAGCGCACTAACTCTTAATGTACGACAGCTTTCGTTTGTCGGAACGATCTATATTGCAAACTTTAGCGGAACGGGAGTACTTCAGATGCATTAAATGCCACGGGGCAGAGCAGGGCATCTGCTCACCAGTCAGACTCCTCCATTTTCAACACTGAAACTTACTTCTGTATCATGTATTAAACGTCTTTACACCGCCCACTCTTTCCGTGTTCTGCAAAACGAGGGAATGTGCCACTTCTTTATACATACCGAAATTTATGTCAGCTGAAGTTCTTATGCACGCTATTATTGATATGAGGCAAGAAGTGCTTCTGTTTATCGTCGGCATAGTGGAGATAATATCCTGAGTGTAAAAAAGGAGATTTGTTAAGTAAAGTAACAACCGATGTGAAAAGTAGTTAGAAAAGTGATGTAATATATACAGGATGAATCTTATTTTACAAATTTAATTTTTCATTGTGCTATGACGCCCCCCCCCCCCCACGCTCTCGGCAAGTTCTACTGTCGGAAAGAAAGGAAAGAGAACAACGAAAAGTCACATTATAACCTCGTTTGATGGTGCTCTCGTTCTTGTGCAAGCGTTTTCATCTCTGCATATCTACTACAACACAAGTTCATATAAACCTGCTTGTTGTTGTCAAACCTTCATCTCCTTCTACAACAATCTATACCGCCCCCCCCCCCCCCCCCCGCACTCTTCATTTACCGAAATGACGACTCCTTGATTGCTTAGGATGTGTCATGTCAACTGATCCCTTCTTTTACTCAAGTTGTGCATAAATTTCTTTTTTGTCAAATTAGATTCAGTACCTCTTCGTTAGTTATTCGAGCTACCTATTATCAATTACCAGTTGATTCGTTCTTCTATAAATAATCAGTGTTACTATTTTACTACAGTATCTTTTTAAACAGTTTGTTCTGTAATATTCACACCTATCAGCATTTGCCTTGTTTAGCATAATTACATTCTTCTTGAAGTTTTAGGATATTTCACCTGTCTCATATATCTCCCACATCAGGTGGAATAGTTTTATCATGATTTGTTCTCCCAAGAATTTCGATAATTCTGAGCGAACGCCGTATGCTCCAGGGACTTGTTTCGACTTGCGTCTATCACTACTCTTTAGATTCTACCTTCAATATCATAACTTCCATCTACTCTCTCTTGTTTTTCTGTAGAATTGTTTTGAAATTCATTTCTCTTATATATGCAGATCCTCTGCAAGTTCCTTCCATCTTTCGGCTTTCTCGCCTCTGCTTTGTACTGGCTTGCCATATCAGCTCCTGGAATTCATACAGCTGCCTCTTTTTTCGATAAAGGTCTTTTTAATTTCCTTACAAGTGGCATAACTTTATTGATTCAAAACTGACTATTTATATGCTGTACTAACTTTAGTGAAACAATCTGTAAAACGTGTGTGGGGTAAATATGGAGAGAAAATCATGTTTTCTGTTGGCAGTCCTTCTTTGAAAATGTTGCTGTTCTATGCCACTGAAACTTATGGCTATACACACATGCAAACTAAAGGGCATACTATATCTATTTCTCGTTTTTTGTATAATTTATCGGGGATTCTCCATGTGCTTCACAAATATCTCAGCGGGATCATTTACAACTTTTAGTTTGTTAGCTAGGTGTATACCGCTAATGAAATCTTTATTCTCCAAGCGCTGAGAAAGCTTCCAAGAGAACTGGTGCCTTTTGAAGCTTAATAGGTAAAAAAAAAGTACTTGTAACTGATTACACTCATTTATCGAGATACATGTATCTGATTACAGTCATTTATCCGGCAAGCCCTAATGAAAACGCATCTGACTACAAATTGTAAGTAGACAACAATTAACCTTATCAAGCGTAGCGTGAAATTGACTCATGTGTGTCACAAGGAAACAGTGGGTACTACAAAGGCAGTAAGTGGAATAAGGGGGGAGGGGGGGTTCGAAATTACAAATTATGAATGTCTTAGCGTAGTGGAATTTACCTTACAGACTATCTTTCGTGCAATTTATATTGGTTGGTTGGTGTTGGGGGAAGAGACCAAACAGCGAGGTCATCGGTCTCATCGGATTAGGGAAGGACAGGGAAGGAAGTCGGCCGTGCCCTTTCAGAGGAACCATCCCGGCATTTGCCTGGAGCGATTTAGGGAAATCACGGAAAACCTAAATCAGGATGGCCGGACGCGGGATTGAACCGTCGTCCTCCCGAATGCGAGTCCAGTGTGCTAACCACTGCGCCACCTCGCTCGGTGCAATTTATATGTTTATGCGTTTTGTATGCTCTGAAATACCATTAACAGTACTTGAATTAAATAATTCTGACCTCTGAACACACATAAACACAAAAAAAAGAAAGAGTCTTTCTTTGAACATTTCATGAGAACAGTTTTTCAGTGCAGTAAACTGCAGGAGCGTCTATAGAAAGGTCCCAGAACTGCTCCCATTAATAAGGGGACAGAAAGTTGGCTGAAACCAGACGTAAACAGTAATGAAATCCTAAAATTAGATTGGAATGTATACCGCAGAGACAGGCTGGACAGGGAAGGGGTAAGCGTGTTTATAGCGATAAGAAGTGCAATAGTATCGAAGGAAATTGACGGTGATCCGAAATGTGAAATAATTTGGGTGAAGGTCAGGGTTAAAGCAGGCTCAGACATGGTAATTGGATGTCTCTATTGGCCCCCTGGCTCAGCAGCTGTTGTGGCTGAGCACCTGAAGGATAATTTGGAAAATATTTCGAGTAGATTTCCCTACCATATTATAGTTCTGGGTGGAGATTTTAATTTGCCGGATATAGACTGGGAGACTCAAACGTTCATAACGGGTGGCAGGGACAAAGAATCCAGTGAAATTTTTTTAAGTGCTTTATCTGAAAACTACCTTGAGCAGTTAAACAGAGAACCGACTCGTGGCGATAACATATTAGACCTTCTGGTGACAAACAGATCCGAGCTATTTGAAACAGTTAACGCAGAACAGGGGATCAGCGATCATAAATCGGTTACTGCATCTATGATTTCAGCCGTAAATAGAAATATTAAAAAAGGTAGTAAGATTTTTCTGTTTAGCAAAAGTGACAAAAAGCAGATTACAGAGTACCTGACGGCTCAACACAAAAGTTTTGTCTGAAGTACAGATAGTGTTGAGGACCAGTGGACAAAGTTCAAAACCATCGTACAATATGCGTTAGATGAGTATGTGCCGAGCAAGATCGTAAGACATGGAAAAGAGCCACCGTGGTACAACAACCGAGTTAGAAAACTGCTGCGGAAGCAAGGGGAACTTCGCAGCAAACATAAACATAGCCAAAGCCTTGCAAACAAACAAAAATTACGCGAAGCGAAATGCAGTGTGAGGAGGGCTATGCGAGAGGCGTTCAATGAATTCGAAAGTAAAGTTCTATGTACTGACTTGGCAGAAAATGCTAAGAAATTTTGGTATTATGTCAAAGCGGTAGGTGGATCAAAACAAAATGTCCAGACACTCTGTGACCAAAATGGTACTGAAACAGAGGATGACAGACTAAAGGCCGAAAAACTAAATGTCTTTTTCCAAAGCTGTTTCACAGAGGAAGACTGCAGTGTAGTTCCTTCTCTAGATTGTTGCACAGATGACAAAATGGTAGATATCGAAATAGACGACAGAGGGATAGAGAAACAATTAAACTCGCTCAGAAGAGGAAAGGCCGCTGGACCTGATGGAATACCAGTTCGATTTTACACAGAGTACGCGAAGGATCTTGCCCCCCTTCTTACAGCGGTGTACCGTAGGTCTCTAGAAGAGCGTAGCGTTCCAAAGGATTGGAAAAGGGCACAGGTCATCCCCGTTTTCAAGAAGGGACGTCGAACAGATGTGCAGAATTATAGACCTATATCTCTAACGTCGATCAGTTGTAGAATTTTGGAACACGTATTATGTTCGAGTATAATGACTTTTCTGGAGACTAGAAATCTACTCTGTAGGAATCAGCATGGGTTTCGAAAAAGACGGTCGTGTGAAACCCATCTCGCGCTATTCGTCCACGAGACTCAGAGGGCCATAGACACGGGTTCACAGGTAGATGCCGTGTTTCTTGACTTCCGCAAGGCGTTCGATACAGTTCCCCACAGTCGTTTAATGAACAAAGTAAGAGCATGTGGACTATCAGACCAATTGTGTGATTGGATTGAAGAGTTCCTAGATAATGGAGAGAAGTCTTCCGAAGTAAGAGTGATTTCAGGTGTGTCGCAGGGGAGTGTCATAGGACCGTTGCTATTCACAATATACATAAATGACCTTGTGGATGACATCGGAAGTTCACTGAGGCTTTTTGCAGATGATGCTGTGGTGTATCGAGAGGTTGTAACAATGGAAAATTGTACTGAAATGCAGGAGGATCTGCAGCGAATTCACGCATTGTTGCAGGGAATAGCAATTGAATCTCAATGTAGACAAGTGTAATGTGCTGCGAATACATAGAAGGATAGATCCCTAATCATTAAGCTACAAAATAGCATGTCAGCAATTGGAAGCAGTTAATTCAATAAATTATCTGGGAGTACGCATTAGTGATTTAAAATGGAATGATCATATAAAGTTGATCGTTGGTAAAGCAGATGCCAGACTGAGATTCATTGGAAGAATCCTAAGAAAATGCAATCCGAAAACAAAGGAAGTATGTTACAGTACACTTGTTCGCCCACTGCTTGAATACTGCTCAGCAGTGTGGGATCCGTACCAGATGGGGTTGATAGAAGAGATAGAGAAGATCCAACGGAGAGCAGCGCGCTTCGTTACAGTATCATTTAGTAATCGTGAAAACGTTACGGAGATGATAGATAAACTCCAGTGGAAGACTCTGCAGGAGAGACGCTCAGTAGCTCGGTACGGGCTTTTGTTAAAGTTTCGAGAACATACCTTCACCGAAGAGTCCAGCAGTATATTGCTCCCTCCTACGTATATCTCGCGAAGAGACCATGAGGATAAAATCAGAGAGATTAGAGCCCACACAGAAGCATACCGACAATCCTTCTTTCCACGAACAATACGAGACTGGAATTGAAGGGAGAACCGATAGAGGTACTCAGGGTATCCTCCGCCACACACCGTCAGGTGGCTTGCGGAGTATGGATGTAGATGTAGATGTAGATGTAGACCAGATAAATATTGGAAACCAGACGCTATATAGAATGATTGATGAAATTACATGAAAAAGAAACGAGCCTTTTCTATCCTTCACTCCATCCCACTCTCCCATAACCCCCTCTCCCCCGCTCACAGTTTAATTTCACTTCTTGCTCCTCACCTTCTCTTCTATCTCGCACTCCATCACACTGCTATATATAAGAAATGCAGAACATTAGATCAAAATTATCAGTGTGTAACACAGAAAAACAACAATGTGCTACCACACGGCATTTCCCAATGTAAGCGTGAAATCAGCAGTAAAATCACCGTAAGAACAAATTAACCTATTCTTAAAGAACTATTTTTCGATCTGAAAGCAAATCAAAATGTAAATAACATAATTACAAACCACTGATGATGCTTTACCTCAATAAAGCGAAATGCGTATGGTGAAAAAAAAACACGCAATTTTGTAGTTGCAACGACAGAACAAAAATACCCTCAATAATTATAAAGCACCTACGGACACTACGGCCGCACAAATGAAGAACCACCAGTCTCTTGAACACATCATCATTCCTGTTTAACTGAAAATCCCAACCGGAGCATGGCTATCATTAACTAGACTAATAAGTGTATTGCGAGATTGCACCGTGATTCACATCTACAAAAGCTTATCTGAACCATCCTTACGTTTGCCAATATTGCTTGGTTTTCCGATTCTTCCAAATTTAATGATCCCACACTACTCCTTGAACGTCATATACTCCGTGTCTCACATTTGGCTTGTGTCCACATGCATGCATCCTTTACTAACTAACTGATATTCTATCCAACGACAAATTTCTAAAACCCTTTTCGAAATCCTACTACCATCATAAATTATATCGACAGAGTCCCATTGTATCCCACTCCTCACCCAAACTGGTCTGTTTACGCACCTTAACTAACATACTGCTCCTTCTCTCTACCCCTACAAGTCCCACATCATATCCCAAGACAATTAAGTCAAATCTGATTCCTGATCCAGAAGTCCTTAGAGAATTGTGTCCTTCTAACCAGTGTAATCATGCTATTATAATGGAAAATTAATCTAGGTATTGTATTAAAATTATTGAAACAGTTTTTATTCTGATTTTAAGCCATTTTAAGGCATTATTACCTAATAAATTCTGACTCGAAAATTTTAATGAAAGGGTAGTGCCTTTGCAACCGCATTGGGAATTTCTTTGAAAAGTAAGTTTCTGAATAAAAGAGATTAATAAATCTTAACCAGGAATGATATTGCATTAATAAATAGATATGTAACTTGTCTCATGTTCTACACGAATCTCCTGCAAGGCAAATGTATTTGCCACCTGTACGATTTGAAACTATGTACCCTGGGCGAAAACTTTTCAGCTCTGAACATTCTCTAACGACCTCGTTGTCTATGGGACATAAAACACTAATCCCCTCCTTCTCCTTCAGTTTCAGTCCTGATAAATAATAACCAACTTTATGTAGAGAGACAGATCAGATGAGGACTTTTCTCTGAGCTGCACGTGTCAGAAAACTACAAGTTGACTTTCGTGATAGCTGCAGATATTAAGGAAGATATGGGTACAAATACACAAGGTGTCCCAAAAAAATACCGACAACACTTAGCATGTTGTGTGGGAAGGCAGGCACAGTGATCGGTTTATAAGCTTATGCGGAAACGTACGGCTTGGGCAGTGCAGACTGTCGAAGTCTAAGGTGGGTGTGATGTTAATAAGAAAGTTGACAGTGGTAAAATTCTTGCTTTTTTTTATACGCAACCAGCTTCGCGGCCTAAAGCCGTATCATAAGATGCAACCTACATGGTACAGAACAATACACCGCGTCACAACTTCGTGAAAGTTAAAATTAATGAGGATGATATCTAAAATATACTCACAATTCTGAAAAGTCATAGGCGTACCCATCGCTTCTAGTCAAGATATTTTAATAAATGAAAAGCACCAGTTTTCTTTTGTTCTACAATATTACTTATCCTGCTAACCGGATTTCGGCTTACAAGGCCACTTCCAGACATTTACTGAGTATTATCACCAAAGAAGTTAAATGTTAGCGGACAACATTGGAAGAGAAGTAACATATCTAGAGTGAAGTAGAAACATACAGTAAGCAACATCTTTGCAATGAAATAGTAAAAACTGAACAGTACATAAATATCAATGTAGTTGACAGGAAAACCTTTAGCACAAAATAGGAATAGCATGCTTACATAACAGTTTCTATTAATAAACAAAACTAATAAAATAAGATAAAATGAGTACTAGACAAGGCTGCATCAAGAGGTATGAAACAAGTAGAGTGATACACAACCAATTAAAAAAGAAGAGACAGTTGTCAATGTAAATACAGAATACATACGAGACTTAAGCAATATCAATACGATAAACAGAAATTAATAAATGCAGGAAAATTGAGGTGTTTGAGGGAACCTACAGTTTGAGAGTGTGGTGGTACTGCATTTTAACATTAACATTATAATCAAAGCAGTGGCTGTGTACAAGTTTTCATTAAATAAATGAACAAAGTAAAATATGAACAGTATTTGATGAGAAAACTACAAGGGGAGATAAACATGGACCCTAATACAAGTACAAGTTAAAAGGAAACCCTTAACTATTGAAACTACAGCCTATGTGGAATACAAAGACAACTGCAACAAATAAAACAACTTGATGACTACAGGAAAATGGGAATATGTAGGAAGAGAGAGTGTGGGAACTAATGAACAACAAAGATGATTATATGAAGTTTAGGAGAGGGGAAGTGTTGCGTTGTGTCTCGTCATTTAGGATGAGATCTGGACTGTGAGCAAGATGTTTGTTAATTTCCAGGGCTTCCAGCAGGTTGCGTTTACGGCCTTTGTTTGCTAAGTACATGGGACACTGGCTGGTAGTTGTGACCCCCACTCAGTACATGCTCAGCAAATGCATAGTCTGAATTCTGCAACCTCCAGCTGCGTTCATGTTCAGCCAGCCTATTTGATATATCTCTGCCTGACTGACCAATGTAAAATTTGTCATAATCAGAACAGGTGATTTTGTATACCCCACTGTTGGCTAATAACTGGATCTTGTCTTTTCTATTAAAAACACACTGGGCTTTAGTGTTCCTGACATAGTAGGAAACCCTATACTTGCAGGACTGCAGTTCTTTGGCTACAGTCTGTGATACCTGACCTAGAAATGGTAGAGTACACCATTTCTTGCAGACAGTGGATGGGGAAGCAGGTGGGGCATAGAGGAGGGGTATAATTTTCCGCTTTTGTTTCCTGTGAAAGATGTGGTCAATAAGAACTGGATTGTAGCCATTGGCTGTGGCAATAAATTTTATTGTATCTAACTCTGATTTAAAATCATCTCTGGACATGGGGATAGATATGAGACGGTGTACCATTGAGTGAAAAGCTTCATGTTTGTGAGCTATGGGGTGTTGTGAGCAAAACGGTATTACTGTGTCCGTAGTTGTTGTTTTTCTGTAAATTTTGAAACAATGTGTGTGTGTACTGATGTCAAAGGTGAGATCTAAGAAGTTTATGGATTTGTTGCCAATTTCCATAGTGAACTGGATATTTTTATGTGGACTGTTTAGGTTTTTCAAGAATGTGTTGAGTTGTCTTGTAGTACCAGTCCACATACACAGGACATCATCTACATATCTAAACCAGTATTTGATGTTTGCACTCAAAGGTTCTGTTTTTAGAAAATTTTTTGTTCTAAATGGTCCATAAATATTTCAACCAACAGTGGACTAAGAGGGGAACCCATAGCTAAGCCATCTAATTGTTTATAAAGGGTGTCTTGGAACTGGAAATAGTAATTTGCACGGCATGTCCGTGTGGCCAGTCTCAAGTCATTCAATTCCACAGGATGGACATTAGACTTGTGCATCAGGTCTGTCAGAATATCAATACATTCTACTACTGGTATGTTAGGAAACAAACTGCTGACATCAAAGGATACTAATTTATCACTGTGTGAGACAGATATACCTTTTAACTTGTTTACTAGGTCCACAGATTTTGAAATACCATGCTTTGGTTTGAATTTAGTCTTACTCTTAATTAGGACATCAAGTTTACTGGCTAGTTTGCAAGATGGAGCAGTGAATGATGATACAACTGGACGAATAGGAACATCTTGTTTATGCAGTTTAGGAAGCCCATACACTCTAGGAGGCACTGGGTTCATATTAGTTAACAGTTTTGCTTCAAATTCAGAGAATATGCTTTTGCATGAAATGATTGCATATTTAACATCCTCTTTGAACAACTTAGAAGGGTCTTTAGGAAGGACTTGGAAGCCTGTGGTATTCAGAAAATCATTAACTTTATCCACATAATCACATTTGTTCAAAAGCACAATACTGTTGCCTTTATCAGATTTTGTGGCAACGATACCTTGGTGTTGTAATTTCTGTTTTAAGGAGATTGAGGGTGTGAAAGTCAATAGACTTTCGGAAGATCCGCTGTTTGTGATCCATGCCCATAAATACACTGTCAGCTACCAAAAACTTCCATTATATCACCATATTCCTGTCCTACACAATTACAGAATTAAACTTCACCTCATTTATACTGCTAACAAAATACAGGGTGTTTCAAAAATGACCGGTATATTTGAAACGGCAATAAAAACTAAACGAGCAGCGATAGAAATACACCGTTTGTTGCAATATGCTTGGGACAACAGTACATTTTCAGGCGGACAAACTTTCGAAATTACAGTAGTTACCATTTTCAACAACAGATGGCGCTGCAAGTGGTGTGAAGGATATAGAAGACAACGCAGTCTGTGGGTGCGCCATTCTGTACGTCGTCTTTCTGCTGTAAGCGTGTGCTGTTCACAACGTGCAAGTGTGCTGTAGACAACATGGTTTATTCCTTAGGACAGAGGATTTGTCTGGTGTTGGAATTCCACCGCCTAGAACACAGTGTTGTTGCAACAAGACGAAGTTTTCAACGGAGGTTTAATGTAACCAAAGGACCGAAAAGCGATACAATAAAGGATCTGTTTGAAAAATTTCAACGGACTGGGAACGTGACGGATGAACGTGCTGGAAAGGTAGGGCGACCGCATACGGCAACCACAGAGGGCAACGCGCAGCTAGTGCAGCAGGTGATCCAACAGCAGCCTCGGGTTTCCGTTCGCCGTGTTGCAGCTGCGGTCCAAATGACGCCAACGTCCACGTATCGTCTCACGCGCCAGAGTTTTCACCACTATCCATACAAAATTCAAACGCGGCAACCCCTCAGCGCCGCTACCATTGCTGCACGAGAGACATTCGCTAACGATATAGTGCACAGGATTGATGACGGCGATATGCATGTGGGCAGCATTTGGTTTACTGACGAAGCTTATTTTTACCTGGACGGCTTCGTCAATAAACAGAACTGGCGCATATGGGGAACCGAAAAGCCCCATGTTGCAGTCCCATCGTCCCTGCATCCTCAAAAAGTACTGGTCTGGGCCGCCATTTCTTCCAAAGGAATCATTGGCCCATTTTTCAGATCCGAAACGATTACTGCATCACGCTATCTGGACATTCTTCGTGAATTTGTGGTGGTACAAACTGCCTTAGACGACACTGCGAACACCTCGTGGTTTATGCAAGATGGTGCCCGGCCACATCGCACGGCCGACGTCTTTAATTTCCTGAATGAATATTTCGATGATCGTGTGATTGCTTTGGGCTATCCGAAACATACAGGAGGCGGCGTGGATTGGCCTCCCTATTCGCCAGACATGAACCCCTGTGACTTCTTTCTGTGGGGACACTTGAAAGACCAGGTGTACCGCCAGAATCCAGAAACAATTGAACAGCTGAAGCAGTACATCTCATCTGCATGTGAAGCCATTCCGCCAGACACGTTGTCAAAGGTTTCGGGTAATTTCATTCAGAGACTACGCCATATTATTGCTACGCATGGTGGATATGTGGAAAATATCGTACTATAGAGTTTCCCAGACCGCAGCGCCATCTGTTGTTGAAAATTGTAACTACTGTAATTTCGAAAGTTTGTCTGCCTGAAAATGTACTGTTGTCCCAAGCATATTGCAACAAACGGTGTATTACTATCGCTGCTCGTTTAGTTTTTATTGCCGTTTCAAATATACCGGTCATTTTTGAAACACCCTGTATATGAAAGCGAACAGACCTCCAAATCCCTATATCAACAAATTAATATTGCAGTAAAAAGAGTGACACAAACAAGACACTCAGTTAGCAACAATCCCTGTGATTTCTGTACTTGCTATACACATAATCACAAACAATGTGCACGCTAAAATAACGTCCCACGCAAAATTTCTACAGAAGAAAACATAACATAAACCCCATTACAAAGAATGCTAATAAAATAAAAAAAAGCTAGTCTACCCCCATCTCTCTCCCCCCTCTCCCACAATTTTATAACAATGCATATTGACGCGTTGCACCTCAATTTTTATTTTTTTATAACCTTCCTGAAGATCAAGACATCATAACAACAACTAATTATTGCTCATGGGGTCGGTATCTGACATAAGCTAAGAGCGACAGCATCATTGTTTGGAGACGAATAACTGTGTCATTTGTAACATCTCTTACATGGAATGGTCTCAAGATAAATTAAAACGATCGACTGTTGACTCAATGTCGCTGATTACTGTGAGAAAGTATAAAGTAATGACTGAACGCAACATACATTTGGTCATTGAGTCTCTTCACAATGATCTGGCAACTATGCTGGAAACCATGGCAAAAATCGTGTAAATTATTCAAATGGAAGGAGGTAAATTTAAAAGAAATGCAAAAGTTACTAACAGATACCACATTTAATTACTCTAAAAGCAGGAAACAAAAATTATTATTATTATTACTCAGAGAGAAAGACAAAGTATGTGAGGTAAGAAAAAATAAGAGAACGTTTTCCGTATTCTATTCTGTTTCAGCAACAGGTCATTTCAGTATCACTGATCATCGATAAATCTCCAGTACGGTGTCATGGAATACAATTATTATTATACACAAAGACTGTAACAGAAAAAAGATATCGCAGTCTTCTCATAAGTTAAATTTATGTATATGGTTCCTCCAATAAGTAACACTTCATCGTCCCCTCGAAGGCTTGAAGTTATTCTGTTAGACGAACAGATTTCAAGGCTTCGAGAGAGAAAAAAAAACCTTGGACTTTTGAATTCCATTAGAAGGCACTTTGATGACACTAAATCTCAACAGAAAATGCATAGGTTACGCTCGTTATGTTAGTACTTAGTTGCTTTCCTTTTAATACTGACAACTGAAGTACACGTAGAAAAAGATAAACGGTATGTTAAGTTACGTAAGGCATCATGCATCTTTTCGTTTCAGAGACGTCAAATGGCAAAACTGCAACAATCAATGATTGAGTATAAGGAGGCCACTTTCTCGGTTGATTATCTCTACATCTTTAAAAAAGTATTTACTGAAGCCTGTGTCACTTCAGAGTGAGTAATTGTTAATGGCAAAGCATTTTTCATTAGTTTAGTGATTCTTCCAAGTATGAGATTAGTAATTAAGATTAGAGTTCCTTGTGTTACGATTAAGTAGTTTTCTGAAATTTCCCCATTACGTTAATGACAAATTGGAATCTTGATTTTACACAATACTAAGACGTCTTGAGGCCTGTAAATAAGTAGGCAATTGCCACTGAATTGAGAAATATTTGATTGAATACAATCCGACGTAGACTCGATGTCCTCTGATGTCTGAATGACGGTAGATGTATTGAGAAAATTTTTACTGAATACAAAGCAAAGTGGGCAGGCAACGGTAAATGAATTTGGAATATTAACAGAATCTTCCGTCGGTTCTTGGTAGAACAACATTATAATAATAAATGAAAAGCACCAGTTTGCTTTTGTTCTACAATATTGTAGAATTTGGAATAGTTTACTGAATTCTACTGAAAACAAAGAAAAGTGGACTCGATGTCTTCATGGACTTGTAGCAACGGGGTTAGCATGGGAAAGGAGGCTAGGCTCCGTTTCCTCAAGTGTCTGCGACAAGAAGACGCCATCACGTGATCAACTCTCTTGCAGCAGCCTTCGTAGACAGCTGGCGGTCGTGTACAGGTAGCCCGAGTGGACGGAGCTGCCAACCTTACTTATTATGCATCAAGGCGAGACGGCAGTATCAGTACACAATAGAGGCTGGCAATATTCATATCCCTGATGAAATCACCTATCGTCGTCAAAGAAAACTTCCAGTTACTCAACGCGGTCACCACCCGCAACTGTAGGGTCTCGCGTAATACAGTGATTTTATGTTGGCGCTGTTATTTATGGTTGCTGGCTTTACGAACTACTACTACTGATAGTAAACGTATTTCTCTTTTACTCCTCCTCGTATCCATGGTTAGTGTACTATGATTTTAAATACTTCGCCACACACCCTATAAGGGTGTCATCCCATGACAATTATGTGTAACACATGCATAGCGAGACGTTTAGGCATATTGATGTGTCGGCAGCTGGGCCAACACCTTGTAGATAGAGGTGGCTTAAAAGGCACGCTAGACTAACGCAGACGGGCGTGAAGTACTGGAACAGGATACGTAATTAATGCTATGAAGAAAAGTACGTAGCTGGTATAATACTTATCTTTAATCAATCATTGTGGTACATCGCACAAAGGAGACTTTAATTACAATCACTGTAAGGCTAATGGCGCCTTGCTAGTTCGTAGCCATTAACTTAGCTGAAGGCTATTCTGTCTCTCGGCTAATGAGAGAGAAAGGCTTCGTACGTCTAGTCGCTAGCTCTGTCGTCCGTACAACTGGGCTGAGTTCGAGTCAGTCTCTCGAGACCTGCCTTGTGGTGGCGCTAGGTTTGCGATCACACAGTGGCGACACGCGGGTCCGACATGTACTACAGGACCGCGGCCGATTTAAGCTACCACCTAGCACGTGTGGTGTCTGGCTGTGACACCACATATATAAACATACTCGACGCAATGCGGCAACAATATTATCGGCTGCCATTTTTCACAACCAAGACATCGTGAGAATACTACACAGCCGTGATGCGTGTGTTTTTCTAAAGTGTCTACGTTAGTAGTGTCCTACAGATTGATTGGATTGTGTGTTTTGGACGAAGTCGCCACTCGTCTCCACCCTACATACTGCTGGGCAGACGTAAGCACGTGCATTCACTGTGCATATTCATATTTTTCACAGTTGTAGCATGTCCATTTCGTTCACCGAAAGTGTCACACTGAAGTATGGTGTTCATGCATTTACTCACTCGTCACGTTGTTTACCAAAACTAGCATTTTTTTAATGCTAGTCCCTGGATCGTGATAATCTCTACGTACAAACCACTTTCTCATAGTCCGCAGCTCGTGGTCGTGCGGTAGCGTTCTCGCTTCCCACG
Source organism: Schistocerca nitens (assembly GCF_023898315.1). NCBI lineage: Eukaryota > Metazoa > Arthropoda > Insecta > Orthoptera > Acrididae > Schistocerca > Schistocerca nitens. Next base: position 52,904,316 of record NC_064621.1, read on the forward strand.
CCCGGGTTCCCGGGTTCGATTCCCGGCGGGGCCAGGGATTTTCTCTGCCTCGTGATGACTGGGTGTTGTGTGCTGTCCTTAGGTTAGTTAGGTTTAAGTAGTTCTAAGTTCTAGGGGACTGATGACCATAGATGTTAAGTCCCATAGTGCTCAGAGCCATTTGATTTGAACCACTTTCTCATAACGTACTTTTATATTACAATGTATGTCGATAGGGTTCACATAGATTTTTAAATATAGGTGCTGTTACTTATTGACTGTGTTTCTAATTAGGGAATATACCAGTCAAACACTTACAAAATCGAAACAACAGAAATAATTACGCGGAAAGGGTAAGGACACCAGGCTTTCTAGTCCCGCACATAATGTGGTTTAAGCTATCTCAGCTTTCGGAATGAGATGCAAAATAGGAAATCACGAAGAACGTGAATGACACAAATGGTCAGCGCATAAAAGAAATGCATCTACACATCTGCATCTACATGGATACTGTGCAAATCACACTTAAGTGTCTAATTTACTTCGCGTGCTCAAACTTTGTGAAAACAGCCACTGGCTCAATTTGTCGTATGGTAACATATCAACTCAAGAACAAAGAAAATAACTGAAACAACACTGCAAGAAGACAAGTAGTTACTTCAATCTAAAGTGGATTAGTAAGAAAAGAATATAGTACTCTACAATTCAAATAATCATTTTCCTTGGCTTGCTGCTTAAAGGAAGAAACGTCAGTGCGCGTAATTTATCGCACCGTCATTTCAGTGTACCCACAATACTCTGCTATTGGCACAATATTTTAAATTCTAGCTAGCGCTTAGCACTATATTTTCGCATAAACAGTAGATTATGATACAAGGCGGCATATGGGTTTTAGAATTTTCCTTCATGTTTAGGCTTTTGTTAAATAAACCTAAATTATAAAACGATATTTACAACATAAGGAAATTTACAAAAACATCACTAATGGCTTAGTAAGTGCTGTTCCGACTTGTTGGACACTGAGGTGGCAAAATAATAACACAGTTTAGTAGAACACTCTGTAAAAGTAACACTTTATTAATTACAACAAAACTTAGCTTTGCTCGCTCGTCTCGCCTGTTGCTATAAAACTGCATATGGACTTGCCGTTCATACCACACTAAATGGGCTACCGTTATTGAGTGGCGAATTGATACAATTTCAGAATGACCGTACTGTAGCTTCACTACAGTCACTAGAAAACCCACGTTCGTAGACACTTGTTGATACAGTTACGGTAGAATGTGGGCTTGATAGTAGGAACGAGAGAGGAGAAAGACTAATTGAGTTCGGCAATAAATATCAGTTAGTGATAGCGAATACTCTGTCGAAGACTCACAAGAGGAGCAGGTACACTTCGAAAAGGCCAGGACATACGGGAAGATTTCAATTAGATTACATCATGCTCAGGAAGAAATCCGAAATCAAATACTGAATTGTAAGGCGTCCCCAGGAGCAGATGTTCACTCAGATCATAATTTTGTACTGATGAAGAGTAGGCTGAAGTTTATTATTATTCACGTATGGGACCAGGAGGACCACGCGAGGTACACTCCATCAATGTCACGTTTGAAGGTTGGCCTTTCTTTGTGCCCAAATTTCTTTCATCCTTTCAGAATGAAGCCTCTTTCTTTCATCAGACAACGGTGTTGCAGTCCGTTTTCTAATTTCCCTCTGACCAACTTTCCAATGAAATACCTTTTGTCTGAATGTTTTCCGATCCGTGAGGTCTGCCTGAGTTATAACGGCTGCTTTAAGATCCTCCTTAGTCGCAGCACTCCATTTCATTGGCTCAGTTTTGGTCTCTCTTCTGTTTTCGCAGAATTCTACTATTTGTTTTGTCAATATAGTGGGTGCCAGTTTTTTAATGTGCCCATGAAATTTAAGTCTTCTTTTTCTCATGTCACCATGTATGTGAATTCTTCTATCTCCTTATTATTTCTCAGCCTATAAGTTTCCCCATCATTAATTTTGGGGCTTGGTATTTTTCCTAATAATCTTCCTTTCTTTCTTTTGAATTTCTTCAATATCGCTCTTCCTATTTAAAATTAAAGTTTCTGCTCCATAAAGGCATTAAGGTTTGATTACAGTGCTGTAATGTCTAAGTTCACTGAATTCAAAAAATGATTTTTTATTATAAGTATTCTGTGTTAATCTGAATGCAGTTGCCATCTATTGACACCGAACTTCTTTTGCAGCTTTTTCCAGACCGTATTCTTGTATGATTTCCCCCAAGTATTTAAACTGAGATACCCTTTTCATTTTTCCATATTACTTGTTCAAAAACTTTGGTGCTTGTTTGTTGCATGTCATGTATTCCGTTATTTCGAATGATATTTGTAGTCCTACATTTTCCGAGACTTCTTTAAGAATTTCAGTCTGTTTCTGAGCTGTGGTAATATCCCTAGTTGAAATTGCCAGATCATCTGCAAAGGCGGGGCAATCTACTCTTACTTCTACCAAACATGACTGGCTGGCCTGTATTTTGAATCGACTTTTGCTCTCGCCATCCTGTAATTACCTTTTCCAAAACACAGTTAAACAGTAATGGAGAGAGTCCATCTCCCTGTTTAACACCAGTCTTTGTTTCAAATGGTTCTGAAATCTCTCCCATGAATTTAACCTTAGATTTAGTGTGGTTAACAGTAGTGGGGCAGTACAGGAGCGGCCCCAAAGTACCGTTATCCAAGATGGCGGCCATGACGCAAGTATGTGACGTCATGTGACGTCAGCTGATGACGTGATTGCCATCAGCTGATGACACGAGTACCGTTGTCCAAGTGAGCAGCTTTCGATGGGAAAATAGCTCCATTGCCCTACCTCTAGTAACCTAACAAAATGCCATGCCTCCCTGGAGGTAAGTTTGAATTTTGGAGGGAAGATAGCTCAGTTGCGCTACATCTACTAACCTAAGAAAATTGCGGGAAAGAAAGGGCTACATTCACTAACCTAAGTCACCTCTTCCTAGGAACTAGACATAAGTCTTTATTTAAACAATTAGAGGTTGTACCAGCATCAAGTGTGTTCGCCATCCTCTTATAATTTCGAATTTTGATCTAAGAGCTTACATTCAATACGAATATAATTTCTATACATTTGCTTAAATTTTTTAAAATTTGTTTAAATTTATGAGTTATTATTGTATACCTACAGCATTAGTTTCCTGTTTTTCCTATCACAATAGGGTGAGATATCGAGAGCTGTATTACAAGCACTGGATACAAGTCTTTATTTAAACAATTAGATACAGTAACACCATCAATTGTGTTAACTATCCTCATGTAAAATGTGCTCGAATTTTGCTGATGGGGGATAGTATTGTGTGCCCAGCTGAGTCCCGCTATATGTGTGTGTGTCACACTACCCCGGACACGTTGGCAATAAGAACGACTGCCGACTAGCCTACTTTCACACCCGCTGTCGTCTGCCGGACACAAACATACTCACTTTCTCCAAGAACACTCTCGCCCGCTAGCCACACACGCCCACAATCGGCTGAGATATCGATAACCGTATTACATGCACTGGACATAAGTACTTATTTAAACAATTTGAGCCACTACAACTGTCAACTCTGTTCACGAAATTTGCTGTAACAGCCGATGCGAGTTATTATCCTGTTTCCATTCAATTTGAATATAAATTGTATAAATTTCTTTAAATTTGTATAAATTTCTATAAATTTGTATAAATTTGTATAAATTTCTTTAAATTTTTTCAAATTTATTGTCTACCTACAGCATTAGTGTTGTGATACCGCCACAAGAGGTTTAGATATCCGTTTCTCAGTGTTTTAATAGCTGCGTTACAGGCACTCATTCAGCTCTGGACATTGTAGTGTTTCCTTTTCCTCGTGGTTCTGCCGTGAAAAATATAAAATAGAAAATATGATTGGGTTTAGAATTTTGGTGGTTTCAGTTACGGGTAAGGCGGACTTCGTATTATTGATTTGGGATCGTGCTGTAATTTGACCGTGCATGGCACACCGGGTCGGCAACCTTACAAAAAGCGACTGTACGGAAATAGCATCAGAATCTAATTGAAATTTACCTTATAATCTTGTTAGATACGCAATATTAATTACAATATAGTCTTCATGGCTGTCCTCCTAATTTCTCTTGTAGGACGACCCGTCTTTCACTTTTCTCCGTCTGTTGAAAACTTCTTCAAGTTGTCACTGTCATGATCAATTTACAAATTTGGCGATAACCACCTCGAATCGCTATTGAAACAACCTCGCTTTGTAATATAATTTTAATTTCCACCCAAAAGCACATTCAACAAATCGCCGAAAAATACACGTCTTTCGTATGAAGACAAGAGAGAGAGTGTAATCAATTAGTTGTTAAAAACAAAAAACTACGCAAAAAGTAAAAAGACGAACAAAATTTTTTATAAAAATCGGTCGCTGGCGGAGCGCTCTTCTGCGTGCGCGATCGTAAATTATATCTTTGTATTGGCGGAGGCGCGGTAGTCAAAGTACCATTACAACATAAGTCTTTATTTAAACAATTTGACCCACTACCGCCACAAGCTGTGTTTGCCATTATAGCTGTATTACAGGCACTCATTCAGCTCTGGACATAAGTCTTTATTTAATCAATTTGACCCACTACCGCCATCAGCTGCGTTTGCCATCCTCTCGGAAAATGTGTATAAATTTTGCTGAGGGACTTTAGTATGGTGTTGCCCCCACTAGAGGCTGCTCATTCATATAGGCAAGAAAAGGTTTTTGATACTCTTTCGCCCGCATCTCGTGGTCGCGCGGTAGCGTTCTCGCTTCCCACGCCCGGGTTCCCGGGTTCGATTCCCGGCGGGGTCAGGGATTTTCTCTGCCTCGTGATGGCTGGGTGTTGTGTGCTGTCCTTAGGTTAGTTAGGTTTAATTAGTTCTAAGTTCTAGGGGACTGATGACCATAGATGTTAAGTCCCATAGTGCTCAGAGCCATTTGAACCATTTGATACTCTTTCAACTACCTAGTTTCAACTACATTTCAGTTTATTACACTGATACAAAATACTCACCCTGCCGATGGTCTGGAGGGTGGGAAAATTGGTGTGAAAAACGAATCAGCCTGTTCTGGACTGCTGGTGAGAGGAAGGAGTGTTCTTTATTTATTTTTTGGACAATTTATTTAGCTACGGATTTCACCTAATTTATTTATTACACTGATGCAAAACACTTACCTTAACGTGCTTAGACAGACCTTGAAACTACTCCTAAATAATGCATTACGCTGGTGTTCATAGAAGCAAACAACTCGTATATTACAAGGTCGCGCAGTGGCTAGCACACTGGACTCGAATTTGGGAGGACAACGGTTCAATCCCGCGTTCGGCCCCATCCTGATTTAGGTTTTCCGTGATTTCCCAAAATCGCTCCAGGCAAATGCCGGGATGGTTGCTGTGAAAAGACACAGCCAACTTCCTTCTCCGTCCTTCCCTAAACCGATGAGACCGATGACCTTGTTGTCTGGTCTCCTTCCTCAAACAACCCAACCTGAATAATCCAGTACACACTATGCACATCACTGAAATAATGCATGGAAACACACTCAGACGCCTAAACACCCGAAAATAGTTCAATGCACAAACACTCAGTGCAAGTACAACTTATCAGTCACTCGAACCCTGATTCTACTGCATGGAAAGCCTAAGTGCACTCCCCCCCCCCCCCCCCACGCATGGAAACTCTATTTATTTTGTTTGGGAAACTGACCCAAATATCCATCCTAATTACATAATTAATCACAAAGATCGGTCCTAATTACACAGCTATATGCACAGCGCTGCAAAGGACGGCTTAAAATAGCAAAAACTGACTATACAACTCATCTTATCATGCTTTGATTACACAACTATATGCATAGCACTGCACAAGAAACGCAATACTACGCAAAAACTGACAACTCGTGTTATCCTGTTTGGGAACAAAATTATACCACTCGAAACCAGCGACAGAAACTCACAAACTCTACCCTACACCTACAAGCTAGGGGGAAAACGTTCAACTCACTAGATCCTGCTGTTTGACAGAGATGAGTTTAAAAAAGTCTGTTAGCTCCAAGCATATACCATCCGTCCCTGTTTAACATCGGAGTTCACTACACATGCCTACTAAAAATCACCCCAACCCAAGCCAGATCCTCGTCCTAAAAGTCTGCCGTCTCGTCCACATACAATCACAAACTACGAGATCGAGCTACTACGCTAACAGTCTCACGGCACGTGCCTCGCCGAAATGCCTCGCCGCGAAAGCCAGGCTTTCCCCTTCAAATGCATCCTGTTCGTCCCTAATGCCTATGAATCATCGCCGGCACAGGATCACAATGCCTCGCATTCACAGACTTCGTTTTTACGTTACGTAGTACGCTGTAGCAGGGCTGGACGAGAGCCACCGTTCAGCGTTCAATTATTATTTATTTAACATCAAATTCGCTCCTATAATAAAGCTAAACATTTCCGATCACAATAAATCTATTTTTCACGAAAATAGACGAAGTCCAGTTTTATGAGCAAAAATCTATACAGTTTTTCACGTTTGACTTAGAAACTTATCACCTCTCCTAACACATTTACTTCTAAACCGATATTTCCACTCACGAATACAGATTTCCGTGATTTAGCAGATTCCAAATCACGCCCTATAGTTTACAAAGTCAAATAACGACTATCTCATATACAGACAACCGGAAAACGTGTCTTCCACCTGCTAGATGCACACACCACAATCGACCTCCTCTCAAATATACTGGAATGTATACACGGGGGGTTGCAATGCCTCACAAGCACCCATCGCTAACTTAGTTATGAAGCTGAAGTCTCGATTTTACACTCAAGATGTGACAGGGGGGATGGAGTTCATCACATAAATAGTAGTTCGTTTAGAGGAATGTGTCACATTTCTTCACACATGAGATGGAAGTCATCTGATGCCTGAGAGGTTTACAGTTAACGATCGCAAGTAGACAGTGCTTTAAATCATTTACAGAACACGCGGCTGTATGGGAGTCGAACGCAGGCTATGTCACGTGACCGCAGATGCATTTAAGTTTATAGACAGACGGTTCTCTGTCTTCCTGAAAAGCGTCAAATACAGTAAAATCGCGTGTATTAGTGAGACCTCAACATACATACAGTATAATGCTACCTCAACGGACAAAAATTGACTGCTTTCCTCATTCCCTTCTTCTTGCTGCAGCATACTTGATCCCATGTGCAAATTGTTCTGCACCAACCAGAAGATTCGCAAGTACTTTCTCAATTTTGCGGCATTTATATTCGATCAATTTATACCTATCCCCCCCCCCCACCTCCTCACTTTTCGCAATTCTATTTATTTCAGTTCTATCCATGCGATCATGACATAATCTCTCGTTCTGGTTTTTAAAATTGGTTATAAGCTTAGTACAGCTACCAACACTTAGCCCAAATGCACTGCAACCCCCCGTGTATACATCTTCCTGACAGATGTGTTTACAGTGGTAGTGGCAGACCGCTGGCAGGGTGACTGTTTTGTATCAGTGTAACAAACTAGGTGACATACGTCCCTCGATGTATGTCGGAAATGCGGTTGGATGGCCTTGAAAAGTAGTTGAAACTATGTGGTTGAAAGAGTAGCGAAAACCTTTTCTTGCTTATATGAATGAGCAGTCTCTAGTGGGGGCAACACCATACTAACCTCCCTCAGCAAAATTCATACACATTTTCCGAGAGGATGGCAAACACATTTGATGGCGGTAGTGGGTCTAATAGTTTAAATAAAGTCTTATGTCCAGAGCTGAATGAGTGCATGTAATACAGCTATTAAAACACTGAGAAACGGATATCTAAGCCTCTTGTGGCGGTAACACAACACTACTCCTGTAGGTAGATAATAAATTTTTTAAAAAATTAAAAAAACAGAGAAATTTATACAAATTTACAGAAATTTATACAAATTTAAACAAATTTATAGTATTCGAATTGAATGGAAATACGATACTAACTGCCATCAGCTGTTAGAGCAAAATTTCGTGAACAGAGTTGATGGTTGTACTGGGTCTAATTGTTTCAATAAGGACTTATATCCAGTGCATGTAATACAGCTGTCGATATCTCAGCCTATTGTGGTGGTAACAGGAAACTAGTGCTGTAGGTATATAATAACAATAAAGAAATTTAAACAAATTTAAAGAAATTTAAACAAATTAATAGAAATTATATTCGAATTGAATGTAAGGTCTTAGATCAAAATTCGAAATTCGAAGAGGATGGCAAACACACCTGATATTGGTATGGCCTCTAATTGTTTAAATAAAGACTTATGTCCAGTTCCTAGGAAGAGGTGACTTAGGTTAGTGGAGATAGACCTTTCTCTCCCACAATTTTCTTACGTTAGTAGAGGTAGTGCAATTGAGCTATCTTCCCTCCACAATTCAAACTTACCTCCAGTGGGTGAGTGGCACTTTCTTAGGTTAATGGAGGCAGGGCAATTTATTTTCCCACCAAAAGCTGCCATCTTGGATAACGGTTCTAGCGTCATCAGCTGACATTACGTGACGGCACGATCTCGCGTCATGGGCGCTATCTTGGATAACGGTACTTTGGGGCCGCTCCTGTACTGCCCCACTACTGTTAACGTTTCCTTAATCAGTGTTTGAGTTTTATTATCTAGCTGTAGTTCCTTTGAAATTTGAGATTCATGATCAACTGAGTTATAAGCCTTTTTAAAATACACAAATGTTCATACGATACTGTTACTAGAAATCCTTTGGTGATTGAGGATTAAGGATTAGTTTTAAAGCAAGAATTTGTTCTGGGGAGGATCTCTTCGATCGAAATCCTGCTTTTAGGTTCTAGTTCTTGGTCTCGATCAAGTAAACACTGCGAGAGAATTTTGTATGTGACTGGATGTAGAGAGATTCCTCGGTAATTATTAACATCGGTTCTATCCCCTTTTTTATGGAGTGCTGAAGTTTAAGAGAATAGTCGGAAGAATCACTGCGCAAATAAATGGGATATGTAAGCACTAAGGGTTGAAGAGATAAGCTTGAAGTGCTGTGAGGCTATAAATACGGCGATAAGGAATAGCTCGGTAGGCAGTTCAGCTGAAGAGGAACGTATATCTCTAAAAAGAACAATCACAGAAGTTGGAAAGAAAAAAAAATAGATATTAGGAAGGTAATTGCGAGGAAACTCTGAAAACATGATAAATACATTGTGTATCAAAAAGAATCATCCGATTTTAAAAAATCGTAACTATTATGTTATTTGAGATATTTGTGTGAACAACGTACTATTGGAAAGAGAAAACTCTCGAGTTTCACATGGTTCCCGCTAGGTAGTAGCACACTGAGCCCAATTCATTTCTAGTAAAAATGGTGTCGGGAAAACAGCTCTAGGTTTTGTGCAGTTCGGGTCAGTAATAACTGTTCAGCGTGACTTTTGAGCTAGGTATGAAGTGGATCCTCCTACAACAGAGATTATTAGACGATGGCATGAACAGTTTCGAGAAACAATTTGTTTGTGTAATAGCAAATCGCCGGGCCGTTCCGGAGTGTCTGACACAGACGTCGAACGCGTCCGCCATTGTTTCACAAGGAGTTCGCTAAAATCTAACTTTATGTGATTATTTCTTGTGGCGGTTTATAAAAGACTGACTCCGTTACAAACAACAATGAATGGACCGAGACATCGTATAACAGCAGCAGCTGTGGAAGCTGTATCTCAAGACAAGCTCGCTACAGTATGGGAACAATTTGAATACCGTACCGCATTGACACATGCCGTGCATCTCAAGAAGTGCACATTGAAGTGGGGCATATTGAATACCTATGAAAAGGTATGAAGAAAGACTTTGACTTTCCTGTTCATCAAAAAAACAAAATTCGTTGTATATGTTTTTAGTTTCAGAAATACAGAAGTGCCAAATCAGACGATTATTTTTGATACACGCTGTAGGTCATTTGATCGACGAAAGAAGGAATTCCATAAATACTCAGGGAAATTCAAGAATACAGAAATACAGATCACTTAGGAATGAAATTAACAGGAAGTACAGGGAAGCTAAGATGAAAAAGTTACATAAAAAGTTGAGGAAATCGAGAAAGAAATGACTGTCGGAAAGACAGAAACAGGCAGTTCAGACAACAGTGGTTAAGTTCACGGGGCTCTTGTCGACGCATGTTCACTTCTCTGGTATTCTGACATTGGCCTCTCGATATACATACAGTATTCTTTACTGTCGTTTCTTGTTAAGAATATCAAATTATTCTTAAGAATTAGAAGCTTTCACTCAGTTAATAGTAGGCACAATTCCAATGGTACTTCCTTGACTCTCCTGCAGAAAGGTGTGCAGTATACTGCTGCATCCATTTTCAATAAGCTACACGCTCTTTCAAATCGAAATTGAAGGGTTCCTCATGGGTCACTACTTCTATTCTGTCGAGGAGTTCCTTGAAAAAATAAACTGATTCCTGTGTTATATTGTTGATTGTGTTTATACAATATTATGGCTTGTCTACTTTTGGGTTCATAAACATTTTGTTTTATCTGTTAATGACCTTGGACATTTACTCCTCAACTTGGTTCTACGGAACTTGACGTGTAAAATAAAAAATATATAAAAAACTGACTCAGCATACAGTATAGTCAAAACAACTTCCGGTTAAATTAAAAGCGAGGGTGGTAACACTAAGAGTGAAATGGGAATGCCACTGTCAAATGTCAAGAAGAGTGCGGGTAAGAGGAAAGAGTACATTGAAGGCCTCTATGAGTGGGAAGTCTTGTTAGCTGACGTGATAGAAGGAGAAACAGGGGTCGATGTATAAGAGAGAGCGTATCCAGTATCAGAATGAGAGTTTTAAAAAGGCTTGGAAGACTTAAAGTCAAATAATGTAGAAGGAATAGATAACATTCCATAAGAATTTATGAAATCATTGGGGAAAGTGGAACAAAATGGCTATTCAGGCTGGTGTGTAGACTATGTGTGTCTGGCGATGTACCATCAGACTTTCGGAAATAATCATCCACACAATTCCGAAGATTGCAAGAGCTGACAACTGCGAGAATTATCAAACAAATGTTCAAATGTGTGTGAAATCTTATCGGACTTAACTGCTAAGGTCATCAGTCCCTAAGCTTACACACTACTTAACGTAAATTATCCTAAGGACAAACACATACACCTATGCCCGAAGGAGGACTCGAACCTCCGCCGGGACCAGCCGCACAGTACATGGCTGCAACGCCTCTGACCGCTCGGCTAATCCCGCACGGCCGAGAATTATCGCACAATCAGTTTAACAGGTCATGTATCCAAGTTACTGACAAGGATAATATACAGAAGAATGGAGAAGATAATTGAGGGCGTGTTAGATGACTATCAGTTTGGCTTTAGGAACGTTAAAGGCACCACAGCGGCAATTCTGTCGTTGCGGTTGATAATGGAAGCAAGACAAAAGAAAAATCAAGGCATCTTTGTAAGATCTGTCGACCTGAAAAAAGTGATCGACAATGTAAACTGTGCAAGATGTTCCAGTTCCTGAGAAAAATAGATGAAGCTATAGGGAAAGACTGGTGCAAACAATATATACAAGAAAAAAGAAGGAGCAGTAAGAGTGGAAGACCGAGAACGAAGTGTTCGAATTTAAATGAGTGGAAGCCAGATATGTTGTCTTTCGCCCCTACTGTTCCATCTACACGTCGAAGAAGTATAGATGGAAGTCATTCCCTCATGTCTTAGCAGATGTCCTATCATCCTGTACCTTCTCCTTATCAGTGTTTTCCACATATTCCTTTCCTCTCCGATTCTGCATAGAACCTCCTCATTCCTTACCTTATCAGTCCACCTAATTTTCAACTATAGCACCACATCTCAAAAGCTTCGATTCTCTTCTGTTCCGGTTTTCCCACAGTCCATGTTTCACTACCATACAATGCTGTACTCCCGACGTACATCCTCAGAAATTTCTTCCTCAAATTAAGGCCGGTATTTGATATTAGTAGACTTCCCTTGGCCAGAAATGCCTTTTTTGCCATAGCGAGTCTGCTTTTGATGTCCTCCATGCTCCGTCCATCATTGTTTATTTTACTGCCTAGGTAGCAGAATTCCTTAACTTCATTGACTTCGTGACCATCAATCCTTATGTTAAGTTTCTCGCTGTTCTCATTTCTACTACTTCTCATTACCTTCGTCTTTCACCGATTTACTCTCAAACCATACTGTGTACTCATTAGACTGTTCATTCCGTTCAGCAGATCATTTAATTCTTCTTCACTTTCACTCAGGATAGCAATGTCATCAGCGAATCGTATCATTGATATCCTTTCACCTTGTATTTTAATTCCACTCCTGAACCTTTCTTTTATTTCCATCATTGCTTCCTCGATGTACAGATTGAAGAGTAGGGGCGAAAGGCTACAGCCTTGTCTTACACCCTTCTTAATACGAGCACTTCGTTCTTGATCGTCCACTCTTATTATTCCCTCTTGGTTGTTGTACACTCGACAGCAAAAAAAGTGGGTCACCCCTGAATTCCAACGTGAAGGCTGCACCTGAATGTATGCAACCAACAAAGCATATCTGTGTTGCACATAGTCGCAATCCTCCACAGTACAGTCGTTGTAAGATACATAATGGGTACCGCTAGAGACTACTAGAGAACACCAGTCTTTATGACAGTCTGTCCAGATGTAAAGTAACACCACGTTGTACAGAAGAGATCAGACAGTCCTTAACGTTTGTAAACTAAACTTAATTACAATAAGTGACATTTTAAATGTTATGGGACAACTAGTTTTGTCACATAAATCGTTCAGTAATCCTTAGGCACAATTAAATATTTGAGACAGTATATGGATTTATAAAGTTGTATGGCAATTGGAAACAAGTTCTTTGCTGTCTGAAAGGTTTACCCAACACATGCTGAACGTCGTTCAACATTCTACGGGGAATGGTTTTGCATCAACTTTATGTAATACTAAGCAGTTAAAAGAACACGTGATTAACAGCGGCAAGCACTCTACTTCCACCCCAACATTAACAGCGAATCACAAGTAATATCATTGTTCACATTACTCATCGACAATTACTTGTACACGAAGTTGTACTTTAAATGACATGACCAACGTCTTCGTTATGGATCCGGATGCAAACCCAGAACGTAAATCCATTGTTAACCAAGCAAAGCTTTGTGCCTTATCGAGACTCGATCACTAGGCAGAAAGAGACGTCAATTATTGACGTTTGCACCAGTATCAGTTATCAATTCTCAACTTGAAGGTAAATGACGATAATGTTTGTACGAAAGCAGGAACCCTAACATGACAATTACCTTCTTGATAATTAACCTCGAAAGACGTTGTATAGTGTTGCATTGTCAAGGAATAAAGGATGCACATGTTTAAAATTGAAATGCCGTCATGTAATGCTGGGGACAAGGATGAGAACCCAGCACCTATTCGGATTGTTGAATAAGTACGTAAAATCAGAATGTAGATATCACAGTTTGTCACCAGTAGTGGGGTTGGAACCTTAAATGACGACTGAAGTTGTATTGCCTGACCGGCATTCGAACCCGGCGCCTACCGCCGTCGTTCTCTAACCAGGAGCAGACGAGAAATGTCCAATGTTGGTTCACCATCAGCGAGATGTGCACACGTTTAACTAGAAATAAGGTGACGAAAACGTCTATGCTGACTGAGAGTCGAACGCCGCACACATGGTTATGAAGACACGTTAATAACCAACTTCATATTCAGTAGTAGCTAGGAGTAGCATGTTTAGTTGCAAACCTTAAGGCCTTACTCATCCCTAGTAACGTATTGTCTAATATCTGCGATATCATGATGTTAATTTACAAGTGGATTGACTGCCGTAAAGAGCAATGTTCTCTAGTAGTCGTGTATCATTGAGATGTAAATGAAGTGCCTCAGCAGAAAGTAATTTCCGTCGTGCAGCACGTATTGTTTCAGAGACACTGAGAACATGTTATAAGTGCACAAAACGTATATTATATACTAAGTATATACTATTATTTGGAGAAGCTGCCGCCAAACCTGTTTACTTTTACATTCCGCTCAGTTGTCGTGGTTGAATACAGGTTTTCTTGAGGCTACATCTAATGCACAGCGCTTACAAGAAAGTATAGTTTCCTGTGTCACGCTATTGCTAGCTAGGTGAAATATTTTGTGTTAGCTATGTTTAAAATGAATGTATTTTTGAAAGTATTGTTCGTCAAATATTTGAATAAATCGTCAACTGTAGGTGTGCCTGCACATGTTATAGCATAATAGCTGTAGCTGCGTTAGTTTCTACTAAAGACTTGGGTAGATTAGGTGTAACTTTTGATCCTTCAAGCGGTGATCATGGCCCTGCGGCCCGGGTCTGTACTAGCCGCGGCTCGCGAGCTACGGGCCAGCCAGGCTGGCCGAGGCGAGACGGAAGTGAGCGATCTGGCGGTGGCGTTGGGGGGCCAACAGCCCGGGACGAGCCAGCACGGCTGCGCCGCATGCCTCTGCCTCTGCCGCTCCGTTTGACGTAAATATGTTTACCTCCTCTCCTGGAATCAGTATAAGAGCGGAAAGCAGAAATACACATCAGGCTGTCTGCCGTAATGGCTCACTGGGAGAGCTCTATTCGAGGTAGAGTCAAAAAATGGTTCAAATGGCTCTGAGCACTATGGGACTTATCATCTGAGGTCATCAGTCCCCTAGAACTTAGAACTACTTAAACCTAACCTAACACACATCCATGCCTGAGGCAGGATTTGAACCTGCGACCGTAGCGGTCGCGCGGTTCCAGACTGAAGCGCTTAGAACCGCTCGGCCACTCCGGCCGGCCGAGGTAGAGTCGTCGCTCTCATTGAGGAAGCAGGATGTTCCATCAGAGAAGCTGGCAGGCGGTATGGCGTACCACATACCACTGCAACGAGATGGTGGATGTCTGCCTTGAAAGAGGCACCACCAACAGGGCTCCTGGCTCAGGCAGGAAGAGAGTAATCTGACAGCAGGAAGACAAGGACCTAGTGTCTAGGAGCAGAGAAAATCCCTTTCTGAATGCGAAGCAGTTGCGGCGGGAGATCAACTTCCCCGGCTCCAGTGACACGATTCGCCGAAGGCTGAGGGACCCTGGACTGCATGCACGACGATCCGCCGTGAAACAAGAGCTCAGCGAAGACAACGTTTTATACCGGCTAGCATTTGCGGAGCTCCATCTGAGGGCGTCGTGGGACAACGTTATTTTCACTGATGAGAAGGTGTTTTCCACCAATAACGACGGTCCACGAATCGTTTACAGGCTGCAAGGGACTCGCCATCGAAGCGAATATGTAACCACGACGAGAAGAAGTGGCCGACTTTCTGTTACCTGCTGGGGTTGGAATTCTGCGAGAGGGGCGGGAATTCTTCACAGGATAGAAGGAACTCTGGACAGCGCGCAGTATGCGCACATATTGGAAAATGTGATGCTTCCGTCAGTGCGAATGCTGTACGCAGAAGGGGACGTCACATTGGAAGAGGACCATTCTCCCATTCACAAGTCTGCATTTGTTCAGCACGTATTGTCTTTACTCTCTCCCAAATCCACGATTGGCGTCAACGTCATGGACTGGCCGCCAAGGGCGGCTGATATGAACTCCATGGAAAACATGTGGGCTGAGGTCGTCAGAACATTAACAGAGAACTGGCCACGAAACCAACCAACTACTGCGGACGCTCTTTGGGACTGCGTCCTGGAAACCTGGGAGGAAGTTGCTTCTTCAGGCTGTTACGTCCGACGGCTTATACATTCTATGCCAAGACGCGTGATAGAAGTACAAAATAATGAAGGATTCTGGATAAAATATTAGAGTTCTTAAAATGTTTTGTTTTCTCTTTCATTTTTCCTCAAATTCAAATGGCTCTGAGCACTATGGGACTTAACTGCTGAGGTCATCAGTCCCCTAGAACGTAGAACTACTTAAACCTAACTAACCTAATGACGTCACACACATCCATGCCCGAGGCAGGATTAGAACCTGCGACCGTAGCTGTCGCGCGGTTCCAGACTGTAGCGCCTAGAACCGCTCGGTCACTTCGGCCGGCCATTTTTCCTCATTGGAAGCTAGTGGAAGATCGCGTGGCAACAGAAAAGACAGAATATGGGTTAGCTTTCCTTTGAGTTGCCCTTTTAATTCAAGTGGGTTGCTTTTGAATATACAGTTTGTTAAGTATTCTATTTTGATTTCATTTATACCATGTCTACATACTTAGAAACTAATCAGCGTAGATGGACTCTGTCACAGTAGTCTTTGTTATTTCAGATACGTCTCTCTCTTCCCCTCCATCCATGAATACACTCTCCGTCCTCCACACAATACGCCAACGATTTCATATTATGTTTATTCGGCGCGCGGGATTAGCCGAGCGGTCTTAGGCGCTACAGTCATGGACTGTGAGGCTGGTCCCGGCGGAGGTTCGAGACCTCCCTCGGGCATGGGTGTGTATGTTTGTCCTTAGGATAATTTAGGTTAAGTAGTGTGTAAGATTAGGGACTGATGACCTTAGCAGTTAAGTCCCTTAAGGTTTCACACACATATGAACATTTATGTTTACTCGTTGTTAATATATCTTCTATTCTCTCTCACACTCTCTCTCTCTCTCTCTGTCACTATCGCCGCAAGTGCCCTTCTATTACACTTCCCCAAAACTTTGTAAACAAATCTAGTGGTTTCCAATGACGCTACATTTTCTCTTTTAATTGCTGCTGTCTTTACTATCATTCCTCTCACTACCTGTGAAACCGTATTCGTTGATCTCCCCTTCCCTGTAACCCATTCTTCGTTCTGTGAACAGTCCTTCCTTATCTCTCGGTCCTAAGATAAAACGAACTGTGGCACACGTCTAAATAAGCAATACTTTGCAAGCATTTCACGCTTATATTTTGCACTTCTGCTCTTCAATCCATTCCCAGATCCCGCCCTCCTTCCTGTTACGCGTCCCTTGACATCTGCATCTACATCTAAATGAATACTCTGCAATTCATAATTATGTGCTTGGCAGGGGGTTCTGTGGTCTGGTGGATTAATCTTGTATTGAGGTGTAAAACGTGTAGGTTCACATCTCACGTCGGGCGTAAATTTTTAACACACACAAGTAGCTCTCCTTCACCCCTAGTAACGCCAAGTGCAGAACGCCTGTAAGCTCCGTAGTTCAATATCCGCAGTAAAGATAACATCCCTTCGCTGCCGACTGGGCATTCGTTTGAGCTGTGACAGATGGAGAAACCCCGTAAGGCAGAGACTCTGTCACCAGTAAGCCGTCGTAAACGAGAAAACGTATTTCATTTAATGAACCAATGGCCATGTAAGTTCACATGGGTCTTACTTGATTTGAAACTGAGACGTTGAAAATTGTGGTGCTGGACTGGGATTAGAATTCGATTTCACTATGTTCCCGAAGATTGCAAACTCTTCTAGGCGTCCTCGAAAGGCACCTATCTGGTTTCGAATCCTGATCAGCACAAAATATTCATTATTTCATTTCAAGCCCTAGCATGTGCATTCCGAACTACTGGTGAAAAATAGTTGCATTTTCAACGTCTCTTCGTGCGTTGTCAGCTGTAACGTGTTCGTTTCAACTCACAGCCACATGATGAGCGTTTTATCACAACATTACAAGATCAAACGTTTCCTTACATCTTTTCAAGTTCAAACATTCCTCTCCATCCTACTGGTGAAAACGGATTTGGGTTTGACGTCGTGTTCGTTGTGATCATCAACGACGACATGTTGTGGATTCAACTTCTAGCCAGCAGAGTATTTTCCATCACATCACTGACAGTACAATTATGCCATTCCTAGCTATTATTGGAAAAGAATTTGATAGTTAACGTTTCTTCATGACCACGTGTGCGGGGTTTGCATTCCATTCAGCACAGAACTTTTCGTCGCCTGATGTCTAGCTAAACATGCGCCCATCTCGCTACTGGTGAACCAACAACAGCTATTTATCGTCTGTTCCTGGCTAGAAAACGACGGTACTAGATGCTGGGCTCGAATCCCAGTCAGGCAAAAACAATCCTATCGTCAATTAAGGTTCCAGCATTTCGCTATTGGTGAAAACATTTGATATTTAACTTCTGATTTTATGTGCAGTCGTGCACAAAAGTATCCGAACGACCTGAATTGCATTTCACCTGGTTCCCATGCGACCTACATAACGCAGCTGTCTAGCAGGTCCTCTAATCGCTCCTTGGTACAGTCGTTTGACTATTGAAAATGATTCCAACAAGTCACCACTAGAAAACACTGCTCTGTATCGCAATAACTCAGGATGTAAAGTAATACCACGATACTAAAAATATCAGGGAACACCTCATCACGGGTAAGACTGTCCTTAAGGCTTGTAAGCTCGCATTTATTGCAATAACTGTGAAACGTCCCCTTAGAACAATTATACACGACTGTCCTTAAACTGACACACAATATTTTTAGCGCAACGCAATCTGACTTTCAAAAATCCCTACAAAAGAATGGCCCTGACTAACATTAACCTATACCTTTCACAAATCACTTACCTCACAAAAATCTTCGTTACTGGAACTACTGCAATACAGCGAGCGCCACTACTGCCACCTAAATAAAAGATTCAAACTACTGAAGGCACTAACTACTGATAGGCATAGTTAGCAAATGAAAGATTTTAATAGAGAACAAACAATGTATTTACCTTAATAATGATGAAAACTCATAATATACATAACAGATCATTGTATATCTTACAAATTTCCAAACTCCGCCATCTCTCTCCCCACATCCACCACTGCTGGCGGCTCACCTCCAACTGCGCAACGCTACGCGCTGTTAACATCCAGCTGCCGCTGCCCAACACTACAATGGCAGACAACAATGCAAACTAGCCACAGACTGCACACAGCACAGAGCGCTACGTAACGTTGCCAATAAGAAAACCTAAACAGCCAACTTACAACTGACATACCTGAAATGTTAGCACTCTCATTATTACGTCAGACAGGTAATGCACGTAGTAAGTTAGTCGTATTCACGATTTCCTCTTCAAAGTAACGTACCATACTTGTTATTTAACATAAAATGTCATTAAAATTTACATTATTCACGAGCAGCTAGTTGAGAATATGTATGAACTTCAAATGCCACGACGAACCGCCTCGTTCTGCATATGGATTCAAACCCAGGTCATGCAGGCTAGGCCGCGGTGGCCGAGCCGTTCTAGGCACTTCAGTCCGGAACCGCGTGACCGCTACGGTCGCAGGTTCGAATCCTGCCTCGGGCATGGATGTGTGTGATGTCCTTAGGTTAGTTAGGTTTAAGTAGTTCTAGGTTCTAGGGGACTGATGACCTTAGATGTTGAGTCCCATATTGCTCAGAGCCATTTGAACCAATCACGCAGCCTAAGATTTCGTGGCTGACGGAAATTAACAGTCATTCCTGACTAGGCATAAAGAGAGTGATATACCTCATTTTTGGACAGTATCAGTTACCAAATATCAACTTTAAATTACATAATGTAACATTTTTAACGGGCGCGAATTCCTATCCAGCATCTATTGTCCCTGTTAACGAACTACGAGAGATGTTAAATATTGCTACTTCACAAGTAACTTACTTGAAATGCAGTGACGTAAAGTTTTGTGTTGGACAAGGATTCGAACCCAGAACCTAATTGGATTGTTATCGAAGCACAATCAACTTTGACATATCGGATTTTATCGGCAGTAGCTACATGTATTAAATAAAATGACGAGACGAAACATCTATTTTTCCTTTCCAGGACTCCACCCCGGCACATATCGCTGTTATATTCTAGAGAACAGGAACGTTAAGTATGGGTTTGTTACACCAGCAGCGACATGTGAGCATGTTTGAACTAATGATATGACGAAGTGCTCAGTGCTGACTGAGAATCGAACCCCAAACATATCATTGTTGACTACACACAAAGAGGCGACACTTACCGAATTTTTCTCCACCAGCAGCTCGGAATAACATCCCTGAACTTACAGTGATCTCGCAAATAGTTCTGTGTCTCACTGGGAGTCAAAAACGTCAGATATCGTTAGTGTTGACAACGAATGAAAATGCATTAAAAATAAAAATTATTATCTACCAGCAGATAGGTGTTCTCATGGTAGAGCTTGAGAATACATAGTGAAAAGTTTAGTGCTGGGCCAGGATTCCAACCCATTCATGCGCAATATGTGGAGATGTTAAGGAATCTGCAGTTTTGAACAAACAACAAGTTGTAGTCGAGCTGTTTGTCACGAAGGGATCAAATTCCGCGTTAAGGGCGGTCTGAGTTGCATTCCCAGTTCAGAACCAATTTTATCGACATAGAGAAGCTCAAATAAAAGACGGAATAAATGTCCTGTGACCATACACAGTGTTTGTATCGTCACTAGAAATAAATAACTAGTATAATGAAAGCTACTGGTGATAGAGTTTCTACATGTCGCCACTCCTTACTTTATTGTGGTTCCACCTAACGTCTACTTGGTAGAGAAGGAATATCATGTTTAATGTGATTTTCAGACCACAATGCCATTATATCTTCTTCACTTGGCGTAGCCAGAAGAGAATAGAATCTACCTCTCCTTATCAAAAAACATCGGCAGAGGTTGGAATCGAACCGAGACCATATGAAACTATTATCAGTACAACAAACCACCACACCCACTTCTCTACGGCTCATTTCTCTATCATAACACCGTTGCGGCACACAAGATGAGAATTCCGTCACACACGCTCCATGTAGTGGTTTGCAGGATGTTCAGTACATTCATTTACTTGGTTGACCGAATCGCCGTGAACTAGCTGCCTTGGCTACCCAGTGCATACATTCGACTCTATTTTGTAATCACCGAAATAAAATAACGTAACTGCCACCTACACAGAACTGCCAACAGTGTAGGATGCAGAAATTTAAATAGGAAGTGTTCCTTTCGATTTGAGCTACTCTATTGCGCTATCTGTTTATTGAAACCATCGTGCAGTGCAAAATAAATGCTGTAACTGTCTGTCTCTAAGAAGTCTATATCCGGCCATATGCATTATCTCACAGCACTGTGGAATGCCGATGTTCTGGAGGAACTGTTGTTCACTTCCAGAGGTTCTGTACCTATGTCACAGCTAGTAGCGTAACGGTAAGCGTCGTGCACTGATGATAAGACGCTGTCTGCTAAAGTATTCAATTTAATGGAAATTTGAACATAATTCTCTTCACTTCTCAACCCAAAATAGTCGCATGTGGAAAAAAGGCTAACTTCTGCGTCATTTTGTTCTTTTCAGGTTCAATAGACGGCCAGGCAGCAGATGCGTAGCTGTCTGGTAGTGGCATGTTATTCTTCTTCAAACCTTGTTTGACAGCTTCAACTCAGAACAAGTTTTCTACATGCATGTAATCAATAAACTGCATGTGCATTGTCAGACTGTTATAGATAACATCAGAGAATTCGCATATATCGTTGATGATTAATTTCTCTCTCATGTTTAGCATTGTTTTAACAACACTAAAGGAAACCTTACGAAAACTGTGCACTGTATTGTAAGAAAGGAAATAAAACTACTCACGATAACCTTACGACGAAAGTCTGTTTTAACAAAACTGAGTATCTGTACAAAAGCGTGCCTCTATCTGCACGAATTAGTAAAACACTATTCATTTAGATTTCGATTGGGTCTGTGTTTAATCGGTGTGCTGTGTCATACTCAACAGGTATGCAAACGTGGCATTTCATAAATAAAGTTACGTATGCCTAGAAACTCTTAAATTTGCTTGTCAGCAGCGGAAAGAGGCGTTACCTGTTGTGCAGCATTTTACGTTTTTCACCATTGCATTATGAGCTGAAAGTATTTTCTTACGACTTGCTAATGAATTTATTTCCTTCATACTTATCACCCTGGCATGGGAGTCTTAAGTGAAGAACATTATTGAATTTCGTATCGTTGACGGTCGATTCGAATTTCTTCAGAGACGCTTGTATTGTATAGCAGCTTGGCAGTCAGAAAGCCGAGAACTACGACCATTAACACAAGTTACTGAGTCGAGCTGCCAAGAGGATTTGATGTGTAAAGGTTTTCTTCTGATTTTGTTACAGAATTTTTTCTGGGAATTCGCAGCTCCATGAAATAATACACAAAAAAAGCTCGCACGTTCTTCTCCTACCACAGTTAGAACTGACGATTTTCTTAACCGGTGGAACACGAGACACGGGCGGTACCACGGGGCTACGGACACGCTGCTGCCACCAGGCCACTCTCGCCATGGTATTGGTCGCTCAGCCTCATAACGCATCGTGAAAGATGGTAAAAGTTGACACTTATGTGAAGAATAGCATTGCTTAAGCCAAAAAACTGTCTCAGTGTCTTATTTTACGTGAGGATTATATACCACGAGTCATTCAAATGGAAAGGGAATATCAAGTGAATTTAGCGAGTCAGTTCAGTATCATAGGCGGAAGTAATTGCACTGTCACAGTGTTGCCAAATGTTTGTGGCGATGTTACCAATTCTCAGCTGTGTTTGGAACAGCTCTGTAGCGTTATAGGAGGAAAATCCTGTGCTCGTGTCATAGCAGGATACGGAGAGGAGGCGCGGGATTTGGTTAATATGCAGCGTTTTCTCCTACCAGCTGTGTCAAACATTTAGGTGTGTAATCTTCCATCACGATTACAGTTTCCCACAAAATATATACGAATAAAACATTCACCTTGTTACTTTGTTACAAAAGATTATTTCAGTACAATAAAAAGTCTTTGGAAATCAACTTTGCCAACCTGTCACGAAAAGTAAGATAACAAACACTTTGCACCTCGAAATCGATTGCATCTATGTGCAGTCTTGTGATCATACAAGTAGAATTTCATGAATTGCACGAGAATGTAGAAAAATGTTGGTGCGAATGGAAGCTGTAAGAAACACAGTTACCTAATTATTCTGTACCACGTAATAATCAATTCATTTGCTAATTCAGAAGAGAAGAAACTAAAAATTATGGCCATTAAGACAGAAACTAAAGTGCAGATGCGGGCACTGTGCAGATCTGCGTTTTTTCATCTTCAGATCTATACAAATAATGTATACTAACCAGCGTATTCATTGCTTTCGTAATGTTTCCCTCTTGTTTAGTCTTCTTATGATGATGATGAAATGGATCCACACCCATGAGTGTGATTTTTTCTTTGTATCCTTCCATCTGCTATCTTTGTGTGTTATTGTTCGGTGTTCAAAAAGCAAAATATTATGCCTGCTCCCACGAGGTATTAAAATGAGGTCGCAAACTGTGGGAAGTTTGTTTTAAAACCTTTCTGCCGCAATTCGTTGGTTCGAAGGCAAAAAGCTTACAAATTTCACAGAAGGAAAAGGGGGACGAAATGTCTCCCACTCGAAGGTCATGTTGTTTTACTTAAATGATTACAAAATCGGGTAAAACGAACAATAAGGTTGTCAGTATAAGCACATTACTGTTGTCAATATGATGTTGCACCGCCCAGGGACTGTAATGATAAAGGGCCCGTTTAGGTCAGGCATATGGTACACAGAAGTGGAAGAGAGAGCACCACTAAATTCTGAAATCCGTATGCATTGCATACACACAAAAATTACTGTTACAGTGTACTTATGGAGCCCAATGAGTGAATTGCATATTTTCCGGTGAGAAAGAGCACTGGCAAACAGTCTTCGCTACATTAGGTTACTTAAACTGGCGTCACTTTGAGCTAGAATTTATGGCCAGCGACTAAGTGTAAGGACAGTGAGTCGGATGCGGGTTTTGCAACTGTGAAATACTTTCCTTACATTATGGAAGCGAATATTAAATTTGAACTAATATTGCGAAAATTTTGGACTTGGATAGCTTAGAATGAAAATCTTTGTTTATTGCAAAGGAAAACAATTGATTTTCTAAAACATTCTGTGTCATACACAACTTGAAACAGGTCATGTCGACCAAACCATACCGAAGAACCGACAGTGACGTATATTGGAAGGCAGTAAGATCCCTTTGTTTTTGGTTTGGCAGTATTCGACAGCCATTTCTAGGCGCAAGTAAACGAAGAAAGGCAGCGCGTTTTCGTTATCAAGTAAGGTCTTCATCAATTACTTTAGTTTTAATGTGATCTACGAGTAATTGCTGATGTTTGATATTAACAAAAGGATTCCGTAGACAGGGAAAGACCTTGTTCTTGGGCAACTACTTCTATAATGACCAAAAGGACTTAAATGATCTTCAAGCACATGAGTTCCAGCAGCGGTATGAAGAAAATGATAGTAATAATGACGGTGATAATCGAATTATCCGGTAACTTCACACTTCACAGTGGATTTTCTGGAACTAAGAAATTTCCTGAATTAGTTAAAATTTCCAAATAGCTTCAAATCGAGGCTATGACGCCTAGAAGAGTCTTTACATCCTGCTGACATGAGAATAGCATAATCTCCACGTCAGAAGCTTGCTTCTACTTAACCATTTAATAAACTCGCGTTTTTTCCACCGTGACTAGTTTAGTAAGCTAAGCACATCATCCATTACAGAACACTCCTGGGGCTGGGAAATGTGGCCGCAATGGTCTGGTGGAACGAACTATCACAAGTGGAATGCGTGGGTTCAGACATTTACTTTTAAGAGGCACAAACAGATTTACTTTACCTCTGGTAACCTCAAGAGAAAGCTGTTATAATCCAGAATCCGCATTAAACATCACGTTCCTTCATTCCAAACTGTGCAGAGCCGGTTTACGTTGGAAAATGACATAGCTGGAAGTCAGGGTAAACAGAAATACTGTCACCAGTAAACTTAATTACATTAGAAAATTTTATTTTATTTGATGAACTGATAGCCGCCTAAAGGAACAAGGCTCTTATTTTACTTGTACTTGATTGAACTAGAGACGTTGAAAAATTTGGTGCTGGACTGTGATTCGAATTCGTATCTCCTCTTCCGAGGATCTGATTCTCTCGGAACAGTATAGTTCAATCATTTCATTCCTTTTCCCAAGACTGCAGTCTTCTCTAGGTCTCCTTCAAAGGTAAATATGTGGGTCCGAATCCTGATCCGGTACAAAAATATTCATAGCTCCATTTTAAGCCCTATCACGTGCACACCGGCCTGCTAGAGAAAATTAACGTGCATTTTTAATGTCTGTTCATGTTGCCAACAATTTCTGGACAAACACGCACACATCTTACTGTTGGTGAGTAAGCAATTGATACTTAAGCAATATTCGTGGACAATAAAGAAGAACGATAGGAGTGCGGTTCGATTGTCGCTCAGGCACAAAAATTTGTGTCCTTATTTTAGATTAAACACCTAGTAGCTGGCAAGAGAAACCTATACGTAACATTTGGTTTTACTTAGTTAAAATTCCGATTACGTCTTGGGTTCGTATCTCCGTCGCAGAACTTCACATCATGCGCTTCATCTTTAAATTCATACACACTTCGTTACTTCTGATTTGAAGTATATGAGACATCTTTCATGGTTATTTAACAGGGATGAAAGGGTCTTGATAGGAGTCCCGGTTTATTACAAAAACTGTCTTTTATTTTCAAGTTTAGATTTGGTTACTGATATAGGCGAAAATTTCGGTACTTCATGACTCATCATGGATAGTCAGCAACATGATATGATTAGATTAGATTAGATTAATACTTGTTCCATAGATCATGAATACGATATTTCGTAATGATGTGGAGCGAGTTATTTTAATGAAAGATTTCTTTACATACCAGTATTCAATGTCTTTACAACAATTTTTAACCTCTCTCTCTCTCTCTCCACACACACACACCCACATTCTCTTTTTATTTGTTTGTTGTGCTCGACTATCTGCGAGTCACGAAAACGTCCGTGAATGAATTTCTTAGTTTTGAGTAAGTTACGAAAGAAATTTAAAAACAACTATGAGAGTTACTGATTTATGATGCTTAGTAGCAGTCAGTTCTGAGTATTATAAGCAACTAAGCTCCAGTCCCTAAACCTAGTTACAGAAATGCGAATCAGACGCATTACGTATTCCAGGCCGTAGCAGCCGCGTCTTTGAGACGTCAGCTATGGTGACTTCCCAGCCCGCTGTAGGATCACATCGGTTCGTCTTCTTCCTGCTGGTAATGTAACTGAGATTTGGCAACAACGCAAGGTATGTTTGGCAACTCTGTGATTGACGAGTTACTTCCTGGTGTGCACGGAATTAAGCCTCAAAGTTCACTTGATTTCTCGTGTCATTTCCATTGAATAACCTGAGTTGTTATCGCTTGAGGTGTAACAGAAGATTGTAAATTTACGGTTTTCAGGCCAGCAAAGTCATTGAACGTGGCAATTGCAACTAATCTCGTCCTGTAAATAGCGGTTTACGAGTTGTAACTACTATTGGATGGCGCAAACCATATCTATCCGCTAGCTCTGTGTTGACGTGCTGACCTGTGAAAACGCGACTGTTATGGTTCGCGGTTCCAGCCTCGCTGAATGTAACGTTTTTATCCCTTCTGTGTAAGAGCTGCAAGCAGTTAGATCAAACATCGATAAGCAAATCGTAAGAAAATACTTTCAGCTCACAGTGCAATGGTGAAAAACTTACAATGCTGCACAACAGGTAACGCCTCTTTCCGCTGCTGACAAGCAAATTTTGGGTTTCTAGGAATACGTAACTTTATTTATGAAATGCCACGTTTGCATACCTATTGAGTATGACACAACATACCGTTTAAACACAGACCCAATCGAAATCTAAGTGAATAGTGTTTTACTAATTCGTGCAGATAGAGGCACGCTTTTGTACAGATACTCAGTTTTGTTAAAACAGACTTTCGTCGTAAGGTTATCGTGAGTAGTTTTATTTCCTTTCTTACAATGCAGTGCACAGTTTTCGTAAGGTTTCTTTTAGTGTTGTTAAAACAATGCTAAACATGAGAGAGAAATTAATCATCAACGATATATGCGAATTCTCTGATGTTATCTATAACAGTCTGACAATGCACATGCAGTTTATTGATTACATGCATGTAGAAAACTTGTTCTGAGTTGAAGCTGTCAAACAAGGTTTGAAGAAGAATAAAATGCCACTACCAGACGACAGCTAATATAGGAAATACTTTTCTGATTATTTTGGCACGATACGTTCTCCCCATACATAACACAAAAGCTTCGAGCGCATCTGCTGCCTGGCCGTCTATTAAACCTGAAAAGAACAAAATGACGCAGAAGTTAGCCTTTTTTCCACATGCGACTATTTTGGGTTGGGAAGTGAAGAGAATTATGTTCAAAGTTCCATTAAATTGAATACTTTAGCAGACAGCGTCTTATCCTCAGTGCACGACGCTTACCGTTACGCTACTAGCTGTGACAGAGGTACAGAACCTCTCGAAGTGAACAACAGTTCCTCCAGAACTTCGGCATTCCACAGTGCTGTGAGATAATGCATATGGCCGGATATAGACTTCTGAGAGACAGACAGTTACAGCATTTATTTTGCACTGCACGATGGTTTCAATAAACAGATAGCGCAATAGAGTAGCTCAAGTCGAAAGGAACACTTCCTATTTAAATTTCTGCATCCTACACTGTTGGCAGTTCTGTGTAGGTGGCAGTTACGTTATTTTATTTCGGTGATTACAAAATAGAGTCGAATGTATGCACTGGGTAGCCAAGGCAGCTAGTTCACGGCGATTCAGTCAACCAAGTAAATGAATGTACTGAACATCCTGCAAACCACTACAGGGAGCGTGTGTGACGGAATTCTCATCTTGTGTGCCGCAACGGTGTTATGATACAGAAATGAGCCGTAGAGAACAGTCTGCTTTCCGCAGCGCTGCGGCGAGGACGTCTTGTTTACGTCCCGTCCGCGCGGTCGCGAGTGCCCGTAGTTGTTTACTACTGCGTTGTCGCTAGTTTAGAGTCCATCACTACCGACGCAACATGGCACATTCATACAGGCAAACCACCATCAAGATCAGTTTTCAACCCGATCATGCACGACCGTTTTCTACGTGACAACGTTAAAATTGAACCGCGAGATATAATTGGTATCCATCTCTCTATCACGAGCAGTGTTGTATACGTCAAGCTAGTAAGCGACGAGTTGTGCAACAGAATCGTGAGCGCACATGCGAACGATCTTAAATTCATTCTGATGGCCATATTGGGGCGGTCTCTATCGATCACGCGGGGCTTGGCCTCCGTACGATACGCGTCTTCGAACTCCCGTTCGAAGTACCACCGGACGTAGTCACCGCGGCTTTCCAGCCCTACGGCAGAGTGATCAGCCATATGGCCGAAAAATGGACCACCTTTACAACGTACCCCGTTCTTAACGGGGTGCGACAGATTAAAATTGAACTGACCAAACATGTTCCGTCATATCTTGTCATCGGCGTATGTAGGGCGATCATTATGTATGACGGTCGCCCACGCACTTGCTCTGGTTGTGGCCAAGAAGGGCACGTCCGGTCGGATTGTCTCCGACGACGGCTTACTCAAATCCCGACAGGTGAATCTATGACTCCTTCTACGGTGACGACCCTTCCTCACAATTACGCCGAAGTTACACGGGCAGCAACCCTTTCCGATCCTGACCACATTAGTCCGATAGCCGCCCCCCGATAGCGAGACCGTGATGGCTTCTGCAGTACAGGATCCGGCCTCTACAACGGCGCCCCCACCTGAAGATAATCACCGACCGACCTTGCAAGAAGGCGTGGATGCCAGGATGGACATTGACCCACGGGTTGTGCCGACAGCGGCTTTTCTTCCAGACACCGGAGCAGCTGAAGAAATTCACCCACATTCAGATACTGAAACACACGTCCGTAAACAGCGTTCCCCGCGAAAACACAAGAGACGGCGGCGTGCTCCATCGGGCGATTGTTTGCAGCGATCGTCTGACATGGACTGTGGAAATTCCGACGCCGGTACCGGCGGTACAGAGGCCGCTGTAACATCAAACTCAACAGATCGCCGTGGTGACGGCTTCAGCCCCTCCGACCTCACAGAACAACAGGATCACAAGCAGACAGCCGCTGCCGATTCCCAGCCAGCAGAGCCGATGGAGTCAGCGCCGAGTGCCGCAGCAGCCACTAACAGCCACCAACAGCCGATGGTATTTCATGGCGACTGGGCGGACGACTGTGAGGAACACTCCTTGCCCATCGTGTCGGACGACACGGGGGAACTTTACCCCACCAGTGTTGATCCTTTCCCGCCATCAGTTACAGTGACGAGACAGCCTTACAAGGGTATTGATGGCCAACACGGATGCTATGGATAGATCTCAAACTTATCGCGTTGCAACTATAAACATTAACACTATACTGACGCGCGCTAAGTTATCCTTGCTTCAGGATATGTTGAACCCTGCTTCCATCGACATAGCCCTTCTCCAGGAAGTGTACGTCGACGACTTCCCAGGCATGTACGGTTACGATGCTTGCGTCTCTCAAACTTCCCCAACAGGCAGCGGTGTCGCTGTACTTCTTCGGGAAGGGATAGTGGCGGACGATATCCTGTTTCTGCCTGGGGCAAGAGGAATGGCACTCACAGTACTGGGTGTCCGCCTTATCAATATCTACGCACCTTCCGGGACGGACAAACGTCACGAACGTTCACGATTCTTTGCGGAAGACGTCGCCCCGCTCTTCCAAGGCCGCCACGACCATCTGGTGTTTGGAGGTGACTACAATTGCGTACTGGCGCCCAGAGACCAACTCCCACGACATAATCCGTGCCCGGAACTCGAGACGCTAATTCGAGACCTGCAGATGGTGGACACTTGGGAACATCTTCACGGCCACCGACCGGGATTCACACACTTCACGAGTCACTCTTCCAGTCGTATCGATAGGATTTATGTCTCACGCTCCCTCGCCGCTGGAACACAGGATGCGGAACTGTGGCCTGCAGCGTTCTCGGACCACACAGCTTACATTTGTGCCGTCACCCTGCGGCGGCAACAAGTGTGGAGAAGCCGCAGCCCGTGGAAATTAAACATCGCTCACCTGTCGTACCCGGATTGCCACCAAGCCGTTGAGGATACGTGGCATTCGTGTGAAAATCGCCTCCGTGCATATCCCACAACGATCCGCTGGTGGTTGGACTGCGCCAAACCGGCACTGAAGCGAACGTTGATAACCTACGGTCGCGACCACGCTACTTGCCGAAGACATACACTCGACTTTTACTTCAGGGTCCTGCGCGACTGCGATGCTATGGCGCCGTCTCCGGAACGACAAACGGCGGTCCACCGTGCTAAGGCTCAGATCATCGCTCATATGCGACGCCACCTAGAGGGGGTAGTCATCCGCTCGAGGACGCAGGATCGGATACCGAGCGAACGCCCGTCAATGTTCCACGTCCTACGTGAACGTAAACGACGCCAACGAACGCTGATACGTTTCATCAACACGGAGGACGGTCGTCGCCTCACCACACAACAAGACATAAACACAGCGTTCTACAATCATTATTCCCAACTCTATTCCGCTCAGACCCCTGATCCGACAGCACTGGAGGACTTCTCTCAGACTATTTACGGCACCGTCACCCCGGCAATGGAAGCGGCCTTGATGGGAGAAATTACAGAAGAAGAAGTGATCGACGCCATTAGAAAAGGAGCTGTCAACAAGTCTCCGGGTCCTGATGGCCTCCCCTTGGAATTTTACCGGACTTTTCAATATTTATTAGCCTCCCGATGGACGGACATCTGTCGCGAACTACTATCCCCGGACGTGCCGCTCCCTGCGACCCTTGTGGAAGGGATGATTATTCCTATTCACAAACCGTCCGGTGGCTCACGACTGCAGGACTACCGCCCGTTGACGCTATTGAACTGCGACTTTAAGATCTTTTCTCGACTGTTGGCGGCGCGGATACGCCAGACCTTACGAAATGTTATCTCACCCGATCAAACGTCATTAGGAGGCGACAATAATATTCAAACAGCACTCAGTGAATATCGTGACTTGATCTCACTGGCGAGGGCATGCCGTCTGAAGGGTGCACTGGCGGAAATCGATCGTAGTCAAGCTTTCGACCGAGTGGACCACGACTATTTGGAAGCGGTCCTCCAACATATGCGGTACCCACAGCCTTTCGTCACTGGTGATTGTCATCCGCAACGGTGACGACACAGCTAGCGCACTGAATTGGTTAGCGAAATATGGCACGGCCACTGGTAGTCGTATCAACGTCGCAAAATCGGTGGCGATGAACATCGGGGTCGGATTGTCTGAGAACAGTGTCACCCCTTTACAGTTCAGAGATAGTTTGAAATGTCTCGGCATTGATTTTACAGACGATATACAACGGACCGCTGCTCACAACTTTCGACGGCTTTTACGAAATGTTCGGACTGGAATTGCCAACAACCGCCTACGAGCTCTGGACATCGTCCAAAGGACCCAGTATGTTAACACACATTTAGCGTCACGCATTCCGCACATTGCCCAGATATTACCTATACCGGTGATGTTAGCTCGGCGTATACTTGCGGCTTTTGGGTCCTTCGTGAGTTCAGGAATGCTTTTTAAGATCAAATATGAGACTCTCACCCTTCCCCCGGATCGGGGAGGGCTTGGCCTTTATCACGTTCATGACAGAGCGGTCGCCCTATTTGTGAGCACATTAGTCAAACTATGGCACCGCCGTCCGGACAGTCTGGCCAGTTTGTTAATAGAAGAACTAGCACCGCCCTCCCTGTTGCCGCCTGTGCCGATACACCACGTCCCCTCCTCGCTCTTCTACATCGGTGTCTTTTACCTCGAACTCAGTTACGTTCGACTTGCCTTACCAGCGACTCAACTGGCGAAGGCAAAGGCGGTTTATAGGGTCCTGCAACGTGGACGACCCGATAACGTCGTGGAGAGGAAGCACCCGAACGTCAACTGGCGAGTAGTGTGGAGGACAATTCACCACGTAACACTGGACACTGACGTCACGGCTATGTGGTATATCACTGTCAACGGTAAGCAGGTGACCAGATCGAGGCTACATGCCATCCACATGGTGGACTCATCCACGTGCACGATCTGTGGCGTTCCAGACAACGATGGACACCGTCTTAGTTGTGGCGAGTCTGCGGCAGTATGGCACTTAGTGAGACAAATGTCACCAAACTTCCTTCGGGTAACGCCGAATCATATCGACCCCAAGACTATCCTATTCCCGGATGAGACGTATTACCCACGCACTAAAACTAATGCAATGACGTGGCTTCGTGGACATGCAGTGCATTATTTGTTTTAAGACGGCACTAAGGACACTTTAGACTTTTGGAACTATTTGGAGGAACAACATTGCAAGATCCTCCGTAACCCAAAGTATCGACAATATTTTTCCAATTTTTTGTGGAGTGCGTTTCACGACCCTCCACGTAGCTGGAACATCACGGGTAAGAGAAGCTAAGGTTACAAGACGATGATAGAACACTACACGGTACAACGTGGGATCTACTTTCATCATTACGAGAAGTCATACCTGGATGATACAGCAGATGAAGAGTTTCGTTGTGAACCCTCACACTCTGTTGCAGTATTTGCCCCATTTCCTCTTTTTGTCCCCGGTGCGAAAAGGTCTTCGCAGTTTTTGTTTTCCCATCCAGTGCAAGATGTAGCACTGGTTAATGGTGGTATGGATTCCACCCTTCAGTTTTGTTTCATGGTTTCCTTCGCCCCGCACTTTGCTCTCTTTCTTTATGCCCTTTTCTACAACTATTAGCATGGTTTTAGTTATGTGCGTCCCCAACTCGACCCAACGAGTGCACTTATTAGTTTTCAGTTCCTTACTGTTAAAAAAATTACAAAAGAATCAAAAAAATTAAAAAAATTAAAAATAAATAAATTAAAGAATAAAGTATAAAACAAAATCAAAATAATACACCAACTGCAAAAAAAAAAATAGAGAAGTGGGTGTGGTGGTTTGTTGTACTGATAATAGTTTCATATGCTGTTGGTCTCGGTTCGATTCCAACCTCTGCCGATGTTTTCTGATAAGGAGAGGTAGATTCTATTCTCTTCTGGCTACGCCAAGTGAAGAAGGTATAATGGCATTGTGGTCTGAAAATCACATTAAACATGATATTCCTTCTCTACCAAGTAGACGTTAGGTGGAACCACAATAAAGTAAGTATTGGCGACACGTAGAAACTCTATCACCAGTAACTTTTCTTATACTAGTTATTTATTTCTAGTGACGAAACAAACACTGTGTATGGTCACAGGACATTTATTCCGTCTTTTATTTGAGCTTCTGTATGTCGATAAAATTGGTTCTGAACTGGGAATGCAACTCAGACCGCCCTTAACGCGGAATTTGATCCCTTCGTGACAATACAGCTCGACTACAACTTGTTGTTTGTTCAAAACTGCAGATTCCTTAACATCTCCACATATTGCGCATGAATGGGTTGGAATCCTGGCCCAGAACTAAACTTCTCACTGTGTATTCTCAAGCTCTAGCATGAGAACACCTATCTGCTGGTAGATAATAATTTTTATTTTTAATGCATTTTCATTCGTTGTCAACACTAACGATATCTGACGTTTTTGACTCCCAGTGAGACACAGAACTATTTGCGAGATCACTGTATGTTCAGGGATGTTATTCCGATCTGCTGGTGGAGAAAAATTCGGTAAGTGTCGCCTCTTTGTGTGTAGTCAACAATGATATGTTTGGGGTTCGATTCTCAGTCAGCACTGAACACTTCGTCATATTATTTCTAGTTCAAACATGCTCACATGTCGCTGCTGGTGTAACAAACCCATACTTAACGTTCCTGTTCTCTAGACTATAACAGCGATATGTGCCGGGGTGGAGTCCTGGAAAGGAAAAATAGATGTTTCGTCTCGTCATTTTATTTAATACATCTAGCTACTGCCGAGAAAATCCGATATGTCAAAGTTGATTGTGCTTCGATAACAATCCGATTAGGTTCTGGGTTCGAATCCCTGTCCAACACAAAGCTTTACCTCACTGCATTTCAAGTAAGTTACTTGTGAATCAACAGTATTTAACATCTCTCGTAGTTCGTTAACAGGGACAATAGATGCTGGGTTGGAATTCGCGACCGTTAAAAATGTTTACGTTATGTAATTTAAAGTTGATATTTGTAAACTGATACTGTCTAAAATCGAGGTATATCACTCTCTCTATGCCTAGTCAGGAATGACTTAATTTCCGTCAGTCACGAAATCTTAGTTTGCATGACGTGGGTTTGAATCCATATGCAGAACGAGTCGGTTCATCGTGTCATTTGAAGTTCATACATATTCTCAACTATCTGCTCGTGAATAACGTAAATTTTTTGCTGTGGGTTGGCAGGAGAGCCAACACCCTATTAATAGAGGAAGCCGAAAGGCACGCGTTTTAGCTCACGCAGGCTGTCGTGAGGTCTGGAACAGGACAAGGAAATTAGAATTTAGAAAAACGGACGTAGCTGGGGGAATACTTAACTTTAATCCATTAATGGTGAACGTCGGTCTGACGGTACATGAATCACAACATCAATAGCAACTGATAATGGCGCCTTGCTAGGTCGTAGCAAATGACGTAGCTGAAGGCTATGCTAACTATCGTCTTGGCAAATGAGGACGTATTTTGTCAGTGAACCATCGCTAGCAAAGTCGGTTGTACAACTGGGGCGAGTGCTAGGAAGTCTCTCTAGACCTTCCGTGTAGCGGCGCTCGGTCTGCAATCACTGATAGTAGCGACACACGGGTCCGACGTATACTAACGGACCGCGGCCGATTTAAAGGCTACCACCTAGCAAGTGTGGTGTCTGGCGGTGACACCACATTCCTCCCCCGGAAATCGGCGTACGGTTGTGTTATAAGGCATCCGCCCGCCGTGGGGAGGACCCCATGTTGACGTATGCGACGAGGTGGGGATCCTAACAACAGGCGAAGCTGTGCCACCCGCAACCTGCCATTCGGTCGGCGGGGAGCTAGGAATCGCCTGAAAACCTACTCCAGGGTGCACGCCAACATGCGGTGTATGCACCCGCAGAGAGACAGGAGGGGCCGAAGGGTGGACCTCCATCGGGTCAGGGCACCTAACGGGCGAAGACGACATATGGTCCGGAGCGGGTAAGAGTTCCATTTCGGAGGACATCCGGTCACGGGAAGCGATCGGCAGCGCGTAACCCGAGGAGGCGCCCGGCGGCTGCAGCGAAGCGTTCACTGCGGGCATCGCCGGAGGGAGAACAGGCGGCGGCGGCGGCGGCGCGTCACCAAGAGGCAAAATGGAAGACAGCGTCGGTAACACCTGGGGCTGAGGCGAGCCAGTAGATGGGTCCCCAGGGTGCTGACCGGACGGCACTGTCACTGAAAGCAGATGGCGAGCGGCAGATCCCATGCGACGACAGAGGAGCAGCTGGTTGAGATGCCGACGCACCTCACCAGAGGCCCCCAAAACCAGATACATAGCACGTCCGAGGCAGCGAAGAATGCGCCCTTCGAGCCAACGCCGTGAACCTCGATAGTGACGATAGTAGACAACGTCGCCTGGAGCAAAAGCAGGTGTCTGCCGCTGCACAGGAACCTGATGTGGCGAATGTAGCAAAGACATCAAGGTTCGATGAGGGCGACCATGGAGCAACTCAGCCGGCGAGCAACCATCTCGGGGCTGAGAGCGATACGAGGACAAAAAGAACAATAACGCGTCCTCCCGAGAATGCGACTCTTTCAACTTCAACATCTGGGACTTGAAAATCCTGACCAATCGTTCAGTGGCACCGTTTGACTGTGGCGAAAACGGCGCGGACGTCAGATGTTGAATACCATTGGCCTTGCAGAATGACTGAAATTCTGCGGACATGAATTGTGGGCCATTGTCGGAAACAATAGTCTGTGGAAGACCTTCAATGCAAAAGATAGCAGATAACGCTTGGATGGTGGCAGATGACGTCGTGGAAGACATCCGGACAACAAAAGGAAAATTACTGAATGAATCTACCACAACCAACCATCGAGCATTCCAGAATGGACCAGCAAAATCGATGTGTAAGCGTTGAAAAGGGGAAGTGGCTTTTGGCCATGCAAAGATTTTCCGCGGTGGGGCTGATTGTTGTTCGGCACACACCATGCAAGAAGAGCACATATTCATAATTGCGGCATCGATTTAGAACCAAGTACAGTGCTGACGAGCAAGTTGTTTCGTTCTCACTATACCCCAATGTCCTTGGTGGAGAAGCTGTAAGACAGAGGACTGTAACGAACGTGGGACCACGACCCTGGACTGATCATTATCAGAACGCAACAGCAAAACACCACCTCGAACAAAAAGTCTCTCCTGGTGAGCAAAAAGTCGGCGAACCAACGGATCCCTGATCCATGACTTTGACAAGGGTCATTGCGTAGCAACAAAACGCAGAACGGTAGCAAGGACAGGGTCGGCAGCTATGGCTGTAGCTACACGACGAAAATCAATCGGAAACGATTCGACCACGTCATCGGTTTCCGCATCAATGAACATGCAAGCAAGTTCGGAGGAATCGAATGCTCTATCCTCAGCAACAGGCAAACGGGACAACGCATCGGCATTTCCGTGCTTAACAGTGGATCGATACATCATATCGTAGCGGTAATGCGAGAGGAAAATAGACCAGCGAATGAATTTCTGCGCTGTACGTGGAGGTACAGGCTTGTTCGGATGAAAAAGCGATGTCAAAGGTTTGTGGTCTGTGATGATGGTAAAGTGACGACCATACAAGAAATCATGAAACTTTGTATCACCAAATACGAGAGCCAATGCTTCTTTCTCGATCTGTGAATAATTGCTTTGCGCAGACAAGAGCAATTTGGACGCAAAGGCAATAGGGCGATCGTGCGATCCATCTTTGTGCGCAAGCACAGCACCGATCCCGAAATCCGATGCATCCACCATCAACAAAAGGGGTTTCTGGGGATCGAATGGCGTAGGGCAAGTATTGGAAAGCAACGCCGATTTCAACTGGCGAAAGGCGCGTTCGCATTCTGTCGTCCAGATAATTTGCTGCAGTAGGGGCCGACGCACAAACAGTTTATAGATATTGCTGAAACAATGCAGGGGCGGATGCACACCCGAATGGCAGTCGTTTGAATCGATACAAACCAAGATGCGTGTTAACCACCAAAACGCGCCGGGAGTCTTCGTCCACCGGTATTTGCAAGTACGCATCTGCTAGGCCAACTTCGAAAAATATTTACCCGGGCACAGTTTGTCTAAAAGATCTTCCGGGCGGGGTTGCAATCACTAGTTGTGGATTCACTGTTGCCTTGAAGTCCACACAAAGTCTCAATTTTCCGGAAGGTTTTGGCAAAATTACTAAGGGTGATGCCCAGAGAGAAGCCTGCACACGTTCAATTACACCTTGTGATTCCAAATCGTGTAATGTTTTTGCAACCTCATCACGCAATGCGTGGGGAACATTGTGCACTCTGAAAAATTTCGGTTTGCGCGTTTACTTTCAGTTCCAAATGTGCTTTATAGTTCTTAGCGCAACCGAGGCCCGGTGCAAAAATGTCTGCAAATTCTTCACATAGACGAGAAACACTGAAGGCACAGTCTGGTTCACTGATAGGACCTGATTTACCATTGACAAGTTAAACAACTAAAATAAATCGAAACCAAACAAGTTCACTGCAGAAGAAGAACGAAGGACGTAAAATGACACAAGTTTTGTTTGTCCTTTGTATGTTGCAAGAAAGCTGCACTGTCCGAACACAGGGATCGCTTGTCCTGAATAACTACTTAACTTAACATTTGCGGCACGCAACAGAGGTGTGCCCAGCTGTTTGTACGTGTCATGATTGATCAGTGTAACTGCAGCTCCGGTATCGAGCTGGAATGGTATCACTTTGCCGTTAATGTCCAAATCTACAAAACGTTTATTGTCCTGCTGACGACAAGAGCGACTGTCTCGTGCAACGTGAACTGACACTGGTACAAAATCACTTGCGACTTGACGGAATTTCCGGCGATGTCGACGCACACTATTTGTGAGACGAACACAGTCACTGTTAGAGAGAGTGGCACTGAGCGGAGTGGAATGAACTACATGAATTTCCATGGGCGAAGTTTCGCGAGCCTGAGTATCCTTGGTTCGAATTCGGCGTGAAGCAAAGGGCCTGGAATGGTTGCGAGTGTCCGATCTGAGCTTTTTCTCGCAAACACTCTGAACATGGCCTTTTTTATTACAGAAAAAGCAAATAGCTTGGCGTGACGGGCAATTCTCACGCGAATGTCTAGTACCACACCGCGGGCATGATTTTAGCACTTCATTTGCTTGCCTGCGCGGCACATGTGGCTGAGAGCCTGGCGGCAGCTGCGCGGCCGGGTGTGAGGGCTGTTTAGTGTTCCGTGCAGCGCGCCCGGTGGACCGGTTAACCTGACACACGGGTGGCGAAGTTTCAAATGATTCCTGAGCAAAGACAAGTGCGTCCTGCCGATCCAATATGTCCATCACTTGTTGAAGGGAGGGATTGACTAGTTTCAAAATCTGTTCCCTTATACGAACATCAGAAACGTTCTGTGCAATTGCATCACGTACCATAGTATCTGAATAAGGGAGTCCACATTGACACTCAAAAGCACAATTCCTAGTAAGGCCTTGAAAAGTTGCAACCCACTCCCGATTAGTTTGACCTGCCGTACGTTTTGTACGATAGAAGGTATACCTTTTCGCAACTACATTGACTGATTCTTTGAAATATGCATCTAACGCAGACAACGTTTCGTGGCAGGACAGAGTTGCTACGTCGCGTCGGGGGAATAATTTGACTATCACACGGTACGTTTATACCCCGACGGAGGAAAGGAGAGAAGGCTGCCGCTCATTACCTTGAATTCTGTAGGCGGCGAAATGGAATCCAAATTGGCGTGACCACTCCGTCCAGCTTTCCAGTGCATCATCAAAAGGTCGAAAAGTTGGTGCAACAGCGCGTTGTGGCTGCGTTAGCGGTGGAGCGGCGGTTGCCGCATCGTTTTGCATTGCACGTTGACCCTGGACGAGCTGTCCAAGGGCATCCAGTAAGGCCTGCGTCTGCTGATTCTGTAAGCGATAAAATTCGAACAGTACATCTGGAGATTGTGGCGAAGCCATTACACAAGTAAATCAGGGCAATATCGATAAGAACGCGGATTGGCCTCGTCGCCAATGTTGTGGGTTGGCAGGAGAGCCAACACCCTATTAATAGAGGAAGCCGAAAGGCACGCGTTTTAGCTCACGCAGGCTGTCGTGAGGTCTGGAACAGGAGAAGGAAATTAGAATTTAGAAAAACGGACGTAGCTGGGGGAATACTTAACTTTAATCCATTAATGGTGAACGTCGGTCTGACGGTACATGAATCACAACATCAATAGCAACTGATAATGGCGCCTTGCTAGGTCGTAGCAAATGACGTAGCTGAAGGCTATGCTAACTATCGTCTTGGCAAATGAGGACGTATTTTGTCAGTGAACCATCGCTAGCAAAGTCGGTTGTACAACTGGGGCGAGTGCTAGGAAGTCTCTCTAGACCTTCCGTGTAGCGGCGCTCGGTCTGCAATCACTGATAGTAGCGACACACGGGTCCGACGTATACTAACGGACCGCGGCCGATTTAAAGGCTACCACCTAGCAAGTGTGGTGTCTGGCGGTGACACCACATTTTTAGTGACATTTTGTGTTAAATAACAAGTATAGTATGTTACATTGAAGAGGAAATCATGAATACGATGAACTTACTACGTGCATTACCTATCTGACGTAATAATGAGAGTGCTAACATTTCAGGTATGTCAGTTATTGCAATAAATGCGTGCTTACAAGCCATAAGGACAGTCTTATCCGTGATGAGGTGTTCCCTGATATTTTTAGTATCGTGGTATTACTTTACATCCTGAGTTATTGCGATGCAGAGCAGTGTTTTCTAGTGGTGACTTGTTGGAAAGATTTTCAATAGTCAAAGGACTGTATCAAGGAGCGATTAGAGGACCTGCTAGACAGCTGCGTTATGTGGGTTGCATGGGAATCAGGCGAAATGCAATCCAGGTAGTTCGGATACTTTTGAGCATGACTGTACTTCGTTAACAATCCGATTAGGTGCTGGGTTTGCATCCCTGTCATAAGCTTTATATGGTGGCATTTCAATTTTGAACATGAGCATACCTTGTTCCATGTCAATGTCGCCATATTAAACGTCGTTGGGGGTAGTTCTCAGGACGGTAACTGTTATGACAGGATTTCCAGTTCAGTACAAACATTTTCGTCATTTATTTTCAGGATCTGAATTGATAACTGATACTGGTGCAAACGTCTATACTTCACGTCTCTTTGTGCCTAGTTATCCAGTCTCAATAAGGCACAAACAAAGCTTAGCTTAGGTGAAAATGGCTATAGGTGCTGGGTTTGAATCCAGGTCCATAACGACGACGTTGGTCATGTCATTTTAAAGTTCAAATTTGTGTACACGTAGCTGTTGATGTGTTACGAGAAATTACTGGTGATTCACTGTTAATGTTGAGATTTCCTTAGAGTGCTTGTTGCCGTTAATCGCGTTTTTCTACTGGTTCGTCCAATATCCAGTTTCCAGAGCCACTCGCCGTTGAGCGACCTTCAGCACGTGGATGGAAAACCTTTTGGAGAGCGAAAAACTTTTTTCCAATTGCTTTACAGCTTTGTAACTCCACATATTGTCTCAAGTATTTAATTTTAACTAACGATTACTGTACGATATATGTAAAATAATCCGTTTTCTCAGAACTTTTGGAATGTCACTTGTTGTAATTAAAGTTAGTTTATGAGTGTTATGGGGTTTCTCATCGCTAAGAACGTGTTTTCTAATATGTTTTGTATGACGATATTAGTTGACCCTTAGACTGACTGCCATAAAGACCTTTGGTCTCTTACAAGGAAACCTCCCCATCGCACCCCCCTCAGATTTAGTTATAAGTTGGCACAGTGGATAGGTCTTGAAAAACTGAAAACAGATCAATTGAGAAAACAGGAAGAAGTTGTGTGGAACTGTGAAAAAATAAGCAAAATATACAAACTGAGTAGTTCATGGGAAGATAGGCAACCTCAAGAACACTGGGAACGCAGGAGCGCCGTGGTCTCGTGTTAACGTGAGCAGCTGCCGAACGAAAGGTTCGTGGTTCAAATCTTCCATCGAGTGAAAAGTTTAATTTTTTATTTTCAGTTTATGTGACAAACTCTTATGTTTTCATCACTTTTTTGGGAGTGATTATCACATCCACAAGAAAACCTAAATCGGGCAAGTTAGAAGAATCTTTCTACCCATTCGCCAAGTGTACAAGTTAGGTGGGTCGACAACATATTCTTGTCATGTGACGCACATGCCGTCACCAGTGTCGTATAGAATATATCAGATGTGTTTTCCTGTGGAGGAATCGGTTGACCTATGACCTTGCGATCAAATGTTTTCGGTTCCCATTGGAGAGGCACGTCCTTTCGTTTACTAATAGCACGGTTTTCCGATGCGGTCGCAAAACACAGACACTAAACTTATTACAGTGAACAAAGACGTCAATGAACGAACGGACAGATAATAACTATGCAAAAATAAAGAAAATAAAATTTTCACTGGAGGGAA
Source organism: Schistocerca nitens (assembly GCF_023898315.1). Taxonomy (NCBI): domain Eukaryota; kingdom Metazoa; phylum Arthropoda; class Insecta; order Orthoptera; family Acrididae; genus Schistocerca; species Schistocerca nitens. The sequence continues at coordinate 52,945,884 of NC_064621.1, forward strand.
GACTTGAACCAAGGACCTCTTGTTCAGCAGACGCTCACGCTACCACTGGACCACGACGCTCCTGAGCGCACAGTGTCCATGATATTGCCTATCCGCCCCGTGGACTACTCAGTTTGTATATTTTGCTTATTTTTTCACAGTTCCACACAACTTCTTCCTGTTTTCTCAATTGATCTGTGTTCAGTTTATCAAGGCCTATCCACTGTGCCAACTTATAACTAAATCTGACGGGGGTGCGATGGGGAGGTTCCCTTGTTAGTAGTCTCTTGTGATACCCATTGTGTGTAGTCAAACGACTGTACCCCACGGGATTTTGGTGTTTAGAGGACCTGAAACACAGCTACGTTATGTTGGTTGCATTCGGCAGTGACCCACTTTTTTGCTGTCAAGTGTACATATTGTATATGACCCGTCTCTCCCTATAGCTTACCCCTACTTTTTTCAGAATCTCGAACAGCTTGCACCATTTTATATTGCCGAACGTTTTTTTCGGGTCGACAAATTCTATGAAAGTGTCTTGATTTTTCTTTAGCCGTGCTTCCATTATTAGCCGTAACGTCAGAATTGCCTCTCTCGTCCCTTTACCTTTCCTAAAGCCAAACTGATCGTCACCTAGCGCATTCTCAATTTTCTTTTCCATTCTTCTGTATATTATTCTTGTAAGCAGCTTCGATGCATGGGCTGTTAAGCTGTTTGTGCGATAATTCTCGCACTTGTCAGCTCTTGCCGTCTTCGGAATTGAGTGGATGATGCTTTTCCGAAAGTCAGATGGTATGTCGTCAGACTCATATATTCTACACACCAACGTGAATAGTCGTTTTGTTGCCACTTTCCCCAATGATTTTAGAAATTCTGATGGAATGTTATCTATCCCTTCTGCTTTATTTGACCGTAAGTCCTCCAAAGCTCTTTTAAATTCCGATTCTAATACTGGATCCCCTATCTCTTCTAAATCGACACCTGTTTCTTCTTCTATCACATCAGACAAATCTTCACCCTCATAGAGGCGTTCAATGTATTCTTTCCACATATCTGCTCTCTCCTCTGCATTTAACAGTGGAATTCACATTGCGCTCTTAATGTTACCACCGTTGCTTTTAATGTCACCAAAGGTTGTTTTGACTTTCCTGTATGCTGAGTCTGTCCTTTCGACAATCATATGTTTTTCGATGTCTTCACATTTTTCCTGCAGCCATTTCGTCTTAGCTTCCCTGCACTTCCTACTTATTTCATTCCTCAGCGACTTGTATTTCTGTGTTCCTGATTTTCCCGGAACATGTTTGTACTTCCTCCTTTCATCAATCAACTGAAGTATTTCTTCTGTTACCCATGGTTTCTTCGCAGCTACCTTCTTTGTACCTATGTTTTCCTTCCCAACTTCTGTGATGGCCCTTTTTAGAGATGTACATTCCTCTTCAACTGTACTGCGTACTGCGCTATTCCTTATTGCTGTATCTATAGCGTTAGAGAACTTCAAACGTATCTCGTCATTCCTTAGTACTTCCGTAGCCCACTTCTTTGCGTATTGATTCTTCCTGACTAATGTCTTGAACTTCAGCCTACTCTTCATCATTACTATATTGTGATCTGCGTCTATATCTGCTCCTGGGTACGCCTTACAGTCCAGTATCTGATTTCGGAATCTCGTCTGACCATGATGTAATCTAATTGAAATCTTCCCGTATCTCCCGGCCTTTTCCAAGTATACCTCCTCCTCTTGTGATTCTTGAACAGGGTATTTGCTATTACTAGCTGAAACTTGTTACAGAACTCAATTAGTCTTTCTCCTCTTTCATTCCTTGTCCCAAGCCCATATTCTCCTGTAACCTTTTCTTCTTCCCCTACAACTGCATTCCAGTCGCCCATGACTATTAGATTTTCGTCCCCCTTTACATACTGCATTACCCTTTCAATATCCTCATACACTTTCTCTATCTGTTCATCTTCAGCTTGCGACGTCGACATGTATACCTGAACTATCGTTGTCGGTGTTGGTCTGCTGTCGATTCTGATTAGAACAACCCGGTCACTGAACTGTTCACAGTAACACAACCTCTGCCCTACCTTCCTATTCATAACGAATCCTACACCTGTTATACCATTTTCTGCTGCTGTTGATGTTATCCGATACTCATCTGACCAGAAATCCTTGTCTTCCATCCACTTCACTGTCCCCTACTACATCTAGATTGAGCCTTTGCAGTTCCCTTTTCAGATTTTCTAGTTTCCCTACCACGTTCAAGCTTCTGACATTCCACGCCCCGACTCGTAGAACGTTATCCTTTCGTTGATTATTCAATCTTTTTCTCATGGTAACCTCCCCCTTGGCAGTCCCCCGGAGATCCGAATGGGGGACTACTCCGGAATCTTTTGCCAATGGAGAGATCATCATGACACTTCTTCACTTACAGGCCACATGTCCTGTGGATACACGTTACGTGTCTTTAATGCAGTGGTTTCCATTGCCTTCTGCATCCTCATGTCGTTGATCATTGCTGATTCTTCCGCCTTTAGGGGCAATTTCCCACCCGTAGGACGAGAGAGTGCCCTGAACCTCTATCCGCTCCTCCGCCCTCTTTGACAAGGCCGTTGGCAGAATGAGGCTGACTTTTTATGCCGGAAGTCTTCGGCCGCCAATGCTGATTATTTATCAAAATTTAGACAGCGGCGGTGATCGAACCCGGGACCGAAGACGTTTTGATTATGAATCAAAGACGCTATCTCTAGACCACGGGTTTAAGTAGTGCTAAATCTAGGGACTGATGACCTCAGATGTTAAGTCCCATAGTGCTTATAGCTATTTGAGTCATTTGTTCGTCTGCTCGTCTTAACTTCCGCACAAATTGGCAGTCGTAAGTCAGCTTCCTCGAGCAAAAAACTTGTATTAGAAGCTGTGAATTGTGAAGAATTAACATCAGAATCTACTTTGTCCATAGTGAGATCGACAATATTGTCGCCGCCGACAGCATCGGGTTCCATTTCCATCTTTTCTGGTTTCCCAAATTTTGTCATGATTTTCATCTCACAGAACATCGTACAAGTATAAAAGCAGTGTTATTGACCTAGGTTAAGTTTCCTTATTCAATAATTGTAAGCAGTAATGGTGATTGACTACTACGAACAGACGAGATGGATGCTCATGTAAGTAACAAAGGACAAGCTGGCAGGCCATGTTGCCAATGCGGGGCGCACTAGCGGTCATGTTGCACAACTTATGAACAGCAGCGTGCAGAAATGAAATTACAAATAATAATGCTGATCACTCAAGAAAACCCAAAATGACCCAAATGGTATTTAAGAAAAATTTGAGGAAGTTGTCGAACATATAATGGCGGTCTAGCTGTGCTGGCATCCCTTACTTTTTCCTTACAAGACTGGATCACGTCGTACATAACTGATACTTTCCCAAAAAATATAATACCAATCTTGATAATTATTACATGGAGCGTCACTCTCTGTTTTTACTTGTTTTTACCAGTTTTTTCCTCCTCATTTAGGAAAATAAATAAATACAGGCATAGACCTACAGTATCACTGTTCGCTGATACGAATGAGTGAACCATTTGTAGCATCTCTTGCAAGATATATTAAAACGATTGGCCATTGATCTCAGGTTCGCTCACTGCAATGAGCAAGTAGAAATTGATGACTGAACGCAATACGATCACGTTCGTTGCGTCTCTCCACAGTGATCCACCGACTCAACTGGATCCTATGGCAAAAAAACTGGCCAAATGCGTGCAGGATCCACGCACTGAGGCTTCCGTCTTCATTATGTGTGTATGTAGTTCATCCATACTGGAAACCGAGAATCTCGATGATATTTGCCTTTTATCGATATCAATACTAGCAAGATATTGGTCCCGGGATTCCAAGACCAGATTAAAATCTTTACAGTAATTCCTCAGACTACCCCGTTCATACAAAAAGAAGCGAGCAGGGAATTTCAGTTTATGCACGTAGAAGATATAATAAAACACCTTTATTTACTTACAAAAACATGATTAAAACTTACATTTTATGTTTGCAGCCAGCTAATATCCTATCCTATTGACGGATCATGATTGTTCAAATGGGCAAAAGATATTTTTTATGTGATGTAATTACAATCTACAAGTTCCAGGGTTTGTACTTTATTCGTACTGTGAAACTTTGCTTCTTGTCGAATTTCGTGATCCTAGATCAACGGGAAGTAAGTTTGCGACATAAACGACCGAATCTTTTGATTCCATTGACTTAGAAGCTTAAATTTTTTACACCGCCAAGGGACCATCTGACAAAAATTAGAACTTGTACTTCAGACTAGAGGAATGGGTCTCAAAAGACGCACAGACAAACAGACAGACAGATAAAAAATGACAATTTTTTTCGCATGATATAAATACAAATTAACAGTTTTCGTTTTTTTCCCTTTACGCTTAAAGCGAAATGTTGGTTCTTGCCAAATTTCACGATTATAGGTCAGCGGGAAGTATCCTATAGGTTTTGTTGAGCGCGTTTTCGAGTATGAAAATATCTTACATAAATGGCCGTATCTTTTGACTGCATTGCTTTAGAAGCTTAAAATTTTTTCACACCATGGGACCATAGACCGTAATAAGCGACATGAAGTTGCTACGTGTACCGGCTGCTAACAAAAAGGGTTCTGAACATTCAGGCAGGCAGACAGGTGGACAAAAGAACGACCCTATGAGGATTCCGTTTTTACGGATTTAGGCACGGAAACCTAAAAATCATGTAAGTTGTCCAGTTAGGAGGAGATAAAATTACTTTAAAACCAGCAAACAAAATTATTATTATTATTATTATCATTATTATTATTTCTTTCCTTTCTCAGACGTTATGTCTGGTAAAAAATTGAAAGTGACGCGAACCTTGATCAGGCGTGACTTCCTTTTAACTGTACGGTATATGTCCATTGCATTTAGGAACTTTCGGGTAATTGAACATGTATCAATAATTACAGATTTCTGTAGTTGTATATATACGTTTGGATGTAGCTGTATTGCGTTGATGTACTGGTGGATATTGTGTGGTATGACTCCTGTAGTTGATAGTATAGTTGGTATAATGTCAACTTTATGCTGATGCCACATATCCTTGACTTCCTCAGCCAGTTGGATGTATTTTTCAATTTTTTCTCCTGTTTTCTTCTGTATATTTGTTGTATTGGGTATGCATATTTCGATTAGTTGCGTTAATTTCGTCTTTTTATTGGTGAGTATGATGTCAGGTTTGTTATGTGGTGTTGTTTTATCTGTTATAATGGTTCTGTTCCAGTATAATTTGTATTCATCATTCTCCAGTACATTTTGTGGTGCATACTTGTATGTGGGAACGTGTTGTTTTATTAGTTTATGTTGTATGGCAAGTTGTTGATGTATTATTTTTGCTACATTGTCATGTCTTCTGGTGTATTCTGTATTTGCTAGTATTGTACATCCGCTTGTGATGTGATCTACGGTTTCTATTTGTTGTTTGCAAAGTCTGCATTTATCTGTTGTGGTATTGGGATCTTTAATAATATGCTTGCTGTAATATCTGGTGTTTATTGTTTGATCCTGTATTGCAATCATGAATCCTTGCGTCTCAATATATATATTGCCTTTTCTTAGCCATGTGTTGGATGCATCTTGATCGATGTGTGGCTGTGTTAGATTACACGGGTGCTTGCCACGTAGTGTTTTCTTTTTCCAATTTACTTTCGTTGTATCTTTTGATGTTATGCGATCTAAAGGGTTGTAGAAGTGGTTATGAAATTGCACTGGTGTAGCCGATTTATTTATATGAGTGATTGTTTTTTGCTAGTTTCTGCTTGTTCTATAAAGAATTTTCTGAAATTGTGTACCTGTCCATAATGTAGGTTTTTTTATGTCGATAAATCCCCTTCCTCCTTCCTTTCTGCTTAATGTGAATCTTTCAGTTGCTGAATGTATGTGATGTATTCTATATTTGTGGCATTGTGACCGTGTAAGTGTGTTGAGTGTTTCTAGTTCTGTGTTACTCCATTTCACTAATCCAAATGAATAGGTCAATATTGGTATAGCATAAGTATTTATAGCTTTTGTCTTGTTTCTTGCTGTCAATTCTGTTTTTAGTATTTTTGTTAGTCTTTGTCTATATTTTTCTTTTAGTTCTTCTTTAATATTTGTATTATCTATTCCTATTTTTTGCCTGTATCCTAGATATTTATAGGCATCTGTTTTCCCATCGCTTCTATGCACTCGCTGTGGTTATCCAATAAGTAATCTTCTTGTTTAGTGTGTTTTCTCTTGACTATGCTATTTTTCTTACATTTCTCTGTTCTGAACGCTATATTTATATCATTGCTGAATACTTCTGTTATCTTTAGTAATTGGTTGAGTTGTTGATTTGTTGCTGCCAGTACTTTTAGATCATCCATGTATAGCAACTGTGTGATTTTGTGTTGGTATGTTCCAGTAATATTATATCCATCATTTGTATTATTTAGCATGTTGGATAGTGGGTTCAGAGCAAGGCAGAACCAGAAAGGACTTAATGAGTCTCCTTGGTATATTGCCCACTTAATTGGCTGTGATGTGATATTATTTGAATTTGTTTGAATATTAAGTGTGGTTTTCCAATTTTTCATTACTATGTTTAGGAACTGTATCAATTTAGGATCTACTTAGTATCTTTGCAATATCTCTAGTAACCATGAGTGGGGTACACTATCAAAAGCTTTTTGGTAATCAATGTATGCGTAGTGTAGCGACCTTTGTTTAGTTTTAGCTTGATATGTGATCTCAGCTTCTATTATCAGTTGCTCTTTACATCCTCATGCTCCTTTGTAGCAGCCTTTTTGTTCTTCATTTATAATTTTGTTCTGTGTTGTATGTGTCATTAATTTCTGTGTAATGACTGAAGTTAATATTTTGTATATTGTTGGTAGGCATGTTATGGACCGATATTTTGCTGGGTTTGCTGTGTATGCTTGATCTTTAGGTTTCAGATAAGTTATTCCTTCTGTAAGTGTTTCAGGGACTGTGTATGGATCTGCAATGTAACTTAAATAATTTAGTTAGATGTGAATGTGTTGAGGTGAACTTCTTTAGCCAGAAATTTGCTATTTTATCTTTTTCAGGGGCTTTCCAATTGTGTGCAGAATTAATTGCTCGGGTGACTTCATGTTGCAAAATTATCACTTCAGGCATTTGTGGTATCATCTTGTATGTGTCTGTTTCTGCTTGTATCCACCGTGCATGTCTGTTATGTTGTACGGGGTTTGACCATATGTTGCTCCAGAAGTGTTCCATGTCTGTTATGTTTGGTGGATTGTCTATTTTAATGTGTGTGTTATCTATTGTCTGGTAAAATTTCTTTTGGTTTATGTTGCATGTTTGGTTTTGTTTCCTTCTATTTTCACTTTTTTTGAATCTTCTAAGTCGTTTGGCCAATGCTTGTAATTTTTGCTTCTTTTCATCTAATTGCTCTATCGCTTCTTGTTGTGAGACGTTACCTAACCCTTTTCGTTTTTTGTCTGATATTCTATTTCTTATAAATTGTGTTAGCTGTCCGATGTCTTTTCTCAGTTTTTCTATTCTGATCTGTAGCCTGTGTTGCCATGCTGGTTTTGTAGGTTGCTTCTGTGTGTTGGTTGGTTCTGATCTCTGCCTAGTGTGTATATTTAGTGTAGTGAGTGCTCCTATATAAACCAGTAGTTGTAACTTTTCCATAGTTGTATTTTCATTTATTTTGTTGTGTATGATTGTGTTGATAGTTGTTATTGTTGTTTCGACTTGTGCGTTATTTGGGGGTCTATGGAAGAATGGTCTAATGTCTGTATTTGTGTCTTTGTATTCTGTATATGTCAGCTGAAAATTTTCTTCTGTATCTAACATGTGTGTCATTTCGTGTTCTATTTGTGCTTGTTCTGGTGGCTGTCTTAAGATTTTGTTTTCCTATGATTGTTTAATTGATGCGTGTTGTTCTTTGTTTGTTTGCTCTGGGATGTTTGAGTCCATTACTGTATGCTCTTCTTCTTCTCATTGCACATTATTTTGTTCCAGTACTTGTTGTAGTTGTTGTTTGATGGTTTCTAATTCTGACTGGGGTATCCTGTTATTTTTGATTACTACACGGATCTGAGCAGCTAGTCGTTGTTCTGTTAAAAATTTTAATTCTGGGTATCTAGTAATAAATGTTGTGTATACTTGTGATCTGTATCCAGTTGTGTTGGTTCCTAAGTTTGTTGCTTGGTAATAACAGAACATGAGGTGTCGGTTAACTTCATGTGACCATCTCATCCTCTGTCTTTGTTTTCCTTCTAGGGTGGTTGCAGGAAGCATATCCAGCAAAACACCTCTATTTGGATTTAAATCATTTTCCGTGTGGCTAGCAGTGTCGTTACCATTGTGGACGGGCATAGGGTTCAAGCGTCGTCCCCGACCATGACAGCGCTTGTCCGAGGCTTTAGTAGTTCTGTCCTGAACCAACTAATCACACTACAAGGGGGGTTAGCGCTATTAGTGGTTTGTTCTTTTCGTAGCCTTTTACGACTGGCAGAACATACCGGAGGCCTATTCTTTTCCCGGGCCTCCACGGGGTATTATTATTATTATTACGCAGCTTCCACAGCACATCTGCCTGCTAAGACAGACTACGTGAGAAAGACAAAGTGAGTGAGAGAGTCCGCGCTCTTAAGAAAAACAATAGTTTTCCCTATTCTATTCTCATTCAGCAACAGACCATTTCAGTATCGCTGGTCATTGATAAATCTCTAGTACGGTGTCACAGAATACAATTATCATTGTACAGAACGACTGTTATAGAAAAAAGATGTAAGTACTTGAGACTGGTTCTTTTCCATTATTAACGAAAATACAGGATGTTCGGAAATTCCTGTCACAGACAGCTAGGACTTGTAGAGTCAAGCGAGTAGAGAATATTTTGAATTGGAACCCATGTCCGGAAGCGTACCGTTTCCGTGCTACAACCATTTTAAAACATGTGGGTGATGCGACCACTTTTACAAGTAATTGATTAGACGCTGCCCTGTACGTCACTTGCTTTACAGTTCAATTCATTAACAAGCAGAGAAATTGCTCGTGTACTCGCTGACAAGTTCCCTTCAACGTGAGGCAGTACGGCCTCTACCAACTCGGGTGTGCAGCATCTCTTTGGAGCACCAGAATCACGCCTGCTAACCGTCAAGGTACCCTTGCTCGAAGCCGTTCCGTAACTGTGCTGGAAAAGGTATGCGATAGAGTTGGACGTTGGGGAAAACAATCTTGATAAGGCGATCAGCAGCTCTTCGTTATCAGGAGCTTCGCCATGCAGAAAGATCATGTAGTTGTATTCTACAAACGTGTACGTCACCATGTTGATCTAACACTCATAGGCTCGAACCCGGTCAGAGAGATAGGAGAGAGGTCAAATGAAGTCACCCGATCCGACGTAACCACACCCCACAATGACTACCCTGTTATTTTATTTACAAGTCAAGCACCGTTGGACCAAATTGAGGAGCAGATCTCCAAGGTCATGGAACGTGTCAGTACATGAAATTACAACATAAAACTAACAACAGATAAAAACATAATGTTTGTGAACTCAAGGAAAGCTATAAGTTTAAGTAAACGCAATCAAAAATATAGCATCAGAATCAACTTAATTTTTCAAGGAACTCCTCAACAGAATATAAAAAGTGATCTATGAGGAAACTCTTCAGTTTCGATTTGAAAGCGCGTGGATTACTGCTAAGATTTTCGAATTCTTGTGGTAGCTCACTAAAAATGGATGCAGGAGGATACTCCACACCTTTCTACACAAGACTTAAGGAAGTTCCATCCAAATGCAGGTTAGACTTCTGCCGAGTATCAACTGAGTAAAAGCTGCTAATTTTTGGGAGTAAGCTTGTAACGTTGTTACTTTAATTTGCTATGAAAGCGGTGCTGATAGACAATAAAAGCAGGTTAAAGCTGTGAGCTGTCTGGGGAAGTTAACCTTGCATTACTGAGCAACTGTTTCACCAGGCATCCAGTCTAGCTTACCGAATTCCCAACCAGACTAACATTAATTATAATCTTTTAATAGTCATACGACAACCGGTGATATATATATACACTCCTGGAAATGGAAAAAAGAACACATTGACACCGGTGTGTCAGACCCACCATACTTGCTCCGGACACTGCGAGAGGGCTGTACAAGCAATGATCACACGCACAGCACAGCGGACACACCAGGAACCGCGGTGTTGGCCGTCGAATGGCACTAGCTGCGCAGCATTTGTGCACCGCCGCCGTCAGTGTCAGCCAGTTTGCCATGGCATACGGAGCTCCATCGCAGTCTTTAACACTGGTAGCATGCCGCGACAGCGTGGACGTGAACCGTGTGTGCAGTTGACGGACTTTGAGCGAGGGCGTATAGTGGGCATGCGGGAGGGCGGGTGGACGTACCGCCGAATTGCTCAACACGTGGGGCGTGAGGTCTCCACAGTACATCGATGTTGTCGCCAGTGGTCGGCGGAAGGTGCACGTGCCCGTCGACCTGGGACCGGACCGCAGCGACGCACGGATGCACGCCAAGACCGTAGGATCCTACGCAGTGCCGTAGGGGACCGCACCGCCACTTCCCAGCAAATTAGGGACACTGTTGCTCCTGGGGTAACGGCGAGGACCATTCGCAACCGTCTCCATGAAGCTGGGCTACGGTCCCGCACACCGTTAGGCCGTCTTCCGCTCACGCCCCAACATCGTACAGCCCGCCTCCAGTGATGTCGCGACAGGCGTGAATGGAGGGACGTGTCGTCTTCAGCGATGAGAGTCGCTTCTGCCTTGGTGCCAATGATGGTCGTATGCGTGTTTGGCGCCGTGCAGGTGAGCGCCACAATCAGGACTGCATACGACCGAGGCACACAGGGCCAACACCCGGCATCATGGTGTGGGGAGCGATCTCCTACACTGGCCGTACACCACTGGTGATCGTCGAGGGGACACTGAATAGTGCACGGTACATCCAAACCGTCATCGAACCCATCGTTCTACCATTCCTAGACCGGCAAGGGAACTTGCTGTTCCAACAGGACAATGCACGTCCGCATGTATCCCGTGCCACCCAACGTGCTCTAGATGGTGTAAGTCAACTACCCTGGCCAGCAAGATCTCCGGATCTGTCCCCCATTGAGCATGTTTGGGACTGGATGAAGCGTCGTCTCACGCAGTCTGCACGTCCAGCACGAACGCTGGTCCAACTGAGGCGCCAGGCGGAAATGGTATGGCAAGCCGTTCCACAGGACTACATCCAGCATCTCTACGATCGTCTCCATGGGAGAATAGCAGCCTGCATTGCTGCGAAAGGTGGATATACACTGTACTAGTGCCGACATTGGGCATGCTCTGTTGCCTGTGTCTATGCGCCTGTGGTTCTGTCAGTGTGATCATGTGATGTATCTGACCCCAGGAATGTGTCAATAAAGTTTCCCCTTCCTGGGACAATGAATTCACGGTGTTCTTATTTCAATTTCCAGGAGTGTATATAAAAGAGAATTTAAATAAAAACAAATAAATCAGTATATATTTGGAAATTTATTTTAACATTGATCATTGAAATTTCAGCATATTAAACGTGGGTCATAACTAAGCTGGTGCCTTATTTAGGACTGTGAAAATGTGAGATTGTAATCTTACGGAACACATCAAATAGGGAGCCAAGATTGGGAGACTACATACAACACTGCATTCATAAAATAACACACAAAGAACGTTGAAACATATGCAAGAGGAAATTAACCACAACCAACCGATTCAATTTTCACCCAAAGAAGTTACGTTCGTAGCGCAATCCTGTCCGTCATGTAATTACCACATACTGGTATACTAAATTCATACTAACTCTCTGTGAAATCTTCCCGAAAAGAATAGCTGAGGGCTACGTTGATGCTTTCACCACATGCTTCACGTGGTCAACTTGGTTTACACAAAGAGTGTAACTCCACAGTAATTTTGATAATTAAAATAAATTACATCGAAACGCAATTTACTAAATAAAAACCTTGAACTGGTTGCTATCGTCTTACTATTAACCTGATTGGTCAAACAGTTATATAAGCACGTGGTACTGGTGTCGCAAAGTACACTCCACGTGGATTGAACTTGAAGAAAAGTTGCTATATTGAAAAATATTGTCAAGACGAGACGTTATAATCACACAAGCATTCGCATTTAAGATTGATGATCTTAGTTAGATTTACTGATCAACACGTGGTTCCACTTTACTCACAAAGTAGTGACAAAGCAACTACCGGAAGATATTCTGAACTTCACACGCGAATTACACTGCGTTGCAATTTAAGATAACATTAGATATTTTAGAGATAAACCTGAAATAAAGGTGATTAAATTTTCAGTTAGGCTGAACTTAAGAAATCCATTGTCCTGCGGACTTAGCAGACACGCGCTTAGCCGGAGATCTTACCACTTCAGACGCTCGCTGCAGACAGACTGACCTGCGCTCATACCGAGCGTGCTTCCCAGATACAAACGGAAGTGACCAGAGAGACAGCTTCCTATGTCAACATGACAAGGGACGGACAGAAACATGCTAAGAATGGAAACCTATCTGCTTTTAGAAAGCGTAGGTACCTGTTCCGACGTTGGTCCTACTGTTCTCTAGCAGACAGGCTTGTCTGCTACCATCCAGCATGCAACTGCAAACACATTTGCTCATTCATCCTCTCACACAGAAGGGAAGGGGGATGACGGTATTTTATCATATACTGTATATAAAAGAAAGCGGATGTAGGTTCCGTATGAGACTGTGTGACATAAATTACATATAAACCATGTTTTAAAGTGTAGTAGTGTGACAGATCGTTCTTGTTTATGTGTAAAAGTAACACGTTTCACTGCTCAGTCTCCTCCCAGATAGTCAGAGACACCACAGTAAATTTAGAAGAGGAATTTATGCCGTAAATGACAACAGATTTCAGAAATTAACATGAAAGGAATCGAACAGAGACCTTTCAAGCTGATACTGTTAACAGGAAACGACACTACCAATATATATATTTAGAGGTCAATATCAAAATACACAGACTAGTGAACAGGGGTCGACAAGAAGTTCGCGAACTTACATCACTTATTGCCCGAACCGCCCGTTTCTGGGTCAAAAATATCCTTTTAGAATAGGAAATACAATACAGTGCGGCGCAAATGTATAAAAAAAAGCAAAGTAGTCTAATTTTCGTGTCGAACGATCACTTACTTCAGATATCGTTCGAATACTAAAAATGGCAGCATTAAGTCTTTGGACAAGATCCTGAACGTCGGCTTTCCACGACAGTTTACTATCTGAACACCTAGAAATCTGAACTGTTCAATTTCACTAATCACATGCCCATTCTGTGAAATCGAAACGTCGGGTTTTGTTGAATTTTGTGTCAGTAACTGTAAAAACTGAGTCTTACTGTGATTTAGCATTAGTTTATTTTCTACAAGCCATGAACTTATTTCACGAACTGCACTATTTGAAACCGAGCCAGCGTTGCACACAACACCCTTTACTACAAAACTAGCGTCATCAGGAAGCACAAATATTTTAGAGTTATCCGGAATACTAGAGGATATATCATTTATATAATTGAGGAATAGGAGCGGTCCCAACACTGATCTCTGTGGCACCCCTCATTTGACGGTACCCCACTCAGACCCCACATCGCAGTCATTCTCAGCACAGTCAAGAATCACCTTTTGCTGTCTGTTGTTAAAGTAAGAGGTGAACCGATTGTGAGCTAATCCCTGTATTCCGTAATGGTCCAGCTTCTGGAGCAATATTTTGTGATCAGTACACTCAAACGTCTTAGATAAATAAAAAAAATATGCCCAGTGATCGAAACCTTTTATTTAGCCCATCCAGTACCTCACAGAGAAAAGAGAATATTCCATTTTCAGTTGTTAAACGACTTCTAAAGCCGAACTGCACGTTTGATAGCAAATTATGTGATATAAAATGATCAATTATCCTTACATACACAGCCTTTTCAATAACTTTAACAAACACTGATGGCATAGAAATAGGTCTAAAATTGTCTACATTATGCCTTCCTCCCTTTTTATAAAAGGGCTTTATTATTGAGTACTTTAATCGTTCAGAAACTGATCATTCCTAAAGAAAAAAATTACAAATATGGCTAAGTACAGGGCTAACATGTGCAGCGCACTACTTTGCGTACCTGTTTACCAGACATGTTTTAAAACGGCTGTAGCTCGGAAACGATGTGTTTGTGGACATGGGTTGCTGTTCAAAATATTATGTAGTCGCTCCCCTCTACAAGTCCTAGAAGTTTGTAATACAGTTTCCGAACACGCTGTATATGTTTCTTCTTATAAGTAGGACTTCAACACGGCATTTCGCATGTGGCTTACACGAATGTCTGCAACTCCTTATACTTTCCTATTGTTCCGTAACTATTCCCTGTTATTTCCTATCTTTGGTTCGACTCTGTCAATTTGCGAAGCCTTTTCATACCATACACCGCCCTGTATAGCGACAGATCTCTTCTATCATGGGTTTTCGAATTATATTCTGTTACCACTTACGGTAAGAAAATATCATAGTCATGAGGTGGCAGTCGACGTCATAGCTCAGCATTTTACTGATCATCTGATGAACACATTCGATCCTTCCAGTAGCTTGCGGATGTAATGGGCTAGTTTACAAATATGTAAGAAGAGATAACTGCTTTATCAGCTCTGAAACGAATGAGTATCCTGATCCACGATTATTGGCTCTGAGACACCAACATTTGGCAACAAGTATTTATCATCACATATATTACCATGTATGCCTGTTGATCCAGTGTGATGATCATCGGAAGATATTGTGAGAAATGATCTATAACAATCAATGTATCCGTTTTTCACTGGTGTGTGGCTAAAAGGTTCTAAAATACCCATTCCAATCACGCTGAAACACATTTTTGTTCTGAAAACGTCAGCAGTGGCACTTCTTGATGACTAAAAAGTCCACACTGCACACATGGCATAAGGTTCTTTTGTATAGACTATTAATCTACATATCTTCCCCCATGAACCATGGACCTTGCCGTTGGTGTGGAGGCTTGCGTGCCTCAGCAATACAGATGGCCGTACCGTAGGTGCAACCACAACGGAGGGGTATCTGTTGAGAGGCCAGACAAACATGTGGTTCCTGAAGAGGGGCAGCAGCTTTTTCAGTAGTTGCAGGGGCAACAGTCTGGATGATTGACTGATCTGGCCTTGTAACATTAACCAAAACGGCCTTGATGTGCTGGTACTGCGAACGGCTTAAAGCAAGGGGAAACTACAGCCGTAATTTTTCCCGAGGACATGCAGCTTTACTGTATGATTAAATGATGATGGCGTCCTCTTGGGTAAAATATTCCGGAGGTAAAATAGTCCCCCATTCGGATCTCCTGGCGGGGACTACACAAGAGGACGTCGTTATCAGGAGCAAGAAAACTGGCATTCTACGGATCGGAGCGTGGAATGTCAGATCCCTTAATCGGGCAGGTAGGTTAGAAAATTTAAAAAGGGAAATGGATAGGTTAAAGTTAGATATAGTGGGAATTAGTGAAGTTCGGTGGCAGGAGAAACAAGACTTTTGGTCAGGTGATTACAGGGTTATAAATACAAAATCAAATAGGGGTAATGCAGGAGTAGGTTTAATAATGAATAAAAAAATAGGAGTGCGGGTTAGCTACTACAAACAGCATAGTGAACGCATTATTGTGGCCAAGATAGACACGAAGCCCATGCCTACTACAGTAGTACAAGTTTATATGCCAACTAGCTCTGCAGATGAAGAAATTGATAAAATGTATGACGAGATAGAAGAAATTATTCAGGTAGTGAAGGGAGACGAAAATTTAATAGTCATGGGTGACTGCAATTCGTCAGTAGGAAAAGGGAGAGAAGGAAACATAGTAGGTGAATATGGATTGGGGGGAAGAAATGAAAGAGGAAGCCGCCTTGTAGAATTTTGCACAGAGCATAACTTAATCATAGCTAACACTTGGTTTAAGAATCATAAAAGAAGGTTGTATACCTGGAAGAATCCTGGAGATACTAATAGGTATCAGATAGATTATATAATGGTAAGACAGAGATTTAGGAACTGACAGGAATGGGGGAAAGAAATACAGTAGAAGTAGAATGGGTAGCTCTGAGGGATTAAGTAGTGAAGGCAGCAGAGGATCAAGTAAGTAAAAAGACGAGGGCTAATAGAAATCCTTGGGTAACAGAAGAAATAATGAATTTAATTGATGAAAGGAGAAAATATAAAAATGCAGTAAATGAAGCAGGCAAAAGGGAATATAAACGTCTCAAAAATGAGATCGACAGGAAGTGCAAAATGGCTAAGCAGGGATGGCTAGAGGACAAATGTAAGGATGTAGAGGCTTGTCTCACTAGGGGTAAGATAGATACTGCCTACAGGAAAATTAAAGAGACCTTTGGAGAGAAGAGAACCACTTGTATGAATATCAAGAGCTCAGATGGCAACCCAGTTCTAAGCAAAGAAGGGAAGGCAGAAAGGTGGAAGGAGTATATAGAGGGTTTATACAAGGGCGATGTACTTGAGGACAGTATTATGGAAATGGAAGAGGATGTAGACGAAGATGAAATGGGAGATAAGATACTGCGTGAAGAGTTTGACAGAGCACTGAAAGACCTGAGTCGAAACAAGGCCCCAGGAGTAGACAACATTCCATTAGAACTACTGATGGCCTTGGGAGAGCCAGTCATGACAAAACTCTACCATCTGGTGAGCAAGATGTATGAGACAGGCGAAATACCCACAGACTTCAAGAAGAATATAATAATTCCAATACCAAAGAAAGCAGGTGTTGACAGATGTGAAAATTACCGAACTATCAGTTTAATAAGTCACAGCTGCAAAATACTAACGCGAATTCTTTACAGACGAATGGAAAAACTGGTAGAAGCGGACCTCGGGGAAGATCAGTTTGGATTCCGTAGAAATGTTGGAACACGTGAGGCAATACTAAACTTACGACTTATCTTAGAAGAAAGATTAAGAAAAGGCAAACCTACGTTTCTAGCATTTGTAGACTTAGAGAAAGCTTTTGACAACGTTAACTGGAATACTCTCTTTCAAATTCTGAAGGTGGCAGGGGTAAAATACAGGGAGCGAAAGGCTATTTACAATTTGTACAGAAACCAGATGGCAGTTATAAGAGTCGAGGGGCATGAAAGGGAAGCAGTGGTTGGGAAAGGAGTGAGACAGGGTTGTAGCCTCTCCCCGATGTTATTCAATCTGTATATTGAGCAAGCAGTAAAGGAAACAAAAGAAAAATTCGGAGTAGGTATTAAAATTCATGGAGAAGAAGTAAAAACTTTGAGGTTCGCCGATGACATTGTAATTCTGTCAGAGACAGCAAAGGACTTGGAAGAGCAGTTGAACGGAATGGACAGTGTCTTGAAAGGAGGATATAAGATGCACATCAACAAAAGCAAAACGAGGATAATGGAATGTAGTCAAATTAAATCGGGTGATGCTGAGGGGATTAGATTAGGAAATGAGACACTTAAAGTAGTAAAGGAGTTTTGCTATTTAGGGAGTAAAATAACTGATGATGGTCGAAGTAGAGAGGATATAAAATGTAGACTGGCAATGGCAAGGAAATCGTTTCTGAAGAAGAGAAATTTGTTAACATCGAGTATAGATTTAAGTGTCAGGAAGTCGTTTCTGAAAGTATTTGTATGGAGTGTAGCCGTGTATGGAAGTGAAACGTGGACGATAACCAGTTTGGACAAGAAGAGAATAGAAGCTTTCGAAATGTGGTGCTACAGAAGAATGCTGAAGATAAGGTGGGTAGATCACGTAACTAATGAGGAGGTATTGAATAGGATTGGGGAGAAGAGAAGTTTGTAGCACAACTTGACTAGAAGAAGGGATCGGTTGGTAGGACATGTTTTGAGGCATCAAGGGATCACAAATTTAGCATTGGAGGGCAGCGTGGAGGGTAAAAATCGTAGAGGGAGACCAAGAGATCAATACACTAAGCAGATTCAGAAGGATGTAGGTTGCAGTAGGTACTGGGAGATGAAGAAGCTTGCACAGGATAGAGCAGCACGGAGAGCTGCATCAAACCAGTCTCAGGACTGAAGACCACAACAACAACAGTGTTTCAATGTTCTCCATCAATAATTCTTTGCTAGTCTCCAGTAAGTTGTCCTATTCTCTCTGTGTCCTGATAACATATGATCATTTGTTTCCTTTAATACTTCTTCTTGCCGTGCAGCAGGGACTACCACAGGCAGTCCAAGCTTCGTTGTCCTACATAACACACCGCCATGAAGAGCAAATTGTGGCAATGTGTGTCAGTAGCTTCTGGCTTCTGACATTCCACAGGGTTTTGACCCGATGCCTATATTACATCAGTCTTTCTGCTAAGAACATCTGTGTTACAATGTTTCCTACCCAGTTTGTGAATCACTTCAAAGTCAAGTTCTCCCAGTTTGAGTGCCCACCATATAAATCTAGTCAATGGATCCTGTAAACCTAAGAACCATTTTCATGTTGTGTGAACTGTCAGTACCTTAAATTTCTTACCATATAGACAACATCAGAAACAGGACATGCTGTATCAGGGTCAACACCTCCTTCTCAGTGGTAGAGTAATTTCTCTCAGCCTTGTTTAACTACTGTGAAGCAAAAGCAACTGGATGCTCCTTACGCCATACTTCTGGTCTTAGAACATAATCTACTATGTGGCTGCTAGCATCCGATAATATAATAAATTCCCTTTTATAATATGGGAAAATCATAACGGAGCTAGTTGTTAATGTCTCCTTCCGCTTTTCACATGTGGCTTGACATTTTGCTGTATCTTGACATTCGATAAATATGTAAGGGGTCATGCAATACCCGCAAATCACATTACATTTATCCTATGGTAATCAACTAATCCAACGAACGACTGTAATTCTTTACTCATATGAAATATTGGGGAACTTCCCACTGCTGTAGCGATGTAGCATCTGCTTTCACACAATTCTGGAAAATTATGTGTCCTTAGTCCTTTATTATATTGAAGGCTTATTACGCTTGCAAACTGTGCGAAACCTTAAATGTAATATATTTTTATTTTGTTCAAATTGTCGTAGAGATCTTGCATATTACAGTAAGCGTCCTAACTGTATGTATCTTAATAATTAATACAGAAAAGTTAGAGTGGAAATATTTAATTGAAAGGTCCATTGTGCTTGCAAAGTGTGCGAAAGCTTACATAAAATAAATTTTATTTTGATCAAATTTTCATAAAGATGTGTAATTCTACTTATATATTATGCTTATCAGTGTGTGTGTGTGTGTGTGTGTGTGTGTGTGTGTGTACGTGTGTAGAAACAAAGCATGTTGTACTTACTTCCTCAAATAAAGGTAGTAGAAACACTTTCTTCCTTCCCAAAACCATATTGTATTTGTGAGTATAGTAGTACTGTAATTAGATGTTGGTGCAGTTGATCACAGTTTTAGGCAGCCATAGTTCCTATTGCAGCAACCTTTTAATCACTTTTAATAGTCATCATCGACTGCAGTTTTCTACCTGCCAGGGTAGCTGAGAGTGCTAACGCGCTGCTTGCTGGACTCGGGTAGGCGCGCCGGCCCCGGATCAAATCCGCCTGGAGGATTAACGACGAGGACCGATGTGCTGGCCAGCCTGGATGTGGTTTTTAGGCGGTTTTCCACATCCCGCTAGGTGAATACCGGACTGGTCCCCACGTTCTGCCTTAGTTACATGCGTTGCAGACATTTGAAACACGTCCGCACTATTTCACTGTTTACACTCGACACAGACAGTTGGGGTACACTGATTCCGTCCTGGGGGGGGGGGGGGGGGGTACTGGGTGGCGGCAGGAAGGGCATCCAGCCATCCGTAACACTAACATTGCCAAATCCGTTGTAATCACGCCGATCCTGCGATTGCTGCGGGACTATGGCATAAGCGAAAGAAAGAAAGACTGCAGTTTTCTCCCTTCCTAAATTGGCGATGAAAAACGTTGTATGATGAGAGTGCACATCATCAGGTTGAGTATACGTACTTAGATGTCGTTTTAGTGTAATCTCTACACTTTCTTCCATTGCTGTCCATTGCTGACACATTTTTACAGACATTTTAGAATATCGTAATACCTGAGAAGTACTACTAATGAGGTAAAATAATTAATCTATACCTCAAACTATGGTACAACGTTTTGTTCTTTACCTCACCTAGATACCACCAATGGTTTCCAATAATTTTTATCGATTATATTTTTCTAATAATACATTGTCATCTCCCCCTTTCCTCTAGCACATACATTAGTACACAGTTGTGTTTCATAGACACTAATTCGACAGACATGTCTGGAAAATAATATTGTGATACTTGACATTAACATTTTGATAAACGACATAAAAATTGCAGAGGGTATTGCTTGATGCCATCAATGATAAGGACGATGATATCACTGATAAATAATCAAATTGCTGATAAGAGTGATGATGTCAGTAGGTCAATGACCTCAGTCATGTGATGTCACAATGGTAAACAGAGTGAATCAAAATGTCTAATACATAGCTTACTTACATCCTTCCCAAATTGGCTTCCTACACCTACAGTCCTGCTTGCAGAACCCAACCACTCGATACTTTTTGACTGTGTTTGGTGACAGTGCCTCTGAATATGACACGAACGTCCAAAACGATAACAAATTAGGTTTATATGAAAGATACCCCTTTTATCCTGTAATTTTTTTCACTATCTCTACAGACCTTGTGGCCACCCTGATGGTGGCAGCTAGGTCCTTTGGGCTTTCTACCTGCACTCGACATATCAGGCGGTGGCCCTTTTAGGAAAGCCATATGTTCCACAACCAATCGAATAACTTTGTTTGCTTCAACAGTCCCATTCAACTCATAGGTATTGGCATTAATCTTCCTTATCAAAACTAGACATGATTGTCTTAATGGGATTTCCGCGATCGTTCATTAAATAAAAATATGGCATTTCAGTCTTTGATGACTATTTTTTATTTTCAATTACTGGTTTCGGGCTAGCTGCCCATCTTCAGATCATATATTGCAGTTACAGAGTAACTTGTCAGTACAGAACAATCGGTTCGCTGTCACAACAGCTGTCATGACAGCGAACCGATTGTTCTGTACTGACAAGTTACTCTGTAACTGCAATATATGATCTGAAGATGGGCAGCTAGCCCGAAACCGGTAACTGAAAATGAAAAATAGCCATCAAAGACTGAAATGCCATAATTTTAATTAATCTTCCTTATTTTATTCACAAAACCTTTTGCTGACTCATTCCCTCACTGTGGTACCACACTTAGCTTTTTATGAAAGGATATAGTGCTTCTTATACCGTTGCACCAGACATTCTGCTCGAATGTAAGCACATTTCCTCATTTTCGTGATGTCTTTGCTTCCCCCGTAAAGTGAAGCAAGTCTCATGCAACAATTGTTCACCTGTCCAGAAACTCTGTCACCAGGTCATGTACAAACACCAACACATCCTCCGATGCCTTGCCTGGGAAACGACTAACCAACCTAGTGGCAGTGAATTTAATGAGGGAACGGTCAAACAGGACAAGGCACTATCTTCTCTTACAGCAGCAAACTGCTTATGCATTTAGGTGCTCCCTTCTCTCAACTGAGGTACGTGATTTACCAAAGATGGTTCAAATGGCTCTAAGCACTATGGGACTTAACATCTGAGGTCATCAGTCCCCTAGACTTAGAACTACTTAAACCTAACTAACCTAAGGTCATCACACACAGCCAAGCCCGAGGCAGGATTTGACCTGCGACCATAGCAGCAGCGCGGCTCCCAACTGAAGCGCCTAGAGCCGCTCGACCACATCGGTCGGCCTACCAAAGATGGAATCGCGTCTTGCACAGTAACACACTCTATCCAATACACAAAATACATCGAAACATCAATCAGTTCAGGCCTTGTTGTTAGCGTTGTTGGCTATTGAGCAAGGGGCCCTAGTTGGATTCCTGACTGGGTCGGATATTTTCTCCACCCAGGAATTGATGTATGTGTTGTCCTCATAATCATGATTGAATCCCTTCTTGCACAGTAACACACTCTAACTAGTACACAGAAATAAATGAAAAGATCAATTAGTTGCGGCCTTGTGGTTAGCGTTGTTGACTGTCGAGCAAGGGGCCTGAGTTGGATTCCTGACTGGGTCGGGTATTTTCTCCACTCAGGACTGGATGCATGTGTTGTCCTCATAATCATTTCATCATCATTGAGCGGAAAGTCGTCGAAATGGCGTCAAATAAAAAGATTTACGCCAGGCAGCCGAACACCCCACATGGAGTCTCCCAGCCAAATACACCATATGGACATTTCATGAACATGGAGACAGCAACAAAATAGGCAATTGTAACATTAACAAGCTGCTTCTATTCCTAATGTCTAATAATGAGCCACCTTGATTCGGTAGGCTATTTAGCGCATAGGACATTCCTACAGAATGTGTGACACTAAAAGGGTGCTGACGTTACACATTGACTTCTCTGGTGGCTGGAAGAGCTAGGCTGCTAGTGGGCAGAAGACTTCCAGTTCTCCACTCTTGGCGTAGTTGCAGCGGTGTAGAGGGTAGGTACCAGGTGGGTGCCCAGCATTGTATGAGAAAGAGTTTAGCTATAATCTTTTATACCACACCAAAATACATTGGTTCCACCAGTAGTTGGCAGTAGTTGGTATCCCAAAGGTCCAGGCCAGACTCTGTCGATGAAGAGTACTTGGATCATCATGTGGTCTCTTTTCACAGCCAGAAGGGGGGTAGCGGGCGATGGATAGTCACAGCTATCTGGATATTATTCCAGTAACGTGGTGTTGACTCAGGCCCTGAAACAGGGCAATACGTAGATTCTGTAGCAGACAGCTGTGCCGACTGACACGAATACACAGCTCAGTGTGGGTTGCACCAGAGCAGCAGGATGAAACTGCAGCCGCAGAGCACATAGGTGATGAACAGCAACAGAGTTTACCCACGCAGATGACGAATAGCAACGGAGTTTGCACGTACAGTCAGTGAGGGATATGTGGCTAGGTGGGCAATGATGAACTAAGGCCCACCAGGGTAGGCAGCCATGAGTGGATGGAAGTTAGCCAGCAGGTGCCCACCAACTGGGAAGATCCAAGTCAGCAGCACTCGAGCTTTTCATGAACTGCCGACATCTGGTAGCATCTGGTAGCAGAAGTTCGTTGAGTCCCTTCTGGACATAAACTGGCGTAGACCTTCCCTTGTAGCTGGCTGCATCATCATGTGGTCTCTTTTCACAGCCAGAAGGGGCTGTCACCAGGAGGGACTAGCTCTGCCTGCAAAAAATGGGCACTGTTTAAACGAAATCAGTCGGTCTTTGAAACGGTAGCACATGTCCTTGCTAAGTCACAACAAAACCAAGGCATAAGGTGTGGATGTTGGGCGGCCATGAGATCACTTCAGCAGCCTTTCCATTGTGTGAGCAATTTTACAGACCTGGCTGTGGTATATACGTGAAGCAATTTCGCTTTTTACGAGCACTATCTGTGGTATCAGAGTAATCCACTTAGAGTGTCTAATCAAAAACACCTAACCGGTCCCTGTTATGTGGTTTCGGGGTCAACTTGCTATGCATTCTCCTGATAATTCGCTCAAGGGATTTGTCCGCTGGGAAAGGTGGAGGAATGGGACAACAAAGGAAATCTTTTGATGCAATAAAAAGATGAATGAAGATTGTGGTGGAAAGATATTCTAATATTCAAAAAGGTTAACTGCGGGACAGACAATCCTATGTGGGTGCTTACAGCATGTTTCAAGTCCTGCACAAAATCATCTATTGTGTAATTATTTAACAAGACCAAAGAATAATATAGTGAAAACGATCTTTCTACTTCAATTGAGTGAAGGAGATATCGAATGCCGGCGTTCACTGATGTGTTAATCACAAGTGAATATCTGAATCTACCCGAGCGCCTACCTATGAACTGATCACAGAAGAATGCTGATCTTCATTAAAATTTGAGAATAAATACACAACATGAGAATTTACGCTGTATGAACATAAGCCGGAAACAATACTAAATGGTAGACATTAAAGTGCTACACTGCGTGCAGTGATCTCACTACATATGTAAGGCAGAACGTTGAAACCATATATCTGTGTCCTCGTATGTACAACATCAGCATCTTCCTTTCGCACCAAGTTGTCTCAAAGTGAAATTTTCACAGAGAGCATTCTGACTGGCTCCTGTAGCTCAAAGTCGCTGAGCTCCGCAAAACATACAACGCTGGATAGCTCACAGATAGTTACAGCAATCAACCAGTCATAGCCGCTCACCATCTTCTGGAAAAATGTCCGACTGGAGAAAGGTACGCTTGTGAAGTTATGAAACAGGTCGGCGCACGAAGACCCAACATGTTTCACCAGGTATAGTTCTCCCTTTCCTTTCCACCTGCATAAATCAAAGGCCTGTCACCTATATAACGCCCTTTCTACACCTTATTGTGCTCCAAATTTAGTGAGCATCACTGCCCTCATTTTACTCTTAAGCAACGTTAGTTAAACCACAATACTATGTGTTTCTGTTACATAAATTTATTTATATGATGTGCGTACTGAAATGTTGGTGTCTTCTATCTGTTTCATGTTCCACGGACTAGATCCTGGATGATAACCCCTCAGTTTTCCGCCGATGCAGAAAATCAGCAGTGTGGGTTACTGTTCACACGAGTGCTGATAGTTTGTGGTGGCGAGAACATCAGGTCACCGTTATTGGCATCAACTTTGTAAATTATTAAAAATTGATGTTTGAAGTAAATATGTGAAACTGCATCAGTTTTGCACGAAGTTTTGAGCTTGTATGACCATTGAATATTGCCAACGTTTGTAAAATAAACTAAATGTTAACTAAATGTGTGTCAACTACATCTTCTGATTAATGTAGTAATTGTATCACTGAACCATTCTGAAGTCATTGAAGTTGCAGTTCTGCATGATAATCCTTAAAGACCTATGATTAACACTATGCTGGAAGGATAGATCTTCTTCTTTAATCTAGTGATGACTGCTGAAATCAATTTTGAAGTTATTAATGGACAGGATAATTTTGTAAATTAAACACAATGGAACATGTAGTAGCCTGATTCCTGATTTAGATTTGGGTAGCGTTATATCACTGGAAACATCAACTTTCTTTAAAGTGACGAACCCTTCACAGTGAACGAAATAGTTTCGTTTGATCGCTTGACGTCAAATTTGATCTTGGTGGTCATTCACGTAATCGACATTTTCAAACAGACCTTCATCCTGCATTAAAAATCTGTGACTGTAGATCAAAGAGGTGTTTGATGGGAAGGTGAACTTCGGAATTTAGAAGAGTAATAATTCTTAGAGTTACTTAACAATTATCGATTTACATTTAACAAGAAAGTAATCGAAAGTAAAATATTTTAATGTTACACAGCAGAATTATAAAAATATCTTCGGTCGATCGAATTTTATCAGACGTCGTATCATATTCTTAGCGAAGTGAAAAAGTAATCGTTATACGACGAAGACAATTTATTATAAACTTAAAAAAATAGTCTCTTCTCAACTAGGCAGACTAAATGAATCTTATATCAACATGTAAACAGACATAGGAATATAATTCCTCTGAAAGAAGATACGAAATCATCTGTGAAGAAATTTTGCTATGAGATGTCATCCCCCTGACAAACATAGATATTTACTCGTATATTATTGGAAAGAGCCTTTGAAGAAATATGATTAACTCTTAGTACATTTTATAATAAACTGAATACGTTGGCTTGATTATGTGAGTTATTGAAGAGAGGGAGGCTTTTAATTATTAAAATTGTATTATGTAGAACATGTTACCAGTTGAAGAGAGTATCACATCAAGTACCAGGACGAGCTTACTCAGCCTTAACCCACATTCATTTACTTGCAGCGCAGTTCCCTTTGAAGTCTCTCATAAAACATAAAGCCCACCTGCCTTACAAAAGTTGGAATCAAGTGAGCATTGATCATTCTGTCACTAGATACGGTGACACACACAAATCTACTATGAAGAGATCATGCAGTAAGTGTGATGAAGATTGCACTAAGCATGCATGTTTCGCTGACAACACTACAGATAGAATTATCTGTCCATTTGTGTGTGTGTGTGTGCTTAGCCATGGATATGTAATTAACAATCTGTTGTTTTTATTGTTGCAGATAAAGATATGTTCAAAATACTGATAAAATGTCATCAGCAGCATTACCCAGCAACAATAATTTATGGAATAATCATAATGTGGTAACAAACAACTGCCGGTAAAGCTCATACAGAGCATGAAATTGAGATGCCAAGACATGGTTCAGTTGCTAATGTTGTGGGTAGATAACATAATACTTGTGTGTGTGTGTGTGTGTGTGTGTGTGTGTGTGTGTGTGTGTGTGTGTGTGTGTGTGTGTGTGTGTGTCTGTGTGTGTGTGTGTGTGTGTGTGTGTGTGACTGTTTAGATCAATGCACCTACAGATTCAATCCTTTTCAGAAATACATCGTTTGAGATTCCATATGAATGAGAAGTGATCATTTCCCATACTTCTCATTATCCCCCTCCTCTGATGATGATGGTATCTCAGAGCTGTATGGCTCTAACATACCCAGTTGGGTAGAGGAGCTTGGTATGATAATAGTAAAATGGAGCAATACGGACATTGATGTTGCTTGAGGTAAGCAGCAAAGAAATTGATTGTTGTTATTATTTACATATGCATTATACAAATATACTGAAGCAGCAAAGAAACTGGTATAGACGCGCGTATTCAAACACAGAGATATGTAAACAGGCAGACTATGGCGCTGCGGTCGACAACGTGTATATAAGACAAGTGTCTTGCGCAGTTGTTAGATCGGTTACTGCTGCTACAATGGCAGGTTATCAAGATTTAACTGAGTAGGCGTACGAGCGTTGGGACACAGAATCTCCGAGGTAGCGATGAAGTGGGGATTTTCCCATACGACAATTTCAAGAGTGAATAGTAAATATCAGAAATCCGATGAAACATCAAATCTCCGACATCGCTGCTGCTGGAAAAAGATCCTGTAAGAACGGGACCAATGACAACTGAAGAGAATCGTTCAATGTGACAGAAGTGCAACCATTACGCAAATTACTGCACATTTCAATGCTGGGCAACCAACAAGTGGCAGCGTACGAAACATTCAACGAAACATCGTAAATATGGGCTTTCAGAACCAAAGATCCACTCGTGTACCATTGATGACTCTACGACACAAAGCTTTACGCCTCGCCTGGGCCCGTCAACACCCACATTTGACTGTTGATGACTGGAAACATGTCGGACGAGTCTCGTTTCAAATAGTATCGAGTGGATGGACGTGTATGGGTATGTAGACAACCTCATGAATCCGTGGGGCTTGCATGTCAGGAGGGAATTGTTCAAGCTGGCGGACGCTCTGTAATGGTGTTGGCGTGTGCAGTTGGAGTGATATGGACCCCTGATATATCTAGATACAACTCTGACAAGTGACATGAACGTAAGCATCCTGTCTGATCACCTACATCCATTCATATCCGTTGTGTATTCCGACGGACTTAGGTAATTCCAGAAGGACAATGCGACACCCACAACGTCCAGAATTGCTACAGAGTGGCTCCAGGAACACTCTTCTGAGATTAAACACTTTTGCTGACCACCAAACTCCCCAGACATGAACATTATTGAGTGTATCTTGGATGTCTTGCAGCGAGCTGTTCAGAAGTGATCTCCACACGCTCGTAGTCTTACGAATTTATGGAGAGGCCTGCAGGATTGACGGTGTCAGTTCTCTGCAGCACTACTTCAGACATTAGTCAAGTACATGACATGTCGTGTTGTGGTAATCGTGCGTGCTCATAGGAGCCCTACAGGATATTATGGAGGTGTTCCAGTTTCTTTGGCTCTTCAGCGTATATCCACAATGTTTTTTGGAATTTAAACCAAACATCTCGTTGTTTGTTTCTATAGAAATGTTTAAATTGGCAGAAAATGAACTTGGGTGTCAATCATCATGACCTGGCCTGTTATTACAGTTTAGCACATTTGCCGTGACCAAAATTTGCATGCTGCCCACAGAAAGGGATGTACGCCATATGCTTTCCATGGCATCAGCTATGATGCCAGCACTAGGAGCCGACTCACCACCATCCTGGGCTGTCTCATTCAACAGCTGTCATCCTCCACTGCTAATAGTTGTAATAATACTCCAGGCATGAACTAGTTTAGCAGCACACCACCTTTTAAGCTACTCAGCAGTTGCAGGTGCATTTGAAGCTCAGATCTCATTTGCTTTCCTAGATAATCGTGCTGAAGAGTACAGAGATGCTATCCTTTTTCTGAATGCTTCTTTACACGTTCTGGAAATGGATCTCTACTGAATGGTTAAAGATCCATGATATCGTGCCATTAAGTGGCTGTGAACTGACCAGCCCCCTCTCAAAACAACGAAACAACCTGGCGGTATGGTAGAGAAGGCCATCCTTTATACGTAGGGGAAGATGGTGTGTTACTGCAGACCACATCAGATGCTGAGTGAGTTTCAAATTTCATCTTGGGTGTCATACTGGACCATTCTTCCGGGATCCATGAAAGCCACTCAGTCAACTACTCCATCCTGACATCCACACACATGTTTTTGATCCAACGAATGGAGTTTCAGCTATATCCAGCATTAAGATGAGATAGCTAGCAAGAAGGTCATTATTGATACCCAAAACCTTTATAATGATTTTTGTTTTGCAGCGTCAGTCCACGCTCGTGAGAGAAATTATAAGAAACATATGCAGCGTCCAATTCGGTACAATGTGGATAATAATATTCGTTGGTGTTATAACTTTGATGGTATCGACTTCCACGTTAAACTTCAGGATATACCTAAATTTGAGTATACCGACATATCAGATCACATGCTGGATGATAATGATAAATTCATGAACAAGTTCGTTAGGTCCTTTAATTTATCCGATTTTGCCAATAAGTGTAAGATGCATGTAGATTTGTTTCCACTCTCTGAGGGGACAAATCACCACTACTACAGGACTAAGAACATGTTAGAAATTTCCTCCCAGTTGAATAAAAATATAAACTGTATTTCTACCAGAGATGCTTCATCTCCTTTCTTCGAGTCAGCATTTAGTAAAGCATCTAATAGATTGCTTCTCACAGGAACCGGTCTGTGTCGAATGCCCACAGAGGAAAATACATTCTTAAAATTTAAAAACGTCCATCATCAGGAGCTTTTTCCTTTTGCAGTGTATCCTGAAACAGTGCCTTCTTACTCCTTTCACACACTGTGAGGGTCATCTCACAGCTTCACATACAACTTTCACAGAAAAACAGTACCATATTTGACAACGTATCAAGTTGTATGCGCGTATTACTCTAACTGCATTCATTTTGATTCATACATTGGGGATAATCCCGCAAGATGGTTGATCTCTGAGCTTGAAAAACTTGCATGGGATGTTGATGAGCTTTACATCACTAACATTCCCGTTACATAGTTAAAGGAAAAGACACTTTATATAAGAATGTAGTTAAATGTCCTATTTGTAAGCTACCATTAGATAAATAGACGGAAACTGAAAGTAGGAAGCATTGTCATCTTACAGGGAGGTGCCGTAGTGCAGCCCACAATGCATGCAATTTGGAATACCAATTAGCGCGACACACACGAGTTTCTTCTGCAATTTGCGTGGGTATGAATCTCACTTCATCGTTCAGTAGTACCTGGATAATTTAGGCTTGAAGAATGACCAGGTTAGTATACTGCTTGAGAGTGTGGAAAAACACATCTGATTCGCCAAGAAAATGACACAGAGAATTACACTACGTTTCATGGAGTCGCCACATTTTATACATGCACCACTTCAGAAACTTACTTAAACAATGTGCACCTTACTCGAGGTGCACATACAGATACTGTAAAGTTTCAGCTCATGACGAAGGAGGAATCTTCCCATATGAATATCTGAATTCCATGGGAGACTTAGTGAAACCATGTTGCCCGACATAACTATACTCACCAGTAACCTTACACGCTATGATCATACAATGTAAACTTTCACGGCCGGTATTGACTTCACTTAAAACTTCCGGGCTGATAGGCAGTTGTTTGTGCAGTTTAAACTGACTTCTGAGCACGGGTTCATATTTATAAGCCCTTTCTTTTGAAACTTATTGAACAGGCTGACGGAATTAGTTAAAGTACGCCGGATTTCGTTTTGCAGTTCAGCAGTAGGATCTACAGTAACCTCAGTGATGTCGTTTTCCTCAGTTTAAACTGCACAAACAAAATCACCCGATCCGCCCTGTAGTGAATGGTATAGGCAGTCCACATCGTACACTTGCTAGGCGCCTCCATTTTAAAATTAAAGATGCTTTCACATTTGAAAATAACTTTTCTGTAAAAAACAGTAAGGAATTAATTAACAATATTCAATCTGTAAGTTGTACACCTGACACTAGACTGGTGTCCTTTGACATCGTCAGCCTTTACACAAATGTCCCGGTTGATGAAACCATAGACCTTGTAAAAGAGAATCTTCTGAAGCATAAAAAATTAAGTGAAACTCAGATTGCGGAACTCATTGGTTTGCTTAAGGTCACTTTAAAATACAATTATTTCACATTTAACGGGAAAATGTATGTACAGCCAGATGGTCTAGCAATGGGTAGCCCCCTCGCCGATATTCTAGCAGAGGTTTTCATCAACGCCCTGGAAACAACGTTCTTCAATTCAAGTTCAGAATTACGCCACAAAATCCGCTATTATGCACGTTACGTTGACGACATCTTCATCGCTTTTGATGGCACTGACCATGAGTTAGAGCATTTCTTTAATACTTTCAACGGATTACATAAAAAAAATTCCTTCACAAAAGAACTTCAAAATGATAAACGTGTACTTAAATTTTCTCGATTTAACAATTTCTATACAAGATAATACCTTCCATTTCAATATCTTCCGCAAGGTAACATATTCAGATAATATCATTCCTGCTGACTCAACTCATCCAAAAGCTCATAAACTGGCATTTTTTCATTCCGCCATTCACCGAATGGTAACCACTCCTCTATCGCCTGCGGATCAAAAAAAGGAATTGAATGTCATCAAAGCGATTGCGGTTAATAATGGGTACAGCCAGAATATGATCGATTACCTGCTCAATAAGAAAATTTCCCAAAATTGTTCGACTTTGAGAAATAACCTCCCCACAGATACCACAGAAACTAAAAAATTTATTTCAATCCCTTTCTTGGGTAACATATCGTATAGGATTAAACGCCTTCTAAATAAAAAATATAACTGTAACGTCTCCTTCTCTACAGATAACAGTTTAAAAAGAAATCTTGTACAGTCAGTAGAGATTGCCAGCGATTGGTATTCTAATTCAGGTATTTACAAACTAACCTGTAATAACTGCCCCTCATATTATATTGGTCAAACAGGCAGAGCCGTGAAAACACGATATAAAGAACATCTATTAGGTAAAAAAGGAATGAATATTCACAACTCTACTTTCGCTGAACACCTCTTGATAGCTGGCCATACGCCTAAACAGTTAGAAGACACGGTTATCCTACACAGACAAGTCAAAGGACGGAGACTAGATCTGTGGGAAGAGTTATTTATTTTTAAACATCTAGAGCTCAAAGACGGCAATATACTGAATGATCAGATGAACCTTGCCTGTAGACAATTTTTCGAAGGCTTTAAACCCGTACTGTTTAATATATAACATTAATGCTAGTAACCTCAGTAGTCTATTCCCTCAGGAAGCTATAATGCACTTTCAAATCTTTCAGCTCACTACCTTTTATATAATGTGTTTTTCTCACGATGTATGGCTGCCACTACATCGGCCCTCATGTAATTTTCTCTTATTCTAAAATGTGTATTAACTGGAATGTGGACCAGGTTTCGTAATTTATCTCTTAAGAGCCATTACTGATTTTTCTTAAAGTTTTGACTTATATACGTTCTGTGTGCTTCACTAATATGATAATATAACTTTTATATTCTGGCTGTATATGCCACTGCATTTAACTCACGGCGGAAGCGCCGCCTGCCTTTTTGATGTATGTATCTAAGTTATTGTTCCTATAGCTCCCACAATGTCATAACGGGAGTGTTAAATGCTTTCCATTTATTTAATGTCACTCTATGTAAGGACGCATTTAATATTGATATTTCACATGTTACTTCAGTACGCCAATCGGCACATAGTTCGCGACCTGAGCGCCACCTGCCCTGGCCGCAGTGCTACTACGCTGGCTGATTTTACTCAGTCGCTTATGCGCTCTCCAACTTCCATGTACTTATTTTTATTTGTTTGAGAAACCCTGTACTCAGGGCTATATTTTATTTGGACTAATGGAGCTATGCAGATGTTTGTAAAAATGACAAAGACATATCGCTCCATGTTAATGTAATACTGTAAGTACCAGGAATCTTTCTCATATTTTGTAATACAAGATTCTCCTAATATATGTTATACTTTATTCTTGACTCATGTTTCATACCTTTTAATATAAATTATGATGTTCATTGTCCTCAGGCCGTCTTCTGAAGAAGATAGATTTAAATCTATCGAAACCTAGGTAAAGATTACTTTATCCTTTGCAACTGGTCGGCTGCTTTTAATCTTATTACGTGGAACCGTTGCTGTAGCGCAGCTATGTTTAAAATACTTGAACTTAATTAATTTATATGAGGATGCCATGCAACAATCTCTACCTACTGGAGAGTTTTGATGGCTGTCTGATGAAGAAATCGCCAGAAGCGGTAAATTCAAAGATGTGGCTGCTGATTGTAGTGTAGGATATCTTGTTGAGGCATAATGGCGGATCCTAATTGTTTGAATGATACACACACCGATTTTCCACTATGTCCAGAGCAACTAGTTCTGCAAGATGGTTCCCTCCCCCTCCCCAAGATGATGACGACACTGGGGGATAAACAGAGATACATCATGCATTATGGAAATCTCCAGCAATGTCTCGGTTTGGGAATGGATCTGATTAAGGCACCTGCATTATTAAATCCAAGCAGTCATGTTGGTTGAAGAAATATATCGATATGAATAACAAAATGAGGACTACCACGATGTGTGATTTTGAAAAAGACGTTTTTAAATTAATGTACAATATAGTTTCCGATAACAGAATAGAGAATTGAGAAACAAGCACGAAATTTACTTAAGAACTAAATGTGAGGGGCCTTACAGCGCAAAGAAATGTATCGCTGGGCCCAATTTTAAATGGGTCCCAATGTTCAGCAAGAACTTTGTGACTTGAGAGATAGCTAAGATTTCAGCAGAGTTCACAGAATCTGTTTATGTTGGTATGAATGTATTTGATCTATACGAGCTCCTCATGTACCAGTTTCATTACAGGTTTGCAAAAACTCATTTCACACACCCAAAATTTTTTAAAATGGATACTATGTGCTTCATCTGGGTGAAGAGTTATGATCCATGTGAATTATAAGATGCCACCCTGACACATTCGACACATCTGGATAAGCAGCCGATAGTCATTATGGTATGACACCTCCCAACAATAAGACTGGTCTTATGAAAGTTGAGTTGAATGGGTCATAGACTGAGGAGTTAGTAAGCCTTAGATCGAAAATGTATGCATGTCATGCAGTGAAAGATGCCACAAAAAGACAGATGGAGAATGTGCATCATGCAGCATCAGTGGCTCTTGGGGTTGAAGACTACATGTAAGGCCTGTGCAACAGTGTTGGCTGTGTTCCATCTCAACCATCACATATGATATTACAAGTAAGTACCCTATCACAGGGCCATGTGGTACACACCAAATCACTGTTGATAACTGGTCTGTCATTTGCGTGAATGGGACTGAAACTCTCCTGTACTGGCACTATTCACTCCAGTGAATGTATTGATTTGTAAGTAGTCTGTCTGTGTGTGTGTGTGTGTGAGAAAGAGAGAGAGTGTTTGTATATGTGTGTGTGTGCTTGTGTGTGTGTGTGTGTGTGTGTGTGTGTGTGTGTGTGTGTGTGTGTGCGCGCGCACGTGTATGAGTGTGTGGAATAGCAGAATGACCAATTTATCATAGTGTAAACAGTTGTGTGTTTCTGAGTTCAATGCAAACCATGTGCACTGTACTGAAATACGTACTGTGTACACTTGTATGTGTGTGTGTGAGTTTATTCCACACCATATATATATATATATATATATATATATATATATATATATATATATATATATATATATAACATTAGGTTTTCACCTGCTGTTAGTCACCAAAGCTTATAGTTTTTAGTATTATGTAGTTCCCACGATATGTCTGTCTTTTTTTATACAGGATATATCAAATGTTATGGTAAATACGCCCAATTCATCAAATTACGTTGCAATATCCTAAATACAAATTTTTTTACACCGTCTATCAAAAGACGTTGGAGTGGCTGGATTGTAGTTAGCTTCTATTGCACTAACAACGACTTTCATGGGAAATATATTGCTTCCATGAAAGAAAATTATCTCTGTACATAAGAGGCTGAATAACTCATGCAACTAGGGTAAAAATATAAGTTTCTGGAAATAGGTAGTGTTGATCGCTGCTGTTTCCACAGATATATTGAAGCCAAGTCTAAAATTATATCACCCATGCTTCAAGGAAACTGTAGGTGTTGTACCTTGACAGAACTGTATGCAGAATGAAAAATAATTTTCCCATAACATTACTTGTATCAGCCAAGGGTAGCTGAAAACAAGGTAGAATCAATGTGAACTCATTAACAGCACAGTGAATTTGTTTTAATTTCATTTATTTGTCACAACTTAAAAGCAGCTTTACATTTTCTGAAGAAGACAAAACACTACTTTAAGACATAATGAAAACGAAAACTCCGAAATAAACTGCAGTAAGGTAATTTATTTAATATTTTATACTACAGTTCTGTTTTAGATTAATTGCCACTATCTACATATATATGTAGTATCGTATGAAATATATTATGTAATATGTAAGCTGTATTATAGTAATTATATTATATACCGAGGCCACTCCAAAAGAAATGCATACTATTTGTTTTTAAATCCATCTTTTATTCTATATGTTTGAAAGTTTTACAGTGTGTAGATACATCCTTTAGGAACAATATTTTCATTCCTCCACATAATTTCCATCCTTCTCAACTATCTTACATAATCTTGGAACCAGCGCCTGTATACCCGCATGGTAAAATTCTGGACCAACCCGTTGGAGCCACTGTTTGGCAACATGCAAAAGGGACTCATCATCTTCAAGCTTTGTTCCACGAAGAGAGTCTTTCAGTTTCCCAAAGAGATCATAGTCACATGGAGCCATGTCAGGACTGTAAGGCGGGTGTTTCAGTGTTCTCCATCCGAGTTTTGTGATCGCTTCCTTGGTTTTTTGACTGACATGTGGCCGTGCATTGTCGTGCAACAGCAAAACACCCAGCTTTCGCCGATGTGGTCGAACACGACTCAGTCGAGCTTGAAGTTTCTTCACTGTCATCACATATGCATCCGAATTTATGGTGGTTCCACTTGGCATGATGTCTACAAGGAACT
Organism: Schistocerca nitens; assembly: GCF_023898315.1. Classification (NCBI taxonomy): domain Eukaryota; kingdom Metazoa; phylum Arthropoda; class Insecta; order Orthoptera; family Acrididae; genus Schistocerca; species Schistocerca nitens. The sequence continues at coordinate 52,981,532 of NC_064621.1, forward strand.
TTTCCAGCAGAAGGTGTGGTTTTGAATTTTTTTTTCTTGGGTGAATTTGCGCATACCATTTTTCTTGTTTCTTTGTGAGCCACTGTAAACTTTCTGGGAACCCACCTGGCACAAACCCTTTTTAATGCCAACACTTTCAGTACTCTGCAAACACTTCCTTCCCCTATCCCAACGTAGCGTGAAAATTCGTTCACTGTGATGCGTCTGTCAGCAGTCACCAGTTCGTTAACTCCCTGCACATTGTCTGGAGTGTGTGCAGTACGAGGCCTGCTGCTGCGAGGACAATCCTCAATATTTCCGTGCCCGCTTTCATCCCGTAACCTGCTTGCCCACCGATTAACTCTACTGCGATCGACAGCAGCATCTCCATACACCTTTTTCAACCTCTTGTGGATGTTTCCCACTGTCTCGTTTTCACAGCACAGGAATTCTATGACAACACGTTGCTTCTGACGAACGTCAAGTGTAGCAGCCATCTTGAAGACATGCTGTGACGGCGCCACTCACAGGAACAGGTTGAACTAAGTTTGAAAACAAGCGGGAAGGATGTATCTACACACGGTAAACCTTCACACATGCAGAATGAAAACTGTATTTTTACAAAAATAGTGTGCATTTCTATTGGAGTGACCCTCGTATATTATGTAACAATATCTTGCTATCTTAAAGCACCAAAGCATGCCTCCTTCTATACAGTGATCAATTGAATAATCAATTTATCTATAGAGCAACCAGCTATACAAAAAGAACTGTAGACACACAGTTACATAGCCTACAAAAATGATTTTAATCTAAAAATAGTAGCAAAATTACATAAAAAACCAAGGAAACTGAAACCAACCATAATGAAATACATTTTTGTATAGAAACGTTAACGAAACATAGAACAACATAAATATGTGCAATTTACCTATGACAAATATCGAATAAGATGAATGCGCTGTTCAAATCCACACACCTACAACTGACCTTTCGTACAAGTAACAATTGTATAACGAAATTACGTTAAACTACAATCAAAATCTCAGAACACGCCACTTCCGGAATATATAAAAATGCACTGCAACAGTTACTATATTGACCAATCTGGAAGAAATTTGAACACCAGTTTTAAAGAACACACTAGAAACAATGATAGTAATACGTCAAGCTTTTATTTAGATCTGAAAACTCAGCACCACAAATCTGAGACTGTTGAAACTTCATTACAAGTATTACACAGGATATTGAAAGGACTTACTATGAACAGTCTCAAAGAACTGGAAATACTACATATATTTCTAAATATACACACAGAATTTAAACACAAACACTATCTCGAAAACCTATTGACATAGTAGACAACAAAAAGAGATAGTCATATGGAAAACAAAACATACACAGACCATACATAAAATTCAAAGAGAAATAAAAACAACGAAATGTAACACTATCTCTGGTAAGCTGTGCATACTTTGTAAACATGTAGCACCATAGTAGTGAACTGTCAAAATTCAAAATATCTGTCAAAAACGTATTTTTTTCGTTTTTAAATACAAAAAATATTATATGTACCACGACTCAACAGAAAAAATACTATAGATGCAATATGGTCATCAATTCCTACTAGACGTAAGTTATCAGTGCAAATGTGCACATTTACATACAGATAATTTTACCAGTGTTATTTCTGCAAGTCACTTGATAATGGCAATCAAGCTGAAACAGACCTGAATGAAATTTTCGCTCTGTAATGGAGTGTGCGCTGTTATGAAACTTTCTGGCAGATTAAAACTGTGTGCCGGACGGAGACTCGAACTCGGGATCTTTGCCTTTTAATGGTCAAGTGCTCTACCGAGTGATTTACCCAAGCACGACTTAGGCCCCGTCCTCACAGCTCTAATTCTGCCAGTATCTCGTCTCCTACCTTGCAAACAGGCCTATTGTGTAAAATACTAAATATATTACCTTATTGTAGCTGGTTTTGGTGCTCTCGTTTTAATTATATCTTATTATGAAAGACGTATGCTGCAGGCCCAAAGGAACATAAAATATTGGCAACAATATTTTGTTGTGCTTGGGTTGCTGGATGGCTGAGCACCTGTAAGATTCCAGGTCTTGAATAGGTGCAAACGTGCAGACACTATACATTCATGTAATCTTCTTGATGCTTTTGATGTAGATGATAGTGTCTGCGTGGTCAAGAGTTTGAAGCTTTGAAGCAATGTCACTAAAATCTCATAAGGTATACCAGAATCATTCCAGTGAGTTCTATGGAAAAAGAGTGTTAACTGTAATACCGTCTTCCATATCATGGCACATTTTACGTTACTTAGAGTTTTTGGCGATTCTATATTCTCTGAGAATGTCATTATTACACTACATCATTTGGAAATGTGATGAACGTGACATGCTTAAACACAAATTGTCTGTGTTCATTGTGAAGGCCCTGTGTGCACAATGAAGTACATACTTTGAGGTGCCATCGTGAAATGCTTTAGATGTGGCACAACACTTGCTCATTTATACAACTAATTCCCAATTCCTGTGTGAACAACTAATAAACCATTCATTCAGAAATAGATGATGTGCTCTGGTGCCTGCTGGGAAGTTTGCTGAAAATTCAAATTCAATAAATCTACTGGACCAGTTTTAATTGTCTTGTTCTGTTTCGAGAAATTTGTAAAATTTATTTGGGGTGAACGGACACTCTTCGTCTTTAACCTTACCTTATCTAGATTGCAGATGGTATCATTGCACTTCACTTGTAAGTTGTCATTTGGATAATAAACTGAATTCTGGTAGACTTTGGCCTTAGTTAAATTATAATTGTCGAATACACTTAACTCGTTTCCCTTGTTGCCATTCCTATCAGTTTGAAACATAGTGAAACCTGGTGTTTCTATCTGAACAGAGGTTTTAATGGCCAATGTCTTTTTGGATGCAATGGATAGCAGACACTATTCAAAGAGCTCCTAGGAACAGAAACCCTTTGCACTCCATAATATACACACAATGTTTCTCCGGGCACTCTTATGTAATTGCCACCAGCTGGGCAGCGTAAACACGACAGAGAATTGTGTGAGTCTCTTTGTGAAACAATGATGCCACTGACCAACATTTAGAGTATATATTAAAACAAAACGTGCACTTTCATTCAAATATAGTTATATAAATAGTAGAACATAAAACTATTCGTTGTGTAATATGTTTTGAAACTCTTTAGAGTGGACTATTTCAATAATCATTTGAATCATATGGTTCAAAAGTGAATCGCTGTCATCATCAAAATCATTGTCATCAAATCATTGCCCAACTCCTTGCACAATCCCTTTGAGCAGTGAACAGTTAACAACACAGTCATGCAGGACTTTTTTAAAAATAATCTTATGGGACTTAACTGCTAAGGTCATCAGTCCCTAAGCTTACACACTACTTAACCTAAATTATCCTAAGGACAAACACACACACACACACACACACCCGTGCCCGAGGGAGGACTCGAACCTCCGCCTGGACCAGCCGCACAGTCCATGACTGCAGCGCCTAAGACCGCTCGGCTAATTCCGCGTGGCATTGCAGGACTAGAGCATAGGCTGTGGTGCCTCCTGGGAAGATTTGAATTCAGTATGCACATCTGCAGGACCAGATCTAATTGTCTTGTCCTGTTTTGAGCACTCTAGAATGACGAGTGGTGATGGCACCTTAAATTTCCCTGGGGTGAGCAGGGAACGTCCTCTCATTTTCACTCAAACATTCCCCTAAAAGTCCTACATCCTCTCCCTCAGCTTGTGCATGGAGAACTACCCATCTCGCACGTACTAACTTGAATGTAATTATTGCCTTTCAGCCAACACAACTGATAGAGTTCGATACAAGCTTCTGTAGATGGTAGTACTATGTAATGCTGATGCCTAGTACAGTCAGATTCGACAGTGGAGCATGTGAGAACTATGGGAAATAGTGTTGAATGAGATTCGACATCGGACTGGAAAAAATAATTCGTACTGTCGAAGGCCACTCACTACTGGAGTGGAAAGGGATCGCAGATGCATTCAAAACTTTCAATAGTTTGGGACGTTCTTTGTCTGTTACATTCATGTGGGGTGTCTTCCATAATATTTTGTCCATGATGATCTCATTCAACTCACCAAATTCTCCTTGAATGTACGAATTATTAACCATTGCACTTCTCGCCAAAATAAGTTCCTGCTTCATGTTCATAATCATACATTTCATGGTCTCAAAGTGCCCCATCAACGTCTTGAGAAGTATGGATGCATTAAACAGACTATAGTCAACTGCTGTTTTGTCCACCAGTTTATCCGTGAACCATCCTGTCTTTTCTAAGCTGTTCAAGTCTAAGGCTGATGTGGAAAAACATGTCTTAAGGGCTGGTGTTATTCATTATGTGTGTGTGGTCAGTTCTGTTTATATCTTATTTCCTAAACTAGAAAAGCTTACATATTACATTTAAGATTCGATTCACCTTTAGCATTACCATCACTTTTGTGAAATTTCCCATCCAAATATACGAAAATGTTGCATGGAATGGTTAAAGTATCCTGATGCTGGATAAGAATCTGGATTTCATCACTTTCGTTAAATGTTGCTGAGGCATATGGCTTGTACAATATGTATTCCTGACATATAATTCTATCATCATGTCCTTTGGAAGCTTTTATTACCAAGTGACATCACTGTGAAGTTTCGGGCACAGCAACTTAAGCTTCTGGTAGTGTAACCACGCCGTGTCCCAACTACAAAGTGGTACATGGCCTATGGGCGTTGTGGTTTTATTCTTTATGCCAATCCTGCGTTAAGTGTAGATCTACTATGAGAGTCCATGCCATGGTTGTCTTTGTCCAGAAAATATAGCTTTAGGTGGTCTAGTATCTCGGGGGTTAATGAAAAATATATGGGGTTGATAGGAGCTTCAGTAATCTTATATCCTTGTCTAGTTGTGGGGAGGAAACAGTAGAGTGCATGAATCAATCTGTCATTGAGATATGAGTTCGTTGTGATGTTCACTCGACAGGGTGTGTATTCACTGTTTTATCTGACATCTAAAATTCATCAGGATTCTTCTCTAAAACCTGACACCTTGAGAGTACTAGCAGTCGTCCTATTGAACCATTATGGTTAAAGGCTATTGTGCTTTCTGTTGCCTTTATTTATGATTTAAGCATATTCGTTTTTCCACGTAACTCATTCCCTTTTCCAGACCATTTGGAAGCCACATTTAAATCATCAATATAGTATATGCTGGGTTGCATTTCGACTACTTTATCATGTAGCTTTTTGTTTTCCTCCATGGTATTGGGAATGCTGTTGTTCGTCTCCAATCCAGTCAGTGTGATACTCCAATGACCTCTGCTTAAATTACTTGGTGGGAAGTAATCCATGCATAATACTGATGATCATTCTTTCATAATCAGACTATAAGACATCACATCTAAGCTTCGACTAATGAAAGGAAGTGCAACGTTGATCCTTAGTCTATATTCATCTTCTTTGTAAACGATAGGAGAAACATGAGGAGCACATGACCACACAAGAATGTAAGTATGTATTAGTTTTGGTAGTGATGGAGAAATGTAGAACACATGGTCGCCATTGAAGCTTCGGCACAGTTCTACTGGTGGATGGAGACCTGCAAATAAATCAAAACCGTTTTGAGATATGCTATCTAATGAGTTCAAAGTCATCTGGCAACACCTAAATTCACAACACGCATCCATCAGATTTCAACATAGTTTTAGGCAATGTATTCTGCATAAAGAACCCACAAAATTTTGCAATGCCGATTTTTTTGGCAAATCTAAGCAGATCGGTGTCTGTAAGTGATCAGCTGGTTAGTATAGGTAGGAGCTTTTTTAAATATATAGCCCAATCCTTTTTCTGTATGGTTTTAAATGTGGTCCTTTTCTTATAGCTACAGATTACATCATCCTAATGTGTCTTTTCACCTTATCAAGCAATGCCTGGCCACTTTCAGTATTCCTCATCGTTTGGGCAATGACCACTGCACCTCTGGCTAAAGAAGAGATTGCTGAAAGACCCGCCAATACAGGAATAAGAAATGGAATAATTCCACCTGCGGTCTTAGGTACTGATAAAACCGTAGCTGCTTTAATTGGTGATCTCCTTCTTCTCCTTTTTGCTGTAAACATCGCTGATTGGGTGCAATTTTGTAAACACCCTAGGGTTGTCTTCTTTTTTAGTGTATGACAAGTGGCACTCATAACTGTGCCCATAGTTTTATCAACTGCAAATGTGGCAATGTGCTGCCCTATAACAATGTTTCTTCTTGAATATATTACCTTAGCCTCATCAGTCAAAATCCGATGTGCAGCATGACGTTCTACCAAACCCTAAATTGCTGCACATGCGATATTGTGCTCCTTGCACACTACATCGAATAGATTAATCCCCTCTGTCACTTTGTGATTATAGTTTTTGAAGCTTGGCTCCAGGTCCATTGTAGTTATATGCAGGGATGTGTAATTCAATCAGTAATTTATTGATAATATTACCACAACCTCTTATATGTCTCCTAACACCCACGTTATGTAACTGCAAAGTTTGAGCTTTGCTCACCCTGCTATACAGCAAATCATGGGCATCCACTCACCTCTTGTGTGGTTATGGATAGCTAAACCATTTACTAAAACTCTGTTCACTCGAAGTATTATGACACACTCTATGAGAAACACGTCCTGTTCAGAACTCTTCTGCAATTCTTCTGTGTAAAAATTTCCCACAATTTATTTGCCTTTGCCATAATTGAAGAAGTATCCTGCACTGTGCAAACTGTAAATATTCTGTTGACCTATTTGATAGGTAATATTCCTAAAATGCTGTATGATACTTTCAAAAATGTACTAAATCAACTACATTAAATTTCTGCTTTTGTGGATCCATTATTTTATCATGTTGTATGCAGTATTTAGAAACTTATTATCATAAACAACTTATTTTATTCATATTGTATGATATGTAGTTTGGTTATACTGTTCAATTATTTGTGGGAGAATATCTACTCAATTGTATGATCCTCAAAGATTAAAACACATCCAAACTTCGTTATTCCATCATTCTGTTTAATGTTCCATGATCTCAAGCGGGAGAAAGTTGAGTACTGGTGTATTCCATATCGCTCCATCACTGTCTTGAGCTAACTATTATAAAACTCGGTCAGTTCGAATGTCGTCCAGGGACTGATTCATCCTCATCTGCATCACTTGTTCCAACACCTGTGCAAACTCCTTACCGTTTTAGTTTTCACAGGTAATGGTCAAATAAATTTGGAATATTTGTAATAACCATTAAAATATACTTAAAATTTTTATTCACCCTTGAATACTGCATTATATTAACATCATCCTGCCATAAACCATCCAACTCATTTCATCATAACATGACTATGAGAGAATGTTTTGTGTCAGTTTGTGTAGTTCTCGAACAACTGTTTCTGTAATTATCTGATGATGGGTGTTTCCATAAGCTCTAAAATTACTTATGATTTCGCTCGTATGATCTGTATCCTCAGTGGTTGCCAGTGCTGTAAGCAGCCATCACCTTTATGTTATTTTTTTGGGTAGTCATAACATATTGTATATAATGTAGAGATCAATCTCGCAGTCTTCTATGCTGAAGGGCGATACCTTTGCCATTTATACTAAATAAACCTGTTTATAACATTTCTGTATTTTGTACCATTAGAGCTTTTTATTCACCTACTTTTCCTGTGAGCATTGGTCATATGTAACATATCAATGTACATTTTTAGGTCTTTGGATAGATAGTTGCCAGAGCTTGAGGTTGTTAATAATATTAGTTCCACTAAACCTGGAGTTCTTTCAAATTTATTACTTCCAAGTCGCATTACATGTTTGGTTAAGCTTATAGGTTGCATATCTAACATATGTCATTCTTCCTTTCTGACCCCATGTGTCCAGTCTGTTTCATTATCTCTATGATGCCTAATGAAATCTGCAATAGTATATCGTTCTTCTTCTTCTCCTCTTTCTCCTTCTTCTTCTTTTTCCTTCTTCTTCTCCTCTGCCGCCATTTGTTTTAGTGCTTATTTGTGATATTCGTTTGATGGGTTTGGTAATTAGTTCAAACTTTGCTCTGAGAAACTGATTTTGTTCCAGCTGTGCTATCCTTAGTAATCATAACTTGCATATAATAGTCTTTTGTTCCTCAATGACTTCATGTTTTGTTGACATGTACTAAACTGACTTCAAACTAGCAGGCAGCTTATATAGCTTTTCTTCTCATATATCTAAAACACATTCAGTATATTTTACTTTTGTATTTAAAATCTTGATCGACTTCAAAACTCCTATAACAGTGTTAATATTTATAAATTCATGAATCTTGTTAGTTGCTTCACAAAGGCGTCACTGCTGGTGATATCTTGACGATTCTTGACAGAAAGTCTTTCATTAAGCAATGTAATCAATCTAGTATGATTTCTGAGAACTCTGTTGAACATCTGAATATTCGTGGTAACATTTTTGTGATTACCCGAATTTCGTTGATAGATTGAATTTCTATAGCATATATATTTTTAATGCTTTTATTGATAATTCCGGTTTTTGCATTGACCTACAGATGAATGTTTTGTCCCTACTTCCATCTCTTTTTATTAAGCAGTGTAATCGGTCTAGCATGGTTTCTGAGAACTTCGTTGAACATTTGAATACATATAACAATTTTTGTGATTTCCCCTGAGGGTTTCGATACTATCACTTAACACTGCACTTCTCACAGCCTGCTTGGTTCATACATATTTGCATACATTGATCCTCTGAAAGGATGATAAAGTTGACTGATGATTTCTTCTGATGGATGCTTGACTCTGCACACAAACTGCATTATCTTCCTCATCAAAAAGTTTAACTGTTTTTGGGAAGTCCTCTGCAGAGATCCTATGATCACCTAATGTTACTGAGGGAGCTTGAGGAATTACTTTGAACATGATAGCAATTTGCGTTGAAGCCTGATATAGGTGAAATCACTCATCTACAAATAGTATGACCTTTGTATCACTATATGAGAAGATTTTCGAAAACTAGCACTTAGCAGAAGTCACGATTCAACATCATTCCTACTCTGTTGCATTTACTGTCACTGTCTTTTAAAGTAAATGTATTAAAAACACTGCTTTCATATTAAAATGTTTTGCCTCCCCTATATGGAGAAACGAGAATGAGCTACACATATTTTAACATAACATTTTACCACAGACATCATCATCACTAATACTATATTAAGGCTACTTTGCCATTACAGATTTCGACATGTTCACCCTTTGAGAGCTCTTACTCGACTGGGAGAGTATTTTTCAGCTAGTGCTCAAAAGCAGTGGATGCAATTTTAAAACAGAAACAAATGTAGGCCTATACCATCTTTTCTTTTGGGTATAGGAAAGAAAGTACACTGGCCTATGCAGTTAGTCGAACAATATCACTCATGACATCACCCTTGAAAAAATAATGAAAGTTATGATACAAGATGATAAACATGATAATTGTACAGCGATTGTGTTAATTGTTAATTTAAATGAGGACAGTAAATGAATACAATCCATTAAATCATTGCTAAATATCAATGATGGCTGCACGATTAGATTAGATTAGATTAGATTAGTACTAGTTCCATGGATCATGAATACGATATTTCGTAATGATGTGGAACGACTCTGGTGGTTGCAAGAATCTACTATGTTCTGATGTCCTGAAGAATCTGGAACTAATTGTCCATGAATATGTCTCGATGATACAGATAGATGACTATGGATTCGAGATGAAGGAAGCGAATAGTGTCTATGCTTCTTCCTTGTTCGAGTGGCTTAAATCTAAAAATTTGTGTAACGTGCTTGTTGAAATTTATAGGAAACTAACAGAAAGGCTTCGAAGTCTGAATGCAGTAGACAGTTATTTGTTTCCTAAATTTTTAAATTTTCGATGGCTGCCTACAGTGTTTCAGAGTGATGCCCTTATTTTTAAATATGAATATTGTTATAAACATTATGATTCTAAAGCATGATGTCAAATTGATGGACCTCCTCCTATTACAAAGGGTGTAGAAAGGAAAATATGAAATAGTATTTTCGTATATGCATTTTCCTTTAAAAATGCATAGCCACTGTAGCTTAAGTAGTTTGATAGTTACACTATTTTTCTCAGATATCTTACTCTTTGAGATGCAATGACTGAACATATTTATAAACTTTAAAACTGATATGTGAATGCAACAATGTAAATTGTGTGGCATATTAGTAGCAACGTGATATAATCGTGTAGTTGTCAAGAAACCAAAAGCTAAGTCATCTTTAATCTCACAGAATGTACTTCAAATAAAGAATATCTTTTCAAGTAAACCAAAATGTTGCATTAAAATCTCATTAGCAGTATATGTTATAGGTATGTAAGCCGTATATTTGTTAGGTAATCGTGCAACTAACAAGCAAGACTGTACAAATAACAACATTGTGTCGTCTGTTCACTATAACAACGCATTTGTAATTTCTGTTTAAATAAGTTCTCTTGGCTCTTGACTGGATATTTAAATTCAAATATTGTTGCATGTTAACAGTTTCTTAGTCTGACAAAACATACTAGTAACGTGAAGTGAAAAGTTTTATGGCAAAGACAAAGTTAAAAAGCAGATTATCTTTCAGTAAACGGTTTTACATGTGAAATGTGGTGTAAACCTTTACTCTTCCTAGTACGCAGAGTTTCAACTTCAAAGCAATTATCATGTTCTGTATGTCGGTAAGGAATGCTAAAATTTTTCTCAAGGTTAGAGTCCATATTATTTTTCTGTGAGCCAGCCGGCGCACGTGGCTGCCTGCGGTGCGAGTCATTGGCTGTTGTCTCTTTGTTGGCGTGCGTCGTTATTGGGATTTGGAGATCTAACTTCTACAAATTCACCTAGTCAAGAGCACCCTGCCCTGTTTGAATCCCGCCGTTCTGATGAAATTCAGGTCTGTCGTTTAGTAGGTAGTTTATATAGTTTCTTTTTTGTCGGTCATGTGGTGGAGAATTTCTCCCGGAATCGTAACTGCACAGTGGACTGTTGCGTCTGAAGTTATTCTGTCTCCCTTGACAATAATTATTTTGGTTCCCATATTGTCTGCTTCTCTGTGATATTCATTACCACGGAGAGGTGATCTTTCTCTGTAATTATTGCTACTCTGCCAACAGTTGTCATACGGGTGGTGTCTGTTTTGGTCACGATTTACATTGTAAGAATAGCCTTGTCGTGTCCAGTTATTATTTCTGTCATCGCGGAAATTTGACAGATGTGACCTGTAGTTGATGTGCTCCTGTTTTCGAGTTCCGCGATTGTCAGTGTCAATTTCTAATTCTTGTAACAGTCCATGAAAAGCTTCAATGTCGTCTTTGCAACGTCCTGCCAAAATAATATGTCGTAAATGTTCAGGCAATTTTATTAAGCAAATGCGGATGAGTTCTGAGGGGCTGTATGGGTTTGAAAGATACTGATTCTTATGTGACATGTCTTCGAAATATTTGACAAGACTGGAAAATTCAGATTGTTCGAAATGTTTCATCATTATGATGCTATGTTTTACTCGGTCTTGAGTAGCTTGAGACCAATATGCTGAGAGGAAGGCATGATAAAATTCTCCTTCACTGTGACAATCGTGAATGACCGATCGCATTCTTACAGCTGGTTCATTTTCTAAGTAGCCACACATAAATTCTAACCTGTGCTCCAATGACCAGTTAGGGGGAAAACAATGAGAGAGTTGATGGAGCCATGCTTGTAGATGAATGTCGTTGCCAGAATTCTTAAATGTTTTGAATTTACGTGTAATAATGAACAGCTTATAGTCAAAATCATCATGTCGGCGAGTCGCATATCGGTCATTGTTACTTCGTTTCGGCGGTTCCATCTCAAAATTCAGTGCACCTTGCCAATTTCTTTCATAATTTCCAAAATGCCCTGTGTTATTATTTTGTGGTTGTTCCGTATTTCTAAGTCCCTCTTCCCGTGTTGCAGCGCGAGTGTCCTCTGAAATATGTAATTCTTGTATTACCTGTGTCAACTGATCTTGTACTTCCCGGATTTCTCTTTTGTACTGTGTATTGATTTGATTTTGATTTTGTTTGAATTTTCTAATTTGTTCATACTCTTCTGTGTCAGTGAAGGCTACGGGTCTTGTGTCATTCAGATCATCATCTGTCTTTGTAGATAAGTTAGTGAACTGATCCGAAAGTTCGGCTACTTTCTCCGATAGTGAACTGATTTCCTTAGTGTGTTTTTCTGAACCAAGTTTCAAAGTGTCCATTTGTGTTGAAATCGTATCTACTGCGTCCTTTAGGTTGTCCTGAGTTTTTGCAAGTTGCGTAACCGAATCGGTAGATGCAACCGATTCAGTTTTAGCTTGCAAGGTGTCGTGATTTTCATGAACAATAGTCTGCAGTTCTTTTATGGCTGCTTCGTGATTCTGTAATGCATTTTCATGACGCGAAAAAATAGGTTTAAAATGCTCACAAATTTGTGTTTTTACGTCATTACAGACTTTTTGACATTTCGATTCGATTTTAAGTAACTCAGCAGTTAAACCTTGACGTGTTTGTTCAAGCGTTTGTTCTATTGAGTCTAACTTTTGAAGCTGTTGCTGTGTTTGTCTCTGATTTTGTTCCATCGTGTCTAACCTTTGCTGTGTTTGTCTCTGATTTTGTTCCATTGTGCCTAACTTTTGAAGATTTTGTTCCATTGTGTCTAACTTTTGAAGATTTTGTCCCATTGTGTTTAACTTTTGAAGCTTTTGTCCCATTTGTTGCATTAATTGTAATAACAATGCACTGGTGTCTGAAACATGTTCCTCAGAGCTATTCGGCAGTGCATTTGAACCGCCAATATTCACATTTTGAAAAGCAGAAAATGTGTCTTGACTCATTTGAGAAAACGGTGAGGACGCAAAACCTGAATCTACAGTATTTGCAAGATTGTGTACTGTCATTTCGGATTCCTGAGGCGAGCTGTTGCCGACCGATCGATCGATAATGCTTCCCTGTTCACTAATTGTTTCACTGTCTACACCACTATTTGCAGCCCACTCCATTTCCCTATGCACAATTACCAAATTACTACTTTGAACATTAGTTAACTCATTACACGGTGGCGCAAACACACTGCTTTCGTCTTCACTATCATTTCTCAGTTTACTTTGGAGCCTAGTGTTACGTTTTTCACACGCCATTGTCACAATATTTCACACGATAAGACAGAAAAGCACAATTTGAAGAGCAAAATCAAGAAAACACATTAGCATAGCACTGAAAATAATGTCTAGGTAATTGCAAGCGCAGCTGCGAAATACTTGGTGCAAATCTACATGGATGCCACAACTGTTTTACCGTACAACAATGAAAAACTACAACTACAGAGGAAATTCTCTCTATAAATACGCGCTAGTAATAAACAATAGCTACACTAATTACACAAACTGCAAGAAAAAATCAGAAGATTCCAGTGAGGTATCCTCGGCTAAGGGTCGACATATGAAACGTCCCCTTAGAAAAATTATAAATGACTGTGCTTAAACTGACACACAATATTTTTAGCGCAACGCAATCTGACTTTCAATAATCCCTACAAAAGAATGGTCCTGACTAGCAATAGCCTATACCTTTCACGAATCACTTACCTCACAAAAATCTTCATTACTCGAACTACTGCAATACAGAGAGCGCCAATACTGCCAGCTAAATAAAAGATTCAAACTACTGAAGGCACTAACTACTGATAGGCGTAGTTAGCAAATGAAAGATTTTGATAGAGAACAAACAATTTGTTTCCCTTAATAGTGTTCAAAGGTCATAATATATATAGCAGATCATGACATCCAGTCTTACAAATTTACTGTCTCTGATGGACACACGTCCAGATCATCCGCTCTCAAAACTCTGCCATCTCTCTCCCCACGTCCACCACTGCTGGCGGCTCACCTCCAACTGCACAACGCTACACGCTGTTAACAGCCAACTGCCCAACACTACAATAGCAAATTCCAACAATGCCACCCAGTCACAGACTGCACACAGCACAGCCAGTGATTTTCATACAGAGCGCTACGTTGCGGTGGCGTTACCAATATAATAACCTAAACAGCCTGCTTACAAATGGTAGGGTGGTGAAGTAATTTTTTTGAAGTGGAATATTATTTCATTATAATTATATAAATAGTGATACACTGGATGCAATAAATCATCTTCAAAAAATTCACTGATTCATGTTTTACTCGATCAACATTTGTATAGTATTTTCGGAATAATTTGCTTCTTATGCACACTGAATTCTGCCCATATATCGTTCAGACATGTAGTAGCAACAAGTAACTTCGGTATGCACCTGTAAATTGGTCAGGACCTTGTTCACACAAGGAGTGCTGCCTTTCGCGCATGTTGAAGGTCCTCTGTCTGAGGTAAGAGGGAGAGAGGAAAGAGTATTTATCTTAGATAAAACTGATTTCTTTCAGAGTACATAAGACAATACATTGTTGAGACTGAACGAGAGAGGACAGACAGCTGTCAACTTAGCGCTGCAGTTGCTTCTGTCAGTTAGTGGTCATGCTGAAATTATTTTTGTGCAAAGACGAATTGCTTCACAGCTAGTCTTCATTTTGAAGACAACAGAAACATTCACTAACGCGACGATGGAGACCTGAGTGATAGCAGTGAGGGGGGAATAACTGTAGTCGTAGAGGCCCAAGGGAAAGTAAACGATATAAAATGGATCCCCTCCTCCTCTGCGTACCTGCTCCCACAACATAATATTCTCAACTAAATAATAATAAAAAATGTTTCCCAGATATCGTCTCTGTGGGGTTTTCAAAGCATGTTTTTGCAAGATGGACGGCGCCTTCTCTAAGGTCTGCCAATTATATTTCAAAATTTGTGACCATTCCTACCTCCCTACAAATAATCGTTCCTAACTCACTAGAAGTGGTTTTTTAAAAATATTTTGGTCTTATTTTTTTTTTAAATAAAACGAGCACGTTAGGGTAACTAGATATCAACCCTGCTAATTATTGTTAACCAGACAGTTTCGTTGTTTGTATTTTGAATGAAGTTCTAATCAACATCATCCACGTTGGAAACAAAAGAGAAATGGGACGAGGAGATATCGTTGATAAACTTGAGTACTTTACTTTTAAAATCTTCGTCGGACGTATTGTGTACGAAAAAAAGTTGCATTGTTCCGTATGCGTCTATAACTTATTTCAGTCCTTAAAAACAGGTATTAAGTTGTAAATGAATATTGCACACAGGTGTTGAGAGTTTCGTAGAGGCGTATGTCAAAGATCATCTCTAACTGCACCATTGTTAAGAGCGCATAAGCAGTGCCCATAATCTCAGATCTCAGGGTCCTAGAAGCTGTACTGATTGCTTCTAATACTGATCACTGAACTACAAAGCTTCAAGATTCCATTACGTTTTTAGGACCTATGCGTAGATCTCATGCATTACATTTTCTACTCGGAAGAATTATGTTCATCATAGGCTTGAGATCATTACTGATTCTCTCTTTACGTACATACAATGACGTCATATCTTCAAGCTAAACGCGGTGGCTTTAGTGACTTCAACGTTACCTTGGAAGTACTCACAGAACAAGCTTTTAGATCCTACTGCCTGGCCCAAACTTTTTGGATGTTCTCAACTGTCTCGAAGTACTTTACTGCTTCTTCATTAGTCTCTAGGGTCCCTAAGGGCTGAATTTAAACTGTGACTTGATTGCTTTTTGGACACCATTAATGTGCCACTCATGAGGATTATCCATTATAGCGCTGGGCGCAACATTTCCTCAAATCTAGTTCTTTCGTTCTAGAGATTCTATTAGTTGTTGCTCGAGTCCTTATGCAAACTAATGTTTGTCCTTAACATAGCGAAAATTTTACGTGATTAATGAGTTTTACTACTTTTTCCACTTTTGCTTTCCAAGTTAATTTTCCCTTTTTTCTACCGAACGACGTGGCGTAGTGGTTAGCACACTGGACTCGCAATCGGGAGGACGACGGTTCAGATTCTCTCTCGGGCACCCTGATTTAGGTTTCCGTGATTTCTTTAAAACACTCCAGGCAAATGCCGCAATTATTCCTTTGAAAGGGCACTGCCGATTTTGTTCCCATCCATTGAAACAATCGAAGCTTGTGCTCCATCTCTAATGACCCCAATGTCGACGGGACATTACATCTTAAACCTCCTTCCCTCCGTTCTTTGCATCGCGCATCGTTGGCCTGAGATCCGCGAGGTTCTGTGTCGTTGACCTGGTTGGCGCAGCGTGGTGACCCCTGCTGGTTGGTTTCTTTAAACAACAAAACTCGATATGACGTAATACAGAGGTCCCCTCTATGGCCTGCGCTGTTGCCAAGCATCAGTACTAACCAAGGCGTTTGGTGAGCAATATGCATGTGTCTGTCTTCAGTCCAAAAGAGAAAACCACGAAACAAAGGAATAGCACACAGTAGCGGCAGCATTCAGAAGGTAAGCCACGAACAAGCACTTGAGCTCTACCAATCTGTGACACCAAAAACCTATGATCAACTGCACCTTTCAGCAGACGAAAAAAAAATTCTCATAGGCATGTTGTGACACTATCCCAACAGAGAGGGGAATGAATGTTCGAAATAACGTCTGCCCAATGTGTTCACGAGGACGCACAGTGATGCTACGAGTGATTTAAATATGAAAGTCAAGTGCGTCCCCTCCCTCACCGCCGGCCGGAGTGGCCGTGCGGTTCTAGGCGCTACAGTCTGGAGCCGAGCGACCGCTACGGTCGCAGGTTCGAATCTTGCCTCGGGCATGGATGTGTGTGATGTCCTTAGGTTAGTTAGGTTTTAGTAGTTCTAAGTTCTAGGCGACTGATGACCTCATAAGTTAAGTCGCATAGTGCTCAGAGGTAGGGATGCGCCATAAACGCCGCAATACATGTAACGAATATGTAGACCTTAAATAGGCCAATTATATTCAGGCTAATTTAATTTTTTAAAGCGATTTTACTACGGCTCGTCTGTAGTAGTTTGTGTTGAAGAAGGCTGAATTATAAATTTTGCAACTGTAGCAAAACAGGAAACTTTCAAATTGTACATTGTCCTACAAAGTTTCCGCGTCAAGTACATTCACTCGTGTAGACGATATTCGAAAGTCGATTGAATGAGCTTGGTGTTTCGAAACACACATTTTCCATCCTCATAAAAAGTAATAAGTTGTTATACTAATTTCTAATGTAATGCAAACGTATTTCAAGCATGAAGTTGAACTTTTGTCAGAAAAACTAATGCTTTTTAAATTATCGGCAATTAAAAAGTTTGATTATTAACGAATTCAAATGCAATTTCAAACTGTTGTTTCTGCTGATGTATACTTCTATTAATGATCTTTGTGTGAATGCGTTTCGTATCCTCAGCCCCATTGCAATGCACCCATATTTCCTTGGCTTCTCGTTTTCCTAGAATTGAATCGGTAGATGTCGCTGGACATTGATGCCTCTCGCCTCACTCGAACGATACTGTGCGCAGTACACGTAACAATTTAGTAGTCATAGTTTCAAGCTGTGTTGTATTTCGGTGATAAGTAATTTATAGTAGTAAATATCACGCAAACAAGATCTCATACGCGTTGTGTACTCCACCGGTCTAAAACATAAAATAGCCCCGTAGACGGCGATTTCATTGAAAGCTCCATGTACGAGCGACGAATTGCTGGCAGTTTGTGCAGCAACATCACCTGCAGCTGGTCGCTCTAATCGACCCCGTGATACACATGTATGTTGCACGCCACTGTGTGGAGGATTTCTGTTCTGTAGCATGAACTTCTGTGTTTAGCAACAGCAGCAGCCGATTTAAGTATGTCGACTAGTACTCGTTAAAAGAAAAGAGGAGTAAGGACTTGCAAAACCATGTCTGATTATTTTATCATGACGAAAGACTTCACACATGTGATCAAATTTACTAATTTTTCCATTTTTATTTTCCACTTTACTTTTCCCTAACACACTTTTCATTTCTCTCCGTCAGCCGCCAGAGCTCCTTGTTATCGGGAGCACAGGTGGCCTTGCCCTTATTCTGCAGTCTAATTATACTCTGACTGCAGGGATTCACCCAAACAGCGTGACATAAGACTGCATTTCTTGCCAGGACAGCCATTAATCTATGATGAGATAATGTAGGCATTTCTAAGAACTGCTGTCGCGGACTCTATATTTCGTGTTGTTCTTTAACGATGGTACAAGTTGACGATGCTTTAAGAGATGATCAAAATGTTTCCGTTTGAGAACGTTGCTGTAGTCTACAGGCGAAAAAATGGTTCAAATGGCTCTGAGCACTACGGGACTTAATTTCTGAGGTCATCACTCCTCTAGAACGTAGAACTACTTACACGTAACTAACCTAAGGACATCACACACATCCACGCCTGAGGCAGGGTTCGAAACTGCGACCGCAGCGGTCGAGCGATTCCAGACTGTAGCGCCTAGAACCGCTCGGCCACCCCGGCCGACTGTACAGGCAACTTAGCGCGATTCCGTTGCGGGTATATAAGCACCGATGTGAAGTAAAGAGGTTAATGTGGCATCCGTTTCTTTCCGACGTGCGTGTGGTAAATGAGGAAACCTGAAATATTGTGAACTATTGACGAATGCGCCCAAACAGCAACAACGAACTGTTATTCTTTTCTTCCTACCGAAGCACAAACACCGGAAGACACTGTAGCATTATGTGATTACCTTATCATTTAAAATCATTCACTAATCGAGTAGTCGCTCGGCAACAGCTACAGTTAGCAAATAATGTTGCGAGAATGTAAAAGGTGAACGACCTCTAGACGTAACTTGTTTATTGTCGAAGCGCCGTCAGAGATGCAGTGAGTTACTGACTTTGAAAACCGCGGCGCGAAAACGGACAGAAGAAGAACACTTTTACACATTCATTTGATGTACGAGATATTCTCGATGAATAGTTACTCAGTTACTCATTTTTCTCTTGTCTGTTGTAACTTGTGTCGGTTGCGCATGTCTTGCTGCCGTATTATTATTGTTAAAAATAATATTATTTTAGTGGAAAGTAAAAGTGTGGTGTCACCGCCAGACACCACACTTGCTAGGTGGTAACTTAAATCGGCCGCGGTCCTGTAGTACATGTCGGACCCGCGTGTCGCCAATGTATAATCGCAAACCTAGCGCCACCACATGGCAGGTCACAAGACACGGAATAGACCTCGCCCCAGTTGTACGGACTACATAGCTTGCGACCAGACGTACGAAGCTTTCCTCTCATTTGCCGAGAGACAGATTGAATAGCCTTCAGCTTAGTCCATAGCTACTACTTAGCAAGGCGCCATTTGTATCAGTGCTTATAGCGTACTAATATTCAAGAGAGATGTATTCCAAGGACTCATTAAAAGTTAAGTAACAAACCTATATGTACTTTTCTTCTTATTCATTAATAAGTCTCATGTTCCAGAACTTCAAGCCCGTCTGCGTTAGTTAGCGTGCACCTAGCTACCTCATTGTGTCTATGCTTTCTGAAATAGACACAACAAAAAGTGCAATACTGAATGTGCAATACTGCATAGCAGTAGATTTATTGTGCGACGCGTATGTGAAAACGTCAAAGGAATTATTTTCATTACGAAAAGAGAAGTGCCCGTCAAAACGGCATCCATGTTAAATCATTCATTGCAGTGTAAGTTCATCTATTAATTGCCATAAATTCAGAGTTAAATGGAACTGGTGTATGGACTATTCATTTATTATAGAATCTGTGTCTCACTCTTTCATGAAGTTATTTAATTTTCTTTATGTTTTTGCCAAATAGAGAGTTCACAGTCACGAATTATTTCGTCGAGATCGGACGGAAGTTGCATGCGGCGAAATATTTTCTCCGCTCCATGTTCTACTGGTAAATGCATGATAACCTGCGGTCCCTTAGGAAATTCATGTTGAGCTATCCAAAAATAATTATGTTTTGAATAGGCATTTACTCTCCTGTGCAATGCAACTTCCGACTGATCAGACGATCCAACAAGAGACAGCCGCACACTGTCGGCGTTCGCAAATATATTTCCACCGCTGATTATAGCTATATGTTACAGTACAAAAGTAAACATATTGTTATAATTAGCCACTACGAACGGGGACATTTATAACTGTATGTTTATGTATACACATTACGTAAACATATCATTATAACATCCATTAGAGAATGAAGAACGTGTGTGGGGCGGCAAGTTTATAGGAAACCACCGTTGTGTTATGGTGCGCGAATTACCATGCTGGTCACAGTCCGGACACAAGACGCCGGTCGTCCTGGGAGACCAGCATCTTCCCCAATTGGGAGGCACTCCAGCACCCACCCTTTAATCCTGATCTCTTCCCATGCGATTATCACGCGTTCGATTCCTTAAGGATGGCCTTGAGAGATCGGCGATTCCTGTCGGACGAGTTCACGCAGCAGCACACCGTGTTTTACCAAACGAGTGTCTTCAACACGGTGCCGAGGTGGGTAGATTGTTTCAGCACTCACGCCGATTTTACCTTACTGTCTTACAGGTCTGGACTGTGCGGTATTCCAACGGAAACATTTTGATCGCCCCCTAGTAAATATTAAGGGACTTGTTTGTACGGTTGCTATCGAAAATTTGCCGAAGGGGTACGGTATAGCCGGCCGGAGTGGCCGAGCGGTTCTAGGCGCTTCGGTCTGGAACCCCTCGACCGCTACGGTCGCAGGTTCGAATCCTGCCACGGCCATGGATGTGTGTGATGCCCTTACGTTTGTTAGGTTTCAGTAGTTCTACGTTCTAGGGGACTGACGACCTCAGATTTGAACCATTTGGTACGGTATAAACAGTTGAGTTTCGAAAACACATGTTGAAGATAAATAATGTACGAGTAGTATAACACTTGATGTTCGAAGCAGGTTCGCAACAGAGTATGAAATTCATACACTACTGGCCATTAAAATTGCTACACCACGAAGATGACGTGCTAGAGACGCGAAATTTAACCGACAGGAAGAAGATGCTGTGATATGCAAATGATTAGCTTTTCAGAGCATTCACACAAGGTTGGCGCCAGTGGCGACACCTACAACTTGCTGACATGAGGAAAGTTTCCATTCGATTTCTCATACACAAAAATCAGTTGACCGGCGTTGCCTGGTGAAACGTTGTTGTGATGCCTCGTGTAAGAAGGAGAAATGCGTACCATCACGCTTCCGACTTTGATAAAGGTCGGATTGTAGCCTATCGCGATTGCTGTTTATCGTATCGCGACATTGGTGCTAGCGTTGGTCGAGATCCAATGACTGTTAGCAGAATATGGAATCGGTGGGTTCAGGAGGGTAATACGGAGCGCCGTGCTGGATCCCAACTGCCTCGTATCACCAGCAGTCGAGATGACACAGATGAGGACGTTTGCAAGACAACAACCATCTACACCAACAGTTCGACGACGTTTGCAGCAGCATGGACTATCAGCTCGGAGACCATGGCTGCGGTTACCCTTGACGCTGCATCACAGACAGGAGCGCTGCGATGGTGTACTCAACGACGAACCTGGGTGCACGAATGGCAAAGCGTAATTTTTTCGGATGAATCCAGGTTCTGTTTACAGCATCATGATGGTCGCATCCGTGTTTGGCGACATCGCGGTGAACGCATATTGGAAGCGTGTGTTCGTCATCGCCATACTGGCATATCACCCGGCGTGATGGTATGGGGTGCCATTGGTTACATGTCTGGGTCACCTCTTGTTCGCATTAACGGCACTTTGAACAGTGGACGTTACATTTCAGATATGTTACGACTCGTGGCTCCATTCGATCCCTGCGAAACCCTACATTGTAGCAGGATAATGCACGACCGCATGTTGCAGGTCCTGTACGGGCCTTTCTGGATACAGAAAATGTTCGACTGCTGCCCTGGCCAGCACATCCTCCAGACCTCTCAGCAATTGAAATCGTCTGGTCAATGGTAGCCGAGCAACTGGCTCGTCACAATACGCCAGTCACTACTCTCGATGAACTGTGGTATCGTGTTGAAGCTGCATGGGCAGCTGTACCTGTACACGCCATCCAAGCTCTGTTTGACTCAAAGCCCAGGCGTATTAAGGCCGTTATTACGGCCAGAGGTGGTTGGTCTGGGTACTGATTTCTCAGGATCTATGCACCCAAATTGCGTGAAAATGAAATCACATGTCAGTTCTAGCATTATATACTTATCCAATGAATATCCGTTTATCATCTGCATTTGTTCTTGTTGTAGGAATTTTAATGGCCAGTAGTGTATATGGATGCTGAAATTGGTACTGGCAATGTTCAAAGAAGAGTCCATTTGTACAAAGGCATTCAACACCGTTTACGAGGTGCTTGAAAATCAGTATGTGAGTATTTCCAAAAAAATGGTTGAAATGGCTCTGAGCACTATGCGACTTAACTTCTGAGGTCACAGTCGCCTAGAGCTTAGAACTAATTAAACCTAAGGACATCACCCTCATCTACGCCCGAGGCAGGATTCGAACCTGCGACCGTAGCGGTCGCTCGGCTCCACACTGTAGCGCCTAGAACCGCACGGCGACTCCGGCCGGCTGAGTATTCCCACATAGGCTCATTATTCTGAGTCTCACTACTGTGTGGTGATTCTAGCATATTCGAAAGTTGCGTTGTAATTCGCTCTGCAATTTCAATTCTGTATCCCTCCAAGTGTTCTTGCCATACAGGTCTGCAAATGATGCGACGTCCAGGCTGAAGGTAGATGTCACTGACAGTCCATTCTACGTACACCTGTTCTTTCTCTAGCACCATCTTAAACAGTAAGTGTCCATTATCGCGTGCCGCGGCGAGCTCTTTAGAGTACAGACCGTATCCGTCGACCTCGGCATACTGATTGCTGTTTGGTCCGGCTGTGCAGTCAGGTCCCGTTGCTACCGGCTGCACTGACTTCCACAGCCGAGTAATGTCAGAGTGCGCGGAAAATAACTTGGCCTGTATACATGCGCATACGGCACTACAAGGTGAGAGAGGGGAGGGGAGCAGATGGTGGTGGGGGTCGCTTGCTTCCCCCTGTGGCAGAGCAGGCCTTTTCAGGATGTCACTGGACGGGCAAGAGCGCTCAAGCTCGCTCGCCTTGTGGGGAAGGAGCGCTTGTGGTGAAACGGGACTGTCAGACGCGGGGGAAGTGCAGCTGGAGGAGTGACCATAACTAGGTTCTGTGCAGCCTTAGACGCGAACACAGAAATGTACCGGAGGAATGCATAACGTGAGGAGTAGCCCCATTTAAACAGAAAAAACTAGCCTGGTGCCTGGGTTAGGAATTTCAAAGTGAAGTCAGACACACCATTTACAGCACGTCTGTGCATGATACCTGTACGTTTATGGTATCCGACGGTGTCTTGATATGGTTAGTGTGCTTCAAAGCTCTGAGAATAACGAAAAGATTCAATTTCCATCGCGATGCAATACCTTCCATGGAAAGAGTATGAACACTAGGAAGGTTAAAGGCGAAAGCGATACTTCGGTGACTTGCGCTTCAGTTTCGGTGCTTGTATTTTTAAGTAGCTCTTCAGCTCCCCTCGAAAGTCTGAGTAGACCTCCTTTAAGACTTTTTCACCAGAAAAAAAGTTGAAGTGGTCGTCCGGAATCAAACTCGGTGCTTCTGCCTCACTAGTCACAAACACTAACCACTTTTTTTATTCAATATATTTATTAGTATAATCATGCAAAATACGTGGACATAGGTCAATACATTGGGAGTGAACTTTCATAGTGAACTCTTACGTTGAGCTGAATCTTTTCACGGTTTAAGAAAATCTTTAACAAATGCATACGATTTTACTAATAATAAAGTACCCAAATTATATAGCATAATAATAATAATTACATTACATCAAGACTTAGTGAACTGCTTTAGCACAACATTAAGGGGGGTAGGACGTCAAACTGGCCGACTTGCAGCAGGAGAGGCACCACAAGACATTTTAATTTCCACTGTCTATACTTTTACAAGCAAATTCATAAAACTTTGTCAGCATGACCAGGAAGGATTCAGGATTCACACTCGTAGCAGCGGAAGTTCAAAAACATAAAAAAACAATTTTTTTTACATGTGAAATTTCATCATTTTTTCACTTACTATTGGCTGCATTTGGTGCTATAGGTACACTTTTCTTCATAAATAAGAGAGACTGTTCGTGGAATTTTGCACAGCATACAAACCATACTTACAGGTGTCTGAAACTCTACAATCTATTTAATTCATGAAAAAATGAATGAGCTGTTACGTTTTAAACTTAATGTTTAGAAAAAAACAAATTTTGTAGTTACATATCTCAATTTTTACCACAGTTTTTAATAGATTTGGAAAATTCTAGATTTTCATACACCTGTAAGTATGGTTTGTATGCTGTGAAATTCATCAAAAAATCTCTCTTACTTGTGAAGAAAAATGTACCTATAGCAACAAATGTGAATCCTGAATCCTTCCTGGTCATGCTGACAAAGTTTTATGAATTTATTTGTAAAAGTATAGACAGTAGAAAATAAAATGTCCTGATGTGCCTCTCCTGCTCCACGTCGGCCCGTTTGACGTCCAACCCCCCTTAAAAAAAAGAAATTGAAATTCAGAGAAAAATAGCATTTGAAACGACTTCACTCGAAAAATTGTAAGTCTATACCAAGTAATTCAACTATGAGGAACGCAAAATTTACGAATCATAAAATCGAAGTTCACTGCTCAAAATAATTAGGGGACCGTGACTTTGGGCGTCTGTCATTTTCCACTGAGAAATAATTGAGGACTGGCTATGTTAGCAAATTGTACCTTTATTTTTCACAAATTAAGTAGACAACAAAACACTTCACATCCTCGATCGTTTACATAAATATAACTGAAATATCCAACCAGTATTAAAAACAAATTGGAAACAATCATTCATTCCATTATCCTGGGTGTTTTTCATTGGACTTGGAGAGCCTCTATAACATTTTTGCCTTTCGTGAGCGTATATTACTGCCTGACACCTATGTGGCATGCTCCATAAAAGTTTACAGAGGTCAGCTTTCGATATCCGTTCCCATTCTTCAGTGAGAGCCCGTGAGAGTTCTTGCAGACTTTGTGATGGAGCAGGACGACAACGAACACGTATGTCAAGCATATCCCACATATGCACGATAGGATTTAGGTCGGGACCCACCGCCGGCCATTCCCTTACTTCGGCGTCCAGTGTTCGAAAGACAACCCTGCAGATGCCCTTCACATAGGCCCTGGGCATCAGAACGGATTCAGGACCACCACCGTATGCAGCAGCCTCCACATCACCCGACAGGATCAGTTCGATGTACTGGCTGGCGGTAAGGCGACCGTGCCTCACGACAAGATTCTCATGGCTGTCAACACCGAAGCTTCCGAGCAACATCACAGAAACTTGGAAATCTGTAGATACCCTGGACAACACTTCGCAGATACCGCTCATCACGGATCCCTGCACACGAACACTGCTGTCACTTTGCACCAGAGGCTCCCTGGACTAGTCTGTGAATTACACGTTTTGTCAGTGACGAAGTTGCCAGTTGACATGGAATCGGCAAACTGGAGCCGAGCTGCAAGATTTTGTTGTGTCAAGTGGGGTACTCGAACAGGACGTCTGAGTTGTATCTTTCTTTCTGGTACTCTGTTCTTTACAGTGTGATCGGCTACAGCGACTCCACCAAGCCTTCTCAGATCTTCTTGCGTTGACCTGGCGATATACGCACGACGTCGCAACGCAGAGATGGCCCGACATCCATCTTCACGTGGGGCTGTAATGCGTCGGCGATCTTGTCCAACTCGCCTTGTGTACTGACCTACCTCTCTGTTGTGTGCCCACGACCTATCGATGACACATGGAAAAGCATTGGTATCTGCAGCAGCACTACGGGAAGTCCATTCTTTTTGGATCAAACAGACCGCCCTTGCCATTTGAACTGCATTACGATGTCCCATTACATGTTGGTGATTGAATACCTTCTCTGTACTTCACCAAAAAACACTGGGACACTGCACTACACCTAAGCAGTCACCTGACACCTGTAGCGCGTAAAGCAGCCAATAGATGGCGAATGATTTTAATTGTTGATACCATTGAAAGCGAAGACCTCAACACCAAAGGTACCGTCTGTATCAAAATTTAACGTTGATAGATGTGTTCCCCTAATTATTTTGAACAGTGTATCCAGTGACTATATCAGAATTGTGAAGATCCGTATAAAGCCTGTGGCTATGTGAGCTTCTAAATGAGGAAAATGATGTTTCTTCACTCGTTTCCACCTGCTTTGGAGAAATGAGTCTGTGCTCTTCTTGTTACTCAACTTGCCGATTCTACCCGGGGTCTTACGAACGGTGACGCATTTATTGTTGGGAGCAGGTATGGTCAGGCTGGGAGTGTGCGGTTTCATCTGGCTGTGTATGTTGGTGGTTAGGCCGTGAACCCATCCACGTGAGCAGGGGACTGAAAAATATCCATTGTCGCATGTGGCATGAAATTTGTAGGATATATGTGGTTTACGAGACACTTGGTTTTCACAACATCACATTCTCGTAAAGTTAACAGTGAAAATTGCAAATATGCAGCGTGATTTTAGTAAATGGGTACGGCCTGCAGGAAACGATTCTTGAGAGGATCAGCAGCAAAAAAGGTCATTTGGACATATGGCCATAAATGTCTTCCGAAGGAGGGACATCCACTTGAAGGTGAAGATAACAGACATTTGACAGTGTAGGTTTCAGTGATTGCACACATGAGAACACACCAAGCAGGTGGGAATGTACTGTCTGTACTAGTGTTTTAGCCTGACAATGGAGAGGGCAACAAACTTGTGCAGTATCGTGGCGTGTGCGAATTATTAGCGACCACCTCGTCAACCAAATCACGCTCCACCACAACGCCTCACAGGCAAAGAATATCAGCCCTTTCTGCAGGTGGCCCTGCCTGCCTTCAATGGAAGGAAGGGTAACTTTGCTGCTACATGATGGGGCTTAAGCTCACTTCTGCGTTTCATGCGGAGGTTTCTCGACAGTGTCTACCTCAGCCGATGGATCGGACGAGATGGTGCAGTCACATGGGCTGCCCTGACGCCGAACCTCAACCCATTAGGTTTCTACCTACGGGACCACCTGACAGATGCCTTATATGCGGAACACATCCTGGAAGTGCAGACACTGGAAAGACCACCGCCTGCTGCTAGTGGCGACATTCGGTTGGAGGATGGCACATTTGAACATATGTGTGAGTCGCTACTGCGTCGTATTTGCATGTGGTTAGATGCCTGTCGTGGCAACTGCAAACTGAGCCGTAGTAAAATTCGCTGTTTTGAGGAGCGCCTGCAGAGCGTTGTGTGAAGGAGTCGCCCTCTGTTTCTGGCGGTGGCGCCACTGTGGTAATCGCAGCTTTGGTGTCTCCCTCTGGTGGGAAAGCGGAAAGGTTGCCTGTTCATGTGCATTTAAGGGGCGCTATTAGCTCGACCGGGTCCTCTGTTATGCCAGTCCCGCCTGGATATCTGCCCCCCCCCCCCCAATTCTATAAGTCCCCCCAGATCCTTGAGCGTCATACCCTCCACCTCGCCTTCCATATACGCCTCCTGTCCCCCATGCGGATCCTCTATGACCTCATTCCTTTCCCCCATCTGCTCCTATTCCTCAAACATATCTGCATCCTCTACACCTCCCGCCGCCTTGATCCCCCTCACCCCCTGGTTACTCCTCTCCTCTCCCATTCCCGACCCCTGCCACGTCTTCACTGTTGTGTCCCCCCTACCCTCCATCTCTACACCCTTTCCCAAGGTGGCTTCCATCAACTCCCTCTCCCAAATGATGCCCTCTCTCCCTCCATTTATCCCTCCTATCAACTCTGATCCTCACTCCCCTCCTTTCCTCTATCCTTTTCCTGGGCTCCCTCTCCCCCCCTTCCATCCTCTTTTTTCCGCTCCTCCCCTCTCTTCGCATCTGCCCTGCCCCTCTCCCCCCTTATGAGTCTTCTCCCTCCTTGGTTCCATCCCCCCCCCCCTTTTTAGGTTTTCCTCTCCTCCATCCTTGTTTTTCCCCCTCCTCCAGGTCCCCCCCACATCTGCCCCTGGCTCGGGAGTGTCCTCTTTGTGCCGCCATTTTCGTGCAGTGTTTTACAGTGAGTGTTCTGTGTTGTGGAAAGTGTTGCGAACGGCCATCATGCTGTCGCTGGGTGTGATTTTTTATCTCTTGCGAAGAGACACCAGACTGTCGCCATGTTTTTTTAATTGTATGTCTACTATGTTACTTGTCTGATTCCTGTGTCTTTTATTAACATTGCCAACCCCTTTGCTTTCTGTTTTAACTTTCCGCATTTTTCCGCCGTTTTACACTTTACGTCACCGTTTTATCGCTTGTTTTTCTTGTTTCTTTTCTTCTTCCGTTTTTAAAAAAAGTATGTAGGCTGTAGAGCAGCGTACTAAGCTGCTGCCAGCCCGCCCCCTTCGGGGGGAAATTGAAAATCAATAAAGAAAAAAAAAAAAAAACTCGACCGGGGGTCAGTCAGTCGGAGGTAGTTGGTCAGCCAGGGCAGTCTGTCGGTCTGGGCGAGTCTGGTCAGTTGGTCAGCCAAGTTAGTGTGGGTCTGTCTCTCGTCCGCATTGGTGAGGCGGTTAGTGTCTGTCTGTCTGTTTGTCGATCTGCCGTACGTTAATAGCTGCCTCTCTCATGTTTGTCGGATTCGGTGTTAACGAATTTATTGCTTAAAGGCCGAATTCTTGAAATATGTTTTTATCTTTCCTATCATCTTGCGAGGTGGTATATGTGTAATGTAGAGCATGTTGTACATTTTATGTAAGTCTGCATTTTATGGGTTTTATTTAAATAGTCATTTTAGGTTATAACGTTTCCATCCTTCCACCGTAAGAGTCCTTATAAAATTGCACTTTCGGTGGCAAATAATTTGAGTGTTGTACCATTTCTATCCCTCTTACGGGGTGCATAATTTACGTGTTTGTGTGAGTCGTTAAAATTTTTTTAGTTTAAAGTAATCCGGTGTGTTGCAGGTTTGCACCAGTGTACTCTTTCAGAGGTTTTTGTGAGCGGTCATGAGTACGGCCGTGTTGAAAGGGAGCAGGCAAGCTTCTCAGCCCGAAGGCTCCTACTGTTAATATTGTTCTTTCTGCCTCTAAATAAAATTGTAACTTGATATTTCGAGGCTGCGTTTCTGCTTATAATTTTAAATCTGTTTTTGGAAAAGCTTTTAGGAATAAAATTCACATGTGTTAAAAGTAATTTCGTTTTCCATCAGTTACTTCCTGGCAACTACTTCCACGCTTACCTAGTGTGATTAAATGTGTTAATGTTCTTGATGAATCGCTAGTAAATAAAGTAAATTCTTTAATAAAAGATTTTGAAAGTAAATTTACGGTTCAGTCTCATCACAGGTCTTCGAGCACAGCATTGGACTGTGCAGGTCTGATGAATTAACAAATACTCTTAAGCACAGGCACTATGCATTTTTGGCCGTATGTCTCTATGACCTTTTTACTTCTTATCCTCGCAGGGAGAAACTGGAGAGACTTATGAGGAAACCAGAATGTCTACAGCATGTAATAAACGTTTCATAGAGTCTGTACAAACACACGACCGTAATTTAGATATAAATGGCACATGAACAAGGTCTATGGTCACAAGCAGAGGAGTCAGACAAGGATGCAGCATTTCACCAACACTTTTTAACATTTATGTAGACGATTGAAACAGGATACGGAAAGAGATTTTTTAATAGTAATTCCCACTTAAAACTGCCTTTTGTTGTGCTGGCGATGCCATATTACTGGAGGAGAATGAAGATGACCTACAAAGGGGAAGACATATATTAGGTCAGATTTCTGAATGGTACCATTTGACGATTTCAGAAAAAGAGGCAAAATCAATGGCTTTCGAATGAAAACAGCCTGTGGGAACAAAAATTGTGATTAAGAACGGACTAACAGAGCGGGTCAAACCTTTTAACTATTTAGGTTGCAAAGTCACATAAAAGTATGACGAAGACATACAGAAGAAGTTAGCAAAGTTTGCGAAAACGTGTGGAACAACAAACAGATGTCTAAAAAATAAAGCAAGGATCGAATCAAGGTCGAAATTTTGAGAACATTACTCACCTTATAGAGGAGATGTTGAGTCGCAAACACTAACAACGAAAAGACTGTGGGCCTAAGTGCCTTCGTCTGAAACAGAAAACGCACACGTCTTCAAGGTGTGTTCAACCGGACTTTCCGAACGGTGTTCTTTTTATGGTTGAGGCATCCTTTATACGAGAAGGTATGTTCAACAAGCACTGTTAGGACGTGTGGGTAAGGGAAAATACGACCAGCTTCGCTGTCAACATCTGGGTCGGCTAGGTAGGCGGTAATCTGGTCGGCTCACTGTGTTCCCCTGGCGACTGACCGCAAACAGATGTTTAATATTTTTTCGAGAAACTCTTGCAGAGTTGCTGAAACATGTTCCACTCAACGAGCGATAGCGAATGTGACACCAGCACGATGTTGCATCTGCAAAGATCGCACATCCAATGAAATACATTTGGATGAAACCTTTGGTGAGTGCTGGATAGGGTGCGGTGGGTCGATGGCAGGGCATACACGTCCGCCCGACTTGACACCCACTGATTGATCCTTCTGGGGTCACCTGTAATCTGTTGTCAATGAAACACCCGTTGAGACTGATGAAGAACTGATAGCACCCATTACTTCAGTCTCTGAGAAAAATTACGCTTTGTCAGGTGTGTTTGAGAGTGCGACAGTCGCTCCAGCGTCGTTGTATGGCGTGCATTCAAAGAGGAGGGCGTAATGTCGAGGACTATAACTGTTTTCAAATATAGATTATAAGACTTCACCCCGACTCCTCATTTACCTTGATGCTGTAAATACACTACTGGCCATTAAAATTGATACACCGCGAAGATGACGTGCTACAGACGCGAAATATAACCAACAGGAAGAAGATGCTGTGATATGCAAATGATTAGTTTTTCAGCGCATTCACACAAGGTTCAAAATGGTTCAAATGGCTCTGAGCACTATGGGACTCAACTGCTGAGGTCATTAGTCCCCTAGAACTTAGAACTAGTTAAACCTAACTAACCTAAGGACATCACAAACATCCATGCCCGAGGCAGGATTCGAACCTGCGACCGTAGCGGTCTTGCGGTTCCAGACTGCAGCGCCTTTAACCGCACGGCCACTTCGGCCGGCTTCACACAAGGTTGGCGCCGATGGCGACACCTACAACGTGCTGGCATGAGGAAAGTTTCCAACTGATTTCTCATACACAAACAGCAGTTGACCGGCGTTGCCTGGTGAAACGTTATTGTGATGCCTCGTGTAAGGAAGAGAAATGCGTACCATCACGTTTCCGACATTGATAAACGTCGGATTGTAGCCTATCGCGATTGCGGTTTATCGTATCGTGACATTGCTGCACGCGTTGGTCGAGATCCAATGACTGTTGGCAGAATATGGAGTCGATGGGTTCAGGAGGGTAATACGGAACGCCGTGCTGGATCCCAATGGCCTCGTATCACTAGCAGTCGAGATGACAGGCATGTTATCCGCATGGCTGTAACGGATCGTGCAGGTACGTCTCGATCCCTGAGTCAACAGATGGGGACGTCTGGAAGACAACAACCATCTGCACGAACAGTTCGACGACGTTTGCAGCAGCACGGACTATCAGCTCGGAGACCTTGGATGCGGTTACCCATGACGCTGCATCACAGACAGGAGCGCCTGCGATGGTGTACTCATCGACGAACCTGGGTGCACCAATGGCAAAACGTCATTTTTTCGGACGACTCCAGGTTCTGTTTACAGCATCATGATGGTCGCATCCGTGTTTGGCGACATCGCGGTGAACGCACATTGGAAGCGCGTATTCGTCATCGCCATACTGGCGTATCACCCGGCGTGATGGTATGGGGTGCCATCGGTTACACGTCTCGGTCACCTCTTATTCGCATTGACGGCACTTTGAAGAGTGGACGTTACATTTCAGATGTGTTACGACCCGTCGCTCTACCCTTCATTCGATCCCTGCGAAACTCTACATTTCAGCAGGATAATGCACAACCGCGTGTTGCAGATCCTGTACGGGCCTTTCTGGATACAGAAAATGTTCGACTGCTGCCCTGGCCAGCACATTCTCCAGATCTCTGACGAATTGAAATCGTCTGGTCAATGGTGGCCGAGCTACTGGCTCGTCACAATACGCCAGTCACTACCCTTGATGAGCTGTGGTATCGTGTTGAAGCTGCATGGGGAGCTGTACCTGTACACGCTGTCCAAGTTCTGTTTGACTCAATGCCCAGGCGTATCAAGGGCATTATTACGGCCAGAGGTGGTTGTTATTGGTACTGATTTCTCAGGATCTATGAGCCCAAATTGCGTGAAAGTGTAATCACATGTCAGTTCTTGTAAAATATATTTATCCAATGAAAAGCTGTTTATATGTACATTTCTTCATGGTGTAGAAATTTTAATTGCCGGTAGTGTACAATGAAATCGTCTCCCTGCAGACGTGCTACGATGACGGCCTACCCTCTTGGCGGGGCCAGTAGTGTTTAACACCTAGCGCCATACGTTACGGAATGTGAACGTGGGCTACTGCGTGAAATATGCTTGTTACGATCGTCTCTACCGGTCGTCTCATTTTCTACATTCATTTAAGATACACCATGTATGAAAATGTAAAAGCTTCTACTAAAATGATTTTTCTTTGGAGGGGTCCCATATGACTCCCATGACACCTCTCCCCTTCCCCCCAAACCCGCCACCATCACCTATGATATTTTTTGAGTTTCTAGACTTCTATGTCATTTTGGAGACTAGTCGTTTTCATGTCAAACGTTGGATGAGAAATTCGGAAACTAATTGACGTAAAAATTTGAACGCTTTCACTAAACATTTTTTTGGGGTAGGGTGACGGTTGACGGTAGCCTTGACACCCCTGGATTCGCGCCTGCCTGTTTGTTAGAAGCGGCGTTCGCGAACACGCACTGCCGAAATAGAGACACAACTCTCCTCGTATTTTGACTGGGAGTGTCTTTTTAATCGGATTAGCGTCGTGTCGGCAGTGAGGAGCCGGCAGACGGCTATTAGCCGGTCCCGGAAGTGTGGCGGCCTTGGACTTCCGGCGCTGCACGCGCCGCTAATGACGCACTTCCTGGCGCGTGCAGCGGCCGGTCTGGCGGGTCCCGTGCCGCAAACGGCCGGCGGCCGGCCTGCTGCTGGTGATGGAGCCCGGGACAGGTCCGGCTCGGGCAGGCGCTGCTGGCGCTCCAACCGGTCCCCGCGGGCGACACTTTTTGCTGCGGCCTGCCGGGCCGGTCGGGTTGGACAGGACAGGCTGCGCCGCGCGTCTGTCGACCTGCCCAGTCTCCTGCGGCCGTAAACGGGCCACCTTTCACGGCGGGCGTATCTCTGTCAGTTCATGGAGAGCCTGTCCGAGGAACTGCTCTCTCTTCGCGCTCCGTCGCCAGCAGAAATGTTTATGCGAGGTTCTTCGAACTTCTGATCTCAAAATTACAGCATTAAAATGTTCTCGGTCAGCTTACCGCGTCAAATTCGAGTAAAAAAAAAAAAAAATCCCAAGCTCTCGATGACAGCCTCCACAACCCTTACACAGTAGTCCTACCAAACACTATACCTTGTTCTTCAACACACTATCAGCTGTGCCACTAATCTATATTCGACATAATCACCCCATCTCCTATGGCAGCCTCACCAACATCGACCTTACCATTTCCACCTATATTATTGCTGTGGACCTCAACATCTACAGTAGATCCCTGTGAGACTCCTACAGTGGCGTCAGTTTACAGACTCCAAGCAAGATGACACAAGTTTTCATCCTACGCTACACCTGACTTGAAAGCAACACCACTCCAGATGTCATCCTAGCATCACCCAGTCGCCTTATATGCCTGACTGAACAAGTTCTAGATCAGTTGGGAGTGACAACCTACCAGTTCATCTCACAATCTCCTCCGCACTACTTCATCACCATGTGCCCCAACCCAGTCTCCATTCAAGCGTTTTCCAAGACTATTCCAGCACCAACTGGAATGTCTACCGGGAATCCATATAAATGGAGACTGGAAGCCACTCCCTGACCTTCCATCAACCTCGCAATATCATGTCCTTCTGCATCAGACCTTGTCAGACATAATATCTGCCCACATCCCTATCAAGATCCTCATCGCTCCACCCTCTCTCCACAAGCCCCACTCTTCCTTCAAGAAGCCCATTTCTTGCACCATTCCTTTTTATATACTTGTGATCGAGACACACCACCAGCAAATACAGAGACAGATCAGCAATTTATTATACGCAAAAATAAGCAAAAAAGTCGGGATTGGCGGCAGATATGCTCCAGACTCAACGCCAAACACCTCATTAACTCTTTCAGGTATTTTGCATTCCATCAGTTCGCTGGCAACGACTCCACTACCCACTCCTCCATAGCAACCATCCCTTATCTGACAGCCTGAGGAAAGCTGACCACTTTGCATCCTATCTTTCCAACATATCCATCTGTGATGACCCCCATTTTACTTACTCCTTATTCCCTACCATTGATGAACACACATTCTCCCACCCCTGGCTTCCACCTTCCAGTCCTTGGACAAAATACCATCAATTCACTGGCAATAACTCCATTACCCACTCCACCACAACTATCCCTTATCTGACAACCTGAGGAAATCTGACCACTTTGCATCATAACTCTCTGACATCTCCATCTGTGATGATCCCCATTTTAATTACTCCTTATTCCCTACCATCCACGAACTCACAAACGTCACAGTCCCACCCTTGGGTTCCAGCTTCCAGAACTTGGACAACATTTCACAAACAGAACTAAATACACCAATTACAGCATGACATAAAACAAGTACTCTACAAAAAGTGCGGTGCTTCCCCTGCTCATGACTCCATTACACCGCTATCCTCTCCACGAGTTACTATGCCTAGCTAAGAAAAATCTCTAAAATTCTACTTGTCCTTAAACCACACAAACCTCCTATTGACACCTCCTCTTACCACCCCACCTGCCTCACGTCAGTGTTGCGCTTTACTGCTTACGACTGTCCTATACAGTTAACTAATACACTAAAATATCTTGGACTGACGCTCACCTGGCTACTAATGTGGAAACATCACCTACTAACGTTCCAGCAAATGCCCACAATATATTTAAACTACTAAGACTCCGAACTTCGTGATTGCACACCTCCACTATTCCCCATGTCTACAAAATCCTCATCCAACCCATCCTCTGCTACGCAGATGTTGCGTGGATCTCCACCCCACCAAAGTTCAATAAGTCCCTTTAAATCCTCGAACGCCAAGCACTATGTCTCGATTTCCATATCTGCTTACCTTTCCCCACATGGATCCTCCTCAATCTTTTCACATTCCCACCCATGACCATCAAAGCCGAACACTTCTGCGTCTTCTATACCATTCGAAAATTAGATTGCAATAACACCATTGTCTCCCCTTTTATCCCCAACCCTGGTATGCTGCTGCACTTTTACAAACGCATCCCACTGTCTCTACACACACATTCCATATCCTCTCCCAACGTGAGTTCAACGAGCTCCCTCACCTACACACCGAGATGTGCACCAATATTTATCCTTCCTACGAACCCATCCCCACCTATCCCATTCGTATCAGGGCTTCTCTCTCCTTTTCCCTTTCCTCCTATCCCCATCGCTTTCACTATCATACGCACACGCCAAACACCTCCTTACCCTACGTCTTTCCCGTCTTCTGTCTACCTACTATCCACCCAACCTCTCTCTTCATCTCAATAGTTTATCTGCCTAGCAGACCTCTACATTTCCTTCCCATGGCCCACATCCTTGTGGAACATATTCTCTCTTCCCAAACTACTTCTCTCCCAATGCAGTTCCTTCAGATTTTAAGTGAAAGTGCAGTGCTTCAGTTCTACTTCTTCGAAGGATTTCGCTATTATACGGTGTGTTTTTCCTCTCATCTTGATTATATTTTTAAAAATGCCCTTGACTGAAGAGCGAAATATTGTACCGCTGACGGCCCACTCCCTGTCCATGTGGGGCGAGGGAGATGAAATAACAGTCAAGGAAAACATGACAATCTCCTCATCGTCGTTCAGGAACAAAGGCGTGAGTCATCAAGAAAGTAACTTCTGCAAGTAACTTCCGCGAGCACTTGCTGAGGTGCTTACGTTAGAACAAAAACTTGCTCAAGTTTACTTCTCCGGGTCGTTTTGGCAAGTTATTTGCTGCAAGTACTTGCGGATATGTTACTACCAGAGTCGCGTCGTGAGATAGGCAAATGGAAGTTTACATGGTCGCGGATGAAAACACAGCAGTCGCCACCATTGTTGCATTATTTTTATTGATTAAAAATCGTACCGAAAAACAAAATCAAGAAAAAAAGGAATGGTCGGGTAAAGAAATAGAGAGGACTTCGCTCAGATTAAAAACTTTCAGAGAATATCATATGCTGGTTTTCAATATCGCTTGTCAATTGTACAATTACGTATTTGAAAACAGGATGTTATAATGCGGAAGATATATCAGCAAGAGATGGCCTTTTAATTACCCTTCAATTTTTGCAAACACTATTTTTTTGCTTTTATTGCAAATATAATGCATTTATGTTTATGCTAACATTAAAAATTAGCTAAAATCTAAAGATGCCTGTACTGGAAGTCTGCTTCCTCTTCTGGTAAAACGAACTAATCTGTAAATTAATTTCACACTTCTGTGGCTGTAGTGCCATATGTGTTTAGGGGTTCCAACGGTACATTTCTTGTAGCCCTTCTTTCTTTGAGCCCATCTCTTATCACACTGACATTTTCGTGACGGTACTGAACACACAAATCTTCTGCAGGACTGAAAAAAATCTTCCAGCAACTGGCAAGGTCGGCAGGTACTTGCAGTAAGATGGAAGAAGCTGCTTCCACTAACTTGTGGAAACTACTTCTGCAATATGGCGAATTTTGCGGAAGTCAATGTATTGTGTTTCCATGTCCAACAACTTGCAAAAGTGGTGACTTGCGGAAGTTTACTCGCTAGTGGATACGCGCCTTAAGTCTGAATGTCGTGAAACTGCCTACGCTCCAAGTTGTATGCCCAGAGGGTGGCATATAATTGGCCAGATTACATCAAGGTGGCATGGCGGAGACTACGAATGCTGAAAAATTGCAACCGCTGCGTTCACTCATTACGTCTGTGCTCGCGATCGGGCGCTACCTCAGCATTCGAAGTCTTCGCGATTGCATCGTGACATAATCTAGACAAATATGTGCTGCCCTCTGCACATAAAAGTGAGAGCCTCGCCAGTTTCACGACTGTCAGACAAATCCTAGAGGCACTCATAGAAAGCTTGGGATTTTATATGAGTCTGACGCGTTAAGCTAATCGAGAATTTTCCGTCCATCAGTATCTGAGGGTTTTGATGCGGAACGCCACCATATTCTTTCCTTTGCCAATTCCCTCAACTCGGAGTAGCATAATAGTCATAACGCAATCATCTGTTGTACACAGGATGAATCCGAACTTCACCAACACACTTTCGGATGTTATTCAGGTGCCGGCCGGTGTGGCCGAGCGGTTCTAGGCGCTTCAGTCTGGAACCGCGTGACCGCTACGGTCGAAGGTTCGAATCCTCCCTCGGGCATGAATGTGTGTGATGTCCTTAGGTTAGTTAGGTTTAAGTAGTTCTAAGTTCTACGGGCCTGATGACCTCAGGTGTTAAGTCCCGTAGTGCTCAGAGCCATTTGTTATTCAGGTAAGTTTTCTGAGAGCTTTAGTGTAAAGCATGTTATCTCTGGTGCCTCGCTATAGTGGAAGTGCATTTCATTTGGACAACTTTTAAGAACAGAAGTACATGAATGGAAAGCAGTAGTTCAGAAGGGAGTGAGACAGCGGTGTAAACCATACCCAACGATATCCCATCTTAAAATGAGCAAACAGTGAAGGAAGCCAGGGAGAAATTCGGAAAGGGAATTAGAGTTCAGAGAGAAGAAAAAAACACTTTGTGGTTTGCCGATGACATTGCAGTTCTATCAGAGACCGTAAAGAAGATGGAAGAACAGTTGAATGAAGTGTATAGAAAGCAATATACAAAATGAATATCAGCAAAACCAAGGGCAATGGAGTGTAGTCGTATTTAGTCAGGCGATGCTAAGGGGATAAAATTAGGAAATAAGACACTAAAGGTACTGGGTGAGTTTTGCTATTTGGGCAGTAAAATAACTTATGATGGGCTTCTTACGGGGGGGTGGGGGTGGGGGGGGGAAGAGGAGGAACATAAAATGTTGAATGGCAAGGGTGAGAAGGCGTTTCTGAAGAGGGGAAATGTATTAACATAGAATTAAATACAAGAGTTAGGAGGTTTTTTCTGAAGGCGTTGGTGTGTAGCTTTGTAAGGAAGTGAAACGTGCACGATAGATAGAGAAGCAGAAAAGCAGAGACGAAAAGAGAATAGGAGCTTTTGGAATGTGGTGCTACAGAAGAACGATGAAGATTAGAAGGGTAGATCGAGTAACTATTGCAGAGGTAGTTAATAGGACTGTGCAGAAAAGAAATTTGTGGAATCACTTGTATAAAAGAAGGAATCGGTTGATAGGACACATTCAGAGGCATCAAGGGATTACCAATTTAGTATTGGAGGGAAGTGTAGGGTGTAAAAATCGTAGACAGAGGTCAAGTGACGAGTACAGTAAGCAGGTTCAGAAGTAGGTGGGTTGCAGTAATTGTTCCGAGAAGATGAGGGTTGTGCAGGGTAGAGTAGCGTGGAGAGCTATATGAAACCAGTCATTGAACTGAAGATCACAACAGCATCAGCAACAAAAACAACAAAACAGAAATACTGATTTTATCATAGACCCTCTGCAGATCCATCTAGTACCGTCGTACATGTTGCTTCCGCACTGTAGACTGCTTTTTTCAGGTCAACAAACCCGACCGTCAATAGAAGACACTACTAAATGATTATCACAGCAGATTCTGGGCGAGATAAAGCTCTTACCACATGTGGTATCAGGTTACACATCTTAGGTTACCAAATTTAGTTCCTTGGCGCCACTCGCTCCTGCACCTCTCTCCTCCAGAAACCACTGGGAAGTGATCGGAGTCATCCAGAGGAAATTGCACGAAAGTGGGGAACCGCTCTCAGCCAATTGGAGCACAATAAAACCCATTGGGCCGATAAGATTCGAGCTTCCCTCTCTATCTTTTATAAGGAGGACCTGATGGGGTCTGGGTCGCCATGGAATTGTGCAGCATAGGAAGAGGGTTAGGATGTATTTATCCGTTAGTCACAAATTATTCTATGCCACGTCACTCGAGGTCTCATCTCTCCCCAGTGTTACGTAATTTTCGCCCGTTTTCGTGTTTTTCCTGTTTTGCAGAGTTTACGTATTTCTCCATACTTTTCCAAAATTTTTACCACTTATGTGAGGTATTGAATAGAGAAGAGGAGCTTCTGGCACAACTTGACTAGAAGAAGGGATCGGTTGGTAGGACATGTTCTGAGACATCGAGGGATCACCAATTTAGTGTTGGAGGGCAGCGTGGAAGGTAAAAATCGTAGAGGGAGACCAAGAGATGAATACACTAAACAGATTCAGAAGGATGTAGGCTGCAGTAGGTACTGGGAGATGAAGAAGCTTGCACAGGATAGAGTAGCATGGAGAGCTGCATCAAACTAGTCTCAGGACTGAAGACCACAACAACAACAATGTGAGTTTCATTTCATGGCTCCTGTCGCCATGTCAACATCGCATCTCATCGTGTCGCATCGACATCATGATGCTCTCAGTCAACCACAATTCAGCATGGGTCGGAATAATTTATCACTGCTAAGACGCGAGTTCATTACTAGCGTGGGCTGAGCCGTGCTGGCTTTAATTTTGGCGCAATGGCACTCCGTTGCTGGTTTGGTTGGCCCTCCTGGAGGGCACGTGCCTGGCAAGTTGTTGCTTTTGGGGGATTCCGACTGTCCAGTAAGGGCCTCGAGAAGCCGCGAGTGCTCAAATCGATCAGAGGCAAGCCTTGCCGGCTCGCTTAAGGATTAGCAGCGGCGAGTTGTGGGAAGAGCAGCCTACGTCACGTGCAGCCTGGTCGGCAAGTTCTCCGCCTACTCTGCGAGCTTAAATTTAACGCCATCTCGAATACCGCCGTACGGATTGGAAGCAATAACACCCCGGCTTAGAATGTGGGTCCACCTTGCATGTGTTTTCCTTATAGTTATACCAACCCTAGTTGTGAGGTATCATGGATAACGGCACAGCGTATGTATTACAAACGAACACGTTTGTTGAATTAAGACTTCATCTCATATTAATGACGTCATAGAAAATTCTATAAGCACTGTCGATTTCGAAACAAAGATAATGTATAAGAACTACCACACTGCGATAGATAAATCCTGCCAAGTCACCACTAGATCACTCGATTGTGTGACATCACAGCAAAATTCTGATGGCTCCAAACAAAGATAGTATATGTGTGTGTAGCACAGTGCTACAAAATACGCACCCACGCACCCAGAGAGGGAGCAGTATCTCAAGTAATCCTCCAACCACCCTGCGGTGTAACCCACTTCCTCGAACTCCAGCATGCTCTGTATATCCACCAACACTACCCCCCCCCCCCTTCCACCCCTTCCACCAATCCGTCAGTGCATCAATGGCCTCGCTGGTAGCATAGGAGACACTGCTGCTATATCAGTTCTGGACGTGATTCCCCCCCCCCCCCTTCCCCCCCCCCAGTAATAACGGAAAACAGATCTCAACATGTTGGCAGAAATGGCACTCCTAGATTACGAGGAACTCTTGCCCTGCATTCGCTGATTATTGTTAAGTCGAACAAGCACAGTGAGATGCGGGCAGGGTATGGAGCTCCTGGAGCAGGTGTGGCCGCCACTGAACCAGGTCCACGAACGAGAGGTCTCCACCTGTCTGCCCGTCACTAAGCCAGACCATTTCCACAGGTAGAGAGATTTGCGACATCATTACAGGTTTAACCAACTCCGACTTGGGGGCTGGCGCAACAGGCACTCAGTTATTCAGGGAGGGGACTTCCCACCACAGCAAACCAGTCACAACTCGCTGGGGTCAACAGGTTCACCAGCGAAAATATTCAGACGCCTTTGTGGGTAAACATTGCTAACAGTTCCTCTGGGGATGTGATTATCTTGCTTCAAACTTAGCGCTTATTCGTGGAGTGATATCACTCTCGATCAGATAGAGCTACCATGTGGAATAAAAGACAAGTAACTCTTGCATTGTGAGTGTGTGACGCCACTGTAAGGTTCGTAAATAGATACAAATTGTGTAAACGTCCCCAACGCAAAAATGAGAGTGAACAGGTCACACTGAAGCAAAAATAAACGATCATACATACGAAGTCAATAAATCACAGAGATTACATCTCTCTCGCTACCTTTAGAGAGCATAAGATTTCACGCACTATCTGTCGTTATGTTGATTCACCAAAGACACATTACAAACAGGAATTAACTTGCGAACGGCACGCGCGCAATGACAGCTGGGAAAAAACCGTCTGCACATACCTATAACAGTACGGTCACCACCACACTTATAACTAAATGCTGCTAGTCTCCAACGGCGTTTTCGACTCAGGGGCCGCTGGCGGCCACTCCTGCGGAAGACAGCTCTCGGAAGATCGTCCAACGCCTCTCCTGCCAGTTCCAGGGATGAGTCATCTCATTGGCTCGACGTAACCACGGAAAATCGTCTATGCAACCTGTCTGCCAGTCGAGTTAGTGATCGAAGAATGCCTCTCCACCCCTATCGATGACCGTTGAAGGAACGGTAGCTAAGCTCTGCGAATGCACAAGGGAAGGTGCTTATAATCGCAAGAAGCTGTTTGATAAAGCTGCTAGTGTGTCACCTGGGAGGAGCGCGAAGCAGACGCTGCAATAATGTAAAAGAGTATTATTACGCGTCTCACGAACGTTGCTGAACACAACTGTAAGTTGATGGAGTTATCCATATAGATGTATTAACAAAAGTGCATTATTTAGTAGCAAAAACACACTCTACTTGTACATGTTGCAATAATTTCACAGCTGTGACGTGTTGCATGATAAGGCTTTATCGCAACTCCTCCTCTACCCTGGTTCACATATATCGTTAGAGCTTTGACAACATCCTGTCTACTTCATAATCCCTGATGACGAAAGGGAAGTCAACTAATATCGGAGTACAGTTCAGAGCCTGATGCTTCTGAGAGGAGAAGGCTATATAAATGAGAATACTAAATATTGTAAATGGTGACTAACTGACAACCTAAGCTGCCGACAGGTGTTGTTGATATACCTCGATGTGGACAGCTGAAAATGTGTGCCCCGACCGGGACCCGAACCCGGGACCTCCTGCAATGTATTGTACAATACATATGTAGACTTGTGGACAGTTGGGAATGTGAGTCTCACGGGAAGCGTGCAAGGGATAAGTCCCTGCAGTCACGCTATTCATGTGTGTCCTCGGTGGCTCAGATGGATAGAGCGTCTGCCATGTAAGCAGGAGGTCCCGGGTTCGGGTCCCGGTCGGGGCACACATTTTCAGCTGTCCACATCGGGGTATATCAACAACACCTGTCGGCAGCTTAGGTTGTCAGTTAGTCATCATTTATTCCAGGGAAAAGCTGCACGGTCATCAACAGTAACTGTTCTTTCGAGAACAAGTTACTGTCTTCGTATATATACTAAATATTGTATCGTTCTCTTGTGAGGTGATAAATGTGACAGCTCATTTGGAAAATTACTCCTAATTCTTGCATGTGATGTTATCCTCTTATAGGTCTTGGCTGGGTAACTTCTTTACGGATCACACGTTTAAGATAGGATGCGTGATAATTGTATTCCATATCTATTAACCTAACCTGGTACTGTCTCAGAGTGACAAGCAAGCTCCGTAATGTGGCTTCATAACCTGGCTGGCCACACTTTGTTTCAGAGGATCTTTTGATGCTTGTAAAACAACCATCGCTATGTAGAAAAGGTATCCCAAAGAAACACGCTAGTATTATGTAAACTGAAATCTAACAACGCTGTTTTCGTAAAAATGCTGTTGAGAAGCCATATTCATAGCCAGCGTACATTTCACATAATATAAGAGAAATTAGGGATAGATAGGTATCGTCCTCTCTAGCTCCATTTTTGTGTGGGTATGTGTGTGTGTGTGTGTGTGTGTGTGTGCGTGTGTGTGTGTGTGTCTGTATGTGTGTGGCGGAGGGGGTAGAATTGTGTATGTTCGAAAGAGAAAGGTCATGTCCATACGATCTTCTTAAAAGCAAGAGTTAATCCTCGCAATACTTATACTCCTAAGCTATTAATCCAACCTACTAAGTGTCTCAAGCTGTTGATGAAATCCTGTATTTTGTCTTAACTTACCACAGAAATCCTATACGTCTTATGTATTGTGAGTAGGCTGTTTAGGTTTTTATGTTGATAACGCCACATAGTGCTCTGTATGAAAATCGCGTACTGCGCTGTGTGCAGTCTGTGGCTGTTTGGACTCATTGTTGGAAATTTCGCTAGTCTAGCT
This sequence comes from Schistocerca nitens, assembly GCF_023898315.1. Lineage (NCBI taxonomy): Eukaryota > Metazoa > Arthropoda > Insecta > Orthoptera > Acrididae > Schistocerca > Schistocerca nitens. The sequence goes on from NC_064621.1 coordinate 53,025,163, forward strand.
GTGTGAACAGTGCGTAGCGCTGCGAAGTTGGAGGTGAGCCGCCAGCAGTGGTGTATGGGGGGAGAGAGATGCCAGAGTTTTCAGAGGTCACTATGAGCGGCCGATCTGGACGTGTATTCGTCAGAAAAAGGAAATTTGTTTAATTGTATGTCATATGACTTTTGAACACTATTAAGCTAAATAAATTGTTTGTTCTCTATCAAAATCTTTCATTTGCTAACTATGCCTATCAGTAGTTAATGCCTTCAGTAGTTAGAATCTTTTATTTAGCTGGCAGTACTGGCGCTTGTTGTATTTCAGAAGTTCGAGTAACGAAGGTTTTTGAGAGGTAAGTGATTCATGAAAGGTATAGGTTATTGTAGTTAGGGCCATTCTTTTGTAGGGATTATTGAAAGTCAGATTGCGTTGCGCTAAAAAATTGTATGCCAGTTTATAAATGATCAGAGAAAGTAAAGAGAAAATTATCGGAGTACGTTCAGTTTTACTCAGCTGTTTCTGCATCAAATAAAGTAGAAGTTTTCCAGCACTGTCATTCTTTTACATACAAAGGGGAAGATCCAGTATGTAATAAATAGTTACAGATCCCAAGGCCAATCGTAGGTATTTATTTACAACTTAATTCTGACGTTAGCAGTATGTGGTGGAATCACAACATACCTAGAAAAGCTATGTTTCTGCAAGCCGTAACTGCGAGTGCATAATAAAGTATGTCTCGCAGCCTTACCTCTGTAGGTAGTTACGGAGCAGACGAAATGATGTCAGTCATCTGACAGTGTAACGTTGGATTTCACAATTACTTCTGCTACCAACAGCTGCCTTTTTTCTGGCATATCACTGTTTTTTGTGTAATCTATTTCCTCGTTAAAACTGTAGGTATACAGCACATGGTTTTATGAACCATTATAGTTTCTGATTGTCTTTCATTAAGTAAAGTATTGAGGTACTGTGTCCTGTCGTTACTGAATAATCCATTAAAACTATAGTCTTCCACAACAAGTACAAATTCAGGTAAAAATATAACACTTATGGCTCTTACTTTTGGGAGTCGTAACCAGGAAAGATGTCACGATCAACATCAAAGTTACTATTACTTCCCCAGTAGATTAATCGCAAAATGATCCTAGGACTGCATATATGAAACCTTTAATAGGTAATGGTCAATTCGACCCACAGTGCCTCCTTTACGTATCACGAAGGTATAAAATGGTTCAAATTGCTCTGAGCACTATGGGACTTAACATTGAAACGTCCCCTTTAAATAATAGTACATGATTGTGCTTAAACTGACACACAATATTTTGTTAGCGCAACGCAATCTGACTTTCAATAATCCCTACAAAAGAATGGGCCCTGACTAACATTAAACTATACCTTTCACAAATCACTTACCTCACAAAAATCTTCGCTACTCAAGCTACTGCAATACAGCGAGCGCCACTACTGCCAGCTAAATAAAAGATTCAAACTATGGAAAGCACTAACTACTGATAGGGATAGTTAGCAAATGAAAGATATTAATAGAGAACAAACACTGTATTTACCTTAATAGTCATAATATATATAGCAGTTCATGACAAATTACAAAACTCCGCTATCTCTCTCCCCACATCCACCACTGCTGGCGGCTCACCTCCAACTGCGCAAAGCTACGCGCTGTTCACATCCAGCTGCCGCTGCCCAACACTACAATGGCAGACAACAATGCAAACCAGCCACAGACTGCACACAGCACAGCCAGTGGTTTTCATACAGAGGTGGCGTTACCAATAAAAAAACCTAAACAGCCTACTTACATAGCCCCCATGCTCCCCACAAAAAATTTTACAAATTGTTTTGGGCACTGGGCAATACATATTTGTTAAAATTTTTCATAATCGTAATTACAATAACAAAGAAATCAAATGCACACACTTATTGATACAATGTTGGTCAAAAGCTAAAATTTTCTCACAGTCCATAAAGATAGTCCTGATCATTCATCATAATAGTAATTACAGTTTTTTTTTTACAAAGTATCATTAGTAAAAGAAATTGCACACAGAAGTAGTGGATTTCCATGCAGTCTTGAAGAAGTAGTGTTGTCCTTCCAACGGAAAGACAGTGCTGACTCTTGACATGCTGACAGGTAATGGGCCACAACAGAGCAAACCCACAGTGGAGTCAATCGAAGTTTTGAAGAATATCGTTTGGTAGGTCATCACAGAGCAGACCCACTGTAGTCCTGGTAGAGATTACGGTATTGGTGGGCCACCAGAGGCGCAGACCCACTGCAGTCCTTGTAGAAATAATGGTACTGGCGAGTCAGCAAAGATGCAGACGCACTGTAGTCCTTGTAGAGATAATGGTACTGGTGGGTCATCAAAGATGCAGACCCACTGTAGTCCTTGTAGAGATTACGGTACTGGTGGGCCACCAGAGGTGCAGACCCACTGCAGTCCTTGAAGAGATGGCCAGCAGCCATCTGTTGTGACTGTGCAGGTGCACAATCACCATTGAAGAGTCTTGCGGATAATATAGCAAGTCCATAACCACCACTTGTGCACTCACAAAGTTTTTGGAATTGTCCTTAGAACCAGCAATGTTGTTATCCAGTCCCTTGCTGAATTATTAACACACGTGCAAACACTAACAGTCCCTACTTCTCACATATTGTCCATATACTATGACCAACAGAAACGTGTGCAGTGAAATGTAACTTACAAGTTAATAATATGATGAACTGGTATCAATTACAATTTTATAACATAAGAATACAATAACAAAGGTGCAAAATACATCATTAGAGAACATAACAAGACAGATAACATTTGCGGTAATGCAGGCTTTACAAAAGAATAGAAATAAACATATACATCAGTGTTTACAGGAATTATGACATAAGTAAATAAATGAAATAATGAGAATAGTTCTTGAAACATTAATTTCACACATGATCATTAAAACAAAACAGAATAAATAATGTCTAAACATCTTTACAAAGAAAGTAACATAGTATTTGAAAAACTCTACAACAGGAAAAACACAAATATACAAGAGTACACAAACACATAGCAGAATAACACAGGGGGAATGGACAGGGTTTGTTTTCAATATAACATTTGGTACTGCAGTATTTTGCGAACAAAACCTTTTTTGTTCTTGGAGATCTCCCTTCATTCATCATTATTCCCAAAAAGTCCTATCTATACCTCCTTTTTGTATTCCAACCATATTTCTTTCAAAATAATTATGGCTCATTGTACAATACTCATTTTGGCCCAAAACGTTTTCATATAATTTCTCAATGCATTTCTTCCAATTTATCACAACTCATTCTCGCATATAACCTACCCCATCTTAAGCTAACTTAAATCTACTGAGCTCAGATGCTAAACTAAGGGACGAGGCAATGCAGCAGCACAAAACAATTAACACAAACAGCAATAAAAAAATGCAGATTTGCGAAGCAAGCAGCATTATAGAAATTAGCAAAACAATTGCAATATTACAACTAATATAAGGCAATGTGCAGCAAACAAGAAAAATAAATCAGTAGTAAAACTAGCTTAACAGAGTAATACAAAGTGAAATTTAGTAGTACTATGCATGGCAAACAGCAGCAGCATCTAAACATGACAAAGCTCAAGCAGAAAAAATAGTACACTAAAGACAACAATGCAGATAAGGGAAATGTCTGTTCACATCTTAATGTCTATGTAATTAAAGTGGTGCACCACAAAAACTTATTCTATGAAATAAATTACCAAGTATTGTAAAGAAAATTATGTATGCAGTTCCTGTGAAGGGAAATGTCTTTTTGTGCTCCCTCATTTTTTGGAAATATATCACAAAACTATTATTTACTGGATCTGTAGACAGAAAATATTTATATTAGTACATCTATAAAATTTTATTTTAACCAATGCTGCAGTGCAGCTAGAAACTAGATATTAAACAAAATAGGCAAAGCAAGGCGTGAAACGTCATTCACTAGCCATATGGCATTTCATAGTGCAGTAAACAATCTTTCAACTAGAAAGACAATAGATGTGAAATTTTCTCATCATTTCATTTCAGTAAATATCATAAATTAAGAGCTCCACAGTGTAATCATATGTTTTCAAGTTCGACCGTGTCGTTTTTGCGATGATTTCTACAAAGGAACGTTAATAGTGTGGTGTCACCGCTAGACACCACACTTGCTAGGTGGTAACTTAAATCGGCCGCGGTCCTGTAGTACATGTCGGACCCGCGTGTCGCCACTGTGGGATCGCAAACCTAGCGCCACCACAAGGCAGGTCTCGAGAGACTGAGGAGACCTCGTCCCCAGTTGTACGGACAACATAGCTAGCGATTGGACGTGCTAAGCCTTGCTCTCAATTGCCGAGAGATAGACAGTAGAATAGCCCTCTGCTAAGTTAAATGGCGACCACCTAGCAAGGCGCCATTTGTATCAGTGCCTATAGCTTACTAATATTCAAGAGAGATGTATTCCAAGGACTAATTAAAAGTTAAGTAACAAGCATCTACGTACTTTTCTTCTTATTCATTGATAAGTTCTCATGTTCCAGACTTCACGCCCGTCTGCGTTAGCATTGCGTGCCCTATCGGCTACAGCATTGTGTCTAGGCTGTATGGTCTAGACACAACAAATAGCGAGGATAATGGCCTCCCTTTTTTTTTTCTACCTGTGCCTCTGGCACACACTAATGGCTTTTTCTCCAGGCGTCTGACACAGCTGGGTGCCCGCGACGCATTACATGCAGGTGGTCACTTAACTTTCGTACGGAAATATTTACGACAGCAGTTTCCGCTACAGTGGCAGTCTCATACAAAAAATTGCAGAGGTCGAGAATTTGCGTTGCAAATGTGTAGATACAAAATCTTATGAATATAACAGTGTCCAAAAAATTTTCGCCGGCATTGTGATACATTCACGCATTTACACACATTTCATAACTCTTAAAGTATGATTCTTGGTTTCCAACATCCTTTTTCACAAGTCAGAGTCCCTCATTATTCCTTACCTTATTACACATATACATATTCGTCGACACGTCTTCAATATTTCATCATAATAACTACATAGCATAATCAGATTCCTTACATAGCATCAGCTTATTGATCATAAACATACCTCAGCAGCATAATACACATTGTCGTCGTAAAAATAACATCATAACACCTCAGTCAAATCTCAAAATCGTCGTAGCTTTCTAATTTCAAAACCTAAAAAAAAACTCTCTGCTCATTTCAATAGTGTCATCTACCTCAAACGTACCTTAAAAATCATGATCCCATACCAAATACATCATTCAAAGCTCTCATAGTATCACAATGTTTCTGAAAAAATATGAACAGTTCACAAAGTACAAACAACATACAATTTCGTAAGTGTGAAGTTATCCAACGGTGTAATTACGTAAATATCTGTCACTGCCATAGTAAAAAGAATGTTTGTTTCTCTGTTAAATAATCAGATAGCTGTGTAATTCTGTGTTAGAGAAATATGGTACCGATGTGTAAAGTTGTATAAGCAAATACCATATTAGCTAGGGCTTCTTGTGCTTGCCAAACACATGGTACACAAAGTAGGCGTGTACCTCCCTGAGGATTAATGTAATTATACCCTCAGGTGTTACAGATTACAGCAATGGAATGGAATGTATCACGGAAAACCCTTGTATCATTGCACTTCAAATATTTTAAAAAAATAAATGTTTTAAATGCGAAATTAATCACTCAAATACGTGTACTGTAGCGCTAAATTGTGCGTCATGTTGTAAGATAATCTCTGTGGAAGTCTCGTATTTATCGTCCTCCGAAAGCTAAGTTCTGCAGAAGTCAATGTACTTACCTCATGATAAACAAAAGTGAAATGCTTCGTGTATAGATATCGTAGTTATTACGTACCTTACCGTGATCAAGAAAGCACTATAATGTAACGTATTGTTGTGCTACGAAAAAGGCTGTCTCATTGTAGCTATACCACAAAAGTTACTACTAAAACATGTTTTACTTTCCAGAATAATGCAGAAAAACTGTGCAGATATAAAACAGAAACACCGCAAAAGCAACATTGTAAATTGTCACTCATTAGTAGCGTCGTGATAAAACCGTGTAGTTGTCACATTAACTCCAGAATGTATTTTCAAGTAAACCAAAATGTTGCATTAAAATCTCAAGTTAAAAAAGCACATTATCTCTCAATAAACGGTTTTACGTGTGAAATGTGGTGTAAACCTTTGCTCTTCCTAGTACGCAGAGTTTCAACTTCAACGCAATTATCATGTTGTATACATCGGTAAAGAATGCTAAAATTTTTTCTCAAGGCTAGCGTCTTATGTTATTTTTCTCGGGGCCAGCGGGCGCACGCCGCTGCCTGCTGTGCGAGTCATTGTCTGTCTCTTTGTTGGCGCGCGCCGTTATTGGGATTAGGAGACCGAACTTCTACAAATTCACCTTGACGAGAAGGCACTGCTCTGTTTAAATCCCGCCAGTTCTGATGCAATTCAGGTCTGTCGTTACGATCATATCGTCTGTCGTCATGTCGATAGATTCCATAGTTTCTTTCTTGTCGGTCATGTGGTGGAGAATTTCTCCCTGAATCGTAACTGCGCGCTGGACCGTTGCGTCTAAAGTTATTCTGTCTCCCGTACTAATAATTGTTTTGGTTCCCATATTGTCTGTTTCTCTGATTGTCTCTGTGATAGTCATTACCGCGGAGAGGTGATCTTTCCCTGTAATTATTACTACTCTGCCAATGGTTGTCATACGGGTGGTGTCTGTTTCGGTCACGATTTACGTTGAAAGAATAGCCTTGTCGTATATTATTTCTGTCATCGCGGAATTGTGACGGATGTGATCTGTAATCGTTGTGATCCTGTTTCCGCGTTCCCCGTTTGTCAGTGTCAATTTCCAGTTCTTGTAACAGTCCCTGAAAAGCTTCAATGTCGTCTTTGCAACGTCCTGCCAAAATAATATGTCGTAAATGTTCAGGCAGTTTGATTAAGCAAATGCGGATGAGTTCTGAGGGGCTGTATGGGTTTGACAAGTACTGATTCTTGTGCAACATGTCTTCAAAATATTTCACAAGACTGGAAAATTCAGATTGTTCGAAATGTTTCATCATTATGATGCTATGTTTTACTCGGTCTTGTGTAGCTTGAGACCAATATGCTGAGAGGAAGGCATGATAAAAATCTCCTTCACTGTGACAATCGTAAATGACCGATCGCATTCTTACAGCTGGTTCATTCTCCAAGTAGCCACACATAAATTCTAACCTGTGCTCCAATGACCAGTTGGGAGGAAAACAATGAGAGAATTGATGGAGCCACGCTTGTGGATGAATGTCGTTGGCAGAATTCTTAAATGTTTTGAGTTTACGTGTAGTAATAAACAGCTTATAGTCAAAATCATCGTGTCGGCGAGTAGCATATCTGTCATTGTTACGTCGTGTCGGCGGTTCCATCTCAAAATTCGGTGCACCTTGCCAATTTCTTTCATAATTTCCGAAGTGTCCTGTGTTATTATATTGTGGGTGTTTCGTATTTCTAAGTCCCTCTTCCCGTGTTGGGGCGCGAGTGTCCTCTGAAATACGTAATTCTTGTATTACTTGTGTCAGCTGATTTTGTACTTCCCGGATTTCTCTTTGGTGTTGCGTATTAATTTGATTCAGATTTTGTTTCAGTTTCCTAATTTGTTCGCTCTCTTCTGTGTCATTAAAGACTACCAGTTTTGTGTCATTCAGATTATCATCTACGTTTGTAGATAAGTTAGTGAACTGATCTGAAAGTTCGGCTACTTTATCCGATAGTGATATGTGTGTATGTTTTTCTGAACCAAGTTTCAGAGTGTCCATTTGTGTTGAAATGGTATCTACTGTGTCCTTTAAGTTTTCCTGAGTTTTTGCAAGTTGCATAACCGTATCGGTAGATGCAACTGAGTCAATTTTAGCTTGCAAGGTGTCGTGATTTTCATGAACAATAGTCTGCAGTTCTTTTATGGCTGCTTCGTGATTCTGTAATGCATTTTCATGACGCGAAAAAATAGGTTGGAAATGCTCACAAATCTGTGTTTTTACGTCATTACAGACTTTTTGACATTTCGATTCAATGTGATGTAACTCAGTAGTTAAATCCTCGCGTGTTTGTTCAAGAGTTTGCTCCAATGAGTCTAACTTTTGAAGATTTTGTTCCATTGCGTCTAACTTTTGAAGATTTTGTCCTATTTGTTTCTGATTTTGTTCAAGTGTTGTGTCTAACTTTTTAAGATTTTGTTCCACTGTGTCTAACTTTTGAAGATTTTGTTCCATTCTGTCTAACTTTTGAAGCTTTTGTCCCATTTGTTGCATTAATTGTAATAACAGTGCACTGGTGTCTGAAACATGTTCCTCAGTGCTATTCGGCAGTGAAGTTGCACCGGCAACATTCGCATTTTGAAAAGCAGAAAATGTGTCTTGATTTATTTGAGAAAACGGTGAGGACGCAAAACCTGAATCTACAGTATTTGCAAGATTGTGTCCTGTCATTTCGGAATCCTGAGGCGAGCTGTTGCCGACCGATCGATCGATAATGCTTCCCTGTTCACTAATTGTTTCACTGCCTACGCCATTGTTTGCCGCCCGCTCCATTTCCCTATGCACAATTACCAAATTACTACTTTGAACATCAGTTAATTCATTACTCGGTGGCGCTAACACACTGCTTTCGATTTCACGGTCATTTCTCAGTTTACTTTGGAGCCTAGTATTACGTTTTTCACACGCCATTATTGTCACAGTATTTCACACGACAACACAGAAAAACACAATTTGAAGAGCAAAAATAAGAGAACACATTAACATAAAACTGAAAATAATATCTAGTTAATTGCAGCTGCGAAATACTTGGTGCAAATCTACATGCATGCCACAACTGTTTTACTGTACAACAATGAAAGACAGCAACTACAAAGGAGATTTTCTCTACAATTACGCGCTAGCAATAAACAAAAGCTACAGTAATTACACAAACTACAAGAAAAAAAATCAGAAGATTCCAGTGAGGTATCCTAGGCTAAGGGTCGACATATGAAACGTCCCCTTTAAATAATAGTACATGATTGTGCTTAAACTGACACACAATATTTTGTTAGCGCAACGCAATCTGACTTTCAATAATCCCTACAAAAGAATGGGCCCTGACTAACATTAAACTATACCTTTCACAAATCACTTACCTCACAAAAATCTTCACTACTCAAGCTACTGCAATACAGCGAGCGCCACTACTGCCAGCTAAATAAAAGATTCAAACTATGGAAAGCACTAACTACTGATAGGGATAGTTAGCAAATGAAAGATATTAATAGAGAACAAACACTGTATTTACCTTAATAGTCATAATATATATAGCAGTTCATGACAAATTACAAAACTACGCTATCTCTCTCCCCACATCCACCACTGCTGGCGGCTCACCTCCAACTGCGCAACGCTACGCGCTGTTCACATCCAGCTGCCGCTGCCCAACACTACAATGGCAGACAACAATGCAAACCAGCCACAGACTGCACACAGCACAGCCAGTGGTTTTCATACAGAGGTGGCGTTACCAATAAAAAAACCTAAACAGCCTACTTACAACATCTATGGTCATTAGTCCCCTAGAACTTAGAACTACTTAAACCTAACGACAGCACACAACACCCAGTCATCACGAGGCAGAGAAAATCCCTGACCCCGCCGGGAATCGAACCCGGGAACCCGGGCGTGGGAAGCGAGAACGCTATCGCACGACCACGAGCTGCGGACTACGAAGGTATAGTATAATTGGTTCTGTATCTGTGCTTCCAGACAATCAGGCCGTCTAGAGATACACAGTTGTTCTGTGTATTCTCATACTTACGGTCTCTGGTTTTTTTATATTCTTAAAACTAAGGAAAAACCACCTCTGGTAAAGTATTGTATTCCTTACTGGTTTGCTTACGAAGTAGACAGCCATCCAACATGAAGAGTCTGTAGCAGAACTGACAGCATCGCTGTTTGGTAGTTCAGGTAATCGATTTCCAGATGAAATAATTAAAACTGTAGACTTACAGCTTTATAACCAATTATCAGACTTGACTAAACGGTATGTATGGACAGACATACAAGGAAACTGTACATACTTTAATTCTCGCGAATATGCCGGTTTAGACCCCACGTCAGTCTGCATTAGTATTACTTTTCATTTTATTTATTCGTGTGGCCAGGCACCCCCAGTCGGGCAGACCGTTCGGCGGGTGCCGGTCTTTCAATTTGACGCCACTTCGGCGACCTGCAGTCGATGAGGATGATACGACGATGACGTCCGCCCTCGGTAGCTGAGCGGTCAGCGCGACGGACTGTCAATCCTCAGGGCCCGGGTTCGAGTCCCGGCTGGGCCGGAGATTTTCTCCGCTCAGGGACTGGGTGTTGTGTTGTCCTAATCATCATCATTTCATCCCCATCGACACGCAAGTCACCGAAGTGGCGTCAAATCGAAAGACTTGCACCCGGCGAACGGTCTACCCGACGGGAGGCCCTAGTCACACGACATTTATTTATAGGACGATGATGACAGCACAACACCCAGTCCCTGCTCGGAGAAAATTCCCCGACCCAGCCGGGAATCGAATACGGACCCAGAGGATTGACAATCCGTCCCAATGACCATTCAGCTACCGGGAGCGGACATTAGTATTAGTAAAAGTGTAGGACAAACACTGTAATTTGCTTCAGCATCGCAGTATGATCTTCAGCAACATAGGACTTATTACTAATGATGATTATTCACTCTAGTAGGAAAAAAGGTCATGTTAAGGCAATGATGACAACACTTCCAGTCATATGACCTTCTAAATGTGCTAAATGGCAGTGACACCACAGTGTGTATGTGCCGCGACTTGGACACCCGAGGGTCATGGGATGGTGGCGTCAGGTCCAGCGTCTGGAACCGCGGGACCACTACGGTCGCAGGTTCGAATCCTGCCTCGGGCATGGATGTGTGTGTTGTCCTTAGGTTAGTTAGGTTTAAGTAGTTCTAAGTTCTAGGGGACTGATGACCTCAGATGTTAAGTCCCATAGTGCTCAGAGCCGTCAGGTCCAGCAACGATAAGCAACAGACATAGTGCTGCTCAGCGCACTAAGAACGCATACTTAGCGGTGTAATCTATCAAATAGTACACATAAATTCATCGTTTTTTTTCCAAATGCATGTCTGGTTCGCTTATTAATTATAAAAGGATCACGCGGCTATGACGTCTCTCTTTCTGAGACCCACCCACCCACTATGGTACGTTATGCCACTCACAAAAATGGAGCTATTGAAGAATATGTCTATCTGTCCCTAATTTGTCTTATCTTGAGCGAAATGTACGCTGGCTGCGAAGGCCACTTCTAAATAGCATTTTCGCGGAAACGCTGTTGTCACAAAAATGGTTCAAATGGCTCTGAGCACTATGGGACTCAACATCTGTGGTCATAAGTCCCCTAGAACTTAGAACTACTTAAACCTAACTAACCTAAGGAGATCACACACATCCATGCCCGAGGCAGGATTCGAACCTGCGACCGTAGCAGTCGCGCGGTTCCTGACTGAGCGCCTAGAACCGCTAGACCACCGCGGCCGGCGCTGTTGTCACATTTGAATTCATGTAACACTAATGTGATGATTGAACCAACTTATCCCAACTTCAGAATTACGTTATTTGTTTTCTGGGAAAATTCATCTATTTAATAAGCGTTGTGTTAAAAGCAACAAAATATTCGCATGCACGGAATGTGAACAGCTAGCATATTGTGGGATTTCCTGGGCAGTTTCAGACGCATACCAGGTTGGGTTTGTAGATGTCGAATGTAATTATCGTGCAACCTATCTTAAACGTCTGATAACTAAAGAAATTATCCGGCGAGTCTCATTAGAGGAAGGTACCACATGCGAGGATTACGGGTGTTTCTTCAAACGAGACGTCTCATTTGCCATATTACAAGAGCACGAAAAAGAGATTTAGTAATGTTGTTGTTGTGGTCTTCAGTCCAGAGACTGGTTTGATGCAGCTCTCCATGCTACTCTATCCTGTGCAAGCTTCTTCATCTCCCAGTACGTACTGCAACCTACATCCTTCTGAGTCTGTCTAGTGTATTCATCTCTTGGTCTCCCTCTACGATTTTTACCCTCCACGCGGCCCTCCAATACTAAACTGGTGATCCCTTGATGCCTCAGAACATGTCCTACCAATCGATCCCTTCTTCTAGTCAAGTTGTGCCACAAACTTCTCTTCTCCCCAATCCTATTCAATACCTCCTCATTAGTTATGTGATCTACCCATCTAATCTTCAGCATTCTTCTGTAGCAGCACATTTCGAAAGCATCTATTCTCTTCATGTCTAAACTATTTATTGTCCACGTTTCACTTTCATACATAGCTACACTCCATACAAATACGTTCAGAAAAGTCTTCCTGACGCCTAAATCTATACTCGATGTTAACGAATTTCTCCTCTTCAGAAACGCTTTCCTTGCCATTGCCAGTCTACATTTTATATCCTCTCTACTTCGACCATCATCAGTTATTTTGCTCTCCAGATAGCAAATCTCCTTTTCTACTTTGTCTCATTTACTAATCTAATTCCCTCAGCATCATCCGATTTAATTCGACTATATTCCATTATCCTCGTTTTGCTTTTGTTAATGTTCATCTTATATCCTCCTTTCAAGACACTGTGCATTCCGTTCAACTGCTCTTCCAGGTTCTTCGTAGTCTCTGACAGAATTACAATGTCATCGGTGAACCTCAAAGTTTTTATTTCTTCTCCATGGATTTTAATTCCTACTCCGAATTTTTCTTTTGTTTCCTTTACTGCTTGCTCAATATACAGATTGAATAGCATTGGGGAGAGGCTACAACCCTGTCTCACTCCCTTCCCAACCACTGCTTCCCTTTCATGCCCCTCGATTCTTATAACTGCCATCTGGTTCCTGTACAAACTGTAAATAGCCTTTCGCTCATGCCGGCCGAAGTGGCCGTGCGGTTAAAGGCGCTGCAGTCTGGAGCCGCAAGACCGCTACGGTCGCAGGTTCGAATCCTGCCTCGGGCATGGATGTTTGTGATGTCCTTAGGTTAGTTAGGTTTAACTAGTTCTAAGTTCTAGGGGACTAATGACCTCAGCAGTTGAGTCCCATAGTGCTCAGAGCCATTTGAACCATTTGAACCTTTCGCTCCCTGTATTTTACCCCTACCACCTTCAGAATTTGAAAGAGAGTATTCCAGTCAACATTGTCAAAATCTTTCTCTAAGTCTACAAATGCTAGAAACGTGGGTTTGGCTTTCCTTAATCTATTTTCTAAGATAAGTCGTAGGGTAAGTATCCTTCCTAAAACCTTCTTCTATCAGAAGTATCAGACACTGAACTTGACTCCAATATTAGCTGACTTGCGCTTGGTCAAAATGGTTCAAATGGCTCTGAGCACTATGGGACTTAACATCTGAGGCCATCAGTCGCCTAGAACTTAGAGAACTACTTGAACCTAACTAACCTAAGGACATCACACACATCCATGCCCGAGACAGAATTCGAACCTGCTACCGTAGCGGTAGCGCGGTTCCGGACTGAAGTGCGCTTCGTCATTAAAGAATATGTCGTAGAAGGAATGTTCTCGGAATTCTAACGATATTATGGCCTATGGGAGATTCGTGATAAAATCTTCATGTCAAACACTTCACACCTGATGATGCTGTTGTAACTACGATTGAGGTATGTTTTTGCTACTAAGTAATGTACTTTTTGTTAATAAGACTGTATGGTTAAATCCAGCGGTTTACGGTCGTGTCCAGCGACATACATGAGACGTGTAATAAAACTTTTTTTCATTCTGTTGACTGCTTCGCGTTCTCGCCAGCTAACACTCAGGTAGCCTTTACGAGGTTAACCGGTATCTCTATAGCTGGATGCCCTGGGGAGGGACAGGAGGTAGTTTTGCTTGGAAGTCAGTAAGTGCAGACCGGTTATCTGCCTCAGCACACAGCCAAGTGTTTTCTGTTTAATCTTCAGTTGTGACAGACTGAAGTCTGTTCTTAAATGCAATATTTGACATTCACTCCTGGAAATGGAAAAAGAACACATTGACACCGGTGTGTCAGACCCACCATACTTGCTCCGGACACTGCGAGAGGGCTGTACAAGCAATGATCACACGCACGGCACAGCGGACACACCAGGAACCGCGGTGTTGGCCGTCGAATGGCGCTAGCTGCGCAGCATTTGTGCACCGCCGCCGTCAGTGTCACAGTTTGCCGTGGCATACGGAGCTCCATCGCAGTCTTCAACACTCGTAGCATGCCGCGACAGCGTGGACGTGAACCGTATGTGCAGTTGACGGACTTTGAGCGAGGGCGTATAGTGGGCATGCGGGAGGCCGGGTGGACGTACCGCCGAATTGCTCAACACGTGGGGCGTGAGGTCTCCACAGTACATCGATGTTGTCGCCAGTGGTCGGCGGAAGGTGCACGTGCCCGTCGACCTGGGACCGGACCGCAGCGACGCACGGATGCACGCCAAGACCGTAGGATCCTACGCAGTGCCGTAGGGGACCGCACCGCCACTTCCCAGCAAATTAGGGACACTGTTGCTCCTGGGGTATCGGCGAGGACCATTCGCAACCGTCTCCATGAAGCTGGGCTACGGTCCCGCACACCGTTAGGCCGTCTTCCGCTCACGCCCCAACATCGTGCAGCTCGCCTCCAGTGGTGTCGCGACAGGCGTGAATGGAGGGACGAATGGAGACGTGTCGTCTTCAGCGATGAGAGTCGCTTCTGCCTTGGTGCCAATGATGGTCGCATGCGTGTTTGGCGCCGTGCAGGTGAGCGCCACAATCAGGACTGCATACGACCGAGGCACACAGGGCCAACACCCGGCATCATGGTGTGGGGAGCGATCTCCTACACTGGCCGTACACCACTGGTGATCGTCGAGGGGACACTGAATAGTGCACGGTACATCCAAACCGTCATCGAACCCATCCTTCTACCATTCCTAGACCGGCAAGGGAACTTGCTGTTCCAACAGGACAATGCACGTCCGCATGTATCCCGTGCCACCCAACGTGCTCTAGAAGGTGTAAGTCAACTACCCTGGCCAGCAAGATCTCCGGGTCTGTCCCCCATTGAGCATGTTTGGGACTGGATGAAGCGTCGTCTCACGCGGTCTGCACGTCCAGCACGAACGCTGGTCCAACTGAGGCGCCAGGTGGAAATGGCATGGCAAGCCGTTCCACAGGACTACATCCAGCATCTCTACGATCGTCTCCATGGGAGAATAGCAGCCTGCATTGCTGCGAAAGGTGGATATACACTGTACTAGTGCCGACATTGTGCATGCTCTGTTGCCTGTGTCTATGTGCCTGTGGTTCTGTCAGTGTGATCATGTGATGTATCTGACCCCAGGAATGTGTCAATAAAGTTTCCCCTTCCTGGGACAATGAATTCACGGTGTTCTTATTTCAATTTCCAGGAGTGTAGTTCTGGTTATGATCAGGGAAAGTGTGAAGGACTTTCAAATATATTCGTTTGCTCATCAATGTTAGGGGAGCTTTGCCTCTAAGTCTGTACGTGCGAGTTTATACAGAAACATCGCTCAGGATCATATGTTTTACCCTGCCATAGAATTTCTTCTGTTACTTTGTTTTGAATTTTGTAATTTTGCGCAAGTTTACAGATAGGTTTTGCTCTTGCTTTGGACGCATACCGTCGTCCTCTTTAGTTTAAATTTTTATAAATTCATGGTAGGGCAGATTTAGTCGTGATACAAACTCCGCCAGACGAGCCCTTCAGTACGAACCCGACCAGCGCTATTTGTCGCCGACGCCGCAGCACCGCTACTCACTACAGAAAAGCACCGCTCGTCTCGTCTCCGACGTGGAAGCAAGTCAGGTAGCACGACTCAGGCTAATCCTTCTCTTCGATAGTTCTTTTCCTTTTCTCTTTAATGCATGCATAATTTTCGTTATATCTGTAATGCAAATTCATGTACGTCAGATGAATTATTAAGAAGTACGAAATTCCGTAGATGTAAATCAGGGCAGATTAATTTACCGAATGTCACAGGGTCAAGTTCATTCCTTTAGATCCGGTTTTAATATCTTTGCGCGGGTTAATCAGACTTTCAGTAGTGTGGCTTTTTTCATATGGATAAACGAGTCAGAGGACAGTCAATAAAACAGTAAGTCCAGCCGGTATTTCACAGCTTTAAGAAACAGCTTCTTGTCATTAGAGACTCCGTCGCTTGTGCGTGTGCAGTACTCAGCTAGTGTCTCTTTAACGTCCACCGAGAGGCCTCTGGACATTGCAGTACTTGGGGAGAGGGAGAGGTGGGGATGTTTTCCTCGACTGTTAACTCCATTGGCAGGTTGGGGATTCCCCACATTAAACAAGTTACGCAGCATAATTTCCTGCGTTACTTTGAAGCAGTGAGATAGTTCTTCCCTGGAAATAGCGGAAGGATCGGTTGGACGGTTAGGGACTGGTCATATTCCCAGGACTGCCTTCCACAAGTCTCCGACTGCCGCCCCTGATTCGATAGCGCTTATAGAGACCCGAGCCGTCTCGTCACAAATATGATGGTGTTATCAAGTATGTGCAGCCGGCTTTTTTCTGCTGTCATTGGGCGTGTGTTGTTCAAAAGATGATTACCGTTTGTGATGCATTGGACGGTTAGGGACTGGTCATATTCCCAGGACTGCCTTCCACAAGTCTCCGACTGCCGCCCCTGATTCGATAGCGCTTATAGAGACCCGAGCCGTCTCGTCACAAATATGATGGTGTTATCAAGTATGTGCAGCCGGCTTTTTTCTGCTGTCATTGGGCGTGTGTTGTTCAAAAGATGATTACCGTTTGTGATGCATCTATGGTTTATCAATATGTGGTGCGCAAAATCTGCAGCTCTCTAAGGATAGCGAAAGAGATATCGTAACTTCCATGGTTGATTGACTTTGTACGAACCAATAGTATATTTCTGCTGCAATGCGACCATTGCTCTGTCTCATTTGTGTATCTATTTACAAGCCTTACAGTGGCGTCGCACCAACATACTGTAAGAGATACGTGTCTTTTTTATTCCGCGTTGGAGCTGTGGCTCATCACGAGTGACATCGCTCCACACATAACAGCTTAACTTGAAGCAGTATTATGATTTCTCCAGAGAGAAAAGGGAAGGGGTTGTGAGCGCTTGGCGCTTAAATTGTTAGCAATGTTTATTTTCGCTGGCGAACGTGTTGGCGTCAGCGAGCTGCGACTGGTTTTGCTGTGGCGGGATGTCGCCTCCCTGAATGACTGTGTGTTGCACCAGCCAGCAAGTCGCAAGTGGTTACACTTACAATTATGCAACTTTCCACCATTCCCGCAGGCTACGTGGAGGGTTACTTGAGGTGTTGCTCCTCTCTCTGGGTGTGTATTTTATAGCACTGTGCTACACGCACGTACAGTATCTCTGGTTGGAGGCGTCAGAGTTTTCGCATGATGTCAAAAAATCTAGTAATCTAGTGGTGACATGGCAGGATTTATCTATCTCAGTGTCGAATTTCGTATAGATTATCTTTAGTTGAAAATTGGTAGAGCTCTTAGAATTTGTTATGATGTGACGTCACTATTTCAGCAATCATGTTCGTTTGGAAGACATACACTACGACGTCTCGCACGCTAATAATGAACTGTTGCCGTAGCAATGATAAATAAATCAGTTCCATGCTGTATTTTGATTAGATGAGAGCATCATGACGTTTACGCTACTCGATATGACACGATCTTGACCTGACGTCGGGAATAGTGGAATGGAGTAATAAGTGGATAAAATTTTGGAAAATTTTGAAAAGTACGAAAATTATGGAAAATATGGAGAAGACATGAAAACGGGAGAAAAATATGTAAAATTTGCGGAGAAATGAGGGTACTTATGTATCTGTCTGCGTATGAGTATGTAAATGGCTCGAATGACGAAGTAATACGAATACGGTTTGTAAATCCGCAAAACTTGGAAAAATGAGAAAAGAAGATATGGAAAAATACGTAAAAATGTGGAAGAATGAGACTACTAACATATCTGCGAGGGCGTGGTCTCTGCTGTTGTCTCAGATTGTTACATTTTTGTATTAACAAGTAGAACTCAAGTGATGTGACTTAACAGAACTTGTTATTAACAAACTGACACAGTCTACAACCTCTCCCAATGCTGTCCATCTCCACAGTAACCCACACCCACTCAAGCGTCCCAGTCACAAAAGATGGAATTGGGCAGGGGAGCTCGAATGTTATTGGTCTACTGTGTTTTATTATGCTTTATTGGTCTACTGTGTTTTATTATGCTTCCATTGGCTGAGAGGGATTTCTCACCAATTTTGTATCACGTGACCACTTTGGGACAATTGTCTCAGATGTGTAGCGAGCTCCCCTGGGTGACCTTGGTCAATTCCAAGTGGTTCTCCAGGGAGTGGTGGGGGGTGGGGGTGGGGGTGGGGCAGGAGTGGGAGAGGAGCTCATCAAGTAGCCCAGGTGGTTAACCTGATACCAGAGGTGTGACCTGACACCGACGCGCTGAGACAGTTATCTCACCCAGAACTGGCTTTCATAAGCTACTAACGGTACTTTGTCATAGTGAACTAATGGTAATAAACCAGTATTTATCTCCTTCTTGACTCACTCACATCATACAGAAAGAACGTGTTGCACCATTCAGTGTGATATTCGTCAGTCTCAATGCCTTCTTACGTAATTTTGCTAAGATTTCTCAGCTATCCTCGTTGTCTGTTGTACAATGAGACAGACAACAATAGTTAGTTGCAAATTTGTAATCATGTATTTGATTCATCTCGCTCAAACTGGCAAGGTATGAAGTCTGCAGAACTGGTATGAATGTATTCTGGGAGGATTTGCTGGCGACGTTACTGAATTTTCTGTATAGTGGAAGCTTAATTTTTATTGAAGTTGGGTGAACACATTATGAGAACGAACTCTTAAGAATTCATAACATTTTCATCTTCTCCAAACCAAGTCTCTCTCAGAGTTTTTAACATGGTATAGTTTCAAT
The DNA here is from genome assembly GCF_023898315.1 of Schistocerca nitens. NCBI lineage: Eukaryota > Metazoa > Arthropoda > Insecta > Orthoptera > Acrididae > Schistocerca > Schistocerca nitens. The sequence continues at coordinate 53,044,223 of NC_064621.1, forward strand.
TAAATTTGACGCACAATGGACCGCTCGCATGGGGGTACCATGTGGTTACGTTAGGAGAAACAGATAGCTAGATTTATAATTAACTGTTTTTCAAGAAATTCTTGCTACCGAAAAGAGGCTTACCTCTACCGTAGTTTATGTGGCGACAGTGCGCTCGGTTCACGCACCTGCTCGTATGCAGCAGTTGGCGTTCTTGCTGCTACTTCGTTACAGAGCTGTAGGTTCTGAAAAGTCGGCGAGCTGGCAGAATAAAAAAGTAGCAAATATATCATTTAACCGAAATATTCCGGTTTTTTACGCTTTCTGCTGACCGAGAACTGGAGCGAGATGCGGCGGCGGCGAAGCGAACAAAGAAAGCGAAGAGTTTACGTAATTTACTTGTGGCTCCAGCCGGTACTTTTGCTGCCTTCGTACTCGTTTGGTTAAGTGTCCTGTGTAAATAAAAGAAAGAACTTAAGAATAAATCTTCTTTGGCTGAGTAATAACATTACGAAAGTTGTTAGTGGTGCCTACAAATGTGTGGTAAATTTATCTAACTGTATAACATCATTAAACTCGAAAGAATTGAGAGTGCTCAGGTGCACTAGTATAAATCATAATCTGGTTATATTGTGAGTAATCGTCTCATAAACAAGGTCGCTGACAAATAAATCACGTAAAGCATAATCAGTATACAATCTTAATCTTCAAGATAATGGTATAGGATTGGGCAAGGGGAATGGATGGTCATGGCTGAAGCCTATGAGCATGTTGAAGTGCCTGCATCATAAAGTCCATTTCTTTTCGTTTTGTGCAGGTTCAACAACTTAGCAGTGACCAATGTGTATTGCATTCAGTGTACCAATACGTCTGAACTCCATATTATTTTCCTCAGTTACGTGCAGAGGTACAAGAGGTACTTGGCAACAGATTGCCAACAACTGTAGTTGGCGATTAGCATAGTACCAGTAACATGGTGACCAGCATCATCACAGTTCTTCATAGTAGAGATTCTTCTGAGATCCGAACAACATATAAAGTCAGTTATGCTGAAGTATGAATACTAATAGTAAATTGATGCAGTACCATGACCAGAGGTAGCAGACTGGAGAATGAAAGGTACAAAAACGTAGCAAAGATAAGGTAGTTGAACATGGCCATTTCTACCTACAGGGTGTTTCAAAAATGACCGGTATATTTGAAACGGCAATACAAACTAAACGATCAGCGATAGAAATACACCGTTTGTTGCAATATGCTTGGGACAACAGTACATTTTCAGGCAGACAAACTTTCGAAATTACAGTAGTTACAATTTTCAACAACAGATGGCGCTGCGGTCTGGGAAACTCTATAGTACGATATTTTCCACATATCCACCATCCGTAGCAATAATATGGCGTAGTCTCTGAATGAAATTACCCGAAACCTTTGACAACGTGTCTGGCGGAATGGCTTCACATGCAGATGAGATGTACTGCTTCAGCTGTTCAATTGTTTCTGGATTCTGGCGGTACATCTGGTCTTTCAAGTGTCCCCACAGAAAGAAGTCACAGGGGTTCATGTCTGGCGTGGCGAATAGGGAGGCCAATCCACGCCGCCTCCTGTATCTTTCGGATAGCCCAAAGCAATCACACGATCATCGAAATATTCATTCAGGAAATTAAAGACGTCGGCCGTGCGATGTGGCCGGGCACCACCTTGCATAAACCACGAGGTGTTCGCAGTGTCGTCTAAGGCAGTTTGTACCGCCACAAATTCACGAAGAATGTCCAGATAGCGTGATGCAGTAATCGTTTCGGATCTGAAAAATGGGCCAATGATTCCTTTGGAAGAAATGGCGGTCCAGACCAGTACTTTTTGAGGATGCAGGGACGATGGGACTGCAACATGGGGCTTTTCGGTTCCCCATATGCGCCAGTTCTGTTTATTGACGAAGCCGTCCAGGTAAAAATAAGCTTCGTCAGTAAACCAAATGCTGCCCACATGCATATCGCCGTCATCAATCCTGTGCACTATATCGTTAGCGAATGTCTCTCGTGCAGCAATGGTAGTGGTGCTGAGGGGTTGCCGCGTTTGAATTTTGTATGGTTAGAGGTGTAAACTCTGGCGCATGAGACGATACGTGGACGTTGGCGTCATTTGGACCGCAGCTGCACCACGGCGAACGGAAACCCGAGGCCGCTGTTGGATCACCTGCTGCACTAGCTGCGCGTTGCCCTCTGTGGTTGCCGTACGCGGTCGCCCTACCTTTCCAGCACGTTCATCAGTCACGTTTGCAGTCCGTTGAAATTTTTCAAACAGATCCTTTATTGTATCGCTTTTCGGTCCTTTGGTTACATTAAACCTCCGTTGAAAACTTCGTCTTGTTGCAACAACACTGTGTTCTAAGCGGTGGAATTCCAACACCAGAAAAATCCTCTGTTCTAAGGAATAAACCATGTTGTCCACAGCACACTTGCACGTTGTGAACAGCACACGCTTACAGCAGAAAGACGACGTACAGAATGGCGCACCCACAGACTGCGTTGTCTTCTATATCTTTCACATCACTTGCAGCGCCATCTGTTGTTGAAAATTGTAACTACTGTAATTTCGAACGTTTGTCCGCCTGAAAATGTACTGTTGTCCCAAGCATATTGCAACAAACGGTGTATTTCTATCGCTGCTCGTTTAGTTTTTATTGCCGTTCCAAATATACCGGTCATTTTTGAAACACCCTGTATGTTAACATCGAGTAATCTATCTGATCAGAAAAGGTTCAGTATCCTAATGAAATTACAGACTGAGTGAAGCAACAATGCTTTACATCAGAGTGAATAGGTAAAAGTGAAAGTGAACTCTGAATAAGACAATATCAAGAAGTGTGGCATCAGGCTGCCAATTAGACACAGAATAACCTAACATTACACAGAACATCACTAGTTCATAACATTATACTGTGGCTCTCAGTGGCCATGTATATGCAATGTTGTGACATAACTACTTAAGAAAACCTAACAGAAAAATCAAGAATTGAATGGCTCTAGGTGTCCTTGTACGTCGAATAAATGTAAATCTTAAAAACTAAAACAATTATAGAGAAAACATCAATCAAAGGGACCCAGTGGCCTTTGTACATATATAAATGCTGATCTTATTAACTATAAAATGTTTGGGGATCCAAGTGGCCTTTCCTACATACAGAAATGCTGATCTTAGTAGCTATAAAATGAGTGGGGCTGCAAGTGACCTAGCACACGAAATACAAGCAAATCTTAATATCTATAAGAATTATAGAGAAAATATCAATCAGAGGCTCCAAGTGGCCGTTTTACATATATAAATGCTAATCTTAGTAGGAAAATGTGATAGAAATCTTTGTGGCTCACAGTGGCCTAGTTATACAGGAAATAAATATCAATGCTGAGAAAGTATCATAAAATATCATTTAGCTATAACTTTACATAGCGCTCAGAGGCCTATGCATAATTCATAATGAGAATACATAACTTGGCATGGCTTTTACAAGAACAAAACGCATAAATAGCAATATTACATAAAAGTACGACTCTGTATGGCCTGCATGTGTACATATGAGACAAATAGAGTCATAGAATGAAAGTACGGTATCATGTGAGTAAAGGCACAACATCTGTAGGTTGTGTAGCACCCTCGGGGCTTCATAAAACTATGACCTATGTCTCTAAAATTGTGCATATCTACAGAGAAGAATATGGGAGTGATTGATAAGGGCAGTGCACTTTATCTGCCAAGAAAATGATTAACAGTCAATCGTCATTCATCTTGAGTCAAGAACTGCTATGTGATTGTAGTATATGCAAGCTTAAAGACAGGAGCACTAAGTGCAATATACGAGCTTAGTGACTAGGTAAATTTAACATATTACAGTAAATCATGAGATAAATGTGCTAAGATGCGAATGAAGTGCAGAAATAGTGGAACCTGTGAATGTGATTGTAACCTGAAAGAAGAAAGGAGCCATGCATGCTAACATAAGAAGGCAGTATCGTATGCAATCTCATAAGGAATGGTGAAAAAAAATGGTTTTAGGTGCAAAGCTTCTGTGAAGGTCTCCCAAAAACACCTCCAGTTATGTGGCACAAGGTAAGACAGATTTTCCTATAAAGGACACAACATACACAAAATACATATTAGCATCATATACTATCATTATAGAAAAATCATCAATATAACCCTCATTATTCGAGAGCAGCTCAGGGCATGAACACTCATTAAAGCTCAATATTCCATGATTATTCCAAAAAATTTGGTGCAGCACATGACATGAACACAGTAAATAATCTAACAATACTCTTATACCTAACAAAAAATGCAGAAAAAAAATCCTTAATCTTAAATCCTAATAGGTAATCTGCCTAATTTACCTAGTACACCAATAGGAAAATGATTATAAAAGCCTGTCAGGAAATAGTGTGAGAAATGTCAATGGTGTTTAATATCCAGGTAAGCTGCTTATGTCAAGCTTTCTATGTATTGCATTTCCTGCAATTTCATGTGTTTCTATGTATGAGCATAAGTATCGTTTGGATACAGTGCGACTTTGGTACAATCCTTCTACAAAATGTACAAAATGGATGTGTATATGCAATGGACATGAGTTACAGGGTACATTGATATCTTAAATCTACATAGGTGAAAGCAAGTAAACTAGTGACATCATCAAGTCAAGAGATATACAGAAAATTAGAGCACAAGACTGGGCATAAATGAAACATGGCAACATTATAACGTGCAAAGAGTGACTAACCTAACAAAAAAATGTAATAATAATTCATCAGACAATAGCATAAATGTCAGTAGTAATACTATTTTGCATAGGGTGTGTAATAATGGCAAAGTGGGGTAGCATAGCATCATAAAAATGGCATATTTCATAGTATCAGTAAAGAGAAAATAGCATCAGAAATAAATGAACATAACCTATATAGACGATATATACAAAACGTACACAAATTCTTATTATATAAAGAAATGTTTGAGTTGCAGTGTGCAGCGGTCAGACTACCCAAGGGATGTGATCCGTTGGACACATGTCAAAATAAATTGTGTCTCTTTCAGTTGTTTTCATGCACACGCATATGAAAACAGAAAAAAGTGCAAGGCGTTTACTTATGGTAAGAGAACCGATCGGGAAGATTCTCCCTACCGGGCACGTCGCCACCTAATAAAATGCTGTATAATCAAGGAATCGGAAAACAAGGTACCAATAGAATTTGTATAAGCAAGGGAAATGCATAAGGTAAAAAAAATCTATGTTGTGTCATATTATTATGTACACTCATATGTAAATCAGAATAAGCATTTATGGAAGTTGGTAATATAAACACGGACATGTGTAAAAAATTGTCAGTTAGCATAGTTCCTGAAAAAATAGCAAAGAATTTATACAAAGCGAAATACTGTTAACAAAAATATAAATAGCAGCAGCATAATGTCTTCAGAATGCAAAACGTGGAAGTGAAGAAATAATTTATGTCGTCAAAATTGGTGCATATCTGTAGCGTAAATAACGTAGCTGGTTACATAAAAGTCGTAGAATAAATGCTGTAAAATTTTCTTTTGAAGTTCTTGCTGCTGAAAGAAGCGTGCATATAATTTCGTTCATAATCGCTGCTGTATTCTGGGCGCTATAAGTTAACTTCTTGGTATTTCAGTAATTGCTTACTATTGCTATACGATGGAAATTGAAATTCAGTACATATCATTCAGGTGGTGCATAGTTACGAAAGACGTAAGCAAAATTAGGCAAATACAGTTTGTCGGTGTCAAAACTGTGTGTAACATCGCAGTCGGGGAAAGCAAAATCGTATTAAAATGTAAATTATCTGATCCAGCTCTGTGTTTGGCTTGGCATAATATTTTTAAGATGAATGTAGATGTGCTTTGGAAATCGATGTTTTCAAATAAATCTACTTGACAGTTTGGTGCTGTTGGTATTCAGCTCTGGTTATGTTACTGTTGATTGATTTGTTGCTGATGACTTCGCGATTAATCTCGTAGGATCCGTGCACTGATGTTAAATCAGATGGGCACTGCGAGTAAAAGGAAGTAGGTTTGACGTCAGTGGCCTTGAAATACGCAGAGCCGAGTTTTGTTTTGGTCGGCGTCGCGCTACATTGCTTTGAAGTAAGCTGTGTCGTGCCGCTGTGCGGCACGACGGTATTGTTGACCGCGTCTCTGCTGGTTTCAAGGACGACAGGGCACTGCTGGTTTCAAGGATGACATGGCACTTACCTGTCTGTCCATGGCCTCTATGCTTCCAATAGGCTGTACTACGGATTGAACTTGACCTTGAATAATTTGTGACATTTGAGAAATCTCTGTGCTGAAGATTAGATGGGTAGATCACATAACTAATGAGGAGGTGTTGAATAGGATTGGGGAGAAGAGAAGTTTGTGGCACAACTTGACTAGAAGAAGGGATCGGTTGGTAGGACATGTTTTGAGGCATCAAGGGATCACAAATTTAGCATTGGAGGGCAGCGTGGAGGGTAAAAATCGTAGAGGGAGACCAAGAGATGAATCCACTAAGCAGATTCAGAAGGATGTAGGTTGCAGTAGGTACTGGGAGATGAAGAAGCTTGCACAGGATAGAGTAGCATGGAGAGCTGCATCAAACCAGTCTCAGGACTGAAGACCACAACAACAACAACTGTGCTATCAGAGCTGTTTTCAGTTTGCATAGGATGACTGTGCGGGTTCGGTGTATCGGAATCTTTTTGTGTTTGCTTGTATTAAATAAACGGTGAATTGAATATAAAATATTTTCTTCCCCTTGCGTAGCCAGTTAATTTGGAACTGTTTTTGCCGCGCGGGATTAGCCGAGCGGTCTTGGGCGCTGCAGTCATGGACTGTGCGGCTGGTCCCGGCGGAGATTCGAGTCTTCCCCTCGGGCATGGGTGTGTGTGTTCGTCCTTAGGATAACTTAAGTAGTGTGTAAGCTTAGGGACTGATAACCTTAGCAGTTAAGTCCCATAAGATTTCACACACATTTGAACATATTTTTTGGAACTGCTTTTGGCATTATCTGACGGGCTGTCTTGTTAGACAGAACGTAGATAATAATATGCTGTTCACATAAAAAGACATCTGCATATGTACTGGTCTTCTGAATATGCTTTCTGTTGAGTTGGCAGAAGAGCCAACATCGCGTTACTAGTGGAGGCCGAAATGCACGCGGTTTAGCTCATGCAGGCTGGCCTGAGGAGGGAAGAACTATACTGACGTGAGGTCTGGAATGAGAATTCAGAAAGTGGACGTAATTAGTTTGATACTTAACTTGAATCCATTAACGATAAACGTCGCTCTTGACGGTACATGATTCACAATATTATCTGTTAAGAATACATTCTTGAAGAATATGGCACCTTGCTAGGTAGAAGCAAATGACGTAGCTGAAGGCTATGCTAAACTGTCGTCTCTGCAAATGAGAGCGTATGTAGACAGGGAACCATCGCTAGCAAAGTCGGCTGTACAACTGGGGCGAGTGCGAGGGAGTCTCTCTAGACTAGATCTGTCGTGTGGCGGCGCTCGGTCTGCAATCACTGATAGTGGCGACACGCGGGTCCGACGTATACTAACGGGCCGCGGCCGATTTAAAGACTACCACCTAGCAAGTGTGGTGTCTGGCGGTGACACCACACTTCCTAGGATGATGCTTTCGTGGCTTAGGCTTTTCTGTACTGGTGCTGAAAGTATTAGTCTGAGCGGTTTGACGAATTTTATCTGAAATATCACAAATGTTGCTTGATAGTGTACGGTCAACTGTGCCAGAAGAAATTTTTTTAATGGAATCTGCTGTCAATTGCAATTTCCTAACGTAATCAGAGTGAATATGCTGTTAGTTAGAATTTGAACTGGGCTGTTGAAATCAGTTGGAACTGTTGTGACCATCATACTTACGGGCTGTGGCATCAGACTGGGCTGGCTTATCGTCTGTAATAAAACTCTGTTTGCTCAAAATAACATCTGCTTCCGTGCTGAAGTACTGAATGTGACTTCCACGAAGCTACTGTGTTTTATTTTCTGTAGTAATGGACATGATCTTCTTGTAGCTGTTTATTTTGGGTTCTGACCGTAGGTTGTCATGATTATACGTAGCTGCTTTGAAAGAGATAACCGGTATGGTGATATATTACTTGGTTTCACAGGAATCCGTAGCAATAGTAGATCGAACAGAAATGTTAGAAAATTTTGCTTCTCAGAACGGACTGCTAAGTATGTCAGTGGGCTGTGAGGGGTATACGTAGTTTGCCTTTGCGCAGTATTAGTTGTACATTTCAAAGATTCAGTGTGAGGGAAATCGGCCTGTTCTTCAAAAAATTTAGCCTTGTGACGCAGTGACAAGTAATATTTCTGGTATTCGTCACGGAGGGAAACAAACTCTGCTCTTTGTTGAGACTGAATGTGGCATCTGATGTTTGATTGTTCGTATCATTAATTTGAGTGTTATTTGTTGAGGTTTGATTTGCTGTATGAATTTGGTTTGTAAATCTATCGGTGGGAAATAGCATTTATTGGCGCAGAGGTTGACTGAAGCCGAAGAGCTTACACGCAATGAAGCAGAAATCTGTGGTGTGAACGGAAGGTTTTCATGACAAAAGGCGGCGCTGTGTATACCCTTTTTGGGTTGACAGAAAACTTCTTTACTGTTAGTGTCATCATGCTTAATGTGGGGCTTGATAAGTTCACTGTTAATCGTTTCAGACTACATGGGCGACTCAACAGGCCGGTCATGAGCGACGCTCCAGACGGTATTGTCGTTAGTATCAATGAAACATAATGATAGGACATCTGTTAAGACATCACGGAATGACTTTCATGGTACTAGAGGGAGCTGCAGAAATCAGAAACTATAGAGGAAGGCAGAGATTGGAATACATTCACTAGATAATTGAGCATGTAGGTTGCAACTGCTGCTCTGAGATGAAGAGGTTGGCACAGGAGAGGAATTCGTGGCAGGCTGCATCAAAGCAGTCAGAAGACTGATGACTCAAGAAAAGAAGAAGAAGAAGAAGAAATGGACGTGTCGTTCATATGTCCATATCTGAGGTGGGCAGCGATGTTGCAGGTTGAAAGTTACTCTACCTCTTTAGCTTTTACTCGTGAGTACATAGCAAGTTGAGACTCTGGTATTAATGCCCTGAAAATATTCCCCGTTACGAAACTAGACCCATGAGTGAACGACAATATCTTCCTTTACCATTAGTTTTATCCCCAGCGCCCCAAATAGATTGGGAGGGGGGGGGGGGGGCTGTCAGCGGTAGAATATTCCAGTCTTTAGCCAAGTACATTTTTGAAAGGGTGACAATAATGAGATAAAGAACATGAGGACTGTTTGACTGTTTAAAATTAACCAGAATCATAGTGACACATCTAAAAAAGGAAGATACATACATTTAAAAACATATTAGATAATGGTGAAATTCTTCTAGGAAAAAGCAATGATGCACTGCACTTTCTCTGAAAATCTGAAGCACCTGTACCAGGAGGAAAATATATTGGGAGGAAACAATATGTTCCACAGGGTTAAGGGGTGAGGAAAACTATGGAGATTGGATATTCGGGTGACTAGCGGGAAGAGGAAAACTGGGAAAAAATAGAGGGTGGAGGTGTGTTTGGTGTATGGGTAGTCCAGTGGTAACAAGAGGAAAGGGATGGGGGTGGATGGAGAATGAGCCAGAGAGCAGCCATGATGTGGAGTGCGGCAGGTGGGGAAGCACTGAATTTGATGGGAGTGATGAATATTGAGACATATCTGATTGCCTGGGAGAGGGCATTGGTTGAAGTTTCTTTCAGATAGGATATAGAATGTGTGTAGCTTCAGGGATGTTGGAACATGTTTGTAAAGGTGCAGCAGCATACCAGGGTTGGTGATCATAGGCGAGAGAATGAGGTTTTAGGAATATAATTAACAGATACTGTTGGAGATGCAGAGATGTTCGGTGTGGGTGAGAAAGGATGGGAATTTGATGAGGTGGTAGAGGATTCATTTGGGGAAAGGTGCAGTTGTAGTGCATGGCGTTCGAGCATCCTGAGGGACTTGTAGAGCGTTGATGGGGTGGAGATCCATGCAACCTTTGTGTAGCAGAATATAACTTGGATCAGGGTTTTGTAGGTATGGAGAGTAGTAGAGGTTTGTAATCCCAAAGTTTGGCCTTCCAGTAATTTTAGTCTATTGTGGGTTTTCTGTTGGATAGTTAAGCGGTGGGGTTTCTGCATTAGTTGCCAGTTGAGGGACAGTCATAAATGGTAAGGTAGAAATCATGGAGATGGAAGGTGCAGGGGGATCGTTCTATAATTAGTGTCTGGGGTTTGTAGAGGTTGATCTTGAGGAACCATGAATTAAAGTGGTTGAGGGGGATTTTGAGGTTCTTTCTGATTTCTGGGGTGTAGAGTAGAGGGCGAGGAGTGTGGTGTCACCGGCACACCGAAGGCGGACTGGTGGGGATGTTTTGGGCTTATACACAGTGTGTAGGAGTTACAGGAAAGTAGAGAGAATGGAGCCATAGGACAGTCCTGTAGTCTCCATGGAAGCTATGGGAATTAGTATTGTTGATAGTGACAAAGAATGGCCTAGTAGATAGGAAGGATACAATAAGGCAGACATAGTTAAGTAGAAGGGCTTATGTCTGGAGTATGAAAAGAAGACTGTAATGCTATTCATGATCGTAGGCTTTCTGTAGATCGAAGGAAACAAAAATAGTGGATTTATGGGAGTTGAGCTGTTGAGAATTGCAGGAGGTGAACATCAGAGCAGAATTATGGGTAATGGTTAATGGGAAGGAATTGGTGTTGGTTCAGATGTATTTGCTAATGGCGTATGAGTGTACCCCATTCATGAGTCTGCAAGAAGGAGCAATACATGCAATGAGAACCTTGGAGTAGCAGTAAGGGATGTGAGGGGGGGGGGGGGGGGATATGGAACAGCAAGACTATAAGGTCTTCGTAAGAATGTGGGTGAATATAGCATCTAACAAGATCTGCTGCAGAAAGGATGTGGCATGAGGAATATCGTCAGGTTGCTGAAACGGAGCTGCTTCCAATCTGGGTTCCTATGGACTCCCAGTAGGCATTCCAGATTGTGCGAGAGTAGTAGTGAAGAAATCTTGGATGGAGACTGGGATGGGGCACTTGGGGATGGGACAGTGTGTAGGAGATAGTAAAGAGAACTGGTGAATGGTCACTTCCAACTGAATTGAAGATTCTGCAGTGAGGCGTTCAAGGACGTTGGAAGATGCTAGTATGGCATTGGGGATGGTGTTGCTTCCAGTATGGGTGTGATGTGGGGTGGAAACAATGTCACATTGCAGGGAGTGGTGGTGTGGAACTCATGGCAGGTGCTGCAGGTAGGAGGGGATGCTAGGTTAGGTCACTGGTTAAGAAATTGGAGGCTTTCCTGTGCAGACAGGTAGATGGGTTTCTACAGTCTGCATTAAGATGATTACTTTAACAGAAACATTTTTGGCAGCAGAAGGAATGAGGATGGGATTTGGAAGGAGTGGGAGAAATGTTGGTGTTCTGACGTTTTGTAGATTTCTTAACAGCTGTTGTAGGCAGGATGGTTGTAGGATGGGAGTGGTGTGATGTGACGTTGTTGATGATTACTTGGGACTTGTGCTGGTCCTCCAGCACGACTTGTGTTGGGCAGTATGGTGTGGCTCAACGAACTGATGCTTGTGATGTCATCTGTTGCAACTGTTGCTCGGCGGGCTGTGAGTCGTAACTGAAAGAGAAAAGGTAGAGGTGGCTGGGGACAGAGCCAGACGTATGTGTTACTGTTGTTGTGGGACAGAAGACTGTAGGAAAGGTTGGTTAGAGGACATGGTCCATGTGGTTATAGTGGAAGCAGAAGATGGTGAGGTATAGATGACTGTAGTGGGATGGTCCATGATGGTAGACAGTGATGAAAGGCGTTGATTGATGTGGGCGGCCGCCGAAGTGGCTTTAGGGTGAAGGAGACAGACTGCAGTGGAGCTATGAAGATGAAAATTAAGTCAGTGTGAGAAGGATGGTATCAGTGGCGACAGTGCGCCGCCGAGATGGTGCATGATGACGACAGCAAAGTCCGGGGTGAGGTGACGACAGCAAATGAGAACGGCGGCAGGGGTGGTAGTGACAAGCGGGCGACGAAATGACGGTGACTGGGTGTTGGAGGCGAGAACTGGCAGTGAAGATGCGGGCTGGCCATCACTGTCGATGACCAGCGGTGAGGGAGAGGTCTGGATGCGACAGTGATGACTGGCAACAAAAGTGATAACAGGCAGTGAAGCCAGTGATGGGTAGCGAGGACTGGCAGCAAAGGCGACGACGATGACGGGCAGAAAGGCTTGCCGGCAAAGGTGACGACACAGACGGCGGAAACTTGTCCATATCGAGATTCCAACCCCGAGACCAGCTCAGGCCGGTGTCGCTCCCGTGTAAAAGAGGCGTTCCAAAACTCTGATGTCACTGAACGACAATGTGCTCACACTATTTATAATGAAATTTGAGGCAGGGAGATAACTTTCAGTGCTCCAAGGAAGAACAGCGTGCCTAGAACGTAGAGTGAATGAACATACATCGCGACCAGGATTCTCAACTGTTGTAATACAGTCTCCCAACGAAAATACCAGGAAAGGTGTGTAATTCTTCATAAGAATCAATCAAAACAAATAACATCTGGATTTTGTTTCACTTTCAATTATTTTAGAAAGTTTATACAGTGTGAAATTAAATTTCTGCACTGATAAATTTTGTTTATTGTGTACAATTTTCTACAACGGTACAGTTCATTTAAGTAATATTTTTCAGTAATGCTTCATTTTTATCAAATCTTCTTACAAAATTGTAATTTTTTTTAAAAGTATGTCAAAGAAATTGCAGAAAGATACTTTAGGGAGTGGGGGATTGGCAGGTCCAAGGCAGCTCTGCCAGGGACGCAAGATCATGTATGTATGGCTCTGTCAACCGATATCTCTTCCGTTTACACTGGGGTTGATACACGAGAGACGAGAGACTTCAGGTAACTCGAGGGGATGGAGGGAAGAATTTAGAAAAATCCTTAGGAGTGAGGTCAGCGATCATACTGATCAAGGACAGTACCTCCCTTTCCACACTGACAGTGAGTTTGATTGCTGTTCAGATGCTCATGGATGTTAACATCAACGTGGGGTGGTGCACTGTCGTATTGAAACAATATTAATTCATGGACAAAAGTTACAGCCTTCAGCAGCTGTGTCAGGACGTCTCGAATGGGTACTTAGAGAACTTTAGCATGGTATAACATCACGCGCAGACAGTTGGGGTAACAGCTTGGCGACAGGAAGGGTATCTAGCTACCCCATAAAGTAGCCATGCCAGATCCTTTAATAACCACGCCGACCCTGCGCCGATGCGCGACAAAGGCACAAGAAAAAGGAGGAGGAACGCGAAATGAGTGCGAGGCAAAGTGAGAATAAACGGAGTCGGCAACAGGTTGACATTCCTCTGCCTGCCTGCTCACCGTCTCACCACTATGTCTCACCACTATGCTGGTATGTAGCGCAGTACTCATCTCTCGTTCTTTCGCTGTACTTCATTATTGCAGTTTCCCAACACTCGTTCACTCTGGAACCGCGCGACCGTTACGGTCGCAGGTTCGAATTCTGCCTCGGGCATGGATGTGTGTGATGTCCTTAGGTTAGTTAGGTTTAAGTAGTTGTAAGTTCTAGGGGACTGATGACCTCCGATGTCATAGTGCTCAGAGCCATTTTGAACCCAACACCCGCTGCAGTCTGTCCAGCGAATTGTTTCAAGCGTTTGTCTACATTCCTGATTTTCAAGAAAGCAGCCACAGAACAACTTGCTTTTAATGGAAAAGCCTGTTCTTCGCTCAAGTGTCTGAAGGTGTTCGTGACTTAGCGGCATCCGTCGTACATTCCGACAGACTTTGAGTTGCGTCCAAAGGAGTTACTCCATGTAAACACTTCAGTTAAGCCAACTCTGTCTGGCTTTCGGGAAAGTCTCTTGCACTAGATATATCTTATATGTTCCTCTCATCTGCAGCAGCTGTTGGCAAAATATTGCAGTTTTTAGTCTTGTACATACCTCCATTAAATTGAACGCAGTATTGAGGGACGTTCTGTGCTTTTGAAGCATGTCATGTAGATGACGTCGACTGTCGTTCAAACAGCAGCATATTTTGTGTGGAATATGCGTTTTTACCCCTGGTCTAGGCCCTTTGGCCCAGGAACGCAGATGCCATGAAGAGTTCCTGATCGCGACAGCTTGTGACACGTCACGTAGCCTTTTTTTTTTTTTTTTTTTATGGCGAGTGGGGTGATACAGGATGTTTCGAATTCATGTCACACATTTCTAGAGGTTGTGGAGGGGAGTTCGTAGATCAAGTTTTACGTAGGAAACCACGTCTGGAAACGACATCAATTGAGGCTGCAGAGCATGTAAGTTATAGGCACTGACGCCTGTAACTGTATGTATATACAGCGTGATTCCGTGATGCTGATACACGATGTCAAGAATAATGGAGGTGGATAAATATATCAATTTGAGATAAGGGTCCTTAGTTCGGAAACGAACGAGTCGAAAGTTCCAAGCGAAAATCATTATGATACCTCTTATAGTGGAATACAAGTACCAGTACCATTCTCGCTGAGACTGGAGGGTATGCAACATTCAGAGGTGGTAGTATGTCGAATGGCCATGGGCTCTAAAATGCCTGAGGAGCTACGAGCACTTGTTCATCTTCGCTAGTGTGAAACACATCTTCTTTATTGAACAAGTACTCATTGCGCTAAAGCTGTGCATTTCATAGCCCATCTTTACTAGAAATCTTTTCTAGTTTTGGTTTATACTACCACCTCTGAAAGTTACCTACCTCCTTCTGTCGAGTAAACTCTCTTTCTTTCAACAGCTCTTCTTCTGACAATCTTTCTTGGTCAATGGTTTGTACACCAATCAACCTAGACTTATTTCTATATGTGAGTCCTAAGGCATGGATCTTACCAAATGACATTCTTCGTTTTCCACTTGCTCTGTCACAACTGTTACCACTTGTCATTCTGTATTCTCGAGTACGTTCTTTAATAGAGTTATTTTCTTGATTATTTCTCCAATAGATATTATTATTATTATTATTACTGTTGTTATTATACTTCACTCCCTTGGTCTCGCAATACTGACTATGTTTCCTGTCACTGTTTTTTTCCGTTGTTGCTACCAATGTGGTCAGTTAAAACCACTCGTATTACACCGAACCCATTTGTCTTCTTACACTTTTCTCAGCATATCTAACTCACTCAGGTATTCTAAAATCTCATTTGTTCTAACACGGTCTTTACCTATCATTTTCTACCTCACATGGATGGGTAGTGGACTAATTAATACTTTCATTAATTGAGTTTTATTTAAAGTTTCGTTCAGCAGTTGTGCTTAATCTAAACGCCACTCGAAATATTGTTCAAAACCACCCCATTGTCTGTGATGAGGACTGGGCATCATACGGTCTTGTTTTGCGTGACACTATCACAGCACAGGCCTACATTGAAGTTTTAAGCATCTTGTTGCTTCCCACTATTGAAGAGAAATTCGGGGTTGGCGATTGCGTCTTTCATCACGATCGAGCACCTGCTCATAATGCACGGCCTGCGTTGAGGTGGTTACACGACAATAACATCCCTGAAATGGACTGGTCTGCACATAGTACTGACCTGAATCCTATAGAACACCTTTGGGATGTTTTGGAACGTCGACTTCGTGCCAGGCCTCACCGACCGACATCGATACCTCTCCTCAGTGCAGCACTCCGTGAAGAATGGGCTGCCATTCCACAAGAAACATTCCAGCTCCTGATGGAACGTATGCCTGCGAGAGTGGAAGCTGTCATCAATGCTAAGGGGAGGACAGCACCATATTGAATTCCAGAATTACCGATGGAAGGCGCCACGAACTTGTCAGTAATTTTCAGCTAGGTGTCCGGATACTTCTGATCACAAAGTGTATATGTATCACACCGTCTGGTGTGATACATATACACTATGTGATCAGAAGTATGAATTATCGCAGTGAACCTCAGTGAAGTGTGAATTACAGCAGGGTTGCCACTATTTTTTATCCAGCTCATGTAATTTTAATCATATATATAAATAAATATAATGGCTTATTTTTACATTAGCCAAGATATCCTGTATCTTAAGTCCAAAATTACGTGAGCTGGATAAAAAATAGTGGCAACACTGTTGTAATTCAAAAATGGCTCTGAGCGCTATGCGACTTAACTTCTGAGGTCATCAGTCGCCTAGAACTTAGAACTACTTCAACCTAACCTAAGGACATCACACACATCCATGCCCGAGGCAGGATTCGAACAGTAGCGGTCGCCCGGTTCCAGACTGTAGCGCCGAGAACCGCACGGCCACTCCGGCCGGCTGTTGTAATTCATACGAGATGTTACTGACAGACGTTCACCACATTACATTTCCTCACTACAATCGCCTCGCATCTCATTCACCTTCCCAACACAGATGGAAGGCGTTGTATACCGTCGGCGGGTTGTTTGTGTTACCTAAGCATAATCTTAGGGCGCTTGAACTGGTCTCCCGTATTTTCAGGCGGCACACACAGCAACTGTCTCAAACACAGCCGCCGCAACTCACTGCACTACTTGAAGTGACCTTCTGCTATCACCTACAGACAGCGCACGTGTTAATTAATGCACATCTTTCATCTTACACCATTGTTGCCACTAATTTTTATCCAACCAATGTATTTTCATAACGATATTGCGTGAGGCTTTGATTGTTAGGTTTTAAGCAAAAACTGTGAGCTATGGAGCCCCAGTTTCCAATAACCAATACAAATAACAAACAGTTACTGTGGTGTCACCGCCAGACACCACACTTGCTAGGTGGTAGCTTAAATCGGCCGCGGTCCATTAGTACATGTCGGACCCGCGTGTCGCCACTGTCAGGATCGCAGACCGAGCGCCACCACAAGGCAGGTCTCGAGAGACTGACTAGCACTCGCCCCAGTTGTACGGACGACATTGCTAGCGACTACACGTACGAAGCCTTTCTCTCATTTGCCGAGAGAAAGTTAGAATAGCCTTCAGCTAAGTCCATGGCAACGACCTAGCAAGGCGCCATTAACCATATCTGGAGAGAGTCTCACTTGTATTATCAAGAGAAATGTACCATAATTAATTAAGTATACGAGAAGCTCCGTTCTTTTCTTTGTATCCTGTTTCAGACTTAACGCAAGACGGCGTGAGTTGACGCGTGCCCTTTCGGCTACTTCTCAGTGTGGCGTAGCTAGCTTGTTACGCCACAACAGTTACTGTTCCACTAAGCACACTGGATCTTTCTTTGTTATTAATGCTTGGCGACTGCACTGTGAGGCGATACGTCGAAGACTGCAAGTCGTAACGATGATCTGACAGGCTCCTGCATCTCCAGGTGAAAACATCGATGCCACCGCGAGACACTGCTGGACACAAGCCAGCACGAGCCATCACTCTCACGCCACTGCCGACGGCATTTCAGTCACCTCTACAGTTAAAGTTGTTCGAGTGTTATACTGACGTCACACGTCTACCTAAACAAGCGCTAAGTCATCCTCTGGGCCATGTTCGCATGTGTTAACCATTGCTGGTGTGATCCCTTTCTCTACCTGCGGTCCAGCAAAGATCTAATTGCCGAGCGACTCACCCTCGCAGACGCTGTAGAAATCCGTTCCAGAACGGCACAGGGAGCATTGTTCCTCGCGATCCTAACGGGATATGTGTGATGCTCATACAGACGTCACAGATCGTGCTGTAGAGATCTGTTCGACTGCTCGCGTTTCTAACGGGACAGGCCTGTGGCTGATGCTTCACTGTGTGTAGCTACATACCATCACAAGTGCATCTAACATCGTTTTCAATGTTATACTGAAGTCACATGGCTATCGAAAATTGTGTAGTGTCCCAGAAATACTTAACGTGTGCTTTTGTTGGAGCTTTCGTGGTGTCTCGGCTTGTATGCACGGAAATTCTTACCCTAAGAGAACCTGTTTACGAAGATAGCGCGGATTAACGTCGAATGCATTCCTCCCAATGGTCCTAAAATGGCATCCCATCCATCATGTCGTACCCTTTCTGGTTTCAACACACACAAAAGTTCTCACCGCTATGTGGAGACTCCTATATCACAGCACAAAGGATGTCTTGTGAATGAATCGAGCATTATGATTGGACCTTATCGAATTTACCCGCCGAATTACTTATGCCGCTGGTGTCGAAGCACCGTCTGACTTTATTTTTCTTTCTGCAGATGAGACTATCTGCCACAAAAAACTATTTTATACAGATAGCCATATTGCACCCACAATTAAACCTTGCAAAGTGCCCTACATATCATAAAATACGGAAAGACTCTGACTCAATTACATTGCTATCTGACTGAAGACAGGAGATTGAATACTAGAGTGTGAAACAGATTTCAAACCCAGCCTATCTGTCGACCGCCAGACACTCGTACATACACTGCGAAGACAGTCAGCACCGTATATACTCCTCGCAGCAGTAGATATTTTTCCGCAGCCGACGGTCACAAGTCATCCACTCCCAATGCATGACCAGAGTGCCCTCAGAGGACCGAAGTCACTCTCAGAACTGTTCTACAAATTCGGGCTCATTTCCCCTCGGCACAAACTCATTACTATTTCTGGTTGGGATTTGCTCGCTTGCTTGCTTGCTTTTCTACATCCACCGCTAGACTCTGGGATTACAAGAACACGTTTATTTTCGCATGGTTTGCCATAATATTACACCATTTTCGCTGTACTTCTCGATATCACGCACACAGCAGTAGCCTACCAATCGCTCGTGCAACATACACTCCTGGAAATTGAAATAAGAACACCGTGAATTCATTGTCCCAGGAAGGGGAAACTTTATTGACACATTCCTGGGGTCAGAGACATCACATGATCACACTGACAGAACCACAGGCACATAGACACAGGCAACAGAGCATGCACAATGTCGGCACTAGTACAGTGTATATCCACCTTTCGCAGCAATGCAGGCTGCTATTCTCCCATGGAGACGATCGTAGAGATGCTGGATGTAGTCCTGTGGAACGGCTTGCCATGCCATTTCCACCTGGCGCCTCAGTTGGACCAGCGTTCGTCCTGGACGTGCAGGCCGCGTGAGACGACGCTTCATCCAGTCCCAAACATGCTCAATGGGGGACAGATCCGGAGATCTTGCTGGCCAGGGTAGTTGACTTACACCTTCTAGAGCACGTTGGGTGGCACGGGATACATGCGGACGTGCATTGTCCTGTTGGAACAGCAAGTTCCCTTGCCGGTCTAGGAATGGTAGAACGATGGGTTCGATGACGGTTTGGATGTACCGTGCACTATTCAGTGTCCCCTCGACGATCACCAGTGGTGTACGGCCAGTGTAGGAGATCGCTCCCCACACCATGATGCCGGGTGTTGGCCCTGTGTGCCTCGGTCGTATGCAGTCCTGATTGTGGCGCTCACCTGCACGGCGCCAAACACGCATACGACCATCATTGGCACCAAGGCAGAAGCGACTCTCATCGCTGAAGACGACACGTCTCCATTCGTCCCTCCATTTACGCCTGTCGCGACACCACTGGAGGCGGGCTGCACGATGTTGGGGCGTGAGCGGAAGACGGCCTAACGGTGTGTGGGACCGTAGCCCAGCTTCATGGAGACGGTTGCGAATGGTCCTCGCCGATACCCCAGGAGCAACAGTGTCCCTAATTTGCTGGGAAGTGGCGGTGCGGTCCCCTACGGCACTGCGTAGGATCCTACGGTCTTGGCGTGCATCCGTGCGTCGCTGCGGTCCGGTCCCAGGTCGACGGGCACGTGCACCTTCAGCCGACCACTGGCGACAACATCGATGTACTGTGGAGACCTCACGCCCCACGTGTTGAGCAATTCGGCGGTACGTCCACCCGGCCTCCCGCATGCCCACTATACGCCCTCGCTCAAAGTCCGTCAACTGCACATACGGTTCACGTCCACGCTGTCGCGGCATGCTACCAGTGTTAAAGACTGCGATGGAGCTCCGTATGCCACGGCAAACTGGCTGACACTGACGGCGGCGGTGCACAAATGCTGCGCAGCTAGCGCCATTCGACGGCCAACACCGCGGTTCCTGGTGTGTCCGCTGTGCCGTGCGTGTGATCATTGCTTGTACAGCCCTCTCGCAGTGTCCGGAGCAAGTATGGTGGGTCTGACACACCGGTGTCAATGTGTTCTTTTTTCCATTTCCAGGAGTGTAATTCGGAAGATACAGACCACAAATTATTTCTCTACAAATCCTAAACTTTAGCGAGGTGGAGACTGTTGTAAACCACTGAGTAACTTGAAACTTATCCCCTCTGTGAAGACCTTTGCGTGAGAACTCGATAAAGATAGATGAAACTGCTATTTCCACTCATGAATATCGATATCGGTGATGTAACAGATTCCAAATCATCCATATAATTTACAAAGTCAACTAAGGTGTTTCTCATGTCTAGAGAGAATCAGCGAACGTGTCTTCCAGCCGTCTTTCACCTGCTAGATGCACACACCACAATCGATGTTCCCTCAACTAAATAAAGGCGAAATGTGCAGAAGCAGTCAACTGGACAATTTACATGGAAGGGAATAACGGTCCAGAGCAAACACACGTCCATACTGAATCTTCTCAAAAATTTCGATGCGATCATGAAAGCTATCTAACACATACCAAGTATTAGTTCGCTATTCGGTCGTCTAGAGGACAACACAGTTAAGTCAGTTACAGTTCTACACTCTAACAGGCCTCTGCATTCAGACGGCTCCTACAGTTTAATGGGAAAGAAGAATCAGTCACGCAACGGGTCACCCGCAATGAATGCCAACCACGCATAGACAGAATCGTTCTAGAAAAAAAAAACAGCCTGACATATATTTTATCCCAGTACTTACAACTAAATGTTAAGATTGCAGTCTCAGTTGAACGACATTTCACAATGAGCGAAGTATCGGAAATACACCCTGCTGACGGCTGTGGCTCTGGAAATAGAAATATCGGTACCATTCTTATGACTTGACATACTCCTCCCTTTGCTATCACAGTACTCCAAATTCATAAATTACTTACGACTGTCTGTGTATGTGCATGTGTTGCGGACAGCTCACATACTCAGACATACAAAAAACAGTGCACAGGCTGTATTAGGTAACTGTATACAATCCAATACAGTGCTATACTATAGCTCCCGATCAGTGCATTTGAACTAGGTTTTGGCAGCTGTACTACATTTACAAGATATTTTAGAACACAGAACGACAGGTTATGTCATAATTGTATGGGTAGAGCTGATATAATAAAAATCGATAGAATTGCAGAAGATAACATATACAGGGCGAGTCACGTAAGACGTAACACCCCCTTTATTCCGGGCGCGATTGCACGTATCGGCATGCGGTTTTCGGCGAATCATAGCGGACTATGGAGCACATACATTGGTACATGCAGAATAATCACAACGTTTATATTGACCGAGATAATGAGGCAAGTACATGTTTTTTAAATGGGACACTATACTTTTTTTACCAACATTTGAACGCTCTGGAAAGTACGCGTATAGTGATGTAGTGCATGTTGCTATTGTGATTCAAACTTTGCTTAAAAGAGGGCGGATGAGGATTTACCTAGGTAGCGTAGACCGTGCACGCTGCATAGAGCACGGCAACACGGCCTGCGGGTCGCGCGAGGCGTGTTTACAGTCTGCAGCCGCTCCCGACGGCCTCGACCTTCAATCGTACAATATTTGCCAGCGTCTTTTAAGCGAAGTTTGAATCACAATAGCAACATGCGTTACATCACTATATGTGACTTTCCCAGAGCGTTCGAATGATGGTAAAAAAAGTATAGCATCCCATTTAAAAAACATGTACTTGCCTCATTATCTCGGTCAATATAAACGTTGTGATTATTATGCATGTACCAAAGTATGTGCCCCATAGTCGACCATGATTCGCCGAACACTGCTTGTCGATACGTGCAATCGCCAACGGAATAATGGGGGTGTTACATCTTATGCGACTCACCCTGTATATTGATGGAATATACTCTGAAATGGGGGGAAATTGAGGAAGTACTTGCATGTCTTCTGCTTGGCGCAGAACAATTTATACATGGGAACAAGCATCTGACAATAAGAGGTATCCGAGAAAACATCGACATGGAAGCGAAAGGAACCAAGGAAACAGTCACTTTTTCCATTGAGGCAGCATTCTACTTCATGCCTATTGAGGTAACAGTGATACATGAGAGTTGACTACTGTATTTTTACGCTTTTCAGGAAAACAGAGAACCATCTGCATCGAAACTTACTTGCATCTGCTTTAAAGGAGCGAGCAAGCAAGCAAGTCCTGATCAGAAACAGTAATGCGTTTCTGCTGAGGGGAAATGAGCCCAAATTTATAGAAAAGTATTGAGAGTGACTTCGGTCCCATGAGAGCGCTCTGGTCACACATTGGGAGTGGATGACTTGTGACCATCGGCTGCGGGAAACTATCTAGTGCTGCAAGGAGTATATAGAGTGGTGTCTGTCTTCGAGTGGAGGTCGATACAATAGCTAAACGAATTATGTAAAACAGGCGATTTTTGTATGGTGCAGGATACGAATTGTATGTTCACTACATCGACACGGTACGCAGTAATATATTGCTGCGTTGGAGATCGGTTTCAAGCTCTAATATTCAAGCTCCTGTCCTCAGTCAGATAGCAATGTAATTGGGTAAGAGTCTTTCTGTATTTGACGACATATAGGTCACTTTGCAAGCTTTTATTGTGGGTGCAGTATGGCTATCTGTATAAAATAGTTTTTTGTGGCTGAATGTCTCGTCTGCAGAAAGAAAAAAAAAAAAAAACGGTGGACGGTGCTTCCACACCAGCATCACTAATATCACTAATTCGATGGATAAATTCGATAAGCGGCAATCACAATGCTTGAATCATTCACAAGACATACTTTGTGGTGGGATATAGGAGTTGCGAAGAACAATGCTATTCTGGAATGGATTTCTGCAGCATTTGTGAGGGTGAGTCGATCGGCAGTTAGGTCTTCGTTGGACCGCAGGTAGAGAGAGGGTTCACACCAGCAGGGGTGAACAAACACGTGCATGGCCCACAGGATGACTTGGCGCTTATTTACGAGGGTAATACCAAAACTACTGGTACTGCGAATGGCTGAAAGCAAGGGGAAACTACAGCCGTAATTTTTCCGGAGGGCATGCAGTTTTACTGTATGATTAAATGAAGATGCTGTCCTCTTGGGTACAATATTCCAGAGGTAAAATAGTCCCTCATTCGGATCTCCGGGCGGGGACTACTCAGGAGAAAGAAAACTGGCGTTCTACGGATCGGAGCATGGAATGTCAGATCCCTTAATCGGGCAGGTAGGTTAGAAAATTTAAAAAGGGAAATGGATAGGTTAAAGTTAGATATAGTGGGAATTAGTGAAGTTTGGTGGCAGGAGGAACAAGACTTTTGGTCAGGTGAATACAGGGTTATAAATACAACATCAAATAGGGATAATGCTGGAGTAGGTTTAATAATGAATTAAAAAATAGGAGTACAGGTAAGCTACTACAAACAGCATAGTGAACGCATTATTGTGGCCAAGATAGACACGAAGCCCACGCCTACTAGTGTAGTACAAGTTTATATGCCAACTAGCTCTGCAGATGACGAAGAAATTGATGAAATGTATGATGAGATAAAAGTAATAATTCAGGTAGTGAAAGGAGACGAAAATTTAATAGTCATGGGTGATGGAATTCAAGAGTAGGAAACGGGAGAGAAGGAAACATAGTAAGTGAATATAGATTGCGGCTAAGAAATGAAAGAGGAAGCCGCCTGGTAGAATTTTGCGCAGAGCTAACACTTGGTTCAAGAATCATGAAAGAAGGTTGTATACATGGAAGAACCCTGGAGATACTAAAAGGTATCAGATAGAATGTATAATGGTAAGACAGAGATTTAGGAACCAGGTTTTAAATTGCAAGACATTTCCAGGGGCAGATGTGGACTCTGACCACAATCTATTTGTTATGAACTGTAGATTAAAATTGAAGAAACTGCAAAGAGGTGGGAATTTAAGGAGATGGGACCTAGATAAACTGAAAGAAGCAGAGGTTGTATAGAGTTTCAGGGAGAGCATAAGGTAACAATTGACGGGAATGGGGGAAAGAAATACGGTAGAAGAAGAATGGTTAGCTTTGAGGGATGAAATAGTGAAGGCAGCAGAGGATCATATAGGTAAAAAGACGAGGGCTAGTAGAAACCCTTGGGTAACAGAAGAAATATTGAATTTAATTGATGAAAGGAGAAAATATAAAAATGCAGTAAATGAAGCAGGCAAAAAGGAATACAAACGTCTCAAAAATGATATCGACAGGTAATGCAAATGGCTAAGCAGGGATGGCTAGATGACAAATGTAAGGATGTAGAGGCTTATCTCACTAGGGGTAAGATAGATACTGCCTACAGGAAAATTAAAGAGAGCTTTGGAGAAAGGAGAACCACTTGCATGAATATCAAGAGCTTTGATGGAAACCCAGTTCTAAGCAAAGAAGGGAAAGCAGAAAGGTGGAAGGAGTATATAGAGGGTCTATACAAGGGCGATGTACTTGAGGACAATATTATGGAATTGGAAGAGGATGTAGATGAAATGGGAGACATGATACTGCATTAAGAGTTTGACAGGACACTGAAAGATCTGAGTCGAAATAAGGCCCCCGGAGTAGACAACATTCCATTGGAACTACTGACAGCCTTGGGAGAGCCAGTCCTGACAAAACTCTACCATCTGGTGAGCAAGATGTATGAGACAGGCGAAATACCCTCAGACTTCAAGAAGAATATAATAATTCCAATCCCAAAGAGAGCAGGTGTAGACAGATATGAAAATTACTGAATTATCAGTTTAATAAGTCACAGCTGCAAAATACTAACGCGAATTCTTTAGAGAAGAATGGAAAAACTGATAGAAGCCGACCTTGGGGAAGATCAGTTTGGATTCCGTAGAACACGTGAGGCAATACTGACCATACGTGTTATCTTTGAAGAAAGATTAAGGAAAGGTAAACCTATGTTTTTATCATTTGTAGACTTAGAGAAAGCTTTTGACAATGTTGATTGGAATATTCTCTTTCAAATTCTGAAGGTGGCAGGGGTAAAAAACAGGGAGCGAACGGATATTTACAATTTGTACAGAAACCAGATGGCAGTTATAAGAGTCGAGGGACATGAAAGGGAAGCAGCAGGTGGGAAGGGAGTGAGACAGGATTGTAGCCTCTCCCCGATGTTATTCAATCTGTATATTGAGCAAGCAATAAAGGAAACAAAAGAAAAATTTGGAGTAGATATTAAAATCCATGGCGAAGAAATAAAAACTTTGATGTTCGCTGATGACATTGTAATTCTGTCAGAGATAGCAAAGGACATAGAAGAGAAGTTGAACGGAATGGACAGTATCTTGAAAGGAGGATATAAGATTAATATCAACAAAAGCAAAACGAGGATAATGGAATGTAGTCGAATTAAGTCGGGTGATACTGAGGGAATTAGATTAGGAAATGAGACACTTAAAGTAGTAAAGGAGTTCTGCTATTTGGGGGGCAAAATAACTGATGATGGTCGAAGTAGAGAGGATATAAAATGTAGACTGGCAATGGCAAGGAAAGTGTTTCTGAAGAAGAAAAATTTGTTAACATCGAGTATAGATATAAATGTCAGGAAGTCGTTTCTGAAAGTATTTGTATGGAGTGTGGCCATGTATGAAAGTGAAACGTGGACGATAAATAGTTTAGACAAGAAGAGAATAGAAGCTTTCGAAATGTGGTGCTACAGAAGAATGCTGAAGATTCGATGGGTAGATCACATAACTAATGAGGAGGTACTGAATAGAATTGGGGAGAAGAGGAGCTTGTGGCACGACTAGAAGAGGGAATCGGTTGGTAGGACATGTTCTGAGGCGGGATCACCAATTTAGTATTGGAGGGCAGCGTGGAGGGTAAAAATCGTAGAGGGAGATCAAGAGATGAATACACTAAGCAGATTCAGAAGGATGTAGGTTGCAGTAGGTACTGGGAGATGAAGAAGCTTGCACAGGATAGAGTAGCATGGAGAGCTGCATCAAACCAGTCTCATGACTGAAGACCACAACAACAACAACAACAACAATCCCAAAAGTAAGGTCTCTTATTTATTTATTATTACATAGACGTGTTAATTTCTACAGTGGGTTACATCAGTTTTCAGTTTGAACATTTAGCTATTTTTCGACATAATCACCATTTCTGTCAGTGCATTTTTGTAGCCGCTGTGGCAGTTTTTGTATGCCCATGTCATACCAGCTCGCCGCCATGCTGTTTAGACAGTTATGAACCTCTTCTTTCACCTCGTCATCGGGGCTGAATCGCTGGGACCACAATTAACGCTGACAGACTTTGAAAAAACTCTAATGGGCAATTCAGAATCGGAGAAGAGGAATGTTGAGCAATGGCGTACACTTTCTGCATGACAACGCTTGCCCACACGTCACTTGGCAAACCGTTGCTCTCCTGCAAACAATTTCAGTGGAACATACGCACCCAGCAACCCTATAGTCCTGGCTTGGCCCCTTTGGAGCGTCTGTGCTTTGCAAATAGGTCTTCACTTCTGTCCAGTTGCGCCAGCAGCGGTGGCTACGTGATCATGTATTTCGAGAGGAATTTCTCAGGTGTCAAGTATGAAAAGGATGCCACCACCTCATGCTTGAGCGGCCAGAATGTGCACCTGTGTGTGGTTTGGCAGCTGATGGCTGTGTCACTTCGCAGAGGCTGCTGGTGCTTCCTGACTTCTGGGAGCATGTACGGTAGCCTCCTGTGCGGTCCAGTGGACAGGTGGCAGCTGGCGGTGCCTGCACATGGTGCTTGCGTGTCTGTTGCATTATTTTGTGAGGAGGTCTTAGGCTGTACTATGCATTACTTGGACAGTATACAAGTTTATTTAGTGTCTGCATGTTAGTGTATTGAATTATTTAGGAGGAGTTTGCATGTCTGTGTGCTGTCTACTGAAATTATTTTGGTAATTTTGGAGTTGTTGTCGTGTCTGCAGAGCATTATTTCTGTAATTTACGAGTAGTTTACTGATCTGTAGGCTGTGTGGCGTGACCCTAAGCATGCCAGAGCTTGTGTTTTATATCAGTGTGATAAATATACAGTCTCAAATCCATTCCTAAATGAATTGTTCCAAAATAAATAAACTGCACTACTTCCTCTCTCCAGCAGCCCAGCACTGAGGCTGGCGCTGCAGTCCGGAACCGCGGGACTTCTACGGTCGCAGGTTCGAATCCTGCCTCGGGCATGGGTGTGTGTGATGTCCTTAGGTTAGTTAGGTTTAAGTAGTTCTAAGTTCTAGGGGACTTATGACCTAAGATGTTGAGTCCTATAGTGCTCAGAGCCATTTGAACCATTTTTTGAACCCAGCACAGGCCGAGTCATTTTTTCTTCCAGCCATGTTTAGTTACATCACGGAACAGATGACAGTGCCCTCTGGTGGCGGCACTGTGTGCTAGACCTGGAGCCCCTGGTGAAGACAGTGTTTCCCATCATTTTTCCCGCCATGTGGGATTACGTCATGGACCAAATGACAGAGCCCTCTTGTGGCAGTACTGTGTACTAGTTCAGTTGCACTCTGGACCTTAGGGTGAACACACTTGATGGTGTTACTGCCTCTAATCGTTTAAATAAATAGTGCATGCAAAATAAATACTGATGTCCAGCACAGGTCGAGTCCTTTACCCCTGCAGTTCCTAGGGAGAGGTGGTGGTCGGATAACGTAGGTTAGTGGAGGTAGCCCAAGAGCCCTTTTTTACTGCCATTTTCTTAGGTTAGTGGAGGTGTATTGCATTGTCCTGATGGAATATGAACTTGCACCATTTTCTGGGGGAGGGGAGGGGGTTTAGGTTAGTGAGGTAGCCCAAGTGACCTATCTTCCCCCCAAAATCCACCACCTTGGATGACGTAATGGCCGCCATCTTGGATGACATCATGTGCTGTTGCCAAGTCTAGAGGCCACTATCTTGTGTGACGTCACCGCCGACATCTTCGATGCATCTGGCAACAATGGAGATTGGGGCCATGTTCTCCAACACCCCTACTTCCATGCAGCTGTTCTGAATACTACCATGTGACACTGCAGCGTGGTAGTCGGTGGACTCTCGCCGTCGCATCTGCTCGCCACCACTAGTACCTGCAGGAGACTCCCATTTCTTCTACCCTAAGGACCTTCTTTTCTTGAGTCTTTGTCTTCACTCTTAGTCTTCGCCTTGCGTTTTCATCTTCTTTCTTGCCTCTTGTTTCTTCTCGGACGTCTTCTTTCTCACTTTTACTCTCTTGACGTTAATTCGTGGCTTAAACAGTTTCTGTTACATGTGTGCCCGGTCCTGTCAATACCGTCGACACGTTTAGCGGATTGACTTGCATATACTGTTTCTTCACAGAGTCTGTCGATAGACCTGACTGTGTATTTTGTTAATAACAATACGTTTCTAACGATATTAGCAAGTCTGAAGCTTTGTGTTGATCAGTTCTTTCAATTCTCTTAGTAGCTAACTAGTCTTCACACTGGTTGATTAGATTATCCTGCACACTGTTCCTCCAGTACTGATGGAATCAATATCAGTGTTGTCTCTTCTGGGAAAATGACTTTATCCTAGCAGGTTCTTGTTAAATACTACTGTTGTTGTGGTCTTCAGTCCAGAGACTGGTTTGATGCAGTTCTCCATGCTACTGTATCCTGTGCAAGCCTCTTCATCTCTGAATAACTACTGCAACCTACATCCTTCTAAATCTACTTAGCGTATTCGTCTCTTGGTCTCACTTTACAATTTTTACCCTCCACGCTTCCCTCCAGTACTAAATTGGTGATCTCTTGATGCCTCAGAACCTGTCCTACTAACCAATCCCTTCTTCTAGTCAAGTTGTGCCACAAATTTCTCTTCTTCCCAATTCTATTCAGTACCTCCTCATTGGTTACGTGATCTACCCATCTAATCTTCAGCATTCTCCTGTAGCACCACATTTCGAAACCTTCTATTCTCTTCTCGTCTAAACTGTTTATCGTCCATGTTTCACTTCCATACATGGCTACACTCCATACAAATTCTTTCAGAAACGACTTTCTGACACTTAAATCTATACTCGATGTTAACAAATTTCTCTTCTTCAGTAACGCGTTTCTTGCCATAGTCAGTCGATATTTTATATTCTCTCTGCTTCAGACATCATCAGTTATTTTCCCTCCAAAATAGCAAAACTGCGTCTCATTTCCTAATCTAATACCCTCAGCATCATCTGATTTAATTCGACTTCATTCCATTATACCCGTTTTCTTCTGTTGATGTTCATCTTATATCCTCCTTTCAAGACACTGTACATCCCGTTTAGCTGCTCTTCCAGGTCCTTTGCTGTCTCGGACAGAATTACAGTGTCGTCGATAAACCTCAAAGTTTTTACCTCTTCTCCATGGATTTTAATCCTACTCCAATATTTTCTTTTGTTTCCTTTACTGTTTGCTCAATATATAGATTGAATAACATCGGGGACAAATTACAACCCTGTCTGATTCCCTTCTCAACCACAGCTTCCCTTTCACGCCCCTCCACTCTTACAACTGCCATCTGGTTTCTGTGCACATTGTAAATAGCCTTTCGCTCCCTGTATTTTACCCCTGCCTCCTTCAGAATTTTGAAGAGAGTATTCCAGTCAACATTGTCAAAAGCTTACTCTAAGTCTACAAATGCTAGACGCGTAGGTTTGCCTTTCCTTGTCCTATCTTCTAAGATAAGCCGAAGAGTCAGTACTGCCTCGCGTGTTCCAACATTTCTACGGAATCCAAATTGATGTTCCCCAAAGTCGGATTCAACTAGTTTTTCTATTCTTCTGGAAAGAATTCGTGTTAGTATTTTGCAACTGTGACTTATTAAACTGATATTTCGGTAATTTCCACACCTGTCAACAACTGCTTTCTTCGGGATTGGAATTATTATATTCTTCTTGAAGTCTGAGGATATTTCGCCTGTCTAATACATCCTGCTCACCAGATGGAAGAGTTTTGTCATGACTGGCTCTCCCAATGCTATCAGTAGTTCTAATGGAACGTTGTCTGCTCCTGAGGCCTTTTTCCGACTTATGTTTTTCAATGCTCTGTGAAATTCTTCACGCAGTATCATATCTCCCATATCATCTTTAGCTACGTCCTCTTCCATTTCTATAATATTGTCCTCAAGTACATCGCCCTTGCATTGACGCTCTATATACTTCTTCCTCACCTTTCTGCCTTCCCTTCTTTGCTTAGGACGGGTTTTCCATCTGAGCTCTTGATATCCATACAGGTGGTTTTTCTCCAAAGGTCTCTTTAATTTTCCTGTAGGCAATATCTATCTTACCTCTTATGATACATGCTTCTACATCCTTACATTTGTCCTCTAGCCATCCCTGCTTAGCCATTTTGCACTTCCTGTCGATCTCATTTTTGAGACATTTGTATTCCTTTTTGTCTGCTTCATTTACTGTGTTTTTATATTTTCTCCTTTCATCAATTAAATTCGGTATCTATTCTGTTGCCCAAGGATTTCTACTAGCCCTCGTTTATTTACCTACTTGATCGTCTGCAGACTTTGCTATTTCATGTCTCAAAGCTATCCATTCTTCTTCTACAGTTTTTCTTTCCCCTGTTCTTGTCAACCGTTCCCTAATGCGCTATCTGAAGCTCTCTACAACCTCTGTTTTCTTTCAGTTTATCCAGTCCCCATCTCCTTAAATTCCTACCTTTTTTGCAGTATCTTCAGTTTTAATCTACAGTTCATAACCAATAGATTGTGGTCAGAGTCCATTTCTGCCCCTGGAAACGTCTTGCAATTTAAAACCTGGTTCCTAAATCTCTGTCATACCTTTTAGTATCTCCAGGGTTCTTCCATGTATACAACCTTAAAAAAAAAATGGTTCAAATGGCTCTGAGCACTATGGGACTTAACATCTGTGGTCATCAGTCCCATAGAACTTAGAACTACTTAAACCTAACTAACCTAAGCACATCACACACATCCATGCCCGAGGCAGGATTTGAACCTGCGACCGTAGCGGTCACGCGGATCCAAACTGAAGTGCCTAGAACCGCACGGCCACAACGGCCGGCCTATACAACCTTCTTTCATGATTCTTGAACCAAGTGTTAGCTATGATTAAGTTATGCTCTGTGCAAAATTCTACCAGGTGGCTTCCCCTTTCTTTCCTTATCCCCAGTCCATATTCACCTACTACTTTTCCATCTCTTCCTTTTCCTACAGTCGAATTCCAATTCCCCATGATTATTAAATTTTTGCTTCCCTAAACTATCTGAATAATTTCTTTTATCGCATAATTCATTTCTGTAATCTCTTCATCATCTGCGGATCTCGTCGGTATATAAACTTGTACTATCTTCTGGTAAACCTTCCGGGATGTAAGGTCGTGGTCCACGAAAATCTTCAGCTCCTAACGTTTCGTCCAGAGCTGCGCTGGACATCTTCAGAGGGGTGTTTCTCCTCTGGTGAGTCTTGCCGGCAAGTCTCACCGGAGGAGAAACACCCCTCTGAAGATGTCCAGCGCAGCTCTGGACGAAACGTTAGGACCTGAAGAGTTTCATGGACCACGACCTTACATCCCGGAATGTTTGCCAGAGGATATGTCATCCGGTCGTGAAAGCCTTCATACTATAAACTTGTACTGCTGTGGTAGGCCTGGGCTCCGTATCTATACTGGCTACAATAATGCATTCACTATGCTGTTTGTAGTAGTCATTATTGTATCTACTCCTGTATCACCGTTATTTGATTTTGTATTTATAACCCTTTTTAACCTGACCAGAAGTCTTGTTCCTCCTGCCACCTACCCATTTCCCTTTTTAAATTTTCTGACCTTGTGCCCCATTAGGCAATCTGACATTCCACGCTATGATTCGTAGAACGCCTGTTTTCTTTTTCTTGATAACCACGTCCACCTGAGTAATTCCCGCCTGGAGATGGGACTATTTTACCTCCGGAACATTTTACCCAAGAGGAAGCTATCCTCATTTAACCATACAGTAGAGCTGCATGGCCTTAGGAAAAATTATGGCTGTAGTTTCCCCTTGCATTCAGCCGTTCGCAGTGCCAGCACGGAAAGGCCGCTTTGGTTAATGTTTCAGTGCCAGATCAGTGATCCAGAATGTTGTCCTTTCAACTACTGAAAAGGTTGTTGCCCCTCTTCAGGAGACACACGCTTGGCTGGCCTCTCTACAGATACCCCTCCATTGTTGTTGCTATCTGTATCGCTGAGGCACACTAGCCTCTCCATCAACGGCAAGGCACATGGTTGATGGGGCAGGGGGGGGGGGATGAGGGGACTACTAGCGGTCATTCCCTGCGTTACTGCGATTAATAACTCTGCTGATAATGTTAAGCAATAACATGCTTTTCGAATCTCAACGTACAGATATTGTCAACTGTTGTTACGACAACGAACGATATTGTAAACCAGTCAGTAATGAGCGCGACTATGTAACTCATATGTCAGAGCTAACTGTTGTAACTGTGACCAGGATGGTCGCGGGGTAGCGATGACGGAAAGCGCGGCGGGACCCGCGGAGAGGCCCGCGAACAACAACACAACGGGAGAGGAGGGACACGACCTACGAAGGACAGAACGAATTCAACAAGACCGAACAACAGAGTCACAAGGAAACAAACACGTCCACTAGTACACAGAACAAGGAAGTTAGCTGTCTAGCGCGAAGCGAGGTGTAAACCGACGTACGCGAGATCAGACTGACTGGCGGAGCTTTTTTTTTTTTTTTTCTTTATTGTAATTTTAATCACCTCATACAAGGCGGGCTAGCAGCAGCATATTACGCTGCTCTTCAGCCTTGAGTGGTAAAATAACATGACATATAGGTGGCACAGATA
Source organism: Schistocerca nitens (assembly GCF_023898315.1). Lineage (NCBI taxonomy): Eukaryota > Metazoa > Arthropoda > Insecta > Orthoptera > Acrididae > Schistocerca > Schistocerca nitens. The sequence goes on from NC_064621.1 coordinate 53,077,225, forward strand.
ATACAATAAAAACGACGGGCAAAAAATGTAGATACGAAAAACAATAAACATGAAGCCGTTCACGCTGGACGAGAAAAAAACACTAACACTTGTTGACACGGCGCACAGAACACGGATGACGGCGACGGCACACGTAAACAGAGGTGGCGTGACGGAGAAAGAACACTAAACACGAAACGAAGGCACACACACGAGACACTGATGGCGATGATCTCCGGCGCGCGAATGTCCACTGAGCGTGTGCTAGTCCGGGGACCTGCCAATAGAGGAGGAAGGGGGGGGGAGAGGGAGAGGGGAGAGCAGAGATGCCCCTGGCAGGGGAGATAGGTGGAAGGGAGGAAGGATGAGGGGAAAAGGGGTGGAGGAAGGGGGATTGGGGAAAAGGAGAGAGAAGAGAGGGAGGTTGCATAAAGGAAAAGACACAGGAAGTGGGTGGGAGGATCAAAGTTGATAGGAAGGGTAGATGGAGGGGAGGAGGACATCATCAGGGAGGGGAAGCTGGCGGAAGCCACCTTGGGAGAGCGTAAGGAGGGTGGAGAGATGGAGACTGGGTGGGATGTGGGAATACAGGCGCAGCAGCGGGCAGAGGTGGGAGAGGATGGGCGACACAAGCGGGTGAGGAGGATCGAGTTTATGGGAGGTGTACAGGATCCGTATCCTTTCAAGGAAAAGGAGGAGGTGGGGGAATGGAATGAGATCGTGCAGGATTCACGTGGGGGAGGGTAGACGGATGCGATAGGCGAGGCGGAGAGCATGGCGTTCAAGGATTTGAAGGGATTTATAAAAGGTAGGGGGGTGGAGATCCAGGCCGGATGGGCGTAACAAAGGATAGGGCGAATGAGGGATTTATAGGTGTGGAGGATGGTAGAGGGGTCCAGACCCCACGCACGGCCAGAAAGGAGCTTGAGGAGACGGAGTCGGGAGCGTGCCTTGGCTTGGATTGTCCGGAGATGGGGGGTCCAGGAGAGGCGACAGTCGAGGGTGACGCCAAGGTACTTAAGGGTGAGGGTGAGGGCGGTAGGACGGCCATAGATGGTAGAAATCAAGGAGGCAGAAAGAAGGGGTTGTTTTGCCTACAATGATCGCCTGGGTTTTGGAGGGATGACCTTGAGCAACCACTGGTTGCACCAAGTGGTGAACCGGTCAAGATGGGACTGGAGAAGGTGTTGGGAGCGCTGCAGGGTGGGGGCAAGGGCAAGGAAGGCGGTGTCATCGGCAAACTGGAGAAGGTGGACGGTGGGTGACGGTGACTGCATATCCGCCGTATACAAAAGGTACAGAAGGGGGGAGAGGACGGAGCCTTGGGCACACCGGCGGAGGGAAAAAAGGTGTAGGAATCCGTGGTATGGATGGTGACATAGGAAGGACGGTGGGAGAGAAAGGAGCCGATCAGACAGACGTAGTTAATGGGAAGGGCGAAGGTTTGGAGCTTGAAGAGGAGACTGGAATGCCATACGCGGTCATAAGCACGTTCGAGGTCCAGGGAAAGGAAGATTGCGGAGCGACGGGAATTAAGCTGTTCGGAAAGGAGATGTGTGAGGTGTAGGAGAAGGTCGTCGGAAGAGAAGGACGGCCGAAAGCCACACTGGGTAACGGGAAGGAGGCAGTGCTCGCGGAGATGCTGGTGGATGCGTCGGGTGAGGATAGATTCCAGGATCTTGCTGAAGACCGAGGTAAGGCTGATGGTACGGTAGGAGGAGACGGCGGACGGCGGTTTACCAGGTTTAAGGAACATCAGGATACGAGAGGTTTTCCACAGGTCGGGATGGTAACCGGTGGACAGGACTACATTGTTGAGCCTGGCCAGAGTGGAGAGGAAAGCGATGGGAGCTTCACGAAGGTGACGATAGGTGACACGATCGTGACCAGGAGCGGTTGAGCGTTTTGTGCGGAGTGTAGTAATGAGATCCTGTGTAGTGATAGGGGCATTGAGTTCCGTGTGTGCAGTGTTGCCCAAGTACTGGAAACCAGGTACGAGGGGAGGGACAGAGGTGTCAGTTTGATCGCAGACATCCAGGAAGAGGGAGTAATCGAACTGGGGATCATCGGGGATGGAAAAGACATTGGAGGGGTAGGAGGCAAAGTGATTGGCCTTAGTAAGGGTGTCAGGGAAGGGGTGATCATCATGGAGAAGAGGATAGTAGGGGGAGGGTTTAGTTCAGGTAAGGTAACGGAAGGCTGACCAGAACTTGGACGAGGTGATAGGTAGGGTAGCATTTAAATGGGTGCATGTCTGTCGCCAGTCCTGGCGTTTCTTAGCCGTGAGCAAATTGCGAATGTGTCGCTGGAGTTGCCGGTGGCGTCGTAGTGTGTCCGGGTCATGTGTGTGGAGGAAGGCACGGTAGAGATGGTGGGATTCACGGAGGAGGAGGACGGCCTGTGGGGGTAAGGTAGGACGGTGGGGGTGGATGGCGACAGAAGGGACGTGGGCCTCCATGGCCTCAGACAAGGTCCGTTGGAGAAAGGAGGCGGCATGGGCTACATCGTCAGGGTGGTGGTAGGTGAAGAGGGTGGCTATCGACCTGGGTGGAGAGGGTATCCCGGTAGGCATTCCAGAAAGCACGGGAATAGTCATGGACGTACTTTGGGGGATGGTCATTACGAGTGTCAGGGCGGGGGCGACGACCGTCTGAAACAGTGAGGAGGACAGGGAGATGGTCGCTACCAATAGGCTCCAGGACATCCACCGCTATGCGGCCGAGGAGGTTAGGGAAGGATAACATTGGGAGTGGATTCGGGACGGGTGTGCTGGGGGATGGGGATGAGGTCGCCTTGAAGGGAGGAGAGGAACCGATGCCACCGCCGTAACTGGGCGGCGGAACGACTATGGATGTTGAGGTCGGCGGCGATCACGTAAGAGAAGGTACGTTCAGTGTGGGAGAGGAAGTCGAAGGGAACAGGGCGTTAGGGCGGACATAGATGGTGGCGCAGGTGACGGTAAGGCCGGGGAAAAAGAGATTAAGGATGAGGTGTTCGGTGGGGTCGGTAAGGAGAGGTTGGATCCGAACTGGGATCTGGCGGTGGTGACCAATGGCAACTCCGCCACGGGCAATCGGGAGGGGATTATCGGAGCGGTGAAGGAGGTGGGGCGAAGTGTGGATGGTGTGGTGGGGTTGGAGGAAGGTTTCATTGAGGAGGAAGGCATCCACGCGGTGGGTGGCAAGGGTGTGCAGGAAGAGGTTCTTGTTGGCGGGAAGGGAGCGGATGTTGCTGAAAAGGATACGGTGCTGTCGCGCCATGACAGGGATTTAGACGAGGGTGTTAAGACGGGAGAAGGTGAAATGGGTCTGGTTGTTGGAGTAGGTGGCGTACATTTTTAGGTGGAAAACGGAACGGGCGGCGAGGGATATCTGTTGGAGGGTGTGGGGGCGCTGAAAAGGATGAACATTCTGAAGGACGATGGTGAGGAATCTGATGATGTCCTCAGCGGTAGGGGGTGGGCGAAGGGAATTGCCGGGAGGGGTTGGGGCGTCCAGAGGGCGGACAGGAATGGTGAGTTCAGGAGTGGTAGGAGGGGGTCGGGCCTTACATTTCTGGGAATAAGTAGGATGAGGGAGGTTACAGGTATTAAAGGAGGGGGGGGGGGGACTGGAGATTGGGGCACTGCTGGCAGAGCGCGAGGCAGGCGCTTAAGTACTCTATTGGGGACGCCGCTATTGGCTGCTGGGACCACACTAAAAGCGGGCCAGGAGGCGCTCGCCGCCACAGCTTACGGCGCGATGGTGCAGAGACCTCTAGGGGTCTTCGACGTCCATGACATCTGGCGCGGATTCAAATTCCGCGGCGCGCAGTACCAGACTAACATTACGTCTTTGTCAAAAATTACGGGACCTTTTCACTTCTTAAAGCTCTAGATTACTTATAAAGCAGCTAATAGCCTTACAGAACTGATTATTAACGTTAATGCTGTTTACAAAACCTAAATTGACTTCACCGAAAACCATCAGTCTCGAAGGCAGTACACATCCACTTTCCTCAGCCTCACGTAGTTAATGATCCAGCTTTTATTCAGTGACATGATCTGGAGAATCTAGCACAAACGTTTCTGCAACAAGTAACGTCTTAACAGAGGTTCTACATCATCATAAATAACATTCTGTTTAGTTTTTATTCGTTCTTCATAATGCATATTTGTGTGATTAGTGTAATGACAGAAACTCTGGTTGTTGACACGTATGAATGTGACTTTACGCTGTGAAGACGACCAGGCCATTACTGATAAATGAATTAAGATCACGCAAAGTTTTTCATGTTTCTTTTACAAAATAAATATATTTTTAATAATAATCAAGGGTCGCTGTCCCAAAGACGCCTTTCAGATGGGGACGGCCGCCGACTTTGGGTGTATGGTGACCTAAGTTTCGACGACGCCGTACCTTGTCTCATCAAGTTCGGCGCCGTTGTTCCAGCGTCCTCGAACCCATGTAACAGAAGGAAACAACAACGCACAGTACACACTATTTGACACATAAAACTGTACATATCACATACACATTTTTGATATTTTGACTCGACACAGCTTAATCACGTTTCCTTTAACATGAATATTATGGTCTTTGTAAAGTGTACTCTCGATTATCCATGGTAATTTGGGACTTTGAAACCGCGGATAATAGAATTCCACGGATAACCCGCAACTGAAGCGCACGTTAATGTATTAGAGTCGTTCAAAAACAAAAATTAATTACAATGTCATAATCAAAATCATTTTACTAATGTTTGTAATAAATTCTACTTTATTTATCGTATTATGTGTGAGAAAACATTACTTACAAATAGTAGAGTGCAAGCCAATTTCACATTACACTACACAACTTCAAAAAAGTTTTGAATTGATTTATGTCTCATTGAAGTACGTAGCTTGTCTTTCACATGTTGCACTACGAATTTTGCGCAATACTAACTTGTCACGCTGATGCATTACTGATTACTGTTTCTGGAATTAGACGAATGTTGTCATTCTCGACACTGTCATCACCCTCGCGGATTTCCCTCGTACTTGCTGAACAGTAGCACTGTTCGCTCAACATCTCATGCCACGGTTCTGTGTGGTCAACGTCAAACCGTTTAGAAACACTTTTCAAAACAGTAGCTAACGTTGCTAATTAGTAGTCTTCTTCGTCATAGATGTTGTGCCTGTGCCACCTTGTAATGTTTTGTGGTTTCTGGCTGGATGAGGAGAGATTGGTATGGTGGGTGGGTGGCCAGTTTCGACCCACTGCAGCATTTAACTTTAATGACGTCCAATCTGAAGTTCTGTGGTTAACAGCAATAAAATAATATGTACTAATTCTTGAATTTGGTACGTGTCCATATCACAGCTAGAGACAATGACTAACGTTCCCTCGCAGCTAGCTAATGTGCTAGGCGACGACTGTCACTGTGGAAGACTGGAGCACAGTGCGACGTATTGAGGTACTGAGATTGAGGGACTGAGCGATTGAGACAGCTCGGTCGGCCTATATGCACGCTGCCCAGGTGGCGTTATCGGCGCCTATCCTGGAGGCGTGTCTCGGTCTTCTCTTGTCATAGGCGCGCCTACTTCAGCACCTGCTATAAAATGTTTCCTAGTGCCGACCGGTGCGCTGGTGAAGGCTTACAGTCGGAATCACTAATTTCATCAACCTTAGGATTAATGTTTTTCCATTGTTTTACCTCACCCCACGCCTTCGACACTTTATAAATTGCGTCAAATGTTTGAATTTGCTGCCCTCATTAATAAGCTTTTCTAACAGATTTCCTTCATTAATTTGCTTCATGGCAACAATACATCCTGATAAACTGAATTAAGCTGTCATATTAGGGAGTAAATATTTTACAAATATCATGCCTTCATCTGATTTCAGAACAAGTACATTCATATGCGATGGTGTATTGTCCAGTAACAATACATCCCTTGCAGGTAGATCCTTCAACGTTAAACATTCTCCCACCTGCGGCACAAAGCAATTATGGAAAAATGTTTGAAATATTGTGCGGCCGATGCAGGTTCCTTTCAGTTGAAGATAATGGACAGTTAACTTGTGTATTTCTTTGCCTTTGACACATCGCAGTCTTTTAACTTTACCTATTACACCAAGCTTAAGTTCATGTGATCCCGTACCATGAACACAAAGCAGCACACTTCCTTGCATGATTTATAACCAGGCACACTACGGTCTGTCTTCAAAGCTTAAGTCTTTGTTGGTAGACACTTCCAAACCCGCGCCATTTCGTCCGCGTTGAATATTTGCTCCTTCTCCAAATGTTCTCGTGTAATAAACTCCTGGAAATCATTATCTGCACTTAACATTTCTTCTTTGACGGCCATCTCCTGGATAGCATGACGCTGTTTAAATCTTGTGAGCTAGCTAGATACATTAAAATCTCCTTCGATCCCCAAGTTTTTGAAGAAAAACTGACCTTGTTTGGTGCACATTGGGCCAGATACTTGCGTGGCCTCTGTTCTTTTCTGCTGAAGCCATTCCAACATGGCTTTATCCAGTTCTGCGTATGTAGATATTTTCATAGCCTTCCGCTTTGACAGACCTTCAGATACATGAGAACTGTTAGCGAACTGAATTATTTTGTCTTTGTTTTTCCGAATATCACGGATCGTAATTTCATGCACATTGTAAATCAGTGCCAGATTCCCCGTGTCAGTACTGCCTTCTTCCAGTTCGCGTATTACTTCCAGTTTCGTTTGTATCATTCGCACGTTTTCACTTTTAAGACCCTGCTCGGCAGTAACGGATATCAAATGACCGCAACAGTGAAGTCCAGCACTTGAGGTGTTCGAGTAGCACATTATTCCCTACTACACTCGAGCTGTAGCGTGACAGTATCGTTCATCGGTGACCACTGTGCATCGAACCGCGTCACTGAAAGCACGTAGTGTAAGCCAAGGATGTGTTATATTCTGTCACCAGTATCAGTACATGGTCGAAAATGTATTCGTACCATATAAATGGAGGTGACACCTAGAGATAGGCGTAAGGATGTGGGGCCTCAAAGGTTCTAGCGATCGAGGGTTAAAACAGGTGCCTACTCGAGGATGTTCCACATATAGTATGACCAGCCTGGTGCGCTAGTAGAATATAGTAAAAAGAAAGCCGCAGTTCTCAATTTCGCGTTTAAAAAATCGTACGTGCTGGCGAATGATATAGTCATGCCGTCGTTTAACCATCGCACAGATCCCCATTAGGAAAACATAGCAATAGGTATCCATGGACTAGAAGAACAACTGGAAGAGTTGAAAACAAATACTTCGTCAGGTCCAGAAGGATTCCTACTTCTGTTTTACATAGAGCAGTCTGCGTATTTGGCCCCTTAACTAGCTGCGATTCTCTCACCAAGCACAAAATCCCAAGCGACTGGAAAATAGCGCAGGTGACTCCTCTGTATAAGAAGAGCAAAAGAACCAAAACCAAAACTCCGTCCGAACAGGCCTTGGTAGGCCCATCGGCGCCGACCGGCCGCCGTATCATCCTCAACCATAGGTGTCACTGGATGCGGATACGGAGGGGCATGTTGTCAGCATACCGCTCTCCCAGCCGTATGTCGGTTTACGAGACCGGAGCCGCTACTACTCAGTTTGCCTCACAAGGGCTGGGTGCACCCCGCTTGCGAACAGCGCTCGGCAGATCGGATGGCCTCCCATCCAAGTGCTAGCCCAGCCCGACAGCGCTTAACTTCGGTGATCTGACGGGAACCGGTGTTACCAATGCGGCTAGGCCGTTGACAGAGTAGAGGAACGGATCTGCAAAATTACAGAGCAGCCTCCTTAACATCGGTCTGCCGCAGAATTCTAGGGCATATTCTGAGTTCGAATATAGTAAATTTCCTACAAACCGTAGAGGTCATGTCTACAAATCAGCACGGCATTAGAAAGTGTCAGTTGTGCGAAATTCAGCTTGATCTTTTCTCGCACGATATCCTGCGAAGAGCAACAGGTAGATTTCATATTTCTAGATTTCCGAAAAGCATTTGACACGGTCCCCACTGCATATTGTTAACGCAGGTACGAACGTACGGAATAGGTTCCGAGATATGTGAGTGGCTCTAAGACTTTAAAAGTGACAGAACGTTGTCCCCTTCGGCGAGTGTTCCTCAGACAAGATGACTGTGAGGAGAGCTCCACTAAAGTGTGAGACAATCGCTGATAGTTTCTACATAAATAAGTCATCTGGCGAACAGGGTGAGCATCAGTCATCGGATGTTGCTGATGATACTGTGGTGTACAGGAAGGTGTCGTCGCTGAGTGACGATAGGAGGATACAAGATGACTTACACAACATTTTTAGGTGGTATGATGGGTGGCAGAAATTAGAAGAATCTAAGTTAACGATGATGAGTAGTAAAACATGCCGGCTGTATTCTAATACAGCATTAGTAATGTGCTGATTGACACACTCACATCGATTGAATATCAGGGGGTAACGTCATAAAGTGATATGAAGTGGAGGGGAAGAGGAATGGTGGATTGGGTTTATTGGGAGAATTTTAGGAACGTGTTGTTCATCTGTAAAGGAGATCGCATATAGGAAACTACTGGGACCTATTCTTCAGTGGCGTACGAGCAGTATCCACAGCACATAGGATTAAAGGAAGACATCAAAACAATTCAAAGGAGGGCTGCTAGATTTGTACTGGTATTTCTGATCAACACACAAATATTACGAAGATGCTTTGGGGGACTAAAATACGAATCCCTGGGGGGGGGGGGGGGGGCGGTCTTCCCGAGGAACACTATTGCGAAAATTAGAGAGCGAGATTTAGAGCTAACTGCAGAACGATTTTACTTCCGACAACATTTCGCCTAAGGAGTACGAAGATAAGAGACCTCGTACGGAAGCTATTTGAGAGTAGAAGAGGAAACGAACTGACTAGTAGTCGTACAGGGTACACTCTGCCATGATGTAGCCTATGGTGGCTTGCGGAGTATATATGTAGATGATGACATAGACGTGCGCTAGTTAATATCTGGATCGCGAGCTGCACTGCAGCAGACAGTAGGGCTGTTACGTCACGATGACAGGCTGTTCATCTGGATGGACGGGATCGGCACCCTCCCATATCCACACCATTCGCTGGAATGATTGTGTTTATTTACAAACAATGTAAGTGCGAATGTGTGTGGAGTAGTTGGATGAATCACCTGTGTGTGTGTGTGTGTGTTGTTCCCATGTATACAGGGTGGAGATTAATAACCGACAAACTGCAGGGACGGATCCCTGGCTGGAAATGGAGGGAGAAAGCTCCTATGAACATCTGTACGCAAATGCATTTTTGCCACGGTAGATGGCGCTGATGGATAAAAGTTCCTCTGACCATGTGACATGTGTTTCTTGCGGGTTGCAGGCTGTGTGACTGACGTAGCGTACTGTAAGTAGCAGAATGGTCCGATATTCAGTCGGGAACAAGCCGAGATGAGTTTTGTGTACAACCAAACAGATGTAATCGTCGAGAGGCAGCACAGCTGTACCAAAAGCACGCTCACAGACACCAACCACATAACACAACTTTTCAAGCCCTTTTCGGGCGTTTGTGTGATCATGGGTCCTTTCAGATTGATGAACGTGGAAAGATGTGGTGGACTGTGCGTACACCAGATCTGGAGGACCGGGTTCTACAGGATAACGGGATGAACCCCAGTACAAGCTCCAGGCAAGTGGACGGACAACGATTACGTGTATCCTGCGTGCAATGCATCCCGTGGGGGCCACATTGAACATCTGCTGTGACGTGTATGGAATGCAGCTTTGTACTGTGTTTCGGGGCGATTTATTGTCGTTGCACGCACACCTTCTATTTCTGGATTAAAATGTAAATAATATATAGAAAGATAACGGGACGTAAAGTATTTAAGTTCTTCTGCGTTTTGTACATCTAATACCCGTAAGTCCTCAGAAAAAAATTATTTGTAAATACGAAACACTTGTATACATGTAAGAAAAATGTAGTTGCAAATACGCCAACAAAATGATTGTAGATTATAGTATATAAGGAAAAAAAAGCTTTGTGAAAACACTATGTGATTAACAAGCAGCTCTGTAAATAAAAGGAAGAAATGTTCCAAACAACAAACCATTGTTAACAAAAATTTATAACAAATAGCGTTTTAAATAAAAGCAAAAGACTGTTAATAAACGACAACAAACGATTAAAAAATAATGCATTATAAAAAATAAAATTATTCGTAATAAACTATTAGTAGATTTGGTATATCATTGTTATTATCTTCAAACCCAGCCATTACACAGTTATACGATGTGACCAGTGTGAGACCCCTTCTACTACAAACAATTTTTAGTGTAAAATTTTATGTTATGATTCAGGACCAAAGACTCCATATTTCAACATTTATGCTATCTGTACAAATAAACGAGGACGCGACCTTTAATTTTTTATGTGAGGGCAGCTAGGAAACGCCTGGCTGTTCACCGTCATCTTTTTCCATCATGATCTGATCATGTAAGCATCTTTCTCTGCAACTCCGACTAATTTCCAATATATTAAGCTACTTCTCGTTTAAAATATGTTCGAAAACGTTATTACAATACCAGTTCATATTTACGTCATTAATCATCTATTTTTCAATCTCTTGTAGGAGACACACAATATTTCGACGTGGCACCGACCCGCCTTCGGCGCGACTTTGCTACTAATTTTCAACATATTTTTCATCTTGAATGAGATTTTCACTCTGCAGCGGAGTGTGCGCTGATATGAAACTTCCTGGCAGATTAAAATTGTGTGCCCGACCGAGACTCGAACTCGGGACCTTTGCCTTTCGCAGGCAAGTGCTCTACCAACTGAGCTACCGAAGCACGACTCACGCCCGGTACTCACAGCTTTATTTCTGCCAGTACCTCGTCTCCTACCTTCCAAACTTAACAGAAGCTCTTCTGCGACCCTGCAGAATTAGCACTCCTGAAAGAAAGGATATTGCGGAGACATGGCTTAGCCACAGTCTGGGGGATGTTTCCAGAATGAGATTTTCACTCTGCAGCGGAGTGTGCGCTGATATGAAACTTCCTGACAGATTAAAACTGTGTGCCCGACCGAGACTCGAACTCGGGACCTTTGCCTTTCGCAGGCAAGTGCTCTACCAACTGAGCTACCGAAGCACGACTCACCCATGGTACTCACATCTTGTCTTACAAACTAAACCTGCAAAGAAGCAGCCCGAGAAATTTAACTAATTATACTGCATAGAGCGATTATAAGATCATGACATGGAATTTACATTTTGAAAAATTCCTTCCGTCCACATCTTTAGTTGCACGACTCCCAACCCCACAAATTTCTCAGGTTCGGCACTTATTTACTGAGCGGAGATGGAAGCCAATTCACACCAGTATCGAGTTTCATGATAACCTTCACATTGGGAGCACTTGCCTAAGGAACGTGGGGTTTCCCCTGGATAACCTTAAGCAATTGGCAGTGATTCCCTTGGGGGTAGGGTGAGGGGGAAGGGGAGGGAGTCTCGCGGTTCTAGGCGCGCAGTCCGGAACCGCGGGACTGCTACGGTCGCAGGTTCGACTCCTGCCTCGGGCATGGATGTGTGTGATGTCCTTAGGTTAGTTAGGTTTAACTATTTCTAAGTTCTAGGGGACTGATGACCTAAGATGTTAAGTCCCATAGTGCTCAGAGCCAAGGGGAGGGAGCGGCTGGGAAATAACCTTGACTATAAATCTCTTAAATGTGTAACATGACGCCGGAAGCTTTGTCAGTGACCTAGAGATAAGATCGTTATCTCGACCAGAAAGAGCCCTGCTATTGCTTTCCTTATCAATTACAGCGTTATCATTTCTCTGGGCATACGGGTCGTCTTTCCCTCTTGCCAATGGACTTGAATCAGAACTTGATAAGTACCTGCCATAAACTGGTCGTAAAAAGAAAATTCATGAGGACACGGTATACCAACATATCAGCTCAAAATATGACTACTGTGAAAAGCCATACAAACGAAGATATTCTCTAAAAGAAGCTGGAACCCAGACTCAGATTACTGTGCAAGATGCAATAAAATAATAAGATTTCATCGATATCGGCGCCGTCTCTGCTCCAAGGCTAGAGTATTTAGTGTTGTTTCCATTTCCTGCACGATATTTCGACGACCTATCCAGCTGTCTTTTCCAGGTGCTGCGAGTTTTGCTGTTGCGTGTAGTCGCTTTCAGGGTTCCAAACTATGAACTACTGTTGGACTCACGACGCTGTTTGTAGCCGAGTTCAATTCCCGACGTCCACTGCGCCCATTAATGCTCTTTTGTTTTACATGACACGCACTGATACTCCTTGGAACGCAAATTCCATCAGCTTTTCTCAGTTCTGATCGATGTGATTCTCTGCGAGATTTTAATAAATTGAGTGCTGGGCCCAAGTCGTTATTTAAATTAACATCTCCATCCCTGTTTATTAGGTTTTCTGACATCTTTATTTCTGTGAACTCCTTAATTATGCTGTCCCAGAAACTTGGCATTTGCATCACGATACTGGTCTCATCGTATTTCATTTCGTGATTATATTCGAGGCAGTGCTCGGCGACAGCTGATCTGCTTCGTTCGTTTTTGTCGGATGTGTCGCTGATATTTCTTCGACTGTTCTTACAGCCGGCCCAACGTAAAACATTCCACATTTGCATGGAATGCGAGTCACACCCTCCTCTCGGAGACCAACATCGTCTTTAACATTACACATACCTTTTATCTTAGTTAAAGGGAGCGAAATACACTGGGTGCCAGGTTTTCGTAGGTGTCTACCGATCTTTGCGGATATTGCGCCAGCACAAGGAAGGTAAACAACGTTCGGATTCTCTTCGTCGGTTACACTCTTTTTTAGAGATTGGATGATTTCGAATGCATCTTTCGATCAGTTTGATGCTCTGAGTACCTGTTTATTCGGAACACCAGTTGCAGGTGTTGCAATCCTCCGGCGAGACTCTGAGAGTGTTCGAGCTCTATGGACCAGAGACAGAATTTCGGTCTGACGGTCCGCCTGCTTAGCAGAGTGGTAACGTGCCTGCCTGCGGGCCAGGATTCGATTCTCGGCCAGGTTGGAGATTTTCTCCGCCAGTGGACTGAGTGTTGTGTTGTCATGAACATCATCTCGTCACTACCGTCGCGCAAGTCGCCCAGTGTGGCGTCACCTGAAATGAGACTTGCACCCGGCGGACGAACTTACCCGGATGGGGCCTCTCGCTCGACAATGCCACACGAGCATTTCAGGGCGGCAGAGCAGGGCGGTGTGCTCTCTTGCAGACGCCGGCGCTTCGTTAGGACTTGTTTCTCAGCCCGCTGGATGTCGCCCGCATCCAGTGGCATGACCGCCGCACGTCGCGAAGTCGCCGCCGTCCAATCTGTAGCCAAGTGCAGACCTCAGACCTCTCTCCGGCCTGCGAGGCCAGTCGGTCTGCTCTTCTTGCGGCTTGCTCATTACAAGCGCCTACTGCGTGCTGCGAATACCAATACATTAATGGTTTAACTAGTACATGCGCGCTATCCTAGTCATTTCATATATACGTATGTGACAGTTTTGAAACCCTGTTCAAGCAACATAGCAAAAAATTAATGCAATGCACGACATTATTCTGATTAATGGACACGTTACGTGATCAACCAGTTTGAATCCGCCACGGGAGTGGGCACTTTCGCTGGCATTAAAAGTAGTCTACGAGAATTGCCCAGAAAGTAATGCACCGCAATTTTCATCAATTCTTTAATGAACGCAATGAGAATTGTACACACGAAAGAATATTGTTTTATCTACACACTCTATTTTCCACGTAATCTTTATTCCGTTCTTTGGCCTTCCTCCAGCGCGAAACAAGGGTGTGTATGTCATTTCGGTACCAATGCTTGTCCTGGTGGTGGAGCCAGTGCTTCACTGTGGGAATCACCTCCTCATCGTCCTCAAAGTGTCTTCCACGTATGCGTCTGTCCTCGAGAATGACATCAGCTCGTTGCAACATGTCAGGTGTGACAGCCGTGGATGGTCTCCCCGACCGCTGCAAATCGTAGAGCTCGGCCAAACCGCCTGCTGATGACGTCACCCTCCGTGGCCAGCCAGTAACTGTACTTCTGTCGACCGCAGATGTTCCATAGACTTCGCACAAGCCATTGTTAATATTCCCCAAAGTTTCTTTCTCTGCAATGAGAAATTCAATGACGGCACGCTGCTTGTAACGTACATCACCTGCGGACGCCATTTTGAAACTGTCCTGCAGCTACGCGATCTGTCGGAAATGACGGAAACTTGGCGCGCTTACTCAATGAGACTTCCAATAATACATTACGTTTCGCATTCGTAGCATTGTTTTCGGCTGATAGAAAAAAAAATGCGGTGCATTACTTCCTGGGCAACCCCCGTACACAAACTTACAAACGATAGAATGTCTTGTTATTTTATTTTAAGGGAAGTTGTATTAATATCAGATAAAATGATGCATTACCTCAAAGGCAGGGTAACACTTTATCTGCCTGGTATAATAGTTTTTATTGCGCGTTTAAGTGAGATCTCTATTTGACCTGTGGAATACCTCTATTGAAACGAGCTTCTAAAGAAGCAGTTTGGCATGTAGATAAATTAGAAGATCGCATGGTCACAAAATTCTTTACTTAGGTCAATTTATGGCCAGCATAAATAGGAGAAACTCGTTGTCGAGTACTATAAATATAGGAGAGAGAGAATATATTGCACTATACGGGTGACTTTCGTAAATATGATATGTGTATATAAGAATTTTTTCCAAAAAATTGATATAACTGTGGAAATATTGTACTTATTCTCTTTGCAGACTTTCAGCTTGTTGCGGCGCTATAAACTCGAACTACACTCACAAAACGATGGAAATTGTTCAGGGATATTTTCTGAATATTTTACTGCATGGGGTTCAGTTTCAAAGGTTTTAGGGCGAAAACTGAAGCAGGTGAGACATAGGAACAATCAATATTGTAGCTGTAAAGCACTAATAGGAAGCACTGAACTCAAATCGTTATAGGTACGGAAAGCTGGCTAAAGCCGGAAATAAGGTCAGCCGAAATTTTTACAAAGTACCTAACCATGTTCGAAATGGACAGATCAAATACATTTCTTGGTAAAGCACTTACCGCTGTCAGAAATAGTTTAGCTTGTACTGAATTTGACGTAGATAGTTCTAGTGAGCTGGCGTGGGTGGAGGTTACACTTGACCACCGGAATAAATTAATAATTGGTTCCTTTTACCGACGCTTACTCAGAAGATACAGATGCTGAACAGTTCTAAGGAAACTTGAGTCTCATTTCAACTAGGTATCCCACTTATTATGGTGACTTTAATGTACCCTCGATATGTCTGGAGAAAATACATGTTTAAAATCGGAGGTAGGTATAAAGCGTCACCTGAAATCGTACTCAATGCATTCTCAGAAAATTGTTTCCAACAAGTAGTTCAGCAGTCCTCTCGAAGTGTAAATGCTTGTGAAAACATAATTTACATAATAGCAACAAATAACCCTGACCAAATGAGAAGCATCATGACAGAACCAGTGATTAGTGACCACAAGGTTATTGTAGCTAGACTGAAAACCTAACATTTAAGCTCACCAAAAATAAACGCAAAATATATCTATTTAAAAAAATCAGATAAAAATTCGCTTGAAAACTTCCTTAGCGTCGGTATCCACTCTTTCCAATCTGCCTATATAGGCAGGGATCAGATGTTTTTGCATTCAAAGAAATAGTATCGATGGTAATTGAAAGCTGTATACCTAAGAAATTAATAAGAGATGATAGTGATTCCCCATGGTACATCAAACAGGTCAGAACACCTTTGCAAGCCGTCCGCTGTGGCCTAGCGGTTCTAGGCGCCTCAGTCCGGAACCGCGCTGCTGTCACGGTCGCAGGTTCGAATCCTGCCTCGGGCATGGATGTGTTATGATGTCCTTAGGTTAGTTAGGTTTAAATAGTTCCAAGTCTAGGGGACTGATGACCTCAGATGTTAAGTCCCATAGTGCTTAGAGCCATTTGAACCATTTTTTAACACCTTTGCAGAAGCAACGAAAAAGCATGCCAAATTAAAAAGAACAAACAATCCCCAACAATGGCCAAGCTTTATAGAAGCTCGAAATATAAAGCGAACGTCAATGCGAGTTGCTTTTAATAATTTGCACAACGAAACTCTGTCTCAAAATCTGGCAGAAAGAGATTGCGGTCGTACGTAAAGTACACCAGTGGCAAGATGCAATCAACACCACTGCGCAGAAACAATGGTATTGTTGTTGATGACACCGTAACTAAATTAGAGTTGTTAAACATAGTTTTCCGGAATTCCTTCAAAATGTAGACGACTTAAATACTCCGGAATTCGAATCGAGAACAACTGCCAACATGAGTAAGAAGTAAATATCATCAGCGTATTGAAGCATCTTAAAACACCTAAGAAAAGCAAGGTTACCGGTCTAGATTCTATACCAGTCAGGTTCCCAGAGTCTGCTGACACAATAGCTCCGTACTTAGCAATCATATGGTACCTCCCTGTCACAGATAAATTCGTACCCAAAGACTGGAAAATAGCACTAGCCACACCAACACCTAAGTAAAGAAATAGGAGTAATCCACTGAATTACAGGCCCATATCATTAAACTCAATTTGTAGTAGGAGTTTGGAACATTGAGTGTTTGAACATTATGTGTTTGAACATTATGATTCTTCTCGAATAAAACGATTTATTGATAGAAAAGCCAACTCGGTTTCAGAAAATATTACTCTTGTCGAACACAACTAGCACTTCTTTCTCACAAAGTAATGAGTGCTATCGACAGGGGACGTCAAATTGATTCCATATGGTTATGTTTTCAGGAGGCTTCTGACACAGTTCCTCGCAAGTGACTCCTAATCATATTGCGTGCCTACGAAGTATCGTCTAAGTTGTGCGAATGGATTCGGGATTTTCTGTCAGAAATGTCACTGTACGTAGTAACTGACAGAAAGTCATCGAGTAAAACAGGAGGAATATCTGACATTGCACAAGGAAGTGTTGTAGACCCTCTGGTTTTCCTGATCTGTATAAACGATTTAGGAGACAATCTGATCAATTCTATTAGATTGTTTGCAGAGGATTCTGTCATTTATCGTCATGGACAGTCATCAAAACGAATTTGAAAAATGATTTAGGTGGCATATCTGTGTGGTGCAAAAAGTGGCAATTGGTCATAAATAATAAAATGTGTGAAGTCACCCATATGAGCACTAAAAATAATGCGCTAAATATCAATTACCAAGATAATTCATCCAAATCTAAAGACTGTAAACTCAATTAAATGCTTAGGGATTACAATTACGAATAACGTAAATTAGAACAATCACGTAGCTGAAGTGGGGAAAGCAAACCAAATAATGCGAGATATTGACAACATACTTAGAAAATGTAACAGATTTACTAAAGTGACTGCTTACACTACGCCTATCCACCCACATCTGGAGTATTGTTGTATGGTGTAGTATTTGCAATAGTTAGTATTGACGGAGGACTAAACAAAGGTTCGGAGACGGGCAGCTCCTGTTGTATTATCGCGAAGTAGGGGAGAGGGGCGATTGTCTACTCTCCAGTAAAGCTACCATGCTTTGTGATTATAGACTCATTGGAAAATAGTACCACGGCAAAGAACGTGGGGACCATTCGCATTTGTTGACGAGCCAACCCACAAAACACTATCGTTTTAATGGAAATCACACCATGAAGTTCTTGATGTAGTGCCCCATGGTGTGGATGACACTTACGACGATGCAGTGTTGTGACAATACTACTTAGGGACAAACCAGAACCGCTTGCCTGGTCTTATCCGTGGGTTGTGGTGCACTACATCTACTGCAGCTACACTCCTGGAAATTGAAATAAGAACACCGTGAATTCATTGTCCCAGGAAGGGGAAACTTTATTGACACATTCCTGGGGTCAGATACATCACATGATCACACTGACAGAACCACAGGCACATAGACACAGGCAACAGAGCATGCACAATGTCGGCACTAGTACAGTGTATATCCACCTTTCGCAGCAATGCAGGCTGCTATTCTCCCATGGAGACGATCGTAGAGATGCTGGATGTAGTCCTGTGGAACGGCTTGCCATGCCATTTCCACCTGGCGCCTCAGCTGGACCAGCGTTCGTGCTGGACGTGCAGACCGTGTGAGACGACGCTTCATCCAGTCCCAAACATGCTCAATGGGGGACAGATCCGGAGATCTTGCTGGCCAGGGTAGTTGACTTACACCTTCTAGAGCACGTTGGGTGGCACGGGATACATGCGGACGTGCATTGTCCTGTTGGAACAGCAAGTTCCCTTGCCGGTCTAGGAATGGTAGAACGATGGGTTCGATGACGGTTTGGATGTACCGTGCACTATTCAGTGTCCCCTCGACGATCACCAGTGGTGTACGGCCAGTGTAGGAGATCGCTCCCCACACCATGATGCCGGGTGTTGGCCCTGTGTGCCTCGGTCGTATGCAGTCCTGATTGTGGCGCTCACCTGCACGCCGCCAAACACGCATACGACCATCATTGGCACCAAGGCAGAAGCGACTCTCATCGCTGAAGACGACACGTCTCCATTCGTCCCTCCATTCACGCCTGTCGCGACACCACTGGAGGCGGGCTGCACGATGTTGGGGCGCGAGCGGAAGACGGCCTAACGGTGTGCGGGACCGTAGCCCAGCTTCATGGAGACGATTGCGAATGGTCCTCGCCGATACACCAGGAGCAACAGTGTCCCTAATTTGCTGGGAAGTGGCGGTGCGGTCCCCTACGGCACTGCGTAGGATCCTACGGTCTTGGCGTGCATCCGTGCGTCGCTGCGGTCCGGTCCCAGGTCGACGGGCACGTGCACCTTCCGCCGACCACTGGCGACAACATCGATGTACTGTGGAGACCTCACGCCCCACGTGTTGAGCAATTCGGCGGTACGTCCACCCGGCCTCCCGCATGCCCACTAGACGCTCTCGCTCGAAGTCCGTCAACTGCACATACGGTTCACGTCCACGCTGTCGCGGCATGCTACCAGTGTTAAAGACTGCGATGGAGCTCCGTATGCCACGGCAAACTGGCTGACACTGACGGCGGCGGTGCACAAATGCTGCGCAGCTAGCGCCATTCGACGGCCAACACCGCGGTTCCTGGTGTGTCCGCTGTGCCGTGCGTGTGATCATTGCTTGTACAGCCCTCTCGCAGTGTCCGGAGCAAGTATGGTGGGTCTGACATACCGGTGTCAATGTGTTCTTTTTTCCATTTCCAGGAGTGTATTTCATTAGCTTCTCCTGTAACACGTCTGCTTCGTTTCCCTTTGCCCGTGTCTATACTGCTATCAGACATAAAGTCGTTCACAACCTCGTAAAAGAACGAACGATAACGTTCTTTCTTTGGAAAACTCTCAGTATAACTGGCAACTACAGCTTTAACATTTTTCCTTTATTCTCCGTAAATAAGGATCGTTTCAATTTTTTCGTCTGTCGTCGCAACATTAATCATCGACTTGCATGTCTGTTCTCCAAGTATTTGGAGCCGCTGTCTGTTCTACGTCTGCTTGAGCTCCGGTAGCAGTGTATTGCCTATTATGATACGTCATGGCCACTGCAGCGTGTCGAGTAGTGCCCCGTTCGATGCGTGGAAGGAATACAACGATGCGAATGGGGTTCCAAATTAGAAGTTATGAAATGCTGGCCTGTCCTCCGCATTTTAGCATGGATGTGGAGTCCCACATGCCATTGGATATTCAAGGGCCATTGAGTATCATGTCGTGGATTACGATTCTGTTATTCCTATTGCTCCGATTACAGCGTCATCTGTCAAAAAAAAAAAAATTGCTACAGACAAAACGCATGTAGATTTTGCTGCAGAATCGGAATCTGCAATAAAAAACGGTGGTTTCCATTGAAGATTTAAAAGTTGTCCCCAGCCATCCATGCACGTGGCTGGGTGGCAGGTCGAGTGTGGTATCGCCGGAGACAAAAAGAATTGGAATTATAACTTTTTTCAATCCGATGTGTAGTTTTCGAGATATATCATGTCTTCAATTAAAATGAACAAGCTGTACAAATAGTTCTAAAATATATAGCGTTTTTCTCATCATAAAATTCTGTACTTAAAGAATTAAGAATTAATTCCAAATAGCTTTAATATATTAGACATAAAGAGATATTATAAATAAAGAAATTGATTAAAACACATCATGTTACCAAGAACACATATAACAAGAAATTGCCTCTCAATAGCCACAAAACTGAAACAATACAAAACAGCCACAAATAACATATGCTAGCGACACTCTATTTGAAATAACCACTCTGTAGTAGTAGACAGATTACTCGAAACAGAAAGAAGGATCGTCACAACAAGTATAAATAAAAAATACCAAAAAGACGGAGTTTTGAGAATAGCTTCAAATGAAACAGTTTATAAAGAAATAAAATCAGTGACAAATACAAAGAAAAAGAAACGGATCTCTTTCCTCGAACAATTGACGAGGACAACAGAAAATAGAAGTAGCAGGGGAATAATTGAAATGTTATGGAATAGTAAGAGCGGCATTAGATGGATCGCAGAGATCAAGGAGGACATGATGAGATTACAGATTACAATGGAGGATTTAAAATGATTTCGGATGAGGATAGAAGGGCGCGATCTGAAAGAACGAAGAGTATTAGGCCACCTAAAAACGGAAGAACCTAATTCATAATATTGATTAATGTGGTCCAATGTTGGCCATAAAATAAAAAGAAATATTAAACAGCATTTAAATGCGTAGAAAACCAAAAATTTACAAGTGCAGCACAGAACACAGATTCATGCCTAACCGCAATAAAAACTGTAGAAATGTCGGAAACTACTTATATCGGTCTATAGCGTGTATTCCGTTATGTGATTCTAAAGTAAGTCACCAAACTGAAGTACCGAATGAAAGAGACATCGTCTGTTCCTAGGTACACTATCCTCTAAGTGCATCACTCCACCTCTGCAGGACGTTTCTGTCTTTAGTTAATGCTCCGGTAGTGTCAGTTGTGATACACAGTATGGACAGGTTTACAGACGAAAAGCCGCAAAAGTTCTGTGATGTGGTTGCCGTCGCTGCGGAAACAGCTCAGTGTAACGTGGCTGTGCCGCTCTTCCGTTGCATTAACTGAAACCATACTCGAGGTGCACATCAGTCAACTTTTCATCGGTAAAGCTATCCATTCTGCTTTGTACCAAGCGCCATTTATACCAAAATACCGAGAAAACATCCCTCAATAACCTCAGACATTAGGTCGGTGGAGTTGAGTTCACCCTCTATGTCTGTCTCATCTGTCAAGTTCATCACGTACTTTGAGTACAGACGATGGAGTATCCTAAATATCTCATCTGCACCCAAAATAAGTACCTTGCGTTGTTGAGGCATACACTCTTAACAGTACTACGCAAGTACGGATGACACTTCTCCTGCACATATCTTTAAATACGACAACGTATTTACTCCGAAAGCCACCTTACCGTGTGTGGTAGAGGGTACTTCTGGCACCGTTATCTTATCCCCCTTCCCTATTTCACTGGTGAATGGCGTTTGAGAACAACGATTGTCGGTAAACCTCTATATTAGCTCCAATTTCTCTGATTTTCCTGTTGTAGTTACCACGAGGAACGAATATGGGAAGTAGTAGTACATTACGCGGCTCTTCTCGGAAAGTTCTCTCTTGGAATTTCAATTCTCAGAATTTCAGTTGTAAATCTTTCCGTCAAACATAACGACTTTCTTGTTTTGTTTGGCACTGGAGTTCGTTGAGCATCTCCGTAACGCTCTCACGCCGGCTTAACGATCCCGTGACGAAACGTGCCGTTCTTCATTGGATCTTGTCTCTCTCTCTCTCTTATTAATTCACCCTGGTAAGGGTACCACACTCATGAGCAGTACTCTAAAATCAGTTGAACAAGAGTTTTTATCCGTTATTTCTTTCGTCGTTGAATGAATTTTCTTAAGATCTGTGTTAGTTCTGTTGGTCGATTTTGGAAATACCGTGCTGGGAGGCAGCCCAACACCTAACACAATGATTCAGCGTGTAATCTACGTAATGAGGGATAATTACTACTTGCAGTACTGGAATTAAAGCATGAATTCTTGTTGAAACTAAATTTGGTGCCACGAACTTCCTCGCATCGTAAGAAAAATACAATGCAACGCACCAATACGGAAGTCACACAAACGGTATTTTTACAGCATACTCGGCGCTTAACAAACAGTCAATGGTTCTGATTAGTCCACATATATATACTTAATAGAAGTCACTACTAAGTTACGCCAACATTTTGCTGTTACCGATCATACAGTCCATCCATTAAATCTTGATGAGTAGAGTATATATAGGCTATACTTTAAGACGTTTTGCCGGTTGGAAGAAATTACTGCCTCTTCTTACAATTGCAGGAAAAAATTATGATTTTTTTATTGTCACAGATATCATTTGACGCAACAATGAAAATTACGCGTCCCTTTTTGTTGTTCTTGTTGTGGCCTTCAGTCCAGAGACTGGTTTGATGCAGCTCTCCATGCTACTCTATCCTGTGCAAGCTTCTTCATCTCCCAGTACCTACTGCAACCTACATCCTTCCGAATCTCCTTAGTGTATTGATCTCTTGGTCTCCCACTACGATTTTTACCCTCCACGCTGCCCTCCAACACTAAATTGGTGATCCCTTAATGCCTCAGAATATGTCCTACCAACCGATCCCTTCTTCTAGTCAAGCTGTGCCATAAATTTCTCTTCCTCCCAATTCTATTCAATACCTCCTCATTAGTTATGTGATCTACCAATTTAATATTCAGCATTCTTCTGTAGCACCACATTTCGAAATCTTCTATTCTCTTCTTGCCTAAACTATTTATCGTCCACGTTTCACTTCCGTACATGTTTACATACAAATACTTTCAGAAACGACCCCCTAACACTTAAATCTATACTCGATGTGAACAACCGTCTCTTCTTCAGAAACGCTTTCCTTGCCATTGCCAGTCTACATTTTATATCCTCTCTACTTCGACCAACATCAGTTATTTTGCTTCCCAAATAGCAAAACTCATTTATTACTTTAAGCGTCTCATTTCCTAATGTAATACCATCCACATCACCCGATTTAATTCGACTACATTCCATTAACCATACAGTAAATCTGCATGCCCTCGGGAAAAATTACGGCTGTAGTTTCCCTTTGCTTTCAGCAGTCCGCAGTACCAGCACAGCAAGGCCGTTTTGTATGAGATCTAAAATATAAAGTACTCTCAAGCGAGATTGAAACAAAAATTCCTAAAAAAATTGAATATTCTCCTGACATTTCTCTTTTATTACAGAGATTATTTTAAAATCCTATCTTTGCCGTCTTCTGCGGCGATGTACCAATTTCTTATTACTAATGAGAAAAAGTAAACATGCATACAAATTGATATTGCGAGAAAAAGTAAAAAGATATTACACAGACTCTTCCAATGAGTCTCAGCCTGGCATCTACCTTTAACTACAATTCGTGGTCATTCGACTTAAAGTCACTGAGTTGTTGCTTCTATGAATTTTACGACAGTTACCGCTTCCAATGATTTGTCACCAATGCTGTAACAGTATTCCATCGTCTCTGTATGTACAATGAATTAATTTTATTTTCGTTCATGGTCGACTGCCAGTGCCTTCCCCAGTCATCGATTCTTTGCAGGTCTTCCTGCAGTTCGCTACAGTCTTCTTGGGTTGCTTCTCATATACAGCTGCAAACAGGATAATGGATCTTCCGACGATATCCACTAGATCATTTAATGGTATTGTAAACAGTAACGACCTTACTACAGTTGCTTGGGGATGATCCTGTAATTACCTTTACACTTGTCGTTTTTCTTTCGAAAAGAGCGACACAAAGATGTAGTCCCTCTGGATGCCCGTCACTGCATCATTATTAATTAAGGCCAGGATTGCTGCCAGATCGCGTCTACAACATGGGCAGCAGGAGTACAACATCGACACAATTAGAAATTTATTCGCATTTGCGAATTCTTTTGACATCAGCTGTTTAATGTATGTAAATACTGCCTATTGATGAAACACTAAAATTTTTGCCAGTTCGGGACTCGAACCTGGATTGTACACACATCTCGAGCGGTCGCCTTAACGGTCTCGGCTATCCGTGCAAGCTGCCCAAGCTCACCGTACCCTCCATATATCACACTGCCTATGCTCTCTACTGCTCGCAACATTACTTGGATTCCAGCAATAGGGTTAATGAAACTTACGGTTTCAGGTTTAGTATTATTATCGTCGTTTTGTCCTTCCAGGCTTGTAATACTTATCTCTTGCAGTGTCTGTGCCTTCAAACACACATGCATGTCTGAAAGAACTGACACTGTAAAAAAATAAGTATCCAGAGGAGAGTCAACAGGCGTTTAATGAACAGGTTGGAGCAAGTACAAGGTACTCTATCATCAGAGTGGCGAGTACACAGCTGACGGAGGCTGATTTTCGCACCGATACTTCTCGCTACGTGCGACAGGTTCCTTCACAGTTCTCTTTTTTCCAATTAACTTCAGACAAAAACGTCCAGAATAAGGGACAAGTAACCGTTTGTACGTGACGTTTTGAGCCGAAAATAATTTATAATGCAATCATACCATATTTCAATAACATATTCAAGAATAGCTAGTACTTACATTGTGCACAGGAAAGATATTTTTGAGTCGATTCTTACGACAGTAATTACTTGCAGCGGTTTCGTAATCTGATTCAGAGTATGTGCATATAATCCATCTTATAGATCTGCAATGAGTTGGCGTGGCTCTGCCTGACAATCTAACACCCTTTTGTACAAACACGAAACGTAAATCCATCACGTTTGATAAATCCATCATGTTTGATAAACAACAAGTAGTGTCGGAATCTCTGCACCGCCACTTCCCTTAGAACCCGAAAGCATGCAAAGAATAGCAAAAGGTTCCGCTGATTGCAGTTCTGAAAAAAAAAAAAAGATTTTAATTGTGCCTTGCATCGATTAATACTCCACATGAGAGTTCACACTTGAAGTCAAATACAGAGAGCAAAATACATACAATCCGACATCAGTGGTCGTATCTTTAAACACTAATTCATCAGAGAAATGGAAACGTAAATAAATCGTAAAAGCTTCAGTTCCATTTCTAATTATTTCGATTCAAACTTTAATTTTTAGTACAAGAGACTCTGCAGTTGTTTGTAAGTACTCCCAGTGGCATACAGGGCCACTACATAAGAAAGAATTGAACAAAGATGAATTCCAGGTGTATTAGAAATTCCTGGAATCATTAACATAATGGGGAATTGATGTATTAAACGCGCCTAATAGTCGGGCTGTTTAAGACCCGACTGTAACGTTTGATGTGAAGTTTTTTTTTTTTTTTTTTTTTTTTTTTTTTAATATGATAAAAGGATTCTCAGGAATACTAAATTTGGTGGGTGGTAACTTGGCATCTTTGAACAATTTGTGACGTAATTTTATACAGCATTTTGAAATGCTCCAAAGAATACAGAAAAATAATTAGTTATTTACTTATTCTGAAAAAAGAAGCTTTGAAGATTTTATGTGTTTACAGTTTAACATTTACAATTACGTCCCATTTATGTCCACCAGAAGATTACAGTAGCGTTACATGTCTGATATGAAAAACTTAATGGACAAAGATAAAATATTATATGAAAGTGCTGCCTTCATTGCGTTTTGTCCAGTGTTACATTTTTGCATATTATGTTATGGTATGAGTCAAACTTTTCCTCAATTGTGTTACATGTCAAATTATCAACATCACCTTGCACTGACATCCATGTACTCCTTATTTTAGAAGAATTTTCATATTTTCTGGCAATGTATTTTCCACTTCTAGTACGTGAATTGTCGTATAACTTACATAATTCAAGTGGCCAGCTATCAAAAGGTATGGAAGCATATGTCTTAAGCAATGAATTTCAATAACTAGTCTCCTTCTTTTTACGATCTTATGAAGAAATGGATGATTATTACGAAATGAATAAGCATATCTTCACATAACCTACCGATAGGATTATATCTAATTTTCTCCAACGTTTTCTGAAGTTTATCCGTTTTTGAAAGATAAGTACGACAAAAGCACGAAGGAGAGCTGTGACTACCATACGTAAACCTCTTTTTGGCCATGCATTGCCTCTTGCCTCAGATACGTGTGTAAAAAATGTAACATCAATCATAGATCAATTCTGTATGATTTTCCTGGGGAACCTGAACCTGAACCTGCAAAAAAAAAAAAAAAAAAAAAAAAAAAAAAAAAAAAGTGTAATTTAATATTTTAAAGTTCCTAACACATTTTGTAACTCACTTCTTTTGATCCATTGCATACTACTAGAGTTATTTCAGTAACTTCAGTAAAATTGACCACATAATATATTATGTAAAAAGACAAAATATATGACATAATAAAAAATTGTGCCCTAGCAAAAAAGAAAAAAAAAATACACTTTATAACCCAATATGAAATGTTTCTCTGAATTGTAATCAACAATCTTGCTGGTCCTGCCAGCACTACAGTCTCCTTATCTAACAACAGATCTAAAGTTTATGACAATAACCACAGTTTCCCTTCTCCTCAAGTACTTGCTGTGGTTGATCAGTATTGCAAGACTCTGTTTTGGAGAGGGGCGGAAAGCACTCCTTCTCTCCTACTATGAGAATGGTTTCATGTTTTGGCCAATGACAACAGCTATATGTACGCAATTGCAAGTCTTCCTGCCAACTACGGAAATAGTTTTGGTGAACCAACTTGGCCCGCTTACAAATCTTAATTTAGATGCAGATTTAGAAAAAGCTTTTTGCCAGTGTTGACTCAGACGAACTGTTCGAAATTTTGGAGAAAGCAGGGATAAAAATCAATACAATTGTACAAAAACGATATTGCGGTTTTGAGAATCGAAAGTCATCAAATGGAAGCAGCAGTTGAGAAGAGGGTGAGACGTGCTTGTAACGCATATTTCAAAACGTACGTAAAGCATCAAAGGAAACCCAAGAGGAATTTGCAAATGGAATTATACTGCAAGGAGAAGAAATAAACGTTCGAAGGTATGCCTATTGCACTGTAATTCTGGCAGAGACGGAAAATGACATGCAAGAGCAACTGAAGGGAATTGAAACGAGTTTATCAAATATAAATCAATAAAAAGGAAAGAAGAGTAACGGAAGCTAGTTGAATTAAATTAGGTGAAGCAATAGATGAATTTTGCTATTTGGGCAGCAAAATAAATGGTGCTGGCAAAATTAAAGAAGATATAAAATAAAGACCTGCGGCAATAACAAAAAAATTTCTTAAGGAAGAAAAATACATCGATATCTAACGTAAATTTAAGTATTAGGAAATCTTTTACTATAGTTTTTGGAGAGTAGCCTTGTGCAGAACAGAAACATACAGGATTAACAAATCAGACATGACGATAATAGAAGCTTGTGAAATGTGGTTTTGCAGAAGAATGCTGAAGATTAAAATATACTGGATATGTGGTGTCACCGCCAGACAACACACTTGCTAGGTGGTAGCCTTTAAATCGGCCGCGGTCCGTTAGTATACGTCGGACCCGTGTGTCGCCACTATCAGTGATTGCAGACCGAGCGCCGCCACACGGGAGGTCTAGTCTAGAGAGACTCCCTAGCACTCGCCCCAGTTGTACAGCCGACTTTGCTAGCGATGGTTCACTGACAAAATACGCTCTCATTTGCCGAGGCGATAGTTAGCATAGCCTTCAGCTACGTCATTTGCTACGACCTAGCAAGGCGCCATTACCAGTTACTATTGATGCTGTAAAACATGTACCGTCAAGAGCGATGTTCACCATTTACGGATTAAAGTTAAGTATTGCAGCAGCTATATACGTTTTTTGTTAGTCTCATTTCCTTGACCTGTTCCAGACCTCACGCCAGCCTGCGTGAGCTAAAACGCGTGCCTTTCGGCTTCCTCTCATAGTGGGTTGGCTGTCTTGCCAACCCACAACAGGATAAATAACTAATCGAACGGAATCGGAGAAGAAAGATATTTATGATACAATTTGGTTGAAGACTGGATAGATTGATGGGACACATCCTGAGGCATCAAGGAATTAGCTGTTCAGTAATTGTGGATTTGTTTGTGGGGTAATCATCGCAGAGGGAGACCACGGCATACTAGAGCTCAAAGGTGTTTGCATGTAGCACATAAACTAGTCTTTCAGATATTGATAAAAATAGCTAATGATTTAATGAAATTCGGAATGAAATATGTAATGCCCAAAGGATGAGGGTCTAACGATATCTCTGTCAAAAACAGGAAAGACACGGCACACACTTTCATAAATTCGGACCGGAAAAGAAGAAAACACTAGTCAGGTGCAAGTAGGACTGGCGCTCTGAGGGTCCCGTAAAATTTAATTATGTACACAGACACTTCATCCACCTCTGTGACCAAGAACCTCCACGATTTTTGCCTGGCCAGCCGGCGTGGCTGAGCGGTTCGTCTGGAACCACGCGACCGCTACGGTCACAGGTTCGAATCCTGCCTCGTGCATGGATGTGTGTGATATCCTTAAGTTAGTTAGGTTTAAGTAGTTCTAAGTTCTCGGGGACTGATGACCTCAGAAGTTAAGTCCAATAGTGCTCAGAGCCATTTGAACCATTTTTGAATTTTGTCTGTTATCGACGTTGATACTTACGAGATGTCGGTCCTGGTATTTCGAAGGCTCCCTAGAATATTTTATGAGTGAAGTCGGATAACAAACGACAAAAGAAATATCTTTTTTCTGTGGCGTAATTAGAAACTAACAATCTTCGGATTTCTTCCTTTATTTCTACCGTGAATCCATGCTTCCTTAAAAAAATTTGTGATTCTAGTTCAACAGAAAGTACCCTAAAGGAATTGATGAGTGAGTTTGCGAGTATCAAAATACGTGACATAAATGGTCGTATCTTTCGACTGCATTGACTTAGAAGCTTACGTTTACTAGACCGCCAAGGGTCCTTAAACCTCAGCACGTGACAAATTTAAACTATATACAGCTATTCACTGCTGACGGAAAGGGGTCTTAACTGTCGGACGGACAGGCAGACATTCGGATAGCAAATCACAAAACTTTTACTCATATAATATAATTTTAAAAAAAGCAGTTTTCGAATTTTTTCCTTTAGTTTTACTATGAAACCTTGCTTCTTACCAAATTTCATGATTTAAGTCAATGGGAAGTACTCTATAGCTTTTGATGAATGAGTTTGCGTGTATGAAAATTCGTGAGATAAATGGCCGTATATTTTGATTACGGTGACTTAGAAGATTCAAAGTTTTACATCGCCAAGGGACCGTAGACCTCAGTACGTGATATAAATTTCAGGTTGATACGTGTACCCATTCCTGAGGAAAAGGGGTTTTAACTGTCGGACGGGCAGACAGATGGACAGACGGAAGGACAAAGAAGTGATCGATTAAGGGTTTCGTTTTCACCGATTGAAGCACGGAACGCTGAAACGGATCTGTGTTTATTGAAACAGTACGTAATGCAGGAATGAACAGTTTCGTGAAAGTGTCGGGTTGCGTGAGCATGTATTAGCCTTCCGCTTAAACTGCTTAAAGCGTCCAACTGTGCATAGGTGCAATTTCCCGTGTTGCGTACACATAAATTTAGATAGCAGAAAATGGTGAACTAGCTGAAAAATCGTGAAACAAAATCCTGAAATTCTGTCATCTGTATAGCGGTGGCTCTTCAGTGAGGCAGTGCTACCTCGTGTCTCGTGTCAGCGTCCGGCAACACGGGATCATATATGCCTTACTTTACACACAGATTAAAATCAACAGCCGAGACCGCAATAACATTTGTTTATTGACCGTTTTCGGCTTATATTACAGCCATCCTCAGAATTTTTGGGTCCCCTGCGGCTGGTGCCGTCGCCTCCTCGGCTTTTCACGTAATACCACGACCGTAGTACGTGTGTTGTTGAATTTAACCTAAGTATAGGAACAGATCGCTGCGCTCCACGGCAATGTTGCCTAACATTATTGCCTTACACAGTTTCTGTAAAACTGCCTACGATGCAAAGAACAGTAACAATCAATGCTTACCCAGCAACTGAATACTGGTTGTTGAAACTGACTAAGAATGGCACATTTAAACGTCATCGACCTACTACTGTGACAAATTTAAGTAAAATGCAGGCGACTAGGTTTCTAGTAAATAATGCCGCAACAACTAATTTTAATATTGACGTATTAACCTCCTCGTGGCAAAATCGAAACCCTTGTGTCGAGCACGTAATTCAAAACTCACCAGTAAGAAAGTAACCTTCCATGCCTTAAACAGTTAGCACTGCAGAATTTAAGACTGCACAGAATGAAATGAAGTTATAGATGTCGCAGTAACCAGCCTCCAATGACTTAATAATTCACAAACTTCCCAAACCTGCTAATCCTGCGGGTAAGCCCGCGGTAGAATACCAGCGCGAGGAGCAGTACTAATAAACAACATAAATTGCACTTCAGCCCAGATTATAAATTGGACTGATCTAATCAGACATCTTCCAGCCGGTTGAAAAACAAGGTTTTCCATGAAACAAGTGACTTCGTCAGAACAGTATACATCTTCAAAAAAATCTGGACCAAGACACGTCTCAACACTCAAAAGTACCGTACAAGCAAGCAGAGAATAATGGCTGAATTCCTTGAACAAGGCTCCCACATGGCTTACTAGCCGCCAGCGAATCCTTTTGGCTGATGGTCAACCATCTTAGCAGCGATCCAGAGGTGTAGTAAAGAGTTTGCAAAAGTATTTGAGTCGATATTTTGAAACTGGTTATTAAAAGATCTCGAAGATAGTAATTAAATAAATACTGCAAATTCCGAAAAAGAAGTGAAATGCATTAAGAGGAAATGAAAGAGTGAAATAACGAGGCAACTGTCACAGTTAATGGGTTCAAGTAGGTAGTACCAGCTATGCAAAAGTGAAGACAGTTGCACAGGATAGAATAGTGGGCAGAGTTGCCTTTGACCAGTCTTTGTACTAAAGATTGTAGCAAGAGACCACTGCAGTTCTAAGTTATTTATTTATTTATTGCTCATGTGGCCTGTACAGATTACGGCCCTCTCTCACATCTGACCAGGAACAACGCATACAAAAAATTACTAAACAATCACAATAAAAATAATTTGCATTAGTAATAAAAATAATAATTATCAATAACAAAAATAGCAATAATAATAATGATGATAAAATAATGGAGGAATTAAGAGTGATACTGATTAGTTATTACATAACAAAATCATTAATATTAATTTGCATTATTCATAAAAAGTAATGATTGGTGATAATAATAGTATCACTAATGACAACAGTAAAGTAACGGAGGCATTAAGAACGATGTTGATTAGTTTATCCCTTTCGAAGCCTGTTTAATACTGGCGGAAGCGAAGGGGATAGTGAAAAAGGAGAAGACTGAAATGAAAGTGACGATGGTTGCTAGCTAGGAAAGAAGAGAATTTCAATAAAGAGCTCCGTAACAAGGGGAGGGACAAGGGGTGGTGGAGGGAGGGTTTACGACAGTGAGCTGCAACAAGGGATAGCTAAGGTGGCACGCTAGCTGTCTTGTGAAGTTTGAAAGGTTCTTAATTTCCCTCATATTTCGAGGAAGATTGTTCCAAAATGGGGTTCCGAATACATAAAATGATTTGGAGAACATGACAGTGTTGTTGTGCAGAGAGGATTTTACATTATTGAGAACGAGTATTTCTACTGTGTTGTTCAGACAGTAGCGTAAGGGTCGAAGATAAATAAGAAGGAATGTAATGATTGAGAAAACGATACAGCAAACACAGGATATGATAATCTCTACGCTTATTGGCACGTAACAATGATAATTGTTCAGATGCAGGATCAATGTGGTCGAAGAAGTGTACATCACGCACATATCTCACGCAAAGATTCATCGCTAGATCCAGCCGACGTGAGCTGTCTTACGAAAATCCTTGGAGACTAGGATCAGCATAATCGAGGATGGAGAGTATTAGTGTCTCTACGAGTTTCTTTTTAAGCTCGAGAGGAAATACTTCTTTGTATTTCTGTAGTGAGTGAAGTGATGCTGACATCTTCTTAGAGACTGAAATATGTTCACTATATTGTAACTAATGGTCCAGAATCACCCCCAAATTCTTTGCAGAAGAAGAAGAAGAAGAGGTTATTTCTGTGGTGTTTAGAATTAAGGGTGGAAGAGATTCTCTTAACCGAGGAGTGATAAGTCTTTCGTGAACGACTAAGATTGCTCGCATTTCAGACAGGTTAAGTTTCAAGTCTATGTTCTGCGCCCGTTCTGATAAAGCGAGTAAGTCAGCACTAACGTTCTCGATGGCTGTGTGCAGATTTCTTGGGCTTGCACTTAGGTATAAGTGAAGGTCGTCAGCGTATAAATGATATTTGCAATGGGAGGTAATAGTCGACCCATCATTAACATATAATGAGGAAAGTAATGGGCCCAATGCTAACCCTTGTGGGAATCCTGGTACTACAGTCTTCCATAGTGACGATTTCGTTGCGATCATTATACACTGTACGGTACGAGTGGAACCACTGTTGTTGTTGTTGTTGTTGTGGTCTTCAGTCCTGAGACTGGTTTGATGCAGCTCTCCATGCTACTCTATCCTGTGCAAGCTTCTTCATCTCCTAGTACCTACTGCAACCTACATCCTTCTGAATCTGTTTAGTGTATTCATCTCTTGGTCTCCCTCTACGATTTTTACCCTCCACGCTACCCTCCAATACTAAATTGGTGATCCCTTGATGCCTCAGAACATGTCCTACCAACCGATCCCTTCTTCTGGTCAAGTTGTGCCACAATCTCCTCTTATCCCCAATCCTATTCAATACCTCCTCATTAGTTATATGATCTACCCATCTAATCTTCAGTATTCTTCTGTAGCACCACATTTCGAAAGCTTCTATTCTCTTCTTGTCCAAACTAGTTATCGTCAATGTTTCACTTCCATACATGGCTACGATCCATACAAATACTTTCAGAAACGACTTCCTGACACTTAAACCTATACTCGATGTTAACAA
The DNA here is from genome assembly GCF_023898315.1 of Schistocerca nitens. Classification (NCBI taxonomy): domain Eukaryota; kingdom Metazoa; phylum Arthropoda; class Insecta; order Orthoptera; family Acrididae; genus Schistocerca; species Schistocerca nitens. The sequence continues at coordinate 53,110,301 of NC_064621.1, forward strand.
ATTTCTCTTCTTCAGAAACGCTTTCCTTACCATTGCCAGTCTACATTTTATATCCTCTCTACTTCGACCATCATCAGTTATTTTGCTCCCCAGATAGCAAATCTCCTTTTCTACTTTGTCTCATTTACTAATCTAATTCCCTCAGCATCACCCGACTTAATTCGACTACATTCCATTATCCTCGTTTTGCTTTTGTTGATGTTCATCTTATACCCTCCTTTCATGACACTGTCCATTCCGTTCAACTGCTCTTCCAAGTCCTTTGCTGTCTCTGACGGAATTACAATGTCATCGGCGAACATCATAGTTTTTCTTCTCCATGGATTTTAATGCCTACTCCGAATTTTTCTTTTATTTCCTTCACTGTTTGCTCAACATACAGATTGAATAACATCGGGGAGAGGCTACAAACCTGTCTCACTCCCTTCCCAACCAATGCTTCCCTTTCATGCCCATCGACTCTTATAACTGCCATCTGGTTTCTGTATAAACTGTAAATAGCCTTTCGCTCCCTGTATTTTATCCCTGCCACCTTCAGAATTTGAAAGAGAGTATTCCAATCAACATTGTCAAAAGCTTTCTCTAAGTCTACAAATGCTAGAAACGTAGGTTTGCCTTTCCTTAATCGAGCTTCTAAGATAAGTCGTAGGGTCAGTATTGCCTCACGTGTTGCAATTGTACAGCACCTGAAAAAAAGTTTAGTTTTTTGAGTTTAGCAAGTAGTATATGAAACTCGACAGTGTGGAAAAGTTTGCTAAAATCCAAAACGAACGTAACAGTCGCCTCTTGCTTTTGTCCGTATCTTATTTCAGTTTGTCAGTCACGTTTACAAAAGCAGTCGCCAAGCTGCGATTTTCTCCGAAATTAGATTGCTGCTCATACAGAAGGCTGTTCGATGTTAAGCAGTCAGTAAGCTGATCGCTAACTGTGTTATAATGTCTTAGATAATGCTGGTAGGATGCAAAATGGCTTGTATTCATGAGAGTTTTTTTCAGTTTCCTCCCCGGGTGGAGGTTTTATGAGTCCCTTTTTCCGGGCTTTTAGTAAGATGCTGGAGGTCAGAGACTTAAAAATATTTGCTGTTGTGGCAATAATGGATAGACGAGGAAACTTATCATTTATATTGCAACATTTTCGTGTCCTGCAGCTTCCGAGTCTCTTTTTAGACACTCATGACCTTTCTTTTATGCATGCGATACTAATTATTTAAGTGCTAATAGCTTTAATTCCCTTACTTTTCTACGGAACTAGATTAATAGCTTTTACTTAAATGAGGCATCATAATTTACTTCATTGTGAGAGACTCCTGTACTACAGCCAAGTATATAGACAGGCACTATGGTTATTGGTCAACAGTAGTGATTCCCAACCTTCCTTAGACCATTAACCCTCAGTGCAATCAGACATTAACTAATGCACCCCTCTCTACCCCTGCCATCTGTTGTAACCCCCCCCCCCTCTCCCAATTTCAGGGGCTAACTAAACTGTAGCATGAAAAACTTTCGTTGAAACACTTTTATTTTTAAAATGATAAAAGATGAATCATAATTACTTTGTGTGTGTGTTTGTGCGTGGGGGAGTTGGTGTGTTAGAATGAATGACAAAGGAATTTGTGGTCCATCGAAAGTGCTACTCATCTCAGATATGAAAAGTAACTATTCACCGTGAGGGTAGACACTTACTACAAAACGTACATCCCTTGCATTATTTCTCTCTATTGCGGCACTTTCTTGAGCTGTACACTGCAACCCCATTTAAAATCAAACAAGTTCAGATGTGAGCACTATATTTATTGTTTGTAAATCACTCTATTGCTGCACTACTTACGTTTCAACTGGAAGAAACTGGAAGACTTCAGGCTGTTATTGGTTTGTGTATAACCACTCTAATAACAATAATAATATTACAGAGTACAGCATTATAACAGCCCTTATGTAGTTACGGCTATGTCGTACTGTCAATTAATTCATTTATGTGTTTCTAAGCGAGTAATGAGGCCGTTCATGGACTACTGCAGGTTGTACCTACAACATGGAGAAGAAATTGTTTGGGATATTTAGCATTAGTCATGTATATGCGCCACTTTTATCATCAGCGATATACGGAACAAAGCACAACATATGTGTTTAGCGGTTGAACTGAGTGAGGAACCGGTAACCTCCTCTGCTTTGATACTACTTATTGAGAAAAAGTAATTATTGATAACTTACATCATCAATATTAGAGTCTTACAAAATTGTTATAATAGTAACGATCTTTTGAAAATAATTTAGCTTCGTGACTGAAAAATAATTGAATCGTTTAGTTTTACCTCTCCAAAAATTTCATCTTACACCTCAGAGGGTAATTATTCCCAGGTTGGAAACCACTGGCCTACAGTATTAACAGGGCACGGAATGAAGTACTCTGGAACTGTAAACAAAATTAAGTTTTTGTTTCGTCTTTTATTGCGAGATTTCTTCACGGAAAATATCTGTTTTATTTGTGCTTAGGATCCTGAAGCATTTCCTACATTGTATTTCTAGTATCGCATTAGCAAAGCCTAATTATTACTTGGTCCAGCACATCCTAATGAAGACTGCCTGCTACGATAATTATCGGAAGATGAGCACATAAGATGTTTACGGTGTTTAATACGTTAGTAAGAAAGGCAACCGCTTGGGAATTGCTTTAATTTTTCTCATTGATACCTGACTCTTTACGTAATTAACAAACTGCCCACAAATGAAACCGACCGTCATAACAGGAAGGTAACATAGGAGAGTAGCCTTCGTGGTGCAAGGGACCGGTTTCAAATCGATTACGAGATCGCTTCGTTATAACAAACCACTGCGTGCCCTTCATAGAACAGGAACCTATTTCACCTCGATAACGAGATGGTTTTTTATATGTCTTGTCAGATTCACTAGTCAACTGTAACTCATTAAAAGGCGATAGTGCATCTGCACTGAAGGGGTCATTGACCAATCTCGTCTTAATTATGGACTGGCCAGCGATCTCTTGAGTGCAAATGCACACCACGTTCCAACTCTTGCGGGAATCGGCGAAACGCCGTGCGTAATGAGGATAATGGGCAGGGGCGAACCGTCAATAGTGGTCCATCGTGCAGCGTGGTGACGCAGGTGTCACATCAAGCGTAAGAAGGCAAAGTAATTATGTAATATAGGGATAGTCGATACTGTACTAAACTGCTACAAGAAGTACAAGTTTATATGACAGCTAGCTCCGCAGATGAATAACAAAGAAAAAAAATTGGAAATTTGTGGTAAGGTCTTAGGGGACCAAACTAACTAACGCTGTGGACAACACACACACCCATGCCCGAGGGAGGAATCGAATCCCGACGGGGGCTGCCGCACGGACCGCGACAAGGCGCCTGAGACAGCGCGGCTATCCCGCGCGGCAAGAAGAAAAAGAAAGCTCGTATGATGAAATAAAGGTTATTCAGATCGTTAACAGAGACGAAAATTTAATAGTGACCGCTGACTGGAATTGGAGTGCAGAAAAAGAAAGAAGAAAAAGTAGTAAAAGAACGTGAACTGGAGGAAAGGAATCAAAGTGGAAGCCACCACGTAGAATTTGGTATGGAGTATAATTTAATCATTGTTAAAATTTGGTCTAAGAATCGTAAAATAAGTTTTTTTACGTAGAAGACACCTGGGGACAGTCGAAGGTTTCAGACTTATTACTGCCTGTAGTGGTAAGCCAAAGGTTTCGAGCCCAGATTTTGAACTGTAGACATTTCCAAGAGCGGGTGTGGAGTCTGGCCATTATTTATTGGATGTGAACTACAGATTAAAGCTGAAGAAGTTGCAAAAATGTAGAAACTTAAGGCGATTGAACCTGTACAAATTAATAAGACCAGAGGTGCTGATCTTTCCAAAGAGAGCATTAGGTAACATTGGAAAGCGATGCAACAGAAGACGAATGCGTGGGTTTGAAAGATGAAGTACTGAAGGCAGCAGAAAATCACGTAGGTAAAGCGACGAGACCTAGAAAAAACACAGCAGATTGTGAATGTAATTGGCGAAAGGAGAAAATAGAGAAATGTAGCATATGAAGCTGGCAAAAGAGAATATTGATGTCTTAAACATGAGACAGAGAGTAAATCAAAATGGCTAAGAAGGAATGGCGTGAGGGCAAATGCAAGGCTGTAGAAACATTAGTCACCAGAGGAAAGGAGATGCCGCCTATAGGGACATTAAAGAAACTTTCGGAGAAAAGAGCAGCACTTGTACGAATAGCAAGCGCTCAGGTGACGAGCCGGTACTAAGCAAAGTAGCGAAAGCTGAAAGGTGGAAGGGAGTCAAAAAATTGTGGAATATTTTGAGAGGTGGTGTTACTCACGAAAAAAAGAAAAAATATGTACTAAACATGGGCTCTAAAATGCGTATGTAAAGATCCATGAGCACTTGTTCCTCTTTGATACAGTAAAACAGAACTCTTTTACTGCAAGCTCTTCACTTTCCATATTTTTGAAAGATCCAGTAGCGACCAAAGCAAGAAAAAGAATGCCGAGGAAACCTGGGCTCTAAAATGTACACCTCAAGATATATGAGAGTTGCCCAGAAAGTAATGCACCGCATTTTTTTTTCTTCAATAATGCTGTTTTGAACGTAATGAGAATTACACACACGGAAGAATTATGTTTTATCTACGGATCCTGTTTTTCTACGTAATCTCCATCCCATTCTATGGCCTTCCTCCAGCGCGAAATAAGGGCGATACCAATTCTTGCCCTGTGTGAATCACCTCCTCATCGTCCTCAAAATGTCTTCCACGTATGACCGAGCGAGGTGGCGCAGTGGTTAGCACACTGGACTCGCATTCGGGAGGACGACGGTTCAATCCCGGGACCGGCCATCCTGATTTAGGTTTTCAGTGATTTCCCTAAATCGCTTCAAGCAAATGCCGGGATGGTTCCTTAGAAAGGGCACGGCCGATTTCCTTCCCCATCCTCCCCTACTGTGACAGCCGTGGATGGTCTCTTCGACTGCTGCAAATCGTGGAGCTCCGCCGAACAGCTTTATGATGACCTCTCCCTCGTGCCCAGTGAGTAACTGTACTTCTGTCGACTGCAGATGCCGCATGGACTTTGCACGAGCTTTTGTTAGTATTCCCCACAATTTCTTTCCCTGCAGTCAGAAATTCAATGATGGCACGCTGCTTGTAAAGTACGTTACCTGCGGAGGACATTTTGAAACTGTTCTGCAGCTGCGCTGTCGGAAGTGACGGAAACTTGGCGCACTCACTCAGTACATAATACATACGTAAAGTTTCGCATTCGTAGCATTGTTTTAGGTTGAGAAAAAAAAATCGGTGCTTTACTTTATGGGCAACCCTCGTATGAACACTTGTCCAACAGAAGAGGTGTGTTTCATGCGAAGATAAACAAATCATACATCCATGTTTTTCTAGCGATACTTTCTCTAGGACGAAGTTGCCACTTCTGTAAGAAATTGTACGTATCTCGTATCTTTTACGTTTGTTCAGTGTATTGACCAATAAACACACATCAAACATTCACAATCCACTACTTCAGATGTTCAACGTGCCTCAGTTGGTGCGCATTCTCGGCGGCATATGTTCATGCATAATTCCTACATTAAAAAAGAAAAATGGCTCTGAGCACTATGGGACTCAACTGCTGAGGTCATAAGTCCCCTAGAATTTAGAACTACTTAAACCTAACTAACCTAAGGACAACACACACATCCATGCCCGAGGCAGGATTCGAACCTGCGACCGTAGTGGTCGCGCGGTTCCAGACTGTAGCGCCAGAACCCCTCGGCCACCAGCGGCCGGCCTACATTTTACTTTCCGATATTTGTAAACATAGCGTCATCGATAATGACAATTCCTTGAAGAAAGAACCTATAGTCCTAATGTCACAACACAGGCAAATGACAGAATTTCTCGAGTCGGCTGCAATCCCGCTGGTTAATTTGCTGGTGAAGTGAGACATACTACGGATGGCCGCCGTCTGTGCTCGAAGTACGAACAACGCCGGGCTTATTTCATAGGCACTCGCAGTTTCTCTGGAGCTGACATGTGGATTATAAGCAACAACTGCCAGAACATCTATTTTGTTAGCTCCGCACTTTGCAGGCTCGCGCCTTCAGCCGCGCTCTACGAGGGCCATCGAGGTATACTGCCCCTGCAACGAACTTGTGACGTCACACCAGTAGCCTCGTCCGCCACGCTCGGCTCCCCACAGTGCCCACGGGAAATAAACTTTTAATTGAGAAGATACCGACTACATGTCTCAATTTTGTCATTTGGTATCAAGAACTTGCATGCATTTAAACGTGTACTCAAGAAGAATTAACCTCGTCTGAAATACACTCCTGGAAATGGAAAAAAGAACACATTGACACCGGTGTGTCAGACCCACCATACTTGCTCCGGACACTGCGAGAGGGCTGTACAAGCAATGATCACACGCACGGCACAGCGGACACACCAGGAACCGCGGTGTTGGCCGTCGAATGGCGCTAGCTGCGCAGCATTTGTGCACCGCCGCCGTCAGTGTCAGCCAGTTTGCCGTGGCATACGGAGCTCCATCGCAGTCTTTAACACTGGTAGCATGCCGCGACAGCGTGGAGGTGAACCGTATGTGCAGTTGACGGACTTTGAGCGAGGGCGTATAGTTGGCATGCGGGAGGCCGGGTGGACGTACCGCCGAATTGCTCAACACGTGGGGCGTGAGGTCTCCACAGTACATCGATGTTGTCGCCAGTGGTCGGCGGAAGGTGCACGTGCCCGTCGACCTGGGACCGGACCGCAGCGACGCACGGATGCACGCTAAGACCGTAGGATCCTACGCAGTGCCGTAGGGGACCGCACCGCCACTTCCCAGCAAATTAGGGACACTGTTGCTCCTGGGGTATCGGCGAGGACCATTCGCAACCGTCTCCATGAAGCTGGGCTACGGTCCCGCACACCGTTAGGCCGTCTTCCGCTCACGCCCCAACATCGTGCAGCCCGCCTCCAGTGGTGTCGCGACAGGCGTTAATGGAGGGACGAATGGACACGTATCGTCTTCAGCGATGAGAGTCGCTTCTACCTTGGTGCCAATGATGGTCGTATGCGTGTTTGGCGCCGTGCAGGTGAGCGCCACAATCAGGACTGCATACGACCGAGGCACACAGGGCCAACACCCGGCATCATGGTGTGGGGAGCGATCTCCTACACTGGTCGTACACCACTGGTGATCGTCGAGGGGACACTGAATAGTGCACGGTACATCCAAACCGTCATCGAACCCATCGTTCTACCATTCCTAGACCGGCAAGGGAACTTGCTGTTCCAACAGGACAATGCACGCCCGCATGTATCCCGTGCCACCCAACGTGCTCTAGAAGGTGTAAGTCAACTACCCTGGCCAGCAAGATCTCCGGATCTGTCCCCCATTGAGCATGTTTGGGACTGGATGAAGCGTCGTCTCACGCGGTCTGCACGTCCAGCACGAACGCTGGTCCAACTGAGGCGCCAGGTGGAAATGGCATGGCAAGCCGTTCCACAGGACTACATCCAGCATCTCTACGATCGTCTCCATGGGAGAATAGCAGCCTGCATTGCTGCGAAAGGTGGATATACACTGTACTAGTGCCGACATTGTGCATGCTCTGTTGCCTGTGTCTATGTGCCTGTGGTTCTGTCAGTGTGATCATGTGATGTATCTGACCCCAGGAATGTGTCAATAAAGTTTCCCCTTCCTGGGACAATGAATTCACGGTGTTCTTATTTCAATTTCCAGGAGTGTAGTTACTCAACCCCCTGGCACTCATTAGACTGCAGTTTCACGTGCTGTGACGTGCGCGCCACGACCTGTCTTTCTCGTGATCATCACTGCTATTTGTCATTCAGGAGCCATTTTGTCACTTGAAACAGAAAATAAGTAGTGCGATATTTCGGTGACGACTCACGTAAATTAGAACCAATAGGAAGCTAAAGCTTAATGCCTGCGTAAAGCAAGACTCAATATCATATTTGTGGTGTTCGGTAGAATCCCCTGTCCGGTAGGTTTTATGTTATACGTTACACCCCGTGAATATCCAGAATGCTATTTCTAAGCACCAGCACGCTGGATGTCCCGAGAACAGATCGTTGTTGGTACGATATGCTGTTGTAAATATGATAGTCAAACAATTTTCGTATTCAGTTATTATCGCGTTATAATCCGCTTGTTGTGAGAGTAAGCCATTTTAAGGAAACGGCACATTCAAGATTCATAAAATAGGTATCGTCCTTTTTAGAATTTGTTATAATAAAATGAAAATTGAGAGCATTTCGGCTGCAACTTAAACTACAAAGTCGTCAACGCCGAATCTACAGGCTAGTGTAATAAGTAGAGGCACCACGTTGCGAAACAGGAGTTCGGTCGGAAGAAGGGTCGAGTCGTCCCGTATCTGATACATTTTTCACCTTCACGTATTCTAAAAGATGTATTATAATTTCTGTAATGATGTTCCATAAATATAAGTGCGTTCTCTGTTGGGAGTGAATTTGTTCAATTTTCTGAACTTTTATAAGCTGATATCCTTACTGCTGGGCACGTATTTTTCCTTTTCGTCTTATTACATTTAACAGATATTGAAGTTTTTATTTACGTATATCACAGACAGAACAACAAGACTGCGTATGGACAAGGGAGAAAATGTGTATTTCAGTAGAGCTGATGTAGGAATTTTCGCGATCAAATTGTACTGTTTGCGAACCAAATAAAACGACCAACCGCCACCGGAGTGCGCTGAGAGCGCAATATCACGTTGACCAGACAGTCCTGTGTGCCGAGGGCAGCGTGTCTCGTGACTTTAGGTATCCCATCTGGGTGGGCGTCAACGTCAGCCGCCTCGTCCCGTATGCCAACGGCTTTACCTCTGCAACACTGTACTACCCCTCATCCGGTGTGACGTATTTTTTTGGGTATGAAGTCGTGAACTTATGCATAAGACAGGAATCGGTTTGATGTTCAAAACAGGTAAACCCGGAGTTCTAAAACTCGCAATTACTCCGAAACCAGGAGTCAGATTTTTAAGAGAAAAACGTTGTCGAGTTTGTCTCTGTAATTCCACTTGAAGAAGGGAAATTGGTGCCGATATCTGTGCAGTTGACATTGCTATGTAAACAGGCTACGCATCGTATATTTATAATGTGTTCATTTTAACCGAAGGCATTGAAATATCCCGAAAATTACACATCGGATCAAAAAACGTTATAATTCGAATCTGTCTCGGAAGAGAACATCCAGTGACAACACAGTCTACCCGCCATCCCACCCTGTGCGTGATTGGCGGGGGCCAACTTTGAAATCCTGCATGGGAACCCTCTTTTTTAATACGGGTTACGATTCTACGGCAAAATCTACATACATTGTCTGAGACATTTTCTTCGTTTCGCCACAGTTGGCGTTTTAATCGGAGGAGTAGAAATGGATGCAGAATCATAACATGTTACACAGTGGCCCTTGAATATCCAATGGCACGTGGGATCCTACCTTCATACTGTGAGGGTGGGGGGGGGGGCTTCAAAGGGCTCTGAGCACTATGGGACTTAACATCTGAGGTCATCAGTCCCCTAGAACTTAGAACTACTTAAACCTAACTAACCTAAGGACATCACACACATCCATGCCCGAGGCAGGATTCGAACCTGCGACCGTAGCAGTCGCGCGGTTCCGGACTGTAGCGCCTAGAACCGCTCGGACACCGCGGCCGGCCTGTGAGGGTAGGCCAGGCCGGTATTTCATAACTTCTATTTGGAAATCCCATTTGCATCGTTGTATTCTTCCGACGTATCGAACAGAGGACTCCGTGGCTCGAGGCGAACGCTCCTCTACCTTTCCAATTAGGGTAAGTGTTGAAATGGGGCACCGCGAACTTCAAAACACATCAAATGACCGGGCACAGGACAGAAGCATATCTTGCGGGAATGTGAGGACAGTCATTTCTGATACGGTCGATGATGTCTTCACAGCCTGCTGGCACTTGTTGTACGCCTTATCTTTTAAATATCCCAGCAGAAAGAAAGCCGGCGACGTCAAAGCCGGCGACCTAGTGGGTCAATTAATAGGGCCACCTCTGGCGATCCACCTACCAATATAAGCACGATCTAATACCTCCAGCGCTACAATTGCGTAATGCGCTGGGTAACCGTCATGCTGAAATCACATACGTCGTCGAGTGTCCAGGGAACTTCCTGCAGTAGTACCAGCAGCTCCTGTTGCAAAAGCGTTCCCTATGTGCGTCCATTCGACGTGCCGCCCCTAAAATACGACTAATGAGTTTGTTTCCCATGATGGCTCACCATACGTTAACCAAGCAATGACGTTGATAGCTTGCCGTAAGCAGTGGGGATTTCTCCTACATTCTCCATAAATCAGGATCATTTCAATTTTTCCTTCTGTAGTTGCAAGATAAATCGTCCACTTGTTCGTCTGTTCTCTAAATGATAGGTAGGTGAGAAGGAAATAAACCTTGCGCAAGTACTGTAATGTTTAGAGGCGCTATCTATTCTACGTCTGCACGATAGGCGGTCTCTGGTCGCAGTGTACTGTCTGTCATTATTCGTTAACGACCACGGTGGCGTATCGAATAATCCCCTGTTCAATATGTCGGAGGAATACAACTTCGCGAATGGGGTTTCCAATTAGAAGTTGTAAAATACTGGCCTGTCCTACCATCGCAGCGCGGAGGTGGCGTTCCACGTGTCATTGAATATACAAGGGCCATTCAGTAGCCCGTTGTAAATTACAATGTGTACCCATTTCTTATCCTCCGATAACAGCGCCATCTGTGGTGAGATGAAGAAAATGCTTCAGACAGAAAGTATGTAGATTCTGCCGTAGAAACGAAATCTGCAATAAAAAGCTGGGGTATCCCAGCCACCCACTTACGGGGCGGGTTGGCGTATCGAGTGTGGTATCATCGAATATCCCCCTTCGAGAAAAAATAATTGGAGTAGTAACTTTTTTGATCCGATGTGTAGTTTTCAAGATATTTCAATGTCTTCAGTTACAATAAAAATGAACACCATATGTACATAACACCCCATGTATTTTATAAACGGTTACACATATCGATACGCAGTTTTCGGCAAATGTTAGAGCGTCGAGAGGCCCGTATTTTTTTTTGTTTAGTTGATGTTTTGTGCTGGCATCAACGGAGATACTGATTCAAATACGTTTCTTCTTAAACTGAACCGTAAACTTTTATAACTGCGTTCGATAGCTCTTGAGAACACGATTGCAGTGATATAGCGTCTATTAATGTTGACGTTGAAACCTGATGTAAAAAAGTTCGAGAAACTTCCTCGAATATAAGAGCACGGTAACTGGAATCGGCTTTAGCGTTGCGAAAAACCGGCAAACAGAAGTCTCGTCCTACGCTCTGTCAGAATGCCAACACATTTGCCTGTTTGCTCGTCTGCACTGCAGGCTACTCATTCCTGTTTCGACATTCGTTGTGTGCAGATATGCACACCAACGAGGAGAAGCTTGATACACTACTTTTATGTGGCGAACGTAGAAGAAATGCCGAAAGACAAGTACAGCAATATAGGGCTATCTATCCGGATCGCCAGTGTCCGCCGTGCCAGGCAATTTCACGAATTATTAAGAAACTGAAGCGGACAGGCTGCTTGAACCTCAAAAAGAGGACAAGAAAGAAGACTGCAGCTGACGGGGAACACGAAAAAGCTGCTCTGGCTACGACGCTAATGAATCCGCATAGTGTCGATTTGTATCCTGCATCGACAGAATTTCGGTCCCTATCATCTGCCACTACATCAGACGCCCGACGACCGTGATTTCGGACGTCGCACAGAATTTGTCGGTTTGCCCTTCAGCAACTGAGAAACGACCCTACGTTTTTCCAACGTGATCTCTTCACCGATGAAGCAACGTTTACTAACCACGCTAATTTAAATTTGGGTAACATGCACTACTGGGTAGCCGAAAATCCACATTGAGTTCGTTAGGTGCAAAATCAACGGCCGTGGAGCGTAAACGTATGGTGTGGCATCATAGGAAATTACACTGTGGGACCTTACTTCATCTCAGGCATTCTAAAGAGTCGTTCGTACGCACGCTATCTGACGAACATTCTGCCGACTGTTCTGGAAGACGTACCACTGGATATTTAACAGTGTATGTGACTACAACACGACGGTTTGCATATAGTCATTTTGTGGGTTGGAGATAGGGACTGAAGCTGTGGAGCTAGAAAATGGAGTGCCAAGAGGAGAAATCTGAATATTTCTACTGCTGGAGTTCCGTTGCGGAAGGAGGGTGGGGCGGGGGGGGGGGGGGGTGACAGCAGCGGAGGCAAGCAGGTGCATTTGTGCTGTACGGTTTTCTCATTTGAAGGAGGATCGTTTTGACGTTAGTGACTCTCCACGTTCAGAAAGACCTTCGGTATTTGATTAAGATTGTCCAAAAACGTTAATCCACACTTCTCGAGAACTGGCAAATGTGATGAACTGTGATCATTCCACCATCGTGCGCCATTTTTATATTTGTATTCAATGGCGAAGGTTCAAAAATAGGATGTCTGCGCATCACATAAGTAAAAGTCATAAAAATCAGCTTCTGGCCGTATGTGCAGCTCTGCTTGCTCGTCATCAATCGTCTCGTTAACAACACCGACAGTTCCCATGGTGTATCGTAATTGGTCACGAGAAATGCTGCCTTTACGCTAACAAAAGGAATGGTTGAGCCCAAACAATGCAGCAGCTCCCCGTGCAAAGACAGGCGGCCATCCACAAAAGATAATGTTATGCACCTGGTGGAAAAGCGGGGGTAAGAATTGCTTCCCTGAGGTGTAACCATCACTTCTGAAATTTACTGTCAAAAACTGAGACGTCTTGCAGACGCAGTTCAGACAGACTGCGTAAAGTGTTGCTACTCCACGATAGCGCCCGCCCGCATTCTGCTAGACTGACAAGAAACACTATACGGGAGTTTGGTTGGGAAGTGATTCCGCAACCATCTTTTTCACCTGATCTTGCGCTCTCGGATAATCACGTTTTACGCTCTCTGTCGAACAACATTCAAGGAACTTCCTTTCAGGACGAAAATGCACTCCGACCATGGCTCGATGTGTTCTTCGCCTCAAAGCTAAGTGATTTCTACAGTCGCGGAATCGAAAAATACCCCAGTGTTGGCAGACTGATGTAAATAGTGAAGGAGAATATATTATTGATGACAAAAGTCTGGTTATGTGCATCTGTTGTGTTTATTTAACTTAGCTGGGAAATAGCTACAAATTTATGCGCCAACCTAATAGTTATTGTCTACCATTTGCAACGACAATGAGGCCGCTTGCGGATAGGAGGCCAGCCCTAATTATAATGTCTGATTTTATTTTTTATACTTAATTAACGAAATAATTATTATATTTTTCGTTCCAAGCATTAGTAAGTTATCAAGAGACATCGATGATCGTGAAATAAACGTAAAAACTGAGATAAGCTTCAACTTATTTATGGAGAAATACGCTACTGGCCATCAAAATTGCTATACCAAGAAGAAATGCAGATGATAAACGGGTATTCATTAGACAAATATATTACACTAGAATTGACATGTGATTACACTTAAATGCAATTTGGGTGCATACATCCTGATAAATCAGAACCCAGAACAACCACCTCTGGCCGTAATAACGGCCTCGATACGCCTGGGCATTGAGTCAAACGGAGCTTGGATGGCGTGTACAGGTACAGCTTCCCATACAGCTTCAACACGATACAACAATCAAGAGTAGTGACTGGCGTATTGTGACGAGCCGGTTGCTCGCCACCATTGCCCAGACGTTTTCAATTGGTGAGAGATCTGGAGAACGTGCTGGCCAGGGCAGCAGTCGAACATTTTCTGTATCCAGAAAGGCCCGTACAGGACCTGCAACATGCGGTCGTGCATTATCCTGCTGAAATGTAGGGTTTCGCAGGGATGAAATAAAGGGTAGAGCCACGGGTCGTAACATATCTATAAATGTAACGTCCACTGTTCAAAATGCCATCAATGCGAACAAGAGGTGACCTAGACGTGTAACCAATGGCACCCCATACTATCACGCCGGCTGATATACCAGTATGGCGATGACGAATACGTGCTTGCGAGGTGTGTTCACCACGATGTCGCTAAACAGGGATGTGACCATCATGATGTTGTAAACAGAACCTGGATTCATCCGAAAAAATGACGTTTTGCCATTCGTGCACCCAGGTTCGTCGTCGAGTACACCATCACAGGCACTCCTGTCTGTGATGCAGTGACAAGGGTAACCGCAGCCATAGTCTCCGAGCTGATAGTCCATGCTGCTGCAAACGTCGTCGAACTGCTCGTGTAGATGGTTGTTGTCTTGCAAACGTCCCCATCTGTTGACTCAGGGATCGAGACGTGGCTGCACGATCCGTTACATCCATGCGGATAAGATGCCTGTCATCTCCACTGCTAGTGATACGAGGCTGTTGGGATCCAGCACGGCATTCCGTATTACCCTCCTGAACCCACCGATTCCATATTCTGCTAACAGTCATTGGATCTCGACCAACGCGAGCAGCAACGTCGCGATACAATAAACCGCAATCGCGATAGGCTACCTTTATCAAAGTCGGAAACGTGATGGTACGCATTTCTCCTCCTTATACGAGGCATCACAAAAACGTTTCACCAGGCAACGCCGGTCAGCTGCTGTTTGTGTATAAGAAATCGGTTGGAAACTTTCCTCATGTCAGCACTTTGTAGGTGTCGTCACCGGCGCCAACCTTGTGTGAATGCTCTGAAAAGGTAATCATTTGCATATCACAACTTCTTCTTCCTGTCGGTTACATTTCGCGTCTGTAGCACGTCATCTTCGTGGTGTAGCAATTTTAATGGTCAGTAGTGTACTTGTGTGTATAATCACAACTTACTCCACTGAATGCAACAGATTATAACACATATTTCATGTATAAGAAGCACACATTTCTGTTTTTGTACTTGTTACGATAGGTACTTCCCAGGACACGTAACAGTTTTGTATGGAGTCCAATGAGGGGCACATTCTTAAACTTCACCCGACTTTCTACTCCACCAATATTTTTGCGAATGTAAGTACATTTGGTTCCAAAGCTTATGTGCTGTAGATTCTTGTCGTGTTTTGCTCAGATGTAGGAACAATTGTGGAACTGATGTCTTGTGTGTTGGGAAGCAGTTTTATTTCTTCTGACGTTTAATTATCACGTCTCTGTGGTGGCTCACTTGGTATGTGAAATTACGTAGGTATTCCATTACATATAAGTCTCCTATGTTCAAAATTTCGTGATTTGTCTGGACGTGTACTGAACAAAACTTGGTGCTGTTTGGTACGTATTCGACGTCTTTCGGCAAAAGGTCATGCGTTCTGCTGTTTACAAGTCCTTTTTCCTTTTTAAAAGGAAACGACACAAAAAAATGGTCCAAATGGCTCTGAGCACTATGGGACTTAGCCGGCCGGTGTGGTCGAGCGGTTCTAGGTGCTTCAGTCTGGAACCGCGTGACCGCTACGGTCGCAGGTTCGAATCCTGCCTCGGGCATGGATATGTGTGATGTCCTTAGGTTAGTTAGGTTTAAGTAGTTCTAAGTTCTAGGGGACTGATGCCCACAGATGTTAAGTCCCATAGTGCTCCGAGCCATTTTTGAACTATGGGACTTAACAGCTGTGGTCATCAGTCCCCTAGAACTTAGAACTACTTAAACCTAACTAACCTAAGGACATCACACACATCCATGCCCGAGGCAGGATTCGAACCTGCGACCGTAGCAGTCGCGCGGCTCCGGACTGCGCGCCTAGAACCGCGAGACGACCGCGGCCGGCGAAACGACACTCTTCAGTAAATGTCGGTAGGTTACAAGAGAATCGTAAATAAACTGTCCTGTAATATACAGTTGCGTATGATCCAGTGTCCATGGGAAACTAATGAGAGACAAATGTGGTGTCTTTTTTTCTGTTATTGGCGATTTTTACGACGCTATTAACGATACTAGTCGTACTCATCGGACATCGTAAACAGAAGTGTAGCTTACTGTCGCTTGGAGCTCTGCTGTTACGACGCGCAACAAAAATAAGTAGAAGTATCGCGACTCTTATGTTACACTGTGCTTCTGTCCGCAACGAAATAACGATTTAAAAATTGCAGTCTAAACAGAATGATACAGAAATAAATTGAGTGCACGTCCAGGTCAGTTCATTTCGTAAAATAAACTTTCGGTCAGCAATCGAAAAACACAATTTTTTCTCCCAATAGAATTACAGGCCCTGCGCTTCGCAGTATTAAACTTCGAACAGCTGTTAAAAATTTCAATGACAAATGCCATAACGAGTAACTGAAAACATCAGTCCAGCATGAACATAACGCACCGAGTGATAATTTTGCAATCAAATGTTATTTGTTTATATTAGGAAAACATCGACTGGTGGGTTATGTGGTGCCTTTTGCCCCATGGCCGCCGTTCCGCGTCTGCACTGCATCCACATTAGTTTCCACCGCTACTCCATTCTCCAGAACGCGACGCTGCGGGGGGGGGTGGTACGATCTTTGGAGTATACATGCAACAAATGTTCACAAAATTAATAATAAAAGGATTTTTTCCTACTTGTAGTACTTCTTCCTTCTCCCATCACTCAGCAATCGTTTGAGATTAATTATTTCCTCTATGAACATTTATTTAAAACCTAAGGCGAGGAGAAAAACGTTCTTTAACTGGACCAGAGTAACTTTTCTTTTTGTGATGTCAGATAAGCAGTTTCAATTGTGGAATATTCATCACCACAGTCAGCATAATCTGCCACTTCACTCTCCAATCTGGATCGCAGCACTGGCGTATCAGACGCCCGCAGGCATCGAGGAAACCTCCACTGAATGTTTCCTTTAGTGCACTTTGTGTTCATAGTTTAAAACTTAAGGGCCTAGCAGATTTTCCTGTCTGTTTACATTACCGAAGTATTCACCAAGTAGTACTGCGGTGATGTTCGACCCGAAGTAGCTAGCTCGAGTCCAGATTGAGTGGTTATGGTATTAGAGTTCCTGAACATCGAACTGCATGGGAATGTTCTGATCTAAATAATAGACCTCTCCACGGCGTCTCATGGAGTGAACTGATGGGACACTGTTCTCGATAACCTGTCCATGGAATGATAGAAAGATCCCCTTGGTGATATTCAAGAGGAGAACTTCTCTCTTCCATTGATTTCACACCAATAACCACGCAAAAGTACATCGTTATACAGCAAAATACCTCGTCACCGTCATCACACACGTGTCACTTAATAGCAAGCACAATCGAGGCAACTGTACTCCTCCTGCTCGCGCAGAATATTGTCGCGGAATTCCAGTCTTGTTTTCATCGGTCATTGACGACTAAGGAGACTCACTGCCTTTTTTGTCATTTGACTGACCTGCCGAGGTGATTTGCACTCGAGGATCAGCTATCAAGTTCAGTGAAATACTACATTTACCGGTTGAGGCGCCGCTGTGGTCAACACAGTGGATTCGCATTCGGGAGGCGATTGTTCAGATCCCCGTCTGACTATCCGAGAACGGGTTTTTCGCGATTTTCCGTAATCGTTTAAAGCAAATTCCGGGAATTAAGCTTATCCATTACGGATATTTTAGAACCGTGACTATAATTGAATGTAAATAAGTTATAAGAACTTCAACCAGTCACTTTTTTGAATAGTAATGCTTTATTCCATGAACCGGTTTTCGAACCTTTTCAGGTTCATTTTCAGATGGTTTCGGGAGGACCCGGGAAGTTACATCATTACTGGTAGTAGCATAATGCTGGGTGCTGGTTCTATGGCAGAAAGATGGGTCACACTTGAATGTATCGCCATGACTATAGCTTATCTGTCGATATGGATGTAAATTTAGTTTTTAATTACTGCGACAGTATAGGCAGCTTTTTTCAGCTAGTGTCCATCTGTCTGCCTCCATTTCGATCTCCAGAACACTTTCACACAAACTATATTAATTTACACTTTGACAGTGACACTGTTACAGCATCCAGCATGCGCTTTACAACTGTTGCTTCTAACAAAGATCTTGACAGAAAGATATGGCATAGGCCAACTTTGTACAGAGATGTAATTTGTTGTTATTTACATGTATTAAAGTCGATATAAGGGTAAGTATTTTAATCAGAATGGCGATAACATGAGAGCACAAGATAAAATAAATAAACAAATCACTGCAAGAACAAATTTCAGGTGATCTGATATCTTATTTCTACTTGTATATTACAGGCAGTTTATAGGATTTTTTTTTTGGCAATTATCATGTCTGGCATGAAGATGAATACCAGGGAATCCATAATACAGAGTTATTGTATCTGCAGTGAGATGCAGCTGTCTGTATGACTAGCTGGATCAAACAGAAGCTGCCTTTACCAATATGCCAGATCACTCTAATGTAAGAATAAACATAAGTCAACAGTTAAAGATTTTACAAATTACATCTCTGTACAAAGTAGGCCTATGCCATATCTTTCTGTCAAGATCTATGTGACAAGCAACAGTTGTAAAGCGCATGCTGGATGCTGGAACAGTGTCACTGTCAAAGTATAAATTAATATAGTTTGTGTGAAAGTGTTCTGTACATCAAAATGGAGGCAGGCAGATGGACACTAACTGAAAAAAGCCGATTATACTGTCGAAATAAGTAAAAACTAAATTTACATCCATATCGACAGATAAGCTATAGTCATGGCGACACATTGAAGTGTGACCCATCTTTCTGCCATAGAACCAGCACCTAGCATTATGCTACTACCAGTAACGATGTAACTTCCCGGATCCTCCCGAAACCATCT
The DNA here is from genome assembly GCF_023898315.1 of Schistocerca nitens. NCBI lineage: Eukaryota > Metazoa > Arthropoda > Insecta > Orthoptera > Acrididae > Schistocerca > Schistocerca nitens. Next base: position 53,129,133 of record NC_064621.1, read on the forward strand.
GAAGATGAACCTGAAAAGGCTCGAAAACCGGTTCATGGAATAAAGCATTATCATTCAAAAAAGTGACTGGTTGCAGTTCCTATATCTTATTTACATTAAATTCCGGGAAGTTTCCCTCTAAAATGGCACAGATGATTTCCTCCCCATCCTTCCACAATCCGAGCTTGTGCTCCGTCTGTAATGGCCTCACAGTCCTCGGGGTGTTGAACTCTAATCTGCCTTCCGTCATCCTGCATTTATGTTGTGGTCTTCCGTCTGACGACGTCGTGTAAGCCGTCCTGCTTTGGTGCAGCTCGGCTTCGTGAATCCTTTCACGTACTCGCAGCGCTGTTCTGAATGCAGTTAAATGACAAGCGGACGCCGCACAGTGAACAGGGAGAAAAACCTGTCAGCACATGTGTCAGGGATCTAGTTTTCTCGCTATCGTTAACTCTATTCCTTCAGCAGCCGCTAAAGATCCGAGTCCTCCATCAAGTTTGACTTTGGATCGCTAATTGAAAGACATACATTTTTCTTGTTCTCTGCCGCTAATCAAGTAGACACTGCGGACTAACGAACAAGTTTCAATCAGACAGTGCCAGTCTTTTTGCACGCGTCTCGCCTACATCTGTACGTGGAGAGCAACATACGCTGTGACGTCGCTCTGCTTTCCCTGTGATGCGAGGTCGCCACTCTTCGCAAAGAATGTGGGCCGAATAAAATTAACATTTATGACTATGAATTGGAAAAACTTATTGTCTCAGATCGCAAGGTAACACAGTATTCCCATTGGCACTTTATATATTTATTAATTTTTTTGTTATTCGTGGTGCGCCATTTGACTCGTCATTATAGTTGCAAGTATGTAGCACTTTGGTCTATTGTAGTTGGCTGGACTATGATTGGAAGTGTAGTTCTTGTACACTACAGCACATTCCCCCATATGCTGTCATTTCGTGAGAGGATAACGTGGAGTGTGATCATCAAGAACAGTGATGGGTGATGTGGTTTCTGTGTAAGGAGGTCGTAAATGCTTTGGATATTCACTAGTCATTGGTGGCAGTACGTGGAGAATGTTTACGGCTAAGGAAAAGTGTTCTTGCAACGCGACAAATGCTCGTCCGCATACTGGTCGGCAAATCACGGCTGCCATCGCTGAAATGGCGTTCCAGGTACTGTCACACTCACCGTATTCTCCTGACATGTCCCTTTCTGATTACTTACTATTCGGGGGTATGAAGAAACCTCTTTTTTTTTTTTTCGTTGTTGATCGTTGTGTTTGGTCGTTGCGGACGTCACACGACATCCGTTAAAGTTCGTTTGTTGATCCTTCCACTCAGTTTTTTATTACAGAGTCCAACCAGCTCTCTGACCGAACACGCTGAGCTACCGTGCCGGCGTCTTTGTGGACATCATTGTGCAGACTTCCTGCAACTGCTCGCAGTTGCAGGAGCGACGGACTCTAAAAAATGTGGTACGAGGAAGGTCTACAGAAGTTAAAGGGGGCAAGACAGGACAAAACGATGGAGACGGCATTACCTGGAACATCATTTCAGCTTTGACAGCCATGGTTTTCCGACTCGTACGCTGAGGAGTGTTGTCGTTTTGCAAGAGTCCTTTTCGTGACGGTGCACACTCTCTGTTGTCGTTTTGCAAGAGTCCTTTTCGTGACGGTGCACACTCTCCACACACTATCACCAGTCACCTGTGTACACCCCCAGTGTTTTCACCCTTCTTCCACAGACACTACCTTGATGATCACACTCGATGTTGTCCGCTCACGAAATGACAGCATATGGGAAGATGTGCTGTACTGTACAGGAATTTCACATTCCCTGCCACCGACGGTTAGACCATAGTGCTACATATCTGCAACTGCAATGACGAGTCAAATGGCGCACCATGACTGATGGGAAAAATAAATAGCAAATCATAATGGAACGCCCCTCGTAGTAAAAGGAATCGTGGCAGTGTTCCAAAAATATTTCGATAATTTTCGGAGATCGCCTCAAAATTAGAATGTTTTCGCGAGGACAAATGCTTTGTCGACGATCTGTTAACTCCTGATGCCTCTCTTGAGTAGTGATTAAGTACTGACTCACAGCGTACTCACATGTGCGCAAATACGCTGTCAGATCAAAAGTACTTGAACATCTATGAGTTAACGTCAATATGAGGTGTGTCCACCCTTTGCCCTTATGATAGCTTGAACTCTGTTGGGGACACTTCCTAACAGATGTTTGAGGAAGAATGGCGGTCCAGTCAAGAGCCGAAGACATTGAAGAAAGTGACACTGGGGTATGGAGCGAAGTTGACATTGTAACTAATGTTATTATCCATAAACATTGCTCACAAGGGTATTGCTTCATGGTAGGGTGTACTGTCGTACTACGAACTTTTGCTCTACTGTAAGCATTCCACAAAGCTGTAAAATGTGTTCGTATCCTTCCGCATCTAGCGTTTTCATAAGGCAATAAGGAGACCACACCCTAATCACGAAAATGCTCCCATACCATAACATCACATCCTCCGTACTTCACTGTTGATGTTAGACATGATGCCAATTAACGTTCTCCGCGTATCTGGCGAAACCAGGACCTTCCATCAGACTGACGCAGAGTATAGCGTCGTTCGTCAAGCCAGATCACTCGTTTCCAGTCATTCCCTTTCCAGATGCGGTGCTATGTGGCTTACGAGGAGCTGCTCGAGCATTTTATCCCATTATTTTTAACTACTTATGCACAATGCTAGCTGAATTTCTCAAACTCACGAGGGATACCTTCATTCCTTGCGAATTTTTGCAGCCATCCTCTTCAACGTCCCTTCATTACGTGGAATCTGTCTGGTTTTGGTTTAGAGGAGGCTGTTCCTTCGACATTCCACGTTACAATCACATTGCCAACAATCGACTAGGGTAAATTTAGAAGGGATGGAATGTCTCTGATGAATTCGTTGCTCAGGTGACATCCAAAGCCAAGCGCACGTTCGAACTAACTGACCTCTCCTGACCGATTCAGTCTACCGTTGCTTTTTCTCTGCTGAAAACACAAAACTCCTCTCCCCTCCTTCTATACTGGCACTCGTGACACCTAGCGGCCAATTCTGCATTACATAGGGATGTCCAGATACATATGACCAGATAGTCTATTTCGACACAATCAGATGCAGTAGACTACGATTTTTAATTTGAGAATTTTAAATCTGCGAAATGGTTTTCACCCATGGAATAGGTTTTCACCTATGGAAAAAAAATATTTTTCTTTCCCCAAAGGGTAGTTCAATTTGGCAGTGCCAAGAACAGATTTGGACACTAATATCAGGTCGGTGCAACATAAAAACAGGGAAAGAAACACTAGAAGCTCTGTGAGCTCTGTTTACTGTAACAATATTAATTTTTAACTAACGATACTAATTTTGAAAACATAGAGTTGTATGTATTTCTGGCAGGATTTTAGTGATGTGAGATTCATCAGTAGTTCTTTCCTAAAAGCTTACGTAAAACACCTTTAACCGAATGTAGGAGTGGAATTATTGGTGCAGTAGGTCTGAGACAACCGGTATACTTCGAAATTTTTTGTAAGAATTGTACTGACGCCAGCGAGTTGCAAGGCGTGTGCTACGCAGTATGTAGGTCCCACTCCCTCAACGGACACGCTATCTTAAAGTCAATTGATATCAGTGTGCTGATTGATTAGTGATAAATTTGTAGCAGGTTCGAGTCCTCCCTCGGGCATGGGTGTGTGCGTTGTCCTTAGCGTAAGTTAGTTTAAGTCAGATTAAGTAGTGTGTAAGCCTAGGGACAGATGACCTAAGCAGTTTGGTCCTATAGGAACTTATCACAAGTTTCCAATTTATAGCAGGTTTATCCGACGTGGACGGAGTAATAGTTTGACAAGTTCTAGATGACGGGAAACAGTATTTAGCATAGGTACAGTTTAATTGAGTGTGTTACCCAACGATTATAATTATTTATTTTTCTTCCAGAGAACGTCTGAAGACCATATAAAGAGTGAAACTGGAAAACGTTTCTAAGCCACAGATCTGCCATTTGTGTGTATAATGTGAAAAGGAACGTATACTGCGCACTGCAACGCCGGAAAAATAATGACTGAAATTAGAAAAAAATGCTTTACTAAGAATGCTGCAAGTGCCGTATCGGAAAGCATACTGATTCTATTTGCCAATGACGAAGTTTTTACAAGTTGATTCTTGCAAAAAAGAAAACAGCAACAGTCACTGTTAATAGTGCAGTCTGTTTACATAAATAGCGCCGTTTCGAGCCGACACGATCGTACTGAAGTGGCTGTTTTCGTTTATATTATATTTGTTGCCGTTTATCTGAGTTGTTCGCTTTTTTTCAAACCAATTACTTGTAACGCCGGAAATGCATATCCTCCTATTTCCATCTATTGTACTGTAAGTTTTTTCCTTAATTTGTTACCTGAATATATGACATTTCTGTGCCTTTATATATTGTAATTGGTTTACTATTTGTATATATATATATATATATATATATATATATATATATATATATATATATATTTATGCATTTATGTCGATGTATAATTGGTTTGTTTCGTAAATATTATTTGTATTTCTACGCTGGGTCTTGCCTAGGGAAATCTGCTATCGAACGATTACATCGATAGGTCGTGTGAAGAATCAAAGTGTGTTGGATCTTTGGTGGGTGAACTCTGCCGCGTGGAGCGCGGGCAGGGCAGTTGGGGTCTGGCTGGAGTAGCGAGTGGAGCAGGTGTGTGGTGTGACGCTCCCGCGAGTTGCCGCGCTTTCGGGGTTTAGCAGCATGTAATTGCGCTCGACTTGCTATGTTAGTTTCTGGCACGGTGTCGCGGACGGGAAGCATTAGCCGGCGCACATCAAGAGCCCGTTTCGTTTGGTGACCGTGTCGAGAAGAAGGCGCGCCAACATCCAGCTTCTGCAACAGCGGCGGCCGACAATGAGTGACCGTCGCCACCTCCTCGATCGACGGCTTCAAACCTTCAATCAACTAACAAGGAAGACTAAAAGCACGTAAAGTTTCAGAACTGTATGGCAGACCTCAGCTTTTCAAATTGTTCCATTTGCCTCGCAAAATTACAGCAACTCAGCATGAACCTTTGTTGCTCATTGTCCCAATTGCATTACCAAGCAGGGTCCCTTCCTTTTCCGAAATGAAACCGAGTGTCGTTGAAATTCAGACGCCAGCATTAAAGTACTATCATTGCATTTCATTACTTTAGTTTCCAAGTGCAGTTAAAGCATAGCTGGCTACAATAGTTAGATTACACAAGCACAAATTAAGAGTGCGAGTTTTGTTAGCATATTTTAGCTTACCTGTGACTGCAGCTCAGCTTGGTACGTACTAAATTTTATTATTGTTAATTATTCAGAATCATTTAATTCAAGTTCAAAGTTAAATCTCTTGTTTCTAAATTGCGTAGAGTCAAGTTGCTTTTGAAATGATTGTTGAGGTAGTCCAAGGCTAACCGTATTCTGCTGGATTTCGATGTGCTTCAGAAAGAAAGCTCACTATTAACTTCAGTCACTAAATTAACTTTCGATTTTCCGGTTTTATTAATTCTTCTGCTAAATTAAGTCAGAGTGTAGCGAAATTTATTACTTCTGACAAACTTTCAGTTTTCACACTACACGTGTCAACCTTCAGTTGCCACGCTTCTAGTGCTAATTATATGTGTAATAACCTTTCTTTTTCAGTTACTATAGTAATTGTCCTTAGGACTGGCGACCGTGATTTCCCCCAAATCTCAAATATCTAATTACCGCTAGTTAATTGTTGACGTAACGGCCGCAAATTTACTTTCTTTATTAACTTTACCCCTTTTCAAAATTAATTTCCACCAGTTTCATTTGCATTTTTCCTTTCATTTAGATGTAACCCTTTCCTCCCTCTTTACCGACAGATTAACTTCGGTGACGATTGCTTTCCCAAATTTCCCATTAGGTACACGCGGTTTAATTTTTCACTGTCATTAAGGTCGATAAGTGAGGAGGAGGTTACATACTGCAAACAACAACAAATGTACTGTAAACGTGAACAGCGGTCTGTATGATGAACCCGTCGTTTCGAAAGCTGTAATGGGGCTATTTGTGTACATAAATGGTATTATTAACGGTGACTGGTTGTTGTTTTCTTCTTCGCAAGAATCAACTTGTATTTTGTACACAGCCATGGTTTCCAAAATGTCAGTTTTCGACAAAATATCAGAAAGAAAGATGTTGTTCTAAGTGCCATTAATAATGACGCACTATTTGTTCACAACCGATACAAAAGAGTTACGTGTTTGCCCCTGTTACTGTCCTTCAAAGTAGTCACCAGCGTTGTGTAGAAGCCGTTGCCAGCGATGTGGAAGGCGTAGTATACCGTTAGTAGAGCCTGTTCTGTTGATGGTGCGATTGAAGCGGTCTGCTGCCTGTCGAATCTCTGCAACAGTTCTGAAGCAAATGCCACGAAGTGGTTCCTTCATATTCGGAATCAAGTCAAAGTCACAAGGACTTAAGTCCGGGGAGTATGGTGGATAGTACAGTACTTCTCAGTCAGATCGACCGAACAGAGCAGCCACAGCTTGGGCTGTACGCGCCCGCGCATTGTCGTGCAAAATTATGGGTAGGTTGCGCAGAAAGCGGCGCCGCTTCTTTCGCAAAGCTGGTCGCAGGTGATGCTCCAGAAACGAACAGAAATACTGTGCACTGACGGTCTGCCGTGGAGGAAGGTAATGCGTTAGGATAACACCATCACAGTCGTACACGAGAATCACCATAACCGCTCCATTCGCACCATCAACAGAACAGGCTCTGCTAACGGAATACTACGCCTTCCACACGCTGGCAACGGGTTCTACACAACGCTGGTGACTACTTTGAAAGACAGCAGCAGGTGCAAACACGTAACCCTTTTGTATCGGTTGTGAGTAAATAACTGCCACCATTTAATTTCCAACCCTCATATTATGTCATTCACGCCTGCAACTGAAAAGCCGGACGGCTCTATATTCTAAAAGTGTTTCTGATAGTTTTGTACATTTAACATTTCGTTACAGGATCATTTAGTAATCGCGAAAGGGTTACGGAGAGGATAGATAAACTCCATTGGAGGATTCTGCAGGAGAGACGCTCAGTAGCTCGGTACGGGCTTTTGTTGAAGTTTCGAGAACATACCTTCACGGAGGAGTCAAGCAGTATATTTCTCCCTCCTACGTATATCTCGCGAAGAGACCATGAGGATAAAATCAGAGAGATTAGAGCCCACACAGAGGCATGCTGACAATCTTTCTTTCCGCGAACAATACGAGACTGGAACAGAAGGGAGAACCGATAGATGTACTCAAAGTACCCTCCGCCACACACCGTCAGGTGGCTTGCGGAGTATGGATGTAGTAGATGCAGATGTAACTGACGATACTTTTTCTAGCACAGCCACCTAACGTCAAAAACGAGTAATATGTCAATATAGAAATTATTCGGCTGTAACCGATCACTACCTGTTTGACAACAAATTAACAGGTATAAATGTCACAAAACTATACCCTCTCAGCTAAGAATATTGTAGGCAGTATGTGTGTTAAACAAACTGGCAGATCGATGAATGACCTTTAACGTTGTTAAAATGTTATTTATTTTTGAGCGCGATCAGTCTCGGATTTTATGTTGACTTCATTTTCAGACCCTTTAGAAAATGCCTTCTATATGAAAGCCAACGCTGGTCGTGATCTAAAATAAATAATGTATTAGCATAGAGACACCAATAATTAGTGTATTTCCTGGTAAATACACACTGAGAGAAATTCTATTGTATTTCTTGCACTCTTTCGGCGTCCGCAAAATGAGTATGAGTAGCTGCCCCCTTCCTCCCTCCCTCCCATCCCCCGCCCTTGAATATAGGTTGAATTATGGGTGCGCTCTTGCAGCCTTATGTGCTTAGAACGTTTAAGAAGGAAAGCCAGAAACTGCTAATCGCAAAGGACGTAATACCTAGATGAAAAATGACACTGCTCTTCCAATGCTGACAGCCATTAACATTCGTGTTACATTTTAGACGCAGACAGTAATTGCTGCCAAGTATTTCGAGAGAACAGGCAATACGTGTGCGTTTAGTCCCGACCAGCATTTCAAGGTTCGACGGCAGCTCCTCAGGGCAGCGACTGCCGCTCTCGTGGGGGCAGTCGGCGTAACTCTCGAAACCCGTCGAGTGGCGTTTATTCTGGGAATGCCAAGGGTATTAAGAAGCTCATTATAAATCCACCCGGCGACGGAGCGATTCTGCTGCTGCTGGCGGCCCAAGTGACAGATTTAGTTAACAGCTCTTGCTCGGAAGCCACGCGCCCTGAATTCCGGTCCAGGAGAGCGGCCGGGGCAACAGCCCCACGAGCAGGCGGCGGGTCAGCTTCTTAGGCAGCCGGCCGCGGCACGCGGCGGCTGGCTGCAGAATGCTCCGGCGACTCCGACAGCGTGGCCGCGCTGCTCGCCTCCGTTTTTCCAGTCGTCTGATGGGCCATCAGGCAGTGACCGGACCGGATCTGGCGTCAGGGATTCCTGCCGGCCATTACAAAGGGCCGGCTGCCACTCGCTCGACATTCCGGGCACACGCCGTTTGTCATACGGGCGGTCAGCGCCGCTTCTTTTTGACGTGGCACCTCATTGGGCTGTAAAACGACCGCTAAATCTTCTCCTGTTATCTTTCTTGGTTTACAGATTCGAAATACAGGGTGTCCCACTCAAACCTCTCTAATTCCATGGACCCAGGAGAGAAAAAACACAGTAGATACGACAATGAAAAATGCAGCACGTTGTAGAGCATCTCAAAGATTTTATATTCCCGACTCAGGAGTGCCCGCCTTGCCGCAGTGGTTACACCGGTTCCCGTGAGATCACCGAAGTTGAGCGGTGTCGGGCGTGGTCGGCACTTGGATGGGTGACCATCCGGGCCGCCATGCGCTGTTGCCATTTTTCGGGCACTCAGCCTCGTGATGCCAATTGAGGAGCTACTCGACCGAATAGTAGCGGCTTCGGTCCAGAATACCATCATAGCGACCGGGAGAGCGGTGTGGTGACCTCGTGCCCCTCCTATCCGCATCCTCCACTGAGGATGACACGGCGGTCGGATGGTCTCGGTAGGCCACTCGTGGCCTGAAGACACAGTGAGTCAGAGGCGCCCAGTGTCGTCGCCAGAGTGCAGTATGGTGGCATGAAGTGAAAATGGCGACTCCACAGCAGCACGCGCAAGCAGTAGTGAGGTTTGCAGAAGCAAAATCGCCGATTACTGTGCAAAGGAATTATCGTCGTGTGTATGAATGGCATCCACCTGATGTGAAAACAATTAAGGAATGGTATAGGAAGTTTCTGGCAACAGGAAGTGTTCTGAAACATTGTGGCAGTGAAAGTTACGGAGTTTCAGAAGAGAGAGTAGAGGACATCAGACAAACGTTTCTCAGAAGCCCAGGTAAGTCAATTCGTCAAGCATCTAGGTAACGTTATGTACCTCGGTCAACAATGCATCGTGTAGTTCACTCACAAAGCGCAAATTCTGCAACATCTGACGCCCAACGACAAACCACGCCGACAACAAATTGCTGCAGATATGCTGCAGCGTATTGATATGGATGCCAGCTTCCTGGAAAGATGTTTATTCTCAGATGAGGCAAACGTTCATCTATCAGGAAGGCTTAATAGGCGTAACGTTCGGATTTGGGATTCGCAAAATCCGCACGTTGTCATCGAACATGTTCATGATAGGCCTAAACCAAATCTATGGTGTGGGCTAATGCACAACAGGATTGTTGGACCGTTCTTTTTTGTGGAACAAACAGTGAATGGGTCAATGTATCCGGACGTGTTGGAGCAGTTTGTGTAACCTGCGATGCAAGACTTGCAACCCATCATTTTTCCACAAGATGGAGCTTCGCTGCATTGTCAAAGGCTGTTGACAAGTTCCTGGATAGGAAATTTCCCAGTCGTTGGATCGGTAGCGGAGGACCCATTTCCTGGCCACAACGTTCACGTAACATTACGCCGCTTGATTTCTTCATGTGGGGATTCGTGAAGGGCCGCGTGTGTGCGACCAAAATGGACGCTATTCCTAAGTTGCGACATCCTATCACTAATGCGATTGCAACAATGAAATGCAACCAGAATGAGATTTTCACTCTGCAGCGGAGTGTGCGCTGATATGAAACTTCCTGGCAGATTAAAACTGTGTGCCCGACCGAGACTCGAACTCGGGACCTTTGCCTTTCGCGGGCAAGTGCTCTACCAACTGAGCTACCGAAGCACGACTCACGCCCGGCCCTCACAGCTTTACTTCTGCCAGTATCTCGTCTCCTACCTTCCAAACTTTACAGAAGCTCTCCTGCGAACCTGGTTCTGTAAAGTTTGGAAGGTAGGAGACGAGATACTGGCAGTAGTAAAGCTGTGAGGGCCGGGCGTGAGTCGTGCTTCGGTAGCTCAGTTGGTAGAGCACTTGCCCGCGAAAGGCAAAGGTCCCGAGTTGGAGTCTCGGTCGGGCACACAGTTTTAATCTGCCAGGAAGTTTCAATGAAATGCAACATGAAATGTTACAAAGAACTTGGCAAGAAATTGAATATATACTCGATATTCTTCGTGCTGCAAATGGTTCACATAAATTCTTTGAGATGCTCTACAACGTGGTGCATTTTTCATTGTCGTATCTACTGTGATTTTTTTCTGGGTCTTTGAAATCAGGGAGGTTTGAGTGGGACACCCTGTATATCTCGCTCATCAGTAACAAAATATTTCCCAGGTTCACATATTCAGGAAGTAAAATATTTATAAGACATTAAGACAAACATGTTGAAGCTAAAAGTAACCTGGCTGCTGCGCAGAGACACCTTCTTTTCCTGGGCGCCAGGCGAGTGCAGCCCGTTACTCTGGGGGGTAGCGACCTCAGTTAGCTGTTCCGGTAACCTGAGCACTTCCAGGTTCCTCCTTGGTATCTCTTCAGTACATAGCATAGCAATGCTGTCATCACACAACATAGGAAAAGTTCTTCATAATGTGGCACGTGTATACACTGTCCAACAGAATTAGAGGATTACTTTTTCGCAACCCAGAATTGCCACACAGAAGTTTGAAATTTGGCACAAAAGTGCGTACAACGTTCATCTGCAAGAGTGAGAAAGCGTAACCACCTGGGGCGTCAGTCTCTGGCTCTACGATGCTTTGGACAGGAAGGAGTTGAAACGTGCTGAAAAAAGTCCACAGCTCAGACGTTCATGTGAAAGCTGGGTTGGCATCAGATTTCATACAGTTGCGCCCAACGCCATCGTGGACGTATCGCACGATGGGAAGGTCGTCACACCCCTTCTTTAGACGCCGTTGCGATGGCAGTCAGAACGCCGACAGCCGGTGATGATATCAGGCGCTTTTCTTATGGGTGGGCTGGGGAAAAGATTTCAGACACACGACCGCTCAGAGTCGAGACAAAAAAGTGGAAGAGGGGGACATAAGAGGCGTTAATGATACCACCCAGTCCCTTGGGATTTGATTCCCGCACGTTTCGCAGTTCTCAGTGTGACGACCAACGGGATGAAGTTCTTGACAGCCCATGACGCTGCTGACATTCCCGGACGTTTCATCCCCTGTCTAAGGGTACTGTGGCGCTGCGTCCCCACTGAACGCGATGCCACCGCTGTGGAGTGCGCCGCGACTGCAGTCTTCACTGTTGTGTAGTCATTATGATGATGATGATGATGATGATGTTTGGCTTGTGGGGCGCTCAACTGCGACATCATCAGCGCCCGTACAAAGTCCCAATTTTTACACAGTCCAATTTGTTTACACAGTCCACTCTAGCTACTATCACGAATGACGATGATGAAGAAATGGTGAGGACAACACAAACACCCAGTCCCCAGGCAGGAAAATCCCCAATCCGGCCGGGAATAGAACCCGGGACCCCGTGATCTAGGGGCAGCAACGCTAGCCACTAGGCCACGAGCTGCAGACGTGTAGTGGTTATAAAAATTGAGGAGTGGAATTATAATTCAAGGTGAAAGGACATCAGTGATACGGTTCGCTGATGACATTGCTATCCTGAGTAAAAGTGACGAAGACTTACACGATTTGCTGAATGGAATGAAGAATCTGATGAGTGCACAATATGGACCGAGAGTAAATTGAAGAAAGACGAATGTAGTGAGGAGTAGCAGAAATGAGAAAGCGAGAAACTTAACATCAGGATTGAGGGTCACGAAGTAGACGAAGTTGAGGAATTCTGCTACCTAGGCAGCAAAATAAGCAATGGCGGATGGAGCAAGGAGGACATCAAAAGCAGACTGGCACTGACTAAAAGGGCCAGGAGAAGTCTACTGGTATCAGAGATAGGCCTTAATCTGAGGAAGAAATTTCTGAGAATGTACGTTTGGTGCAGAGCATTGTAACGTAATGAAACATGGGCTGTGGGAAAACCGGGCCATAAGAGAATCGATGCATTTGAGATGTGATGCTACACACGACTGTTGAAAATTAGGTGGACTGATAAGGTAAGGAATGATGAGGTTCTGCGCAGAATCGGAGAGGAAAGGAATATGTGGAAAATATTGTCAATGAGAAGGGACAAGATGACAGGACATAAGATATCGAGGAATGACTTCCAAACTGCAGACGGGAGCCGTAGAGAGCAAAAGCTGTAGAGGAATACATCCAGGAAAAAAAAATAAATAAACTGGTTAGATTCACTAGGGACCGTCAAAACTAATCGACCAAGTTTGAATGTAATAGGAAGTAGCCAAGGGTGCTTATGCTTTTTCAGCCTTCCAGTTTCGCGTCCTCCTGTGACGTGATAACGGAGGGGTGCGATATTGACACATGCATGAATACAACGGTTCCATCTAACACCCATTAGTTCGCCAATATTCTCTGTGGCACCCACCCACATTTCTTGAGAACTTCAAAAATGTGCGTTTATAGAGAAAACTTGCGGAGTAGCAGGCTGGCAATCAGCCGACACACCTCCGATGCCAGTTGCCTCACTACAGGCGTCTAGGACTACTTCGCAGGTTTTCACTGTAAAGACATATCTTTAAAATTCACAATAAATGTGGGAAAGTACCATCGAGGGTGCTACCGAACTGGCGATGTTACAGGGACCCTTCGCCATTGGACTGACAAGTATGTCAATTTCGCATCTCCCTGTGATCACGGCACCGGAGGGCGTGAAACAGGAGGGTGGAGAAAGCATAGGCACCCTTGGCAGCAACGAATTACGTTCAAATTTCTTCCAGTGGTTCTGAACGGTCCCTGGTGCTTCCAACTTGTACACGAGAGCAAAAATAGCACTCGCGCTGCGCTCCTAACGGGTGCGATCACTTTCAGTGGGCCGGCCGGGGTGGCCGAGCGGTTCTAGGCGCTACAGTCTGGCACCACGCGACCGCTACGGTCGCAGGTTCGAATCCTGCCTCGGGAATGGATGTGTGTGATGTCCTTAGGTTAGTTAGGTTTAAGTAATTCTAAGTTCTAGGGGACTCATGACCTTAGAAGTTAAGTCTCATAGTGCTCAGAGCCATTTGAACCATTTGAATCTCCTGAGACAAGGGTTGAAACGTCCAGAGGCGTTTGCAGCGTCGAAGGTTGGCAAGAACTCGACCTGCTGGTTATCGCATTGACAACTATTGTTTTCGACTGCGAAATGTGTGGGAATGAACGCTTCAGGGAAAGGGGCGGTTTCATTGGTACCTTGTACGCCACCCTCTTAGACCTTTCGCTGTCGATTCTGAGCGGCGATGTGTGTGAAATGTTCTGCTTCGCCAGCCACATGAAAAGAGTGTTATTTCAGTGCTGCGTGCCGCATTTATGACGTCCATCGCAGTGGCATCAGAAGAAGCGGTGGAATGTGGGTAAGAGGGGGTGTGACGACCATCCCACCGTGTGACATTGCCACAGCGGCGTTGGTCAGAATTGTGGTGCAATTTGGTGTCAAAGTGACACCATTAACCCACTTTACACGTCACTTGAACTTCTGAGCTCCGGCCATTGTTTAGCATGCGTCGATACGTTACTATCTGAAGCTTGGTCGAAGCCATAAGTGACGTCGCAGGGCTCCAAACTTTTGCACCATTACAGAAGAGGGTTGTAGGCACCTTTTAGCCAAATTTCTAACTTCTGCGAGGCAATGAAAGACAATTACTGGGTTTCAAATCTGTGATACCATAATTTTGTTGCACAGTGTAGTTTGCAGTACCAACGAATTTTTGTCGGAAGAAGCAAACCTGGTAGCAAAAATGTCACACAAACTGTGATCGAGACTGTTTCAAAAAAATGGTTCAAATGGCTCGGAGCACTATGGGACTCAACTGCTGTGGTCATAAGTCCCCTAGAACTTAGAACTACTTAAACCTAACTAACCTAAGGACAACACACAACACCCAGCCATCACGAGGCAGAGAAAATCCCTGACCCCGCCGGGAATCGAACCCGGGAACCCGGGCGTAGGAAACGAGAACGCTACCGCACGACCACGAGATGCGGGCTAGAGACTGTTTCAGAAACTGGTGTACCACAATAAAGAGAATAAATTAGGAGGGGGAAAGCGTTTCCCAAGATTTCGCTTCTTCGGAGAGACATGGAAGAAAGAGGTTTATTTTTTGGTAACGTTACCAAAAAAGTTGTCATGGACTGTCACATAATGTCCACATGACCCCTGTTCTTTATTTTACACTCTCAGTATCATGGAAAGTGATTTTGTCTCCTACACTACTTTTTTTTAATCACTTTCTTGTTTCGTGAGATTTTCTCCTTGTACCACATGGTCGAACGTGTTTTGTTTTGATTAATCCTTTGTTTATGTAACTGTTTGTTTTTTACTATTCTTGTGAGAAAATACTGATTTTGAAACTCTATATTTGTGCAGTTTTGGTCGCACTGATGTAATCTGTTAATAGGATAGTTTGCAGACACGTAAGCTGTAGCTTACAACTTACGCAAAATCAGCTGTCGAACTACAGCTCCCCGACTAACTAAGCAGTGAATACTCGCCATGGAGTCCCCACCACTACCATTGTCCTTCCCCCCCCCCCCCTCTCCCCACTCTCTCCACTCTCTCCTACTATCCCGTCTGCTTGGTTTCAGCCCAACTTAGGAGTACTTTGTGTGGTTTCTTCTCTCAAAAATTTGCTCATTTTAAAAGTTTACTCTTTTGCTGCTCTCTCCGTTTCCTTGTTAACACTATCACTAAAATTACAATGTGCATGTATTGTGTGCCACATAGTCGCGTAGACTGGTTTCCGAAACCAATTATTTCATGCAAATTCCTTCGGTTACAGCAAACTCACTGTCACGACTAAGGGTGAACCCGTTGTTGGCTTGAACTTAGACCAACATATAGATATAATAAAATAAGCCGATTGGTCTCTAACAAGTGGACCATCAGACCTGTTAATGATGGGTTTTGATGAGACCTGTCCTGTGTACCTGGACTGCGGCTTTTCATGCAACGGCCCCTAATTATCGACAAAATCAATGTTGAAGTCTTATGCATACCCCCTACACCCGTAAAGTTCGTCTTGTTTCAACAAAGCGAGCACAGAACACAGGCTAGTGGTCTTAGTTACCAAGATGGCAGTAAGAGTTCAAATCCTGTTCGTGCACTTCTTTCTTTTTGTATGTTTTTGTACATAATATCATTAAATAGTGTATGCCATGAAAAATTATTCAAAAGTACTCATTTTCACAGTAGTTATTTCATTAATAAACCAATGATTACAGAAAACTTTCTCAAATGCGTTTTCTGTTTATTACAAAATTGATCACAGAATGGTCTTACCCATTATCTCTTACATCGTCTTCCGTGCTAGAACAAAACAGGGGATGGTATTTGTCGTAGAAAAAATATCGAAACACAAATTCGTAGAACACCACGTACATGTTTTGAAAGTTACTTTCTTGTAGGCACACGAATTTTTCAGAAGCGATTCCGGAAAACACAGATCGTTTAAATTCAAAAAGATTGTTTTTCCTTCGATTACCTTCGACGCGAACCACGTCCTAAATTGATGCAGAATTGATGAACGTATTTCTTACGGCTCTTCCCTCGAGCCCGCAGCTCGTGGTCGTGCGGTAGCGTTCTCGCTTCTCACGCCCGGGTTCCCGGGTTCGATTCCCGACGGGGTCAGGGATTTTCTCTGCCTCGTGATGGCTGGGTGTTGTGTGCTGTCCTTAGGTTAGTTAGGTTTAAGTAGTTCTAAGTTCTAGGGGACTTATGACCACAGCAGTTGAGTCCCATAGTGCTCAGAGCCATTTGAACCATTTTTTTCTTCCCTCGAGGCGATTTGTTTACTAATTTGTAGCAAAATGGTTCAAATGGTGCTGAGCACTATGGGACTTAATTTATGAGGTCATCAGTCCCCTAGAACTTAGAACTACTTAAACCTAACTAAGGACAGCATACACATCCATGCCCGAGGCAGGATTCGAACCTGCGACCGTAGCGGTCACGTGGTTCCAGACTGTAGCGCCTAGTACCGCTCGGCCACTCCGGCCGGCAATTTGTAGCAAGTCAGAAGTATTTTCAGTTTTTTTTTGTGAGAATCTAACCAACTTGTAAAAATAAACATCACACGGTTGGCAACGTGGAGTGTATGCGGATGGAATAATTTGTACAGTGGAGGTGCACGTTATTCTTCCATCGAAAAAACTTGACCGTAATTTGTCTGATCAATTTGCCCTCCATATGACTCAATAATAACAAAAAAAAAAATGGTACACTGGCCGAACTTAAACCGATATAACGAAGGTGGTGGGTGTGAACCTCGCCTTCTACGCCATGCTCACTTGGTTATAATCGAATCAACGTTGGGAATATAAAGGTACGCTTGAAATTTAAACACCGAATTTTTCGGGATCTAAGGGCCGTCGCATGAAAATCCGCTAGCCAGGTACTTAGGTCAATTCCCTCTACAAGATACATCTAAATTCGTGATCCCCAGGTCTGTCACCTAGTGAGCTTACACTGAAATGTTGCCCAACGGATTCATCTGCGGCTGACTATACAAGTGACAATAAATTTACCTCTTAGCTGAAATGCGTGCACAAATGTATGAGAGAAACGATGATAAACAACTAAAGATTATGAGGTAATGCGCATAGGAGAGTTAGAAACCAGAAAAGAGATGCAGCGGTGGTGCAAGAACAACAAATTAACGTAGCTGCAAATGAAACGACACACATACGGATTAAGTGCAAACTCTCCCTAAACAGGAAGCCTTCCAACTTCCATCTTTTCCTTTTTCGCTTAGTACTTGTTTTGCACCTGAACTCTTGTTATTCATACAACTGCTTCTCTTTTCTCCAAAGGCCTCTTTAATGTTAGTTTAAGCGATATTTGAATCCCCCTTAGTTATATATGCTACTATATCCTTGCATTTGCCCATTAGCCATTTCTGCTTAACCATTTTGCACTTCCTGTCTAAGTTTTTAAACGTTTGTGTTTCGTTTCAACTGTTTCAATTGCTCCGTTTATATGTTTTCTCATTTTATCAATTAAATTCAGTGTCTTCTGTGATATTCAAGTATTTCTACTAGGCCTTATATTTTTACCTATTTGTTCCTGTGCTGCCTTCGTTATTTCATCTCTCAAAGCTATCCAATTGTCTTTTACTGCATTACTTTCTCCTGTTTCAGTCAACCGTTGCCTAATGCTCCCTCGGAAACTGTCAAAAACGTCTGGCTCTTTCAACTTATCCAGGTCTCATCTATTTAGTTTCCTATCTTTTTACAATTTCTGTAGTTTTAATCTACAATTCGTAACCAATAAATTGTGGTCAGTCCACATTTGCCTCTGGAATTGCCGTTGCAGTTTAAAATCTGGATCCGTAATCTCTGTCTTACCATTATACTGGGTGTTACAATAAGGTACGGCCAAACTTTCAGGAAACATTCCTTACACACAAATAAAGAAAAGATGTTATGTGGACATGTGTCCGGAAACGCTTAATTTCCATGTTAGAGCTCATTTTAGTTTCCTCAGTATGTACTGTACTTCCTCGATTCACCGCCAGTTGGCCCAATTGAAGGAAGGTAATGTTGACTTCGGTGCTTGTGTTGACATGCGACTCATTGCTCCACAGTACTAGCATCAAGCACATCAGTACGTAGCATCAACAGGTTAGTGTTCATCACGAACGTGGTTTTGCAGTCAGTGCAATGTTTACAAATGCGGAGTTGGCAGATGCCCATTTGATGTATGGATTAGCACGGGGCAATACCCGTGGCGCGGTACGTTTGTATCGAGACAGATTTCCAGAGCGAAGGTGTCCCGACAGGAAGACGTTCGAAGCAATTGATCGGCGTCTTAGGGAGCACGGAACATTCCAGCCTATGACTCGCGTCAGAGAAGTTGCTGCTGTACAAGGTAACGTTGACCACGTCACTGTATGGAGAGTGCTACGGGAGAACCAGTTGTTTCCGTACCATGTACAGCGTGTGCAGGCACTATCAGCATCTGATTGGCCTCCACGGGTACACTTCTTCGAATGGTTCATCAAACAATGTACGTTCTGTTGCTGTGTGTTTCCATTCCATGATTAATGTGATTTGAAGAGAAGTAATAAAATGAGCTCTAACATGGAAAGTAAGTGTTTCCGGACACATGTCCACATAACATCTTTTCTTTATTTGTGTGTGAGGAATGTTTCCTGAAAGTTTGGCCGTACCTTTTTGTAACACCCTGTATATTGAATCTGAAACTTGTCATTGTCTCCAGGATTCTTCCAGTTATACAACCTTCTTTCATGATTCTTAAACCAGGTGTCAGCAATGATTAAATTATGGTCTGTGTAAAATTCTAACAAGTGGCTTCCTCCTTTTATGCCTTTCCCCAAGGTCAAATCCACCTATTTGTTTCATTTTCTTCCTTTTCTTTCCTTTTCCAGTACTTCGTCCAATTAAATTTTCGTCTCCCTTAACTATCTGCATATTTTCCTCAATCTCTTTACTATCGGCAGGAGTAGTTGGCTTGCTGGCTTGTAGTGCTCTGGTGGGTGTTAGCTTCGTGTACGTCTTGGCTACTGTAATGAGTTCACTGTACTGCTCGTAGTAGCTTTCCCACTTTCGTATTTTCTTATTCGTTATTAGATTTGCATTACTCCTCTTTAATTTTGTATTTGTATCCATGAAATCATCTGAGCAGAAGTCCTGTTCTCCCTGACACCGAAATTCACCAATTCCCACCTTATACAACTTCACCCTATCCATTTCCATTTTTAAATTTTCTCTCTACTCGATTAAGCGATGTGACAGTCCATGCTCCCATCCGTAAAACGTCAGTTTCGTTTTTCCTGATGAAGACAGTCTCCTGCGTAGTCCTTGCTCGGATATCCGAACGGTAGGCAATCTTACCTCTGGAATATTTTCCCCATGACGACATCATCGTCGTTTAACCATACAGCAGAGCTGCGGGGTATGGCGGCCCACAAGACGGAACAGGCCGGAAAAGAAAAACGTGGCTGATAAACGCTTACCGAGCCATTAATTTAGCACAGTTATTGCAAGTGATGAGAGGCAATACTATACGTTTAGAGAGGAATACCTCACCAACGAAACACTCAATAAATTACTTAGTTGCTACCAACGTAATTTCCTGTAACAGTTGCATTCCATAATCAACAATGAGCTTATTTTACTAATTTATTACTGATCCTTCGTTGAGAAAACGTGATCTATTAAGAGTCCACAAAACGTATACAAAAGAATCCTAAAATCTAGTCGAAGCAAAGTAACCAACAAATAATTAGAATACGACAAAGTAAAAAAAAATGGGAAAAAGAAATAGAGGAAGTCACTACTGCATTGGGTCAGACCTTTTATTCAGGTGTTGGAACAAATTGCCGTTTTATTCTCGACACTGTCCCAGTCCACAAGGATGCTGGCTGTAACACGCACTACAGTATATGACCCATCAAGCGCAGAGAAGGAGGTTTATCAACTTGAATTGTTTTCATATTGTTCTCCATAACCATATTCTTCATTGTCGCGCGGAACAGAAGACGAGACAGACAGATCGAGTGACCCAGTTGTCCATTTAACTTCCATATGTCTGCCTGTTGTTTTATGGGGAAAAATATACCTTGTGGCTGGGCATGCAGATGCAGTGCAATACGTGGGTGCACCATCCTGTTGCCTTGCCTCGTTCTGAAACCAGTACCATTGGGCAGAGTAGGCAGTTCGTTCCTGGGAAATTGAAGTACGTTCTCCCGTTGAAACTGCATTAAAAAAGAATTGGGGCGAACAGCACGCTTACCGGTGATATCAGACCAGCAACTGACGGTCCATCGGTGTTGGTGGTCTGCTTCATGCAGTCAATGCGGGTTCACAGAGGCCGATTTGTGTTTGGCGGTAAGACTTGGCACACGCGTTCTGCAAACTGTAGATACAGTCTCTTTAAAAACTCAGAATGTTAGCTTAGAGCCCACTCACAAAAGATTGGCCGATTGGTCATGTTATCATTGCCCGCCTTTGGCTCACGAGCCGGCGGTATGGGCGAATGTCTGAGTCTTTTGATATACCATGTACCGCGCATGGTGAGATTTGTACCTCCCTAACGAGCGACCTTGTAGTGCTGTGCAGGTATGTGTACACCACATCCAACACAGCGGCGTTTCGGAGCGCGCAAACCCCTGTGTCTCGAGCTCGTTGAATTACAGCTCACAAGGATGCTTCCCTCATTGTTATAGACACTTTTCAGCGTACACCCGAGCTGCTTCCCTGGAAACCTTATGACACGTGTCCAAGCAAACAAGTTCTTATCAGAATTATCCATTTCAGTAGCACAATCTAAACAGGATGCTTGTACAAGAAATCCTTAGCGGCACTTAATCATTACCACAATCGAGTACGTTACTTCTGAAGATGTGTACCTATTGTATTTTGCAGTGCGACATGGCAGGAAGAAGGCTGAGATGCGTACACTGCCAACTCCATTGTGGTTCAAGTGGCTCTGAGCACTATGGGACTTAACTGCTGTGGTCATCAGTCCCCTAGAACAGAACTATTAAACCTAACCTAAGGACATCACACACATCCATGCCCGAGGCAGGATTCGAACCTGCGACCGTAGCGGTCGTACGGTTCCAGACTGTAGCGCCTTTAACCGCACGGCCACTCCGGCCGGCCAACTCCATTGTCCTATGGCATCTAAGCACCTGTCATATCCGTAAATGTCTTTCTCGTCCGACTTTCCCCGTCCCGTGAGCCACCAAGCAGCGCTGTCTGCCATCGCCGTGCAGCACTGCTACTCAGCCGCTGGTGGAGTACTGCTTATTCTTCATGTTTTACTGTCCATTTCAATACGTACTGATAAACTGAATATCATACTAGACGAATTTTCGACCGCTGTATCGAATGTGCTCGTCGAATCCCAGTTTAAACAACGTTTTGTTTGTGTTGGGAAACAAACCGACGTGTTCCGTTGATACTATGCGTCGCACCGTAGTGTTGATCACTAGCATTTGTTTGGGCTTACATCAGCTACCCATTGCGAAACCGAAATTACAAATATCTGCCGAAACATCAGAGAAAAATCGCCTGACGACCTACAGGAGAGACATCTAAGGCAGAGTAACACAGATATGTTATATATTTAGCGTTGAGTGTGAATAATCAATACTGCATGGCAAACGTGCGTAAATGATATAAATTTAGTGCTCGGAATAATGTGCTTTTTACAATGAGGAAACTCTACAAAGTGTTCAGCCCCCGTTCAAATTTAAAGCTTGTATAGACAGCATTCGTTGTTGCTGTGTTTTTAAGTCTGAAGACTTAGTTGTTGCAACTCTACGCACACGTTTGTTGTATGCAAGTCTTTTGATCTCTGCTTAACTATTACAGCCTTCATCAACCTGAACGTGCTTGTCGTAGTCAAACCTTGTCATACCAATGAAATTTTACCCCTCTGCAGCCCCCTCTATTACACAACTGATACCTCAGTACATCTATATTTAGAGCTATAATCAGTACATCTACATTTACACCTATATGGATACACTGAAAATCACATTTAAGTTCCTCGCAAAGGCTTCATCGAACCACCTTCACAATTCTCTATTACTGCAACCTCTTATAGCTCGCGGAAAGAACGAACACCTTGTAAGTAGGCTGTTTATGTGTTTGTATGTTGGCAGCGGACTAGCAGTTGGAAGTTAACAGTCAGAGCTGATGGAAGTTGGAGGTGAACAGCCAGCAGTGATGGAAGTAGGGAGCGAGTAGTCAGCGGTGATGGAGGTTAGTGGTTAATACACTCCTGGAAATTGAAATAAGAACACCGTGAATTCATTGTCCCAGGAAGGGGAAACTTTATTGACACATTCCTGGGGTCAGATACATCACATGATCACACTGACAGAACCACAGGCACATAGACACAGGCAACACAGCATGCACAATGTCGGCACTAGTACAGTGTATATCCACCTTTCGCAGCAATGCAGGCTGCTATTCTCCCATGGAGACGATCGTAGAGATGCTGGATGTAGTCCTGTGGAACGGCTTGCCATGCCATTTCCACCTTGCGCCACAGTTGGACCAGCGTTCGTGCTGGACGTGCAGACCGCGTGAGACGACGCTTCATCCAGTCCCAAACATGCTCAATGGGGGACAGATCCGGAGATCTTGCTGGCCAGGGTAGTTGACTTACACCTTCTAGAGCACGTTGGGTGGCACGGGATACATGCGGACGTGCATTGTCCTGTTGGAACAGCAAGTTCCCTTGCCGGTCTAGGAATGGTAGAATCTAGGAATGGTAGAACGATGGGTTCGATGACGGTTTGGATGTACCGTGCACTATTCAGTGTCCCCTCGACGATCACCAGTGGTGTACGGCCAGTGTAGGAGATCGCTCCCCACACCATGATGCCAGGTGTTGGCCCTGTGTGCCTCGGTCGTATGCAGTCCTGATTGTGGCGCTCACCTGCACGGCGCCAAAGACGCATACGACCATCATTGGCACCAAGGCAGAAGCGACTCTCATCGCTGAAGACGACACGTCTCCATTCGTCCCTCCATTCACGCCTGTCGCGACACCACTGGAGGCGGGCTGCGCGATGTTGGGGCGTGAGCGGAAGACGGCCTAACGGTGTGCGGGACCGTAGCCCAGCTTCATGGAGACGGTTGCGAATGGTCCTCGCCGATACCCCAGGAGCAACAGTGTCCCTAATTTGCTGGGAAGTGGCGGTGCGGTCCCCTACGGCACTGCGTAGGATCCTACGGTCTTGGCGTGCATCCGTGCGTCGCTGCGGTCCGGTCCCAGGTCGACGGGCACGTGCACCTTCCGCCGACCACTGGCGACAACATCGATGTACTGTGGAGACCTGACGCCCCACGTGTTGAGCAATTCGGCGGTACGTCCACCCGGCCTCCCGCATGCCCACTATACGCCCTCGCTCGAAGTCCGTTAACTGCACATACGGTTCACGTCCACGCTGTCGCGGCATGCTACCAGTGTTAAAGACTGCGATGGAGCTCCGTATGCCACGGCAAACTGGCTGACACTGACGGCGGCGGTGCACAAATGCTGCGCAGCTAGCGCCATTCGACGGCCAACACCGCGGTTCCTGGTGTGTCCGCTGTGCCGTGCGTGTGATCATTGCTTGTACAGCCCTCTCGCAGTGTCCGGAGCAAGTATGGTGGGTCTGACACACCGGTGTCAATGTGTTCTTTTTTCCATTTCCAGGAGTGTAATTAGCAGTGCTGGAGGTATGCAGTATTAGCGGACGATCTGGACGTGTGCCCGTCATGGAAATGTAATTTGTCGATGATTATATAATTTGTGGAACTGGATGCCATGCACGATTATGTAATTTTTGTACGTGTTGTCGCATTACTAAGGTAAATACATTGCTTGCTGATCAACAAAACCTTTCCGTTGCTAACCACACGCCTATCAGTAGTTAGAGCCTTCAGTAGTTAGAATCTTTTATTTAGCTGACAGTATTGGTGCTTACGGCATTGCTGTAGTTCGTGTAATCAAGATTTTTGTGAGGTAAGTGACTTCCTATTCAGGGTCATTCTTTTGAGTTAATCTGAAAGCAGTCAGATCGCGTTATTCTTGAATATTAATAATAGGAAAAGTTTGAGTTCTGTTTGTCAGGGTAAATTCTGTAGGTCAGTGTTGAAATGATAAAACAGCAAAGAGACCGTACGTTCAATTTCACTGAGCAGTTTAAGTAAAAATTTTATCAAGAAGTTTCACCATCTCAGTTATTTCAGTTTAAGTAACGAGCTCTGATTTCCCTTATCATGATGATCGTTCTCCCTATGTAGGTCGGCATCAACAAAAGATTTTCGCATTCGGAGGTGGAAGTCGGTGATTGGAATTTCGTGAGAAGATTCCTCCGCAAAGAAAAACGCCTTTGTTTTAATGATCCCTAACCCTGTATTATTTCAGTGGCACTCTCCCCCCTATTTCTCGATAATACCATACGTGCTACCCTTCCTTGAACTTTTTCGATTTACTCCTTCAGTCCTACCTGGTAAGGATTCCACATCGCCCAGCAGTATTCTAAAAGAGGTCGGACACGCGTAAAACTGGCTCTGAGCACTATGGGACTCAACTGCTGAGGTCATTAGTCCCCTAGAACTTAGAACTAGTTAAACCTAACTAACCTAATGACATCACAAACATCAATGCCCGAGGCAGGATTCGAACCTGCGACCGTAGCGGTCTTGCGGTTCCAGACTGCAGCGCCTTGAACCGCACGGCCATTTCAACCGGCCTCGGACACGCGTAGTGTAGATAGTTTCCCTAGTAGATCTGTTACATGTCTTGCCAATAAAATGCAATCTTTGGTTAGCCTTCCCCACAACTTTTTCTATACGTTCCTTCCAACTTAAGCTGTTTGTAATTGTAATTCCTACGTATTTAGTGGAATTTATGGCCTTTAGGTTTGACTAATTTATCGTTTAACCCAAGTATAACGGATTCTTTTTAGCACTCATGTGAGTGACCTCACAATTTTCGTTATTTAGGGTCAATTGACAGTTTTCGCACCATACAGATATCTTTTCTAAATCGTTCTGTCTTGAATATTGGTGTGACCTGTGCAACTTTCCAGTCTTTGAGTTCGGATCTTTCGTCGAGCGAACGGATGTATATGATTGTTAAGGATGGAGCTATTGCATCAACATATTCTGAAGGGAACCTAACTGGTATACAGTCTGGACCAGAAGACTTGATTTTATTAAGTGATTTAAATTGCTTCAATACTCCGAGGATATCTACTTCTACGTTACTCATGTTGGCAGCTGTTCTTGATTCGAATTCTGGAATATTTACTTCGTCTTCATTTGTGAAGGCATTTCGGAGGGCTGTATTTAGTAACTCTGCTTTGGCAGCACTGCCTTCGATAATATCTTCATTGCTATCGCGCAGAAAAGACATTGATTATGTCTTGCCGCTAGCATACTTCACATACGACCAGAATCTGTTTGGGTTTTCTGCCAGATTTCGAGACAAAGTTTCGTTTTGGAAACTCATCAGTAGATCCCTCTTTTAGTCATGTTATGCCATAAATTTCTTGTCTGCCTCTCTCGATTCAGCACCTCTTCATTAGTTACCCTACGTACACATATACTTTTCTGTATTCTCTGTTCATTGTCCACGTATGGTTTTAATATGACGCTACACTCTTAATACTTTCAGATAAGAACTATAACTCCTGAAACTTATTTTTTATCTCAACAAATTTATCTTTTGTAGAAACAGTTTTCTTGCTGCGCACGCTTTCACATTACATCCTCTTCCCTTCGGGCGTTGTCATTGGTTTGTGCTGTAAACTAATTTTACCATCTAGTCAATGAAGGCGTGCTGAAATGGAATGCCTCACATTTTTTTATGTGAAAACAAACGGTATTAACATAATATATATGTTTTTTCTTAGTGTCTACATATATATTTCTCAACATAGTCGCCCTAGCTACGAACCCACTTCTCCCAACAAGAGACTGTAAGCTGTTTGACTTTGTTGACGAAGCCACAACCTCAAGTCTGCTTGCACCGTCTCATCGCCATGAAAGTGAAATCCTCGAAAAAAAAAAATGTGTTGTTTAAGCTTTGGAAACAGATGAAAATCGGATGGGGCCAAATCAGGACTGTATGGAGTAGTATCGATGACAGTGAACCCAAGGCGTCGGAGGGTTGCAGTTATTGCAGCAATCGAGTTTGGTTTGACATTGTCATGCTGAAGGAGGGTGCTCCATATGCGGTGAACTCTTCGAATTCGAAACTCGATTACATCACGCAGTTTCTCACGCACGGACATGAGTACGTCACATACCTCGATGTTTGTTACACGCTAAAATTCGGAGCCCTCTAGCGGCAGGGGGCTGAAAATAAAATGACGGAAAAGAAATCGCAACCCCAAGAAGGAGCTGTGCAACATAAACGAAAGTTGATAGGCGAGTTTCTACGTATTCAAATTTCGCGCATGTCGCTTAAGAGGGACGTAGCGCCAATACGAGGATGCAATTCGGGTTTGCTTTAAATATGCAGTGTAACGGTCGTGAGCGTTTGTTACGTTTGAGTTTGAACGTGTTGAGCTGATGTTAGTCAAGAATGCCTTTAAGCAACGTACACCATTATTACCGAAGTCGTGTACTATGGTTACGAGAAGCTGGATGTTGCTTCTGTGGTACTGAAGAAAGTCTTGGCAGCAATGCAGGCACTGTACATGAATGCTGGCGGAGGTGGTCCGATAATGTACAATCGCAAGAAGACTGGGCCCCGTAGAGCATTAGCGAGAGGGTGGATCATAGTGTTTGGTGTATGGCTTTCGCGCATCGTACTACACTATTGACCATTAAAATTGCTACACCAAGAAGAAATGCAGATGATAAACGGGTATTCATTGGACAAATATATTATACTAGAAGTGACATGTGATTACATTTTCACACAATTTGGGTGCATAGATCCTGAGAAATCATTACCCAGAACAACCACCTCTGGCCGTAATAACGGCGTTGATACGCCTGGGCATTGAGTCAAACAGAGCTTGGATGGAGTGTACAGGTACAGCTGCCCATGGAGCTTCAACACGATACCACAGTTCATCAAGAGTAGTGATTGGCGTATTGTGACGAGGCAGTTGCTCGGCCACCATTGACCAGACGTCTTGAATTGGTGAGAGATCTGGAGAATGTGCTGGCCAGGTCAGCAGTCGAACATTTTCTGTATCCAGAAAGGCCCGTACAAGACCTGCAGCATGCGGTCGTGCATTATCCTGCTCAAATGTAGGGTTTCACGGGGATCGAATGAAGGGTAGAGCCACGGGTAGTATTACATCTGAAATGTAACGTCCACTGTTGAAAGTACCGTCAATGCGAACACGAGGTGACCGAGACCTGTAACCAATGGCACCCCATTTCACCTCGCCGGGTGATAAGCTAGGATGGCGATGACGAAAAGACCCTTCCGAAGAGCGTTCACTGCGATGACACCAAACACGGATGCGACCATCACGATGCTGTAAACAGAACCTGGATTCATCCGAAAAAATGACGTTTTGCCATTCGTGCACCCAGGTTGGTCGTTGAGTACACCATCGCCGGCGCTCCTGTCTGTGATGCAGTGTCAAGGGTAACCGCAGCCATGGTCTCTGAGCTGATAGTCAGTGCTGCTGCAAACGTCGTAAACTGATCGTGCAGATGGTTGTTGTCTTGCAAACGTCCCCATCTGTTGACTCAGGGATCGAGACGTGGCTGCACGATCCGTTACAGCCATGCGGATAAGATGCCTGTCATCTCGACTGCTAGTGATACGAGGCCGTTGGATCCAGCACGACATTCCGTATGACCCTCCTGAACCCACCGATTTCATATTCTGGTAACAGTCATTGGATCTGGACCAACGCGAGCAGCAACCTTTATAAAAGTCGGAAACGTGATGGTTCGCATTTTTCCTCCTTACACTATGCATAACAACAACGTTTCACCGGTCAACGCCAGTCAACTGCTGTTTGTGCATGACAAATCGGTTGGAAACTTTCGTCATGTCAGCACGTTGTGGGTGTTGCCACCGGCGCCAACCTTGTGTGAATGCTCTGAAAAGCTAATCATTTGCATATCACAGCAACTTCTTCCTGTCGGTTAAATTTCGCGCGTGTAGCACGTCATCTTCGTGGTGTAGCAATTTTAATGGCTTGTGGTGTACATCTGCAGCAACAAGACAGCAGCAATTGGCACCACAGTGATACAACGAACTGTTACAGATTGGTTGTTTGGAGAACAGCTCCGAGACAGACGCCCTGTAGCATGCAATCCATTGACCTCAAACCTCAAACCTCAAACCACTGGTTGCGAGAGCTCAATGGAGAGCAGGTTGGAGATCTGATGAAAGGTGGTTTTGCCTCGGTTCCAGCGATGGACGAGTGTTCTTTAGAAAGAGACCAGTTGATGGCCTGCAGTCAACCTGCCAGCATGCTGGACACACTGGACCTACACTTGGGGCCGGCCGGAGTGGCCGAGCGGTTCTTGGCGCTATAGTCTGGAACCGCGTGACCGCTACGGTCGCAGGTTCGAATCCTGCCTCGGGCATGGATGTGTGTGATGTCCTTAGGTTAGGTTTAAGTAGTTCTAAGTTCTAGGGGACTGATGACCTCAGAAGTGACCCATAGTGCTCAGCGCCATTTGAACCATTTTTTAACCTACACCTGGGGTTATGGTTTGGGGTGCGATTTCGTACGACAGCAGGAGCACCCTCGTGGTTATCCTACGCACTCTGACAGAAAATATGTACGTCAGCCTTGTGATTCTGCCTGTCATGCTGCCATCAACGAACAGCATTCCAGGGGTGTTTTCCAACAGGATAACGCTCGCTCACATACCGCTGTTGTAACCTGACGTGTTCTACAGAGTGTCGACGTGTTGCCTTGGTCTGCTCGATCACCAGATCTGTCTTCAATCGAGCATATATGGGACATCATGAGACCAACACCAGTGTCTTACACAAACAGCACTAACCGTCCCTGTATTTACCGACGAAATATAACAGGTATGGAACTCCACGCCACAAACTGACATCCGGTATCTCTACAACACAATGCATGCACGTTTGCGTACTTGTATTCTACATTCTGGCGGTTATATCGATTGTTAGCGTACCAGCATATCATGTTTTCAATGGCTTCTTTCTCGCTCACACTAACCTGTGATCACGCAATGTTAATCACTTACACATGTTACGTAGACAAATGTATTCCCGAAATTTAATTACTCTACATTAATGCTTTTTGGCATTGCAAATTTTTTATTGCTGTATATGTGGATATGAATAATAAATACGTAGAACGTCAATAACTTTTGTTTTATTTAAAAAGTTTTAAAAAGCTCACATGAGAAATTCGGAGGCATTACTTTTCAATACGACCCCGTAATTCTCTCAACATCGTCTGATACTATTCGATTCCACTCCATTCCATTGTTTTATTTTTATTCGTATTCATCTAATCTTTCCATTCCTTTGCCATGTCTGACAGGACTGCAATATTTTCGGCAAACCTGAAAGCTCCATATTTCGTTTCTATGAACTTCAATTGCTTTACTCACGCTTTTTGTTCTTTTCCTTTCTTAGAACAGCAGTCTGGTTTCTGTAGAAGTTGTAGATAAACTTTTGCTCCTTGTATTTTATCTCTGATGTTAGGTACGTCGAAGGGTCAGTACTGTCTGAAGTGTTCCTACATTTCTCCAGAGCACAAACTAATCCTCCCCTAGGTCAGCTACTAAGAGTCATTCCACTCTCTGGTATAGAAATCGTATTATTTTATTATTAGGTTTTTTCGCTTTTAAACCCCTTAAAATTCTTGTCGGTGGTTGGATAAGTTCTCTACAGTATTTGTCAGGCAGCGGCAGAAGAGGTTGTGGAGTTTACGTCCTGATCACCAGGGTATGTCCCAATGTGCTTTGTCAACTTGACGGACGTCCTTAAGTCGGATAGCACGGTTACATTCGGATACCCCTTGGTTTCTTATCAAAATAGCGAATTGTGGATTTTTTTTTTCTGTACACTGTTCAGCCCGAATCATCGGCAAACGTAGAATATAAACCACTCCTTACGCATAGCTATCGTACTTTGAGTAGCTGACACAAAATACAATATCCACACTTGAGACGAAGCTATTGACTGTGCAGGTTAAGTGAACCTGGCAATTTTGAACAACCAAACTACCTCCCGACCTCTCGTAGTCAGTACCATAAGAGTACTTTAGTATTTCAATAATGTTTGACATGCAAGGCTATGTGAATATATAAAGGAACTGCACGCATTAGCAGAAGGAAGGAACTGAGATTTAGGTTTAAAGTCCCGTCCACTACGAGGGCTTTGGAGATCGAGCACAGTCTCGAAATCGGGAAAAAAGGGAAAAAGGAATCATACCGGAATTTGTCTAAAGAGTTTAGGCAAATGCTGGAAAACTTGAATCTGGTTGGCTGTCCGGGGATTTGAGCTACTGTCCTCCGGAGTAAGATTCCTGTGTATCATTACTGGCCCACATTGCTCGGCAGACACGATATGCACACACCAAAAGCTGGAGCAGATGAATTTGACAGAAGAAGGGGACTGACGTACTTAAGAGATAAATCTTTTTTTTGTCGTTAGTCTTGTCACTGGTTTGATGCGGCTCGCCACGAATTTCCCTCTTGTGCCAACTCTTCATGTCACAGTAGCAATTACATCGTAGATATTGAATTATGTGTCGTACGTCTTCAGTCTCTGTCTTCGGTTTTTACCCTCTGGCAGCTCGGAAGTTACTCCCCGGTATATTAATCCTGCCATCCAATGCTTTGTTCTTGACAGTATTTTTCGTATTATTTTTTCTTCCACAATTCTTTGAAGAACTTCATTCCTTATCAGTCCACCTAATTTTCGCCAGTCTTCTGTAACACAACATCTGAAACACTTCGATTATGTTCTGTTCCGATTTTTCCACCGTCCACGACTGACTACCACACAACGCTGTGCTCTAAACGTACATTCTCAGAAATTTCTCCCTCCAAAGATAAAGCTATTGAGCCCTTGAAACTGCAGTGCCACAAGTTTAAACAGCATGAGGATAGATTTATGAAACAGTAAAGCTCCTGAACCATGAACTGGTATAGCTATTAAACTTGTACTGGAAAACGAAGGCCTCCCGGAAAGCATGACATAGGAAAAACGTAATTCCATTACTTACAAGTAAAAGAGTGCTCGTATGCACCAAATTTTCTGCTGTCTAAAACGCCACCATTTAATGGCGCCGTTCTGAGCTCAATAGATTACGATAACTGAAGTACCCTACAGTTGAGGATAATCCCACAAAAGAAGCCCACGTCGCGTTTAAAAAAAACTTGAACATTTATTTACAATTTGCAAAGTTCGAGAACAAATAACTTAATTAACAAAAGTTCGCGCGTCTTGCGTTTTTCTGTTAAATATCAATAGAACAGAACAAGGCCTGAATAACGGAAACTCGTGCAGCCGCATGTCCTAAGCACCATATTGGTTCAGTAAATAAAAATTTTGGAAAATTACGACACTGCCACGAGCCACAGAAGAAAATCGTTGAGTCACGATCACGAGACGATCTAACGGGAAAACAGTGAGTAAAAGAACAGTAGTGTGTGAGCGTCACGGCAACCAGCAAAGTCAGAGTCCTGGAGTGGTCTGAGAGCGAGCCCCTGATTGAAGAACTATTAGGTTCGGGGGTAACTTCGCAGAGTCTTTGTTTTGCATGCTGGTATTCCGGTTGCTGTGGGTTTATTTACTGTGATTTGCAGGTTGCTGTTGCTGTTTCAGTTTACTTGTTGTCATTTTGTCATTTTGAGATAGTGAATGGAGCCGCGGATGCTAGAAAATGAAGTGCCGAGTGGAGAAATCAGAACATTTCTGACGTACTCTTCTGTTTGAGTTTAGTAGAGGGGTGATAGCACCGGAGGCACCATATATATTTGCGCCACGTGTGGCGATAATGGCCGGCCGGTGTGGCCGTGCGGTTCTAGGCGCTTCAGTCTGGAACCGCGTGACCACTAAGGTCGCAGGTTCGAATCCTGCCTCGGGCATGGATGTGTGTGATGTCCTTAGGTTAGTTAGGTTTAAGTAGTTCTAAGTTCTAGGGGACTGATGACCATAGATGTTAAGTTCCATAGTGCTCAGAGCCATTTGAACCATTTTTTTTTTTTTGCGATAATGCCACTGGACAGAGCGTGGTAAGAAAATGGTTTTCTCTCCTTTTAAGGAGGATCGTTTTGATATCAGTACTTTCCACGTTCAGGAAGACTTTCGGGGCTTGATGAAAATCCTTCAGACGCGTTAATCCCTAATGATCGACGACACTGTACTCGAGAAGTGGCAAATGTGATGCACTGTGATCATTCGACCATCGTGCGACATTTGAATGCAATGGTGAAGCTTCAGTCAGGTGTATGGATACCGCATGACATAAGCCAAAATATTAAAAATCAGCGAGTGGATCTCTCCTTGGTCGTCACAAACAGTTTATATCCTGTATCGTTAATCGTGACGAGAAATAGTGTCTTTATTCTGACATAAGGAAAAGAAAGGAATGGTTGAGCCCAAACAAAGCAGCAACTCCTCTCACAAAGACATGCGCGCATCCACCAAAGATAATATTATACATCTGGTGGATTAGCGGTGGTATGGTGTACTACGAATTGCTTCCCCGAGGTGTAGCCGTCACTGCTGACACTTACTGTCAGCAACTGAGAGGTATTGCAGACGCAGTCCGATAACATAGACAAGGAAGACTACGTGATGCTGCTCCACGATAGCGCCCGTCCGCATTCTGCTACACTGACGAAAAACTCTATAGAGTTTGGTTGGGAATTGATTTCGCACCCACCTTGTTCACCTGATCTTGCGCTCTCAGATTTTCAAGTCTTACGCTTCCTATCGAACAACCTTCAAGGAACTTCCTTTCGGGATGAAAATACAACCCGAATATTGTTCGACGAGTTCTTCGCCTCAAAACGAAGTGATTTCAAGAGTCGCGGAATCAAAAAGTTACCCCAGCTTTGGCAGACAGTTGTAAACAGTGAAGGGGAATATATTATTGATGACAAAAGTCTGTGTTATGTGTACCTGTTGCGTTTATTAAACTGAAGGAAAACCGTTACGAACTTGTGCACCAACCGAATACTGGCGCAGCCCGCTCGCTCCGACGGAACCTGTTCACTGGGGGTAGAGCGTCTGCTTCAACAGTCGTTGGGCGGCAGGATGGAAGGCGAACTGTTTGCGGTACGTGGTCTAGAGGAGGAAATAGTTCTGTGCGGCCAGTGATCTCTCTGGAAGTCTCTAGTGCCGCCTGCTGGCTTCGCTATGAAGCCGCGATCGCCGCCTAGTGGTGGAGGCGATCTTTCGCACAACTTCGTTGTCACGAAGTCTTCCTTTGTATTTCTTTTTCGTCTTCGGGACTTGCCCATACAGCCATCTCAGCAGTGGAAAGTCAGTTACGACTACACGAACTTAAAGACAACACAACATCCAGCCATCGGGCCGAGAAAATCTCCGTTCAGGCCAGGAATCGAACCTGGGCCCCATCGATGAGCAATCCGGCGCGCTGACCGTGCAACTGCCGAGGCGGGCACTGCCAAACTGCTGCCGGCAGAAGAAAGGCCGTAACCTCGTCCTGTCAGTTGATCGTGGTGGCACCACAGCAATAATAAAGTCCATGTTCTCGCCAGTGCTTGCTCTTCAAAATTCTTGTCGACTACCGCGAAAACTGCATAACAGTTTTTGTGTGTCGACACATAGAAGTAAATAACCGGCCATTAATTTCTGTTCATCCCGCTTTGAGAAGTTTGGCAGGATTATTATCTGTACCAGAGTATTTGGCATTTCTCAGATTTTTCGCTGCTATTTAGAATTTCTCTTTTAAAACGAAATCGCCACTACAGTCTGCGTTTGCTTCTTTCTTGTTTAATAGTATTTCAGTTATTCCGCACTGCACAGTCTCTGTACGTGTTTCTATCTTCTTGCCGTTTCATCAACACAATCCCTGTTTCATCTTTAACTTCTCCAACTCAGTTTTTTTGCCTCCGAACAAAGATTTTACAGACTTATTTTCCTCATCTACGCTTCCCTTTTGATATTATTTTCTACTGATAAGAAGGTATCTTCAATGTACATTGAAGCACCAAAGAAACTGGTATAGTCATGCGTATTCGGATACAGAAATATGTAAACAAGCAGAATACGGCGCTGCGGTCCGCAATGTTACATCGGTTACGGCTGCTTCAATTTCAAATTATCAAGATTTAAGTAGTTTGAACGTGGTGCTATAGCCGGCGCACGAGCGATGGGACACAGCATCTCCTAGATAGCAATGAAGTGGGGATTAGCCGGCCACGGTGGCCGAGCGGTTCTAGGCGCTTCAGTCCGGAACCGCGCGACTGCATGTCTCGGGCATGGATGTCTGTGATTTTCTTAGGTTTAAGTAGTCCTAAGTCTAGGGGACTGATGAGCTCAGATGTTAAGTCCCATAGTGTTCAGAGCCATTTGAACCATTTTTGAAGTGGGGATTTTCCTGCACTCAATCTTCACATACAAATTTAAATGCTGCTTATTAAAAGTTATTTTCTGATTATTTCGACGAAACATAGAATGTGTCGTCATCGTGGCCCTCAGTCGTTACCTTCAGTTACCCAAAACTGTTCCTTACCTTTTTTTACTGTTACTGGATCGCCATCTGGCTGCTACATCGAACTGCGACATGAATATACTTATTCTGTTTGCTGTCCTCTATTAGCTGCTGGTGGGCTGTCATAATAAGTGGCTGTATTTATTACCAAAGCTGACGTTATTCTTTAATAGCAAAGCTGACGTTATTCTATAATTAATTTGACTGAAGTTACGTAATTCGTAGTTAAACTTTTTCTTGAGAACAATAAAATTTTGCAAAGTTTTACGTTGATGGTTTTGGAGATGGATTATAATCAGTAATGTAATATTGCTGGCAAAAATAGATTATACTTTGGTGCATACATTCCCTGCTACCACAATTATTTCCAACATGACAAATATTATTCCTACTTAATCCTATTAATAAAATATAAACATCTTTCATAAATTGTGGTTTGACAATAGACAATAGAAATATACACGTCTTACACCGTGAATATCAAATCTCCGACTTCGCTGCCGCCGGAAAAAGGTTCCGCAAGAACGGGACCATCGACGGCTGAAGAGAATCGTTCAGCGTGACAGTAGAGCAATACTTCCGCAAATTGCTGCAGATTTCAATGCTGGGACATCAAAAAGTGTCAGCGTGCGAACCATTCAACGAAACATCATCGATATGGGCTTTCGGAGCCGAAGGCCCACTCGTGTACCCCTGATAACTGCACGAGACAAAGCTTTACTTTTCTCCTGAGCCCGTCAACATCGACAATGAACTGTCGATCACTGGAAACATGTTGCATGGTCGGAACGATCTCGTTTCAAATTGTATCCAGCGTATGGACGTGTACAGGTATGGAGATAACCTCATAAATCCATGGACCCTGCTTGTCAGCAGGGGAATTTTCAGGCTGGCGGAGGCTCTGTAATGGACTGGAGCGTGTGCACTTGGAGTCATGTTGGACCCCTGATACTTTTAGAAACGACTCTGACAGATGACAGGTACGTAAGCATCATGTCTGGTCACCTGCACCCAATCATGCCCATTGTGCATTCCGACGGATCTGGGCAATTCCAGCAGGACAATGTCACCTCCCACACGTCCAGAATTGTTGCAGAGTGGCTCCACAATCACTCTTCTGAGTTTAAACACTTCCTCTGTTCACCAAATTCCCCGGACATGAACATTATTGAACATATCTGGGATGCCTCGCAACGTGCTGTTCACAAGAGATCTCCACCCCTCGTACCCCTACGGATTTATGGACAGCCCTGCAAGATTCATGGTGTCAGTTCCCTCCATCACTACTTAAGACTTTAGTCGAGTCCATGCCACGTCGTGCTGCGGCACTTTTGCGTGCTTGCGGGCCACTACACGATATTAGTCAGGTGGAACAGTTTCTTTGGCTCTTCAGTGCAGTACTATCTTGCTTATCTTTCTGTTATCAGGTTTTCAGGTTTTCGAACTGCTTACAGTCTTCCTCTATGTTTCAGATGTTTATTTTCCTTATTTATTCCGTCATATTCATAAGTTCAATACTAATCTCTTATTTTCGATTCTTTTACTTTTCTCTGCATACTGTTTTATTTCGCGAATCTAAGATACTTGTTTTTGTTGACCTTCAGCTTCCTTAGACGTGATTACAGTCTCCTGAATTTGTTTTCTTGCCTGCTGGCTGTTCATACAATGCCAGAGTGTTTTTATTTTTAAGTTGAGTGAAATCCCATGATTTGTTGAATTTCAGCACACTTCTCATCATTTCCGATACATGGTCACTTCCCGCATCGCATCCTGGTCAGTATCTAATACGTTAAACCAGATTTTTAAACCTTACTTTTAGTTACGAAGTCAATCTGGTATCTGTTCCAAGAGCTCTCCAGGCGTATCTTCTCAGATGGTATGGCTAACAATGATGTTCTTGCTGGAAACTTCATACTTTTGTCAAAATTCCACAAACCTATATCCCGTTACACTTTTAGACCCCAGTACAAATTTTATAACCACCTCCTTCTCCAACTACGATATTTTTATCGCGCAGTAAGATAAGATTTTCGTCTCCCTTTAATCATTCAAAAATCGTTTCTAATTCTTCATACATAATATCGATTTCTTCTTCATGTCTAATGGTTGGCAAACATACCTGGATTGTAATTCTGTCCCTTGATCTTGTATCTGTCCTAACAAGAATTAGTCTCTCATTATACTTACTATCTTACTATTATTCGAAGTTGTTTGTTGAGAATAATTCCGACTCCCGCAATCCTATGCTTTTATGTGCTGCTACACTGTGTACGACGCGATAATCATCTGTACATAAGTTACCATAACTTGGACATCATATTTCTGAAATTCCCATTGTGTCAGCACACATTCGTTTCATTTCGAATTTAAGATTTTATCTTTTGTCTCACGGCAGGAATCAATTTACATTCCATTTTCATTGCTTGAAAGTGGTGTTATTTTCTCTCATTAGTTGCACTGGGCCGGAGATACGAATGGAGGACTACTTTACCTCCGAATTGTTTAAACGGAGATTTGGTCACTTCTTACTTTCTCCGACCTATGCAGTTGGTCATTTGATAATTTATGCGCCAACGGGAGTAATTTACCGCCCCCAGTTAAAGAGGATGCTCTATCTTCTACCCGATTACCTATCCTCTAAGAAGCCGTTGGCATTTGTTAGAAATGGACCTTCTTACGCCGGAATATTTTCGGTCCCTGTACCTGTAAGCCACTTGCTGAGGTAGCGTTGTCTTTATCTGCCACAAGGAGGTGAATATCCGGGTTTCTCGTTCTTCGAGGTTACGACCGAAAAGCATTTTCCGACATTCCGGCGGTCCTACTGTGTTGTCGTCACATGGCTTTGTAATTTACTAACAATTACAGTTACTCACAGAGGCGTTAACAGAAAAGTCTTTACTAATTTATGATGCCGTAACACTGAGTGGTCATTAGCATTTAACAGGCATAACAGTCGCCTTATTCAGTGCGTATCTAAATCATCACCACTATTCACTAAGACGTTGGATGCCGCCTGGAGGCTCTGCGGTCACGTAACGCGGTCACAAAAGTATGTAAGCGCAGGAGATACGGATGGGGGATCACTGTAGCGAAAATATGGGCTGCAAGTGGGGAAATCTATTCGGATAAGTGACTTTGACAAAGGGCATATTATTATGACATTGAACTTGTGAACTAGTATCTCGAAAATGGCGAAACTGGTCGAATGTGCACGTGCTACTGTCGTGCGAGTGTACGGAAAGAGGTGGAAAAACAGTGAAACTACCGCTGGGCGCTTAATGCTTGAACGTCCACGATTCTTCACAGAACTCGGGGTCGGTAGGCTTGTATGCTCTGTAGAGTAGGATAGGTGGTGGTCTGTGCCATCTTTGCCGAAAGAGCACAACGCTGGTGCACGCACAAGTATCTCGGAGCATCCCGTTCATCGTTCATTGCTGAGCATGGAGCTATGCAACTGACCTCACTGACGTGTTCATATGTTCACCCAACAACATCGTCAGTTACGACTGCAGTGGGCGCGGGGCATCGGGATTCGACCCACGTCCAATGGAAACGTGTCGTCTCTTCCGGCGAATCACATTTTTGCTACATAAGGTCGATGGTCGTTTCCACAAACACCGTCATAGCGGTGGACGGCGGCTGGAAACGTGCAGCGCCCCACGGACGCAGGTTGGTGAGAGCAGTATTATGCTACTGAAGACATTCCCCTGCGCTTACTGGGGCCTCTGGTAGTAATCGAAGGAACGCTGACAGCTGCGAACCACCTCCATACCTTCATGCTTGATGTCTTCTCCGATGGCGGTGTCATCTTTCAGCAGGATAATTGTCCGTGTCTCGGAGCCAGAACAGCTCCACAGTGGATTCAGGAGCATTATAGTGAACTCCAGTTGATGTCTCGGGACTAAATTCGTCTGATGCAAAGCTTACGGAACCCATCATGGTCGCAGTCGGGCGCCATCACAGCGTACGCAAATCAGCGCCCCGTTATTTACGCGAATAACATGACCTGTGCGCAGACACCTCCACAAACCTATCAACAAACTGTCGAATACCTGATACGCAGGATCAATGATTTATTTCGTTCCAAAGACGAACAAACAAGCTATAAAGCAGGTGATTGTAATGTTTTGGCTCATCAGTGAATATCCGAAATTTCCCTGTATGTAGATGGCACTGTCTTGTTCTATGGACAGTTTGAACAGCTACACGTGCTTTTCATCAAGGGTATAATGAACTGGCCACGTTCTTTGTAGTCAGTTTCATAAAAACATAGCTTATAAAGCAAGGTCATGACTCACACCCTCAAGCACGTTGAATGAGTCAACGGAAAATACTAGCTGCTGATGACAATTTATCAGTTAATATTTATATTATGTGCTTAGTAACTACCACAGTAGGGGAGTCCTTATGAAATCCAAAGCAGGGAATCGTATACGATGTCCCTTAGTGGTATACTACTCAAACAAATAAAAATAAAATGGATGTTGGATGTTATTGCTGATGCTATTGTTTCGGCCTGATTATAGAGAACTGTAACGATAGTCCATACCATCTCTCTGAGAAGCTACCGTGAATAGAGGCTTTCGGTGAATGTGACAAAATCAAGGTAACAAAGGGCCAACAAGTTCCAAATGTGTCGTCGAATTTTGACAGATTATTTAAAGTATTATCAATCCCATATGGATCTTAGGTTTAGGCGACCTGTTTTTATTTTTTATTTTTTTAAAATTGAGAACAGAACGGTGGAGGAATTTTGCACTATTAATTCATTATCTTCTGTGCTAGTTAATTCTTACTTTATTACCAAGAAACCGCCACAAGTCACTATGTTTGTTACTAATACGATGTCACGACCTTTATGTGCTTAAATAAAATTCGTAAGATGTACTCTTTGACTTTTAGTGGTACTTCTGCTTCAGTATGTCACCTGGCCATTTTTAAA
This sequence comes from Schistocerca nitens, assembly GCF_023898315.1. NCBI lineage: Eukaryota > Metazoa > Arthropoda > Insecta > Orthoptera > Acrididae > Schistocerca > Schistocerca nitens. The sequence continues at coordinate 53,168,703 of NC_064621.1, forward strand.
ATGAGACAGCTTTATTTAATGGAATTAGAGAGTTTGATTAATTTGCGAAGACATAGTAGTAAGAATTTTTTTACGTTTCTTTTTTTTTTTCGCTTTGAGACCTGCATCAGTAATAACCTTCTGCGTTTATACCGTCTCTTTTTCTTGTTGTCAGAAATGAAAGATATGGGCACAAGTTGCTTTTAATATCTCCGTAAGTTTAATATCTACATGATAAAATTAAGTTATACGTCGACTGCAGGGAGAGACAGTGAAAGAAGTGGAGGCTTGGCTGTAGGGGAACACGTTTGGGTGTACTCAGAAATAGCGGGTACCCAGTGCAATAACAGGTAGAAATAACGATTCCGGCAGAAACCCGTTTCGAGAATTATTGGGATCAAGTCTACGAGCGAAACAAGAAATTCTGCTTATTAATTTTAACTCACGTAAGACTCAGAAGGGAGACAGGTGTAATAATCTCGGGTGCTGTACCTTCCCACTTTTCGTCGGATGACTGCCTCTGCTTGCGAAAATTCTTTCGATGGTACATTTTAGTGACAAGGTCTTACGAGAAGAGAAGGTGTTGTAATCAGTTTTTAAAGACGAATATACGGGTTTTAAGGCTTTGTAGTATTTATTATATTCAACTTAATATTATAAACGATACATCAAATGATAGAAAAGCTCGAACAGCTTTCCTTACAAGTGTTCAGTGTGAACACCATTCGTCACACATGGAGTCGACAGACGAGTTCTTCTCAGACCTTGACCAGTTCATCTGGAGCAATTGTTGCAGCAACGCTGTAAAGTTGTGCAGACCAGGTGGAGACGCACACACGCGATCCTTTATGAACCCCCAAAGGTAAGGATCGCGTGGCGTCAGATCGCGTGTGAACGTGGAGGTCGTGTAAAACAAGCCCTGCAATCCGACCCCTTGCGACCAATTCAGCGGTCGGGTACAAAGTCGCTTAAGCAATCGCGTGATGCGCTGTTGCAGCGAGGCGGCGCACCGTCTTGCTGACAAATAAACTACTGTGGCCCAGCTTCTTCCAATTGAGCAAAGAACCGTAGTTGTAGCCTGTCAAGATAGAAAACACCACTTACGGCTGCTTTACCGAAAAAGAAATGCCCATATTGCACTAAAAATATTCAAACTGTACCATCTCGTAGGAATTTGGTGCACTGTTTATCTGGTCGCATTTCCAAATAAGTGAAATGTCGACTCTTCACTGAAGACGACACAATCAAGAAAATCTTAATCGTCATTCAGCAACATTTCGTTTGCAAAGTTGGCACCTAAACCCTACTCTGTATGCTTTAGAGCTTGAAAAAAGCGCAGACGGTAAGAATGTAGTTGTAAGCGTCTCCATAAACGTCTCCACACAGACTTCACTGGAATTGCTTATCCATGACTACACTTCCGAAATGGTTTCTTGGGACTACGCGAGAAAGACTCTCATTGGTTCAATACGTTCTTCAGTCACTCTTGGTCGAAGTTCTTGTGTCTCTTCTGTGGCTTTTCAGCATCCCTCGACATGTGTGTTGCGAGGGTAAGTACTCCCTTCACTGTCTCCACCAAACTGCTGATATTTCTAAACTACCCACTTCTACTCACCTTCTCTCGCATGCCGACGTTAGCTCTTTCCCACCCGTCCATCACACAATTGCTAACTCATAATGGTCACCCTCAGCCGACTCTCAAATAACCGATCCCTCGAGATAATTTGCTGGAAATCGATGACAACAAGTTTGCGCTGAGCCATCGGAAACTTCGGCTTCCGTTACATTTACATATTTACGAGTGTCCTACGGAATTGACTGATACAATAATATATCTTGATCTAGCCTCCACCCATCATCTTACACAGGAATTTCACATTAATCATTCGACAGAAACCACCACAATGTACGACAAGTAGTAAAATTACAGTCTTCGTCCAATGTGCCGTCTGCTATACCATTGTTACTAAGATACCTGCTCCACTAAAGTTACATCACTTCCTCCATATCTTTGACGTTGTCCTCTCCGCAAACACTTACTCTTCCATGCCTTGTCAATCGAAAAATTTTGGAGAATGGGTTAATAAAAAAATAGAGAAAAATTATGATGGTGATTTTAATGCTTCCATTATTTTACATAGTTCCCACTCCTCACCGCCCCCTCCCACTTCCGAAGAACGCCCAAAGTCCTTCTTTTGGACGTTGTTCAAATGGAGGTCATCATTTTTGGTTCTTCGGTCTTGTAAAACCAAAGAAGATTAGGGCTTAATTTCCCATCGACATCGAGGACATTAGGGACGCAGCACAATCTCAAAATGGTTCAAGGATGGAGAAGCAAATCGGTCGTGCCCATTTGAAAGGGACTGTCAGGGCACTCAACCGGAGCAGTTTAGGGAAATCATCGAAAACCTAAATGTCGGTGGCCGGGAGCGAATTCGAAGCGTCGTCCAGCCGAGTGCGAGTCCAGTGTGCTAACCATAGTGCATCTCGCTCGGTCGCACTGTCAGAAACCTATTCTGTATTTTGTCGTTCTGTGATACGTTAGTATTGATAATATAGAGTCTCGTAACCTGTGATGATATTTTTCTGGAAAAGAAATGTCCACGTTTTTCGTTTCGATCAAATAATGGCAGGAGTACACGTATTCCTCTTCGGGAGTCAAGGTGTGTGGGAAAGGCTTTACACAGATTTCTCCCTTCTTCAGTTCTCTGCGGAGAATGTCTTCAACACTTGATTTAGAGGCATTCAGTTCGTTGCCCCATCGTTATTTGTTATGAAAACTCTGGCACACTACGAGCGCACGTCCACCACTTAACATTGCCTGCTCACAACACACTGGTCGAATGCACATCTGTTGTTTACAGTTGCTAGTTCAATTTGCCACCAAAGTAGTGCACTGGGGTAGTTTATACACGAGGAATAAAAGAAGTCTCGGATCTTTTCGGACGAATGGTGTACTCCAATTCGCTATCACATAAGAAGATCCGCCCTGATATTTCTCCTACGTATTAGATTTAACTTAGCCTAACGTCTCATTTCCGTCATCGTAGCCCCCTCCTCCCCCTCCCGTTTTACTATATTCAGCTTTTCTAGAATCCACGCTGGATCGTCCGAAATTCGCAGTCATGGACGTCGTAGCTGCACAAAAAGTCTGCAACAGAATTTCGTCCCGTGTATATTTTGGCTAGAAAATGGAAGTCAATGAAAGGTTTTCTGATGACACTGTAATCATATTCACTGCACGTAGCGTCAGTTTGTCTTCCGTAAGCGTGTTGCACAGTTAGTGGCGTGGTTAGAGTTTTGCTTTAGAGTAATCGAGTTAGATAGTTCGATACCGTTTTAGAGTTAATATGTTTCTTAAACGATACATACCCTGCAATTATTTTTTTAAATACTGAACGAAAGAATCCTTTTTCAGACTTGTCAAAAATATGTATGTGGAGTAGTAATCAGTTAAAAAATACGTCAATGGACTCCGTAATTTTTGAATGGGAAATGTTTCACACGCAGTGTACTCTATATGCAGTGAGGGTGGCCAGTTGTAACATTTTAAACACGCTCAAACCGACCTCCCAGCATCTCCGCATTTAATGACTTGCAGAATCGTCTCTGAATTCCTCGCAGCACAGAGGCATCCACAGTTACAAGAGCATCATGGAAAACATCCGTAAACTACAGCACACAAAAGACTTTTATCACAATCTAAAATGAAACTTTTTCAGGAAACTATTAAATGAAAGCTGGTATGAAAGTATATAGAAAAATCAATGGAAATATAAGATTTCCTAAGTCCTGAAGATGATGTAAAATAAACTTCGTGAAAACATTCCCAAAGGTACCCAGGTAAGTATCAATTTCTCACAAACACAGACGAATTAGAGCAGGTATTGGAAAGTCGTCCCAGACCCTTAAGCACCTGAGGCCCACAAAAAAGAGTCTCAAAAAATCACAATTTGAAACAGGTCAATCAGATCCATTCCATTTAGTAAAGATCTCGATATGAGTATCCGCCTGTATGTGATGGTGTCAAGCATCTGGTATGGAAACGAGCTGTTGTTGAGAATTATTGTGCCTGTATTTATGTATTCCTCTACACCCACCTGTGAGTGAAACCCAGAACCCGTGGATGTGTTGCATTTGTAGATTTCGCTGGTAACTAGACCCTGTAGCGTGGGCGGCAGATAGAATCTTCGAACATTCACACCGTCAATTTGGTCAGATGCTGTACGCTTTCAGTTTGTATGCCCAGTTACAGACACCAACAGAGAGCGCTGAGACGCTACTGAGGAATGGGCTCTTGCCGCTGTGTTATCTGCAGATGGATGCGTCATTCAGACACTCCGCCTTGCTCTGAGTTCAGGTATTCGAATGCATTTTATTTAAGTTGTAATGTTGTTTAACATTTCTCTTGCAGCTTTATAGTGTTAAGGCGCATTTATTGCAGTTTCTTTCCTTTTAATTATTTCCATGTGCAAAAATAAATACGATTTCCATGAGGGTTCTCTGCTCTTGTCTGAACTGCCGCCATGTGGCAAACTAATTTCATTGCGAGCTTAAGTGACTTAAGGGGCTCCGGAACGCCCTATACTTGCAATGTTAAAATAACGCTTATAAATTACATCTTTCCTCACAAAGTATTTGAGGTAGGAAGTTGAACTTTTTACAGATTATTTGTTGGAATATGGGCTACAACTTAACACAGGGATTTTACAAAATTTTAGTTCAGTTATTAAAGATGATTTTTTTTCAATTGTAATGAAAATTCACAACATTTTTTTGCAATTTTTTATTTATATATTCAAAAATATACAGTTTTTTGGAAAAAGGCTGTGTTAAATTATGCAGAAGGTACTGTGTAACATTTACTGAAAGTTTGAAACAAATATGTTTGGAAGATCCTTAGAAAACATGTAATTAGTATGAGAAAATAAGAGTTTTGGAAATCGAGCGACAAAGATTGGATTAACTTTTTAGTGCATTCCAGGTCCATAGGATGGATTATCTTCATCCTCTGCAAACTCCTCCTCCAGCTTCCTCTTGTTCCTCCTCCTGTTTACTCTTGCTTGTATTTCTAGACTCTTTACAGCCCTGTCTGCAGCCCGAAGGCGTTCCTTGTCTAAAGCAAGCATCGCTCGTACCATGTTAGAACCTATCTTCATCCCATATTTCTAAATACCTTGCACCTTACAATGTTGCCATCATTGAAAGTCGCAACAGCATCATACACACCAAAGTGAAGTGTTTCTATTCCAACAAATACAGTCTTGGGGATTCTCGACCATATAACACTATTTACACTTTCATTGGGGTTTTGAGTTTTTCCGTGAATACACTTTTTCAACAGTTCGGGTGCTGCTAAGTCTCTGAAAATAGGTTTTATCACCTCCATTATTGCATGAGGCAGACTATGCTTATGAGTGTACACTTCACCAGTTAGCAATCCTTTGTTGTATTTACACCAACTGTCTTCTTCTTTGGGACACAAGCTATGTTGGGGATTTTCATCGTCTTTATTGTTTACAGTAATAACACATACCTTTCGCTTTCCAACATTTCTCCTTTTCTTAAAAGCCTTCAGAGGATTTCTAATAACTTTACTTTTACTCATTATTATACTTCAACAAAACAGAGACTCAAGAAACAGAATTAATTACGAATATTTTCGAGATAACGACAGAGTAAATAAACATGAAACAATCGACAATCACACCAGCGATATATATTGAACCATCACAGGTTAGCCACAACACATACTTTATCTCACATCACTAAAATGTACCTGATGAACACGGACGTTAATAATAACACCATTTGATAGCAGTTTAACAGCGCCACAGTGGGTCACGCCCATGTAGAACACATTTCAAAAAAAATTTAAAAATAGTTGTAGTCTTCGGAATTGAATAAATTATATATCTATTAAAAGGTAATAGTCTGCAGATTCAGAAAACGCAAAAAAGTAAAAATTGAACTTTTCATGATTTTGAGCCTTTCCGGAGCCCCTTAAGCAATGTTAAATTCGTTTTGCCTCTAGATAATTTCAACCAACTTCTGGCGTGTTATAAGCTTGAAACTTTCTTCTTAAATTTACTACGTGGTGCTGGTTGGTAACTGAGCCTTTCGCTCTTCCAGGAAATATCAAATGCTCCCGCCCTCAGCACCCATCTAATAACGGATGTTTTCGTAAATTGTTTTGCGAATCTTTGTAATAGATGAATTTTCTGCCATTCTCGTGCCAGCCACATGCCGCCGCAAGATCTTAAGGCTCGCTGTTATTTCGAGAATGTCTTATCGGGTGTTGCCATACCCCTGTTCGAATTCGGGACAAAATTAAGGAATATTTACGGTAAACTTTGATGCCGCGTGTCCATGAAATCACGCCACTCTTTCATTGCCTGGTTCATAACAGAGACGTACGCTGACTCACGTAATTATACGGACACTTTCTACTAACTAGCTTTTGCGACACACTGGCCCTAAACTTCACGGAAAACAATGTACACGCAAACTAGCTGTTGATATCCCTGTTACAGAGAGTCAGCACCACGGCAAAATGTTTACGTTTAGGAAACAGGGGAGAAACAGTGACCATGGAATCTCCGGACGCAGTTAACGTGCGCCAACAAAGTTATCCGGACATACTCAGTTGTCCTGCAGAGATAGTCTGCAGAGGAGCCACGAACAATGTGTGACATCTCCTGGCAAGTGCTGCAAAAATTAAAACTAAACCTATACCAGACGCATAAATGCGAAGTGTAAAGAAAGTACAAAACTGAGTGTTCAAAAAAAAAAAAAAAAAAAAAAAAAAAAGGTTCAAATGGCTCTGAGCCATATGGGACTCAACTGCTGTGGTCATCAGTCCCCTAGAACTTAGAACTACGTAAACCTAACTAACCCAAGGACATCACACACATCCATGCCCGAGGCAGGATTCGAACCTGCGACCGTAGCAGTCGCACGGTTCCGGACTGCGCGCCTAGAACCGCGAGACCACCGCGGCCGGCAGAGTGTATTTTTGTTGATAAAAGCTGTAGCTAATACGACAGATAACTATAAAACCCACGGCTCCTTAATCTGATATTTTTTTATGTTGAAAATGTTAATAAAACGTACTTTAGTATCAAAGAGTAACTTTACAATGTGAAGACATTCTTTGTCACCATGGACAGCTTATCTCTTTAAGGGTAACGAAGAATTGGTTCAAAGATGGAATACTAATTTTACCTCTGCTGTTAAAGAATCAAGTCGCTTAGCTGTTCTAACTCATTAAGTATTCGATGTACCAAACCTCTCCTTCCGTATAGAAATGCTTACTTAAGTAAGAAATGTTTATTGTCAGTGAGCTGCGTAGACGATTGCCCATCACGCTTTCTTTTGACGTAATGGCACACATGTGGCCATTACGTGCAATTTAATTACATTATTAAATAATTTTCAATGCGACAGGGTCTGCAGCTGCGATGAACTGCTGGAAGGGCTCTGCAACAACTGATCGAAAGTATCGTGTTCCTAAAATAGCGTAAAACATCTCAGATTTATTTTATGAGCGTAACGTGAAGTTATTGGAGCAACACCACACATGGAATAATGTAATACTAAAAAAATCGTCCATAAAATACTTGAAAATGGCCTAAGGCCGAAATTGTACAACAATACATGAAATAAAGACAATGTCAGCTGAAGGCATCATGAAATCTTTGAAAAAAATCTTTCACCCTCAAGTTAGCATAATAAATACTTTGAATATTGATAAAAATCTTCAAAAATAAATATTTGCAAACTTTTTTTTGTCACAATTTTTATGGAACTTCATGGACAGATTTAACTGTAGAGGCAACAAGGCTTAGGATTGCGTCACGATATCTTTGAGTTTGCAATTAAATTTATTTCTGTCGAGGAAATGCTTAATCTAAAGTAAAGCCATTGAGATATCATTGAAACTATTTATCGTGAGTACAAACCCTTACGCCACGTATCTGATTATATTGTCTCTCTCTTCGCAACAGTTAATTTAACAGGCAATAACAGTAATAGCTTAATGCTGCTTCTGATTACCTTTGAGCTAACCGTGATTTTGGATAACGTAATTAAACAATTACAAGCAAAACTTTACCCACTTCTACTAATATTTGAGACTGCGTAGCAACTTTGATTATCATCGGCCGGATTTACTAGCGTGAGGAAAATACGCGACGCTAGCAGCGTTTTAAATATCCTTTACCTTTTTCCCGACAATCCCGACCACATCTTACATTAAAATAAACAACTTTAATACCAAATAAGAGAGAGGGACGGTGTACGTGTGAACTTAAGCATTCAGCGAGGTGATTTGCTGTGGCGAGCCCGTTTGTGTTCTCTTGGATTCCGGTAGTTCCTTGTCGTTATTGAGTTTTGAGTGGTTTTTGGAATTCGGGCATCTTACTAGACTTCATTTGCTCCCGTCCCTCGTGCAGAGATGTTGAGTGGCCAATGGCCAGGTGTTACCTTTGCAGGGTTGGGTAAGGGGTAGTGTACCGGTTGCCGATTTTTCATGGCCTGTGTCTGTAGCCTTGGTTAAAGGACTGCCTGTTAATCTAATATTGGGGTGTGATAACATTTATAAAAGGGGCTAATCTTGGACTATTCCGGGCACATCTTTTCCTTTAAGTTCTCTCCTGGTGAGAAGTTTGGTCTTTGCGAGTGTGCTAAACCTGGTGTATGGCGAACTGCCGGGACCATCGGCGTAGAGGTTGCAGCTAATGAATTTGATCTGGTCCATCTCTTGCCCAATCAGGCGTCTCAGCTACGCGATTTATTGCACAGTTTTTCTCAACTGCTTAGCGACAAGCTGGGTGTCACCAGCGTTCTTGAATATCATACCCATTTGTCCGATGACATCTCTGTTAGGCATTCTCCATACCGCCTCCCACCCCCGAAGGTTAAGATAGTCAGGACTACGTTATCTCAGATGCTGCAACAAGGAGTCATCAGACCCTCTACTTCCGCTTCTACAATTCTTCTTGTACCTAAGGATCAGGGGCGGGATTTCAGACATGTCGTTGACTACCGGTGTTTGAATGCCAATGTTGTACTCGAATCAGTACCTTTGCCGGATTTGCATAATTGTTTTACTTGGTTTGCCAGCGCTAATTGGTTTAAGGCTTATTATCAAATTCCGTTGGCTGAGGAATGTAAACGTGTCACTGCCTTTTGTACTGATTGGAACTTGTTCGAGTTTAACAGAATCCCCATTGGGTTAGCTACCGGAGCAGCGGTGCTTACTCGTTTATTGGATAATATTGTTGGGGACTTGAGGTTAGTCTGTGTCTATAATTATTTGGACAACTTGGTTATCTATAGACGTTCGTTTGAGGATCATTTGGAACATATCCGGCAAGTTCTTTTGAGGTACAGCGAGCTGATCCGTTGAGCCTAGTAAAATTACACTAGCTAGGCGGGAGGTATCTTTCTTAGGCCATATAGTCTCGGGTCAGAGTATTCGCATTGACCAAGAGCGACGATAGCCCTGTGGGCATTGCCTCCTCCTGTTGATGTGCGGGGAATCGCTAGATTTATAGGCATGGCAAATTACTTTAGGCGTTTTGTGCCCAATGTTGCTCAGTTGGCCGGCCGAAGTGGCCGTGCGGTTAAAGGCGCTGCAGTCTGGAACCGCAAGACCGCTACGGTCGCAGGTTCGAATCCTGCCTCGGGCATGGATGTTTGTGATGTCCTTAGGTTAGTTAGGTTTAACTAGTTCTAAGTTCTAGGGGACTAATGACCTCAGCAGTTGAGTCCCATAGTGCTCAGAGCCATGTTTTGCTCAGTTGGCGGCACCCTTCAATCAGTTACGCAGTAAAGGCGTGCGTTTTGAATGGGAACCTGCCCAGGAGGCTGCCTTTGAGCATATTGGGACAGTGATAGCCAACCCGCCGGTTCTTGTGGTACCCGATTTTAGCAAAAGGTTTATCGTGTAGACTGATGCTTGTAATGCCGATATTTCGCTGTTATTCTCCAGGAATTTGAGGGGCAGAGACAACCATTAGCTTACACGTCCCGGCGGTTAAAAGATGCCTAGCTTAAGTACTCTACGAGTGCGAGGCCTCGGCCGTTTTGTTTGCATTAGAGAAGTATTGGGTCTATCTTGAGCATCGGGTTTTCCAATTGGAAACCGACATTCAACCATTGACCTGGGTACAGGCGAAGCCGCTTTAAGACTGGCCATATTGCCAGGTAGGCAGTACGTCCTTCGGCATTTCAGTTCAAAGTTAAACATGTTAAAAGTTCTGAAAATGTCTTGGCGGATGTTCTCAGGCGGATGTTTACCGAAGACATTTCTAGTCAGGGAAGAGGGCAGGTAGACGGCAACAACCTTAATTGTATGGTGTTAGGCGGAATTCTCCTTTTGGTTGAAGACATAACGCACCATCAGGCTCAGGACCCCGTGTGGGCTGGTATTGAGCAACGTGTGTTGGCAGGAGAGCTCTCGGTAGAATATCAGATTAAGAGCGGTATTCTTTGCAGGAAGGTGGGCAATACTAAGCAGTGTTAAGATCTGTTTGCCTGTTACCTTGGCGCGTCCGGTCTTCCGTTATTTTCATGATTCATTGGTGAGTGGCCATTTAGGGACTTATAAGACGCTGCAAATTATCAAGGAGCATTTAACTTGGCCCTCTATGGACCAGGATGTTAGACAAAGATAGCCCAATGTCGCTTGTGTAACGTAGCCAAACCCAACAATGCCCTTCAACAAGGCTGGCTGAGTTCTGAACGAGAGTCCTCTCCCATACACAAGCTCTATATTGATTATTTGTGGCCTTTATCTCGGACTAAAAGAGGTCATCGATATATTCTCGTTATGACTGATGCATTTTCTAGGTTTACTTGGCTCCTTCCGAGCCGTAACGTTACCGCTACCACTACGATTAATCACTTGACTAGCGTCGTAAGTGTTTTCGTGCCACCTAAGCAGCTGGTTAGTGATAACGCTTCTGCCTTTCTTTCGGGCCCCTTTAAGGCCTTCTGCTTTCAGAATGGTGTTAAGCATGTCACCACCAACCCGTATTATCCTCAGGGGTCCTTTGCGGAAAAGGTTAATTGAAATCTTACAGGGTGTTTCAAAATTGACCGGTATATTTGAAACGGCAATAAAAACTAAACGAGCAGCGATAGAAATACACCGTTTGTTGCAATATGCGTAGGACAACAGTACATTTTCAGGCGGACAAACTTTCGAAATTACAGTAGTTACAATTTTCAACAACAGATGGCGCTGCAAGTGATGTCAAAGATATAGAAGACAACGCAGTCTGTGGGTGCGCCATTCTGTACGTCGTCTTTCTGCTGTAAGCGTGTGCTGTTCACAACGTGCAAGTGTGCTGTAGACAACATGGTTTATTCCTTAGAACAGAGGATTTTTCTGGTGTTGGAATTCCACCGCCTAGAACACAGTGTTGTTGCAACAAGACGAAGTTTTCAACGGAGGTTTAATGTAACCAAAGGACCGAAAAGCGATACAATAAAGGATCTGTTTGAAAAATTTCAACGGACTGGGAACGTGACGGATGAACGTGCTGGAAAGGTAGGGCGACCGCGTACGGCAACCACAGAGGGCAACGCGCAGCTAGTGCAGCAGGTGATCCAACAGCGGCCTCGGGTTTCCGTTCGCCGAGTTGCAGCTGCGGTCCAAATGACGCCAACGTCCACGTATCGTCTCATGCGCCAGAGTTTACACCTCTATCCATACAAAATTCAAACGCGGCAACCCCTCAGCGCCGCTACCACTGCTGCACGAGAGACATTCGCTAACGATATAGTGCACAGGATTGATGACGGCGATATGCATGTGGGCAGCATTTGGTTTACTGACGAAGCTTATTTTTACCTGGACGGCTTCGTCAATAAACAGAACTGGCGCATATGTGGAACCGAAAAGCCCCATGTTGCAGTCCCATCGTCCCTGCATCCTCAAAAAGTACTGGTCTGGGCCGCCATTTCTTCCAAAGGAATCATTGGCCCATTTTTCAGATCCGAAACGATTACTGCATCACGCTATCTGGACATTCTTCGTGAATTTGTGGCGGTACAAACTGCCTTAGACGACACTGCGAACACCTCGTGGTTTATGCAAGATGGTGCCCGGCCACATCGCACGGCCGACGTCTTTAATTTCCTGAATGAATATTTCGATGATCGTGTGATTGCTTTGGGCTATCCGAAACATACAGGAGGCGGCGTGGATTGGCCTCCCTATTCGCCAGACATGAACCCCTGTGACTTCTTTCTGTGGGGACACTTGAAAGACCAGTTGTACCGCCAGAATCCAGAAACAATCGAACAGCTGAAGCAGTACATCTCATCTGCATGTGAAGCCATTCCGCCAGACACGTTGTCAAAGGCTTCGGGTAATTTCATTCAGAGACTACGCCATATTATTGCTACGCATGGTGGATATGTGGAAAATATCGTACTATAGAGTTTCCCAGACCGCAGCGCCATCTGTTGTTGACAATTGTAACTACTGTAATTTCGAAAGTTTGTCTGCCTGAAAATGTACTGTTGTCCCAAGCATATTGCAACAAACGGTGTATTTCTATCGCTGCTCGTTTAGTTTGTATTGCCGTTTCAAATATACCGGTCATTTTTGAAACACCCTGTAAGTCCGCTTTGACTATTTATCATCAGAAAACACCCAGAAAATGGGACTCCAGTCTTCCCTGGCTCAGTTTTACCTTTAATACCGCCATTTATGAAGCCTCGCGAGTTACGCCTGCATCATTGATCTTTTCCTACCCAGTTAATTCCTCTCTTTTCAACTTGTGGGTTATTCAAGATCTTATTCCACCTGATGTTAGTCCGCGGGTCATCAAGGACAACTAGAAACAGGCCAGGCGTTATATACTCAGAGCTCATAATAAGCAAGCCGAGCGCTATAATCGTAATCGCGAAACATTTAAGGGTAGGCCGGGGAACCAAGATTATGTCCGCAATTTCCAAGGGAGGCAGGTGCTCGGCGGTAACCTTAGTAAATTTACTCCTCGTTTTCTGGGGCCTTGCACTATTATGCGTATGCCGGCCTCTGGTGGCCGAGCGGTTATAGGCGCTTCAGTCTGGAACCGCGCGACCACTACGGTCGCAGGTTCGAATCCTGCCTCGGGCATGGACGTGTGTGATGTCCTTAGGTTAGTTAGGTTTAAGTAGTTCTAAGTTCTAGGGGACTGATGACCTGAGATGTTAAGTCCCATAGTGCTCAGCGCCATTTTATTATGCGTATATTAGGCCCGGTAAATCTCTTGGTTAAGGAGAACAGCTCAGGCAAGCAATATCGGGTTCACCTTAGTCAAGTTCAAGTAACTCGGGGTTTGAATTAACCCCTTCCTTGGATTATGTTTGAGGGGGGGAAGTTGAGCCGTGCTCACTCCGAAGTATGAGTTTCCTTGAACTTGGCTGTCTATCTGTGTTTGGTTTCCTGCCATTGTTGCGGTTATACCGTGGTTCTTCCTCCTTCTACGTGTAGCAGCAGCGATGTGTATCGATATTTGCACCGTGTACCATCTTTGGTCTTGTGCATATAGTATCCAGCCAGGGGGTGTGCGGGCAGTCGGTTGGTTGGTGCGGACCAGGGGGGATATCTCCATGCGGCGCACTCGACTGCGTCCGCTGGCGGTCCCTGCACAGTGTCGGAGCGTGTGTAGAGCTGTCCGATCTCTACGAGCTTCGTGGCTCACCGACCCAGGATGTCAAAGTTGAGTGGTGTCTTAAGTACTCAAGCCACGTCCGTTCATGTTCGTTTCGGTAGTTCGTTGTTGGGGAACTTTTCCTGTGAGCAACATCGACTGTTTGTAGTGGTGAAATCGAACCGCTGTGCGGTGGAATTAACTCTATTTTTTCACTACAATTGAAGTGCAACAGCGGAATTTTCTGCCTTGTGGCCGTTAGTGTTCTGGTTACCTGCCCTGGCCACTAACGCAATTTCAAAAAATGGTTCAAATGGCTCTGAGCACTATGGGACTCAACTGCTGAGGTCATTAGTCCCCTACAACTTAGAACTAGTTAAACCTAACTAACCTAAGGACATCACACACATCCATGCCCGAGGCAGGATTCGAACCTGCGACCGCAGCGGTCCCGCGGTTCCAGACTGCAGCGCCAGAACCGCGCGGCCACTTCGGCCGGCAACGCAATTTCAGGCAGTGTCCTTTCCTCGCCTGTTGTCGTTGTCCAGCACGATGTGTAGTTTTCACAGATTAATACATATTTCATTGTGGACAGTTTGGTCTTTTGAGTTTTCATGTACCGATTGGTGGCTAGCAAATTGTTTGGTCGGTCAGTCCGTGACTGTCTCTTGGTTGGGTTACCAACGGATCAAGTGTAGTTGGGCCCACCATCTGTCTCACCTAAGTGACCGTTCATGTTTCGAAGGCAGGCGACCACCCCCCCCCCCCCCCCCCTGAGCCAATGCTTTAAAGGAAAAATAGATTTTTTTGTGTTTTATGTAAATCAAGGGTCTTCAGCCCGCATAAGTAAGTTTGAATTCTGGCAAGTGGATATTTTGCTGAAAGTTACTGTTGTTGTGCTATCTTTTCATTTAGTGCGCTGCCAGCCATTTAAAACTTGAGCTATTTTTTGAATTTTTGGAAAATCCACTGTGGGCCTTCAGCCACCTAAAGCCTTATTCTTAAAATTTCCCCTTAAGCGAAAACATTGCAGCCTTCTGCCTTAACAGATTATGGTAATATATTTTAAAATTTTGAAATTTAATTCTGGCCTTCAGCTGTTGGTATTGCACCTTGTTTATGTTTGTTCTATCCACTTTTGCCTCGAGGCTTTCAGCCTAGCTGTGATATATACATATATATTTTAATTATTTTATTTGCAATTTTAGCTGTGTCTCTTCAGTGAATTGAAATTTATCTTGTTGATTTTTAAGATTTCTTTTTTGGAGGCCTTCAGCCGTGAAAGAATTGGATTTTGAAAGTCGTAGTTGTTGAGGTTCGGCTATGTGACTTTTAGGTTAAAATGTGTTATAAAATTACAAAAAAACTACAATTTTTAAGTGAAACTGACCTCCACCTTTTTTGGCCATTTCCACAACCCTGATCACCTGTTTTGCCCTGCGGGTTTAGCGGGCTTATCACGTACCTCCTTTAAATTTGTTTGCATTAGAGGACGGATATTTGATGGAAATTTCTCACGAACAGGGACCGCTTGGTTAGTCTCATGTTCATTGTCAAATGAACAACCTGCATTAAATAATGATAAAGAATCCATAGTTAATACATTGACAAACTCTTCTTATACACTGCAGTGCCATACCAGATTGTGTCCTTATCAGTGATAGGTATTCAGGAGTGCACCAATCTGTATCATGAAATTCCAACTCCATGTTTGCAATTTTGCGTTATTCGTTACATACCCTACACTAGAAACATACATTACAGGCTGTATCTTCTTTCTTTATATCTTCTACCTATCTTAATCTACTTACTTTTTTCTTCTATCTATTTGTTTTGCTTGTCTTCTTCTATCTTCTGTTCTTCTATATAGTCTACAAATAAATTGAAGTTTCCGCCGCAGTCCTATCTGTATATTCAGGTTAATCTCACTAACTACTCCATAAATTTTGATAGTATTTTCGCTAATATTATGATTTACGCGGAATGTTTGTGCGTATTATTTATAAATATTTCGTGGAAACTGGCTGAGCTATGATGAATTAAAGTCCCCCACCACAATGGAAACGACGCCGTTACCATCTAGCGGTGAATGGCAGAACTCCTTAGAATGGCCGTGGCACGCGCGGCTGCAGGCTGCAACCTGATGTATCGTGTGCCCTGTCACTGCCATCTTACCTTTTACGATGTAACGGCGGAGAGGATGTTCCGTACCAGTTTTGAATGGCAGAGAATGCTTCTTAACAAATTTTCGCAGCACAAGGTGCTTCGTAGTAATATTATTTAGCGGAGAATATTTCGTGTCGAAGTTGCGTAAGCCGGCCGCTGGTGGCCGAGCGGTTCTGGCGCTACAGTCTGGAACCGCGCGACCGCTACGGTCGCAGGTTCGAATCTTGCCTCGGGCATGGATGTGTGTGTTGTCCTTAGGTTAGTTAGGTTTAAGTAGTTCTAAGTTCTAGGGGACTTATGACCTCAGCAGTTGAGTCCCATAGTGCTCAGAGCCATTTGAACCATTTTGAAGTTGCGTAGCAGAGGCTGCCTTTTTCCGATGTTGTATGGCAGAAAGTGTTTTGTTGCAGATGTTTCGCTGATGTTGCATGGTAGAGGTTGCTACATACCGCTATTGCTTGGCATAGGGTGGTTTATACCAATGTTATGTGCCGGAGGGTGCGCCCTACCGTTATGAGGGGTGCTATGTACCAGTGTTGCGTGGCAGAGGATGCTACAAACCGGTTTTGAGTGGCAGAGAGTGCTTCATACCACGTTACGAGGTGGAGAGTGCTCCATATAAATCACTGTGGTTCAGGGTGCTTTGTACCAATGTTGTTTGGTTGAGAAAGCTTTCTACTAGTGGTGCATGGCAACAGGTTCTTGTTACAAATGTTTAGTGGCAGGGGGTGCAGCCTACTAATACTACGTGGCAGAGGGTGCGTTGTAGCAATGTTACGTTGCGAAATGTGGGAAAGTTTACGAACAAAAAGACTGATGCTGGAGTTGCGCGCTTCACCAGTGGCCGTAGCTCGCGCTGGACTGGTGCTGCAGTTAGGTCGCTCGGGCGAGGAGGTAGATCTCCGCGCCCGTCATTGCCATGAGATGTTGGAAACTACAATTAAATGTGCAACAGGTAACACTCATGCCTCCTGAGAGGATCTCTGGCTTTCACTGCCTGAATAATTAAACTGACATGGATGTTACATTGTTCTCTCAAATCTCCACATTCTCAAATTTCAATCATAGAACAAAAAGATATATAGACGGCTGCTGGACGCTGTAAAAAAGTCGCTTGATGAGAAAGAAATACACAATACAGAGAAAAAAAGCAAAGTAATCTAGGATGTCATTAAAAATAAAAAAGACGGAAATAAATGTAAACATAACTATGTAGATATGACGAGGGCTTAAAGTAACAAATGAAACCGCAGCAGCTAACAGACTTTGTGGATGAACAATCTTTAAGTATTGCAGAAAACTTGCTACAAAAATTCCTAAAAACATATATAACATGTGTAAATAATTGTGCATCGAGTACAATGATGTTCTACCAACTAACAGCAAATGACGTCAATAAACCAATACAAAATCTAAAAATTAAAGGCAGCAGACTTGGATGAAGTATCAATCTGTGTGCTGAAGAAATGCATAACGAGCATACAAGCTCCCATAATAAATATAATTAGTGAGTTGTCTGCATACTGGAACTTTCCAAGGCATTTAAAACAGACATAAAAAGATTCATAAGAATAATAACGAAAATTATTAATCAGGATCATTGCAAATATATGTTCAAAGGAGTGGTTAATTATGCCATATGAGTGTATTTACCAATCTGTTATGCACATTAACAATTAACTTGATGATTACTGCACAAACAGCTTTGTCCCATGGGTATGGAGAAAGATCTAGAGTGATTTACTGTTTACCAAGAAATTATTGATTACTAGTATTTTCTGCCAAGAAATTAAACTGTGCAGTAAAATTCCCAACGAAACCAAAAATATTGCTGAACGAATTCATTTAAAAAAGCATTTAAAAAGTGTCTGTTAAGCAGTACCTTACATACAGTGCAGGATCACTTTGTAACGTTGAGTTTGGGTTTGATAGAAAATGTCACACTAGTGTCGTGACATGTAAAAATTTCGCAGTACAGTTAAAAAAAAAAGATTTGCTCCAAAAAACTGCGGTGCACAATGCTAACATCTAATCTTTTTCCTGTGGCCAACATCTCACTCATTATGGAGGAATTTTGACTGAATTCTTGTGGCAAGCAAATGGGATGTGATGATAGACAAAATGGATAACAAATATCGTCGTGGTGGTCCTGAGGTCAACTTGTAGTATATGCAGTGTTACAGCATGAAATAATTTGTGTATAGTGTGTGCAGTGTTGAGAAATGATTGAACACTATGGTATAAGGTTTTTACAATCTCAAAACAGCTTCTTCGCAAAGCAGTATTGCATGCAAGGGATAAATAGAATGACGTTAACGCTGTTTTAACTAGACTGGCATTGTATTAGGTGAGATGGAGGGCCAACCTCCATCGGGTATTTCTGATTTAGATTTTCTGTGGTTCCCCTAAATTACATCATGCGAATGTCGTCGTCTATCAGGTCACCTGTCCCATGGTTGTCATATTGCACCTTTGCAGCTTTAAGTTTCCCTACGCCTGTGTGTATGAATCACATTTCTTTGGGTTCTTATGATTGTGATATTACTCTATTCAACTCGCCTTGCTTTTCATAAATCCGAGGACGACTGCGAAAAATCTATCAATTCGTAATCGATTCTTTAAATGAAAACGGCTTCCTTCATATTAGCCTAATTCATAGGTAATAAATATGTATTCTACTGTAACAGGACAGACACTTTTGGCCACTACACATAATTGCTTGAATTTCTTTACATAGCAGTCTTGTTACTCCTATTAACTTTATCAGATTTCCTCGCGAGTTTCAAGTTTTCATGTTTCAGTTTGTCGTTTAGAAATTATCCCCTGATTTACTAATCTTTATTGGAAGATAGAACTACTTGCTATTCGCAGTGACCGAAAAGGTTTGTTGGGTATGGCATCCTTCAACTAATCCTTCGAAGTCTGATATGATGACCTACTCTTTATTGTTTGCACACTTTTTCTAGGTCATCCTTTCGAAGCAATTAATAGTTTTCAATCAGTTAACTGATTTAACCATCATATCAACAACTTACATAATACTTTGCCTGCACGCAGACTGAATCCAGTATTACAGTTTCTCAATACTCCGATCAAACGGAATCGTCTGATGCACATCATGATAACTTCCTGTTAGATTTTCCTTTTAGCATTTTTCTAGTGATTTTTGTATGCTTTTAGCCCTTTCCATCTCTTTGAATCCGTTCAATTAAAACATAAATTCTCATGTGGCAAGAAGCGATAACTTATGTGGGATTCCCAGTATCATTTGGATACAACTTTCTGTATTTTGAGCCATCAACATATTTTAAATTTGTACAGTACTTAGTCATATGATACGTTGTAATCCTGACATAGGATTTTCCTGAAGCCACTGAACAGATGTCACTAACCACCAGAATAAAATCAGTAGTCTCAGTTATGGATCGGGGATTCTAAGTCGTTAATCGGGTATCGAGGTAATACCAATTGAAACAAACAGTAAATTCATCTCTCAGTGTAATACCATGATATGTGGAATATCCTTATATACATGATCTACAAATGAATATATGTACTATCTGAAAACAGGAAATGAAAGGCATTACCATATTCTTCTTTCTTTAAATAAACATGACTGTCTCATTCCTTGTTTGTAAGTCTAATTGTTGTACCATTATTTTTCTTCTACTTACCCGCCGTCCTGCCTACCAGTCACTAGTCTGCGCCTTTTACAACCGCATTTATCATTTCAAACGGTTCAAAAACTAAATTAACGTCCTTCTGTAGATTTATTGAGGCTGTGGGGCCCAACCTCAAGAAAAGGAGAAATTAATATCATTCCACCGAAGTCATCTCTTCCTCAGTCGAAAGAGATAACCTTTATTGCACATCGGTACAGTCGACGACAACACATATTACTCCTGGCGTAGTTGCAGACGCCTCTGACTACCTTCAGGAGCGAAACGTGCAGCTCGCCCGCATAGCGGCCCCCTTCAAAAAGCGCCGCCCGCTACTTTGTAATGCTGCCTCGACAGTAAAAAGGCTACCAAACTGAGAACTACACTCATGGCAGGAAAACATTCCTCCTGCCGTGAAAGGCAGTGCGATTTACGTTGCTTTTTCATTAAGGCTACGCTTCGCGCATATCCGAGCAGAGTCTCCAAAAGCCCCTGTGTGCACTGTTGCTTCTCTTGTCTTTCGTTCCACTGCACTCAGTATTCTTATAATGATCAGTGTACTTATGTTTCTCGGAAACTTTTACTCGAAGGTTTTTGTAGCTGTATTGCAGTATTCGCAGTGAGTAAGTCCTTTTTAGGGAGGTGTAAGAGTTTTCCTGCTAAGCAGAAACTTCAGGGTTTCGCAGTGTGCCAATAACACAGTAGTTCCAGAAGCTTGTGGGAACCGTTAACCTATGATTATGTCCACGGTATTCCACAGAGCACGTTCTCCTCTCCCTTCTTTTTTATTGCGAGTTTCGTGCCGATATTAAGTCTTTGAGACGTAAATGTTTTATTATCATAAACATTTATAAACTGCTTTCTTCTGTTGGTGCTTTAGTGCCATAACATCTTAACTAGAAAGCAGCATACTTATCAATATAAAAATTTTGTCTATGGAAAAAACACATCTTGACATCCATGACGCATTAAGGGGTCTTACAGCCTCAGCTTAAGGCGGATACAGTTGATATTTACATGTGTGTTTCAGATTGATGTAGAAAGTCGGCCACTGTATGTTTCTTTCCGCTGTGTAATATTTGTTGTCTCATGTCATTTACAATCGGCAAAAAAGTCAGATATTTTTAAGCGTGATGTTTATTCATTTATTTAGCACATAGCCAAACAGAATATGCCAACGGTCTTTCCTCAGGGGTAACACCGATTCATGTCAGATCACGGAAGTTAAGCGATCACGGGCTTAGCTGGCACTTGAAGGGGTGACCGTCCGGGTCTCTGTTAGCAAGCAGGGTGTTCTCAGCCCTTGTGACGCAAATTGAGGAGCCACTTGATCGAAAAGTAGCGGCTGCGGTCCCGAAAACTGACAACGGGTGGGAGAACGGTGTGCTCACTTATGCTCCTCCGTATCAGCGTCCAGTGACACCTATCGGCCAAGCACGACACGGTGGTCGATCGGTGCCGTTGGACCTTCCGAGGCATGTTCAGACGGAGAGAGAGAGAGAGAGAGAGAGAGAGAGAGAGAGAGACAATATTGTGTATAGTATTACAGATATAAAACAATGCTAGCGATGAAAAATGGATTAAACATAGAGTTAATGTTTTACATGGGGTAGTATGACCTGTTTAACGTCTGAGGAATTTTTAAGCTGCCATTTGGGTAGAAAAATGGTTCAAATGGCTGTGAGCACTATGGGAGTTAACTTCTGAGGTAATCAGTCCCCTAGAACTTAGTATTTAAACCTACCTAACCTAAGGACATCACACACATCCATGCCCGAGGCAGGATTCGAACCTGCCACCGTAGCGGTCGCGCGGTTCCAGACTGTAGCGCCTAGAACCGCTCGGCCACTCCGACCGGCTTTTGGGTGGATTTTTTAAAAATCTATACTCATTTGGTTATCTGTAAAAAGACAGTCATAACTGTAAATGAATTTTAAATTTGCTAAAATTGCCGTTTTCCCAAAAGTCTGGGTTTTGTCCGTAACAGCAGCACGTGTATACAATATGACCCACTAATTTCGAATTTCAAAATTTGAATTCATTTACTCAGAAATACAAAACGCAATGAATAAAATGTATAGGAGCGATGAAGTCAGCATAATAATATAAAATAATTAACTTCAAATTATGATAGAAAAATTAAATTTTAATTTTCTCTGGTCAGTTCAAACTATTATTAATTTACAATTGTGGTAAACAAATAAAATTTCAATTTTCACAGGTGGGCCGAACAAAATGTTCGTGATCTTCTTTCGACGAATCAATGCATTCATCTTTAACATAATTAGCATACATTATGCACAGTCTCGTGTCCTTGACGTTATCTTCCTTACAAACTCAGTAGTGCCAACCTTTTTGGGTTGGTAGTTTTGTCTGCTTCCTTTTAGCCTCCGTACTTCGAGGATTTTTTTTCTTGATGACGTTGGTCGACTTAACTGCCATTTTTTTGGTGTTTAACGGTGGAAACAATTGTATCTTCGTGTACACCCCACATGAAATGATAGATGGTTTTCTGTTGGTGTTTTTTTTCACCCCTTAGGTTTGTTGAAGAAGTCATTAAATGAGCTTTGACCTACGACTTTCCTAACGAATTACGTTTCTATTGTAGAGGTGTTGTGAGCTCATATCCAGTAATCACATTGGCACGTTCGCACCCGAAACATTGCTTTCAAACGAAATATAACACCCACTTCGAGACACTGTTGAAGATGTTGAAACTCGTCGTCTGGAAGGCTTCTTGGATGAAATCGGTTTGATTGAAGGAACAGAAACTCCTGATTGTGGGTCGCCAAAATATTGGTTAAGTTGAGGAGTTTCTTGGCCATAAGGTTGATCCCTTGAGACCCTAGGCACATATGCCTCTTCTGGGCTGGCTGAAGGGTTGAGGGGTATATACCCGCGGTTCTGAAGCCACTCTTTGTGTTTGCCTGGGTCAATGATTTCTCCTAAGAAAGTGTGAGCACTTCTCGGAAATTTCGATTTCCTCTTCATTGATGTCATACATAATGGATGTGCAAGCAAAGGTGTAGACGCATGGTTGAAGAAGTATGGATGTTTGGGTGTGGCCGTGAGTCGTGTACGGATAGCCAAATGGCTAGTCCAGCCGGCTTTCGCAGCCGTGCAGTGCGGACGTGCTGTTTCCACCTGCGGAGCGCGCGAGCTCGCTATTGTTGACTTTTCATCGGCCGTCTCTTTCGTGTCGCTTAGGTGTAGCAGGACCACGGCCAAGCATTTTAGAAAATCAACACTACGGTTCAGCTTCTGCAACGACTACACACGACCAAAGGCCATGGAAGTAGAACGCTTCCTACGCGACGTTGCTAAGATCCCCGCTTCCGACATCTTGGGCATGCATTGACCATATTAAGCAGTACGGTGTACGTCAAAGTCGTCAACGACGCGATGGGCGAAAGAATACTTCTCGACACCAAACAAGGACTACCCTTTTGCGACGGAAATGTCGGTGCGGTTACTGTCGAACTCGCAGGCTTGGGAATGCGCACCGTACGAGTTTTCGGACTCCCGTTCGCGCTCCCGGCGGAAGACGTTATCGCGGCTTTCCACGCCTATGGCACTGTCCAAGGTCACACTGCCGAACGCTGGGCGCAGTTCCAAACGTACCCCGTTCTTAACGGTGTACGACGGATCATCATCGATCTCCATCGCCACGTGCCATCTTACCTGCAAATCAGCGGGTGCCCCGCGGTCGTCATATTACGACGGCCAACCCAAGACCTGTTCCGGATGCGGCAAAGACGGTCACCTCAGGTCTGACTGTCTTAAGAGACGAATCACCCAACTGCATGCCGTTACCGTGGCGCCTACGAATCCGACGACGGCTTTACCGATCACTTACTCATCGGCGCTCTCTTCTGCTCCCACCGACCGCCGCCCGTCGGACCATGTACCCGTGACCCTTCCTGCTGCTACGGATACCGCCGGGGTCAACGCGTCGCGCTCACAGCCTGACGCTACTCCGGCGCCTCTACCAACAGCGACGATTTATGAGCCCCACCCAGCCGATGATATGGACGTCCCTTCACTTACCGTTCCCGCGACGGCCTTCCTCCCAGAGCGCCGCGACTCCCTCCCGTCTTCCGACACAGAGGGGCGAACCCGCAAACAACGTTCACCTAAAAGGCACAAGAACAGGCGCAGTACCGTCTCGGCATGAGACATGTCACCTCCCCCTGATGCTCCAGAGGCCGACCGGCCCGACGAGGCCTCGGACAACCTTCGCGACGACACTGTGCCGGCGCCTATGCTGGCTCGGCCAGGTCCACCTGATCCGATGGACTCTACCGTTGCAACTGCCGCCGAGACGTCCTTCGCTCCTACGAACGGAGTGGAACGTAAGGACATCACAAAGACAGCGCCTTCAATCGCGTGGAGTGGCGACGGCGACGAAGGCCCGAACCACACGCCGGGGACGGAGTAGGTGGCGTACTGCATGACTCGCCTCCGCTGGTGGAGTTCCCCTCCACGGCGGGGCACGACTCCAAACCTACCGAGTAGCGACGGTCAACACTAACTCCATTAGCTCCACCATGAGAATTCAACTGTTACGAGAGATGATATGAGCATCGGTCGTCGACATCGCTCTACTACAGGAAGTACACTTGGCCACACTTCTAGACGTCGCGGGATGTAACACTTCTCCTTCTCCTGGTGACCAACTGGAACGTGGCGTAGCCATCTATGCCCGAGAAGGCATTCCGGTACCTTCCATCCGCCAGAGGCATGACCGTCATGGAGACGCGTATTGTCAACATTTTCGCTCCGTCCGGCTCCACCTGTAGACGCGACAGGGCACTCTTCTATTCGGAAGAAATCGCCCTTTTGTTTCTTGGACTCTGTGATCATTACTTCCATTACTTGCTTGGGGGTGATTTTCATGGTGTCGTGCACCCTAAGGATCAAATGCCCCACTACAACACCTGTCAAGAACTACGCCTCATCGTCTGTGATCTCTTGCTCCGCGACACTTGGGAAGTTCGGCACGGCGACACACCTGGACATACTTACCAGACGACTCACTCCGCGAGCTGCCTTGATAGGATTTACGTCTCTCGGGATCTCACACCTGCAGTCAAAAGTGCAGAACTTTGGCTCTTGGTCTTTTCGGACCACTGTGCCTACATCTGCAAAATTCTCCTTCCGCAATAAATGTTCTGGTGCAGTCGTGCACCGTGGAAGCTAAACACCTCACAATTTCATGATCCGAATGTCTTCATCGTGTTGCCGAGACATGAGCCACCTGTGAACGTCGCTTATCTAAGTACTGCACAACCTTGACTTGGTGGCTGGAATGTGCCAAACCGACCAACGGATGTACGTTCATTCAACATGGCAAGGAAGTAGCTGCTTGGTGTTGGCACACTACCGACTATTTCTACGCCGTTCTCCGCCACCTGGACGCCCAGCCGCCCACCACTGAAACCCAGAGGGAACGCAGCAGGATTACAGCATGAACTGTAACGTTGACACACCGTAGACTGCAGGGGGCGATGGCGCGGACCCGTGGTCAAGATTCGGTGGAACAAGAACAGCCCACCTTGCTTCATATCACCGCCGATCGGAAACACCGATGACAACGGCTCATGAGCGAGATCTATACCTGTCGCGCCCAGCATGTCACTTGCCAGGCCGCAATCGTCAATGCCTTTGTAGACCACTACCGCACAATGTACCAGAAGGAGACTACCAACTACCACCATGAGGAGTCTGTGTTACCACATGTAACTCGCGCCCTCGTTAGCGGCGAAGCGGACGAGCTGAGCCAGTTACGTGACACGAAGTCCACGATGCAATCAACAAAGGTGCACTGAATAAGTCACCTGGCGTCGACGGATTGCCGATAAAATTCTATCGCGCTCGCCTCTCGCTAATGGCGTCACGGTGGACAACGGTGTTTCATGAACTGATGTTGATGGGGAACGCCGTACCGGCGTCCTTTGTCACGGGAATTATTATACCAATCCATAAACCGACACCGGGGGTGACGACAGCACATTACCGTCCCCTGACTCTGCTTAACACAGACGATAAAATATTTACACGACTCCTGGCGACGAGATGCTGCAAGATCCTGCCTAACATTCTAACCCCGAAACAGACAACTACGGGTGGCTCAGTTAATATACAAACGGCCACAGGAGGATGTCGTGATTTAATAGCACTGGCAGCGGCGTGCAGACTCCGCGCCGCGATGGTTTCCATTGATTTTGACAGCACATTCTACAAGGTGCAGCAGCATTTTCTGTTCTCAGTAATGAGCCGAATGGGTTTTCCACCCGCCTTTATCGATGTCCTCCGGAGCCTGTACGGCACTGCCGAATCGCTGATTCAGGTCAATGGCCGTGTAGCGGGACCAGTGACGATCCGGAGTTCCATAAGTCAAGGCTGCCCACTTTCGACACTACTCTATGCCATAAGCCTGGAGCCACTCATCGGGAGTCTGGCGAGCCACCTTTCTGGTCTCACTTTGCGACAGCACAGTTGTCGGTGTCTTGCGTCTGCGGACGACCTCTTGGTCCGCTCACAGAATGGAAGACAAACGGTGCTCGATTTGATATCAACGTACGGAACTGCAACAGGCAGTAACGTGAATGTGGCTAAATCCACGGCGATGTCCTTTGGACGCGGCATCTCATACGACGACTTAGCACCTCTCCCGTGTGTACAGAAACTACGATACCTTGGTATCATTTTCATCTCTACCGTGCGCCGCTCCGCTGCCATCAATTTTCGGCGTGCACTAAAAAAAAAAAAAAAAAAAAAAAAACAAAAAAAATGCAAATGTGTGTGAAATCTTATGGAACTTAACAGCTAAGGTCATCACTCCCTAAGCTTACGCACTACTTAACCTAAATTATCCTAAGGACAAACACACACACCCATGCCCGAGGGAGGACTCGAACCTCCGCCGGGATAAGCCGCACAGTCCATGACTGCAGCGCCCTAGACCGCTCGGCTAATCCCGCGCGGCGGCGTGCACTCCAAATTATCCGCAAGGCGGTGCGACAAAATCTCCTCCGCCGACTCGATTCTTCACAACGTGTCCAATACCTCAATCAACATGTGGCGTCCAGAATGGTTCACATCGCACAGGTCCTCCAGCTGCCTCCAGGCTGCTTGCGAATACTTTCTTACGGCCGGTACGCTTTTTAAGGTCCGTTACGAAACGCTCCCCCTCCCCCCGGGAGCGGCAGGTCTCGTCTTTGTCAATGTGCGACTCCGAGCGGCGTCCTTGTACATGTCCACTAGCACAAGCAGTGGAACGAAGGCCACTCCCTTACGCGCAGTTTGCAGGAAACTGTTATGGCCGAGACCATAACGCCACCAGTACCAGTCGGATACATTGAGCACCATCTGACTCACATTTCACATTTAATCGTCGACTTCAGTTATGCTCACACACACTATCGAACACGCGTTCTCCTCAACCTACAGATTTTTACACCCCACTGATTCGTTACATATCCAGCAACAACATCGAACTCAGCCATCCAAGCGGTGGCCCACGGTTTGGCGTCATATCCACCAGCTTTTCCTTCCCTCCAACGTCTGGGCAACATAGTACCACGTCGCATGGGAAAATCCGCCACAAATCAAAGTCTTCACGCCATCGGACTAACGGACTCTCCGCTTTGTTGAATTTGCCGCCTCATGGGTGACGATGTCCACCAACTGACTCGCGCTGCCACCAGTGACGTCAGGAAACTTGGGCGACAGTTCGTTGCTGTTACCTCCGCGTTCCGCCGGACTCGATTGACCCATGAACTTCTATCCATCCTGAGGATACTTATTCCCCGCCACCCAAAATCATGCGATTGTATGGGTCAAGGGGTGGAAGATCACTTACATGTGTAATGATGGCAGCAAATCACGCCTTGACTTCTGAGAGTACTTACAAACTGCCCACAGTGAAGTCGAGCGCCGACCGCGCTACCGCGCCGTCTTCGCCAATTACCTACACGCGATCTTTACGTCATCCCCGCTCAGCTGGATGGTGCCACACGCGGACGACACTTCCCCCCTCCCCCCCCCCCATGCTAACATCTGAGACTCTCCCCGCTACTTTCTATATCGTAGCCCACAGTGGAGACAGTGGAGAAGGCGCTTGAATAAGAGTCTTCTTTCTTTTATGCACTATACCAGAGCACGCTGGTCATTCCCCCAACTATACTGTCTCCTCCTCTTTGGCTTCTACCCTTCCTATTTATTTTGTCTATTTCCTCACACCTCTCACCTTACTTTAGTAGTATTGTTGTTATTTTTTTCCGACATATTGTTAATAAAGACTTCTGCTCGCCTCGTTGGAGTGTAATGTCTCGAGTTGATTCCGCCGGATGATTAGCATTTCTATTGCATTTATGATTGTACAAATAAAGATATTTTTGTACTGAAGTTAAAATCTTCTGGGTTATTAGGCCGCGTCATGTTTCTTCTAAAATGTTCGACGTTTCGACCCCTATGCTGGGATCTTCCTCGGGATCTTTTGGTGTCCTCTACTGCTAGAACACTTTTGTTTACCTACCCTGTTCCCGGTAAAAAAGAAATATATAGGGGTGTGATTCAGGGATAAAGGGGAGGCATCGTGGCCAGGCCTCGGGTTTCGACCCCTGCCCAACTAGTCTCCACCAGCTCAGAGCTGATCACCGCACAGGGTAGCCGCGCGATCTATGGCGTCTTATCACGGTCCGCGCGGCTCCCTCGGGCATGTGTGTGTGCGCGCGCGCGTGTGTGTGTGTTGTCCGTAGCGCAAGTTAGTTTATGTTACATTAAGTAGTGCGTAAACTTAGGGACGGATGACCTCAGCAGTTTGGTCCCATAAGACATTACGACAAATTTCCAAATTTTTTTCAGAACTGATCACTCTACTCTCCAACATTTTTTATAATTAATAAAAAAGCTGTTAACGCGACAAGCGGGAAATCTGGGTTCGAGTCCCGGCCCGGCACAAATTTTTACTGTCGCCATTCCATTCTACAGCTGGTGGTAGTCCTTATTCGCAATTGCGACTTCATTTGATGTGATACGGTAAATAGTTTTCCGTCTACACTGGCTCAAGTAGCGACGGGTTATTTATAACCAGCCTGTAATGTAGGAATGACGACTTCAAACCGCTAAAATCTGAGATGACAAAAGTCATGGGACAGGGATATGCATATATACAGATGGAGTTAGTATCGCGTACACAAAGTATGAAAGGGCGGTGCACTGGCAGAACGCCGTTAGTACGCGGGTGATTCATGCGAGAGGCTTTCCGATGTGGTCGTGGCCGCACAGCGGGAACCGACAGACTTTGGACGCGGAATGGTAGTTGGAGCCAGACGCATGGGACGTTCAGTTTCGGAAATCGCTAGGTAATTCCGTATTCCGACATCCACAGAGTCACGAGCGTGCCTGAAAATACCGAATTTCAAGCACTACCTCTTGCCACGGACAACACAGTGGTCTACGGCCTTCACGTAACTATCGAGTGCAGTGGTGTTTACGTAGTGTTGTCAGTGCTAACAGACAAACAGCGTTGCGTGAAATAACCTCATAAATCACTGTGTGACGTACGAAGAATGTATAAGTTAGGAAAAAGCGGTGAAATTTTTCGTTAATGGGCTACGACAGCAAACGACTGAAGTGAATGGTTCTGCTAACAGCACCACATCGTCTGCAACATCTCTCCTTGGCTTATGACCAGAGCCGTTGGACACTAAACGACTGGAAAACTGAGGCATGGTCAGATGCGTCCCAACTGCAGTCGGTAAGAGCTTATGGTAGGGTGCGAGCGCGGCCCAGAC
The DNA here is from genome assembly GCF_023898315.1 of Schistocerca nitens. Taxonomy (NCBI): domain Eukaryota; kingdom Metazoa; phylum Arthropoda; class Insecta; order Orthoptera; family Acrididae; genus Schistocerca; species Schistocerca nitens. The sequence goes on from NC_064621.1 coordinate 53,197,959, forward strand.
ACTACGAAGCCATAGACCCAAGTTATCAACAAGGCTTTGTGCAAGCTGGGGGGTGGCTGTGTTTAGATGGAATGGAACCGATCATTGACTCTAAATTGTTCATGGACTACAGATCTCTAAACAACGATGCAGTTTTTATACAGGGTGTCCGAAAAGACTTTCCCTGATTACATAAATTGATAACTCAGGCTAGAAGTATGATACAAATATGACACTTGTGTCGCATTGTTTACAACTATCAAAGTTTTTTTTCTGTTGTAGGTTCGCAGTACGTAAGTAGTGGATGAGGTGCAGTGCCCAAGAATCCATGTTAACCAATCAGGAGAAGGCACAGTGTGTCCTGTGGTACCATGAGTCACGATCACCAACCACAGTGCAGAGACACTTCCAGACAACATTTGGAAGGAATCCACCTGATTTCAAGAGCATTAAAGACTGGTATGAGAAATTCAAGAACACAGGATCGGTTGCTGACCTTCCGAGGTCTGGTCGACCGAGAACCTCAGCAGACATGGTGGAAGCTGTAAGGCAGTCTTTTCTGCGAAGTCCGAAGAAATCGGTGCGCAGGGCCTCACGTGAATTACAGATGCCAAAAAGCTCTCTCCATGAGATTTTACACAATCGTTTATTGTTTCGTGCATAAAAAGTGCAAATCGTACAGGCCTTGTTGCCCAATGACAGTACACGTCGACATGACTTTGCGGTCGAAATGCTATCACGTATTGAGGACGACGATGGTTATCTCAGACGAATTGCCTTTCCGACGAAGCGACCTTTTTTGTCAGTGGAGTAGTGAATTGCCGTAATGTGCGCATTTGGGGTTCACAACCCCCTGCCGAGGTCATGGAGTGCACCAGAGGCAGTCCAAATGTGAATCTTTGGTGCGCGCTATTGCACGATCGAATTATCGGGCCATTCTTATTCGCTGAGGCTACCATCACATCTGCAGTGTATCTGTACATTTTGCAACTGTATGCTGTTCCTCAACTGCTTCAGTATCACCCCGATGTCTTATTTCAGCAAGACGGTGCACCGCCTCATTGGGGTTTGGACGTCCGTGCCTATCTCGATATGACCTTTCCTGGGCGATGGATTGGTCGTGATGGGCCAACGGTTTGGCCTCCACGCTCTCCTGACATAACCCCATTAGATTTCTTTTTATGGGGTTATGTCAAGGATGAGGTCTACCGAACACGTGTACCAGATCTTGAAACCCTGCGGCAACGGATAACCACAGTCGTTGAATCGACCCTCTAGTGATGTTGCCTAATGTGTGGACGGAAACTGAATATCGCCTAGATGTGCTACGTGCTACCAAGGGTGCTCATGTGGAAGTTTACTAATGTGTGAAAAAAACTTTGATAGTTCGTAAACAATTAGGCACTAGTTTCATATTTGTATCTTACTTCTAGCCTGAGTTATCAATTTTTGTAATCAGGGAAAGACTTTTCGGACACCCTGTAGATTAAAATGTGCCGTGTCACCAGCCCACAATAGTTCGCAGATACTGGACAATTCGAGCGAATGACTTTTCGTCCAGATCTCCCGACATGGGACGCAGTCGAGAGGTCAGTGTACGCACAACGTCTGGCACCGTCAACGCTTTCACAATTGTGGAGGGGTTATAGTCGCAGCACGCCTCAATATTTCTGCAGGGGACTTCCAAAGACAGGTTGAATCTATGCCACGTCCAGTTGCCGCACTAAGCCGGGCAGAAGGAGGTGCGAGACTACATCAGGAGGTGTGCCATGACTTTTCTCACCTCTGTGTAAGTCATGATCAGGTTGTCACTGTATTATGAGTACAGTATGGAAGGGCAGTTCGCTGTCATGCAAGCTAATTATAAGAGTCCATTGTTTTGAGGATTACAGCGCTACAAGTCGGTTACTTCAGTGTGAATGCCTAGTCAATTGCAGGTAATAGCTGAGCAAAAAGTCGGAAAATGAAAACTTTTTTCGCGTACTAAACGAGAGTCCAAACCTGTAGTTGTGTAATCACTACAGACTTTAGTCACGTGAGCCTAAGCTGGGTATAGATGACAACACACCAGAGCACCCTCCCTTGATATTTCTGTTACACAGCTTGCATTTACCGAGAATCAATAAAGATATTCAACAAACAATCCAGAAAGGTAAACGACATACTGTCTCTCCCTGTTTTCAGAAATTTATGTCTGAGGAACTATACTAGATACAGCTATGCACTTTCTTTCAGATGGCAGTTTCTTATGGGTGCACTTGCAGACGTTCTTTCTTTGTTTCCCGTAGAACGTCTAGGCGATACTTAGTTTCACTCGATTTCTTTGCCCACACCTCTTCCCTTACCGCTAGTACAACATCTCGTAGTTGTTCTGGAAGAGTTTTCACGTCGGGAAATGGTGAACTGAACTCTTTATCCCTAACGCGTACCTCCTTTAGAAAATCAGGAAGGGACTGTGTGCTGTGAACATGATGGCAATGATGTTGGACCATCTCTAATAATCCACCTGTCCAGAAACGATTCATCTACAAAATTGGCGAACAGATAACACCAATGTGGTTGTGCGTCATCTTGTTGAGGCAATGCTGATGGTTGAAATTCTTATAACTGAGGTGGAACCTGAATTTACAACATGTCTAAATAAACTATTGTAGTAACGGCAAGCTGAGTGAAAAAGAAGTCCAATAATTACGTTGTGCATGAAAGAACACCAAACTTTCATTTTTGGGCTGTCCCTTTTCTTACCGTACAATGCTATGTGGGTTCTGCGACGCCCAGATCCTGACTGAGACGCCCTGCTAAACCAGCAGCACAGGACAGAGGTAGTTTAAATTGTGGAAAGGGGCAAAAATAAGGGGCTGTCAGTTACACTCGAACATACAACTTTATTATTTGATGAAACATTACAAGAGCCCAATTTTTGTTTTTTAACACACAGCTTTAACCTTCAGGATTTGATTACCGGCTGAAAGCCACTTTAATTTAAAAACGGCTGATGGTCAATAACTTAAAAGGCAAGCATAATCAGAAATTTAAAAGACAAGCCTTATCTTACACCAGTTCTTTATTTAGGCTGAAGGCCCAAAGAATCTTAGATTTTCAGAGCAGACAATTTTAATTCGCAATTGGCTGAAAGTACAACACTTAAGGCTAAACAATATTAATTTTTTTTAAAGAAAAGAAACAAAGGCCTTACATAAAACAGTTCTTACTTAGGCAAAACTTAACCAAAACAGAAATTTAAAAGCCAAAGACTTAATTTAAACAGTTCTTTAGTTAGGCTGAAGGCCCAAAGAAACAGACACTCCAAAAGCAAACAAGTTCAGTTCAAATAGGCTGAAGACCACACACTTAAAACTGCATAACATTATTTTTTTTTTGTAAATTCCAAAGGCCTTACGTGAAAGAGTTCATTAATTTAGGCTGAAGGCCTTAAGAGCAAGACAACTCAAACTCAAAATCGGATGAAGGCCCAACACTTAAAATTCAACAACATTAAAATTTTTAAAATGCCAACACCTTACGTGAAACAGTTCTTCGAACTGGGCTGAAGACCTTAAGAGCAAAACAACTCAAACTCAAAATCAACTGAAGGTCCAACACTTAAAATTCGACCACATTAAATCCTTTAAAATGCCAAAGGTCTTACGTGAAACAGTTCTATAAATTAGGCTGAAGGTCTAAAGAATCTTACGCCTTAAGGGCAAAACAACCTTAATTTAAAAAAATGAGTAGCCGTACAAGTACAAACAAGAACAAATTAAAAAAAGCAGTACACCTAAGGGCGCTGAGATGTTCGAGGGTCGGCCTGTAATTCAAACACTAACGCTCGCTTAGGTGAGAAAGGCAGTCGGGCCAACCGTTCACGATCCGACGACAATAGAACCGACTGAAAAATCAACGGACCCACCGACAAGATAACCTCCACCTCACCCGACCAAGGCACTACAGGGAGTTCAACAGAACAACGTGGAAGATATTGGTGCCTGGGACGTTATTTCGATTTTGAACTGCAATTTCCTTAACCTTTAATATAAAGGGAGTGGAAGGACTTGATCCATACAGTGACCATTTCATTTCAACATATTTATTTGCATCATAGATAAATCATTAAGAGAACTACAGTCATAAATCAATTTCTTTAAGAAACGCCATTCAGGCAAACTTCACAAACTGATGTTATATAAAACCACAAATGAATTAATCTCTTGAAAACATTTTAAAAAACCGCCACTCGAGCCAAGTAAATCATTTAAAGTAAACTTTACATCAAATAACCAAGAAATCAATTATTATTTCCCCTCTCGGGCGAGATATTACCAAACAGCTTTACAAGGTTACAGACAGTTTGATCAATAATAACCCAGTTATTTTCCCATCAAAATTAACATACTCCCCTAAGGCTGAATTGCATCGCAATTTTAGAAAACGGTTTCAATTAAGACAGAAATCCCTTAAAATGCTTAAGACAAATATTTAAAGCTTCTAACCCGGGCGACCTTGCAGAGCCACCACAAGTTTTAGAAAACTGCAGCTTGTACAATAACTGAGGCCGGAGATTGTGAGGCCGCGACTTGGCTACGAACGGTGGAGGCGACTGAGTACTTATTTTCGAATTAAGATGTGGACTCCGTTTGTACTTCCACCCCGTTCAAAACACCGAAATCGGAACCAGACAGCACAGGCGATGTCCACCGCCCGTACGCCTGCTAGTAATTTAAAATGGGAGGCTCTGCATTCCGGTGGCCCACTGCTTCCGATCTCTGAAACATAAATCAGAAGCGACAACAGGGAACCAAACAACCCTTCCTTCACCTTAACACTCAAACTTATACAGAAAACTACGTCGATACAATTGACAATAATAAAACTGATTTCACACCTTTAAGCAGAATCACGTACACGAATGATGCAAACGGAACTGGCTCACTAAAACCCAAGCATCACATGGAGCACCTTATGTGGGCCTGTAAGGTACCACACGGCAATCTTTAGACATGGAATATAGATTGTTTGGTAAGGCCGCGCACACGTATCAATGTTTTAAACACTTGCCAGCTGAAGTAAGAACAATGCAATTAAGGAGTGAAGTACACACTTAATAAGAGGCATAAAATATCACATCACAGTCCTTGCAACGCTTTGCTGCCTCAAGAGCAATCATCATTATATACCACTAAGCGTTAATTGGAGTTGAATTACTTAACTTGATGTCAGCTCCTGGATCGATGTGCCGAAGACACCAGACGTTGCTTAGTCCGATAGTAACAGCGTGTTCCTTCACGGAAGCGAGCACGTGCATAGCTTCACGAGGTTGTCCAGAAGCCACAGCGCCGGCCCGCTGTTACTGATCTCAGTACGATCAAGCGCTAACTGCCGCCCGTACTCAGGCTCGCCGCGCTCGCTGTCGTCTATCCAAAGTCTCGCTAATACGCGCACTTCCGCTTGCCGTGCCCAACGTTCTTCCCGCTATATCCTGAGCCGGCCCAGGCTCCAAAGACAAACTTCCGCCAGAGGGAATCGATAGTGCCTAACCAAAGAGAGCCCTGGCACCAGTCCCGCGGTTCTGGCGCTGCAGTCCGGAACCGCGGGACTGCTACGGTCGCAGGTTCGAATCCTGCCTCGGGCATGGGTGTGTGTGTTGTCCTTAGTTAGGTTTAAGTAGTTCTAAGTTCTAGGGGACTTATGACCTGAGATGTTGAGTCCCATAGTGCTCAGAGCCATTTGAACCATTTGGAACCAGTCCCGCAACGGCTCAGTGCCCACAACCAATCATACGTGGAGCTGTCAAACTACACACCGTGCTGGACAGCAACAACAACACGATGAGGAAACTACACTGCCCGAAATTTACGTCAGCGCCCAGGGCAGGTAACCGGAACGTTAACGGCCACCGGGCAGAAGATTCCGCTGGTGCACTTCAATTCAAATAACCAAATACAGTGAAACCCCACCGGAGGGTGGCTACAATTTTCCAACTTGAAAACCACATTGTTGCTCGCGGGAATATCCCAACAACCGACAAACAACTCCAAACGACACAATCTGAACAGTCTTGACTTGCTGGTAGGTTAAATCAAAACTCAACTTTCGTGTCCAGGGCCGGTGAACCACGGACCTCGTAGCAATGGGAACAGCGCCACACACTCCGACACCACGCAGAGACCGCCAGCGGCCCCGGCCAAACTACGTCCCGCGGAGAAGTTCTCGCTGCTCCAAGCCAACCGACCGACTGCCCAGGACCAGAAACGATAAAAGGACCAAATATACGTCGGCCGACGAGACGACCAACCGAACGACGTCCCGCTCCAAAGTCCCTCCGTCGGACAGTTGATGTGTGTCGCCAGCTGTCGGCGAGCACTGGCTGTCGGCCCCTCACCGGCGCTCCGTCCCCAGACTTCACTGCACTGCTGGTCCGTCTCCAGCTGACTGCCAGACACACGACGACCCAGAAATACTATCGGTCGCTCCACAGATGGTACGACAGTACACTTATCGACACGCGCTGCTGCTGCCGCTCACGGGCAAGTAAAGCAGAAAGTTAGTGACGCCAGTAAATGAAACAGAAGATGACAAACAATATACGGGATAAACCCGAGCCGTGCAAGGCTGACTGACATTATTCATGTGTCCTTTCTCAGAAATGAGAAGACTCGCCACATCGGAGCAACAAACTTTATTAAGGTAGTCATTGTCTCTACTGATTCGTTCCAGTACGCTCCTAGCAGATTCAGAAGTGTGGGCCTATCTTCTGGCTGCAAAGCTGGCCGGAGTTGCACTTTGTAGGCATATAAACGCCGAGGTATGGCCTGTTTCTCTGGAAACTCGACGTATCGATTCCCCAACACGGTATCTACGGTGTCGCTACTCACTCTAGGTCTACCATCACTTGCCATGTCACCGACACTGCCACTTTATTTAAACTTTTCATTCCATCCTTTGATGTTCTTCACATCTGGCGGCCTTCGATCGTTGGTACTTCGTAACTGTAGCTGACAAGCAAGTTCCTGAAACCACCAACTTCATTGCGCTTTCTCCAGAGTAGACGCCACTATGAAATCAGAATTCCTAAATTACCCTATGTAACACGAGAGAGAGGTAATAAATCAAATGCAAAAAAAGTCTACACAGGGCGATTCCGCTGCCCCAATCTATGGATTTCGAGCAAAAGTTTTGTAGGAAATTAAATGTAGTTACATTTTGCACTGGAGCATGTTCTCGCTGGAGGTCACACTTTTGGTGTTGCTCAAGAAAAACGGTTTGAAACTCACTTTTGTACGTTTATCTTGAACAAGTTGAAAACTACGGTCTCTGTTGTTGTTGTGGTCTTCAGTCCTGAGTCTGGTTTGATGCAGCTCTCCATGCTAATCTATCCTATGCAAGCTTCTTCATCTCCCAGTACCTACTTCAGCCTACGTCCTTCTGAATCTGCTTAGTGTATTCATCTCTTGGTCTCCCTCTACGATTTTTACCCTCCACGCTGCCCTCCAATGCTAAATTTGTGATCCCTTGATGCCTCAGAACATGTCTTACCAACCGGTCCCTTCTTCTTGTCAAGTTGTGCCACACACTCCTATTCTCCCCAATTTTACTCAATACCTCCTCATTAGTTACTCTCTTCTTGTCCAAACTATTTATCGTCCATGTTTCACTTCCATACATGGCTACACCATGCAAATACTTTCAAAAACGACTTCCTGACACTTAAATCTATACTCGATGTTAACAAATTTCTCTTCTTCAGAAACGCTTTCTTTGCCATTGCCAGTCTAAATTTCATTTCCTCTCTGCTTCGACCATCATCAGTTATTTTGCTCCCCAAATATCAAAACTCCTTTACTACTTTGAGTGTCTCATTTCCTAATCTAATTCGCTCAGCAACACCCGAGTTAACTCTACTACATTCCATTATCCTAGTTTTGCTTTTGTTGATGTCACATCTTGTACCCTCCATTCAAGACACTGTCCATTCCTTTCAACTGCTCTTCCAAGTCCTTTGCTGTCTCTGACAGAATTACAATGTCATCGGCGAACCTCAAAGTTTTGATTTCTTCTCCATGGATTTTAATACCTACTCCGAATTTTTCTTTTGTTTTCTTTACTGCTTGCTCAATATACAGATTGAATAACATCGGGGAGAGGCTACAACCCTGTCTCACTCCCTTCCCAACCGCTACTTCCATTTCATGTCCCTCGACTCTTATTGAAACGTCCCCTTTTTTGAACAATTTTACAGGACTGTGCTTAACCTGACACACAATATTTTTTAGCGCAACGCAATCTGACTTTCACAAAATCCCTACAAAAGAATGGCCCTGACTAACATTAAACTATACCTTTCACAAATCACTAAATCACTTACCTCACAATAATCTTCGTTTCTCCCACTACTGCAATACAGCAAGCGCCACTACTGCCAGCTAAATAAAAGATTCAAACTATGGAAGGCACTAACAACTGATAGGGATAGTTAGCAAATGAAAGATATTAATAGAGAACAAACAATGTATTTACCTTGATATCATCATATATAAATATAGCAGTTCATGACAAATTTCAAAACTCCACCATCTCTCTCCCCACATCCACCACTGCTGGCGGCTCACCTCCAACTGCGCAACGCTACGCGCTGTTCACAGCCAGCTGCCTAACACTACAATGGCGAGTATTACAACAATGCAAAGCAGCCACAGACTGCACACAGCACAGCCAGTGATTTTCATACAGAGGTGGCGTTACGAATAAAAAAACCTAAACAGCCTACTTACATAGCCCCCATGCTCCCCACAAAAAATTTTACAAATTGTGTTGGACAGTGGCCAATACAGATTTGAAGAAATTTTTCATAATTACAATAACAAAGATATCAAATGCACACACTTATTGATACAATGTTGGTCAAAAGCTAAAATTTTCTCACAGTCCATAAAGATAGTTCTGATCATTCATCATAATAGTAATTACAGTTTTTTGCACAAAGTCTCATTAGTAAAAGAAATTGCACACAGAAGTAGTGGATTTCCATGCAGTCTTGAAGAAGTCGTGTCCTTCCAACGGAAAGACAGTGCTGACTCTTGAAATGCAGACAAGTCATGGGCCGCAACAGAGCAAACCCACAGCGGAGTCAATCGAAGTTTTGAAGAATATCGTTTGGTAGGTCATCACAGAGCAGACCCACTGTAGTCCTGGTAGAGATTACGGTATTGGTGGGCCACCAGAGGCGCAGACCCACTGCAGTCCTTGCAGAAATAATGCTACTGGTGAGTCATCAAAGATGCAGACCCACTGTAGTCCTTGTAGAGATAATGGTACTGGTGGGCCACCAGAGGTGCAGACCCACTGCAGTCCTTGAAGAGATGGCCAGCAGCCATCTGTTGTGACTGTGCAGGTGCACAATCACCATTGAAGAGTCTTGCGGATAATATAGCAAGTCCATAACCACCACTTGTGCACTCACAAAGTTTTTGGAATTGTCCTTAGAACCAGCAATGCTGTTAACCAGTCCCTTGCTGAATTATTAACACACGTGCAAACACTAACAGTCCCTACTTCTCACATATTGTCCATATACTATGACCAACAGAAACGTGTGCAGTGAAATGTAACTTACAAGTTACTTAATTTGATGACCTGGTGTCAATTACAATTTTATAACAGAAGAATACAATTACAAAGGTACAAAATACATCATTAAAGAACATAACAATACAGATAACATTTGTAGTACAGGTTTTACAATAGAATAGAAATAAACATATACATCAGTGTTACAAAAATAATGACATAAGTACATACATAAAGATGAGAATAAATTTTGAAACATCAACTTCACACATGAGCATTAAAACAAAACAGAATAAATAATGTCTAAACATATTTACAAGTTAAATAACATATTATTAAAACCAATTATATTTGAGGATAACAGTATTCCTCATCATAGTGAATAGTATTAGAAAAAAAATTCTATGAAACTACACAGAGACAGGAAGAAAACAAATACACAAGGGTACACAAACACATAGGGGGATAACACAATGGAAAGGACAGGGTTCGTTTTCAGTGTAACTTTTGGTACTGCAGTATTTTGCGAACAAAACCTGTTTTGTTCTTGGAGATCTCCCTTCGTTCATCATTATTCCCAAAAAGTCCTATCTATACCTGCTTTCTGTATTCGATTCATATTTCTTTCAAAATAATTATTTCTCAGTGCACAATACTCATTTTTGCCAAATCTGTTTCATATAACCTCCAAAGCATTCTTTCCCTATTCTCCATAGTTAGGTTCTTATATAGTCTACCCCCTCTTAAGCTAACTTAAATCTACTGAGCTCAGATATTAAACTAAGGGACGAGGCAATGCAGCAGCATAAAACAATTAACACAAACAACAATGATAAAAAATAGAAAAGGCAAAGCAAGCAGCATAAATTAGCAAAGCAAATGCAATATTACAACTAATATAAGGCAATGAGCAGCAAACAAGAAAAATAAATCTGGCTTAGCAGAGTAACACAAATTAAAATTCAGTAGCACTATGCCTGGCAAACAGCATAACTTATACCTAAACATGACAAAGTTCAAGCAGAAAAAGTATTACACTAAAAATGGCCATGTCTAATACCTATGTCACATCTTAACACTAGAGTGATGCATCACAATTTATTCTACAAAAGAAATTAACAAGTACTTGAAAAGAAAACTATGATTGCAGTTCCTGTGAAGGTAAATGTCTTTTTGTGCTCCCTCATTTTTTTTTAAAAAATTATTATTTACTCGATCTGTAGACAGAAAATATTTATATTAGTACATCTATAAAATTTTATTTTAACCAATGCTGCAGTGCAGCTAGAAACTAGATATCAAATGAAATAAGCAATTACGCAAACCAAAGCATAAAAATATCATTCAATAGTCATGTGACATTTCATAAGTTAGTAGACATTCTTTCAACTCTCGTAGAAAGACGCTTGTCATAATCAGGTGTGCAGATGTAAAAATATTTCTCGTCATTTCATTAGGCATTTCTGTAAATATCATAAATTAAGAGCTCCACAGTGTCAACATATGTTTTCAAGTTCGACCGTGTCGTTTTTGCGATGCTCTCTACAAAGGAACGTCAATAGCGAGGATAATGGCCTCTTTTTTTTTCTACCTGTGCCGCTGGAAGGCACACGCTAATGGCTTTTTTTTTCGGGCGGCTGTCGCCCATCTGGGTGCCCACGACATATTACGTGCAGGTGGTCACTTAACTTTCTTACGGAAATATTTACGACAGCAGTTTCCGCTACAGTGGCAGTCTTATATAAAAATATTTCACAGGTCAAGAATTAGCGTTGCAAATCTGTAGAAACAAAATCCTATAAATATAAGTGTCCAAAAAAAATATTCGTCAGCATTGTGATACAGTCACACATTTACACACATTTCATAACCTTGAAGTACGATTCTTGGTTTCCAACAACCTTTTCCACAAGTCAGAGTCCCTAATCACTTTTCATTACTCCTTACCTTATTACACATATACATATTCGTCGACACATCAGTCTTGCGACGACACTTCACTATTTCATCGTAATAAATACATAGCATAATCAAATTCCCCATATAGCATCAAATTGTTCATCATAAACATACCTCAACAGCATAATACACATCGTCGTCGTAAAAATAGCATCATAATACCTCAGTCAACTCTCAAAATCGTCGTAGCTTCCTCCAATAATTTCAAAACCTAAAAAAATTCTCTACTCATGTCAAAAGTGTCATCCGCCTCAAACGCACTTCAAAAATCATGATCCCATACCAAATACATCATTCAAAGTTCTCATAGTATCACAATGGTTCCAAAAAAATATGAACAGTTCACAAAGTACTGACAAAATGCAATTTCATACGTGTGAAGTTATTCAACAGTGTAATTACGTAAACATCTGTCACTAATGTAGTAAAAAAAAATGTTTATCTCTCAGTTACATGATCAGATAGCTGTGTAATTTGTGTGTTAGAGAAATATGGTACCGATGTGTAAAGTTGTATAAGCAAATACCATATTAGCTAGGGTTCCTTGTGGTTGCCACACACATGGTACACAAAGTAAGCGTGTACCCCCCTGAGGATTAATGTAATTATACCCTCAGGTGTTACAGATTACAGCAATGGAATGAAATGTATCACGAAATACCTTTGTATCATTGTACTTCAAATATCTTTAAAAATAAATGTTTTAAGTACAAAATTAATCACTCAAATGCGTGTACTGTAGCGCTAAACTGTGCGTCTTGTTGTAAGATAATCTCTATGGAAGTGTCGTAGTTATCGTCCTCCGAAAGCTAAGTTCTGCAGAAGTCAATGTACTTACCTCACGATACACAAAAATGAAATGCTTTGCGAATAGATATCTTAGTTATTACGCTTATTGCCGTGATGAAGAAAGTACTGTGCTGTAACGTATTGTTGTGCTACAGAAAAGGCTGTCTCATTGTAGCTATACCACAAAAGTTACTACTAAAACATGTTTTTCTTTCCAGAAGAATTCAGAAAAATGTGCAGATATAAAACAGATACACCGCAAAAGCAACATTGTAAATTATCACTCATTAGTAGCGTCGTGATAAAATCGTGTAGCTGTCAATAAACTAACCTCTGTGTCATCTGGTATCTCTCAGAAAGCACTTTAATTTCAGAATGTATTTTCAAATAAACCAACATGTAGCATTAAAATCTCATTAGCAGTACCAGTACATGTTCTAAGTATGTGAGCCTTATAGTCATTACATAATCGTGCAACTAACAAGCAAGAATGTTCACTATAACAATGCATTCGTAATTTCTGTTTAAATATGTTCTCTTGGTTCTTGACTGGATATTTAACTTCAAACGTTGTTGCATGTTAACAGTTTCTAAGTCTGACAAAGCCTACTAGAAATGTGAAGTGAAAAGTTTTATGGCAAAGACAAAGTTAAAAAGCAGATTATCTTTCAATAAACGGTTTTACATGTAAAATGTGGTGTAAACCTTTACTCTTCCTAGTACGCAGAGTTTCAACTTCAACGCAATTATCATGTGGTATACGTCGGATTCTGTAAGGTCCATTGTAAACTAGAAAGAATTTGTGACTCAAGTGTTTCTTCTTATGTGACAATGAATGAGCTTTAATGAGAACTTTGTGACCAATATATAATTTCTTTGCATTTGCTTTACCGTGTAGTTTTCTCCTTTTGTCTGCTGCAGATTTTATATTTTTAATAGCCAAATCAATTATGTCTTTGTGTCGAAGTTTACGTGTATTCGGAAAAGGTACAAGCTCTCTGATTCTGTTCGGTGGTTTTTCATTCTTCAGTACAAGAGTAGGTGGTAAAGCAGTGGAGTCATGAGGCATTTCATTCAGCACGTTTTGAAATAAGTGTAAATATCTGATGCTGATGCTTTCTGTGACAATAAAGTCTGCAAAGCTTATTGATTTCTTTCATAATCCGTTCGGAGGGGTTACAATGTGGTGAGTACAATGAAATAAAAACAGGTTTGATTTTATGGTTGCGAAGCATGCGTGACCAAACAGCAGATCTGAATTGCGGTCCGTTATCTGAAATGACTTTACTAACGTGTCCAACTTCACGTAAGAAATTTTTAACAAAGGCGTTGGATACAGACCGTCCAGTGGCTTTACGTAACGGTGTGAAAGAAACAAATTTTGAAGTAAGTTCAACAGCGACTAGAACGTACGAAAATCCATTAGATGTTCTGACAAGCGGTCCCAAGAGATCAACAGCAGCAAATTCTTTTAATTTAGAAGGAATGATAGGAAACAACGGAGCACGATGGGAGATAGTAGATGGTTTCGCCTTTTGACAAAGTTTACAAATAGACAAGACTCTTCGAATTCTCTTTTCCATATTGTTAAAATAACAAGTCGTTCGAAGAATATGATAACATTTTCGTGGGCCAAAATGTGCGTAGGTGAAATGAATGTACCAAATGAGCTTATTAACAAAATCGTCAGGAATGCAAAGTACCCATAGCTTGTCATCAACAGTGCAGCGTTTGAACAGTATGTTGTTTCTGACCAGATAATAATGCCGAATCTGTGTGTGTGTCTTTTCATGCCATTTGCTTTTGATGTCTTTCCAAATCGGATCTTTATCTTGTTCATGAGCAATGTCCTTTAAAAATGTGGTGATGAAGTTTTCAAAGGCGACTTTCTGAATGTAAAGAATACTGAAATTTTTCTCGAGGTTGCCTTCTGTGTTACTTTTCTCAAGCCCAGCCGGTGCGCGTGACAGTGCGTCCGCAACAATGTTCTCCTTGCCGGGAATGTAGACTATTGTGAAGTGGAATTCTTGCAGAAACAATGCCCAACGTTTTAACCTGTCATGATTTAATTTTGAAGACATAAGAAATTGTAATGCACGATGATCACTGTATACTTTTACGTGCTTACCAGAAAGAAAGAAACGGAATTTGTTAAATGCCCAAACGATAGCTAAAGCTTCTAATTCAGTAACGGAATAATTTTTTTCAGATTTGGTTAGCACTCGGCTAGCAAAAGCAATGGTTTTCTGAACAGTAGTGTCATTTTCTGTGGCTTCTTGAAATAAATGGGCACCAAGACCGACTTTAGAAGAATCCGTGCTAAGGCAGAAATCTTGTGACAGATCTGGATGAGCTAGTATTGGCGCGTTAAGTAGCGATTCTTTCAAAGAATTGAATTCCAACTGTGCTTGTTCGTCCCAGTTCCAAATAGTATTTTTTCCAGTGAGAGAACAAAGTTTTGGTGTAACAAGAATTTGCATGTTCAGAAAACGACGGTAAAAATTTACGAGACCTAGAAAACTGCGGACTTGTCTTTTTGTGGATGGAAATGGAATGGCTCTGATTGCTTCTAACTTTTCAGGATCCGGCTGAATACCTTCAGAAGAAATAATATGTCCCAAAAACTTCACCTTTGACCTACCGAATTCAGACTTTTCCAAGTTAACTGTAATTCCAGATTCTGCAAAAATACGTAACAAACTGTTGAGGATGCGATTATGTAGTTCCCATGAAACTTCTACTATTAGAATATCGTCCACATATAAGGTGATGTGACGTTTCAAGAACTCAGGTAATATGGAATTTAGCCCGCGAATGAATGCTGCTGAAGAAATGTTCAAACCAAAGGGAAGTTTCCTAAACTGATAACAAACGCCGAAACAAAGGAAAGCTGTGTATTTTCTACATTCTGGATGAAGTTCGATCTGATAAAAGCTGGATCTGAGATCAATGGAAGACAACACTTTTACACCATTAAAATTTTGAAGAAGTTCTTCCAACGTTTGCGGCCTGTCTGTTTCAGGAATAATGATAGTATTGATTTGTCTCGAATCTAAGACAAGCCTGATCGATCCATTTTTCTTCTCAACAACATGTAATGGATTGTTGTATGAGCTTACTGCAGGCTCAATAATGCCCTCGTCAAGCACAGATTGTATTTCTGTTCTAACACGGTCCCTATAATGTGCTGGAATTACATATGGTCTAACACAAAATTTAGTATGCTCACAAACACGAAATTGGTATTGAAATCCCTTGATTGTTCCTGTTTTGTGAGTAAAAACTATGGAATGTTCTTGTAAAATCTCAAAAAGGTCCTGCCTATCAGTGTCATTACAATTCTCAATTGTTTGAATTTTATTCTGAATTAACTCATTAATTTCAAATATGCCGTCGATATCATCCCTGTCAGTACCTGCAGAGTGATTGTTAGTGTCTAGTTCCGTAGAAAATTCCGAACTGTTGTCTAACAGAAGGTAAAGCCGATTAATTTCCTCGTCATGGTTTGAGAGCCAATCTTCAAATTTCAAAGCTATTGACTTACCTTCCTTCTCTAAACTTATTTCAGCTTCGTGAAAGTTTAATATTGCTTTGTATTCATTCAAAAAGTCTACTCCCAATATAATTTCCGTCGACAATAATGGAACAATAAGAAAGTTCATAGAGAAACTGTGGCTTTGACAAAAGAATTCTAAGTTGGTTTGTTGGCGTACATCTACACTTTTTCCAAAGATTGCACCTTGAAATTTAATCTTACGTAACGGAAGTGTGGGGCAATCGTTCGATTTGTTGCATTTGCTAAAGGCTGTTTCACTGATTACTGAAATGGGACTGCCAGAGTCAAGTACTGCCGTAAATTTTACGTCATTTACTGTAATGTGAATCACAGGATATGCAATGTTGTTATGTTCTACGTCGTGTTCTTGGAGTAAGATGTCCCTAATGTCTTCCATTTTTACGTAATTACTAGCTACGGCAGCTGCGTCGTTAGTGTCATAAGTACGTTTTGTGGCTGCCATCGGTGTGAGTCATTGCCTATTGTCTCTTTGTTGGCGCGCGTCGTTATTGGGATTTGGAGACCTAACTTCTACAAATTCACCGTGACGAGAGGGCCCTGCCCTGTTTAAATCCCGCCAGTTCTGATGCAATTCAGGTCTGTCGTTACGATCACATCGTCTGTCGTCATGTCGGTAGTTCCTGCGGTTTCTTTCTTGTCGGTCGCGTGGTGGAGAATTTCTCCCTGAATCGTAACTGCGCGCTGGACCGTTGCGTCTAAAATTATTCTGTCTCTCGTAATAATAATTGTTTTGGTTCCCATATTGTCTGTTTCTCTGATTGTCTCTGTGATAGTCATTACCGCGGAGAGGTGATCTTTCCCTGTAATTATTACTACTCTGCCAACGGTTGTTATACGGGTGGTGTCTGTTTCGGTCACGATTTGTGTTGTGAGAATAGCCTTGTCGCGTCCAGTTATTATTTCTTTCATCGCGGAATTGCGACGGATGTGATCTGTAATTGTTGTGCTCGTGCGTTCCGCGATTGTCAGTGTCAATTTCCAGTTCTTGTAACAGTCCCTGAAAAGCCTCAATGTCTTATTTGCAACGTCCTGCTAAAATAATATGTCGTAAATGTTCAGGTAATTTGATTAAGCAAATGCGGATGAGTTCTGAGGGGCTGTATGGGTTTGACAGGTACTGATTCTTGTGCAACATGTCTTCAAAATATTTCACAAGACTGGAGAATTCAGATTGTTCGAAATGTTTCATCATTATGATGCCATGTTTTACTCGGTCTTGTGTGGCTTGAGACCAATATGCTGAGAGAAAGGCATGGTAAAATTCTCCTTCACTATGGCAATCGTGAATGACCGATCGCATTCTTACAGCTGGTTCATTCTCTAAATAGCCACACATAAATTCTAACCTGTGCTCCAATGACCAGTTGGGAGGAAAACAATGAGAGAATTGATGGAGCCACGCTTGTGGATGAATGTCACTGCCAGAATTCTTAAATGTTTTAAATTTACGTGTAGTAATGAACAGCTTATAGTCAAAGTCATCATGTCGGCGAGTCGCATATCGGTCATTGTTAGGTCGTGTCGGCCGTTCCATCTCAAAATTCGGTGCACATTGCCAGTTTCTTTCATAACTTCCGAAATGCCCTGTGTTATTATTTTACGGCTTTTCCGTATTTCTAAGTCCCTCTTCCCGTATTGGGGCGCGAGTGTCCTCTGAAATACGTAATTCTTGTATTACCTGTGTCAGCTGATCTTGTACTTCCCGGATTTCTCTTTGGTGTTGCGTATTAATTTGATTCAGCTTTTGTTTCAGTTTCCTAATTTGTTCGCACTCTTCTGTGTCATTAAAGACTACCGGTTTTGTGTCGTTCAGATTATCATCTACCTTCGTAGATAAGTTAGTGAACTGATCCGAAAGTTCGGCTACTTTCTCCGATAGTGAACACATTTCCTCAGTGTGTTTTTCTGAACCAAGTTTCAGAGTGTCCATTTGTGTTGAAATCGAATCTACTGTGTCCTTCAAGTTTTCCTGAGTTTTTGCAAGTTGCGTAACCGAATCGGTAGATGCAACTGAGTCAATTTTAGCCCACAAGGTCTCATGATTTTCATGAACAATGGTTTGCAGTTCTTTTATGGCTGCTTCGTGATTCTGTAATGCATTTTCATGCCGCGAAAAAATAGGTTGAAAATGCTCACAAATTTGTGTTTTTGCATCATTACAGACTTTTTGACATTTTGACATTTCGATTCGATGTTATGTAACTCACTAGTTAAATCTTCACGTGTTTGTTCAAGCGTCGTGTCTAACTTTTTAAGATTTTGTTCCACTGTGTCTAACTTTTGAAGATTTTGATCCATTGTGTCTAACTGTTGAAGCTTTTGCTGTGTTTGTCTCTAGTGTTGTTCCATTGTGTCTAACTGTTGCTGTGTTTGTCTCTGATTTTGTTTCATTTGCTGCATTAATTGCAATAATAATGTGTTAGTGTCTGGAATCTGTTTCTCTACGCTTTTCGGCAGTGAATTTGCACCGGCAACATTCACATTTTGACAAGCGGAAAATGTGTCTTGACTCATTTGAGAAAACGGTGAGGACGCAAAACCTGAATCTACAGTATTTGCAAAATTATGTCCTATCATTTCGGATTCCTGAGGCGAGCTGTTGCCGACCGACCGATCGATAATGCTTCCCTGCTCACTAATTGTTTCACTGTCTACGCCATTGTTTGCCGCCCGCTCCATTTCCCTATGCACAATTACCAAATTAGTACTTTGAGCATCAGTTAATTCATTACTCGGTGGCGCTAACACACTGCTTTCGTTTTCACTGTCATTTCTCAGTTTACTTTGGAGCCTAGTATTACGTTTTTCACACGCCATTATTGTCACAGTATTTCACATGACAACACAGAAAAACACAATTTGAAGAGCAAAAATAAGAGAACACATTAACATAACACTGAAAATAATATCTAGTTAATTGCAGCTGCGAAATACTTGGTGCAAATCTACATGCATGCCACAACTGTTTTACTGTACAACAATGAAAAACTACAACTACAAAGGAAATTCTCTCTATAATTACGCGCTAGCAAAAACAATAGCTACACTAATTACACAAACTACAAGAAAAAATCAGAAGATTCCAGTGAGGTATCCTAGGCTAAGGGTCGACATATTAAACGTCCCCTTTTTTGAACAATTTTACAGGACTGTGCTTAACCTGACACACAATATTTTTTAGCGCAACGCAATCTGACTTTCACAAAATCCCTACAAAAGAATGGCCCTGACTAACAGTAAACTATACCTTTCACAAATCACTTACCTCACAAAAATCTTCGCTACTCAAGCTACTGCAATACAGCAAGCGCCACTACTGCCAGCTAAATAAAAGATTCAAACTATGGAAGGCACTAACTACTGATAGGGATAGTTAGCAAATGAAAGATATTAATAGAGAACAAACAATGTATTTACCTTGATATCATCATATATAAATATAGCAGTTCATGACAAATTTCAAAACTCCGCCATCTCTCTCCCCACATCCACCACTGCTGGCGGCTCACCTCCAACTGCGCAACACTACGCGCTGTTCACAGCCAGCTGCCTAACACTACAATGGCGAGTATTACAACAATGCAAAGCAGCCACAGACTGCACACAGCACAGCCAGTGATTTTCATACAGAGGTGGCGTTACCAATAAAAAAACCTAAACAGCCTACTTACATTATAACTGCCATCTGGTTTCTGTACAAATTGTAAATAGCCTTTCGCCCCCTGTATTTTACCCTCTTGTTCATAAAGTAGGATAATTACTATAGACCCTCTATATACTCCTTCCACCTTTCTGCTTTCCCTTCTTTGCTTAGAACTGGGTTTCCATCTGAACTCTTGATATTCATACAAGTGGCTCTCTTTCCTCCAAAGGTCTCTTTAATTTTCCTGTAGGCAGTATCTATCTTACCCCTCGTGAGATAAGCCTCTACATCCTTACATTTGTCCTCTAGCCATCCCTGCTTAGCCATTTCGCACTTCTTGTCGATCTCATTTTTGAGTCGTTTGTATTCCTTTTTGCCTGCTTCATTTACTGCATTTTTATATTTTCTCCTTTCATCATTTAAGTTCAAATTTTTTTCTGTTACACAAGTCTCTACTGAAAACATATCCCAGTACAGAATTTAGCTACATTTAATTTCCTACAATTTTTTCTGAAGGACTAGTAGTTCATGCATAGTGTAGTTTTTGAAGGCATTGTGGATTGTATAACACCCGTAGGTAAGGGCAGCAGAATCACTGTGTATATATAAAAATGGATCCATAGCAAACGTTATGAGTTTAGCTACAGTTTGGAACAAACTTCGTAGCTGTATCTAGCACAGTTCGTTAAAAATAAATTTTTGTCTACAGGGGAAGACTTCATACTCACCTCGTATTTACACTCATTATGAACTACACTAGACAGAACTTCTGCGTTGTAGAGAGAGCGGCCGTCGTGACATGTGAGTGGCTTTCGATCAGATCTTGTGCCAGCCATTACACCGGCGGGTGAGCGCAGCAGACTGGGTAAAACGCACCACTTTAGTTCACTCGATCCTGCTTCGGTCGTGGGTGTCTGACGAATAGGATACTCAACCGCCCAACATTGTGCTCGCACTGTACTTTTCAACTCTGAATGGGTCAAGGGGATGCCGTGAGCACGTCGATTTGGGAATTGCTAGAACCGCGAGAGTACAATTAGTGGGCAAAGACACGTTCACAGCAGGATCAGAGTCAACTATGGCGGACTGCAGTCGAAGGTTGACACACGCGACTAGATAAACAGACGTGGCGCAAAAACTTCAACTGCGGGCAACGTAATCCTGTGGAAAACCTTACCGTCCAGGGCTACCCTTTTTTAATACGTTTAGAGACTGTTGTCCCAGCAATGTACTTCTGGTTACAAGCATAGCGTGATCGACATCCATACCAGCGAGCTACCCAAGAACATACACTCGCTGGTGAGCCTTAGCTTCTAGAAACAACTCACAATAAGACATTAGAAACCCAGTACAATGACAAGTATCTTTCAGGTATTACAAAATTTCAGTGACAGATAATGGCTCATCAGAGGTGCGCGGAAACTACAACTCAGATCGAGCCTGAATGAAAGCTGGAAGGAACGATGAAGAAGGAAAGACGGACGCTTTGGTGTCACCAGGAACAAATAATGAAATACTCAAAATCGCCGAAGAACTGGAGTCCACTGATAAACACAGCGACCGCGCTACCGGTTACAATTCAAACTGGCCGCCGCCAACGCGTCGTCCCCCGACTAAACGACCAGTTACAACAGCCGACGCTCACCGCTGATCATACCACTGAAACAACATGAAAACTCACTGAACTGGGCAGTATCCAGAGTAACACAATCCTTAAAACATTAGAAAAAATTCGAAACAGGAATGCAATTACTCTTTGCAGCCAAATTAAATGTCTTGCAATCACTGTCCACAACAACAATTCACACTCCCTTTGCACAGGAACCACGATACATAAAAATTCACCAAGCGAACACTGCAGAATGTGTAGAAACCAGAACATATACTCTGTCTTTTGATCCTAAATAATAATTACATACAAGAACAAAAACAATGTTACAAATTCTTAATTTTACAAAAGACTGCCACTGTAGGCGGATTACACTTAACAGGAATAGGCAGAAAGAAGTGCCACTAAATCTGTGGTTATTTCTGAGTGCAGAGACACGCACTTAGATATACACTCCTTGCCCGTATCGCGTTAAAAACAGACAACCTTGTTCACACAGATAACCTCTGTTCAATAAGTTGTGCACCAGCGGTCAACAGAAATATGGGCGTCCAAACACTGGGAGAGCCGTTCATTGCAAACAGCACGAAATTCAACATACATATATGCAGCAGGACTTCAATACCTGAATAATTCCCACCGTTTGATTCTGTAGCGTATCCGGTTGCAGGCCGATACATTTCAAAGTCACTCTCACAGGTTCACATCGTTTAGTAGAGCAGATGAGATCGTCACCCTACCACTAGACGCGCTGCACTCTCCAGACCGCACGCACGTCTCCGTCCGCAGCCCCACTGCCCACGTGACAGAAAGAGGCAGAGCATACGCAACGAGCGACCGATGACGTCCAGACTGCACACCGGAGCGCCAACCAACCGACCGAGACAGCTAGTGCGTGTAGATGCTGATGCTGCGGCTGCTGTAAACCATCTCATCCACGGTGGGTCCAACGTGTGATTCTGTGCACCTTGGGACATGTGCTGCCGAATGCGTTTTGTCTTCACTGTGCGCCGTTGAATACTTCTGTGATCAGCGTCCTTGCCCAGTCACTGCCGTCATCACTCCACTGGCAGCGTCACTTCTTCACAGGCCACCTACGGTTTACAACCTGGGGAGCGTCGGCTCTTCTGAGCGTCATCATGACTGTTGTAGTTTGTGCAGTATCCTTGACTGACTGGTATAACTGACAATATTGAGCTACACACTTTGCACTAACAATTATTTATTAACATGGCTAAACTACATACAGCTTCTGAGAACGAAAGTCGACAAAAACCAATAACAGAAATGGCTTTCCTCGACAGTGCTTAAAATGTGCACACTAGGACCTTGTCCATAAAACTACACTACTGGCCATTAAAATTGCTACACCAAGAAGAGATGCAGATGATAAACGGTATTCATTGGACAAATATATTATACTAGAACTGACATGTGATTACATTTTTACGCAATTTGATTGCATAGATCCTGAGAAATCAGTACCCAGAACAAGCACCTCTGGCCGTAATAACGGCCTTGATACGCCTGGGCATGGATCAAACAGAGCTTGGATGGCGTGTGCAAGTACAGCTGCCCGTGCAGCTTCAACACGATACCACAGTTCATCAAGAGTAGTGACTGGCGTATTGTGACGAGCCAGTTGCTCGGCCACTATTGACCAGACGTTTTCAATTGGTGAGAGATCTGGAGAATGTGCTGGCCCGGGCAGCAGTCGAACATTTTCTGTATCCAGAAAGCCCCGTACAGGACCTGCAACATGCGGTCGTGCATTATCCTGCAGAAATGTAGGGTATCGCAGGGATCAAATGAAGGGTAGGGCCACGGGTCGTAACACATATGAAATGTAACGTCCACTGTTGAAAGTGCCGCCAATGCGAACAAGAGGTGACCAAGACGTGTATCCAATGGCAGCCCATATCAGCACGCCAGGTGATAAGCCAGTATGGCGATGACGAAAACACGCTTCCGAAGAGCGTTCACCGCGATGACACCAAACACGGATGCGACCGTCACCATGTTGTAAACAGAACCTGGATTCATCCGAAAAAATGACTTTTTGCCATTCGTGCACCCAGGTTCGTCGTCGAGTACACCATCTCAGGCGCTCCTGTCTTTGATGCAGCGTCAAGGGTAACCGCAGCCATGGTCTCCGAGCTGACAGTCCATGCTGCTGCAAACGTCGTCGAACTGTTCGTGCAGATGGTGGTTGTCTTGCAAACTTTCCCATCTGTTGACTCAGGGATCGAGACGTGGCTTCACGATCCGTTACAGCCATGCGGATAACATGCCTGTCATCTCGACTGCTAGTGATACGAGGCCGTCGGGATCCAGCACGGCGTTCCGTATTACGCTCCTGAACCCGCCGATTCCATATTCTGCTAACAGTCATTGGATCTCGACCAACGCGAGCAGCAATGTCACGATACGATAAACCGCAATCGCTATAGGCTACAATCCGAAACGTGCTGGTACGCATTTCTCCTCCTTACACGAGGCATCACATCAACGTCTCAGCAGGCAACGCCGGTCAACTGCTGTTTAGTATGAGAAATCGGTTGGAAACTTTCCTTATGTCAGCACGTTGTAGGTGTCGCCACCGGCGCCAATCTTCTGTGAATGCTCTGAAAAGCTAATCATTTGCGTATCACAGCATCTTCTCCCTGTCGGTTAAATTTCGCGTCTGTAGCACGTCATCTTCGTGGTGTAGCCAATTTAATGGCCAGTAGTGTAAGTCCAGAAGAGCAGAAACGATAAGACTGGGAGCTCGTAGGCAGTCCGGTGATGAGCAGCAAGTTGTAGGCAGTCACGCACAGACAGTGCGAAGCTGGGCTCTCTCGAGCGGCTGATGGAAGTGTAGCGTCGTACTGCGCTCACGATAGGGGCCAGACGTCATCTTGGTGAACAGTGGCAGCAGCGGCCGTTGGGCCCGTTCTGGATACTTGTAACGTCTGTTGGTCTGTTGGAGGCCAGAGTGCAATTCACCATCTACAGGTACTCTCCTATTTCCGGGTGAAGCGGAGTGCGGTGACTGTGGTAGTACTGATGAGTATTAGACTCACAAAACAGTGAAGTGCAGTGAAATACAGGTCTTTCCAAATTTATAATAATTTGGAATTTAATGTAAATGTACGTGACTTGGAATATCCCAGTGTACTGCAGATTGATAAGACGTATTATCAGAATTGGGCATCCCAGGCGGTAATCTGTTACGTATCCTACATCGAGGGCATTAAAGAGGATTCTTTTGAGAGTAAATAACTATCCAATAGAGTTTAAACCTACTTCGGCAGCCGTTCATGAGACGGAATGAACCATCCGATTCAGAGCATTTATACGAGTATTTTGTAAAAGCTTATGGACGAGTTTCGTTTGCGTGACATGATTTGCTTACACTTGAAACGTATAAAAGGATGAAGATACTACATATAAATGCTGCATGAAGTATACTGGATATGACTGAAATACGAAAACAGACTGACGAGTTGAGTGTTGATATAATCTGTTTGTAGGAACCAAATTGTAGAAAGGCTCCCACATTTATCTGCGGATATGTTAACACTTATTGGTCACGATGAGGCAATGCCTGACATTGTGAGTACATGTAGGAGATCACTGTGACTAAGGTGGTACAGCTGTGTGACAAGCATCTGGTCGGAGTGGAAGTGAAGGATGCGCAGACAAAGTGGAGTGTAGCTAGCATATACACGCAGTATTCTCATCCAAGTGTACTTTACGTAGATAAATTCTGGGTGGTAGCACTATAGGGACGATGTGCGTATCTCCTTGTTGCAAGAGATGAGAATGCAAAATCCTTTCTGTGGCGCAGCAGGTTCACTGACGAACGAGGTGAGATACAAGATGTCACAATACAGGAACTAGACCTCATTGCTTCAAAACTAGAAGGCCAGCGTGGTACATTCGAGGGACAATCATGTGTTGCCACTAACCTAGATGTTACTTTATCTTATCACATGGCAGCACCTAAGATAATAGTTGACAAGTGCTCCAGTAACGAATCGTAATGCAATTGTCATTGAAGGTAAAGTGGCAATAATAGGGGGACACAAGCAGAGGAAAGCATGATCAGGAAAACGGATTAGGATGGCTTAGTTGCTTTGACTGCAGCATTTCTAATGGAATCGCGGTGCGCGGCTACTAACTGAACTCTTGCAAAGAACACAGGGCATCTATATCCCTAAGAAAATGTTAATAATGAGCGTATGGCATCGGTGGCCGGGAGACCCGTCGCGGGGTGGTTCGGCCGCCGCTCCACAAGCTCTTTAACGCCATTACGGCGACTTGCGGGTGAATGAGGATGAAATGATGATGAAAGACACACAACACCCGGTCATCTCGAGGCAGAGAAAATCCCTGACCCCGGCGGGAATCTAACCCGGGACCCCGTGTGCGGGAAGCGAGGACGCTACCGCAAGACCACCAGCCGCGGACAAGAAAATGGTAAAGAGGCTACAATCCCTTATAGCCCAGAAATTTCCACGCCAAGGCTAAGATCAAGAAGAAGAAGTACTTATAAACGTGCTTTAGGGCATCAGAGCGCACTGCGGTGCTGCACGAATACAAGACAATTAATGTGAGCTACAAAAGAATGCTTCAGGAAACCAAAAGACTACACTGGGAGAAGTTTCTACGTAGGTAACTGCAATTTGACATATGGGGAAGACCATCTGTTGACTGAAAAGGTTGAGGAACCTACTGTCATGTCCACAAGTCGTAAAGCGGATTCGTAAAGAGTCAGCAGACTGTCTGTTAACCGCCCTACTACCTGGTGATAACACTCGCACGGGTACTGAAATACACGCACAACTTAGAAGTGAATTAGATCATGAATACGAAAGTCAGATGCTGGTAGTACCTTTCGCTCAAGTATAAGTTGCTATCGCAGTTCCCAAGCTCAGAACTGAAAAGGCATCTGGTCCTCCGGGTAGTGTTTACCCTGAGGTCTTGAGGATGGTAGGTCCATTGTAAGTGCCAAACTTGACAGCATTACTAAACGAGAAATTCCGAATAGGCAGGACCCCAGCGATATGGAAAACAGCTAGAGCAGTAATTATTAAAAAGAGAAAGACCCGGCATCACCGAAAAGCTGTAGACCTATTTGCTTATTAAATGTCTTGGCCATATTTCAGCAGCGTCTGCTGTGTGACAGGTTGCAGGCGCACAGGGAGCTCTTGGGTCTAAAGCAGTGTCACTATGGAATCAGAAAAGGGTTGTAGAAAATTCTAGAGCGAAGTATGCCATCTTGCTCACGATTGACAATGCAGCCGTATTCTGTAATCCTTGGTGATCTGAGATGGTTGCACGCCTTCGGGATCTGGGTGTCCGCAAATGTCTGTATAAGAGCTTTGTAGATTGTTGTAGTGGACGTAACGTCCAGTGGCTTGCACGGCGGAGCAAGGTAATCAAAAAGGTTACCAAGGGCCGTCCTCAAGGCTGCATAAGTGATCCATTGTTTGGAGGAATCTTGATACTGAACCTCTACTACATCTGTTAGACAGGGCAGATTCTATTGAAGGGCTCGTTGCAAACGTAGTTGACATCCTTGTAGCGAGGATTGAGGAAAAGACGAGTAATGTGCTTGCTCAGATGCACCATTGGTGCTAGGACAACAAACTGAATGTAGCTGTGTATAAAGCAGCATACATACTTCTGAAGGGAAGATTTTATCTTGCCAGAAATCCCTCCCTGAGGCTTGACGAAATCCCTGTAAAACGCAGCACTGTTTGTAGATATTTAGGCATTCTTCTAGACGAGAAAAGAAACTTTCTACAACATGTAAAATGTGTTACTCAGGAAACGGCTACAATTATGCATAAGACTGTCCGTTCAGCGGCTGCTATGAAGCACCATTGCGTGGGGCGCAGTTACCTTCAGCGGCAAAGTGGGCTTCGCTGCCAGTGTCTAGGTGCATCGCCTTCGACTAGGCATCTACAAAATAATTCTTCAACGAACTCAACGGAGCTTACTTCTGAGGCTAACTGGTGCCTCTCGCCCTGAACCTGTCGAGGGAATACACGTGATTCTGGGGATACGTGACTGGCAGTCTGAGTGGGACACTAGAAGCGCTGAAAGTCGTGTTTACAGTAGATTCCCAAGCGTCAGGAACAGGTTCAACCTGCACAGTGTTGGCTCTACTCGAGGTGTAGTGCACATATTAACAGGTCACGGTCTGCATCCGAAACATTTGTATCGAGTGGGATGTAGTGTAACACAGCAATCTGTGAATGTGAAGAGGAAGGTTCCGCCGATCATGTCGTTTTCTGTTGCCACCTTTTTCAGGTAGAGAGAGTCTGCAGACAATTTGACAACGATTTCAAACAATTATAAGTGAGTAGAACTTGTGGACTACAGTTAATATGATTGCACGTAGAATATCTAAAAGGCAACTGTTTAACTTTCAGTATATAAGATCAAGTGTACATATGTACAAAGTCAAAACCACAACTTAATTGTGTACCTCCACCTCACACCGGTCTATGTTCGATGGGCCATGACCAGCCATAAACTGCGGTTTTCTTTTTCGTTTATAAATGTATAGCTATGGTGTTCTTTTAATAATTGACAAAGGTCTTCTTAGGCACTTGTGGGTTTTATTGTTCTGAAGAAGGTGTAGTTATCTACGCCGAAACCTAGGTTAACACTAGGTGCTTTTTTCGCAGTCGAGGCGGGTTTCTAGTTTTTTAATAATTAATTAAGAGAAACTTTAAAATACATAAAAAAATAAATAAATAAGAAACATTTTTTTTAAAAAAAAACGAAAGAAAGAAAGAACGAAAGAAAGAATGACATGGCCAACCAAACAGGTATGCGTAGGCTAGGGCATTGGCAAGGTACGCATATACCTGTGTGAGCAACGTCGAATAGTGTAGCAGCAATATGTTTAGAAGTAGGTATAATTGCAGTAAGTCGGCAAACCTCGAGTTGTTCCGAGGCTGCCAGTAACATGTAACATGAGCTGGAAGTAATTCATTTGGAACTTATGTTAATTCCTATTATTTTATGGTTTTTTAATTGATACTTATTTTCAGTTTTCTCTTTATTAACATTACCAATGGTTGTTGTTAACATAATATTTTACTACACGCAAGCTGTAAACCATTGCCTGTCACCATGATTATTGAATATGTACGACCTTTTTAGAGTTTCCGGATATCAGGCCAAAAAATCGTGACAGTAAATTACAATTGAAAATTGAAAAAGAATTGAAAAATCGATGGGCGGAGCGCCGACCTGGGGGGAAGATTAAAAGCAAAGTGTCACGTGGAGGCGCGACCGCAACGCTGGGTACCGCGGTCTGCACGCCCCGTAATGCCGTGGTGGCGGCAGGAGGCTCGGATGTTAACAGTTCAGTGACTCTCCTAGTGATAAACGTCCTCCAAGATGAGACAGGGGCCGTAACTGACCCGCAAAGCATATCCGCAAGTGAGGTTGCCGAATATGCAGGGCGCAGCCCCGCATGTATCGCACTTTGGTGGGCAACAAATGAATGTTTTAGCAATGTCGTTGAGCCGTGGCGCTCGTTACTGGCGCGCCAGTCTCTTGGATGTCCATTATCGATCCTTCGATGTTTCTTATCTTTGACTGCTTTGTTGCTTTCGGCATTCGCGGGGAGAGTGGCAGTTGACGTTTTCTGGGGCTACCTGCTGAGACGCCGCGAGGTACGAGGTGGGAAGCAACCACGTATATGTGGAGTTGGTTGTACGCGGTCTGCCGGCTCAGGATGGAGGATATGTGTTGGCTATCTGCCTGTCTGCTCTCCCGATATTGCTCGCCGTTCCTTGCGACCGCCTAGCTTGGGTTGCTGCTGGGTGTATCCTACACGAGCAATACCGGACGTCCAGCAGAAGTTAAGCAGCCTTGTGTTTCTTTTAAAGAAAAGGACCAAATGTATAAGACCTTTTGTAACCAATTTTTGTGGCTTCTTAAGTGTGGCCTTAGCGTTTACACTGCCTTTGGAGAGAGCTAATTCTTTTAAATTTAAATAGTTGGGGTTCCCTGCCCTTTATAAGCTTCTGGGGGTTTTATTTGATTTTCTCTTTGGGGTTCCTTCCTTGTGCTTGGTTAAATGTTTACTTGCATAGCGGGAAGTGACTCCTGGTTAAAACTCGGAGAAGGTGTTTGATGTTACAGCCGCCTCCGGCATTCGTCGTTTCAATTAAGTGTTGTCATCCCTTCGAGATACCTGGTGTCACTCCTCGTTAATTAATGTTGGTTTATGTGTACTTAATTTTGAATTGGCCATTTGAATTAATATTTTGGAGCGCAGTGTAGCACTAAGGCAACTTCATTGTATACCACCTTGTGCCCCGGTCTAGTACCTTAATTTTCAGTGGCACGAGTTGACTCCTCTACCGATTTTACTGATGCGCTCCCTTCAAAATAAGTTTGCCACATGTGTGTCTGGGAACACAGAGATGAGCTTTAGTGTGACTTCAGTGCTAGTCAGTTAATGGAATCTTCATTGTAGCTTGGCTTCCACTGAAGAGTTTGAGTGGAGCGTAGTATGTTTGATTTGTTATTCATTTAATTACTGTTTATTTAATGGGGAGCAAGACATTTAAAGACTGTTGGTATTAACTCCCCTACTTGCTGGGTGTTGCTAATTCGTTCCAATTGGCCTACTACTTATTCAATGGCAAGGCTGTTGATTAGTTGGTTACTGTGAGTACAAATTCACGCTATTTATTTGTTGCCGAAATAGTTAAAGTTCCTGTGTCGTGATTCAATCACTAGCTACGTGTTTGAGCTGAACTGATATAAGCCTTACATTGCCTCCTTAAAATTTGTTACCAGCAGTAAACCGTTACGAGAACTAAGTTTTGTCACTGCTTATGTTAACCTTTACTGGGAGCAATATTTCATGTGGTTAAATTTTGTCTTAAAATGTGTATTTCTCTGTTGTAATGAACGAGGGATAAAAGAAAAAAGCAAAGGGACCTGGTCGTTCCTATTGTGTCCGGTTTGTAACACGTATCAGTCGTTTTCATGACGATATGTCGCACGATTATCTGGCGTCCACTCATTGATCCGCTGCTACCCCCCCAAGGGTACCTCCACCAACCCGGTTCCACCACCCAGAATGGAGGCCTACCACCTTTGTAAAATCGCAGACTATGCCAATATGTGTTTAAAGAGGTCCCCTTTTAGGTGCGCAGAGCTGCAAGGTTCTAAATTGTGATGGTATATGTTCACATAGACTGCAACACATTCAGCCCTGTTTATCTGACCACGAATAAGTGTAAATTTGTGGACAGGAAGCTCAGATGGTATAGAGTACGGCCACAGCGCAGATTGACATACAGAGGCGCTGTCACAAGCATGGGATGGCAATCGGAGATCATGGACTGACAATTCGTGAGATAATTGAAATTGCTGGCATCAAAACCGAAAGAATACCATATGCTCCTATTACTGAACACCTAAAAGTAATGTGCACGTCTGGTGTAGCCAACTTTGACTTTCGATCAAAAATGGATGCGGACTTTCATTTTAACTCTGAAATGATAGTCCGCATCCATTTTTGATCAAAAGTCAAAGTTGACTTCACCAGACGCGCACATTATTTTTTAGTGTTCAGTTTCAGGCGCAGAGCATAAGGCATTCTTTCGGTTTTGATATCATCAATTTCAATTATCTCATGAATTGTCACTCTGAAATTGGTATTGTTTAGGTACAAAGCGGAGATAAATTTGAGCAGTTTCGTCAACCTTCTTAGATAGTCAGGCCCCATGTCAGAGTAACAAACCAACGAGTCAAGGGTGAAGGGACTGCACTGAACAATTACGTAGCCAAAGCAAGAATAATAGCTCGACTGGTTATTTTTCATTACTGGATTGTATAATAGAGGAATTGACCGAAAAATTACCAAGATGTAATTGAGAATCGTACACCAGTTGGCATAATAACGAAAGACAATAAACTGGAATTCGAAACGGTTCCCTGTCTTCGTTAAACTTTTGATACAGAACAGAGAAATTTGTTCTCTATCCTTACGTTGGCGGGAATACATTTTGTACAAACGAGAAAGTAATCGTAACCACAATAGTATTTAGAGATACTAAGAGTTCTTCCCAGAGACTGAGGTCCTATAGGTCACGAAATGGAAGCCACAATGAAAGTCAAAAACGTTTAATTTGGAACAGTTTGCTACACGTTCCAGCTACTTCTCTACATATTTACGAACTTTCAGCATGCTGAAGTAGTAGTGGGTCACCAACTTTGGTTAAACAGTGGAACGAAAAACCAGTCCAAAGTAGCAAATCTTACATCTTTATTCACTCGATGACTCGTTTTGCGCTGAGGCCTATTTTCAAACCATCGTATCATAGTCGAAAATGACATTTCCGAACATGTGAAGACCATGTCAAGTATGTGCAACGAAAAGTTACAGCGATGGACGTACCGGCCTCAGTCTTTATTTTACATTTCATTACTACATCTGATATTTACAGAATAATATAAATTATTACATAAAATATATGTTTCTGTAGGAATTTTGTGGCTAACAGTTTCGACATGTTTCATATTGTTTGATTACATTATAACATGATCAGTTCTTTGTAGAATTTTCTTTTAGATTTTTAAGGAGAATATGATTTGCATCCTTTCACTTTTCATGAGATTTTGACGTTTGTACATTTTGTCTTTAAATATTTATTAGTCATTGTTCATCACAAAGGAGAAAATATTCAGTCATTATAACAGCTTTCTATGTTTTCTTCAGATTGTGTGGAGAATCGTCGTTTGGTGAACTTCTGCTGAGTTGTCGAGGTGAACAGGAGGCACAACTCGCCGGACAGGTTTAGGATCGATGCCAGGACTCCCGAAGGCGGACAGGAACATAGAGAGATGGACCAGGATGTAGAAGGAGGTCGACGGGTTACAGAACGGCCAGAGGTCCGGCGTGTCATTATTCATGGGTACATCAAAAACAATCGTTTGCATTAGAATACAGGTATGAGGGCTTGATGTGTCAGCTAAGAGGATGTTTAATTAGTACACATACTTTTATAAAATTCATATTTGTCTTGTGATGACTGTTTTTCGTTTCAGTATGCTTCTTTAATCTATCTGTCTGTGTTGTCGATTTCACGTCATACGGCTGTTAATTTATTAATTAGGATTATGGGACTAAACGACGATTTCAT
This sequence comes from Schistocerca nitens, assembly GCF_023898315.1. NCBI lineage: Eukaryota > Metazoa > Arthropoda > Insecta > Orthoptera > Acrididae > Schistocerca > Schistocerca nitens. Next base: position 53,230,247 of record NC_064621.1, read on the forward strand.
GAGTCGCGCGATTCCAGAGTTACTCGCGGAGGAGAAAAGGTCAGCTGAAAGTGGACGGATCCACTCAGAGGAGTCAAACTATAAAACGAGGAGGTTAAAAGACATACAGTAGGTGGTATAAAAGGGTAGATCAAATCTAAAAACTGGAAAAACAGATGGGTAAAAGGGCGTCTTTCCACGGTGGAGTGTTCATGGATCCAAAACCGAGCGAACATGAAGAGAAGCTGTAAGCCCCGTGACACAGTACTCGTTCAAGCCTGTGCTGCGGTAAGTGAGTGGGATTCACCTTATGAGAAACGATTTTCGCATAGATATCGACCGCGTGTGCCTGAATGGTGGCAAATCAGACTTACATCCACTCTGTAATAACAATGATCCGTCAAGTAAGTTCGAAATGCAACTACACGTCAGGGTGGATCAAAAGCAACCCAGAAGATGCTACCAATTTTATAATAATACGGTCGCCAGCCTAATTAGGCATTAACTATACAAGTTGGTATATATTCATGCAAAACAACAAGTTGTAACACTGCATAATATAGTAGAATTTTAGAACCAGAAAATCTATTGAATTGATAGTTTCACGTTCTGTACTGAGTTGGAAAACCATGAATACATAACACTACACTATAATGTATACTACAAAACTTTATAATGTCTATTAATCTGATTAAAATCGGGCATAGGTTACCCTAGAAATTGCACTTTCGTGCCACACACAAAATATCAGTTTCGATAAAGATAAAACACTGATAAATTTTGACTTTTATATTGACTTTAACTTTTGCTGGTCAAACCAATTTAGAACACTTCAGAATTCAAATGAATGAGGGGGGACCATGAAACTGTTATGATCGCTGTATTTTAAAAAAAATTATTACTGAATTTATTATGCGTTCAAGATTTCCGGTATATAAGTTACTACTCTTTCCATCTTATTTACTGTTCATTTAAATGCCTTTAAATCTGTCTCGAAATAATTAAACTTCATTACTATATCAATATTAAAGTTATCTTTCAATTTCGTTAGACCTTCGTTATTCATTTACTGGTTCATTAACAAAACATTTCTTTAAACACCATTCTAATATAGCTAGTTCTGCAAATAATTATTATTAACACAATTTTTAATTTTCATTTCGGGACACTCGGATTGCACAACATTTGGAAAGGATCATGTCTAGGTTAGTTGTGAGGATAATTAAATGATGGAAAAGTTCTGGGAAAATTTAGGTTATTATTGCACCAAACGAACACAGTTCACTCTCTGATACACACGAATACAGTACTAAAAGTTTCAACCTGCTAGTATCGATGCGGCGGTTGGCGGGCGGCAAGATGGCGAGGCACAGAGCACACATACAACCACAGCTATGGCTCTTGATGTATCGGCACTTTAATTTTTCTTAGCGTCGCAATACTTTTCCATTTAGTGCCTATGGAATTTGGCCATGCTGTGTGGGCGTTGGAACAGCATACCCGTGGCTCAGTGAAGCTATGTCTTCCAGGAGAGCCTCCTCGCTTGCTCAAACCAATGCCAAACCCCAACCACTACTGAGCCCGTTGTGCCGTGCAGTCCCAGTGTGCATTTTCCCGCGCTAGCCTGCCATCCACATTTTACCGCTCCCTGACAGACCGGGTATTCACCCGAGGTTTTGCATTCTACATATCCTAACACATTGCCTACGTATGGACCAGACTCACAGTTACAATTTTAAATTTCTTACAACAGTTTCAACATTTGTTACATTTCAATTCTAGTACAATATTACTTGACATTTGACATAAACATTAATATTCGCATTGAAACTTATTTACAGTTTTCTTAACATAATGGCATGAAACAAAAAGAAATGAAGTCAGGACATCAATTACACAAGTTTATCGTAAAATCGGATGGAAATAATCACTTATATGTACAATAGTACAGAGTCGTTGTTGTTACAAAGCCCCAACCACAACCAACCTACCCCTGCTCCAGGAGTAAAGCAAAATCATATATCTGAAACTAAAAACGACTTTCACGGAGAAAACTCAGGACCATTTCAACCGCCCATGAATCGCCTGCTGGTGTTAAAATTGAGGAATCTGAAAGACTATTCTTAGTACGAAGCGGCAAAAGAAGGGGACATTCCACCAATATGGGATCTCTTCAGCCTGGCTTCACGAACACATTGGGGGGGGGGGGGGGGAGGGAGAGTGGTTCGTTACTCAAGAGAAAACAATGGATGAGCCTGGTATGACCAATGTATGGGCCGCGTAAGACAGTGGACTCCCTTCGAGAAGAGCGCCAAACCGCCATTGTCTGCTTGATTGTGCGGATTTTGTTATTGAGAGCAGTAGCGCACCAGATGTCATTCAGCTTTTGGCGAAAGAGAGATCTGACGGAGATGCAGATATCAGCCGCTGGAATCATGAAAGGGAATGGCCGATAAGTACCTGCTTCTCTAGTCAGACGCTCAGCCAGTTCATTCCTTGGAATGCCCACATGACTTGGAACCCAGAGAAAGACAACTGATGAGGCGCATGGCCAAAGGCAGAGCGAAGGTCATGGGTAGCAGAGACCAAATGGTGACGAGAGTAGCATCGGACGATAGCCTGCAGGCTGCTCATTGAGTCGGCACATATTAAAACACTGTGGCGAGGGGCCTGAGTAACAAAATGGAGGACCCTGTTAATGGCTAGCAGCTCTGCTGTGAACACACTACATCGTCATAGAACCACGTGTGTAGAAGGCGGTAGCACACTGTTTGTTGCTCCAGATACACTGTTCGTATTTCGTGATATGGCTTAGAGCCAATCGTATTGAATTATGATGCCACTACACACTATTGAGAAGTGTCTTTAGTAGATCAGTCACGCATAGCTTTTTCAGTGACTGGGAACACAATACGATCACGTGGCTGACATTCCACAGCGACAATCCAATCTAGCGCACACCATTGTCGTTGACCAGCGTTCGCACTGCGGCAGCAAAGACAGTTTTCTGGGCACACTTGGTTCACTCGAGGGGATAACTTTGAAGTCTGGCAGTACATCTGTTTTTGTTCTACACAGGAGTTGTTCACATGGTTTGCCCACGTTCACATGATTCGACACATCGTTTTAGGCAAGTATAAACTTTACTGTGTTTGATCACCACTAGTTTTGCCGTCCTTTGCAACCCACTAGTATTCATTTTTTATTTAGCTTTCAATGAAAGTCTCTTCTAGCACTATCGCTTTACATAAAGTCCAGAACAGCTTCCTTTTATGAACAGTGTATAACTTTTCATTACAACATAGTTCCTTATACGACTTACCTTACGTAAACTCACAAATGTTCGCAACATATTTACATCATATATAATGAATCTTGCTAATTATCATTTCTCAAAATTCGGGTTGCGAGACTGTGTGTGACCCTGTTTCTTTGAAGTGTGTGGCCACGACTTAGTTATGTGTATTGACTGCATTAATAAGATGAAACCGATGTCTGAATTCATCGAACTGTGCCAAATGCTTTTTAGAAACTGACGAGTCGCACTCTTTCGTTTCCCACTAAGGTATGTACATAGTCATCATTTATTTAAAACTATTACTACTGGGAACTTCTGAACCTAATTTCAGTAATTAGGCACATATCCTGTAGAACTACACTCCTGGAAATTGAAATAAGGACACCGTGAATTCATTGTCCCAGGAAGGGGAAACTTTATTGACACATTCCTGGGGTTCAGATACATCACATGATCACACTGACAGAACCACAGGCACATAGACACAGGCAACAGAGCATGCACAATGTCGGCACTAGTACAGTGTATATCCACCTTTCGCAGCAATTCAGGCTGCTATTCTCCCATGGAGACGATCGTAGAGATGCTGGATGTAATCCTGTGGAACGGCTTGCCATGCCATTTCCACCTGGCGCCTCAGATGGACCAGCGTTCGTGCTGGACGTGCAGACCGCGTGAGACGACGCTTCATCCAGTCCCAAACATGCTCAATGGGGAACAGATCCGGAGATCTTGCTGGCCAGGGTAGTTGACTTACACCTTCTAGAGCACGTTGGGTGGCACGGGATACATGCGGACGTGCATTGTCCTGTTGGAACAGCAAGTTCCCTTGCCGGTCTAGGAATGGTAGAACGATGGGTTCGATGACGGTTTGGATGTACCGTGCACTATTCAGTGTCCCCTCGACGATCACCAGTGGTGTACGGCCAGTGTAGGAGATCGCTCCCCACACCATGATGCCGGGTGTTGGCCCTGTGTGCCTCGGTCGTATGCAGTCCTGATTGTGGCGCTCACCTGCACGGCGCCAAACACGCATACGACCATCATTGGCACCAAGGCAGAAGCGACTCTCATCGCTGAAGACGACACGTCTCCATTCGTCCCTCCATTCACGCCTGTCGCGACACCACTGGAGGCGGGCTGCACGATGTTGGGGCGTGAGCGGAAGACGGCCTAACGGTGTGCGGGACCGTAGCTCAGCTTCATGGAGACGGTTGCGAATGGTCCTCGCCGATACCCCAGGAGCAACAGTGTCCCTAATTTGCTGGGAAGTGGCGGTGCGGTCCCCTACGGCACTGCGTAGGATCCTACGGTCTTGGCGTGCATCCGTGCGTCGCTGCGGTCCGGTCCCAGGTCGACGGGCACGTGCACCTTCCGCCGACCACTGGCGACAACATCGATGTACTGTGGAGACCTCACGCCCCACGTGTTGAGCAATTCGGCGGTACATCCACCCGGCCTCCCGCATGCCCACTATACGCCCTCGCTCAAAGTCCGTCAACTGCACATACGGTTCACGTCCACGCTGTCGCGGCATGCTACCAGTGTTAAAGACTGCGATGGAGCTCCGTATGCCACGGCAAACTGGCTGACACTGACGGCGGCGGTGCACAAATGCTGCACAGCTAGCGCCATTCGACGGCCAACACCGCGGTTCCTGGTGTGTCCGCTGTGCCGTGCGTGTGATCATTGCTTGTACAGCCCTCTCGCAGTGTCCGGAGCAAGTATGGTGGGTCTGACACACCGGTGTCAATGTGTTCTTTTTTCCATTTCCAGGAGTGTAGATAAACAGTACTAATTCTAGTTAAAATGTCCACAAAACTTGAATACTGGGTACTCTTTGGACTTAAACTACTGTGTACACAGTTGCAAATGAGTAAACTGGTGTGTGTCAAGACACAATTTAAACTGTCCACATATTGGATTTTTTGTCGTCGCATAGGGAGGTTACTGAGCTAAAGTTCCGTGTAATCATCCTAACCAGATCCTTTGCCATAACTGCATTAGTTCACTATGAACATACTTGTATGCGTTCTGTATTCATCTAAAACATTTTTGGTTCCTGACACTATCAGAAGTTTATACAGTGGAACAAAACATTTTATCGCTAGCAAATTTACTTAAGGAAACAACAAAACATATCTTAATATTACAAAAGAATTCATCAAATGACATGGAAATCTTATAGTCACTGTATAAGTCTTTTAAGGTCCAGGTGAACATGTATCCTCATGTTTTATTATACTCCAGATATGCGAGTAAGTAACTCCCTTTGTGACGCACATTGATAACCCTATAAGGTCCAGAAGGCCTCAACTGGTATTCCTTGTCTCCTCAATAAGGAAGGTTTAGGACATGACTTTAATAAACTTTGTCTCCATTCCGGTGTCTTTGTTCTCTACCGAGGTTTCTGTCATATTTGGTCTTTCTCAATTGCGTGAGGTGTGCTAATGAGGTTCAAATGGCTCTGAGCACTATGGGACTTAACTTCTGGGGTCATCAGTCCCCTATAACTTAGAACTGCTTAAGCCTAACTAACCTAAGGACATCATACACATCCATGCCCGAGGCAGAATTCGAACCTGCGACCGTAGCGGTCGCGCGGTTCCAGACTGTAGCGCCTACAACCGCTCGGCCACCCCGGCCGGCATGCTAATGAGGAAACCTTTCCTTTTACGTTTTATTACCGTGATACTTCTCTCGGTATACGTGGAAGGGGCTTGGGCCATTTATTTTTTGCGTTTTAAACATCAGTTCAGCCGATGTATTTGTAATGGAGGTATGGGAAAAATTATTTACTATTTACTCAAAAACTGCTATGTATTGTACCCATTTTGTTTGGTGATTTGGTGTATAAGACCTTATGGAACGGTTAAATTCCTGGAATATACATTGAAATGGCGCTACTTTCTGGATGATACCAGAAAATTAATATGTGTTTAATGTTCTGTTCATTCAGAAAAGACTTCGACTTGTGACTCATAAAACTGGCTCAATTGTCGGATAGTATCGCTTTAGGCTTCCAACACTGGGTGTGTAATCATTTAAAATTCTCTTGATAATGGGAGCAGAAGTGGTGATCTTTGTTTCAGACAGTTTTATATGTTTCGTGAATTTCCAGCGAGGCCGCTACATGCTTCACACGCTCATGTGTTCTGGAAGAGGTTTCAGAGGCGTCGATAGCTACGGTGTTATAAGAAAACTCAGGCCAAATTATCAGTTACATTCTTAAAAGTTAAGAATAATAATAATGCTGTTAACTTTCATTTACTTCACAAATGCAAAACAACTACGGCCCACAGTTACCATGGAAACATTTCGTTTGGTATTTCACTGACCGCGAAAAGAAATGAAGTTTCCATTCGGAATAGCTGTGCTCAGAAAAGTTATTGGACTTCGAGAAAATTAAATGTCTACAAGTTCTACTGAACGTAATACGCAAATATTAATTACGCACTACATTTGAAATAATGGGGAATCGAACGAGAACCTTCCGTATTTAATTATCTCACTGGCACCGAGAGAAATTATATTTTTTTAATCTAAATGTAATATTTTTTTCAAATTACGTAGTTTTAATGCAAAAAAAGTTTTTTTATACTTTTGATGGATATTCAGTCTATGCACATACTTCAGACACCCATTAATTTTAGTAATACACCCCAGCGACAGCGATCAAGAAAGTTCTAGTTCCTAATAGGACATAATCGACTACGAGATTTAAACTCAACACAGATTTTTTAAGTTGGTTCATTATATTTATAATGGTTTCATATACATTAGCATTTTTGTTCTACAACAGATGCTAATAACAAGGTTCACATATCACTGTCTTTCACAGAAGACAAATTTTCAAAAAATTAAATATTATTTTTATTACGTGTACTAGCGCTGTCGGTCATTTGGGCAAAAGGGGAAAACTGTTAAATGCAGCATTGACGCCACAACATTCGAGACCACCACACCACACGCTGATCCCGTATGGCAATAACGAATGCAATCTGGCAATGTTCACTCTCCTCGAAACTTTCACACATGGGTAACTCCATCTTCATCCCGTACAGAGAACCGACACTACAGAGTATATCAAAAAGAATAATCCGATTTATTAAAATTAACTGTTATGTTATCTGAGAAATGTAGGTGAACAACGTACTGTTGGAAAGAGCAAACTCTCGAGTTTTACGTAGTTCCCGCTAGGTAGCAGCAGTGTGCGCCCACTTCAGTTCTAGTAAAAATGGTGTCGGGGCAACAGAAAGCGTTTTGTGTTCTACATTTTGCGCAGTAATAACTGTTCAACGTGACTTCCGTACTAGGTTTGGTGTGGATCCTCCGACAGCACAGAGCATTAGACGATGACGTGAACAATTCAGAGAAACAGGTTGTTTGTGTAAACGCAAATCGCCGGGCTGCCCCCGAGTGTCTGACACAGACATCGAACGAATCCGCCATAGTTGCGCAAGGAGCGCGCAGAAATCCGTTCTCTGTGCAGCTCGACAGCTCAACATGCCCCCGATGTCCGTTTGGCGTATGTTGCGTCAAAGTGAACAGATGAAAGCATACAACATTCACTACTGCAAGCTCTTCGTGAAGGTGACAAACAACAACGAGTGGAGCTCTGTAATTTCGTTCTTGGCAAGACGGAGGATGACAGTTTTCTTCCACGCTTACTACACACATCAAAAAAAGGTTTTGCACCACCATAATTTTTGCGGACAGCGAGGCTAAAGTAGGAGTGGGTAACACTCGTAGCATTGGATAAATTCAAATGACCCAAAACACTGATGCAGTGCCGTCTTAGGGATCAACGAGAAGTTTCGGTCGTTCTCTGACGAGATGGGAAGGATTCAGACCGACCAGCAAAATTCGACATACAAATCCTTGGAAGACGCGTGTATCTATGAGTAGATATCTAGATCCTAACGAAGAAGATGAACAACAAGAACTTAGAATGTCTGGGGATTTATTGCGGTCGTTCAGACGCGACAAACTATTACAACTTCAATTTTACAGAACTGTAGCGCTCCTGATCTGAGGACATCAATTCAGTTGTAAACAAATTTAAGCCACATCTTTAAGAAAGAGGTGTTACACTATCGAGGACCCTTGTATAAAGCATAGGTATGACGCATGGTTATAACAGCCTGGCGAACATGCGTTTGCAGAACTTCGCCTTTGCACCTGTCATCCCATGAAATATTACGACACAGACATTAAGGCGTATACTTTGTGTTACTGCGGTGATAAGTATAAATTACATCTGGGATCCTATTCTAGCCGGCCAGTGTAGCTGAGAGGTTCTAGGCGCTTCAGTCTGGAACCGCGCGACCGCTACGGTCGCAGGTTCGAATCCTGCCTCGAGCATGAATGTGTGTGAGTTCCTTAGGTTGGTTAGGTTTAAGTAGTTCTACGTTCTAGGGGACTGATGACCTAAGAAGTTAAGTCCCATAGTGCTCAGAGCCATTAGAACCATTTTTTGGATCCTATTCTCTCTCCGGTTAAATAACAGATGGACAGAGTTAGCGTTAATTCGTGACCTTGTTTTGGTTACTATAGACATAAAAAAAAATTGCATCACCCTGGTTCCCAGAACCCCTGAAGATAGACGTTGACTGTGGATATTGTATCATATAAAAAATCGTTTGACTGGTCAGAGATGTCACTAAACCCAACCAAAGATGTGAACAACCATGCATGAGCAGCACCTATTAGACGGAGGGGGTCCGACAGCCGATCAGTTCCAGTCATTCCACCAGGAAGGAAGTACACGGCTCGTGTTGTCTGTAGTTCAGCCATGCCTAGACGGTCAATACCGCTGTTCGAACGTGTCCACATTGTTACTTTGTGCCAGGAAGGGCTCTCAACAAGTGAAGTGTCCAGGCGTCTCGGAGTGAACCAAAGCGATGTTGTTCGGACATGAAGGAGATACAGAGACACTGGAACTGTCGATGACATGCCTCGCTCAGCCCGCCCAAGTGCAACTACTGCAGTCGATGACCGCTACCTACGGATTATGACTCGGAGGAACCCTGACAGCAATGCTTTTCGTGCAGCCACAGGACATCGTGTTACGACTCAAACTGTGCGCATTAGGCTGTCTGATGTGCTACTTCACTCCCTACGTCGATGTACACCGTACAGCGCGGCACATATGGACCCAACAACATGCCGAATGGTCCACTCCGTATTGGCATCACTTTCTCTTCATCGATAAGTGTAACATAAACCTTCAACTAGACGATCGTCGGAGACGTGTTTGTTTGGAGGCAACACGATCAGGCTGAAAGCTTTAGACACACTGTCCAGCGAGTGCAGCAAGGTGGAGATTCCCTGCAGTTTTGGGGTGGCCTTATGTGGGGCCGATGCACGCCGCTAGTAGTCATGCAAGGCTCCGTGACGGCTGTGCGATAGGTGAATGCCATCCTCCGACCGATAGTGCAACCATACCGGCAGCATATTTGCGAGGCATTGGTCTTCATGGACGACAATTCGCACCCCATCGTGCACATCTTGTGAATGACTTCCTTCAGGATAACGACGTCACTCGATTAGAGTAGCCAGCATGTTCTCCAGACATGAACCCTATAGAATATGCATGAGATAGATTGAAAAGGACTGTATATGGACGACATGACCCACCAACCACTCTGAGGGATCTACACCGAATCGCCGTTGAGGACTGGGCCAATCTGGACCAACAGTGCCTTGATGAACTTGTGGATAGTATGCCGCGACGAATACAGGCATGCATCAACGCTAGAGGACATGCTACTGGGTATCAGAGGTGTGCACAGCAATCTGGATCGCCACATCTGAAGGTCTCACTGTATGGTGGTACAACATGCAATGTGTGGTTTTCGTGAGCAGTAAAAAGATGGGAAATGATGTTTATGTTGACCTCTAGTCCAATTTTCTGTACAGGTTCTGGAACTCTCGGAACCGTGGTGGTGCAAAACTTTTGTTGTTGTGGGTATTTACGTTAACATGTGACTGAACAAATTAGTTGAGCCAGAATTTCGATTCTACAACGAGTATTCTACAATGTGTAGCAGTTTACCAATACATCCTAAGATGCATTCCACAAGGCAGTTTGTGTTTAAAATACTGATAACACCTACCATAGTCAAACGGAACTGCGTCGGGCTGATCAGTGGGTAAATAATAGATGAATCAACCATCCTGGGAACACATTAAAATCATCTACCCAAAATACGACTGCGAGACCGGACATCACACAGAATCTTAAAACACCGACAGCATTCGATTCATCGCCTTCTGAAACTGAGGGCGGTTCAACTTAACGGTTCGTCTCTCTGCCAGTAAAACACAAGAGTGTACGTTCCATAGCTTGGCCATTGCGAACACGAAACAGAAAAATTAAGCCGCACCGGCCCTGAGCACATTTCTCTGACAGACCCGCTGAATGTAGTTGCTATCGAGCAGATACAAGGTTCATGGTGCAGCATTCTTCCAACATATCGCGAACGGAGGCGGTCCCATCACACTGCTTTGAGTTAAGCCAGGCGCCACCTTAGCTTCTGTCAATCCCTCTTCTTTAAGCCAACAGCTGACTTCTGTCTGCTAACAAGCATCCCCTTGAGTGCGAGGTCTCAAGTTCAATCACTGGCAAGGCTCATTTGAAAGCGTCGTGTTAGTAATTATGAGAGGAAAAATATTATTTGCTGATGACTCACGATGCCCTTCAAGAGGGTGACAAAAAATGAGTGTTCGTAAGGTGCAGAAATCAACCTTTTGTGGGATGTGTGTATTACACTTCACAAAATAGACATAGTCGACATTCAAAAAATGTTTAAAAGAAACTACACTCCTGGAAATGGAAAAAAGAACACATTGACACCGGTGTGTCAGACCCACCATACTTGATCCGGACACTGCGAGAGGGCTGTACAAGCAATGATCACACGCACGGCACAGCGGACACACCAGGAACCGCGGTGTTTGCCGTCGAATGGCGCTAGCTGCGCAGCATTTGTGCACCGCCGCCGTCAGTGTCAGCCAGTTTGCCGTGGCATACGGAGCTCCATCGCAGTCTTTAACACTGGTAGCATGCCGCGACAGCGTGGACGTGAACCGTATGTGCAGTTGACGGACTTTGAGCGAGGGCGTATAGTGGGCATGCGGGAGGCCGGGTGGACGTACCGCCGAATTGCTCAACACGTGGGGCGTGAGGTCTCCACAGTACATCGATGTTGTCGCCAGTGGTCGGCGGAAGGTGCACGTGCCCGTCGACCTGGGACCGGACCGCAGCGACGCACGGATGCACGCCAAGACCGTAGGATCCTACGCAGTGCCGTAGGGGACCGCACCGCCACTTCCCAGCAAATTAGGGACACTGTTGCTCCTGGGGTATCGGCGAGGACCATTCGCAACCGTCTCCATGAAGCTGGGCTACGGTCCCGCACACCGTTAGGCCGTCTTCCGCTCACGCCCCAACATCGTGCAGCCCGCCTCCAGTGGTGTCGCGACAGGCGTGAATGGAGGGACGAATGGAGACGTGTCGTCTTCAGCGATGAGAGTCGCTTCTGCCTTGGTGCCAATGATGGTCGTATGCGTGTTTGGCGCCGTGCAGGTGAGCGCCACAATCAGGACTGCATACGACCGAGGCACACAGGGCCAACACCCGGCATCATGGTGTGGGGAGCGATCTCCTACACTGGCCGTACACCACTGATGATCGTCGAGGGGACACTGAATAGTGCACGGTACATCCAAACCGTCATCGAACCCATCGTTCTACCATTCCTAGACCGGCAAGGGAACTTGCTGTTCCAACAGGACAATGCACGTCTGCATGTATCCCGTGCCACCCAACGTGCTCTAGAAGGTGTAAGTCAACTACCCTGGCCAGCAAGATCTCCGGATCTGTTCCCCATTGAGCATGTTTGGGACTGGATGAAGCGTCGTCTCACGCGGTCTGCACGTCCAGCACTAACGCTGGTCCAACTGAGGCGCCAGGTGGAAATGGCATGGCAAGCCGTTCCACAGGACTACATCCAGCATCTCTACGATCGTCTCCATGGGAGAATAGCAGCCTGCATTGCTGCGAAAGGTGGATATACACTGTACTGGTGCCGACATTGTGCATGCTCTGTTGCCTGTGTCTATGTGCCTGTGGTTCTGTCAGTGTGATCATGTGATGTATCTGACCCCAGGAATGTGTCAATAAAATTTCCCCTTCCTGGGACAATGAATTCACGGTGTTCTTATTTCAATTTCCAGGAGTGTATTAACTTGCGCCATCAACACCGGAGGAAAAATGGAGCAGCACATTGATCACAAAACACCGTACCATCAAGATAGAAGGCGAACTCCTTGGGGGTTTGTGAAGTGTAACATATACATCCCACAGAAAGTTGATCTCTGCACATGTCGCCCTCTTGATGCGCATGGTGAGTCATTAGAAGATAATATTTTTCCTGTCATAATTACTAACACTTTCAAGTGAGCCTTACTGATGATTGAACTCGCGACCTCGCGCTCGAGCGGTTCCTTGTTAGTAGACAGTAGGTGGTTCAGCTAGGAATGCAATCTTCAAGAAGGCATCTAGAATCATATTGTTGTGAGGAGAACTGACGGAATGTGACGGCTTTCAGCCGAATGCGAAACAGTCTGTTGTGCGGGTTGTCGCGGAACTGGCTATCCTATATGGCGACGCTGCAGATAGTGCGACAATATGTTTTATAGACTCGGAGAAACTAACATCCAGTGGCTGAATCTATCGAGTGGTTCTAGGTGGTATGAATTACAGTGTCACACACTTTTCAGGAGGGATAGTTTGCTCTACAGGAGTATGATTTTTATACGCAGATTAGAAATCAAGCAAAAGAAATTTATTTTGAACAGGTATTGACCAAAAGCAGTGCCATAGCTGTAGTTCTCTTACGCCCATGTCACCATTCTTGCTTGTTGTGACGTAAATGTTCCGTACAGCCCTTGCAGGATGACGCACACGAGAAACAGTCGTAGGCGCAGAGCATCTCCGGCTTCTCGCAGCACAATAAATAAATTTGCAGCCAACTTACCACCCAGATTAACAGTCAGCATAACTGCGTATGAATGCGTTAAGGCACAGATTTCTATACGAATCTCTTCGTACCTTTAATTTCCGGGATTCCTTTCACACGCATTTCCTCTTCAAATCCCGACTGACAGGAGTTGAAAATATATTCCTTGCTGAACGGTAGGATAAATTTATGTATCACATATACAAATTTCGGGCTGATTCCGCAGTTTTTGTGCATCTTCAAGTAGACGCTTTGTTTGAAATTTAATGATCTTACGTCTTCCAATTCCGTAGCGCTGTTTGAAGTTATGCAACCATCCAATGCTTCCCTTGAAATCACTGTAACCTATGTCGCACGCAGTTGGATGTTCATAACGCAGTAGGTCACTAGCCTGACACGCGGAAACAATGGTTTTTGTAACAAATACGATTTGTGCTCCCTTGAATATCCGTAGTTTTTCTTATGCTCTTCACGGTCATATTGCTGCGGACGTACTCGAAATCTGTTCGTAAGTGTTTTTTCTTTTTTTTAACATGCTGCGGATGATCTCCCCTTTACGAAATTATGTATAGTACCCACTCCTAGGACAACGGTAGTCTTTTACTACATTTCACTGGAGGCGAGATTCGTGGCTTCCTGACCGACAAGTATGGCTCGACACTTTCACTCGTTAAGAACTTATGGTCATAATTGTACTCCTGATGTACATCGTCCAACACAGTCGAATATATACGACACTACACGTTCCACTGACTCATCTTGCAGAAACGCTAATATTGCATCTGCCACTTCCTACTCTCTATGCGGAAATTCCTTTGGTTCTTTTCTGACAAAATGTCAATTTCGTCAATTGTTATTGTAGGTGTAATGCAATGTTGGCTTTGTTTGTCGTTGCATTTGCTCTGATTTTTATCAATACCACTAGCAGTGTAGCACCGTTGTGAGTTACTCGTTGACTAAGTAGTCAATTACACTCCGTAGCCTCATGCTGTGCTCACATTGGATACCTCCAGTACTACTCCTTGTAGCCATTTGGAGCCAATATTGTGGTTGCATGGTTGACAATACGTGGGGCGTTGAATACCGTAAACATCACTTCCCTTTTCGGACCTCGCACTTATGGAGTTCCTTGTATTACGTCTCCAGGTGAGTCGCAGACATGTTCGGATGTATAGTATGCGCGTATTTCCCTTAAAGGCGACAGAGCAAAACTTTATCGAAGACCGTCTGTAATCCACGAAATACGGCATCAATTTGAGCGACGCTGCCTACTGCCTTCCGGATCTCATTAGCCATTACAGCAAGCTGTTTTTCACTTGATCTTTGACTGAGGAAACTATGTTTATTTCTACATGGGGGTCGTTCGATCTCCAGTAAATGTCATCATTTGCGAGCATTGTATGCAGGGTGAGCAAAATGTCTTTCCATGATTACAAAAATTTATTCCATAGAAATTTACTAGATGAAGGAATTGGCAAGATACAGCTACGCGGTTTGTTGCAAACGGTAGCTTATAAAATTCTTTAAGAGTATATTTCCACATGTGCTCCGCTTGTTGGTCCTAGAACGTATAGACTACACTCACATCTCTCCGTGGGTTTGACAACCTCTCGTCCGTCACCAAATCCACAGCATCTCTAACCCCAAACGTCCTAATCTTGTTTCTCTCTAGAATTTCTGGCTTAGTTACGTTAATTTTTGTGTAGTACTTCTTCATTTCCCTCAACCAAAAGATTAGTGTTTTGGGATTACTGTGGAAATGGTGAAATATTTTTTTAGTCAGTCTTTCCTGGTTCATTCTAAGCAGTGACCATAAAACAACGTGGTCCAATTCCTGAGAGCACCAGACAGTTTTTCAGTTTTAGTACAGATTTCTTCATTATCTCGTCTCAACTCACAACTTCCTTTGGAGAAGTATTTACCGTAATATATTCTATTCCTTTTCATTCAACTCTTCAGTTTCTGCCTTTCTTTTAAGGACTTAACATTCCGATGCATAAAGGAAATCCAATTTAATGACAGTGTTGTATAGTTGATTTTTTTTATTGAGAATGATTCTTTATTGTAAATGTCCCTCATTAATTAAAAAGCCAGTTCCAATTTCTAGGCTCTGCTTTTGTTTGGCTCTTTATCTAGCCCGTTAGGCTACATTATTTCCTCTACATTCTTAAATTTATTCACTCTATTGATTCTACCACATCACATGCTTAGGAAGTTCGGGGCATTTTTAATGATCATCGTGAAAACCGTCTTACTATCTCGGTTGCCGTAATGATCTCTTGACAAAATTTCCGAGCTCCTTGGCGATCTCTGACCATAATGCTCTAAACGTTCTCAATTGGGCAGAGATCTGGCAACCTTTCTAGCCAAGGTAGGGTTTGGCAAACAAGAAGAGAAGCAGTAGCACTGTGTGTGGGCGAGTATTATCTTGCTGAAATACATACATCAAAAAAAGTTTTGCCTCACCCTGGTTCCCAGAACTCCTGAAGATAGATGTTCATTGTGGATATTGTATGACAATCACAGGCCCTTTGACTGTGTACAGATGTCAGTTTAGAGATGTCACTAAGCCCGCCCAAAGATGTAAACAACCATGCATGAGCAGCGCCTATTAGACGGAGGGGGTCGGACAGCCGATCAGTTCCAGTCATTCCACCAGGAAGGAGGTACAAGGCTCGTGTTGTCTGTAGTTCAGCCATGCCTAGACGGTCAATACCGCTGGTCGATCGCCTCCGCATTGTTACTTTGTGCCAGGAAGGGCTCCCAACAAGGGAAGTGTCCAGGCGTCTCGGAGTGAACCAAAGCAATGTTGTTCGCACATGGGGGAGATACAGAGAGGCAGGAACTGTCGATGACATGCTACGCTCAGGCCACCCAAGGCCTACTACTGCAGTGGATGGCCGCCACCTATGGATTAAGGCTCGGAGGAACGCTGATAGCGATGCCACCATGTTGGTTAATGCTTTTCGTGCAGCCACAGGACGTCGTGTTACGACTCAAACTGTGCGCAATAGGCTGCCTGATGCGCTACTTCACTCCCGACGTCCATAGCGAGATCCATATTTGGAACCACGACACCATGCAGCGCGGTACAGATGGGTCCAACAACTTGCCGAATGGACCGCTCAGGATTGGCATCACGTTTTCTTCACCGACTAGTGTCTCATATGCCTTCAACCAGACAATCGTCAGAGACGTTTTTGGAGGCAACCCGGTCAGGATGAACGCCTTAGGCACACTGTCCAGAGAGTGCAGCAAGGTGGAGATTGCCTGCTGTTTTGGGGTGGCATTATTTAGAGCCGACATACGCCGCTGGAGGTCATGGAAGGCGCCGTAACGCCTGTGCGATACGTGAATGCCATCCTCCGACCGATAGTGCATCCATACCGGCAGCATATTTGCGAGGCATTGGTCTTCATGGACGACAATTCGCACCCCATCGTGCACATCTTGTGAATGACTTCCTTCAGGATAACGACGTCACTCGATTAGAGTAGCCAGCATGTTCTCCAGGCATGAACCCTATAGAATATGCATGGGATAGATTGAAAAGGACTGTATATGAACGACCTGACCCACCAACCACTCTGAGGGATCTACACCGAATCGCCGTTGAGGAGTGGGCCAATCTGGACCAACAGTGCCTTGATGAACTTGTGGATAGTATGCCGCGACGAATACAGGCATGCATCAACGCAAGAGGACATGCTACTGGGTATCAGAGGTGTGCACAGCAATCTGGATCGCCACATCTGAAGGTCTCACTGTATGGTGGTACAACATGCAATGTGTGGTTTTCGTGAGCAGTAAAAAGATGGGAAATGATGTTTATGTTGACCTCTAGTCCAATTTTCTGTACAGGTTCTGGAACTCTCGGAACCGTGGTGGTGCAAAACTTTTTTTGTTGTGGGTATTTACGTTAACATGTGACTGAACAAATTAGTTGAGCCAGAATTTCGATTCTACAACGAGTATTCTACAATGTGTAGCAGTTTACCAATACATCCTAAGATGCATTCCACAAGGCAGTTTGTGTTTAAAATACTGATAACACCTACCATAGTCAAACGGAACTGCGTCGGGCTGATCAGTGGGTAAATAATAGATGAATCAACCATCCTGGGAACACATTAAAATCATCTACCCAAAATACGACTGCGAGACCGGACATCACACAGAATCTTAAAACACCGACAGCATTCGATTCATCGCCTTCTGAAACTGAGGGCGGTTCAACTTAACGGTTCGTCTCTCTGCCAGTAAAACACAAGAGTGTACGTTCCATAGCTTGGCCATTGCGAACACGAAACAGAAAAATTAAGCCGCACCGGCCCTGAGCACATTTCTCTGACAGACCCGCTGAATGTAGTTGCTATCGAGCAGATACAAGGTTCATGGTGCAGCATTCTTCCAACATATCGCGAACGGAGGCGGTCCCATCACACTGCTTTGAGTTAAGCCAGGCGCCACCTTAGCTTCTGTCAATCCCTCTTCTTTAAGCCAACAGCTGACTTCTGTCTGCTAACAAGCATCCCCTTGAGTGCGAGATCTCAAGTTCAATCACTGGCAAGGCTCATTTGAAAGCGTTGTGTTAGTAATTATGAGAGGAAGAATATTATTTGCTGATGACTCACGATGCCCTTCAAGAGGGTGACAAAAAATGAGTGTACGTAAGGTGCAGAAATCAACCTTTTGTGGGATGTGTGTATTACACTTCACAAAATAGACATAGTCGACATTCAAAAAATGTTTAAAAGAAACTATTAACTTGCGCCATGAACACCGGAGGAAAAATGGAGCAGCACATTGATCACAAAATACCGTACCATCAAGATAGAAGGCGAACTCCTTGGGGGTTTGTGAAGTGTAACATATACGAGGGCCGTTCAGAAAGTAACCTCCGGTTGATTTAAAAAAATACACCAAGTTAAATAAAAATATTTTACTATATACATCTTACAACTACATCTTTGCACTATTTTTCTACATAGTCTCCATAGCGATTGAGGCACTTATCGTTTCTCTTCACAAGCTCTGAAATTCCTTCTGCATAAAAATCACCCGCTTGTGCCTGGAGCCAGCCTGTGACCGCATCTTTGAGCTCTTCGTCGCCATCAAACTGCTGTGACCCGAGCCATTTCTTCAAATGCATGAGGAGGCGATAATCACTTGGCGCCAGGTCTGGGCTGTAAGGTGGATGGTTGATAACGTCCCACTTGAAGGACTCAAGAAGGGCCGTTGTTCTGCGAGCAGAGTGAGGACGGGCGTTATCGTGCAAAAAAACGATACTGGAAGTCAGCATACCACGGCGTTTGTTCTGTATAGCCCGTCGTAACTTTTTTATGTTTCACAGTACACGTCTTGATTAATGGTCGTACGACGTTCCATGAATTCAACCAACAACACCCCTTTGGCATCCCAAAACACCGTTGCCATCAGTTTTCTGGCAGAAAAATCTTGCGAGGCTTTTCTTGGTTTGGTAGGCGAATTTGAATGTGCCCACATCTTTGATTGTTCTTTTGTCTCAGGGTTCACGTACTTAATCCAGGTTTCGTCACCGGTCACGATTCTGTTTAACAATGGTTCTCCTTCGTCCTCATAACGTGACAGAAAGTCTAATGCAGAGGCCATTCTTTGAGTTTTGTGGTGGTCGGTAAGAATTTTGGGCACCCATCGTGCACAGAACTTACGGTAACCCAATCTTGCTGTCACTATCTCGTACAAGAGAGTCTTAGAAATCTGTGGAAAACCAGTAGACAACTCCGACATTGAGAAACGTCGATTTTCACGAACTTTTGCATCAACTGTCTGAACGAGTTCGTCAGTCACCAATGATGGTCTACCACTCCTCTCTTCATCATGAACGTTTTCTCGTCCACTTTTAAATAAACGTACCCCTTCACTCATAACTCTTGGTCCGTACACGGCACAAAGCTCACGATGAATAGCTGCTGCAGAATATCCTTTGGCTGTAAAAAACGTTATGACAGCACGCACTTCACATTTGGCGGGGTTTTCTATGGCAGCACACATTTCAAACTGCCACAAAAACTAAACTAGCGTAGGTACGACGTTCACTCGACCACGGCTTGATGCCGACTGACCTGTTGAGTGCGTGAACGCACAGATGGCGTCGCTACTCCCCCCACAACCCGCACTGTGACCAATCGGAGGTTACTTTCTGAACCGCCCTCGTACATCCCACAGAAAGTTGATCTCTGCACATGTCGCCCTCTTGATGCGCACGGTGAGTCATTAGAAGATAATATTTTTCCTGTCATAATTACTAACACTTTCAAGTGAGCCTTACTGATGATTGAACTCGCGACCTCGCGCTCGAGCGGTTCCTTGTTAGTAGACAGTAGGTGGTTCAGCTAGGAATGCAATCTTCAAGAAAGCATCTAGAATCATATTGTTGTGAGGAGAACTGACGGAATGTGACGGCTTTCAGCCGAATGCGAAACAGTCTGTTGTGCGGGTTGTCGCGGAACTGGCTATCCTATATGGCGACGCTGCAGATAGTGCGACAATATGTTTTATAGACTCGGAGAAACTAACATCCAGTGGCTGAATCTATCGAGTGGTTCTAGGTGGTATGAATTACAGTGTCACACACTTTTCAGGAGGGATAGTTTGCTCTACAGGAGTATGATTTTTATACGCAGACCAGGAATCAAGCAAAAGAAATTTATTTTGAACAGGCATTGACCAAAAGCAGTGCCATAGCTGTAGTTCTCTTACGCCCATGTCCCCATTCTTGCTTGTTGTGACGTAAATGTTCCGTACAGCCCTTGCAGGATGACGCACACGAGAAACAGTCGTAGGCGCAGAGCATCTCCGGCTTCTCGCAGCACAATAAATAAATTTGCAGCCAACTTACCACCCAGATTAACAGTCAGCATAATTGCGTATGAATGCGTTAAGGCACAGAGTTTTATACGAATCTCTTCGTACCTTTAATTTCCGGGATTCCTTTCACACGCATTTCCTCTTCAAATCCCGACTGACAGGAGTTGAAAATATATTCCTTGCTGAACGGTAGGATAAATTTATGTATCACATATACAAATTTCGGGCTGATTCCGCAGTTTTTGTGCATCTTCAAGTAGACGCTTTGTTTGAAATTTAATGATCTTACGTCTTCCAATTCCGTAGCGCTGTTTGAAGTTATGCAACCATCCAATGCTTCCCTTGAAATCACTGTAACCTATGTCGCACGCAGTTGGATGTTCATAACGCAGTAGGTCACTAGCCTGACACGCGGAAACAATGGTTTTTGTAACAAATACGATTTGTGCTCCCTTGAATATCCGTAGTTTTTCTTATGCTCTTCACGGTCATATTGCTGCGGACGTACTCGAAATCTGTTCGTAAGTGTTTTTTCTTTTTTTTAACATGCTGCGGATGATCTCCCCTTTACGAAATTATGTATAGTACCCACTCCTAGGACAACGGTAGTCTTTTACTACATTTCACTGGAGGCGAGATTCGTGGCTTCCTGACCGACAAGTATGGCTCGACACTTTCTCTCGTTAAGAACGTATGGTCATAATTGTACCCCTGATGTACATCGTCCAACACAGTCGAATATATACGACACTACACGTTCCACTGACTCATCTTGCAGAAACGCTAATATTGCATCTGCCACTTCCTACTCTCTATGCGGAAATTCCTTTGGTTCTTTTCTGACAAAATGTCAATTTCGTCAATTGTTATTGTAGATGTAATGCAATGTTGGCTTTGTTTATCGTTGCATTTGCTCTGATTTTTATCAATACCACTAGCAGTGTAGCACCGTTGTGAGTTACTCGTTGACTAAGTAGTCAATTACACTCCGTAGCCTCATGCTGTGCTCACATTGGATACCTCCAGTACTACTCCTTGTAGCCATTTGGAGCCAATATTGTGGTTGCATGGTTGACAATACGTGGGGCGTTGAATACAGTAAACATCACTTCCCTTTTCGGACCTCGCACTTATGGAGTTCCTTGTATTACGTCTCCAGGTGAGTCGCAGACATGTTCGGATGTATAGTATGCGCGTATTTCCCTTAAAGGCGACAGAGCAAAACTTTATCGAAGACCGTCTGTAATCCACGAAATACGGCATCAATTTGAGCGACGCTGCCTACTGCCTTCCGGATCTCATTAGCCATTACAGCAAGCTGTTTTTCACTTGATCTTTGACTGAGGAAACTATGTTTATTTCTACATGGGGGTCGTTCGATCTCCAGTAAATGTCATCATTTGCGAGCATTGTATGCAGGGTGAGCAAAATGTCTTTCCATGATTACAAAAATTTATTCCATAGAAATTTACTAGATGAAGGAATTGGCAAGATACAGCTACGCGGTTTGTTGCAAACGGTAGCTTATAAAATTCTTTAAGAGTATATTTCCACATGTGCTCCGCTTGTTGGTCCTAGAACGTATAGACTACACTCACATCTCTCCGTGGGTTTGACAACCTCTCGTCCGTCACCAAATCCACAGCATCTCTAACCCCAAACGTCCTAATCTTGTTTCTCTCTAGAATTTCTGGCTTAGTTACGTTAATTTTTGTGTAGTACTTCTTCATTTCCCTCAACCAAAAGATTAGTGTTTTGGGATTACTGTGGAAATGGTGAAATATTTTTTTAGTCAGTCTTTCCTGGTTCATTATAAGCAGTGACCATAAAACAACGTGGTCCAATTCCTGAGAGCACCAGACAGTTTTTCAGTTTTAGTACAGATTTCTTCATTATCTCGTCTCAACTCACAACTTCCTTTGGAGAAGTATTTACCGTAATATATTCTATTCCTTTTCATTCAACTCTTCAGTTTCTGCCTTTCTTTTAAGGACTTAACATTCCGATGCATAAAGGAAATCCAATTTAATGACAGTGTTGTATAGTTGATTTTTTTATTGAGAATGATTCTTTATTGTAAATGTCCCTCATTAATTAAAAAGCCAGTTCCAATTTCTAGGCTCTGCTTTTGTTTGGCTCTTTATCTAGCCCGTTAGGCTACATTATTTCCTCTACATTCTTAAATTTATTCACTCTATTGATTCTACCACATCACATGCTTAGGAAGTTCGGGGCATTTTTAATGATCATCGTGAAAACCGTCTTACTATCTCGGTTGCCGTAATGATCTCTTGACAAAATTTCCGAGCTGCTTGGCGATCTCTGACCATAATGCTCTAAACGTTCTCAATTGGGCAGAGATCTGGCAACCTTTCTAGCCAAGGTAGGGTTTGGCAAACAAGAAGAGAAGCAGTAGCACTGTGTGTGGGCGAGTATTATCTTGCTGAAATACATACATCAAAAAAAGTTTTGCCTCACCCTGGTTCCCAGAACTCCTGAAGATAGATGTTCATTGTGGATATTGTATGACAATCACAGGCCCTTTGACTGTGTACAGATGTCAGTTTAGAGATGTCACTAAGCCCGCCCAAAGATGTAAACAACCATGCATGAGCAGCGCCTATTAGACGGAGGGGGTCGGACAGCCGATCAGTTCCAGTCATTCCACCAGGAAGGAGGTACAAGGCTCGTGTTGTCTGTAGTTCAGCCATGCCTAGACGGTCAATACCGCTGGTCGATCGCCTCCGCATTGTTACTTTGTGCCAGGAAGGGCTCCCAACAAGGGAAGTGTCCAGGCGTCTCGGAGTGAACCAAAGCAATGTTGTTCGCACATGGGGGAGATACAGAGAGGCAGGAACTGTCGATGACATGCTACGCTCAGGCCACCCAAGGCCTACTACTGCAGTGGATGGCCGCCACCTATGGATTAAGGCTCGGAGGAACGCTGATAGCGATGCCACCATGTTGGTTAATGCTTTTCGTGCAGCCACAGGACGTCGTGTTACGACTCAAACTGTGCGCAATAGGCTGCCCGATGCGCTACTTCACTCCCGACGTCCATAGCGAGATCCATATTTGGAACCACGACACCATGCAGCGCGGTACAGATGGGTCCAACAACTTGCCGAATGGACCGCTCAGGATTGGCATCACGTTTTCTTCACCGACTAGTGTCTCATATGCCTTCAACCAGACAATCGTCAGAGACGTGTTTGGAGGCAACCCGGTCAGGATGAACGCCTTAGGCACACTGTCCAGAGAGTGCAGCAAGGTGGAGATTGCCTGCTGTTTTGGGGTGGCATTATTTAGAGCCGACATACGCCGCTGGAGGTCATGGAAGGCGCCGTAACGCCTGTGCGATACGTGAATGCCATCCTCCGACCGATAGTGCAACCATACCGGCAGCATATTTGCGAGGCATTGGTCTTCATGGACGACAATTCGCACCCCATCGTGCACATCTTGTGAATGACTTCCTTCAGGATAACGACGTCACTCGATTAGAGTAGCCAGCATGTTCTCCAGGCATGAACCCTATAGAATATGCATGGGATAGATTGAAAAGGACTGTATATGAACGACCTGACCCACCAACCACTCTGAGGGATCTACACCGAATCGCCGTTGAGGAGTGGGCCAATCTGGACCAACAGTGCCTTGATGAACTTGTGGATAGTATGCCGCGACGAATACAGGCATGCATCAACGCAAGAGGACATGCTACTGGGTATCAGAGGTGTGCACAGCAATCTGGATCGCCACATCTGAAGGTCTCACTGTATGGTGGTACAACATGCAATGTGTGGTTTTCGTGAGCAGTAAAAAGATGGGAAATGATGTTTATGTTGACCTCTAGTCCAATTTTCTGTACAGGTTCTGGAACTCTCGGAACCGTGGTGGTGCAAAACTTTTTTTGTTGTGGGTATTTACGTTAACATGTGACTGAACAAATTAGTTGAGCCAGAATTTCGATTCTACAACGAGTATTCTACAATGTGTAGCAGTTTACCAATACATCCTAAGATGCATTCCACAAGGCAGTTTGTGTTTAAAATACTGATAACACCTACCATAGTCAAACGGAACTGCGTCGGGCTGATCAGTGGGTAAATAATAGATGAATCAACCATCCTGGGAACACATTAAAATCATCTACCCAAAATACGACTGCGAGACCGGACATCACACAGAATCTTAAAACACCGACAGCATTCGATTCATCGCCTTCTGAAACTGAGGGCGGTTCAACTTAACGGTTCGTCTCTCTGCCAGTAAAACACAAGAGTGTACGTTCCATAGCTTGGCCATTGCGAACACGAAACAGAAAAATTAAGCCGCACCGGCCCTGAGCACATTTCTCTGACAGACCCGCTGAATGTAGTTGCTATCGAGCAGATACAAGGTTCATGGTGCAGCATTCTTCCAACATATCGCGAACGGAGGCGGTCCCATCACACTGCTTTGAGTTAAGCCAGGCGCCACCTTAGCTTCTGTCAATCCCTCTTCTTTAAGCCAACAGCTGACTTCTGTCTGCTAACAAGCATCCCCTTGAGTGCGAGATCTCAAGTTCAATCACTGGCAAGGCTCATTTGAAAGCGTTGTGTTAGTAATTATGAGAGGAAGAATATTATTTGCTGATGACTCACGATGCCCTTCAAGAGGGTGACAAAAAATGAGTGTACGTAAGGTGCAGAAATCAACCTTTTGTGGGATGTGTGTATTACACTTCACAAAATAGACATAGTCGACATTCAAAAAATGTTTAAAAGAAACTATTAACTTGCGCCATGAACACCGGAGGAAAAATGGAGCAGCACATTGATCACAAAATACCGTACCATCAAGATAGAAGGCGAACTCCTTGGGGGTTTGTGAAGTGTAACATATACGAGGGCCGTTCAGAAAGTAACCTCCGGTTGATTTAAAAAAATACACCAAGTTAAATAAAAATATTTTACTATATACATCTTACAACTACATCTTTGCACTATTTTTCTACATAGTCTCCATAGCGATTGAGGCACTTATCGTTTCTCTTCACAAGCTCTGAAATTCCTTCTGCATAAAAATCACCCGCTTGTGCCTGGAGCCAGCCTGTGACCGCATCTTTGAGCTCTTCGTCGCCATCAAACCGCTGTGACCCGAGCCATTTCTTCAAATGCATGAGGAGGCGATAATCACTTGGCGCCAGGTCTGGGCTGTAAGGTGGATGGTTGATAACGTCCCACTTGAAGGACTCAAGAAGGGCCGTTGTTCTGCGAGCAGAGTGAGGACGGGCGTTATCGTGCAAAAAAACGATACCGGAAGTCAGCATACCACGGCGTTTGTTCTGTATAGCCCGTCGTAACTTTTTTATTGTTTCACAGTACACGTCTTGATTAATGGTCGTACCACGTTCCATGAATTCAACCAACAACACCCCTTTGGCATCCCAAAACACCGTTGCCATCAGTTTTCTGGCAGAAAAATCTTGCGAGGCTTTTCTTGGTTTGGTAGGCGAATTTGAATGTGCCCACATCTTTGATTGTTCTTTTGTCTCAGGGTTCACGTACTTAATCCAGGTTTCGTCACCGGTCACGATTCTGTTTAACAATGGTTCTCCTTCGTCCTCATAACGTGACAGAAAGTCTAATGCAGAGGCCATTCTTTGAGTTTTGTGGTGGTCGGTAAGAATTTTGGGCACCCATCGTGCACAGAACTTACGGTAACCCAATCTTGCTGTCACTATCTCGTACAAGAGAGTCTTAGAAATCTGTGGAAAACCAGTAGACAACTCCGACATTGAGAAACGTCGATTTTCACGAACTTTTGCATCAACTGTCTGAACGAGTTCGTCAGTCACCAATGATGGTCTACCACTCCTCTCTTCATCATGAACGTTTTCTCGTCCACTTTTAAATAAACGTACCCCTTCACTCATAACTCTTGGTCCGTACACGGCACAAAGCTCACGATGAATAGCTGCTGCAGAATATCCTTTGGCTGTAAAAAACGTTATGACAGCACGCACTTCACATTTGGCGGGGTTTTCTATGGCAGCACACATTTCAAACTGCCACAAAAACTAAACTAGCGTAGGTACGACGTTCACTCGACCACGGCTTGATGCCGACTGACCTGTTGAGTGCGTGAACGCACAGATGGCGTCGCTACTCCCCCCACAACCCGCACTGTGACCAATCGGAGGTTACTTTCTGAACCGCCCTCGTACATCCCACAGAAAGTTGATCTCTGCACATGTCGCCCTCTTGATGCGCACGGTGAGTCATTAGAAGATAATATTTTTCCTGTCATAATTACTAACACTTTCAAGTGAGCCTTACTGATGATTGAACTCGCGACCTCGCGCTCGAGCGGTTCCTTGTTAGTAGACAGTAGGTGGTTCAGCTAGGAATGCAATCTTCAAGAAAGCATCTAGAATCATATTGTTGTGAGGAGAACTGACGGAATGTGACGGCTTTCAGCCGAATGCGAAACAGTCTGTTGTGCGGGTTGTCGCGGAACTGGCTATCCTATATGGCGACGCTGCAGATAGTGCGACAATATGTTTTATAGACTCGGAGAAACTAACATCCAGTGGCTGAATCTATCGAGTGGTTCTAGGTGGTATGAATTACAGTGTCACACACTTTTCAGGAGGGATAGTTTGCTCTACAGGAGTATGATTTTTATACGCAGACCAGGAATCAAGCAAAAGAAATTTATTTTGAACAGGCATTGACCAAAAGCAGTGCCATAGCTGTAGTTCTCTTACGCCCATGTCCCCATTCTTGCTTGTTGTGACGTAAATGTTCCGTACAGCCCTTGCAGGATGACGCACACGAGAAACAGTCGTAGGCGCAGAGCATCTCCGGCTTCTCGCAGCACAATAAATAAATTTGCAGCCAACTTACCACCCAGATTAACAGTCAGCATAATTGCGTATGAATGCGTTAAGGCACAGAGTTTTATACGAATCTCTTCGTACCTTTAATTTCCGGGATTCCTTTCACACGCATTTCCTCTTCAAATCCCGACTGACAGGAGTTGAAAATATATTCCTTGCTGAACGGTAGGATAAATTTATGTATCACATATACAAATTTCGGGCTGATTCCGCAGTTTTTGTGCATCTTCAAGTAGACGCTTTGTTTGAAATTTAATGATCTTACGTCTTCCAATTCCGTAGCGCTGTTTGAAGTTATGCAACCATCCAATGCTTCCCTTGAAATCACTGTAACCTATGTCGCACGCAGTTGGATGTTCATAACGCAGTAGGTCACTAGCCTGACACGCGGAAACAATGGTTTTTGTAACAAATACGATTTGTGCTCCCTTGAATATCCGTAGTTTTTCTTATGCTCTTCACGGTCATATTGCTGCGGACGTACTCGAAATCTGTTCGTAAGTGTTTTTTCTTTTTTTTAACATGCTGCGGATGATCTCCCCTTTACGAAATTATGTATAGTACCCACTCCTAGGACAACGGTAGTCTTTTACTACATTTCACTGGAGGCGAGATTCGTGGCTTCCTGACCGACAAGTATGGCTCGACACTTTCTCTCGTTAAGAACGTATGGTCATAATTGTACCCCTGATGTACATCGTCCAACACAGTCGAATATATACGACACTACACGTTCCACTGACTCATCTTGCAGAAACGCTAATATTGCATCTGCCACTTCCTACTCTCTATGCGGAAATTCCTTTGGTTCTTTTCTGACAAAATGTCAATTTCGTCAATTGTTATTGTAGATGTAATGCAATGTTGGCTTTGTTTATCGTTGCATTTGCTCTGATTTTTATCAATACCACTAGCAGTGTAGCAACGTTGTGAGTTACTCGTTGACTAAGTAGTCAATTACACTCCGTAGCCTCATGCTGTGCTCACATTGGATACCTCCAGTACTGCTCCTTGTAGCCATTTGGAGCCAATACTGTGGTTGCATGGTTGACAATACGTGGGGCGTTGAATACCGTAAACATCACTTCCCTTTTCGGACCTCGCACTTATGGAGTTCCTTGTATTACGTCTTCAGTTGAGTCGCAGACATGTTCGGATGTATAGTATGCGCGTATTTCCCTTAAAGGCGACAGAGCAAAACTTTATCGAAGACCGTCTGTAATCCACGAAATACGGCATCAATTTGAGCGACGCTACCTACTGCCTTCCGGATCTCATTAGCCATTACAGCAAGCTGTTTTTCACGTGATCTTTAACTGAGGAAACTATGTTTATTCCTACTTGGGGGTCGTTCGGTCTCCAGTAAATGTCATCATTTGCGAGCATTGTATGCAGGGTGAGCAAAATGTCTTTCCATGATTACAAAAATTTATTCCATAGAAATTTACTAGATGAAGGAATTGGCAAGATACAGCTACGCGGTTTGTTGCAAACGGTAACTTAACTCCGCTTGTTGGTCCTAGAACGTATAGGCTACACTCAGATCTCTCCGTGGGTTTGACAACCTCTCGTCCGTCACCAAATCCACAGCATCTCTTATCTGTGCAGTAAGAAGTTGTCATTGAGAAATTGGTGAACTGATCACTTTAGCACAGCCCCAGAAAAAAATTCAAGAGGGGATATGTCTGCTGCCAGTGGTGGCCATGTTGTTGGACTGTCCCTACCGATCCATCTGTCCTGGATGGTTTCACTCCAGAAATGGCCAACAAATAGCCTCCATTGTGGCAGTGAACCTTTTTGTTGAAACACTACTACGGTTGAAATAACAGTTACTTTAGTGCTAAAAATAGTTCCAAGATGTCTAGGTAAACTGGTTCCGTAATGATAGTCTCAGAGAAAAAGAAAAATTATGTGTTGTGCATGATGCCACGGCGCAAATTCACTTTCGGGCTGTCCCTTATCTGGTGTACCACGATATGTGTGTTCTCTGACCACCAGCTCAGGCTTTAAGGCTGTTTACTTTCTAGAAGGTGTGCAATGTAGCTTCATCGAAAAAAGAACTTTATTAAGATAGTTGTTGTCTACATCGAATCGTTTCAGGAAGGTCCTAGTGAAAGTAATCACGTCTGTGACGATCGTCTGGCTTCAAAGCTTGCAGGCATTGCACTTCGTATGCATAGAAATGCAGAAATTTGTGTAAAACTTACACCACAGCGCGCTGAACTGTATGCCTGAATCTCTAGAAACACGACTCGTCCATTTCCTTGGATGCGTTGAAATGCTGTACCGACGATGTCGTCACTAACTCCAGGTATGATGCTTCTTGCATTGTCATCAGTACTGCCAATCTCTTTTCATTTGACGTTGATTCTCTCCTAATGGTATCTTACTGCCTTCAGCCTTATTATGTACTGCTAGACTTTTCTCTGTACACTTGACCTTTATCCTGTTTTCCTATATTTTCCTATCGTGTTTTTACATTTTGTCTTGATAAATCTGGTGATAGCAGAAAGTCGAAATCGGTATTATTGTAAATTACATAACGACGCGTTATCAAGACGGACAATCTATAATACTAAACGGGTGAAACAGCTGCCTATCCCAGTCACAGGTTTCATATTATTACTAACCGAATTTAAAAACTTAAAATGCTGTCATAATTACGCGTTAAGAAGTGTCATCTTACATTAAAGGTTTAACTCAGCAAGTCGAGTATTAAAGTTGCTAACTGCGTTTATCTCTTGAGGCAGTGTAAATTAGTGAAGCGTGCAAGTTACCAAGAGTAAATACGTATTTGGAAATGACAGCATGTAGTGACTTTCAACGAACTTTACACTTCAAATCATTTCGAAATTTTTCCTTTGCTAAGGCTCTCCACAAAATGATGAGAGAAATAAGTTCAACGCCAAATATTTAACACATTAACTCATTTCTAAAGTAATCAGACGTTCGAAGCTGTTTTAAATGGGAGTTCGGTTGTTTACAGAATCGGGGCTGAGGCGATTAATAGTTATTAATAAAGTGTCAAATATAGTCGGTGACTCGCATAGAGGCTTTATGTCTCCATTTGATACCTTTCAATGTTTTCCGTACTGTCACAGTCTTTATTGATTATTAAGGATCACTCACACTTGACACCATAAACGCAAAATTCAAACTGACACCTCTGCACCAGGGCACACGGTTCGCTTCTTCCCGCGCGAATGTTATCGTCCATTTCTCGATTTCACGAGCTCCGAACCGCTCATTTTAACATCTCTTGTCTTCCTGCCAATCACTTTCAGTACCCGACGCAAACACTTCAGCTGATCATATCCTGCTACCATCAGTAGCACAAGATGGCGCTTCCTTAAAGGAAACCCACGTTAGCTCTTCCTGTTAACAGAGGCTGTGTTGGAAAATGGTCTTTGACCAGAACCGGTCACTTATCACAGATACTTTGGTCAATGGCTTACTTTGTTACACTATCTTCTCCTTTCTTTGATTTCGGCTACATGCTCACGATATTCTTTTCTTTCCTGAATTTCTTCATTCTGTTACTGTGTTCTTTTCTTCTTACATCTTTCCATACCGTGACGCACATTCTGATCTTTCCTGAATATCCCCAAACGTCCTAACCTTGTTTCTCTCTAGAATTTCTGGCTTAGTTACGTTAATTTTTGTGTGGTACTTCTTCTTTTCCCTCAACCAAAAGATTAGCGTTTTGGGATTATTGTGGAAATTGTGAAATATTTTTTTAGTCAGTCTTTCCTGGTTCATTCTAACCAGTGACCATAAAACAACGTGGTCCAATTCCTGAGAGCACCAGACAGTTTTACAGTTTTAGTACAGATTTCTTCATTATCTCAACTCACAACTTCCTTTGGAGAAGTATTTACCGTAATACATTCTATTCCTTTTCATTCAAATCTTCAGTTTCTGCCTTTCTTTTAAGGACTTAACATTCCGATGCATAAAGGAAATCCAATTTAATGACAGTGTTGTATAGTCGATTTTTTTAATGAGAGTGATTCTTTATTGTACATGTCCTTCATTAATTAAAAAGCCAGTTCCAATTTCTAGGCTTTGCTTTTGTTTGGCTCTTTATCTAGCCCGTTAGGCTACATTATTTCCTCTACATTCTTAAATTTATTCACTCTATTGATTCTACCACATCACATGCTTAGGAAGTTCGGGGCATTTTTAATGATCATCGTGAAAACCGTCTTACTATCTCGGTTAACGATCTCTTCGCAAAATTTCCGAGCTGCTTGGCGATCTCTGACCATAATGCTCTAAACGTTCTCAATTGGGCAGAGATCTGGCAACCTTTCTAGCCAAGGTAGGGTTTGGCAAACAAGAAGAGAAGCAGTAGCACTGTGTGTGGGCGAGTATTATCTTGCTGAAATACATACATCAAAAAAAGTTTTGCCTCACCCTGGTTCCCAGAACTCCTGAAGATAGATGTTCACTGTGGATATTGCATGACAGTCACAGTCCCTTTGACTGTGTACAGATGTCAGTTTAGAGATGTCACTAAGCCCGCCCAAAGATGTAAACAACCATGCATGAGCAGCGCCTATTAGACGGAGGGGGTCGGACAGCCGATCAGTTCCAGTCATTCCACCAGGAAGGAGGTACAAGGCTCGTGTTGTCTGTAGTTCAGCCATGCCTAGACGGTCAATACCGCTGGTCGATCGCCTCCGCATTGTTACTTTGTGCCAGGAAGGGCTCCCAACAAGGGAAGTGTCCAGGCGTCTCGGAGTGAACCAAAGCAATGTTGTTCGCACATGGGGGAGATACAGAGAGGCAGGAACTGTCGATGAGATGCTTCGCTCAGGCCACCCAAGGGCTACTACTGCAGTGGATGGCCGCCACCTATGGATTAAGGCTCGGAGGAACGCTGATAGCGATGCCACCATGTTGGTTAATGCTTTTCGTGCAGCCAAAGGACGTCGTGTTACGACTCAAACTGTGCGCAATAGGCTGCCTGATGCGCTACTTCACACCCGACGTCCATAGCGAGATCCATATTTGCAACCACGACACCATGCAGCGCGGTACAGATGGGTCCAACAACTTGCCGAATGGACCGCTCAGGATTGGCATCACGTTTTCTTCACCGACTAGTGTCTCATATGCCTTCAACCAGACAATCGTCAGAGACGTGTTTGGAGGCAACCCGGTCAGGATGAACGCCTTAGGCACACTGTCCAGAGAGTGCAGCAAGGTGGAGATTGCCTGCTGTTTTGGGGTGGCATTAATTGGAGCCGACATACGCCGCTGGAGGTCATGGAAGGCGCCGTAACGCCTGTGCGATACGTGAATGCCATCCTCCGACCAATAGTGCAACAATATCGGCATATTGGCGAGGCATTCGTCTTTATGGATGACAATTCGCACCCCCATCGTGCACATCTTGTGAATGACTTCCTTCAGGATAACGACATCGCTCAGGATTGACTAGCATGTTCTCCAGACATGAACTCTATCGACATGCCTGGGATGGATTGAAAAGGGCTGTTTATGGACGATCTGATCCACCAACAACTCTGAGGGATCTACGCCGAATCGACATTGAGGAGCGGGCCAATGTGGACCAACAGTACTTTGATGAACTTGTGGATAGTACGCCACGACGAATACCGACATGCATCAATGCAAGAGGACGTGCTACTGGGTATTAGAAGTACCGGTGTGTACAGCAGTCTGGACCACCAACCCTGAAGATACCGTTGTATGGTGGTACAACCAACACACAATGTGTCACCGCTACAGTCGCAGGCTCGAATCCCACTTCGGGCATGGATGTGTGTGAGGTCCTTAGGTTAGTTAGGTTTAAGTAGTTCTAATTTCTAGGGGACTGATGACCTAAGAAGTTAAGTCCCATAGTGCTCAGAGCCATTTGAACCATTTTTTGATGTTTATGTTGATCTCTATTTCAATTTTCTGTACAGGGTTCGGAACTCTCGGAACCGAGGTGATGCAAAACTTCTTTTCATGTGTGCATAAACCTTGAAGGGTGACGAATTGGGGCGTAGAATATCGTCGACGTACCACTGCGCGGTTTGGGCGCCGCGGATGACAAGCGAAGTGGCCCTTCTATGAAATGAAATGGCATCCCAGATCATCGTTGCTGGGTGTCGGGCGGTATGGTGGGTGACAGGTTGGTGTCCTACTGCTCTCCGCTCCAGACACTTCTTCGCTGGTCATCGAGATTCAGTTCGTTGTGGGACTCATCTCTGAAGACTATATTCTGCTCCAAACGATGAGATTACAGGCTGATGATGTGTTTGGAGACGCCCCAGACAGTGACGGGATACCAATCTCATTGCCGGCCGCCGTACGCTCAGGGAACCACGTTGAGTGTTGCTGGTCTGGGCTGGCATTTCATTTCATAGTAGCACCCCTTTAGTTGTCAGTCGAGGCACCCTTACAGCTCGGCAGCACTTCGCCAATATTCTGCGCCCCGTTGTCTTGCCCTTTATAACAAGCCATTCTAGTCTTACATTTTGCACACGGGGAAAGTTTCTGCTGCTTCTCTTTATGCTTGGCGATCTTATCTTGGCCAGAAAGGTAGCCGGATCTCTCCCCAGATGAGAGCGTTTGTAGCCTTATGAGCAGGGCCCTCCAACCAGCTCGAGATCTTGACGATCTAACGCGGCAGTTAGAATTTGTCACAATACATCTCAGGCGGACATCCAAATCTATCATTGAATGCCAAGACGAAAAACTGCTTGCGTTAGGGCCAGAGGTGGACCAACGCATTATTTGCTTAATTTGTGAATCTCTTTCTACTGAGTTAATGATCCATTTTTTCTAAAATTGTAATCGTTTGTTTGTCTGTACACATATATCACTTACATTTCTGTCCCATACGGATACTCCCTTCGTGGCGCGGCTGTATTTTCTCCACGGACTTCTAGAATTTTCTTGGTTGCTGGAAAACAAATGTCATTATGAAAAACTCACATTCTCTCGAGACAGAGTCTTGACAACAACCCAGTTAGGAGTATTTTTGAGAGGCAGACCCATTATCTGCAGGCTGGCTGACAGCTTCCAAGGCTTTGATACGAGAGACCAGGCCTGGAAAAAACGAAGAGAAACTGTGACGGATTCATAGGCGGGAATGGGGAATGATGTCTTACACGCTGAAGTCGGCTTTCTGCAAAATTATGGAATGTGAAGTTTTTTCTGTGGAAACACACTTCGATATGTCTATGCGGTATTTTGAAAACGGTAGCTTACCTCATTAAGTTTTTCGTTCTTCTATATGTGCTCCGAAAGCAGCTGGTTTCATCTCTCTCTCTCTCTCTCTCTCTCTCTCTCTCTCTCTGTGTGTGTGTCTCTCTTGTTACAGGTAGTGTAATTTAGGACCGCTGTTGTCACATTGGCTTCCATGCAAGAGAAGGCGCAATGTGTTTGATGATTTCATGGAACACGGTCTCCTACTATATGTCTGCGATAGCCGGCCGAAGTGGCCAAGCGGTTAAAGGCGCTGCAGTCTGGAACCGCAAGACCGCTACGGTCGCAGGTTCGAATCCTGCCTCGGGCATGAATGTTTGTGATGTCCTTAGGTTAGTTAGGTTTAACTAGTTCTAAGTTCTAGGGGACTAATGACCTCAGCAGTTGAGTCCCATAGTGCTCAGAGCCATTTGAACCATTTTGTCTGCGATAGTTCCGAAGTGCGTACGGTCGAGCTCCACCACATGTGAACAGCATGTTCACCATCAGATCTGTCAAAACAAGATATAAATACACAATGAGAAAATAATAGGAAAATAGGCTTAAAGTCCAAGTGTACAGAAAGGACTAGCAGTACATAACTGAGGGCCGTAACATACCATTGCGTCAAAATCATCATCAAATGCTTTGTTCACACAGCTACACGAACAAGTTCCAGTGACGGCCGTAGGTCGTCCGACACTTGAGGGAAAACGAACTACAGCCTGTAGAGGGCACGGTTATTGATGTAACACAAGGCACTTCAGAAGAATGAAGAATTACGTGTTTCAATTGAATTATGTTTACGTTTCTGAGGGTCGGCCTTCCGACACGTCTCATATATCTGGAACGACCTGTGTCTTTTTCATGGGGCGTGCGACGTCCCATTGTTTCAGCGACCTGCAAAAAACTGATCCTACAGGCACGCCAAACGCTCCACATGTTCAGTGTGGAATCTAACAGGCAATCCATTAGATCTCTTGGCCTTTCCAATATCGAATAATTTAAGCTATTTCTCTTGTCGAATCGCTCATTTACTTCTGTGTCAATAATTTTTTCTTTCACGAGACGGACTACAAAATAAGCAGTATTGGAAGGCAGCATGTTCTTTGCAGCAGGTTGCAAGAAAAAGCCTTTTTCACGCTGCATATGGAGTTTTATTTATGTATCCTGATTCATCTTTTTAACCGGACGCTCACTGAAGACGCCTTGTTAAAGAGGCGAGACGCGTTTGGGTATATAAATAAAAATTCACGAGTAGCTTGCCAAAAAGGCGTTTCGTTGCTAACTTCTTCAATTACTATATAGCTGCCACCACAAGAAACAAGACAGACTGTAATACTTTGGGCTTCGTTTTATCAATTTCTGTGTAAGTAGCGTCATGAATATTAAGACAGCAGGACTTTCTTTTACTGACTGACTTTACCTAGACCAAAACTAGTTTCTTTTTGAACAAGTCAAAGGCTAAAATCTTTCTTTCACATAGTTTTCTGACACTTGTTTTCACTTACTTTAGCTTTTATTTGTCATCAATAAAATGGTTCAAATGGCTCTAAGCACTATGGGAAATAGACGACAGAGGGATAGAGAATTAAAATCGCTCAAAAGAGGAAAGGCCGCTGGAGCTGATGGGATACCAATTCGATTTTACACAGAGTACGCAAAGGAACTTGCCCCCCTTCTTGCAGCGGTGTACCGTAGGTCTCTAGAAGAACGTAGCGTTTCAAACGATTGGAAAAGGGCACAGGTCATCCCCGTTTTCAAGAAGGGTCCTCGAACACATGTGCAGAACTATAGACCTATATCTCCAACGTCGATCAGTTGTAGAATTTTGGAACACGTACTATGTTCGAGTATAATGACTTTTCTGGAGACTAGAAACCTACTCTGTAGGAATCAGCATGAGTTTCGAAAAAGACGATCGTGTGAAACCCAGTTCGCGCTATTCGTCCACGAGACTCAGAGGGCCATAGACACGGGTTCACTGGTAGATGCCGTGTTTCTTGACTTCCGCAAGTCGTTCGATACAGTTCCCCACAGTCGTTTAATGAACAAAGTATGAGCATATGGACTCTCGGACCAATTGTGTGATTGGATTGAAGAGTTCCTAGATAACAGAACGCAGCAAGTCTTCCGAAGTAAGAGTGATTTCTGGTGTGCCGCAGGGGAGTGTCGTAGGACCGTTGCTATTCACAATATACATAAACGACCTTGTGGATAACATTGGAAGTTCACTGAGGTTTTTGCGGATGATGCTGTAGTGTATCGAGAGGTTGTAACAATGGAAAATTGTACTGAAATGCAGGAGGATCTGCAACGAATTGACGCATGGTGCAGGGAATGGTAATTGAATCTCAATGTAGACAAGTGTAATGTGCTGCGAATACATAGAAAGAAAGATCCTTTATCTACAATATAGCAGGTCAGCAACTGGAAGCAGTTAATTCCATAAATTATCTGGGTGTAGGCATTAGTAGTGATTTAAAATGGAATGATCATATAAAGCTGATCGTCGGTAAAGCGGATGCCAGACTGAGATTCCTTGGAAGAATCCTAAGGAAATACAGTCCAAAAAAAAAAAAAAGGAAGTAGGTTACAGTACACTTGTTCGCCCATTGCTTGAATATTGCTCAGCAGTGTGGGATCCGTACCAGATGGGGTTGATAGAAGAGATAGAGAAGATCCAACGGAGAGCAGCGCGCTTCGTTACAGGATCATTTAGTAATCGTGAAAGCGTTACGGAGATGATAAACTCCAGTGGAAGATTCTGCAAGTGAGATGCTCAGTAGCTCGGTACGGGTTTTTGTTGAAGTTTAGAGAACATACCTTCACCGAGGAGTCAAGCAGTATATTGCTCCCTCCTACGTATATTTCGCGAGGAGACCACGAGGATAAAATCAGAGAGATTAGAGCCCACACAGAGGCATCTCTCTTTCGACGAACAATACGAGACTGGAATAGAAGGGAGAACCGATAGAGGTACTCAAAGTACCCTCCGCCACACACCGTCAGGTGGCTTGTGGAGTATGGATGTAGATGTAGATGTAGATGTAACTTACCATCTGAGGTCATCAGTTCCCTAGACTTAGAACTACTTAAACCCAACTAACCCAAGGACATCACACGCATCCATGCGCGAGGCAGAATTCGAACCTGCGACCGCAGCATGTCATCAGTGATTTGAAATTTGCGACTGTAATGTGGATTTGCTAATGGGGAGGACATAGCACGTTATTTTGGATGGAAAGATGTAGAAATAACTTCAGGTGAGACGCGGGGAAATGTTTGTTAATGATACCGGGTATGCCTGAAAATGTAAATACCCTACCTGAGAAAAAAAATGAAACACTCATAAAATACCGACGGGTGTCATTGTAACTTCGTATATGTACACAACAGTTGCGCCGTGCGAAGTGGCCGCGCGGTTTGAGGCGCCATGTCACGGATTGTATAAGTCTACGTACCGATGGCCTCCGCAGTGTGGTTCCTTGTGAGTTCACACACACACATGAACATGTGCACCCTCTGTGAATGGCAGAAGTGCATAGTGTTATTACCACGTCTGGTAGATTACGTAAATGCTGTGAACAGCACCAGGTGCTGAGTGATCACCATGTGTGACGGTATGTCACGTACTTGTGTAGGACGAGATACCATTATCAGTATCCGACAAAAACTGAAAGGGACCTCGCCATTGGTCTCCATTTGGAGGGTGGATGAATCGAGCAGTATTAGGATTTGTGAGCGTTCAATGTGACAGCGGCCCGATGTTAGACTGCATGGGAACGTGAGAGCTGGTCTACTCAACGTTCCTGTTGACCATGACTGACTGCCGTAAGGGGTTGCCGTCATATCGTGCATCAAGGACGTGGTAACATCCGGACCTGCCATCCGAGAGTTAGCAATGGACTCCCTACAGCTTCCTGTATCATCCCGAACCATTCGTCTCAGTCTAGCAGCAGCTACACTGGGAGAATTACTGTCCCCTGCGTAGGCTTCCGTTAACATCACAACACAAACGGCTGCCTCGGAGTGCTGCCGTGCCTGTGAAGCACGGGCAGTGTGTGCAGTGGTGAGTCGTGGTTCTGCGCTAACCCATTGACTGTTGTCGGCCTGGGGAGAGGTACCATTCTCCCATTATCTTGAGGAGGAGTGCGATGTTGCTCCTGTGGCGTTATGGTGTGGGGAGCTATGGGATGTGAATTTAGGTCACGGCTAGTAGTGATTGAGGGAACTGTGAAACCTGTTAATTAAGGAAGCCAGGGCTGGGTTACGATTGTGGACGGGCCTCGAATCAATTACTATTGGCTTGCTTTGCAATTTCACCCATTTATTTTAATAAACAATTTTTGGAAGCAATCCAATGAGGTCACAATCAGACTTTTAAGGCATGTAACCACAATCACGGCTGAAGGCCCTTAACCCGAAAAATGACAATTATTTAAAATTTAACAAATACATAAGATACAGACAGCCAATAATTTCGAAGAAAAGCCAATGTGGTCGCAATCAGAATTTTAAGGCAAGTAACCA
This sequence comes from Schistocerca nitens, assembly GCF_023898315.1. Taxonomy (NCBI): domain Eukaryota; kingdom Metazoa; phylum Arthropoda; class Insecta; order Orthoptera; family Acrididae; genus Schistocerca; species Schistocerca nitens. Next base: position 53,269,020 of record NC_064621.1, read on the forward strand.
CAATTACGGGTGAAGGCCTTTAACACCAAAATGGCAATTATAAAAATTTTAACAAATATACTGTCAAACGGCGAATGGAATAGCAAAATTTAATTAAAAAAAACAATCAACAGATCACCAAACAGGTGAGACCAATGATGATAACTTAATAATACAATAAAAAAAAAAACACAAGGGTCAGTGATATACGGTGCTCCAGGAATCGACCTGTGAGTAGGTTACACCAACAACACTTTCGCGAGCGAAGAGAAAGGCAGCCAAGAGTTGCATTCAGATCACGACTTGTGGCAGTCCAACGAGCGACTAATGATAATCTTGGTGAGGCTACCTGACATCCAACAAAACAAATGCAAGATGTAAAATTACGCCAAAGCCGGAACCGGCGGTCTGGGCTCCGCCCGCAGAATACTGTGCTTAGAGTGCCCAGAACAAGAAGGAATGGCTGGCCGGGGTGGCCGAGCGGTTCTAGGCGCTACAGTCTGGAACCGCGCGACCGCTACGGTCGCAGGTTCCAATCCTGCCTCGGTCATGGATGTGTGTGATGTCCTTAGGTTAGTTAGGTTTAAGTAGTTCTAACTTCTACGGGACTGATGACCTCAGATGTTAAGTCCCATAGTGCTCAGAGCCATTTTTGACACTAACAAGCGGAGGCCGCCAATTGTGAAATTCAGATTCGATTCATACTGCGCATAACAAAAGCTCATGGCCAGAGGTGTAATGTGGCAAAGCACCAAGATGCACTTCTCAGCCGTTGTCGAGAAAATCGACGGTTAAAAGAAACCGTTGCGGTGAAATACTCTCTACGATTAACAATTTTCTAGAGCGTCGTGGTGCAGCGGTAAGCGCTCGGGTTCGTAATCCGAAGGTCGCCGGATCGAATCTCGCGCCATGCAATTTTTTTATTAGTTTTTTGTAATTCATATATATATATATATATATATATATATATATATATATATATATATATATATATAATTCGCGGCAATCAGTTGTAACAATTATGCATATAATAAGTTGTTGAAAGTCGTTTCTCGTGGAAAAACTGGCGACTTCGAACATCATTATCTTTTTCGCAAACAAAGTTGTATTTCACAAATGTTATTAGTTGTCTTCATAATGTTAACCACGTATAGTTAACGGAAGATGTAGAAACGATATTCCGAAACGAATACGTATAGTGTAAGTCAAACGTTCGAATTAGAACAGAGACCCCACGAACACAAATCTGCTGTGGCAGGTATGAAATATAAACTCCGTTACTCGCTCGTTACACATGAAGGACAGATGTTGAATGGGCCGAAACGAGCAGCCGCATAACAGCGTAGTTGCCTGCTAACTTCGAAAGAAGGTAGATGCGGTCCCTAGCGCATCTTATAACATCGTCGAAAATCAGTGCGGACGGGAGAGCTTTGGTACACCCTGTTAAACAAACGGAAAAATGGAGGCGGTACAATTGGAGAGCGATCCGCCTTCACCAACATGCATAAGCAATTCATTAATAGTATATATATATATATATATATATATATATATATATATATTTGAATTACAAAAAACTAATAAAAAAATTGCATGGCGCGAGATTCGATCCGGCGACCTTCGGATTATGAACCCGAGCGCTTACCGCTGCGCCACGACGCTCTAGAAAATTGTTAATCGTAGAGAGTATTTCACCGCAACGGTTTCTTTTAACCGTCGATTTTCTCGACAACGGCTGAGAAGTGCATCTTGGTGCTTTGCCACATTATACCTCTGGCCATGAGCTTTTATTATGCGCAGTATGAATCGAATCTGAATTTCACAATTGGCGGCCTCCCCTTGTAAGAGCAGCAACACGAACCCAAGACACTGGAGAATGGCGAGATTTCTGAATGGTGGAGGTTTCTCTACGCGAATTGCAATGCACTCAAACATGGAGGATCCGGTTTCGGCGAGGTCGTGCACCCTCGTGAGCACTGCCCTTTGATCCGGCAGTCCACACACGCCACCAGCGGTCCCGGCGTGTTGGCGCTCTGCGTTCACCTCGCTGCTCCTGCGTCACCAATCGAACTCCACACTCACACGAAGAAGCACGACGTCGCCCCAAAGATAGGGCAGCAGAACTACATATTCATAAACGCCGCTGCTGCCACTAGCGGACAGGGAACGCTGACGAAACCGAGTGGCGCCAGTGAACACGAGAAGAAGACTAAACGATACGGTCTGGCGGAAACCTACGCACGGCACCAACACGAGCCACAGCACTACTCAAACTTTGATGGCAGAACGGGCATTCAGAAGCCTCACTTGTTACCTCACGTGCGACAGTATCGTTGCGCCAGTTTTCAACAGGGCAATGCTGTTCCACGCATGACACGAGTGTCTGTGAAGCCTTCGTGGTATGGTGGTACTCCTGTGGCCAGGAAGATCCCCACATATGTAACCTATAAGACACGTGTGGGACTATCTCGGGCATAAGCTCCGTACCAGAGAGAGTAACCGGTATAGGCTATCAAGGACCGGAACGAGTTACCACAGGAGAGCGTTCTTTGCCGTGTTCTGTACAGTATGTACACAAATGACCAGCCACACCAGTCGCAGATAAAATGATTAATACACTCCTGGAAATTGAAATAAGAACACCGTGAATTCATTGTCCCAGGAAGGGGAAATTTTATTGACACATTCCTGGGGTCAGATACATCACATCATCACACTGACAGAACCACAGGCACATAGACACAGGCAACAGAGCATGTACAATGTCGGCACTAGTACAGTGTATATCCACCTTTCGCAGCAATGCAGGCTGCTATTCTCCCATGGAGACGATCGTAGAGATGCTGGATGTAGTCCTGTGGAACGGCTTGCCATGCCATTTCCACCTGGCGCCTCAGTTGGACCAGCGTTCGTGCTGGACGTGCAGACCGCGTGAGACGACGCTTCATCCAGTCCCAAACATGCTCAATGGGGGACAGATCCGGAGATCTTGCTGGCCAGGGTAGCTGACTTACACCTTCTAGAGCACGTTGGGTGGCACGGGATACATGCGGACGTGCATTGTCCTGTTGGAACAGCAAGTTCCCTTGCCGGTCTAGGAATGGTGGAACGATGGGTTCGATGACGGTTTGGATGTACCGTGCACTATTCAGTGTCCCCTCGACGATCACCAGTGGTGTACGGCCAGTGTAGGAGATCGCTTCCCACACCATGATGCCGGGTGTTGGCCCTGTGTGCCTCGGTCTTATGCAGTCCTGATTGTGGCGCTCACCTGCACGGCGCCAAACACGCATACGACCATCATTGGCACCAAGGCAGAAGCGACTCTCATCGCTGAAGACGACACGTCTCCATTCGTCCCTCCATTCACGCCTGTCGCGACACCACTGGAGGCGGGCTGCACGATGTTGGGGCGTGAGCGGAAGACGGCCTAACGGTGTGCGGGACCGTAGCCCAGCTTCATGGAGACGTTTGCGAATGGTCCTCGCCGATACCCCAGGAGTAACAGTGTCCCTAATTTGCTGGGAAGTGGCGGTACGGTCCCCTACGGCACTGCGTAGGATCCTACGGTCTTGGCGTGCATCCGTGCGTCGCTGCGGTCCGGTCCCAGGTCGACGGGCACGTGCACCTTCCGCCGACCACTGGCGACAACATCGATGTACTGTGGAGACCTCACGCCCCACGTGTTGAGCAATTCGGCGGTACGTCCACCCGGCCTCCCGCATGCCCACTATACGCCCTCGCTCAAAGTCCGTCAACTGCACATACGGTTCACGTCCACGCTGTCGCGGCATGCTACCAGTGTTAAAGACTGCGATGGAGCTCCGTATGCCACGGCAAACTGGCTGACACTGACGGCGGCGGTGCACAAATGCTGCGCAGCTAGCGCCATTCGACGGCCAACACCGCGGTTCCTGGTGTGTCCGCTGTGCCGTGCGTGTGATCATTGCTTGTACAGCCCTCTCGCAGTGTCCGGAGCATGTATGGTGGGTCTGACACACCGGTGTCAATGTGTTCTTTTTTCCATTTCCAGGAGTGTATATGCAGACGACATAGCTATTACTGCTCAGGGAAGAAAATTTGTGGAGGTTGATAGAAAACAGAGAAGCTTTGGATACCATGGGGAACTACCGTGACGAATTGAGAAAGACGTCATGTATGCGCATTCCACCTGCTTAATACTGAATCCTCAAGAGTGTTGGAAACTGAGGAGAGGGATTAGGCTAGACCACTGTAACAAACCAAAATACTTACCAGTCAACCGTGCGATGGCATTTAAAAAACACCGCACTGTTGTGAAAGGGAAAAATGTGCAAGGAAGAATATTATACGTAAACTGTCTGGATGAAAATGGAGGATGCCGGAATGCAACGTGGAGTTCTGTGATCATCAGCAAAGGGGACTCTGTTTTCCAGCCGGAGAATACGAATGCTTTACCAGTGTGAGAGGCGTCTAGCCACTCCAGACATGTACACGACACTTTAAATGAAGCTATTAGTAGTGTCAACGGATGTCTCACGCCTAGGCATATCCACAAAATTTACCCACTTACGGGCATAGAACCACCAAGGCAGTGTGGTGACTTCAGATATTTGCGGGTAATGCAGTTATTTATAATGAAGTGCAACCTGAGAAAAAAAAAATCACAAATATTCCGTCAGATCTTGATAACATTTCAGAGTGATGGGACGTTCGGTAACTTCTTTCAGATGTTCAGAAATTCCACAAATATTAAATTGTCCACTTCAGCAGCTCAAAAACGTAGTTTCCTCTGACTAAAATTTCAATAATTCACATGTGGAATTAACCAACTTGTAAAAACGGTCGTAAAAATTTATAAAATGGTATGATCACTGTTTCTCCGGACGAAATAACACTCGTCGGTAAGTGGTGCTTTCTTAGCTTCACTTCTGGAGAAGGCGAAGTCGATATTACAACAAATGAAGTGTTAGATCACTTTATTACAACTTCAACAAGATGAAATCTATGTCCACCGGAAGTAAAAAGTATTTTTTACTGTTGCCAAACATTAACGTATCGCTTGATGAAGAACAAGATACTAGTCTCTTCTCACAGAGTACAATTCACGATGAATGTTTATGGAGAGTTCTTTCTAATACGGGGGGCGTTCAATAAGTAATGCAACACATTTGTATTCTCGGCCAGTTTTGGATCAACAACGCTGTATTTGTTGTGGGACGTCGTGGAATATTCCCGCTTCAGCCCCTATATTTTCATGAAGTTTCGATGGGTAGCGAGGCTGTACGTAGCCTTCAGAATAATGTCTGTAATGCTGGTGCGTTTAAGCAGAGATCTGTTTTTTTTTTTTTTTTTTTTTTTTTTTTTGCGGAAAACGAGAGCCTCTCAGATATTCGTAAGTGCTTGCAGAATGTCAACGGAGACTTGGCAGTGAACAAAAGCACGGTGAGTCTTTGCTCGAAATTGAAGAAACAACTTCAAAGTGTGCGTCGCCGAGCAAAAATGCAAACGAAGTTCTCCTTCTTCATGACAGCGCAAGCCCTCACGCAAGTTTTACGCACTCAAGAGGAGCTCACTAAACTTCATTGGACTGTTGTCCCTCATCCACCCTACAGCCCAGATCCCTTATCTTCCGACTTCAAGCTTTTTGGCCCAATGAAGGCTGCACTTCGCGGAAGTAGTGCGTGCTGATCCGACGCCGACCAGTAGAAAATTCAAATGGCTCTGAGCACTATGCGACTTAACTTCTGAGGTCATCACTCCCCTAGAACTTAGAACTACTTAAACCTACCTAACCTAAGGACATCACACACACCCGTGCCCGAGGCAGGGTTCGAACCTGCGACCGTAGCAGTCCCGCGGTTCCGGACTACAGCGCCAGAACCGCTAGACCACCGCGGCCGGCAACCGAATAGGAGCATCAGGGGGTATTGAATGTATAAAAAAAAAAGAACAGCACGAACGATTTGACTCTTTCAAATAACTTCCGGGAATTCAGCCAGGTAACACTTTCAGCAACCGCCGATATTTCGGCGGGAGAACACCCCGCCATTTTCAAGGCAAACTGCAACGGACAGGCGGCGTACATGCAAATTTAATACCTCGGTTCTCCGACAGAAGCAGGAAAGATAACACACACACACACACTGAACACTAGTGCCACCAAAGATGACCAAAGTCAGAGCTATCGATAGTGAGACTAGGAATTCGCAGGTGAGGCAGCACTGACTCTGTTCCAGCAGCTGCGGCATGGCATATATTGGTCAAACTATCAGGACCGTGGAGGACAGATGTACGGAGCATAAACGGCACACACGATTACAGCAGCCAAATAGATCTGCTATTGCCGAACATTGCTTGGATACTGGTCACCCCATGTTATATAATAACACCGAGATATTGGCGTGCACGTCCAGCTATTGGGACAGTGTCATTAGGGAGGCAGTTGAGATTAAATTAGCGAGCAACCTCGTTAACAGGGATGGAGGTTTCTGTTTAAACTCTGTTTGGAATCCGGCTCTCTCCCTTGTCAAAAACAGAGGAACAGAGTCAATGCTGCCTCACCTGCGAATTCATAGTCTCACTATCGATAGCTCTGACTTTGGTCATCTTTGGTGGCACTAGTGTTCAGTGTGTGTGTGTGTGTGTGTTATCTTTCCTGCTTCTGTCGGAGAACCGAGGTATTAAATTTGCATGTACGCCGCCTGTCCGTTGCAGTTTGCCTTGTAAATGGCGGGGTGTTCTCCCGCCGAAATATCGGCGGTTGCTGAAAGTGTTACCTGGCTGAATTCCCGGAAGTTATTTGAAAGTTGTATACGCCAGGAGAAACTCAGGTCTCAGATTTGACTCTTGCACAGCGTGTGGGAAGTGTAGCAAAACTCGGATTGGCATACGCTTGAAGATATAAGCCAACTATCTCATTACAATGAACTTACAAAATTTCAGGAATTAGTATTAAGCGAGAAATTAAGGAATATACAACAGTTTCACATGTATCGCTGGCACATAGGTAGAGGCGTCACAATTAGACTACTGTATAGATACTTACACAGTCAATCTTCCAGCGCTTCATATCTCACAATAGTTTACAGAATAAGGATGTAGATGCAGATATGGTAAACACAGTTACCATTCCATGTAGCATACTTGAGCAAAAGTTACTGATGACCTGTAATTTAGTCCGTTTCTCCCCAAAACAATCAAAAAATTATTTGCTCCTTCTGACTTTTCTACTCGCTGCTGTTGGACTATAATTAGAATTGTTTTGGAAGGGGATTACGTATACTATGTGACTTTCACTGAGCGATCGGGGTAAATTCTGTTCATAACTACGGCAAAATTGCCTATAACCGGCAACACAAATAACTTCCAGGGTCGGGAGTTATAACGACGCCTAGTTTTTCACTTAAATTATAGCGGAGAATATGCCGTTTCCCATGGTGCAAGCAGGTCACATTTAACGCTTGTGGTTGCCGAGTTACTGCACCGACATGACATTATGACATTAAGATGTGTGGAATGATATTAACATGTATGGAATTTGTTAAATAGTTACAAGTCAATACTGTTGCACAGGCCAGGAAAAGTAGTTCCAGAAGTGTCTGGTCGAATGTACCAATTTAAGCAAACACAGAACCCAGATATGACACAGGTATTAGGACCGTCATTTCGAGTGCAGTTAATGTATGTCGACCTTGAACGCTGACACATACTATACAGCTGTTCAGAACACTCAATAATGCACGTTGAATTGTAGCTTCACAGGCACGCGTTTTACGCATTTCACGTTTTCGGGAGTCGTCTGTTTCCTCTTAACCCGCCTGGTATAATAATTTTCCCCACAGACAGAAAACAAGGGCTATTCAGTCTGGTGAGTGTGCAGGTCACTTTCTGTTACCGCAAAGAGTGATCCAATGATCTCGAATGTCTGCAAATATCTGTGTGGAATGTCTTTGCCATCTGTCACGCTCGTACCACATGGACCGCCTTCGGTCCAGGACAGAATCCGCCTGTCTGATTGACGACGAGAGCTGGTGAGCCGGCTAATCTGGATGTGACCATTGGGCGGTTTCCCACGTCGTGCGAGGTGAATACAGGCCTAGCACCCACGTCCCGTCTCAGACAGACGCCAAGCAAACATATAGATAACGGTCCTTACACATGCGCGTGGTATTTACCCTAGATGCTGGGAAATGGGCTTTTTTTTGCGCTGTGCCAATCTTTTCGTCTCAGAGTACCAATTGCAACTTACGTCCTCAACTATTTGATGAATGTATCCGAATCTCTCGCTTCCTCTACAGTTTTTACCATCTAGTGCCATGGAAGTTATCCTGCCCCTTTTCCTTGTCACTATTTTACATATACTCCTCTTCGCCGATAGTGCAGAGAACCTCCTCCCTCCTTACCTTATCAGTCCACCTAATTTTCGACATTGATACCACATGTCATTTCTTCCTCAGACTAAGACCTTGGTTTCATGCTAGTAGAGTTCTTAACCAGGAATGCCCTTTTTACCTGTGATAGTCTTCTTTTTATGTCCTCTTTGCTTCGTCCATCAAGGGATATTTTGCTTCGTAGGCAGCTGAATTCCCTAACTTCATGTACTTCGTGATCACCAATTTTGATGTTAGATTTTCATTTCTACTACCTCACGTTACTTTCGCCTTCATTCGATTTACTCTGAATCCATATTCTGCACTGATTAGACTATGCATTCCATTCAACAAATTCTGTAATACTTCTACACTTTTACTGATTATAGCAATGTCATCAGCTGATCTTATAATTGATATCCTTTCCCCTTGAATTTTAATCCCACTCTTGAACCATTCTTTTATTTATGTCATTCCTTCTTCGATCTATAAATTGAACACTAGTGACGAGGGACCAGATCCCTGTGTTACACCCCTTTTAATCCTAGAACTTCGTTCCTAGTCTTCCAGTCTTATTGTTCCCTGTAGGTCCCTGTATGCGTTCTGTATTATCCGTCTTTCCGTATAGCTTACCCCTATTTTTCTCAGAATTTACAACGTCTTGCATGATTTTACATTGTCGAGCACATTTGCGTGTCGAAAAAGCCTGTAGACGTGTCTTTATTTTTTGTCAGTGTTGCTTCCTTTATCAAACGCAAAGTCAGAACTTCCTATCCTAAAACCAAACTGATCGCCTTCTAACAGATACTCATTGTTTTTCGTCGTTCTGTACATTATTACTGTCAGCAATTTGGATGCATGAGTTGTTAGTCTGATTGTGTTATAATTCTAGCAACTGCTGGCTCTTGCAATCTTCGGAATTGCGCTAATGATGTCGTTCCGAAAGTCTGACGATTTATCGCCAGTCTCATACATACTACACAACGAGAATAGTCGTTTTGTTGCCACTTCCGTCAATGAATTTAGAAATTCACATGCAATGTTATCTATCCCTTCTGCCTTATTTGATTGTAAATCTTCCAAAGCTCTTTTAAATTTTGATTCCAATACTGGATCCCCTCTCTCTTTCTTATCGACTTCTGCTTCTTCTTCGGTCACGTCATCAGACAAGTCTCCACCTTCATAGAGGCCTCCAGTGTATACTCTTCACATATCCTCTCCCTGAGTTACACTGAACAGCTGAATTCCCAATGCAATCTTAATTTTACCTCCTCCATTTTTAATTTCGTCGAAGTTGTTTTGATCTTTCCAATGCTGAATCACTTCTTCCGAGAATAATTCCTTTTACGATTTCTTCATATTTTCCACGCAGTCATTTCACCTTAGCTTCCATACACTATTTATTTCAGTCCCAAGTGACTTGTACCTCTAGATTTCTTAGTTTCCCTGAGAGCATTTCACGAGTGTACTGTGAATATCAGGAATTCGGTAAAACAAAAATCTCCGACATCGCTGCGGCCGGAAAAAAGATCCTGCAAGAACGGGACCAACGACTGAAGAGAATCATTCAATGTGACGAAAGTACAACCCTTCTGCAAATTGCTACAGATTTCAATGCTGGGCCATCAACAAGTGTCAGCGTGCCAGCCATTCAACAAATCATCGTCGATATGGGCTTTCGGAGCCGAAGGCCCACTCGTGTACCCTTGATGACTGCACTACAAAAAGCATCGCATCTCGCCTGGGTCCGTAAACACCGACATTGGACTGTTGACTGGAAACATGTTGCCTGGTCGGGCGAGTCTCATTTCAAATTGTATCGAGCGGGTGGACGTTACGGATATGGAGACAGCCTCATGAATCCATTGACCCTGCATGTCAGTAGGGGACTGATCAAGCTGGTGGAGGCTCTATAATGATGCGGGCTGTGTGAAGTTGGAGTGATATGGAACCCTTGATACTTCTAGATACGGCTCTGACAGGTGTCACGTATGTTCACCTACATCCATTCATGTTCATTGTGCATTCCGACGGACACAGGCAATTCGAGCACGACAATGCGACATCCCACACATCCAAAATTACTACAGAGTGGCTCCAGCAGCACTCTTCTGGGTTTAAACACTTCCGCTGGCCACCAGACTACCCAGACATGAACATTGTTGAGCATATCTGTGATGCCTTGCAACGTGCTGTTCAGAAGAGATCTCTACCCGTCGTATACTCTTACGGATTTATGGAGAGCCCTGTAGGATTCATGGTGTCAGTTCCCTCCAGCAGTCAGACACTAGTCGAGACCATGCCACGTCATGCTGCGGCACTTCTGCGTCCTCGCTGGAGTTTTACACAATATGAGGCATATGTACCAGTTTCTTTGTCTGTTCAGTGTACTACTTTTAGAGTCTCATTTTATAATCTAATTCACCTAGCATCACCTCATTTAATTCGGCTATTGTTGATTACTTCTGTTGATCTTATAACCTCTTATATAACTAGTCATTCCGTTCAACTGCTCTTTCAAGTGAGTTGCTGAGAGAATTAGAATGCAGTTGGCAAACTACGAAGTTTTCATTTCTTCTACCTGAGCTCTGACTCCTTCTTCAAATATCTACCTGGTTTTCTTTACAGCCTACTCAATGTACAGATGGAATAACATCGGAGACAGGCTGCACACCTGTCTCACTTCCTTATGAATGAAAGACTTCCTTTCATGTCGTTCGACTCATTAATGGAGTTTGGTTTCTGTTAAAGATAATCGATAGCCCTCTGTTTTCTGCATTTCAAAGCGTCTACTCTTGTCACTATTCAAATGGTGATTTTTTTTCCCAGTCATTAGCTAATTTTTTTTAAACGGTTGTTGGAAGGATTGTAACTATTATTGGTACAATAAATCTGGTTAAGTTTCTTGTAGATAAAACTGAAATTGTTTTTCTTGCTTAGTAATCAAGCCTTTTTTAATCAGAAGTCACGCGTACTGTTTATACTAGGAAAACAATTATCCATTTTATCTATAAGAATAACCATATGATACCTACAAAATGTAGGTGTCGTGCAGCAGATGCAGATACAAAATGATGAACGATTGGTGGGAATAGATTTATTGACTGTCGAAGTAAGCATGCTGTTAGGAAAATTGTTCCCATAAAAACATGAGGTCTGTGGAATACTGTAGCAACAAAGAATGTTCATACAAATGTGATACCTCTGCTGGTGGCCGCTTTCGCCGACTCACGGCACCGGCAGCCCAGCACGACGGGAAAGTCGAACCCCATAGAGTGCGCACCAGAGACGCATTCTGCAAACACGAATGGCGGTGGCCTGGTGGGTGCCCTAGCCCCACTTAAGAAAGTGCACCTCGTGAAGAGCATGAGAAGTGTGCGGAAAATTGATGGACTCCTGCAGCCTCTAGGATTGAGCATAGGCACAAAAGCGCTAAGAATGCACATGTGGAGGCTCGAAAATCTTCCGACTCGCAGCAAGAACGCCCACAGGCACTGAGACAGAGTAGCGACAAAGTACCATTGTGTGTGTGTGTGTGTGTGTGTGTGTGTGTGTGTGTGTGAAGTATAATGTTTGTGTTATATGATGATGATGATGCGAGAGGTAAGAACTTGCACAAGGAGTCATTTGAAACAAAAGAGCTACAGAAGAAATATCCCTGTTAAAAAAAAATGTTTGGTGGACAGTAAGGAGGTTAATTATAAGTAATGAATGGCAGCAGAGTCTTAGGCGAAGCACAAACATGAGACTGTCCAGGTCTCACACAGAGGTAGCAGTTGCCGGGAAGTGTCGTGTGGCTGCTGTCTCAGCAACGCAGGAATGCAGAAAACATCGCAGCAACGTGCCACCAACGCTGGGAACAGCCTTTACACTGAAAAAGTGAGAAAGACGCCCAGTCCCAAGACACATGACAGTACACAAAAGACAGAAAATTTCCTCCCTGCACTGGATGTGCAGCTTAGAGACGGGAGATAAATGAAGGAACGGTCGGATAAGACATTGCAGAAGCAAGAGGACATGGGGGCTCTCCCATCCACCTCTTACATCCGCCTTCCGACACCGCGATATCGCTGCTTCGGCTACTCAACGAACTGTCAACGTAGACGCCGCTGCAGGCCCCCACAGTAAAACCGCGCATCGTCCATGAGAGCGGCCGACTCACGCTTCACAACTCTGAGGCGACTCGACGTACCGTCCGAGCGCCTGACGCCGACATCGCCACATGACAATTAACGACGAGGAATGGTGAGATGATTAATTTCCCATCCTCCCCATTAATAACTAAATCGTGTCAATATCCAGCCAAACTGGTGTTCAGATTTGTAATTTTTTGGTTCTGCCTTTTATATGAAAGGTACTGAAATAAATGGAGTCATTTGTCTTATTCATCCAAACAATCTGCTCCATTCACATATCAACCCCTTAATCTCCTGAATTTTTTTTTTGCTGTCGAAAACAGTCTTGATCACAATTTATTTATTACGGTGACCGGTTTAGACCACTACTGTGGTCATATTCAGACCTACAAGTCGTATAGTGATTACCACCATGAGGAGGTTCTTACTCATTGCGTTGTATACGACTTATAGGTCTGAAGATGACCACAGTAGTGGTCGAAACCAGTCACCGTAATAAATAAATTGTGATCAAGACTGTTTTTCATAGTAAATATTTGTAACACATAGATCACTGTTCACTTCCACAATGTATTCAAAAGTAATCCTGAATTTTTGCTTTTTTAATTCACTTAATTACTGATGTCGCTTAATTTTTGGCGCCCAGTGTGGGGCAATATAAGTAATCTGCACGTCAATTTATTCAAGAGATGAAGGATCCTCAGCTCACTACGTTTTAGGCGCCCAATGTGGGGCGATTGCATTAGTCATCTACGCGTCATTTCAAGTGAGGGAAAATAATTTTTCTCGAGCACTACATTTTCGCGCCCAGTGTGGAGCCATTTCATTATTGATCTACAAGTCATTTCATGTTATAGAGGAGAATTCTCAATACATTACAGTGTCAACAAGAGCAAAAGGTGCTTCTCAGTATTCATCTGCTTGTAATATAGTGTCATGCACTGATCAAGTTGTATAGAACAGATATTTATCCTGAAGGAACTGACAGAACATAGGGCCTTAAAAAGAAAAAGACAGTAATAACCTTCGTGGACTTCACAAAGGCATATGACTCCATCGACAGACAGACTCTTGTTAGGATCCTGAAGAACAGAGGACTTGATGGAACCACACAAGAACTGATAAACGAAATTCTGACAGACACAAAAGCAAGAGTGAGATTCAGAGGAGCACTATCAGAAAAACATGAGATCAAGACTTGTGTTAAACAGATGGATTGTCAGCATTGTTGTTCAGTATATCACTGGACGAAGTGATAAGGCAGTGGATAGCAATAAACGAGGAAATGGGAATACCAAAGACCCATGTGGGGGACAAAAAGGACAACAGGGCTCAAGTGGATTGCCTAGCCTTTGCAGACGACATAGCAATAGTGAGACGGAAGAAGACGCAAAGACGCAACTCGACAACTTAAGTAAGGCAGCCAGAAAGGTGGGACTGAGGATCGCCTATAACGAGACAAAGACATTAAACACCACTGCAGACTGGGAAACACCAGAGGGCACTGTGCAAATGGTGGCCAAATTTAAATACCTAGGAGAATTTATAACAGGAAGGAACAGGAGCAATGAGGGAATAACAGAGAGGATAAAGAAGACGAGAGAGATATACAATAAAAAGAATATATCCACAGAGTCAAAGATAAGCCATTACAAGGCTACGGTGAGGAATGTAGTAATATATGCTGCTGACACGATGACACTAGGAAAAAATGGGGCAGAACCACTAGAGAAATAAAAATACTGAAAAAATACTAGGTCCCAAAAGAGGTGGAGAGAGGTGGATGCGAAGACCTAGGGAAGAATTGTACCGGAACATGAGAACAATATCCGGGGAAATCAGACTCGAAAGGGCAAGGTTTACTGGACATGTAGTTAGGATGAGTATGGACAGAATGACGAAGAGAGTGTGGGAAACAACAGGAAGGACAAGGGGAAAGGCAGGAAACAAGTGGGTTGTTGAACTTCGCAAGGACTGGTTGGAATTGGGGATCACGGTCGAAGGAAAGGAAAATAGGAGGAACAAATATACACTGACCAATATGCCGGAGATCAACGACAAAGAAGAATACAGGAAAAGATTAGTGTGTCACCAGTGGAGCCGACGGGAGAAAAGGACACTGAAGATCTCGGAAGAAGAGCTGGAGAGGAGAAGAGAAAGAATGAAGAGGTTCTTGGAGAAGAAGAGGAAAATGCAGTCCACGAAGGGGTCACCCGTGGTCCTACAGAGGCTGTAACGTAAGAAGAAGAAGAAGAAAAAGAAGAAGAAGAAGACATGCACTGATCAGTTAGAACACTGTGATCACCGACCTACTATCGATATGAATCCATCCAGGCGACAGTAGCACCCCCTGATGAGGAATGACTGCTAGCCAGCCACACCCAAGTTGCACGTATTTTATCAGTGAGCGTGTTGTCCGTGTGCAACATGGAGAAGGCGCGCGATCTGTCTGATTTTGACCGGTGTCTGAGTGTGATGGCCCGGAGCCTCGGCACGAGCATTTCAGAAACAGCAAGACTTGCCGGGTGTTCGAGGAGTGCTGCGGTGTCTTCAACACGTGATGAAACCAAGGTGAAACCATGTCCAGACGTGGTGGGGTTGGGCAGCCACCCCTCATGTCTGATGTCGATCGTCGTAGGCTGGGCAGAGTAGTAAAGTGGGCAGATGGCGGACTGTGGCGGAACTAACATCACACTTTAATTCTAGGCAAATTACAAGTGTGCTCAACACACAGTGCGCCGAACACTGCTAACGATGGCCCTCTTCATCCGATGACCCATGCATATTCCAGTATTAACACCATGACATAAATGGGCACATGGCCGTCGGCGCTGGACGTTGGCTCAGTGGCATGGTCTGATGAATTCCAATACCTCCTTCATCTTAGCGATGTCGTCTTCCAGGGGACCACCTCCTCGACACCTGTACTGCGGGACGGAGAGAGGCTGGCGACAGTTCCATTTTGCTTTGGGAAACATTTACGTGGGCATCTATCGGTCCACTGGAGCTTGTGCAAGTCTTCATGAGGGCCAAGTTGTATCGTACACTGGCTGCAGATCACCCCTTCACGAGGATAATGGTTCCCGACGGCAGTGACATTTACAACAAGATAGTGCGCCATGTCACAAGACCAGGAGTGTGATATTGTGATGGAGTGGTTCGATGAACACATCAGCGAGTTCCAATTGATCAATTGATATGCTACTCCCACCTCGCCCCCTCCTCCAATTCGCCAGATCTGAACGCGATGGAGCCACCCTGCGCCAGCCTTCCGTGAAATTATGGGAATTAGATGACTTGTGTGTGCAGATGTGGTGCCAACTCTTTCCAGCGGCTTACCAAAGACTCATTGCTTCCATGACATGACCGGTCGGCGCTATTATCCGTGCTTAAGGTGGACATAGCGGCTATTGGATAGCTGATCAAAATGTTCTGGCCGATCAGTGTACAAGCCTAGTAATACTGTGAAGAATGTGACATGTCTCTATGCCTATAAATTGTGTGAAGAGTAGGCCGTGTCTCTAAGTGTAAACGCAGGTTTGCCTAACTTATGTCTAAGCTAAGTCGTAGTGTTAATACTGCCTCGTGTATTCCTACATTTCTCTGGGACCTAAACCTGTCTTCACTGATGTCGGCATTTACTTGTTTTCTATTATTGAGACTGACTCAGTAGACACAGGGAAGAAGGCCGCACGAAACAAGAGGAACGATAACCTAAACAAGGTCTTATTACTTTCTCCGATGGCACTGAACCGGTCTGATACGAAGGCATATTTTGATGTGGTCCTTATTGGGAGTCGAGAACACAGCTAGGTGTCACCTGAATTGATTTACGTGCGTGGCACGCTGCCGGTAGTGACGTATTGACAAAGTGGCGGCGGACAGATGTCTAGGCTGTCGGTGTGTCGTTACTTGCAGCTGTGGCGTGGGCGGATTGCTGACACGAGCGTGTTGTGCGGGCTGCCTGCACTGAGGGGCAACCTCTACCCGTAGCAGTACTGACCGTCTCTTCTGCAGAGCTGCATCCGTTCCACTTTATTGCCCGGCACCATGACCTTCTTATTCCAAATATAAAACTTCCATCCGGCGTCCCAACGAGAATAAGAGATTTATTGTCAAATTTGCTGTTGTAGACATTGCTGATCTTTCTCGTCTTTCCTTACCATTTAGTTTCCACACTATTTCAGTTTCGTGTAAAAATGTAATCATTCAAAATTTCTTTTTTAAGACTTGTGCTCACCAGTCTCCTGACTGATTTGATGCCACTTGTCACTTCACTGTTAATAATAAAAGTGCGGACGTCTTACAATTGTGTTGGCAATAATTTCAGCGTGTCGCAAGCTTCCACTTCATCCTTTTGAATGAAACATATATACTTCAACTACCTTCGTTATTTAGTTAGGTATCTGCTTTTCCCTTGTATCATAACTCCCGCCTCGGGCTCTGATGCACAACAAACCATTTTACAATTCTACTATACCTATGCAGCGAAGAATATGGGTACCTTCTGACCACAGGCATATTTTGTTTTGTTAATTTACAGTTTTTGTAAAAGTATGCAGTGATTTATACTTGACTATGTTCATTTTCTCTCTCCCTGTTTTCTGTTTTAACCTTTTTTGTGTATATGCAATGATTTATACGTAACTGTTAACTACTTTAAATCTCTTTTTCCCTCGCCTGAGCAAACAAGCACACACACACATACACACATACACACACACATGCATACCATATTGCTGCTATACATGTAGAAATTCTCCTGTGGAGTAGAAAGAGGTCAGAAGCATACATGATTTCAGTTTGTATTTGAATGTCAATTTTATGAACTATGAGATGGTGTATATCACAGTATGTGTTCAAAGATTTTTGCGGCTAAATGCATACACTATTTCTGTGCTGTGCAACAAGAACTCTTTCAGAGATCAAGCTTACATTCGCCTCGCTGTTTTGTGGAATATCTACTGATAAAACAATAGCTCGACTTCACTGAAGTCAACGCTGTCTTTCTGCCAGGCTGAGGACTTGCCGAGTTGCACCATTTGGTTTGGAATTATGCTGTCGAAACTGTGAACAACAGCTTCTGAAACTTGTGGAATCAATAACACGAAATGAGAGTAAATTATTTCGAAGCAAAGATCATACCCTTCCATGCTTTTCACCTTTGAGGAAAACTTAGAATTTTTTTAAACGTTAGGTGTCTGACCGCCCTCATTTCATCGTATGTATACCAGAAGCAAACAAAGACTTCAATAATCAAGAGTAGTCGTCTTCGGTGGCATCATTGGGGAGTACCTTATGTAGAAACATAGCCTGACGTTAATGGAATCGGGGATTTTAGAAAACACCAAAGAAAAATGCAGAATATAGCTTACTAGGTCGAAATTAGGGATAGCAAAACGTCCATATCGAAAATTTACGTACTAATTTAGTGCAGATCTTGCGTAGTCATTTCAAAAAATTCTACACAGACTGTGATTTGTATACTTCTTTCATTACGAATGGTACAACTACATCAGGGATATCTAGTTAGTAGGCGAAAGCTGTCACATAATTAAAGACATGACAGTATAAAATGAGTGTATCTTGGTTATTACATTTACTGTTATCAAAAACGAATCCACTTGTTACATGTAGGAGGGGACAAACAGTCTTATCAGGACTTCAGCATGCACGACTTATTTGATGCCGTAATGTAGGAGGCATGTTGTAAATAGAAACTTCCAGTCGCCCCATAAACATGGTTTAAATATTGATCGACTCTTGAGGCTACAAGGATACAATCGCAAATCAACAAAGACTTTAGTACGTCACGTATGAAGCACTGCATTTACAAAACACACCGCCTCAATAATGCGAACATATTTATTATAATCCGACCAAGAGCAACTCATCATAATAAAGTAAGATATGGAACCTTGATGCGTCTACTTCACCGTATATGGAGGCTGGATGAGTAGGAGTAATTTGCTAAGAAAGAGTCTCTTTACTAGCATGTTTTGTCAGCGGCATGGTAGCGTTATCTTTTGTTTTGCCTTTACAGTGTAACATCTCTGAAAGTGGGAAACACTGCCGGCCGGTGTGTCAGTCTGCGGTAGATGGCGAACTGCAGTTTGCACGCAGTCCTCTTCTGAAACCGCGGCGGTACTTGTGAATATTCTTGAGTAAGCCTGTACGGGCCCATCCCTGCAAAACCGTACAGCCAGATCATCTAGCTAAAAGTCGGCAAATAGGCTCACCTCTGGTAAGATAGTTACCCAGACGGACAGTGCCACGTCGTGTGGAACAATAGTAACTGTCAAGAAGTCGGCTGTCGTTGCAACCTCTCTCGACGCAGCAGCAGAGAGGAGCGCGCCGACAGCATTACACCTGCCAACAACAGTGAACAAAAAAAGTGGTACAACGATACATAGAGGCTCCAAGGAGAACACATGTTACCAGGCTGCATTCGTCATCACCTGACGTGATATTGCGGGAGCAGTAGGGTGCACAAGACGTTCACATCCGGGCTGCGCAGCCGGTAATTTAGACGTGAGTAGTTACATTTACGACGTGCGACGATTGTAAAGTCTCCATGTCATTTTTGAATCAGGGAACACAAGACCACTTATTTGCCCGTGCTGTCCTGACCCACTTCGACACAGAGGGTGTTCGAGTGTTGCCCTGGCCAGCACATCCTCCAGACGTCTCTCCTGTTGAAAACGTAATGTGGTCATGTGTTGGCCAGAGATAGGCACGCCACCATTCGCCAGCAGTTACCATTAATGAACTCTGGCGTTAAGCTGAAGTAGCATGGAACGACCTACACGTAACTGACATCTAAGGCATCTTCGAAGTGATGTCCGTGGTAGTTACTCTGCGTATTACTTTTCGCGCCCTTTATCTCCACAAACCCCCTACAAATTTAATCATGAAGTATTAGCTCTATTCTTCACAGTTTCCGATTCTGGCCCTGTTCCATTGGATGTTTTAGATTTATTGAGAAGCGCGTAATGTACGTTTCAAACCTAGTGCACAGATAGTGATACTTCGACTATATCATTTTCAATCCTCAGTGTTATACGAATGTTGACAGACTCATCAGAAAAATGATTCCCTTTATTTCCCTAATTGTTTGGTCATGTATTCCACTGTTGTGCGAAACAACGCTATGATATGTAGTAGAAACCAGTTTATTAGATCTCTCATTAGCCAAACCTGTAAGTGCATACAATTCGTCGTCTGAAGTGGTGTAAACAATACTGACGCTTCTTGAACAAAGATAAGATAGATCGTACAGACATACCACTACCGGAGCCGTAGGTTCGAATCCTGCCTCGGACATCGATGTCTGTGAGGTTAGTTAGGTTTAAGTAGTTATAAGTTCTAGGGGACTGATGACCTCCGATATTAAGTCCCATAGTGCTCAGAGCCATTTGAACCATACCACTAACAATGACAAATTACGGATGAATTAACTAAATATTCGTTAAATACAAACTGATATGAAATTGTTCAATGGAGTCTAGGTCTATAAATACTATAAATAAAAGGCCACCAACGAGTTTTTCTGTCTATATGTAAAGGGTAATCCCAGGAACTACTATAGGTATTTTGGTGCGGTTTTCACTAATAGATAGACTGATTCACAAAATAGGTCTGTGTGTATAATTTATTACCGTTACGTCAGGTACTTAGTGCTGTCCATGTGAAGCCGGAGCGCCTCACTAGTCACTGTCTTTTACATCGCTGGTATCTCAAATGAAGCATTGTGGACCACTATTTACGTTCTGAATGTATTCCCCTCAGCAGGATGTTAAATACCGTGTTTCATCTGCACGCCTGGATCGTGATGTTTACCAGAATGACATCTGTCTCTTTTGTATCAGAGTATCTTGAGCTGAATTTGTGGTAAGGACTATGGGTTCAAATGGTTCAAATGGCTCTGAGCACTATGGGACTCAACTGCTGAGGTCATTAGTCCCCTAGAACTTAGAGCTAGTTAAACCTAACTAACCTAAGGACATCACAAACATCCATGCCCGAGGCAGGATTCGAACCTGCGACCGTAGCGGTCTTGCGGTTCCAGACTGCAGCGCCGTTAACCGCACGGCCACTTCGGCCGGTAAGGACTATGGGACCTAACTGCTTAGGTCATCGGTCCCTAGGCTTACGCACTACTTAATCTAACTTAAAATAACTTATCCTAAGGACAACACACACCCATGCTTGAGGGAGGACTCGAACCTCCGACGGCGGAAGGCGCGCGAACCGTGACAAGACGCCGCAGACCGCACGGCTACCCCGCGCGCCTCAGAGTATCTTCCCAGAGAAAGAACTCGATATTGTTCTACACCCTTCTCTAGCTAAAAGAGTATTCCCTAATGCTAACAAATATTTTCGAATGTTATAGAATACTCTCGAATGTCCTCGCACACAACCTGAAAGGTAGTGAAGACAGAAGAACACCTCACTGAAAACGTGTATCAGCTTATAGAGAGAAACTGCATAAATGGCTCTGAGGACTATGGGACTTAACATCTGAGGTCATGAGTCCCCTAGACCTTAGAACTAATTAAACCTAACTAACCTAAGGACATCACACACATCCATGCCCGAGGCAGGATTCGAGCCTGCGACCGTAGCGGTCGCGCGGTTTCGCACTGAAGCGCCTAGAGCCGCTCGGCCACAGCAGCCGGCTAAACTGCGTAAACAAAGAATACTTGTGTGAACGAATAGCTGTAGTAAGAAAAATGATGTAGTTAAAAAAAAAAATCTGCGAGTACAGAATATGATACCAAGGGAAGAAGAAAATATTTAAATTTAATGATGGATTAGGAACGAAGACAAAAGCGTAAACGTTCTAAATCTGCCCAAAGATCTCGGTATGCCCTCGTAAAAAAGCTTCGAATAATGTCATAGATTCGCAAATGGTAACCAGAAAGGAAACGGCAACTCAGTAATCTCACCACGAATTCCACTATTTAAACCAACTTACCATTACGCTCTAAAACGCATCAATTTCCAGTAACATTAAAGTACATTATGACTATAAATAAAACATTCCATTAGTGTTAAAAGACTCCAATGTTGCGGGGTCAATTTAAAAACCGAATTTTTCGCTCGGGTAACTATATGTAGCATGTTCATCTGTTGGACAACTACAAAGTTTATTTGTCTTTGCACCCAAAAGCAAAAGACCAAATTTAGTTTATAAGAGTGAAGTGCTAAGAATGAAGCGGTGAGGGTGGTGAGGGGGGGCGGGGAGGGAAAGGGGGTGTGGGGGAATGAAACCAGGCCTGGAAAGTGTTACAGCCTCCAGCCTCCTTAAGGGGCTCCGGAAAGGCTCAAAATCATGAAAAGTTCAATTTTTACTTTTTTGCGTTTTCTGAATCTGCAGACTATTACCTTTTAATAGATATATAATTTATTCAATTCCGAAGACTACAACTATTTTTAAATTTTTTTGAAATGTGTTCTACATGGGCGTGACCCACTGTGGCGCTGTTAAACTGCTGTCAAATGGTGTTATTATTAACGTCCGTGTTCATCAGGTACATTTTAGTGATGTGAGATAAAGTATGTGTTGTGGCTAACCTGTGATGGTTCAATATATATCGCTGGTGTGATTGTCGATTGTTTCATGTTTATTTACTCTGTCGTTATCTCGAAAATATTCGTAATTAATTCTGTTTCTTGAGTCTCTGTTTTGTTGAAGTATAATAATGAGTAAAAGTAAAGTTATTAGAAATCCTCTGAAGGCTTTTAAGAAAAGGAGAAATGTTGGAAAGCCAAAGGTATGTGTTATTACTGTAAACAATAAAGACGATGAAAATCCCCGACATAGCTTGTGTCCCAAAGAAGAAGACAGTTGGTGTAAATATAACAAATGATTGCTAACTGGTGAAGTGTACACTCATAAGCATAGTCTGCCTCATGCAATAATGGAGGTGATAAACCCTATTTTCAGAGACTTAGCAGCACCTGAACTGTTGAAAAAGTGTATTCACGGAAAAACTCAAAACCCCAATGAAAGTGTAAATAGTGTTATATGGTCGAGAATCCCCAAGACTGTATTTGTTGGAATAGAAACACTTCACTTTGGTGTGTATGATGCTGTTGCGACTTTCAATGATGGCAACATTGTAAGGTGCAAGGTATTTAGAAATATGGGAATGAAGATAGGTTCTAACATGGTACGAGCGATGCTTGCTTTAGACAAGGAACGCCTTCGGGCTGCAGACAGGGTTGTAAAGAGTCTAGAAATACAAGCAAGAGTAAACAGGAGGAGGAACAAGAGGAAGCTGGAGGAGGAGTTTGCAGAGGATGAAGATAATCCATCCTATGGACCTGGAATGCACTAAAAAGTTAATCCAATCTTTGTCGCTCGATTCCCAAAACTTTTATTTTCTCATACTAATTACATCTTTTCTAAGGATCTTCCAAACATATTTGTTTCAAACTTTCAGTAAATGTTACACAGTACCTTCTGCATAATTTAACACAGCCTTTTTCCAAAAAACTGTATAATTTTGAATATATAAATAAAAAATTGCAAAAAAATGTTGTGAATTTTCATTACAATTGAAAAAAAAATCATCTTTAATAACTGAACTAAAATTTTGTAAAATCCCTGTGTTAAGTTGTAGCCCATATTCCAATAAATAATCTGTAAAAAGTTCAACTTCCTACCTCAAATACTTTGTGAGGAAAGATGTAATTTATAAGCGTTATTTTAACATTGCAAGTATAGGGCGTTCCGGAGCCCCTTAAGACAGGCAACCCAACTTACACCTGGTTGCACATGTGTAGACCAACACATTTCAGAAAAATTGAGTGATTTATTCAAGAGAAAGAGCTTCACAAATTGGGTAAATCAATAACACGTTGGTACACCTCTGGCTCTCATGCAAGTGGTTATTCGTCTTGACACTGATAATTACGATATTGCAGTGCCTCTGTTGTTCAGAAATACGTTGCAAAGTTTCTTCGGACATGTAAGTGTTATAGTGGAAATGGAAGATTAGGGAAGGTAAGCCTTCCCTAGTGGATGTACACAACCACTAAAATAATCAGTAAGAGCTTACCATAAACTGAAAAAAACGCATCCACTGGTGAAGGTGAACATCACTGTACTCGGCTAGGGAAAGTGTACAGTAGCATATTATCCACTAGTGAAGGTGTATCATCGCTGATCCCAGGTTATTAATGGTGCGTCCAACAATGCAACCACGCATCACCATGACTGTAATTGTCGTCAGCTCATTGTTATACAGCAGTGCAGTTATGATTGACAGTAGTGCAGTTACGATTTACAGTAGTGCCACGGTGGTTGACAGTAGTGCAGTTATGGTTCACACCAGTGCAGCTATGGTTGAATCAGTGAAGTTCTATGAGCATCTTAGAGTGTAACAGGGAAATCTCAGTTATAATTCTGTTTTCATGGACAGAGAAAAGTGTGAGTCACGTATCCAGTAAGGCCAAATCACTAAAATCTGGACGAAAGAGGGACGGCAACTACTACAAGTTTTTGAAGAGATATGAAGTGCTGGAAGTGACTGGAATAACCAAATTAATACGACCTGTAACTGAATAAGGTAAGATTAAAAATTATGATGAAGAACTATGATATTGTGCATGATGCTCATGCAACGACTGGCCACAGTGGACGCGGCCGAATGATGAAATGCCTGAAGTCAAAGTTCTGTAATACAACATACAGAGATGTCGAAATTTATCTTAGTTTGTGTGAGCCTTGTGTGCAAAAGCAAAAAGGTTAGAAAAAAGGAGTAGTAGTGAAGCCAATGTTGATCAAGGAGCTAAATTCCAGATGTCAAGTTGATCTCATCGGCTTGCAAATTCGTAATTTGTTCATCAGGACCACGTCATTAAATTCGTCGTTCTCAGGCCACTGAAGTCCAAAACAGCTGAAGAGGTACGCGATACCATTAGTGACATTTTTACGTTGTTAGGCGCTCCCTCAGCATTGCAGTCTGACAATGGCAGAGAGTTCGTTAACGAAATAATGAGCAGCTTAACTGAACTACGGTCCAATTTTAAGATTGTCCACGGTAAACGTAGACACATTCAAAGCCAAGACAGCGTAGATCGAGCAAATCAAGACATAGAAAAAACTAACTACATGGATGCAGGAGCCATGCATTAAGATTTGTGCAGCTAATGAAGAATAGCGCTATACATTTTGGAATTAAAAGACCTCCATACGAAGCGATGTTTGGCTGCCCTCCTAAACATGGTTTGTCTTTAACAAGTTTACCTCCTGACGTAATGATGAATGTTCACTCTGAGGATGACCTTGAAAATGTAATTTAATCGAGTGAGTGATAGCAGTGAGACAGAGACTGAAAAGTTGCACGATAATGATCACAGTAAATCTCCATTGCAAGAGGATAACATATCAACAGAGAAAGAGTTTGAGAACAGAGAGAAATAAAGTATTCCTGACAATAATGTATGCTGCCTGACTGATTTAGACGAGTCAACTGGGGCTATTAAGAAACACAGACCTGAAGCGTAGAAGTGCTTAGAAGAACAAGCGCAAAGAATGCGGCAGTGTTCAGATTGCTGATTTTCAACGGAGGAAAAGGGCTGAACTGTGAGAGTTCCAGTTCCCGACTTCGAGAGGAGATACTAGGTCGACCTTGGGTGTCTACCGAACCTGGACGAGAGATGTTGTGCTGAGAGAACTACAAGCAAGGTAATAAATTGTTTGTTTTTAAATAATTATGGAACTGACGATACTATATGCGAGTACAAGTACAACATTTTTTTCAGGTCCCAGTTCAGTACTCTAAGAATAATCTGAGAGGAGGAAGTTCCAGCAAGGAAAACAGTTGTGACGTCACAGTCGATGGGAAGCGGCCAGGAATTCTTCAAATGCAACTTCCAAAAAAATGTCAGACTCAGAGATGCTTTTGCAAAAAACAAAAATATGTTGTGCCACTCAAAGTGGAGCACGTCCCTGCTGCAATAAATGACAATAAATGAATTTTGTATAATATGACTATGTTTTCAAACTACAGGTGATAAATGCAACTTTCGAAGTACGACTGTTTTGTTATTACAGCCATGATTCACATTCCTTATCTCTTGGCAGTGGAGGTATACATTCACTAGTGATATTGTACTATCCCTAGTCAATGTGTACTGTTAGACAGAACTGGAATCAGCAATCCACTTTCACTAAATGCGCCAGTGGAGGTGTACTGTCACCAGTGATGGTACACTTTCCCTGAAACTTCCACTTCCAGTATAACATACCCACGTATGCACCGTGTTTCTGAACGACACTGGCTCTACAATGCTGTTTTTATCCGCCGACGTTGGGAAAGCAACCTTCTTTTAAAATGTCTCCCCTGTATGGGAATATACATAACGACATCACCTTGAACGTAACTGATCTTTTGCGCTTCAGTCCATGCTCTTGGCAGTATTCCACGAAATCCTTGTATAAATACCACTGGGATTATGGATTTTCGGTCAGGTGAGAACCTCTGAAACTGTCTATGTTTCAACAATTTTTCCTCCATTAGTACTGCAGCGTACACATTATTAGCTTGCGGCTCTGCAGGCCTTCCGTTATAATCTATATTTCCCTCTGGCGAAGCATGTCCGTTACCATAACATGATACATGGCTTGAGCCCTGCGTTCGTTCTACTTCACGCAGCTTGTTTCTACAGTTTTTTACTGCCCCTCGCATCTGTTCCATATCTCTAGATATATTTTCAACAGAATGGACTGTTTTGTCCTTCCATTGTTTAAAATTCGCCACTAATTGTTTTTTTACCTCTTTAATGTCTTCTTTAATTTTATTCTGCAGTTAGTAAGCTGTCAATAGGCAATTTGCTTACCGCTTCTTTTATACTTGCGTCTACACATAGCATCACTTGGTTTTCTTTAGCAGATGCCCATTCATCTAATTTATTTGAGAAATCATGTTGACGTTTACTGAAATTCTCTCGCAGCAGTTGATTACATCCAGAAGCTATGGTAGTCACAGTTTCTTTTAATTCCACTACGGAATTTTCTACTTCCTCCTGCTCCGATTTTCATGTTTTGCATTTCTTCGGTAATCCTTTTGATTTCCAAAGGAAACTGCTTCTGCACATCTCGCAACTCGGTATCTCATTCAAGATTTGTTGTTGCTGGCTAACTAATGTCTGAATTGCAGCTGACATGTCTGTTTGCTTTTGACACAAGTCTGCTTTCTTTTCTCATACTGTTTGTGCCACCAATGACATATCAATTTGCTTCTGTACCATGTCTTCCTGCATTTGTGATACTGCTTGTACCGCAACTGACGTAGTCGTTACCAATACTGACAAAGTCTTAGTTGTTCTAAGGATTTGTCTCCTGTTGAGACGAAGATGCTATCTCCTCTACGCTCGTATTTTCACCAATTTTCTGAACATCTAACGCTTCTTCTTTATCTATTTTAAATTGCGATCTAATTTTGATGATAACAAAATTAGAAAACACAAAATACCTATATGTTTGTGTACACTTAATTGCACTATCTCATATAAAAATTCCTCCTGAAAAGAATGCACCAAAGAAATTTCTATGACTACTTCTGAAGAAAATATGGAAATGATGTGAAAATATATAACTATATTACACTATAAATATCGAGACTACTCAGGTTAAAGGACCAGATTGAGGTGAGATTTCTGATAGTTATATTTGCTTGCCCTATCCAGCTTACAGCGATGTCAAGTTCTGCACTAGTACAGGTTGTTGACACATGGAAGTTTGGGTCTGACAGTGAGTCGTACTGGCATAGCTTCCGACAAGCGGAAAATACGGGTTCGAGAACGGGTCCGGCACAAATTTTCTTTGTTGCCGTTCCATTATACAGTTGCTGGTTGTTCATATTCACAACTGCGAATACATTTCATGTGTGACGTTGGCGCGTTGTTGGATGTCCGCCTTAGTGATGTTGTTGTTGTGGTGTTCAGTCCTGAGACTGGTTTGATGCAGCTCTCCCATGCTACTCTATCCTGTGCAAGCTTCTTCATATCCCAGTACCTACTGCAACCTGCATCCCTTTGAATCTGCTTAGTATACTCATCTCTTGGTCTCCCTCTATGATTTTTACCCTGCACGCTGCCCACCAATACTATATCGGTGATCCCTCGATGCCTCAGAATATGCCCTACCAGCCGATCCCTTCTTCAAGTTATACCACAAATTTCTCTACTCTCCAATTCTATTCAATACCTCCTCATTAGTTATGTGATGTACCCATCTAATCTTCAGCATTCTTCTGTAGCACCACATTTCGAAAGCTTCTATTATCTTCTTGTCTAAACTATTTATCGTCCACGTTTCAGTTCCATACATGGCTACACTCCATACAAATACTTTCAGAAACGACTTCCTGACACTTAAATCTATACTCAATGTTAACAAATTTCTCTTCTTCAGAAACGCTTTCCTTGCCTTAGTGATACAGCGCCTAATTCTGACCAATTGGCGCCTTAGATCGTCAAAATCCCGATACGGTTGGAAGGCCCTGCCCAAATGTTCCATAAGTTCTCAACTGGGGAGAGATCCGGTGACCATGGTGGCCAAGGTAGGGTTTGGCCAGCACGAAGCAAGCCCCGCGTACGGGCGGGCGTTATCTTGCTGAAATGTAAGCTCACGGTGGGTTGCCATGAAGGGCAACAAAACGGGGCATAGAATATCGTCAACGTATTGCTGTACTGTAAGCGTACCGCGGCTAAAAACCAAAGTGATTCTGCCGTGAAATGAAACGACACCCCAGACCGTCACACTTGGCTGTCGGGCCATACGGAGCGCTACAGTCAGGTTCGTATTCCCATCTCTATTGTTGCGTCTCCAGACACAGCTTCGCACATCGCTGGTGCGCAGTTCGAAACGGGACTCATCAATGAAGACAGTTCTACTCATATCAACGAGATGCCAGAGCGAACGTGCCCAAAACCACTACAGGCGGACTTGTTGGTGTACAGAGTCAATGGTAGCAGGTGCAGGGGGCGCCTTTCTGAGAGCCGCCTGTTAACGGCCCCTGTGGTCACTGAAGCACCGGTTGCATTCCGGATTGATGTCAACCATGAATCCTGGGCTCTGAGTGCCCTGCTGATGACTGCTCGATCCCCTCGTTCTGCCGCCTCGCTCGGAAGACTGCAACCTTCTTGACTCTGTGTTTCGCCATGGTTCGGCCAATCCTGCCACCATCGTCAAATAACGGTATCACTCCTATTCAGATGTCGAGCGGTTCGTTGATTATTCCAACCGGCTTCTTCGAGCCGACTACACGTCCTCTCTCAAATGCTGACGTCTGCGTACGTTGTTCACGCGCCTGCCTGCGAGGCATATTTACTGTTCATCTGAGTTCGCAGAATGACATTCTTAAAGACTTTTTGTCCTGGTCTCGACATATCTCCTGTTTACTATCGTTGCTAGTTGCTAGTTGCGCGCTGAAATGGCGCCGTAGCGTCACACATTCATCCACTGGCTGCCAAAAATTTACAGATTTGCATTTTCCGTCGATAGCTGCATCAGTATCGATTTGTGCTGCGTCGTGTTTAGTATTTTCCAGGTTGGTTTTATTTTGCCAGCCTATACTGTAAGTAAGTTGGTTGGTATACAAATGAGATGATTAATAGCACATGTTTACGAATTCAGGAAAGTGATGGAAGAAGTTGATCAAACGAAGCCTGTCCTTTTCCGCTAGTAAGAAGGAAACCATTAATCAAGTAAACCTTTTGCCAGAGTGCATCATCGCTGAGAGAAATCTGCAGACACACTACAGTGCTGTTTTAGACTAGACTAGAGATCACTGCCACCAGTGTAGTCTACTGTGTACTAAGTATCAGAAGCCAGAAGGAAAAATCTGTGGACCCAGGAGGGTTGCTGGTTGAAAAGCAGAAGGTAAGAGATCTGGGTGATTAAACACAGCTAGCAGACAAAATACAGAAAGACATGGTTCGTTGAAAATTTAATTAGATAAGTATACTGATGACGTCTGAAGTATGATGTGGTCGGCAGAAGCTATAAGCTATGCACCATAAATGTATGGATTGTAAATTATGTTACTGTAACAACAAAAATAAGAATTAAATAAATAAATAAAAATATACTTACAAGTGAAATAGTTGTGGCGTTGTATTGATTTAGAATTACGTCGTTCGCACACCAAATTGTCGTTGTCCAGTTTGTTGTTGTGACAGACACAAATGCGCTAGGCGTATGTCGAATCATAGTCTCTGGTGTTATTTCAATACTGATAATTCATTAATCAAATGTCTGCAAACGCTTTGAGGGCAGAAAAGGTAAATTGATGGATAAGGACGCACATAAAAGAACTGTTATTTGTCATAAGAAAAGTGCTGCTACGATTTCCATTGCGGGGCTCAATATAGTTATCAGTAACACAGCTTCAACTGAAGGGGTGGTACGGGAAATGCACAAACAAAATTAATGGTGAATGAAGTCTGTTGCCAAGCGTCTTGTATGCAAGGTGAATATGGTGAAGAGGATTCCGTGGAGTACGAGTGCAAGACCTGGACACAGTAGAGTACCTCACACTTAGTTACGTTCACATAAATTATTTTACATTTGTTAAATAAGTATAATAATCAACCCCATTTTCTTCAGTTACCACGCTTTGCGCGAAATTCATAACATACGCGTTGGCATCTGTAGTTCGTCAAAGTAGCTGCAACTATATAGAAAGAAAATTTCACTAAAGGATAAAAAAAGCACTCCGTCTTCAGGCCACGAGTTGCCTACCAGGACCATCCGACCGCCGTGTCATCCTCAGGGGAGGATGCTGATAGGAGGGGCGTGGGGTCAGCACACCACTCTCCCGGTCGTTATGATGGAATTCTTGACCGAAGCCGCTGCTATTCGGTCGAGTAGCTCCTCAATTAGCATCACGAGGCTGAGTGCACCCCGAAAAATGACAACAGCGCATGGCGGTCTGGATGGTCACCCACCCAAGGGACGACCACGCCCGACAGCGCTTAACTTCTACATCTACATCCATACTCCGAAAGCCACCTGACGGTATGTGTCGGAGGGTACTTTGAGTACCTCTATCAGTTCTCCATTCTATTCCAGTCTCGTATTGTTCGTGGAAAGAAGGGTTGTCGGTATGCCTCTGTGTGGGCTCTAATCTCTCTGATTTTATCCTCATGGTCTCTTCGCGAGATATACGTAAGAGGGAGCAATATACTGTTTGACTCCTCGGTGAAGGTATGTTCTCGAAACTTCAACAAAAGCCCGTACCGAGCTACTGAGCGTCTCTCCTGCAGAGTCTTCCACTGTTTATCTATCATCTCCGTAACGCTTTCGCGATTACTAAATGATCCTATAACGAAGCGCGCTGCTCTCCGTTGGATCTTCTCTATCTCCTCCATCAACCCCATCTGGTACGGATCCCACACTGGTGAGCTGTATTCAATCAGTGGGTGAACAAGTGTACTGTAACCTACTTCCTTTGTTTTCGGATTGAATTTCCTTACGATTCTTCCAATGAATCTCAGTCTGTCATCTGCCTTACCGACGATCAACTTTATATGATCATTCCATTTTAAATCACTCCTAATGGGTACTCCCAGATAATTTATGGAATTAACTGCTTCCAGTTGCTGACCGGCTATATTGTAGCTAAATGATAAGGGATCTTTCTTTCTACGTATTCGCAGCACATTACACTTGTCTGCATTGAGATTCAATTGCCATTCCCTGCACCATGCGTCAATTCGTTGCAGATCCTCCTGCATTTCAGTACAATTTTCCATTGTTACAACCTCTCGATATACCACAGCATCATCCGCAAAAAAACCTCAGTGAACTTACTATGGCATCCGCAAGGTCATTTATGTATATTGTGAATAGCAACGGTCCTACAACACTCCCCTGCGGCACACCTGAAATCACTCTTACTTCGGAGGACTTCTCTCCATTGAGAATGACTTCGGTGATCTGATGGGAACCGGTGTAACCACTGCGGCAAACCATTGCCTGATAAAGCAGAAAGCGCTTATGAATATTTTTTTAGTGTTGTGCACTTTGACTAAACATTATTCTACTACTGTAACTAGAATATGTACAGGAAATTATAAGAAACCAGTGTAATGTGTAACAGTTGCGGCCGCTGCCTATGGAAGTTCCGTCATGGTGACGTAGCGAGACGGCGCGGTGGTGAGTCTCTGGATTTGCATTGAGGAGAGCGAAGGTTCGAACCCCTATCCAGCCGTCGAGATTTAGGTTTTAAAAGAAAACGCCGGGGTGGTTCCTTTGAAAAGAACACAGCCGATTTCAGCATCTGCAGCCTTCTCCAGTTCAAGACGCTAAACTCGAATCTTTCTTCCTTCCAGTTCCGCTAAACTGGTACTATGCAGTACGAGAAGAAATAAACGCGAAGAGGTAACCAAAACAGCAAGCGACAGAGGTACTGCGAATTTCGTTGCTGCAAGAAAAGCGCGACTCTGCTGTGTTGACGAAGTTGGACATGTTCTGGGGAACACCGCCGTATCGTGGAAGTGGATCGTGTGTGCAGCTAATGCCCTGAAGTAAATGGTCCGACAAGGACCGCTTGCTGACGGCCCAGCGCGGCGGAATGCCGCCGCTCTCAATGTGCGGCGTTTAATTTGTGTCGCGCTGAAGGCATTTACTTTGTAACGGCAGCAATATGTCAGCCTGGACAATCACACTCGTACATTTAGTTCTTATAAATGTACAGGGACTAAATGGACTTCATTCCTGCAATTAGTTCACGGTAAACACCACTGTGTACTTGACTTATGAAGGAATTCTGCCTACGTGAACAGATTTTAACTAGAATCGAGTCCAACAGTTGCAAGTTTCATTATCTTTCGCAGCAGTACGCACTGGTTGTCGTATACAGATACCTGTGTACCGCTTTTTAACAGAATGCGTTCATATCAAAATATGATGGCAGAAGCTGACTTACCAGCTGATTTACCGCTATTTTAGGAGACAATGAATCGAATGTAGTTCGTTTTTTAAGCTTCTGTGTGATATCTAACCTACTACATAATTTCTTAGACAGAAAATATTAATATAAAAGAAAATAAAAGAAAGGTTCAAGTGGGATTAAAGGGTGGGATTAAAGGTGAAAGGACATCAACGTTAAGATTCTCTGATGACATCGATATTCTCAGTGAAGGTGAAGAAGAATTACAGGATCTATTGATGTATATAGATTACGGTTTGAGAGTAAATCGAAGATGAAGTGTATAGACTATGGTTTGAGAGTAAATCTAAGAATGACCACAGTAATTAGTAGAGGCAGAAATGAGAACGTATAGAAACTTAACAACAAAACTGGTAATAATCAAGCAGATGAAGTTAGGGAATTCTGCTATCTAGACAGATGGGGCAAGGAGGACATAAAAAGCAGAGCAGCACAGGAAAAAAGGGCATTCCTGGATAAGACAATTCTACTAATATCAAAGAAAGGTCTAAATTTGAATAAGAGTGGACTTTTAGAGTTCAATAATTGTATAGTAAGGAGACAGAGAGTGGGGAAACTAGAAGAGAACAGCATCGAAGCGTTTGGAATGTTGTGCTGCTGAAGAATGTTGAAAATTAGGTGTGCTGATAAGGTGAGAAATGAGGAGGTTCTCTACTGAATCAGCGAGGTAAAGAATGCATAGAAAACAGTGACAAGAAGAGGGGTCAGGATGTTAGGACATCTGTTAAGATATCAGGTGTGGTACTAGAGGCAGTTGTAGAGGGTAAAAACTGCGGAGGAAGGCAGAGACGGGAAACATCCAGCAAATAATATCAAAGATGTAAGCTGCAAGCGCTACTCTGATGTGAAAAGCTTGGCACAGGGGAGGAATAATGGCGGGCCGCATCAAACCAGTTAGAAGACTGATGACTCGTCAGAAAAGTGATTATGTGATAGCATACAAGCAAATAAGGTTTTAGCATGATTGAGCAAATGATAACAATTACACTGGTTAACAACGAATCTTTTTTGAGCACATTCAAGGAGGAATCAAAAGGTTAATGCGTTCGTGCAGTGTAATTAGGGTACAGGCTCATATGAAGGAGAGTAACCATTCACTGTATGAAGTGAAAATATTAGATAAGCACTCTTTACGACCATCCACCTGCTGCGGGGCGGGGTCGGTCGTCTGCGTTATTGCTAACGCTATCGTTCAGTCCTCCTGCCTCGATAGGATTCTTGCGGATATCCCTTCACTCTGTGGTAGCAGATACATCTAGGCAGTGTAAAGTAGCGTTGATGAAACCACCACCTAATACCTACCACAGAGAGGCCACGTAACTCTAGTTGAAAGTCAGTTCCTGAAAGTTCACGATTTAAAAAATCGGGCGTTCGGGATCTTCAGTCTACTTACAGAAAAGCGTTTGAAATTAGATTAACTCTACTTTTTATTCATAATGAAACACTTGAAATGGCTATCAAATCCGTATTTAATATGGTAAAACGTTATCATTCAAAGTTCACAGTCTTTATAACAAATATTCACTCGAAAAACAGCCAGAATTGTAGTAAGTCAGACCCGACTAATTTTCACGTTCTACCAGTCACAGACCCACAACTATTCGCGAGTTAAACATTCGGTCGTTTCGGTGGTCTTCTTCGTAAGAGGTGCTCGCCAAAATATTCCGTACAGAGCAGTAAACACGCCACGCGGAGTTGTTACTACGACCAGAAAGTGCACACGCTCATGTCTATCGAACTATTTAATTTAGAAATACCAAACTTACATTAAAGTTGCAACGGCCTTGCCGCAGTGGCTACACCGGTTCCCGTGAGATCACCGAAGTTAAGCGCTGTCGGGCGTGGCCGGCGCTTGGATGGGTCACCATCCCGCCGCCATGTGCTGTTGCCATTTTTCGGGGTGCACTCAGCCTCGTGATGCCGATTGAGGAGCTACTCGACCGATTAGTAGCGGCTTCGGTCAAAGAATACCGTCCTAACGGTCGGGAGTGCGGTGTGCTGACCACACGCCCCTCCTTATCCGCATCCTCCTCGGAAGATGACACGGCGGCCGGACGGTCCCGGAAGGGCCACTTGTGGCCTAAAGACGGAGCTTTTTTTTTTTTTTTTTAAACTTACATTAAAAAGTTCTTAAGTCCAGTCTCTTCAGTCACGAAATGTTCGAACCGAAATTAGCTTAGAAATTCCTAGTTTTACAGAGTATTTTAAGGAGCGATCTGACACCATGTTATCCGTAGACCAGCTAGCAAGCGACTCTCTCGAGGTACCCTCTTATATACCCAATCCTCTTTTCGCGCGGGAACAGCTTAATTCTGATTGGCTGTTGATCTAAACGACCAATCAGAACGTACCTTCCAGACCATTCTCGCGGCAAACCTTGCCTTATCCAATCACTAATTTGATAATAATTAATGTCAGCAAAAATTCAAATTCTTGTATTTTCTTTACTCAAAATAAACGAAGTGCGAAATATTCTAAAAATTGATAAATAAACTTATTCCGCCTGTAACTTCCATTCTGGCTGCTTTTATACAAAAGCAAGCACACACCGACATACGCCACCTGAATCGTGGTTCCAACATACCATTCCCACGGTTCGTTTGTACAACGTTTTACGTAAAATGAAATATTAAATTTTAATGTATGTCCCACATACACTCTCCCAATCATTCTAACGCACTCACGCGGCAAAATCTAATAAAACAGTAATTTTCACCGATTTTTGTATTACGTAATGCACAGTGACTAAAGTTCAAAAAGAGAACTCTAATTAATTGATTTTTATGGACTTATAACTTTTGAATGGCTTCAAATGATAATGAAAGTCAACCTGTTATTGTTCCTAACTTGGTTTCAAAAATCAAGCGTAGGTTTTAGGTAATTGTCTTTATCTACAGAACTATAATAAATAAAAATATGAAATTTTGACAGCATCATTCTATTAATAACAAAGGGCTGTGTACCAAATTTGAACAAAATCGGGTAATAACTAATATGGATTATTTAGATTCGTAGAGGGTACGAATCTTCGTATCGACTGAATGTTACGCTATGCAGTTCTCACTGCAGGCAGCGTCGGCTGTGCTGCGAGCAAAGCGAAAAGAAAAACACAGCCATCCTGCAGCCACAGTAGTAGACGGCAGCGTGCCTTACTGCAGCGAATGTCAACTCGTAACAACTAACTGCGTTACCACCGACCATCGTCAGTGGACAATCGATACTTGCAAGAAGGTTTTTTGTCTGCTCTTCTTTGCGAACAGCTAAGCGTTAATTAGTGCTCTGAAAGCTACGTGCTGATGTTACCGACCACGTTGTTAGCTAAATCGTATCACTCTGAAAAACCCGTATGTCATTTGCAAGAGAATTTAGCTAAATCTTGTCACTCATAAAAAACACTTGTGTCATTTCCAACTGAAGTTTTTTGAATCATCTGTCATCTTTAGTGGCTGAGCATTATTGCTATTTTCGTCTTCTGTCCGAAGACTGGTGCACCTCTCAGTGCTAGTCCATTCTGTGCAAGTATCTTCATCTCTGAAAAACTACTGCTGCAGACATCCATTTGAAACGGGTTGCAGTGCAGGTCTCAAACTTTGGACTCCTACAATTTTCACCCACAATACTTCACTTCATTACCAGTCTGACGAACCCTCATTTTGGTCGAGTTGTGCCACAAATGTCTTTTTTCCTCAATTCGGTTCAGAAACTCCTCATTAGGTATTCGGTATACTAGTCAATTTTCACCATTCTTTTCAAAAGCTTCTATTTTCTTCTTGTCTGACCTGCTTCTCGTCCACATTTCACACCTGTACAAGGTTATACTCCACACAAGTACCTGCACGGAACAAACGTAACAATCGAATGTGTATTGGATGTTAAAAATTTCCGCATTTCTTGCTGTATCAAGTCTACATTTGATACCCCATCTTCTTCGTCCACGGTCATTGTCTTGCTGCCGAAATTAAAAAAAGTCGTCCGCTATTTATAGTGCCTCATTTCCTAATATTCCTTAGCACCCAGTGATTTAATTCGACTACATTCCATGATGCTTCTTTTCTGCTATCGACGTTCATCTCATAATTTCTTTTCAAACTGATATTCATTCTCTCCAAAAGTTTTTTCAAGTCTCTCGCTATCTCTGGGACAGATTGCCAAGAAAGGCAAACGACCTAAAACAGAACCTTGTGGCACCGCACCCTTTACTTGAACCAATTCATATGGTCCCTTACCTGTTTATAGACTCTAGAGGTCAAAACTCTACTGTGTACTACCAAGATATGAGTCATTATTGACAGTTTCATCACAGAACATGCAACTAATTTTTCGAATATAATATTTAGTATACTTCAAACAACATTCAACAAAATTCAAGACTGGATTATGCAGACGTGCTGTGAACAAAAGTTGGTAGCAAATGATGGTGTATGTACTTCTCTGTGTTTAGTGACTGGTTAATCCAAAAGTGAGCCAGAGCCAATGTTTAACTATCTCTGGGACAGATTGTCAAGAAAGGCAAAGAACCTAAAACAGAACCTTGTGGCACCCCACACTTTACTTGAACCAATTCATATGGTCCCTTACCTGTTTATAGACACTAGAGGACAAAACTCTACTGTGTACTACCAAGATATGAGTCATTATTGACAGTTTCATCACAGAACATGCAACTAATTTGTCGAATATAATATTTAGTATACTTCAAACAACATTCAACAAAATTCAAGACTGGATTATGCAGACGTGCTGTGAACAAAAGTTGGTAGCTAATGATGGTGTACGTACTGCTCTGTGTTTAGTGACTGGTTAATCCGAAAGTGAGCCAGAGCAAATGTTTAACTAGTGAAATAGTGCGACGCGGTACGTATAGTTTCCCCATCACACTAGCCGTGTTGCCTCCGATACAGGCGATCAGCTGTCTGCGAGGCGCGTGCGGTCAGCTCTGCAAGCGTACCGTCACGCACCAGCCACCAGCCGCGCCGCCCACACGGCTCAGCTCTCGGCCCTCGGCTGCAGACACGCAGCGGCCGCAAGAAGCCGGCAGGCACGCGCCTCCGCTGCCCACGCCGACACTCCTCCGTTGCTCGCTGCCCGCCTCGTCACCTGCCAGACACCTCCATCAGCACGTCGGCCTCACTCGGAGTTCTTGCCCAGCGCGACGACTATGACAACATATTGGTTATAGAAATTGTCGAAGTAAAAACACCGTGAAACTTACAGCAAATTGCGCTTGTTCTCAACGCAGTAGTTCCTCTTCTCTTCTTCTTGGCTTCGAAGGGTCTCGAACCTCCCGTTCAGTCTTACATGTGGCCATCAAATTCTTTTACTGGCAGTACTTCCTGAAAGCTATTTACGGCCATTCTATCGCGTATTATTTTAATCACATTTACCCACGTGCTCCTGGGTTTCTCACTTAGTCCCTCACCAAATGGATTCTTCGTGAATATTCTTGGAGCGACTTGGTCCTCTTTCATTCTCATCCTACAGCCTGTCCGCTGAAGTCTTCTGGAATTTATTCTTATTATTGTTACTTGTTGTGGTAGTATTTGGATTTCTGTCTTGTGTCTTCTCTTCCAGTTTTCCGATTCATTGTCATAGTAGGGACCAAGTATTTCATTAAAAGAATTTGTTTTCAAACACTTGTAACTTGTGTTCTTCCCTTGAACTTAAACTATGTTTTTGTTCTGCTACGTTAGGGCTGATCTGATGATTGTATTAAACAGTTTCAATTGAGTTTTCATTGTCAGTAGTTTAGACCCTAGAAGTTTCTGTATGGAGTAGTAGGCTCTGTTATCGATTAGCAATCTCTTTTTCACTTATGCTTCTCTCAGAATCTTGACATGATCAACACATTGGAATCAATGTTTGCCAATTATTCGACACGATTTGTTGTCTTCTTCATCCCTACATCATTGAACTATCGTCTATTTTCCTTTCTGGTCGTTTACTTTTTGGGCATGCTTGGACGCTCCTTCAACGTGGTCCACAGATAAATGTTTGATCTGTGTTTCACCTTTTCCAATGAGCACTATATCATCTGCATGTCCTAAATCCTCAACTTTAGTTCTTTGGAGGCTTCAAGAAGGTACTAGTTTGTTTTCTCATAACCATCTCCAAGGTTACATTAAAGAGAAGAGGGCAAGATTTTTTTCCATTCAGCAAAACTGTTCTTTCATTATCATCTATGCACATTTTACAAAGATTTATAAGTTTAATTAAAAAAACCCAGATTCATCATTATATTCCATGGGCTTTGCCTGTGAATGGAGTTACCACATCAGTACGTAACTGAAGAAATGTACAGCATTGGAAATTAGTGCCACTGAAACTTCGTCGTGTCGTCTATGCACGACAGATAACTACATTGCTCCAAAATCATTTTCCATCATCTGCATTTCTTCGAAAGTGTGTGGGGTTAGATTCAAAGGAAGGAAGGAATGAAACAAACTAAAAACAAAAAATTACCAAAATAAACGTAGTCACTCGGAAAGCGCTCATATTTGCACAATTGGGAAGTCAAAATCTACTGCTGAGTATCATTCAGTAGCGCGTTGCTCCACTTCTGCTTTGTAACATGATTAGATGCTACGTTGAAAGTACATTGATCGTCATGTCATTGTTCAGTGCTGTACAACAACACATCGACTACTTTCGAAGAAGTAACGTGCCACGATGCACAGTAAGGTTCAACTGATGACGAGCGTGCTCGGTCAACTCCCTGTCGGCAGGGTATTCCTTCCGAGTGAATACTGCATCCTGCAGGAAGGTGTTCGCAAGGTTGGGGCAGATTCCTCGTGAATTGTCGTTTTTAAAGACGGTGTCACCGGTGGAAACTTTGGTTGAATAGCTGGACCCTAGGTTGGAGGGACTTGTCCCAAAACTGCACACACGTCAAATATCCACCAGTAGCGATGGGAGGCGTCCGACATCCGTACCTGTTACGGACCTAAAAGATGGATAACTTACTTCTCTGTTTAAACCCGAAGGACTGCAGGCAACACAGGCATCTACTCCCATCTATGGCACTCAGCAGGAGTCAGCCAAAACTCGTCAGTTAGTGCGAACCTGACGCTATTGATGCTTAATTCCAGTCCATGTGTTTCCTTGCACACATTCATCGCATACTGCGGTGCTGAGGCTGATCTGTTGTACAGAGACCATACCCCTTATATGAAGACGGCAGCCTACTGTCTGGAGTGACTCAGACCTCGCAGCTACTTTCGATAAAGCTCTGGGACCGACTGCCGAGCCATCCTCTTCCATTGCCGTCATTGGACATTCTGTTGGGTGGGAGGGGGGGGGGGCAGTACACCGCTCTGCCGGCCATTGTCGGCTTTCTTGTCATTAGAGCGTCTATGTCTCCCCAGCAACTTCTCCATTGGCCTCTCAAGGTTGAGTGCACCCCTTTACACTGCTCCCATCAAGAAAAAATCCCAAGCAGGGTCGGGAGTCGAACACCCTTCATAAGCATAGAAGCTAAACACGGTATTCGCTGGGTTATGAAGGCAGTCTCTATTCAAAAAGACAGCTCATAATTCTGCGTCTTTCTGTGGGTATTTGCGGTCGATAATCCGTCGGAAGCAGTTATCAGTTGGCTTTGTTGAAACTTCCTGGCAGATTAAAACTGTGTGCCCGACCGAGACTCGAACTTGGGACCTTTGCCTTTTGCGGGCAAGTGGTAGAGCACTTGCCCGCGAAAGGCAAAGGTCCTGAGTTCGAGTCTCGGTCGGGCACACAGTTTTATTCTGCCAGGAAGTTTCATATCAGCGCACACTCCGCTGCAGAGTGAAAATCTCATTCCAGTTGGCTTTGTTGTTAACAGGCGAGTACCTTGAGATTCGAATTCTTACATTTGTACGAGTTAATCCTATGTGCTACTCTCATATTGTAAAAAGTGACTATTTAAACAATATTATGAAATAAAAATTTCACATAATGAAACAATAAAGAAATGTGGAACCAGCTTCTAGAAGGAACATGAAATTTAAATGGTAACTAGACTTGACAATTGCAGCATTCATAAAATACAGGCTCACACTGAATTTCCCAAATTGCACAAAGAAAATAATTGAATAATAAATAAATCGACTTTTTCTGTGGTCCATGTATCGTCACTGTCATTCCAAAGAATGTGAAAAAAATAATGTACGAAACTGATAATTTCAGCCATTCGTAATGCAATAAGTAAGAAGGAGTCATATACTTTGTTGGCTGGGGGGTTGTTTGGCCGCCTAATCGGATAGGATTTTCTTCCTCTGTGCACACTGTCCCCTTTCCATGCTGTGCATCAAAGCTGTGGTTCAAATGGCTCTGAGCACTATGGGACTTAACATCTATGGTCGTCAGTCCCTAGAACTTAGAACCAATTAAACCTAACTAACCTAAGGACATCACACAACACCCAGTCATCACAAGGCAGAGAAAATCTCTGACCCCGCCGGGAATCGAACCCGGGAACCCGGGCGTGATCAGAGCTGTGTCATCAGCATATCTGCTGGGTGTATCTGTGATGATGAGGGATGGAAGAGGATGACACCCGGTGCTGTCAACGAGTATCTCGAACAGTAGCAAGGAGGCTGCCGAGCTCAGCGTCCCCACCCGACAGACGAAACATCATCATGTCACTATAGTGAGGTCCGAAAGTTAACTTCGAACTCTGGCGCAGATTGTATTGACGAGCAACTTCCCACCATCTGCTTTCCCGTTTGCCGTCCAAACAGTGACTGTGAAGTCCTGCACCGTGCGACAATTCGCTGCAGATCCTCCTGCATTTCAGTCCAATTTTCCATTGTTACAACCTCTCGATATACCACAGCATCATCCGCAAAAAGCCTCAGTGAACTTGTGATGTCATCCACAAGGTTATTTATGTATATTGTGAATAGCAACGGTCCTACGACACTCCCCTGTGGCACACCTGAAATCACTCTTACTTTGGAAGACTTCTCTCCATTGAGAATGACATGCTGCGTTCTATTATCTAGGAACTCTTCAATCAAATCACACAATTGATCTGATAGTCCACATGCTCTTACTTTGTTCATTAAACGACTGTGTGGAACTGTATCGAACGCCTTGCGGAAGTGAAGAAACACGGTATCTACCTGGGAACCTGTGTGGATGAATAGCGCGAGCTGGGTTTCACACGATCGTCTTTTTCGAAACCCATGCTGATTCCTACAGAGCAGATTTCTAGTCTCCAGAAAAGTAATTATAGGCCGTTGTGAACACCCCTGTCTCCGCCTCTCTCTGCTGCTGCATCAGGCGAGACCGAACATGGAAGCCATGACCTCTGTTCTCTAGGGTGATGTTCTCATGGACCTGTTTAGACAGTAAATGTTGTTGGTTATATTCCTGAAGCTATCGATTCCGTAATCATATCGAAGTCATGAGATCCCAACCACAGCGAATACTGACATTATGCAACAATGAACTGGAATCTCTGCAGTCTCTTCAGTCCACGAGCCTCTTGCTGTCGATTTCTGACATGTGCTGGTAGATTTTATACTTCTTTGACAAGGAGTAAGACGATCTGCTCACAAACATCCAACATTCAAATGCGACTTCTGAACCAGAAATCTGCTGTTTAATCTTTTTTCACACACAGCGATAGTAGTGGAGCAAAGCTTGTATGACACCACTTGTAATTTAATCAAGATGGAAGACCCCCTTACCCTGCCCACTGGTGTAGAGGTGACAACGATGTAATTTGGACATCAAATTAACTAATTTAACTGATAAATTAATTACCATCTTACGCTCCACACTCTCATCAGCCTTCCACTCCCATCCCACCCTTCATCTCCCACCTGGAAAAATGGTGGAAGATTCAA
This sequence comes from Schistocerca nitens, assembly GCF_023898315.1. Classification (NCBI taxonomy): domain Eukaryota; kingdom Metazoa; phylum Arthropoda; class Insecta; order Orthoptera; family Acrididae; genus Schistocerca; species Schistocerca nitens. Next base: position 53,311,283 of record NC_064621.1, read on the forward strand.
AATAGTTGGGAATTTCAAAATCAATGGCAAATCCATAATGAGCAGGACATTCGAATGCTAATTACAGTGATCAGCCAGAACATTATAACCACTGACCTACCGTCAGTATAAACCTGTCCAGGTGATAGCAGTGTCACCTGGCGAAGAATTACTGCTAGTAAGGCACACGCAGATTGTGTGTAGTATCAGTAAGTGTGCTGGCCATGTGTAGAATGGGAAAGGTGCCCAATCTATCTACGTCTAACCAAGGGAAGATTATTACTGCCTGGAGACTTGGCAGGTGTTTGAGGAGTGCCATGGTGAGTGTCTTCATCATGTGGCGAAACCAAGGTGAAACCACGCCAAGACGTTGTGGAGTTATAACAGACGTCTCAAGCTGGGCAGGCTTGCAACACAGGACAGGCGGTGGAACGTGGCGGAACTAAGATCAGAATTTATTGCTGAGCAGAGTAAAGTAGTGTCTGAACACACAGCAGTCTCGTCGATTGTGGCCCATATAGAACCATCCTGAATTGCGTCTCGAATCAATGGCAAAGAATCCTCGTAAATGCTGCTGACATATTTTTTTCTGTGTGTAGATTCGTTAGGAATATATTCGCTTGGATACTTCCTAGGATGCGTTTAAACACTGCTTATTTAATTTCCATAAAGGTGTATCTGCACATATCATGACGTAATACAAATCTTTCGAGAAGGTAGAACTTTGGGAGCCACCTGCCATTACACCAGAAAAAATTGTTTTTTGAATATATTCTTCACTGTAATATTTACCTCATGTTTTGTAGAGATATGTGCTGTGAGACAAAGATTTTTCACAAGGATTGCAAAACAATACTTTGTAAGGTGCGATATTTGTGGTTTACTTATTTTAGGATTGAAGACAGCTGTGTAAGTTGAAATATCATGTTTAATGTCGCAATATTATCACAAAAATACACACTTTTACACAGTTTTCAATGTGACAACAAAAAACAGTTGTCAGGATAACGCATCTCGTCAACATCACAAAGTGGAATAATCCTAAACACAACAATATTAGATATTAACACTCAGAAGGTTAAATTTTCTTAAATACGACAATATTAAACTTTAACTAGAAGTTTCTCTACAAAATTGTTCCTACACTTACGGTTTGATGTTTGTCAGTACTGCGAAAATCGTCCGATTCCAGTTCAAAGTTCGGTGCTATTTTTAGGATGACAATAAAGTCTACAGTGGATGGTTAGTTATGTGACAAATTGAGCTAAAGATTACCCAAAGTCGCTCGAGTTTACAGTGGACCAACAAGTTTACACCTGTGCATGCAGTATTTACCTTAAGCTGCGATGAGCTATTGCCTTCTAGTCTGCTCTCTTCCGCTGAAATTCCTATTAAATTAATTACACCTTTGCTGAATTTTCCAGCAGACACTTTCCTTATGTTTCTCGTTATGCAAGAGAACATGTACTCATCCCTAGTCTTAGAATGTGGCGATTTACACGCGCATGGTTGGAGCAGCATGCATATTATCATGCCCTCTCAGTTCTCGCAAGAACAATTAACTAATTGGCTGGTTCGTTTCTTCACAGCTGGAGTTAAACAATGCTGTAGCTGATTTCTAGCTGGATATCAGCCGCTGTGTACGCAGTGTTCGCACAAATTACTCCTCTGCATCGTACAGAGCATTATGCACTCCATGTTGCACCTAACGCCAGTTCAGAGAAGAGTTCCCGAAAATTCCCGTCTTGTCTTATTCATAGCCGAACTGTCTCCCCACCTGGGTTCTTTCGTTCTTCACCGCACAGCTTCTCTCGACCAATAGGAGCGTTTCTCTTATTTTGTGGAAACTCTCTCTACCATTCTCAAGGTCCCCTCCATTTAACTGCGTCAAAACTTCGGCTCTTTTCTCCTTCCTAGCGCGTTTCTTCTAATTGGACGTTTTGTGCACGTTCCAGACGCCTAAATCCTTACATTGACGCTCTCACATGTATACCACTCGCTGGACACGTGATCGAAAATGCGTCAGTGGTCTTGTACGTATCCATTTGGAATTCCAAAGCGCAGTTTTTAAAAGCTTTCTTTTCTGTCCTCCCTCAGATGGACCGTCATACTCGCTCTCCACGTCTGAGTCACCTGGTCAGTCATTGACTTTCGGCGTGGGACACCCCTTTAAGTGGTTTCTGCGGCATCCCCTGTAGTGTGGCCTTAACTCTGCCCTCATCCTTCTGAATTCCAAACTAAAACACCTCTCACTGCTTGTTTCACCTTCTGCTCAAACGTGCATTATAGTAACAGCGTGTTAATTACTGTCAATTGAATGTCTTCCCTTTTTGCATTACATACTGATAGGCAAATTTGCTCATTACTGCCGAATTAAGTTAGGTGTTATATTAACCTTCCCGTTGCGATGTATAAAGCTCTCATGTAAGGTGCGAATCTGAGCTTCATTTATTCTGCCACCTTACAACTTTACCATCTGTACTCGAAGGCTGGTTTTTCAAGCCCCAATATATTTTTGCAATCTGAAACACAACCCTTGCTTATTGTTCAGCTTTCTTATGGGACTTACAGGGTGTTTCAAAAATGACCGGTATATTTGAAACGGCAATAAAAACTAAACGAGCAGCGATAGAAATACACCGTTTGTTGCAATATGCTTGGGACAACAGTACATTTTCAGGCAGACAAACTTTCGAAATTACAGTAGTTACAATTTTCAACAACAGATGGCGCTGCGGTCTGGGAAACTCTATAGTACGATATTTTCCACATATCCACCATACGTAGCAATAATATGGCGTAGTCTCTGAATGAAATTACCTGAAACCTTTGACAACGTGTCTGGCGGAATGGCTTCACATGCAGATGAGATGTACTGCTTCAGCTGTTCAATTGTTTCTGGATTCTGGCGGTACACCTGGTCTTTCAAGTGTCCCCACAGAAAGAAGTCACAGGGGTTCATGTCTGGCGAATAGGGAGGCCAATCCACGCCGCCTCCTGTATGTTTCGGATAGCTCAAAGCAATCACACGATCATCGAAATATTCATTCAGGAAATTAAAGACGTCGGCCGTGCGATGTGGCCGGGCACCATCTTGCATAAACCACGAGGTGTTCGCAGTGTCGTCTAAGGCAGTTTGTACCGCCACAAATTCACGAACAATGTCCAGATAGCGTGATGCAGTAATCGTTTCGGATCTGAAAAATGGGCCAATGATTCCTTTGGAAGAAATGGCGGCCCAGACCAGTACTTTTTGAGGATGCAGGGACGATGGGACTGCAACATGGGGCTTTTCGATTCCCCATATGCGCCAGTTCTGTTTATTGACGAAGTCGTCCAGGTAAAAATAAGCTTCGTCAGTAAACCAAATACTGCCCACATGCATATCGCCGTCATCAATCCTGTGCACTATATCGTTAGCGAATGTCTCTCGTGAAGCAATGGTAGCGGCGCTGAGGGGTTGCCGCATTTGAATTTTGTATGGATAGAGGTGTAAACTCTGGCGCATGAGACGATACGTGGACGTTGGCGTCATTTGGACCGCAGCTGCAACACGGCGAACGGAAACCCGAGGCCGCTGTTGGATCACCTGCTGCACTAGCTGCGCGTTGCCCTCTGTGGTTGCCGTACGCGGTCGCCCTACCTTTGCAGCACGTTCATCCGTCAAGTTCCCAGTCCGTTGAAATTTTTCAAACAGATCCTTTATTGTATCGCTTTTCGGTCCTTTGGTTACACTAAACCTCCGTTGAAAACTTCGTCTTGTTGCAACAACACTGTGTTCTAGGCGGTGGAATTCCAACACCAGAAAAATCCTCTGTTCTAAGGAATAAAGCATGTTGTCTACAGCACACTTGCACGTTGTGAACAGCACACGCTTACAGCAGAAAGACGACGTACAGAATGGCGCACCCACAGACGGCGTTGTCTTCTATATCTTTCACATCACTTGCAGCGCCATCTGTTGTTGAAAATTGTAACTACTGTAATTTCGAAAGTTTGTCCGCCTGAAAATGTACTGTTGTCCCAAGCATATTGCAACAAACGGTGTATTTCTATCGCTGCTCGTTTAGTTTTTATTGCCGTTTCCAATATACCGGTCATTTTTGAAACACCCTGTATAAAAAAACACACGTACACAGAGTGAGATACGCAACTTTTATTCTTCGAAGAATGTAGATACGTAAATAACAGAGTTGGTGTAGCAGCAAACTTCATCACTATCAACAGTGAATGACACAGACGTGAAGCTATACGTACGGCTGTAGTGCTACTTGTGGAGGCGTGCGTCAGACGTTGGGCTTTGAATGAAAAACCTGAGTTAACGCTGCAGCCTCATTGTTTGCATCGCTGGTGTGAACCTGACCACTTCGTTGTAAGCCCTAATCGTTTTGCATTCCACGCGAATGGCACTCGAATGAAGAAACAGAAAACTTGGAGGAGTAGAAATCATGTATCTACGATGCGGACGGCACATAAGCTACTGGATGTAATCTTCTTAGTGAGCGCTTGCATCCTGGTTTCGATTGGTCGATTTCACGGATGATGGGGGCACCAAAAACCTTTACCATCGAAACAAATTGAGTTTTAGCTGCTTTAATTTAATATCATATTGACTACTACAAATAAGTACCATATTAGATAATAATGTGTTTATAAATATGCTTGCATGAAATCTTGTAAACTTTGGTGAGTCATTTTCACTACGTGAGATGACTGGTAGAGAAGGCTATGTTGACAGCAGTGGAAAACATGTGAAAAACTGCTCCCTCCTCACCACCACTACGAAAACATCTTGTCAGCTGCTTTTCAGATGGTGAAATTTGTGTATGCGGCTCGTCCATTCTGAGGCCAGGAACAGGGCTTTAAAGTTCATTTAATGAATTTGCTAATGCTGTTACGCTTTGAGATGTTCAGATTTGTACAACATAGGATTGAGAATATGGATTTATGCAATTTTGGCATAAAAATATGAACTCCGAAATATGGAAAAATATGGACTAAACTTTCAAATATTGAAGAATATGTGAAATGGAAGCTAGATTTCCAGACTCCAAATGTCATGATTTCTATAGAAAACTACAAAAGCAATGAAAATTACTTAAAACGAAAATTTGTATTTATATGTCAATCCGGGACCTATTCATTACAAAGCTATTTGCGATTCAAGAAATACCTTGAAATACCAATTTTTATCATCGAAATTAATTACAGTATATTACTTACACAAAAGTACTTTGTGTGTATTCGGCTACGGCAAATGTTAAATACCTCAAGATAAGGTAAATTACGCGCATCTATGATCGACGCACAATTACTACACACAAACAAATATTTTTACCCAGAAGATGGAAAAAAGCAGCAGGCCCGGATATAGGGGTGAGGAGGCGGGGGGGCGGGGGGGGCGGGGGGGGGGGCAAACATGGGATCTACCTGGGTGGCAGTTTCAGGCGGCGCCCAATTTATACTCGTGAAGAAAAAAAAAAACTTCGCTTCACAAAGCGCCTAACATCCTGCACACGTTGGTGTGCCGATTATTCATATAATTTTGAAACGCATCCCTGCTGGTTTTTGAACACATTCTAAGTTGATCTCTGAACAAATCACAAGTTGATTTTTGAATGCGTGTGTAGTGTAGGTGACGGCTCTGCCAGGGGAGTCGCTGTCACAAATAAAAAGCTTTCCCGCAGACAAAAGGGGACGGGGCTATTCGAGCTGAGCCGAATAAACGCGAACGGCTGAATCGCAATCGCTGACTGATTGGGTGTCCGAATGATCAGCGTTGTTATAATTATTAGCGAAATCCGTAGATTCAGACTAGCAGATGGCTTCACTACTAGGGGCCTGTTGTACAGTCCCCCATTAGCAGCCACTTAACTCTATTCTCGGAATAGCGCGGAAAACGCGTTGTATATACACGTAATAATGCCTAACCGGAGATTAAATGCGGGATAGCTAAAGAGGCGATTTTGGCAGGGTTAGTGAAGTTAACTGGAGAATACGTTTTGACAATGGCAGTGATAGTTACAGAGTTAGTGATGAGAAGATTGTTGCAACGAGCAAAGAGAAGAAACCGAAACATCACACAAATTATATGGAAGAATACGGCGATTCAAAATTTATGTGAACAATTAATTCTACTACTTTACGATCTCATGCTTGAGAAACTGGAGAGTACGAACATAACGTGAAACTATTTCCTAATATAAAACTTTTCGCTTTTAGTAGACCTAATAGGCATTTAATATTGCTACTTCGTGAATTATATTCTGTCCTGTTATTTGTGTAAATGAGGTAGATAAAAATGACCATTTGTACCAAAACAGTCTTGTTTATTTGGTGTGTGTTACAAAAATGGTTCAAATGGCTCTGAGCACTATGGGACTCAACTGCTGTGGTCATAAGTCCCCTAGAACTTAGAACTACGTAAACCTAACTAACCTAAGGACATCACACACATCCATGCCCGAGGCAGGATTCGAACCTGCGACCGGAGCAGTCGCACGGTTCCGGACTGCGCGCCTAGAACCGCGAGACCACCGCGGCCGGCGGTGTGTGTTACAATTGCTGCAATATTAGAAAGGCCTATTTCGTTCAGACAGTGACAAAATAGACGTAATAAAATCGAGAAATCACACCAGTTTCATGTACTATTCTTAGTAACAGCTTTTTCAGTATTAGACATCCACATTTTGATATTTCATGTACAAAAACGTTTTATGAACTTTGATAAGGTAATAGATTCTTTCACAGAAAGGAAACCACCCCGTGTAAAGCTGTAGCAAGATTAGAGAGAAAGAAAACGGTGGGACCTAAAGGGGGGTAGGATGTCAAGGAGGTCGACTGGGAGTAGGAGAGGAACCAAAGGACATTTTAATTTCCACTGTCCTGAACATAGGTTTGATGGCTTCCATTACAGAATATACAGGTTTTAATTCCCCAGAGTAAAATACAAACGATGTGCGATAGAAGAATGCTATGTCTTCACATAGCATTCTTCGTGGCACTACTCTTTGCCACACTAGAGATAAAATAAAATGCCTCACGTTTCCTCGAACATATCTATCAAATTCTTCAGAAAGGTGTGCACAACAAAATGCTTTTTTTAAATTTTTTACGTCCAACTCAACGCTCGAGGCGTGGGCGGGCGAAGGGGCGAGGAGGGGGCACTGTCAAGTTATTGTCCCGGTTCGGAAGAATCGTAGCTCCCGGGCTGGAAAGCACACATCGTTAACGTTTACAACAAAGGCAGCGGAAGTGATACAAAAAACATCCGTCCAGTATCCTTGGCATTCATATGTTGTGTAATCTTAGAACATATTCTGAGCTCAAACGTAATGATATATCTCGAACAGAATGACCTACATGCCAACCACGTGTACATGGGCGGGAGAGAATAGGGCTTTGTTGCATCTGGCTGCTGAGAACAATGTGTTGACGCGGGGAGAGAAGGATGCTGTTGCATTCCGCTTATGACGGCAGTGTGTGGGAGGTCGAGCGGTCAGGAATTATCATGTGGGGGTCTAGGGCTGGTGGTAAATGACAAAACAGGGAATTAGATAAAATGAAGAGGATATAGTTCAGTGTGCGGGATGCAAGGAGCGCGCCTGTTTTCAGAAGTTACCCGATGTAGGCCAGTGTAGGAGGTCGAACAACTAAATAAAGTGGGCAAGGGAGAGATGGTGGTTAATGTTAAGTTGTGTTGGTGACCAGTCATGGGGCACAGAGGCAGAGGGTCTGCCTCCCAAGAAAGACGTCTGTTCTGCTAGAGGTCTGAACACCGAAGAGAGACAAGCAACTGTGTTCTGCCCCGCAGGACCGTCCACCTTTCACACACGTGACCTCCTCCGACGGGCGCTATTGGCTGAATTATTTCGAAAGACAGAACAAAATACTTGGCAACAAAACAATACGCTGAATACGCAAAATGCCTAGTCTCATCAAACGACAAGGGCCTATACAGGAGATGAGAGAGGGCACTTCACCTCAAGATCTTCAGAAATACAAACGCACCTCATAATCTCTGTCGCGGGTAAAGCAAGTCGCAGACCTCGGTTTAATAGTAGAATACTAGGAAAGTGTCACCAGTTTACCAAGCAGACTGGCCACAGAACATCCGTCCGACTCATCCTAGAATGTTTCTCTAGTGCATGGGACTCGTAACAGCGGTTATTGAATATGTACAATGTAGGGCTGCACGTATGTTTGTTCGTTTGTTTGACCCATCGGAGAATGTCACCAAGGCATTTGAAGTTCGAAAATGGTAGACACTGCATGAAGGACTGTCCAGTGAGAGGCTATTTAGTAAGTTTCGAGAAGCAAGTGATGAATCTAGGAGGATAGTACAACCCCGTCCATATACCTCCCATAGGTATTGCGAAGGCAAGATTAGACTAATCATTGTGTGCAGAGAGGCGTTCAAGCACTCATTCTGCACTATGTACGCCAATGGAATGGGTAGAAGCCCTAAAAACCGCACACTTAATAGTGGTATGCAGGGAATGGATGTAGATAATACAAAAGTAGATCTGAAGACGCAGTGTCATTGGGATTGCAGGGGATTCCACCCTTACCACTGATATCCCAATGTTGTTGCTGAGAGCAGCAACCTGCGGCATGTCCACGGTTGACCGACACAGCTTCTGGTTGTTTCTACAGAGGGCAGGTGACGTACTGTCTGCAAGCTACAAGCGCACTCCACATCCATTTGTAACTGCTAAACAAGGAAAATAAAAGTGTAAGTATGGTGTCTTTTACACGGTGCAGAAGGCTATATGGCTGAACAATGTTACGAAATTAGAAGCTCGAGGTGCAATATGAGCACTGACTCAGAGTGCGAGTGCACAGCTCACAGACGTAACTGGCGTTTCTTCCCTTCCATTTTGGCCGACTAAGACCACGTACATGTTTTAGATTCTTCATCTTAGCTTCTGTCTGTTCCTTTTTCTTTCCTCTACAGCACTTGAAAAATACTCTTACTCACTGCTTTGGGATTCTTATAACATCTTTCTCCTAAAAACATCTCTTTCTGTTGCTCATTTTTCTTTTATGTCATACATCTCAATTTTTCGAAGTGTTTTGGGTACAGCTAGTGAAATTATCGCTCTACCACTCCTTATTAATTCTGCATCTTTGTCTATACATCAGTGCTTCCAGATTTCTTTGGTTCTTACTGTACGTTGAAGTTTCTTCATGAACCTTTCCTCCTTAAATTTTCTTAATTTTTCTCCTTGAATTTTCCTTCTTAATTTGCTTTGTGTCTTCCCGAGTTTACCTTTACAGAGCCTCCACCGATTTGAAGAACCCCTGCTGACATGCAGGGTCCATGGATTCATGAGTTTGTCTCCATACCCGTCCACGTCCAACCGCTCGATATCATTTGAAATGAGACTCGCCCGATCAGGCAACATGTTTCCAGTCATCAACAGTCCAATGTCGTTGTTGACGCACCAAGGCGAGGTATAAAGCTTTGTGTCGTGCAGTCACCAAGGGTACACGTGTGGGCCTTCGGCTACGAAAGCCCATATCGATGATGTTTCGTTGAATGGTAAGCACGCTGATACTTGTTGATGACCCAGCATTGAAATATGCAGCAGTCTGAGGAAGTGTTGCACTTCTGATCACGTTGAACGATTCTCTTCAATCGTCGTTAGTCCCGTTCTTGCAAGATCTTTTTTTCGGCCGCAGCGACGTCGGAGATATTACCGGATTCCTGACGTTCCCGGTACACTCGTGAAATGGTTGTAAGGGAAAATCCCCACTTCATCGCTACCTCGGAGATTCTGAGTCCCATCGCTCGTGCAGCGACTATAACACCACGTTCAAACTCACTTGATCGTTCAACTTCTGTAGACCTGTCTTCCTCATTTGCATGTAATATTACGGTACATTCATAATTTTTACTTTATGGACCGTCTGACAGCAACTGAATGAAACATTGCAAGTGTTCAGTTCATAGTGCTGTGAAATGTGGGAAAAACCGCAAACTGGCATTTATGAGAAGAAGAAGAACAACACCAAAAATGCAACAGGAGTTAATATTTAGAAAACGTCCACACAACCTGGCACTGAAGATGCCTTGCAGGAAATAAAGGCGAAACGTGTATGGCACGAAAATTGTGTTGCTGTCAGACTGTCCCTAAAGTAAAAATTATCAATATACCGTTACTTAAATCTTGATAACCCACCTTTGCAGCTGCAGTAACCGATCTAAAAACTGTGCCAGACACTTGTTGTCTTACATAGGCATTGCCGACCGCAGCGCCACCTCTTTACTTATCTCTGTATTTGAACATGCATGCCTATACAAGTTTCTTTGGACCTTCGTTGTAGGTGATCTAAATCTTCCTAATTCACTTGTATAGTTCCGTCCTATAACTTGTTATTTCACAGCTTGGCAATAATATAGAAGCATGGTGTGATGCGGGAACTAAAATTACATATGCGAAATGAAGGCGTACGTGCATTTGAATCAGACTGGCTTATAAAAGTCATTCTCTTCCTTGTATAATATTTTGTGAAACTTGATCTTTGGTTCAAATGGTTCAAATGGCTCTGAGCACTATGGGACTTGACATCTGAGGTCATCAGTCCCCTAGAACTTAGAACTACTTAAACCTAACTAACCTAAGGACATCACACACATCCATGCCCGAGGCAGGATTCGATCCTGCGACCATAGCGGTCGCGTGGTTCCGGACTGATGCGCCTAGAACCGCGTGGCCACAAAGGCCGGCACTTGATCTTTGGTTTCAGTTCTGTAGCCATCATCAGATCTAAAAATGTGAAAATGCAAACAAAAATATATGAATATATTTGCCAAAATAATGCCTTTAATGCCTATTAATGTACGAATAAAGTGAACAAGTGATATGAAAACATAGCCGCGTCATGTAGGCGCATCGGTAGTGAGTTAAAAGAACAAAGGCAGTGAGTGCACAATTATGGACAAAATAATGTTTCAAATGATTATTTCCAGTGTCTCCAGTAAACTACTTGCTACAGACAAATTGAAATACATATATAGTGTATATTAGATGCAGAAATGAGTACTTTTATACTTTAATCTGTATTTTTAAAAATAGATAATAAATTTAATACACCTAAAAACTACAGATTAGCTCGTATCAGATATATAAAAGAAAGTAATACACTATGTCAGTTAAACGTTAAAAACATAAAAGCAATTTAAAATGCACTTGAAGACTGCATCTATGTAGTTGGATAACAAAGGCATTATATGAATAGTTGTACATAGCACTTCAAGCACTGCAACTGTACACATGATACCAAATAGCGTTACGACATCCCAACAAGCACAAGGACGATTCTAAAAACTTAACTGGAGTCGTGAACTTACGGTGCCTTAAATGAGAATTTAATAAAGCAAATAGAGATAAAGCAGTCGGATGAGTTCAGGGCACCACGGCCCCTCAATGGATGCCGAATGAGCTCCTTCAACGTACTGAATGAGGCACCCAGGCAAGCCCACTGAGTGTACCTAATTTCCTTCCCATCTCTTGCTGCTGTTTCCCTACAAGGTAATTTTATTCAGTGCAGCTTTGAACGGCTGACTACTGACCCCTGCCACTTTGCATTTGCCTATTATTTACGCCTGACACGCAAAGGTAAATCTCACTGCTTCAGTTTCGGTATCAGTGGGAGACAGCACCTTGAACTTGTTGGTTGTGTGCCCTGTCTGCCCTGTACAGGACACAAAGGACCTATCATTGAAACACGACAGGCAGTCAAGTGGATGAGTACTGATGGATCCTGTATTCCCTGTAGAAGAGACAAGATCCACAGGAGAGGATAGTACTTGTGGTACCTTTGATATCTCAGATATATGACTCCCAGTAGTACTCTCAATACCCCTATTCACATCAGCTTGCAGTCGCTTGACAGTTAACAGGGTGATTTTCAGCTGAGTACAAATGGCGAGCAACTCATCTACTGCCCAACAACAGTAAAAGTGGGACTACATTATGCCTGGTGCGATATTTCCTAGAGTAGTAAAGAGATAATTTATGCCTGGTGCAGTATATTACGGAAAAATAAACAAATAACTTTAAACTAAATTTGTAAATCCTCTTTTAATTTATGAGTCTGATATGCTACAAATACTACGAGGTTTTTAAAGCTGAAAGGATTAGCACATACAACGAGGTATGAATTACGACGGCAGAATACTCTTGTTACAAGCTTTATTGTTTCTCTGAAATGTTTTTCAGATAATGGTCACTATCAAATTCGACAAATGCAATAACTTTCAATGAATGCAGACGATATACACTCCTGTTAAAAGAGGAAACTAATGTGACACGATTTGTTACTTATTTAAAATAAACGTAAAGCAGAAAAGCCTATTTACTACCTAGGAGACTATGTAAAACGCTCGTAAATTACGAAAATCTTTGCAAACCTCTGAAAACTATATAATGAAGTTAAGAATCTGTTGGTTTTGAACGGGGAAACTGTGACGAAAAGTTTCTGAAAGTTACAGTCTAAATTTGCAATTGATATTATAATGCTGAACAATGTATTACTCTCATGAAAATATGTTACATTTACTGTTGACGATACAGTAATACACAATATATTACGACACCGGCCCGAGATTTGATGAAATTAACTTGAGAAACACATTTATGTTTTACGCAGTGGCGGCTCGTGACCAAAGAAGATGGTGGTGCACTTTGGTGACGAAGGAAAACAACAAAAGAGAGAAAATCAGTACACTGCTCTTGTTTTTGTAGTGCGTGATATAAACAGACCGCTCGCTCGTGTCACTCCTGCATCTACTCGTAATAAAACCAAAAGGTGTACCCAGAAAAAAGTATTACTTTTGCAGAATAAAAGAAATTAAAATCAACTGCAGCACTATGTACTCAAAAAGTGGTAGGCATGCCTTACTAACCTTTTTCAGCAGGCCCGATGTTAACGCCGTTCGATTTTATCTCTGAATTCGGATGTGGTGGTGATCACTTTGACAGGAACTCTATTCTTATTTCATTCATATTTGCAAATCTTTCAGTCAGTCTTTGACTGAAGTCTGCAATTCCTAAACCGAGGTCTCGTTCAATAGAGAGCATCGCGAGTGCTGATAGTCTTTCTTGGTCCATAGTATTCCCTCAAGAAGGTTGTGATGCTTTTCGAAGAAGAAAAACAACTTTCTGCTTCTGATGTGGTCATTGTAATTGTAATTATCGCTTTCTGGAGCTTCACATATTCGTTCAGTGTATCACAAAGATTGTCTGTTATGTAATCCAGAAAGCTCAAAGCTCAAAAAATGGTTCAAATGGCTCTGAGCACTATGCGACTTAACTTCTGAGGTCATCAGTCGCCTAGAACTTAGAACTAATTAAACCTAACTAACCTAAGGACATCACACACATCCATGCCCTAGGCAGGATTCGAACCTGCGACCGTAGCGGTCGCTCGGCTCTAGACTGTAGCGCCCAGAACCGCACGGCCACTCCGGCCGGCCACTCAAAGCTCCACTCATGCTTTTGAACTCCTCTCTTCCATATATAACAGAGAGTTCTGTTAGAAGTTTATTTGCTTCCAAAAAAGAGTAGCATTCAATAGCAGCTCTGAAAGATGTTTCTGGAAAACTGGAAGAGTAAGTAGCGAATTTCTCTGGTAGAAACAGAGAGCCTGCAACTATGTGTCCAGTGAACTTTAATCTTTCTTTTGCCTCGTAACTTATGACATCACATACCTCTTTCCCTCCAACAGTAGATTACACGTCGCTGCGCCATCTTCAGTTCTCCCTCTTTTATTGTACTCTTGTACACCTGTTGAATTTTCACTCACTCCTTCCCTAATGTCCACAATTTCACGCTCAAAAGCTGTCAGCTTATTTTGTGCGTAAGTTGGGTCAAAACCCCTTTTTTGTATCTGGTTATACAAAATATCCACATGGATCATGATTTTATGAAAAAATGAAAGCCAGAAAATGAACTTTTCATCCTTCAAAATTGTTACTAAGCCACAGGCTTGCAGGATCGTGTTCTCATTACACAGTTTTTCCCCCTGGCTCATATTATTCACGCACGTGATAATATCTTCCCTATATTCGAGAACGGTATTGACGCTCCTTGAATGAAATTTCCAACGAGTAGGCACTGAACGTGGCAGTCGTTTTCGTACTGTTTCGTCGAGAACTGCTGTTCTTTGAGGAGATGCTGAAAATGAGCTGCAAAGTCCCTGAACTTTAGTGAAGAAATTCGTACATTTTATTAATGGAAGCGGCTTTAAGCATAATGAGATTCAACTGGTGGGCATAACAATGAATGTATGAAGCATTGGGAAACTTTTCCTTAACAAGAGCCTGCACCCGACGTGACGAACCACTCATACTGCTGCACCATCATATGTTTGCGCTGTTAGCTTACGTGGACAATTTCCCAAACTATTGTTCATCTGTTAGGTGATGGACACCATCATATGTCTGCGCTGTTAGCTTCTACATCTACATCTACATCTATACTCCGCGAGCCACCTTACGGTGTGTGCCGGAGGGTACTTATTGTACCACTATCTGATCCCCCCTTCCCTGTTCCATTCACGAATTGTGCGTGGGAAGAACGACTGCTTGTAAGTCTCCGTATTTGCTCTAATTTCTCGGATCTTTTCGTTGTGATCATTACGCGAGATATATGTGGGCGGTAGTAATATGTTGCCCATCTCTTCCCGGAATGTGCTCTCTCGTAATTTCGATAATAAACCTCTCCGTATTGCGTAACGCCTTTCTTGAAGTGTCCGCCACTGGAGCTTGTTCAGCATCTCCGTAACGCTCTCGCGCTGACTAAATGTCCCCATGACGAATCGCGCTGCTTTTCGCTGGATCATGTCTATCTCTTCTATTAATCCAACCTGGTAGGGGTCCCATACTGATGAGTAATACTCAAGAATCGGACGAACAAGCGTTTTGTAAGCTACTTCTTTCGTCGATGAGTCACATTTTCTTAGAATTCTTCCTATGAATCTCAACCTGGCGCCTGCTTTTCCCACTATTTGTTTTATGTGATCATTCCACTTCAGATCGCTCCGGATAGTAACTCCTAAGTATTTTACGGTCGTTACCGCTTCCAATGATTTACCACCTATGGCATAATCGTACTGGAATGGATTTCTGCCCCTATGTATGCGCATTATATTACATTTATCTACGTTTAGGGAAAGCTGCCAGCTGTCGCACCATTCATTAATCCTCTGCAGGTCTTCCTGGAGTACGTACGAGTCTTCTGATGTTGCTACTTTCTTGTAGACAACCGTGTCATCTGCAAATAGCCTCACGGAGCTACCGATGTTGTCAACTAAGTCATTTATGTATATTGTAAACAATAAAGGTCCTATCACGCTTCCTTGCGGTACTCCCGAAATTACCTCTTATGTGGGCAATTCCTCAAATGATTATTTATCTGTTAGATGATGGACGTTGCCAAAGACTGTGCATCATGCTTTTCTGGTGCTATGAAGTCTCAAAATTTTTCAACTAGTTTTCCGTTAATGATGTACGTATATAGTATAACCATTTGGAAAATACAGGCTACGTCACTGCTTTCATCAGCTATTGCGGCCAAGAACTCAGAACCCTTAATTTCCTCTTGGCAGACTTGAAGCATGCACTGGAGGAGTTAATTCTGGATGATTTTTGAGGTTCCTTTGCAAACTGTAGCTTTCTCTAAATGCGATATTAATACAGTCAAATTCTGCACTAAAATTAATCAACGAACGAAATACACCAGGCCTGGAAGATGATTCAGTCTCATCATGTCCTCTGAGGGCAAGTTTCAACTTACCACAGAAACGAATACAGTTAATAATTACATCCATTATGTACCTATTATCGATAACTTTTTAGTTGTGTAATGCCACGGACCTTCTGTACCCACTGTCTAATTGGGTAGCTATATTTACATTGCCTAGACTTTCCCTATTCAAAACGTTATTTACATGGACTGAAAAAAGTTCGTGTTTTCTAATTTTGTCACGGAGGTGTTGAATGTCACAGACTCCGTGTTCAGACCATGAAAGATCTCCTCCAAATAATAAACAAGGATAACAAAATAAGGCATTTTCCAAGTCACAACCACACAGCCATTCATGCTTGCTGTAAAATTCAGAGTTAAATTTCCTATTGAATTGGCGACTTCTCGTTTTAACGGTCAGTGAAATTGTTAAAGCAGGAATCGGCCTACTATCCTCTTGATTTCTAATTTTTCTTCAAACTTCCGTGAACTGAAGGGTTCAGAGAGCAATGAAATTACATGATTCATTATTTCACGTATTCACTTGTCATTTGAGCCTCAAAAATCATTATTGTACACGCTAAAATGACTAAGACAACGCACAGGAAATAGCTAGTTCGCTCGTAGCTACACCTGAACTGGTAAGGTGGCGCGAGAATCCCACTTTGTTGGAAGATCGGATAGTTCCGTTTCCCTTCGGAAGAGTTCGCGCCCTCTTCCTGCGGCTGGCAGGGTGGCCCGGGTGAGGTGTTTGTACACACAAGGCCCGCATACGAGTACATTGTTGCCAAGCGTTGGCCCCGCACCCTGCACCCCCTCTGAGACAGCCAAGTCCTCGTTTGGAGTCACAGTGCAAACCCGCGGTCGCTGTTGGCGCGTTCTGTCCAACTCCGCTGCGTTCGGCGTTTGGAGCCTGGGCATTTCAAAAGAGATAAACGGCGCGCTACTTCCACACTAGTATAGAACGCTCAGAATTCAAACACAGTTGAACAAAATTATTCCTTGGGGGTAGTGCAAACCCGCAAACCTATACAGGAGCCGCTCCTGGTTTTACGCCACGATTTCGAACCTAAGTTTCTGAAACGGTTGTAACTGATACACGTGCTTTTACTCAGAGATGGATCTTAAAAGTAAACAAAAGTGCGCAAAGCATGGATTTTGCAACGTTTAGGTTGGTGTCCTTCATTGTTGATCTTCGGGAGGCATTCAGTGCACGTCAGCATAGGCCTTAAAAAACAAAAAATGCTATCTAACTTTGTATCCAAACAGATTTGTGACTAGATTCAGAATTTCACATCAGGGGCACTCTTCTTAACTGGACTAAATGGATAAATGCAAAGGTAATATCGTGGTTGTCCCCAGGGAGTCTTATATGAGTAAATCATCAAGCGGAAGCGGAAGCTCCAAGGGGCTGTTTGCAGGCTATTCGCTTGTATATAGGAGCGCTGCAAATGCCAGAAGATTGTGGCGAAATGCAAGAAGAGCAGCAGAGGATCAAAAGAGTGGTGCGGGGTCTGACGGTTAACCCTGTACGTAAATAAAAGGGACAAATATTAATTTTCCATTAAGCTGATGGCTATAAGCCACCGAATACAGTAATAGTCCTAGGATCGTTAGAAATCGCCTGTGTGGAGCAAGGTGAAGAGGAATGACCGCATAAAACAAAAGCCAGGCTAAGATTAACAGGAAGAATATTAAAGATATCTAACTCTTCCACGAATGAAGTGGCTTACAAAACACTTGTAATAACTATATCTTAGTATTGTTCTTCGATGTACGACCTTTACTCTGTTGGATTAATACAAGAGACAAAGAAGATCCAATGACGTACGGCTTGTTTCTTCAAGTAATTTCTAATGAGCGCAATAGCGTTTCGGACAAACTCCAGTGGCATATGTGACAAGAGAGGCGTTCAGCGACACAGAGAGGTTTACTACTGAAATTCTGAGGGCATGCCATACATTCTTCATAGGTCTCAAAGAGTAACCATGACAAGAAAGTAAGAAAAATTGGAGGTTATATAGAGGATCCGGGAATGGAGCAGGGAAGGGGGAATCAAATGATGCTATCAGAAGTACCCTCCCCAAACAGTTGATTTGCGGAGTGTGGATGTAATTGTAGAAGTGGCTGGAGCCATAACATTAAGCCGTGTCGGCTGTTATCGATATCTCTTCTGGGTGAGTTCCTCTGCTTGATTTCTCCTCTGGTCATCCGGAGGGGTGGAGGCTGGGGCCTTCGCGCCGCGGCCGGTGGGCAGAATTTTCGTGGTGTGCAAGTCTCGTTTGTGTCAGCACTGGGAGGAATTTGTGGCTCCGAGCTGACGCAGTCGGGACGAATCTTGTCCTATTGCGCGTGAAGTGGCCGAAGGCCGCCCTCCGCGAGAGGTTGATGACTTTGGGTTTTCCATCAAAAGTACGTTGCTGCTGCCCCCATTGTGTTCCCGTCCATCGAACAACAAGCTGTACGTTGGTGATTCGCTTGCAATGTATTCCTTTGCCAGTGATTTAATTGCAAACGACTGTTGGTCGTTCGGTTCGTGTCAGCGGACGACGCGTATGGGGACTTTTGATGGCTTCTGCATTCTGCGTGTCCCTGATTACTAGCAGTTCGTTCCTATTGCTGCACAGTGCTTAGTTTTTATTATTGTATGAGTTGCTTGTGGTACTGTTTTTTGGTGCCTCTGTGAAGGGGTCCAACTAATAGGAGGATACATAAGGCAATTACTGCGCTGAGTTGTTAAACTATTTTTTAAACTGTTTTAGAATTGCATTGGCCAACCCATGGGGTGTCCGTTAGCCCTAGCCGCACAGGGAGATGGTTATGTAGCGGACACTGTTGGCTGTTGATGAATGCCCTGTATTGGTAAGGTGCAGTATTTGTGTGTAGTGAAATTTTTGAATAAGGTGTCAGTCTTAACGGTGTCAGAGTACTGAATTTGTCTAGAGAATGTGCTGTTATTACCTTTGATTAATCTTGTGATTAAGTATTAGCCTCTTGCTTAAATGATATACCGGGTGATCAAAAAGTCAGTATAAATTTGAAAAGTGAATAAATCACGGAATAATGTAGATAGAGAGGTACAAATTGAGACACATGTTTGGAATGACATGGGGTTTTATTAGAACAAAAAAATACAAAAGTTAAAAAAATGTCCGACAGATGGCGCTTCATCTGAACAGCAATAATTAGTATAACAAAGTAAGACAAAGCAAAGATCATGTTCTTTACAGGAAATGCTCAATATGTCCACCATCATTCCTCAACAATAGCTGTAGTCGAATAATAATGTTTTGAACAGCACTGTAAAGCATGTTCAGAGTTATGGTGAGGCATTGGCGTTGGATGTTGTCTTTCAGCATCCCTAGAGATGTCGGTCGATCACGATACACTTGCGACTTCAGGTAACCCGAAAGCCAATAATCGCACGGACTGAGGTCTGGGGACCTGGGAGGCCAAGCATGACGAAAGTGGCGGCTGAGCACATGATCATTACCAAACGACACGCGCAAGAGATCTTTAACGCGGCTAGCAATATGGGATGGAGCGCCATCCTGCATAAACAACATACGTTCCAACAGGTGTTTATCAGCCAGGCTGGGTGTGATGCGGTAGCAGCTGTCACGGTAGCAGCTACAAAACCAGAATCACGCATTTCCTCGAAGAAAAAAGGCCCGATAACGGTAGATGTGGTAAATCCAACCCATACCGTGACTTTCTCGTCGTGTGATGGAGTTTCCACGACAGTTCTAGGATTTTCGGTAGCCCCAATTTTGCAGTTGTGGGCGTTGACAGACCCTCGGGACGTGATATGAGTTTTGTCGGTGCACGTTACTCAACCAATCGTCATCTTCCGCCATCTTCTGAAACGCCCACACCGCAAATGCCTTCCGCTTCACTAAATCGCCAGGTAACAGTTCATAATGCCGATGGATTTTGTACGGATAGCATCGGAGTGTACGCCTCAGTGCCAGCCAAACAGTAGTGTGTGGAATGCCGGTGCGACGTGCGACTGCACGAGCGCTGACGGCCCCGTGCATAGACGAACCCGCTACAGTCTCCATTTCTTCCTGAACTGTCTCAGCAGCATTACGCCTTGTGCTCGGTCGGCCACTACGGGGTCTATCGTCTAAACAACCCGTGGCTTCTAACTTCGAAATCATTCTCGCATTTGTCAACGGACCTTTACCCATTCGAATCTCCTTCCTATGGCGATAGGATCGGAACGCTGATCTAGCACATTCCCCATTCTGATAATACAGCTTCACTAAAAGCGCCTTTTCAGCTAACGTCAACATGCTGCGACTGCTGGCGCATCTGATTCTCTCTCTCATTACAGCTCCTTTTATACACGATTGTGATGCGCAGTCAGTGATGTTTTGCTGTCCAGCGCCATCTGTCGGACATTTTGTTAACTTTGTTTTTTTTGTGTATGTTCTAATAAAACCCCATGTCATTCCAAGCATGTGTGTCAATTTTTACCTCTCTATCTACATTATTCCGTGGTTTATTAAGTTTTCAAATTTATACTGACTTTTTGATCACCCGGTATATATCTCATGGAGATATGCGTTGTCACTTTCTTTAAAAAAAAATACATAAGAATAATTCTTCTATTTTACGTGGTTACTGATTGATTGGGCACTAATGTCAGGTTGTCAGTCATGCAGACGGGGCTAGTAAGCCACATTTTATGCTGACGCAGCTTCTGGTTGTCCGACTGGATAAGAAACTATTCCGATGTGCCTCACCAGCCGGGCGACGACGACGGGACGGGAAGTGGGAGCGGTCCTGGGCGGAGGCCGGTACTTCGGCCTCACTCGGACCGTCACTCCGTGCCGAGTTGCGGTTGCGGGTCGTCGGGCGCTGAAGTTTTGTTCTTGTGCTTATTAAGACGCTCTTTCGCGGCGCTCTACTTAATCCTTCCCGGCATCAAGCTTCAAAATAGTGCAAGCAGTAAGGTTTCAAGCCATCAGACAGTTACTAAATTTCAGCAAGTTAAACTCTATTGCGAATTTAGTTCACCACAGACACAGAAGCGCGCTCGCGCTCACGAACACGCACGCACACACACACACACACACACACACACACACATTATTATTATTATTTGCTTTTACGGCCTCATTGGACCAATTCAGTCAATCATTTCCTGGTCGTCTTCTTCAGTAAGCGCATGTTTCGTCCTTCATTAACTGCCCAGTATCTTTTCATTCGTTCTGATATTTCCTGTCTTTCCTCATCTGTAAATACCCTTTTCATGTGTGCCGTTTGAATCTTGGTTTAAATCTTATTTTCTTGTCTTTCAGTTTCTTGAGATTTTCTGTCTTGTTCTGCAGATCATCCAAGGTTATATCTATTTCTCCCATATCCTCTTTAATTTCCTTGATCAATCCTACTTGTTGCTTCAGATTTCATAGTTACTGTATAATTTTTCTTGCTAATCTGATTTCTGGTGTCCTCATTATGTGGCCAAAGAAAGAAATCCACTTTTTACGTATAGTATCTGTGATGGGCTCCAGTTCCCCGCATACTACTTCATTCGGCATTATCCGCCATTGTCCTTCCATCTGGTATCTTTTATTTATGCATGTTCTAGCTGTTCTTCTCTCTACTTTTAGCATTTTGTCTACTGTTTATCTGAGTTACTTTAAAAAGAGTCTCGCTTGCGTATGTTACCTCAGGCTGAACCACCGTCTTGTAGTTTGAGGATTCTCTCATCAACGACATCACAGTTTAATTTCAGTTGTCTTAATCCTGTTTAATCGTAAATGGCTCAGATAGATCTCCTCTGAATTTTACTTTGGACTTGGTGTTTGTTAGGGATAATTTTATCATTTTTATTAATTTGGGATAACGTCCAAAACTTCTTAATATGTCCAGCATGGGAACGTTAATACCACAATACAAACGGTTATGTGTGGCACAGTGTCGTTGAAGCACGGACGGTTGATGAATGGCGTCGCATTGTGTTCAGCGATGAATCATGGTTCTGCCCTATCCCCGATGGCTGCCGAGTGTGTGGGATTCATGTAGAGAGTCCTATTATTACAATGTGTGGGAGAGGCACTGTTGTGTCACTCCTGGTGTGGTGTGAGGCGCTGTCTGGTACGACTTCAAACCAAGGAGGGCAGTGACTGAAGGAGGGCTGAGTGGACGGTGGTACCTTACGGACATCCTGTATTCTCACGTGTTACCTCTCATGTGACGATGTCGTGGTGTCACTATTCAACAGGACAATGTTCGTCGACTCATGGCACGTGTCCTAATGAACTTATCTGCCTGATGATGAAGTATTCTCGTAGCCAGCAAGATCCCCATACGTCTCCTATAGAACTGAGTGGAACCAGATGCGGCATCAACCACTGTCACAGTTCCAGTATCCGGTATATCAAGGACCAACACAACTATGGAGCAGCTTGCCCTGGGGAGGATAAAACACCTTTATGACCCCCTTCGCATCCAAATCAGTGAATCTGTCCAGACTAGAGGGGCTGCAACTTAATACCGATAATGGGTTCATACTGACAAGTCAGTAAATTTGACTAGATTTTGCGATGGCTGAAATGACACATACTCACAACCCGAAACGTTTCATTTCGTTTTCCCCATCACTTCTATACTTCACTTTTTTTTGTCTGGTAGCATAGTTCCCATAGCATATTCGTACGCATTTAACTGAAAAATGAAAGGGAAGTAACGCCTTGAACACTGTGACACGACCTCTTACACCACTGGCCATTGCCGGCGAGGGTGGCCGAGCGGTTCTAGGCGCTGCAGTCTGGAACCGCGCGACCGCTACGGTCGCAGGTTCGAATCCTGCCTCGGGCATGGATGTGTGTGATGTCCTTAGGTTAGTTAGGTTTAAGTAGTTCTAAGTTCTAGGGGACTGATGACCTTAGAAGTTGTCCCATAGTGCTCAGCGCCATTTGAAACATTTGAACTACTGGCCATTAATATTGCTACACCACGAAGTTGACGTTCTACAGACGCGAAATTTAACCGACAGGAAAAAGATGCTGTGATATGCAAATTATTATCTTTTCAGAGCATTCACACAAGGTTGGAGCCGGTGGCGACACCTACAACGTGCTGACATGAGGAATGTTTCGAACCGATTTCTCATACACAAACAGCAGTTCACCGGCGTTGCCTGGTGAAACGTTGTTATGATGCCTTGTGTAAGGAAAAGTAATGCGTACCATCACGTTTCCGACTTTAATAAAGGTCGGATTGTAGCCTATCGCGATTGCGGTTTATCGTATCGCGACACTGCTGCTCGCGTTGGTCGAGATCCAATGACTGTCAGCAGAATATAGAATCGGAGGGTTCAGGAGGGTAATACAGAACGCCGTGCTGGTTCCCAACGGCCCCGTATCACTAGCAGTCGATATGATAGGCATCTTATCCGCATGGCTGTAGCGGATCGTGCAGCCACGTCTCGGTCCCTGAGTCAACAAATGGGGACGTTTGCAAGACAACAAACATCTGCACGAACAGTTTGACGACGTCTGCAGCAGCATGGACTATCAGCTCGGAGACCATGGCTGCGGTTACCCTTGACGCTGCATCACAGACAGGAGCGCCTGAGATGGTGTACTCAACGACGAACCTGGGTGCACGAATGGCAAAACGTCATTTTTTCGGATGAGTCCAGGTTCTGTTTACAGCATCATGTTGGTCGCATCCGTTAGGCGACATCGCGATGAACGCACATTGGAAGCGTGTATTCGTAATCGCCATACTGGCGTATCACCCAGCGTGATGGTATGGGGTGCCATTGGTTACACGTCTCGGTCACTTCTTGTTCGCACTCACGGCACTTCAAATGTGTTACGACCTGTGGCTCTATCCTTCATTCGATCTCTGCGAAACCCTACATTTCAGTAGGATAATGCACTACCGCATGTTGCAGATCCTGTACGGGCTTTCTGGATACAGAAAATGTTCGACTGCTGCCCTGGCCAGCATATTCTCCAATTGAAAACGTCTGGTCAACGGTGGCCGAGCAACTGGCTCGTCACAATACGCCAGTCACTACTCTTGATGAACTGTGGTATCGTGTATACCTGTACACGCCATCAAAGCTCTGTTTGACAAAATGCCCAGGCATATCAAGGCCGTTAGTACTGCGAAAGGTGGTTGTTCTGGGTACTGATTTCTCAGGATCTATGCACCAAAATTGCGTGAAAATGTAATCACATGTCAGTTCTAGTATAATATATTTGTGCAATGAATACCCGTTTGTCATCTGCATTTCTTCTTGGTATAGCAATTTTAACGGCCAGTAGTGTATTTCTTTTACATATATATTCAAATGTGACCTGAGTGTTGAGACTGTATATGCACTGTAGACTCTAATGTGGGTGTATAAGCACTAATATGTAGGCTAGGGGTTGGTGTGGCATTCGTGTTTCTCTGATGTGCTGGCGGTAAATGTGGAAACGTGAGCTGCGGCAATGTTCTTACCAAACGCGTAAAAACAGGACCAGCGCGCTGTTATTCTTGGCTGTAAACTTCTAATGCATGCCTCTAAGTAATAAAAGGGCGGGCTCAGTAAAATAAAATAGAAGGGCAGTGTAATAGGCAACCGGTGGCGTGTCGGAACCTGTGCCCTTTCTGATGAGCAGGCGCAGCGGCGACGCAAGGTGATCCTTGCCGTAATGCCTGAGGCCACAGGGAGCGGCCCGACTCCCTACCGATGACCTGCTAGCCACGACGGCCTTGGCGGTCGGCTAGCAGGCCACCAAACAACGCCAACGGGCTGCCTTGCCTCTTTAGCACGAGAAAGATGGCTTCCAAAAGCCTGAGGCTCAATCTGGGCGAGGATGTGCACCAGTCTCATGAATAAAATTGAAATAATTGTCCAAAATGAGATGCCTCTACCGATAATCATCGTCAGAGCTCGTCACGACAGCGTACGTGCCTCCGCAAGTGTGTTGGATACTTACAGCAAGGCCAATTTAACCTCAGGAAGCTCGAAGGAGAGTGCAGAGCGGGATACTACTAAGATTTACAGGTGCGTGAAAATCCACCTCCGCAGGTCAGCTTAGCATAATATTAGGAATAGACCCGGTAATTACGAAGATGGGACTGCAGTACTAATTACAAAGAGGATATCTAGAAAGAGTGACCGGTATATTGGGGCATAGATCAAAATCCAAGACAGAGATCGCTACGTACGTAATTCGTGAATGGCAGGAGAACTGGGATGCAGGTACGACAGAACATCAGATCTGTTTCTTTCTCAGAGGGGCCAAAGACTTCAGAGGGAGCACAGTCTGTGTATAGAGATCTACTGTCATTTCAAACAATCGTAACGGAAAATATTAGAGATAGAGCTTCGCGGTTTGTTGTAAAATGTTCAGCAGCTCTCAGAAGTATTTTTCTGTTATGCCAGAATTTCACTGCATGGCCGACTCGTCTCCCGCAGGCAGTCAAGGCGATAGAGTTCTATCCATATTCGTGTTAGCATTGCAGCATCAACAGTTCTGATTAGCTCACTGATTCGTGCACGAAGGGTGGCAGTGTCATTGACTGGTGCTGAGCACTCGCTGTCCTCGACGAAAGCACCTGAAAAGAAGTCTAATGGCCTGACATTGGCAGAGAGCGGGTGGATCATCGCATTTGAATGTGATGGACGCCCGCAGCTCTTCGATCTACAGTGTCAGCAACTGTTCAGTCATCTCCAGGTAAACATTTCCCACGAAGAAAACTGCTGCATCACCATATCGTGCATGAGACCAGCACACCGAACACAACACTTCTAGCTGTCACCGACATGTGACGAGTTTTGTGTGTTTTCTTCGGAGTCAAAAATCCTAATGTTGTGGTGGTTCACATGTCTAGAAATAACGAACGTTACTCCGTCTGGAAACAACCACTTTCTCAGGTAGTTATTGTCGGGATCTATGGAGAATAACATGGAATACGAGGACGCATACCGCACTGGACGGTTTTTTGGCTACAAGTACTGAACCATTTCCACTTTGTGCACAGAAAACGTAATCGTTTATGTAAAACTTCATGGCCAGTTATTCTTGTTTGCCCCGTTCGCGTGATGTATGGCGCATCGACTTCTAGGGGCTGCCTTGAAACGCAACTATTGTTTTTGTGGTGTTTCCCTATCGTATTTTCATTTTACTTGCTGCTTTATTTTTGATGATCTCCTTCCTGATTTCATAAGGTGGATACTGAAGTGATCATTTAGCCGCCACATCCGGTTGAGGAGTCTGGGTGGCGAGGGGAGGTGGGAAGGGCTGATTACAGCTCCATCAGGTTTCTACCTCCGTACGCACCGTTACCCAAGTTTCTGCAGCATTTTAAACCACATACAATTAGGAAACGGAGGCATAAGTAATGTTTTGGTATTTAAGAAGAATAAAAGGAATACTTCATACATGACAGATGAGCCGGCCGAAGTGGCCGTGCGGTTAAAGGCGCTGCAGTCTGGAACCGCAAGACCGCTACGGTCGCAGGTTCGAATCCTGCCTCGGGCATGGATGTTTGTGATGTCCTTAGGTTAGTTAGGTTTAACTAGTTCTAAGTTCTAGGGGACTAATGACCTCAGCAGTTGAGTCCCATAGTGCTCAGAGCCATTTGAACCATGACAGATGAGTCAATATCGCCAGCGTTGTGACTTAGTGGTGGATACCTCCGAATTATTGTCGCTGGTTGTCAGTCACAATTCTTACAATGGTGTGAATGGTCGTAGATGCATTGCGTAGTGGTTATATGATTGACACTACAGCCGTTTAGTTGTTATTCTATTATTATAGCACTGGCGTCGGTAACTACGCAGTACAATTGTCAATGATCTGAATTCTACCTACGAGATGACACATTGCGCCTTCCCATGGTCTGTCGCAATTTTGATGGACAAATGTGCAATGTCAAATGTGCAACAAAGGACAAATGAAAAATATGAGAGCTTCTAAACGTTTTACAAGAAACGACGGCTCTCTACCTCTAATGTTTCCAAGTTACGATTTTTTTGAAAGTGTAGTGGGACTTTATATCACCCTGTACATCGTAATTTCAAGAGGTGTGATTTATTTTCCTGCATCACATGTATCTGAACAATGACGAATTAAAGGTAAATATTAGCATGAGAAAGCGGAACACCAAACGATGTTGGTAGGTGCTGTATTCAATTCAGAGATATGAGCGAATACAGAAAGTTGATATAGGGTGGAAAATAATATACAATATCATTCGGGACAAATAATTATGGTATAGGTTAAATGAAGTAAAGGAAACAGGGCCCAGGAAAGAGCTGGAGAAGACACAAGACAGAGCAATGTGTGAATCACCATAAAGAACTAAATATACACTGCTCAGCAGAACTTAAGGATTAGTTAAATAAAGTAACATAATATATTAACTACTAGGTGGAAATTAATGAAAGTGCAGGAGTATGTTGCTAGATATGTCCCAATCGTGCTCAGATAGTTGGACATCACAGGGCATCAGCTGAGCGTGATTATAGCGACAAATAGGGCTGGCCTAAAAATACGGGGCAGCTGAAAGCGTGCTGGCGTAAGCTGGCGCCAGCACACCATACGGCATAGAGGTTGTGAGAAAATCGATAGAGGCCAGTGACAGAATCGCAGGAAGAGAGCCGCCAGCGCCCTCTCGGCGCCAGTATTTAGATCGCTGCTGCGAACTGGAGAGCCAGTCTGTTACACTGAGTGAGTTCGATTTTGAGTCGCAATCTCAGCCTTTAGCTCAGAATCAGGCAGCACATAGCCACCAGAACAGTGTACACAGCGGACTTTCACTTCACCAGCAAAGGGGAATGTAGTCGAATTAAGTCGGGTGATGTTGAGGGTATTAGATTAGGAAATGAGACACGTAAAGTAGTAAAGGAGTTTTGCTATTTGGGGAGCAAAATAACTGATGATGGTAGAAGTAGAGAGAATATAAAATGTAGACTGGCAATGGCAAGGAAAGCGTTTCTGAAGAAGAGAAATTTGTTAACATCGAGTATAGATTTAAGTGTCAGGAAGTCATTTCTGAAAGTATTTGTATGGAGTGTAGCCATGTATGGAAGTGAAACATGGACGGTAAATAGTTTGGACAAGAAGAGAATAGAAGCTTTCGAAATGTGGTGCTACAGAAGAATGCTGAAGATTAGATGGGTAGATCACATAACTAATGAGGAGGTACTGAATAGGATTGGGGAGAAGAGGAGTTTGTGGCACAACTTGACCAGAAGAAGGGATCGGTTGGTAGGATATGTTCTGAGGCATCAAGTGATCACCAATTTAGTATTGGAGGGCAACGTGGAGGGTAAAAATCGTAGGGGGAGACCAAGAGATGAATACACTAAGCAGATTCAGAAGGATGTAGGTTGCAGTAGGTACTGGGAGATGAAGAAGCTTGCACAGGATAGAGTAGCATGGAGAGCTGCATCAAACCAGTCTCAGGACTGAAGACCACAACAACAACAACAGCGAAGTGGCAAACGTGGAAGACTATCTTAAGATAAGTAACTTTCTATTTTTACGAAGAAAGAACACTGTTAACATATGCATGCAGTTTGTGTTATAGAAAAAGGATACTGGCCACCAAACGACATCCTCCCCTTGCTTCCATGGCACACTCTACAGAAAGAGCTGGGAAACGCAGTGTGTGTCAATCAGTGAGGCGTTATGGGGCACTGTGGAGGTGTTCTTCATTCCTTCGCACAGAAAGAATCATTGAGGAATGGGAAGAAGGACAGAGCATGATGAGTGCATCACAAGAGTATGGTTTTCTTCACAGCATTGTTTCGCGTCCATGGGGCTGTTCCGAATCAGACGCACTGCTGCCCGAAAAAGAGGAAATGGCCGACTGCGACCAGTGACAGTGGTAGATGAGCATTACATTGGGCATCAGGAGGAAGAGAGCCATATCAAATAGCGGTACGACTGCAATCACGTTTAGCAGGGCTCCAAGGCACGAAATTTCACGTCCACAGTGGCACGGCGACAGCACGAGGGAGGTCTCTTTAGCCGACGATCAGTATGTGGTGTCCCGATGACACTCGCTCATCAGTGGCAGTGTTTGGGATGGTGCCAGGAGCGTAGGGACTGGACCAACGAGAAGTGGGGTCGTATGTTCTTCTCGGATGAGATTCAGTCTAAGTAGTGATTCTCGATGCATCCACAGACAGTGAGAGGTAGTAACATGCAATGCACCCGTAAACATGGCCGAACATGATTTTTCTGGTGGTCCAGGTGTTGTGGGGTGCCATAACGTTGTGTTGGCGTACTGACCTTTGAATATGGCATACTCACCTGTCAATGTTACTGTGACGCTGTACACTCACCCCATGTGTGTTGTAACGGCGACCGGAACAGTCGCGGGGTTGAAGTAACTGAAAACGCGGAGGACCCGCGGGTCGGCCCGCGAACAACAACACAATGGAGAGGACGGACACGACCAGAGAAGGACCTCACGACAAAAACAAGAACGAGACAACAAAGTCAAGAAAACCACATCCATTCGTAAGCAAAACACGAAAGTAAATATGCTGTCCAAGGCGAGGCGATATGTCAAGAGATGCACACAATGCTAGACTGACTGGCTGAGCAAAAGGCAGCCACTTAAGTACTCTGTCAGGGACGCCGCTATTGGCCGCTGCAATCCAAGTGTTCCACTGTGGCTCCCTCACGCTAAAGGCGGGCTAGGAGGCACGCGCCGACACAGCTTGTAGCGCGATGGTGCAGATACCTCTAGGGGTCTTCGACGTCCATGACGTCTGGCGGGGATTCAAATTCCGAGGCGCACGATGCCAGATCCTTCCCCCCTGAAACTTGCTCTTAGGGGCAGGAAAGTCCTGGACGGTGCCGAGGTGGGCGGCAGTGGGAAGAGGAGCTGGGCTCATCAGCCGACAGTAGTGCGGAGGAAGGGACACCCGAGGTATCCGTGACACCCGATCGAGAGTGCAGGGCGGGAGAGGGAGCCGCCGATCCACCCGGAGGCGGAGACGCCGGCGGCAGGCCGTCGTGGAGACGCAACCGGGGACTGGGACGGTGACTCGAGGAGGTAGGGAAAGAGGCGGCGGTGCGAGTCCCGTGGTGGCACGCGGGCGGAGCTGATTATGATGGCGGCGCTCCAACCCTTCCGACGTCTGCATCAACGTCACAGACCGCCCATGGGCCGCGACGACCGCGGCGGGTGTCCGACCCACCTTGCGCCCGTACTCACGCGCCCTACGGTCGTGCCAGGGGCAAGCCGAGCACCCAAACCCGCAATTCTCGAGGGACGACCACCCGATGGGCATCTGACTCCATGGCCAACAGAAGGACATCATCGACCACGGAGAGTCGGTGGGACAAGTGCCGCCAGGGGCGGAAATCGGACTGCATCCGGCGAGTGACGTAGGACGGCCACCCGTGGACCACGTAGTTGAGAACCTGTCGCAAGACAAGATTGCGGCGGGTAGCCGCAGCAATGTGAGCATCCGTAAGAGGCAGACCGTCCAGCACATCCCGCGGGTGGAATCATTGTAAAGCAGAGGACCTCCTGTTGGTCAAAGGCAGTATCGGGGCCCGCTGGGAGACGTGACAAAGCGTCTGCGTTAGCATGGTGGGCGGTGGACTTATACCGGATGGTGTAAGCGTAATTACATAAAAACAATGCCCAACGCTGGAGACGTTGAGCTGTCCGCTCTGGAAGGTGACTGTGGAGTCTGGAAAGTGTAACCAATGGTTTATGGTCGTCAGGAGGGTGACCTTTG
Source organism: Schistocerca nitens (assembly GCF_023898315.1). Classification (NCBI taxonomy): domain Eukaryota; kingdom Metazoa; phylum Arthropoda; class Insecta; order Orthoptera; family Acrididae; genus Schistocerca; species Schistocerca nitens. The sequence continues at coordinate 53,341,736 of NC_064621.1, forward strand.
ACCCAAAGAGATAGGTGCGAAATTTTTGGACAGCGAACGCGATCGCCAGATCCTCCTTTTCAATCTGGGAGTAGTTCCGTTGTGCCGGGGTCAACGTCTTAGAGGCATAAGCGATGGGCTGTTCGGAGCCATTGACATCCCGGTGCGCAAGGACGGCCCCAATGCCGTATGCCGACGCATCAGCAGCCACAACCAAGGGGCGGTCCAGAGAAAAGGGAGTAAGGCAAGTGGCGGACTTTAGCATCGCCTTGAAATGGAGAAAAGCCTGGTCACAGGCAAGACTCCAATTAAAAGGTACCCCTTTGGACGCAAGTGATTGAGGGGTTGAGCAACGGAGGCAGCCTGGGGCAATAACTTTAAGTAATAAGTAACCTTGCCCAAAAACTCCTGGAGTCTTTGGGGCGAGGAAGGGCCTTAATGGCCATGACATTACCACCCGAAGGGCGAATGACATCTTTGCTAAGCCAGTGGCCTAAGTATTGCACCTCCGTTTGAGAAAAAAAAAAAAAAAAAAAAAAAACTTGTCCAGCCGACAGCGTAAACCAGCAGACTGCAGAGCGTGAAATAAGGCGCTGAGGTTTTGCAAATGCTCCTGGCGGGAACGCCCGGTGACCAAGATGTCATCCAGATAATTCACACAGGCAGGGACAGGCTGTCTAAGCTGCTCCAGGAATCGCTGGAAAATGGCCGGCGCCGAAGGGACAACAAAGGGAAGGCGCTTGTACTTATACAATCTGAAAGGCGTGTTTATAATCATGATGTTCTGAGATTTGGCATCCAAGGGCAACTGGTGGTATGCCTCAGCCAGGTCGATCTTGGAACAATACTCTCCCCCAGCAAGTTTGGCAAGAAGGTCTTCCTGTCGGGGAATCTGGTAAGTGTCAACGAGGGACTGACTGTAGCGGGGAAGTCCCCACACAGCCGAAGGGACGCTTTGAGTTTCCGTATGACCACCAGTGTTTTCGACCATGCACTATACGTGACAGGCTCCAGTACGCCAGCGGCCTGCAGCCCATCAAGTTCCTGCTTGACCGCTGGCTGTAAGGCCACCGGAAGGGGCCGGGCCCGGAAAAAGCGAGGTCGTGCATCCGGCCGTAGGGTGATGTGCGCCTGAAAGCCGGAAGCACATCCGAGATCCGGTGCAAACAACGACTCGAAAGCGGAGCACAGATCGTCCAAGTCCTGAAACGGAATAGCCGTGGAAACGACCTTAACTTCGTCGGAAATTGAAAAGCCAAACAGTTGAAACGCATCCAGCCCAAAAATATTCGAAGCCGACGGATGGTCGATGACAAAGAGAGTCAGGAGCCGGCGAACATGCTTGAACGTCGCCTGGACGACGAACTGCCCACAAAGGGGAATGGAACCGTCTCTGTAGGCGACCAAACGGCGAGAGGGAGGCGACAACACAGGAGAGCCCAGCCAGGTACGTGTCGCCATATTAATCAGGGAGACGGTGGCCCCAGTGTCGACCTTAAAACTGACATCCTCTGTGAAAATGCGGAGCGTGAGGAAAAGTTTCCGTGCTGACGGGTCAGCCTGTAGGACGACCGATTGCAGAGCATGGACTTTATCTTGAGACCCAGGAGGGGCAGGACCGGAGCGAGTCGAGCGACTACGACAAACCGATCGTATGTGGCCCTCCTTGCTACACAGCGTGCACGTTTTCCAGCGGTAGAAACAATCTGCCCGCGAATGTGTGGTAAAGCACTGTGGACAAGACGGAAGTGGGCCGCGCGGCCGGCGACGAGGGGCGACCGAAGGCGCAGATGCCACAGAGACGTCGGACAACGAGGAGTCCCAAGGCGCTGGCCTCCGTCGGCCGGGCCACATCGACGTCGCGTGGGCGGGCCCCACCGTGATGCCGCGATCGCCGCCACCTGCGGTCGCTCCAGAAGACGCTCGTTAGCCGCTTGAGCAATTTCAAAGGAGTGCGCAATGTGGAGAGTCTCTTCCAAGGAGGGGTTGAGTTTCAACGCCGCAGTACGGACCTCAGAGTCGGGAGCCAGCTGAACCACCACATCCCGGATCAGGGAGTCCGCATATGAAGCCTTACACTTCTGATTGGTGCACCGTAAAACGGCATCGACAGCTGAGATCCTGCAAGTCCGTGTCCCAGGAACGATACGACTGACCAGGCTGTTTATGGTACTGGTGGAACTCCAGCCGAGAGGAGACCACATGGTAGCGTTGGGAATAATAGTTTGTCAGCAAAAGGCAGATCTCCTGGAAAGAGAGAGCCATAGGATCGGACAACGGTGCCAACTTGCAGAGAAAAAAGAACGTGTCCAGGGAGGCCCAAGACAAAAACAACGACATCTGCAAGGAGCCGTCTGTGACTTGAAAAGCCATGAAATGTTGTTTCAGCCGATGTAAGTAGGTTTCCCAGTCCTCGTTAGCGTCATTGAAGGGTGGAAACGACGGCGGACATGGGAAAGCATTAGACACCCGAGGACTCTGAAGCTGTTGTGGTAACGTGTCCCAGGCATCGACTTTGTCCATTAGCAACTACAGCGACTGCATGAGCAGTTGCTGTTGCTCCAGCAGACAGACCAACTTCGCCTCCATACCAACAACGACCACCATTTAGCTCGTCGCCAAAAATATTGTAACGGCGACCGGAACAGTCGCGGTGTTGAAGTAACGGAAAGCACTTCGGACCCGAGGAGCGGCCCGCGAACAACAACACAACGGAGAGGACAGAGGCGACCAACGAAGGACGTTACGACAACAACAAGATCTAAACAACAGAGTCAAGAAAACCTAACTGGACAACCACGTCCACTCGTAAACAAAACATGAAAGTAAATACGCTGTCTAAGGTGAGGTGATATGTCAAGAGACGTACACAATGTTAAACTGGCTGAGCTTTTTTTTTTTCCCCTTTATTGAGTTTCGATTCCCCCCCGAAGGGGGCGGGCTGGCAGCAGCTTAGTACGCTGCTCTGCAGCCTACAGACTTGTTTTAAAAACGTAAGAAGAAAAGAACAATAAAAGCAGGCGATAAAACGGTGACTTAAATTGTAAAACGGCCGCAAATTGTGGAAAGTTAAAACGTAAAGCAAAGGGGTTGGCAATGCTAAGAAAATACACATGAATCAGACAGGTAACATAGTAGACACACAATAAAAAAATAAAAAATAAAAAAACATGGATACAATCTGGTTTCTGTTCGTAAGAGATAAAAAATCACACCCAGTGACAGTATGATAGCCGTTCTCAACACTTCCCAAAAGACACACAACACTGACACTCACTGTAAAACATTGCACGAAAATGTTGGCACAACACAAAGATGACACTCCCTAGCCAAGGGCAGATGGGGGGGGGGGGGGGGGACCTGGACAGATGAGGGGGAAAACAAGGAGGGAGGAGAAGAAAAAACGAAAAAGGGACGGGGAACCAAAGGAGGGAGAAGACTCATAAGGGGGGGAGAGGGGCAGGGCAGACGCGAGAGGGAATGGGAAAAGGCAGAGGAGGGAAATGCAAAAGGACTTGGGGGAGAGAAGGGGGGCAGAGAGAGGGTAAGTGCGGAAAAAAGAGGATGGAAAGGGGGGAGAGGGAGCCCAAGAAAAGGATAGAGGAAAGGTGGGGGTGGGGGGTGAGGATCAGAGTTGATAGGAGGGATAAATGGAGGGAGAGAGGGCATCATCCAGGAGGGGGAGTTGATGGAAGCCACCTTGGGAAAGGAGATGAAGGGTGTAGAGATGGAGGGTAGGGGGGACACAACAGTGGTGGCAGGGGGCGGGGAGGGGAGAGGAGAGGAGCAACCAGGGGGTGAGGGGGATCAAGGCGGCGGGAGGTGCAGAGGGGGGAAAGGAATGAGGTCATAGAGGATCCGCGTGGGGGACGGGAGGCGTATATGGAAGGCGAGGTGGAGTGCATGACGCTCAAGGATCTGGAGGGACTTATAGAATTTGGGGGGGGGGGGGGCAGATATCCAGGCAGGACTGGCATAACAGAGGATGGGACGGATTAAGGATTTGTAGGTGACCGGCTGAGCGAGAGGCAGCCGCTTAAGTACTCTGTCAGGGACGCCGCTATTGGCTGCTGCAATCCACGTGTTCCACTGTGGCGCCCTCACTCTAAATGTGGGCCAGGAGGCGCGCGTCGCCACAGCTTACGGCGCGATGGTACAGAGACCTCTATGGGTCTTCGACGTCCATGACGTCTGGCGGGGATTCATATTCCGCGGCGTGCGGTACCAGAACATGCGTCTTTTCAGAGGCGCATTCGGCTGTGGCTTCATTTTCATGAGTGACAACGTGCGAGGGCATGGAACAGCTCTTAGAAGGAGAGGGTATTCGGCGAATGGACTGGCCTGCCTGTTCCCCCGGCTTAAATCCCAGCCAGCATGTATAGCGTGTATTGGGGAGACGCATTACAGCGTGTGGACATACACCAGTGAGCATCCACCAGTTGTCAGCTGTGCTAGCGGAAGAACGGGAAACCTTAGCACATGAACTGCCAGTGTGGGAGCAGTTGTTGCATGGTGACACAAATCTAATTGAGGACCATGTCTTGCCTTTTGTTAAATGGTTCAAATGGCTCTGAGCACTATGGGACTTAACATCTGAGGTCATCAGTCCCCTAGAACTTAGAACTACTTAAACCTAACTAGCCTAAGGACATCACACACATCTATGCCCGAAGCAAGATTCGAACCTGCGACCGTAGCGGTCGCGCGGTTCCAGACTGAAGCGCCTAGAACCACGCGGCCGCACAGGCCGGCCCACCTTTTCTAATGCTCAGGGGTCCGTCATAAATTTCACTCACTTCGGTGTAATTATTGTCTTAGAATAAAAGAATCATTTCTGTTCGTCTCACTGCGTATTACTTTCAGTTACCTTGTGTAGTATACTGTTGTAGTTCCTTCCAAGTAGGCCTATGGAGCAAGTTTCAGCGAGCTATGTTAGCTGACAGTAATACAATTTGACACACCAGTAGAGATCCCGGGGAAGGCACCTATTGAAGTGCACGTGTTGCCATGATAGCGGGTGGAGGGCTTTGGACCAGATAGTTGCCGTCAGCGACCAAGGACACGCGGGGAAGAGTGCCCGAACGCCCGTGAGCGGTGCAGCATCTGTCCTTCCTGGAGTCATGGCGGCCACCACGTCGGAGGACATTCAGCGATGAATGGCAGAAAGTGGAGACTTCTAAGGAAACACAATTACTGGAATGTTTAACCTGATGAAAGTTTTGCGGATTCCAGGCACAATATGCGGTAAACTTGCCGGTTTCTGAGATACAGTCCAGTTAAATATTTAAAACTTGTTATGCAGAAGGCAATGATAATTATTATGTATTGCTATTGTTGCCATGTCCTTTTCCTCGTTCCTAAAGCCTCAGTGGCTGTTTGCGTTACAATTTCTTTAATAGCATTCTGTTCTCCATTTACGTTGTTGCTTGTTTATTTTCACAAGAACTTTCAGTTCATTGAACTGTGGACAAAGCCCGACCAACAGGCATTACATGGATTGACCAAAAATGATAGTGCATTGAGAATGGCTAGTTTCTAGCTGAAATCTAGATCTGCGAATAAAAATTCCAAAGCACGACTGATAGCTGAAATCTATTATTTACAAGACAAAATAACAGTCGCTGCGTGCAATAGCCTACGAATGGAGGGTAACCTGATAACTTATGGAAATAAACCTTAATTAAGTCTTACAAAGTTATAGTCTTGACTTTTCTGCAATATGGTAGCGAATGTTCGACCTTAACGTCAGATCAAATGCGACAGATCATCGGAGATGAAGTTCCTCCGATTTGTAGTGGGACCTTTATTTTGAAAAGTGACAAACCACATGCCCCATTCTATTTAATATCAGAATAACGTACTATGGGATAATGCTACAACGGACTACAATAATAATGATTACAGTGATATGGATTACAGTGGCAGTACGTACAGGCTTCTAATTAACTTCACATCAAATAAATGTAACATGGTGCTAGTCTTCCTTGTTTCCCTCTGTGTTCTCTGTGAGTCCGTGGGAACGGGAGGCACGCTGGATCTGGGACTGGCGAGGCAGTGACCGACGTAATGGAAAAAGCAGAACGCTGCTAATGAAGTCTTTGGTTTGCCATCCCCACAACATCATGTATGTGATCGTTCCAGTTTAAGTTGTTCGTAATTGTAATTCTTAGGTATTTAGTCGAATTGACAGCCTTTAAATTTATGTGATTTATTGTGCAACCGAAATTTAATTTTTGTATTCATGTGGATGAACTCACACTTTTCCTTCTTAAGAGACAATTGCCAGTTTTATCACCAACGTTTCGTGTCTAATTGTTGCAATTGTTTTGATGTCTTTAGTAGACGGTAAATGACAGCATCGTCTGCAAACAATTTAACAGTCTCCTGATTCGTTAATATATGCAGATTAGGAACAGCAGAGGGCCTATACAAGTTCCTTGGGGCACGTAGGTTGTCACTGCTGTTTAAATCGATGCCTTTCCGTCTATTATTATGTACTGTGACGTTTTTGTCAGAAATCACGAATCCAGTCGCACAACTGAAGCGATACTCGATTGGAATGCAATTCGAATAGAAATCTCTTGTGAGGAACGGTGTCAAAAGCCTTCTGGAAATATAGACGTATGGAATCAATTTGAGATTCGCTGCCGTTAACACTAATTAAATCGCGCTTATAAAGAGTTAGTTGTATTTTATAAGAATGGTTCGTAACTGTCTGTTAATGGACCGTTAGCTTTGAAGTAATTCGTAATTTTCGAGTACAATATACACTCCTGGAAATGGAAAAAAGAACACATTGACACCGGTGTGTCAGACCCACCATACTTGCTCCGGACACTGCGAGAGGGCTGTACAAGCAATGATCACACGCACGGCACAGCGGACACACCAGGAACCGCGGTGTTGGCCGTCGAATGGCGCTAGCTGCGCAGCATTTGTGCACCGCCGCCGTCAGTGTCAGCCAGTTTGCCGTGGCATACGGAGCTCCATCGCAGTCTTTAACATTGGTAGCATGCCGCGACAGCGTGGACGTGAACCGTATGTGCAGTTGACGGACTTTGAGCGAGGGCGTATAGTGGGCATGCGGGAGGCCGGGTGGACGTACCGCCGAATTGCTCAATACGTGGGGCGTGAGGTCTCCACAGTACATCGATGTTGTCGCCAGTGGTCGGCGGAAGGTGCACGTGCCCGTCGACCTGGGACCGGACCGCAGCGACGCACGGATGCACGCCAAGACCGTAGGATCCTACGCAGTGCCGTAGGGGACCGCACCGCCACTTCCCAGCAAATTAGGGACACTGTTGCTCCTGGGGTATCGGCGAGGAGCATTCGCAACCGTCTCCATGAAGCTGGGCTACGGTCCCGCACACCGTTAGGCCGTCTTCCGCTCACGCCCCAACATCGTGCAGCCCGCCTCCAGTGGTGTCGCGACAGGCGTGAATGGAGGGACGAATGGAGACGTGTCGTCTTCAGCGATGAGAGTCGCTTCTGCCTTGGTGCCAATGATGGTCGTATGCGTGTTTGGCGCCGTGCAGGTGAGCGCCACAATCAGGACTGCATACGACCGAGGCACACAGGGCCAACACCCGGCATCATGGTGTGGGGAGCGATCTCCTACACTGGCTGTACACCACTGGTGATCGTCGAGGGGACACTGAATAGTGCACGGTACATCCAAACCGTCATCGAACCCATCGTTCTACCATTCCTAGACCGGCAAGGGAACTTGCTGTTCCAACAGGACAATGCACGTCCGCATGTATCCCGTGCCACCCAACGTGCTCTAGAAGGTGTAAGTCAACTACCCTGGCCAGCAAGATCTCCGGATCTGTCCCCCATTGAGCATGTTTGGGACTGGATGAAGCGTCGTCTCACGCGGTCTGCACGTCCAGCACGAACGCTGGTCCAACTGAGGCGCCAGGTGGAAATGGCATGGCAAGCCGTTCCACAGGACTACATCCAGCATCTGTACGATCGTCTCCATGGGAGAATAGCAGCCTGCATTGCTGCGAAAGGTGGATACACACTGTACTAGTGCCGACATTGTGCATGCTCTGTTGCCTGTGTCTATGTGCCTGTGGTTCTGTCAGTGTGATCATGTGATGTATCTGACCCCAGGAATGTGTCAATAAAGTTTCCCCTTCCCGGGACAATGAATTCACGGTGTTCTTATTTCAATTTCCAGGAGTGTACATTCCAGAATCCTTCTGCAAATCGACGTGAATGATATGGGTCTGTAATTCAGGTGCTTACTCCTATTTCCTTTCTTCAATATTGGTGTGACCTGTACAACTTTCCAATCTTTTGGTACGGATGTTTCATCAAGCGAGTGGTTGAATATGACTGCTAAGTATGGGGCTATTATATCAGCATACTCTAAAAGTAGCTATATTGGTACGCTATATGGACAGGAAGACTTGCCTGCTAATGCGTAAAGTCATTTACGTTAGAATAACAACGAAGTAACATCATTACAGCCGATTTCCAGTAACGTCACAGCACGTGGATAGATGAGATATGCCACGCGGGGTAGCCGCGCCTTGTCACGTTCCGCGCAGCTCCCCTCCGTCGGAGGTTCCAGTCCTCACTCGGGCATTGGTGTGTGTGTTGTCCATAGCGTACGTTAGTTTAACTTAGATTAAGTAGTGTGTAAGCTTAGGGACCGATGACGTCAGTTCGTTCAGCTGAACTTCCAAGTCCTTTGCTGTCTCTGAGCCGGCCGGAGTGGCCGAGTGGTTCTAGGCGCTACAGTCTGGCACCCCGCGACCGCTACGGTCGCAGGTTCGGATCCTGCCTCGGGCATGGATGTGTGTGATGTCCTTAGGTTAGTTAGGTTTAAGTAGTTCTAAGTACTAGGGGACTGATGACCGCAGCAGTTAAGTCCCATAGTGCTCAGAGCCATTTGAACCATTTTGCTGTCTCTGACAAAATAACAGTGCCATCAGCAAGCTGCAAAGTTATTATTTCTTCTCTCTGAACTTTCATTCCTTATCAAATACTTCTTTGGTTTCCTATACTGCTTGCTCAATGTACGGATTAAAATAATATCCGGGATAGGCTAGAAACCTGTTTCACCCCATTTTCCACCACAGCTCCCCCTTCATGACCCTCCAGTGTTACAACTACCGCCTGGTTTCTGCAGAAGCTGATAGTAGCCTTTAACTACCATACATAGCCTCTACTAGCTTCAGAACTTCAAAGAGTGAACTCCTGTCAACATTTACAAAAGCTTTCTCTATATCGACAATTACATAAACGTAGGTTTTCCTTTCGTTACCAGATATCCTCAGAGATGTCGTAGGTTAAGTACTGCCTCGTGTGTTGCTACATTTCACCGGAATTCAAAATGAGCGCCCCCGAGATCGACGTCTACCAGTTTTTCCATTCCTTTATAAATAATTCCTATCGGTATTTCGCAACCATTTCGGTAATATTCACATGTTTCAGCACCTGCCTTCTTTGGAAATGGAATTATTAGTCATGGTTGCCTCTCACAAGGCTGTCCTTGGTTCGGAAGGAATGTCTTGTACTCCAGGGGCCTTTTTTCGACTGTATACGACAAAGTAATAAACGAAAATCTAGGAGAAAGCGAGGTTTATAAACCACTTGCAATATAACAACAGGATAACAGCGACAAAATGAGTTTTAATGTTCCATCCAGTTTGACTACAGGTGAAGCCTTCGAAGGCTAACGCTGTAACTAAGTACGAACAGTAATGAGCTGGCAGTTAGGAATGCGGTGGTGCTGCCCTGGTTTCAATCGTTGCGTGTGACCGCCGTGGCCGGACTGCGCCTCCGATGCAGCAACAGCCGCACGCCTTCACTCTACTCCAGCAGGCGCAAGTTGTCCTCTCTCCACCAACCAGTCTTTAGTAACGGCATTGTAGCACCCTCACGCCGCACTTCATGTTTGCGGTTGCTTCCAGAGGCCAATTAACTGTGCTGCACTCGGTCTAATTACGATCATTAGTTGTGCTTGAAAGCCAACTGCTTCTTTCTCTACGTCGCAAGATGGAATAATTTTCAGTTACTCCACTGACGTAGGTTATTTGCTGTCACGAGCTGCTCCTGAAATTGTATATGTCTCCCCTTACGTTAATCTCTCAATTGATTTACTTCTACCAAAACGATGTAGTGCTCTCCTTCGTCGACAGCCATCGTATTCCATCTGCTCAAATGTATCTGGGAAACCCTTCATAATGTGGTACTGACCAGGTTACCTCACTGTTATTTAATATTCTCCCTTCCTGGTGTGCTAGTATCATACGAGTTTCTTCTCATTTGTGATTAATTCTGGTTATCCATTTACTGTATTGGTTTTAGTTACTTTTTAGATGCATGCCCCGGCCAGATCCTCATGGTGTTTGTTGAGGCTGTTAATAAGAAGAAATTGGTCAGTTGCTCGCCACTGTCCTGTCTGATTCTGAAGTGAGGTCTCGTTTAGCTTTCCTTGTGTGACTACATTCAGTTTCTATTTAAAAATATGCCATTTAATTGCACCTAACTGAAGCGGCTTAGGAGTCTATTCATCTTGCGCTTCTTCTGGGGAGGGGCTATGTGTCTGTATTACTTTTCATTTAGACCTGTCTTGCTTAGGCGATGCCTTCGCTGCGCAGTTTACTAATCGTGCAGAGCTCCTCGCCTTGGTTGCAGGACCTGGGAGGATGCCGTTCTGGAGAGGCTTCTGCTCGGAGCGGCGCGTCTCCTGCATACTCTTTGTCGGGCGGCGCGGGTTCTGCCACAGTCACGTATTTCTACGGGCGCCTTCCACGCCGCTACGTCAGCTCGCTAAGTTGAGTTTCCTTTTCTTCCGTAGCCATTAGCCGCTTGTTCCTAAGTGCCTCACATACTGAGATTCTGTCTAGACCCTTGATCGTTACTGTCTGTGCAGCACTGTGATATTGAGGACGTACTGCCCTTGACACTTGTTATGCAACTGTATTTTTGCTAGTTAATTCATTCTCTTATAAGAGAAGATTGTTGCTCTGCTATTGATCTGGAGCCGATTCCTAACTTGGGATTGCTTTAAATGCAATTGTAAGTTTTTTTATCTGTTTGGTTTCGTTAAATTCACAAGTTATTCAGTATTTAATATTTGTCCAATACCTAATATGTCAGTTCTGTAGTGTTTCTGCTTATCATTCAGCACCGCCTCAAATAACATTTTTTTTAAATTGCGCTTGTAATGTCGTCAACTGTTTTACTATTGTTCGAATTCTTCTAGACAAATTAGATCTTTCCCAATTGTGCATACCTCCTTAAAAATAAATTCAAATTGCGTGGAATGATGAATGATGTCATAACCGGAGCTTAGCCTTCCACGAGGAGTTCTTGTCCTACTCCTGGGGATTTCAGTTTGATTTAACAACAAAACATTCACTTGTTACTGGTTACAGGTTCCGTGCGACTACATAAAAGGCTACTTGTTAGTTTGTCATAAGTGTTTCGCTTCTTTTATTTACAAAGCTTCATCACCTGCTGTGATTTATGTTGCTTCTTAGCCGGCCGCTGTGGCCCAGCGGTTCTAGCGGAACCGCGCTGCCGCTACAGTCGCAGGTTTAAATCCTGCCTCGGGAATGGATGTGTGTGATGTCCTTAGGTTAGTTAGGTTTAAGTAGTTCTAGGTATAGGGGACTGATGACCTCAGATATTAAGCCCCATAGTGCTCAGAGCCATTTTTTTTTTGCTTCTTACTATACGTATGTTGCACGTGTATGATAAAATACTTCTGACAACGTTTCTACACTGCAGAGTTTAGTTGAAACATACCAATTCTTGTGCATCCGCTTGGGGCACTGCGTTCGCTATTGGGTTCACGAGCCATCAGGCGGACTGAGACGGTGGGCGATGAGTGCTGAGGAACAACGTATATTGCGATTTCGTGTAGGGACTACGTGAATAATTGCACCGCTTATCGATTAATCATTTTAAAATATATAGATAGTAGAACTGAACGCCGCATTACACTTTACCCATTGTCTTGTGTGATGTGATAATGAGAGGCTAGTGGCTGCTGCTTGAAACCGTGCACTTCTAGAGACAGTAAAAGAAATATGGCAGGTGGAACAACCTGACTTTAAGCAAGGTGACAGCTAGCAATTCCGAGAACGGTGCTGGTGAAACGTCCCCTTAGAAAAATTATATAAGACTGTGCTTAAACTGACACACAATATTTTTGGCGCAACGCAATCTGACTTTCAGTAATCCCTACAAAAGAATGGCCCTGACTAACATTAACCTATACGTTTCACAAATGACTTACCTCACAAAAATCTTCGTTACTCGAACTACTGCAAAACAGCGAGTGCCACTACTGCCAGCTAAATAAAAGATTCAAACTACGGAAGACACTAACTACTGATAGGCATAGTTAGCAAATGAAAGATTTTAATAGAGAACAAACAATGTATTTACCTTAATAGTGTTCAAAAGTCATAATATACACTCCTGGAAATTGAAATAAGAACACCGTGAATTCATTGTCCAAGGAAGGGGAAACTTTATTGACACATTCCTGGGGTCAGATACATCACATGATCACACTGACAGAACCACAGGCACATAGACACAGGCAACAGAGCATGCACAATGTCGGCACTAGTACAGTGTATATCCACCTTTCGCAGCAATGCAGGCTGCTATTCTCCCATGGAGACGATCGTAGAGATGCTGGATGTAGTCCTGTGGAACGGCTTGCCATGCCATTTCCACCTGGCGCCTCAGTTGGACCAGCGTTCGTGCTGGACGTGCAGACCGCGTGAGACGACGCTTCATCCAGTCCCCAACATGCTCAATGGGGGACAGATCCGGAGATCTTGCTGGCCAGGGTAGTTGACTTACACCTTCTAGAGCACGTTGGGTGGCACGGGATACATGCGGACGTGCATTGTCCTGTTGGAACAGCAAGTTCCCTTGCCGGTCTAGGAATGGTAGAACGATGGGTTGGATGACGGTTTGGATGTACTGTGCACTATTCAGTGTCCCCTCGACGATCACCAGTGGTGTACGGCCAGTGTAGGAGATCGCTCCCCACACCATGATGCCGGGTGTTGGCCCTGTGTGCCTCGGTCGTATGCAGTCCTGATTGTGGCGCTCACCTGCACGGCGCCAAACACGCATACGACCATCATTGGCACCAAGGCAGAAGCGACTCTCATCGCTGAAGACGACACGTCTCCATTCGTCCCTCCATTCACGCCTGTCGCGACACCACTGGAGGCGGGCTGCACGATGGTGGGGCGTGAGCGGAAGACGGCCTAACGGTGTGCGGGACCGTAGCCCAGCTTCATGGAGACGGTTGCGAATGGTCCTCGCCGATACCCCAGGAGCAACAGTGTCCCTAATTTGCTGGGAAGTGGCGGTGCGGTCCCCTACGGCACTGCGTAGGATCCTACGGTCTTGGCGTGCATCCGTGCGTCGCTGCGGTCCGGTCCCAGGTCGACGGGCACGTGCACCTTCCGCCGACCACTGGCGACAACATCGATGTACTGTGGAGACCTCACGCCCCACGTGTTGAGCAATTCGGCGGTACGTCCACCCGGCCTCCCGCATGCCCACTATACGCCCTCGCTCAAAGTCCGTCAACTGCACATACGGTTCACGTCCACGCTGTCGCGGCATGCTACCAGTGTTAAAGACTGCGATGGAGCTCCGTATGCCACGGCAAACTGGCTGACACTGACGGCGGCGGTGCACAAATGCTGCGCAGCTAGCGCCATTCGACGGCAAACACCGTGGTTCCTGGTGTGTCCGCTGTTCCGTGCGTGTGATCATTGCTTGTACAGCCCTCTCGCAGTGTCCGGAGCAAGTATGGTGGGTCTGACACACCGGTGTCAATGTGTTCTTTTTTCCATTTCCAGGAGTGTATATAGCAGTTCATGACATCCATTCTTACAAATGTACTGTTTCTGATGGACACACGTCCATATCATCCGCTCTCAAAACTCTGCCATCTCTCTCCCCACATCCACCACTGCTGGCGGCTCACCTCCAACTGCGCAACACTACGCGTTGTTAACATCCAGCTGCCCAACACTACAATGGCAGACAACAATGCAAACCAGCCACAGACTGCACGCAGCACAGCCAGTGATTTTCATACAGACCGCTACGTGGAGTTACCAATAAGAAAACCTAAATAGCCTACTTACATAGCCCCCATGCTCCCCACAATAAATTTTACAAATTGTTTTGGATAGTGGCCAATAATGATTTGATAAAATTTTTCATAAATACAATAACAAAGATATCAAATGCTCACACATATTGATATAATGTTGGTCAAAAGCTAAAATTTTCTCACAGTCCATAAAGACAGTCCTGATCATTCATCACAGTAAAATTGCAGCGTTTTTCTCAAAGTCTGAGCAGTAAAAGAAAGAGCACACGGAAGTAGTGGATTTCCATGCAGTCTTGAAGAAGTAGTGTTGTCCTTCCAACGGAAAGACAGTGCTGACTCTCGACATGCAGACAGGTAATGGGCCACAACAGAGCAAACCCACCGCAGAGTCAGTCGAAGGTTTGAAGAATATTGGTAGGTAGGTCATCAAAGAGCAGACCAACTGTAGTCCTGGTAGAGATTACGGCATTGGTGGGCCACCAGAGGTGGAGACCCACTGTAGTCCTGGTAGAGATTGTGGTATTGATGGGCCATCAAAGATGCAGACCCACTGTAGTCCTTGTAGAGACGGCCAACAGCCATCTGTTGCGACTGTGCAGGTGCACAATCACCATCGAAGAGTCTTTCGGAGAATATAACAAGTCTATAAACCACCACTTGTGCACTCACAATTTTTTTTTTTGAAATGTCCTTAGAACCAGCAATGCTGTTATCCAGTCCCTTGCTGAATTATTAACACACGTGCAAACACTATCAGTCCCTACTTCTCACATATTGTCCATATACTATGACCAACAGAAACGTGTGCAGTGAAATGTAACTTACAAGTTACTTAATTTGATGAACTGGTGTCAATTACAATTTTATAACATTCTTATGTTCTTTATACCTTTGTTATTGTATTCTTATGCAACAACAAAGGTATAAAATACATAATTAAAGAACATAACAATACAGATAACATTTGTGGTAATTCAGGCTTTACAAAAGAATAGAAATAAACATGTACACCAGTGTTACAAGAATTATGACATAAGTACATACATAAAAGATCAGAATAACTTTTGAAAAATCAACTTCACACATGAGCATTAAAACAAAACAGAATAAATAATGTCTAAACATCTTTACAAAGTAAATAACATATTATTAGAAAAATTCTACAACATAACTCTTATTAGCTAAACACATGAAGACAGGAAAAACACAAATATACAAGAGTACACAAACACATAGGGGGATAACACAATGGAAAGGACAGGGTTCGTTTTCAGTGTAACATTTGGTACTGCAGTCCAACCCAAAACTTCATTCCATAGATCTTTCGTCTTATTTCAACATTTGTTTTCACCAAAACATCCTATCCAAGCATGCTTTCTGTATTTATATGTTCACATATTTCTTACCTCATTATTTATTTTCCATTATCTTACATCATTTATTTCCAAGAAAATCCTACCTAAACTTGTTGTCTCTAAACCCTACTTTTTCGTTCATATCCTCTTTCAAAATACTTTTTTGGCCAAACCATATGCTTATAGCTTTTCAATGCATTTCTTGAAATTCATCACAACTCGTTCTCTTATATAGCCTACCCCATTTTAAGCTAACTTAAATCTACTGAGCTCAGATGCATAAACTAAGGGACGAGGCAATGCAGCAGCACAAAACAATTAACGCCAACAGCAATGACAAAAAAATGGAAATTGTCAAAGCAAGCAGCAAAAAAAAAAATATAAATTAGCAAAGCAACTGCAATATTACAACTAATATAAGGCAATGTGCAGCAAACAAGAAAAATAAATCAGTAGTAAAACTGGCTTAACAGAGTAATACAAAGTGAAATTCAGTAGCACTATGCCTGGCAAACAGCAGCAGCAAATGCAATAACTTATACCTAAATATGACGTAGCTCAAGCAGAAAAAATATTACACTATAGACAACAATGCAGATAAGGGAAATGTCTATTCACATCTTAATGTGTAATTAAAGTGGTGCACCACAACTTATTCTACGAAAAATATTACCAAATAGTTGAAAAGAAAATTATGTATGCAAGTCCTGTGAAGGGAAATGTCTTTTTGTGCTCCTTCGTTTTTTTTGAAGTAGATCATAAAGTTTTTATTTACTGGATCTGTAGGCATAAAATATCTATATTAGTACATCTATAAAATTTTATTTTAACCAATGCTGCAGTGCAGCTAGAAACTAGATATTAAACAAAATGAGCAAATATATACAAAGAAATGTGTGAAATGTCATTCACTAGGCAAATGGCGTCTCCAAAGGCAGTAAAAAATCTCTCAACTAGAAAGACAATAGATGTAAAAATGTTTCTCATCATTTAATTACGCAATTTAGTAAATATCATAAGAGCTCCACAATGTAATCACATGTTTTCAAGTTTGGACGTGTCGTATTTGCAATGCTTTCTACAAAGAAATGTCAATAGCGAGGATAATGGCCTCTTTTTTCTCCACCTGTGAAAGGCACACACTAATGGCTTTTTTCCATCGCGCTGTCGCGCAGCTGGGTGCCCACGACGCATTACGTGAAGGTGGTCACTTAACTTTCTTACCGAAATATTTATGACACCAGTTTGCACTACAGGACAGTCTCATATAAAAATTTCACAGGTCGAGAATTTGCGTTGCTAATCTGTAGAAGCAAAATCCTATAAATATAACAGTGTCCAAAAAGAAATTTCGTCAGCATTGTGATACATTACGCATATACACACATTTCATAACTCTTAAAGTACGATTCTTGGTTTCCAACATCCTTTTTCACAAGTCAGAGTCCCTAACCACTACTGATTAATCCTTACCTTATTACACATATACATATTCGTCGACACTTCTTCAGTATTTCATAATAATAAATACATATTGTTGTGTCGATTCCCTAAGGTCTCGACACAATGAGTGGCTAGGTGCACGCGAAACTAACGCAGACGGGCGTAAATTCTGAAACAGGAGACTGGATGAAAACTATAAAGAAAAGAAGAGAGATTTTAATATACTTAACTTTAATGTAGTCTTGTTCTTGTTGAAATACATCTCTTGCATAGTAGTAAGCAATTAGCAATGATACACATGGCGCCTTGCTAGGTAGTAGCGATGGACTAGCTGAAGGCTATTTAATCTGTCTCTCGGCAAATGAGAGGAAGACGTGATACGTCTTGTCGCAAGCTATGTCGTCCGTACAACTGGGGCGAGGTCAAGTCCGTGTCTTGTGACCTGCCCTGTGGTGGCGCTACGTTTGCGAATACACAGTGGCGACACGCGGGTCCGACATGTACTACAGGACCGCGGCCGATTTAAGTTACCACCTAGCAAGTGTGGTGTCTAGCGGTGACACCACATTCCTCCCCCGCAAATCGGCGAACGGTCGTGAGATAAGGCTTCCGCCCGCCGTGGGGAGGACCCCATGTTGACGTATGCGATGAGGTGGGGAGCCTAACAACAGGCGAGGCTGTGCCACCCGCACCCGGCCATTCGGTCCGAGGGGAGCTAGGAAACGCCTGCAAACCTAGTCCAGGGTGCACGTCAACATGAGGTGTTTGCGCACGGAATGATATAAGAGGAGCCGCGGGGTCGACCTCCATGTGGTCGGAGCACCCGACGGGCGAAGACGACATCTGGTCCGGAGCGGGCAAGAGGTCCATGGCGGAGGACGGCTGGTCACGGGAAGCAAGCGGCGGCGCGTGACCCAGGGAGGCGCGAGGCGGCTGCAGCGAAGCGTCCGCTGCTGGCGGCGCCGGCGGCGGCTGCGGCGGCGCGACGCCATGAGGCAAAATGGAAGGCATCGTCGGTAACACCTGGGGATGAGGCGAGCCAGTAGATGGGTCCCCAGGGCGCTGACCTGACGGCTCCGTCGCTGAAAGCAGACGGGGAGCGGCAGAACCCAGGCGACGACAGAGGCGCAGCTGATTGAGATGCCGACGCACCTCACCAGAGGCCCCCAAAACCAAATACATCGCGCGGCCGAGGCAGCGAAGAATGCGCCCTGCGAGCCAACGCTGTGAACCGCGATAGTTGCGATAATAGACAACGTCGCCAGGAGCAATAGCAGGAGTCTGCCGCTGCACAGGAACCTGATGTGGCGGATGCAGCAAAGACATCAGAGTTCGATGAGGACGACCATGGAGCAACTCAGCCGGCGAGCGACCATCGCGGGGCTGAGAGCGATATGAGGACAAAAAGAGCAACAAAGCGTCCTCCCGAGAATGCGACTCTTTCAACTTCAACATCTGTGACTTGAAAGTCCGGACCAATCGTTCAGCGGCACCGTTTGACTGAGGCGAAAACGGCGCGGATGTCAGATGTTGAATACCATTGGCCTGGCAGAATGACTGAAATTCTGCGGACATGAATTGTGGGCCATTGTCGGAAACAATAGTCTGCGGAAGACCTTCAATGCAAAAGATAGCAGACAAGGCTTGGATTGTGGCAGAAGACGTCGTGGAAGACATCCGGACAACAAAAGGAAAATTACTGAAAGCATCGACCACAACCAACCATCGAGCATTCCAGAATGGACCAGCAAAATCGATGTGCAAGCGTTGCCAAGGGGAAGTGGCTTTCGGCCATGCAAAGAATTTCCGCGGCGGTGCGGATTGTTGTTCGGCACACGCCACGCAAGAGGAGCACATATTCGTAATCGCAGCATCGAGTCCGAACCAAGTACAGTGCTGACGAGCAAGCTGTTTCGTTCGCACTATACCCCAATGTCCTTGGTGAAGAAGCTTTAAGACAGAGGACTGTAACGAACGTGGGACCACGACGCGGGATTGATCATTATCGGAACGCAACAACAAAACACCACGTCGTACAAAAAGTCTCTCCTTGTGAGCAAAAAAACGGCGAACCAAAGGATCCTCGATCCGTGACTTGGACAAGGGCCATTGCGTAGCAACAAAACGCAAAACGGGAGCAAGGACAGGGTCAGCAGCTGTGGCCGTAGCTACACGACGAAAATCAATCGGAAACGATGCGACCACGTCATCGGCTTCCGAATCAATGAACATGCAAGCAAGTTCGGAAGAATCGAATGCCTTATCCTCAGCAACAGGCAAACGGGACAACGCATCAGCGTTTCCGTGCTTAGCAGTGGACCGATACAAGATATCGTAGCGGTACTGCGAGAGAAAAAGAGACCAGCGAATGAATTTCTGCGCTGTACGTGGAGGTACAGGCTTGTTCGGATGAAAAAGTGATGTCAAAGGTTTGTGGTCCGTGATGATTGTAAAGGGACGACCATACAAGAAATCGTGAAACTTTGTTACACCAAACACAAGAGCCAAAGCTTCCTTCTCTATTTGGGAATAATTTCTTTGCGCAGATGAGAGCAATTTTGACGCAAAGGCAATAGGGCGATCATGCGAACCATCTTTGTGCGCAAGCACAGCACCGATCCCGAAATCCGATGCATCGACCATCAACAAAAGGGGTTTTCGGGGATCGAATGGCGTAAGGCAAGTATTTGAAAGTAACGCCGATTTCAACTGGCGAAAGGCGCGTTCGCATTCCGTCGTCCAGACGAACGGAACACCTGTACGGCGTAAGCGATGAAGCGGAGCTGAAATAGAAGAAGCATTGCGCACAAACCGATGATAATAATTTACCTTACCCAGCACACTCTGTAGCTGTTTTAAGTTCTGCGGTGACGGCAAGTCCTGAATGGCACGAAGGTGCTCTGGACTCGGATGTATACCTTGGGCGTTAAGGACATGGCCCAGGTACGGTAAGTCACGAGCAAAAAACACACATTTGTCCTTCCTCAAGCGAAGACCATTCTGACGCAAGACCTGAAATAAGGTCCGGAGATTCTGCAAATGTTCGGCTTCTGTCTTTCCTGAGATCACAATATCGTCCAGATAGTTCGCAGCAGTAGGGACCGACGCACAAATAGTTTGTAAATATTGCTGAAATAAAGCAGGGGCGGATGCACACCCGAATGGCAGTCTTTTGAAGCGATACAAGCCAAGATGCGTGTTTACCACCAAGACGCGCTGGGATTCTTCGTCCACAGGTATTTGCAAGTACGCATCTGCTAGGTCCAATTTTGAAAAATATTTTCCCGGGCACAGTTTGTCAAAAAGATCTTCCGGGCGGGGCAAAGGAAAAGTAGCAGTCACAAGTTGTGGATTCACAGTTGCCTTGAAGTCCACACAAAGTCTCAATTTTCCGGAAGGTTTTGGCAAAATGACTAAGGGTGAGGCCCAGAGAGAAGCCTGCACACGTTCAATGACACCTTGAGATTCTAATTCGGCTAATGTTTGTGCGACCTCATCACGCAATGCGTGGGGAACATTGCGCGCTCTGAAAAATTTTGGTTGCGCGTTGTCTTTCAGTTCCAAATGCGCTTCATAGTTCTTAGCGCAACCAAGGCCCGGTGCAAAAATGTCTGCAAATTCTTCACAAAGACTAGAAACGCTGGCGGAAGGCACAGTCTGATTCACTGATAGGACCTGATTTACAATAGACATATTAAACAATTGAAACAAATCTAAACCAAACAAGTTCACTGCACTAGAGGAACGAAGAACATAAAATGACACAAGTTTTGTCTGTCCCTTGTATGTTGCAATAAGGCTGCACTGTCCTAACACAGGTATATGCTGTCCTGAGTAACTAGTTAACGTAACATTTGCGGCACGCAATGGCGGGGCGCCCAGTTGTTTGTACGTGTCGTGATTGAGCAATGAAACTGCAGCTCCGGTATCGAGCTGGAATGGTATCACTTTTCCTGCAAAGTCTAAGTCCACAAAAAGTTTATTGTCCTGTTGACGACAAGAGCGACTGTCTCGTGCAATTTGAACTGATACAGGTCCAGAAGCACTTGCAACTTTACGGGATTTCCGGCGACGTCGACGCACACTTTGGGTGGGACGAACACAGTCACTGTTAGCTAAAGTGTCACTGGACGGGTGGGAATGAACTACATGAATGTCCATGGGCGAAGGTCCACGAGCCTGATTGTCCTGGGTTCGATTCCGGCGCGAAGCAAAGGGCCTGGAATTTGTGTGATTGTCTGATCTTAACTTTTTCTGGCAAACACTTTGTACATGTCCTTTCTTTTGACAGTAAAAGCAAATAGCTTGGCGTGACGGGCAATTTTCACGCGAATGTCTAGTTGCACACCGCGGGCAAGATTTCACTGCATTTGCTTGCTTACGCGGCGCACGTGGTTGCAAGCTAGGCGGCCGCAGCGAAGTCGGGCGCGAGGGCCGCTTAGCGTCCCGTGCAGCGGGCCGGGCGGGCCGATTAATGTGACACACTGCTGGCGAAGTTTCAAATGATTCCTGAGCAAAGTCAAGTGTGTCTTGCCTGTCCAATATGTCTATCACTTGTTGCAGGGAGGGATTAACTAGTTTCAAAATCTGTTCCCTTATGCGAACATCAGAAACGTTCTGTGCAATTGCATCACGCACCATAGTATCTGAATATGGGAGGCCACATTCACAGGCAAACGCGCAGTCTCTAGTAAGGCCTTGCAAAGTTGCTACCCACTCCCTGTTAGTCTGACCGGCGGTACGTTTTGTACGAAAAAACGTATACCGTTTGGCAACTACATTTACTGTTTCTTTGAAATAGGCATCTAAAGCCGACAAAATTTCTTCGTAGGACAGAGTTGCTACGTCGCGTCGGGGAAACAATTTCACTATCACACGGTAGGTAGACACACCGACACAAGAAAGCAAAAACGGCTGCCGCTCTTTACCTTGAATTCCATAAGCAGTGAGGTGGAAGTTGAACTGATCGGCCCACTCAGTCCAGCTTTCGGTTGTGGCCTCAAAGGGCCTAAATGGCGGTGCGACAGCGTTGTGTGGCTGCGGTAGCGATGAAGCGGCGGGTGCCGCATCGGTTTGCAGCGCACGTTGACCCTGGACGAGCTGTCCAAGGGCTTCCAATAACGCCTGCGTCTGCTGATTCTGCAAGCGAAAAAATTCGGACAGTACATCTGGAGAATGCGGCGAAGCCATGACACAAGCAAATTAGAGCAAATATAACACAAAGACTGCAACGTGGGCGCGGCACCACTCCTCGGCGCCAAAATATTGTTGTGTCGATTCCCTAAGGTCTCGACACAATGAGTGGCTAGGTGCACGCGAAACTAACGCAGACGGGCGTAAATTCAGAAACAGGAGACTGGATGAAAACTATAAAGAAAAGAAGAGAGATTTTAATATACTTAACTTTAATGTAGTCTGGTTCTTGTTGAAATACATCTCTTGCATAGTAGTAAGCAATTAGCAATGATACACATGGCGCCTTGCTAGGTAGTAGCGATGGACTAGCTGAAGGCTATTTAATCTGTCTCTCGGCAAATGAGAGGAAGACGTGATACGTCTTGTCGCAAGCTATGTCGTCCGTACAACTGGGGCGAGGTCAAGTCCGTGTCTTGTGACCTGCCCTGTGGTGGCGCTACGTTTGCGAATACACAGTGGCGACACGCGGGTCCGACATGTACTACAGGACCGCGGCCGATTTAAGTTACCACCTAGCAAGTGTGGTGTCTAGCGGTGACACCACACATATCATAATAAAGATTCCTCAACAGCATAATACACATCCTCGTTGTAATAATAACATCATAACACCTCAGTCAAATCTCAAAAACGTCGTAGCTTTCTGCACTAATTTCAAAACCTAAAAAAAATTCTCTGCTCATCTCAGTAGTGTCATCTACCTCAAACGTACTTTAAAATCCCATCCAAATAGATCATTCAGAGCTCTCTTAGTATCACAATGGTTCTGAAAAAATATGAACAGTTCACAAAGTACAGACGAAATACAATTTCATAAGTGTGAAGTTATCCAACTGTGTAATTGCGTAAACATCTGTCACTGATGTAGTAAAAAAAAATGTTTGTTTCTCTGTTAAATAATCAGATAGCTGTGTAATGCCGTGTTAGAGGAATATGGTACCGATGTGTAAGGTTGTATAAGGAAATACCATATTAGCTAGGGCTCCTTGTGCTTGCCAAACACATGGTACACAAAGTAGGCGTGTACCCCCCTGAGGATTAATGAATAATACCCTCAGGTGTTACAGACTACAGCAATGGAATGAAATGTATCACGGAAAACCTTTGTATCATTGTACTTCAAATATCTTTAAAAATAAATGTTTTCGTACAAAACGAATCACTCAAATACGTGTACTGTAGCGCTAAACTGTGCGTCTTGTAAGATAATCTCTGTGGAAGTGTCGTAGTTATCGTCCTCCGTAAGGTAAGTTCTGCAGAAGTCAATGTACTTACCTCATGATAAACAAAAGTGAAATGCTTTGCGTATAGATATCTTAGTTATTACGGTTATTGCTGTGATGAAGAAAGTACTGTGCTGTAACGTATTGTTGTGCTACGGAAAAGACTGTCTCATTGTAGCTATACCACAAAAGTTACTACTGAAACATGTTTTACTTTCCAGAATAATACAGAAGAACTGTGCAAATATAAAACAGAAACACCGCAAAAGCAACATTGTAAATTGTCGCTCATTAGTAGCGTCGTGATAAAATCGTGTAGCTGTCACATAAACTAACCACTGTGTCATCTAGTATCTCACAGAAAGTACTTTAAATCCAGAATGTATTTTCAAGTAAACCAAAATGTAGCATTAAAATCTCATTAGCAGTACCAGTATATGTTCTGAGTATGTAAGTCTTATAGCCGTTATGTGATCATGCAACTAACAAGTAAGAATGTACAAATAACAACACTGTGTCGTCTGTTCACCATAACAATGCACTCGTAACTACTGTCTAAATATGTATCCTAGGTTCTAGATTGGATAGTTAACTTCAAACACTGTTGCAGTTTCTAACAAAGCATACTAGTAATGTAAAGTGAAAAATTTTCTGGCAGAGACTAAGTTAAAAAGCAGATTATCTCTCACTAAACGGTTTTACATGTGAAATGTGGTGTAAACCTTTACTCTTCCTAGTACACAGAGTTTCAACTTGAACGCAATTGTCATGTTGTATACGTCGGTAAGGAATGCTAAAGTTTTTCTCAAGGTTAGCGTCTATGTTATTTTTCGCTGAGCCAGCCGGCGCACGTGGCAGCCTGCGGTGCGAGTCATTGTCTGTCTCTTTGTTGGCGCGCGTCGTTATTGGGATTTGGAGACCTAACTTCTACAAATTCACCTTGTCGAGAGGGCACTGCCCTGTTTGAATCCCGCCAGTTCTGAAAAAATTCAGGTCTCTCGTTATGATTATATCGTCGGTCGTCATGTCGATAGTTCCTGTAGTTTCTTTCTTGTCGGTTAAGTGCCCGCATCTCGTGGTCGTGCGGTAGCGTTTTCGCTTCCCACGCCCGGGTTCCCGGGTTCGATTCCCGGCGGAGTCAGGGATTTTCTCTGCCTCGTGATGGCTGGGTGTTGTGTGCCGTCCTTAGGTTAGTTAGGTTTAAGTAGTTCTAAGTTCTAGGGGACTTATGACCACAGCAGTTGAGTCCCATAGTGCTCAGAGCCATTTGAACCATTTTTTTGTCGGTTAAGTGGTGGAAAATTTCTCCCTGAATTATCACTGCCCGGTGGACCGTTGCGTCTGAAGTTATTCTGTCTTCCGTGATAATAATAGTTCTGGTTGCCATATTGTCTGTTTCTCTGATTGTCTCTGTGATAGTCATTACTGCGGAGAGGTGATCTTTCCCTGTAATTATTACTACTCTGCCAACGGTTGTCATATGGGTGGTTTCTGTTTTGGTCACGATTTACGCTGTAAGAATAGCCTTGACGTGTCCATTTATTATTTCTTTCATCGCGGAATTGAGACGGATGTGACCTGTAATTGTTTTGTTCCTGTTTTCGCGTTCCGCGATTGTCAGTGTCAATTTCTAATTCTTGTAAGAGTCCCTGAAAAGCTTGGATGTCGTTTTTGCAACGTCCTGACAAAATAATGTGTTGTAAATGTTCAGGTAATTTGATTAAGCAAATGCGGATGAGTTCTGAGGGGCTGTATGGGTTTGAAAGATACTGATTCCTATGCAACATGTTTCCAGAATGAGATTTTCACTCTGCAGCGGAGTGTGCGCTGATATGAAACTTCGTGGCAGATTAAAACTGTGTGCCCGACCGAGACTCGAACTCGGGACCTTTGCCTTTCGCGGGCAAGTGCTCTACCAACTGAGCTACCGAAGCACGACTCACGCCCCGCCTCACAGCTTTACTTCTGCCAGTATCTCGTCTCCTACCTTCCAAACTTTACAGAAGCTCTCCTGCGAACCTGCAGAACTAGCACTCCTGAAAGAAAGGATATTGCAGAGACATGGCTTTCAGGAGTTCTAGTTCTGCAGGTTCGCAGGAGAGCTTCTGTAAAGTTTGGAAGGTAGGAGACGAGATACTGGCAGAAGTAAAGCTGTGAGGCCGGGCGTGAGTCGTGCTTCGGTAGCTCAGTTGGTAGTGCACTTGGCCGCGAAAGGCAAAGGTCCCGAGTTCGAGTCTCGGTCGGGCACACAGTTTTAATCTGCCAGGAAGTTTCTTATGCAACATGTCTTCAAAATATTTCATAAGACTGGAAAATTCAGATTGTTAGAACGTTTCATCATTATGATGCTATGTTTTACCCGGTCTTGTGTAGCTTGAGACCAATACGCTGAGAGGAAGGCATGATAAAATTCTCCTTCACTGTGACAATCGTGAATGACCGATCGCATTCTTACAACTGGTTCATTCTCCAAATAGCCACACATAAATTCTAACCTGTGCTCCAATGACCAGTTGGGAGGAAAACAATGAGAGAATTGATGAAGCCATGCTTGTGGATGAATGTACTGTAGTTGTCAGAATTCTTAAATGTTTTGAATTTACGTGTAGTAATGAACAGCTTATAGTCAAAATCATCGTGTCGGCGAGTCGCACATCGCTCATTGTTACTTCGTTTCGGCGGTTCCATCTCAAAATCCAATGCGTCTTGCCAATTTCTTTCATAATTTCCGAAGTGTCCTTATAATTATGTGGTTGTTCCGTATTTCTATGTCCCTCTTCCCGTACTGGACAACGAGTGTCCTCTGAAATATGTAATTCTTGTATTACTTGTGCCAACTGATCTTGTACTTCCCGGATTTCTCTTTTGTACTGTGTATTGATTTGATTTTGATTTTGTTTGAATTTTCTAATTTGTTCATACTCTTCAGTGTCCGTGAAGGCTACAGGTCTTGTGTCATTCAGATCATCATCTACCTTTGTAGATAAGTTAGTGAACTGATCTGAAAGTTCGGCTACTTTATCCGATAGGGAAATTATTTCCTCTGTGTGTTTTTCTGAACCAAGTTTCAGAGTGTCCATTTGTGTTGAAATCGTATCTACTGTGTCCTTTAAGTTTTCCTGAGTTTTTGCGAGTTGCGTAACCGAATCGGTAGATGCAAGTGAGTCAATTTTAGCTTGCAAGGTGTCGTGATTTTCATGAATAATAGTTTGCAGTTCTTTTATGGCTGCTTCGTGATTCTGTAATGCATTTTCATGACGCGAAAAAATAGGTTGGAAATGCTCACAAATTTGTGTTTTTACGTCATTACAGACTTTTTGACATTTCGATTCAATGTTATGTAACTCATTAGTTAAATCTTCACGTGTTTGTTCAAGTGTGGTGTCTAACTTCCGAAGATTTTGTTCCATTGTGTCTAACTTTTGAAGCTTTTGCTGTGGTTGTCTCTGATTTTGTTCTATTGTGTCTAACTGTTGCTGTGTTTGTCTCTGGTGTAGTTCCATTGTGTCTAACTTTTGAAGATTTTGTCCCATTTGTTTCTGATTTTGTTCAAGCGTTGTGTCTAACTTTTGTAGCCTTTGTCCCAATTGTTGCATTAACTGTAATAACAGTGCACTGGTATCTGAAACATGTTCCTCAGTGCTATTCGGCAGTGCATTTGAACCGGCAATATTCGCATTTTGAAAAGCAGAAAATGTGTCTTGATTTATTTGAGAAAACGGTGAGGACGCAAAATCTGAATCTACAGTATTTGCAAGATTGTGTCCTGTCATTTCGGAATCCTGAGGCGAGCTGTTACCGACCGATCGATCGATAATGCTTCCCTGTTCACTAATTGTTTCACTGCCTACACCATTATTTGCAGCTCGCTCCATTTCCCTATGCACAATTACCAAATTACTACTTTGAACATTAGTTAATTCATTACATGGTGGCGCTAACACACTGCTTTCGTCTTCACTGTCATTTCTCAGTTTACTTTGGAGCCTAGTATTACGTTTTTCACACGCCATCATTGTCACAATATTTCACATGACAACACAGAAAAACACAATTTGAAGAGCAAAATAAGAAAACACATTAACATAACATTGAAAATAGTATCTCGTTAATTGCAAGCGGAGCTGCGAAATACTTGGTGCAAATCTACATGCATGCCACAACTGTTTTACTGTACAAGAATGAAAGACTGCAGCTACAAAGGAGATTCTCTCTACAATTACGCGCTAGCAATAAACTAAAGCTACACTAATTACACAAACTACAAGAAAATAGTCAGAAGATTTCAGTGAGGTATCCTCGGCTAAGGGTCGACATATGAAGCGTCCCCTTAGAAAAATTATATAAGACTGTGCTTTAACTGACACTCAATATTTTTGGCGCAACGCAATCTGACTTTCAGTAATCCCTACAAAAGAATGGCCCTGACTAACATTAACCTATATGTTTCACAAATCACTTACCTCACAAAAATCTTCGTTACTCGAACTACTGCAAAACAGCGAGCGCCACTACTGCCAGCTAAATAAAAGATTCAAACTACGGAAGACACTAACTACTGATAGGCATAGTTAGCAAATGAAAGATTTTAATAGAGAACAAACATGTATTTACCTTAATAGTGTTCAAAAGTCATAATATATATAGCAGTTCATGACATCCATTCTTACAAATGTACTGTTTCTGATGGACGCACGTCCATATCATCCGCTCTCAAAACTCTGCCATCTCTCTCCCCACATCCACCACTGCTGGCGGCTCACCTCCAACTGCGCAACGCTACGCGCTGTTAACATCCAGCTGCCCAACACTACAATGGCAGACAACAATGCAAACCAGCCACAGACTGCACACAGCACAGCCAGTGATTTTCATACAGAGCGCTACGTGGCGTTACCAATGAGAAAACCTAAATAGCCTAGTTACACTGGTACTATTCTTTGGTTGTCACTGGCTGCTACTCATCATTGTTGGACAACATGGTTGTGGGGATGAAGCAGCGATTAGTATGATTAATCAATTATTCAAAAACAGTCTTAATCGCGTTTATTAATATACCGCCAACCGGTTTCAACCCGACGTAGGGGTCATCTTCTGAGCGTTTACACCATTGGTCGACTGCTGGTGGTGTCACTCCTGCCGTTAGTCTCGCATAGTTTCCTGCCGTTATGTAGACAGGAGCGACACCACCAGCAGTCGACCAATGGTGTAAACGCTCAGAAGATGACGCCTACGACGGGTTGAAACCGGTTGGTGGTATAATAATAAACGCGATTAAGACTGTTTTTGAATAATTGCTACTCATCAGTTCTCGGCAGATAACGCTACCTTTCATAGTCTCCTACTGTTAAGTTAGAAACAAGATTTTGGCTTGCAAGTACTGTAGGTATTAACAATTTCTTGTTCCACTAACGACTTTGTGTTGTCATGTTTGCACAGGTATGTTGCGCTGGAGCTGCAATTGGTTGTGCTCTACAGACCAGGAGATGCTCTTGCAATTAATTGCATATTTCACTACAAATTCTTCACTTTAGAACAAGCGAGTAAAAACAGTGTATTTACTGTATGTAGTATTGTGAACTATTACAATGCATTCTTTTATCATCATCGAGCTATTGTGACTGTATGCAGTTCAGTTTTAGTCTGTTCCACGTGTGTGTGTGTGTGTGTGTGTGTGTGTGTGTGTGTGTCTGTGCAGGGAGTACTAGTCGAAGAGGGGGAATATGATTTGGTGAAAGAGATATTATTGTTTTTTATATTTAATGATAGAAGTAGAAGGGCGGTAATATTGACACGTCACAGTTTAGCACGACTCTGTAATGTATCTCTCTGTTATTATTTTAGTGGTTAACCTGATCAGTGACAAAGCCTACATAAAATGATGAGAATATTTATCTCTGAAAGGCATCTGCATCTTTTAGAAGGAAATTTTTAAATGTACTACGTCTCTCTCTTTCAGACAAGAAATGACACCTATTTAACGTCGTCTTCAGTTTATGGGTTAGCAGCTCATAAATCTGTAAATAAAATATTATTCAGAAACATCTCGGTGAGTTAAAAATATATGCACAGTTGATATTAGCAATGACAAATAACTGCGTTATATATGGGATGTCCATAATAAAAGTTCCAGTTTGAAAACGCTGTAGAAAGAGAACCAGGGCTCGGATTGACGTCAAATTTGAACAGCATATTCATATTATTGACGCAGGGGGAAAAGTCACGAAAGAAAACCCGTCCGTACTGTTCAATGTGCATGACTGCACAAGTTCGGCAGTCAACAGCTGCAGCACTATTAAAATTAGGTAAGCCCATCCACCACATCCATCATGGGATGTTCGTATCACATCGGATGGGGAAAATCGCTTCTTAGTTGTCCTGAGGCTAGAAAACGTATGTAAAACAGAACGAAATGGGTTTTTAATTATCCTGGGACCAAAAACCGCACAAATTGCAAAATGACATAGATTTTTAACTATCCTGGGGCCAAAGACCGCATAAAAAGCAGATTGACGTCCGTATTGTCATGAGACTGTCGCAAGACATGTTCAATAGGCTGTCCACCATTTTCTGCCAGAAGTTAAAATGGAAATACAGAGTCTTCTGCAAAAGATCGGAACGTCTCGGGGGCTCACGTTGAGAAAGCGTTGCACCACGCGTGTCTCCATTGCAGTTAAGTTCGTAATTGGAACGCTGTACACATTTGAGATAATCCCCACAGCCAGAAGTAATACGGATTAATATTTGGTGATCTGGACGGCCAGGCTGATTAGTATTGCCGTAGGGCATCTGCAGTAGCCGCTTCACTGGCTTTGCAATGTGGGGAGGAGCGCTGTCTTCCATAAAAATGATGTTTCTCACAGATGAACTCTGTTGACGGGTTGGAATGACTTTGGAGCCCAAAATACAGCATTTACCAGTGACCAGGTAACAATACCCTCGGGACTCATCTCCTCGAAAAAATACGGCCCTACGATAAACGATGCCGTGAATCGGCACCATTCAGTCACCTTTGGAGAATGAATCGTGTGGATATTCCGTTGCCCATATGCTGCAATTAAGCATACTGAAATGTCCTTGGCAACGGGCTACGTCTGCCGACAGAATGTTCTGTGGCCAGTCATTGTCCCTTTCCATGCGAGGAAAAAAATTCCAGATTTTCCTGGCACCCCGCGGGGTAGCCGTGCGGTCTAGGGCGGCTTGCCACGGTTCGGGCAGCTGCTCCCGTCGGAGGTTCGAGTCCTCCCTGGGGCATGGGTGGTGTGTGTGTGTTGTCGTTAGTGTAAGTTTAAGTTAGATTTTGTGTAAGTCTAGGGACCGAGGACTATCAGTTTGGTCCCATAGGAACTTACCACAATTTTTTTTTCTTCCTGGCAAGTCAGCAGAAACGTAGGTGATTTTGTATGGATAGCAATGCTGGATATTTCGTAGAATTTTATGTACCGTGCACTCAGGCATGTCCAAAGTTCGGCAGTGGATGTTTGCACACCACCGCTCGACCTCTCTTGCAATACTATAGCCATGTCTTCGACAAACGTCAAAAAATGGTTCAAATGGCTCTGAGCACTATGGGACTCAACTTCTGAGGTCATTAGTCCCCCTAGAACTTAGAACTAGTTAAACCTAACTAACCTAAGGACATCACACACATCCATGCCCGAGGCAGGATTCGAACCTGCGACCGTAGCAGCAGCGCGGTTCCGTACTTAAGAGCCCAGAAGCGCTCGGCGACAGACGTAAGATCAACTGCTTTCCTCCCTCCGCCACATTGTACTTCAAAAGAACCTGTCTTTGAATTTTGTAATTATTTTCTCTAGATCTTAGCAGACATCGAACCAATGCTTATTTTCATGCCCATGGGTGTCCTGAGCTTCTGCAGGGATAGTAGCACACGGTCACCGTTCTTGTAAAAGAGCTTTACTAGCACCGACGATCCTTCATGGAGAGTTCTCGGACGCAAACTGAGGAATAGGTGTGTGCCGTGCGTCTATTGGTGTGCATGTTATGATTCCAACAGCACCCTGTATTGGTCATAGTTCAATTTTTTTTTGTTACATTACGATTCAATAATGTGCTGTTCAAATCTGACGTCATTCTGAGCAGTGGTTCTGTTTCTACAGCGTTTTAAAACTGTATCTTTAATTATATCACCATGTCTCTACAGGGTAACAGAAACTACAGT
Organism: Schistocerca nitens; assembly: GCF_023898315.1. Classification (NCBI taxonomy): domain Eukaryota; kingdom Metazoa; phylum Arthropoda; class Insecta; order Orthoptera; family Acrididae; genus Schistocerca; species Schistocerca nitens. Next base: position 53,373,233 of record NC_064621.1, read on the forward strand.
GTGGTTGACAATTGAAATCTGTGGTTTGATATTATATACTACAATGAGATGACAAAAGTCGTGGGCTAGCGGTATACACATATACAGATGGCGGTAGTATCGCGTGCACAGTGTATAAAAGAGCAATGCACTGGCGGAGCTGTTCAGGTCCCCGGACTCGCACAAGCATAGTGAACATTCGCGCGCCGGAGATCATCGCCATCAGTGTCTAGTGTGTGTGCTTCGTTTTGTGTTTCGTGCAGTTCCAACTCAACTGTTCACATGTGCCGTCGCCGTTCTCCGTGTTTTGTGCGCCGTGTCAACAAGTGTTAGTGTTTTTATCGTCCAACGTGAACGGCTTCTTGTTTTTTGTTTTTTGTAACTACTTTCTTTGCCCGCCATTTTTTATATTGTCTGTGTCACCTATATCATATTATTGTACCCCATAAGGCTGAAGAGCAGCGTATTAAGCTGCTGCCAGACCGCCTTGCATGAGGTGATTAAAATTACAATAAAGAAAAAAAAAAGCGGAGCTGTCAGTGGTACTCACAAGGGAACCTCCCCATCGCACCCACCTCGGATTTAGTAATAAGTTGGCACAGTGGATAGGCCTTGAAAAACTGAACACAGATCAATCGAGAACACAGAAAGAAGTTGTGTGGAACTATGATAAAAATAAGCAAAATATAGAAACTGAGTAGTCCATGCGGAAGATAGGGCACATCTAGGATAAAGTAAACTGAGGAGCGCCGTGGTCCCGTGGTTAGCGTGAGCAGCTACGGAACGAGAGGTCGTTGGTTCAAATCTTCCCTCGAGTGAAAATTTTAATTTTTTATTTTCAGATAATTATTATCTGTTCGTCTTTTGGGAGTATTATCACATCCACAAGAAAACCTAAATCGGGCAAGGTAGAAGAATCTTTTTACCCATTCGCCAAGTGTACAAGTTAGGTGGGTCGACAACATATTCCTGTCATGTGACGCACATGCCGTCACCAGTGTCGTATAGAATATATCAGACGTGTTTTCCTGTGGAGGAATAGGTTGACCTATGACCTTGCGATCAAATGTTTTCGGTTCCCATTGGAGAGGCACGTCCTTTCGTCTAATAATCGCAAAGTTTTGTGGTGCGGTCGCAAAACACAGACACTAAACTTATTACAGTGAACAGAGACGTCAATGAACGAACGGACAGATCATAACTTTGCGAAAATAAAAAAAGTAAACTTTTCACTCGACGGAAGACTTGAACCAAGGATCTCTCGTTCCGCAGCTGCTCACGCTAACCGCGGGACCACGGCGCTCCTCAGCTCACACTATCCTAGATGTTGCCTATCGTGCACATGGACTACTCAGTTTGTATATTTTGCTTATTTTTTTCATAGTTCCATACAACTTCTTCCTATTTTCTCGATTGATCTGTGTTCAGTTTCCAAAGGCCTATCCACTGTGCCAACTTATAACTAAATCTGAGGGGGGTGCGATGGGGAGGTTCCCTTGTCAGTTGATTCATGTGAAAAAGTTTCTGACGTGATTATGGCTGGACGACAGGAGTTACAAGCGGTGTGGTAAGTGGAGCTAGATGTATGGCACATTATGTTTCGGAAATCGTCGGGGAATTCAGTATTCCGTGATCCACAATGTTAAGAGTGTGCCGAGAATACTGAATTTCAGGCGTTATTTCTCATCGCGGAGAGTGCAGTGGCCGACGGCTTTCGTTTAATGACTGAGAACAGCGGCGTTTTTGTAGAGTTGTCAGTGCTAACAGGAAAACCAACACTGCGTGAAATTAATTACTTTTGAATACATTGTGGGAGTGAACAGTGATCAAAGTGTTACAAATATTTACTATCAAAAACAGTCTTGATCACAATTTATTTATTGCTGAGACCGGTTTCGACCACTACTGCGGTCATCTTCAGACCAATGAATGAGGACCTCCTCCTGCTGGAGAGTCACTACGCTCCAGCAGAAGGAGGTCCTCACTCATTGGTCTAAAGATGACCACAGCAGAGGTCGAAACCGGTCACAGCAATAAATAAATTGTGATGAAGACTGTTTTTGATAGTAAAAAAAAACTGCTTGAAATAGCCGCAGAAATCAATATGGGACATACGACGAACGTATGCGTTAGGAGAGAGCGGCGAAATTTGGCGTGTTATGGCAGGAGACGATCCAAGGGAGTGCCTTTGCTAAAAGCACGACATCGACTGCAGCGTTTTTCCTGGGCTCGTGACCATATCGGTTGGACTCTCGCCGACTGGAAAACCGTGGCCTGGTCGGATGAGTCCCCATTTCAGCTGACGGTAGGGTTCGAGTGCGTCGCAAACCTTACGAAGCCATGGAGTCAAGGTGTCAGGAGGCACTGTGCAAGCTGGTGGTGGATCCATAATTGTGTGGGCTCTCTTTACACGGAACAGACTCGGTCCTCTGTCCAATTGAACCGATCATTCACTGGAAATGGTTATGTTCGGCTACTTCGAGCTATTTGCAGCCATTCACGCACTTCATTTTCGCAAACAACTATGGAATGTTTGTGGATGACAATGCGCATGTCATCAGGTCACAATTGCTGGTGACTGGTTTTAGGAACATTCTGGACAGTTCAAGCGAATGGTTTGGCCACTCAGATTGACCGACATGAATTTCATCGAACATTTATGGGACATAATCGAGAGATAATAGTTTCGTAAATATGGACGGTCGTAGGGCAGCAGAGCTCAGTATTTTTGCAGGGGGTTGCAACGACTTCCTGAGTCCATCTCACGTTGAACTGCTGTGCTACGACAGGGAAAATGAGGTCCGACACGACGTTAGGTGGTTTCCCAGGACTTTAGTCACCTCAGTGTGGTTTTCGCGGCACATTTGAAGCCCTGTCCCGCTCATCAGGTGCCCAGAAAAATGGCTCCAAGCACTATGGGACTCAACTGCTGTGGTCATTAGTCCCCTAGAACTTAGAACTACTTAAACATAACTAACCTAAGGACATCACACACATCCATGCCCGAGGCAGGATTCGAACCTGCGACCGTAGCAGTCGCACGGTTCCGGACTGCGCGCCTAGAACCGCGAGACCACCGCGGCCGGCTAAGGTGCCCAGAAAATTTCTCGCTGTGGGCGAGACAGCGCTGGTCCACGTGGTTCAAATGGGTCTCAGCGCATTGGGACAACTGAGGTCAACAGTCCCCTAGAACGCAGAACTACTTAAACCTAACTAAGGACATCACAAACATCCATGCCAGACGCAGGATTCGAACCTGCGATCGTAGCAGTCGGGGGGTTCCGGACTGAAGCGCCTAGAACCGCCCGGCCACCGCGGCCGGCAGAGGGCGCTGGGATAATCTAAGCAGCAACCTGCTAGCACCATGAGTGTCCACTGGCGAGAAAAAAATGGTTCAAATGGCTCTGAGCACTATGGGACTTAACATCTATGGTCATCAGTCCCCTAGAACTTGGAACTACTTAAACATAACTAACCTAAGGACATCACACAACACCCAGCCATCACGAGGCAGAGAAAATCCCTGACCCCGCCGACTGGCGAGAAACCAGGGCGACCGTGCACTGTGTGCCCGAGAAGAGCAGAACATGCAGGCACTTGCAGCAATGGCCGAGGACACTGGAGGCTGGCGGCTGAGCGGGAGCATAACATGCAGACAACGAGTCCGGCTGTTCGGAGGACTGGCCCGCCGGTTTTGACCTGGCGCCAGACGAGACTGTGCTTGGGATGTACGGGCAGTGACATCCCATCATGCTGCGCGCGCCGGACGCAGGGCTCCCCAAGTAAACTCCCGTGTTTCGCAGCCTTGAGGTTTCTTGTTTGGACAATCGACAACCTGAATGTGCCGCACAGCAATATTGTGTGTGATAATTCACAAGTGTAGTACTGGATTTCTGTTCAATTTATCGAACACTTTGCTATACATTTCATTTCTTAAAACATTTAGAGAAAATCGAGTTAGATCACCGTTATTCCACGGAATTTTTCGGAATGCGTGTTCGAAGTGTGATTTATTGTACGATGAACTGAGTTATAGCAATTGACTGTTCAGTCAAAGAAGGCTTTTACGCAGTAGAACTGAGAATGTAATTGAAAGGGATCTAATTAGGTTATTTATGAGTGTCATTTGGAATTGCTTCATTTGGTTATTGGTAACTCTGACCGAGTAGAAAGAAAAATGTTCGATGATAAAATTGTATGACTAGTAAAATATTTTTGTGTTCCCCATGATCCCCAGTCCCTTCCATTCCGTAGCCTACTGCAGTTGCTGTAGCATACGTACCACGACGTGCTGGCTACACGTGTAACTGTGGAAAATCGATACAGTTGACTTCCTCGTCACGTATTGTTGTGGTCTTCTTACCTTGCAAGTGCAGCGAGAAGTGATTACTGCGGAATGAAGCTGCAGAGCAGGCTGCCCGCACAGCGCGGACACGGCATACCCTAGGGCGGAGCGTAGCGGATCCAGCAGGTGTCTGCGAACGTTCAGAAGGGGTATCTCCCGGTGATCACGGTGAGGGAATCGGGTAACGAGACCGGCGTGACATTTGTGTTTTACTACATACTTGCAGAAGAAATCGTTTCCGGTTATCAGTCCTGTAGTGGCGTGGTGTTGTCGCAACGTTTCGACGAGTTTCATACTCGTTGAGCCGTGGTGGCTTTAATTTTGGCAGTCACGGCACTCCGCTGTCGCTATTAACTACACTACGAATGCCACACCAACCCCTAGCCTACATGTTAGTGCTTATACACCCACATTAGAGTCTACAGTGCATATACAGTCTCAACACTCAGGTCACATTTGAATATATGTGTAAAAGAAATACACTACTGGCCGTTAAAATTGCTATACCGAGAAGAAATGCAGATGACAAACGGGTATTCATTGCACAAATATATTATACTAGAACTGACTTGTGATTACATTTTCACGCAGTTTGGGTGCATAGATCCTGAGAAATCAGTACCCAGAACAACCACCTCTGGCCCTAATAACGGCCTTCATACCCCTGGGCATTGAGTCAGACAGAGCTTGGATGGCGTGTTCAGGTACAGCTGCCCATGCAGCTTCAACACAGTTCATCAAGAGTAGTGACTGGCGTATTGTGACTAGCCAGTTGCTCGGCCACCATTGACCAGACGTTGTCAGAGAAAGATCTGGAGAATGATCTGGAGAATGTGCTGGCCAGGGCAGCAGTCGAACATTTTCTGTATCCAGAAAGGCCCGTACAGCACTTGCAACATGCGGTCGTGCATTATCCTGCTGAAATGTAAGTTTCCTCAGGGATCGAATGAAGGTTAGAGCCATGGGTAGTAACACATCTGAAATGTAATGTCCACTGTTCAGAGTGCAATCAATGTGAACAAGAGACGGGTAACCAATAGCACCCCATACCATCACGCCGGGTGATACGCCAGTATGACGCCAGTATGACGAATACACGCTTCCAATGTACGTTGACCGCGATATCGCCAAACACGGATGCGACCATCGTGATGCTGTAAACAGAACCTGGATTCATCCGAAAAAATGACGTTTTGCCATTCGTGCACCCAGGTTCGTCGTTGAGTACACCATCGCAGGCGCTCCTGTCTGTGCTGCAGCGTCAAGGGTAACCGCAGCCATGGTCTCCGAACTGATAGTCCATGCTGCTGCATACGTCGTCGAACTGTTAGTGCAGATGGTTGTCGTCTTGCAAACGTCCCCATCTGTTGACTCAGGGATCGAGACGTGGCTACAGGATCCGTTACAGCCATGCGGATAAGATGCCTCTCATCTCGACTGTTAGTGATACGAGGTCGTTGGGATCCAGCACGACGATCCGTATTACCCTCCTGAACCCACCGATTCCATATTCTGCTAACAGCCATTGGATCTCGACCAACTCGAACAGCAATGTCGCGATATGATAAACCGCAATCGCGATAGGCTACAATCCGACCTTTATCAAAGTCGGAAACGTGATGGTACGCATTTCTCCTCCTCAAACGAGGCATCACAACAACGTTTCACCAGGCAACGCCGGTCAACTGCTGTTCGTGTATGAGAAATGCGTGGGAAATTTTCCTCATGTCAGCACGTTGTAGGTGTCGCCACCGGTGCCAACCTTGTGTGAATGCCCTGAAAGGCTAATCATTTGCATATCACAGCATCTTCTTCCTGTCGTTTAAATTTCGCGTCTGTAGCATGTCATATTCGTGGTGTAGTCTACTTGGGCTGCCGATGTCGATCCTGGTCATATGCCAGGGCTGGGGTCTGTGGTCGAAACGTTGTTGACGGCTGTGGTAGTGACAGCTGGAGGACACATGGCTGGCAAGTTGTTCATTTTGGGGGACCCCCGCTGTCTGGTAAGGGCCTAGAGAAGCCGCGAGTGGTTAAATCGGTCATAGGCAAGTTTGCCGGTTGGATTAAGGACTGATAGCGGCGAATTGCGGGAAGAGCAGTGGACGCCGCGTGCCACCTGATCTTTAAGTTCCTGGCCATCTCAGCAAGCTTAAATTTTAAAGCACCTCGAAGACCGCCTGTATGGATTCGAGGCAATAACGTCCCTCCTTGGAATCGTGAATGTCACGGCTCCTTCAAACGCGAGTTAAGTGTTGATTTTTAATTGATGCTTGTTATCCCAAGGCCACATCTGTGTTAATATGGAATTAGACCTGTGATATTAACTCGCCTCCGACTGATTGTGGGTGGTCATAGGTTAGTGTAACTGGTAGTAGTTTGTTGTTCCAAGCCACATTCCGTGCAAACGTACGAGTATTCCTTGAGGCAAATGAGTTAATGAGATTGAAATTGTAACATAGTCCGTGTCGAAGGCAAGGCACTTTTACAGATGAGTGCGCCTTAGTGGTTCGATTCGCAGGCGCCTATACTTCACCTCGTTAAGTAATTTTAAGGACTGTTAAGCTTGCAACTTGTATGCTTACTCACTTCCGAAGGAAGTTAATATTGCCTACGTCATGCACTTTCTCGTTTGTATCCTTATTTGGGCAGATTACTGTTCCCTTCCGATGTGTGGTTGCAGAGTAGTTTTGGCAGCGGACGACGCCTTCCTGTTTCCTGGGCCGGGAGCTGAGACACGTTCTCTTTCTGCTGCAGCAACACTTCGATCGTTGCACGACGTCTAGGTTGGGCCGCAATCTGGTGCCTATGCGACGCGCCTGGTGTTGGCTCAAGATAAGTAAATCTGATCGTTTGATACGTGCCACGGCGGAGTATCACCGATTAATACCGGACCACTTGAGCTACACTCCTGGAAATGGAAAAAAGAACACATTGACACCGGTGTGTCAGACCCCCCATACTTGCTCCGGACACTGCGAGAGGGCTGTACAAGCAATGATCACACGCACGGCACAGCGGACACACCAGGAACCGCGGTGTTGGCCGTCGAATGGCGCTAGCTGCGCAGCATTTGTGCACCGCCGCCGTCAGTGTCAGCCAGTTTGCCGTGGCATACGGAGCTCCATCGCAGTCTTTAACACTGGTAGCATGCCGCGACAGCGTGGACGTGAACCGTATGTGCAGTTGACGGACTTTGAGCGAGGGCGTATAGTGGGCATGCGGGAGGCCGGGTGGACGTACCGCCGAATTGCTCAACACGTGGGGCGTGAGGTCTCCACAGTACATCGATGTTGTCGCCAGTGGTCGGCGGAAGGTGCACGTGCCCGTCGACCTGGGACCGGACCGCAACGACGCACGGATGCACGCCAAGACCGTAGGATCCTACGCAGTGCCGTAGGGGACCGCACCGCCACTTCCCAGCAAATTAGGGACACTGTTGCTCCTGGGGTATCGGCGAGGACCATTCGCAACCGTCTCCATGAAGCTGGGCTACGGTCCCGCACACTGTTAGGCCGTCTTCCGCTCACGCCCCAACATCGTGCAGCCCGCCTCCAGTGGTGTCGCGACAGGCGTGAATGGAGGGACGAATGGAGACGTGTCGTCTTCAGCGATGAGAGTCGCTTCTGCCTTGGTGCCAATGATGGTCGTATGCGTGTTTGGCGCCGTGCAGGTGAGCGCCACAATCAGGACTGCATACGACCGAGGCACACAGGGCCAACACCCGGCATCATGGTGTGGGGAGCGATCTCCTACACTGGCCGTACACCACTGGTGATCGTCGAGGGGATACTGAATAGTGCACGGTACATCCAAACCGTCATCGAACCCATCGTTCTACCATTCCTAGACCGGCAAGGGAACTTGCTGTTCCAACAGGACAATGCACGTCCGCATGTATCCCGTGCCACCCATCGTGCTCTAGAAGGTGTAAGTCAACTACCCTGGCCAGCAAGATCTCCGGATCTGTCCCCCATTGAGCATGTTTGGGACTGGATGAAGCGTCGTCTCACGCGGTCTGCACGTCCAGCACGAACGCTGGTCCAACTGAGGCGCCAGGTGGAAATGGCATGGCAAGCCGTTCCACAGGACTACATCCAGCATCTCTACGATCGTCTCCATGGGAGAATAGCAGCCTGCATTGCTGCGAAAGGTGGATATACACTGTACTAGTGCCGACATTGTGCATGCTCTGTTGCCTGTGTCTATGTGCCTGTGGTTCTGTCAGTGTGATCTTGTGATGTATCTGACCCCAGGAATGTGTCAATAAAGTTTCCCCTTCCTGGGACAATGAATTCACGGTGTTCTTATTTCAATTTCCAGGAGTGTATTTAACATCGTGAATTGAGCAAGCACATAAGCTTTGAAGTGTGTTCTTTAAGTCCGAAGTTCCATGTTACTATACTTACTCTCTAACTAATTGTTTGGTTTTGGTGCTCCGGTGTTGACAAAGCAACCTACGTTGCTATTTACTGGAAAGGGAAGATATAATTGGTGCATCAGGATACGAAAGAAGAAGAACTAACTGTTTAAACCTTGAGCCCTTATTGCTAACTGTGGGGCTTGTTAAGTTTTAAAGCCTTTTACTTATGACTATTAAAACTGATTTTTTTTCTTTTTATCCATAGTGACTGGCTGCTTGTTAACTGTCCGTTGTGACAGCCGTCCCCTGTAATTTGCCACCGTTCCTTGTATTTAGGGGGACTACATATTTATTTAAGGCTCATTGTTAATGATTTTGTTGGTGTGTACTAGTTGGGAGGTACCTTTAAATTCTATGCCTTCCCATCTTTTTTTGTATTTTGGGTGATTGTGTATTTTATTGGTTAAGGGATTTTCTTACGGCTTATCATTGTTAAGGGCTATCCAACAGCCGCTGTCAGTTGCGTGAGCTGTTATCATTTCTGTATTTTGGGTGGATGTTGTCTACTTGTTTAAGGTGTTATCCATGTTTAGGAATTGTTAGTATATTTAGCGACAGTCATTTGTAATTCATTTAAAACATATTGTTGAACCAGCTTGCAGCCACACCTAGTTGGTGTGACTCCTTACTTGTATTTGGGCACTATATATTCATATTTCAAGTCATGTTCTTAATTGTAGAAGTTGCTAAAGTTTTTTATTAGTGAATTGATCCTGTTCAAGTTCTTTAAACGAGTGTTCTTATTTTTTTAACAAGGTTTTTTAAAGTGTAATCATAATAATTGTTGTTAAGGAAGAACGTGTATTCCATGAAACAACAAATGACGAAATATGTGGGTCCACATTCCATGTATTTTTCCTTAAATTATCCCAACCCTTATTGAGAGCTTTCACTCATCATCTTCAGGTGAACTAGGAAATACGTTGAAACAAGACGACGCTACTACTCGGTTGGAAAGCCGAGAAAAAAGTCATCAGTGAAATTCGTCAAGAAATCCCTCATTCCTACATAAATGTTATAATTAATTTCCTTTTCCTTCAGTATACTCTTTTTGCATGTTTGGTACGCTATTTACACTACTGTCTGTTTAAAGCACACTCCCCGACAAAAATATGATTCACACAAAAGACGTGGCCGGATGTCAATGTGCCTGGTACACGTAAAGAGAACTGACAAGTATGTACGTGATTGACGTTGCTGTACCACCAGAGTGCGTTACTGTTGTCAGTCTTTAATGTTGCTACCGGAAGTCGTAGCGTATAACCAGGCTGTGAGAAGAACCAGATCTTGACTGATCACTGTGAAGGACATGGAGATGCCGTGTACTCGCGTAAGACAGCGCTGTCAGCACTTGACGGAGTTTGAAACGGGCCGTCTGGTCGAATCATGTAGCATCCAGATTTGCAGGACATTCGTATGGTAAACGCGAGAACATGCACACTCGCCGCCAAGATTCCGGTTGAAGACAGCCACCATAGGGGACGATCGCCATATTTTGCACCAAACACAATGTAACCTCTTTGCATCTGAGCCTGCCACCTGAGAACTTGTAATGGTCGGAGGCTAGCAAGAGCCCGGATCGCAAATTACCGTACCGCGTGTTTGCTGCCGTTAACAAAAGACAAACAGCTGACGCCGGACTCAGAAAGTGTGGAATGCTGATGAATGGCGTCTCAGTTGTATTCAGCGAAGAATCACGGCTCTGCACTGACGCGGCGAGAATGACGGCGACGTGGAGAGAATCTCATTCTTCCAACGTTTTGAAAAGACATAGCTCCTGTGCTACTCCTGATGTCATGGTGCAGAGAGAATGGTTTCTGTTCGTGGCTGGTTGTGATCGAGGGAGCTCTGACGACACAACAGTACATCACTGACATCCTTAGCCCTGATTGTGTTAGCTCTCATGTCAAGATATCCGTGGTACCGTTTTTCAGCTGGACAATGCAAGACCTGACATGGCATGTGTCTCTATGGACTCTATGAACCAGTGCATGTATTGAGTTCTCAGGTGGCAGGCTCAGATGCAAAGAGGTTACATTGTGTTTGGTGCACAATATGGCGATCGTCCCCTATGGTGGCTAAGGTCTTCAACGGGAATCTTGGCGGCGAGTGTGCATGTTCTCGCGTTTACCATACGAATGTCCTGCAAATCTGGATGCTACATGATTCGACCAGACGGCCAGATGGAGACCACACTGATGCCCGTGTGCTGATAAGTGGGCTTATGCTGCCGAATTCCTTGTTAATTTAACTACATGTTGCAGTCATTCAAATAACATCACGTACCCTCTCAATGTTTGATGCGTTCCGGAGTCTTTGCTCCATTATCGCCTGCCGCTGTGGTAGAACGGTTCTAGGCGCTTCAGTATGGAACCACGCCACCGCCACGGTCGCAGGTTCGAATCCTGCCTCGGGCATGGATGTGTGTGATGTCCTTAGGTCTAGGGGTTTGATGTCCTGAGATGTTAAGTCCCATAGTGCTCAGAGCCATTTGAACCATTTTTGAGCTCCATTATCAGGTGGCGTATCAGACGTTTAATTGCAGTGAGTGTAAAGCGCCAAAAATGTGTTCTCAACGGACGTAATCTACGAAGATGCATAGGGCTGCAGGTATTGAGACATAGTTGGTTTTCCAGGAGCAGGGCAGCGGCGGCCAGTGAGCCCCAACATGTGAGCTGCTGCTTTCGGTTCGGCACTCCACAGCAGCGCGAATCTGATTTAAGAAAGCCATAGTGGACGTAGATCGACATAAGCACCATTCGCACTGTACTGACTTTACGACAAGGAAAACTGAGTATGCGCAGTGTGGGAGACCAACATCAGAAATTGGTGATAATCGTTCTATTTTTGACGCAGTCCTGTAATAATGTTTCAATGATGTTTCCACCATTTGACTGTACAAATTTCTTTATTTTACATACTGTTATGTTTCGGCCTTAAGGCATTATCAAGCAGAACAATGAAAAATCTTTTCGTATAAATTCATGGAAAGCGAGAAGAACCAAAATTTAACATAAGCCAGTATTAATTCGATAGTTTTTAATCTACATTGGAGTGGCTATTCCAATGTCAGATTAAAAATTATCAAAATAATACTACATAAACGTTGGATACGATTAAGTGAAGTCATCGTCAAGATTCAATGAACTGGGTGTCCAAGTGTGGAGACAAGTACAAAATCACAGGTAACCAACATGTTTACCAGCCGTAAAACAACGGAGACACAGGATAAACAGCAGTACATCAGTTACATGTGCAGTGAACATGATCTGAGAACATACAATGAAAGTTTCTGACTGACTGGTGGTCAAAGATGAACACCGTAGGTTATAAGTCTATGTTCCATAGTCCATGATTTTCCTAGTGTTGTAAGCCATCGGGTTTGTATTCAGGTTACGCCTAGTAGTGGTTGAGGGAATTCCGAAGGCAGAACGGTACATCGCGCATGTCCTGCGTCCTCATGTTTTACCACTAACGCTACAGCATCGTTGTGCCTTTTTCAACAGGACGATCTTCGTCCACAATTGGCTCGTGTCTCTATGGACTGTCTGTGTAACGCTGTGTCCAGTAAGATCCCTTGGTCTGTCCTCGCACCGCACAACTCCATCCGTGTGCCAGTATACTGCATACCATGGACAAGTTAGAGCAACTGTGGGCCAGCTTGCCTCATGAGATGATAATTAATTCAAGACCCTAATCTGCCGACAGGAGTTTATATGCATCAACAGGGACAGTTGAAAATGTGTGGCTCGACCGGGACTCGAATCCGGGATCTCCTGCTTACATGGCAGACGCTCTATCCATCTGAGCAGCCGAGGGCACAGAGGACAGTGCGACTGCAGGGATTTATCCCTTGCACGCTCCCCACATTCCCAACTGAATGTCCACACACTACATTCGTAGTGCCGCTACCCATTACACTCATTATTCGCGGCAGACAATCTTACCGAGTCCCGTAATAGTTCGTGCAATGCGTGTGCATTCGCACAGAAGAATAAGGTCAATGGCCGGTTAGCCTTAACTATATGAAGATGGTATCTGTTCTTTCGGACATGTTCGAAAGAACAGATACCATTTTCATATATGCCTCAAGAGAGGATACGACGGCATAATGACACCAGTCCGATCCGAATCAGCACATGCATCCAAGCCAGAGGGGATGTAGCCGTTAAGTGATAAATGGGCTCATACTGCCTAGTTCTTCGTATATTTCACTCGATTTTGTAATCACGCTAATAATGCCACATACCCTTGTCAACCTGTGAAGTTTTATTTCGGTTCCTCCTCCCCATCTGGGAGTTCCACATTTTTTATCACCCAGTGCAATTCATCCACATATCTTGCGTTACATCTTCGTCTCACTCCATTCATATCCCTTGAGACGCAGCCAGTTATTTCCGTGGTCCACCTACCATATATTTTTATTTAATTTTTATCTTCCACTGCAGTGTTTTCCCCTGTCTCGTTTGTTTGTTACTCTTGCTTTCGCAGTAATTCCCAACAGGCATCTCTCCGGCGCTTACTGAACAATAGTTTCTGTTGTGCCGAAAGGCACGCGTTTAAGCTCACGCAGGCTGGCGTGAGGTCTGGAACAGGACAGGGAATTTATAGTAGCAAAGAACGTACGTAACTACTGGAATATTTAACTTTAATACATAATTGGTGAACATCGCTCTTGACGGTACATGTTTTACAGCATCAATAGTAACTGCTAATGGCGCCTTGGTAGGTCGTAGCAAATGACGTAGCTGAAGGCTGTGCTAAACTATCGTCTCGGCAAATGAGAGCGTATTTTGTCAGTGAACCATCGCTAGCAAAGTCGGCTGTACAACTGGGGCGAGTGCTAGGAAGTCTCTCTAGACCTGCCGTGTGGCGGCGCTCGGTCTGCAATCACTGATAGTGGCGACACGCGGGTCCGACGTATACTAACGGACCGCGGCCGATTTAAAGGCTACCACCTAGCAAGTGTGGTGTCTGGCGGTGACACCACAGTTTCTGCATTAAACGTCCATGTCCCTCTGCCATAACTCAAAACCGATAACATACACTGACTGTAAGTTTTCTCGTTTGAGCCTCATTGGAAGCCTGTATTTAATTTACCAAAAGCATTCCATGGCATTTTCCTCCTCTAATTCCCCTCTAATCATTTCTTTCCTGTCCAGGCATCCACTGTCCTCAATTGCCCTAACTACAAAATCTCAACCGGGTATACTAGTCGTTATTACACAGGTACTGTCCGCATCTCATTTGGCCTTAAGTTGACAAATTACGAGGTAACGGATTCAGAACATCTAATGACGACTTGCGATGAGAAGGATCTGATTGTGATGCTATTTGTGTGACCCACGGATGAGAACTATGAAAAAAAAATTGGACATCACTTTTAATTTCTAATGTTTTCATCGTTAATTTCTCACAAATCATTATTTTATTTTTATCACAATAGATATTTAGTCCTAAATATCTGTTAGTTCTTCGAAATGTTGTAGAAATTTATCTGTTCTTAAGGCACACCACATATTTCATTTGCAGAATGGAAGTGCATGCTATATCTATTCCTCCTTCGTTCTTCCAGTCTGTTGAATAAAGTACGATGATACGGTTCCCGGTGCCTACTTGCCTTGTTGGAATCATATCGAACGCAACAACCGCTGGACTAATGCTGCTACCAAATTACCAAAGCATTGTCCTTGCAGGTAGGGAGTTTTACGTGCTTGCAGTGGGAGGTAACCCGGAGGTATTGATGACACAGAGTTTCACCCAGACAAGGAGCCAAACAATGTGTGTTCCACTTCCACCTATCATCCAATATCTTTCCTACAACAATTAATAATCCGGAGCCCATGGCTAGACTGAGCGAATCAAAATCTTACGAAGTTATACAGTGATGGGAAAAAATCAGAACACCAAAAGATAATTAATGTAGAGTAATGAAATTTCGGGAATACGTTTGTCTAGGTAACATATTTAAGTGATTAACATTACAAGATGATAGATTATTTTGAGCGCGAGGTAATACATTGCAAATGTGAAATGCTGGTACATTGATAACCCGTGCAGCCGCCAGAATGTTGATTGAAAGCATGCAGACCTGCGAGCATTGTGATGTAAAAGTGCCGGAGATCACTTTGTGGGATGGAGTTCCACGTCTGTTAAACTTGGTCGGTCAATGCAGGGGCGGTTAATGCTGTTTGTGAATGACGCTGGAATTGTCGTCCGATGATGTCTCAAGTGTGCTTGATTGGAGATAGATCGGGTGAACGAGCACGCCAAGGCAACCTGTCGACAGTCTGTAGAGCATGTTGGGTTGCAACAGCGGTACGTAGGCGAGCATTATCCTATTGGAAAGCACATCTGAAATACTGTTCATGAGTGCAGCACAACAGGTCGAATCCGCAAACTGAGGTACAGATCTGCGGTCGGATGACGTGGGATAACCACGAGAGGGCTCCTACTGCCATACGAAACCGTACTCCTCGTGTAGGTCCAGTATATCTGTCACGGAGACAGGTTGACGCAGGTTCTTATGGTTCAAATGGCTCTGAGCACTATGGGACTCAACTGCTGTGGTCATTAGTCCCCTAGAACTTAGAACTACTTAAACCTAACTAACCTAAGGACATCACACACATCCATGCCCGAGGCAGGATTCGAACCTGCGACCGTAGCAGTCGCACGGTTCCGGACTGCGCGCCTAGAACCGCGAGACCACCGCGGCCGGCCGCAGGTTCTTATGTGGTCTTCTCTAATCAAGACACGGCCACCACTGGCGCAGAGACAGAACCAGCTTTCATCAGCAAAGACGACACATCTCCACCCCTGACCTCCAATAAGCTCTCGCTTGATACCATTGAAGTCGCAAATGGCGGTGGTTTGGGAGTACTGGAGTACACGCTACATGGCGTCTAGCCCAAAGCTGTCCTTTGAAGCAACCGATTTATAACAGTTGGTTGTGTCACTGTGGTGCCGACTGCTGCTCATATTTCTGCTGCAGGTGCAGTGCGATGCGCTAGAGCCATACGCCGGACACGAAGTCTTCCCTCTCGGTAATGTAACGCGGCCGTCCGGAGCCCCGTCTTTCTGCGATAGTATATTTTCGTGACTGTAACATCCACGACATAAATTTAAGCTACAGTGCGACGAGAGGAAAGTATGCCTCTAACAGTTATAAACATTATCTATCCGACATATGAAAAAAAACTGTGAAATAAATATTATTTATATAGTATTTTATGATGTTATTGGACATATCGATGTGTATCGTACAAAGACAATGGTAATTGTAAATTCCTTTTATGATCTGCGTTTGTCTCCCTTTGTTTTTACCTATTGTTGGTCGGCTTTTGTAGGTTGCGGACGCAAGACGCATATCAAACTGAGGTCTGCAAATTTATTTGTTAATTATTACTTGACAATAGAGTTCATTATTATTAGAAATATGAGTGAATATTTGCAACTTTAATTCCTCTCTCAATAAGCATTATCTGTGTTAATTATTTCTTTCCGCTGCAAGGAGCGCAGCCATTGATGATAGCGATTTGTGTCGCGTTTTTATCTGTGCTTCTTAGCTTGATGAAAATTAGTCTACATAGCGCACAATATGAAAGTAAAGTTTAATAAGCATTTCAAATACGAGGGCAGTTCAATAAGTAATGCAACACATTTTTTTTCTCGGCCAATTTTGGTTGAAAAAACCGGAAATTTCTTGTGGAATATTTTCAAACATTCCCGCTTCGTCTCGTATAGTTTCATTGACTTCCGACAGGTGGCAGCCCTGTACGGAGCTGTTAAAATGGCGTCTGTAACGGATGTGCGTTGCAAACAATGGGCAGTGATCGAGTTTCTTTTGGCGGAAAACCAGGGCATCTCAGATATTCATAGGCGCTTGCAGAATGTCTACGGTGATCTGGCAGTGGACAAAAGCACGGTGAGTAGTTGGGCAAAGCGTGTGTCATCATCGCCGCAAGGTCAAGCAAGACTGTCCGATCTCCCGCGTGCGGGCCGGCCGTGCACAGCTGTGACTCCTGCAATGGCGGAGCGTGCGAACACACTCGTTCGAGATGATCGACGGATCACCATCAAACAACTCAGTGCTCAACTTGACGTCTCTGTTGGTAGTGCTGTCACAATTGTTCACCAGTTGGGATATTCAAAGGTTTGTTCCCGCTGGGTCCCTCGTTGTCTAACCGAACACCATAAAGAGCAAAGGAGAACCATCTGTGCGGAATTGCTTGCTCGTCATGTGGCTGAGGGTGACAATTTCTTGTCAAAGATTGTTACAGGCGATGAAACATGGGTTCATCACTTCGAACCTGAAACAAAACGGCAATCAATGGAGTGGCGCCACACCCACTCCCCTACCAAGAAAAAGTTTAAAGCCATACCCTCAGCCGCTAAAGTCATGGTTACAGTCTTCTGGGACGCTGAAGGGGTTATTCTGTTCGATGTCCTTCCCCATGGTCAAACGATCAACTCTGAAGTGTATTGTGCTACTCTTCAGAAATTGAAAAACGACTTCAGCGTGTTCGTAGGCACAAAAATCAGAACGAACTTCTCCTTCATGACAACGCAAGGCCTCACACAAGTCTTCGCACCCGAGAGGAGCTCACAAAACTTGAGTGGACTGTTCTTCCTCATGCACCCTACAGCCCCGATCTCGCACCGTCGGATTTCCATATGTTTGGCCCAATGAAGGACGCAATCCGTGGGACGCACTACGCGGATGATGAAGAAGTTATTGATGCAGTACGACCTTGGCTCCGACATCGACCAGTGGAATGGTACCGTGCAGGCATACAGGCCCTCATTTCAAGGTGGCGTAAGGCCGTAGCATTGAATGGAGATTACGTTGAAAAATAGTGTTGTGTAGCTAAAAGACTGGGGAATAACCTGGTGTATTTCAATGCTGAATAAAACAACCCCTGTTTCAGAAAAAAAATGTGTTGCATTACTTATTGAACTGCCCTCGTACTTATCCTGTTAAAAGGAAAGTTGATCTAACAATATAAAGTCTCTATCAATTGTCTGCCGCCATCTTAACAATTATCTCAGCGGCAAATTCAAATTACGCAACTCCGCAGACGTAAATGTCGAAGGTAATAAAACTGTGTAAAAATAAATGTGCAGCGGTGCTCCCGAACTCAGTTTAATGAAAATAGTTCGAATCAGATTGGTTCTTTAAAAGCAGTGCTCATAGCACGATCCATATAACAAACTTTTTCTAGCTGATGTATGGAGCCGAAATTAATTATGCACGAGTTGCGAAGAATATTGTTACAGCTAACATACGACAGTGTTGTGCGCGGCTGATATTCGGTGGTTTTAATGATCATTTTTCTGAAGATAACTGTTTACAGCATAATCAGTAGTTGAAACTATTCTTTCTGGATAATCAATAGTTGTATAGAATCTGTTGTATGAACTGTGATTTAGTGACACTTCCACAACTTACAGACAACATTTTAACACAACGTTAACTTGAAGTTCTTTAGCAACTTGACCAAATCTTTAGCCGGGACAAAAAAATTTAGTAATTACTCGATGTAATAAAATAAGATTATCATTTTCATTTACAAATTAGTTAAATACCAAACCACTGAATAACACAGCGAACGCCACATGACCACCACTGCCAGCAATCATTTGGAGTAGCTACGTTCTTACCAAGTCTTTCTGAAGTATCGCAGAAGAAAAATCCAGCTTCTCGTAGCCTTAAAGGTATTCTTGACTAACCAACCACGTCCACTCTCAAAGATAACTGACGCTCATAACGGTCTCATGGTGTATTTAAAGCAAATTTGATTTATATCTTCATAGTGGCGCTACTAGCGCCAGTTTATGCGATAAAGAACATCTTTCAGCTGCAGAAGCACGCCCGACAACTTTCGTTTATGTCATACAACTCCTTCTTGATGTTGCGGTTTATTTGCCGTCAGTGTATTTGAAGCGCCATGAACTAATAAGTTCGGAATGGGGCAAAATTTTGCAAGCCTTCTCTTGCTAATGCAATCGGAGAGGAAAACAACTCAATACGCAACCGCCAAATAGAGTGCCAAGGATGTTACATGCAATGTGGCTGCTAGATGGGGCTAACTGCTACACACCGTAATAGATGGGTGTCCAAAACACCAATACCGCTGGCTGACATCATAGAGAGAGGCGGATGCCGTCGTTGTGTTGATAAGGCAGAATGAATTAAGAAGCCACAAGTCGGACGTAAGACCTATTATTCAGAGTACCGTCGCTACAGAATGCGTCCATCACTGCTTCTGAAACCTAAAGTTCAGACACTTTCCGCTCTCAGGAGGGCCAGCCAGACAGCTGAAATACGAAGGAAAGCAGGCCAAGTGAAGTCATCGTGGGCTTGTAATATGAAAGCATGGTAGACAGTTCCTGCACAAATACACTCCTGGAAATGGAAAAAAGAACACATTGACACCGGTGTGTCAGACCCACCATACTTGCTCCGGACACTGCGAGAGGGCTGTACAAGCAATGATCACACGCACGGCACAGCGGACACACCAGGACCCGCGGTGTTGGCCGTCGAATGGCGCTAGCTGCGCAGCATTTGTGCACAGCCGCCGTCAGTGTCAGCCAGTTTGCCGTGGCATACGGAGCTCCATCGCAGTCTTTAACACTGGTAGCATGCCGCGACAGCGTGGACGTGAACCGTATGTGCAGTTGACGGACTTTGAGCGAGGACGTATAGTGGGCATGCGGGAGGCCGGGTGGACGTACCGCCGAATTGCTCAACACGTGGGGCGTGAGGTCTCCACAGTACATCGATGTTGTCGCCAGTGGTCGGCGGAAGGTGCACGTGCCCGTCGACCTGGGACCGGACCGCAGCGACGCACGGATGCACGCCAAGACCGTAGGATCCTACGCAGTGCCGTAGGGGACCGCACCGCCACTTCCCAGCAAATTAGGGACACTGTTGCTCCTGGGGTATCGGCGAGGACCATTCGCAACCGTCTCCATGAAGCTGGGCTACGGTCCCGCACACCGTTAGGCCGTCTTCCGCTCACGCCCCAACATCGTGCAGCCCGCCTCCAGTGGTGTCGCGACAGGCGTGAATGGAGGGACGAATGGAGACGTGTCGTCTTCAGCGATGAGAGTCGCTTCTGCCTTGGTGCCAATGATGGTCGTATGCGTGTTTGGCGCCGTGCAGGTGAGCGCCACAATCAGGTCTGCATACGACCGAGGCACACAGGGCCAACACCCGGCATCATGGTGTGGGGAGCAATATCCTACACTGGCCGTACACCACTGGTGATCGTCGAGGGGACACTGAATAGTGCACGGTACATCCAAACCGTCATCGAACCCATCGTTCTACCATTCCTAGACCGGCAAGGGAACTTGCTGTTCCAACAGGACAATGCACGTCCGCATGTATCCCGTGCCACCGAACGTGCTCTAGAAGGTGTAAGTCAACTACCCTGGCCAGCAAGATCTCCGGATCTGTCCCCCATTGAGCATGTTTGGGACTAGATGAAGCGTCGTCTCACGCGGTCTGCACGTCCAGCACGAACGCTGGTCCAACTGAGGCGCCAGGTGGAAATGGCATGGCAAGCCGTTCCACAGGACTACATCCAGCATCTCTACGATCGTCTCCATGGGAGAATAGCAGCCTGCATTGCTGCGAAAGGTGGATATACACTGTACTAGTGCCGACATTGTGCATGCTCTGTTGCCTGTGTCTATGTGCCTGTGGTTCTGTCAGTGTGATCATGTGATGTATCTGACCCCAGGAATGTGTCAATAAAGTTTCCCCTTCCTGGGACAATGAATTCACGGTGTTCTTATTTCAATTTCCAGGAGTGTATTACATAGACTATATCCAGTGGCTTGATCAACATTTACTCAGTTGCAGCTGGCCAGTGTCGACCTATCCTCTGTTTGTGGAGATTATCTTCGAACTATGACAACATAGGGAGGTCTGCCAGGAGAATTTTACCTCTGCAAGCTGCAGTGCTGCTATAGGCAACACTCACCTTCTGGAGGCCTATGTAGTAGGCCCGCGAGCAGTCAACTCTCGTCCTCATGGAGGGGTGAACTGCAGCAACAAATGGTTCAAATGGCTCTGAGCGCTCTGGGACTTAACATCTGAGGTCATCAGTCTCCTAGACTTAGAATTACTTAAACCTAAGGACATCACACACATCCATGCCCGAGGCAGGATTCGAACCTGCGACTGTAGCAGCAGCGCGGTTCCGGACTGAAGCGCCTAGAACCGCTTCGCCAGAGTCTCCGGTGAACTGCAGCCACAGCCCACTTACGGTACCTGTAGATGTACTCCGATGATGCGGGCCTTGCTCCCGTTGGTGGGGCAGTAAAGTCCATGCAGAGCCAGCGGGTACTTTCTGGGAAGCCGTCTATGATGTCAAAGAGAGTCCTCTAGTAACCCACTGCCCGCATTGCTGTCACCAGAGGTAGCACAGGCGATACCAGCTAAGCTGCAGCTAACGTGTCATGACGTCACTGAGCTCTTTACACATGCCTCCACCACTGCGCGTGGGCGTCAGCGCGCTCCAGTGAGGCTAGCCTAGCACGCTGCTGCCCGCCGCCACAGTTGGTTGCTGTGAATGAAGGCACAGTGTATTTTGCAACGGTAAATGTTTGTTTGTTAATGATGCTCCATTAGCGCCTTCGGATGCAGAGCAGGCCATCTCACTCTGTGCCACGGCTCGCCCATGTCCGATGGGTGGACGGCCCTACTCTATCCTGACCTCGTGACCTCGACGACCCAACACCGTCACCTAATATACCGGATGCTGCGCGGGTACGTATTTCACATTTTTTTGTTTTACGTCCCCGCAGCTCCCACTCGGTTAAGTTGCGGCAACACTGACAGAATAATCCTGTAGTAGGAGTGTCGAAAGATCCGTGACAGATGCAGTGGACACGGCGCGGCTGCTTCGCAAGTCGACCACAACCAGTCTCTTAGCTTCTCTACGGCAACGCCTCAACGTTGTCGAACGTTATAGATGACTTCGTTTCGCCTGCAGCCGTTTGCGCATAAAGCTGAAAGCTGACAATAGCGCCGCGAGGATACACCTACGTGCTATTCAGTGGTACATATTCTGACCCTCCTGAACCGAGAATTTACTTTCCAAACTTTTTCATAAGAATTTACTTTATTTACTAGCGACTCATCAAGAACGTTAACACATTTAATCACACTATGTGAGCGTGGAAGTAGTTGCCAGTGGGTAACTGATGAAAACAAATCAAATTTCTGTCAACAAATAGAAATTTTATTCCTAAAGGCCTTTTTTTTAGAAACAGATTTAAAATTATAATCAGAAAGCACCCTCTAAATATCAAAGTTACAATCTATTCAGAGGAAGAACAAATTTTTGACAGTATGAGCTTTCGGGCTGAGAGCCTTACCGCTCCCTTTTGACATGGCCGTAGTCACGACCGCTCACAACAACCTCTGAAAGACTACACTGGTGCAAATCTGCAACACACCAGATTACTTTAAACTAAAAATTTTGACAACTCACACAAGCACATAAACTATGCACCCCGTAGAAGGGATGCAAATGGTACAAAACACTAACATTAAAAGACTACCTTGCCACCGAAGGTGCAACTTGATTTAAAAAAAAAATCTTACGGTGGAAGGGTGGCAACTTAATATACTAAAATAACCATTTAAATAAAAACCCATGAAATGCAGTCTTACATAAAATATACAAGGTTAGCCAAGCACGCTCTACATTACGCATATACCGCCTCTCACGATGATAGGCAAGATAAAAACATATTTCAGGAATTCGACCGTTATACTTCAAGCAATAAATTCGTTAACACCGAATCCGACAAACATAACAGAGGCAGTTACTAACGTATGGCCGATTGACAGGGAGATTGCTGAACAACCCGAACCGCAGGTTGCTCTAACCCGCCCCTACTCCACAGGGGAAAAACGGACCACCCAATTTATAAATAACCACCTTCCCGCGGATGGGCAAACGGAGAAGAATGGTGGGACGACCCCAAAACAGAGCGGCTGGTGACCTCACCAAGAAAACAAGTAGAATTTAACAAGCAAATAAAACAACATATCTCCAATCACTTCTAATAACTGCGATTTCTGGCAAAGACCTGGCGCAGCACCCCCAACGCTCTCCCGAACCACCCGCTGCCTGCCGCCTCAACGGACGCAGGAAGGCGCGCCGATCTCCCGTCTCACGGCGTCGCAGCTCTCCCCGGCCATACCGATGTCGTGGTTGACTCCTGTTGCTCTCGTGTCGACCGCGAAGTCACTACCCCTCGCTATACGGCGCGGCCCACTGGACTCACGTCGTGACCTCACATGCGCCGACGCTCAAGGCGGACAAGTCATCTTGTGTTTCAGTGCGCGACCGACCAACCGATCGATCCAACCGCCAATGACCGTTGCCCGAGCAACTCGAGCAGACTGGCGGCCTAACGCGCAGATGCAGGAACTCAGTCCCGAGCGGGCGACCACTAGCTGAGTTCTGTTACTGGTGGAGTGGCAAGACTCTCATTTTGCCGGCTTTAAAGTTTGATCCAAACGACAGACATAGTAGCACTCTGAACAACAGACAGACACTAACTGCCGAACAAATGCGAACGAGGGACAAACCAGCAATTGGTGACCAGTGACTGACCCAGACTCACTCTGACTGACCAACTGGCACTTATTGTGATTTCATTCCCCTGCCCCATATGGGCAAGGGAGGGCTGTCAGCTGCACAATCCGCCGCTCTTCAGCTGAGTGACATGACAACTTAAAATAAGAATAAAATGTTACAAACATAAGGCGATAAAAAAGGGAACTTAAAACAGAATAATGGGAGAAAATGGACGTAAAAATAGACTGACATGGAGACGTTCATGGAGGACAGTTGAAAAAGTCACCAGAAAGGGAAAAAACACAGTTGGCGATTCTTAAAACACAGAGAAGACACTGAATGGACATGCACAGGTTAAAAGTTGGCCACAGTATTAAAAACACTCCAGAACAATACACTTGAAACCCACTTGGAGCACACACAACGAATAATAAAACTGCCAAGTGGGACCTGCCGAGGGAAAGGTCAGAGAGGATGGAAAAGGAGGGGTGAGCAAGGGCCAGCAGGGGAAGCGGCAGGGTGAAGAGAGGAGGGGCGTCAGTGGGTACACGGAGAGGCAGGTGACACGTGGGGCGGGAGATGAAGAGGGAAGACAGGGCAGGAGGGAGTGCAGAGACAAAGGAGGCACAAGAGATGGAGGGGTAGTAGGAGGGGAAGCCGCTCAGGAGGAGGGAGGGGGAGGAGAGGGAGCCCTGAGGAGGAGGCAGGAAGATGGGGTTAGAGTTGGTAGGAACATTAGATGTCAGGGTGAAGCTCATCATCCGGGAGGGGTAGACGGTGGAAGGGAAAGGAGATGGAGGGTGTGGAGATGGAGAGAGGGTGGAACACAACGGTAAAGGCGCGGCAACTGGTTGGGGGTGGAGAGGAAGGGAGACACCAGGGGGTGAGGGGGATCAAGGCGGCGGACAATATATAGTGTGCGGATGTGTTCAAGGAAAAGGAGAAGGTGTGGGAAGGGTATGAGGTCGTAGAGGATGCGTGTGGGGGACGGAAGGCGGATGCGGAAGGCGAGGCGGAGCGCATGGCGTTCGAGGATTTGGAGGGCTTTATAGAACCTAGGAGGGGTGGAAATCCAAGCTACGCTGGCATAGCAGAGGATGGGGCGGATCAACGATTTGTACGTGTGAAGGATGGTGGAAGGATGCAGACCCCACGTCCAGCCAGACAGGAGTTTCAGGAGGCGTAGGCGGTTGTGAGCTTTGTGTTGGATGGTAAAGAGATGGGGCGTCCAGGTGAGGTGGCGGTCGAGTGTGAGGCAAAGGTATTTGAGGGTAGGAGTGAGGTGGATAGGACGGCCATAAATGGTGAGGTAGAAATCATGGAGACGGAAAGAGCGGGTGGTGCGGCATATGATGATCGCCTGGGTCTTGGAGGGGACACTTGCGAGCTCATAGCGCCCCTTAAATGCACGTGAACAGGCAACCTTTCCCCTTTCTCACCAGAGGGAGACAGCAAAGTTGCGATTGCCACAGCGGCGCCACCGCCAGAAACGGAGGGCGACTGCTTCACACAACGCGCTGCTGCGTGCTCTTCAAAACAGCAATTTTTTTCACGGCTCACCTGCTCTGGCTTGTGGGGCCTGCCAGACAGAGCCAGCCAGCTGTGTGACCGCCTAAAGCTACTGGCCACACCGCCAGCACCAGCCGCCGCTTTCCCTCGCAGTCCGTCTGCTCACAAGGGGTGGACGCCAATTGTGAAATTCAGATTCGATTCATACTGCGCATAATAAAAGCTCATGGCCAGAGGTGTAATGTGGCAAAGCACCAAGATGCACTTCTCAGCCGTTGTCGAGAAAATCGACAGTTAAAAGAAACCGTTGCGGAGAAATACTCTCGACGATTAATAATTTTCTACAGCGTCGTGGCGCAGCGGTAAGCGCTCGGGTTCGTAGTCCGAAGGTCGCCGCATCGAATCTCGCGCCATGCATTTTTTTTTATTATTAGTTTTTTGTAATTCAAAAAAATGGCTCTGAGCACTATGGGACTCAACTACTGTGGTCATCAGTCCCCTAGAACTTAGAACTACTTAAACCTAACTAACCTAAGGACATCACACACACCCATGCCCGAGGCAGGATTCGAACCTGCGACTGTAGCAGCAGCGCGGCTCCGGATTGTAGCGCCTAGAACCGCAAAGCCAGCGCGGGCGGCTTTTGTAGTATTAATGAATTGCTTATGCATGTTGGTGAAGGCGGATCGCTCTGCAATTGTACCGCCACCATTTTTCCGTTTTTTTTTAACAGGGTGTACCAAAGCTCTCCCGCCCGCACTGATTTTCGACAATGTTATAAGTTGCGCTAGGGACCGCATCTACACCCTTTCGAAGTTAGCAGGCAACTGCGCTGTTATGCGGCGGCTCGTTTCGGCCCAGTCAACATCTGTCATTCAAGTCTAACGAGCGAGTAACGGAGTTTATATTTCATACCTGCCACAGAAAATTTGTGTTCGTGGGGTCTCTATTCTAATTCGAACGTTTGACTTACGCTATACGTATTCGTTTCGGAATATCGTTTCTACGTCTTCCGTTAGCTATACGTGGTTAACATTATGAAGACAATTAATGACATTTGTGAAATACAACTTTGTTTGCGGAAAACATAATGATGTTCGAAGTCGCCAGTTTTTCCACGACAAACGACTTTCAACAACTAATTATATGCATAGTTGTTGCAACTGATTGCCGGGAATTATATATATATATATATATATATATATATATATATATATATATATATATATATTGAATTATAAAAAACAAATACTAAAAAGAAAAAGGTTGCATAGCGCGAGATTCGATCCGGCGACCGTCGGATTACGAACCCGAGCGCTTACTGCTGCGCCACGACGCTGTAGAGAATTATTAATCGTAGAGATTATTTCACCGCAACGGTTTCTTTTAACTGTCGATTTTCTCGACAACGGCTGAGAAGCGCATCTTGGTGCTTTGCCACTTTACACCTCTGGCCATGAGCTTTTATTGTGCGCAGTATGAATCGAATCTGAATTTCACAATTGGCAGCGTCCCCTTGTCAGCCTCGCCGCCGGCACTCATGAACGATCGCTGCACAGCGAGTGCTTAATGTGAAATACTTTCACACCACGGCGACTTTGATCCTACAAAAACCAGTTACGACGTATACCACACGCAATGCACGTACGGTGCCCACGTACAACACGGGAAGTTCGAATATGCAGTTCTGTGAGCTTGGCTATCTCCGCAAGGGCTCACGCGTTTGCGCCGAACTGGTATAGCACGTGGGGTTGTTCTTGGCTTCTGCTGTCCGTCACACATCTTACCTGAGTCTTCCCTACTTCATCCATATGAGTGCTTAGCCTACAAATGCCTATGACTTCAGGAACAGCCGCGCGACATGTGCACATCACTATATATCTCTCCATTGTTGCTACATATTTTCTAAGCGCCGCAACTTTTTGGCGTGTTCGGCAAACACAGATACCGTTGTTCAGTAGATCGCCACTGATGAAAAGTTATGTTGAACGATCACTAATCACTTTGTACCGTCGGGTACTGCAATGGAAACATCAGGATTTGGCGAAGACTGAAACATCTGGTGCCGTCGGAAGCCAATGGAAATCCCGATGTCATTTTATTTTGTGATACGCAACATCTGACCGCTTTGTCTCTGTTCACATCTACCTAGTCAAACAAATATCTTTGCACATAAATGAAGTGAAAGGAATGGATTAGTACTGACCAGTAACCACCCTTCCATCTCTGATTCTACAGAGTCGAACTTCAATGTACAAAACAGCTTCAGACATCTGATTCCCTTAGAAACGAGTGTTAACTATCTGACGTTAAACGTGTAAAACTTTTAAAGGGAGAAAAAGTTTAGGAAAGGATTGAAACGTTTGTAGTTTGTTGGATGTTACTAAGTGCTGTCATTGTCAAGCACAGCAAGCGTGTACTCTGGTTCTCCACGCATCTAAGTCTACATGACGTCGTCTCTTTTGAACTATCTGTCGTACAACGATATAAATTTTCAGTGACATTTAGTGGTATGTGTGGATAAAGTCTGAAAAATGAGTTTCAGCTAGAGTTAATTGTAAGGAAGTAATGAATTAAAATGTCATGCCTGATGTTGAATTTTTACTGTATGTGTTGTGACTTGGCAAGACAGCCAAGCCACTACGAGGTGAAGCCGAAAGGCACGCGTTTAAGCTCACGCAGGATGGCGTGACGTCTGGAACAGGTCAGGGATATGAGACTAGCAAAAATAGTACCTAGCTGTTGGAATACTTAACTTTAATCCATAACTGGTGAACATCGGTCTGACGGTACATGCATCACAAGATAAATAGCAAATGATAATGGCGCCTTGCTAGGTCGTAGCAAATGACGTAGCTGAAGGCTATGCTAACTATCGTCTCGGCAAATGAGAGCGTAATTTGTCAGTGAACCATCGCTAGCAAAGTCGGCTGTACAACTGGGGCGAGTGCTAGGACGTCTCTCTAGACCTGCCGTGTGGCGGCGCTCGGTCTGCAAACTGATAGTGGCGACACGCGGGTCCGACGTATACTAACGGACCGCGGCCGATTTAAAGGCTACCACCTAGCAAGTGTGGTGCCTGGCGGTGACACCACAGTATGAATAGCGAAAACGTAGTAAGCGAGAAGCATTTTTGCTTTAATTATCTTGTGGGAGGTGCGGGGGGGGGGGGGGGGGGGGCTGTCAGCGAGAAAAATTTTCGAAAAGATTTAAAATTAGGTGTAAAATTTTTTGGAAGTTTTAAGTGCTCTTACTCTCAAATCCTAGACGAATATAGGCTGAGTAATTTGCGCGCTGTGAGTTACAATGTCTCAAAAGATATACACAATTTATAACTTTACGAGATAGTACTTGACTTATTGTGACAAGCTTTTCCTGATAGCATTTAAAATTTTTAAATTCGATCAAAAATTATACAAAATTGCGTCTTGAAGCAGTTAAATAGGCAAACTGCAACTTCGACTGTGTCACTGAGAGACCGTTCCAGCGGTGTGGTAATATACAGAGAGTCCCAGCAGAGATGGCCAAAATATAGGGATATGACAGGAACGATCATTCGAAACAAAAAATGTCTGAGTCAGCACGGGCTCCGAAATGAAGATCTTAACAGCTGTAAGCACTTCTGCATCTTTGATACTGTGAAACAAATGTCTTCTGCTAAACGCCGTTTGCATTAGATATTTTGTGATGTGCTAGTACGAATCAGAACAACGAAATACGTGCAGTGGACATGGGTTCTAAAGTGGGTGCCTAACGTGATACGAGCACTCGTTCATCTTCGCCACAAGAAAACAGGTCTTTATTACTGAACAATTTTTGCTTGTGGCGATCCACACTATCACCTCCCAAAATGTGGAAAGCAAAGAGCTTTCAGCAGAGAGGATTTGTTTCCCAGAGTCTAAGATGAACAAGTGCGCGTAACTCTTACCCATTTAGAGCCCATTTTTTGCTTCGAATGAACATTCTGTCGTATACCTCAATATTGACCATTCCTCCTCGGGCACCCTGTAGATGTCATCTGATAACTGGAAAGCAGCTAAGAGGCTGAAACGAGCGAGACAGGGAATTGCGAACGATGAGAAGCTCTAGTGTTTCTATGGTGGCGCGTCAGTTGGTCTGTATATACGACACGATTATTGGATTACAGTCTCCTATTTCTCCTCAGAGTCGGTGAGTAAAGGACTTTCGGTAACAGTGCGTCTGGATCAGACTGCAAAATGATGAAAATGACACAGAAAGAGACCATCGTATCGTCCTGGTGGCCACTATTTCCTACTGCCACATCTACATTCGTATTTTTTCCATATCCCAACTGATGGGGATAGGAGGTTGGGCTGGGTTGGGTTGTTTGGGGGAAGAGACCAAACACTGAGGTCGTCGGTCTCATTGGGAAGGAAGTCGGCCGTGCCCTTTCAAATGAACCATCCCGGCATTTGCCTGGACCGATTTAGGGAAATGACGGAAAACCTAAATCAGGGTGGCCGGACGCGGGATTGAACC
The DNA here is from genome assembly GCF_023898315.1 of Schistocerca nitens. NCBI lineage: Eukaryota > Metazoa > Arthropoda > Insecta > Orthoptera > Acrididae > Schistocerca > Schistocerca nitens. The sequence goes on from NC_064621.1 coordinate 53,402,595, forward strand.
GTCGTCCTCCCGAGTGCGAGTCCAGCGTGCTAGCCACATGTACAGAACAGCCTATCTTGCGAACTAGAATTCCGTATTCGTGCAAGTTTGAAATAGTTGTTTATGCTTTGGAACGTACGCCCAAGCAGAAAAAATAATTTTAGACGATAACTCGATCTAACCTGAGTAGTGGCAGAGGGGCCAATTTTACTCAGAAGCGCAACAACAGGGAGAAAAGTAATTTAGTTGCATTGACTTTTTGGGACATTAAACGTGAATAAAGTACAACCTGAAAATTTCTGCTATTTGACAAATATTAGTAAGCGAAAGTCGTTCTTCCCCACCGCCAGAAAATTTAGGAAAAACAGCGTCAGGGTCAAGGTTACTTTACGATCTGGAAATCACTACAATTTCGCGTTATGTTGTTCGTATATTTTGAATACCACGTCGCTCTGAATATGATGAAACGATAAATAGCCCGTGTCTTTTTGTAATAGTGACTACATCAATAAGAGAATATTTCAGTACATTCCTGCTAAAATGTAACTTTTCAAAGACGTACAACGTAAAGTTGCAGACTTTGTAGTGTATTCGGATGATCAATTAGTACTCTGCCGTTTCATAATCACTTGTTGACGAAAAAAGAACACTAAATTGCTCTTTCATAATGTCCTATTTTAACTGACACAGCATTCCACTGAGAGAGACGATCCTGTACAACTCTAGTCCTTAGCTTCAGTTCCTTTATTGTTTTTCCATAATTTATTGTTCTCCTCGGGTGTCCTAAAAATCTTGAACAGCCGACCACCAGCTAACATATGTGAGAAATTGATCACCAGTCCTTAGCACGTTATAGAGAATTTCCTCTCTGTTCTCGATTCCATTGATCTTATTTACCAAGAGAGACCTGCCGAGGCCACAAAGTGATAGCGTGCTGGCAGATGTCTCACAGACTAACGCACAACAAGGCGGGAGTGACAATAACAACCAACACGGTTAGCAGCCATATCCCCCTCGCAATAATACCAACAAGAACCAATTTGGTAACGGAAAGAGGCAAAAATTCAAGCGAGGATACAGAAATAACCAAGGACGGAATTTCAGTTGAAAAGGATTTAATGGCCAGACGGGCTACAATTAGCAAGAGTACAATGCGCCGCCGACCGAAGGCAATGACCCGGACTGCCACTGACAAGCGCAGAACACAAACGGGCGACAAAACAATCCGCCGCCGCCTGACTGTAATCAGTAAAACCAAAATTACGTTTCTAATAGCCGCCAGGTACAACGAAATTTCGAATCGAGAACCGTGAAAGATACTAACTGGCGAAACCAGGCGCGTTATGTGCACGTAGTTGAGGTTACCCCTAACGAACCCAATTCGATGACCAGTGATAGGGGTGGGGGCATGGAACTAGTTAAAAGCTGTTTCCATAGATACAACAACTGTAGTGATATCAAATACGACCTGTTTCAGGAGGATATTACCAACTGTTCAAATGGCTCTGAGCACTATGGGACTCAACTGCTGTGGTCATTAGTCCCCTAGAACTTAGAACTACTTAAACCTAACTAACCTAAGGACATCACAAACATCCATGCCCGAGGCAGGATTCGAACCTGTGACCGTAGCAGTCGCACGGTTCCGGACTGCGCGCCTAGGACCGCGAGTTACCAACTGTGTGGATGCAAATGAAGACACAGTTCATGGAGTAATCAGTGCACAACTATTTGTTTTAGGAGTACCCGCAGTACTGGACACTGGAGCTACCGTGAATGTAATTTCACAGGGTCTGTTTGATCAGTTACAAAAACGCGGACACATACTGACGCTTCCAGTCCAAAACTGTAAAATCCAAACAGCTGCAGGAAGCAAGTCTAAAGGCATAAAATCGCAGGCATGGATCCCTATTCGAATTCAGATCTTCTCTTTACAATGCATTTTTCTTGTGGTTGAAAGGCCAATATTAAACTGCCTTTCGGCACGGACACCTTTAGGAAGTACCAAGCACAAATTGACATCGGTAAGTGAAAGTGTCATTTCGTTGTGAACGACCAACAATATTCAGTAAACCTAGTGAAGTCAAACGCCAGAAAAAGCAAACCAAAACGCACTGCTGTCGTTCGAATATAATCCTTCTATCCTACCGTCATGTCTGTAAACACACAGGGGATTGAGCAAGGAAATAGGCCCTGAGATCGTGCGCGCTAAGGTAAGTGAGTCAGCGTGTCTTACAGAAGAACAAAAGGAAGAAATTGTAATGTTATGTGTGCTTCACTGCTTTTTTAACTAATTTGTGCCTGATTTTATTCTGAGAAGCTCAGTAATGTATGTAAATACCGTAAATGTAGATGTGATTCAAAAAGTACTTGAAGTGAAGTGAAATTTTCTGGAAGTGGAAACTAGAAATATCTTGTTTCTGGAAACGGAGGTGAACTTCATTGTCGTCACCGTCTATCGATCGACAGAATTGTAAGTGTACAAAGTTCACTAAAATACAGAAAAAGAAATGCATTCTCTATAGTTTTCACTCAATGAGTAACAACCTCTCATAATTTCTTAATTATAGTAACTGTATTATGTTCTTGTACAATAGTATGGTGCTGAACTCCACTGACCAAATTTGATGTAGCAGGACGTGCAGTTTGAAGGAAGTTTGTGCGCCAAGCAATCTCCTTTTCTCACGAAAAGCAGACTGCTGTACAACAGTGGTCCCTTAGGTATGAAAAGCTACGAAAACTTGGGCTCAGAGCTATCCGCAATAAGGCCAAGTAACTAAAAGAGTCGTATTTTAAACCTTAAAGAACAATAACTTCTTCCAAATTATAATACGTCACCAACTGGTGCAGAAGCTTATCATTCAAGGAGGCACCAACCAAAATTCAGGTACTAGTTACGACTTAAAGTAAAAATCTCAATCAAAAATCAATCTCTCTCTCTCCAAACACATATATATTCATATTATTTAGATAAATGTCATTTTATAAACTGCAAGAGATTTTAATGTATTTTGCTCATGTTTTAGAACGACGACCTGACATAATTAAAGGCTAAATACAAAACGGAGGCGTACCTACACGAAACCTTCTGATTTTCGTCTTACCCCATCCCATGGTCCAAGATGGAGTATGTAAGGAAAGAGATAAATAGAATACTAAAGTGGGAAATAATGCAACCATTCTTATCTCCATACTGTAGCCCAATTTTGGCCGTTAGCAAATCAGACGGTAGCGTCCGCTTCGTGTTCGACGCACGGGGAGTAAATAAAATTATTGTGCCTGTCATGACACGTCCTCACAACCTGGAAGAAAAATGCCTGAAATTCCATAACGTTAAGTACTTCACCATAAAAGATCTCCGAGTCTCGTACAGGAAAATTGCACTACATGAAGATAGCCTTACTACACCGCTTTTGTATGTGGGGGCAGAGGCTATAAATTCTGTGTTCTCCCTTTTGGTTTAAATGTCAGTGCAGGCGTATTTATTTTTCATTTAGATTGAATCCTAAGACTTGAATTGTTAAGTAGAGTCAATGTATGTGTTGATGATTTACTGATTGTTACCCCCACGTTCACAGAACACTTAAGTCTCCTGGTTTTCAGAATGTGGAATCACAGCCAACCTAACGAAGTCACATTTCAGAAAGGAAAGTGGACACATAATATCATCTCAAGCCATACTTCTAGATCCTAAGAAGCTGTACCTGAGAAAGCTGCCCTGTACCTGAGAAAGCTTTCTTCAGAAAATTTATACCACAGTAGCTTTTAAGTAGTGGTGCTGTATTGAATCTTATGCGGAAGAACCGCCCCTGGTTATGGACCACGCAATGAAAAATTGATTTTGACAAAATTAAAGAAGCTCTTCTGAATCTCAAAATCTTACATCATCCTCACATGTCCCAGGATTTCTGGCTGTTTACAGGCGCGTTCTCGCAAGGGCTCGGTGCTTGTTTATTCCAAATCACTGACACGAATGGGGAGCTTACCCCCAAGGTAATTAGTTTTGCTAGTACGACCCTGTCTGAAGCTGGACAAGCATATTTCGTTCAAAAATGTTCAAATGTGTGTGAATTCGAAAGGGACCAAACTACTTAAACTAACTTATGCTAAGAACTACACACACACAACCATGCCCGAGGGAGGACTCGAACCTCCGGAGAGAGGGGCCGCGCAATCCGTGACATGGTGCCTCAAACCACGCGGCCACTCCGCGCAGCACATATTTCGCGTCCGAATTGGAAGCTCTCGCGGTAATATGGGCGTTAAAAAATTTGGAGTATTACTTGTGGGGAGAGCATACCAAGGCGTAGTGCGGCTGTCAGTCTTTGTCCTTCCTTCTCACCTGTAAACTCTTACGCAGGAGGATCGCTTGGTGGTTTTTGTATTTACAGAAATTTGATTTTGAAATTGTGTATATCAGAAGTAATCAAATTGCTGATGCCTTATCGAGGCTTCCACAAGCTCTGGACAGTTGGAGAACAATTCAGAAATCAGGGTTCTGTCGATTAAAGGTAAAACACGATAGCCATACTATGCTACGATGTGCAAAAACATGGAGCAACTAAGCAGAAGGATCCCAGGTGCCAAAAGGTAAGGCTAAAACTGATGCAGAACAGTGATGACAGGTTGAAAAAACTTTGTATGATTTACCAAGGTGTATTGTTTCGTCGATACCACCCACAGCAGAGGCAGTCGTGTTTGTTCACCAGAGGATCACGTTAACGACTTTATATTGTACACTCGCAATGTTTGGGGACACTATGGCGTCTCCAAAAGCCTTAGTAAGATATACATTTATCCAAATTTAAAACACAAGGTAGTACGGAAATGTGTTGTGTGTCAGAAGACTAAGCACACAGGTAAGTCAAAACTAATTGAACTACACCCGATATTGACTAAAAGACCGTTGGAGATAGTGTCCTTGGACGAGGCTGAACCGTATCTACAAGGAAAGGAAATGTGCGATATGTTGTTGTGCTATACGAGTTTTCTCCAAGTATGTAAAATTGTATGCTGTGGGGTCAGTGACTGCCAGCTCCATCATCAGGAGAATTGCAACGAATTGTCTACCCAGAATGGGCAACCCGGAAATATTGTTGACGGACAGCGTGTCATACTTTACAGGCAACCGTTGGAAAGAGTTCGTGAATGCTCACAACATTAAACTTATACTTATGTCCACGTTTCACCCAGAAGCACGTCACATAGGGAGGATATTGAAGGAATTTGACAGATGTATCAGGACTTATACGCCCCACAAAAACAGAAAATGGATCGAATACGTTGCTCCATTTCAGCGAGTTGTCAACAGTCTCCCACATAGCTCAACCGGCTTTACACCTACGGAATTACTATTTGAAAAAAAGAGAAGAAGATTGGGAATAACCTCTATCCAAGGTACCTAGAAAGTAAATATCGCATGAGGTGAAAATACGTCGGGCACTGGTCAGCTGTGAAGAAAAGACTGAGTAGAGAAAACAATTGTGTGACAGGAAATTAGGAGACACTGTAGAGTACCATGTGAGACAGCAAGTACTTCTTGGGACCCATCCAAAAACGACAAGGTATAGTAAGTTGAATCGCAAGTAGAAACTGTTGTACACAGGCCCATTTGTTATATCAAAAATATCTCATCCAGGAGTGTATAAATTAGTATACTTAAACAGTGGAGAAAGGGCTGTACCCACACAAAGATTTACGTGAATTCGTGCACTACACAAAATCTGACACTGATCAAGCACGGCTTGGAGATGTGCATAGAAGTGTATATAAGAGATGAATATACTTATTACGATTAATGTTTAGTATTAAGGAAAGATTTAATTTCTGCCTATGTCATGTGTGTTGCCTTATTAGGACGTCAGTTTTAGTTACGTATGATTTTTATTGTTTGTTTACGGGTCTGAGTAGCTGAGAAAACATTACTCTGGCCGAGCGGGAGAAATTCCTTAACTTTACACTATACTGTTTAAACACACTGTAGGCATGGGACTCAGACGCAGCGCATGTAAATAGCGAAATGGGGCGCGGAGAGGAATGCACACGTGCGGTACCTAGCTTTCCGGTTGATAACCTCCTCGAATGCTCACAGCACAGCATAAACCGACGGATCGCCGCCACGCGACGATAGCTTAGCAAGGAAACGTCAAGCAGTCTACATATAGAGAAACCTTATGAAATGAGTTGACTAATAAGGAAATAAAACGTCTACTGTACAGCATTAAACTAAGATTAAGAAATTCTGAGGAGCTAAGCTGAGGAATATATATTTTTTATTATTATTTGCTTCGAGAACTTGTGGGATCACGCAAAGCATTCTGCCTCGTTTGAGCGTTCTTTCTGATCTTCCACGATTCTCTTACGGAGTCTCTTTCTATCTTCAGTCCACTTTGTCTCTGGTTTCTCTGGGACTTCATTCTCTGACCTCACATTCCACTTATGTATCTTGTCCCTTTATACATTTCCGTCTTCAATTTCTATTTGATCGATTTTTGCTGCTTCTAGGTCCAGTTTGACTTGTGTGATCCATGGTATTGTTGATTTGAACCCTTGTATGTATGTTAGAATTCTCCTGGTGAGTCGTTTTGGTAATAGCCAGATGATGTGCCCATAGAACTTCAATTCTCTTTTTCTGACTTCTGCTGCTGTGTTTGACATCTTCTCCGTAGTTTTCCGAGATTGTAATTTGTATCCCTCATCTGTCAGCTTTGGTCCGAGAATTTTCCTCGTGAGTTCCCTTTATTCCTTCAGTATGCTTTCCACGTCACACAAGCGCTTGTGAGCTCTGCAACATCCATGTACTAATTTATATTTACATGACAAACCCTATTTTTAGGGCTATATTTTAATTTGGACAAATGGATCTATGCAGACATTTGTAAAAACGGCGATGATACATCAGTCCATACTAATGTAAAATTGCCACCTTCTGAAGAAGACAAATTTAAATTTGTTCTAGGTAAAGATTTCTTTACCCATTGCAACTGGTCGGCTGTTCATAATTCTATCTTCAGTTACGGTACTGCCGCCTCTTTTTCTTATTTCATTTACTGGCGTCACTAACTTCCTGCCTCACTTGCCCGGAGTGAGTGGCAGCAGAAGCGCGTATCGATAAGTGCACTGTCGTACCATCTCTGGAGTGACCGATACTATTTCCAGGTCGTGGTGTGTCTGGGAATCAGTTGGAGACGGACCAGCAGTGCAGTCAGGACGCAGCAGCAGTGAAGTCGGGGACGGAGCGCCGGTGAGGCGCCGACAGCCAGTGCTCGCCGACAGCTGGCGACACACATGAACTGTCCGACGGAGGGACTTTGGAGCGGGACGACCGATGCTTGGTCGTTCGGTTGGTCGTCTCATCGGCTGGCGTACATTTGGTCCTTTCACCGTTTCCAAGCCTGGGAACTGGTCGGTTGGCGTGGAGTAATGAGGAAGTCTCCATGGCGCGTATCTGGCCGGGCCTGCTGGCGGCGTCCACGTGTGGTCGGAGTGTGAGGTGCTGTCCCCATCGCTACGAGGTTCATAGCTCACTGATCCCGGACACGAAGGTTGAGTCTTTACTTAACCTACCAACCAGCCCCAACTGTTCACATTGTGTCTTTTGAATTTCGTTGTGAGCTGTTGGGACATTCCCACGTGCAACAACGTGTGTTTTCTAACCGCCCTCCTGTGGAGTTTAACTTGATTATTTTTGAGTTGAAGAGCACCAGCGGAATCTTCTGCCTTGTGGCCGTTAACGTTCCGGTTACCTGCTCTGGGCGTTGACGTAAATTCAGGCAGTGTATTTTCCTCGTCGTGTTGTGGCTGTCCAGCAAAGCGTGCAGCTTGAGAGCTGAATGTGTTACTCGTTGTGGGCACCGATACCTTCTGCGTTTTCCATTTAACTCCCTGTTGTGTGCTGGTTGGGTGGAGCGGAAGCTATCCTGTCGGTTGGTCCGTTGACTGTCTGTCGGTTGAGTTGCCGTCGGATTGAGAATTGATGGGCCGACTGCCTGTCTCACTTAAGCGAGCGTTAGTGTTTGAATTCCAGGCCGACCCTTGGAAACTTCTGAGCGCTGTTTGATGTGCTGCCTTTTCTTATTTGTCCTTGATGTTTCTTTATGTATCGCTTCTAGCCGATTTTAAATTAAAGTTGTTTTGCCCTTGAGGCGTGAGATTGAATGGCGCATTTTGCCTGGAATTAAGTTCTAAAATTAATGTTTGGCTTGCTCTGTTTTTAAAGTTTTCTTTACTCTTGTAATGTTTGTCAAATGAATAAAGTAGTATGTTCGAGTGAAACTGACAGCCACTCATTTTGGCCCCTTACCACAAATTAAACTATCTGTCCTGTCCTGCGGGTATAGCAGGGGATATCACAAATTATCTCAACATTGTCTTACACTTGTTCATTGGCACAATTATCATAGAGACTTCTTCGTGCACAACAGAATACACAAGAGTGATATCCTGTGTTAAAATGAAGTTTAAGTCACCTAGATTGAAGTACACTGTTTACAGTCCAGGATGCCACTTGTATGACGCAATATTGTACTGTCAGAATGTATCAGTAGATAGTAAAAGCAAAGTAGGAGGATTAACACGAATAGATAGTCACGAAATGATGTATCCAATAGTTCCCTCATGATGAACGAAGGATTGCAGTAGTAGAGTAAAACTGAATGCTTCTTCCTGCCCACAACATTTCCTGTAGACTATTAGACACATCCTTGTAAACTTGCCAGGGATGTAGCTAAGCGTAGTTGTGTAGGCATATCCGATTTCATGTTATGAAACTTCCCTTCCTCAGCATCTATAACGATGGATACTCGCATCAGTTGTGGTGTATGAATACAAAACTTATGCACATCATGTGATAATGTGGTATGCAAATATTTTGTCGATTCTGGAAAATGAGACTGAAAAAACGACAAGCTGAGTAATGTTAAAATGAGATGAGAACTTGAATACAGATTGCTCACAAATTAAAACTCAAAAGGGTAATGCCTGAGAGTAAAATACGATAAAAATGATAATGTAAAAACTGAAAGATGTTATGTGGCGTAAAACACAAGACATGTACGTAATATTACATGTCTTGGAAGTACAATTACTTTACAGTTTTTATGTAAAGTATTGTACAATATTTATGTAAAGAAACGCAATATGAAAATATATATGTACGGAGTAGAAAACACGCAAACCCGGCGTGTCAATATATTTCGCCGGCGGAGTGGCCGTGCGGTTCTAGACGCTACAGTCTGGAGCCGAGCAACCACTACGGTCGCATGTTCGAATCCTGCATCGGACATGGATGTGTGTGATGTCCTTAGGTTAGTTAGGTTTAATTAATTCTAAGTTCTAGGCGACTGATGACCTCAGAAGTTAAGTCGCATAGTGCTCAGAGCCATTTGAACCAATATATTTCAAAACAAATACTTAGATTATCGTAACAATGATGAGATGTAAGAACTATGTAAGACTGAATATGTTTTCCAGGTATACATATGTGAACCAATAACTGTAAATGTGCTGCGAACATTTTGCAAAGGTCTGAAACCCGTGAAAAAACGTGTACCAGTGTTGAGCAGTAACTAGCGTTTATATCCTCGGTGTACTCAGGTATCGGCAAGCCGTTCCACCACAGAGAGGATATGGAAACGAATAAAGGCATTGGAGACTTACCTTTAACCCATTCAAATGCCTTCGGGATGCTGATAGCATGAGCCTGATTCTATCACAGAAACATGTGGATTACGAGAGGAGCAAACGCCTGGACCGTAAATGACGAACCTCCTCGCCACAGCATCGATGGTCCCGCTATGCACAAGCCTCAGCATACCAGTTTGCAACAACGGGATGAACACTTTTATTGGCTTTGGGTAAACAGGCGAGACTGTAGATGTCTGAAGATGGCCTTGTAAGCCGAAAACCGGTTAACAATAAAAGTAATATTGTAGAACAAAAGCAGACTGGTGCTTTTCATTTATTATAATGTTGCTCTACCAAGAACCAGCGGAAGATTCTGTTAATATGAAACTGTAGAACACTCATGTGCAGATCAACTGAACTGCAGCATTCACAAACACAAGTGCGAGCGCGACACGCGTCACGTGAGGTGCGCCCGCAGGACATTGCCTTAATAGGAGCTGTTCAGTTCCAATAATCAAACTACAGGCTCTCAGTTCAAATGCGCCTGTTGACGCAGCATTTAAAAGTTTTTGTAAATAGTAGAAGCAACAATGTGTAAAGTGTAAATTAAACGAAATTAGATACTTGTATTATTTAATGACACGTTCCGGGAGTAATGACGTAAACTTGGCCACAAATAATGGTCTCAGCACCCTGACAGACCAAGAGCTTTTAAACATGCAATACTGTAATGCATTACCACTGTATACTGACGTGCACTGATATGGATCACGCCAGTGTACACTGGGGGCAGTTGTGTAGGTTCTTTAAAGGGTCTACACATATAAATAAATATTCGCGCCATCTCCGTACGGGAAATATATCGTAGAGATGTATTATTGTATCCCCGCTGAAAATGAACATGGAAAAACAAAAAAAGCAATTATTTTATGAACCTCATTTGTCTTTCTTCAGCGATATCGCTGTCTGACGGTCTTCTGAGCTGGTGCGAGAAAGACGTACGTAATCGAGTTGTCCCAGTATTGTGTAAAGTAAAAGTTCTAATATGTGGGAGTCGCAAGTTTTCTCATTCTTCTACCGAGCTACGTTTTAATTTCTTTCTCTCGATGCGAGCAGGACTGGCGTTTTAAAATTCAGGTCTTCGGAGAGGAAGTCAGATCGAAGGGAGAATAGCCGGCACAGCCACGGCTGCATTGCTATCAACGCCAGCGCGCGTTTTGGGCAGGCAGTCTTCGGTGCGGCTTCCCGATAACTGTTGCATATACCTCTCTCCCCGACCATTATAAGTCGAAGAGTGATGCAAATGGTCTCCAGGTAGCCAAACACGACCATTTCCAGTCAATGACCGGTTTAGTTGGACCAGAGAACCGAGTCAGTTATATGTAAACAAAGCCCACACCATTATGCAGCCACCACCAACTTGCACAGACTTGTTGCCATCTTAGATCCGAGCCTTCGTGGAGTCAGCATCAGACTCGAATCCTGCCGTCATCTCTTACTGTGCAGTCCTAAAACATCGACTGCACACCACCAGCGAAGCGCCGCGAAACGGCGTAAAGAAGGCCCTGCCCTTTGCGCCACTGGAGAGAACAGGCTGCGCCACACCTCCAGGAGGACAAAGCTCAGCGCCCCTGTCAACGACGATTTAACCAGCCACCCATGGCTGGTCGAGCCCAGTTCGCTACCATACTTCGAGAGCATTGGTACTAATAACCTGTGTTCTGCGCGTAGTAATAGAGTGTGGAAAGTTCTACGTAGGAGGCACAGGAAGCAAAGGAATCAAGTTAAGGTATCGTTCCCAGCATGTGATATGTACAGATTGTTTTGGAGTCGTGCCACCGACCATCAACAACTTCTCTGCTTGCTTGTTTGTGTCGGTGCTGATTGCCACAGTAGCCGACGCAACACTTAGCAACTGAAATCTGACAAGGCCACGGTTTTAGTGTCTCGTAGGCTCCAACCGATATCGCCATGAGCCCAGTAGGGGCGCTGCAGGCGATTCCATGATAATAGCAAAGGCACTCGCGTCGGTCGTCTGCTGCCATAGCCAACCGATGCCAAATTTTGACTCTCTATCGTGACGGATACGACAGACGTAAGCCCCACATTGATTTATGACGTTATTTCACGCAGTGTTGCTGTCTTTAAGCACGAATGACTACTCAAAAGTCGGTGGTCTCGGTCGGCAATACTCCATGGGGACGAGTATTTGAAAATTGGTATTCTCGGCACACTCTTGAAACTGTGGATGTCGGGACATTAAATACCCAAACTATATCCAAAATGGGATATCCTACATGTCTATCTCCAACTACCGTTCCTCGTTGAGAGTGTGTTAATTCAAAGTCTTGCGACCACAAACACGTGGGTAACATTTTCACGTGAATCACCTGAGTAGAAATGACAACTCCGCCAATGCACTGCCCTTTTGTACCTCGGGTACGCCATACCACCGCCATGCATCCTATGACTTTTGTAACCTCAGTGTGTTACTCTACCCCAATAATCCGGAAACACGCTGAGCCAAAGACAGTAAAGAAGCTAACAAACATCGAGGCAAACAGAGGCTACATGTCCCATGCAGTCACAGCCTCAGTCCTATTTAGGTGCTCTGAACAATTAATATAATTCTTACTTTGTTAAAACTTGGTTGTTAAAATTACTTTTATGATACTTAAATAATGTACCACACATCATGCGACAAGATATAAAGTATTATTGTTCAAATTTGTTAATACCAAATTGCTTTACAAATTTCACCATTCTCATATAAACAAGCCATACTTTCTACACGACTCAAAAATTATTTCTCTTTTACGAAAATTTTCACTTCTCTTAAGGTTTTGAGATACCGTCATACACTCCTGGAAATGGAAAAAAGAACACATTGACACCGGTGTGTCAGACCCACCATACTTGCTCCGGACACTGCGAGAGGGCTGTACAAGCAATGATCACACGCACGGCACAGCGGACACACCAGGAACCGCGGTGTTGGCCGTCGAATGGCGCTAGCTGCGCAGCATTTGTGCACCGCCGCCGTCAGTGTCAGCCAGTTTGCCGTGGCATACGGAGCTCCATCGCAGTCTTTAACACTGGTAGCATGCCGCGACAGCGTGGACGTGAACCGTATGTGCAGTTGACGGACTTTGAGCGAGGGCGTATAGTGGGCATGCGGGAGGCCGGGTGGACGTACCGCCGAATTGCTCAACACGTGGGGCGTGAGGTCTCCACAGAACATCGATGTTGTCGCCAGTGGTCGGCGGAAGGTGCACGTGCCCGTCGACCTGGATTTCACATTACTCACGCCCCACGTGTTGAGCAATTCGGCGGTACGTCCACCCGGCCTCCCGCATGGCCACTATACGCCCTCGCTCAAAGTCCGTCAACTGCACATACGGTTCACGTCCACGCTGTCGCGGCATGCTACCAGTGTTAAAGACTGCGATGGAGCTCCGTAAGCCACGGCAAACTGGCTGACACTGACGGCGGCGGTGCACAAATGCTGCGCAGCTATCGCCATTCGACGGCCAACACCGCGGTTCCTGGTGTGTCCGCTGTGCCGTGCGTGTGATCATTGCTTGTACAGCCCTCTCGCAGTGTCCGGAGCAAGTATGGTGAGTCTGACACACCGGTGTCAATGTGTTCTTTTTTCCATTTCCAGGAGTGTAATTACTCAAGCTCTGCTTTGTTTGATTTGCCTTACTCTTATATGAGGAACCTTGGATTTATGTCACTTAGTAAAGTGCTCCCCAATCAAGCATTATTCTTGCAGATTATTAGTTTCGCTATTTTTGATATTGAAATTCAGAACGAAAAAAATACTCAAATTATTATCCCAAATTATTAATTAAGTATTCAAGATTCTACATTATTGCCAAGACTCTGAAATGACAAGTCATAGGATCGAAATACAGAAGTGCAACGGGGAGAAGTAGATGGTATAAGAGTTTAATAGAAATACACCCTGGTTCAATTTCACAAGGTATTAAGATGCTAATAGAAGTCTGAGTTGGGTACATTTCACAAAGTATCTACTTACCTTCATTTTCTGCATCTCACCAGCCCGAGGTTACGACTCCCACAGAGGCGACCAGCTGGCTGTCAGTCCTGCAGGCTTGACGTCCCGTCACGCGCCAGCCACCAGCCGCGCGGCCCACACGGCTCAGCTCTCGGCCCTCGGCTGCAGACACGCAGCGGCCGCAAGAAGCCGGCAGGCACGCGCCTCCGCTGCCCACGCCGACACTCCTCCCCCGTCACTCGCCGTCCGTCTCGTCACCTGCCAGACAGCTCCATCGGCACGCAGGACTCACTGCGAGTACTCGACCAGCGACGACAACGATCGCTTTAAAATACTGGTTTCCACTTGGCTTGCGGAGTATAAATGTAGATGTAGATGAAGTATTGATCCTGGCTGTTGAGACACTGGTCCCACTATGACACAAGGCGCTGAATGGCTGCCTCATAAAATTCCTCTCATAAAATTCCCGGGGCTGCGATGTTAACCAGTTCCGCATGTAAACAGCTGATGTCGTCGTCCGAGGTGAATCGTTTGCCTCTCAGAGTCTTTTTAAGGGGACCAAAAATGGCGTAATCACAGGGAGAGAGGTACGGGCTGTATGGAGGGTGGCCGAGAACATTCCACTTGAATTGCTGCAGGAGTGCCACGACTGTGTTGACCGTATGAGGTTCTGTATTGTCGTGGAGAGCTCGTGTGGATGGCCTTGGCTTTTTTTTATGGTGGTGACGCTGGATCTTTGTACTAGAGACTCTGTCGTTTTGATTCTGGTTCGAAGCGATGACACCGTGACTCCACGTGCCAGGAACGCATTCCCTTCCCGAGCATAGCGCTACAGATGAGCAAGACATTTGGCTATTCGACGTGCTTCCTGGTGTAGTTGAAGACTGTGGGGCACCCATTGGGTACACACTTTGCGCATGTGCAGTTGTTCCTTCGTGATCGGGTGAATACTTCAGACGCTCAATCTCACAACGGCGGCTGCGGCTTTCACAGTCACTCGGCGGTCCAGGGTAATGAGTGCACCGACCAGCTGGACGATGCCATCGGTAATGCAGTGTGGTGCTCCAGACCGTGCACCATCTGCTAACGACATCTGCCCTTCCCTGAAGTGCTTGTGCGACGCCTTGACCCTTGCAAGGGACATGCAGTGTTCGACGCACACTTCTGACATTTGTCGATGAATGTCCGTTCCTCCTGCTCCTTCCGCTGTCAGCAAACGAACAACACCTCTTTTGTGACGGCCTTCGTAGCGACAACACTTCGCTGTAGAAACGGCCTACGAAGTCACCGCCACACTTTTAATAGCGGGCCGACCGGTCCGCTGGAACAGTGAACAGAAAGATGAAAACCCAAACACTCGGATTAAATGAAAGTCGGTACTTATCTTTATTAACGACGATACAGAACACAGTGGTGAACATGGTCTACAGAAATCTGTCTAGTTCGAGTGAGCGGCTTGGTCAGCGTCGGCTGACGACAAACAACAACTCTGCTGCGATGAACACACAACTGACTAACAGGTACACAATTCGGTGGCGAGTATACAACTGAGCGGCGTATCCAGAACTGTCCTAGCGCTCGCGACTCCAGCGCTTAAGAAGCCAGAAGCCAGCAGTGGCGCGCGCAGACTTGCGGCGATTTCCTGTATCGCTGGCGCTGCTTATGCGGACGGCGTCCGGACTTTGATGCTGCCAACCTTTCTGGCAGCGGGCTCGGTTGGCATTAATGGCTAGGATATAACAACCTCTTTGCTCTTCTTTTGACGCCTCCATGTCACTGTTTGCAATGCGACTGGCGGCGGTGGAAAACTGGTGCATGCAGCTGCTAACTCTGTATAGTCACGCGACATGCACGCGTGTCTTCTAGCGACGGGCTGTGACCCTCCACTCTCTGGTCGGAACTCGTTACACACGACACGATATTACCCTCCTGTCACCGGTTTGCGTATTCCAGACTCCGGCTCTTTTCTTTTTGAACGCTCCTTATACAATGACTAACGTTGCCTCACAGCTGGCTAAGGTGCGAGGCGACTACTGTCATTGTGGAAGATTAGATCACAGTGTGACATATTGAGGTGCAGTGTGAATCAGTCCCGATGCGACGTACTGAGGTACTGGGATGAGAGATTGACCGATTGAGACAGCTCGGTCGGCAGTGGCGGCCTATATGTATTTCGCCCATGGGGTGTTATCGGCTCGTAGCTTTGGAGCGAGTCTTCTTGTCATAGGCACGCTTAGTTCAGCACCTGCTACACAATGTTTCCTAGTGCCGACCGGTGTGCTGGTGAAGACGTACGCCAGCAGAGACACCAGGTTGTTACCGGTAATGGATGATACTGGTCTCGCAGACCGGCGAGCGTCTTGTGTCGAACTGCGACCAGCACGGAATTCAGTGCACTGTTCTCCAGTTGTGGTTTCCTACAGACATGGTGCCCCATACATGTTCTTTATCTGATGGGCTTCTGCTATTCTTCGGTAGCCAAAAACGAAAAACAGCACGTTGGTCTCGTTTGGACGCATTTACTGCATGCACGTTGGAAAGCAACGAGTATCATATTAATCCCTCACCTACATGTTGGTGCTTATATGCCCGAAATGGAGTCGCTCTTGTTGCATACACGCTACAGAATACCCCCGCAAATTCAAACTAGTTGATCGCTTTTTAATGACCATTACCTCGTTCAAGCAAAGATCTTCCTCTTTGATCACGTAATTTTAGTGTATGAGGGAGACGCAAATAAAAAGATTTCTGCTTCACAACACTTAAACTTTTATAACATCTCCTTGTCATATCCTTGAAGACTGAACAAAATACTCTACCCAAAAAATAGGCACACAATGAGCCTAAGACAATAATGAGTCAAACAAACTCTGAGCCAAACTCAGACTATCTGAGCCATACAGCCACAGCTGCGATCCTATTGAGAAGCTTTCAACAAGTAATATGATTCTTACTTTATTAAAAATTTGTTGTTACAGTAACTTTTAACACACTTAATGAATTTAGCATACTTCATGTCACAGCGTATTCAGTACTGCTGTTAAATTTGGTAGTACCAAATTCATTTACAAACTTCACCACTCTCATACAAATAATACGAGGGAGAAAGAATAGTGGATAGTTTTGAAACGGATAACATTCAGTTTGAATCAAGACATGTGGAATATCAAGCATAAAACTCTTGCTTTTCCAAAATGAAAATCCAAATCGTAGATCATAATTAAATAAATGCCTGTGTATGACGTCAGATATAAATACAATATGCAGCCATCTACTGCTTCTTAGCCGATCTGAAGATACTGAAACTTTCACCGTTTTGTAAACATGTTTTACCTTCAGAAGCAGCGAAAAACGGTTGATTTTAGATTATTCAAGATTAGGTCGCTATTCGAACGTAATTGGAAAAATATACAATGCAATTTTTCGTTTGACATTTGGCGGTAATGAAGCACAAATATGCGGCACGCAACCCAGAGACCTACAATCCGTTTATATCTTCAGTACGAACCTCATATCTATGACTATACTGCAGTTGGTACTGTGAAGTTTCTCTGTTTTTATCTAAACTCGGCCTTCTTCTTCAGTGCACAATTCCACTTTTTAATTGTATCGTACCCGGTTGCCCCAAAGTTGCCCTGTTACTTATTTAGTATAACATTACCGACCCTATCTCAGCACCACGTAGATGTGTTGGAGAAGTCTTATCAACCATTGTTTATCGAGATATATTATTTTTTATATCCAATGGGGTCGACGTACAAAACAAATTTTCTGGATTACAACAATCCTATGCACCGGCTGTCGTTAGTTCGACTAAAATATCTTCTTGTTTTGGGGCCCCCGCTACTGCACCTGTTCCTACATGGTAAGCGGCCGTATACCAACTTTGAAACTGTTCTATGTATCCTACACTTATGGCTCATACGTCACATCGTTAGTACCACTAACATCAGCCTCACTACTCTGGGTCAATTTTAGGAAGGATTGTTGCTATTCAGCCTAAGACCCGTGAATGCTATCGGTGCGACACTAATATTTATTGTTTTCAAACTTCTTATGTCACGCTTATTTCAGAGTATCCGCATTCGCACCAGGCCCCCATCAGTCGAACTGCGATGGCATATTGCATGTGTACCAGCTGTTAGAAATACTGTCGAAGTTTTATGCTAACTTATGTGGGTTTCTTAACCTATGGAAATAAGCGGACCGAGCTCTGTTTTGTACAGCTGAAACACAACTGACCTCTACCCATCCCTTAATCTCTGTGCCCTGTCGCACAACAGATACATCTGCGGCACTTTTATTACAGCACGTACGACAATATCCGCACAAGCTAACAAAACTACCGACGTCGCCACTTGGACCTGAACCCTAAATAAACAAAACTAAGGCAGAAAACGACTGTCTTTATTACAACTGCCACATGTCACTTAAAATAAATTCTGATTAACTTTGTGGAACGGTTATTTATGGCAGGAAACGACTGTCTTTATTACAACTGCCACATGTCACTTAAAATAAATTCTGATTAACTTTGTGGAACGATTATTTATACCTTACGCGACCGTCATTGTACAAAAACGGGTAGGTGACGAAAACGAATTCTTCCAACGCTCGTGGAGCAAGCTTAAAATAGCTGTTTAGACCTTGAAACATACACACAAAGAGAAGAAACTGTTTTAGACGATATTGCGATCTCATTTGAATTTTGACACTGGGATAAATATTACTCAAAAGCGCAAAAATAGGGAGAAAAACCATGTAGTAGTTATGTCTTCTTGACACTGAACATCAATAATGAACAACATGAAAACCACTGCTATTTGACAATACTAATAAGTGGAAGTCGTTCTTCTCTGCTGTCAGAAAATCTAAGCTAAAGTCCATTAGTGCCAACTTATCTTATAATCTGAAATGACTAGAATTGAGCGTCATGTTGCTGGTATACTCTGAATATCACGTGCCTCTGAATTTGTTTGCATGTAGTTAAGGATAAAAATTACCAAGATCTGATGAAGTGATGACATACCTGAGTCCTTTTATAATACTGGCTGAACTAAGAAGATATTTCAGTAAATCATTGCCAAATCGCAACGCTTTAGAGATTTTGCAGTAATTTCGATGACCAGTTAGTACACTGACCTTTCACAATCATTTGTTGAGAGAAAGAGAAGCCTCAATCAGTTTTTAAAAACGTTTACTTTTAACTAACACAGCGTTTCACTGAGGGAGACGATCCTGTAAATCGCTATTTTTATTTCTATTTCCATAATTTTGTCTTCAGATACACACCTTACGGCTTTAACAGCATTGTTTTTTTTATGTTTTCTTTACCACTTTCTTCATTGGCTAGTGAAGTATTTCCCTGTAAAGTTTCATTTACTTCTCTATAGTAAACTAACAGAGTAGATGGTGATGTCCAGATATGTATTCATTCCCACCTCTTCCTTCCTGCTCTGTTTTTCCATCTTCCCCTCCTCTTTGTTTACTTTGTTCTCCCCTCTCTCTCTCCCTCCACCTCCTCTAAACTCTCTATCTCGTCCTCACCCTCTCTCTTTACAACTTCTGCTCTGCTCTCCCTGCTCTGTCCATCTGCTCCTTCTCCCTCTGTTCATGTCTTCCACCATGCTCTGAGCTAATCTCCTCCTGCCCATCTCCTCCTCACTCCCTTTATGTCCTTCCCCCCCCCCCCTTCTTCCTCCATATCTTCCTCACTTTTAGCATCTCCTTCTCATGTATCTCTCTCTTTTCATTACCTCCTCTTTTCATTACCTCTCCACCTCCTGCCGCTTACCTCTCCACCTCCTGCTTCACCCTCCTTCAGTCCATTTTCCTCTCTCATTCCTTTGTCCATCTCCTTCTTCTTCTTTTATGTCGATCTCCTACTCTGATCTTCCTCTGCCCATCTCGATTTACCTTTGACTATTTGTTTTCCCATTCCCACGCTGTCCATCTGTTCTTCTTTCCTACCTCTGTCCATCTCCTTCTCTCTTTGTCCATCTCCTCTTCTTCCCTTTCACTACCCACTTCCCCTGATGCTCTCTTTCCATGTCATCCTTACCTGTCCCTGTTTGTCCATTTCTTCCTGCACCCTTTTCTCTTCACCTCATAAACCTCATGCTCACTCCAAGAGGAGGTTGCTGAGTCTTACCCCACACAGTATTTCTTTCCAGATCCAAGTCTGCTTGAATACGATATATTTAACATATTTCACACATATCTGTGCACACATTTCACATGTATTTCCAGTGAATTTCGTCCTGCAACTTTGTTTTTCCCCAGTCTCTATGACATCATATCTCCTGAATAATCTGTGGTACATTGATGTAATTTTGGAAGTACATTTAGTGGTATTGTTAGATACTGTGTGCGACATGGTAGTAAAGAAGTAATAATTAAGAAGTTCGTAAATGATGTAGCAGTTTTCCACATGCCTCAATATTTATGACTTTATACCAGCCTAACTAAATGTCAGACAACTGTATATACATTGAAGGGCATTTGTCGATAGTGCCTTCGAAATTTGTCATGAGCAGACTTAGTAACAGAAAAGTTATAGATTTAAACGTCTAGCGTTCTGCCGCAATTTTTCACGGATCTCAGTGTTTGTGACTTCATATCTCCTGAACTAAGAGTCGTAAAGTGGAATAATTTTGTAGATACACTCAGTAGCATATGTGAACACTGTAAGCAAAACATATATCAATGCAGTTAATAGTAAGGAAATAATAAATTACAATATCATGCCTGACGTGGCAGTTTTACTGCATGAGCGTCGAAAATGTAGTAAGTGAAAAACATTTTACCTTTCATCATTTGTGATGGTTGTTAACGAGGAAAAGTTTCGTAGAGGTTTGAAATTATGTGAAAAGTTTGTTGCAAGTCATTAAGTAGGCTCTCATTTCCAAATACTGGATGAATAAAACCCTGAAAATACGCGAGTCGTCAGCTACACTACTTTTTCACCATCAGCTCCACCCCTTTGCTAGCCTCCAGGTAGAATCGCCATCAGCATCGTGGGAATCCTCCCACCGACGCACGAAGTTGAAGATACCTGTTTGATGAAACATCGTGTCCTGCTGTGTGAAGAAATCTGTAGCAGCGCACTGCACAATCCCGTCTAACAGCTATCGTCAGCTCTTCTGCGATCATCGCATGCGGAGAGATCAGGACTACTCCTATATGGCCGGCGCTCGAGAGTCATTCACTTGCGCTGACGTAACTTCTGCGTTACTGTATTTGTGAGATGGGGGTTTGCGTTATCACGAAACAGTTGCACCTCCTGTCGCCGTCTTCCTGGACGTTCCGGCTTAAATGCACGTCGTAATTTCCCCAGCGTCGCGCAGTTTCGTTCCCCAAAACGGAGACACAAGGTCGTTGTCCATAATGGACGAGACAGGCTTCCCAGACCAACCTGTGTCTTGCGTCCAGTTACCACCACCATGGAATTTAGCGCACAGCTGTGGTTTCGACAAACATGCTGATCCACACACATATTTCTTTTCTGGTGGATTTCTCCTTTGGTGGCGAAAAATAGAAAAAACAGCACGCTGGTATGGTTTGGATGCATTTGGTAATAATGTCGTCATAGTTCACTGCACGTACATGGAAAAGAGACAAATGCGACATTACTACTTTGGCTACACGGCGCTTATACAGGGTGGTCCATTGATAGTGACCGGGCCCAATATCTAACGAAATAAGCGTCAAACGAAAAAACTACAAAGAGCGAAACTTGTCTAGCTTGAAGCGGGAAACCAGATGGCGGTATGGTTCGCCCGATAGATGGCGCTGCCATAGGTCAAACGGATATCAACTGCTTTTTAAAAAAATAGGAACCCCGATTTCTATTACATATTCGTATAGTACGTAAAGAAATATGAATGTTTTAGTTGGACTCCTTTTTTCGCTTTGTGATAGATGGCGCTGTAATAGTCACAAACGTATAAGCACGTGGTATCATGTAACATTCCGCCAGTGCGGACGGTATTTGCTTCGTGATACGTTACCTGTGTTAAAATGGACCATTTACCTGTGGCGGAAAAGGTCAATATCGTGTTTATGTATGGCTATTGTGATCCAAGTGCCCAACGGGCGTGTGCGATGTATGCTGCTCGGTATCCTGGACTACATCATCCAAGTGTCCGGACCGTTCGCCGGATAGTTAACTTATTTAACGAAGCAGGAAGTGTTCAGCCACATGTGAAACGTCAACCACGACCTGCAACAGATGATGATGCCCAAGTAGATGTTTTAGCTGCTGTCGTGGCTAATACTCACATCAGTAGCAGACAAATTGCGCGAGTATCGGGAATCTCAAAAACGTCGGTGTCGAGAATGCTACATCAACTTCGATGGCACCCGTACCATATTTCTATTCACCAGGAATTGCATGGCGACGACTTTGGAACTCGTGTACAGTTCTGCCACTGGGCACAAGAGAAGTTACGGGACAATGACAGATTTTTTGCACGCGTTCTATTTAGCGACGAAGCGTCATTCACCAACAGCGGTAACGTAAACCGGCATAAAATGCACTATTGGGCAACGGAGAATCCACGATGGATGCAACAAGTGGAACAGCAGCGACCTTGGCGGGTTAATGTATGGTGCGGCATTATGGCAGGAAGGATAATTGGCCCCCATTTTATCGATGACAATCTAACTGGTGCAATGTATGCTGATTTTCTACATAATGTTCTACCGATGTTGCTACAAGATGTTTCACTACATGACAGAATGGCGATGTACTTCCAACATGATGGATGTCCAGCACATAGCTCGCGTGCAGTTGAAGCGGTATTGAATAGCATATTTCATGACAGGTGGATTGGTCGTCGAAGCACCATATCATGGCCCGCACGTTCACCGGATCTGACGTCCCCGGATTTCTTCCTGTGGGGAAAGTTGAAGGATATTTGAAATCGTGGTCCACCGACAACGCCTGACAACATGCGTCAGCGCATTGTCAATGCATGTGCGAACATTACGGAAGACGAACTACTCATTGCATTAATGTGGTATTTACAGGTAATCACGCTGTAGCAGCATGCGTTCTCAGAAATGATATGTTCACAAAGTTACATGTATCACATTGGAACAACCGAAGTAAAATGTTCAAACGTACCTACGTTTGTATTTTTATTTAAAAAACCTACGAGTTACCAGCTGTTCGTCTAAAATTGTGAGCCATATGTTTGTGACTATTACAGCGCCATCTATCACAAAGCGAAAAAAGTGGTTCAACTAAAACATTCATATTTCTTTACTTACTACACTAATATGTAATAAAAATGGGGGTTCCTGTTTTTAAAAACGCAGTTGATATCTGTTTAACCTATGGCAGCGCCATCTAACGGGCTAACCATAGCGCCATCTGGTTTCCCCCTTCAAGGTAAACAAGTTTCGTTCTTTGTAGTTTTTTCGTTTAACGCTTATTTCGTGAGATATTTGGACCGGTCACGATCAATGGACCACCCTGTATATTTGCATCGGAGTCGCGCTACATTGCATATGCGCTGCAAACGCCTTCCACCAAACTGAAACTTTCTGACCACTCTTCATAGATCATTTCGATCGTTTAGGAGTTTTTTTATTTATTTTTCACGTGGTATCTCGGTGTGGTAGTAAAGATGCAAATAAAAGGATTTCTGATTCACAAGATTTCAAACTTTTATTACATCACCTCACCGTATCACCGAAAACTAAACACAATAGTGTACCAGAATAATAAAAGCACACTGAGACTACGTCAATAAGGAGCCAAATGAACTCTGCTCCAGGAGGAGAATATCTTAGCAATATAGCCAGAGCCGCGATGCTATTGTGAAGCTTTTCAGAATTAGTATAATTCTTACTTTGTTAAAAATTTGTTGTTACAGTTACTTATTTTTTTTAGCACTCCGTCGTCAGGCCACGAGTGGCTTACCGGACAATCCGACCGCCGTGTCGTCCTCAGTGGAGGATGCGGATAGGAGGGGCATGGGGTCAGCACACCGCTCTCCCGGTCGTTATGATGGTTTTTTTGACCGAAGCCGCTACTATTCGGTCGAGGAGCTCCTCAATTGGCATCACGAGGGTATGTGCACCCCGGAAAATGGCAACAGCACATGGCGGCCCGGATGGTCACCCATCCAAGTGCCGACCACGCCCGACAGCGCTTAACTGCGGTGATCTCACGGGAACCGGTGTATCCACGGCGGCAAGGCCGTTGCCCAAAGTTACATAAAACAGACTTAACTAATTTAGCACACTCCTTGTGTCACCATTTTTGTACTGTTGTTTAAATTGGTTGGTGCCAATTCACTGTTATACAAACTTCACTGCTGTGATAAAAGTAAGCTATCCTTTCCAGACGACTCACTAATTACTGCCCTTGTTACGAAAACTTTTACTTCTCTTAAGCTTTGTGACATACCATCGCCAGCCGAAGTGGCCGTGCGGTTAAAGGCGCTGCAGTCTGGAACCGCAAGACCGCTACGGTCGCAGGTTCGAATCCTGCCTCGGGCATGGATGTTTGTGATGTCTTTAGGTTAGTTGGGTTTAACTAGTTCTAAGTTCTAGGGGACTAATGACCTCAGCAGTTGAGTCCCATAGTGCTCAGAGCCATTTGAACCATTTTTTTGACATACCATCATATATTCTCTAAACGCACATTACACACAAATATTCATGCTCTGTTCTGTTTAATTCGCCTTATTTTTATATGATGGATCGTGTATTCATATCACTTGAAACAATGAAGTACTCTCCAGTCAAATAGTATTACTGCATGTTATTCGCTAAGTTAATTTTGATGTTTGAATTGAGAACGAAATAAAATTCTCAGATTATTATCCAAAACTGTTAAATATATTCAGAATTCTATACTAATGCCAAACCATGAAATAAAAAGTTATAGGATCGAACTAT
Organism: Schistocerca nitens; assembly: GCF_023898315.1. Taxonomy (NCBI): domain Eukaryota; kingdom Metazoa; phylum Arthropoda; class Insecta; order Orthoptera; family Acrididae; genus Schistocerca; species Schistocerca nitens. The sequence goes on from NC_064621.1 coordinate 53,427,130, forward strand.
ACAAGTGAATTCGGAAGATGTTGATCACATAAAACCCTAATAGATGGTAACAATTCTCCTGGTATTTAAATCATATTATAGACTAGAAGAAGTCTGAGTCTGAGTGAGTCGGTTACGTTCCACAAGGTACTTACCTTGGTTTTCTCCTCATCACCAGCCCTAGGTTACGGCTCCCAAAGAGGCGACCAGCTGTCTGTTAGTCCTGCAGGCTTGACGTCCCGTCACGCGCCAGCCACCAGCCGCGCCGCCCACACGGCTCAGCTCTCGGCCCTCGGCTGCAGACACGCAGCGGCCGCAAGAAGCCGGCAGGCACGCGCCTCCGCTGCCCACGCCGACACTCCTCCTCCGTCACCCGCTGCCCGTCTTCTCACCTGCCAGACAGCTCCATCAGCACGCAGGACTCACTGCGAGTACTCGACCAGCGACGACAACGATCGCTTTAAAATACTGGTTTCCACATATTAGGTAAGTAATCGAAAGTGACTCTTCGTAATATAAAGTAATTGCCTCCAAGAGAAAGCTTGTCATCAGCCCTATTGTTTTTAGTGAATATACCTTTCTCTCAGCTAGGGGTACGTATTTTTCCATTAGTTTTGTGCCCCTCCTCCTCCATCGCTCCAAGGAGTCCCGTATTCCTACCAAGTAACTGGGATTTGGCTGCTATAAAACTACTGGAATCAATAGTGTTATATCCTGATTTTCTGAGAAGCTAGTGATTTATTATAGAGCGCTGATGATGTTTAGTAGTTTTTGACGTAACAATTTAATCAGATAAAAAAAAGTTGTTTCATATTTTTGACGATTGTATATAACAACAGTATTAAAGGGCAGATAATATTGTGTATGATATAGAGCACAGGGCTACAGATTTCACCGTTTCGAATAGGAGGGAACAAGAATGGTTTTGAAACGGAAACCATGCAAGACTGAATCAAGACATGTGGAATCAATCATAAAACTCCCGGTTTTTCAAAATATAAATCTAAAACACATATCAGAAGCCTTTGTATAATATCAGATGTAAATGCAACAAGCTGCCGTCTACTGATCCTTAATTCGTGTGAAGATATTGAAGCTTGCACCATTCTGTAGACATATTTCCACTTCAGAAGCAGCTAAAAGCCTTTTGATTGGGGAGTAGTCATGATTGTGAAGATACTCAAACTTAACTGGACAAATATAAAACAGTAGTGCTGTTCTCTGTTTGATATTTGAAAGTAATGGAGCACAAATATATCACACGCTAACTAGTGACGCTCCAATTAGATCATATCATCGTTAAATACTTCATGTCGATGATTCGACTGCAATTTGTACTGTGACATTTCTTTTGGTTCAAATGGTTCAAATGGCTCTGAGCACTATGGGGCTTAACATCTGAGGTCATCAGTCCCCTAGATTTAGAACTATGTAAACCTGACTAACCTAAGGACAGCACACACATCCATGCCGGAGGCAGGATTCGAACCTGCAACCGTAGTAGCAGCGCGGTTCCGGACTGATGTGCCTAGAACCACTCGGCCAGAAATGCCGGATTTCTTTTGGAAAATTTTGAAATTTGTGGTAAGATACTATGGGACCAAGCTTCTGAGGTTATCGGTCTCTAGGCTTACACACTACTTAATCTAAGTTGAAGTAACTTACGCTAAGGACAACACATACACTCATGCCCGAGCAGGACTCGAACCTTCGACGGGGGCAAGCCACGCTAACCGTTGTAGACGCCTGAGACCGTGCGGCTACCCAGCACGGGGCTGGCATTTCTTTGTACCTTTTTTTCTTTTTTTTTTTTTAAATCTAAACACGGCCTTCTTCTTCGATGCATATTTCTACTTTTTTATTTGAATCCTACTTGGTAACCTGGTTTTGCCCTGCTACTGATTTAGTATCACATTACCAACACCATCAGACCACCACGCAGATGTGACAGAGATTAGTTTTAGACGTTGTTTTTCGAGATATGTTCAGTAGGGTTGATTCTCTGAATTAAAACATTCTTGTGTACGGGCTGTCATTAGCTCGATTAAACTATGCCTTTATTTTGGAATCTGCCCTTCTGCATTGTTTCGGCTGTGTACTCATTTTCAAAAGTACGGTGTAACCCGTTTCCTCATGGTGCCAAGTTGGTTTGAAAGTGTTCATGTATCGTGCACTTATGCCTCAGACATCACATAATTCCCACCACCAACTTCTGACTCATTCCTATAGGTAAATTGTTGTAAGAACTGTTGCCTCAGACGTCACATAATTCCGACCACCAACCTCTAACTCATTCCTATAGGTAAATTGTTGTAAGAACTGTTGCCGTTCAGCCTAAGAATCGTGATTTGGATGCGACACTAATATTTGTTGTTTTCAAACATTTTCTGTCACCCATTTTTCAACTGTATTCACATTCCCACCAGGCCTCCATTCTTGGACTTGTGACAGTATTATACAGGCCTACTAACAGTTACAAATTTAGTTGATGCATCCATAACTTGCAGAAACGATAGGGACTGACCGCTGCTTTGCACTGCTCAAATACAATTGATCTCACAGCTTCATCTCTGTGCCCTGTCACGCAACGGGTACGCCGTTTGCCACTCTCTGACAGCACGTGCGACAATATGAGCGTGAACTAATAAAACCGACGAGGTCGCCATTGGGCTCTGAGCCCACAAGGAACTACGCTAAGTCAGGATAAAATTGTTTTTATTAGAACGGCCACACGCGACCTTCAGTACATTTTGAATAACCTTGCAGAGCCATTATTTATAGCTTAGACGATCGTTATCTGCCAAAACGGGTAAGTACCAATTCTTCCAGCGGAAGTGAAGCAAGCCGCTTCATACGACGGTGAGTCAAATGAAAACCTTAAGTTTGTAATAACAAATCGAAATTTTGCGCCGTTATCGTGTAAGTTGCTAAGCGTGCTACAAACAGCGTGCAGAATGGCCTGTAGGTGGCAGCATAGTGCAGGTGCACACATACCGTCGCAGTATCAGTATAAAGATGGCCGCCCCACTTGCGACTTGCACCAGGGAAGAACAGCGTTCTATTATTCAGTTTTTGCGTAGTGAAGGTGTGAAACCTATTGAAATTCATCGACGAATGAAGGTTCAGTGCGGTGATGCATGTTTGTCACAGCAGCAAGTCTACGAATGGAGTAGGAAGTTCGCAAATGGTGTAACTTCAGCGGAAGATGTTCCTCGTCCAGGTCAGGCACAACGAGTTGTGACGCCACAGAACATTGCAGCACTTGAAGCCATAGTGAAGGAGAATCGCCGAGTGGCACTGAATGACACTGCAGCATGTTTACAGATAAGTCATGGGTCAGCACACCACATTGTGCATGATGTGCTCCAGTTCCACAAAGTGTCTGCAAGATGGGTGCCACGCCAGCTGACTCCTGAAATGAGAGAACGACGTGTTGATGCTTGTGAAGAACTTCTTCGGCGCTTTGAACGAGAAGGTGATGGCTTCCTTGCAAGAATCGTTACTGGGGACGAAACCTGGGCTCACTTCCACCAACCGGGAACGAAGAGAGGGAGCAAGGAATGACGCCATTCCTCATCACCAAAACCAAAGAAGTTTCGAACAGAACCATCAACATGGAAGGTTATGCTGACTCTCTTTTGGGACGAAAAAGGCGTCATTTTGGAGTATTACATGCCTAGAGGGACCACTGTCACCAGTGCATCATACACAGATCTACTAAAACATGATCTGCGGCCTGCAATCAAATCAAAGCGACGTGCATTGCTGTCAGCAGGTGTCCTTTTGCAACATGACAATGCAAGGCCCCACACTGCCCGTACAACAGTTTCAACAATCACAGACCTGTATTTTGAGTGTCTTCCTCATCCGCCGTACTCACCAGGCCTTGCCCCAAGTCATTTCCATATGTTTGGACCACTCAAAGACGTAATGGGAGGAAAGAAGTTCCGTTCTGATGAAGAGGTACGCCACGCGGTGGATGAGTGGTTGCGCGTAATAGCAAAAGAATTTTTTTCTAAAGGAATTTATGCACTTTGTAAGCGCTGGAGGACTTGCATTGAGCGTGGGGGAGAGTATGTTGAAACGTGGTACAGCTTTGTACCACCTCTGAACAATAAATAATATTTAAGAAAATATTTAAGGTTTTCATTTGACTCACCCTCTTACACAACATCTCACCAATGTGGTGTAATACTACAGGCAAAGTTTTCTGGCAGCTCTTGTGTGTCACGGGATACGACAGTCTTGTGTCTCTGCCACTCTTGAGCGCCCAGGATGAAGGACTTCCGTGATTCCTACCGTCCTCTGGCCGTCTCGTCCATCAAAAGTTTTGGCCAGACAATCACGGACTCATACAATCTTCAACGTTACTTTAGCTGTCAGTCTCTCTCTGCAGTATATTAACTGCGGCTTTGAAAAAATAATTAATTTTTCGAAATGATTTTTGTGGAGACCAATTTTGTTGCCTGTAATTCTCGAAGTTTGGAAGCTCTTTTTGTGGTATCATCCAAAGATATCGGTGCTTCACCACGGTCGGCAACGTCCAACGACACCGCAGCCACTAGCCATGTCTCACTCTCGTCCGCAAAGACGAATGGGAGAGGCTGAGGAATGCACACCTTCTCTCTCAGCACGGCAGCACTCTCCCACAGATGTCAATATAGAGCGACGCGTGGAAGCACTCGCCCCAATTCCTCACTTCAGCTGTAGCAGTCAACATCATGTCTCAAATGGAGATGTTCTTTTGTAAATGTTGTACATTGTACTTCAAGACAGCAGTTTGTTAATTAGTGCGTGAGACGATAATTTAAGCATCGCTCGTGCGAAAGTCGGCTTTCCTTTCGCTCACATGATATAATGAGGATTATGAATGAAGGGCAACAGGCAGTTTCCATATTTCTAGATTTCCGGAAAGCATTTGACACTGTAGGTCATTGCAGGCTCTTAATGAAGGTACGTGCGTATGGAATAAGTACACAGATATGTGAGCGGCTCGAAGACTTCTTAAATAATAGAACCCAGTATGTTGTCCTCGACGGCGAGTGTTCATCAGAGAGAAAGGTATCGTCGGGAGTGTCCCAGGAAAGTGTGACAGGACACATTTGGTGGACGGCGTGGGCAGTAATCTGCGGTTGTTTACTGATGAGTCCATGGCGTACCAGAAGGTGTTGAAGTCGGATGCCTGTAGGAAGATAAGAGATGATATAGAAAAAATTTCCAGTAGGCGTGATGAATTGCAGATAGCCCTAAACGTGGAAAAATGTAAGTTAGTGCGGATGAGTAGGATGATCAAACATGTAATATTCGAACACAGTATTACTAGCGTCCTGCTTGACACAGTCAAGTCGTTTAAGTATCTGGGTATAGCGTTGAAAAGCGATATGGCAATGACGAGCATGTGACAACTGTGGTAGGGAAGGCGAATGATGGACGTCGGTTTACGGGGAGAATTTTAGGAAAGAGTGCTTCACCTGTAAACGAGACCGCATGTAGGACGCTGGTGCGATCTATTTTTGAGTACTGCTCGAGTGGTTGGGATCTGTACCAGGTCGGACTGAAGGAAGACATCAAAGCAACTCAGAGGCGAGCTGCTACATTTGTTCAACACGCAAGTATTACAGGAATGCTTCGCGAACCCAAATGGGAATCCCTGGATTGAAGGCGACGTCCTTTTCGAGAATCAATATTGAGAAAATTTAGAGAACGGCCATTTGAAGCTGACTGCCGATCGATTCTATTGCCATCAACGAACATTCATCTACATCTACATTTATACTCCGCAAGCTACCCAACGGTGTGTGGCGGAGGGCACTTTACGTGCCACTGTCATTACCTCCCTTTCCTATTCCAGTCGCGTATGGTTCGCGGGAAGAACGACTGTCTGAAAGCCTCCGTGCGCGCTCTAATCTCTCTAATTTTACATTCGTGATCTCCTCGGGAGGTATAAGTAGGGGGAAGCAATATATTCGATACCTCATCCAGAAACGCACCCTCTCGAAACCTGGCGAGCAAGCTACACCGCGATGCAGAGCGCCTCTCTTGCAGCGTCTGCCACATGAGTTTGTTAAACATCTCCGTAACGCTATCACGGTTACCAAAGAACCCTGTGACGAAACGCGCCGCTCTTCTTTGGATCTTCACTATCTCCTCCGTCAACCCGATCTGGTACGGATCCCACACTGATGAGCAATACTCAAGTATAGGTCGAACGAGTGTTTTGTAAGCCACCTCCTTTGTTGATGGACTACATTTTCTAAGGACTCTCCCAATGAATCTCAACCTGGTACCCGCCTTACCAACAATTAATTTTATATGATCATTCCACTTCAAATCGTTCCTCACACATACTCCCAGATATTTTACAGAAGTAACTGCTACCAGTGTTTGTTCCGCTATCATATAATCAGACAATAAAGGATCCTTCTTTCTATGTATTCGCAATACATTAGATTTGTCTATGTTAAGGGTCAGTTGCCACTCCCTGCACCAAGTGCCTATCCGCTGCAGATCTTCCTGCATTTCGCTACAATTTTCTAATGCTGCAACTTCTCTGTATACTACAGCATCATCCGCGAAAAGCCGCATGGAACTTCCGACACTATCTACTAGGTCATTTATATATATTATGAAAAGCAATGGTCCCATAACACTCCCCTGTGGTACGCCAGAGGTTACTTTAACGTCTGTAGACGTCTCCCCATTGATAACAACATGCTGTGTTCTGTTTGCTAAAAACTCTTCAATCCAGCCACACAGCTCGTCTGATATTCCGTAGGCTCTTACTTTGTTTATCAGGCGACAGTGCGGAACTGTATCGAACGCCTTCCGGAAGTCAATAAAAATAGCATCTACCTGGGAGCCTGTATCTAATATTTTCTGGGTCTCATGAACAAATAAAGCGAGATGGGTCTCACACGATCGCTGTTTCCGGAATCCATGTTGATTCCTACATAGTAGATTCTGGGTTTCCAAAAATGACATGATATTCGAGCGAAAAACATGTTCTACAGTTCTACAACAGATCGACGTCAGAGATATAGGTCTATAGTTTTGCGCATCTGCTCGACGTGAAGACTGGGACTACCTGTGCTCTTTTCCAATCATTTGGAACCTTCCGTTCCTCTAGAGACTTGCGGTACACAGCTGTTAGAAGGGGGCAAGTTATTTCGCGTACTCTGTGTAGAATCGAATTGGTATCCCGTCCGGTCCAGTGGACTTTCCTCTGTTGAGTAATTCCAGTTGCTTTTCTATTCCTTGGACACTTATTTCGATGTCAGCCATTTTTTCGTTTGTGCGAGGATTTAGAGAATTAACTGCAGTGCGGTCTTCCTCTGTGAAACAGCTTTGGAAAAAGGTGTTTAGTATTTCAGCTTTACGCGTGTCATCCTCTGTTTCAATGCCATCATCATCCCGGAGTGTCTGAATATGCTGTTTCGAGCCACTTACTGATTTAACGTAAGACCAGAACTTCCGAGGATTTTCTGTCAAGTCGGTACATAGAATTTTACTTTCGAATTCACTGAACGCTTCACGCATAGCCCTCCTTACGCTAACTTTGACATCGCTTAGCTTCTGTTTGTCTGAGAGGTTTTGGCTGCGTTTAAACTTGGAGTGAAGCTCTCTTTGCTTTCGGAGTAGTTTCCTTACTTTGTTGTTGTACCACGGTGGGTTTTTCCCGTCCCTCACAGTTTTACTCGGCACGTACCTGTCTAAAACGCATTTTACCATTGCCTTGAACTTTTTCCATAAACACTCAACAGTATCAGTGTCGGAACAGAAATTTTCATTTTGATCTGTCAGGTAGTCTGAAATCTGCCTTCTATTACTCTTGCTAAACAGATAATCCTTCCTCCCTTTTTTTATATTCCTATTAACTTCCATATTCAGGGATGCTGCAACGGCCTTATGATCACTGATTCCCTGTTCTGCACATACAGAGTCGAAAAGTTCGGGCCTGTTTGTTATCAGTAGGTCCAAGATGTTATCTCCACGAGTCGGTTCTCTGTTTAATTGCTCGAGGTAATTTTTGGATAGTGCACTCAGTATAATGTCACTCGATGCTCTGTCCCTACCACCCGTCCTAAACATCTGAGTGTCCCAGTCTATATCTGGTAAATTGAAATTTCCACCTAAGACTATAACATGCTGAGAAAATTTATGTGAAATGTATTCCAAATTTTCTCTCAGTTGTTCTGCCACTAATGCTGCTGAGTCGGGAGGTCGGTAAAAGGAGCCAATTATTAACCTAGCTCGGTTGTTGAGTGTAACCTCCACCCATAATAATTCACAGGAACTATCCACTTTTACTTCACTACAGGATGAACTACTACTAACAGCGACAAACACTCCACCACCAGTTGCATGCAATCTATCCTTTCTAAACACCATCCGTACCTTTGTAAAAATTTCGGCAGAATTTATCTCTGGCTTCAGCCAGCTTTCTGTACCAATAACGATTTCAGCTTCGGTGCTTTCTATCAGCGCTTGAAGTTCCGGTACTTTACCAACGCAGCTTCGACAGTTTACGCAATTACAATACCGATTGCTGCTTGGTCCCCGCATGTCCTGACTTTACCCCGCACCCGTTGAGGCTGTTGCCCTTTCTGTACTTGCCCAAGGCCATCTAACCTAAAAAACAGCCCAGCCCACGCCACACAACCCCTGCTACCCCTGTAGCCGCTTGTTGCGTGTAGTGGACTCCTGACCTATCCAGCGGAACCCGAAACCCCACCACCCTATGGCGCAAGTCGAGGAATCTGCAGCCCACACGGTCGCAGAACCGTCTTAGCCTCTGATTCAGACCCTCCACTCGGCTCTGTACCAAAGGTCCGCAGTCAGTCCTGTCGACGATGCTGCGGATGGTGAGCTCTGCTTTCATCCCGCTAGCGAGACTGGCAGTCTTCACCAAATCAGATAGCCGCCGGAAGCCAGAGAGGATTTCCTCCGATCCATAGCGACACACATCATTGGTGCCGACATGAGCGACCACCTGCAGATGGGTGCACCCTGTACCCTTCATGGCATCCGGAAGGACCCTTTCCACATCTGGAATGACTCCCCTCGGTATGCACACGGAGTGCACATTGGTTTTCTTCCCCTCTCTTGCTGTCATATCCCTAAGGGGACCCATTACGCGCCTGACGTTGGAGCTCCCAACTACCAGTAAGCCCACCCTCTGCGACCGCCCGGATCTTGCAGACTGAGGGGCAACCTCTGGAACAGGACAAGCAGCCATGTCAGGCCAAAGATCAGTATCAGCCTGAGACAGAGCCTGAAACCGGTTAGTCAGACAAACTGGAGAGGCCTTCCGTTCAGCCCTCCGGAATGTCTTTCGCCCCCTACCACACCTTGAGACGATCTCTACCACAGGTGAGGGATCAGCCTCAATGCGGGCAGTATCCCGGGCAACCACAGTCGTAGTCCGATCGGGGGATGCGTGGGACGAGCTGGCCGTCCCCGACAAACCCCCATCCGGACCCCCACAGTGATGCCCATTGGCAACAGCCTCAAGCTGTGTGACCGAAGCCAACACTGCCTGAAGCTGGGAACGAAGGGATGCCAACTCAGCCTGCATCCGAACACAGCAGTTGCAGTCCCTATCCATGCTAAAAACTGTTGTGCAAAGAACGTCTGAACTAATCTACAGAGAGCGCAAACAAATCGACACAAAATTTAAACGGTTATTAAAATACAAGATTGCCTAGTAAATGCAGTAATGCTGCTACTTGCGCACTGCTGACACACTGCTCGGCGGCGGAAGGAGACTACGCGATTTTACACTATTCAGGTACTAAAACGCGATGCTACAACTCTCAAATACTAAAACACGCCCGAAATTTATGAATTAAACAATGCAAGTACCAAAAACACGCAAAGAAATTAAGAATTAAACTATGTAACAAATGAGTGAGCTAGGAGTATACGACTTGCTGCTGCAGCTGCTTATCCAACGGCGGCAGGGAGCACACGCGCGTAAGGATCTCGAAGATAAGATACGAGAAGTTAGGGCTCATACGGAGGCATACAGATAGTGTTTTCTCCCTCGCTCTATTTATGAATGGTACAGGGTACCCTCCGCCACGCACCGTACCATGGCTTGCGGTGTATCTATGCAGATGTAGATGTTATACAGGTAGTCAATGACAGCTGTACTTTACTATGCAGTCCTGTGGCGAAGGATTGTGTCAAGTTATCTTTTTATCATTCTTGTAATGAAGTAAATTAATATTTTTTCTGGTGTGTTTCTGTTTAACCATTTCCCAGGGCAATCAAAGATGTCACAGTTATCGCAGGACAAATGTAGTTTCGGCTTGTCAAACAGTTTTCGTACTAAGTAGTACATACACAGTTTGAGTGCAGTGCTTTTATTAGCTGGTTCAGTTTCTGGCAAACTCTGATAGTTTGTAGGAGCGCAAAGCTGGCTGGACTTTTGACTCCCATTCAAGAGCGACCAACTGCTCTTACTGCAACCAGACCGGCGCTGACGTGCCTCTTGTCAGCATTCCACCGGAGGGAGAGAGATCAGATATTGTAATTCTTCAAACCTACTGCTCGCCTTTCCATCTCGTAGACGACAAACCATTGATTCTTGTATCGTTTTTTTCTTGGCGCCGAAGGAGCCAAGGTACCTGTCCAGTTTGAACATTCGTTTACATTTCCTTCCTGCAGTAGTTTAACAATGACGCCAGATCTCCACTTCTCTGGAACTTGCCTTGTTTGCCAACATGAGTTGCATAGTAAAGCGATGAATTAAGTTCAGACCTCCGTTTTTCAGAATTTCGGCTGAGATTTCATTCAAAATAATTGCTTTGGTATTTTTAAGTTCTGTGGTTGCTGCGCACACATCTGCATCTGGTATCATCTGATTTTACCTTTAACTCCTACTTCTTGGCTCATGTTTGAAGCTGTGACCATTAGATGGATTGGGCTGGTTTAAGGTTTCATGGAGTGCTCAACCCATGAGACAGCTTGTTCATCATTTGTGGGCAGAAGATTGGCATTTTTATCCTTCATGCGGCACTTTGAAAAACAATGGCCTCCTCTAACTTTTCGAACAATACTGTACATTGTCATGGTGTCGCTGAGAGAGGCAGAATTTTACACGTCTCTGCCTTCGCACTTATACCTATCTTTTATGGCGGCTCTACACCTGCTTTTGACTCACTAGTAACACCAGACATGATTTCGTCTGGCTACCTGAATCTCTTCTTGGCCTTTAACTTTTGTTTGGACAACACAGTTTTGGAGTAACAGCGATTGATATTCAATTAACTTGGTATTAAGAAATCAGTCTTAGTAGGTTTTTTTTAATTTATTTAGTGCCGACCGGTTTCAGCCCATCGCAGGCGCCATCTTCAGGGCGAACGTACTGTGAAATTACAATTTATATATCTTAGACAAAACTAATGACAACCATCTTATAAGAGTGGATTACGTAAATATAATGATTACCCGTTGGTCGACTGCTGGTGGCTTCACGCCTACCAAAGTGTGGCAGGAGACTTTAAAGAATTTACATTTTTTTCCTTTATTGAAGCTGGCAGTAGCTTAGTACGCTGCTCTTCAGCCTACAGAATTTTTAAAACATAAGAAGATAAGAAAAAATAAAAGCAGGCGATAAAACGGCGACGTAAATTGTAAAACGGCGGAAAATTGTGGAAAGTTAAAACATAAAACAAAGGATGAGTAATGCTAGTAAAATACACAGGAAGCAGACAGTTAAAATAGTAGACAGACAATTAAAAAGTATGACGACAGTCTGGTTTCTGTTCGCAAGAGATATAAAAATCACACCCAGCGACAGCATGATGTCCATTCGCAGCACTTCGGTAAAGACGCACAAAACGTAACAAACACTGGAAACACTGCACTAAAATGTCGGCACAAAGATGACACACCACATCCAAGGGCAAATGGGGGCGGTGGGCCTGGACGGATGACGGGGGAAAAACGGGGGAGGAGAGGAAAAACGGAAGAGGGGTGGGAACCGACGGAGGGAGAGGACTCATAGGGGGGAAGGGGGCAGAGCAGACGCAGAAGGAATGGGGAAAGGCAGAGGAGGGAAAACCAAAAGGACTTAGAGGTGAGAAGGGAGGCAGAGATGGTAGGTGGGGAAAAAACAGTATGGAAGGGGGGGGGGGGGAGGGAGCCCGGGGAAAGGACAGAGGAAAGGAGGGAGAGATGAGGATCAGAGTTGATAGGAGGGATAAATGGAGGGAGAGGGGGCATCATCTGGCAGAAGCCACCTTGGGAAAGGAGATGAAGGGTGTAGAGATGGAGGGTACGGAAGGTGAGGCGGAGTGCATGGTGCTCAAGGATCTGGAGGGACTTATAGAATTTGGAGGGGGGAATGGGGGGGCGGATATCCAGGCGGGACTGGCATAACAGAGGATGGGATGGATTAAGGATTTGTAGGTGTGGAGGATGGTAGAGGGATTCAAGCCCCATGTCTAGCCAGAGAGGAGTTTGTAGAGTCGGAGGCAGTTGTGGGCTTTGGATAGGATGGAGCAGAGATGAGGGATCCAGGTGAGGTGACGGTCAATCGTGAGGCCAAGGTAGGTGAGGATAGGGGGGAGGCGGACAGGACGGGCGCAGATGGTAAGAGAGAAATCCAGGAGCTGGAAGGAGCGAGTGGTATGACCTACGATGATTGCCTGGGTCTGGGGACCATGCAGCAAAAAGGTCAAGGTGATTCTGGAGAAGGCGTTGGGACCATTGGAGGGTAGGAGCGAGGGCAAGGAATGCGGTGACATCGGCATACTGCTGGGGGGGGGGGGGGTTGGGGCATATCTGCCGTGCACAGGAGGTAGAGGAGAGGGGAGAGGACAGAGTCCTGGGGCACACCTGCAGAGGGGTAGAAGGTGCGAGAATCGGCGTTATTGATGGTAACGTAGGAGGGGCGGTGGGAGAGGAAGGAGGCAATCAGACGGACATAGCTGACAGGAAGGGCGTAGGTCTGGAGTTTAAACAGGAGACTTGGTTCAAATGGTTCAAATGGTTCTGAGCACTATGGGACTTAACATCTGCGGTCATCAGTCCCCTAGAACTTAGAAGTACTTAAACCTAACTAACCTAAGGACATCACACACATCCATGCCCGAGGCAGGATTCGAACCTGCGACCGTAGCAGTCGCGCGGTTCCGGACTGAGCGCCTAGAACCTCTCGGCCACCACGGCCGGCTCAGGAGACTTGGATGCTAGACATGGTCATAAGCCTTTTCAAGGTTTGGGTGTCACCAAGTATCTTGAAGTGCCAGGAACAGATTTTTGAACTTTCAACTTCATTGTCTCTTAGCTTTGTGACATCAAACTGTCGTCTGGGTTGTTGCGATTTGAACTTTACTTTCAAGTTTGTTCGCACCAAGAAATGGCCCTTCCAAGACCCGCAGGATGATAGGTTACTGGATCTCGCAACGATGACTTCCATAGGCTACTTCTACAAAGGTAATAAATTTCCTTTAGACTGTTTCCAGGCTAATGCCAGGTCTTCATATGTATCATTTTATGATGAAACGAACTATTGCCTATACAGAGTCAGTGATGGATTCAGAAAACCTGAAACATACACTATTATAATTATTGCGTTTTTCTGTTGTAGAGTGTCCAACGATATACTGAAAACTATTACGGTCACTGCTAAGTAACACATTCACATAGCCTGTAACAAGTGTATGATCATGACTGGGGATAACTTGTGCAACTGCTTGTGAGAAAGCACCCTTGTCTTAATCGTTTGTAGCTTCCGTCGCTGAATAGAACTGCAGAATAGCTGTGATATGAATACGATTAAGGTGCCCACTTATGATTGGATCATTGAGTACTATCCACCCAGAGCCTTAGACGCTTTCTAAGTACTAAGCGAATACCACACACTTGTTGAACATTATGCCCTGATTATATGACTCTTTTACCATGGCTGACTATTTAATCGCCGACACACAACGTACTTTACGGACACCCAGTATGTCTAGTTTACATAGAATTAAATCCAAGGCGTTATTGTGCAAGTCGGGCTGTTTGATGTAAGGGGCGTATATTGCAAGCTCCAATCCGGGTGAAATCGAAATTTTTTGCAATAAAGTTTGGATCCCGTTTTATCGGTGGCTGAATACACCATCGCACCATTCTTGGTTTATTGTAGTCCCTGTATGTCTATTCCGAGATTTAGTTTCACGTTCAGTTCAGAACTGCCAGGTTCAGATCGCTGAAATTTAATTGTTGTTTTTGCAGTGGGGAAAAAAGTTTTATGGGATCGCGTTGCTAACCCTGTGCCGAACCTTTTCCTGTCTCATCCGAGCTTGCGTCGGTAATAGCGGAGTTAGAGTCACAGAATTGATAGAATGAATTAAGAATTTGTGTGTGTGTGGGGGGGGGGGGAGAGGAGGGAGGGATGAGACAGGTAGGTAAATAGATAGATAGGTAGATAGATAGACAAATAGATATTGAGGCGGGGAGCGGGCAAGGACGGCGGCGTGCCAATTCCTCACGATCTTAACACTGATACTAGTTCAAATCGCTCTGAACACTATGGGACTTAACATCTGAGGTCATCAGTCCCCTAGAACTTAGAACTACTTAAACCTAACTAACGTAAGGACATCACACACATCCATGCCCGGGGCAGGCTTCGTACCTGCGACCGTAGCGGTAGTGCGGTTCCAGACTGAAGCGCCTAGAACCGCTCGGCCACTGCGGCCGGACTGATACTAGTGTATCGATCAAAACACGTAGAGCTAACCCAATGACAGCTTCAGCATGAACCACATTACTGGGGAAACTAATGACTGACGCATTTTTGTCGTATAACTTTGTTGTAGAAGGAGGTAAGATGTATGGATGTAACAAATGAACGCGTAATAGAAATAATAAGCGGATAAGAAACTTCCTGGCAGATTAAAACTGTGTGCCCGACCGAGACTCGAACTCGGGACCTTCGACTTTCGCGGGCGAGTACTCTACCATCTGAGCTACCGAAGCACGACTCACGCCCGGTCCTCACAGCTTTACTTCTGAAGGTAGGAAACGAGATACTGGCAGAAGTAAAGCTGTGAGGACCGGGCGTGAGTCGTGCTTCGGTAGCTCGGATGGTAGAGCACTTGCCCGCGAAAGGCAAAGGTCCCGAGTTCGAGTCTCAGTCGGGCACACAGTTTAAATCTGCCAGGAAGTTTCATATCAGCGCACACTACGCTGCAGAGTGAAAATCTCATTCTCTAATAAGCGGATAAGTGTTTGAACTTGTATCGGAAGATGTTCTTAGTTCTCCATAAACGAACATGTCCTCCTGAACAATTTCTTTTTCACAATGGGAAAGAAGGGAGGTGGGGAAATTCTAGGAGCCACCAATATTCCAGTAAGTGGCACAGGTAATTGATGACGTCGGGAGAAACAGGAATGCACACGCAATGAGAACGCCACAGGACAGATGATGCTGGGCTGAATAAAATCAACCGAAGGAACTGTGATTTTAGAAAGAATTACGCTCTACTAGTAATTGGATGCGAAATTAGGCCATTAAGAAAAATATGTGTCTTTATGTAATAATAAAAACGTTTAGACCAAAGTTGATTAAGCCAAAGCAAGTACTACCACGTGATTAGATGGACACGAATGACGTGGAAACGTCTCGCCAGCATCATCACGGGAAAGACATTATCAAATGATCAAGCCTCTAATAATTTGCATAAAATGATCGGGAGGAAGCTCAGGTCCGCGAGGTGAATGAAGATAATTATTAAGGAGCTGAAACTGCACGAGGAAAATAGAGTGGAGGCGGAACGGTTCGCAGAGAACCGGTGTTCAGTAGCGGGCGAGTAAGTGGCTGCTTGAGAAACAGGGCACGTACCGTCGCCCACGCAACACGCCAGCGGCCGCCGCCGCCGCCGCCGCCACCGCAGGGGGCCATACGTCTCTGTCAGCGCGCGGACGGCGCTGCAATCTCTGTGTGAGCAGTGACACGGTCAGCCGCCAGCCGTGCGACAACCTCTGCTCGATCCTCAGAGCAGGCGGCTGCTCGGGAAAACCACAACACCGATAAACATGAGGCACACAAACGACGCGACATCAGGGGTACGCTATACAAATGTAAGCGATTTTCCTTACGTAGCGACAGCGTATCGATGCGCTGGGCTGGCGTGTACAAAATGGTCATAACTGAACAATGCTGGGAGTAGATTTGTGGAACTAGAGTGGAATACAATAAAGAACAAAATAATTATGAGTGAACAGAACAGTGTAGATATGGCGAAAGTAGAGGTGAAGAAAGCATCGATGACTGAGAAAACACTCGAGCTTATAGGAAAAAGAAAAAAAATAAGAAACTTGTGAACGAGTGGGAAAGCAGCAGCATAGATAGATTAGGAATGAAATTGACAGGGAGTGCGAACAGAGTAGATCAAATTCAAAGTCATCTAAAGATATTGGGAAAGATATGACTGCAACAAAAATTCGACAGGGCGTGTGGGATGATTGAACGTATTAAGTGTATTGTTTTTTATGTACGAGGTGCAGATGGAAGATACGAGGGCGGTTCAGAAAGTAACCTCCGATTGGTCACAGTGCGGGTTGTGGGGGGAGTAGCGACGCCATCTGTGCGTTCACGCACTCAACAGGTCAGTCGGCATCAAGCCGTGGTCGAGTGAACGTCGTACCTGCGCTAGTTTAGTTTTTGTGGCAGTTTGAAATGTGTGCTGCAATAGAAAACCCCGCCAAATGTGAAGTGCGTGCTGTCATAAGTTTTTTTACAGCCAAAGGATATTCTGCAGCAGCTATTCATCGTGAGCTTTGTGCCGTGTACGGACCAAGAGTTATGAGTGAAGGAGTTGTCCGTGAATGGGTACATTTATTTAAAAGTGGACGAGAAAACGTTCATGATGAAGAGAGGAGTGGTAGACCATCATTGGTGACTGACGAACTCGTTCAGACAGCTGATGCAAAAGTTCGTGAAAATCGACGTTTCTCAATGTTGGAGTTGTCTACTGGTTTTCCACAGATTTCTAAGACTCTCTTGTACGAGATAGTGACAGCAAGATTGGGTTACCGTAAGTTCTGTGCACGATGGGTGCCCAAAATTCTTACCGACCACCACAAAACTCAAAGAATGGCCTCTGCATTAGACTTTCTGTCACGTTATGAGGACGAAGGAGAACCATTGTTAAACAGAATCGTGACCGGTGACGAAACCTGGATTAAGTACGTGAACCCTGAGACAAAAGAACAATCAAAGATGTGGGCACATTCAAATTCGCCTACCAAACCAAGAAAAGCCTCGCAAGATTTTTCTGCCAGAAAACTGATGGCAACGGTGTTTTGGGATGCCAAAGGGGTGTTGTTGGTTGAATTCATGGAACGTGGTACGACCATTAATCAAGACGTGTACTGTGAAACAGTAAAAAAGTTACGACGGGCTATACAGAACAAACGCCGTGCTATGCTGACTTCCGGTATCGTTTTTTTGCACGATAACGCTCGTCCTCACTCTGCTCGCAGAACAACGGCCCTTCTTGAGTCCTTCAAGTGGGACGTTATCAACCATCCACCTTACAGCCCAGACCTGGTGCCAAGTGATTATCACCTCTTCATGCATTTGAAGAAATGGCTCGGGTCACAGCGGTTTGATGACGACGAAGAGCTCAAAGATGCGGTCACAGGCTGGCTCCAGGCACAAGCGGGTGATTTTTATGCAGAAGGAATTTCAAAGCTTGTGAAGAGATACGATAAGTGCCTCAATCGCTATGGAGACTATGTAGAAAAATAGTGCAAAGATGTAGTTGTAAGATGTATATATTAAAATATTTTTATTTAACTTGGTGTATTTTTTAAATCAACCGGAGGTTACTTTCTGAACGGCCCTCGTATCTAGCAAATGCAGAAGAAAAGGCAGACGACAACAGTATGGCAAAGCCGTGTGTAATGATGAGGAGCTGTCTGAAAGTGTGTCAAAAGAGAAGGAGGAAGTTGGTATGGAAGAAAAAGGCGAACCGTTAATCATCACCATTTCCTAAGGACTAGGCCTTATGGCTGCAGCCTCCTTTGTTGAGCGTTTTAAGTCAGCCTACTCTCTGAATGTAGGTATCACAGAATCCAGATGATTCTTCTGCGGTCTTCTTCCACCTTCTTCGCTAATACTTCTGCTTCCAATATTGTGGTCAGGAATTCGTTGTGATTTATCGTGTGGCATTTTGTTTTCCTTTCTTCTGTGGTAGTGATCAAATTCCTTCCGATGTATTTGCTTGAGGGCCCATTCGTTCGATTTCTTTCTAACTTATTTTGATCATCTCTTCCACATTCACATTTCCAAGGCTTCCACGTGTCTGTCTCACTAGGCCCCATATCTCATAGCGATGTAACAAAACAACCCAAAAAATGTGGCAATGAATTTTTGTTTTTAATATCAATGTGTCTGTTTGTCATAACTTTTTTCTTGTTGCTGAAGTCCTGTTCAGCGAGAACAATTCTACTGATTTCAATGATGCAGCTACTGGGCCATATGGATAAAACTGAAGCACAAGTTTGGAAGATAACCCAAAAGTAAAAGCATCTATCGATCTGCTTCATCTGCATTGTCAAGAACCTTTGCTGAGTAAAAGCGGGCATCAGATTTCGCTTTATTCGTTGTGAGTGCATGTGACTTACCGAATAAAGACATCCTCATCTGATCGAGACCAAATTTCGGTATGTGGAGGGACTACAATGGTGTTTTAAACGACTCTTTTATAAACTTTCCTGAGAAATTAGGAAAATCAAATTTTCTGGAAGAAAAAAGAAAGAAGCATCTCAGAAAGGCATATCTTATCTGAAGCAAATTTCGGTATACAGATTAATGGAAAACAGTTCCTAAAGGAAGTTAGTAACATGAAAATCAAACTACAAAGAAAAACAGATAGGAACACAGAAAGCTTGATGGACTTCTACAAGGAGATTGGGATCCCTCAATCAACTGGATTCCAGTTCAGTTAAAACATTACCTGGTGTGTTACTAATATTTATTTTGATTCAGGTTTAAAAAAGTATACAATTCTTTAATGTTAAAGGAAAATTGTTTTACAGTTTTTTTTCAAATTCTAAGATCCAGAAGCATTGACACTGGGACCCTCGTCGGTAGAGCACAAAAAGTGACGTAGTAAGATTTATTTCCAACTTTTACAAATATTAGGCAAAGAAGATCAATCACTACTACCTTGTAAAGATGATAGCGGAAATCTGATTTACCCGGGGAAAACGAAATGGTCTCTCTGTGTTAGTGTACCTTACCCACTATTATTATTATTGTTGTTGTTGTTGTTAGTAGCAGTAGTAGCAGTAGTAGAAAAAAATGGTTCAAATGGCTCTGAGCACTATGGGACTCAACTGCTGAGGTCATAAGTCCCCTAGAACTTAGAACTACTTAAACCTAACTAACCTAAGGACATCACACACATCCATGCCCGAGGCAGGATTCGAACCTGCTACCGTAGCGGTCGCGCGGTTCCAGACTGTAGCGCCAGAACCGCTCGGCCACCAGCGGCCGGCAGCAGTAGTAGACTGCAGCATTAAACGTTGGCTGATATCCTATCGCTGTCTGCACTCACTGTGTTTTATTGCAGAGCTATTATAGTGTAATGAGTTTAGAAGCCTCACGCAATGGTTTATACAATATTTTATAGACTAAACTGTATTATTTATAATGCGTTCTTCGCGAGAAAATTTCGAATTTAGTCGCTGATTGAGGTAATTACACAAGCTTAATGTGGTATGTAGGAGTCAGATCATTACTCAATATCCTTAAGTGTAATGGCTACAGTTAACTTAGGCAGCAAACATTTTTTAACTCTTTTCAAAGAAAAGTTTCCGCTTTTCTTTGCATCGTACATCTTCGTAAAAAGACACGCTGTCGCTATATACACCTTTGGCATATATATATATATATATATATATATATATATATATATATATATATATATATATATATATATATATATATAAAGGTGTTACACCTCATGCTGCCCCATCATCCTCCTTGTCTAGAGCAAATTAAGCCACCACCTTTGAAGAAAGCAAAATGTTTGTCATAAGCAGATGAGACAAAAGTGCGGAATACCATAAAATTTCATAGGCTGCTGGCACTGTAGTAGTTGATAACGCGAAGGACGGAAGCGGAAGAAAGAGCTACGACAACGAACTTCCTTAATGCAAAGAAGACCAACGAAAACAATGCGTAAGAGGGGAAAATAAAAATAGGTATAATACGCAAGCTATCCTTTAGACCGTGTTACTAATAGCTTGTTGAAGATGATTAGCAGTTTTGTATGTTTTCGTAAGTAAAATAATGCAGTATCCTGCGTTTTGTATTAGACCTACAATTTATCTTCTTCAATTCATCTCCAAAGAATTTCCCTCTCAGCTAAAGGCTCTTCTTTGTTATCACCATTCTCATGGAATTAAGTGCAGTATCTTCAAAATCTTCATCTGCAGATGCTTCGCTACATTGTGCAATAAAAGCAGCGGGCTATAATTATTGGAACATTTGATAAAGCAACTCTATACACATTATAAGAAGTAGAAAACTGCCTCTTAAGCTGATCGAAACAACGCTCTGTCAAGAGCTTCTCACATTTTAAAAGCTTGTTGAATGATTTGTTGCTCTCTTCTTTTGGATTATAATAGGGGGTCACCAACCAGGGCTGTAGGCCATAGCCTTCATCACCCGAAAGAAAAGCGTCCTTAGATTCACTTAGCAGTTCCCACACACTTTAATTTCTCCACATTAGATTATCATCTACCGACCGGGGATAGCTAGCTTCTTCCTCTACACTGTAGCCAGCTCATTTATAATAGCGTAACCCTTTCTTATGCTCTGAGACGAGAACGCTGCTGTGTTCGATTATACGAGGGTTGGAACTTAAATAGTGGCAACTATTTCTTCACAACCGATACATAAGAATTACATGTTTGTACCTGTTACTGTCCTTCAAAGTAGTCACCAGCGTTGTGAAGAACCCGCTGCCAGCGATGTGGATGCTGCGAATGGAGCGGTCTACTGCCTGTCGAATCTCTGGAACAGTTCTGAAGCGAATGCCACGAAGTGGTTCCTTCATCTTCAGAATCAAAAGTCATAAGGACTTAAGTCTGGGGAGTATGATGGATGGTACTGTACTTCCCAGTCCCATCGACCGAACAGAGCAGCCACAGCTTGTGCTGTATCCGCCCGCGCATTGTCGTGAAAATGATGGACGGGTTGCGCAGAAAGTCTCGCGGCTTCTTTCCCAAACCTGGTCGCAGGTGATGTTCCAAAAACGAACAGTAATACTGTACATTGACGGTCTGCCGTCGAGGAACGTAATACATTAGGATACACCATCACAGTGGTACAGGAGAATCACCATTCGCACCATCAACGGAACAGACTCTGCTAACGGTATACTAAGCCTTCCACATGACTCGCAATGGGTTCTACACAACTCTGGTGACTACTTTGAAAGACAGTAACAGGTGCAAACATGTAACTCTTTTGTAGTGGCTGTGAATTAATAGTTGCCACTATTTAAGTTCCAAACCTTGTATTTGTAATTGTAATGGGTTACTTCGGCGTGATTAACATCGTCAGATCATATCACATGCTCTAGATGTCCGCATGAGACACTTATCCTAGTTGCTGTCACTACTGTATAAGTTCTTTAATGTTGGTGGAGCTATAGCAGGTGTTAACATGTAGCAGGAGTTATTTCTGTAGTTTCCCTATACTAAGAGTTTATTTCATAATGAAAGCTGCCAAATAACTTCATTATCAGATGAACATTCGTAATTGTAAAACTTCAGAAATAAATGCTCCAGCTACAGCTTAACACCTACTATAGCTGCACCAACATGAAACGAGCGTCTTATACTTTTTTTTTTTTTTTTTTTTTTTTGTGATCAGTCTACTGACTGGTTTGATGCGGCCCGCCACGAATTCCTTTCCTGTGCTAACCTCTTCATCCCAGAGTAGCACTTGCAACCTAGCAACCTACGTCCTCAATTATTTGCTTCACGTATTCCAATCTCTGTCTTCCTCTACAGTTTTTGTCCTCTACAGCTCCCTCTAGTACCACGGAAGTCATTCCCTCATGTCTTAGCAGATGTCCTATCATCCTGTCCCTTCTCCTTATCAGTGTTTTCCACATATTCCTTTTCTCTCCGATTCTGCGTACAACCTCCTCATTCCTTACCTTATCAGTCCACCTAATTTTCAACATTCGTCTATAGCACCACATCTCAAATGCTTCGATTCTCTTCTGTTCCGGTTTTCCCACAGTCCATGTTTCACTACCATACAATGCTGTACTCCAGACGTACATCCTCAGAAATTTCTTCCTCAAATTAAGGCCGGTATTTGATATTAGTAGACTTCTCTTGGCCAGAAATGCCTTTTTTGCCATAGCGAGTCTGCGTTGGATGTCTTCCTTGCTCCGTCCGTCATTGGTTATTTTACTACCTAGGTAGCAGAATTCCTTAACTTCATTGACTTCGTGACCACCAATCCTGATGTTAAGTTTCTCTCTGTTCTCATTTCTACTACTTCTCATTACCTTCGTCTTTTTCCGACTTACTCTCAAACCATACTGTGTACTCATTAGACTGTTCATTCCGTTCAGCAGATCATTTAATTCTTCTTCACTTTCACTCAGGATAGCAATGTCATCAGCGAATCGTATCATTGACATCCTTTCACCTTGTATTTTAATTCCACTCCTGAACCTTTCTTTTATTTCCATCATTGCTTCCTCGATGTACAGACTGAAGAGTAGGGGCGAAAGGCTACAGCCTTGTCTTACACCCTTCTTAAAACGAGCACTTTGCTCTTGATCGTCCACTCTTATTATTCCCTCTTGGTTGTTGTACATATTGTATATGACCCGTCTCTCCCTATAGCTTACCCCTACTTTTCTCAGAATCTCGAACAGCTTGCACCATTTTATACTGTCGAACGCTTTTTCCAGGTCGACAAATCCTATGAAAGTGTCTTGATTTTTCTTTAGCCTTGCGTCCATTATTAGCCGTAATGTCAGAATTGCCTCTCTCGTCCCTTTACTTTTCCTAAAGCCAAACTGACCGTCACCTAGCGCATTCTCACTTTTCTTTTCCATTCTTCTGTATATTATTCTTGTAAGCAGCTTCGATGAATGAGCTGTTAAACTGATTGTCAGATAATTCTCGCACTTGTCAGCTCTAGCCGTCTTCGGAATTGTGTGGATGACGCTTTTCCGAAAGTCAGATGGTATGTCGCCAGACTCATATATTCTACACACCAACGTGAATAGTCGTTTTGTTGCCACTTCCCCCAATGATTTTAGAAATTCTGATGGAATTTTATCTATCCCTTCTGCCTTATTTGACCTTGTCCTCCAAAGCTCTTTTAAATTCCGATTCTAGTACTGGATCACCCATCTCTTCTAAATCGACTCCTGTTTCTTCTTCTATCACATCAGACAAATCTTCACCCTCATAGAGGCTTTCAATGTATTCTTTCCACCTATCTGCTCTCTCCTCTGCATTTAACAGTGGAATTCCCGTTGCACTCTTAATGTTACCATCGTTGCATTTAATGTCACCAAAGGTTGTTTTGACTTTCCTGTATGATGAGTCTGTCCTTCCGACAATCATATCTTTTTCGATGTCTTCACATTTTTCCTGCAGCCAATTCGTCTTAGCTTCCCTACACTTCCTATTTATTTCATTCCTCAGCGACTTGTACTTCCGTATTCCTAATTTTCCCGGAACATGTTTGTACTTCCTCCTTTCATCAATCAACTGAAGTATTTCTTCTGTTACCCATGGTTTCTTCGCAGCTATCTTCTTTGTACCTATGTTTTCCTTCCCAACTTCTGTGATGGCCCTTTTTAGAGATGTCCATTCCTCTTCAACTGTACTGCCTACTGCGCTATTCCTTATTGCTGTATCTATAGCGTTAGAGAACTTCAAACATATCTCGTCATTCCTTAGTACTTCCGTACCCCTTTTCTTTGCGTATTGATTCTTCCTGACTAATGTCTTGAACTTCAGCCTACTCTTCATCACTACTCTATTGTGATCTGAGCCTATATCTGCTCCTGGGTGCGCCTTACAATCCAGTATCTGATTTCGGAATCTCTGTCTGACCATGATGTAATCTAATTGAAATCTTCCCGAATCTCCCGGCCTTTTCCAAGTATACCTCCTCCTCTTGTGATTCTTGAACAAGGTATTCGCTATTACTAGCTGAAACTTGTTACAGAACTCAATTAGTCTTTCTCCTCTTTCATTCCTTGTCCCAAGCCCATATTCTCCTGTAACCTTTTCTTCTACTCCTTCCCCTACAACTGCATTCCAGTCGCCCATGACTATTAGATTTTCGTCCCCCTTTACATACTGCATTACCCTTTCAATATCCTCATACACTTTCTCTATCTGTTCATCTTCAGCTTGCGACGTCGGCATGTATACCTGAACTACCGTTGTCGGTGTTGGTCTGCTGTCGATTCTGATTCTAACAACCCGGTCACTGAACTGTTCACAGTAACACACACTCTGCCCTACCTTCCCATTCATAACGAATCCTACACCTGTTATACCATTTTCTGTTGCTGTTGATATTACCCGATACTCATCTGACCAGAAATCCTTGTCTTCCTTCCACTTCACTTCACTGACCCCTACTATATCTAGATTGAGCGTTTGCATTTCCCTTTTCAGATTTTCTAGTTTCCCTACCACGTTCAAGCTTCTGACATTCCACGCCCCGACTCGTAGAACGTTATCCTTTCGTTGATTATTCAATCTTTTTCTCATGGTAACCTCCCCCTTGGCAGTCCCCTCCCGGAGATCCGAATGTGGGACTATTCCGGAATCTTTTGCCAAGAGAGAGATCATCATGACACTTCTTCAATTACAGGCCACATGTCCTGTGGATACACGTTACGTGTCTTTAATGCAGTGGTTTACATTGCCTTCTGCATCCTCATGTCGTTGATCATTGCTGATTCTTCCGCCTTTAGGGGCAATTTCCCACCTCTATCCGCTGCTCCGCCCTCTTTGACAAGGCCGTTGGCGGAATGAGGCTGACTTTTTATGCCGGAAGTCTTCGGCCGCCAATGCTGATTATTTATCAAAATTTAGGCAGTGGCGGGGATCGAACCCGGGACCGAAGACGTTTTGATTATGAATCAAAGACGCTACCCCTGGACCCTTATACATCAGTGATAGCAATGAAGATAGCGATTTCCTGTCATCAAGGTCACCAGATATAACCTGACGACGGTAATGACCTGAAATAGGCCTATTGCAATAAAAAAATATGAACAATGCAGTGTCTTGGTCTTATAGCATAATGTATATTGTCCTAATATGATACGTACGATGCAGCGGGCCCGGGTGAGTATACATAAACCTTTCCGTTGATATATTTATAGCCCAACTGCATAGGTTTCTGAATTCACACGTGCGTACAGTCAATTACATCAATAGCTGTTTGACGTTTAAATTTTTCTAGCCACTTGTTTTTTACAACCGCCACGTCATGCGGTGACGACGAGATTTTGATCGAAAGTCAGATTTGCCCATTATCTGTTTAGAAACGCTACTCACTGTTTTACTCACTGTAGTTCGACGAATACGGTTGTGGTGGACTGGAATCCTAAGGAAAACATTCAACCTCTGTTCTGACTGTAGTACTTCACCTCTTCTTTCCCCTGTGTCTGTCAGAATGATTGGCGATACACGAAACATTTTCTTCTTTGAAACGATATAGAGTCTTCTAATGCTCTCTAAGTGGACATTGACGTGCTCTGTAGCATTTTTCGTGGCATAGAATTGCTGCTATTTGAGTCATATCTGCACTCTGCAAACATGAGTCTAGTACTGACGAACCTTCACGTGTTAGAAGTTACTGCTTCCAGAATAAATATTCATAAGGTTCACCTAATGCTGAAGCCAGGGCATATTTGAAGGGAAAGCTTTTCTCTCTGTTTTGTCTCTACAAGCTAGATCTCCTGTTTCATACTCTGTTCATAAATTCTGAAGCTTAAACTTCAACATTCGAAGGAAAAGCTTTTGCCCCACTATGTTCAGACGGTCCAATCTCCTTAGTCACAATGTTCCTAGGTATTAGAACTGACTGCATTGTTGTATGGTATCATATTCTGATGTTTGTTTCTCTCTCTTCATCGAGTTTTTTGACAATTATTACTTTTGTTTTTGACGTGTTCACTTTCAATATTCCTTCGTTCAGTGTTGATAGAACTCACAGATTTAGCTTAGTTTCTTCTCCGAAACTGCAGTTAACATAATATGTAAACCTTAAAGTGTGAATTTCTTGTCCGATGATTCTTATGCCTTCTGTCTTTGGCTGAAATCTGTATACGACCTCACCAATGAACATTTTGGGTAAGTTCGGGGTCGGTGTGAAACGTTGTCTCACTGTACTTCTAATGAGTGCCGTCTTTACATTTACATCAACGTCTATTCCTGTGCTTTGGTGTAGAATGTGTCTTTATTCTGTCCAGTCCGGTCCTACATTCTTCACGGTCTTAAGGAACTGTTTCCAGTTTGTTATCGAAGGATTTATCTGTATCAACTAATGCAACGTACATCGTCCTGTTAAGTCTTCTTTCTAGGATAGCCCATATTGCTAAAAGAGCTCCTCTAATACCCTTTTGTAATTTACAACTACACTGATGCTGAGATACGTGTTGTTCAGTCTTTTCCAGCCCCGTTATTAATTATATTAAGCAATATTTTAGATGTATGGGGTTAGAATTTGTCACAGACCTAAATGATCTCACTCATGTTATCTGTAGTCGATGATACTATCTACAGAATTACTTACATCTTCGAGAGGTTGGGGAAGTAGAAGATTATTATAAGTGAAAGGGATGAAGAAAAGAAAATCATGACCATAATATTACCGAAGTTGAGACAGGTGAGAAAATGTTAGAATTATCAGGCGACACGTTATGCTTGTACACTGCTTACCATAATAATAGAATAATTGGAAGAAAAATGTAAGATGTTTTGCACGAAGATTAGTTTGCTTTCGGGAAGGAGAAGCCACAAGAGAAGTGCTTGGTAATGGATGGAAGCGTTTGTGGACCCAGAGAAATACTTATGATGTACGCAACAAGGTGTTGACACTCCTTAGTTGGGGCTGCACTGTGCAGAAAGAAGACTGTTTTACAATATCTACAAAACTTATACGGAAGTAGCAAAAGCGAGGAATTAAGATCTACAAAATGCTGTTAAGAAAGGTGAATGGCAAGTACTGTACGTCACCGCTTCTGTTCAACTTGTTCTTCTAAGTAACAACAAAAGAAATAAGTGAAATTTTGGAAGAAAACTAGCAGTGTAAGGGAAACAGATACTAGAGCTAAGGCTCTCACACGATACACACTGTCTGATTAAAAGTTTCCGGACACCGTTATGTAATGCGGAATTAACCACTACGTGGCACAAGTAGCGGATCCGCCAGTACAAAAGGAGGCAGAGGCTACAAAGTTATCAGCAGAGAAGTAGTAAGAGCAGAGCGGGTCGGTCAAGAGAGCTCAGTGACTTCGAACGTGGAGTACTTAATGGATGTCAACTAACAAAGCCATCATGGACATTTCATCCCTCCTAAAGCTGCCCAAGTCGGCTAGTAAGTGTCCGAGAAATGAAAAGGCGGAGGGATAGTTAAATTGTGACGAGACAGACCTCACGTATTCACGGACAGATACCCTCGAACACAGTGGAGAGTGGTTGTGAGATGGCGCATGAAATCAGCGAAAGGAATCACTACCAGCAGTCCAGATAGCACAATGACTGTTGGTCGGGAGTTTAAAAAAGTGGTACAGTTGTCAAGCAGTTTCTCAGAGGCCAGACATCTCTGCAGTCAGTGAGAAGAGGGCTTGACTTGGTGTAAAGGGCGACGCCACTGGATAGTAGGTGACTGGAGACAAATGATCTGGTGAGATGGACCACGCTGTACTCTGCGGCAGTACGATGGAATGATTTGGGTTTGGCGATTGCCTACAGAACGTTACCTGCCATCATGTGTAGTTCCAACAGTGAAATACAGAGAAGGGTAATTTTCGTGGGCAGAGTGTAGTTCCCTTATTACTTACTGCTAGTGTCCGCCGCCGGTAGCTGAGCGGTCAGCGTAACAGACTGTCAATCCTAAGGGCCCGGGTTCGATTCCCGGCTGAGCCGGAGATTTTCTCCGCTCAGGGACTGGGTGTTGTGTTGTCCTAATCATCATCATTTCATCCCCATCGACACGCAGGACGCCGAAGCGGCGTCAAATCGAAAGACCTGGACCAGGCGAACGGTCTACCCAACGGGAGGCCCTAGCCACACGACATTTCCGTTTTCCACTATTAGTGCCCTAAATGCTGAAGGATACGAAAAAAATTTTCAGAGACAATGGTTGTCTGTATTAACATACCAGTACCTTTTTCCATGAAGAAGCATCTGTGGGGCAATGGTTTGTGGATAGTAACATTCCTAAAATGGACCGGCGTGCCCAGTGTCCCAACCTGAACTCAATGAGACGCCCCTGCGGAGAGTTAGAATGTCGACTTTTGGCTCCAGAGTCCAACGTGCAACATCATTGCCACCCGTAGTTTCGGGTCTTGCGCTATAATGGGCTGCCATTCCTCCACAAAGCCGGCCGCTGTGGCCGAGCGGTTCTAGGCGCTTCAGTCTGGAACCGCGCGCCTGCTACGGTCGCAGGTTCGAATCCTGCCTCGGGCATGGATGTGTGTGATGTCCTTAGGCTAGTTAGGTTCACGTAGTTCTAACAAGGGAACCTCCCCATCGCACCCGCCTCAGATTTAGTTATAAGTTGGCACACTGGATAGACCTTGAAAAACGGAACACAGATCAATCGAGGAAACAGGAAGAAATTGTGTGGAACTATGAAAAAATAAGCAAAATATACAAACTGAGTAGTGCATGTGCAAGATATCTAACATCAAGGAAAATGTGAGCTCAGGAGCGCCGTGGTCCCGTGGTTAGCGTGAGTAGCTGCGGAAAAAGAGGTCCTTGGTTCAATCTTCCCTCAACTGAAAATTTTACTTTCTTTATTTTCGCAAAGTTGTGATCTGTCCGTTCGTTCATTGACGTCTCTGTTCACTGTAATAAGTTTAGTGTCTGCGTTTGGCGACCGCTCCGCAAAACCGTGCGATTAGTAGACGAAAGGACGTGCCTCTCCAATGGGAACCGAAAACATTTGATCGCAAGGTCATAGGTCAACCGATTCCTCCACAGGAAAACACGTCTGATATATTCTATACGACACTGGTGACGGCATGTGCGTCACATGACAGGAATATGTTGTCGACCCACCTAACTTGTACACTTAGCGAATGGGTAAAAAGATCTTCTACCTTGCCCCTATTTAGGTTTTCTTGTGTATGTGATAATCACTCCCAAAAAGTGATGTGATAAGAGCTTGTCACATAAACTGAAAATAAAACATTAAACTTTTCACTGGAGGGAAGACTTGAACGTAGGACCTTTCGTTCCGCAGCTGCTCTCGCTAACCACGGGACCACAGCGCTCCTTTACTCTTATTGACCTTGATGTTGCATATCTTCGTACGGGCTACTCAGTTTGTATATTTTACTTATTTTTTTCATAGTTCCTCACAACTTCTTCGTGTTTTCTTGATTGATCTGTGTTCAGTTTTTCAAGGCCTACCCGCTGTGCCAACTCATAACTAAATCTGAGGGGGTGCGATGGGGAGGTTTCCTTGTAAGTTGTAGGGGACTGATGACCTCAGATGTTAAGTCCCATGGTATTCAGAGCCGTTTGAACATTTGAATCCTCCACAAACATTCATACACCTCATTCAAAATGTCCCCAGCAGAGTTCAAGCCGTCATAAACGCGACAGATGGACACACCAGATGTACATGTGCACTAGAAGGTGTTCTAAAACTTTGTATAGTGTACATAGAGGTACAGGTCGGACGTAAGAAAGGTTTAGATCAGTTGAAAGGAGTAAGATACATACACAACTTAAAGGAACAGAGAAAAGACAAAGATGAAGAATAGGATCAGAAGCGAGAATAAGGTAGTCGGAAGACACAATTTGCGACGGTACGCTAGCGGAAGTTGTGAAAAAGAAATCTATGCAGAAAACAATATGGGGTAGGATGACCGGAGGGAACTTGATATCAGTGCATGTGGCGGAGTTGTCTTTTGTAGTCTCAGGTGATTCAAGTGAAAAAGTTTTCGGCATGATTAGGGTCTCACGAAGGGGATTAGCAGACTTTGAAATCGGAATGGTTGCTGTAGCTACATGCATAGGACAATATTCCGAGATCCACAGTGTGAAGAGTTTGCCGAGAATACTAAATTTCAGGTATCATCTTTCATCACGGACAACGCAGTGGCCGACGGCCTTCACTTAATGACCGAGAGCAGCGGCGTCTGCATAGAGTTGTCGGTGCTCACAGACAATCGACACTGTTTGAAATAACCGCAGAAATCAGCATGAGACGTACGACGAACGTCCATTGGCACAGTGGGGCGGAATTTGTCGTTAATGGCCTACAGCAGTACTCGACCAAAGGGAGTGCTTTTGTTAACACCTCTCTTGGGTTCGTGACCATATTAGTTGGACCCTAGACGACTGGAAAACCATTGTCTGGTCAGATGAGTCAGAATGTACGTTGGTAAGAACAACTGTTAGGGATCGAGGGAGGTGCAGACCCCACGAAGCCATGGAACAAAGTTGTTAAGAAGGCACTGTGCTAACTGGTGCTGCCTCCTTAATACACTACTGGCCATTAAAACTGCTACACCACGAAGATTACGTGCTACAGACGCGAAATTTAACCGACATGGAGAAGATGCTGTGTTATGCAAATGATTAGCTTTTCAGAGCATTCACACAAGGTTGGCGCCAGTGGCGACACCTACGACGTCGTGACATGAGGAAAGTTTCCAAACGATTTCTCATGAACAAACAGCAGTTGACCGGCGTTGCCTGGTGTAATGTTGTTGTGATGCCTCGTGCAAGGAGGAGAATGCGTACCATCACGTTTCCTACTTTGATAGAGGTCGGATTGTAGCCTATCGCGATTGCGGTTTATCGTATCGTGACATTGCTGCTCGCGTTGGTCGAGATCCAGTGACAGTTAACAGAATATGGAATCGGTGGGTTCAGGAGGGTAATACGGAACGCCGTGCTGGATCCCTACGGCCTCGTATCACTAGCAGTCGAGGTGACAGGCATGGCTGTAACGGATCGTGCAGCCACGTCTTGATCCCTCAGTCAACAGATGGGGGCGTTTGCAAGACAACAACCATCAGCACGAACAGTTCGACGACGTTTGCAGCAGCATATACTATCAGCTCGCAGACCATGGCTGCGGTTACACTTCACGCTGCATCACAGACAGGAGCGCCTGCGAAGGTGTACTCAACGACGAACCTGGCTGAACGAATCTCAAAACGTCATTTTTTCGGATGAATCCAGGTTCTGTTTACAGCATCATTATGGTCGCATCCGTGTTTGGCGACACCGCGGTGACCTTGGAAGCGTGTATTCGTCATCGCCATACTGGCGTATCAGCCGGCGTGATGGTATGGGGTGCCATCGGTTACACGTCTCGGTCACCTCTTGTTCGCATTGACGGCACTTTGAATAGTGGACGTTACATTTCAGATGTGTTACGACCCGTGGCTCTACTTCTAATTCGATCCCTGCGAAACCCAACATTTCAGCAGGATAATGCATGACCGCATGTTGCAGGTCCTGTACGGGCCTTTCTGGATACAAAAAATTTACGACTGCTGCCCTGGCCAGCACATTCTCCAGATCTCTCACCAATTGAAAACGTCTGGTCAATGGTGGCCGAGCCACTGGCTCATCACAATACGCTAGTCACTTCTGTTGATGATCTGTGGTATCGTGTTGAAGCTGCACGGGCAGCTGTACCTGTACACGCCATCCGAGCTCTGTTTGACTCAATGCCCAGGCGTATCAAGGCCGTTATTACGGTCAGAGGTGGTTGTTCTGGGTACTGATTTCTCAGGATCTATGCACCAAAATTGAGTGAAAATGTAATCACATGTCTTTTCTAGCATAATATATTTGTTCAATGAATACCCGTTTATCATCTGCATTTCTTCGTGTTGTAGGAATTTTAATGGCCAGTAGTGTACTTTGAGCCATGGTTAAATGAAACAGACTGGGTCTTCTGGTCAGCTGATTGATCAGTGACTGGAAATGGCTATGTTTGGCTACTTGGAGACCATTTACAGCCATTCGCTAATTTCATTTTTTTCCATGACAGTGCTCCATATCAATGGGCCACAATTTTCGGCGATTAGTTTGAAGAACGTTCTATACAATTCGAGCAAATGATTTGACCACCTATATCGCCTGACATGAATCCCATCGAATATTTACGGGACGTGATCGAGAGGGCTACTCCTTCACAGCTATGGATCACTGCAGAGGCAGCATGGCTCAATATTCGTGCAGGGGACTTCCAGCGAACAGTTGAGCGCGTGCCACGTTGAGTTTCCGCACTACGTCGGGCACGATGAAGGTCGACGCATTATTCGGAGGCATCCCACGAGTTTCGTCCCCTCAGTGTAATCTTTCTGATTTGTAAACGAGTGAGGTAACAGAATTGCTTAACACTATGGTTCAAGTATTGTTTCAGTACCAGAGTTCCTCAGAAAATAATTATCGTCCTTCTTAGGAATTCCATCCACACTGACTCAGCATTTTTCTAACTGTCTCGTACAGAGGGTACCGCTCCGTTTGAAACGTAGCACTATATCTGTCAACGTTTTCGACTTCCTTTCATGTGGTAAGTGAAGTGTCGGCAGAAGTGCCAACACCGTGTTGTTTGAGGAAGCCGAAATGCACGCTATAAGCTCACGCAGGATGGCGTGAGGTCTGAAACAGGATACTTAATCAATGCTATAAAGAAAAGTACGTAGCTTCTGGAATACTTAACTTTAATCCATAATTGGTGAACATTGGTCTTGTTACTGTACATGCTTCATTAGATACATAGCAAAGGATAAATGGCGCCTTGCTAGGTCGTAGCAATTGACTAAGCTGAAGGCTATGCTAACTATCGTCTCGGCTAATGAGAGCGTAATTCTCAGTGAACCTTTCCTAGCAACGTCGGCTGTACAACTGGGGCGAGTGCTAGTAAGTCTCTCTAGACCTGCCGTGTGGCGGCGCTCGGTCTGCGATCACTGACAGTGGCGACACGCGGGTCCGAAATGTACTAATGGACCGCGGCCGATTTAAAGCTACCACCTAGCAAGTGTGGTGTCTGGCGGTGACACCACAGTAAGAATCTCAAACTTCTAGTAGTGAGAAATACACCGACAGTCCAAAAAGTTTTAGGAGAGGATCAGTAAGAATTAGAAAAGTGTTAAGATGGTGGTTTTAATGCTTCAGATTTCCTACATAGTGTCCCTCCACTTCTGTACAGAACGTTGGTACACCCACATGAACTCTCAGAAAAATCGGTCTTTGCTAGGTTGATAGTTCGCGCGTCGCAGTTGCACGTTATTCGGTCTTCGCTAACTGTCAGAGACCTATTCTGGATTTTGTCGTTTTGTGATAGGATCTGAATGTTTAAAACCACGTCTCATCATAAGTTCTTCCAAAATTTTAAATGTCTGTGTTTTTCATTTCGCCGGCCAAAGTGGCCGAACGGTTCTAGGCGCTTCAGTCTGGAACCGCGCGACCGCTACGGTCGCAGGTTCGAATCCTGCCTCGGGCATGGATGTGTGTGATGTCCTTAGGTTAGTTAGGTTTAGTAGTTCTAAGTTCTAGGGGACTGATGACCTCTGGTGTTTAAGTCCCATACTGCTCAGAGCCATTTGAACCATTTTTTTGTTTTTCATTTCATGCCCAACTCAGAAGAAAACCTTGCGAAACAGATCAAACCATGAAAGATTGTGAAATTAATTCTGGAGAATGTCTTGAACATCTTCGCTGCTCTTTTAGTCCCTAAGATTGGTTTTCAGGGTTTCAGCTTGTGTTTTTCGGCATATCAACTCGCTGATAGGTATCCTTGTGAAACTGTTACTCTTCAAATGGCTATGGGACTCAGCATCTGAGCTCGTCAGTCCCATAGAACCTAGAACTACTTAAACCTAACTAACCTAAGGACATCACACACGTCCATGCCCGAGGCAGGACTCGAACCTGCGACCGTAGCGGTCACGCGCTTCCAAACTGAAGCGCCTAGGACCGCACGGCCACACCGGCAGGCTGTTACTCTTCCCGTCGAAATATAGCTGTGCTGTTAGAACGATTTTATGTCTTCTCCTTGCTGAGGTCACGTTGCTGAGGTTACGATTCAGGCATCTCGCACACGCGAGGCGCGCAACATCTTAGGGTTTTGCTCTGCTGTTGGCAAAGTCTGCTTTCTGCCTGTTGGTGATTCTTAGTGTGACACGGCGTTGGCCTGGCTTGCCTTGGCTTGGTGCTGGCTGGAAAGGACTTCCAGCAAATTTTTCGTTTGCCCATGATAAATTTCTACTGTGTAACAGAACGACTTCCTTCCAGACCCCATGGGCCGTCGTCGTTACGTTTTCTGGTTCTGGCCGTTGAAGAAGAATGCCCCGCCTGTCCTCCACAGCCGCCACATACGGTGCACCGGCAGAGTTCAAGAATTCACAAAGGTGAGGGGTGGATACGTCCAGTATTAATGTCCTCTAACACACAGATGTCTGCAGGAATTGCATTACAGAAGTTTAAGTTTTAGCTGTTACAATAAATAACCTAGACAAATGTGATTCTCATACTTACGTTAAACTTTCTCAAAAAAAAAAAAAAAAAAAAAAAAAAGATTCAAATGGCTCTGATCACTATGCCACTTAACTTCTGAGGTCATCAGTCGCCAAGAACTCAGAAGTAATTAAACGTAACTAACCTAAGGACATCACATACATCCATGCCCGAGGCAGGATTCGAACCTGCGACCGTAGCAGGCGCCCGGCTCCAGACTGTAGCGCCTAGAACCGCACGGCCACTCCGACCGGCAAACTTTCTCTCTTTTTAAGTAGTTCAGTATGTGGAATATATGCCACGTGTTTTACAGGAAGACGCATGCAACGACAACGGAATGCTAAATCCAGTGGTTTGTTGAAAAGTAATGCCTTCGAATTTTTTATGTGAAGATTCTTAAAGCTTTTCAGAAAAAACACACATTATTAACATTCTACGTCTTGATTTTTCTTGTCTATATGTTTATTTCTCAACATAGTCACCTTAGCAAGAATACATTTCTCCCAACGGGAGACCAGTGTGTTGATATCGCGACTGTACAATATCTGACTTTGTTGTTGACGAAGCCACAACTTCCCCTCCCCTTGCACCGACTCATCACTAAGTGAAGTCCTCAAAGGTGTTCTTTAACTTTTGGAAACAGATGAAATTCGGATGGGGCCAAATCTGGACTTTGGCAACCTGAGTTTCGCTTCAACTTCGCACACCTACTTTGCCATTGTTGTAGTTCACACCGGAGTGATAACAGTCCGAAAATACTCCCGTGTATACTAACGAGTTCCTAGTACCCAGTCGTGTATGCTCTATGGTCTGGCGTTACAAGCATCAGGTGCCATTTAATTCTGACCAGCTTATACCGTCAAGTACGTACCTATAAACTACGGAACTGCCAGGATTCATGTAGCAACAATCTAGTCGCACCTCGCTTACAGGGCGCTGCTGTGATACTAGTTATGTCATTTAGAGTTGACATTATATTTAGTTGCTCAGTCTTTACAACTGACCTAATTCTCTTTAGCATCTATTCCACTAATCATATTATATTTATGTGAGGGACTATTACCACCCATGTTACACTGTGCCCAACCAGTTCCCAGATAACCAAACGTGGCTACAAACGATCGTCTGGAAGTATGAACTTCCTCGTAAAATTGTATCGCCTGGTATATAAGTAATTAGAGTTGCTATTAACTGTTACAGATAGAACGGCCAAGAGAAGGCATTAGTGTTCGTGTTTGGGGTTGTTACCAGACTTGGTATGGCGTACAAGGGAGTGATCAGGATCATAAGTTGAGTATTCGCTGTGAACAACACACAGATACCACAAAATGGTGTCAGGCAGCGTTGCCAGCAGTTGGTAATCTAAAAGAAGTGTCATTGTTGATCTCTGTGTGGCCATGGGACTGCATGGGAGGTTGAGGGCATGCATACGCGTCTCCAAGGTTGCGGTCGTACATGTTTGACCATCATAATGCAGGGTCGCCATATAGTGCACCAAGCATATTGTCACCCAATCACACGTGGGTCTGGAACCCGAGAACAAGAACTAGCACTCCTGGAAGGAAGAATATTCTCCTTTCTTCCATGAGTGCTAGTTCTTCAACGTTTGCAGGAGAGCTTCTGTGAAGTTTGGAAGGTAGGAGTCGAGGCACTAGCGGAATTAAAGCTGTGAGGACGGGGCGTGAGTCGGGGCTGCGTAGCTCAAATGATAGAGCACTTGCCCTGGAAAGGCAAAGGTCCCGTGTTCGAGTCTCGGTCCGGTACACAGTTTTAATCTGCCAGGAACTTTCATATCAGCGCATGTAGGGGGACCACAGGGGTGTCACGAAACGATGCATTGTTGCCAAATTTATTCAAGATGGCGCCATGTAGACTTGGCAAAAGCGCATGACGTCATCCGAGATGGCGGCTTTTGGCGGGAAAATAGGCCAATTGGGCTACGTCCACTAACCTAACCCACGAGAAAAAATGGCAGGAAGTTTGAATTTTGGCTCGAAAATGGGTCAGTTGTGCTATGTCCACTAACCTAAGCGTCGAGAAGAAAAAAATGGCGCGAAGTTTGAATTCCAACAGGATAATGGTGGGCTTCTCTTTATTATAATTATTTCTGTTTATTTCATGTACGCGTCCAATTGGGTTATTTGATATCCGCCCCACCCCCGTTACATGATTAATGATGGCCAATTGGACTACGTCCACTAACCTAAGACTCCAGAAAAAATTGGAACCAAATTTGAATTCCAACAAGATAATGCGTGGAAAACCTTACTTTTCTTTATTATTATTCATTACTATTCATTATCATTTATTGTTATTGATTATCATCCATTATCATTTATTATCATTTATTATTATTGTTTATTATTATTGACCTGCCTCCACTAGAAAATTTCCTCCAAATTCAAATTCCAGCACGATAATGGCTGCAAAACCGTACTTCTCTTTATTATAATTATTCATTATCATTTATTATTATTATTATTATTGGCCTATCTCCACTAGAAAATTGCCCCAAATTCAAATTCCAACATGATAATGTCTCGAAAACTGTACTTCTATTTTTATTATTTATTATCATTTATTATTATTATTTACTCAAGATGTCGGTTTCTCGGCCACAAAGCCATTTGCGTTACATCCATAACAAAAATCTTTCACAAGTTCAAATCCCAACACCACAATCGATCACATGTACGAACTTTCGCGGTCACTGGTAACCTATCAAAATCGCGTCAAATAATAATGTACACTTATAGTAACGTACGTCACGTCCTTTGATTTTGCAGGTGGAAAGGGACTGAAGTCTTTATTTCAAGCAGTACGGTCATCACTTGTTCTCCAACACAATCAGTACACATCTTCGAGATCGCAGTGCAGTCCCCACGACGTCCACGCCACAACTGAATTAGTTGAAATCGTCGCCGCACCTGGCCCTGTCTCCCAGGCGCCACGGTCACTGAGCAAGCGGCCGCATAGCCCCGCACGCCACGAGTATAGGGAGCTCTGGCCGGGCCGGCCAGCGCGCGTGCTGTTGCCTACTGCGGTTACTGGAGGCGGCGCGCTGGGGGCGTCCCTCGCTACCCGCTCGACCGGCGATCGCTCCTACGTCGTAAACATGTTTTCGCTGGACACACTGGAACTTGCCGTGTTTGACGTCACAACGGTCCCTAGTCCGTTCACCGCGTATATTCGTCGCCTCCGCACGTTTCCCGCCAAAATTGATTGCCTCAGA
This sequence comes from Schistocerca nitens, assembly GCF_023898315.1. Classification (NCBI taxonomy): domain Eukaryota; kingdom Metazoa; phylum Arthropoda; class Insecta; order Orthoptera; family Acrididae; genus Schistocerca; species Schistocerca nitens. Next base: position 53,465,078 of record NC_064621.1, read on the forward strand.
GCTAATACGGTCGGCTGTTCCACAAAGAAAGCCCTGCCACACTTTTGGCGCGAAAGTTATTTTCCTGGGCACGTTCAAACCTGTCGGTGCCGACCGTTCGCCACCCGCCACGTGCCTTTGTGCGACCGAGAACGCCATGCTACAATTTTGGCGCCAAAGTTCGCTCAACAGTTGAATCCGCCATAACTGTACAAGAGCACGAGACCCCTCGCTAAGTTAATTGACTCCCTGTCGCGCAAGCATTATAACCGGACACTCATCGCGCCACGGCTTACGTCACACACCCTCGATCGCCCCCTCAATACACGTAACGGACAGTCATCTGTAAATATGCTAACTCCCACATCACTCATCTGACCTATCAATTACCTAACAAGGGGACCTCCCCATCGCACCCCCCTCAGATTTAGTTATAAGTTGGCACAGTGGATAGGCCTTGAAAAACTGAACACACATCAATAGTTGTGTGGAACTATGAAAAAAAATAAGCAAAATATACGAACTGAATAGTCCATGCGCAAGATAGGCAAAATCAAGGATAATATGAGCCGAGGAGCACCGTGGTCCTGTGGTTAGCGTGAGCAACTGCGGAATGAGAGGTCCTTGGTTCAAGTGTTCCCTCGAGTGAAAAATTTATTTTTTTATTTTCAGACAATTATCAAAGTTCAAGCACTCACACATAATCAACTTCGCTCTCCAAAATTCCAGGACATGTTCAGATTTGCTTGGACATATGCACTATTTGACGGTCTACACACGGAAAAATTTGAAAACGTTAAAAACGTTTTGACAGAGCACAGAGAAAACCGCGACTGTGAAACTGTTGCATCCATTTGTTGCAGTTTATGTGACAAACTCTTATGTTTTCATCACTTGTTTGGGAGTGATTATCACATCCACGAGGAAACCTAAATCGGGCAAGGTAGAAGAATCTTTTTACCCATTCGCGAAGTGTACAAGTTACGTGGGTCGACAACATATTCTTGTCGAGGCCCACGAGAAAGACAGGCCGCGGCGCTTACGTCGCGAAGGTAGTCCTGAACTCGCTCGCTCGCTCAGCTGAGCAGACAAAATGCGTTTCTAAACCTGTTAACTCGCAGCTGGGCGTGTAAGTACTAACGAGAATTGCATCTTCCACTGGAATGTGCTGTTATGAAGTCTTACTGACTAACAGTACTACAGCAAAATTTAATTTAAGATCAATACTCGATATAAATGGTATATTGGCTTGTTTATAGCATTTAGTCTCTTCTGCTTAACAGTATTCATTACATGCTAGAAGTGGTGCCTTATGCAACTGATAATCATTTTTGCATGATTTTATTTTATTGTACGCCAGTACAGCCGTAACAAATTATAAGCAGGCCCATGGGCTTCCAATCTTTATTGGACTAATAACAGTAAGGTTCCATAATAGCGGATTCCAGTAGAAGATTCAGTTTTGTTTGTACGGACACGTCTAGTTACGAGTTAACACGTGTAGAAACGTAGTTTGTCTGCTGATTTGAGCGAGCGGGCAAGCACAGGACTACCTTCGTGATGTACGCGCCGCGGCCTGTCTTTCTCGTAGGCCTCGATTCTTGTCATGTGACGCACATGCCGTCACCAGTGTCGTATAGAATATATCAGACGTGTTTTCCTGTGGAGGAATCGGTTGACCTATGACCTTGCGATCAAATGTTTTCGGTTCCCATTAGAGAGGCACGTCCTTTCGTCTACTAATCGCACGGTTTTGCGGTTTCCGCAAAACACAGACACTAAACTTATTACAGTGAACAGAGACGTCAATTAACGAACGACAGATCATAACTTTGCGAAAATAAAGAAAGTAAAATTTACATTTGCAGGAAGGCTTGAACCAAGGTACTCTCGTTCTGCAGCTGCTCACGCTAACCACGTGACCACCGCACTGCTGACCGCATAAGATCAATAATGTTCGTATATTCCACATGGACTACTCAGTTTCTATATTTTGTTTACTCTTTTCATAGTTCCACACAACTTCTTCCTGTTTTCTCGATTGATGTGTGTTCAGTTTTTGAAGGCCTAATCATTGTGCCAACTTATAACTAAATCTGAGGGGGGTGCGATTGGGAGGTTCCCTTGTAAGTACTTAATTCCTTTTCAGTTTTAATCGTATTAAATAATTCAATTTACAATTTCATATACGTATGCACAAGGTGTTCTACTACCTACTTTCAACTACTTTTCGAGGAACAGACCGCCAACTCTTCCTAGGAGCCCTCGCCGACTTTCAATTCTGTCACTAAAGAAAGGTCACTTGCACTTTCCCTACCAACCTAAGAAAATTGCTCTTAAATAAAGGGCAGTTGTACTAACCTCAGCCACCCGATCGTCAAATACACCTAGGAACCCTCGCCGAGTTTGAATTCTGGTAGTAAAGGCAGGTCACTTGCGTAGCCCAATTGGACATCTTTAATCATGTAATTGGGGTGGGGCAGATATCAAATAACCCAATTGGACATGTACATTATATAAACAGTAATAATTATAATAAAGAGAAGCCTGCCATTATCCTGTTGGAATTCAAACTTCCCGCCATTTTTTCTTCTGGAGGCTTAGGTTAGTGGACATAGCACAATCGACCTATTTTCGAGCCAAAATTTAAACTTCACGCCATTTTTTCTCATGGGTTAGGTTAGTGGATGTGGTGTCACCGCTAGACACCACACTTGCTAGGTGGTAACTTAAATCGGCCGCGGTCCTGTAGTACATGTCGGACCCGCGTGTCGCCACTGTGTAATCGCAAACCTAGCGCCACCACATGGCAGGTCACAAGACACGGACTAGACCTCGCCCCAGTTGTACGGACGACATAGCTTGCGACCAGACGTACCAAGTCTTCCTCTCATTTGCCGAGAGACAGATAGAATAGCCTTCAGCTTAGTCCATAGCTACTACCTAGCAAGGCGCCATTTGTATCAGTGCTTATAGCTAACGAATATTCAAGAGAGATGTATTCCAAGGATTCATTAAAGTTAAGTATAAAAGAAGCTCCCTTCTTTTCTTTATAGTTTTCATCCAGTATCCTGTTTCAGACTTCACGCCCGTCTGCGTTAGTTTAGCGTGCACCTAGCTACCTCATTGTGTCTATGCTGTAGGAGCTAAACACAACATTATTTGGCGCCGAGGAGTGGTGCCGCGCCCACGTTGCATTCCTTGATTATACTTTGCTCTGATTTGCTTGTGTCATGGCTTCGCCACAATCTCCAGATGTACTGTCCGAATTTTTTCGCTTGCAGAATCAGCAGACGCAGGCGTTATTGGAAGCCCTAGGACAGCTCGTCCAGGGTCAACGTGCGCTGCAAACCGATGCGGCAGCCGCCGCTTCATCGCTACCGCAGTCACACAACGCTGTCGCACCGCCATTTAGGCCCTTTGAGGCCGAGTGCGAAACCTGGACTGAGTGGGCCAGCCAGTTCAACTTTCATCTCGCAGCATACAGAATTCAAGGTAAAGAGCGGCAGCCGTTTTTGCTTTCTTGTGTCGGTGTGTCTACCTACCGTGTGATAGTGAAATTGTTTCCCCGACGCGACGTAGCAACTCTGTCCTACGAAGAAATTTTGTCTGCTTTAGATGCCTATTTCAAAGAAACAGTAAATGTAGTTGCAAAACGGTATACGTTCTTTCGTACAAAACGTACGGCCGGTCAGACTAATAGGGAGTGGGTAGCAACTTTGCAAGGACTTACTAGGGAGTGTGCCTTTGAATGTGACTGTGGCCTCCCTTATTCAGATACAATGGTGCGTGATGCAATAGCACAGAACGTTTCTGATATTCGCATAAGGGAACAGATTTTGAAACTAGTTAATCCCTCCCTTCAACAAGTGATAGACATATTGGATAGGCAAGACACACTTGACTTTGCTCAGGCATCATTTGAAACTTCGCCCGCAGTGTGTCACATTAACGGGCCCGCCGGGCCCGCTGCACGGGACGCTAAGCGGCCCTCGCGCCCGTCGCAGCCTACCTTGCAAACACGTGCGCCGCGTAAGCAAGCAACGGCAGTGAAATCATGCCCGCGGTGTGCAACTAGACATTCGCGTGAAAGTTGCCCGTCACGCCAAGCTATTTGCTTTTACTGTCAAAAGAAAGGACATGTTCAAAGTGTTTGCCAGAAAAAGCTTGGATCAGACAATCGCAATAATTCCAGGCCTTTTGCTTCGCGCCGGAATCGAACCCAGGACAATCAGGCTCGTGGACCTTCGCCCATGGACATTAATGTAGTTCATTCCCACCCGTCCAGTGACACTTTAGCTAACAGTGACTGTGTTCGTCCCACCAAAAGTGTGCGTCGACGTCGCCGGAAATCCCGTAAAGTCGCAAGTGCTTCTGTACCTGTATCAGTTCAAATTGCAGGTGACAGTCGCTCTTGTCGTCAGCAGGACAATAAACTTTTTGTGGACTTAGACTTTGACGGCAAAGTGATCCCATTCCAGCTCGATACCGGAGCTGCAGTTTCATTGATTAATCACGACACGTACAAACAACTGGGCCAACCGCCATTGCGAGCCGCAATTGTTAAGTTAACTAGTTACTCAGGACAGCATATACCTGTGTTAGGACAGTGCAGCCTTATTGCAACATACAAGGGACAAACAAAACTTGTGTCATTTTACGTTCTTCGTTCTTCTAGTGCAGTGAACTTGTTTGGTTTAGATTTGTTTCAATTGTTTAATTTGTCTATAGTAAATCAGGTCCTATCAGTGAATCAGACTGTGCCTTCCGCCAGTGTTTCTAGTCTTTGTGAGGAATTTGCAGACATTTTTGCACCGGGCCTTGGTTGCGCTAAGAACTATGAAGCACATTTGGAATTGAAAGACAACGCGCAACCGAAATTTTTCAGAGCGCGCAATGTTCCCCACGCATTGCGTGATGAGGTCGCAAGAACCTTGCACGATTTAGAATCTCAAGGTGTAATTGAACGTGTGCAGGCTTCTCTCTGGGCCTCACCCTTAGTAATTTTGCCAAAACCTTCCGGAAAATTGAGACTTTGTGTGGACTTCAAGGCCACTGTGAATCCACAACTTGTGACTGCTACTTTTCCTTTGCCCCGCCCGGAAGATCTTTTTGACAAACTGTGCCCGGGAACATATTTTTCAAAATTGGACCTCGCAGATGCGTACTTGCAAATACCTGTGGATGAAGAATCCCAGCGCGTCTTAGTGGTTAACACGCATCTTGGCTTGTATCGCTTCAAAAGACTACCATTCGGGTGTGCATCCGCCCCTGCTTTGTTTCAGCAATATTTACAAACTGTGTGTGCGTCGGTCCCTACTGCTGCGAACTATCTGGACGATATTGTGATCTCAGGAAAGACAGAAGCCGAACATTTGCAAAATCTCCGAACATTATTTCAGGTCTTGCGTCAAAATGGTCTTCGCTTGAGGAAGGACAAATGTGTGTTTTTTGCTCGGGACTTACCCTACCTGGGGCATGTCATAAATGCCCAAGGTATACATCCGAGTCCAGAGCACCTCCGTGCCATACAGGATTTAACTGCACCGCAGAACTTGAAACAGCTACAGAGTGTGCTGGGTAAAATAAATTATTATAATAAATTTTTGCGCAATGCTTCTTCCATTTCAGCTCCGCTTCATCGCTTACGCCGTAAAGGTGTTCCGTTCGTCTGGACGACGGAATGCGAACGCGCCTTTCGCCAGTTGAAGTCGGCGTTACTTTCAAATACTTGCCTTACGCCATTCGATCCCCGAAAACCCCTTTTGTTGATGGTAGATGCATCGGATTTCGGGATCGGTGCTGTGCTTGCGCACAAAGATGGCTCGCATGATCGCCCTATTGCCTTTGCGTCAAAATTGCTCTCATCTGCGCAAAGAAATTATTCACAAATAGAGACAGAAGCTTTAGCTCTCGTGTTTGGTGTTACCACGTTCCATGCCTTCTTGTATGGTCGTCACTTTACAATCATCACGGACCACAAACCTTTGACATCGCTTTTTCATCCGAACAAGCCTGTACCTCCACGTACAGCGCAGAAATTCATTCGCTGGTCACTTTTTCTCTCGCAGTACCGCTACGATATCTTGTATCGGTCCACTGCTAAGCACGGAAACGCTGATGCGTTGTCCCGTTTGCCTGTTGCTGAGGATAAAGCATTCGATTCTTCCGAACTTGCTTGCATGTTCATTGATTCGGAAGCCGATGACGTGGTCGCATCGTTTCCGATTGATTTTCGTCGTGTCGCTACAGCCACAGCTGCTGACCCTGTCCTTGCTACTGTTTTGCGTTTTGTTGCTACGCAATGGCCCTTGTCCAAGTCGCAGATCGAAGATCCTTTGGTTCGCCGTTTTTTTGCTCACAAGGAGAGACTTTTTGTACGACGTGGTGTTTTGTTGTTGCGTTCCGATAATGATCAGTCCAGAGTCGTAGTCCCACGTTCGTTACAGTCCTCTGTCTTAAAGCTTCTTCACCAAGGACATTGGGGTATAGTGCGTACGAAACAACTTGCTCGTCAGCACTGTACTTGGTTCGGAATCGATGCTGCGATTACGAATATGTGCTCCTCTTGCGTGGCGTGTGCCGAACAACAATCCGCACCGCCGCGGAAATTCTTTGCATGGCCGAAAGCCACTTCCCCTTGGCAACGCTTGCACATCGATTTTGCTGGTCCATTCTGGAATGCTCGATGGTTGGTTGTGGTCGATGCTTTCAGTAATTTTCCTTTTGTTGTCCGGATGTCTTCCACGACGTCTTCTGCCACAATCCAAGCCTTGTCTGCCATCTTTTGCATTGAGGGTCTTCCGCAGACTGTTGTTTCCGACAATGGCCCACAATTCATGTCCGCAGAATTTCAGTCATTCTGCAAGGCCAATGGTCTTCAACATCTGACGTCCGCGCCGTTTTCGCCTCAGTCAAACGGTGCCGCTGAACGATTGGTCCGGACTTTCAAGTCACAGATGTTTAAATTGAAAGAGTCGCATTCTCGGGAGGACGCTTTGTTGCTCTTTTTGTCATCGTATCGCTCTCAGCCCCGCGATGGTCGCTCGCCGGCTGAATTGCTCCATGGTCGATCTCATCGCACCCTGATGTCTTTGCTGCATCCGCCGCATCGGGTTCCTGTGCAGCGGCAGACTCCGGTTTTTGCTCCTGGCGACGTTGTCTATTATCGCACCTATCGCGGTTCACAGTGTTGGCTCGCAGGGCGCATTCTTCGCTGCCTCGGCCGCGCGATGTATTTGGTTTTGGGGGCCTCTGGTGAGGTGCGACGGCATCTCAATCAGCTGCGCCTCTGTCGTCGCCTGGGTTCTGCCGCTCCCCGTCTGCTTTCAGCGACGGTGCCGTCAGGTCAGCGCCCTGGGGACCCATCTACTGGCTCGCCTCATCCCCAGGTGTTACCGACGCTGCCTTCCATTTTGCCTCATGGCGTCGCGCCGCCGCCGCAGCCGCCGCCGCCGGCGCCGCCCGCAGCGGACGCATCGCTGCAGCCGCCTGGCGCCTCCCTGGGTCACGCGCCGCCGCTCGCTTCCCGTGACCAGCCGTCCTCCGCCATGGACCTCTTGCCCGCTCCGGACCAGATGTCGTCTTCGCGAGTCGGCTTCCCCGACGCAATGGAGGTCGACCCTTCGGCCCCTCTTGTATCATTACGTGCGCATACACCGCATGTTGACGTGCACCCTGGACTAGGTTTGCAGGCGTTTCCTAGCTCCCCTCGGACCGAATGGCCGGGTGCGGGTGGCACGGCCTCGCCTGTTGTTAGGCTCCCCACCTCATCGCATACGTCAACATGGGGTCCTCCCCACGGCGGGCGGAAGCCTTATCTCACGACCGTTCGCCGATTTGCGGGGGAGGAATGTGGTGTCACCGCTAGACACCACACTTGCTAGGTGGTAACTTAAATCGGCCGCGGTCCTGTAGTACATGTCGGACCCGCGTGTCGCCACTGTGTAATCGCAAACCTAGCGCCACCACATGGCAGGTCACAAGACACGGACTAGACCTCGCCCCAGTTGTACGGACGACATAGCTTGCGACCAGACGTACCAAGTCTTCCTCTCATTTGCCGAGAGACAGATAGAATAGCCTTCAGCTTAGTCCATAGCTACTACCTAGCAAGGCGCCATTTGTATCAGTGCTTATAGCTAACGAATATTCAAGAGAGATGTATTCCAAGGATTCATTAAAGTTAAGTATAAAAGAAGCTCCCTTCTTTTCTTTATAGTTTTCATCCAGTATCCTGTTTCAGACTTCACGCCCGTCTGCGTTAGTTTAGCGTGCACCTAGCTACCTCATTGTGTCTATGCTGTAGGAGCTAAACACAACAGTGGACATAGCCCAATTGGCCTATTTTCCCGCCAAAAGCCGCCATCTCAGATGACGTCATGCACTGTTGCCAAGTCTACATGCCACCATCTTGGGTGACGTCATCGCCGCCATCTTGAGTAAATTTGGCAACAATGCAGCGTGTCGTGACACCCCTGTAGTCCCCCTACTAGCGCACACTCCGCTGTAGAGTGAAGATTTCATTCTAGAAACATCACATACCTTCTCAGTCTGCAAAGTTTTGCTTCATTTTCTCCTCCCATTCTCTGTGCTCCACTTTCTTTGTCAAGCAGTGTGTATTAAAATGAGCCACTGTGCATCTGTAATTAAATTTTAAAATATTTTATTATACTGACTGAGTGAGTATTATAGAAGCACATATATTTCTGTTGTCACACCAACTTTCAATACATATCTTTCTCATTATATTGTGTGTATTGAATTGGTTACATAGAAATGATGGAGAGACTTCGTCCCACTGCAACTCTCAGTGGTTCACAACCCCACAACAGGCCACAGCACTCCACCCATCCCATCGCCGACTCACATCGAACCCAGGGTTATTGTGTGTTTCGGCAACCAGTTGACCCCCACAGGAACCTCTCACACCAGACGAGTGTACCCCAAATGTTTGCGTGGTTGAGTAGTTGTGGTGTACGCATACTTAAAGACAGTGTTTGAAAAGTCATCGCTGAAATGGTGTAATTGAAGCAGAATAAAGGGAACCAACCAACATTCGCTGAGGCAGATGTAAAACCATCCACAGGCTGGCTGGCGCACCGTAACTCGACACTAATCCACCGGGCGGGTTCGTGCTAGGGACCGACACGCCTTCCCGCTCGGGAAGCAGCACGTTGGATCGTGCGGCTAGCTGGATGGGCTACTCATATATGGTGAAATAAACATATTGAGTGGTTATAATTAAAGTGGAGCTACTCACGGATATCCAGTGTGGCTTCTAATTATCATACAGTAGGGAAACTTAATAATATACTAATGTTTTAAGGCGGAAATTATTTAAGCTAGGAAAAAAAATAGTTCCACTTTTGGCCACCAGGTGCAAATCTGGGGCTGGACGCTGTTTGGCGGTATGACATCCAAGCTGTCATTTGACAAGCAATAACGTGAGTGAATAGTATGTACATGGATAAGAGAAATCGCTTGCTGTTAGTGAAGATGTTTTATGTGAACAGCAGCTACTACAGTGCTGCGTGAGAGCTGAAAGGTCTGAGGAGTGGCTCAATGTGATTAAATGGTTTAAAGAAGATGATAATGAATTTATGAAGTACAGTTGAGCTCCGTTTGGCGCCTGTAAGTGCAAGGCGTTCTTATACAGCGTTGATTCCTGTTTTGGAAGAGCACAACTGTGTGGAAAATATTTTTCATGAAAGATGGAGCTGGGCTCGCCCAATGAAAGATCTGCTTCGTGCCACTTTCCGCCAAAGTATTGTCTCCAGAAGATATCCAGATGCATGTCCTGCAAGATGACATGCTCCGAAGCCATGTGATTTTGGCTCTTGGGGTATCTTAAAAGCAGGAGCTTTTCAGGAACGCATTCAGCCTGTACCTGATCTAAACGCCGGTGTATAAGAGCAAGTTGATCAGATACAACCCCATCTGCTGAGAGTAACTGTTTATCACGCTGTTTTACGGATTAAGCATCTTATCGGCATCTATGGTACTCATATTGAACAAATTGTGCAAGTGACTTTTCTGCCCACTTCTCGTTCCTAATCTGTTAAATATGAAAACATTTCTGTGTCTCTTTTTTGCATTCACAGCGCCAGATTTGCTACTCGTAACCAAAACTGGAACTATTTTTTTGCAGCGTAAATCGGTTTTGCATTAACTCATTAGAATGTCTACCAAGTTTCGCTGCCATATGACAATTGCAGCCTACATTTGACTTCTGTGTGTAGCTGAACTTCGTGGCAACTTCACGCAAGCAGTTGCGCGAGTATCTATTTACTTGATCATATGATAAGCGAAAGTAGACACTCACAAAAATAGAACACAACGAAAACCGTCTAAATTACATTGCCCCATGAAGAAAACTTTCCACTTCGGTGGAAACGTCTTACTAAGTGTGCAAAACTGTAATTATAGCAGCGTACACGACATATCTGCAGTCTGCGTGCGTGTGTGGAGTGTGTGCTTTTTTACTGATTGCGAAAACCTGTTATTATTCAGGGGTGGCCTTCCAGAATGCTGCTCTAGAACTGGCAGTTCCGCACGTGTGTAAACGAGGCTAGTAATGTCGGTGACAATTACAATGTCGGAAAATAAAGGCAGCACCGAAAAATAATTAGCGTAGAGTAATGAAATTTCGAAAATACATTTGTCTGGGTAACATATTCACTGCAAGATGAGACTAATGTAAGTGCGAGATAAGCCTCGGAAAATGTGAAATGGTTGTAGATTAGTTACCGGCGTAACCGCCAGAAGGTTGAATGCGAGCATACAATCGTGCACACATTGTGTGATAAACATGATGATAAACTAAATTACAGAAAGCTCAAGAGGCACATGAATCAAACTGATGAGCTTTGATTTCGGTTCTGATATCGAGAGAATAGCGGCCCAGAATGAGTAATATTGAATTTTCGGGTTTAGCTACATCTTTCTTTCGAAATAGTTTCATGCTCCAGAGGTTATCTATTATGCAAGGTAGGTGACGTAAGATATTTATTGCCTGAAAACGCTTACATACTGTGATGAATTTAAATTGTCCCCACAAGCATATAACGATATTTGTGACATTTGTATTTCTCTTCTATGATAAGTATAAAACATACTTGTCACAAATAGTTAAAAAACCAACATTCGCTTATGCAGCGTAATAAACAAATCAAAAATGTAGCTGTTGAAGGTGAGTTTTACTTCAGTTACTATTCCACAGATTTACCCGTGGTCTAGGGGTAGCCGGCACGGTAACTCAGCGTGTTTGGTCAGAGGGCTAGCTGCCCTCTATAAAAAAAACTGAGTTAATGGATCAACAGCGAACTCACATGGGTGTCTTTCAACGTCCGCCCCGAGCAGATTCAACGAACGAAAACGAACAAAATAAGATTAAAAGAAAAAAAAGGGTTGCGTCTTTGATTCATAATCAAAACGTCTTCGGTCCCGGGTTCAATCCCCGCCACTGCCTAAATTTTGATAAATAATCAGCATTGGCGGCCGAAGACTTCCGGCATAAGAAGTCAGCCTCATTCTGCCAACGGCCTTGTCAAAGAGGGCGGAGCAGCGGATAGAGGTTCAGGGCACTCTCTTGTCCTAGGGGTGGGAAATTGCCCCTAAAGGCGGAAGAATCAGCAATGATCAACGACATGAGGATGCAGAAGGCAATGGGAACCACTGCATTAAAGACACGTAACGTGTATCCACAGGACATGTGGCCTGTAATTGAAGAAGTGTCATGATGATCTCTCTATTGGCAAAAGATTCCGGAATAGTCCCCCATTCGGATCTCCGGGAGGGGACTGCCAAGGGGGAGGTTACCATGAGAAAAAGATTGAATAATCAACGAAAGGATAACGTTCTACGAGTCGGGGCGTGAAATTTCAGAAGCTTGAACGTGGTAGGGAAACTAGAAAATCTGAAAAGGGAAATGCAAAGGCTCAATCTAGATATAGTAGGGGTCAGTGAAGTGAAGTGGAAGGAAGATAAGGATTTCTGGTCAGATGAGTATCGGGTAATATCAACAGCAGCAGAAAATGGTATAACAGGTGTAGGATTCGTTATGAATAGGAAGGTAGGACAGAGGGTGTGTTACTGTGAACAGTTCAGTGACAGGTTTGTTAGAATCAGAATCGACAGCAGACCAACACCGACAACGATAGTTCAGGTATACATGCCGACGTCGCAAGCTGAAGATGAACAGATAGAGAAAGTGTATGAGGATATTGAAAGGGTAATGCAGTATGTAAAGGGGGAAGAAAATCTAATAGTCATGGGCGACTGGAATGCAGTTGTAGGGGAAAGAGTAGAAGAAAAGGTTACAGGAGAATATGGGCTTGGGACAAGGAATGAAAGAGGAGAAAGACTAATTGAGTTCTGTAACAAGTTTCAGCTAGTAATAGCGAATACCTTGTTCAAGAATCACAAGAGGAGGAGGTATACTTGGAAAAGGCCGGGAGATACGGGAAGATTTCAATTAGATTACATCATGGCCTGACAGAGATTCCGAAATCAGATACTGGACTGTAAGGCGTACCCAGGAGCAGATATAGACAATATAGTAGTGATGAAGAGTAGGCTGAAGTTCAAGACATTAGTCAGCAAGAATCAATACGCAAAGAAGTGGGATACGGAAGTACTAAGGAATGACGAGATACGTTTGAAGTTCTCTAACGCTATAGATACAGCAATAAGGAATAGCGCAGTAGGCAGTACAGTTGAAGAGGAATGGACATCTCTAAAAAGGGCCATCACAGAAGTTGGGAAGGAAAACATAGGTACAAAGAAGGTAGCTGTGAAGAAACCATGGGTAACAGAAGAAATACTTCAGTTGATTGATGAAAGGAGGAAGTAAAAACATGTTCCGGGAAAATCAGGAATACAGAAATACAAGTCGCTGAGGAATGAAATAAATAAGAAGTGCAGGGAAGCTAAGACGAAATGGCTGCAGGAAAAATGTGAAGACATCGAAAAACATATGATTGTTGGAAGGACAGACTCATGATACAGGAAAGTCAAAACAACCTTTGGTGACATTAAATGCAACGATGGTAACATTAAGAGTGCAACGGGAATTCCACTGTTAAATGCAGAGGAGAGAGCAGATAGGTGGAAAGAATACATTGAAAGCCTCTATGAGGGTGAAGATTTGTCTGATGTGATAGAAGAAGAAACAGGAGTCGATTTAGAAGAGATAGGGGATCCAGTACTAGAATCGGAATTTAAAAGAGCTTTGGAGGACAAGGTCAAATAAGGCAGAAGGGATAGATAAAATTCCATCAGAATTTCTAAAATCATTGGGGGAAGTGGCAACAAAACGACTATTCACGTTGGTGTGTATAATATATGAGTCTGGCGATATACCATTTGACTTTCCACACAATTCCGGAGACGGCACGAGCTGACAAGTGCGAGAATTATCTGACAATCAGCTTAACAGCTCATTCATCGAAGCTGCTTACAAGAATAATATACAGAAGAATGGAAAAGAAAATTGAGAATGCGCTAGGTGACGATCAGTTTGGCTTTAGGAAAAGTAAAGGAACGAGAGGCAATTCTGACGTTACGGCTAATAATGGAAGCAAGGCTAAAGGAAAATCAAGACACTTTCATAGGATTTGGCGACCTGGAGAAAGCGTTCGACAATATAAAATGGTGCAAGCTGTTCGAGATTCTGAAAAAAGTACGGGTAAACTATAGGGAGAGACGGGTCATATACAATATGTACAAGAACCAAGAGGGAATAATAAGAGTGGACGATCAAGAACGAAGTGCTCGTATTAAGAAGGGTGTAAGACAAGGCTGTAGCCTTTCGCCCCTACTCTTCAATCTCTACATCGAGGAGGCAATGATGGAAATAAAAGAAAGGTTCAGGAGTGGAATTAAAATACAAGGTGAAAGGATATGAATGATAAGATTCGCTGATGACATTGCTATCCTGAGTGAAAGCGAAGAAGAATTAAATGATCTGCTGAACGGAATGAACAGTCTAATGAGTACACAGTATGGTTTGAGAGTAAATCGGAAAAAGACGAAGGTAATGAGAAGTAGTAGAAATGAGAACAGCGAGAAACTTTACATCAGGATTGATGTCACGAAGTCAATGAAGTTAAGGAATTCTGCTACCTAGGCAGTAAAATAACCAATGACGGACGGAGCAAGGAGGACATCAAAAGCAGACTCGCTATGGCAAAAAAGGCATTTCTGGCCAAGAGAAGTCTACTAATATCGAATACCGGCCTTAATTTGAGGAAGAAATTTCTGAGGATGTACGTCTGGAGTACAGCATTGTATGGTAGTGAAACATGGACTGTGGGAAAACCGGAACAGAGGAGAATCGGAGCATTTGAGATGTGGTGCTATAGACGAATGTTGAAAATTAGGTGGACTGATAAGGTAAGGAATGAGGAGATTCTATGCAGAATCGGAGAGGAAAGAAATATGTGGGAAACACTGATAAGGAGAAGGGACAGGATGACAGGACATCTTCTAAGACATGAGGGAATGACTTCCATGGTACTAGAGGGAGCTGTAGAGGGCAAAAACTGTAGAGGAAGACAGAGATTGGAATACGTGAAGGAAATAATTGAGGACGAAGGTTGCAAGTGCTACTCGGGGATGAAGAGGTTAGCACAGGAAAGGAATTCGTGGCGGGCCGCATCAAACCAGTCAGTAGACCGATGACCAAAAAAAAAAAAAAAAAAACTATTCCACAAAACTTGATGAAATTAGGGTTTACCAGGATCAGGGAAATGACATGGAAGGACTAGGCCCCTCTAACAAACATCATTTGTCCTTGAACACCAACATTTATTTTTATGTAGTGTACGCTTCACCAAAAAAAGCAGAACCGTGACATAAGCAGGCGGCATAATTCTTTGTTGGACCAACAGGCAAACACGTGGTACTGTATACGGCATCAGATTTGAAGCGACATCAGAATTGTGCATGACTGGCGATTCACCAATAGACATCAGTGGAGATATTTGTAGAATTCTCGGTTGATTGGATGGCTCACATCATAAATAGGTGACTAGGACAGACACTCGAGAATTCCACAAGCCACAAATATACCAGGAAAACATCAGACTGTATGTCAGTAGATCTAATAAGTGAAATGTAAGATACTCAGAAAAGACATAATTATGTAGTTTATTGTTTAAAATTAAACCTCTTGAAACGAGAAACTCAACACAAGGTCTTAAAATTATGGTAAAATTCTAAAGGCAACCTATGCTGACAGACAAATATATCTGTCCTACAGACAAGTAAATTCCAACAGAGGTCAAAAATATTTACATGCCATTCAGTTAGTATTACATAAATTCTTAAAAAGATGATACATATACTCCCATGGGAGGGAACGCAATTTGATACCCTACTCTAACTGTGCCTAATGTTGGATTAAAAAAAAAAAAAAAAAAAAAAAAAAACTCGCCAGGTTTTGTCAGAAGATGCTATTGAAGAAGCATGCACTTCAACTTCCCATCACTGGCCTGAAGCTCCTGCATAAAGTAGATCGTACGGTATGATTAATGTAAAGTACACCTTACGTTATATTAGATTAATTTAAGAGAATATATATATATATATATATATATATATATATATATATATATATATATAAATTATTTTGGAACATATTAAAAGAGATACTCCTCGTACGATTGTACGATTTACACGTTCTTTGAGGTTAATGGAAACAAAAATTCCTGGTCTTACTTTACACTGCTAAAATGGCTCACTCAATAACACATGTGACTTCACGGAGGCAAATACGTGACGAAGTTGTCTTTTTAGATGTCTTTCTCACACAGCAGTATTATATACGGAGTGCCACAGAGTTATGTAGGATTTGCATCTTTAAGATTTAAGAAGACAAGAATGGTGAGTGCATTCAGATATTGAGTAACTGCAAATCAACGATGATTTTTACACCGTGTTTCTCCGTATCTTTCAATAAATTGTATTCAGTAAAATTAATACATCAGTGTCTGCGATCCGTGACCTGTCCATATAGCAATTAAAATAAAGTTCATTTTCAGTCTAATAATAATGGAGAGCGATGGCGGATTCAAACCAGTTTGCTCAGATACCAGGTTCAGAGGAAGGATCAAAAGACAGAGAAAAATGAGCATCAAATAAAAACAAATGAGCGACGAAATTAGGTCAGTGATTATACAGAACTGGATTAAGTGTCTCCTATCTCTGAAAATGAGTTTCTGGACACAGAAAAAAATTTAATTTTATGCATTGACATTACATCTATCCCTCAGAGATTGATTCAAGGAGGACGGCTATTTCTAGAGAAGAAAAGACATTAAAATGAAGGAAAACAATGTATTTATGGAAGCAGAAATTGGAGATACTGGAGGAGGACAAGAAAAAGACTATGACTACGATAAGCAACATGATGATGATGATGATGATGATGATGATGATTACATTGATGATTATGAAAAAGAAGAGGGTGATTATGAACGGGAAGATGACATTCAAGGGCGGAAGATGTCACCCAACGAATATCTAGCGGATACCAACTGTATACGCTGGAATAACTTCAATGAATTGGTAAAGTGATTAGTTTCCTGCTAGCTTTAAAAACAATAGGCAATAATTCATATGATAATGAAATACTATCTGTTAAAGAAGAACGTGTGGAAACATCGACTTTTGCTTTAAGTTTATGGTGTCTGTCGAAACGAAGAGAATGTCGTTGTTAAAAATGTAACACAAGATGTAACTGCTCCACAATGGCTATTGCAAAGAGGTCATGGAGTCAGGCATCAAGGTAAGTCTTAACTCAATAACCATGCGGTTAGCAAGCCTCAACTTGTCTGGTTTGTCAAGCCAGTGACGTGTGACACACGTGACGTTTGCAAAACGAATTGACTTGTTGGCTAAGCACTTTTGCATGTCGGTACTTGTCAGTACAAGTTAGCAGTTGCTGCCTCAATTGGTAATACTGTATAAAGACGAGACAACTACTATTAGAAGCAATTACATGTGCTGTTTCTACGGGTGCCTTTGATACTGCAGATGTTTACCTCTGTGAATGTGTCAGCGAATTAGGCAAAATGTATGTTGAATGTGCACTGCTACTATCAGTAATAAAATTTGTGTTTCGATTGTCAGTTACTTGCTATAACTCTTCTGCTTCCACGTTACAGAGTTTGAAGCTTGAAGTGCAATACATATCAAAAGAATGCCGATATTGGAGAAGAGGGACCATCACAAAATCTTGAGAGCAATATTCGGCAACACCAAATCTGGGGCGACTGCGTTTGTCTGAGGACTGCAACACATGTCAAAATTCTCGGCTATCAACAAAGATGAACTTTATTTTCTCAACAGTGAAACCACGTGCATGGTGTGTAACGGAAGACTGAACAACACGGACAAAACTAATATCGAAAACAGTGATATCGAACTAATGTATTTTTTCATGTGTGCCTAGTAGAAAATTTGCACATAAAAATGTCAGTTTCTACTCGTAAGGTACCATGCTGTGGATCTATACGAGGTAATAATATCCACTCTGTAAAAAGTTTGTTATGGCTCTGTGTTTAATGTGGTACAGTGCTTAGTTTTCACATACAAAGGTACTGGAACTTGTTCCGATTAAAACTATTTTTTCATAATGGGTCTGAAAAAAATACAGTTCCTCAAGAAGGAATGTTTCAGATTTTCAACTCTTCGTTGCTTTTAAGTAAGTTATGAATGTATTTATTACACTAAAGTAATTCTGTTACAATATGAAAAACTGGTTGATTGATACCTTAAGGATATATTATTAATACTGTATACAGTTCGCCCACAAAATTACACTCAGTGTCATTTCGGTTTTATTAAGGCAAATTCAGCTGTCAAAATTTGGTTGAGTACTGGAGAGATCTCAAATATTATCTCAAACTGTAGAAACCCACTGTTTACGGTAGATGATATTCTAAAATCTGTTGAAGATGGAGTAGGATTTATATTAAATTCTTCTGCTTTTACTGTGTACGATAGCAAAAAAAGTGTCTGCTCAGCATAACCAAATGGTTGATTGATACTTTAAGGATGCTAGAGCGCTTTTGCAGTGTGAAAAAATGTAAAAATATTAAATGTGGAAAAACATTAATTACTTTAAACTCTGAATATTCCTTGTTGTAGCTAGAGTGTATGTAAATCTGCTCAGTGAACTAGGCGTGCATCGACCCTTCTTTGTAATGTACGCCTCTTCATAATAATTTTTATATATGGACTATATTTTATTTGAGATTTTTTACTTTCCTATTCCTCTGTATTGTATTACAAAGGAAGAGACGAAATTCACTGATGAATAGGCACTGGAGCATTTGACAAACACGATGAGACATGAAATATCCTGACAATGAACTGGTACATTATTGTAAATACACACACATACACACACACACATACACATATACACGCACACATACACACACTCACACACCCACACACACACAGAGAGAGAGAGAGAGAGAGAGAGAGAGAGAGAGAGAGAGAGATACGAAATTTACAAGACAATAAAGTATTCGATATAAATAATGAGTATAAAAAGCGGTAAGTATATAAATACAATGAAATTTGCTAATGAGGCTGTGGTATTTGACATCAGCATTGGTGTGTGTGTGTGCGTGTGCGTGTGCGTGTGTGTGTGTGTGTGTGTGTGTGTGTGTGTGTGTGTGTGTATGTGTGTGTGTGTGTGCGCGTGTGTTTGTGTAATTTTTAATAAATAGTGCGTTGTATACCTTTGGGAGCAGTGGCCTTTGCCAAAAAATACATATATGCAGTGACTAGCTGTAAAATTTTTCCCACCAGCATCATCTTGCACCGTGACTGGATAAGGAATATTTACCTCCACCACCATCTTGCATTATCAAATTAACCGCCAACGCCATTGTTAATTTTTGGGTTTTAGATTTCCGTCCTCCATCATTCTGCTGACATCATTCCAAAAGTGGAGTGGCTTGTGATTTCATAATAACGTAGTGAGAATTTAAAACTTTTTGAATAGGTGTTCCAAAGAGTACCTTGATATGACAGTCATGTATCTGGAAAAGGGTGCAGGCTTTAACATCAGACGAATGGAGAAGAGGTAGAACGGAGTATGTTACATTTGTATTCAATATCATAGTCAGGCATTTAGTTTTCTCTAATCTAAAATTTTGAAAAGATAATTTTATGATTACTTCCACATGTGTCTATCCTGAATTGTTTCTGCTTGATAACCTTATGCCCTATATTGTATACAATAAAATCTGCCCTTCAGTGCTTTTTTTATGCAGTTGTCGGAAACTTGAAACAAGAATTTTTAACCTACATTAACAATAACGCAAAGATCAGACAGACAAACAAATATGACGAGGAATATACAACAAGACATGCCTTTCCAAAAGTATTAGGGTTATTACACAACACATTTGAATCCAGTGGTTACGTATGCAACCGAACCCTGTTCCTCAGTAGCAACACAGGAGTGCTCAGAACGCTGGCGAAGAAAGAACATAGAACCATTAGAAAGATACCGGCGCCCAGTTAGAAAACAGACTCTATTTAAAAAGCAAACAGCGCTGAGGAGATGCCTTCCTTTGGGAGAAACTTCTTTGTTTCGAAGACTCGCTTCCGATTATTTCCCTAATTTGTGAAAACCGATCACTTATTTCAACAGTTGTCGCCATTGGTCGAGTACTCGGAGTGAGTCGTGCGTGCTGATGGAGATGTCTGGCAGGTGAGGAGACGGACAGCGAGTGACGGGGGAGGAGTGTCGGCGTGGGCAGCGGAGGCGCGTGCCTGCCGGCTTCTTGCGGCCGCTGCGTGTCTGCAGCCGAGGGCCGAGAGCTGAGCCGTGTGGGCGGCGCGGCTGGCGGCTGGTGCGTGACGGGACGTCAAGCCCGCAGGACTGACAGACAGCTGGTCGCCTCTGTGTTGTCACCGTAACATACAGCTGGTGGGGTGCGGAAACTGAAAGTAAGTGCCTTGTGCAGTGCAATTCTATGACACGCCTATTAGTGTATTATGCGATCTATATCTTCCATGAAGTACTCGACACACATGTACATTTTGATCTTATAACTTGCTATTGCAGGACAATAAAAAAAAAATTTAAAAAAACAAGCAAGTATATTGGTGAATGGTTCGAATACAATAATTTTCGACGAGTATATAATTGTTGCAAGCGAAGTACAGGGTGATCAAAAAGTCAGTATAAATTTGAAAACTTAATAAACGACGGAATAATGTAGATAGAGAGGTAAAAATTGACACACATGCTTGGAATGACATGGGGTTTTACCAGAACAAAAAAAAGCAAATTTCACCAAATGTCCGACAGATGGCGCTGGACAGGAAAACTGCTAGTGTGATGGGTGAGAGGTATGCCGATATGATACAGAATCGCATCATCCCCAGACTGGCTAATAAACACCTGCTGGAACGTACGATGTTTATGCAGGATGGCGCTCCACCCCATATTGCTAGACGCGTGAAAGATCTCTTGCGCGCGTCGTTTCGTGATGATCGTGTGCTCAGCCGCCACTTTCGTCATGCTTGGCCTCCCAGGCCCCCAGACCTCAGTCCGTGCGACTATTGGCTATTGGCTTTGGGGTTACCTGAAGTCGCAAGTACACTCCTGGAAATGGAAAAAAGAACACATTGACACCGGTGTGTCAGACCCACCATACTTGCTCCGGACACTGCGAGAGGGCTGTACAAGCAATGATCACACGCACGGCACAGCGGACACACCAGCAACCGCGGTGTTGGCCGTCGAATGGCGCTAGCTGCGCAGCATTTGTGCACCGCCGCCGTCAGTGTCAGCCAGTTTGCCGTGGCATACGGAGCTCCATCGCAGTGTTTAACACTGGTAGCATGCCGCGACAGCGTGGACGTGAACCGTATGTGCAGTTGACGGACTTTGAGCGAGGGCGTATAGTGGGCATGCGGGAGGCCGGGTGGACTTACCGCCGAATTGCTCAACACGTGGGGCGTGAGATCTCCACACTACATCGATGTTGTCGCCAGTGGTCGGCGGAAGGTGCACGTGCCCGTCGACCTGGGACCGGACCGCAGCGACGCACGGATGCACGCCAAGACCGTAGGATCCTACGCAGTGCCGTAGGGGACCGCACCGCCACTTCCCAGCAAATTAGGGACACTGTTGCTCCTGGGGTATCGGCGAGGACCATTCGCAACCGTCTCCATGAAGCTGGGCTACGGTTCCGCACACCGTTAGGCCGTCTTCCGCTCACGCCCCAACATCGTGCAGCCCGCCTCCAGTGGTGTCGCGACAGGCGTGAATGGAGGGACGAATGGAGACGTGTCGTCTTCAGCGATGAGAGCCGCTTCTGCCTTGGTGCCAATGATGGTCGTATGCGTGTTTGGCGCCGTGCAGGTGAGCGCCACAATCAGGACTGCATACGACCGAGGCACACAGGGCCAACACCCGGCATCATGGTGTGGGGAGCGATCTCCTACACTGGCCGTACACCACTGGTGATCGTCGAGGGGACACTGAATAGTGCACGGTACATCCAAACCGTCATCGAACCCATCGTTCTACCATTCCTAGACCGGCAAGGGAACTTGCTGTTCCAACAGGACAATGCACGTCCGCATGTATCCCGTGCCACCCAACGTGCTCTAGAAGGTGTAAGTCAACTACCCTGGCCAGCAAGATCTCCGGATCTGTCCCCCATTGAGCATGTTTGGGACTGGATGAAGCGTCGTCTCACGCGGTCTGCACGTCCAGCACGAACGCTGGTCCAACTGAGGCGCCAGGTGGAAATGGCATGGCAAGCCGTTCCACAGGACTACATCCAGCATCTCTACGATCGTCTCCATGGGAGAATAGCAGCCTGCATTGCTGCGAAAGGTGGATATACACTGTACTAGTGCCGACATTGTACATGCTCTGTTGCCTGTGTCTATGTGCCTGTGGTTCTGTCAGTGTGATCATGTGATGTATCTGACCCCAGGAATGTGTCAATAAAGTTTCCCCTTCCTGGGACAATGAATTCACGGTGTTCTTATTTCAATTTCCAGGAGTGTACATTATTCCGTAATTTATTCAGTTTTCAGATTTATATTGACTTTTTGATCACCTGGCAAATCCACGATTTCTCTTATAAAAATGAGACAAATACAATCAGAGCACAAATAATTATACGTGAAGTGCAGTTACTAAATTCATGTGGATTCTCAGGAGAGAATTAAAAATTTTTATTGAAGAGGAATAATTTGTCGTCTTATGGAAAACGTTGCTTATTTATATCACAGAGGAAAAATATGTAGAAGTATTTGATGTTAACTAATTTAAACGAGACTACTGGATAATTTGTCCCACAGTTTCAATTCTGCCAGTACCTAGTCTCCTACCTTCTAAAGATGGGGCACGTGTCCTGAGTCGTGCTTGGGTAGTTCAGTGGTAGAGCACTTGCCCGTGAAATGGAAAGGTCGCGAGTTTGAGTCTCGGTCCGGCAAACAGTTTTAATCAGCCAGGAAGTTTCATATCAGCGCACACTTCGCTGCAGAGTGAAAATCTCATTCTGGAATCTTGATGTGGTTCGAAAGACACAATCAGTATGTACTACGAGGTGCATTCAAGTTCTGAGGCCTCCGTTTTTTTTTTTCTCCGCACTGGAAAGAGATAGAAAAATGTGCATTGTTTTAAAATGAGGCCGCGTTCATTGTCAATACTTCCCAGAGATGGCAGCACCGTACGGCAGATGGAATTTCACCGCCAGCAGCGAGAATGAGAACTGCTTTAAATACTTAAAATGGCGACGTTTTCATTACTTGAACAGCGTGCAATCATTCGTTTTCTGAATTTGCGTGGTGTGAAACCAATCGAAATTCATCGACAGTTGAAGGAGACATGTGGTGATGGAGTTATGGATGTGTCGAAAGTGCGTTCATGGGTGCGACAGCTTAATGAAGGCAGAACATCGTATGACAACAAACCGAAACAACCTCGGGCTCGCACAAGCCGGTCTGACGACATGATCGAGAAAGTGGAGAGAATTGTTTTGGGGGATCGCCGAATGACTGTTGAACAGAACGCCTCCAGAGTTGGCATTTCTGTTGGTTCTGTGCACACAATCCTGCATGACGACCTGAAAATGCGAAAAGTGTCATCCAGGTGCCACGAATGCTGATGGACGATCACATGGCTGCCCGGGCGGCATGTTGCCAAGCAATGTTGACGCGCAACGACAGCATGAATGGGACTTTCTTTTCGTCGGTTGTGACAATGGATGAGACGTGGATGCCATTTTTCAATCCAGAAACAAAGCGCCAGTCAGCTCAATGGAAGCACACAGATTCACCGCCACCAAAAAAAATTTCGGGTAAATGCCAGTGCTGAAAAAATAATGGTGTCCATGTTCTGGGACAGCGAGGGCATAATCCTTACTCATTGCGTTCCAAAGGGCACTACGGTAACAGGTGCATCCTATGAAAATGTTTTGAAGTACAAATTCCTTCCTGCACTGCAACAAAAACTTCCGGGAAGGGCTGCGCGTGTGCTGTTTCACCAAGACAACGCACCCACACATCGAGCTAACGTTACGCAACAGTTTCTTCGTGTGACAACAACTTTGAAGTGATTCCTCATGCTCCCTACTCACCTGACCTGGCTCCTAGTGACTTTTGGCTTTTTCCAACATTGAAAGACACTCTCCGTGGCCGCAAATTCACCAGCCGTGCTGCTATTGCCTCAGCGATTATCCAGTGGTCAAAACAGACTCCTAAAGAAGCCTTCGCCACTGCCATGGAATCATGGCGTCAGCGTTGTGAAAAATGTGTACGTCTGCAGGGCGATTACGTCGAGAAGTAACGCCAGTTTCATTGATTTCGGGTTAGTAGTTAATTAGAAAAAAATTCGGAGGCCTTAGAACTTGAATGCACCTCGTACTATGGATTGCTGCTGACATTTGTACATGTTATATCGTGGAGATATTAAAACACACAAACTCTCTCTCCCTCTCTCTCTCTCTCTCTGTATCTCTTTCTCTGTTGAGAACCCTGTAAAATGCAAGAGATTTGATGAGGGAAAAATTTATGAAAACTGAATTATTTCATGATATGCACTGTGTGAAGCGACTAAAAACAACGAAAGACAATAAATGAATAACAGAGAATTTAAATGCAGGACCTGTATTGTCTTCAAACCAAACAAGAACTGTGCATAAGGAGTGCAGTGTTCACAACATATAAGCAACATGACAGAAATTCTAGTGAGCACAAATATCCAAGATTTCAAGCGCGATTACCAGCAAAACCTGAAACAACCTAATGTGGAAGAGAGAATGACCAAACTGAGTGCATATTATTTCCGATTGATTAACTACAGGAATTTCCTGCTGTCAGATTCCAACAGACGAACAAGTTAGATTCCCAGAACCTCCGTAATAGTTCGCTCCCAAAAAACCAATAGTCCTACACATTCGAAGTTCATCAAAATTTTAGCAAGCTAAATGACAGCAAAATACTTTGTGGGATAAAAATATCATATCGGTGAAATAACTGGACCTTATTTATTACAAATCAGTGTGAATAAACGAAACCGTTTCACCAAATCTATAAACTGCTCCCACCATATTTAAACAGCAGCAGTTCATCGCTCGATCTACCCGGAAGTACAGAACTCACCAAAGGTTAATATTTTCTTCTTGATGCAATAATTTACCAACAGCCGTATGATTTGTAGAAGATTATTTTATTTTATGAACTTCTATGTGCTACCAGTTTCGGCATTACATTGATGCCCCAATCGTCATAGTCGTAAAATCCCTATGCACAGAAGGAGCCATATACTTGGATCCGTGAATCAATCGTCCTGCAACAGCTCTCGGTGTCCAGGCGCCACAGACTATGACGAGTGGGACCTGAAGATGGCATCATTGTAATGCCGGAACTGGTAGCACATAGAAGTTCATAAAATAAAATAAACTTCTACAAATCAGACGGCTGTTGGTTAATTATTGCATCAAGAAGTTCATGTCAGCCGTCGTCCCACGATCCATAATGGATCAACGAAGATTAAAGGTTAATATGTTTCCGCCACAGCGTTTCGGAGAGACATCACTCTAAGAACTTACACTTACAATGGTTACAGAATGCGTTTGCGGAAAAATTAGCAGAGAACACTTCGCGAATTGAAGGAAGCAAAACTATAGATAAGTTGAAAGTGCCGTTTAACACTCAATTTTCAACGTTAACAGGAACCTGCCTGTGGTGGCATTTTATAGGCCACTTTCTGTGCTTGCACTCGGACGTAACAGAGGGCATTGGTATGACCTGGAACGCAGTCTGTTCCTCAGGTCAACTCCCGCAGTATCCGGGTCTACAGTTGGCTTTGTCGAATACTATCCATGTTGTGTTCCTAGCTCAGTTGCTTCATGCTGTCCTGTATTTCGTTGCATACTATGACTCGTACAGAAGTGAGTCATAGGATGTGATGAGACAGAACAGGAAGAGATGTGGCTCTATAGAAGCATGTTAAGCTTTAAGTGGGCTAAAGTAAGAAATGATATGCTCCCCAGGGTCTGCGAAGTGAGAAGCATGTGGAGAACACTGGCAAGACGGAGAGACAGGATGGTGGGACAAGTTTTAAGACAGGTATGATAAACTTCTAGTCGCTGGAGGGTCTTCTTAAGGGTGAAAACTGCAGGGGAAGGCAGAGACTGGAGCATATCCAATGAATAATTAAGGATGTTTGGTGCAAATAATACTCTGAGATAAAGAAGCCGATACAGGAGACGAATTTGTGGAGGATCGCATCTAACAAATCAGGAGACTGATGGCCTCCAAAATAATGTTCAAGATAAGGTGTTTTTTTATACAAGTCATTAGAAAATACCTGAACGCATTTCATGGAAATTGGCAAGACAACAGTTGTGTTAATTTCTTTCCATAGGAGCTGTGTGAGAGAGAAGAAAGCAGAGGACTGTTTCTGGCATCAGACGATTCCCTTATACAAATATCTTTAGATGTGAAACGAGATAGAAGTCAGGGAACGCCTTGTGGTCAAGCAGTACAATCCAAAAGCTTGTAACTTTCAGATCTCTCAGATTTCTCTCTGAGAAAGTACTTTTCTACATAGTTAGCTTCTCCAAAAACCCTTTTCCTCAACTCTGCTTTTTCCTCGGATAATTGTTCATCAAAGTGACCTAGAAGATTTTCTTACAGAACACAAATTTTTGGTGTACCCTTTGCAACGTACTGAGTCAGAAGTTTCCCTCTTGCATCTTAAAAACCACTAGACTTTACCGTACCTGATGATGAATTCGACATTGGCTGCTTTGGTTCAGTGATTGCGTTCTAACTGTACAGAATACTCAACGGGTTAGAATTTTTAATACTATTGTATGGCAAAAATAAACAGACACTTTAATGAAATGAAGTCTGATAATTTGTTTGGTATTTACGTTATTGCTTATTAACTGCTAACATTTATGAGAAGGAAAAGGATAATGTCCCTCGTTGTGGCCCTGGACGCACTACTCGGGCCCGTTCGACAGCCGTGTCATCCATCCTCAGTCACTGTCGCCTTTGGATGGGGAAGCTGTCGTCGTTGAGTGACTGTAATAGTACGCAAGATGAGTTACACGAAGTTTCTAGTTGGTATGATGAATGGCAGCTAGCTCTAAATGTGGAAAATGTAAGTTAATCCGGATGAGTAGAAAAAAAAAATCCTGCAAATTTCGATTACAGCATTAGTAGGGTGCTGTTTGACTCTGTCTCACCGATTAAATAATTAGGTGTAACAATGGAAAACGTTAGGAAATGGGATAAGAATTTCAGGTTGGTCGTAGGGAAAGAGCATGTTCGACTATGTTTTATTGAGAGAATTTTGGGAATCTGTAGCTTATCCGTAAAGGAGACGGTATATTGAACGCTACTGGGACTCATTCTTGAGTACTGTTCGATTAAACATCGAAGAAGTTCAGAGTCATGCTGCTAGATCAGCAAGCAAGTACTACGGAGATGCTTCGTGAGAGCAAATGGAAATCCGTAGAGGAAAGACGACATTCTCTTGACGAGACACTATTGCCGAAATTTCGAGAACAGGCATTTGAGTTCGAATGGAGAACCAGCCTCCTGTCGCCAAGGTACGTTTCGAGTAAAGACCGCGAAGATAAAAGAAATGAGGGATTCTACGGCGGGTTTTTCGAAAGTCGTTTCTCCATTGCTATATTTGCGAGTGAACAGGAAAGGAAATGACTAGTAGTGCCACGTGACAACCTCCGCAACGCACCGTACGGCTGTTTGCGGAGTATGCCTGCAGATGCAGATGGGGTGTATGTGGTCAGCACACCGTTCTCCCGCTCGTTGTCGGGGTCCTTGACCTTGGAGGCGCTGCTACGCAGTCAAGTAGCTCATCGGTTGGTCTCACGAGGCATCCCGTGCCAGCGTTCCAGTCCTCCCACCAAGGAAAAGTCCCCGGCAGTACCGGGCATCGAACACGGGTGCCCGTATGATATTCAGTTGGTCTGATCACTACGGAAGCGCATATGTTTTGTCTAACCGTCACGTATTACGTTCAGTCACATCAACAATTTGAAAAAAATGTCGATCTGTATTTTTCGGCTGTCGTCTTGCCTCGGTCTCCAGTTTGCTTTGTCGGGTTGTACCTTGTGATGGAACGCATCCTGCGATACCTGCTGTATTAGGTAAATGCAAAAGTGGTTAGATGATGGTGTGGGAATATTAAATTTTTGCGACCAGAAAAAGATACTTGAAACTCTGTCCTACATTAACTCTCTCATATGATACAAGACACCAATATGAACACCTTTTAGCAACGTTGACTGCTAGAGCATCGGAAAATATTTGCAAAACGGCGGGCTACAAACTCGAAACAAATATTACGTCATTACTTGGTTCATTGAGAGGTCCTTTTTTCTATTCTGGGATCTTGTTGCCTGATTAAAGACACAAATAAAATTATTACTGCCTCACTTCAAACTTCTATCACATCAGCTCATACAGAAAACTAAACAATACAAAATATTCCACCTGACAAATACCCTACACACAGACAATAACAAGCCAGTTCAACACGGAGTCAAACTGAGAGTATCTGAACTATGCGCTCACAGCTGCTATCCCAGTTACAGTCTTTCAGCAGCTAATACAGTTCTTAGTTTGATAAAATTGTTGTTGTAGTTACTTTTGACATACTTAAACAACTTCAACAGATTTTTTTATGACAAGTTATTCAGTATTTCTGTTTAAATTAGCTAACATCAATGTGTTTTAAGGCATCACCTCTCTGATATAAATAAGATGCCCATTCTATACGATGACGAAATATTCTTCTTTGATAAAAATTTTAAATTCTCTTCTAGTATCTCCACCTGAATTTAGTACCCGTACTTCATATATAATTACTCGGGCCCTCGTATTATTTGACTTATTTTTGGTTGAAAAATCGCAGATTTACTACAGTGGAAACAATGAAATACGTGCCAATAGTGTATTACATGGCTCTGAGAACTATGGGATTCAACTGCTGTGGTCATAATTCCCCTAGAACTTAGAACTACTTAAACCTAACTAACCTAAGGACATCACACACATCCATGCCCGAGGCAGGATTCGAACCTGCGACCGTAGCGGTCGTGCGGTTCCAGACTGTAGCGCCTTTAACCGCTCGGCCACTCCGGCCGGCCAATAGTGTATTACTAATACATATTATTATTTTCTTTAATTTTGATACTAAAATTCAGAACAAAATAAAACACTCGAACTGTGCAGCAAGAGATCTGATGGTGTACACAGAATTTTATACTGTTTTCAAAATGGTAAAACAACAAGATAGAAATATGCATGTGTATCCAGTATTTCATGGAAGATATAGATCGCATAATACATTAACAGGCGTGTCATAGAATTGCACTGCACAAGGCACTTACTTTCAGTTTCCGCACCCCACCAGCTGTATGTGACAACACATATACGACCAGCTGGCTGTCAGTCCTGCAGGCTTGACGTCCCGTCACGCGCCAGCCACCAGCCGCGCCGCCCACACGGCTCAGCTCTCGGCCCTCGGCTGCAGACACGCAGCGGCCGCAAGAAGCCGGCAGGCACGCGCCTCCGCTGCCCACGCCGACACTCCTCCTCCGTCACTCGCTGTCCGTCTTCTCACCTGCCAGACAGCTCCATCAGCACGCAGGACTCACTGCGAGTACTCGACCTGTGGCGACAAAAATCGATATAAAATACTGGTTTCCACATATTAGGTAAATAATCGAAAGTGACTCGTCAAAACATTACGCAATTTCCCCAATGAAAGGTATGTCGTCTGCGCCGTATTTTTTTTAAAATGAGACTCTTTGGGCCGGTATCCTTCTAATGGTTTTGAGTTCTTTCTTCTGCAGCGCCCTGAGCACTTCTTTGTTGCCACTCAGGAACAAGATTTTGGTTGCATACATAACTATTGGTTTCAGAAGTGTTGTGTAACCACCCTAATATTTTGTGGAAGGCTTGTTTTGTTCTAGATTGCCCCTAATGGTTGTGGAGCAATAGCAACGGAGAGGAAGTGGGAGGGTGCAGCACCGAAATTAGTTCAAATGGTTCAAATGGCTCTGAGCACTATGGGACTCAACTGCTGAGGTTATTAGTCCCCTAGAACTTAGAACTAGTTAAACCTAACTAACCTAAGGACATCACAAACATCCATGCCCGAGGCAGGATTCGAACCTGCGACCGTAGCGGTCCTGCGGTTCCAGACTGCAGCGCCTTTAACCGCACGGCCACTTCGGCCGGCCTCCGAAATTAGTTTACACGGTTTACCAAAGACTTGTTTTTTCATTCAATATTAAATCTCAAAACTGTTTTTCACTTAACAATTAAATGTCATATGCCTTTATTTCATATTCCAATTTTTAAATTTTAACTTAATCATAATTCCAGACTAATGATCTTATAATTACCACGTAAATTATCAAAACCTGTAGAAAGCATAATAGCAGTTAAGTTATTTTTAAAAGAGCATTAATAATAAAATAATTTCAGCGTGTGAACATTTGAGCTTGAATACACAAACACGAAATAACGTAAATCTCAGGTACACAGCCTTTTTCAACGGTACATGCCTATAGAAATTCACACCTCATTAGAAACAGTGATAGTTCCAAGAAAACACTAGCGACAGCTTTGAATTAAATAACGATTTTCTGTAACCAGCAACAAGTAATAATGACTAACTTACAGCATGACAAATTAAAACCCGGATTACTGAACATTAGAGCCTAGCTCAAAGTAATAACACACAGTTGCTTGCACCGCTGCCAAATGGCTGCTTCCTCGGTTTTTACAAAAAATCAGCCATCTAGGTGGCCTTTACAGTGCACAAACAAAGAAAAACTTTTGGTTAGAAATGCCTGAAACATAGATTAGTTAACACAGGATATCACCGTAAATATGTTAACAATGTTAAAATGGTTCAAATGGCTCTGAGCACTATGGGACTCAACTGCTGAGGTCATTAGTCCCCTAGAACTTAGAACTAGTTAAACCTAACTAACCTAAGGACATCACAAACATCCATGCCCGAGGCAGGATTCGAACCTGCGACCGTAGCGGTCTTGCGGTTCCAGACTGCAGCGCCTTTAACCGCACGGCCACTTCGGCCGGCTAACAATGTTAACAAAAAACGAATAACATGAGGTCATAGCACTGTTCAAACGTAGACGTATGAATAAACATAACTCGGCTTTGAGACGTACCCAGATTGCGGGAACAGTACAACTAGTGCCAAAATTCTGTCCACTTTCTGGAGAACTTGTTACAAGAAAACAACCGGCACATAGCTTAGCTCTGAAGACCAGCTAGGATTAAGACGGTGGCAACAGGATACAAGTATAACTGACAACACTCTCACAATAGTCTGCCACCATGATGCCAATTCGCTGCATTCTCCGCAAAAGTCCACTCCACAGGATTCCATAATAGCATACAGAACCCTGATATGCTCTCCGCGATGTTACTACAGCCCCTCGAAATCCACGTCCCTCTAGCAAGGCTGATCCGTTCGCCTTGTGAGAGCGGTGAGAAGTGATTTACTGCGGCGTGGGGTCGTGCTGACAGGCGACAGCGGTGCGTCCTTCTTGATGCCCTCCTGGGCTGGGCTGCGAAAAACGGTGCAGGCGTGTGGGCGCGCAGACGCGAGGCATGCCGCCTGCAGAGCAGACCGCCAGCACAGTCCGGGACGCGACACACCAACAATATCCAGATGGGAGTAACCCTATAACCATGGTGGGGCAATGAAATACCGAGACAGCCGTGACAAATACTACATGCATATTGATGAAATCTCCGGTTATCATTCGAGTAGTGGCGTCGCGTAGTTGCAACGTTTCTACAAGTTTTCTACTCGTCATCTACAAGCGAAGATGAAACGCGTCAAAACGGTGCCGCACCACAACTCTGCTGATAAACCGAGTAGGTTTGATCTATGAAATTCACCGAAATAGCCTACATTCATGTATAAATAAATGTTACAATTGACTTTTTATCACCTTCAGTACATCCCCCGTCTATATAAAGGGTTATTCCGTTACGATGACACTAATGCCGAGGGATGGTGGAGAACGGTAAATGCATCAATCTGTTGTAAGGGTTCCTCGTGCGGAAATAACCGAGTCGAAAGTTAGAAGCGAAAATCATTCTGATGCTTCTTACAGTGGACTTCTGCTACTGAAACCTCTGTGCTTTCCATATTTTGGAGAGGAGACGGTGTGGCGTGAACACAGCATGCACCACCAGGCAGCACCACAGGCGCCAATAGGTCGACAACCACTCTCCAGAGACGGCATACAGCCCTGCACTTGTCGCAGCGAGAGGTGGCAGAAGTGGCGCCGCCGGAGAAGTGATATGTGCAGTGTGCAGGCGCCACAGCAGAACGGGCAGTTCCAAATCGCTTCGACTACCGAGAAGACCACCTTCTACTTGTCTACTTCTGTTACTAGCGAGTCCGCACCAGCCGTGAACATTCTGATAGGACAACTGTTTATTTCAACCTTAACTTCTGGATTAGTAGTTGAACTTCAAGATCTGCTACCTGAACAGATTTTTACGTACTTGAGTATTCGTCAACAAATCTTTGTGTTCTTGTCACTAATCATTATCAGCGTTTGAGCGCTCTGCTTTTCTCCTCTGATAGTGTTTCCCTCAGCGCACTGTAAGTAGTGGAAGGTGGCGACTACTAATTCTCCTTCTGTGGTTGTATCAAAATTACGATACAACAGCTGTCGACGAGGCTGCAATAGAATCTGCGCAAGGTACATCAGTAATTTTTGTTTCTGTCCACCACCCCACCCTTATTTCTTGCCATTTCTTTTTATGTATCTAGTACATTAGTATGTGGACTTTCGGCTCAGGACGGATACTACGAGGGCTATTCCGAAAGTAAGGTCCGATCGGTCACGAAATGGAAACGACTATGAAAATCCGATAAAGCTTTGCACAGATGTGTTGGGTAGTGTCTCTAGTATAACCCCAGTTAGCATCACGTCGCTCTTCTCATTTCTGAGCTCGCAGTGAGTGCGTAAAGATGTCTAGAAAATAGTGTCTGCCGCCAAGTACGGGGGCCTGGTGAGAAATTTCCCCTGAAGCTATGCAGCTAACATTACATAACTGTCGTGCTGTTTCGTCTTCAAGACAATTCTCAGCCGCATTCTGCAGGGGCAATGAAGATGCTCCTGCATCGTTTTCAAATGGAAATGTGAGATTACCCACAATACAGCCCGTAATCGTCTCCCTCTGAGTTTCAGCTCAGGTCACATGAACCGCTGGTTATGAAGACAACATTTCGGCACAAGACAACGAGCCGTAGGCCAGCGTAGAGAATTGGCGGAGAGCACTGGCGGCTGCCTTCTATAGCGAGGGTATGGGAAAGTTGGTACAACGCTACGATACACGTCTAAGTCGGGTCGGCGACTATGGAGATAAGTAGCTGCAAGGTGTATCTAACTGTTGCAAATAAAACATTTTTGATATTTACCGTGGTTTCCATTTCGCGACCTATCGGACCTTACTTTCGGAATAGCCCTCGTACTATTCTGTATGCTGCGTCTAATCCAAATTCCTTACAGTCATGGGTTCTGCGGCAGAAGACAGTTCTCTAATGGGTGCTGTTCAGCTGCAGAGCGAGCAAATCCAGCAGCTGGTGCAAGCTGCGACGCAGCTGACACAATAACAACGGCAGAACCTACAGGCAGCACAGCAGTCCCAGCCGCAGCCTCCATCAACCATTTCCACTGTTCTGCAGTTACAACAAACAGCTTGAGGACTGGTTGGAATACTTAGCTCAGCTGATGAATCATGTGGTGGAACACTAATTGCAGGAAACGAAGAGCAAAGCCATTTTCTTCTTTCCGTAGTGGGCACGAAAGTTTATATGCTCGTAGTGAAGCTGTTTCCTGACACACAACCAAAACAGTTAGAGTTGGAGACTGTAGTTATCGAGTTAACCACTCACTTTGATGATCACTCGTCGCTGCTGCAAAATCCAAGTTTTTCCGCCTTCATCGGGCGACAGGTCAAACGCATACAGATCGGACACCTGAATTACAAAGTTTTGCTCGGCATTGCAAATTTTTGTCTCGTTCTGGGCAATCATACATTGGTGTCATGCTGAGTGACGCTATCGGAGGGCAAGCATTGAAATTCAAACTTTCTTTGAGTAGTCATCCAAAGTAGCTGGCTGTAAGCACCCACCAAGTCTATCTTGGAAAAGTAACGACCCTCGCCTAATCTGTCCACCAGCTCCTCCCGGTGCGGCAAAGGATACACATCAATCACGGGGAGTTCACGGTCGATTTAAAATCGACATACAGTCGAAGACATCCTGAAAGTTTGTGAAGCATTATTAGTGGGGAAGTGCACTGACTTGCACAGATTAGCTTGCCACTGCCGTAATTGTTCAGAGACCTGCCAATGGGCACATGATTAGCTCGACAAACCTTTGTTTGTGCATTGTCTTTCAGTGACACACGAGCTACATGTTATTCGCACAACAGAGACCGTCTCTAAATTCCATGAAGTTTGTCAAACAGAGCTTGAAGCTTGACTGTAGGCACATCTGTTGAAACTTGCAGCACTGACTGGCGCACTGACTGTCTGAAAATGTCAAAAGAATCTAAGCCAAAAATATTCTGCGAGGATTTGGTAGAAAGCGCTTAGAATATAACTGTCTTATTTACACCTTGAAAAGTAGGTGGCGTACTGGAAGTTCCTAAAAAAATGTGTGAAATGTAATGGGACTTAACTGCTAAGGTCATCAGTCCCCAAGCTTACACACTACTTAACCTAAATTATCCTAAGGACACACACATACCAATGCCAGAGGGAGGATTCGAACCCCCTCCGGGACCAGCTGCACAGTCCATGACTGGAGCGCCCTAGACCGCTCGGCTAATCCCGCGCGGCGGAAGTTCCTAAAACTTGAATTTCCTACGCCTGACAAGCTGACAATACTTGCGTAGCTGGACTCGGTGCACCTAAACGTTTACAAGCGTTCAGAAGTGCAACTGAAGCACCAGTTTCCAGCTGCAATCTGACATCGTCCTTAGCTACTGTCAAAGTAACAAACACATTGCCCCAACTACTTACCACATCTAAGAGAGAACTATCACTTTTCGCCATTTACTGAAAGCTACTACAATGCGTGACTGGTGAAAGTGGGCAAAGATTTAGTAGTGGACCTGTGTCCGATCAGCGGGACATGAAAATCATCCGATTTCTGTTTGCTAAGTACTGTACTCGGGCGACCTTTCGCAACATTTGCTGCAGCCACCGGGTCGCACTGTTCCGAGCTGGTTGTGCCGTGACAGCACTAATGTTTTGAACTGGTTTGGTGGCATTTTGGTTGGGAATTTGCTGTCCACTTAGCTTTTTCATGCACACTTTCAAATGGTCTTTTGTGTTACAAAAATAACAAACAGCATCGTAACTTGGGCACTGAGCACGGCTAAGGCGAATAAAAAGCACTTTGGGCAAGAGTTTGCTATATTTTTGTGTCTACCGGCGCGACATGGCACTGTTTGTCTCTGTGCGTGGTCTCACACGCTATGTCACAGGTCACTGTTTACGTTCTGGAGCACAACTAACACCTTCACTATGTAATTCGTTAATATTTGACATCTGCACCTCATACTCAGCTAAATCAGAAATGTCCTGTGCCTCAGTTAACAGTAACACTATATCTAAAGAAGGACCAGGTAGTCTCAAAACAGCAACATGAATTCTATCCTAAATATTTTGAATTATAGCGTCACTCAGCATGACACCAGTGTATGATTGCCCAGAACTACACAGAAATTTGCGATGCCGAGCTAAACTTTGTAATTCAGTCGTCCACTCTCTATCTGTTTGACCTGCGACGCGATGAAGGCGGAGAAACGTGGGCCTTGCAGGAGCCACGAGTGTTTGATCATCAAAGTGAGTGGTTAACTCCATAACTACAGACTCCAACTCTAACTGTTTTGGTTTTTCGTCAGGAAACAGTGTCACTATGAGCCTGTAAACTTTGGTGCCCACTGCGGAAAGAAAAAAAGGGCTTTTCACTTTGTACCCTGCAATTAGTGTTCCTCCATATGATTCATCAATTGAGCTGAGTATACCTACCAGCTAATGTACTACGCACATAAAAAGAAATGTCAAGAATTAAATAAGAACTAAGAAGTGTGGGGTGGTGGGTAAAATTGTGATACAACCACAGAAGGAGAATTACTAGTCGCCACCTTCCACTACTTACAGTGCGCTGAGGAAAACACTATGAGAGGAGAAAAGCGGAACGCTCAAACACTGATAATGATTAGTGACAAGAACACACAGATTTGTTGACTGGGACTTCCTGCTAACCCCGCAGGACAGGACAAGTAATAGGAATTGTGGAAGGGGGCTAGAATGAGCGGTTGTCAGTTACACTCCAAACACAACACTTTATTTAGTTGTCAAATATTACAGTGCATCTTCTAGGCTTGACTATCAACAGAAAACGCCTTTAATTCTAAAACGGCTGAAGGCCCATGAATTAAATACAACTGATATAATTTTTTTTCTTAGACAGAATGCTCTAGGCTTTAACTTAAAATAGTATTTAAGGCCAAACAATGTAAGACTTGATTAGTGAGATAATTTTTTTATAAGCGGCTGAAGGCCGATAAATTTAAAACAACATAACTACAATAACCTTTCAATAGGCAGAAGACCCAAGCTTTATGACCAATAAGAAACCTTACCCCAAAACGGCTGAAGGCCTTTGTTTAAATAAAAAACTGCAACCAATTTTCCTAGGTAGAAGGCCCAAAGCTTTTAACTTTAAATAGTATTTAAGTCCAAGTGATTTAAGACTTAATAAGTAAGAATCCAAAGTTTTAAAGCGGCTGAAGGGCTATCATTTTAAGAACAATACAACTACGATAAATTTTCAACAAGCAGAAAGCCCACAGCTTTTCTTCCAAAAGGAAATACTTGAAAAGTAAGATCCTTAAAACTTAAAGGGGCTGAGGGCCGATGCTTTAAAACAATGCAATAAATTTTCAACAGGAAGAAGTCCCAAGCTTCATCTTCAGACAATGCAAGACTTACCCAATTTAGAAAAACTTACTTTTAAAACGGCTGAAGGCCTTTGATTTTAAAAACAAAATTACAAGCATACAAATTCCAACCATCGGCTATGAGCCATTAAAAACACACAGTTAAACGCCAACAAGAAAGGCAGTATAGGCAACGGCTCTCGGAAGTTTCCAGGGGGCTCGGTCTGCCCTTGAAATCTTAAAGTTCGTTTAGGTGAGAGAAGGAATCGGCCCATCTATACTCGATCCGCCAGCGACACAACCAAAGGACATTCAGAGACCCACCGACAAGACGACTTGATAACCGCCGACAAGTATGCGAGAATTACAAAGCCAAAACGTTACAGACATAGCCGAGCACAACCAACAATACATTATGCTGTCAAAAACTACACATCATGTTGGACAGTGACAACAGGTGAGGAAAGGCCACTGCCTAGATTCACGCCAGCGACCAGGGCAGGTAACCGGAACACTAACGGCCACAAGGCAGAAAATTCCGCTGGTGCACTTGAATTTGAAACCGTCAAATATAGTTAATTCCACCACACGGCGACTAAATCTTCACCAACTCGAACACCCGCTGTTGCTCCCAGGAATACCGCCAACAGCGAACCACCAACCAAGGGGACAACATGAACAGACGTGGCTTCGGTAATTAAATCACCACTAAACTTTCATGTCTTGGGTCGGTGAGCCACGAACCTCGTAGCATTCGGAACAGGCCTCACACGCTCCGACACTGTATAGAGACCACCATCGGGCACGGTCGACTGCGCCGCGCAAAGACTTGCTTGCTGATCCGCTGCAACCGACTGACTGGCTACTGGCTGCACACCGCCAACTCGGAACAATAAGCACCAGACCAAAGATGGTATACAGTGCAAATATCGATACACACCGCTGCTGCCACACGTAGAAAGAGGAAGAACCACGGCATAGCGGCATAGCCGCAATAACCGCAGAGTAACAACCAAGTTTTAAAGCAACGCATAGGCAGGAGTCCGAACAGCTCATTGACGAATACTCAACTTTGTAAAAATCTGCTCAGGTAGCAGATCTTGAAGTTCAACGACAAATTCAGAAGTTAAGGTTGAAATAAACAGTTGTCCTACCAGAATGTTCACGGCTGGTGCGGAGGCGTTAGTAACAGAAAATGCTAAGTACACAAGCAGAAGGCGATCTTCTCAGTAGTCGATGTGTCTCGGAAATGACCGTTCTGCACATATCACTTCTCCGACTTCGCCACTTCTGCCTCCTCTCGTTGCGACAGGTGCAGGGCTGTATGCCGTCTCCGGAGAGTGGTTGTGGACCTATCGGCGCCTGTGATGCAGCCTCGTGGTGCTTGCTGTGTTTACACCACACCGTCTCCACCCGAAGTATGGAAAGCAAAGAGGTTGCAGTAGCAGAGGTCCACTGTAAGAGGCATCAGAACTATTTTCGCTTCTAACTTTCGACTCGGTCGTTTCCGGACGAGAGACCCTCAGCTCAGATTGGTACATTTACCGTTCTCCATCATCCCTGGGAATTAGTGCGATCATAACGGACTCACTCTGTATATAGACGGGGAATGTACTGAAGGTGATAAAAGTTAATTTTAACATTTATTTATACACTCCTGGAAATTGAAATAAGAACACCGTGAATTCATTGTCCCAGGAAGGGGAAACTTTATTGACACATTCCTGGGGTCAGATACATCACATGATCACACTGACAGAACCACAGGCACATAGACACAGGCAACAGAGCATGCACAATGTCGGCACTAGTACAGTGTATATCCACCTTTCGGAGCAATGCAGACTGCTATTCTCCCATGGAGACGATCGTAGAGATGCTGGATGTAGTCCTGTGGAACGGCTTGCCATGCCATTTCCACCTGGCGCCGCAGTTGGACCAGCGTTCGTGCTGGACGTGCAGACCGCGTGAGACGACGCTTCATCCAGTCCCAAACATGCTCAATGGGGGACAGATCCGGAGATCTTGCTGGCCAGGGTAGTTGACTTACACCTTCTAGAGCACGTTGGGTGGCACGGGATACATGCGGACGTGCATTGTCCTGTTGCAACAGCAAGTTCCCTTGCCGGTCTAGGAATGGTAGGACGATGGGTTCGATGACGGTTTGGATGTACCGTGCACTATTCAGTGTCCCCTCGACGATCACCAGTGGTGTACGGCCAGTGTAGGAGATCGCTCCCCACACCATGATGCCGGGTGTTGGCCCTGTGTGCCTCGGTCGTATGCAGTCCTGATTGTGGCGCTCACCTGCACGGCGCCAAACACGCATACGACCATCATTGGCACCAAGGCAGAAGCGACTCTCATCGCTGAAGACGACACGTCTCCATTCGTCCATTCACGCCTGTCGCGACACCACTGGAGGCGGGCTGCACGATGTTGGGGCGTGAGCGGAAGACGGCCTAACGGTGTGCGGGACCGTAGCCCAGCTTCATGGAGACGGTTGCGAATGGTCCTCGCCGATACCCCAGGAGCAACAGTGTCCCTAATTTGCTGGGAAGTGGCGGTGCGGTGCCCTACGGCACTGCGTAGCATCCTACGGTCTTGGCGTGCATCCGTGCGTCGCTGCGGTCCGGTCCCAGGTCGACGGGCACGTGCACCTTCCGCCGACCACTGGCGACAACATCGATGTACTGTGGAGACCTCACGCCCCACGTGTTGAGCAATTCGGCGGTACGTCCACCCGGCCTCCCGCATGCCCACTTTAGGCCCTCGCTCAAAGTCCGTCAACTGCACATACGGTTCACGTCCACGCTGTCGCGGCATGCTACCAGTGTTAAAGACTGCGATGGAGCTCCGTATGCCACGGCAAACTGGCTGACACTGACGGCGGCGGTGCACAAATGCTGCGCAGCTAGCGCCATTCGACGGCCAACACCGCGGTTCCTGGTGTGTCCGCTGTGCCGTGCGTGTGATCATTGCTTGTACAGCCCTCTCGCAGTGTCCGGAGCAAGTATGGTGTGTCTGACACACCGGTGTCACTGTGTTCTTTTTTCCATTTCCAGGAGTGTATGTGAATGTAGGCTATATCGGTGAATTTCGTTGATGGTATCTACTCGGTTTATCAGACGAGTTGCGGTGTCACAACGTTTCGACGCGTCTCAACCTGGCCTGAAGATGGCGACTAGAAAACCCGTACAAACGTTACAACTACGCGACGCCACTACTCGATTGATAACCGGAGATTTCACCAATATGCATGTAGTATAGCGTATTTGTCACGGCCGTCTCGCTATTTGATTGCCCCACCATGATTACAGGGTTATTTCCATGTGGGTGTCTTGGTGTGTCGCGTCCCGGGCTGTGCCGGCAGTATGCTCTGCAGGCGGTAAGCCAGCCGCCTCGCCGCCCACGCACCTGCGCCGTTCCTCGCAGCCCAGCCCGGGAGAGCCGCAAGAAGCACGCACCGCTGTCGTTTGTCAGCACAACTCCGCACCGCAGTAAATCACTTCCGCACTTACAAAAGGACGTGACGTGAAAGGCAGACACGGTTAAACGATTAATCAGTACGTAGCGATGGTTAGGCTATAGCAGCGGCAGGAGGCTGAGTAGCGGAAGTGACTCGGGGTCCCGGGGCGTAAATATATTGTGGTAGTAACACAGTTTTATTACAGAACACCATTTCTACAGGATAACAATTACCAATAACCAGTTAAAGAAATTTTAAAAGGATTTACGGCATAATGGAAACACTCGGGATTCAATCGAAGATCAAGAGAAACGTGTCGTTTCTTCGGTGAATCATCTTTTCGGTACACTTTGCGGTCGTCTCCACAAAAGCCGTCATCGAGGTGAATGGCGGCTCGAAACTTGCAGCGCGCCGGAGACACAGACTGGAGGGATCAGTATTATGCTATGGGACAGACTCTTCTGCGCTTGCTTATGACCTGTCGCAGGAATCGAAGACAAACTGACAGCTGCGAACCACCTTCATCGCTTCATGCTTGATGTCTTCCCCGACATCGATGTCATCTTCCAGCAGTGTTCTACACTTGTCCGTGTCTCGGAACCAGGACCGTCCTACAGTGGTTTGAGTAGCATATAGTGAACTCCTGTTGATGTCTCGCTGATCAAATTCGCCTGATACAAATCCTATGGAAACCATCTGCGTCGCTATCGGGCGCCATCACCGCGTACTCACACCTGCGGCCCGGTTTTGGGCGAATTACATGACCTGTGCATAGACATCTAACGCCACATACCGCCACAGACCTATCAACTCACTCTTGGGCCCCTGATATACACTGAGATATTTCGTTCCAAAGACGGGCAAACAAACTGTGAAACTGAATCATTAAAAGTATGCTGTAATCGGCTATAAAATTTTTCCCACCAGCATCACCTTGCTTTGTAATTGGATATAAAATTTCTCTCCACCAATTCTTGTATTTCTATGATTATCGCCACGGCCATTTTTAATTTTTATATTTTACATTTCGCACCATCCGTCATCTTGATGACGTCAGTGAAGAAAAACGAGTGACATCACGACAAATTAAAACATTTGGAATAGTTGTGTCAAAGAGTAACTTGCCATAGTACAGCCCTATGTTTGAAACACACTGCGAGATTCACCACCCTCAGAACAATGAAGAACAGGTAGAAGGGATCATATTCCATCTATATCTGACGCCATGCACAGGCAGTTCCTTTACTGTAATTTATATTTTGGATTTATGGAAAAATCAAGAGTTTTATGATTGTTTTTACATATACTGATTCTATCCAGAATTGTTCCTACTTGCAATTGTCCTTCCTCCTTTGCTGCCAAACTATTACATTTTCAACCCTATACCTTATATTGTATACAATATTATCTGTCTTATTTGCTATAGTTATACATTTGTTGAAAACTTGAAAAAACTGTTTTAACCTCCATGAACAGCGATGCAAGTTTCAGAGAGGTAGATCAACTGTGCTCTGCGGCTTACTTTTATGAAATACACTCCTGGAAATGGAAAAAAGAACACATTGACACCGGTGTGTCAGACCCACCATACTTGCTCCGGACACTGCGAGAGGGCTGTACAAGCAATGATCACACGCACGGCACAGCGGACACACCAGGAACCGCGGTGTTGGCCGTCGAATGGCGCTAGCTGCACAGCATTTGTGCACCGCCGCCGTCAGTGTCAGCCAGTTTGCCGTGGCATACGGAGCTCCATCGCAGTCTTTAACACTGGTAGCATGCCGCGAAAGCGTGGACGTGAACCGTATGTGCAGTTGACGGACGTTGAGCGAGGGCGCATAGTGGGCATGCGGGAGGCCGGGTGGACGTACCGCCGAATTGCTCAACACGTGGGGCGTGAGGTCTCCACAGTACATCGATGTCGTCGCCAGTGGTCGGCGGAAGGTGCACGTGCCCGTCGACCTGGGACCGGACCGCAGCGACGCACGGATGCACGCCAAGACCGTAGGATCCTACGCAGTGCCGTAGGGGACCGCACCGCCACTTCCCAGCAAATCAGGGACACTGTTGCTCCTGGGGTATCGGCGAGGACCATTCGCAACCGTCTCCATGAAGCTGGGCTACGGTCCCGCACACCGTTAGGCCGTCTTCCGCTCACGCCCCAACATCGTGCAGCCCGCCTCCAGTGGTGTCGCGACAGGCGTGAATGGAGGGACGAATGGAGACGTGTCGTCTTCAGCGATGAGAGTCGCTTCTGCCTTGGTGCTAATGATGGTCGTATGCGTGTTTGGCGCCGTGCAGGTGAGCGCCACAATCAGGACTGCATACGACCGAGGCACACAGGGCCAACACCCGGCATCATGGTGTGGGGAGCGATCTCCTACACTGGCCGTACACCACTGGTGATCGTCGAGGGGACACTGAATAGTGCACGGTACATCCAAACCGTCATCGAACCCATCGTTCTACCATTCCTAGACCGGCAAGGGAACTTGCTGTTCCAACAGGACAATGCACGTCCGCATGTATCCCGTGCCACCCAACGTGCTCTGGAAGGTGTAAGTCAACTACCCTGGCCAGCAAGATCTCCGGATCTGTCCCCCATTGAGCATGTTTGGGACTGGATGAAGCGTCGTCTCACGCGGTCTGCACGTTCAGCACGAACGCTGGTCCAACTGAGGCGCCAGGTGGAAATGGCATGGCAAGCCGTTCCACAGGACTACATGCAGCATCTCTACGATCGTCTCCATGGGAGAATAGCAGCCTGCATTGCTGCGAAAGGTGGATATACACTGTACTAGTGCCGACATTGTGCATGCTCTGTTGCCTGTGTCTATGTGCCTGTGGTTCTGTCAGTGTGATCATGTGATGTATCTGACCCCAGGAAT
This sequence comes from Schistocerca nitens, assembly GCF_023898315.1. Lineage (NCBI taxonomy): Eukaryota > Metazoa > Arthropoda > Insecta > Orthoptera > Acrididae > Schistocerca > Schistocerca nitens. The sequence continues at coordinate 53,507,965 of NC_064621.1, forward strand.
GTGTCAATAAAGTTTCCCCTTCCTGGGACAATAAATTCACGGTGTTCTTATTTCAATTTCCAGGAGTGTACTTTTGCGATGGTATTCTTCGATAATTCTATTATTCTCTCGATATTTTCTCATCAGAGGGTATCTTATGCAGCGAGCGACATGATATATGGGGATGTGCACGCTACTGTGATTGGCTCTTGTAGAGCACCGCTGTGGGATCTGTGGTGGCTATTCATGAGTTTCTGTGAGTAATACAGACTTTGACGACAATCGCTGGGGCAGAAGGACGTAGTTCAGGTCGACGTCACCTGGCAACTCATGAGATGCTGTGAGTGATGCAGTCTGTGACGACAGGCGCTATGGCAGTAGCTGTATTTAAGGTCGCATTTATCTGGCAACTCGTGAGATTCCGCGAGTGATGCAGTCTGTGATAAAAGGCACTCGGTTAGTCAGATGTATTTGAGGTTGCTGTCACTGGCTCATCATGAGGTTCTACTAGTGACGTGGACTGTGATGACACGCGCTGCGGCAGTCGGTGGTAGTTAAAGTTGCTGTTACCTGGCTTATAAAGCGATTCTGTGAGTGATGAAGTCTGTGACTACATGTGCTGCGACAATCAGCTGTAGTTAAGGTCATGATTACCTGGCTCCTCAAGAGATTCCGCAAGTGATGCAGTCTGTGAGAACAGGCACTGTGGAAGTCGGCTGTGGTTAAGGTCACTGTCAGCTGGCATCTCATGAGATTTTAACAATTGATGCAGTCTGTGATGACAGGCAGTATGGCAGTCGGCTGTAGTTAAGGTTGCTGTCACTGGCTCCTCCTGAGATTCCATGAGTGATATAGACTGTATGACACTTGTGGGGCCAATCTGCTGTAGTTAAGGTTACTGTCACCTGGCTCCTCATGACATTTTGTGAGTGATGCAGACTCTGAGGACAGGTGCTGGGGCAGTCGGCTGTACATAAGGTCGCTGTCACCTGGCACCTCGTGAGATTTCATGAGTGATGCTGTCAGTGACGACGGGCGCAGGAGCAGTTGGCTGTAGTTGTGGTCGCTGTCCGCTGGCTCCTCATGAGAATCCGCGTGTGACATGGACTGTGATGACACGGGCTGTGGCAGTCGGCAGTATTTAAGTCCGCTATCCCTTGCCTCCTCGTGAGATTCCGCGAGTGATGTGGACTGTGATGACTGTCGCTTGGGCAGTTGGCGGTAGTCAAGGTCGCTGTCCTCTGCTGGATGCCGTTATGTTCTGCAAGGGATGTGGAACGTGATGACAGGTACCGGGGCAATCGGCTGTAGTTGTGGTCGCTGTCATCTGTGTAGTAGTGTGGTCCAGCTTGCCATTGCTAGAAGACTGTGTGTCTCGAGGGGCTCTATTGACGTCCTGGATAGCAGATCAGGGGACTGTGCTATGCTGGGATGCTGTACAGTGGACTTTTGCGAAGTCTGCAGTGCTTGGTGACATTGTGGCAGGCTATTGTCAGAGTCTTTTCAGTTACTCTTATGCTTGTATCCTAAAGCCACCGATTTAATTCTGGCTGGTCTAGAGAGCTAAGTTTTGTGCTGGTGGTTTTCTTTAACGTGTCCTCTAGAAAGTGCTGAGAATTTTTGTACTAGTGCTACTACTGTTACCGCGCGCTGTGTACGTCTCAAAGCCTAGTTATGTTTATTCTTATGTCAACGTTTGAACAGAGGTATGACTTAATGTTGGTTGTCTATTGTTAACTTTCATATCAGTGCCATCCCTTACGTTCTGAGGTTTCCTGTGTTTCAGTGATTTCTCCCCAAATGTTCTTCTTTCTTAACTCACAACAAAGGTGACCTTGGTGACTGATTTTTTTTTAAACACCCAGGAAGCAGACATTTCACGATGGGGAAGGTAACTGTGTCTTATTACTTGGAGCTAGGTTCTAATGTTAGGCAATCTGGGTTTTAATATGTCATGTTGTAAGCTAGCCTATGTTTTAATTTGTCATGTTGTAAGGTAGTCTATATTTTAATTCGTTAGGCTGTAAGTTAGTCAATGGTAATTATTACTTGGTGTTGGATACAGAAAATCGCTATTTAATTCTAAGCTGACACTAGTGTTTTGCTGGAATTACATTTATTTCTAATGAGATGTGTGAGCTGCTATGGATATTGAAAAGGCTGTATGCTGGAGATTTACGTTATTTGGTGTTTGTGTATTCAAGCTTAAATTTTAAAGTGTCCACTAGCTGAAGTTATGTAATTATTTGTGGTGTCACCGCCAGACACCACACTTGCTAGGTGGTAGCCTTTAAATCGGCCGCGATCCGCTAGTATACGTCGGACCCGGGTGTCGCCACTATCAGTGATTGCAGACCGAGCGCCGTCACACGGCAGGTCTAGAGATTTCCTAGCACTCGCCCAGTTGTACAGCCGACTTTGCTAGCGATGGTTCACTGACAAATTACGCTCTCATTTGCCGAGATGATAGTTTAGCATAGCCTTCAGCTACGTCATTTGCTACGACCTAGCAAGGCGCCATTATCATTTGCTATTTATCTTGTGGTGCATGTACCGTCCGACCGATGTTCACCAATTATGGATTAAAGTTAAGTATTCCAACAGATACGTACTATTTCTGCTAGTCTCATATCCCTGACCTGTTCCAGACCTCACGCCAGCCTGCGTGAGCTTAAACGCGTTCCTTTCGGCTACCCGTCACTGTGGATTGGCTGTCTTGCCAGTCCACAACATTATTGTTCCTCTTTTAAAAATCAGTTCACTGTTATAATGCTTTTTACAAGATTTAATAATTCATGTGGCAATTGCAAGTTCATTATTCTGGAATTACGATTAAGTAAACATTTGAAAATTGTATGGGACATTTAATTGTTAATGAACAGAAAGTTTTGAGCTTTAATATTACAAAAACCCAGTGTGATACGTTATTTTTTGGTAAACTGTACAAAATAACTTCAGTGCAACATCTTTCCATTTCTTCTCTATTCCTACCGCTACACAAACATCAGGAGCAATCTACAACAAAACATGCCTTCCACAAAATACACCGAAGGGTAAACAAACTGGCATAGGCACTGGTATTCAAATACAGAGATATGTAAACAGGCAGAATACGGCGCTGCGGTCGGCAATGCCTACATAAGACGAGTGTCTGGCGCAGTTGTTAGATCGATTACTGCTGCTACAAATGGAGGTTGTAAAGATTTAAGTGAGTTTGAACGTGGTGTCATAGTCAGCGCATGAGCGATGGGACACAGCATATCCGAGGTAGCGATGAAGTGGGGATTTTCCCGTACGACCATTTCACTAGCGTACCGTGAATACCAGGTATCTGGTAAAACATCAAATCTGTTACATCGCTGCGGGCGCAAAAAGATCCTGCAAGAACGGGACCAACAACGATTGAAGAAAATCGTTCAATGTGACACAAGTGCAAACCCTTCCGCAAATTGCTGCTGATTTCAGTGATGGGCCATCAACAAGTGCCAGCGTGCAAACCATTGAACGAAACTTCATCAATATGGGCTTTCGGAGCCGACGGCCCACTCGTGCACCCTCGATGACTGCACGACACAAAGCTTACGCCTCGTATGGCCCAGTCAAATGGTTCAAATGACTCTGAGAACTATGGGACTTAACATCTGAGGTCATCAGTTCCCTAGAACTTAGAACTACTTAAACCTAACTAGCCTAAGGACATCACACTCATCCGTGCCCGAGGCAGGATTTGAACCTGCGACCATAGTGGTCGCGCGGTTCCAGACTGAAGCGCCTAGAATCGCTCGGTCACTGCGGCCGGCATGGGCCAGTCAGCACCGAGATTGGACTGTTGATGATTGGAAACATATTGCCTGGTCGGACGAGTCTCGTTTCAAATTGATCTAGCGGCTGGACGGGTGCGGGTATGGAGACAGCCTCATGTTTCGGAAGTTCCATGCGGCTTTTCGCGGATGATGCTGTAGTATACAAAGAAGTTGCAGCATTAGAAAATTGCAGCAAAATGCAGGAAGATCTGCAGCGGATAGGCACTTGGTGCAGGGAGTGGCAACTAACCCTTAACATAGATAAATGTAATGTTTTGCGAATGCATAGAAAGAAGGATCCTTTATTGTATGATTATATGATAGCTGAACAAACACTGGTAGCAGTTACTTCTGTAAAATATCTTGGAGTATGCGTACGGAACGATTTGAAGTGGAATGATCATATAAAATTAATTGTTGGAAAGGCGGGTACCAGGTTGACATTCATTGGGAGAGTCCTTAGAAAATGTAGTCCATCGACAAAGGAGGTGGCTTACAAAACACTCGTTCGACCTATACTTGAGTATTGCATATCAGAGTGGGATCCGTACCAGGTCGGGTTGACAGAGGAAATAGAGAAGATCCAAAGAAAGAGCGACGCGTTTCGTCACAGGGTTATTTGGTAACCGTGACAGCGTTACGGAGATGTTTAGCAAACTCAAGGGGCAGACTCTGCCAGAGAGGCGCTCTGCATCGCGGTGGAGATTGCTGTCCAGGTTTCGAGAGGGTGCGTTTCTGGATGAGGTATCGAATATATTGCTTCACCTTAGTTATACCTCCCGAGGAGATCACGAATGTAAAATTAGAGAGTTTCGAGCGCGTACGGAGGCTTTCTGGCAGTCGTTCTTCCCGCGAACCATACGCGACTAGAACAGGAAAGGGAGGTACTGACAGTGTCACATAAAGTGCCCTCCGCCACACACCGCTGGATGGCTTGCGGAGTATAAATGTAGATGTAGATGTAGATGTAGACTCTGCATGTCAACAGGGGATTGTTCAAGCTGCTGGAGGCTCTTTAATGCTGTTGGGTATATGCAGTTGGAGTGATATGGGACCGCTGATACGTCTAGATACGAGTCGGACACGTGACACACGAAAGCATCCTGTCTGATCAGCAGCATCCGTTCATGTCCATTGTACATTCCGACGGACTTGGGCAATTCCAGCAGGCAATGCGACAACTTCCCAGACATGAATATTATTGAGCATACCTGCGAAGACTTATAACGTTCAGAAGAGATCTCTACTCCCTCGCACTCTTACGGATTCAGGGACAGCCCTGCAAGATTCATGGTGACTATTCCTTCCAGCACTGCTTCAGTGATTAGTCGAGTCCACGCCACGTGGTGTTGTGGCACTTCTGCATGCTCGCGGCGACCATACACGATGTTAGGCAGGCGTATATGAAGTGTAATAGTCAGCCAAGTGGTTGCAGACAACTTAAAAAAACACAGGTATAAAAATTTCTTTCGCTCTTCAGTGTATTAGGATGATTGCATAACACTTCTACAGCTAATATTAGTGTATGCAACCGAAACCCTATTCCTGAGTAGCAACAAAGGAGTGCTCAGTGTTCTGGAGAAGAAATAACACAAAAACCATTAGAAGGATACCTCTCGAGAGATTAAAAGAACAGTACAACGGAGACGACACGCCTTCCATTGGGGAAATTGCTTAGTGTTTCGACGAGTCATTTCCGATTATTCTCCTAGTTTATGAAAACCGGTGTTTTATAGCAATTGCCGTCGCCACAGGTCGTGTAGTCGGAGTGAGTACTGCGTGCTGATGGAGCTGTCTGGCGGGTGAGGAGACGGACAGCGAGTGACGGAGGAGGAGTGTCGGCGTGGGCAGCGGAGGCGCGTGCCTTCCGGCTTCTTGCGGCCGCTGCGTGTCCGCAGCCGAGGGCCGAGAGCTGAGCCGTGTGGGCCGCGCGGCTGGCGGCTGGTGCGTGACGGGAGGTGACGCCTGCAGATCTGACAGACACCTGGTCGCCTCTGTGAGAGCCGTAACTTACGGCTGCGGGAGGGTTGTGGGAACAGAAACTAAATGCCTTGCAGAGTGTAAAGGTATGACACACCTATTAGTGTATTATGCGACCACATCTTTCATGACGTACTCGATACACACGCATATTTTGATCTTATAACTTGTTATTTTACGATTTTGACAACATTATAAGATTCGGAGTAGACAATCAAATCACCTGTTGAACAGTTAGAATGATCCGTTCTGTATTTAAGCATCAAAATTAAAGGTAATAATAATTCAAGATTAGCACGTATTTTTTTGTTTCGATTGTAGTAAATCCACAATTCCCCATACAAAATTAAGTCATATGATACACACAAGAGCATGAATAAACATACTGGGTGATCAAAAAGTCAGTATACATTTGAAAACTGAATCAATCACGGAATGATGTAGATAGAGAGGCACAAATTGAGACAAATGCTTGGAATGACATGGGGTTTTATTAGAATCAAAAAAATATAAAAATTCAAAAAATGTCCAACAGATGGCGCTTCAGAATATCAATAATCAGCATAACAAAGTAAGACAAAGCAAAGATGATGTTCTTTACAGGAAATGCTCAATATGTCCACCATCATTCCTCAACAGTAGCTGTAGTCGAGGAATAATGTTGTGAACAGCACTGTAAAGCATGTCCGGAGTGATGGTGGGGTTGTATTTCAGCATCCCTAGAGGTGTCGGTCGATCACGATGCACTTGCGGCTTCAGGTAACCCCAAAGCCAATAATCGCACGGACTGAGGTCTGGGGACCTGGGAGGCCAAGCATGACGAAAGTGGCGGCTGAGCACACGATCATCACCAAACGACGCGCGCAAGAGATCTTTCATGCGTCCAGCGATATGGGGTGGAGCGCCATCCTGCGTAAACATCGTACGTTCCGTCATGTGTTTATCAGCCAGGCTGAGGATTATGTGATTCTGTAACATATCGGCGTACCTCTCACCCGTCACGGTAACAGTTACAAAACCAGAATCACGCTTTTCCTCGACGAAAAAAGGCCCGATAACGGTCGATGCGGTAAATCCAACCGTGACTTTCTCGTCGTGCAATGGAGTTTCCACGACAGTTCTAGGAATTTCGGTAGCCCAAATTCTGCAGTTGTGGGCGTTGACAGACCCTCGGAGCGTGAAATGAGCTTCGTCGGTCCACAACACGTTACTCAACCTATCGTCATCATCCGCCATCTTTTGAAACGCCCACACCGCAAATGCCCTCCGCTTCACTAAATCGCCAGGTAACAGTTCATGATGCCGATGGATTTTGTACGCATAGAATCGGAGGGTACGCCTCAGTGCCAACCAAACAGTAGTGTATGGAATGCCGGTGCGACGTACGACTGCACGAGCGCTGACTTCCCCGTGCATAGACGAACCCGCTACAGTCTCCATTTCTTCCTGAACTGTCTCAGCAGCATTACGCCTTGTGCTCGGTCGGTCACTACGGGATCTATTGTTTAAACACCCCGTGGCTTCGAACTTCGAAATCATTCTCGCCACACCTGCATTTGTCAACGGAACTTTACCCGTTCGAATCCTCTTCCTATGGCGATAGGGTCGTAACGCTGAACTAGTACAGTCCCTATTCTGATACTACAGCTTCACTAAAAGCACCTTTTCAGGTAACGTCAACATGCTGCGACTGCTGGCGCATCTGATTGTCTCTCTCATTACAGCTCCTTTTATACACGATTGTCATGCGCAGTCACTGACGTTTTGCTGTCTAGCGCCATCTGTCGGAAATTTTGTGAACTTTGTTTTTTTTCTGGTTCTAATAAAACCCCATGTCATTCCAAGCATGTGTGTCAATTTTTACATCTCTATCTACATTATTCCGTGGTTTATTAATTTTTCAATTTATACTGACTTTTGTTCACCCGGTGTATGAAGTGCAGTTACTGAATTCATGTGGAGATCTCAGAGGAGAATTTAAAATTTTTGTCAAAAATGAATAGTTTGTCATCGTATGGAAATCGCCGGTTATTTATATAGAGAGGTGAAATTTGTAAAAGAATTTCTTAGCTAATTTAAACAATAATGTTTAAAACGTATAATACAAAGTCTGTTAAAATTGTACAGGTATGTTAAAAGTAGTTACCTGACACTCCACTCCTTTTCACATTCGTCAGACATCATCAGAAACACTCTGTGTGTGTGATAGCGTCTATAGAATAAATGACTGGGGTTAGGAGAGGACCATTATTCTATGACAGAGCACATCGGTGTTTAGCTGTCACAATTCGTTTAATTTCAGGATTATTGTCAAAAGAGTACAGGAATTTACATGACACTTACATGAACTCTGTGTGTGTGATAGCGTCTATAGAATAAATGACTGGGGTTAGGAGAGGACCATTATTCTATGACAGAGCACATCGGTGTTTAGCTGTCACAATTCGTTTAATTTCAGGATTATTGTCAAAAGAGTACAGGAATTTACATGACACTTACAGGACAGTTGTCAATATAAAGCATTACGTCAGGTTTAGCAGAAATAACCCTGAACACAACAATATCAAATTTAAATAGAATGTTTTATACATAATTGTTTTTACTACTGTACCGTGAAGTTGGCCAATATTACGACAAATCAACCGATTCCGGTTCTATGTTTGCTACTATCTAGGACGACAATCGAATCTGCAGAGGATGGTTAGTTTTTGTGACAAGATGAGTAAAAGGCTATTGAAGGTTGCTCGAGTTCACAGGGGATGCAAGATGGTGAACCAACAAGTTTACGCCTCTGCCAGCGGCAATTATCTTTTAGATGCGATGTGCTGCTCTCGCCCTCTGAAATCCCTATAAAAAGCTAATCAAAATCTTCACTGATTTTATCAGCTGAAACTGTCCTAAGATTCTCGTTAGGCGAGAAAGCATGCACTCATTCCTAGTCTGGGAAACATGGCGTTATACACGTGGATAGATGGAGCAGCATGTGTTATTAGTTGAAAACAGTCTTGGTTACATTTTAGTTTTTTTTTTATTTATCAGCTACCCATTTCACTTTATTTAGGCATCTTCAGGCTGAATATGATATTTTTTAGGAGGATCCTTTAGACAGTGTAGCTAAAGGACATCGTCGAGTACATGAGGCCGACATCGCCTTCGTTAACCTCAGTAAATACTTTCTAGACGGACGTGAGTGACTCCAAGCCCTGCATAACGCGTTCACGTTCACAGGAGCAAATTATAGAGTAATATTATTGTATTCTTAAAGAATCTTATTATATAATTTGCTCCTGTGGACGTGTACCTGTTATGCAGGTCTTGCAGTCACTCACGTCCATCTAGAAAGTATTTACTGGGGTTAACGTAGGCGATCTTAACCTGATGTACTCGACGATGCCCTTTAGCTACACTGTCTAGAGGATCGTCCTAAGAAATACCAAATTAAGATCAGCCTGAAGATGCCTAAATATGGTGAAACGATTGGTTTATAAATAAAAAAACTAAAATTGCAACCAAGACTTTTTTCAACTAATAATAATAAACACTGGTTTGCTGATTCATGCCACAGATGGATTGGAAGAATTTCTAGAGCAGCATGTATACTTCAATACCCTCTCAGTTCTCGCAAGAACAATTAACTACGTGGCTGTTTCGTTTCTCCGTTATCAGAGCTCAACGACTGTTCAGCTATTTCTAGCTGAATGTCAGTCAAAGTGAACGCAGTGTTCACACATTTCTCTTTTGGCGTCGTACAGAGCGTGAATCGCCCTGTTCTACACTTGACGGTGGTTCAGAGGAGAGTCCCCGAACTTTTCGGTCATGTTTCCTTCGTAGCAAACTGTCCCTTACATGTGTCCTTTCGTGTTTCACGTCACGGCTTTCTCAAACCAATGGGAGCGTTCCTTTCATCTTGTGGAAACTGCCTTAGCCAATCGCTAAGGGCATACCTTTAAATTGCATATCGCCCCTTTCTACTCCTTCCGAGTTTATTTCAGCCAATCGGACATTTTGTGCCCGCTCCTGACGTCTCAAAGCTACACGCGTACATCACGAACGTACCACGGTCTTTCAGGTGATCAATTGCATCGCTGGTCTGTTTGCATCCATCTGGAAATTTTCCAAGGCAGTTTTCTAAAGAAATTATACGTTGCAAGCAGCGCTGCGACGCTATCTTCTCCCCTCGATGTATTTCCCGGCGCGTTAGTTGTCCCTCTCGCCGCCGGTCACCAACCCCATTTTAGAAGCATTCCGTGATGACGCAACGTAAGTCTGCCACCGAGCTAAAACGCTGCCTCCAGCAGCTTTTTTCACCTTTTGCTCCTTCACATGCAGCATTTGGGTTCGGTTTGTTAACACTGTCAAATTGAGCGTCGTCACTTTGCGTCACATAGTGTACATTTTGATAGGTAAATCAGCTCATTATCGCTGAAGTATATCAGGTGACATATTCATCTACTTGTTACGACGTATAAAATCACATGTAAGGTGCGAAATTGATATTCATTCAAACTGCCACCTTACAATTACAACAACAATTTTAACAAAATAATAATTTTAATAGCTGTTGAAAGAATTTAACTTGGATCGCAGCTGTGAGTGCATAGTTCAGAAACTCTCAGTTTGACTCCGTGTCTGTTTGGCTCGCTATTGTCTGTGTCTAAGGTATTTGTCAGGTGGAATCATTTGCATTATTTAGTTACCAGTGCTTTCATGAGCTGATGTGATAGAAGATTGTGGCGAAGGAAAAATAATTTTACTTGTGTCTTTAATCAGGCAATAAGATCCCAGAACAGGAAGAAGGACCACTCAATGGACCAAGTAATGACGTAATATTTGTTTCGAGTTTATAGCTCGCCGTTCTGCACATATTTTCCGATGCTCTAGCAGTAAACGTTGCTAAAAGGTGCTCACGTTGAAGTCTTGTATAATATGAGAAAGTGAATGTAGGACAAAGTTTCGCGTATCTTTTTCTGGTCGCACAAACTTAATATTCCCTCACCATCATCTAACCACTTTGCATTTACCTAATACAGGAGGTATCATAGGATGCGTTCCATCATAAGGTAACCCGGAAAACTGAAGACCGGGCCAGGACGGTAACACCACCGTGTTTACACTTGAAAATCAGGGAAATCGGGAAGTAACACAAAATAAACCAGTATTCTAGTACGTATCGTGCTAGCTTGCCCTGCACGTCTGTACGAGAATACTCTACAGAATTAAACACTGTGCGGCAATTTTGTTGGGCAATATTTACCTACACTAAACTCTGGCATTTATTCCCAGTACAGCTCGGGTTCTAGAACACTTCGTAGAGGCCAGAGTGTGCGTGCGTGTAGTAGCAAGCTGTGACGCTCACAACAGAACCGACGTTGTCATCGCTTAGTAGCACACCGGAATCGTGACCTGTTGTCGTGTCGTTGCGTTTTTGAGTTATTACAACCTTGTTTACGTGCGTGTGACCTCATATAAATGACTGACTATTATGTCAAGAGGTATGCGACAGCAACAGTGTTTTTATGTGCTCTGACAGTATGTTTTGTATTATTTCAGGTGAAAATAATGATTTTTTTTGTGTAATTGTGACTTGTTCTAAACAATAAAGGTGACGAAAAACTGTTGGAAATAACTTTAACATTCATGTTACGAAAAAAGGTATAAAGTAACGATTCGCTTTCAGTTGTCAATGCTTGTGTGTACGGTATACGTTTCGCTGATGCAGATTATAAAGTGGATTTGAAAAGTGAACTGTTTAATGATCCCCGAACGCAAGCTCATACCTGTCGTCCCTCCACATTTATGCCTCCATTCTTGTAGTGATGATGTGGGGAGAGATAATTAGTTTAATGATGAGAGAAAACTTGGAGAAAATAAATTTACTATGTAGAAGTAATAGAAATTTTGCAGGGGAAGATGTTACCAAATAATGACGAAATTAGCAAAGAAAACATTAAGTTTGAAAACAAGTAATGATTTAAATGCAATGATGTGTATTTGTGACGAGAGTTAAAAAGATGAAAAAAAGAAATAAAACAACTTACATGAAAGAAAAGACATTTAGAGTTTCGTCTCTCACGGTGTAATACTGTATTACTTAAAATATGTTCAGACAGTAGTTGAGGTTTCTTTTTCTGTCCGCAAGTGGTTATGATAGGGCAAAGGCTCCGGACAGATTGTAAGTGTTATAAAGTGTCACGTTTCGTTAGGAATGTACTGAAATATCCTCTTCTTAGTGTAGTCACTACTAAGAGAAGACTCAGTTAGTCTAACTGGGTGAACTGACGTTATACCACCTTCTCCGATTGCGGAAGCGTCGGAAACGAGTATGTATCATGTCCGTTAGTCGCACCGATGGTCATGTGCTGACGTTCCAATGTGACATTTCGAGAGTGATTTACGTTAATGGACGGAAATGTACCCTATTACCACTTCAGGGTTTTAAACACGACGTCAATCCATGGGCAATGGTAACTGCTTGGCACAAATCGTTCACAGAGCGCGGATCTTAGATTCCTACATTGTCAACAAGGTGTACTAGCTGCACAAATATTCCAGCTATCCGCGAGGATGGCGCGGAAATTGATGCAGTTATTCGGTCATTTCCATTGGAAAAGTCATATTTTTCGACCCCGGTATGAGGTAGTTACTTCCTTTATTTTCGCAAAGTTATGATCTGTTCGTTCATTCATTGACGTCTCTGTTCACTGTAATACGTTTAGTGTCTGTGTTTTGCGATCGCACCGCAAATCCGTGCGATTAGTAGACGAAAGGACGTGCCTCTCCAATGGGAACCGAAAACATTTGATCGCAAGGTCATAGGTCAACCGATTCCTCCACAGGAAAACACGTCTGATATATTCTATACGACACTGGTGACGGCATGTGCGTCACATGAAAGGAATATGTTGTCCACCCACCTAACTTATACACTTGGCGAATGGGTAAAAAGATTCTTCTACCTTGCCCAATTTAGGTTTTCATGTGGATGTGATAATCACTCCCAAAAAAGTGATCGCATCGGACGGACGGACGGACAGATAATAATTGTCTGAAAATAACAAATTAAACTTTTCACACGAGGGAAGACTTGAACCAAGAACCTCTCGTCCCGCAGCTGCACACGCTAAGTACGGGACCACGGCTCTCCTGAGCTCCCAGCATAATTAATGTTGCCTATCCTGCGCATGGACTACTCAGTTTGTATATTTTGCTTATTTTTTCATAGTTCCACACAACTTCTTCCTGTTTTCTCGATTGATTTGTGTTCAGTTTTTCAAGGCCTATCCACTGTGCCAACTTATAACTAAATCTGAGGGGGGTGCGATGGGGAGGTTCCCTTGTTAGCAGAAGATCTTGGGGAATACAAGCATCCTTCTCTGCAGCTGAAATGACTGCGCCGTTGATATAATGGAAAACAAAGTGGTTTCACGACAGTCCCTATTCTCTCGATGGAAGCCGCCTCATCTTGGTACGGAGTCATTCACAATCTAATCCCAACCAACGAACGCGTCCATTGCATTGATCTTAGTCCGACTGGAGTTTGCGACACATGCGATCAACCTGACACATTACCACACATGCAGAGGAGAACACTGGCACTGGATCCGCCGACAATTGGCTTTTCTTACCCGATCAGCTGGATCTGCTTTCTCGGCTGAACTTCGTTTGTGTTCGGTCTTTTCCTTTTTCCGCTGGACGAAGACTAATTCGATCGTATGGGGAAATAGCACACTATGATATAATAAGCGGGACATTTACTGTTTCGCAGTAATTTCGTGATGTATGCAGTCATAATTATGAACCAGCAGTCAGCAGTCTGGACATCTATTAGGGGACGTTAACATCGGGTGTATCCACCCTTTCGCCATTTTGACGGCTTTAACTCTGCTGGATTCACTTTCAGTGCGGTATCTGAATGTAAAGGAATGGCCGCCAGTTCTTCCTAAAGAGCCGAAAACCGGCGGAAGATGGTCACCGAGTCAGTGTGATGTGGCTCCGCATTCAGATGCAATTTTTCTCGTTAAAAATTTGATTGTGGACAGTGATGTTTAATTCTCGGGTACCAGGAGTGTTTCCTTAGGTAGTCCGTTCTCGTTTACTCATTAGGTTGTTGTTGTTGTTGTTGTGGTCTTCAGTCCTGAGACTGGTTTGATGCAGCTCTCCATGCTACTCTGTCCTGTGCAAGCTTCTTCATCTCCCAGTACCTACTGCAGCCTACATCCTTCTGAATCTGCTTAGTGTATTCATCTCTTGGTCTCCCTCTACGATTTTTACCCTCCATGCTGCCCTCCAGTACTAAACTGGTGATCCCTTGATGCCTCAGAACATGTCCTGCCAACCGATCCCTTCGTCTAGTCAAGTTGTGCCACTTCTCTTCTCCCCAATCCTATTCAGTACCTCCTCATTAGTTATGTGATCTACTCATCTAATCTTCAGCATTCTTCTCTAGCACCACATTTCGAAAGCTTCTATTCTCTTCTTGTCTTAACTACTTATCGTCCATGTTTCATTTCCATACATGGCTACACTCCATACAAATACTTTCAGAAACGACTTCCTGACACTTAAATCAATACTCGATGTTAACAAATTTCTCTTCTTCAGAAACGCTTTCCTTGCCATTGCCAGTCTACTTTTTATATCCTCTCTACTTCGACCATCATCAGTTATTTTGCTTCCTAAATAGCAAAACTCCTTTACTACTTTAAGCGTCTCATTTCCTAATCTAATTCCCGCAGCATCACCCGACTTAATTCGACTACATTCCATTATCCTCGTTTTGGTTTTGTTAATGTTCATGTTATACCCTCCCTTCAAGACACTGTCCACTCCGTTCAACTGCTCTTCCAAGTCCTTTGCTGTCTCTGACAGAATTACAATGTCATCGGCGAACCTCAAAGTTTTTATTTCTTCTGCATGGATTTTAATACCTACTCCGAACTTTTCTTTCGTTTCCTTTACTACTTGCTCAGTATACAGATTGAATAGCATCGGGGAGAGGCTACAAACCCTGTCTCACTCCCTTCCCAACCACTGCTTCCCTTTCACGTCCCTCGACTCTTATAACTGCCATCTGCTTTCTGTACAAATTGTAAATAGCCTTTCGCTCCCTGTATTTTACCCCTGCCACCTTCAGAATTTGAAAGAGAGTATTCCAGTCAACATTGTCAAAAGCTTTTTCCAAGTCTACAAATGCTAGAAACGTATGTTTTCCTTTCCTTAATCTTTCTTCTCAGATAAGTCGTAGGGTCTTCTCCGAGGTCCGCTTCTACCAGTTTTTCCATTCGCCTGTAAAGAATTCGCGTTAGTATTTTGCAGCTGTGACTTATTAAACTGATAGTTTGGTAATTTTCACATCTGTCAACACCTGCTTTCTTTGGGATAGGCCGGCCGCGGTGGTCTAGCGGTTCAGGCGCTCAGTCCGGAACCGCGCGACTACTACGGTCGCAGATTCGAATCCTGCCTCGGGCATGGATGTGTGTGATGTCCTTAGGTTAGTTACGTTTAAGTAGTTCTAAGTTCTAGGGGACTGATGACCACAGATGTTAAGTCCCATAGTGCTCAGAGCCATTTTTCTTTGGGATAGGAATTATAATATTCTTCTTGAAGTCTGAGGGAATTTCGCCTGTCTCATACATCTTGCTCACCAGATGGTAGAGTTTTGTCAGCACTGGCTCTCCGAAGGCCGTCAGTAGTTCTAATGGAATGTTGTCTACGCCCGGGTCCTCGTTTCGACTTAGGTCTTTCAGTGCTCTGTCAAACTCTTCACGCAGTATCATATCTCCCATTTCATCTTCATCTACCTCTTCTTTCATTTCCATAATGTTGTCCTCAAGAACATCGCCCCTGTATGGACCCTCTATATGCTCCTTCCACCTTTCTGATTTCCCTTCTTTACTTAGAACTGGGTTTCCATCTGAGCTCTTGATATTCATGCAAGTGGTTCTCTTTTCGCCAAAGGTCTCTTTAATTTTCCTGTAGGCAGTATCTATCTTACCCATCATGAGATAAGCCTCTACATTCTTACTTTTGTCCTCTAGCCATCCCTGCTTAGCTATTTTGCACTTCCTGTCGATATCATTTTTGAGACGTTTGTATTCCTTTTTGCCTGCTTCACTTGCTGCATTTTTGTATTTTCTCCTTTCATCAATTAAATTCAATATTTCTTCTGTTACCCAAGGATTTCTACTATCCTCGTCTTTTTACCTACTTGATCCTGCCTTCACTATTTCATTCCTCAAAGCTACCCATTCTTCTTCTACTCTATTTCTCTCCCCCATTCCTGTCAATTGTTCCCTTAAGCTGTACCTGAAACTCTGAACAACCTCTGGTTCTTTCAGTTTATCCACGTCCCATCTCCTTAAATTGCCACCTTTTTGCAGTTTCTTCAGTTTTAATCTACAGTTCATAACCAATAGATTGTGGTCAGAGTCCACATCTGCCCCTGGAAATGTCTCATTAGGTACTATAAATAAAACAGAGAGAGTGATTAAAGTGCTTCTAGTGCGTTCGTCGTGTGCAACGCGTCGACGGAGAGGCCGTCTGCCTCCCGCTGGCCGAGCGAGTGTCGGTTTCGCCAGTCAGCCGCGTCGGTTCCCGCGTGTCAGCACTTCGCGCCGCGCGCTGCGACACCTCACCAGCCGCAGCGGAATCCGACGCGTCGCCAGCGGCTACCGGCTGCCTTGCGCCCCGCCGTCGACGTCAGCAGTAGCGGCCGCCGGCTGTTCTCCCTGCTGTTGGTAAACAACCGCCTGCCTACGCTCGGTCCTGGATTCCAACCGACGAAGCAGTGACCCCACCACACCAGAGGCCGACGGAAGAAGAAAAGCATGGGGTAAGACGCTAGCTCGAGCCTTCATCGCCACACCAGGAACGGACCACACGGAGGGAGAACTTGTGCCTATGTCCCCCAGTTAAAAGATAGAAGTCATAGACAAAATACCGACCGAAATAGAAGTAGAGTTAAAAGCTGAGCTTGCTTAATCTGCTTTGTTAACCATCATTAGAGACAAAGTGTTTCCCTTGGCTTTCCAAGTAACTAGCCTTGAAGCTGAACTGTCCTGCCTAAACGATGAAAATAGGCGATTAAGACTTGAACTACAGAGAGCATCGAATCCAGTCGAAGACTTACAAATACAAACTTTGCAAGACAAGCTGAGAAATTAGAGGACGAAGATAGGGAACTCAGTGTAGCGAACCAAGACTTGCAACAAATAAATTAGAGAATCAATGAATACACACAACAAGCTCAAACACAAGCACAGGCACTGACATATGCTGCCGCCTTAACAAAAGATCCCAAAATCACAGGCCACAACCCTATATATCAAATCGACAGCAAATCAAGACGCCAAAGCTGTTCTACAGACAATCACTAAGAACATAAATCCCAGGAAAGAGAATATACGTGTCAAGTCAATCAGAACCATCCAGACTGCACGGAAACACAGGAGGATTGTTGAAAAATAATAGAAAAGACTAAAGACCTGCGCACCATTGTCTGTGAAGGACCGCGAAAATGCAAGCCACTCGTGGTAGTGTATTACGTGCCAGATACACTTTTCGACGACGAGTTTCTAGAAAGCCTTTACGAGCAGAATCTAAGCGGTGACTCCACGAAAGAAGACTTCGACAGAGAAGTCAAAAGAAAGTTTAAAACAGGGCCTAAGGGAAGGGATTTAAGTCACCAGGTACTGGAGTTCAGCCCACACCCGTACAGAATTCTTACACGAAGACAGAGAGTCTACAGAGACTTCGAATCACTCTCTGTGGAAGACTATACATTGGTAAACTAGTGTTTTGAGTGTTGTGACCTAAGACAAACCTGCAGGAAGGCCGACGTCACGTGTGCCAAGTGCGGCAACCGAGGACACAAGCGCACTGAGTGCACGTCCGCGGTCTGCGTCTGCATCCCCTGAAAATACAGAGGCCGCGTCTGCAATCAAACAAAAGGAGGTGATTGTCAGACCTATAAACAATTGCATGACCGGCTCCTGGACAGTATAAACTATGACAGCTAAAAGAGCACACACACAAGAAACACGAACTCCCAAAGCCAAACACCCAAAACATATAAATACATCAGCGTCAACATTACAGAGAAGCTACCAAAGAGCAATTTTCTGGAGAAGACAAATGAGTCTTTTGCCGGAGAATTACGAAGATGATGGACTCATCCCGCCCCTAACACACTCAACGACGTTACATCATAGCTGTATTAATACAATAGAATATATAGAAGACATGACAATCGGTGGCTCCATCCACTATGAGGTGGCAAAGCAAATTAAAAAGACAATTACACCACTAGATAAACTTCCAAATAACATTAACGCAGAGGATAGATGAGTTGGAAGATGAACTTGCATATATTGTGCACAAGAAAATGTACAAACAAAACCGACATACTCCTTCCCAATTTTTCACAATTGAAGTACATCACACGACACATACAGAGGATGAACACAAACCAGAATCATCATCACATGGAAAACCATACGACACACGTAAATCTGAATAGTACATCAAACCAGCCAAATTTGTCTCGGGAAGCACTCTTCATCCCGGGGAAAAGGAACAAGGAACAGGCAGATACGTTGACCCTGAATTAATACACACCGAAACAATCAGGCCACAAACCAATACAAAACTCACAACTACCGGACGCAGACTTATAAAAGTAGACAAATTAGATGAGGACAGATCTGAGGGAGACACATGTGACATTTGCAACGATGTCAACGTGCATCTAGAAACAACCACCACACCAAACATCAAGAAAAACAACATAACACATACCGGCAGTCCCACACAAATCACCACCATCGCCGACACCACACCAGCAAGCAGCACCAACATCAGTGAAAAACGTGTGATGGCTAAAAGCATTGAAGGAGCGTGTGACAAAACGAAATGTAACCGTGTGATATCCTGAAGAGATCATAAAATGTCTCCCAGTCAGCGACCAACACCAAGCAACAATCCGTCTAGTGCCACCTCAGAAATCGCAACAGAAACCAGCACCCACACTAAGCCAGCTACATCTAATTACGATAATTTAGAATTTAACTTACTTTTAAGTGGGCTAGAGAGAAAAGAGATACTGCAGACAGCGCAGCGGATGCTACTTCGATTGTGCCATCTTAAAAGAGATTCTCTCTGTTTCCCAGTAACTGAGCAAAGAGACAGAATCATCCTACGGACAGAAAATATTCCTACATCAGCCGAGCCGCTGCTCGACCTAATGCTCCACGTCTGCCTGCGCAGGTCAGAACCTTTAGACTTGGACAAAATATACACTCCTGGAAATGGAAAAAAGAACACATTGACACCGGTGTGTCAGACCCACCATACTTGCTCCGGACACCGCGAGAGGGCTGTACAAGCAATGATCACACGCACGGCACAGCGGACACACCAGGAACCGCGGTGTTGGCCGTCGAATGGCGTTAGCTGCGCAGCATTTGTGCACCGCCGCCGTCAGTGTCAGCCAGTTTGCCGTGGCATACCGAGCTCCATCGCAGTCTTTAACACTGGTAGCATGCCGCGCCAGCGTGGACGTGAACCGTATGTGCAGTTGACGGTCTTTGAGCGAGGGCGTATAGTGGGCATGCGGGAGGCCGGGTGGACGTACCGCCGAATTGCTCAACACGTGGGGCGTGAGGTCTCCACAGTGCATTGATGTTGTCGCCAGTGGTCGGCGGAAGGTGCACGTGCCCGTCGACCTGGGACCGGACCGCAGCGACGCACGGATGCACGCCAAGACCGTAGGATCCTACGCAGTGCCGTAGGGGACCGCACCGCCACTTCCCAGCAAATTAGGGACACTGTTGCTCCTGGGGTATCGGCGAGGACCATTCGCAACCGTCTCCATGAAGCTGGGCCACGGTCCCGCACACCGTTAGGCCGTCTTCCGCTCACGCCCCAACATCGTGCAGCCCGCCTCCAGTGGTGTCGCGACAGGCGTGAATGGAGGGACGAATGCGGGACGTGTCGTCTTCAGCGATGAGAGTCGCTTCTGCCTTGGCGCCAATGATGGTCGTATGCGTGTTTGGCGCCGTGCAGGTGAGCGCCACAATCAGGACTGCATACGACCGAGGCACACAGGGCCAACACCCGGCATCATGGTGTGGGGAGCGATCTCCTACACTGGCCGTACACCACTGGCGTCGAGGGGACACTGAATAGTGCACGGTACATCCAAACCGTCATCGAACCCATCGTTCTACCATTCCTAGACCGGCAAGGGAACTTGCTGTTCCAACAGGACAATGCACGTCCGCATATATCCCGTGCCACCCAACGTGCTCTAGAAGGTGTAAGTCAACTACCCTGGCCAGCAAGATCTCCGGATCTGTCCCCCATTGAGCATGTTTGGGACTGGATGAAGCGTCGTCTCACGCGGTCTGCACGTCCAGCACGAACGCTGGTCCAACTGAGGCGCCAGGTGGAAATGGCATGGCAAGCCGTTCCATAGGACTACATCCAGCATCTCTACGATCGTCTCCATGGGAGAATAGCAGCCTGCATTGCTGCGAAAGGTGAATATACACTGTACTAGTGCCGACATTGTGCATGCTCTGTTGCCTGTGTCTATGTGCCTGTGGTTCTGTCAGTGTGATCATGTGATGTATCTGACCCCAGGAATGTGTCAATAAAGTTTCCCCTTCCTGGGACAATGATTTCACGGTGTTATTATTTCAATTTCCAGGAGTGTAGATAATGTAAGAGCACACGGACGAACATATTTCGATTACTCATGACAGGCAGTAAATGTTTTGTGCACGTAAAATACCCAGAACACATGGACAAAAAATGAAATCTTACAACATAATACAAAAAACAGTACGACAGTCAGCGCAGAAATCCCTAAAATAGCACAAGACTTGCAGGCAGACATCTTGTGCTTAGAAGAACCTTATAACAGAAATGGGCAACTAATATGTCCACCAAAACATGCTACCATAATAACAGGCCCCAATGACTGTAAGGCTGCAATAGTAATTTTAAACAGAACTTATAATTAAGGTAACACAGTTATGCAATCAACACTTAATTACCATGGAGATAACTAATGGGACCGTCAAATGGGTTATTGTATCCATGTACGCCCAATACAGGCATCAAATATAGCCGTACGCAGACTACATCAGAGACATAGTAATGCATGCCAGAGGCCAAAAATTTGTGATAAGTGCTGACGTTAATTCCTGATCGACCCTCTGGAACTTAGACAGAACAGATGACAGTGGACGCATAATCACGAACAGTAATATCGACTTTACGCTAGCAGATGATGCAGGAACGGCACACGTAACAAAATGGACTGTACTCAACATAATCGGTAGTGATCACAATGTCATAACATTCCCACTAACTCACACTCAGAACACAACGACCGAATCACACACCACACACTTATTGTTGCACAAAGCAGTCTGGAACAAATTAACGGAAATTATCCAACAACACGATCTAGAAAACATCGATTATAGAGCACACTAGTTAACACAGGTAATACAACACGCACAAAACACTTCGATACCGACAGCAAAGAACGAAAAACGCTCACCATTACCATGGACCAACGAACTCACGAGACTCAAACAAGATGCAAGACGCAAACGAAAATTATATCACAGGGCGATAGCTGATAGCGACAGACGAATAAGACTTGAAGCATATAGGCATGCACAAGACTTATATAGACAGACCCTATACAACACGCGCGGACAACAATGGGAGCTATTTGTAACAACACAAACAGAGCGAATACTGATAGAGAAGATAAAAACTCCGCTAGTTCTTGGAACGCTAAGGCAGGATGACGGCACGATGACGAGGGGATGGAGGAATACAGCGGAGCTTCTGCTGTATAAACTGCTCCCTGACGACGTTATCGATACAGACACACAATATCATGTAGCACTAAGAGAAAACCTACACACACCATATGACACTGTAACTGTCACCTGTCCTTTTGCGCAAGAAGAGGTTGCGCTAGCTATCTCAGAGAAAAACAAGACAGCACCTGGACCGGATGGTATCCACTCGGATTGAAAAAACTAGCACTGCAGATCACTCCGTTCTTAACAACGTTGCTGAATGATATCCTTACGACTGTGCAGGATACCTACAGTATGTAAGACCTCCAAAGCAGTCATTATCAAGGAATCAGCGGACAGGGATCCTTCAGGTCCAACGACTTGCCGGCCAATATGCCTAATAAACACCCTAGCAAAGATTCAGGAGAAGCCGCTATGTAAGAGCCTGCAAACACACAGGGCGCTCAGCGGTATGAGCCAACACCAATTCGGCTTCAGAACTGCCAGATCAATAGATGATGCCATCGCCCAGGCCCTATACATAGTTAATACTAAAAAACAGAAATACGCGATGGCAATAATGATTGACATTGCCGGAGCATTGGATAATCTCTGGTGGCCCGTACTGTTTCAAAATTTAAAACATCAGGGGGTACCGCAGTCCCTGTACAACAGTTTCCTACACTACTGTAAAGACCGAGTAGTCGAATGGCAGATGGACAGCCGAAAAGTAACTAAAAGAACTACCAAAGGCTGTCCTCAAGGGTCGATCTGCGGTCCCATCTTCTGTGACATAACAATCGAACCCCTCCTACATCTTCTGGATGGGGACGACAGGCCAGACGGAATTGTCGCCTATGCAGATGACCTATTAGTTGTAATCACTGGAAACAACAGAGCCAAGTTAGAAGAGAAAGTCATTGGAATACTACAGACAATTACACAATGGTGTCACAACAATAAACTCAGGATAGCCGAAAACAAAACTACATACACTTTACTGAGAGGATCACTCCAAAGGAATCCTTTGGTTAAAACTGGCGACACAAACATCAAATGAGCACACGCTGCGGGCTATCTTGGGGTACACATAGATGAAAAATTGAATTTCCACGAACACAGTCTAACAACAGACAAAGCAGAAAAAATACTACAAAAACTGGTGAGGCTAAATTCAAAACAGTACAGATTACCTCTACCAGTCATACGCACATACCACTGTGCGCTCTTCTAATCAGTACTCAGCTTCGCAGCTAGCAAAAAAAAAAAAAAAAAAAAAAAAAAAATGGGCACATAGATTGAACGTGGTCACCAACAAAGCATCGGTCAGATGAGGGCAGAGAAGTGTCCTACTTAGGCTATCTGGAGCCTTCTTCACCATCTCAGCGGATGCACTGTGTGTGGTGCCCGGAATACAGAGCTGCAAGGTACTGGTTAAAGATGGAGAGACTAGGTAAGGTACACACAATAACTCTGGTGTGCCGATAGAGACGACACGTCACCTTAGAAGTCGGCGTATGGATACATGGCAAGGTGAGTGGAATGTAAGTGATAAGGGACCTAGACTGCACGTCTTCCTGCATAACATAAGGGAGCGGCTGAGAGTGAAACATATCGATCCCAACCGCGGTATGGTACATTTCTTAATCGGACACGGACCTTATCCCACGCACTTAAAACCGCGTCAGTCTGAAGCAGACACTTACATGCACATGCGAGGAAGAAGGTTCCCCAAAACATACTGTCTTTTTCTGCGGGCAATACGCGAACGATAGACATACACTAAGACTACACAGCAATAAGGGACGAAGAACAATTGCGAAAATTAAACACATGAAGTTTACATGCGTACACGACATAACAGACATGCCTGTGTGGAACGTAACAACAATCTCTAGAGGGTGGACAGCGATACCCACAGTGACAGCGAAAACAGTGGCAATGAGGAGGAACAGGAGGAGGAAGCCGAAATGTGACAGTAAATAAGTGTAAGGTCCTGGCGATTCAGCCAAGAAATCACCAAATGTTATACGCGGATGGGCACCTAAATTTAGTACATAGGATTAGTAATAAACATTTGTGTGTGTGTGTGTGTGTGTGTGTGTGTGTGTGTGTGTGTGTGTGTGTGTTTCTGTGTGACTGGTGGTCGACGGCTTGAAGAAACCATTCCGAGGTATTCACAGTCAGTCACATTCGGCGAACGTACCAATAAATCTCTCCTCTATGCTATCATCTGTTTATATTCTTCTTAAAAAAGAAGGAAGTATATTTATATTTCAACCTTAAATTATTGTTATTTTGGAAAGTATTATTCTTTGTAAATGTTGTAGATGAAACAAAAGTAAAGAAAACTGTAAAAAGATGTAGCCGGCCGGAGTGGCCGAGCGGTTCTAGGCGCTACAGTCTGGAACCACGCGACCGCTACGGTCGCAGGTTCGAATCCTGCCTCGGGCATGGATGTGTGTGATGTCCATAGATTAGTTAGGTTTATCTAGTTCTAAGTTCTAGGGGACTGATCACCTCAGCAGTTAAGTCCCATAGTGCTCAGAGCCATTTGCACCATTTATAACCATTAAAACAACAGGTGACAGGTCTATAATTTGGCAATAAATAATAAATAATGTAATGATGTTGGACTCATGGGTCTGAAGCGAAGTCGACATTGAAAATCATGCTAAAGGTGTCTGATTGGTTGTAGGTCCGGATTATAGGAAGGCCAATCCTGTTCAGGAATGTCATTGTGCGCAAACAAATGACTCTCAGAGGCTATTTTATGAATGAGTGAGTTGTCACGCTAATCCATAACCATCATCTCAGAACTATTCCTCTACTGTACGCAACACACAATGCTGTGTGATGTGTCGATATCCTTTCTGCATTTATCGTTTTCTTAAACGCAGTAAGTGGACCACATCCTAATCACGAAAAACGTTCGCATACCGTAACATCACCTCTCCGGTCATCACAGCTGGCACTATACACGTTGGCAGTACTGCTCTCCAAGCACTCACCAAACCCTACTCTTACATCGGGTGTGATTAATCACTCCCAATGACTCGTTTCCAGTGGTCCACCGTTCAGCTGCGCAACTCTTTATAGCACATCCAGCGCCGCTTACCACTGACAACAAAAGTGTCTGCTTTATGAGCAACTGCTCGACCGTCGTACCCCTTATTTTTCACTGTCTGCACACACTCTTTGTGGCAGCTATACTGCTGGTGGCTCTTTGCAACTCTAGGGTGACTTCTTCCCATGATTTCATGCAATTTTTTACTGCCATCATCCACTATGCCCGTCTGTTCCTGTCACTGGATTCATGAGGTCTTCTTGGTCTTGGTTTACCTGTGGTTGATCTTCAACGTTTATATTTCACAAAAGCATCAGCAACATTTCTTAGAAGAAATGATTTTCGCTGCTGGCTGTAGAAATTAAAAGACAAGGGATGTATCAGAGTATATTTAGAGACTGTCACTAATACGCCACGTATACGATTGTACATTACAAAAAATGACAGAAATAACAGATCACTTGCACCAATATTCAGCACACACTTTAAAAATCATCCCACAGGTACACATGACGTGGTCCTATGTGAGCCTTTTAAATGTACGAATACAGCAACAATAGACTAGCAGGAGGCTACGTGAATCGTGAAAATGATATCAGTTCCAGTGACTGTTGCCAGTCATCATACACCAACATTCGACTTGGGCAGCTTTAGAAAGGTTGAAATACTCCGGTTGGATTTGCTATTCAGGTGAAATCCAGTGCCAAGGCCACTTTGGAAGTTACTATTGAGCTCTCCTGACCGTCTCATTCTGTTACTGCTTCCCTACTGACAGTACAATACTCGTCACATCCTTTCACGCTGGCAGTTTTGTTGCTCGTGACAAGTGGTGGTTAAAACACTACATAACGGTACCCAGACTGTTTTGATCAGATACTGCAGGTGCGACCTAGGGGAGAATCAGGTAAGGTATGTGATGGGCAGCGCAAACATACTATAGCCCCACTTGCTACAGCAGCGAAGCTCACTTACGATTCCTCATGCTGAGATAGTCAGGGGCAAGAAGAGGTCCAGCTGAACCTCACACGGTTTCGTGTTGTGCATGACGATACAGCCTGTCGAGTGTGGTATATGGTGCACGTTCGTGTATTGCATCACAGTCGCTGCGGAGCTGAGCGTATTTCGGACAAACACTCGCTGTGGGGCCAGCGTGCACGAGGGCCGGTGGAGATGCTGAGCAGGCGGACTACGAGGAAGAGGGGTGGCTGGTGAGTTTGGTGGTGGCGGCGGTGTGGCCAGTGTCTTCAGGATGTCACACGGCTGGCTCCATCTGGCAGGCCCCACAAGCCGGAGGCTGTAGCGCTCGGTAGCACGTACAGTGCGTCTGGTGTTGTGCCAGCAGCTCGGATGTCGCGCCTGACGCTGGCGTCCACGGACAACAAGATCCTGAGGTTTCTGAGCAATGAAGAGTTTTATGTGGACGGCGTACCAGCCCTGACTCTTCCATCAGTGTTACCGTAACTTGAACCAGAGGAGGCTGTAAGAAAGAAAGAGGAAATTATAAAATGAAACAGCTCGGGAGAGTCAGAGTTGTTCAGTCCACCCATCGCCCACGTGGCTACTGTTGGATTATTGTATGAAAGTTATTGAAAAATAGGTCAATGCGGAAAATACTTCCACTTGCTCCTCCACTGAGATCAGTCCGGTGCGTGTGACTCGTACCAGAGCAATACGAACAGCGCTTTGGGGGCAAAGCATATCTAAAGAAACTTGTGGAGTCTCTTTCTCGCCGAACTACGGACATCATCAATGCTAGTGCCGTATGGCTCAGTATTAGCTCATGTTTCCTTAGGAGGTGACTAATTTTTTGATCGATATTATTCATTAACACGCCGGTTTGACGCCACTGCTCTCAAATTTTAACGACAGAGACCCCTAAAATAGTGCTTTTCGGGACAATTGTTGTGCATTACTGAATTACAAGTTCGCAGAGGTACGAACATCATAGCACGCGTTGTTAGGGTCGTCTGGTTTATCACGCGTGTCAGTAATAGTCCTGTCGTACACGGAAAACTAGCAGTAATAATGAAACTGCTCATGGTGTAGTCTGAAGTTCTGTGAAAGAGGGTTATTAGAGTATAACTGATAATGCCAAACTCGTTTCTAGTCGTCCATATGTATCACAATTCCCTTTTGAGAACTGTACGGCACAGCTGTGTAGTCTCATATGAATCACAGTTAACCTGTTAGTCAAGTACCGTATTACGTACAGTCACTATAACGTTTCAGAAAATTCTTCTAAAGAATTTTTCAATTATTGTGAAAGTGTTTGATGACAGTACAGCACCATGTCCTAGACCGTTTGAATATTGAGAACCTGTTGTCAAATGTACTGCTACACATAAGACTGCAATAAGAAAGCAAAATCTCTAAAGACTAATGGGATAGTACACAGAGAGAGCAATAGTAACAGTTTTGTCTAATGACATATACGTGGCAAAATATGTGGAAAATTTATCCCAAAAACACCTTATTCAGTGATCATACGACAACCAGAAGAAAGACACGTTTCACATTAGGGAATGACATATGAACGAACCAGCTTTGCAAAAAAGTTACCTTATTTGACGATATTAATTTTTAGTACAATCTGTTTGACGTGCACGTCGCCGAAGTGGCGTCAAATCGAAAGACTTGCACCCGGCGAACGGTCTACCCGACGGGACGCTCTAGTTACACGACATTTACATTTTTACAGCGCAATCTGTAAATAGGGTGTACTGGAAAGCCACGTATCGTCAAAAGCTTAAGAGAAAAGACAGGTAAACAAGCGTAAAATAAAATGCTAATATTTTTATACTACACGCGTGTTGACGACTGAAATGGTGCAACGAGATCTAAAGGTTAATTAAGTGTGTTATATTGAGATCTTAACCATCGTACGTGAGGCAGAGAGGAAGGTATGAAATAACTGTATTCGTGGAACAAGCAGCTACAAATTCCAGGTAGGTCTAATCTAGTGGTACCGAGCTTCGACTGTGCTCTCTCATGAAACGGTGCACAGTCAGTGTGTGAAGTTAGACAATAGCACATACCATGTCCTTTTTGCCTTTAAATTATTTTTATAGAATGACGATTGTGATTATGTGGCGACATATTGATCTACAGTGTATCTAGATGTCTAGGTTTGGTTGTAAAGTAAAAGCTTGGTTTTGAATTGGAGTATCTAACGAGTATGACGTCTTATGAATAGTTAAGTTCTTGTGCATATTTCGTACATACTGATATTCGATGAGTAATATGTGTCATACAGTTTCATGACGTCATGGGCCAAGCCCCATGCTGTATCGGTAGGTTCATTATAAGCCGGATAGCACATCAGCAACTGCAGCATCTCTTAGTGTCCTCTCCGTGATGAATAGTTTAAAGGAAAATTCCCAGCAACATCCACTATTCCATAACTCGTACAATGAGACATTTAACTGTTTCGCGAAATAGGCATTGAAGGAAACACGTTTTTCAGTCTGTGGGCGAAGTCAAGTCAAAATCTATAGGCGTGTTCCAAGGAAAGGGAGCTGATGAACACTGAACTATGGAAGACGCAACTGCAATGATGTAGAAGTAGAAATAGGGATTACAACATAACTAGCAACCATCCTTTAACTTTTTTGTTTACAGCGCCTTTGGGAAGCTGTTCCTCAGCTTGAAGTGGCAGTTTTAACGTTAAGTTCGGGAGCGGTGGTCCTGAGAAACCGACTATTACCGATTATTAACTTCAGTCTTCTGCACCTTCGTTCTCTGTTTCCGTTGAGAGCAGTACGGATGAGCTTCACACTGTGAGGTACCTGAACTAAACAAACACCGGATCTGCTACTTTGTGATGCAGCAACGTCTCCGAAACGCAGCGATTTTGTTTTTTATTAATATGTAAAACAGACAGGGTAGAAAAGAGCCTACCAATAATGTGTATGCGCAATGATTCCGTGATGATATTACAAGCTTTGAGGGATGATGGAGAAGGCAATATACATCAATTTCAGGTAAGGGTAAAGGCCCACAAATGACCAAGTTGAAAGTAAGAAGCGAAAAGATTTCTGATACTTCTGCCAGCGGATCTCTTCTACAGCAAGCTCTTTGCTTTCCGTATTTTTGGAGAAGGTAACACGGAATAAGACAAGAAGAAACGGTTTAGCAAAAACGGTCTGCAAAACGCATACTTTAAGAGCTATGAGTTCTTGTTCAATAGAGGAGATTTGTTTCACATTAGCAAAGATAAACAAATGGTCATAGCTCTTAGGGTGTGCACTTTAGAGATCATATTTACTAAACAATTTTTTCTTGTTTCAGTCCATGTTATCTCTTTCCAAAATAAGGAAAGCAAAGAGATTGGAGAAGCAGACGTCGACTGTCAGAAGTATCAGAAAGATTTTCGGTTATAACTACTTTTGACTCGATCTTTTCCGAACTGAGCATCCTTTACACCAGATTGAAACATTTACCCTTCTCGATCAACTCTGGAAACTGGTGACATCATTACGGAATCACCCACTACATAGATGGGGAATGCTGAAGGTGATAAAAGGTAATTGTAACATTTATGTATATGAGAATTCAAGTTATATCGTTGAATTTCATTGATGAAATCTTCTCAGGTTATTAGCCGAGTCGTGGCGTCGCGTTGTAGCTACGTTCCGATGAGTTTCCAACTTCGCCTTAAGATGACGAGTAACAAACTCTTCGAAACGTTGCGACGTGATTTTTGGTTTGTGGGGCGCTCAACTACACGGTCATCAGCGCCCGTACAAAGTCCCAATTTTTACACAGCCCAGTTTTTGTACACAGTCCAATCTGACAACTGTCACGAATGATGATGATGATGATGAAATGTTGAGGACAACAGAATCACCGTGTCCCCGGGCGAAGAAAATCCCCAACCTGGCAGGGAATCGAACCCGGGACCCAGTGATCCAGAGGCAGCAATTACTAGACCACGAGCTGCAGATGAAACGTTGCGACGACGCGACGTTGTTACTCGACTGGCAGTCGGAGAATATTTCACTAATCTGTATGTAGTATATCGTATTTCTCCTAACGCTCCCGGTATTGCCACACCGCGATCACCAGCAGGTACTTGCTGGGACTGCTAGGCCCCGCTCGAGCCTCCTGTATCGCGCCACTGCCTGTGCGGGCGGTCTACTCTGCAGGCGTCACGCCACGCGCCTCTCCGCCCACACACCTGCGCCGTGCCTCGCAGTCCAGCCCGGGACAGCCGCAAGAAGTACTCACAGCTGTCGTCTGCCAGCACAACTGCACAGCGCAGTAAATAACTTCTCACTGCACTTACAAGGTAAACGGATCACAACAGGACGTGACGAGAAAGTCACTTACGTGTATACGCTTAGTCAGTACTACTTAGGTCACAGCACCGGCGATATGCTGAGTAGTCGAAGTGACTGGGGGTCTCGGTGACATCGAACATCTTTTCTGCAAGGTCATAATCACCAATGATCAAATGCAGCAGTTTCAAAAGGATTTTTGTCCAAACTAGCACACTAATTACAAAAAGTTTATCTGATATCCCTCTCATGAAATTTTCAACTGAGAACATCAGTTTTTATAATTCGATTAACAGTAAAGAACTAAATCACGTTTTCAACCTGCATTAGACACAAAACCTATGGAATAAATGAGTTCTACTTCGATTTTCTCAGGATCTGCAAAATTAAAATGTAAATCATCATGGCTGATAACTTGAACAGCAAACTCAAAATACACTGGTTAATTCAGATATCTGACAGTCCTCAATGGTATATTGGTGTTATACACTCCTGGAAATGGAAAAAAAGAACACATTGACACCGGTGTGTCAGACCCACCATACTTGCTCCGGACACTGCGAGAGGGCTGTACAAGCAATGATCACACGCACGGCACAGCGGACACACCAGGAACCGCGGTGTTGGCCGTCGAATGGCGCTAGCTGCGCAGCATTTGTGCACCGCCGCCGTCAGTGTCAGCCAGTTTGCCGTGGCATACGGAGCTCCATCGCAGTCTTTAACACTGGTAGCATGCCGCGACAGCGTGGACGTGAACCGTATGTAGTTGACGGACTTTGAGCGAGGGCGTATAGTGGGCATGCGGGAGGCCGGGTGGACGTACCGCCGAATTGCTCAACACGTGGGGCGTGAGGTCTCCACAGTACATTGATGTTGTCGCCAGTGGTCGGCGGAAGGTGCACGTGCCCGTCGACCTGGGACCGGACCGCAGCGACGCACGGATGCACGCCAAGACCGTAGGATCCTACGCAGTGCCGTAGGGGACCGCACCGCCACTTCCCAGCAAATTAGGGACACTGTTGCTCCTGGGGTATCGGCGAGGACCATTCGCAACCGTCTCCATGAAGCTGGGCTACGGTCCCGCCCACCGTTAGGCCGTCTTCCGCTCACGCCCCAACATCGTGCAGCCCGCCTCCAGTGGTGTCGCGACAGGCGTGAATGGAGGGACGAATGGAGACGTGTCGTCTTCAGCGATGAGAGTCGCTTCTGCCTTGGTGCCAATGATGGTCGTATGCGTGTTTGGCGCCGTGCAGGTGAGCGCCACAATCAGGACTGCATACGACCGAGGCACACAGGGCCAACACCCGGCATCATGGTGTGGGGAGCGATCTCCTACACTGGCCGTACACCACTGGTGATCGTCGAGGGGACACTGAATAGTGCACGGTACATCCAAACCGTCATCGAACCCATCGTTCTACCATTCCTAGACCGGCAAGGGAACTTGCTGTTGCAACAGGACAATGCACGTCCGCATGTATCCCGTGCCACCCAACGTGCTCTAGAAGGTGTAAGTCAACTACCCTGGCCAGCAAGATCTCCGGATCTGTCCCCCATTGAGCATGTTTGGGACTGGATGAAGCGTCGTCTCACGCGGTCTGCACGTCCAGCACGAACGCTGGTCCAACTGAGGCGCCAGGTGGAAATGGCATGGCAAGCCGTTCCACAGGACTACATCCAGCATCTCTACGATCGTCTCCATGGGAGAATAGCAGCCTGCATTGCTGCGAAAGGTGGATATACACTGTACTAGTGCCGACATTGTGCATGCTCTGTTGCCTGTGTCTATGTGCCTGTGGTTCTGTCAGTGTGATCATGTGATGTATCTGACCCCAGGAATGTGTCAATAAAGTTTCCCCTTCCTGGGACAATGAATTCACGGTGTTCTTATTTCAATTTCCAGGAGTGTAGATGCTAAATGGTCTGTGAAGGCCGCAGGCTATAGTTCTGCGTCATGGATGTCAGGTTGGAGGCAGCCCGTGATGCAGAAACGATCGATGCGGCTGGCGGAGTGGCCAGTTATGTATGTATATCCGGTTCGGTCTCCATGGATATATTCTCACGAATCTACCAAAGGCAGATTTTGTACCAATATTCTCAATTCTGTGCACGGGTTATAACTTGGGACCTGATCCTTCGGCGCCAGCACACAATTGAAATCGCTGCCGAGAATGCAATGAGCTTGCTGTCCTAGAAAGAGCGGGGCTATTTCTTCCGCGAAGAAGCGTGATCGTTCTCTTCGATAGTCCGGGCCTGATGGCCCGTAGATGTTGATAAGCCGCACTCTAAATACAGTCACAGCCATTACGCGTGCAGATGCTACGTAGGAGACTCGCTCCGCTACGATGTCTTCCTTAAGGAGTTTCGCTATGCCATAACCGATATCTGAAGCTGGTGACATCAAGTTGTCGTAAACATAGAAGGACGGGAATTCGTCCATACTTCCTCTGAAAGAGCGACATCTGTATCTGCCTCTTGCAGCATATTTGCGAGTAAGATGGTCTTGATCATATAGTCATGTTGTTGTTGTGGTCTTCAGTCCTGAGACTGGTTTGATGCAGCTCTACATGCTACTCTATCCTGTGCAAGCTTCTTCATCTCCCAGTACCTACTGCAACCTATATCCTTCTGAATCTGCTTACTGTATTCATCTCTTGGTCTCTACGATTTTTACCCTCCTCGCTGCCCTCCAATACTAAATTGGTGATCCCTTGATGCCTCAGAACATGTCCTACCAACCGATCCCTTCTTCTAGTCAAGTTGTACCACTTCTCCCCAATCCTACTCAGTACCTCCTCATGAGTTATGTGATCTACCCATCTAATCTTCAGCATTCTTCTGTAGCACCACATTTCAAAAGCTTCTTTTCTCTTCTTGGCCAAACTATTTATCGTCCATGTTTCACTTCCATACATGGCTACACTCCATACAAATACTTTCAGAAACGACTTCCTGACACTTAAATCTATACTCCATCTTAACAAATTTCTCTTCTTCGGAAAAGCCTTCCTTGCCATTGCCAGTCTACATTTTATATCCTCTCTACTTCGACCATCATCAGTTATTTTGCTCCCCAAACAGCAAAACTCCTTTACTACTTTAAGTGTCTCATTTCCTAATCTAATTCACTCAGCATCACCCGACTTAATTCGAATAGATTCCATTATCGTCGTTTTGCTTTTGTTGATGTTCATCTTATATCCTCCTTTCAAGACACTGTCCATTCCGTTCAGCTGCTCTTCCAGGTCCTTTGGTGTCTCTGACAGAATTACAATGTCATCGGCGAACCTCAAAGTTTTTATTTCTTCTCCATGGATTTTAATTCCTACTCCGAATTTTTCTTTTGTTTCCTTCAATGCTTGCTCAATATACAGATTGAATAACGTCGGGGAGAGGCTACAACCCTGTCTCACTCCCTTCCCAACCACTGCTTCCATTTCATGTCCCTCGACTCTAATAACTGCCATCTGGTTTCTGTACAAATTGTAAATAGCCTTTCGCTTCCTGTATTTTACCCCTGGCACCTTCAGAATTTGAAAGAGAGTATTCCAGTCAACACTGTCAAAAGCTTTCTCTAAGTCTACAACTGCTAGAAACGTAGGTTTTCCTTTCCTTAATCTAGCTTCTAAGTTAAGTCCATGTGGTTATATGATGTTAGTATTAATGGATGCGATGCGGAACGGCTGTTAACGTCCTATGTGTAGTGGGGCGTGTGTGTTAGGTGCGTTCTTCGTCATGGCGTGATTGGGTCAGCCATCGTCAGTTAAGGCCTCTGTGGAGGGGGGGGGGGGAGGGGTAGATGGGCGGGTGTCTCAACCGTGGTACAAGCGGCTGCAGGCGGCTGGATTTCCTCGCTGTCATCGGCCCGGTTCCGCCACGATGACTCCTGCTGCCGGACCTCCTCAGCCTCTGCTGTTACGACCATGTCAATCTCTACTGTGCGGCGTTCTGGGACTGTCTGAGGATCTTACTGAAAGGTCTCAATGGTGAAGAGAAGGCCTTCACATGGGATGATATAAAGTCGGTCGTCGTAGGAGAGACCACAGCTCTCGCCGTTATTGTCTGCCTGTTATTGTTCATCTTCTCCCATGTGGAGAAAGCAATCGTCCTATGGCGTGACTTCTCCATATCCGAATGCTGTCTGGAAGCCCCATAGTCTAGGAAGTCGGGTATGTAAGCTGCAGTCTGTACCTGAACCGTGATTTATTTTCAAAGAATATTCTTAGGAATTTATTTTATTTACTAGCGAACCATCAAGAACATTAACGCATTTAATCACACTATGTGAGCGTGGAAGTAGTTGCCAGGGAGTAATGATGAAATCATAACCAAATTACTTTTAACAAATGGGAATTTTATTCACTTTAATAGCGCCTAAAAGCATTTTTTAAAAGAATCAGAATTAAAACTATAATCAGAAAGCACCCTCTAAATATCAAATCTACAATTTATTCAGAGGCAGCAATAAACAAGTTTTGACTGTATGAGCTTTCGGGCAGAGAACCTTGCCGCTCCCTTTTCACAAGGCCGTAGTTACGACCGCTCACAACAGCCTCTGAAAGACTACACTGTTGCAAATCTGCAACACACCAGATAATTTTAAACTAAGAGTTTTAACAATTTACACAAAAATATGCCCCCCCCCCCCCCGTAGGAGGGTTGGAAATGGTACAAAACACTAACAATTAAAATATTAACCTTGCCACCGAAGGTGCAACTTGATTTTAACTTCTAAGAAAAGTCTTACGGTGAAAGGGTGGCAACTTTATATACTAAAATGATCATTTAAATAAAAGCTCATGAAATGCAATCTCATATAAAATTCTACAACGTTGGCCAAACAATTGTTAAGATGCTCAGCAGTACACAGGTACCGCCTCTCAAGATCATAGGCAATAATATCAAAGTTTCCAAAGATCAAAACATATTTCAGGTATTAGGCCGTTACACTCCAAGCAATAAATTCGTTAACACGCCAAATCCGACAAACATGACAGAGGCAGCTACTAACGTACGGTAGATTGATAGGGAGATTACCAAACAACCCGAACCGCAGGTTGCTCTAACCCGCCCCTACTCCACAAGGGAAAAACGGACCACCCAAATTACAAACAACCACTTTCCCGCGAGTTGGCAAACGGAGTAAAATGGCGGGACGTCCCCAAAGCAAAACAGCTGGTGACCTCACCAAGAAAACAAGCAGAATTTAACAAGAGAAAATCAAACAACATATCACCAATCACTTAACTTCTAGTAAACTGAGATTCCTCGGGAAGACCCGGCGCAGCACCCCCAAATCGCTCTCCCGAACCGTCCGCTGCCAGCCGCTTCAACGGACGCAGGAAGTCGCGCCGATCTCCCGTCTCACGGCGTCGCAGCTCGCACCGGCCAGACCGATGTCGTGGTTGACTCCTGTAGCTCTCGTGTCGACCGCGAAGTCACTATCCCTCGCTATACGCCGCGGACCACTAGACTCACGTGGCGACCTCACATGCGCCGACTCTCAAGACGGACAAGTCATCTTGTGTCTCAGTTCGCGCCCGACCAACCGATCGATCCAACCGCCAATGACCATTGCCTGAGCAAACTCGAGCAGACTGGCGGCCTAACGCGCAGACTCAGATGCAGGAACTAAGCCCCGACCGGACGACCACTCGCTGAGATCTCTTACTATCGGAGTGGAAAGACTCTCATTTTGCCTGCTTTAAAGGTTGATCCGAACGACAGACATACTAGCACTCCGAACGACAGACAGACACTAACTGCCTAACAAATGCGGACGACAGACAGACTAGCAAGCTGGGGACGAGAGACACCCAGACTGACCCACTGGCGAGCTCACAGCGCCCCTTAAAAGCACGTGAGCAGGCAACCTTTCCCCTTTCTCACCAGAGGGAGACACCAAAGCTGCGATTGCCACAGCGGCGCCACCGCCAGAAACGGAGGGCGACTGCTTCACACAACGCGCTGTGGCGCGCTCTTCAAAACAGCAATTTTTACCACGGCTCAGTACCACCAGCCGGCCGATTTCCATATTCGTCTCCGTTCCCGCGACGTTGGATTCCTGTTACAGCTGCTCAGCAGCGCGTTCCTTGGAAGCATTATCATGCACATGTGTTGTCTGTTTCATGGGATCGTCCGTCGTTTGGTACTGCGGAACGCGCAAGAAGACTCTTTCCGGATGGCGGCAGTTTACCAAAGACGAATGGGTGCTGTCGTGGGTGGGGATGCAGCTTCACCTGTTGATAAATTATTCTCGTTCGGACGCACTCGGAGCGTAAGTGCCCCTCCTTGCCACAACCCGAGCAACAAGTGTTGGTCTGTCCGCCGTAAATAATTATCGCTGTACAGCAACCAATAAGAAGATGGGACGTGCTTTGCAAGCTCGATCCGAACTTGCTTCACCCCATTAAGAACGAGATATGTAGTAATAAAAAAATCCATTTTTCGGCGATGTGGCTGAGGACGCGTCTGTACGCTTATAAAGCATCGACCACATCTTCTCAAAAAAAAAAAAAAAAAAAAACCCTAACAGTGCAGATTCCAAATCCCACGTGATCGATTGACACCGGGTAAACCACACTACTTATAATAGAGAGGTCAATGCTTATGAGGTCCTGTGGATGTGTTCTGATTTTTCCAGTGCGAAGCGTGGGATTTCGCGCGAATCTAGTAGCGAAGTTGATCTTGATGGTTGATTATCTATAGAAGTGAGTCATGTTGTCTCCATGCCACAGATATTCTCGAGAAGCACAAAAGGTACACACTGACGCACGCGGAACGCGACGCGACATGGACGTAAACAGGCGTCTGAGACGCGCCGCGCCGCACCGCCGCTAGAGGCTCGCTAAGCCCTACCCTAGCACGAATTTCGTCATATGCAAATTATGAGCTTAACACTAATGTACTAACCTAATACTAGTTGTCCAATATCCTCATCACTCGAGACGTTTCACCAATTCGCGGAAGAGTTCGAGCAAGGCGTGAATCCGCACTGAACAGTTCGTTGGTCGTCCTCGCCTCTAGCAGCCACTACGAATTAAAGACACAATGGTCTTATACTGGCTGTGAGTGGGCATTGATTTAAATCAATCGGGAAAGTTGAAAATCTGTGCCGGACCGCTATTCGAACCCGAGTGTACTGCTTTCTAGGCAGATGGTCTGACCTGGGTCTCCCGTTTTCGAATCCCGATCCAACTCAAATTTGAATTTCCCCACTGATTTACATCAATGCCCGCTCACAGCGAGTATAACTCCATTGTGCCTTAATTTATAGAGGCTGCTGGGTCAAAATGGAGTCTGTTCTTTCGGACACGTTGCAGCCATTGTAATTCCTTTGTGCCTCAGTTCATAGCTGCTGGATCAAACTGGTGTCTATTCTTTCTGACATGTCCGAAAGAAAGGATACCACAGATGTATAATTAAGGCGAGGTGCGGATGCGTTGTTGTTGTTGTTGTGGTCTTCAGTCCTGAGACTGGTTTGATGCAGCTCTCCATGCTACTCTATCATGTGCAAGCTTCTTCATCTCCCAATACGTACTGCAGCCTACATCCTTCTGAATCCTCTTAGTGTATTCATCTCTTGGTCTCCCTCTACGATTTTTACCCTCCACGCTGCCCTACAATACCAAATTGGTGATCCCTTTATGCCTCATAACATGTCCTACCAACCGATCCCTTCTTCTTGTCAAGTTGTGCCACAAACTACTCGACCAATCCTATTCAGTACTTCCTCATTAGTTACGTGATCTACCCATCTAATCTTCGGCATTCAGCGAATGCGTACCGGGCTCAAACTCTTACGGGAATCGGCGAAATGTCGTGACTAATGAGGATAATGTACGAGCGGCACTAAATTAATAGTGCGTGGATAAGTTGGAGAATTTGGGTCTGACGGGACGCGTGCTAGGGTAGACCGTGCATGTGCGACGACCGCTGTGTCCAGTGGCTTAGTGGTTAGTCTGCCTTCGGCGGTGCTACGGCACGGACGTCTGTTTACGCCCCTGCCGGGGAAGTTCGCGCTCGCGCAGTTGTTTACCTCTTCGGCGTACTCACGCGTTTAGACGACTCGATGTAGAATGGCACATGCATACCGAAAGTCGACTCTCAAGATTAGTTTTTCGAATGAATATGCGAGACCGAAAGCCTACGAAATCGAAAGGTTCCTACGAGACGAAGTTAAACTTGACTACAACGAACTTATCGGAATACACCTCTCCATAGTGAGCAGTGTCGTGTACGTCAAGCTGATTAACGATGTAGTATGTGACAGAATCATCCGAGATACTAAACATGGACTCAAATTTCGTCACTCTGATGGACATGTTGGAGAAGTAACTATTGATCACGCAGGACTCGGCTTACGATACATACGTATTTTCGAACTTCCCTTCGAGGTTCCGTCTGACTTGGTCATTGACGCCTTACGCCCATATGGAAGAGTGCTTAGCCACGTTGAGGAAAAATGGTCCAACTTCACGTCTTACCCCGTTCTCAATGGGGTGCGTCAAATCAGAATAGAACTGACACAACATGTACCCTCGTACTTGTTCATCGGCGGGTGTAGAGCTATAGTCATCTACGATGGACAACCCAAAACATGCTCTGGTTGCGGGAAACAGGGCCACGTCCGTTCCGAATGTATGCAGCGGAGGATAGTGCAAGTTCCAAACGGCGAACCCGTGCCTCCGTCCACGTTGACGCCGCTGAGACTAACGTATGCGGACGCGTTTCGAACAGATCCCATCCCGAAGAATGACCAGATACAGAATCCTGACAGTTTACTGCAACCGGCCGCAGCAGAGACCGCCTCCAGTGACGAAACGACGCACACTTCCGCCGCTCCGGCGCCGACGACGCCCTTAACCGAGCGGAAAGGATCGGTAGGAGGTATGGAAATTGATCCTGCGGTTGTGCCGACAGCTGCTTTCGTCCCTGAGCACCGAGAGTCACTTGCGCACTCGGATACGGAGGCGCACACGCGCAAACAACGATCGCCGAAGCGCCACAAGAAACGACGGCTAGCGCCGTCGGATGCCTGCTTACTGCAGTCCACGTCAGACGGACTTGCGTGCAACGTCGATGCAGTGCATCCTGATGCGCAACGGGAGGTTCTACCTCCCACACAGCAGTACGACGCGAATCATGCTAGACAGGGGTTGAATACAGACACACCGGACGGAAAGCCGACGGAAGGAGTCCCTCCACCCACCGCAGCAACGCCACCGCCTTCGGTCAGCCAGGCCGGAGAAACACGACGGGAGCTGGACCTCCAGCACAAGAACTGGGCCGACGAATCCGATACTGACCCACAGACCGACGACGCACCCGCAATGGCGAGTGATGCGTCCACCGGATGTTATCCACGCAGAAGGTGCAGACTGCCGCGCAGATAGCATGTCACCGAGCAGCAGCACACAAATTAACATAAGCGTTCATGTGCGCTTTACGCACTGAGGAACAGAGGCAGGCATATCGAACAGCCTCTATTAAAATTAATACGATCAGAACGCCTGTCAAATTGCAATTATTACGAGACATGCTGCATGCGTCCGACGTCGACATCGTTCTTCTGCAGGAAGTATGTGTTGAGAGCTTTCCCGACCTCTGTGAGTACGATACATACATTACACCTACTACCGACGGCGGCAGCGGAACAGCGACACTTCTACGTAGCGGCATAGTAGCCGAGGACGTGGTGTACCTGCCGTCAGCGCGAGGACAGGCGCTCACAGTGCTGGGAGTACGGGTCGTTAACATTTACGCACCGCCGGGGTCCGACAGACGGCGCGATCGATCCCGATTTTACGCGGAGGAGATTGCAACACTACTCTTAGGTCGGTATGAACAGGTCTTATTTGGAGGCGACTTCAACTGCGTGCTCGCACCAAGAGATCAACACCCACGTTATACTTCATGCCCGGAGCTGCGGCAACTCATACAGGACATGAATCTCATTGATACATGGGAGACGATACATGGCGACAGACGTGGATACACCTACGTCACGAGTCGCTGCAAGTCGTCTCGATCGCATTTACGTAACACGTCGTCTCGAACCTGCGATCCTCGATGCGGAATTCAGATCACATAGCATATATATGCACGGTCTCCCTGAGTCGTCAACAAGTGTGGAGGAGTCGCAGTGTTTGGAAACTGAATACAGCACACCTCAGGGACCCTGAGTGCAGACGCTTAATCGAAGACACTTGGCAAGTGTGTGAACGACGACTCCCGACATATCCGACGACGTTGCAGTGGTGGCTGGAATGCGTTAAGCCTTCATTGCGCCGAGCGTTAATTGCATACGGCAGGGAGCAGATGATGTGGAGGCGACACACGACGGAATTTTATTTCACGATGCTCCGCGAACTTTCTGTACAAGCACCTTCACAGGAGCGTCGTGCAGGTATAAAACGAGCACAGGCCCAAATAATTTCCGTAACGCGCCGCCGTCTGGAGGGTGTCGCAATCCGTGCAAGGGCCTTTAAACGAGTCCGTGGAGAATCACCGTCGATGTATCACGTTATCAGAGAAAAACAACGTAGCCGCAGAACCTTAATACGTACAGACGGTCGTACTGCCAGATGGTCGCCGTATGACAACGCAAAAAGACATTGCCAACGCTTTTGTGGAACACTACGGTCATGTCTATGAAGAAGCGGAACACGATCAGGCAGCCTTTCATGAGTTCCGACGAACGCTCTCCGCGTGTCTCGACGAGATGGCCAACCGGGAGTTAACAGGAGAAGTCACAGTTGACGACGTAATGGAAGCGATTGATAAGGGAGCGTCGCACAAATCGCCGGGGCCCGACGGGTTTCCGTTAGAGTTTTATCGTACATTTAAAGATCTCATGACTCCACGATGGACTGCCATGTACTGCGAATTGATGTCTCCCAACGTTTCTCTTCCACCCTCCTTCGTGGAAGGAATGATGATCCCCATCCACAAACCATCCGGCGGCGCAGGGATACAGGCCTACCGGCCACTGACCCTTCTTAATTGCGACTACAAGATCTACACCAGGATACTTGCAGCACGCTTCAAACGCGTAATACGCCAGGTGATATCACTCGACCAAACCCAGCTAGGAGGAGATAGCAATATACAAACGGCACTCAGCGACTACCGCGATGTTATCGCACTGGCATCAACATGTCGTCTCCGGGGTGTATTGGTATCGATAGACTTTGATCGCGCATTTGACAGGCTGAGCCATGCTTATCTCACGGAAGTGATGACGCAAATGAAGTTTCCGGAAAGTTTTGTCACCGTCGTCATGAGACTACTCTACGGAGCCGCATCCAAAGTGCTCATCAATGGACGCTTGGTTGGGCCCATCACCATCTCACGATCGGTCAGACAAGGGTGCCCGCTGTCAACGATATTGTATGCCATCGCTGTCGAGCCGCTGCTCTGCGGGCTCCGGAATCGACTCCAAGGAATGACCATAAGGCACAACAAGTTTATATGCAGAACATACGCGGATGACCTAGTGTTTTTAACACGGTCAGGCGACGAGGCAAGAGCGGCCTTGCATTGGATTAATTTGTATTGTATGGCTACGGGAAGTCGCCTGAACATGGCAAAGTCTGGAGCGATGAACATCGGGAGAGGACTCCAGACAGGAAGTGTAGCACCATTACAGCCGATCAACAAGATGAAATGCCTAGGAATTATCTTCACTACAGACGTTCGACGCACGGTGGCACTGAGTTACAGACATCTTCTGCAAACAATTCGTGCGAGTGTCCGAAGTCACAGGTTAAGGGCACTGGATATGATACAACGGGTCAGCTATGCCAACACTTATCTAGCTTCTCGCATCCCCCACCTGGCACAAGTTCTTCCTATGCCGGTGGTGTTGGCCCGCCGAATCCTGGCGGCACTAGGATATTTTGTGAGCACAGGTCTGCTTTTTAAGGTCGGATACGAAACCCTCACCCTTCCTCGTAGTCGTGGAGGTCTTGGACTAGTCCACGTACGTGACCGAGCAGTGGCTATTTATGTAACCACAATGATAAAGATGTGGACACGACACCAGACAAGTCTGACGGGCACCTTGATAGACGAACTCGCTCCACCTTCTCGTTCGGCCCCGGTAGCGGTGTCTCACATCTCACCATCGCTTGCCCATATGCGAACCTTCTTTGTGGAACACAGTTATGTACATATGGAACTACCGACTACCAGGACGGCGACGGCACGTGATATATATCACATCTTGACTCGACGACGGCCGAATAATGCCGTAGAGCGCCGGCAACCAACAGTTACGTGGTCAGTGGTGTCGCGTACAGTGCACCACCCACACCTTGATACGGGAACGCGCGCACTGTCGTATCAGGTGGTAAATGGGAAATACGTGACTCGTTCCAGGTTGCATACAATTCATATGGCGGACGAGCCACTGTGTCCGCAGTGCAATGTTATAGATACAGAGGAGCATCGCCTGATATGCGGGCCTTCGGCGGACGTCTGGTGTTTGGTCAAAAAAATGATCGCCTTCCTCCTTCGGGTGGGGCCGCGTGCAATAGAACCACGGATACTACTTCTCCCAGATAGGACATATTATCCCCGAACAAAGACAAACGCAGTGACTTGGATTCGAGGTCTGACTGTGCGTTATCTTTTCCGAGACGGCAGTAAGAATGTGCTCGACTTTTGGGCCTTTCTACAAGAACATCACTCACAGCTTATGAGACACCCGAGATATCGAACATATTACGCTAATTTTTTAGGGAGTGCCTTGCTTGATCCGCCCACCCAGTTGGGATGTCCCGGATAGGAGAATGTAATAATTTCCTATAAGTATCAGAACAAGAAAGGACCAGGACAGTGGAGAGGATCCACAACCACACGTGAAGACGTACCCGACACCAACGCGAGGTATAACGGTATTAGTGAGGTACACGCCCAAAAGAGGAACGTACACCGTTATTGTTTTGTACTGACAGAAGCAGGATATTTTTTTTCACTATTATGTAAAAAGGGCCACTTATTTATGTTTTCCAGATATATTTTATTTTATAAAAGTCATCGTCTTATATTAAAAATAAATGCTAGTAGCAGTTTATGTTTGTTATTGTTACACCATTATGTAAAAAAAAAGAAGTCCACTTATTTACGTTTCCCCGAAATATTTTATTTTATAAAGGCATCGTCTTATATTTAAAAAAAATGCTAGCAGTAGTTTATGTTTGTTATTGTTACACCATTATGTAAAAAAAAGGTCAACTTAAAATAAAAAAAAGAAAAAAGTTGGTAGAGCACTTGACCGCAAAAAAAGTTGGTAGAGCACTTGCCCGCAATAAATAAATAAATAAATAAATAAATAAATAAATAAACGGTTACGGCGACCGCTTGCGTAAAGTGGAAAATGAGGGTTCAAGCCTCGTTCGGCCTTATTTTTCATTTTCATTAATCTCTCATACAGCTGATGGCTGTTCGCATTCGCAACTGCGAATATACTTTCTGTATTTTATAACGACTGTCGTCGCCGCATTGGCTGTTTCTTAAAAAAAAAAAAAAATGTGGTCAGAGCATCTGCCTAGTAAGCTGCAAACCCGAGTTCGAATCCTGGTTCGTCACAAATTTTCAACTTTCCCCATTGATTTAAATCACTGTGTATACGCAGCCAGAGTCTGTAATTCCTTTGTGTCACTGTTATTCGCCGTTTCTTGTACAATCGGGGAAAGTCGCGAGCTCTATTTTCTTATCTCGTGTTTTCTACTGAAAATCTCGTGCTTGTGCTCTTGTTAACTTTACTATTACAGAGATCGCCTGAACTTTATTTTTTTTAATTGGTCCGGTGCGCAACAAATAACTTACTAGGTCTTTCTGCTGCCACTGCTTGATCTGCTGCATTCCATTATTTAACAACCCCCCCCCCCCAAAAAAAAAAACTATTATTCATGCTGAGTGCAATGCATGTTCTGTATGGCTGCTCCTGCTGTTGCTGCGGATGTTGCTGCTTACTACAACTACATATAGTTCAAGAGAAAGGGATTGGTCAGATCTAAACTCGATACATGATAACCCAAACACGTCATTCCTACAAAAAAAAAAAAAAATTAAACTCTTGAGACAGACTGAAATACTTCTCAGTTAAATGCATAGTGAAACAATTCCCTGACAATTACAAAAGAAATCAATGACAAAAATCAATACTTAATCTATTCGCCTAACAATGGTTTCCCTTAAGAATTCAACTCCTATCATTATCAAAATTACCGTCTACTGCTACGCACATCCACAAACCCTTTCCTTTAAATTAATAAGCGCGCTGCAAATTACAAAAAAAAAAAATCAACTCACTACCAAATGCTGTGTCGCTGCTGGCGGACACGGCAGTACAGCTACTCGGCGACGACCACTTGCCCAACACACGTGCGCACCAAAGCACGCGGGCTCCTACACTGGCTTCAAAACTGCCACTAGTTAATCCGTGCGCTGCGAGGCGCGACAA
The DNA here is from genome assembly GCF_023898315.1 of Schistocerca nitens. Lineage (NCBI taxonomy): Eukaryota > Metazoa > Arthropoda > Insecta > Orthoptera > Acrididae > Schistocerca > Schistocerca nitens. Next base: position 53,552,361 of record NC_064621.1, read on the forward strand.
CAATATCTTAGATTCCAGAGCTAGTGTATGCGCTCTGTAGCCAACCTTTAAATCCTAAGAGAGTATTGCCAACTCTCATAATCCCCAACCTCATTTTTGAAAATTTTGTAGGATGATTCTTGCCTAACATATTGGCAAGGAACAAACAGTAATTTTTTTTACAAAACGACGAAAAAATTAAGCAAAGAGAAAAAAATGTTACAATTTATATCCAGTTTTTACAAAACGACGAAAATTTTCTTGCAAGAAAAAAATGTTAAAATTTTATACAAAATGGCAGAAATGTTGCTTGCCTAATTGACTGGAAAGGAGAAAACATGGCTGCTTTTACAAAAATAATATGAAAATGTTGCTAGCCTAGTATGTATGTAATAAGAAAACATCAAAGGAAATATAACAAGTTTCATACATAAGTAGATAAAAAAGATCATATAAGTTTTAACAGATGTGTAACAGTAACTAATTAAGCATTGAATAGTCTTCAATAAGCTAACACAACCTAATAACCAGTAAAAAATTATATTTTATTTTCTGCATTTGAGCACTTACGTTTCCATGACATTAATCAGTAGTGGTCTGGCTACATGATATTTTATGTTTTTATGCTCGCAGTTCGCTCTAGTCAAAAGAAACCATGTCTACATATTTTAAGTGCAGCATACTCAGGGACTTCATATCCACTGACAACCACACTAATATTCCAACATCAGTTAATTTACTGTGTAGGCAGACTCAGGGATTTCATATCCACTGACAAACACACCTGAAGTCAAATTTTCCTCTGGTGAGACAGTTTGACAACGTGGGCAGACTCAGGGACCTTGTGTCCACTGACAGCCATACGTAACGTCCATTCTCCCAGGATGACACAGTTTGACAGTGTTGGCAGACTCAGGGACCTCGTGTCCACTGACAACCATACGTCCCTGCGTTATTGCATAAGTACCTCCTCAAACTTATGTAGTACAAGTCTCGGTCGAGTAGTTCTTTGTACTGGAAACGTGATATTTTATAGAAAATAGATTCTCCCTTCAAATACGACATCTCTAACGTAATTACAGAAATTAAGCAAGGAATCATATTATATCATATAAACAGGCATGTGAGCTCTGAGATCATTTAAATGTTTTCTTTAACTCTATTGTCACAGCAATTACAGATTTGTGGCATATATCTCAAGTCATGAATAATGTGAGGCTCACCGCACGGTGGCAAAGTCAATTTTCTTTAAATTTCTCGCCACAGCAATCACAGATTTGTGGCATGTATTTTTCAATTCAGTCATAATATGAGGCTCGCCACACGGTGGCAAGTTAATTTTCTTACGATTAGTTTGGCCAATAACTGTGGCAAAGTTTTGATTGTGACCACGGATCATTACAAATGTGGCACCACACAAAAAATATTATTTTAATTTCAAGGCATAAATCATGTGCCGTCGAACTCTAATTACCTACTTTTTTTACATTACTAGTGATGCGGAAAACGAATGTTACAATATTTGTTACAATAAATGTTATGTACATTTTGGTTATAACAAATTTAAATAATCCTACAAACAGAAAAGGAATTCCATAGTGATGCTATTATATACACTCCTGGAAATGGAAAAAAGAACACATTGACACCGGTGTGTCAGACCCACCATACTTGCTCCGGACACTGCGAGAGGGCTGTACAAGCAATGATCACACGCACGGCACAGCGGACACACCAGGAACCGCGGTGTTGGCCGTCGAATGGCGCTAGCTGCGCAGCATTTGTGCACCGCCGCCGTCAGTGTCAGCCAGTTTGCCGTGGCATACGGAGCTCCATCGCAGTCTTTAACACTGGTAGCATGCCGCGACAGCGTGGACGTGAACCGTATGTGCAGTTGACGGACTTTGAGCGAGGGCGTATAGTGGGCATGCGGGAGGCCGGGTGGACGTACCGCCGAATTGCTCAACACGTGGGGCGTGAGGTCTCCACAGTACATCGATGTTGTCGCCAGTGGTCGGCGGAAGGTGCACGTGCCCGTCGACCTGGGACCGGACCGCAGCGACGCACGGATGCACGCCAAGACCGAAGGATCCTACGCAGTGCCGTAGGGGACCGCACCGCCACTTCCCAGCAAATTAGGGACACTGTTGCTCCTGGGGTATCGGCGAGGACCATTCGCAACCGTCTCCATGAAGCTGGGCTACGGTCCCGCACACCGTTAGGCCGTCTTCCGCTCACGCCCCAACATCGTGCAGCCCGCCTCCAGTGGTGTCGCGACAGGCGTGAATGGAGGGACGAATGGAGACGTGTCGTCTTCAGCGATGAGAGTCGCTTCTGCCTTGGTGCCAATGATGGTCGTATGCGTGTTTGGCGCCGTGCAGGTGAGCGCCACAATCAGGACTGCATACGACCGAGGCACACAGGGCCAACACCCGGCATCATGGTGTGGGGAGCGATCTCCTACACTGGCCGTACACCACTGGTGATCGTCGAGGGGACACTGAATAGTGCACGGTACATCCAAACCGTCATCGAACCCATCGTTCTACCATTCCTAGACCGGCAAGGGAACTTGCTGTTCCAACAGGACAATGCACGTCCGCATGTATCCCGTGCCACCCAACGTGCTCTAGAAGGTGTAAGTCAACTACCCTGGCCAGCAAGATCTCCGGATCTGTCCCCCATTGAGCATGTTTGGGACTGGATGAAGCGTCGTCTCACGCGGTCTGCACGTTCAGCACGAACGCTGGTCCAACTGAGGCGCCAGGTGGAAATGGCATGGCAAGCCGTTCCACAGGACTACATCCAGCATCTCTACGATCGTCTCCATGGGAGAACAGCAGCCTGCATTGCTGCGAAAGGTGGATATACACTGTACTAGTGCCGACATTGTGCATGCTGTGTTGCCTGTGTCTATGTGCCTGTGGTTCTGTCGGTGTGATCATGTGATGTATCTGACCCCAGGAATGTGTCAATAAAGTTTCCCCTTCCTGGGACAATGAATTCACGGTGTTCTTATTTCAATTTCCAGGAGTGTATAATAAAAGTTACAGAATCATTTAGAAAAAGTCTAGCCAACGGCTTGCCAAATCAATTCATGAATATGTACAAAATTTAGTTAATAATTACGTGACTTTGCTAGGGCTAGAATTGTCTTTTCGACAAGGTTGTCACTTAAAGAGTGATCACTTACTCGATAGGAGAAAGAATGAGAAAGGGCTTGTCCATAGCCGTATGGAAGGAGCAACTTTCTCCCCCTCGAATACGAAAGCAGCTTAAAATCAGATGAAAGTAATTGCAAGTGGAGTAAAATCTCTGGACAATGATCAATGGTGCTGAAAGAAGTAGTGCGTGTTCTTGTTTAATTAATCACCCTAGCATTCCTATTGGTCCCCAAAAGTGGTTTGTAACACAACCAATAAATCTCGAAGATTGCATTGGGTTTTTGGGTTTTAAGTGCTGCACTTCCCGAATACGGTACCACTGCCTCGACTATTTAACGGATTTGTTTTTTTTTTTCATCAGTCTTCTGACTGGTTTGATGCTAACCTTTTCGAGTACCACTTGCAACCTACGTCCTCAATTATTTGCTGGATGTATTCCAGCCTCTGTCTTCCTCTACAGTTTTTGCCCTCTACAGCTCCCTCTAGTAACATGGAAGTCGTGACCTCACGTCTTAACAGACGTCCTATCATCCTGTCTCTTCTCCTTATCAGTGTTTTCCACACATTCCTTTTCTCTCCGATTCTGCACAGAGCCTCCTCATTTCTTACCTTATCAGTCCACCTAATTTTCAACATTCGTCTGCAGCAATGGAGAGATCATCATGACACTTCTTCAACTACAGGCCACATGTCCTGTGAATGCACGTTACGTGTCTTTAATGCAGAGGTTTCCACTGTCATCTGCATCCTCATGCAGTTGAACATCGCTGATTCTTCCGCCTTTAGGGCCAGTTTCCTATCCCTAGGACAAGGCCGTTGGCAGAATGAGGGTGACTTCTTATGCTGAAAGTCTTCGGCCGCCATTGATGATTATTATTCAGAATTTAAGCAACAACGGAATTGGAACCCGGGACCGAATACGTTTTGATTTTGAATCAAATACGCTACCCCTAGACCACGGGTTTTGCTTGGCATACGACCAGAAATGTTTCTTGGTACTTTACTGACACGGATCTTCCTTCCAGAAACCATAGATGTGGAAAATTGATATGAGTATTTATAATGTGTTTCTAATTACCTTTTTATAGACACAATAGTTTGCATTATCTTTAAGTGGAACTTGCTAACGGCTGTCACACAAGGGTGTTACAAAATTTACATGTGTAATATTTTGCTGTTGCGTATGCCACAATGTGTGAATGCTGATGGCTACGATTATTATTCGTAAGTACTATCACAGACTACTTGAGTGTTAGTGGATTACGTTAAAAATCTAGATGTTGTAAGACGGTGAATTTGTTGCCAATAGATCCCTGATTTACTGCTTATAATTACATGATATAAATAGCGTCTCAAAGCGAATTATTGCTTAATTAGCTACTTAATATTCCAGTCGTGCTTATCCTTCAACTACACACTGTATATTTACGCACTGGAGAAGCGTTGTCGCTACTGCAGCAGCTTCATGGACAACCTGTTTGCCACCATTGTCACACGACTAAGTTAAGCTTTTTACGTAAACTGTCTGTGTTGTCATAAGCCAATGTTTCTGACATGAAGAAGAGACGTAGAAGTTGTATAACAGCACGAGATACATCGATATACAGGGCTATTACAAATGATTGAAGCGATTTCATAAATTCACTGTAGCTCCATTCATTGACATATAGTCACGACACACTAGAGATACGTAGAAAAATTCATAAAGTTTTGTTCGGCTGAAGCCGCACTTCAGGTTTCTGCCGCCAGAGCGCTCGAGAGCGCAATGAGACAAAATGGCGACAGGAGCCGAGAAAGCGTATGTCGTGCTTGAAATGCACTCACATCAGTCAGTCATAACAGTGCATCGACACCTCAGGACGAATTTCAACAAAGATCCACCAACTGATAACTCCATTCGGCCATGGTATGCGCAGTTTAAAGCTTCTGGATGCCTCTGTAAGGGGAAATCAACGGGTCGGCCTGCAGTGAGCGAAGAAACCGTTGAACGCGTGCGGGCAAGTTTCACGCGTAGCCCGCGGAAGTCGACGAATAAAGCAAGCAGGGAGCTAAACGTACCACAGCCGACGGTTTGGAAAATATTACGGAAAAGGCTAAAGCAGAAGCCTTACCGTTTACAATTGCTACAAGCCCTGACACCCGATGACAAAGTCAAACGCTTTGAATTTTCGGCGCGGTTGCAACAGCTCATGGAAGATGATGCGTTCAGTGCGAAACTTGTTTTCAGTGATGAAGCAACATTTTTTCTTAATGGTGAAGTGAACAGACACAATGTGCGAATCTGGGCGGTAGAGAATCCTCACGCATTCGAGCAGCAAATTCGCAATTCACCAAAAGTTAACGTGTTTTGTGCAATCTCACGGTTTAAAGTTTACGGCCCCTTTTTCTTCTGCGAAAAAAAAACGTTACAGGACACGTGTATCTGGACATGCTGGAAAATTGGCTCATGCCACAACTGGAGACCGACAGCGCAGACTTCATCTTTCAACAGGATGGTGCTCCACCGCACATCCATCATGATGTTCGGCATTTCTTAAACAGCAGATTGGAAAACCGATGGATCGGTCGTGGTGGAGATCATGATCAGGAATTCATGTCATGGCCTCCACGCTCTCCCGACTTAACCCCATGCGATTTCTTTCTGTGAGGTTATGTGAAAGATTCAGTGTTTAAACCTCCTCTACCAAGAAACGTGCCAGAACTGCGAGCTCGCATCAACGATGCTTTCGAACTCATTGATGGGGACATGCTGCGCCGAGTGTGAGAGGAACTTGATTATCGGCTTGATGTGTGCCGAATCACTAAAGGGGCACATATGGAACATTTGTGAATGCCTACAAAAACTTTTTGAGTTTTTGTATGTGTGTGCAAAGCATTGTGAAAATATCTCAAATAATAAAGTTATTGTAGAGCTGTGAAATCGCTTCAATCATTTGTAATAACCCTGTAGAAATGTCTGGGACAAAATTTCTATGACAAAAAGTGAAAATCAGCGGGAAGGGGCACCATTTTTTTGGTCAAACTGTAGCAGGGTGTAGTGTCAGTTAAAGCAAGTGCTTAAAACTGCAACATTCCTTGAAGTCGAGTTAACTTTGTGGTACTGTGGTGTGCGTACTGTAAGACCTTCAGTACACACACCATCAGATTATTTGACTTGTCGCTCTAACGATGTAGGCGAGTGTCAGCAATGTGTCTCGTGGTCTTATCGTGGCGTGTCTATCTTCTGCCATTAGGTCGGACAATAGAAATGCCACTTGCACGCTTAGAGTAGCAGATTGGTGGTGACTAACTTTAAACAGAAATTGATTAATTTTCACACACATTTATTAAAATAATAACAAGCATAAAAATTACTTAACCTTCAGAGCAGATTCTCACCATTCTCGAACTCTTACGGGAATCGGCGAAACGCCACGAATAATGGGCAAGGGCGCCGCGTCAGTAGCGTGCGATTAAGTTGAGAATTCGGGAGGCGTGGAGCTGCGGTGACCGTTGTGTCCGGAGACGTTTCGTGAGCGAAATGGGAAAATGCACAACAACAAATTGTAGAATCATTGGCGCGTCCAAATTTAACACCTCTTTCCATACAGAGTAACAGTTGTAGACATGAGAGCAAAGTGCAGGACAGAAAGGGACAGAAAGACGCATAGTCTCAAAAGGTACTTGATTGGATTGTATGAAATCAGACTGAAGTTCCTCATCATGAGAAATGAGAAGAAGCGATCTGTATGTACTTTAAACAACTTTCGTGTAGCTAAGGGCACGGTCCAAACTGGGCTTTATTGACCGTTTTCGACAGGTAAGACTGTATAAACTTTTTTTGACTATACGTCATATCACACTGTGCTTTCATTATTCACGCCATGCAAACTTTTAAGTCATGTTCCACAGTGCGTTCATGACTCACGTCATGTTAACGTTTACCTTGCTGTGAGTAATGAACGCACAATGGAACATGACACACAACAGAAAAATTTTTAAAAGTGTGAAGACGAGCGTCTTTCCCGTCGAAACTGGCCAATAAAAGATAGCTTCTAACGCGACGTTGGCTACAAAATATTTCTTTAACGGATCAAATCCACCATACCACTCTCCTCTGGACCTGCGACCGAGGGCCATTTCGGGGATGACGAAGACGGTCAAGGGGTAAGAGAGACAGAGGGATGCAGAGTCGTAGGGCATGACATGATTGGACATTTTTATAATCTAACGAGCTTTAAGCTGCTCCATTTCAATGCGAGAGTAGAACTCGCGAGAGTGGGGGCGGTAGACGACAGAGTAAGGCATAGTTTCAGACGAGTATGAAAAAATTTGGAAATTTGTGCTAAGAACTATGGGACCAAACTGCTGAGGTCATCGGTCCTAGTCTTACGCACTTTTTTTTTTTTTTTTGCTCATCAGTCTACTGACTGGTTTGATGCGGCCCGCCACGAATTCCTTTCCTGTGCTAACCTTTTCATCTCAGAGTAGCACTTGCAACCTACGTCCTCAATTATTTGCTTGACGTATTCCAATCTGTCTTCCTCTACAGTTTTTGCCCTCTACAGCTCCCTCTACTACCATGGAAGCCATTCCCTCATGTCTTAGCAGATGTCCTATCATCCCGTCCCTTCTCCTTATCAGTGTTTTCCACATATTCCTTTTCTCTCCGATTCTGCGTAGAACCTCCTCATTCCTTACCTTATCAGTCCACCTAATTTTCAACATTCGTCTATAGCACCACATCTCAAATGCTTCGATTCTCTTCTGTTCCGGTTTTCCCACAGTCCCACAGTCTTACGCACTACTTAATCTAACTTAAACTAACTTACGCTAAGGACAAAACACACACACACACACACACACACACACACACATGCCCGACGGAGGACTCGAACCTCGTACGGGGGGAGTCGCGCGAACCCTGACAAGACGCCCCAGATCGCACGGCTACCCCGCGTGGCAGAGGAGTATGAAGAAACTACGACAGGAGGGAGGCAGTATGTTTAGTCACTTTCATATTTATCGCCCTTTGCTTTCCCTCAGCCCTGACGACCGCGGAATGGCCTGAACTACGCTATTGCTTGCAGTTATACAGGAAGAGAGAGTGCCCGGCGATGGACGGCGAGTCGCAAGTGCTGGCGCAGCGTCTGATTGCTGGCAGTAGGCGCACCGGAGCGGCTGTCTGAGATCACTGTTAGTGGCAGGACCGAGTTGAGACCATGGAGAATTAAGTTTCTGTCGCTCTAGTTTGGTTCGAGTGATTCAGGCAAATCAGGGAGACGACTGGGATCGTTCTTACGTGTCGTATTGTCTGTGAATTCAACAAAACTATCACCGGTAGTCTGCTCCTCGTCAGAGCGTTTTGTTTCGTCGCCCTTTCACAAGCGACTGTAAAACTGAGCGCTAGTTAACAGAGAAGTGTGTTTCTGAGATGTGACTCTAAGGTATGCAAGAGAATAATACAGTGAGGTGACAAAAGTCATGGGATACGTCCTAATATCGTGTCGGACGTCCTTTGCCCGGAGTTCTGAAACAACTCGACGTGGCACGGACTCAACAAGTTGTTGCAAGTCCCTTGCAGAAATACTGAGCCATGCTACCTTTGTAACAGTCCATAATTACGAAAGTGTTGCCGGTGCAGGATTTCGTGCACGAACTGACCCCTCGATGATGTCCCATAAATGGTCTGTCGGATTCACATCGGCTGATCTGGATGGCCAAATCACTTGCGTGAACTGTACAGAATTTTCTTCAAACAAATCGCGAACAGATGTGGCCCCGGGGAATGACATCGTTGTTTGGGAACATCAAGCGAATGAATGGTTGCAAATGGTCTCCAAGTCGCCTATCATAAACATTTCCATCCAGTGATAGTTCAGTTGTACACTCCTGGAAATTGAAATAAGAACACCGTGAATTCATTGTCCCGGGAAGGGGAAACTTTATTGACACATTCCTGGGGTCAGATACATCACATGATCACACTGACAGAACCACAGGCACATAGATACAGGCAACAGAGCATGCACAATGTCGGCACTAGTACAGTGTATATCCACCTTTCGCAGCAATGCAGGCTGCTATTCTCCCATGGAGACGAACGCAGAGATGCTGGATGTAGTCCTGTGGAACGGCTTGCCATGCCATTTCCACCTGGCGCCTCAGTTGGACCAGCGTTCGTGCTGGACGTGCAGACCGCGTTAGACGACGCTTCATCCACTCCCAAACATGCTCAATGGGGGACAGATCCGGAGATCTTGCTGGCCAGGGTAGTTGACTTACACCTTCTAGAGCACGTTGGGTGGCACGGGATACATGCGGACGTGCATTGTCCTGTTGGAACAGTAGTTCCCTTGCCGGTCTAGGAATGGTAGAACGATGGGTTCGATGACGGTTTGGATGTACCGTGCACTATTCAGTGTCCCCTCGACGATCACCAGTGGTGTACGGCCAGTGTAGGAGATCGCTCCCCACACCATGATGCCGGGTGTTGGCCCTGTGTGCCTCGGTCGTATGCAGTCCTGATTGTGCCGCTCACCTGCACGGCGCCAAACACGCATACGACCATCATTGACACCAAGGCAGAAGCGACTCTCATCGCTGAAGACGACACGTCTCCATTCGTCCCTCCATTCACGCCTGTCGCGACACCACTGGAGGCGGGCTGCACGATGTTGGGGCGTGAGCGGAAGACGGCCTAACGGTGTGCGGGACCATAGCCCAGCTTCATGGAGACGGTTGCGAATGGTCCTCGCCGATACCCCAGGAGCAACAGTGTCCCTAATTTGCTGGGAAGTGGCGGTGCGGTCCCCTACGGCACTGCGTAGGATCCTACGGTCTTGGCGTGCATCCGTGCGTCGCTGCGGTCCGGTCCCAGGTCGACGGGCACGTGCACCTTCCGCCGACCACTGGCGACAACATCGATGTACTGTGGAGACCTCACGCCCCACGTGTTGAGCAATTCGGCGGTACGTCCACCCGGCCTCCCGCATGCCCACTATACGCCCTCGCTCAAAGTCCGTCAACTGCACATACGGTTCACGTCCACGCTGTCGCGGCATGCTACCAGTGTTAAAGACCGCGATGGAGCTCCGTATGCCACGGCAAACTGGCTGACACTGACGGCGGCGGTGCACAAATGCTGCGCAGCTAGCGCCATTCGACGGCCAACACCGCGGTTCCTGGTGTGTCCGCTGTGCCGTGCGTGTGATCATTGCTTGTACAGCCCTCTCGCAGTGTCCGGAGCAAGTATGGTGGGTCTGACACACCGGTGTCAATGTGTTCTTTTTTCCATTTCCAGGAGTGTACTAGAGGATCCAGTCCACTCCGTGTAAAAACAGCCCACACCATTATGGAGCCACCACTAGCTTGCACAGTGCCTGGTTGACAATTTAGGTCCGTAGCTTCGTGGTGTCTGGTGCCCCACTGGAACCGCACCTGATGACGCCACGGTTCTCCAGTCGTCTAGGGTCCGACTGAAACGGCCACGAGACGAGAAGAGGCGCTGCTAGCAAAGGCATTCCAGTCGGTCGTCTGCTGCCATAGCCCATAAACGCCAGATTTCGCCGCACTGACCTAACGTTTACGTTCGTCGTATGTCCCATATTGATTTCTTTGATTCTTTCACGTTTGTTTGTTAGTACTGAAAACTGTACGTAAAGGCCGTTGCTCAAATTCGTCAAGTGAAGCCCATCGAGAACTGTGTTGTGCATGGTGCAAGGTAATGCCTGAAATCTGGCATTCTCCGAAAACTCTTGATACTGTATTGAATATAAATAAAATAAGTAGGAATGAAATAAATAGGAAGCGCAGGGAAGCTAAGGCGAAATGGCTGCATGAAAAATGTGAGTGAATCGAAAAATAAATGATTGTCGGTAGGAATATCTGATGAATACAAAAGTCAAACCTTCGGTGAAATTGGAAGTAAGTGCGATAACATTAACAGTACAATACCATTTTCAATAAAAAACGGAAAGGGGGGAATTTGTCAACCTGGAGAAAGAGTTAGACAATGTAAAATGGTGCAAGATATTCGAAATTGTGAAAAAAATGGGGGTAAGCTATACGGAAAGACGGGTAATATACAATATGTACAAGAACCAAGAAGAAAGAATAAGACTGGAAGGCGAACAAGGGAGTGCTTTAATTAAAAACGATGTAAGGCAGCGATGTAGTTTTTCGCGTCTACTGTTCAGTCTACACATCGAAGAAGAGATGATGGGGCTTAAATTCAAGATGAAAGGACGTCACTGAAAAGAGTCGCTGGTGACATTGTTATCTTCAGTGAAAGTGAAGAAGAATTGCAGGATGTGTTAAAATGAATGAACAGTCTCATGAATACAGAATATGGATTGAGAGGAAGTCATAAAAGAAAGTAATAAGAAGAAGCAGAAATGAGAACAGCGAGAACTTAAGATCACGAACGGGGATCACGAAGTAGACGAAGTTAAGGAACACTAAAAATAAGGCTTCAAAATAATCCACGAAGGAGGAATGAAGACATAAAAAGGAGAGTAGAAGTGTCAAAGAGGGCACTCCTGGCTAAGAGAAGTTTACTGGTATCGAGTACAGGCCTTAATTTGAGGAAGAAATTTCTGAAAATGTACGTTTGGAGCACAGCGTTGCATGGTACTGAAACGGGAACTGAGCCGGAATAGAAGAGACTGGAAGAATTTGAGATGTGCTGCAGAATTATGTTGATTATTAGGTAGTCTACTAAGGTAAGAAATGAGGAGTTCTGCACAGAGTTGGCGAGGAAGGGAATATATAACGATGACAAGAAGAAGGGACAGGATGATAGGACATCCGTTAAGATATCAGGGAATCACTTCCATGGTGCTAGAGAGAGCTACAGAGGGCAAAAACTATAGAGGAAAACAGATGTTGGAATACATCCAGCACCGAGCGAGGTGGCGCAGTGGTTAGACACTGGACTCGCATTCGGGAGAACGACGGTTCAATCCCGCGTCCGGCCATCCTGATTTAGGTTTTCCGTGATTTCCCTAAATCGCTCCCGGCAAATGCCGGGATGGTTCCTTTGAAAGGGCACGGCCGACTTCCTTCCCCGTCCTTCCCTAATCCGATGAGACCGATGACCTCGCTGTCTGGTCTCCTTCCCCGAAACAACCAACCAACCAATACATCCAGCAATTCGTTGCGGGCCGCATCAAACCAGCTAGAGGATTGATGACTTAAAGAGAATAAGGAGGAGGGAGGAAAGGAGGAAAGGGAAGGAGAGAGAGAGAGAGAGAGAGAGAGAGAGAGAGAGACGAGAGACGTTACATATGTATAGGAGCATTGTTCTGTTGAAAAATGACACCACAGCACTGTTCCATGAGAGATAATACACAAAGCCGTCGGCTGTCTGTGAGATACCGTCGGGTTATACGTGTTGATAATGGTCAACCGGAGTAGTGAAGAGCTAGAAGTCATCGCTGATGTTCTCATACAATCCAGCATCGGACCTCTGTCTCATCAGAACGCTCCACGATGCACGATTCGACCAGTTAGTTAAATTTTCGTACATCCATATTTAAAATGGTTGACGATGGGACTCAGCTGGTGTAATTTTTATTAAAATTCAAACTCCTCCAGCTGTACCTGAGATTTTATATTTATTTTACCACTAGTTTCGACGTTGGGTCAACGCCATCTTCAGGCCCGTACGCTTTGATGAAATCAATTGTGTGTGCCTCAGTACTAGAAGTCCGCGGTGAGACCAACCTGTGCGCCACATGGATGGCGCACGTGTTGGCCTCTCCGTGGACTTCTAGTACTGAGGCACACACAACTGATTTCATCAAAGTGTACGGGCCTGAAGATGGCGTTGACGCAACGTCGAAACTAGTAACAAAATAAATATAAAATCTTAAGTACAGCTGGAAGAGTTTCATTATTAATAAAAGATAGTTAAATGGAGACCCTGAATAAGGCCTCCTACAAACTGTCAGGTGGTAATAACGCTGTCTCACGTAAGCATGCGACATTTATGTAGTTTACAGTGATAACTCAACATCCGATGCTGTTTACAGCCTTTACGTACCCTTGCAGTTCTAGTAACAACCGTGCACACGAATAAAATTAATCTAGTCATGTGGCCGTTCTACCTGTCCCAAAGAATTGCAACGCAATAATGATTTACACACCCACTACCTTGGCATCCCACCATTCTCTATGCGTCCTTCACTTTTCTTGTTAGACAGTGTACTTGCAACCACCGAGATAGCACACTTCACTCACATACAACTGGGCGGTGGATCAAATCCTTCTGCGGCCTACGAGATTTATGTTTTCAGTGATTCCCATACATCGCTTAATACTTTTGAAAAAGGACACACACTATTTCCATTATTAACCTTCCTTGTTGAGAGCTTATCCTCCACCTCTAATGACTCGACGAGACGGTTTACTCTAATTTTCGTTCCGTTTTACTTGCAGGTGCAACAGGGATACGGAGCGATCTGACCTGGTGTAAGACAGTGCACTTGCATTCAAACCTTTGTCCAGCCGTCCAGATTTAGGTTTTCAATAGTATCTCGAAATCGATAATAGCATATGCCGAGTTGGTTCCTTACCAATTCTTACCCAAGACGAGCTTGTTCCTCGTCTAAAACGACCAATTACACAACTGTTCCCCCAAATCAACCAACCAAAATATCTCTGTCTCATATCTCTCGGGAAACATGAATAATTGCAGTAGCAGGACATAGCAAATAACGAAATTTTTCTTAACGTGCGCGTGAGGTTTAGTACGAAGAATACATTACAGAATTTGTACTTGATATGGGGGTATACATGGCCGAAATTCGTTACACAATGGTACAATGGTACGTCAAATGTAATGGCTAGTGAGTGGTGGTGTGCCAGGAACAAATGTGTTCATGGGAGAGTGAACGTGCTATTCAGGGCGACAGTGAGCACACCCTGTATGGAAGTGGGTCATGTAGTATCCACTTTCGATCCAGCCACCAACCCACAGAACAGAGAACCACAGGTTGTCGCCATGTCAAGGCGCCTACAAATCGACTGCAGGTCATCTTACCTGCGTCAGCTGCTGTGGTATTTGGGCCACCGCAGCGGCGCTGTTGCCGGTACTACTAGTTCCTCTGCGAAACACCTGATACGGGCCCTACTTACCAGCATTCCTCCACTGGCCAGCTTCACAAAACGCAGTCCACCAGCTTGCCAATCTGTCTGCGAGTGTGCTATTTCCAGTTCCGTCTCGATCCAGACTATCACGATCGTCGATTCACCAAGTGCCGTTTGTCAGAATGCAATGCATGCCCGTAAAAACTAATATATCGATAGCGTAGAAGGTACAGACATGGCCTACGGCAGTGTTTTCTTATTGTGACAGCCTGATATCTCAAACTGTACCTGCAAGAACTGCTATCGAGTAGTCCAGTTCTCATCAAATCGGTGCTATCTTTCAGTTGCTTTCTTCAGAATTTCTTCAGTAGTTATTCAGACACTAAGATTACGGCATATTCTCTGTGTCAGTAATAAAGCTCTATTGTTATTCGGTACATCTTTTAGCATGCATCACCCACATCGAGGAATACTCAAGTGAAAAGGAGGGTAAACATTCCATCACTATTTTATCTCTGGAAATTCGTTGCCTTTGTCCAGTGCATAGCCAGGTAGCCTTCCTTTATGCATTGATGTACCCTTCATAGGTGTCCATGGTTGCTCTCCTCCTACTGCCGTTCTCTCATCATTATTGACTGTTTACTTTGGCTTTCTTGCCTTTTTGCCTTGCCTAACGCTGCTGATGCTGTTGATAGATCGCCTCTGCAGGCCACGTGATACAGCCTTGACCTCCCAGTATTTCTTCACTGGCCAGCTTGGACACCTGTCAGCAGTCCGCCAATCAGTCTATGGGTGTCTGAGTTCCAGTTCCCACCTCGACCTCGATTTTCTTCGTTGACGATTCACTGGGTGCCATCCTTCAGAGTGCAGTGCGTTTCAGACCTAACCAAGAAGTCAATAGTGTAGATACAGATCTGGCCTATGGGAGTGTTTCCTTACAGTGACAGACTGTGTACTGCAAGAACTGTTATCGAGATGTCCAGTTGTCATTAAATCAGGACAATCAGTCAGCTTCATTCTAGTTAATTGTTTCTCAGATCCTAACGTTATGGTTTACTCTCCGTGTCCGTAAAAAAAGAGTAGTATTGTTATTGGTTACCTGGGCACATTTCTCTTCTTATAGCGTGCACAACCCCCATCATGGAATACTAAGGGTCAGGATAGCACAGGCAACTTACGTTTCCCGTTATCTTATTGAAAGGTAACCCCACGGAGACCTCAAACATAGGTTGCAGCTACCGTCATAAAAACGTCAGGAATATAACGCCTACTGTTTAAACTTGTGGGTACGTGGACCAGAGGTGATCATGTTATGTACCCAAGTCCACCATAAAGAGGCGGCGTGGTGCCACTCCTCTGTCCAGCGTGTTGCTGGGCGAATCATTGTCAGCGCACCTGTTTCAGCTGTCACGTCAAGAGAAATCACAGTTAATGGTCTCCTTGCCGACTGTAAGTTGTGCTCCAAACTTGGTTACACTTTCCGTGTGGTTATATGTCTTGCTGCAAAGAAGCTCCTTTCCTGATGAAAGTACATGCTGTGGTTGTATGGTAATGCAAGGCCTACCGAACAATACTCTTACACCTTTCCTTTCGGGTACTAGTCGTTTAGAGCCTTATAGTTCCTTTAAAGCGTTATGGCTCTCATGAATCCACAGATTCCGTATTAGAGCTACAGTCGTGGGATTCCGCTTACGTGGGCAACAAAATCTCATAACGACAAACTGTAGTGATGATTGTCCATCCTGCCTCCCTCATCTTCTACATCTGCATGCACAAACATCCCCCGCTAACATGTGATGTGGAGGAGGGTACCATGTACCACTACTGGTCATTTCGTTTCCAGTCCCACTCGCAAACGACCCCTAATTCCCTGGTCTTCACGATCCTTACGCGAAACGTACGTTGGCGGCAGTACAGATGTTCTGCAACAGCTGCAAGTTTCTCTTCTCTAAATTTCCTCAACAGCATTTTTCTCGTTCACTCCAGGGATTCCCATTTGAGTTCACGATGCGTCTCAGTAATACTTGAATGTTGCTAGAATCTACCGGTAGGAAAGCTACCAGCATTATTCTGAATTGCTTTGATGTCTTCCTTTAATTCGACTTGTCGGGAATCCAGTACTCAAGAATGGGTCGCACAGGTGTTGTCTAAGCTGTCTCCTTTCACAACCTGGGACGTGGTAGTGAATTGAACAGTGACCCGAAAATAGAATAAATTTCCTTTAATTCCCGTCTATGGTCACAAATATTTATGTCATCGGATTAACTTTTCTGTCTATAATGACCATCTTCAGATCTGTTTATAAAAACATGTCCTAATATGCTCCAGTAAGCTAGGACATGATTTTATAAAACAGATCTGAAGATGGTCATTACAGACTGAAACCCTTAGTCTGATGACATAAAAATTTGTGACCATAGACGTGAAGGAAATTTATGCTATCTCCTTTCTCATAAAACTCTCGCAGTGAACCGAAGCTGACCGGCATTCGCCTTCTCTGCTACCATCCTTACTTGCTCGTTCGATTTCATATCGCATTGGAACGTCACACCTAAAAATTAAATCGACGTGCTTTGACAAGCAGCATAAAGCTGTAATAGAGCATTACAGGATTTGTTTACCTTCTAATGTGCATGAATGCACATTTTTCTACATTTACAGCAAGCTGCTTTTTGTCAAATCAAATAGATATTTGTCCACTCATACTGCATTCACCTACAGTCACTCAACGACGGTACTTTGCCGCATACTACAGCGTCATCAGCAAATACCCGGAGCTTTGTGACCACCATATCCGTCAGATCAATTAAGTTTATAGATAACAAGACTAGTCCTACAAGCTTTTTCCTGGAGCATTCCTGATAGTATACTTATCTGTGACGAATGCTCGCCATCGAGGATGACTTACTGTGTTCCATTACGTAAGAAGTTTTCATGCCATTCACATATGTAGGAATCTGTTCCTTGTGCCCCGACCTTCGTTAACTGTCTATAGTGGGGATCCGTGACAATCACTATCCGGAAATCCAGGAATATGGATTCTGCCTGTTGCCGTTCATGCATGTCCGTAGACGTTTCTCTTCCTCACGCTGCATGTTCTTCTCACAGGCAACCAAAGCTGAAATGCAGTTTACGGATAAGAAACCCACTGCGTAGCCTTTCCTTACACGCGGGATGTACACCACTGGCCATTAAAATTGCAACATCAAGAAGAAATGCAGATGGTAAACGGGTATTCATTGGACAAATATATTATACCAGAAGTGATATGTGATTACATTTTCACGCAATTTGGGTGAGAAATCAGTTCCCAGAACAACCACCTCTGGCCGTAATAACGGCCTTGATACGCCTGGGCATTGAGTCAAACAGAGCTTGGACGGCGTGTACAGGTACAGCTGCCCATGCAGCTTCAACACGATACCACAATCAAGAGTAGTGACTGGCGTATTGTGACGAGCCGGTTGCTCGGCCACCATTGACCAGACGTTTTCAGTTGGTGAGAGATCTGGAGAATGTTCTGGCCAGGGCAGCAGTCGAACATTTTCTGCATCCAGAAAGGCCCGCACAGGACTTGCAACACGAGGTCGTGCATTATCCTGCTGAAATGTAGGGTTTCGCAGGGATCGAATGAAGGGTAGAGCCACGGGTCGTAACACATCTGAAATGAAATGTCCACTGTTCAAAGTGCCGTCAATGCGAACAAGAGGTGACCGAGACGTGTAACCAATGGCACCCCATACCATCACGCCGGCTGATACGCCAGTATGGCGATGACGAATACACGCTTACAATGTGTGTTCACCGCGATGTCGCCAAGCACGGATGCGACCATCATGATGCTGTAAACAGAACCTGGACTCATCCGAAAAAATGACGTTTTGCCATTCGTGCACCCAGGTTCGTCGTTGAGTACACCATCGCAGGCGCTCCTGTCTGTGATGTAGCGTCAAGGGTAACCGCAGCCATGGTCTCCGAGATGATAGTCCATGCTGCTGCAAACGTCGCTGAACTGTTCGTGCAGATGGTTGTTGTCTTGCAAACGTCCCCATCTGTTGACTCAGGGATCGAGACGTGGCTGCACGATCCGTTACAGCCATGCGGATAAGACGCCTGTCATCTCGACTGCTAGTGATACGAGGCCGTTGGGATCCAGCACGGCATTCCGTATTACCCTCCCGAACCCACCTATTCCATATTCTGCTGACAGTCATTGGATCTCGACCATGGCGAGCAGCAGTCTCGCGATACGATAAACCGCAATCGCGATAGGCTACAATCCGACCTTTATCACAGTCGGAAACGTGATGGTACGCATTTCTCCTCCTTACACGAGGCATCACAACAACGTTTCACCAGGCAACGCCGGTCAACTGCTGTTTGTGTATGAGAAATCGGTTGGAAACTTTCCTCATGCCAGCACGTTATATATGTGATACCACTGGCTCCAACCTGGTGTGAATGCTCTGAAAAACTAATCATTTGCATATCACAGCGTCTTCTTCCTGTCGGTTAAATTTCGCGTCTGTAGCACATCTTCGTGGTGTAGCAATATTAATGGCCAGTCGTGTAGAATGCACGTCATCCTGACTTGTGTGATTCCGCTCAAGTAGTAATCATTTGCACACCCAGTGCTGTAGTATAGGCCTACTTAGTGCAAACCAGACGTTTGTTGCATGTCACCTGTATGGTGTTGCAGTGGTTCATAGCTAACCTCAGACATGTTCAATGTAATCGAAAAACGTTTTAAGCACTACTGTGAGTAAATATGATTTTGCAACTTGCAAGGCAGACTTACCACTTCTTCACATTTTCCTTTCTTTGGAGAGTTGTATTCCTGTAAGGTATCCAGGAGAGCTTATCTGCCGCTTCGGCAGCAGGGAAATGTATTAACAGAATTGCAGCTGGATTGGAAGGTCTTGAATCTCACTTATATTGATCAGTAGTTAAGGATATTTTCCCGTGAAAGGGAAGGTTCCCAGTTCGAAATCCGGTCCAGTACACAGTTTTAATGTGCCGCAAAGTTTCGGCACAGCTGACACACGACTGCAGACTGATTTTCTTTCTATCACGATACATCAGTCTATAGTTTGTGGATAGGAGCACAGTCAAACCAATTCAAAGACGTCGATAAATCCCCTAGATTATTTTCATAAGGTGTCTGTTTTGATTTTGCCATCAGACAGCCGATGTACCGATCGCAAAGTAGAAATAGCACCTAGAACTGTCAGATACCTATGGCTCTCTACATATCACTCAACTACTCACATAAGTAAAATATATCATGTATCACGACTCGTATCTTCATAAGAACTTCCTCCACTTCCAAGAGACGAGTTGTGGCGTCGTGTATAAATAGAAGTCAACAACTTGTCATTGTGATCAGTCGCTCCTGGGTAGCAGAACGGCAGCGAAAACAGTCGTCACTTCCTGGTGCTGGTCTCTGTTCCCCGGTTGCAACCAAAGTGATCCGCCATGGCTGACGAAGGTGAGTGGCAGTTGGTTTATACACAACACTTTAAGAGGTCAAAGATGTCTTCCAGTTAGTTTTAAGGCCTAGAGACCATCAATCCGTTTCAGTTTCCTTTAGATTTCTGTAACACAGTAGCAAACCAGGGAAAGAGGAACTTTTTTGATATCTGTTCTGCAGAATTTTCCATCTGATGAGGCTTTAAGAATCAGGCCCTGTCCGAATATTAACTTCGAACGTATAAGCTAACATGAGGTAGGTCCGACTGATTGGGTCGTCTTGCAAGGTGTCCGTGTACTGGAAACCCAGAGAGAGATGTGCAGTTTCGAACTGTGATAATAACCTTCGTCTAAAAATAAAATGATGTTCGACCTCAGCTGAACTAAGATGAGGGCTGAGTGAGGAGGATGTTGATACTGCGCAGGCGTCGCATGACTTCGTGCAGGAATGTTGTTCAGTCATATCTGAAGCGCAACTGCTTGCAAGCTTATTATTGTTTCTACATATTCCAGGTCAATACTTTTTTCTATTTTATTATTACTGACTTTCTATACTTTTCTCATGATGTAACTGGAATTTCTCGTTTTCGAATAAGCGATGGCAGAAGCTAGGTGAGCAGGTTTGATATCGATGTTTCTTCGCGCGTACTTGTTTCCAAAAAGCATTCTTCTTTTCTGCTACGTCCTTTACTTTGTTGATAAAGAATTGTCATTCATGCAGTTATCTTGAAACCGATTTATTTTATGTTCCAGTTATCGGACTGCCCTGTCCTTAACCCTCAACATGCAGCCATGGTGTGCATTGAAATAATCCTACGATTTACCTCCGTAAACAAATGTAAAGCCTGTAAATAATTTGAGTGAAATATGAAGGACATCGTCACTGATCTAATCTGTCAGGGTGATAGAAATATGGCATGTGCGTAAAAATGATTAACAGTTTGCAAAATTGCTTCTGTTGACATTTTAAAAATGTTAAGGAAGTATAATTTTCTGACTCGCCCTGTAATAGATCTTTTAAGAGAAAACAAAATTCTATATGGAATAAATGTGCAGAGTAAGGGCAAGGTATTAATTTACATACATGTGATAGGCGTAAGAGATAATATCTCATCTACTTTTTTTTCTAAAACAAAAGACAAAAACTTTCAATTATTATTCTTCTGTTCTGTCTGAGTTCTGAGAGTAAGGTCTTGGTTTAATCTACCAGACATTGTACAATTACTTAGTTGATAAAGTAAGTCGTCAAAAGTATCGGTGTTTTATTTGAAATGACTGTATACCGTACCTAACTGCTTCTGTCATAAACAATTTGTGTTTGTGTAGTAATATTTCGCAGCAATAATTGCCGAAGGATTATGCCCGTTAACCAACATTTTATTAGCGGTCTCGTATTATAATACGAGGGCTATTCCGAAAGTAAGGTCCGATCGGTCACGAAATGGAAACGACTATGAAAATCCGATAAAGCTTTGCACAGATGTGTTGGGTAGTGTCTCTAGTATAACCCCAGTTAGCATCACGTCGCTCTTCTCATTTCTGAGCTCGCAGTGAGTGCGTAAAGATGTCTAGAAAATAGTGTCTGCCGCCAAGTACGGGGGCCTGGTGAGAAATTTCCCCTGAAGCTATGCAGCTAACATTACATAACTGTCGTGCTGTTTCGTCTTCAAGACAATTCTCAGCCGCATTCTGCAGGGGCAATGAAGATGCTCCTGCATCGTTTTCAAATGGAAATGTGAGATTACCCACAATACAGCCCGTAATTGTCTCCCTCTGAGTTTCAGCTCAGGTCACATGAACCGCTGGTTATGAAGACAACATTTCGGCACAAGACAACGAGCCGTAGGCCAGCGTAGAGAATTGGCGGAGAGCACTGGCGGCTGCCTTCTATAGCGAGGGTATGGGAAAGTTGGTACAACGCTACGATACACGTCTAAGTCGGGTCGGCGACTATGGAGATAAGTAGCTGCAAGGTGTATCTAACTGTTGCAAATAAAACATTTTTGATTTTTACCGTGGTTTCCATTTCGCGACCTATCGGACCTTACTTTCGGAATAGCCCTCGTATGTGTCGTTTCAGACAAGCAGCCTGTATCTTTTAAATATCAAAGTTTGATGTTTGCTTGTCCAGCGATTGTCAGTAACAAAAGAACATTTTAAATCTATCAATTACGAGAGCCATTATTCCTTCGAGGCTTTGCAAAAATCACTAGAAAGAAGTCACCATAAAAGTCAAGCAAAGTTACATTAATATTAAAACGTCACCGTGAAAGACAAGAAAGTTACATTAATATTAAAACTGAAATTCTATTTGAGAGACTGCAACTCAAAGCTGTAATACGAATGTTTATATTTCACGAATAAGCCAACATTTAGCCCCTAAGGCTTTTCCTGTGCTATTCGTACAAGGATGATAGCCGTGAGCGTGTCTCGAACGAGACATCACTCTGGCATCGGCCTGCGGAATGTTCAATAAAAAGGTAATTTTTAAATCATTATACAGTGAACAGTGCCCACGTCGTAAATCCATAATTTCATAGATTTTGTTTTATTAACTTGTATTTGACGAACAATTAACGGATGTTTTTCAGGCGCAGCAAACGGTACCCGTAAGGCTGAAATTTGGTTGCTAAACGTCTCCTTAATTCAAACACACACCCGGAACTTTATTTTGAATATTTATACTATTTCCAAATGTATTTCCTTTTTTACTAATTCTCCTATTTCACAAAAATCTTAATAATTTAAGTAACAGAAATATTATAAAAAAGTCTACCTTTTATAACGCAGTGTGCGGTAGTTCATATACTGAGGTTCCGCAAAATTTGAGCCTTATACAGTCAATAGTCAAAATACAGGGTGATTCAAAAAGAATACAACTTTAAAAATGTGTATTTAATGAAAGAAACATAATATAACCTTCTGTTATACATCATGACAAAGAGTATTTAAAAAGGTTTTTTTTTCACTCAAAAACAAGTTCAGAGATGTTCAATATGGCCCCCTCCAGACACTCGAGCAATATCAACCCGATACTCCAACTCGTTCCACACTCTCTGTAGCATATCAGGCGTAACAGTTTGGATAGCTGCTGTTATTTCTCGTTTCAAATCATCAATGGTGGCTGGGAGAGGTGGCTGAAACACCATATCCTTAACATACCCCCATAAGAAAAAATCGCAGGGGGTAAGATCAGGGCTTCTTGGAGACCATTGATGAAGTGCTCTGTCACGGGCTGCCTGGCGGCCGATCCATCGCCTCGGGTAGTTTTTCGTAGGACTCTCCATACAGTTGATTGTGGAATTTGCAGCTCTTTGCTAGCTCTGCGAGTCGATTTTCCTGGGCTGCGAACAAATGCTTGCTGGATGCGTGCTACATTTTCATCACTTGTTCTCGGCCGTCCAGAACTTTTCCCTTTGCACAAACACCCATTCTCTGTAAACTGTTTATACCAACGTTTAATACACCACCTATCAGGAGGTTTAACACCATACTTCGTTCGAAATGCACGCTGAACAACTGTCGTCGATTCACTTCTGCCGTACTCAATAACACAAAAAGCTTTCTGTTGAGCGGTCGCCATCTTAGCATCAACTGACGCTGACGCCTAGTCAACAGCACCTCAAGCGAACAAATGTACAACTAAATGAAACTTTATAGCTCCCTTAATTCGCCGACAGATAGTGCTTAGCTCTGCCTTTTGTCGTTGCAGAGTTTTAAATTCCTAAAGTTGTGGTATTCTTTTTGAATCACCCTGTACATCGATTTTATGATAATTTTCTCAAACAACCCTGTGCGCGAAATCGATACGTCTTCATAAACGGTGATACAATTTTGTGGAGATGATCACCTTTTCCTCCCGTCACCAGAAAAGGATACCTCTCCTTCAAAAGATTATCATATCTCAGTCACGATTGTGGCGGAAATTGTCAAGAGTAATTTTTTTCAGCGATAATTCTCTACTGCCGGCCTCACTAGATAAATTCAGTGAGGCATATGTTACGAACAGCTGTGTGTCATATGAAGTATTGTCCGGATCGTGAACTCAAAAATTTTACGTACTGCCCTGGACTTTCACTATGAGGTCACTTCGTAATGCCAATGCTGCGAAAGTGATTTTATAGTGATGGATCCAGTATCAAATACTAAATGATTTAAATTTGAACTTCCATATGGGGACTGGAAAATTTTATTTGTTATCGTGTGTTGTCCATTCAGATCCGTGTATCGAGTGGAACTGTTGATGTCTGCTTTAGTCAATTTCCATTGAAAACTTCTTGTTACAGGTCTCCTGTCAGGGGAGCAAATACGATCATGGACGAAGGACTTTAATACCTTCTCGTGCTGCTTCCTTGATCTAAATGTCCTAATTTCTCAGAGATAAATAGCTTCACAAGACTTTCTGACACGTTTAATGAAGCTTTAAGAGCAGAGAGTGAAGGGCTTCTTCTCCATTGATATATGATTGTATAATATGTTATGTAAAAGTTATTTTACTTCAAATAAACGGCTCTCATTTACGAACTATAAACACCAGGATCATTTCAAATAATTCGTTTCCAGACTTTTACGTACTTCAGCAGAGCTGTTAGTGATGAAACAATAACGAGCGACAATGTGGATCGTAAAACGAATGTGTTTCCAGCACGCTCATACCATCCAGCTGCAACGCGTAAAACGCAAGTTATGAAAGCTTGAGACGTTTCTATTGAAATGCGTATTGGTGCTTATTGGGGCGTTTATTTAATTCATCAGCATCGGAATTCTAGGAAACTCAATGAAATGTCACATATATGCAACTATTTCGCAGTAATATTCTTCTCTTAATTCGTAAAAAATATTAGTTCTTTTAATGATTTGAAAGAGACTTCTCGTAAATTTGCAGGTTCCTATGACAATTAGAAGATTAGGGTTAACAGGTTTCACATGTGGAACTAAAAATTAAGTAAACACCATCCGATCAGGCCTCGGAAGGCCCAACGGTGCCCACCGACCGCCGTGTCATCCTCAGGCGATAGGCGTCACCGGATGCGGATATGGAGGGGCATGTGGTCAGCACACCGCTGCCCCGGCCGTTGTCAGTTTACGAGACAGGGGCCGCTACTTCCCACTCAAGTAGGTCCCCAACTGGCATCACAAGGGCTGAGAGCAATCTGCTTGGCAGCAGCGCTCGGCAGACTCGGACGGTGATCCATTCCAGTGCTAGCCAAGCCCTACAGCGCTTGACTTGGGTGATCTGAGGGAGAACCGATGTTATCACTTGTGGAACAATACTTCATAAGTATTAAGACAGAAAGTAGTATCGTTCAATGATGACGTACTTGAAGTTCGTTGTTATGTGTGTATAATATTTGCATTCATTTTGTTCAGTAATTTCACTTCGAACAATTCCAACATTCTCAGGTTCGGTGATCTGAATTATTTTTAATACTGTTTCAATATAAAAACGATGAGTTATCTTGTATTTCGTTTCTATTAAACTGTCTCCCATCCTTATTTATTTGTGTTCAATGCATCGATAACTTCTCTTCTGACTGTCTACGGTTCGAATATTTTGGATGTCTGCTGTCAACCAACAGTTAATGTAAAAATTGTTCAAATGTCTCTGAGCACTACGGGGCTTAACAGCTGAGGTCATCAGTCCCCTAGATTAGGACTACTTAAACCTAACTAACCTAAGGACGTCACACACGTCCATACTCGAGGCAGGATTCAACCTGCGACGGTAGCGGTCGCGCGGTTCCAGACTGAAGCGCCTAGAACCGCTCGGCCACACCGGCCGGCTAGTTAATGTAGATTAAAAAACTTCCCAGAATTAATTACAGTTAACATTAGTAAATCTTCTGATGTGATTGATTTTTTATTATTGCAATGAAGTGCAGGGAGACTGTTGAAAATACGGATCCCATCTTCTTGTTGTCACTAGTCATCGGCTAAATCATGGCGGCTACCTGCACTGCAAAGCGCCGCCTCAACAGCGATCTACGATACCGCCTTGACACTATCTCGTAAACTCCACTGGAAACGGAACAAAAGCTATGCACATGTTGATAGATACTTGACAAAGGCATGAATACATTGAATTAAAAGAAAGTATAAATATTTGTGGTGTCACCGCCAGACACCACACTTGCTAGGTGGTAGCCTTTAAATAGGCCGCGGTCCGTTAGTATACGTCGGAACCGCGTGTCGCCACTATCAGTGATTGCAGACCGAGCGCCGCCACACGGCAGGTCTAGAGAGAGTTCCTAGCACTCGCCCCAGTTGTACAGCCGACTTTGCTAGCGATGCTTCACTGACAAAATACGCTCTCATTTGCCGAGACGATAGCATAGCCTTCAGCTACGTCATTTGCTACGACCTAGCAAGGCGCCATTACCAGTTACTATTAATGCTGTAAAACATGTACCGTCAAGAGCGACGTTCACCAATTATGGATTAAAGTTACGTATTCCAGCAGCTACGTACATTATTTGCTACAGTCTAATTTCCTTGACCTGTTCCAGACCTCACGCCAGCCTTCGTGAGCTAAAACGCGTGCCTTTCGGCTTCCTCTAATAACACCGGGTTGGCTCTCTTGCCAATCCACAACATCTGCCGCTCCCCGTCTGCTTTCAGCGGGGGTGCCGTCCGGTCAGCGCCCTGGGGACCCATCTACTGGCTCGCCTCAGCCCCAGGTGTTACCGACGCTGCCTTCCATTTTGCCCAATGGCGACGCGCCGCCGGCGCGGCCTGTTCTCCCGCCAGCGACGCCCGCAGTGGACGCGTCGCTGCAACCGCCGGGCGCCTCCCTGGGTCACGCGCCGCCGATCGCTTCCCGTGATCAGTTGTCCTCCGCCATGGAACTCTTGCCCGCTCCGGGCCATATGTCGTCTTCGCCCGTTGGGTGCCCCGGCCTGATGGAGGTCGACCCTTCGGCCCCTCCTGTCTCTCTACGGGCGCATACACCGCATGTTGGCGTGCACCCTGGAGCAGGTTTTCAGGCGTTTCCTAGCTCCCCTCGGTCCGAATGGCAGGGTACGGGTGGCACAGCCTCGCCTGTTGTTAGGCTCCCCACCTCGTCGCATACGTCAACATGGGGTCCTCCCCACGGCCTTATGCCACAACCGTCCGCCGATTTGCGGGGGAGGAATGTGGTGTCACCGCCAGACACCACACTTGCTAGGTGGTGGCCTTTAAATCGGCCGCGGTCCGTTAGTATACGTCGGACCCGCGTGTCGCCACTATCAGTGATTGCAGACCGAGCGCCGCCACACGGCAGGTCTAGAGAGAGTTCCTAGCACTCGCCCCAGTTGTACAGCCGACTTTGCTAGCGATGGTTCACTGACAAAATACGCTCTCATTTGCCGAGACGATAGCATAGCCTTCAGCTACGTCATTTGCTACGACCTAGCAAGGCGCCATTACCAGTTACTATTAATGCTGTAAAACATGTATCGTCAAGAGCGATGTTCACCAATTATGGATTAAAGTTAAGTATTCCAGCAGCTACGTATGTTATTTGCTACACTCTAATTTCCTTGACCTGTTGCAGACGTCACGCCAGCCTTCGTGAGCTAAAACGCGTGCCTTTCGGCTTCCTCTAATAACACTGGGTTGGCTCTCTTGCCAATCTACAACATATTTATCTGATGTCTGTCAGGCGGGAAAGGCGACGATACAATCAATATCTGGGGCATGTGATGCACTTGGCTCCAGTTGCTACTATGAAGTTGTGCCTAGCTGACGTATTTATTAGATGCGTACTCATGTAATGTTCCAGAGCTATGTTAGTGTTCCCGGGACAGTTACTCAGCTGTCGCATTACCTTGAAAATAGTTCTGCTAACTTCTTAATAATTTCTAATTACAGGCAGTTAGTAATTTTTTTAAAAATAAAAATAAATGGTTTTTAAGGGGGGGGGGGGGGGGTAGGACGTCAAACGGGCCGACTTGGAGCAGGAGAGGCACCACACGACATTTTAATTTCCACTGTCTTTACATTTACAAATAAATTCATAATATTTTGTCAACACGACCAGGAAGTTTTCAGGATTCAAACTCATAGCAATGTAAGTTCAAAAGTATAACGAAATAATTTTTTTTTACGTGTGAAATTTCATCATTTTTTCACTTACTATTGGCTGCATTTGTTGCTATAGGTACACTTTTCTTCGCAAGTAAGAGAGATTCCTCGATGACTTTTGCACAGCGTACAAACCATACTTACAGGTGTATGAAACCCTAGAATTTTCCAAATCTATTAAAAACTGTGCTAAAAATTGAGACAATTAACCATAAAATTTGAGTTTTTTCCAAAGATGAAGTTTAAAATGTAACAGCTCATTAATTTTTTCATTAATTAAATAATTTGTTATATTTTTGAACTTCCACTGCTATGAGCGTGAATCCTGAACCCTTCTTGGTCATGCTGACAAAGATTTATGAATTTATTTGTAAAAGTATAGACAGTGGAAATTAAAATGTCCTGTGGTGCCTCTCCTGCTCCAAGTCTGCCAGTTCGACGTCCTACCCCCCTTAATTGGTTATGATCGTGAAAGTAACACAACAACAGATAGAGGCACTCGAATTACGGAAGTTCTAAGTGGAGCACACTGCGTTACTGTTCAGTGAGCAACTCTGAAACATTTTGCAAGCCTAAGCCACTTTTCAAAAGATAAAGTTCACCAGCTATCTGATGTAAAATTGTGCAAGTGACAACGGTTTGGCTCGCAGTTAGGGCCCACGACACTAACATTCTAAACTTTTATAAGTCCCATTCCGATACTGGATAAGAGTCCATCAGCCTTCAGAACTTCGGCCGCGAAATTTTACGTCTACAAAACTGTAGACCGAATATTTCTGTCACTTGAAGCTGCGACCGATTCACCGCTCATGGAAACGTACAGCTGCCTTCGTTCAGAGCAGATCGGCCGGCCGTTGTGGCCGAAAGGTTCTAGGCGCTTTAGTCCGAAACTGCGCTGCTGCTACGGTTGCAGGTTCGAATCGTGCTCGGGTATGGATGTGTGTGATGTCCTTAGGTTAGTTAGGTTTAAGTAGCTCTACGTCTAGGGGACTGATGACCTCAGATGTTAAGTCCCATACTGCTCAGAGACATTTGAACCATTTTTTTTTTCAAAGCTCATCGTCCAGTGTCAATATGGCAGCTGTGCGAACAGTCGTTGAGAAAATCTCAAATATACATTTATCTGATTGTTATCGCACATATTACGTGTCAGTTTGGATCAGAATTTCACTAGCTTCTTTGTAGGATCAAATTATAACTCGGGTTCTTAATTTCTGAGTTACCTACATTTTAATCAGTCAGATAGTTCGTTTCTCTTATTTGCTATTAGATATCAATAAACTTAGTGGAATTAGAGTGCTGGCGTAAGATGGCGTCAGCACACCATTCGGCGTAGAGGTTACAAGAAGATCGGAAGAAGCCAAAAACAGACTCGCAGGAAACGCGCTGCCAATGCCCCCTCGGCCGCCACTATTTGGATAGCGGCCGCGGACCTGATGGCCAATTAGTTGGAGTTAGTCCGAGCCAGTTGCACCTAGTGAGTTCCACCGTGTCACCGAGACAGAGCCGCAGACTTAGCCTCTGGCGCAGAGACAGGAAGCATACAGCAACCTTACAGCGTACAGAGAGGACTTTTACTTCACCGGCAGTGAGGCTTAAGTGGACTACATAGGAGAGCTTGTACCACAGCACATGGAGGCTTAAGTAGTACTTTGTTTGTGACTAAAAGTCCCAGTTAATGCTGGCCACCAACCATCATCCTCTCCTTGCTTCCCATGGTACACCTACGCAGACACAGTGAGACGGAACAAAAGCTGACAACGAGAAATCAGCAGTTAGCATGACTATAGGTAGCTACTGTAGTGCACTTTCTCGACTGCCGTTACGTTTACTGATTTGCAAATTATTTTAATTTCAAATATGTTTTTAGTTCTCGGAATGAACATTTTACATCTACATCTACATCCATACTCCACAAGCCATCTGACGGTGTGGGGCGGAGGGTAACTTGAGTACCTCTATCGGTTCTCCCTTCTATTCCAGTCTGGTATTGTTCGTGGAAAGAAAGATTTTCGGTATGCCTCTGTGTGCGCTCTAATCTCTCCGATTTTATCCTCATGGTCTCTTCGCGAGATATACGTAGGAGGGAGCAAAATACTGCTTGAGTCCTCGGTGAAGGTATGTTCTCGAAACTTCAACAAAAGCCCGTACCGAGCTACTGAGCGTCTCTCTTGCATAGTCTTCCACTGGAGTTTATCTATCGTCTCCGTAACGCTTTCGCGATTACTAAATGGTCCTGTAACGAAGCGCGCTGCTCTACGTTGGATCTTCTCTATCTCTTCTATCAACTCCATCTGGTAAGGATCCCACACCAGTGAGCAGTATTCAAGCAGTGGGCGATCATGTGTACTTTAACCTACTTCCTTCGTTTTCGGACTGCATTTCCTCAGGATTCTTCCAATGAATCTCAGTCTGGTATCTGCTTTACCGGCAATTAATTATATATGGTCATTCCATTTTAGATCACTCCTAATGCCTACTCCCAGATAACTTATGGAATTAACTGCTTCCAGTTGCTGACCTGCTATATTGTAGCTAAATGGTAAAGGATCTTTCTTTCTATGTAATCGCAGCACATTACACTTGTCTACATTGAGATTCAATTGCCATTCCCTGCACCATGCGTCAATTCGTCGCAGATCCTCCTGCGTTTCAGTACAATTTTCCATTGTTACAACCTCTCGATAGACTACAGCATCATCCGCAAAAAGCCTCAGTGAACTTCCGATGTCATCCACAAGGTCATTTATGTATATTGTGAATAGCAACGATCCTACGACACTCACCTGCGGCACTCCTGAAATCACTCTTTCTTCGGAAGACTTCTCTCCATTGAGAATGACATTCTGGCATAGACTACTGGGCATTAAAATTGCTACACCAAGAAGAAATGCAGATGATAAACGGGTATTCATTAGACAAATACATTATACTAGAACTGACATGTGATTACATTTTGCCGGCCGCGGTGGTCTAGCGGTTCTAGGCGCTCAGTCCGGAACCGCGCGACTGTGCGGTAGCAGGTTCGAATCCTGCCTCGGGCATGGATGTGTGTGATGTCCTTCGATTAGTTAGGTTTAAGTAGTTCTAAGTTCTAGGGGACTGCTGACCACACATGTTTAGTCCCATAGTGCTCAGAGCCATTTTTGATTGCATTTTCACGGAATTTGGGTGCATAGATCCTGAGAAATCAGTACCCAGAAAACCACCTCTGGCCGTAATAACGGCCTTGATACGCCTGGACATTGAGTCAGAGCTTCGCTGACGTGTACAGGTACAGATGCCCATGCAGCTTCAACGCGATACCACAGTTCATCAAGAGTAGTGACTGGCGTATTGTGACGAGCCAGTTGCTCGGCCACCATTGACCAGACGTTTACAATTGGTGAGAGATCTGGAGAATGTGCTGGCCAGGGCAGCAGTCGAACATTTTCTGTATCCAGAAAGCCCCGTACAGGACCTGTAACATGCGGTCGCGCATTATCCTGCTGAAATGTAGGGCTTCGCAGGGATCGAATGAAGCGTAGAGCCATGGGTCATAACACATCTGAAATGTAACGTCCACTGTGCAAAGTGCCGTCAATGCGAACAAGAGGTGACCGATACGTGTAACCAATGGCACCCCATACCATCACGCTGGCTGATACGCCAGTATGGCGATGACGAATACATGCTTCCAATGTATGTTCACCGCGATGTCGTCAAACTCGGATGTGACCATCATGATGCTGTAAACAGAACGTGGATTCATACGAAAACATGACGTTTTGCCATTCGTGCACCCAGATTCGTCGTTGAGTACACCATCGCAGGAGCTTCTGTCTGTGGTGCAGCGTCAAGGGTAACCGCAGCCATGGTCTCCGAGCTGATAGTCCATGCTGCTGCAAACGTCGTCGAACTGTTCGTGCAGATGGTTGTTGTTTTACAGACTTCCCCATCTGTTGACTCAGGGATCGAGACGTGGCTGCACGATCCGTTATAGCCGAGCGGATAAGATGCCTGTCATCCCTACGGCTAGTGATACGTGGCCGTTGCGATCCAGCACGGCGTTCCGTATTACCCTCCTGAACCCACCGATTCCATAATCTGCTAACAGTCATTGGATCTCGACCAACTCGAGCAGCAAAGGCCGTACTACACTAAAGGTACCGAAATTGATTTTGATTTATCGTAACGCAGTCTCATCGCCATTGATGTTGAATGATTAGTGTCTCAGTTGTAGACTCAAAAGAGACACATTTTAGTGATTGCACATCTTCAGGTACTGACTAAATACATTTAAACAGAAATGAATGATTAGTTTGCTACGTTACCAGATCGGACGAGAATGTAAAATTATGTCCTGTAGCCTCATACACATACTGAGCCGTGGCCCCATTGATCTGTTAAACTGTTCCGTCTGGGCCCACTGGCTCAGGAGTAGTATCGACTATCCCTCTTCCGGCCCCATTGCCAATATCTTTGAGGAAGAGTTCGGTATTTGTGGGTTGTGTACGCAGAAAGTCTTTGCTTGCCGATATATATACGGGGTTCGCTGGCTCGGCAAGGGGACACGAAGTTGTGGATTGGCGGTAACGTCGCGACAAGTGGTGGTGACGATGTCCGAGCCGTCGAAGCCACGAGCTGCGCAAGGAGGGCCTGTGCACAGCGACGATACCGGAGTACTACACCGGGGTCAGCGTCGACTACAAGCAGCAGGCAGACACCCCGTCGGTTGGTTGGCAACGTTCGTGTCGGACGACCGCTCGTGGCCTGGCTGCCCTCTTCTACCTGGCGTTTATCGGCTCAGTAACCGTTGCGACGCACCGTGGATCCATGGAACCGCTTGCTTATAAAGGGGTGTAACATTCTGCAAACCTCGTGCTCATCTGTTTCTTTGTCTACCGGCCCTCCTTATTATTTTCTGGTTTGTACCCCACCATCAGAAGTTTACTCGGTCGGCTCATTGGTCGTAAATATATAGGCAGTAGTATCGTGCTAAGACACTAGTAGTCGTTTGAAAATTTGTCTCCCTATTATATTGCCTTTCCTTTCTTGTTTGTACCCGATCATCAATGTTCTAATTAATCATCTCTTGGTCGTAAACACAGCCGAAACAATTGTACTAAGGCACAGGTTGCCGTTAAATAAACGAGGGACCTTGTGGGTGGGTTTAACTGTTAACCTGTTCAATTCTTTCATTGTAACTGCAGCCGGCCGAAGTGGCCGTGCGGTTAAAGGCGCTGCAGTCTGGAACCGCAAGACCGCTACGGTCGCAGGTTCGAATCCTGCCTCGGGCATGGATGTTTGTGATGTCCTTAGGTTAGTTAGGTTTAACTAGTTCTAAGTTCTAGGGGACTAATGACCTCAGCAGTTGAGTCCCATAGTGCTCAGAGCCATTTGAACCATTGTAACTGCATTTCTGAATCATTATAATCTGAACAAACTGTTGTACTAAGCTGTTCCTTTTTCCTGTTTGATAGACCAGGTCATTAGTGGTGCATTTTAGCTGGACGTTGTGGTTCCGCCGAGTGAGTTCTCTTGTAATAAGTGTTCTCAAGTAATATTTTAAGACGTTCCTTCAGAGCGGTCTTAATAACTGACAATCAGTTTCACTTTGAAAATATTAACAGCCAACTGTCACCAAGGATTTAGTCAAAGAAAATCGTCAGGATGGACTGGTTAGGATCCACTCGGACCTTGATTGCCGATTTAAATTAAGAGGCTGGTTGGTTTGAAGTAAGCCTTATGATTGTCATATTGTTTGCTAATCTGTTTAACCTTTACGCACAGGTGTACATATTAACCCCGAACCTTTCGACATACAGCTTTTAAGTTAAAAGTTATGCCACCTGTTTTGAGTAATTGAATCACGCTTGTCATCAATAGTGCTTATATAATTTTCATGAGTTGCAGAAGGGCATTTAATAAGACAGACCTGTGTCCAACGCGGTAGTAAACACGGCTGTTTCGCCCGATAACGGGGGGCTGCGGGTCCGGCCGTCTTGTAACCATTGTCATATTGTTTGCTGTTCTGCAATACAGCACTTCAGATTTCTTTTGCAAAGATTGAAAGCTTATGCAACGTAAGGTTTAACATTAAAAGAATTGAGCAATTTTTTTCATTCTGTTAAAGGAAATTTTATGGTTGTATGCTTCGATTATGTTTAAAACACAGTTCATATATCGTTAAATAAACAGGTTGTATGAAAAGAAAATTATATTGGTGGGTCCTTCCTTCCACGTTTTCCTTAATTCCAGTAAGTACTAGTATCAGATACATAACGTCATACAGATAGTCTTGAAACTTTGTAATTTTGAATTTGTTATAGCAACGAAAATACTTCTTAGATTTGAAACTAAAAAACCTGGACCACACTCAGCAGATAACACTAAGCAGGTGAATCCTTTATGTATTTAGTGTGCCGCGTGTTTTCTGTTTTAAATGTTACAAGTATTTTCATACAAATTGACAGTAAAATTTTTTGAAGACTACTTGTAAATGATGAAGAATCTACAGGGGACTACGGAAAGTTATTCTATAGTTTTTTTTCCAATTTGAAACCATCTACACGAAAAATTCGTTTTTATTCATGTATTTTTTAATGATGTTGCGACTGGTGCGTGTGAACTTTTTTAGTCGATTGCAAAAGTATGATGGTATTGTAACAGAGAAATATGATCATGTTTATTTCTTTTTCTCTTCACCATGACGTTACCTGTCACCGGTAGACCGTTCATGTAAGGACTTTGAACCACCCCGTATACAGTTATCAACATAAATATTGGAAGAAGATATATTGCTGGCCCAGATGTACCCCCGAAAGATGGTGAAATATTTTACCTGATGCAATAGATGAAAGAAACTGACTGAAAGCTGACTGATGGCTTCTCATTCGCTCGAGTCACCTCAATGTATTACTAAAGTTTCCTTTCAACTCGCCTCCCTTCCCCACCCTGCCACTATGATGTACGACCACATGTTTTGCCACCGTGCCTGCTCAGGATGTTAGCAACTTCGTAAATAATAAGTCAATATATTGCAGATTATAAACAAGGATTCACAGCTTCTGTTATGCATTGACAGACTTATCCTACAGTACTACTTGCTCATAACTTTGAATTGTTCATTTTCAGACAGTGTTATTCATTCCAAATGGACACTTTAGTCCTAAAGCATGGTTGGTAAAAGTCTGCATCGTTATCAAGGAGTCGAGGCTAGTGGTCAAGCTGTAAAACTTGGGCCCCGAAGTGTAAATGTTGCAGGATTGAATCCCACTGAGGCGACGGAGTACTCGAACTGGCTTCAACCAAGGATTCACTTCTTTATTATGTGAAGATCTGACAGAATTCCTAGTTTGGACTCTACGTTAAACTGTAGGTCCCTTTTCCCTGGTAGGATTACTGGGATGGTTAGAGATACAATGTCGATATTTAGAAAATATCGATGTTGCGAATTAGAAAATGTTTTTTTTTCAGTATCAATAATGATGTCTTTGAAAATTCGCAACATTAGAGTCTGAATACTGACCTTTGATGACGACAGAAAACAGGCTACTTTTTAGGATTGTGAATAATATTTTTGCTATTTAAACGAATGATTTTTGCGAACATGCCTCATGTAGACATCAAGGAAACGCATTTGCGACTTGACAAATGTGGCCATTGAGATGGGGGTGAAGCAATGTTGAAACATCCCCTTTGGAAAATTTTTAAATGACTGTGCTGATAAATCTCTTACGTTGTTTGATTTTCAAACAGCTGAGAAAAACTGAGCGTACTCAGACAATTCTCTCTTTACTTATTATGGTCAACACTAAACTGACACACAATATTTTTAGCGCAACGCAATCTGACTTTCAATAATCCTTACAAAAGAATGGCCCTGACTAACAATAACCTATACCTTTCATGAATCACTTACCTCACAAAAATCTTCGTTACTCGAACTACTGCAATACAGCGAGCGCCACCACTGCCAGCTAAATAAATGATTATAACTACTGAAGGCACTAACTACTGATAGACATACTTAGCAAATGAAAGATTTTGATAGAGAACAAATAATGTATTTACCTTAATAGTGTTCAAATGTCGTATATATCAGTTCATGACATCCAGTTTTACAAATTTACTCTTTCTGATGGACACACGTCCAGATCATCCGCTCTCCAACTGCGCAACGCTACGCGCTGATCACATCCAATTGCCCAACACTAAAATAGCAAAAACTCCAACAATGCAAATCAGCCAAAGACTGTACACAGCACAGTCAGTGATTTTCATACAGTGCGCTACGTGGCGTTACCAACATAAAAACCTAAACAGCCTACTTACAATGTTTTTGAACGAACTAAGGCAGGAAGGTTGGCTATAATGATTACGAAGATTTTTTCCGACGTATTAAATAATTAGGCTTTTCTTTCTCCTATTGTTGCCAATCTTACCATAGAAGATTTTGAGGATACTGCACCCATGACTTCTTCTTTTAAACCCACGTGTTTTTTGAGACATGAGGATGATATTTTTTATCCTTTGCCTAGATGGTATGGAAGCTCTTGATCTGGTTTTAGATCATTTGAATTGCCTTCATATACGCGTCAAATTTTCGATGGAAATGGAAAAAGATGGCCAATTATCTTTTTTGAATGTTTTAGTACTCAGAAAAGAAAACGGGACTTTGGAACACACGTGTACACCGTAAGCCCTCGCATACGGACCGCGATATCCATGCTGGTAGTTGTAATCCACCACGCTAACGCCTGGGAGCCTTAAGTACACTGGACAAGAGGGCTTATGCTATCTCGATTCTGATAATGTGACAGAGGAACAGGTTCATCTTAAGGTTGTTTTCAGCAGCAGATTGCTGTTGCTTTTCAATCTGGGCCACTACGTAAGTCAACAAGGGATGCTTGTTAATCAGTTGCGTTTTACCCTTTGAAGGCAGTGTTTCTTCGAAAATTTCAAGAGTCCTCAGAAAATAGGATATTAAAAGTGTCCTTCTGGTTTTGGCCAAAACTAGAGCTCTTCTTGGATCTGTTGAAGATGATTTCGGACTGAGGAAGCCTGGAGTATATATTGCCTTGTCATTGCGGAAAGGCTTATGTTGGACAGATTATTCGTACGGTTCATGACAGATGTATGGAACATCAGCGTCACACACGTTTTCTCCAGCCTGAAAAATCTTTCGGCGCTGAACATTGTCTCAATGAAAGGCTTAATATATTATTTCAAGAGACACAAACTGTTGCACAGGCTGTCCGTTACTGTGGCTCTTTACTTAAGGAATCCATCGAAATACGACTATCCGATGAGATTATTTGTGGAGATAAACGTTTTCCTTTAAGCAAGATATAGAGTCGTATTTTATCAGACTTGGAACAACAACGGTCTGGTTTTCGGCTGGCAGCAACTTGCGATTCACCGCTTTTGTTAGTTTCTACCGCCGGCGACGATGCAATTCTTCGCTTCCCGGAGAGCAGCCCCGTCGCTTCTTGCGCACGCGCAGCTGCCTGTTTCCGGGGTATAAAGGAGCAGTCGTATGTGAGGTTACATCGCTTCCCGCGTCATCGTGCACCTGAAATCTCATCTGAAGATGGCCGCCAGTTGGTTCTTCGAAATATCGTGTTGTCAGGACGATGAACTCCGGCTGCGTACCCGTGAAGACCATCAGGACTGGCTGTTGTTATAGCTAATGTTGGTGTAATGTCTTTCATCGCTAAGTCAGTTTACGTTTCTGTGCTATCAATTGTTTGGAATGGTTTTCTTGTTAACTGATAAAAACGATAGTTCAAACTATGTAAATACATTTTGCGTCTGTGGTACGTAAGAGTGCATTTGATGCTCGTAAAAATAAATACTCTTATAAAGGAGCCAAGCGTACCCGCACTTAAGGTTTTCCAAATATTTGTGTTGTGTCAGTTATCGATTAAGTTTGCTCTTCGCATTTGTTACTTTGAAAGATGATTATTGCAAAAAATAAACACTTTCACTTCTCTTTAGTTTTCACGCAGCCGTTGTTAAGACTAAATATTATTTCGAACTGATACGGCAGTGTACGGACGTAGTGGATATTTATTAATTAACAACAAGTGTCGTCAGCGTTTGTTGATCATAAATATTTATTTTTTTAACACTGATGTTACGAAACGCACGACAAAAATGGAGAAGAATTCGTTGTTAAGTGTAAAAAGCAGCAAGAATCAGTATATAGCCCAGAGAGTAGGAACATCTCTGGTGTGAACATTGCGTTCTGCCGAATTTGTCAACATTAAAATGGAATTGTCAATTGATCTCAGGACGAAGATGTATGATTGAAGCCAATTTACATTTTACATTACGTTAGGTTAATTCACGGACGTCGAAAGATTTCACTATGTATTTGAACTGGCGGCCTTCACACAGGCCATAAACGGATCATTACTCACATCAGGCCAGATCAAGGTTTCTCTGGAAGGATGTTTTGATGTCTTCGTCGTTTGCTAAGTTCAACAGTTTCCGCTCACTTATCTTATAGTAGTGGATTTTATGTTTTTGTTTCTTTTTCAGTTTTATTTCATTATTATGATTTGTTTTCGTGGAATACTGCAAAGGTTCTTTGGCTAATTGGATATTTATTGCAGTCAGTGTTCTTACACAAGCGATGTCAGATGTCTGAAAGAGAAAAATTTGCAATTTCCATTAAATGACGTTTTGAGTGAAAAGGTCAGCTTTAATGAAGGAGAAAATATAATGTTCATGAAGTTCCTAGTTACGGGAGGAAAAACATAATGAGGAAGGTAAACAGCCTCCATTTATTCCTATATATTTTTAATGTATACAGATCTTGTAAGTAGGCTGTTTAGGTTCTTATATTGGTAACGCCATGTAGCGCTCTGTATGAAAATCACTGGCTGTGCTGTGTGCAGTCTGTGGCTAGTTTGCATTGTTGTCTGCCATTGTAGTGTTGGGCAGCGGCAGCTGGATGTGAACAGCGCGTAGCGTTGCGCAGTTGGAGGTGAGCCGCCTGCAGTGGTGGATGTGGGGAGAGAGATGGCGGAGTTTTGAAATTTGTAAGACTGGATGTCATGAACTATTATGACTATTAAGGCAAATACATTGTTTGTTCTCTATTAAAATCTTTCATTTACTATGCCTATCAGTAGTTAGTGCCTTCCGTAGTTTGAATCTTTTATTTAGCTGGCAGTAGTGGCGCTCCCTGTATTGCAATAGTTCGAGTAACAAAGATTTTTGTGAGGTAAGTGATTTGTGAAAGGTATAGGTTAATGTTAGTCAGGGCCATTCTTTTGTAGGGATTATTGAAAGTCAGATTGCGTTGCGCTAAAAAAATATTGTGTGTCAGTTTAAGCACAGTCAGGTAATTTTTCAAAGCAGACGTTTCATATGGCGACCTTGAATCCTCTGGGGGGTACACGCTTACTTTGTGTACCATGTGTTTGGCAATCACAAGGAGCCCTAGCTAATATGGTATTTGCTTATACAACTTTACACATCGGTACCATATTTCTCTAAGACAGAATTACACAGCTATCTGATCATTTAACTGGGAGATAAACATTTTTTTTACTACATCGGTGACACATGTTTACGCAATTACAGAGTTGGGTAACTTCACATTTATGAAATTGTATTTGGTATGTACTTTGTGAACTCTTCATATTTTTTTCAGAATCATTGTGATACTATGAGAGCTTTGAATGACGTATTTGGTATGGGTCATGATATTAAAAGTACGTTTGAGGTGGATGACACTATTTAAATGAGCAGAGAATTTTTTTTAGGTTTTGAAATTATTGCAGAAAGCTACGACGTTTTTGCGATTTGACTGAGGTTTTATGATATTATTACGATGACGATGTGTATTATGTTGTTGAGGTATGTTTATTATCAATGAGATGATGCTATATGAGGAATCTGATTATGCTATGTATTTATTATGATGAAATATTGAAGACGTGTTGATGAATATGTATATGTGTAATAAGGTAAGGAATAATGAGTAGTGGTTAGGGACTCTGACTTGTGAAAAAGGATGTTGGAAATCAAGAATCGTACTTTAAGAGTTATGAAATGTGTGTAAATGCGTGAATGTATCGCAATGCCGGCGAAAATTTTTTGGACACTGTTATATTTATAGGATTTTGGTTCTACAGATTTGGAACACAAATATTTCGACCTGTGAAATCTTATTTCTATCAAACTGTCACTGTAGCGGAAACTGATGTCGTAAATATTTCGGTAAGGAAGGTAGGTCACTGTAAGCACCCAGCCGCGCGACAGTTGCCTGGAAAAAAAACCATTAGTGTGTGCCTTTCAGAGGCACAGGTGGAGAAAAAAGGAGGCCATTAACCTCGCTATTGACATTCCTTTGTAGAAAGCACCGCAAATACGACACGCTCATAACTTGGAAACATTCTTACATCTGCACACCTGATTAGGACGAGTGTCTATCTACGAGAATTGAGAGAGTTTCTACTAACTTATGAAATGCCTCATGACTACTGAATGATTATTTTATGCTTTACTTTGTACATAGTTGCTTATTTCATTTGATATCTGGTTTCCAGCTGTCTTGCAGCATTGGTTTCATAAAATAAAATTAAATGCATTTGCTAATGTGAACACTTTCTGTCAACAGATCTATTAA
This sequence comes from Schistocerca nitens, assembly GCF_023898315.1. Lineage (NCBI taxonomy): Eukaryota > Metazoa > Arthropoda > Insecta > Orthoptera > Acrididae > Schistocerca > Schistocerca nitens. Next base: position 53,592,732 of record NC_064621.1, read on the forward strand.
ATAATTACTTTATGATCCACATTCTTCGAAAAAGGAGCTCTTGGAATGGAAAGAACAATAAGAAGGGACTAATAACGGTAACTGCATATATAATTTTCTTTTCAAGTACTTGGTAATTTGTTTGTAGAATTAGTTTTTGTGGTGCACCACTTTAATTACATAGACATTACGATGTAAATATACATTTCCCTTGTCTGCATTGTTGTCTTTAGTGTAATATTTTTTTCTGCTTGAGCTTTGTCATGTTTAGATATAAGTTATTGCATTTGCTGCTGCTGTTTGCCAGGCATAGTGCTACTAAATTTCACTTTGTATTACTCTGTTAAGCCAGTTTTACAGGGTGAGGCAGTGAAACGGCACGATTTCGATAGTGGTTGTCGGGCGCGGAGGGGGGTTGCGAGAGTGGGGGAAGTGACCTTGGGCGTCTAGAGTGGTGGAAGTTTCAGTAGCCATGGAGCGTTGGTCGAGTGCGCAACGTGCATATGCCGTAAAGGCATATTACAAAAACGCGGATAGTGTGGTTGGTGCTCAACGCGCCTTTCGTTGTGAATTCAACCTGCCGCCACGGGCTCCCGTGCCATCAAGTAAAGCCATTCTCCTTTGGGTTAAAACCTTTGAAGCTACTGCTAGCACAACAAAGAAAAGAGGCGGCAGCACAAAAACAATCCGGACACCCGAGAGCATTAATCGTGTGCGTGAAGCGTTGGGACGAAGTCCGCGAAAATCCGCGAGACGGCACAGCGCAGAACTTGGTCTCAGCAATCGATCAGTAAGACGGATTTTGAAGAGTGACCTTCACTATCATCCATACAAAATTCAGGTAGTGCAAGCCCTTAAACCTAATGACTACAATAACCGTATACGCTTTTGCCAGTCAATGCTTAACGTTATTGAACGAAATGAAGAAAGAGTGCATAACTTATGGATGAGTGATGAAGCCCACTTTCATCTTAGTGGGTACGTAAATAAGCAAAACTTCAGATATTGGTCCTCAGATAACCCGCACGAACTTCATGAAAAACCTCTCCATTCTGAAAAAGTAACAGTCTGGTGCGCAATGTCAAAAAATGGCTCTGAGCACTATGGGACTCAACTGCTGAGGTCATTAGTCCCCGAGAACTTAGAACTAGTTAAACCTAACTAACCTAAGGACATCACAAACATCCATGCCCGAGGCAGGATTCGAACCTGCGACCGTAGTGGTCTTGCGGTTCCAGACTGCAGCGCTTTTAACCGCACGGCCACTTCGGCCGGCTGCGCAATGTCATCTCGTGGAATTGTGGGGCCCTATTTTTTTGAAGATGAAGATGGCAACACAGTGACGGTAAACTCTGGACGTTATGCTGACATGTTGACCATTTTTGGTCTGCCTGGAATTGATCGACATGATCCAGATGCTGAAACACTCTTCCAGCAAGATGGTGCAACAAGCCATACTGCTAATGTCTCAATGGAATTGCTCAGACTTGCATTTCCACGACGTCTAATCAGCAGGAATGGCGATTTCCCCTGGCCTGCCCGTTCACCAGATCCGACGGCACCAGACTTTTTTCTTTGGGGCTACCTCAAGTGCAAAGTATTCCAGGAAAATCCACCAAGAACAAAAGAAGACCTGAAGGAGCGAATTCGACAGGAAATTAACAACATTCCAGTACAGATGCTACGAAACGTCATGGGACAATTTCATCTCAGGCTTAGACAATGTGTGCAAAACCAAGGACGACACCTCACTGACACCATATTTAAAAAATGATTGTTTTTAAGTTAAATCTTTAATTTCCACTCTTGTACTTGAGATCCATGTTCAACTATTATGATTTTACTTGTAAATAAATCTTTGGTGGTTTTACAAAATTGTGCCGTTTCACTGCCTCACCCTGTACTACAGATTTATTTTTATTGTTTGTTGCACATTGCCTTATATTAGTTGTAATAGTGCAATTGCTCTGCTAATTTATTTTAGTGCTGCTTGCTTTGCCTTTTGTATTTTTTATCATTGCTGTTTGTGTTAATTGTTTTGTGCTGCTGCATTGCCTCGTTCCTTAGTGTATATATCTGAGCTCAGTAGATTTAAGTTAGCTTAAAATGGGGTAGGCTATATAAGAGAACGAGTTGTGATGAATTGGAAGAAATGCATTGAGAAGCTATAAGCATATGGTTTGGCCAGGGTTTAGAGACAACAAGTTTAGGTAGGATTTTCTTGGAAATAAATGATGTAAGATAATGGAAAATAAATAATGAGGTAAGAAATATGTGAACATATAAATACAGAAAGCATGCTTGGATAGGATGTTTTGGTGAAAACAAATGTTGAAATAAGACGAAAGATCTATGGAATGAAGTTTTGGGTTGGAATGCAGTACCAAATGTTACACTGAAAACGAACCCTGTCCTTTCCATTGTGTTATCCCCCTATGTGTTTGTATAGTCTTGTATATTTGCGATTTTCCTGTCTTTATGTGGTTAGCTATTAAGAGTTATGTTGTAGAATTTTTCTAATAATATGTTATTTTCTTTGTAAAGATGTTTAGACATTATTTATTCTGTTTTGTTTTAATGCTCATGAGTAAAGTTGATGTTTCAAAAGTTATTCTGATCTTTTATGTATTTACTTATGTCATAATTCCTGTCACACTGTTGTATATGTTATTTCGATTCTTTTGTAAAGCCTGTATTACTACAAATGTTATCTGTATTGTTATGTTCTTTAATGATGTATTTTGTACCTTTGTAATTGTATTCTTATGTTATACAATTGTAATTGACACCAGTTCATCAAATTACGTAACTTGTAAGTTAAATTTCACTGCACACGTTTCTGTTGGTCATAGTATATGGACAATATGTGAGACGTAGGGACTGATAGTGTTTGCACACGTGTTAATAATTCAGCAAGGGACTGGTTAACGGCATTGCTGGTTCTAAGGACACTTAGATAAAAAAAACTTTGTGAGTGCACAAGTGATGGTTTATGGACTTGCTATATTCTCCGCAAGACTCTTCGTTGGTGATTGTGCACCTGCACAGTCGCAACAGATGGCTACTGGCCATCTCTACCAGGACTACAGTGGGTCTGCATCTTTGATGACCCACCAGTACCATTATTTCTACAAGGACTGCAGTGGGTCTGCACCTCTGGTAGCCCACCAATACCGTAGTCTCTACCAGGACTACAGTGGGTCTGCTCTGTGATGGCCTACCTACCAATATTCTTCAAAACGTCGAATTACTCTGCTGTGGGTTTGCTCTGTTGTGGCCCATTACCTGTCAGCATGTCAAGAGTCAGCACTGTCTTTCCGTTGGAAGGACAACACTACTTCTTCAAGACTGCATGGAAATCCACTACTTCCGTGTGCATTGTCTTTTACTGCTCAGACTTTGAGAAAAGAAACGGCAGTTTTACTGTGATGAATGATCAGGACTGTCTTTATGGACTGTGAGAAAATTTTGGCTTTTGACCAACATTGTATTAATAAGTGTGTGCATTTGATATTTTTCTTACTGTAATTATGAAAAATTTTTTCAAATCTGTATCGGCCAGTGCCCAAAACAATTTGTAAATTTTTTTGTGGGGAGCATGGGGGCTATGTAAGTAGGCTGTTTAGGTTCTTATATTGGTAACGCCATGTAGCGCTCTGTATGAAAATCACTGGCTGTGCTGTGTGCAGTCTGTGGCTAGTTTGCATTGTTGTCTGCCATTGTAGTGTTGGGCAGCGGCAGCTGGATGTGAACAGCGCGTAGCGTTGCGCAGTTGGAGGTGAGCCGCCAGCAGTGGTGGATGTGGGGAGAGAGATGGCGGAGTTTTGAAATTTGTAAGACTGTCATGAACTGATATATATATATATATATATATATATATATATATATATATATATATATATATATATATATATATATATATTATGACAATTAAGGTAAATACATTGTTTGTTCTCTATTAAAATCTTTCATTTACTATGCCTATCAGTAGTTAGTGCCTTCCGTAGTTTGAATCTTTTATTTAGCTGGCAGTAGTGGCGCTCGCTGTATTGCAGTAGTTCGAGTAACGAAGATTTTTGTGAGGTAAGTGATTTGTGAAAGATATAGGTTAATGTTAGTCAGGGCCATTCTTTTGTAGGGATTATTGAAAGTTAGATTGCGTTGCGCTAAAAAATATTGTGTGTCAGTTTAAGCACAGTCAGGTAATTTTTCAAAGGGGACATTTCAATCTCCTAACAAATAAATGTGGATGTTTTGAAATGTTATGTCACTTCTCAGCACTTTAACAAACAAAATTAATCAAGAACATATGTTATGAAGTTTGCTTTTGCCATTAATGAACTTCGACGTCTATAGTTATTCATTCTGAATTTTTGGTATCACAAACGGTCATATATAACCTCATTTTCGCCATTAGATACTGGTCTAAGCGAATTGAGGTTACGTAACGGGTAGTGAAATGCGACCTGACATGACATTGCCATGACGTGATGCCCGTTTACTTTGTTCTTCAAAGCTGTTCGAAGTATCATACGCAAATCATTGTGTACCTGCAAACGGCCTGTACCAAATCCACTGCTCCTATGAACAGAATCTGCCTGTTGTAACGGCTCCATGTGAGCCGCTATATGGTTCTATGAATGTTAAGAGCAGTGCAGCCAACCAGTGTGTAGAGTTCCGAATACGGCTACGATGGGTCAGAGAGGCATTAGTGACCACTAGTCAGCACCCATTATGAGGTTGGTACAGGTAAAAACCGCTTACGCTCTCTGGGATCTTCCGGTCACCGTGTCTGGACCAAGGATGGGAGAGACGATTAGGTTACTCTTCCCTAGGACGCCGGCGAGTACGGATGCTTTGAGTAGCATCTCGGTCTGCAGAGTTGAAATGTGTGAGAGATTTGTTTCAGTTCCCAGTAGTCACTCTGGTCCGTGGCATTGAAAATCGTGTCGCACCAACTTATACAATCAGGGAACGGTGTTAATTCCCGTAATATTCCATTTACTCGGTGAGATGTTTTGTGCAACTGTAGCTTGGCGTGGACGAACGGTGCCACCACATGATGGACAGCTTTAGTTAGTTAAGCGTATTGGGTATGAACGTGTTGTGCGCCTTGTGGAATGCTTGTGCTAAATTTTATTTAATTTCCCGTATAATTTGTATTTCATTTCCACGGACTTAGAAGCCCGTGCCCTGGTGCACCACGTGTGTTTCTTTGTACTCCCTGAGGCTCCAGTTCAACGCAAACACCTGTCGTGTTCGAATTGAAACCTCAGTTTCATGGCGGAGTAGATGTGTTCTGGTTTGGTTAATTTATTTACAAAATTACGGAGTTGTACGACATTTTAGATGTGGACTGTGTTCTCTAAAATTGACCGTTAAAGGCAGTCGCGCCATGACTCAGTGAGATTACATGTGAATTAGGGAAGCTTGTTTTCTAAATTCTATCTTTCGTTGTGTGAGTGACCAATGTGAACGTGGTGCGTGTGATCTTGAAGAATCGTATCCATGAATTTAGCAGTCCTTCCCCACATGTGTCCGTCCAGATACTGCGCCGTATCATGTGCTATGTGTCGATGCACGCGCTAGCATCCAAAGTAACTGTATTTTAACTTCTGTGTGTGTGTTGCTATTAATGAAAAAATAAATGTAAATTATTGTCAAATTCTTTGCTATTCATCTGACAGTACCATTCCGCTCGCTAGTCAGGATCCTTAAAATAAGTCTGTTTGCACCTCCTCTAAGCAATGTTTCAATAGAATTTATCATGATTCTTGGATTGGTGTTTTATTAAATTATCAAAAGACCTGCGAGTGATGCCTTTTTATCAGTTTAATTAATTAAAATTTAAATAATTTTGTCCCACTAATCAGATATCTTGTGTTTGGTACTTGTTGCAGGCAAGCAAACGTAGCCTCTACTTGTAGAGTCAGTCTTGGGAGTTAGGGAACCAGTAAAGAGATATTTTGCGTAGCTTATCGTACCAGAACCGTGTAGTAGTAAAAGACGACAGGTATCATTCACTGTACTAGCGAAATAATGACATTCAAAATTTATAGGACGCATTACGTCATTCAGAAATCACGTATTACGGTGCCAACGTATGTTGACAACAGGAAATCATTTCTGCACGACTGAAAGCTCACTCCAGAGATACTTCTCCTCTATGATACAGCCCTCAATTTATCATTGCTGAATCTATGAAAATGTGCTAAGAAAGCATTACAGTCTGTGGACAAACAGTTGAGGGATACGTAATGTTAATTATTGCCGTATATATTGATTAACCCTTTGATCCGCTTGGAACGCTGAGGCGCTGCGGCCTGCACTGTCATCCGTGTACCTGCGCTAATGTGGGCTGAGCCTCGAGCTGCCGCCTGGGGCTGAGCGCCCCTCGCTGCCCCACCCGCCCTGTGCTGAATATTTCTGCAGTGACTGCCTGCGACTCCACGCGAAATATTGTGTCCTCTCACGGCTGATACAGAATACTCGTAAACGCTCTCACTACGTAGTTCCCCTGCAGGTGAATTACTACAGAATCAAACTGTCTGGTAAAACTATTTTCCGTCACCAAGAATGATATCTTGTTTGTTGTTTTCTTGCACTATTTTTGTAGATTATGCCGAAAGCGACGTGATTCGTTAGCTTTACATCAATAGTTTATTGTTCTTTCTTGGATACCCGTTTATAATGTCTGCATTTATCTATGCGTTCCTTACTCAAGAACGAATAATCTACGCGTTAGCGCACTTTTCTTGGATTGATCACTTGTTATAATGTCTGGAAAATGCCTTCCCACAAATCTTAGAGGATTATCATCAGAACACCTTTCTCTGCCAGCTTTTCTGCGCTCTAACGCATACGTTTCTGTAAGTTCCCTTACCAGTGACAAATGAAACCCTGCTATCGTCATTTTACGACCTGTTAGTGATCTGTGTAGGACATGAGCATTTAAAACACACAGATCTAAAACGCGAAAAAATAACTTTTTATACCACTTCATTGTTTTCAGTATACATCCGACAGAGCTAAGCAGCATATCAGAACGGTCAACTGCTCCCATATTCAAGTTATAATGTACAATGCTTTGTGGTTTCTTAATTTTTTCTCCAGTATTACTGTCAATCTTTCCTGTGTCAACCTTTTCTGTGGTGTTACATGTGGTCAACACCCACACTTCCCTTTTGTCACACCACTTTATAGGAAGCATTGTATCAGCACACATAAATTGAATCACCACGTTTCAGTTGCCGGCCGAAGTGGCCGTGCGGTTCTGGGCGCTGCAGTCTGGAACCGCGAGTCCGCTACGGTCGCAGGTTCGAATCCTGCCTCGGACATGGATGTGTGTGATGTCCTTAGGTTAGTTACGTTTAACTAGTTCTAAGTTCTAGGGGACTAATGACCTCAGAAGTTGAGTCCCATAGTGCTCAGAGCCATTTGAACGTTCCAGTTTCTTCTGAAGTTTCAACGTGTTGCGTCTGTTCTTACGGATAGTACCACATGTGTTCGTCCCATGACTGTGAAGCTGGGCAAACAAGTCTGGGCTTGAGTACCAGTTATCGACGTAGAGGGTATGTCCACCTTCACAAGTGTAGCCACTATGTCACCACTTTTCCCCAAATTGTGGAACTCAGTTTCTGTTGATGCCCCTGTATAAACAATGAAATCCAAGACATAGCCAGTCTTTCAATAACACAAATGTTTTTATACCGAATCTACTCCGTTTCGATGGAATGAATTGTCTGAAAGATAAGCGCCCTTTGAATAATAACAAACTTTCATCAATGCAGAGTTTCTGATGTGGATTAAATGCACAACGGGAAACTGTACAAACTTTATTGACAATGTTCCTAATTTTAAATAATCTGTCTCCTCCAGTATTGGCAGCGTTGTCACTGAAATGTAACATTCTCATAAGTAACAAAAAGCGGTCTCTTGAGTTCACTAAAAATTGGCGTATTTAGAGGAACATCTCTGGTCCAGTACTCGCTAATTTTCAGTTTTTGCACGCGAGGCATCAGAAGACAAACAGCTATGAAACAATACATTTCTTCATATCCAGTATCTTTCCACTTTCAGATTCGAGAATGCACTGATTCGGGAGTATTCTCCTTGGTGAATAAATAAAACCGATTCGTTTCGTCAGCCATATATTTTATCGGTTTTTGTGTAAAGAATAACATGAAAACTGAGAGAATACTTGACTCATTCCCTATTTGACACACATGTCCTGACAGCGTATTATCAAATGCGTGATTAACTGGCTGAAAGTAATTTTCTTTCCAGTCAAATACAGGGTGATTCAAAAAGAATACCACAACTTTAGGAATTTAAAACTCTGCAACGACAAAAGGCAGAGCTAAGCACTATCTGTCGGCGAATTAAGGGAGCTATAAAGTTTCATTTAGTTGTACATTTGTTCGCTTGAGGCGCTGTTGACTAGGCGCCAGCGTCAGTTGATGCTAAGATGGCGACCGCTCAACAGAAAGCTTTTTGTGTTATTGAGTATGGCAGAAGTGAATCGACGACAGTTGTTCAGCGTGCATTTCGAACGAAGTATGGTGTTAAACCTCCTGATATGTGGTGTATTAAACGTTGGTATAAACAGTTTACAGAGAATGGGTGTTTGTGCAAAGGGAAAAGTTCTGGACGGCCGAGAACGAGTAATGAAAATGTAGCACGCATCCAGCAAGCATTTGTTCGCAGCCCAGGAAAATCGACTCGCAGAGCTAGCAGAGAGCTGCAAATTCCACAATCAACTGTATGGAGAGTCCTACGAAAAAGGTTAGTTATGAAACCTGAACGTCAACTACCCGAGGCGATGGATCGGCCGCCAGGCAGCCCGTGACTGAGCACTTCATCACTGGCCTCCAAGAAGCCCTGATCTTACCCCCTACGATTTTTTCTTATGGGGGTATGTTAAGGATATGGTGTTTCGGCCACCTCTCCCAGCCACCATTGATGATTTGAAACGAGAAATAACAGCAGCTATCCAAACTGTTACGCCTGATATGCTACAGAGAGTGTGGAACGAGTTGAATCACCCTGTATATCACTAAGACGTGCTTCCTTTGTAGGCGTTTCACTATCACTTTCTGATTCTTCAGATTCAGAACAACTAACATCTCTTGTTGAAACATGAGACTGCTTTGACACCCCTGCTGACGTGGACGGTTTATGAATAGAGCTTTCGGACTCTGTGGAAATCACTTTCGTCAAAATCAAGTAGTTCACCCTCACTGTCCCTCCTCGGAAGAATCTCCACCATTTCTTCCTCAGTGCAACCACGACGTCTCGCCATTTTCCTTGTAAAATACAGGACGCGAAGAGCACTGATGTAAATGCCGATGAACAGTGAACTGTAGTGCGAAGCCTAGGCTCACAACAGACAAGCTAGCGGCCAGTACTGCGAAAGGCTACTGAGACATGGGATGGGAAGTCCGCTGTCCGAGTTATCTTGCCATCAGCACTCAGGTAGCGGCGCGCCTATACTCGTCATCAGCACTCAGGGGCCGGCAAGCGGGTGTGATTTAACTCATCAACAGCGCTCAGGGGAAAACCGGCGGCCGCGACTATACTCGTCATTAGCACCCAGGGAGCGGCAAACAGCGTAATCATCATCATTGTCATCATCGTCATCAACCATTTATTATCCACTTTTTGATACAGGTTTTACCCAAACCCCTCCACTATTTACGAGAACACTCACTATAACTTTGATTTCATGTACTTATATGTCAGTGCATTTTTTGTATTATATTGCCTTTGTAAATAGAAAGCCTGAAGATGCTCTAATTTAGACATTTAGACCTAAATAGGCTGCATAATAAAAAAAGAAAAAAACGATGCACCTGTAATACAACGAGATTCCTCAAATATCTAACAAGGTCATTGCTGGTAGACACATAACCCAGTTCAGCCTGCCAGCTGCCAGACACTGAGTTACCAGTCATAGAGGATAGACGCTGTTTCTTTTCTGCAGAACAGTATGGATGCCGCACAATGGCTGATACTAACAAACCGATCACCACAGCGCTCCCATGAAAAACATCCGCCAATGTCGTGTTTCTCACAGAGTAAATAATTTACATACCAGGAAGCGACTCTGAGGTCGTTATTGATGCAATGTGTATACTATTGTTTTCTCTTTAGTCTTACTAGTTAATAAAGATATGGTTAACACAATAAATCTTGTAAAGGGTAACCACAAGCAGTTTAGTTGTCGACCACAATAGATTCACTGTATGCAACTAAAACCAATGATGATGTACGTTATTTATACAGTATCACTGTAGTTAGTATACCTAATTATTCTCATTATTATTTAGCGAATGGGTAATACAGACATATCATGAAATTAAATTACATACAAATATGTTCATATTGACACACAAGAAACTTAAGTTTGTCGTTACAACTGAATATCCAGTCCTTCAATCCAGCGCACTGCGTCTGGAGTTGCTAGCAGGAAGTCCTCTTTGGCGCCGTGATAGGCCAACACCTTCTAACATACAGGCCTCCCAGCCAAGACGAGTAGGCCATGTGACGTCACTTTCACTAGGCCAGTGGTGGAAAGACAGATTTTGCTACAACTAGCGCTGCTGGTGGCCAAAACTGGATCTAATAGCCATACCAACCATGCAACATGCACCGGTAGAATACATTGTTCGTTTAATTGAAAATGAGTATATGAAGCACTGCAAGAAAAAGTAGCACCGTTTACAAAGCAATATGCGATAAGAAATCTGCACCGTGAGATGCTGTGCTTAATTTGTATGGATTTACCTTTATAAGAAATTCTAAATTCTGTGTTTATGTTGGCTAACCTACCCGGGAAACAAAACTTGTGTTCTGTTTACTTTCAAAGTATAGTGGTTGATTCGTCGAAATTACATCTCCGTTTAACTCTGAGATTTGATTTAATCGTTCGGAATGGTGTATAAGTGTTGTGTTCCACGTTGCAGAGGAAATTACGAAAATGGGCCACGAGTAGCGGTGTTTTCTTTTCCTAAAAGCACTGAACTACAGCATAAATGGATATCTGCAATACATCGTGAAAATTTCCAGGTTACACAGAATTCGAAGGTAAGCTCAGGTTCTTTACAATTGAGTTATATTGTCTCAGGGTGCGTGTTCTTTAATTTAGAGAGCGAGAGCAACTAATCACATATTTAAGTAGCACGCTCTTTATATGTTCATTAACAGCTGCATTCGATTGACTTGATGCCCTTCTCTAGAAGATCAACTGCATTACATACATTACTGAGTCACTGGAAAACTGTGATTTACTTATGCAAGAATAGCTTTAGCCTTTTAACCTGAAATACCGAGTGAACAATAATCGATTTGATCTGAAGATAACTGACACTAATCCCATGTGTTAGCATTAGTACCCCTCGGCATTATTACATGTAGCTGATAAAAGATTTTCTCATTATTTCAAGGTCTGCGAGCTCCACTTCACTGAAGACCTCATTCTGAAACACAGTGAATATTTCGACAGTTCCACAGGGAAGAAATATTCTGTGCCACTTCCAAAACCTCGCCTTAAAACAGGAGCCATACCATCCATTCTGCCTAACTGTCCGAAGTATCTTTCGTCAGCTTCTTGTTCGAGGGAAAGTGGAGATGAGAGACGAAAGCGTCTAGAAAATAGAGACTTAGAAATAGCTATTGCAGCGAGTGTAGCAACTCATGCTCAGTATGAACAGGAAAGACATTTTGTGGACTTTAATGGTTTTGTTAAGTGTTTAGTGGGTATCAAGCTGCCTAATGACTGGCATCTGATAAAGTCAGAAAGTTCCATAACTTTTGTTCTAATAGACGTCAAAGGTATTCCTACACTTTTGTGTTCTGTTGTGGTGACTACTGACCTGAGCATGTCTTTATATGAGGGTAAAAGTGTAATCTCAAAACTTGGTACAAGAAAGTTCCCTTTAACTATAAACCATTTAAATGACTTAATTAACACAATTGATAACTTGGAGAACTTTACTAGGAAAAACAATGGTAGCACTGGAAAAGACCACTTGCTATTCATTACTGATTATTTGAAAGATATGGCAAAACATTTTGATGAGAGTGAAAGTAACAAAATAAATTTTTTATGTGAGCAATTGAATCTGATGGGAGTCCACAAGAGCCATTTCAGATACTCAACAGACTGTATTATATTTTGTAGAATTCTATTTTCAATATCACCACATGCTTATAAGTTTATAAGAAGTACACAGTATCTTGTGCTACCTCATCCTAATACCCTGCATAAAATCTGTTCACATATTCAAACAAACCCAGCAGCTGAGCAGCTAGGTGGCAATTTGCTGATGTATATAAAACAGAAATTCCAGTTCCTTTGTGAATCAGATCATGTTGTTTCACTAATGTTAGATGAAATACACTTGAAACCTTATTTAGACTTCACAGGAGGTAACATTTTGGGTGCTGCATTCAATTCTAAAAATGTGGCAACTAGTGCTCAGGTTTTTATGATACAGAGTTTGTTGTCTTCATATAAAGATGTAGTCCACATTCTTCCAGTAAAAAATATAAATGGTGAAGGACTTTTCACTGTAATAAAGAAAACAATTTCCGGACTGCATGCAATAGGTTTTAAGGTAGTCTGTGTTGTTAGTGACAACAATTCAGTTAACAGAAGGGCAATGTCATTCTTTGCTTCCCCTCCTCAACTGTCAATTGTGTACAAACACCTCTGTGAAGACACTGATCCTCTTTTTTATGTTTTAGATTCTGTTAACATTTTAAAATGTGCCAGAAACAATTGGATTAATAAAAAAGATCCTGATCAGACAATTATGTACCCCCAGTTTGAAACAGATTCAGAAAATACACAGCTGTATATGGCCAGATTCTCTTCAGTTAAAAAACTTCATGACATAGAGTGTACACAGATAGTAAAATTTGCCAATAAACTTAATTTAAAGTATCTTTTTCCAAGTAACCTGGAGCGACAAAATGTCAAACTTGTACTTAATGTTTTCAATGAGATGACTGTCCAAGGTTTGCTAGCCTTGGGGGAACATCATTATATTGAAAGTTTTGAGACCACTGCTAAATTCATTAAATTAATTTGTACATGGTGGAACATTGTTAATGTTAGCTCACCTGGTAAAGATATCCGTTTCAAGGATGCAATGCTGAAACCACTCTCGAGCACAAGTATTGAAAATATCAGATATTTAGAATGATTTCTATCATGGCTGGATAAATGGAAACATATTTCTGATAGTACATTTGGATTATCCAGTGATACACATTTGGCCATATCACGTACCACTCATGCCCTTCTAGAACTGACCAACTATTGCACTGAGGAGCTGAATTTTAAATATCTTTTGCCAGGTAAGGTTCAGACAGATGCTCTAGAAGCAAGATTTGGAAAATATCGAACAATGGCAGGATCTCAGTATTTGGTATCTTTGAGACAGGTATTTGAAATTGAATCCAAGCTAAGAATTCAGACTCTGCTTTCCTTGAAAATTTCATCCTCTGCTCTCGGTGAAGTTGGCATAGATTTAGATTCTTTTGAAAGTGATTGTGTAGATGATATTACCTTACCACCACCATCAAACTTTCAGAGCATAACGGATTTCAGTGAAGAACAAGTTCAGTCTGTTCAGGAATACTTGCCTGTTTTCACATACTTGTCAGGATACTGTGCCAGAGCTGTTCTTAAGAAGCTGAGGTGTGAAACATGTAAAACATACATAGTGCTTGATAAAACATTATCAGTAATAGAAAGTGATGAAATCTATGGACTTCTAAGAAACGTAGATAGAGGTGGATTGTATTGCCCTAATAATGAGGTCATTAATGCTGTTATTTTCACTTATTTGATTGTTAAAAACTTGGTGTCTGGAGAACATGAGCTCTCCTTCATGAGATGTACATCCCAGAGAAATCTAGTTATAAGATTAGCTGTTGATGTAATTAAAAGGGAAGACTTTTTCCTAAGGGAGTTTTCTTGTAGTCAGGTAGATCACACTGATGACAAAATTCTTCAGTCTGTAGTAAAAGTAGCATGTAATATATTTCTCAATAATTATGTTAAAAAATTAATGACAGCCATATTGGCAGTAAAATGAAAAAGAGAAAACTGTCAACTGTAAAGTAGTTTAGAATAAATTTTGTGACAGGTTAACAAACATTTACATTTGTCATTCTCTCCTAATTCCTACTTTTCTCTACTTGATGTGTGTAGCTGCATTGCTTAAAATGAATGTGCATAAAATTAGGCCTATATTCTATTTACAATGATCTCATATCATTATCAAGAATATTTTGTTAAATATTTGAGAGTTTTGATGAGAGAGACAGACAAAGGTCTCAAACTTACAAAATCCCTGATTTTGCTTTGTGGGTTAAAGGTTAGAGTAGATTCAGTGTTTGTACTGTAGACTCAAAGATGATATGAGTCTCATGGGTGTGGGACATGTCAGAAGATATAACATAAAAACATAGAACACTTTAATATAATACTCACTTCCCTGATCATTTTGCCAGTAGATTGTCAAGATATCCAGATACTTTACAGTAAACTGAAACTGCTAATATCTACAGAATGCTACGGCCGCAGGTTCGAATACTGCCTCGGGCATGGATGTGTGTGATGTCCTTAGGTTAGTTAGGTTTAAGTAGTTCTAAGTTCTAGGGACTGATGACCTCAGAAGTTAAGTCCCATAGTGCTCAGAGCCATTTTCTACAGAATGTACACAGTCAGAACGAAACATAATTATACACTTTTACTAAATATCTCATACACAAATTACCTAATCTTGACTGTTGTGGCCAAGTGCTGTCAGAGCTTAAATCTAATAGACATTTTTACTTCAGCTGTTCTAACAGTCCCTGTTAAAAAATTCACTATAGAGTACAAAAGGAGTTACCTACCAAGAAGCTTTTCAACCTGTGCTTTATCTTAAATCAAGTTTTTAATGGTTGCTGGTAATTTATTGAAAATATGTATTCCTCAATATTGGACCAAGGTAAGTGATTTTAGGTCTTTATGTAGATTGTTCTTATTCCTAGTATTGGTACTATGTATTGAGCTATTGGTTGGAAGTAGAGACATATTGTTTGCAACAAATTGCATTAAGGAATAAATATACTGAGAAGCAGTGGTTAAAATAACCAGTTCTTTGAGTAGGTTTATACATTATGTTCTTGAATGTACACCACAAATGAGTCTTATTTAACGCTTTTGCATTGGTTAAATGAGCGTTTGTAATTAAACTTCTCACTGTGACAATATCTCCAATATCTATGCGATCATTGATGAGCCATTCATGCCGCAGTGTATTACATTTTTCCCCCATTAATAAGCTTATGATCACTATAATAATTTCGTCATCCTGTCTGTTAACTGTTACGAAGTATCTCCGTTAGTGTCATTTACTGACTAATGGATCTAGGTTTCTGTAGCGACGTTTTTCTTAACAAGTAAGTCAGATTTTGCCTACGATTTTAAACAGAACAGAAGGAGATCACACTGTGTTGTGATCAGTGTGCCACAATGCGCGCGATATCATACAAGGGCGGCACAATTTCTCTGTAAAGGGCAAATTTAACGATCAGTGAATTTGTTATGGTTTCACGAAAGAAATACACGTTCATCGGCTCTAGCGCACAGGCTGTCTTGCAGCGGCAGAAGGTGTTAGCCTAGCGCTGATGACGTCATAGTTCCGCCGTGAGGCCTGTGTATCAGAAGGTGTTGGATAGGCTCGAATCCTGCATTCACTGACAACGTGGTCAACAGTCTGTTATGGAACCCCGCAGTCACAGGCTGGATCAGGCAGCTTCTTCCACTTAAAGAGAGCATCCCTGCATCGGCCATGGCCGGTACGGATTCTGTTGAGAGTAGTCCAGGTCTTGCGTGGTAAGTCGAATCCACTTGGAAGTTTAGCATCTGAGAAGATGTTATGCAGGTGCACATCTGTCACTGCTTCCCACCGACCTTTACATTCTTCAAGAGGTTTGAAATCCTTAGCAACCATGTCAGCAGCATCGCACAGAGTTGGAAGACGTGATCTCAGTCTCTTGCGATTTAAAAGTGGCAGGTCGTTATGTACAGGTAGGTTAGAACTCCTGGAGATCTTGTGGAATTCTCTCATAAGGGCAGTGCATCTGCGTAGATCAGGAGGCAGTATACCGGTTAACAGTGAAAGCCAATAAACTGGAGTACATCTGATTGCGCCAGATATTATGAGCATTGTCGTATTCAGCTGGGTATCAACAAGCCTTGTATGATGACTGTTCGTCCAAACAGGTGCACAATACTCAGCACTTGAGTACATCAAGCCCAGAGCTGAAGATCGCAGGGTGGTTGCTGAAGACCCACAGGTAGTTCTGCATAGCTTATGGAGGATGTTGTTTCGAGTCCTCAACTTTTGAACTAAGTTAAGATGGTGTTGTTTGAAGCATAGTGTACGATCCAGGATGACACCAAGATATTTTGGGTTCCAATTATGACGAAGAATTCTGCCTCTGAAACTTACTCCCAGTTTTACGTTCGCCAATCGGTTATTTAGATGGAAGCAACACACTTCTGTTTTACTCACACTGGGTTGGTGTCTCCAGATTTTGAATTAATTATCTAATGCAGACAGGTCATTGGTTAGAATCTCTTCTGCTGTCTTCATTTCCAGATGTTTTACTTCTAGAGCCAGGTCATCGGCATAGCAGTATTTTCTGGACGAAGTGTCAGGTAGATCAGATAGATATAGGTTGAACAGTAAGGGTGAGAGAAATGATCCGTGAGGCAATCAGTTGTGCGGCTTCCTCTCCTTACTTATGTTGCTTCCAGTGATTACCTGGAACTTGCGATCGCTTAGCATGCTGTTAATCAGTCGAGCCATTGTTCTGCAGGGTATGACACAGTGTCGAAGGCGGCAGTTAGATCAACAAATGCCACATGTTTTCTGCTTCATTCGGTATCCTGACTCTATGAAGGATGTGAGAGACAATAGTTGGTCGCAGCAGCTACGCCCTGGTCTGAAGCATGCCTGATCAACTGGAACGTTCTCTAGGATAGCGGTACTTATTGTGTTATATATTAGCCTTTCAAAAAGGTTGTAGCAGCAGCTGAGTAGGGCAATGGGGCGATAGTTTTCCACCTGGTTCTGGGTTTGCCAGGTTTCAGAACAGATATTATCTTCGCCTTTTTAAACAACAATGGGAGTTGATCAGTCAGCAGGATGTCAGTGAAGAATTCTGCCAGCCATTTCTTAGCTTTTCCTCCCATATGGATCAGGAATTCTGGATGGATACCATCGAATTCAGGCGCCTTATGAGGTTTGAGGTCCTTCAGTCCAGAGTCAATGTCTGAAACTGTGAAGGGATGGGTATACTCTGATGAGGGAGATGCCTTCTTTATCAGGACACGAAGCTGTCGTCTGATATGTCCTGTATGTTTCTTGTCAGGAAGTATTCATGAGGTAGTAATGATGTGGGAAGCGATTTGGGCTGGTGTTACTTCGGAATTTTTTCTGCGTGCTGGTGCACTTCCTCCCAGTTTTCTCAAAAGACTCCATGCTTTCCTGCTCGCATGGGTTGTTGTTGTTGTGGTCTTCAGTCCTGAGACTGGTTTGATGCAGCTCTCCATGCTACTCTATCCTGTGCAAACTTCTTCATCTCCCAGTACCTACTGCAACCTACATCCTTCTGAATCTGCTTAGTGTATTCATCTCTTGGTCTCCCTCTACGATTTTTACCCTCCACGCTGCCCTCCAATGCTAAATTTCTGATCCCTTGATGCCTCAGGACATGTCCTACCAACCGATCCCTTCTTCTAGTCAAGTTGTGCCACAAACTTCTCTTCTCCCCAATCCTCTTCAACACCCCCTCATTAGTTATGTGATCTTCAGCATTCTTCTGTAACACCACATTTCGAAAGCTTCTATTCTCTTCTTGTCTAACTATATATCGTCCATGTTTCACTTCCATACATGGCCACACTCCATACAAATACTTTCAGAAACGACTTCCTGACAATTAAATCTATACTCGATGTTAACAAATTTCTCTTCTTCAGAAACGATTTCCTTGCCATTGCCAGTCTACATTTTATATCCTCTCTACTTCGACCATCATCAGTTTTTTGCTCCCCAAATAGCAAAACTCTTTTACTACTTTAAGTGTCTCATTTCCTAATTAATTCCCTCAGCATCACCCGATTTAATCCTACTACATTCCATTATCCTCGTTTTGCTTTTGTTGATGTTCATCTTACAGCCTCCTTTCAAGACACTGTCCACTCCGTTCAACTGCTCTTTCAAGTCCTTTGCTGTCTCTGAAAGAATTACAATGTCATCGGCAAACCTCAAAGTTTTTACTTCTTCTCCATGAATTTTAATACCTACTCCGAATTTTTCTTTTGTTTCCTTTACTGCTTGCTCATTATACAGATTGAATAACATCGGGGAGAGGCTACAACCCTGTCTCACTCCTTTCCCAACCACTGCTTCCCTTTCATGCCCCTCAACTCTTATAACTGCCATCTGGTTTCTGTACAAATTGTAAATAGCCTTCCGCTCCCTGTATTTTACCCCTGCCACCTTCAGAATTTGAAAGAGAGTATTCCAGTTAACATTGTCAAAAGCTTTCTCTAAGTCTACAAATGCTAGAAACGTAGGTTTTCCTTTTCTTAATCTAGCTTCTAAGATAAGTCGTAAGGTTAGTATTGCCTTACGTGTTCCAACATTTCTACGGAATCCAAACTGCTCTTCCCCAAGGTCCGCTTCTACCAGTTTTTCCATTCGTCTGTAAAGAATTTGTGGTGTCACCGTCAGACACCACACGTGCTAGGTGGTAGCTTTAAATTGGCCGCGGTCCATTAGTACATGTCGGACCCGCGTGTCGCCACTGGCAGTGATCGCAGACCGAGCGCCACCACACGGCAGGTCTCTAGAGACGTACGAGCACTCGCCCCAGTTGTACGACGACTTTGGTAGTGACTACACTGACGAAGCCTTTCTCTCATTTGCCGAGAGACAGAATAGCCTTCAGCTAAGTCCATGGCTACGACCTAGCAAGGCGCCATTAGTTACTTCATGAATCTAAAGAGTCTCACTTGTATAATCAAGAATGCTGTATACAAATGATGGATTAAAGTTAAGTATTATAGCAGCTACGTACTTTTCTTTATAGCATTCATTACGTCTCCTGTTTCAGACCTCTCTCTAGCCTACGTGAGATTAACGCGTGCCTTTCGGCTACTTCAGTGTGGCGTAGCTGTCTTGTTACGCCACAACAGAATTCGCGTTAGTATTTTGCAACTGTGACTGATTAAACTGATAGTTCGGTAATTTTCACATCTGTCAACACCTGCTTTCTTTGGGATTGGAATTATTATATTCTTCTTGAAGTCTGAGGGTATTTCGCCTGTCTCATACATCTTGCTCACCAGATGGTAGAGTTTTGTCATGACTGTCTCTCCCAAGGCCATCAGTAGTTCTAATGGAATTTTGTCTACTCCCGGGGCTTTGTTTCGACTCAGGTCTTTCAGTGCTCTGTCAGACTCTTCACGCAGTATCTTATCTCCCATTTCATCTTCATCTACATCCTCTTCCATTTCCATAATATTGTCCTCATGTACATCGCCCTTGTATAAACCCTCTATATACTCCTTCCACCTTTCTGCCTTCCCTTCTTTGCTTAGAACTGGGTTGCCATCTGAGCTCTTGATATTCATACAAGTGGTTCTCTTATCTCCAAAGGTCTCTTTAATTTTTCTGTAGGCAGTATCTATCTTGCCCCTAGTGAGACAGGCCTCTACATCCTTACATTTGTCCTGTAGCCATCCCTGCTTAGCCATTTTGCACTTCCTGTCGATCTCATTTTTGAGACGTTTGTATTCCTTTTTGCCTGCTTCATTTACTGCATTTTTATATTTTCTCCTTTCATCAATTAAATTCAATATTTCTTCTGTTACCCAAGGATTTCTATTAGCCCTCGTCTTTTTACCTACTTGATCCTCTGCTGCCTTCACTACTTCATCCCTCAGAGCTACCCATTCTTCTTCTACTGTATTTCTTTGCCCCATTCCTGTCAATTGTTCCCTTATGCTCTCCCTGAAACTCTCTACAACTTCTGGTTCTTTCAGTTTATCCAGGTCCCATCTCCTTAAATTCTCACCTTTTTGCGGTTTCTTCAGTTTCAATCTGCAGTTCATAACCAATAGATTGTGGTCAGAATCCACATCTGCCCCTGGAAATGTCTTACAATTTAAAACCTGGTTCCTAAATCTCTGTCTTACCATTATATAATCTGATACCTTTTAGTATCTCCAGGATTCTTCCAGGTATACAACCTTCTTTTATGATTCTTGAACCAAGTGTTAGCTGTGATTAAGTTATGCTCTGTGCAAAATTCTACAAGGCGGCTTCCTCTTTCATTTCTTCCCCCCAATCCATATTCACCTACTATGTTTCCTTGTCTCCCTTTTCCTACTGACGTATTCCAGTCACCCATGACTATTAAATTTTCGTCTCCCTTCACTACCTGAATAATTTCTTTTATCTCGTCATACATTTCATCAATTTCTTCATCATCTGCAGAGCTAGTTGGCATATAAACTTGTACTACTGTAGTAGGCATGGGCTTTGTGTCGATCTTGGCCACAATAATGCGTTCACTATGCTGTTTGTAGTAGCTAACCCGCACTCCTATTTTTTTATTCATTATTAAACCTACTCCTGCATTACCCCTATTTGATTTTGTATTTATAACCCTGTAATCACCTGAATGGGTAAAGTCCATATTTTCTACTGTTTCTGCCCAATTCTGCCTCCGAGACATGTCCAAGCTGGACAATAGTTCCGTAGCTAACTCTGGGTCACTACTTTGCTGGAAGTGTTGGTACAGTGTTTCAGTTTCATCATTCCATCCTGGAACATATTCTTTTCGGTATCCTCTTGGCATACACATTTTAGCTGTGGCTGTTACTGCACCAATGAAGCGTTGATAGTTATTATGTGATGGAGGTATCCATCGAATGGACTTATCCAGTTCCGTTGAAAACTTCATCCAGTCAGCTTTCTGGAAATTCCATCGAGCATGCGGAGTTGATCGTATGACAGGAACCGTGCAGCCAGTTTGTATTATTACAGGTCTGTGTTGGCTGTGAGGAAAGGCATCTATCACTTTCCTTGTGGTGTTGATGGGAAAGCCAGTTTCGTTGCAGCTAACAAAGCATAAGTCAGGATTTGAATCCTTGTCCCAGGCAGCTGACCTGAAAGTGCCTTGATCTTTGGCATCAAACACTAGATGAAGATTATTCTCTTCGATCCATTCTGCAAGCATGCTCCCATTTTCATCATTTTGAGAGTACTTCCAAAGTTCGTGCTGACTGTTGAAGTCCCCGACGTAAATTGATTTTCTGCTATGTGTAGGACAAAATCGGGCCATGTTGTTTTGGGTGGTTTGTAAACATTTATAGTAGTAATGCCGTGCAATTGTATGACAACTGTATGTATATCTGCCTCCACACTTACAGAAATCAGCGAAGCTTCGTTTATGTTGTTACGGACATACGTAGCAATTCCATACACCTCGTGGTAAGTTACACCAAGTGCAGAATATCCAGGAATTCGACCTCGGCTTCGGAATATTTCTTCGCTGGAAACACGAGTTTCCTGAATGGCGACGTTATCGATATTGTTGTCAGTTAAAAATTTTGACGGGTAGTCACACTTTGCCCTGTTAATGCTTTCGATATTCAGTTGAAGGAGTCTGATAGTTGGTCCAATGTTTCTTGTTAATGAGCTCTGAAAAGAACTGTTTCTGCTATTTAGTTGATATGTCATTGCCATGAGATCCTATGGATTGTCTGGCTGCCTGTAATCGCTGTTGCTCAATTAGCACTACCCAGGAGGCAAGTGTAGGGTATTTTAAGGTTAAACCTACGGACGTGAGGAACGCTACCTCCTAATTATTCTGTTTGTATTTGATTGCAAATGCCTCATTGAACTACATTCTTTATAATTGGTGAATGAAGATGAAGTAAATGAGTTTATCGAAATTGATAATGTGGTAATTCATCACAACATAGCTTCGAAAAGTGCTTAACAAATTAATTGCTATAACAAATGGCTCGAAACGTGGGACAGAACAAGTTCATTTAATGCCAGAAGGCAACACAGCGTGAGCCGTTCTGTGCATCTACTTCTGCTAATCATCGACAAAGGTTTAGCCTTCCTCCCAGTCCCTTCCTGTGAACAGCGCTGGATGCCAATAAACGCTTACCTCGAGACTGCCACGTGACCACATCTCATTCGTAAAGGAACTTTATTAGTTCTCGTCTGGCGCCACGCGTAAGTGAACCCCATTCCATTCACGGTTGCCTATTGCTTCTCCCTCCCTCCCCATCCCACCTCTCCTCTCTCTCTCACTCACACAAATACGCACAGACACACACACACACACACACACACACACACACACCGTCATCTCTTTGTCTCTCCGCCTGTTCCCCACCAATGTCCCACTCCTTGCGCGGGGGCACCTTACATGGCGACGCGCACTGAAGATAAAATGAAGGTGAGTCTGTATGTGATGAGTTAACCATATTTGCCGGCCCCCTGTTCAAATCCCGGTTCCCTTCGTTTTGCAGAAGTGCACTACCAGTTACGCCAGACCCTCAAACAATGAATGCAGCACAATACTTGTGACGATATGTGGCTAAGGTACTTCCAAAAGGTAGTGGATAACGTCCCACAAACACTGCTAGAATTTTATTTCTCACAAACACACGAAATGTTGCAGGGAAGGCGGAGAGACAAAGATAGGGAGACAGCGTTTTATTGCCAGAATACTTCCAAGATTCAACAAATATACCAAAGAGGTTGCTTACAATATGCCTTTCCACCTCTTCTGGGACCATACCGCGCAGTATGGGATCCTTAACTGATGAGATTGACAGAGGATATCGGAAAACTTCAGAGAAGGGCAACTCTTTGTATTACCGCGAAGTAAAGTAGAGAGTGTCAGGAGATGACAGACGAGTTGTGGTGGCACTCATTAAAATAGAAGTCATTTTCGTTGTGGTGAGATTTCACGAAATTTCAACCACCAACGTCCATCTCCATATGCTAAAATATTTTGTTGACTGCCACTTACGTAGGAAGAAATGATCACCGTATTAAAACAACACAAGTCAGAGCTCACACAGAAACATTTAGTTGTCTGGATTTCAAAACATTTTCGGCTAGCGTTCATTTCTCAGCATACCGTAGGCGGAAACGGCTGAATTGCTCTATAGGGCGCTGGACAATAATGCTGTCAAACATAAAGAACAGAACTGCATCCCACAAAACACGTAATACATAACGGATGAATGCGTTCCGGGATAGCGTTATAAAATAAATAATAAAAACAGCTATCTGGAGCTAAGCACGGCTTGGAATCCGGCTGCCGGAATACCGAATTGGGCCTGTCCTTCTTGCAGCCAGAACATTAAATTATATGGTGCTAGAATGGGCACCAGTGATGCCACAGGCGATAGTACCGCTTTATAAGAACAGCAGCAGCTGCTGCCACCACTTGACAATGGCTGAGTAGTACCCGGCCAAAAGCTCATGGGTCCTATGTCACTTGACGCGCCTGAAAACTGGAGAGAATTTTATCAGTACATGTCGCCGTGAAAACATGTATTCGTATGTAATATAATGGTTTTGTTATTATAAAGTAAAAGTAATAAAAAGAACTAAGCAGTCTCATGACGCTAGGGACGATATAATTAAAAGTTCCAGTTTCTGAAACATAATTTCGTGGGACAAATGTAATCCTCCAGGAGGTAGATGGACTTTGCTTGAACTTAGATCCCAAAAGCTGTTGTTTGATACTAGCAGCTTTCACCTTCTGTCGAAGCGTATTGAAAATACGTGTTACTGGAATATTGGGTATCCTGTACGGAAGTGCTTGGCAATCCTGGCGGAGAGAGGTCCAATCTTCCATCGTCTGTTCAGTTAACGTATGATTTGATTTATTTATCGTGTCAGAAGCTTTGCATACAAAATAAACAAAAAGAGATAAAACAGACCAAAGGTACAAAAGTAATACGTGCAAAGAAAAAAATTGAAGCAGTGTGCGGCAATTAAAGATATGTAATAGCACTTATATATAAGAAAACTACAAACAATGAATATAATCAAACCAAAAATTAGCAACCTCGACGGCATTCATTGTCTGGTGGTTCGTCGGCTCCACATTCACACTAAGCTGATGAGTCCCCCAGACAGTTCGATTTGGCCGTATTATCCTTTGTTCTACCCACCGCCTTCTGAGTCTGCTGAGGGACTTCCACGTTTTCGATTTCAAACTTTCGCGTAGGGGGAGGGCCTCCGGAGTTGGGATCCATGATGCGATATCTGTATTTCTGGTTGTCAGCATGTTTTGTAGTACCGTTGACGGTGATGCACTTCAGCCTGCTTAGGAGAACTCTGTGTTCGTGAAACGGATGAGCAGCTTTTAGTTCCACTTTGCGTCTCTCTGTGCTCAACGGCAACTTTCCGTTCTGTGTCTGGCGGGGCTATCCACGCCAGGCTATAGAGTTTGTAGCCAGGCATTGCCGTCAAGCATCCTGATGTTATTTTACATGTCTCGTTGAGCTTAACATCACATGCCTGGCATGAACAGAACTGTACCAAACACGGCAGGGGTATTCAGCAGGAGAATAACACAATGCAAGTGCTCATGTTCTACTGTCAGTTGGGCACCCCACTCACCGCTTGTGACCTTTCTATTGATGTTATTGCGAGCGGATACTTTTTGTTTTGTGTGTAGTCCTAAATACCGGAGTTCAGCCCAGCGGGACCCCCCAAGATACACTCCTGGAAATGGAAAAAAGAACACATTGACACCGGTGTGTCAGACCCACCATACTTGCTCCGGACACTGCGAGAGGGCTGTACAAGCAATGATCACACGCACGGCACAGCGGACACACCAGGAACCGCGGTGTTGGCCGTCGAATGGCGCTAGCTGCGCAGCATTTGTGCACCGCCGCCGTCAGTGTCAGCCAGTTTGCCGTGGCATACGGAGCTCCATCGCAGTCTTTAACACTGGTAGCATGCCGCGACAGCGTGGGCGTGAACCGTATGTGCAGTTGACGGACTTTGAGCGAGGGCGTATAGTGGGCATGCGGGACGCCGGGTGGACGTACCGCCGAATTGCTCAACACGTGGGGCGTGAGGTCTCCACAGTACATCGATGTTGTCGCCAGTGGTCGGCGGAAGGTGCACGTGCCCGTCGACCTGGGACCGGACCGCAGCGACGCACGGATGCACGCCAAGACCGTAGGATCCTACGCAGTGCCGTTGGGGACCGCACCGCCACTTCCCAGCAAATTAGGGACACTGTTGCTCCTGGGGTATCGGCGAGGACCATTCGCAACCGTCTCCATGAAGCTGGGCTACGGTCCCGCACACCGTTAGGCCGTCTTCCGCTCACGCCCCAACATCGTGCAGCCCGCCTCCAGTTGTGTCGCGACAGGCGTGAATTGAGGGACGAATGGAGACGTGTCGTCTTCAGCGATGAGAGTCGCTTCTGCCTTGGTGCCAGTGATGGTCGTATACGTGTTTGGCGCCGTGCAGGTGAGCGCCACAATCAGGACTGCATACGACCGAGGCACACAGGGCCAACACCCGGCATCATGGTGTGGGGAGCGATCTCCTACACTGGCCGTACACCACTGGTGATCGTCGAGGGGACACTGAATAGCGCACGGTACATCCAAACCGTCATCGAACCCATCGTTCTACCATTCCTAGACCGGCAAGGGAACCTGCTGTTCCAACAGGACAATGCACGTCCGCATGTATCCCGTGCCACCCAACGTGCTCTAGAAGGTGTACGTCAACTACCCCGGCCAGCAAAATCTCCGGATCTGTCCCCCATTGAGCATGTTTGGGACTGGATGAAGCGTCGTCTCACGCGGTCTGCACGTCCAGCACGAACGCTGGTCCAACTGAGGCGCCAGGTGGAAATGGCATGGCAAGCCGTTCCACAGGACTACATCCAGCATCTCTACGATCGTCTCCATGGGAGAATAGCAGCCTGCATTGCTGCGAAAGGTGGATATACACTGTACAGGTGCCGACATTGTGCATGCTGTGTTGCCTGTGTCTATGTGCCTGTGGTTCTGTCAGTGTGATCATGTGATGTATCTGACCCCAGGAATGTGTCAATAAAGTTTCCCCTTCCTGGGACAATGAATTCACGGTGTTCTTATTTCAATTTCCAGGAGTGTATTTTGGATTATGATAGTGCTGCAGCTCCGTGCCATCTCATACAACTTTTAATTTTCTGTTGGCGTCTTTGTTTCGTAGATGAAAAGCGCATACTTGAATTTTAGTCAGTTTAGTTTCAGATAGTTATTTTGATATTATGCAGCGAGAGTGTGAAATCCATTTCGTATATACCTCTCTACTCTTTCGAAATCTTTGGCTTGATGTACTTGTGCCAGATCGTCAACATAGATGACGCTTTTTTATGTAAGAGATTGTGGCTGATTGTTACTATAGCTGTTAAACAAGGAAGGTGCTAGGACGCTACTTTGAGACATACTGATTTTTGGTTCTCCGCTTATTTTCCTTGCTTTCCAGCACGATGTAGAATCTACGATTCTGAAGGAGAGTTCCCATGAACCTGTTGAAATCATGATTTCCCGTTAATTGATGTAGTTTGCGCAACATGATATTGTGCTGCACAGTGTCACAAGCTGCTCAGAGATCCACAAATACTGCTCATATAACCATATACTCGATATTCTGTATCATTCTGAGATTGGTGCTGTATAATTTCTATTCGGTCTAAATCCATGCCGCGAGGGATTAGCCGAGCGGTCTGGGGCGCTGCAGTCATGGGCTGTGCGGCTGGTCCCGGGGGAGGTTCGAGTCCTCCCTCGGGCATGGGTATGTGTATTTGCCCTTAGGACAATTTAGGTTAAGTAGTGTGTGAGCTTAGGGACTGATGACCTTAGTAGTTCAGTCCCATAAGATTTCACAAACATTTGAACAATTTTTTCTAAATCCATGTTGTTGTGGAATCAGTTGTCGATCGGTGACAGAGTTGAGACGATTAAGCAACATCCTTTGGAGGACTTAATAAAGATGGCATAAAAGAGATACAAGGCGAAAGTTCTCGCCATCTCAAGCTGGCTTGTCGGTTTTTATTATGGCGACGATCGTCGTCCTTCTGCAGATTTTAGAAACCTGCAGTCATGTTAGCTATCATAGAATTGTAGTAGCCCTCTAATAGTCGCAGGCCCAAAATGATTTAATTGCTCCACCAATAAATAGTGATGTTCTGGCGCCTCGCCGGATTTACACTGTTCTTAAAAACAGCTTTCAGTTCTTCCGAACTTAGCGAAAGCACGTTTGTTTCTGGATGTCGCTGGGCTACACCTTTTTTTAATTTCTTCTTTCAGTTTTCCCATTCAACAGCAGCCTGTGTGCGAATTCATTTAGGGTAATGCTGTGTCTTACTTTGGGTGTAGTAGGGTTATTACTGAGTCGTCTGAGCAGTTGTCAAGCTTTTCTGCCTCTCTTTGACATTTCAGTACTCTCTATCATTTTAATCCATAGATTCTGTTTGGCTTTAGCCAATTCCTGGGACAGTGTTTGTCCTGATTTTACTGTATCCGTATTGAATGGGTATTCAACAAACGATCTACTGTACGACTGAAGTTTTAAAATCAGTTCTTCGTTCATCCGCAGAATGTATGTTGTATGGCAGATTCCGGGGGTTGAAGGGCGAGAGCACCTCTTCAGAGCGTCTACAAAACTATCGTAGTGGTGTGGCGGGGGTTCGATGCTTAGTGTTGCCTCATCCGGTGTTTCTGCAAAACACCCCCGCCCTTCTTAAAGCTGAACCGCTTACGGAACGGGATCACCTATGGTCTGACGGCTGCAAACACTGGGCAGCAAGCTGGCCTATGTGGAGTGCCAGGTGCAGGTGATGTCACAGTCTTCACACAGTGATCAGAAACGGTGTCGCTGGGGAAAAGCAGATCGGGGTTGTATCCCCTTTTCCAACGGCCACCGTTAAATGAAGTAACTGGCAGTCATGTGAGAGAGTTAATCTCTTGCAGCCGGCCCACTTTAGTACCCCCTCTCAGTTTACATTACCGTCCTTGTAACCGCAAACGCTACTATCGCTGTTAAAGTCGCCCTCGACGAAGTGAGCGTCCTGATTTTGAAAGTTCACTGACTGAAGCAAAATTTTCCACCAGGAGGCTCGTAGAAGGATTTTACTGTACAACTGCTCAGCTCAGCCCTTAAGATTTCAGTACCGTTCTCCTCTGTCAGAGACACTGAGACCACTGCTAGACCAGACCTCACAAAAACGTCACTAACACACTTGTCTGTGGGGTCTCTCGATGGCAATCTGTATGCCTGCTATTTTTGGTTTTCGTACAGTAACACCCCTGTGCGTTTCTTGGATGCACAAAGCAGTACAATTTATATCTTGACACAAAGTGTGAAGAAGTTCTTCTTTGTTGGCTGATAAGCCTTCAATGTTTATAGTCACTTTCGTCAATTTTGGTCTTGAAAAAAACCTTCGATTTTCCTCTTGCACATCGCAACGCTTCTATATTGGAAAAATCAGCCGATTGAGGGAAATTTCAACCGTGGCCCACGGGACGTCTGAGTGTATGTAATGCGCCAAACACATACTGTTCTTGTGACTCCTTCCATGTCCCCCAACATTTGATTCAAACAATTTAATTTCTTAGCTTTTCCAAAATAATGCTGGTGTAACGAAGATACTGTCCATATCTTCTGCAAATATTCCTCGTTTATCAAATAGTACAGTTGTAAGCCAGCTTAATTCATAGGCAAGATTTTAATGGGAAAATTTCAGGATAGATTATGCAAGATACATTTTAATTAGTCAATACCAGAAAGCTCGTTTTTCGTAGTTATGTGACGTTAATAAGTATTTAATGAACCTAGAAATGCTTTCGTTATAAACTCGCGCACAGTTCTTGACACTGAAGGCAATCACGCTGAGATCAGCTTTACCGAAGGCGACTGCCGCAGAAATCACTTTGCGGTAGCCGTTAGTCCACTAATTGCATCCGAGTTCATTATAATTCAAACCCGCACGCTCAGAAGTGCGCGTCGCTTTTAATTTAGCAGTACTAAGTGGACGAGCAGTCTCGGTTGCGCCGTTCATCATGCTGCTGTTCTTGTTTTTGGAGTCAAACAGTCGACGGGGCGTCCTATCCCCTGCATCCACACTAATGTCAACAACCAACAAGTGCTCTTAGGAACACATGAAACCATCTGTCACGTTCTTCCTCTCAAGCTATGATTTATCGTAGAGGAGGAAGTCAGCTGCCTGGGGCAGCTCAGGCGCCGTTTATGGACTTCGTAAATAATTTATGCGATGCCTGGGAGGCGCACGGAGTATTTATGAGGCTCGTGAGGGAGTAAAAAAGATATGACTTATGTTCCTATCACTTTTCCCTGAGCTGTCTTGCCTTTTGCAATAGAAACACTCACAGGGGAACATCACCAGCTTGACTTCATATTTTAAGGAGCAAAAAGCAAACTTGCAAGATATGAGGCACGGAAATCGATGCAGCTCGAATATTTTGGGTCATCAATTTCACATTACGCAGATATGAACTTTTCAAAGTACTGATTTTAATCTTCCGCTCGCACCTGTTGTATGTCACTCTCTCTGCCTCACTGCAGTTGCCTAACGCTCGAGCGAGAAGCATTGTGTCGTGGATTGACAACTTGAGCTACCCTTCACGATATGTTGAAGGCGAGGCAAAAGGACTGGGCAGGTGGATCCAACTGCCCGGCATGTACTGAAGCACTGTTCTAATGACATATGGGTAATATTTCGAACTCTGACAGACATATAGTGAAGCTCTAAAGGAACTGGTATAGGGACGCATACTCAAACAGGAAGAACACGACTCTGCGGTCGGCAACGTCTACATATGACAAGTGTAAGGCGCATTTGTTAGATCGGTTACTGCTGCTACAATGGCAGGTTATCAAGATTTAAGTGAGTTTGAACGTGGTGTTATAGTCGGCGCACGAGCGATGGGACACAGCATCTCCGAGGTAGCGATGAAGCGGGGACCGGCCGCGGTGGTCTAGCGGTTCTAGGCGCTCAGTCCGGAACCGCGCGAGTGCTACGGTCGCAGGTTCGAATCCTGCCTTGGGCACATATGTGTGTGATGTCCTTAGGTTAGTTAGGTTTAAGTAGTTCTAAGTTCTAGGGGACATGACCACAGATGTTAAGTCCCATAGTGCTCAGAGCCATTTGAACCATTTTTGATGAATCGGGGATTTTCCCGTACGACCATTTCACCAGTGTACCGTGAATATCGGGAATCCGGTAACACGTCAAATCTACGACATCGCTGAGGCCGGAACAGGACCAACGACGACTGAGGAGAATCGTTCAACGTGACAGAAGTGTAACCCTTCCGCAAATTGCTGCAGATTTCAATGCTGGGCCATCAACAAGTGTCAGCGTGCGAACCATTGAACGAAACGTTATCGATATGGGCTACCGGAGCTGGAGGCCCACTCGTGTACCTTTGGTGACTGCACGACACAAAGCTTTACGCCTCCCCTGGGCTCGTCAGCATCGACATTCGACTTTTGATGATTGGAAACATGTTGCCTGGTCGAACGAGTCTCGTTTCGAATTATATCGAGCGGATGTGCGTGTACGGGTACGGAGACAACCTCATGTATCCATGGAACCTGCATGTCAGCAGGGGATGTGGTTCAGGCTGGTGGAGGTTCTTTAATGGTGTGGGGTGTGTGCAGTTGGAGTTATATGGGGCTCCTGGTAGGTCTACATGCGACTCTGACAGGTGAAAAGTACGTAAGCATCTTGTCTGATCATCAGCATCCATTCATGACCATTGTGCATTCCGACGGACTTGACCAAATCCAACAGGACAATGCGACACCTCACGCGTCCAGCATTGCTACAGAGTGGATCCAGGAACACTCTTCTGCGTTTAATCACTTCCGCTGGCCACCAAACTCCCCAGACATGAACATTATTAAGCGTATGTGGAAAGCCTTGCAAAGTGCTGTTCAGAAGATATCTCCACCCCCTCGTACTCTTATGCACAGCCCTGCAGGATTCATGGCGTCATTTTCCTCCAGCACTACTTCAGACATCAGTCAAGTCCATGCCACGTCGTGTTGCGGCACTTCTGCGTGCTCGCGGGGGCCGTACACGATATCAAGCAGGTGAAAGTCCAATTTATGTTAACAGTACTCTCATAGTGGCATATGTAAGTAGGTGAACACTTGTTACGAAGTGAAGTTGTTGACTTTGTATTTACTATTTTATCATGAAATTGACGTTGAAGAATAGCACATCTCCTGCAAATGAACTTCACTTTAATAGTGCCAGGTTGAAAATCCAAAGATAATAACGCGAGACAGCGAAGTTAAATAATGCTACGCTACTTATCTAATGACGCGTTCATTCGATTGATTCATTTACACTGGTATTGCAAATCGCACAGTTAAAATTTTCAAAGCAAAGAGAGCTCTGGCAGCAGATGCAGTTTGGAAACCGCGCAGTTTGACGCAATGAACTAAGCACCTTACGATTGTCGAAATAATACTTCACGAATCTTTTACCCACTACACTGGACAGTAATTGGTGCTCGCGCGTTGGGCGATTACAGTAAGGTGGATCGAATGACAAACAATCGGTGGTTTGAAAAATTAAAAGTCGTACTTTCGGAATGTCATAACTGCGAACTATCAGAATTATGGTCCAACTGTTCGCCCGGAATTGATTTCTGGGACTGATACCTTGCAAGTGTGCTCTTCCCCCCCCCCCCCCCCCCTTGAAACCTCAGGCGTAGTTGGTGATGCGTTGCCTTATAAGGTAAAAACATACGGCAAGCACAAACAGCCGTTTTCTTCTCAAGAATAAAGAAGGTATGGAACTGAATTATGGCCATCCGTTGCAGTAAACCCATAGTTGTATTCATTTCGGATCAGTGCTCATAAGGCTGCGCGAGACCAGGGCTATTGCAGTTGTTATTGATTAAAATTTAGTCGTTCTAAAAGGCCCAGTGCTTGTAATATTTTTAAAATAATGAAATGTATTTTACTCTCAGTGATCGGTGGTATAATTTTAAGAAATAATTGATATGACGGTTATTTCGTTTTCAGTAATTTAGCTTTATGAGCAGTTTTTAAATTGCCTTGCTTTAATACATTCTGTTTTTCCATTCAGTTATTTTGATAGCAGCGCCGGAGCGGTGGAACGTTTTTGATACCGTCAGACGCCAGTCTGGGGGCCTGTTAAGAGCTTTACACGTATTTAGGGTTGTTCTGCCACTTTTTTAAAAAATAGGTCCTTTATTGCCGTGGATAACCCGAGTCGTGTAATAAAGACGAGCTTACATGTGGCTGAACTGCGTCGCTTTCTTCTGAGAAAGGGAACCAAACTGCCTCAACGTGTGCGTCTTCCCACCGCATGTCTGAGAGAACCGTTATTAATATGGGTGTAGAGACAGCACTATTGAACTTTCGAAGCACAGGAACAGAAAACCTCTACTAAATAGGTCGTGATACACATTGATCCTCATCAGTAGCAGCAAACGAGTACTCTGAAAACCTAAGGAGAAGGTGCATTTTACTTACCAACAAGGCGCGCTCCAGGCAGGTGTGAATGTACTTTATGTTGTAGGTGTTTACATTGAAGAAACGTCAGGGTAGCTCCCTAGCGTTCGTGGACGTAGAGAAAGCCTTGGACAACGTAAGGAGGAATAAGGTGTTCACAGTCTTTGGAAGACAGGGGCTAAAGTACGGAGACTAAAGACTACTTTATCGAAAGATACCAAGTTTCGAAGCCGGCACAGAGCTAGCGCGCGGCTTACGATTGCTCAAGCCACAGTCGAAACTAAAGATTTTCGGCTTGTTCTAACTTTGACAACACTAAACTAGCAACTGCACATGGTTTGAGGTTAGATGTCTTGTCTATAGCCCGCATCTCGTGGTCGTGCGGTAGCGTTCTCGCTTCCCACGCCCGGGTTCCCGGGTTCGATTCCCGGCGGGGTCAGGGATTTTCTCTGCCTCGTGATGGCTGGGTGTTGTGTGCTGTCCTTAGGTTAGTTAGGTTTAAGTAGTTCTAAGTTCTAGGGGACTTATGACCACAGCAGTTGAGTCCCATAGTGCTCAGAGCCATTTGAACCATTTTTGAATCTTGTCTATAGCGTGACAAGAATGTAAATAAGTAGTCGGGAAAGGAGGAAATTCTTCGCTTCTTGAACATCTGTGATAAGCGATTTCAATGATGTTGAGTGCAAAAATAAGTAGTCACGTGTTGCGCGACCTGAACATGGATGGGGTGACGATACATGAGCTGCAGAGCAAAATTCATTCCATTATAAAAACATACGCCAATGAATTACAAAATAAACAAGACGGGCGAAATACCCTCAGACTTCAAGAAGAATATAATAATTACAATCCCAAGGAATGCAGGTGTTGACAGATGTGAAAATTACCGAACTATAAGTTTAATAAGTCACGGTTGCAAAATACTAACGCGAATTCTTTACAGTCGAATGGAAAAACTAGTAGAAGCTGACCTAGGGGAAGATCACTTTGGATTCCGTAGAAATATTGGAACACGTGAGGCAATACTTACCCTACGACGTATCTTAGAAGCTAGATTATGGAAAGGCAAACCTACGTTTCTACCATTTGTAGACTTACAGAAAGCTTTTGACAATGTTGACTGGAATACTCTCTTTCAAATTCTGAAGGTGGCAGGGGTAAAGTATAGGGAGCAAAAGGCTATTTACAATTTGTATAGAAACCAAATGGCAGTTATAAGAGTTGAGGGGCATGAAAGGGAAGCAGTGGTTGGGAAGGGAGTGAGACAGGGTTGTAGCCTCTCCCCGATGTTATTCAATCTGTATATTGAGCAAGCAGTGAAGGAAACAAAAGAAAAATTTGGAGTACGTATTAAAATCCATGGAGAAGAAATATAAACTTTGAGGTTCACCGATGACATTGTAATTCTGTCAGAGACAGCAAAGGACTTGGAAGAGCAGTTGAACGGAATGGATAGTGTCTTGAAAGGAGGGTATAAGATGAACATCAACAAAAGCAAAACGAGGATAATGGAATGTAGTCGAATTCAAATGGTTCAAATGGCTCTGAGCACTATGGGACTTAACATCTATGGTCATCAGTCCCCTAGAACTTAGAACTACTTAAACCTAACTAACCTAAGGACAGCACACAACACCCAGCCATCACGAGGCAGAGAAAATCCCTGACCCCACCGGGAATCGAACCCGGGAACCCTGGCGTGGGAAGCGAGAACGCTACCGCACGACCACGAGATGCGGGCTATAGTCGAATTAAGTCGGGTGATGCTGAGGGTATTAGATTAGGAAATGAGACACTTAAAGTAGTAAAGGAGTTTTGCTATTTGGGGAGCAAAAAACTGATGATGGTCGAAGTAGAGAGGATATAAAATGTAGACTGGCAATGGCAAGGAAAGCGTTTCTGAAGAAGAGAAATTTGTTAACATCGAGTATAGATTTAATTGTCAGGAAGTCGTTTCTGAAAGTATTTGTATGGAGTGTGGCCATGTATGGAAGTGAAACATGGACGATATATAGTTTAGACAAGAAGAGAATAGAAGCTTTCGAAATGTGGTGCTACAGAAGAATGGTGAAGATCACATAACTAATGAGGGGGTGTTGAAGAGGATTCGGGAGAAGAGAAGTGTTGTGGCGTAACAAGCTAGCTACGCCACACTGAAGTAGCCGAAAGGGCACGCGTCAACTCACGCCGTCTTGCGTTAAGTCTGAAACAGGATACGTGATGAAAGCTATAAAGAAAAGAACGGAGCTTCTCGTATACTTAACTTTAATTCTTTGTGGTACATTTCTTTTCATAATACAAGTGAGACTCTCTCCAGATATGGTTAATGGCGCCTTGCTAGGTCGTAGCCATGGACTTAGCTGAAAGCTATTCTGTCTCTCGGCAATTGAGAGAAAGGCTTCGTACGTGTAGTCGCTAGCAATGTCGTCCGTACAACTGGGGCGAGTGCTAGTACGTCTCTCGAGACCTGCCTTGTGGTGGCGCTCGGTCTGCGATCCTGACAGTGGCGACACGCGGGTCCGACATGTACTAATGGACCGCGGCCGATTTAAGCTACCACCTAGCAAGTGTGGTGTCTGGCGGTGACACCACAAGAAGTTTGTGGCACAACTTGACTAGAAGAAGGGATCGGTTGGTAGGACATGTTCTGAGGCATCAAGGGATCACCAATTCATTATTGGAGGGTAGCGTGGAGGGTAAAAATCGGAGAGGGAGACCAAGAGATGAATACACCAAGCAGATTCAGAGGGATGTAGGTTGCAGCAGGTACTGGGAGATGAAGAAGCTTGCACAGGATAGAGTAGCATGGAGAGCTGCATCAAACCAGTCTCAGGACTGAAGACCACAACAACAACAACAACAACAACAAGAAAGTAAAATATCTGTGTAAGATATAACATCTGGGAGACAAAATCGCAGTGATTAGAGCTGGAGGATTCATTTCTAATGAAGATTGTATGCAGGAGGAAAAGCTATACAGATCTGGTAAGCTGAATTATAACTCTCTTAAGAAGAAACGTGAACTTTTCTGGTGACATTTTCAGATCATTCAAATAACTTTCCAGAAATTTTGCAGAACAAATTTCTTTGTGTAATCGAGCTGATATCTTTTTTTTTATATATACAGTCACGAATCCAGACACCTACTTTATTTGTTACGCTGCGATTTCATACAGACAAGCCGAGGTCCGTAGTGCACGCCTATGCCGTTATGCTAGACTCTGAAGTCGGTTGGTTCGAATCCTGGTCGTGGATGAAAATTTCACTATGGGGGTGGCGAGGAGAGGAGAGATGTGTCTCATCGGTCCTGGCGAACTGTCTTTGCATCAGTGTCCTGGATTAAGATTCATATCTCTCCACAGTGTCTCGTGAAGTGAGGGCCTGCGACACTGTCGATGCTGTTTCGTCTCTCGAATGGTGCTGCGTGCCAGCACTGGCTTTCAGCCTCTCCCTTCTCAAATAGGCATCATGCAGTACAAACGCAACACTGCACTATACATGCCTACGTTACATTTACTACAGTGTACAATTGCACGTATAGTTCAACTCTCACATAACCGTAAGGATGGGGACTATCGTGGGTGGAGGAAGCAGAAGATTGGCCCACCCCGTGTGATATCCCAGCAACAAAGCTAAATGACATTCACATTTACAGCACTGTTAGTCTACTTGCACTTCGAAGAAGCGTAGAAGTAAGTAGACTAAATATTGTAAAAGGAACAAGTAACCCAAGGGGAACACATAATATTGCTAAGCTTCGTGGATGACATAGCCTTTCTCGTCAGATCTATACTTCTGTAGATCTACTGAAAGGAATGGACAACGTTTTACGACAGAATACCATTAAGTGTAAACTAAACGAAGGTTCAAAATGGCCCTGAGCGCTTTGGGACTTAACATCTGTGGTCATCAGTCCCCTAGAACTTAGACCCACTTAATGCTAACTAACCTAAGGACATCACACACATCCATGCCCGAGGCAGGATTCGAACCTGCGACCGTAGTGGTCGCGCCGTTCCAGACTGAAGCGCCTAGAACCGCTCGGCCACAACGGCCGGCGGAGATGAAGGTGTTGAGAAGTAGTAGACAAGTGAAGAACGTGGTTCTCAACAAAGCTTTGACCTGTAGCAGCCAACCAGGGAGCGAGTTGCAAAAATCTAAAAATAGCCGCCAACCCTGCCTTTTGTGTGTCACTGCACCAGCATTCGCCCAGTTGTGCCTCTGTATATTTCTATACTTGACAATAGTAAATTTTTGTACTCCACAAAACATTTACTGAAATTTGACCGGTGTTCCTAATGTAATTTCACAATCTCATAACACACTTTACAGTATCTATCTTTGTCTCGAAAGTGCAGAATTAATTCTACGTTTAAAGAAAATACCATACTTCTAAACTGAAATATTTTCATATCCTGCATTAAATTTTTCTGCAAACTCAAACACAAGATGTGTGTAGAACACTCACTAACAATGGAAATGTCTGTTGCACAATGCCACTAAAAAAAATTTATCATGTTAACAAACTTTTATTTACACGCCCCACTCCTTATATTTTCCGTGACACTAGGCTCTACATAAACAGCCGACTTCACACTTAGACTATTCAACCGGATTACTCGAAGTATGCTAAGCTAAAATGTGGACCACTTCCACCTGCTGCGCAGCCATCCTGTCTGAGCATGTCTTAGAGCAAAATTGAACACACTTCCGAAGTATTCAATTTGGCTTCCCTATGTTCACAAAACAGTCTCGAACCTGCCGTATCCGCCGTGCTCCAGTCGGCCCCACTTTCAAATACGAGCGCCGCTAGTTAGGCCTCTGCTGTTCCTACCGCCACCTCTGCGGCACGGGATTGCTAACTACGAACAATTACGCTGCTGCCAATAAAATGTAACCGTCCCTCTCTGGGTGTACTTCAGATCGATCATTCATAGACTGGCCCCTTTTTGTGTATTTGCCAGTTGAATAACATTTACGGACTTTTAAAGTTGCCAGGGCTCGACAGCTCCTGACAGAATATTGAAGAGTGACAGATTTAAAAATCCTTTGTATGTATATGTTACTGTAAAAGTAAGATAATTTGCAAATCCTAAGATTTACTTTCGCGTTGTTGGAAAAGTCAGAAATTTTACCAAGAGACATTGTTCAATCTTAGGATTTACCAATGCAAAGTGATAAAAGCTGGAGCGAAGGCTCCCGCCTCCGTCGTGCATATTCAGACAAGTTTCATTTTTCCCAATTTTGTGGTGGTTCAAATGGCTCTGAGCACTATGGGACTTAACTTCTGAGGTCATCAGTCCCCTAGAACTTAGAGCTACTTAAACCTAACTAACCTAAGGAAATCACACACATCCATGCCCGAGGCAGGATTCGAACCTGCGACCCTAGCGGTCCCCAATTTTGTGTTCAGATAAGTTTCTTTGTTGGCTCACCACTGCGGAGTATCAGCTAGTGTCGAGCATCGTGCGTACGGTCATCATTGCGACTCGGTTTAGTGGTGTTTCTTCTGCAGCTTTGCATCAGAATGAGTGATGTTATGCGTAACAGATTTACGAACTTTTAAGTGAATCAGTGAATAAGAAGAAGGGCAATAATTTTTATGCAACTGCTGAGCAATATAATATTCTGTTACGTGAACTGAAAAATGCAAAATCCGTTTCCAATAAAAAATGTGTTCACTACAGACGTTTGAAGCCATATGTTGTTCTCTGTATCGTTGGTGAAGAGAAAGTCATAGCACCGGTGTCTGCTGGAAAAGAAGAAATTCTTTATTACCTTCGTTTTGATGAACTGTTTATCGCACTACACGAGACCGAAATTGCTATAGGCCATGGAGGCTGAACACGGATGGCTGTGGAACTGAATCGTAAATAAAAGAAGGTGACTGTTGAATCAATCGTTACTTCATTGGGATTATGTGAACCATTTCAAAAAATCAAAAGGAATTGAAAAGGAGTGTTGTAGCGAAGCCTATCATACACAGTGCAATGAATTCACCACGCCAGATTGACTTAATTGACATGCAGGCAAACCCAAACAGTAATTTGAAGTTCATACTTGTATACCAAGATCATTTGACAAACTCACTAACTCCGGAATTGGCTGATGAAGTAGCATATCAACGTTTGGACATTTTTACTACCTTGGCGCCTCAAGTATCGTTATTATGATAGTGGTAGAGAGTTTTGTAACGAAGTCATTCAAAGTTTATGTGGGTTGTAGACTGATACAAAGAAAGTCCACCGAGAGCCGAGGTACAGTCAGTCTCAGGTATCAGTCGAAATAGCAAATCGAGATATAGAAATTATGTATACCAAGATCATTTGACAAAAATTGTTATCCGCAGCGCACCAACTCAAGAATAGGCCTATGAAGTAGCATATCATCTTTTGGACATTTTTACTACCTTCGTGCCTCAAGTATCCATACAATGATAGTGGTAGAGAGATTTGTAACAAAGTCATTCAAAGTTTATGTGGCTTGTGGAGTGACATAAAGAAACTCCACTGAGAGACGAGGTATAGTCAGTCTCAGGTATCAGTCGAAATAGCAATTCATGATATAGAAATTATGTATAACAAGATCATTTGACAAAATTTGTTATCCGCCGTGCACTAACTCCGGAAAAGGCTGATGATGTAGTATATCATGTTTTGGACATTTTTACTACCTTGGTGCCTCAAGTATTCTTATAATGATAGTGGTACAGAGTTTTGTATCAAAGTCATTCAAAGTTTATGAGGGTTGTGGAGTGATATAAAGAAAGTCCACCGAGAGCTGAGGTACAGTCAGTCTCAGGTATCAGTCGAAAGAGCAAATCAAGATATAGAAATTATGCATACCAAGATCATTTGACAAAGTTTGTTATCCGCCGCACACTTACTCGGGAAAAGGCTGATGAAGTAGCATATCACCTTTTGGACATTTTTACTACCTTGATGCCTCAAGTATCCCTCTAATGATAGTGGTAGAGAGTTTTGTAACGTGGTCATTCAAAGTTTATGTGGGTTGTGGAGTGATATAAATAAAGTCCACCGAGAGCCGAGGTACAGTCAGTCTCAGGTATCAATCGAAAGAGCAAGTCAAGATATAGAAATTATGTATACCAAGATCATTTGAAAACATTTTTTGTCCGGCGCGCACTAACTCCGGAGAACGCAGATGAAGTAGCATTTCACCATTTGGACATTTTTACTACCTTGGTGCCTCTAGTATCCTTATGATGATAGTCGTAGAGAGTTTTGTAACAAAGTCATTCAAAGTTTATGTGGGTTGTCGAGTGATATAAAGAAAGTCTACTGAGTGACGTGGTACAGACAGTCTCAGGTATCAGTGGAAATAGCAAATCAATATGTAGAAATTATGTATACCAAGATCATTTCACAAAGTTTGTTATCCGCTACGCACTAACTCGGGAAAAGGCTGATGAAGTAGCATATCATCGTATGGACATATTTACTACCATGGTGCCTCAAGTAATCCTATAATGATTGTGGTAGAAGGTTTTGTAACAAAGTCATTCAAAGTTTATGTGAGTTGTGGAGGGATATAAAGAAAGTCCTCCGAGAGCCGAGGTACAATCAGTCTCAGGTATCAGTCGAAAGAGCAAATGAAGATATAGAAATTCTGTATACCAAGATCATTTGACAAAATTTGTTATCCGACGCGCACTAATTCCGGAGAAGGCTGATGAAGTAGCATTTCATCTTTTGGACATTTTTACTACCTTGGTGCCTCAAGTATTCTTATAATGATAGTGGTAGAGAGTTTTGCAAAGAAGTCATTCAAAGTGTATGTGGGTTGTGGAGAGATATACAGAAAGTCCACCGAGAGCCTAAGCACAGTCAGTCTCAAGTATCAGCCGAAAGAGCAAATGAAGATATTGAAATTATGTATACAAAGATAATTTGACAAAATTCGTTATCAGCCACGCACTAACTTTGGACACGGCTGATGAAGTAGTATATACTGGACATTTGTACTACCTTGGTGCCTCAACTATCCTTATAATGATAGTGGTAGCAAGTTTTGAAACGAAGTTATTCAAAGTTTATGTGGGTTGTGGAGTTATATAAGGAATGTCCACCGAGAGTCAAGGTACAGACAGTCTCAGGTATCAGTCGAAATAGCAAATCATGATACAGAAATTATGTATACCAAGATTAAACACG
This sequence comes from Schistocerca nitens, assembly GCF_023898315.1. Classification (NCBI taxonomy): domain Eukaryota; kingdom Metazoa; phylum Arthropoda; class Insecta; order Orthoptera; family Acrididae; genus Schistocerca; species Schistocerca nitens. Next base: position 53,633,530 of record NC_064621.1, read on the forward strand.
AAATTTGTTATCCATCGCGCACTACCTCCGGAAAAGGCTGATGGAGTAGCATATCATCTTTTGGACATTTGTACTAGCTTGGTGCCTCAAGTATCCATATAATGATATTGGTAGTGAGTTTTGTAACGAGGTCATTCAAAGTTTATGTGGGTATGAAGGGATATAAAGAAAGTCCACCGTGAGCCGAGGTACAGTCAGTCTCAGGTATCAGTGGAAAGAGCAAATCAAGATGTAGAAATTATGTATACCAAGATCATTTGACAAAATTTGTTATCCGCCGCGCACTACCTCCGGAAAAGGCTTATGAAATAGCATATAAATTTTTGGACATTTGGACTACCTCGGTGACTCCAGTATCCGTATAATGATAGTGGTAGCGAGTTTTGTAACGAAGTCATTGGACGTTTATGTGGGTTGTAGAGTGATATAAAGGGAGTCCACCAACAGCTGATTTTTAGTTAGTCGCAGGTATCAGTCCAAAGAGCAAATCAAGATATCGAAATTATGCATATCAAGTTCAGTTACAATATTTTTTTCCGCAGGCGCACTAACACCGGAAAACTCCTTGGTGCCTCAAGTGTTCTTATAATGATAGTGGTAGAGAGTTTTGTAACGAAGTCATTCAAAGGTTAGGTGGGTTGTGGAGTGATATGAAGCAAGTCCACCGACAGCTGAGGTATAGTTAGTCTCAGGTATCAGTCGAAAGAGCAAATCAATATATCGAAATTATGCATATCAAGTTCATTTACAAAATTTGTTTTCTGCATGCGCACTAACACCGGAAAACTCTGATGAATTAGCATTTCATTTTTTGGACATTTTTACTACATTGGTGCTTCAAGTATCCTTATAACGATAGTAATAGAGAGTTTTTTAATGAAGTCATTGGAGGCTTATGTGGGTTGTGGAGTGATATATATGGAAGTCCACCGAGAGGCGAGGTACAGTCTGTCTCAGGTATCAGTCGAAATAGCAAATCAAGATATAGAAATTATGTATACGTAGATCATTTGAAAAAATTTGTTATCCGCAGCGCATTAATATCCGGAAAAGGCTGATGAAGTAGCATATAATCTTCTGCACATTTTTACTACCTTGGTGCCTCAAGTATTCTCATAATGATAGTGGTATAGAGTTTAGTAAAGAAGTCATTCAAAGTGTGTGTGGGTTGTAGAGTGATATGAAGAGAGTTCACCGAGAGCTGAAGTACAGTCTGTGTCAGGTATCAGTCGAAAGAGCAAATCAAGATATAGAAATTATGTATACCAAGATCATTTGACAAAATTCGTTATCCGCCACGGACTAACGCCGGAAAAGGCTGTTGAAGTAACATATCACCTTTTGTACATTTTTAGTACCTTGGTACCTCAAGTATTTTTATAATTATAGTGGTAGAGAGTTTTGTAACGATGTCATTAAAAGTTTACGTGGGTGTGGAGTGATATAAAGAAAGTCCACCGAGTGCCGAGGTACAGTCAGTCTCAGGTATGTCGAAAGAGCAAATCAAGATATAGAAATTATGTATACCAAGATCATTTGACAAAATTCGTTATGCGCCACGCGCCAACTACGGAAAAGTCTGTTGAAGTAGCATATCATCTTTTGGACATTTTTAGTACCTTGGTATCTCAAGTATTTTTATAATGATAGTGGTAGAGAGTTTCGTAACGATGTCATTCAAAGTTTATGTGGGTTGTGGAGTGATATAAAGAAAGTCCACTGAGAGCCGAGGTGCAGTCAGTGCCAGGAATATGTCCAAATAGCAAATCAAAATATAGAAATTATGTATAACAAGATCATGTGACAAAATGTGTTATCCGCAGCGCACTAACACCGGAAAAGTCTGATGATTCAACATATCATCCTTTGGACATTTTTCTAGCTTGGTGCCTCAAGTATCCTTATTATGATAGTGGTAGCGAGTTTTGTAACGAAATCATTCAACGTTTATGTGGGTTGTGGTGTGATGTAAAGAAAGTCCACCGACAGCAGAGGTACAGTCAAACTTAGGTATCAGTCGAAAGAGCAAAACAAGTTATAGAAATTATGTATACCAAGATCATTTGACAAAATTTTTTATCCGCTGCGCAGTAGCTCCGGCAAAGGCTGATGAAGTAGCATATCATCTTTTGGACAACTTTACTACCTTGGTGCCTCAAGTATTTTTATAATGATAGTGGCAGAGAGTTTTGTAATGAATTCATTCAAAGTTTATGTGGGTTGTGGAGGGAAATAAAGAAAGTCCACCGAGAGCCGAGGTACAGTGAGGCTCAGGTACCAGTCGAAATAGCAAATCAAGATGTAGAAATTATGTATACCAAGATCATTTGACAAAATTTGTTATCCACCGCGCACTAACTCCGGAAAAGGCTGATGAAATAGCATATCATCTTTTGGACATTTTTACTACCTTGGTGCCTCAAGTATTCTTATAATGGTAGTGGTAGAGAGTTTTTTAACGAAGTCACTCAAAGTTTATGTGGTTATGGAGTGATATAAAGAAAGTCCACCGAGAGCCGAAGTACACCTGTCGTAATAGCAAATCAAGGTATAGAAATTATGTATACCAAGATCATTTGACAAAATTTGTTATCCGCTGCGAACTAACTCCGGAGAAGCCTGATGAAGTAGCATATCATCTTGTGAACATTTTTACTACCTTGGTGCCTCAAGTGTTCTTATAATGATAGTGGTAGAGAGTTTTGTAACGTAGTCATTCAAAGTTTATGTGGGTTGTGGAGTGATATAAAGAAAGTCCACCGACAGCTGAGGTACAGTTAGTCTCAGGTATCAGTCGAAAGAGCAAATGAAGATATCGAAATTATGCATAGCAAGTTAATTTACATAATTTGCTTTCCTCACGTGCACTAACACCGGAAATCTCTGGTGAATTAGCATATCATATTTTGGACATTTTTACTACCTTGGTGCCTCAAGTATTCTTATAATGAGTGTGGTAGAGATTTTTTTAACGAAGTCATTGGAAGTTTATATGGGTTGTGGAGTGATGTAAAGGAAGTCCACCGAGAGCCGAGGTACAGTCAGTCTCAGGTATCAGTCGAAATAGCAAATCAAGACATAGAAGCTATATATACCTAGATCATTCGAAAAAAAAATTTGATATCCACAGCGCATTAATATCTGGAAAAGACTGATGAAGTAGCATATATTCTTCTGCAAATTTTAAATAACTTGGTGCCTCAAGTATTCTTATAATGATAGTGGTAGAGAGTTTAGTAAAGAAGTCATTCAAAATGGATGTGGGTTGTGGAGTGATACAAAGAAAGTCGACCGAGAGCCGAAGTACAGTCAGTCTCAGTTATCAGTCGAAAGAGCAAATCAAGATATAGAAATTATGTATACCAAGATCATTTGACAAAATTCGTTATCCGCCACGCACTAACACCGGAAAAGTCTGTTGAAGTAGCATATCATCTTTTGGATATTTTTACTACCTTGGTGCCTCGAGTATCCATATAATAATAGTGGTAGAGATTTTTGTAACAAAGTCCTTCAAAGTTTATGTGGGTTGTGGAGTGATACAAGGAAAGTCAACCGAGTGCCGAGGTACAGTCAGTCTCAGGTATCAGTCGAAATAGCAAATCAAGGTATAGAAATTAGGTCCACCTAGATCATTTGACAAAATTTGTTATCCGCTGCGCTCTAACTCTGGAGAAGGCTGATGTAGTAGCATATTAGCTTGTGGACATTTTTACTGCCTTGGTGCCTCAAGTATTCTTATAATGCGAGTGGTAGACAGTTTTTTAACGAAGTTATTGAAAGTTTATGAGGGTTGTGGAATGATATAAAGAAAGTCCACTGAGAGCCGAGGTACAGTCAGTCTCAGGTATCAGTCGAAATAGAAAATCAAGGTATAGAAATTATGTACACCTGGATCATTTGACAAAAGTGTTTAACCGCTGCGCACTAACCCCGGAAAAGGCTGACGAGGTAGCATATCATCTTTTGGACATTTTTACTACCTTGGTGCCTCAAGTTTGCTTATAATGATAGTGGTAGAGAGGTTTGTAACGAAGTCATTCAATGTTTATGTGGATGGTGGAGTGATATAAACAAAGTCCACCGAGAGCCGAGGTACAATCAGTCTCAGGTATCAGTCGAAAGAGCAAATCAAGATATAGATAATATGTATACCAAGATCATTTGACAAAATTTGTTATCCGCCGTGCACTAACTACTGAAAATTCTGATGAAGTAGCATATCTTCTCCTGCACATTCTTATTACCTTGGTGCCTCTAGTATCCATATAATGATAGTGGTAGAGAGTTATATAACAAAGTCATTCAAAGTTTATGTATGTTGTGGAGTGATATAAAGAAAGTCCACCGACAGCAGAGGTACAGTCAGTCTCAGGTATCAGTCGAAAGAGCAAAACAAGATATAGAAATTATGTATGCCAAGGTCATTTGACAAAATTTTTTATCCGCTGCGCAGTATCTCCGGCAAAGGCTGATGAAGTAGCATATCACCTTTTGGACATTTTTACTACCTTGGTGCAGCAAGTATCCTTATAATGATAGTGGTAGAGAGTTATGTAACAAAGTCATTCAAAGTTTATGTATGTTGTGGAGTGATATAAAGAAAGTCCACCGAGAGCCGAGGTTCAGTCAGTCCCAGGAATATGTCCAAATAGCAAATCAAGATATAGAAATTATGTATACCAAGATCATGTGACAAAATTTGTTATCCGCCGCGCACTTTCTCCGGAAAAGGCTGATGATTTAACATATCATCGTTTGGACATTTTTACTACCTTGGTGCCTCATGTATCCTTATAGTGATAGTGGTAGTGAGTTTTGTAACGAAGTCATTCAACGTTTATGTGGGTTGTGGAGTGATATAAAGAAAGTCCACCGACAGCAGAGGTACAGTCAGTCTCAGGTATCAGTCGAAAGAGCAAAACAAGATATAGAAATTATGTATACCAAGATCATTTGCAAAATTTGTTATCCGCCACACACTAACTCCGGAAAAGGATGATGAAGTAGCATATCATCTTTTGGACAACTTTACTACCTTGGCACCTCAAGTATTTATATAATGATAGTGGCAGAGAGTTTTGTAATGAATTCATTCAAAGATTATGTGGGTTGTGGAGGGAAATAAATAAAGTGCACCGAGAGGAGAGGTACAGTGAGTCTCAGGTATCAGTCGCTATAGCATATCAAGATGTAGAAATTATGTATACCAAGATCATTTGACAAAATTTGTTATCCGCAGCGCACTAACTCCGGAAAAGGCTGATGAAGTAGCATATCAACTTTTGGACATTTTTACTACCTTGGTGCCTCAAGTATCCATATAATGATAGTGTTAGAGATATTTGTAACAAAGTCATTCAAAGTTTATGTGGGTTGTGGGGTGATATAAGGAAAGTCCACCGAGAGTCGAGGTACAGTCAGTCTCAGGTATCAGTCGAAATAGCAAATAACGATATAGAAATTATGTATACAAAATTCTTTTGACAAACTTTGTTATCCGTTGCGCACTAACTCTCGAGAAGGGTAATGAAGTAGCATATCATCTTCTTGACATTTTCGCTACCTTGGTGCCTCAAGTGTTCTTATAACGTTAGTGGTAGAGAGTTTTGTAACGAAGTCATTCAAAGTTTATTTGGGTTGTGGAGTGATATAAAGGGAGTCCACCGACAGCTGATTTATAGTTAGTCTCAGGTATCAGTCGAAAGAGCAAATCAAGATATCGAAATTATGCATATCAAGTTCATTTACAATATTTGTTTTCCACACGTGCACTAACACCGGAAAACTCCTTGGTGCCTCAAGTGTTCTTATAATGATAGTGGTAGAGAGTTATGTAACGAAGTCATTCAAAGGTTAGGTGGGTTGTGGAGTGATATAAAGAAAGCCCACCGACAGCTGAGGTATAGTTAGTCTCAGGTATCAGTCGAAAGAGCAAATCAAGATATAATAATTATGCATATCAAGTTCATTTACAAAATTTGGTTTCCGCACACGCACTAACACTGGTAAACTCTGATGAATTGGCATATCATTTTTTGGACATTTTTACTACATTGGTGCTTCAAGTATCCTTATAACGATAGTAATAGAGAGTTTTTTAATGAAGTCATTGGAGGCTTATGTGGGTTGTGGAGTGATATATATGGAAGTCCACCGAGAGCCAAGGTACAGTCTGACTCAGGTATCAGTCGAAATAGCAAATCAAGACTTAGAAATTATGTATACCTAGATCATTTGAAAAAAATTTGTTATCCGCAGCGCATTAATATCCGGAAAAGGCTGATGAAGTAGCATATAATCTTCTGCACATTTTTACTACCTTGGTGCCACAAGTATTCTCATAATGATAGTGGTAGAGAGTTTAGTAAAGAAGTCATTCAAAGTGTGTGTGGGTTGTAGAGTGATATGAAGAGAGTTCACCGAGAGCCGAAGTACAGTCTGTGTCAGGTACCAGTCGAAAGAGCAAATCAAGAAATCGAAATTATGCATATCAAGATCATTTACAAAATTTGTTTTCCCGCACCCGCACTAACACCGGAAAACTCTGATGAATTAGCATATCATTTCTTGGACATTTTTACTACCTTGGTGCCTCAAGTATCCTTATAATGATAGTAATAGAGAGTATTTTAATGAAGTCATTGAAAGTTTATGTGGGTTGTGGAGTGATATAAAGAAAGTCCACCGAGAGCCGAGGTATAGTCTGTGTCAGGTATCAGTCGAAAGAGCAAATCAAGATATAGAAATTATGTATACCAAGATCATTTGACAAAATTCGTTATCCGCCACGCACTAAAGCCGGAAAAGGCTGTTGAAGTAACATATCATCTTTTGGACATTTTAAGTACCTTGGTACCTCAAGTATTTTTATAATGATAGTGGTAGAGAGTTTTTTAACGTTGTCATTCAAAGTTTATGTTGTTATGGAGTGATATAAAGAAAGTCCACCGAGAGCCGAAGTACAATCAGGTATCAGTCGAAATAGCAAATCAAGGTATAGAAATTATGTATACCAAGATCATTTGACATAATTTGTTATCCGCTGCGCACTAACTCCGGAGAAGCCTGATGAAGTATCATATCATCTTGTGGACATTTTCACTACCTTGGTGCCTCAAGTATCCTTATAATTGTAGTGATAGAGAGATTTGTAAAGAAGTCAATCAAAGTTTATGTGTGTTGTGGTGTGATATAAAGAAAGTCCTCCGAGAGCCAAGGTACGGTCAGCTTCAGGTATCAGTCGAAAGAGCAAATCAAAATGTAGAAATCAAGTGTAGCAAGACCGTTTGACAAAATTTGTTATCCGACGCGCACTAACTCCGGAAAAGACTGAGGAAGTAGCATATCACTTTTTGGACATTTTTACTACCTTGGTGCCCTCAGTATTCTTATAATCATAGTGGTAGAGAGTTTTTGTAACGAAGTGATTCAAAGTTTATGTGGGTTGTGGAGTGATATAAAGAAAGTCCACCGAGAGCCGGGGTACAGTTAGGTATCAGTCGAAATAGCAAATCAAGGTATAGAAATTATATATTCTAAAATCATTTGACAAAATTTGTTATCCGCTGCGCACTAACTCCGGAATAGGCTGATGAATTAGCATATCATCTTTTGGACATTTTTACTACCTTGGTGACTCAAGTCTTCTTATAATGAGAGTGATATGGAGTTTTTTAACAAAGTCATTGGAAGTTTATGTGGGTTGTGGGGTGATGTAAAGAAAGTCCACCGAGAGCCGAGGTACAGTCAGTCTCTGGTATCAGTCGAAAGAGCTAATCAAGATATAAAAATTATGTATACCAGATCATTTGACAAAATTTGTTTTCCGTAGCTCACTAACTTCGGAAACGGCTGATGAAGTAGCACATCATCTTTTGGAGATTTGTACTACCTTGGTGCCTCAAGTATCCTAATAGTGATAGTGGTAGAGAGTTTTGTAACGAAGTCATTCAAAGATTACGTGGGTTGTGGAGGGATTTAAAGAATGGCCACCGAGAGCCGAGGTACAGTCAGTCTCAGGTATCAGTCGAAATAGCAAATCAAGATATAGAAATTATGTATACCAAGATCATTGGACAAAATTTGTTATCCGGCGGGCACTAACTGCGGAAAACGCGTCTGAAGTAGCATATCACGTTTTGGACATTTTTACTACCTTGGTGCCTCAAGTATTCTTATAATGGGAGAGATAGAGAGTTTTTTAACGAAGTCATTGAAAGTTTATGTGGGTTGTGGAGTGATATAAGGAAAGTCCACTGAGAGCCGAGGTACAGTCAGTCTCTGGTATCAGTCGGAAGAGCAAATCACGATATAGAAATTACGTATACAAAGGTCATTTGACAAAATTTGCTTTCCAGCGCGCACTAACTCGAGAAAAGGCTGATGAAATAGCATATCATCTTTTGGACATTCTTGCTACCTTGGTGCCTCAAGTATTCTTATAATGATATTGGTAGAAACTTTTGTAACGACGTCAATCAAAGTTTATGTGGGTTGTGTGATATAAAGAAAGTCAAATGCGAGCTGAGGTACAGTCAGTCTCAGTATCAGTCGAAATAGCAAATCAAGATATAGAAATTATGTATACCAAGATCATTTGACGAAATTTGTTATCCGCTGCGCACTAATCCGGAAGTGGTTGATGAAGTAGCATATCACATTTTGGACATTTTTACTACCTGGGAGCCTGAAGTATTCTTATAATGATAGTGGTAGTGTTTTGTAACATAGTCATTCAAAGTTTATGTGGGTTGTGAAGTGATAAAAGAAAGTCAACGGATGCCAAGGTACAGTCAGTCCTAGGTATCAGTCGAAAGAGCATTTCAAGATATAGAAATTATGTATACCAAGATCTTTTGACAAAATTTGTATCCTTTGCGCACTAACTCTGGAAAAGGATGCTGAAGTAGCATATCAACTTTTGGGCATTTTTACTACCTTGGTGCCACTAGTATCCATATAATGATAGTGGTGGAGAGTTTTGTGAGAAAGTCATTGAAAGTTTATGTGGGTTGTGGAGTGATATAAAGAAAGTCCACCGAGAGCCGAGGTACAGTCAGGTATCAATCGAAATAGGAAATCAAGATGTAGAAATTATGTATACCAAGACCGTTTGACAAAATTTGTTATCCGCCGCGCACTGACACCGGAAAAGGCTGATGAACTAGCGTACCATCTTTTGGACATTTTTACTAATGTGGTGCCTCACGGATTCTTATAATGATAGTGGTAGAGAGTTTTGTAACGATGACATTCAAAGTTTATGTGGGTTGTGGTGTGATATAAAGAAAGTCAAATGAGAGCTGAGGCACAGTCAGCCACAGTATCAGTCGAAATAGCAAATCAAGATATAGAAATTATGTATACCAAGATCATTTGACAAAATTTGTTATCCGCTGCGCTCTAACTCCGGAAAAGGCTGATGAAGTAGCAAATAATCTTCTGCACATTCTTACTACGTTGGTGCTCAAGTATTCTTATAATGATAGTGGTAGAGAGTTTTGTACCGAAGTCATTCAATGTTTATGTGGGTTGTGGAGTGATATAAAGAAAGTCCACGGAGTGCCAAGGTACAATCAGTCCCAGGTATCAGTCGAAAGAGCAAATCAAGATATAGAAATTATGCATACCAAGATTTTTGACAAAATTTGTATCCTCTGCGCACTAACTGCGGAAAAGGCTGCTAAAGTAGCATATCATATTTTGGACTTTTTACTACCTTGGTGCCTCAAGTATCCATATAATGATAGTGGTAGAGAGTTTTGTGACAAAGTCATTGCAAGTTTATGTGGGTTGTGGAGTGATAGAAAGAAAGTCCACCGAGAACCGAGGTACAGTCAGGTATCAGTCGAAATAGCAAATCATGATGTAGAAATTATGTATAACAACACCGTTTGCATAATTTGTTATCTGCCACGCACTGACACCGGAAAAGGCTGATGAACTAGCATATCATCTTTTGGACATTTTTACTACCGTGGTGCCTCAAGTACTCAAATAATGATAGTGGTAGAGTGTTTTGTAACAAAGTCATTCAAAGTTAATGTGGGTTGTAGAGTGATGTAAAGATAGTCCACTGAGAGCCGATGTACAGTCAGTCTCAGGTATCAGTCGAAAGAGCAAATCACGATATAGAAATGACGTATACCAAGATCATTTGACAAAATAAGTTATCCGCCGCGCACTAACTCCGGAAAATGCTGAGGAAGTAGCATATCATTTTTGGACATCTTTGCTACCTTGGTGCCTCAAGTATCCATATAATGATAGTGGTACAGAGTTTTGTAACTAAGTCATTCAAAGGTTATGTGGGTTCTGGAGTGATATAAAGAAACTCCTCCGAGAGCCGAGGTACAGTCAGTCTCAGGTATCAGTCGAAGGAGCAAGTCAAGATGTAGAAATTATGTATACCAAGATCATTTGGCAAATTATTTATCCGCCGCGCACTAACTCTGGAAAAGGTTGATGAAGTAGCATTTTAACTTTTGGACATTTTTCTACTTTGGTCCCTCAAGTATCCTTATAATGATAGTGGTAGGGAGATTTGTAACGAAGTCATTCTAAGTTGATGTGGGTTGTGGAAGGATATAATGAAAGTCCACCGAGAGTCAAGGTACAGTCAGTCTCAGGTATCAGTCGAATTAGCAAATCAAGATATAGAAATTATGTATACCAAGATCATTTTACAAAATTTGTTATCCGCAGCGCACTAACTCTGGAAAAGGCTGATGAAGTCGCGTATCATCTTTTGGACATTTTATTACTTTGGTGCCTCAAGTATTCTTATAAAGATAGTGGAAGACAGTTTTCTAACGAAGTCATTCAAAGGTTATGTGGGTTGTGGAGTGATATAAAGAATGTCCACCGTGAGCCGAGGTAGAGTCTGTCTCGGGTATCAGTTGAAATAGCAAATCAAAATATTGAAATTATATATACCAAGATCATTTGACAAAATGTGTTATCCGCCGCGCACTAACACAGGAAAAGGCTGATGAAGTAGCATATAATCTTCTGCACATTCTTACTACCTTGGTGCCTCAAGTATTCTTATAATGATAGTGGTAGAGAGTTTTGTAACGAAGTCATTCAAAGTTTATGAGGGTTGTGGTGTGATATAAAGAAAGTCAAGTGAGAGCTGAGGTACAGGCAGTCTCAGTATCAGTGGAAATAGCAAATCAAGATATAGAAATTATGTATACCAAGATCATTTGACAAAATTTTCTTATCCGCTGCGCACTAACTCCGGAAAAAGCTGATGAAGTAGCATATCATCTTTCGGACAATTTTACTACCTTGGAGCCTCAAGTATTCTTATGATTATAGTGGTAGCGACTTTTGTAACGAAGTAATTCAAAGTTTCTGTGGGTTGTGGTGTGATATAAAGAAAGTGCACGGAGTGCCAAAGTACAACCAGTCCCAGGTATCAGTCGAAAGAGCAAATCAATTTATAGATATTATGTATACCAAGATTTTTGACAAAATTTGTATCCTCTGCGCACTAACTCTGAAAAAGGCTACCGAAGTAGCATATCGTATTTTAGACTTTTTTACTACCTTGGTGCCTCAAGTATCCATATAATGATAGTGGTAGAGAGTTTTGTGACAAAGTCATTGAAAGTTGATGTGGGTTGTGGAGTGATATAATGAAAGTCCACCGAGAGCCGAGGTACACTCAGGTATCAGTCGAAATAGCAAATCAAGATGTAGAAATTATGTATACCAAGACCGGTTGACAAAATTTGTAATCTGCCACGCACTGACACCAGAAAAAGCTGATGAACTAGCATATCATCTTTTGGACATTTTTACTACCGTGGTGCCTCAAGTATCCATATAATGATAGCGGTAGAGTGTTTTGTAACAAAGTCATTCAAAGTTTATGTGGGTTGTAGAGTGCTGTAAAGAGAGTCCACTGAGAGCCGATGTACAGTCAGTCTCAGGTATCAGTCGAAAGAGCAAATCACGACATAGAAATGATGTATACCAGGATCATTTGACAAAGTATGTTATCCGCCGCGCACTAACTCCGGAAAATGCTGATGAAGTAGCATATCATCTTTTGGACATCTTTATTACCTTGGTGCCTCAAGTATCCATTTAAAGATAGTGGTACAGTGTTTTGTAACAAAGTCATTCAAAGTTTATGTGGGTTGTGGAGTGATATAAAGAATGTCCAATGAGATACGAGGTACAGTCAGTCTCAGAATCTGTCGAAATAGCAAATCAAGATATAGAAATTATGTATACGAAGATCATTTGACAAAATTTGTTATCTGCCGCGCACTAACCTAGGAAAAGGCTGATGAAGCAGCATATCATCTTTTGGACATTTTTACTACCTTGGTGCCTCAAGAATTCTTATAATGATAGTGGTAGAGAGTTTTGTAACGAAGTCATTCATAGTTTATGTGGGTTGTTGAGTGATATAAAGAAACTCCTCCGAGAGCCGAAGTACAGTCAGTCTCAGGTATCAGTCGAAAGAGCAAGTCAAGATATAGAAATTATGTATACCAAGATCATTTGGCAAATTTTTTATCCGCCGCGCACTAACTCCGTAAAAGGTTGATGAAGTAGCATATAATGTTCTGCACATTCTTACTACATTGGTGCCTCAAGTATTCTTATAATGATAGTGGTAGAGAGTTTTGTAACGAAGTCATTCACAGTTTATGTGGGTTGTGGTGTGATATAAAGAAAGTCAAATGAGAGCTGAGGTACTGTCAGCCTCTGTATCAGTCGAAATAGCAAATCAAGGTATAGAAATTTTGTATACCAAGACCGTTTGACAAAAATTGTTATCTGCCTCGCACTAAAACCAGAATAGGCTGATGAACTAGCATATCATCTTTTGGACATTTTTAATACCTTGCTGCCTCAAGTATTCTTATAATCATAGTGGTAGAGAGTTTTTGTAACGAAGTCATTCAAAGTTTATGTGGGTTGTGGAGTGATATAAAGAAAGTCCACCGAGAGCCGGGGTACAGTCACGTATCAGTCGAAATAGCAAATCAAGGAATAGAAATTATATATTCTAAATTAATTGGACAAAATTTGTTATCCGCTGTGCACTAACTCCGGAATAGGCTGATGAATTAGCATATCATCTTTTGGACATTTTTACTACCTTGGTGACTCAAGTCTTCTTATAATGAGAGTGATATGGAGTTTTTTAACAAAGTCATTGGAAATTTATGTGGGTTGTGGGTGATGTAAAGAAAGTCCACCGAGAGCCGAGGTACTGTCAGTCTCTGGTATCAGTCGAAATAGCAAATCAAGATATAAAAATTATGTATGCAAAGATCATTTGACAAAATTTGTTTTCCGCCGCGCACTTACTCCAGAAAAGGCTGATGAAGTGGCATATCATCTTTTGGACATTTTTACTACCTTGGTGCCTCAAGTATTCTTACAATCATAGTGGAAGAGAGTTTTTTAACGAAGTCATTGAAAGTTAATGTGGGTTGTGGAGTGATTTAAAGAAAGGCCACCGAGAGCCGAAGTACAGTCAGACTATGGCATCAGTCCAAAGAGCAAATAAAGATATAGAAATTATCTATACAAAGATCATTTGACAAAATTTCTTTTCCGCCGCGCACTAACTCCTGAAGGGGCTGATGAAGTAGCATATCATATTTTGGACATTTTTAATACCTTGGTGCTTCAAGTATCCTTATAATTATAGTGTTAGAGAGTTTTGTAACGAAGTCATTCAAAGTTTATGTGGGTTGTGGAGTGATATAAAGAAAGTTCACTGAGAGCTGAGGTACAGTCAGTCTCAGGTATCCGTCGAAAGACCAAACCAAGATATAGAAATTATGTATACCAAGACCATTTGACAAAATTTTTTATCCGCCGCGCACTAACTCCGGAAAAGACTGATGAAGTAGCATATCATCTTCTGGACATTTTTAATACCTTGCTGCCTCAAGTATTCTTATAATCATAGTGGTAGAGAGTTTTTGTAACGAAGTCATTCAAAGTTTATGTGGGTTGTGGAGTGATATAAAGAAAGTCTACTGGGAGGCGAGGTACAGTCAGGTATCAGTCGAAATAGCAAATCCAGGTATAGAAATTATGTACTCCAAAATCATTTGACAAAATTTGTTTTCCGCTCTGCACTAACTCCGGAAAAGGCTGATGAAGTAGCATATCATCTTTTAGACATTTTTACTACCTTGGTGCCTCAAGTATTCTTATAATGAGATGATAGAGAGTTTTTTAACGAAGTCATTGAATGTTTATGTGGGTTGTGGAGTGATATAAGGAAAGTCCACTGAGAGCCGAGGTACAGTCAGTCTCTGGTATCAGTAGAAAGAGCAAATCACGAATAGAAATTATGTATACAAAGGTCATTTGACAAAATTTGCTTTCCAGCGCGCACTAACTCGAGAAAAGGCTGATGAAATAGCATATCATCTTTTGGACATTCTTGCTACCTTGGTGCCACAAGTATTCTTATAATGATAGTGGTAGAAACTTTTGTAACGACGTCAATCAAAGTTTATGTGGGTTGTGAAGTGATAAAAGAAAGTCAACGGATGCCAAGGTACAGTCAGTCCTAGGTATCAATCGAAAGAGCATTTCAAGATATAGAAATTATGTATACCAAGATCTTTTGACAAAATTTGTATCCTTTGCGCACTAACTCTGGAAAAGGATGCTGAAGTAGCATATCAACTTTTGGGCATTTTTACTACCTTGGTGCCACTAGTATCCATATAATGATAGTGGTAGAGAGTTTTGTGAGAAAGTCATTGAAAGTTTATGTGGGTTGTGGAGTGATATAAAGAAAGTCCACCGAGAGCCGAGGTACAGTCAGGTATCAATCGAAATAGGAAATCAAGATGTAGAAATTATGTATACCAAGACCGTTTGACAAAATTTGTTATCCGCCGCGCACTGACACCGGAAAAGGCTGATGAACTAGCGTACCATCTTTTGGACATTTTTACTAATGTGGTGCCTCACGGATTCTTATAATGTTAGTGGTAGAGAGTTTTGTAACGATGACATTCAAAGTTAGTGTGGGTTGTGGTGTGATATAAAGAAAGTCAAATGAGAGCTGAGGCACAATCAGCCACAGTATCAGTCGAAACAGCAAATCAAGATATAGAAATTATGTATACCAAGATCATTTGACAAAATTTGTTATCCGCTGCGCACTAACTCCGGAAAAGGCTGATGAAGTAGCAAATAATCCTCTGCACATTCTTACTACGTTGGTGCCTCAAGTATTCTTATAATGATAGTGGTAGAGAGTTTTGTACCAAAGTCATTCAAAGTTTATGTGGGTTGTGGAGTGATATAAAGAAAGTCCACGGAGTGCCAAGGTACAATCAGTCCCAGGTATCAGTCGAAAGAGCAAATCAAGATAAGGAAATTATGTATACCAAGATTTGTGACAAAATTTGTATCCTCTGCGCACTAACTGCGGAAAAGGCTGCTAAAGTAGCATATCATATTTTGGACTTTTTACTACCTTGGTGCCTCAAGTATCGATATAATGATAGTGGTACAGAGTTTTGTAACTAAGTCATTCAAAGTTTATGTGGGTTGTAGAGTGCTGTAAAGAGAGTCCACTGAGAGCCGATGTACAGTCAGTCTCAGGTATCAGTCGAAGGAGCAAGTCAAGATATAGAAATTATGTATACCAAGATCATTTGGCAAATTATTTATCCGCCGCGCACTAACTCTGGAAAAGGTTGATGAAGTAGCATTTTAACTTTTGGACATTTTTCTACTTTGGTCCCTCAAGTATCCTTATTATGATAGTGGTAGAGAGATTTGTAACGAAGTCATTCTAAGTTTATGTGGGTTGTGGAAGGATATAATGAAAGTCCACCGAGAGCCAAGGTACAGACAGTTTCAGGTATCAGTCGAATTAGCAAATCAAGATATAGAAATTATGTATACCAAGATCATTTTACAAAATTTGTTATCCGCAACGCACTAACTCTGGAAAAGGCTGATGAAGTAGCGTATCATCTTTTGGACATTTTATTACTTTGGTGCCTCATGTATTCTTATAAAGATAGTGGAAGACAGTTTTCTAACGAAGTCATTCAAATGTTATGTGGGTTGTGGAGTGATATAAAGAGTGTCCACCGTGAGCCGAGGTACAGTCAGTCTCGGGTATCAGTTGAAATAGCAAATCAAAATATTGAAATTATATATACCAAGATCATTTGACAAAATGTGTTATCCGCCGCGCACTAACACAGGAAAAGGCTGATGAAGTAGCATATAATCTTCTGCACATTCTTACTACCTTGGTGCCTCAAGTATTCTTATAATGATAGTGGTAGAGAGTTTTGTAACGAAGTCATTCAAAGTTTATGAGGGTTGTGGTGTGATATAAAGAAAGTCAAATGAGAGCTGAGGTACAGGCAGTCTCAGTATCAGTCGAAATAGCAAATCAAGATATAGAAATTATGTATACCAAGATCATTTGACAAAATTTTCTTATCCGCTGCGCACTAACTCCGGAAAAGTCTGATGAAGTAGCATATCATCTTTTGGACAATTTTACTACCTTGGAGCCTCAAGTGTTCCTATGATTATAGTGGTAGCGACTTTTGTAACGAAGTAATTCAAAGTTTCTGTGGGTTGTGGTGTGATATAAAGAAAGTGCACGGAGTGCCAAAGTACAGTCAGTCCCAGGTATCAGTCGAAAGAGCAAATCAATTTATAGATATTATGTATACCAAGATTTTTGACAAAATTTGTATCCTCTGCGCACTAACTCTGAAAAAGGCTACTGAAGTAGCATATCGTATTTTGGACTTTTTTACTACCTTGGTGCCTCAAGTATCCATATAATGATAGTGGTAGAGAGTTTTGTGACAAAGTCATTGAAAGTTGATGTAAGTTGTGGAGTGATGTAAAGAAAGTCCACCGAGAGCCGAGGTACACTCAGGTATCAGTCGAAATAGCAAATCAAGATGTAGAAATTATGTATACCAAGACCGGTTGACAAAATTTGTAATCTGCCACGCACTCACACCGGAAAAGGCTGATGAACTAGCATATCAGCTTTTGGACATTTTTACTACCGTGGTGCCTCAAGTATCCATATAATGATAGCGGTAGAGTGTTTTGTAACAAAGTCATTCAAAGTTTATGTGGGTTGTAGAGTGCTGTAAAGAGAGTCCACTGAGAGCCGATGTACAGTCAGTCCCAGGTATCAGTCGAAAGTGCAAATCACGACATAGAAATGATGTATACCAAGATCATTTGACAAAGTATGTTATCCGCCGCGCACTAACTCCGGAAAATGCTGATGAAGTAGCATATCATCTTTTGGACATCTTTATTACCTTGGTGCCTCAAGTATCCATTTAATGATAGTGGTACAGTGTTTTGTAACAAAGTCATTCAAAGTTTATGTGGGTTGTGGAGTGATATAAAGAATGTCCAATGAGATACGAGGTACAGTCAGTCTCAGAATCTGTCGAAATAGCAAATCAAGATATAGAAATTATGTATACGAAGATCATTTGACAAAATTTGTTATCTGCCGCGCACTAACCCAGGAAAAGGCTGATGAAGCAGCATATCATCTTTTGGACATTTTTACTACCTTGGTGCCTCAAGAATGCTTATAATGATAGTGGTTGAGAGTTTTGTAACGAAGTCATTCATAGTTTATGTGGGTTGTTGAGTGATATAAAGAAACTCCTCCGAGAGCCGAAGTACAGTCAGTCTCAGGTATCAGTCGAAAGAGCAAGTCAAGATATAGAAATTATGTATACCAAGATCATTTGGCAAATTTTTTATCCACCGCGCACTAACTCCGGAAAAGGTTGATGAAGTAGCATATAATGTTCTGCACATTCTTACTACATTGGTGCCTCAAGTATTCTTATAATGATAGTGGTAGAGAGTTTTGTAACGAAGTCATTCACAGTTTATGTGGGTTGTGGTGTGATATAAAGAAAGTCAAATGAGAGCTGAGGTACTGTCAGCCTCTGTATCAGTCGAAATAGCAAATCAAGATATAGAAATTATATATACCAAGATCATTTGACAAAATTTGTTATCCGCCGCGCACTAACTCCGGAAAAGGCTGATGAAGTAGCATATCATCTTTTTGACATTTTTACCACCTTGGTGCCCCAAGTATTCTTATAATGATAGTGGTAGAGAGTTTTGTAACGAAGTAATTCAAAGTTTCTGTGGGTTGTGGTGTGATATAAAGAAAGTCCACCGAGAGCCGAGGTACAGTCAGGTATCAGTCGAAAAAGGAAATCAATGTATAGAAAGTATGTATTCCAAGATCATTTGACAAAATTTGGTATCCGCTGCGCACTAACTCTGGAAAAGGCTAATGATGCAGCATATCACCGTTTGGACATTTATACTACCTTGGTGCCCCAAGTATTCTTATAATGATAGTGGTAGAGAGTTTTGTAACAAAGTTATTCAAAGTTTATGTGGGTTGTGGAGTGATATAAAGAAAGTCCACGGAGTGCCAAGGTACAGTCAGTCCCGGGTATCAGTCGAAAGAGCAAATCAATATATAGCAATTATGTATACCAAGATCTTTTCACGAAATTTGTATCCTCTGCGCACTAACTCCGGAAAAGGCTGCTGAAGTAGCATATCATCTATTGGACTTTTTTACTACCTTGGTGCCTCAAGTATCCATATAATGATAGTGGTAGAGAGTTTTGTGACAAAGTCATTGAAAGTTTATAAGGGTTGTGGAGTGATATAAAGAATGTCCAATGAGAGACGAGGTAGAGTCAATCTCAGAATCTGTCGAAATAGCAAATCAAGGTATAGCAATTATGTATACCAAGATCATTAGACTAAATTTGTTATCTGCCGCGCACTAACCCAAGAAAAGACTGAAGAAGTAGCAAATCATCTTTTGGACATTTTTACTACCTAGGTGCCTCAAGTATTCTTGTAATGATAGTGGTAGAGAGTTTTGTAACGAAGTCATTCAAATTTTATGTGGGTTGTGGAGTGATATAAAGAAACTCCTCCGAGAGACGAGGTACAGTCAGTCTCAGGTATCAATCGAAATAGCAAATCAAAAAATAGAAATTACGTATACCAAGATCGTTTGACAAAATTTGTTATCCGCCGCGCACTAACCCAGGAAAAGGCTGATGAAGTAGCATATAATCTTCTGCACATTCTTACTACCTTGGTGCCTCAAGTATTCTTATAATGATAGTGGTAGAGTGTTTTGTAACGAAGTCTTTCAAAGTTTATGTGGGTTGTGGTGTGATATAAAGAAAGTCCACCGAGAGCCGAGGTACAGTCAGTCTCAGGTATCAGTCGAAAGAGCAAGTCAAGATATAGAAATTAAGTATACCAAGATCATTTGGCAAATTTTTTATCCGCCGCCCACTAACTCTGGAAATGTTGATGAAGTAGCATTTTATCTTTTGGACATTTTTCTGCCATGGTGCCTCAAGTATCCTTACAATGATAGTGGTAGAGAGTTTTGTAACGATGTCATTCAAAGATGATGTTTGTTGTGGAGTGATATAAGGAATGTCCACCGAGAGCCGAGGTTCACTGAGTCATAGGTATCAGTCGAAATAGCTAATCAAGATATAGAAATTATGTATACCATGATCATTTGACAAAATTTGTTATCCGCCGTGTACTAACTCCGGAAAAGCCTGATGAAGTTGCATATCATCTTTTGGAAGTTTTTACTACCTTGGTGCCTCAAGTATTTTCATAATGAGAGTGATAGAGTGTTTTTTAACGAAGTCATTCAAAGTTCATGTGTGTTGTGGAGTGATATAAAGAAAGTCCACCGAGAGCAGAGGTTCAGTCAGTCTGAGGTATCAGTCGAAATAGCAAATAAAGATATTGAAATTATGTATACCAAGATCATTTGACAAAATTTGTTATCCGCGGCTCACTAACTCTGGAAAAGGCTGATGTAGTAGCACATCACTTTTAGGACTATTTTACTACCTTGGTGCATCACGTTTTCCTATAATGATAATGGTACAGAGTTTTGTAACGAAGTCATTCAAAGTTTATGTGGGTTGTGGAGTGATATAAAGGATGTCCACCGAGAGCAGAGGTAAAGTAAGTCTCAGGTATCAGTCGAAAGAGCAAATCAAGGTATAGAAATTACGTATACAAATATCATTTGACAAAATTTTTTATCCGCCGCGCACTAACTCCGGAAAAGGCTGATGAAGTAGCATATCATCATTTGGACATTTTTACTACCTTGGTGCCTCAAGTATTCTTATAGTCATAGTGGTAGAGAGTTTTGTAACGAAGTCATTCAAAGTTTTTGTGGGTTGTGGAGTGATATAAAGAAAGTCCACCGAGAGCCGAGGTACTGTCTGGTATCAGTCGAAATAGCAAATCAAGGTATAGAAATTATGTATTCTAAAATCATTTGACAAAATTTGTTATCCGCTGCGCACAAACTCCGGAAAAGGCTGATGAAGTAGCCTATCATCTTTTGGACATTTTTACTACCTTGGCGCCTGAAGTATTCTTATAATGAGAGTGATAGAGAGTATTTTAACGAAGTCATTGAAAGTTTATGTGGGTAGTGGAGTGATATAAAGAAAGTCCACCGAGAGCCGAAGTACAGTCAGTCTATGGTATCAGTCAAAAGAGCAAATAAAGATATAGAAATTATGTATACAAAGATCATTTGGCAAAATTTCTTTTCCACCGCGCACTAACTCCTGAAGGGGCTGATGAAGTAGCATATCATATTTTGGACATTTTTAATACCTTGGTGCCTCAAGTATCCTTATAATTATAGTGTTAGAGAGTTTTTTAGCGAAGTCATTCAAAGTTTATGTGGGTTGTGGAGTGATATAAAGGATGTCCACCGAGAGCAGAGGTAAAGTGAGTCTCAGGTATCAGTCGAAAGAGCAAATCAAGGTATAGAAATTACGTATACAAATATCAGTTGACAAAATTTGTTATCCGCAGCGTATTAACTCCGGAAAAGGCTGATGAAGTTGCATGTAATCTTCTGCACATTCTTACTACCTTGGTGCCTCAAGTAATCTTATAATGATAGTGGTAGAGAGTTTTGTAACGAAGTCATTCAAAGCTAATGTGGGTTGTGGAGTGATATAAAGAAAGTCCACTGGGAGCCGAGGTACAGTCAGGTATCAGTCGAAATAGCAAATCCAGGTATAGAAATTATGTACTCCAAAATCATTTGACAAAATTTGTTTTCCCCTCCGCACTAACTCCGTAAAAGGCTGATGAAGCAGCATATCATCTTTTAGACATTTTTACTACCTTTGTGCCTCAAGTGTTCTTATAATGAGATGATAGAGAGTTTTTTAACGAAGTCATTGAATGTTTATGTGGGTTGTGGAGTGATATAAGGAAAGTCCACTGAGAGCCGAGGTACAGTCATTCTCTGGTATCAGTCGAAAGAGCAAATCACGATATAGAAATTATGTATACAAAGGTCATTTGACAAAATTTGTTTTCCAGCGCGCACTAACTCGAGAAAAGGCTGATGAAATAGCATATCATCTTTTGGACATTCTTGCTACCTTGGTGCCTGAAGTATTCTTATAATGATAGTGGTAGAAACTTTTGTAACGACGTCAATCAAAGTTTATGTGGGTTGTGTGATATAAAGAAAGTCAAATGCGAGCTGAGGTACAGTCAGTCTCAGTATCAGTCGAAATAGCAAATCAAGATATAGAAATTATGGATAACAAGATCATTTGACGAAATTTGTTATCCGCTGCGCACTAACTCCGGAAGTGGTTGATGAAGTAGCTTATCACATTTTGGACATTTTTACTACCTTGGAGCCTCAAGTATTCTTACAATGATAGTGGTAGAGTGTTTTGTAACAAAGTCATTCAAAGTTTATGTGGGTTGTGAAGTGATAAAAGAAAGTCAACGGATGCCAAGGTACAGTCAGTCCTAGGTATCAGACGAAAGAGCATTTCAAGATATAGAAATTATGTATACCAAGATCTTTTGACAAAATTTGTATCCTCTGCGCACTAACTCTGGAAAAGGCTGCTGAAGTAGCATATCAACTTTTGGGCATTTTTACTACCTTGGTGACACAAGTATCCATATAATGATAGTGGTAGAGAGTTTTGTGACAAAGTCATTGAAAGTTTATGTGGGTTGTGGAGTGATATAAAGAATGTCCAATGAGAGACGAGGTACAGTCATTCTCAGAATCTGTCGAAATAGCAAGTCAAGATATAGAAATTATGTATACCAATATCAATTGACAAAATTTGTTATCTGCCGCGCGCTAACCCAGGAAAAGTCTGATGAAGCAGCATATCATCTTTTGGACATTTATACTACCTTGCTGCCTCAAGAATTCTTATAATGATAGTGGTAGAGAGTTTTGTAAAGAAATCATTCAAAGTTTGTGTGGGTTGTGGAGTGATATAAAGAAACTCCTCCGAGAGCCGAGGTACAGTCAGTCTCAGGTATCAGTCGAAAGAGCAAGTCAAGATATAGAAATTATGTATACCAAGATCATTTGGCAAATTATTTATCCGCCGCGCACTAACTCTGGAAAAGGTTGATGAAGTAGCATTTTATCTTTTGGACATTTTTCTACTTTGGTGCCTCAAATATTCTTATAAAGATAGTGGAAGACAGTTTTGTAACGAAGTCATTCAAAGGTTATGTGGGTTGTGGAGTGATATAAAGAATGTCCACCGTGAGCCGAGGTACAGTCAGTCTCGGGTATTAGTTGAAATAGCAAATCAAAACACAGAAATTATATATACCAAGATCATTTGACAAAATGTGTTATCCGCCGCGCACTAACACAGGAAAAGGCTGATGAAGTAGCATACAATCTTCTGCACATTCTTACTACCTTGGTGCCTGAAGTATTCTTATAATGATAGTGGTAGAGAGTTTTGTAACGAAGTCATTCAAAGTTTATGTGGGTTGTGGTGTGATATGAAGAAAGTCAAATGAGAGCTGTGGCACAGTCAGCCACAGTATCAGTCGAAATAGCAAATCAAGATATAGAAATTATGTATACCAAGATCATTTGACAAAATTTGTTATCCGCTGCCCACTAACTCCGGAAAAGGCTGATGAAGTAGCAAATAATCTTCTGCATATTCTTACTACGTTGGTGCCTCAAGTATTCTTATAATGATAGTGGTAGAGATTTTTGTAACAAAGTCATTCAAAATTTATGTAGGTTGTGGAGTGATATGAAGAAAGTCCACCGAGAGCCGAGGTACAGTCAGTCCCAGGTATCAGTCGAAAGAGCAAATCAAGATATAGAAATTATGTATACCAAGATTTTTGACAAAATTTGTATCCTCTGCGCACTAACTGCGGAAAAGGCTGCTAAAGTAGCATATCATATTTTGAATTTTTTTACTACCTTGGTGCCTCAAGTATCCATATAATGATAGTGGTAGAGAGTTTTGTGACAAAGTCATTGAAAGTTTATGTGGGTTGTGGAGTGATATAAAGAAAGGCCACCGAGAGCCGAGGTACACTCAGGTATCAGTCGAAATAGCAAATCATGATGTAGAAATTATGTATACCAAGACCGTTTGCAAAATTTGTTATCTGCCACGCACTGACACCAGAAAAGGCTGATGAACTAGCATATCATCTTTTGGACATTTTTACTACCGTGGTGCCTCAAGTATCCATATAATGATAGTGGTAGAGTGTTTTGTAACAATGTCATTCAAAGTTTATGTGGGTTGTAGAGTGATGTAAGGAGAGTCCACTGAGAGCCGATGTACAGTCAGTCTCAGGTATCAGTCGAAAGAGCAAATCACGATATAGAAATGACGTATACCAAGATCATTTGACAAAATATGTTATCCGCCGCGCACTAACTCCGGAAAATGCTGATGAAGTAGCATATCATCTTTTGGACATCTTTACTACCTTGGTGCCTCAAGTATTCTTATAAGGATAGTGGAAGACAGTTTTGTAACAAAGTCATTCAAAGGTTATGTGGGTTGTGGAGTGATACAAAGAATGTCCTCCGTGAGCTGTGGTACAGTCAGTCTCAGGTATCAGTTGAGATAGCAAATCAAGATATAGAAATTATATATACCAAGATCATTTGACAAAATTTGTTATCCGCCGCGCACTAACTCCGGAAAAGGCTGATGAAGTAGCATATCATCTTTTGGACATTTTTACCACCTTGGTGCCCCAAGTATTCATATAATGACAGTGGTAGAGAGTTTTGTAACGAAGTAATTCAAAGTTTCTGTGGGTTGTGGTGTGATATAAAGAAAGTCCACCGAGAGCCAAGGTACAGTCAGTCTCAGGTATCAGCTGAATTAGCAAATCAAGATATAGAAATTATGTATACCAAGATCATTTTACAAAATTTGTTATCCGCAGCGCACTAACTCTGGAAAAGGCTGATGAAGTAGCGTATCATCTTTTGGACATTTTATTACCTTGGTGCCTCAAGTATTTTTATAAAGATTGTGGAAGACAGTTTTGTAACGAAGTCATTCAAATGTTATGAGGGTTGTGGAGTGATATAAAGAATGTCCACCGTGAGCCGAGGTACAGTCAGTCTCTGGTATCAGTTGAAATAGCAAATCAAAATATAGAAATTATATATACCAAGATCATTTGACAAAATGTGTTATCCGCCGCGCACTAACACAGGAAAAGGCTGATGAAGTAGCATATAATCTTCTGCACATTCTTACTACCTTGGTGCCTCAAGTACTCTTATAATGATAGTGGTAGAGAGTTTTGTAACGAAGTCATTCAAAGTTTATGAGGGTTGTGGTGTGATATAAAGAAAGTCAAATGAGAGCTGAGGTACAGGCAGTCTCAGTATCAGTCGAAATAGCAAATCAAGATATAGAAATTATGTATAGCAAGATCAGTTGACAAAATTGTCTTATCCGCTGCGCACTAACTTCGGAAAAGGCTGGTGAAGTGGCATATCATATTTTGGACAATTTTACTATTTTGGTGCCTCAAGTATTCTTATAATGAGAGTCATAGAGAGATTTTTAACGTAGCTTTTAAAAGTTTATGAGGGTTGTGGAGTGATATAAGGAAAGTCCACCGAGAGCCGAGGTACATTCAGTCTGAGGTATCAGTCGAATTAGCAAATCAAGATATAGAAATTATGTATACCTAGACCATTTACAAAATTTCTTATCCGCCGCGCACTAACCCAGGAAAAGGCTGAAGAAGTAGCATATAATCTTCTGCACAATCTTACTACTTCGGAGCCTCAAGTATTCTTATAATGATAGTGGTAGAGAGTTTTGTAACGACGTCATTCAAAGTTTATGTGGGTTGTGTTGTGATATAAAGAAAGTCAAATGGGAGCTAAGGTACAGTCAGTCTCTGTATCAGTCGAAATAGCAAATCAAGATATAGAAATTATGTATACCAAGATCATTTGACAAAATTTGTTATCCGCTGCGCACTAACTCCGGAAAAGGCTGATGATGTAGCATATCATATTTTGGACTTTTTTACTACCTTGGTGCCTCAAGTATTCTAATAAAGATAGTGGAAGAGTTTTGTAACGAAGTCATTCCAAGATTATGTGGCTTGTGGAGTGATATAAAGAATTTCCACCGTGAGCCGAGGTACAGTCAGACTCGGGTATTAGTTGAAATAGCAAATCAAGATATAGAAATTATATATACCAAGATCATTTGACAAAATTTGTTATCCGCTGCGCACTAACTCCGGAAAAGGCTGATGAAGTAGCATATCATCTTTTCGACAATTTTACTACCTTGGAGCCTCAAGTATTCTTATAATTATAGTGGTAGCGACTTTTGTAACGAAGTAATTCAAAGTTTCTGTGGGTTGTGGTGTGATATAAAGAAAGTGCACGGAGTGCCAAAGTACAGTCAGTCCCAGGTATCAGTCGAAAGAGCAATTCATTTTATAGATATTATGCATACCAAGATTTTTGACAAAATTTGTATCCTCTGCGCACTAACTCTGGAAAAGGCTACTGAAGTAGCGTATCGTATTTTGGATTTTTTTACTACCTTGGTGCCTCAAGTATCCATATAATGATAGTGGTAGAAAGTTTTGTGACAAAGTCGTTGAATGTTGATGTGGGTTGTGGAGTGATATAAAGAAAGTCCACCGAGAGCCGAGGTACACTCAGGTATCAGTCGAAATAGCAAATCAAGATGTAGAAATTATGTATACGAAGATCATTAGACTAAATTTGTTATCTGCCGCGCACTAACCCAAGAAAAGACTGAAGAAGTAGCAAATCATCTTTTGGACATTTTTACTACCTAGGTGCCTAAAGTATTCTTATAATGATAGTGGTAGAGAGTTTTGTAACGAAGTCATTCAAAGTTTTTGTGGGTGGTGGAGTGATATAAAGAAACTCCTCCGAGAGACGAGGTACAGTCAGTCTGAGGTATCAGTCGTAATAGCAAATCAAGATATAGAAATTATGTATACCATGATCATTTGATAAAATTTGTTGTCCGCCGTGTACTAACTCCGGAAAACGCTGATGAAGTTGCATATCATCTTTTGGAAATTTTTACTACCTTGGTGCCTCAAGTATTCTCATAATGAGAGTGATAGAGAGTTTTTTAACGAAGTCATTCAAAGTTCATGTGGGTTGTGGAGTATTATAAAGAATGTGCACCGAGAGCAGAGGTACAGTCAGTCTGAGGTATCAGTCGTAATAGCAAATCAATATATAGAAATTATGTATACCAAGATCATTTGACAAAATTTGTTATCCCTGGCTCACTAACTCCAGAAATGGCTGATGTAGTAGCACATCACCTTTAGGACATTTTTACTACCTTGGTGCATCACGTTTTCCTATAAAAATAATGGTAGAGAGTTTTGTAACGAAGTCATTCAAAGTTTATGTGGGTTGTGGATATAAAGGATGTCCACCGAGAGCAGTGGTAAAGTCAGTCCCAGGTATCAGTCGAAAAAGCAAATCAAGGTACAGAAATTATGTATACAAAGATCATTTGGCAAAATTTGTTATCCGCCGGGCACTAACTCCGGAAAAGGCTGATAAAGTAGCATATCATCTTTTGGACATTTTTACTACCTTGGTGCCTCAAGTATCCTTATAATGATAGTGGTAGAGAGTTTTGTAACGAAGTCATTCAAAGTTCATGTGTGTTGTGGAGTGATATAAAGAAAGTCCACCGAGAGCAGAGGTTCAGTCAGTCTGAGGTATCAGTCGAAATAGCAAATCAAGATATAGAAATTATTTATACCAAGATCATTTGACAAAATTTGTTATCCGCGGCTCACTAACTCCGGAAAAGACTGATGTAGTAGCACATCACCTTTAGGACTATTTTACTACCTTGGTGCATCACGTTTTCCTATAATGATAATGGTACAGAGTTTTGTGACGAAGTCATTGAAAGTTTATGTGGGTTGTGGAGTGATATAGAGGATGTCCACCGAGAGCAGAGGTAAAGTCAGTCTCAGGTATCAGTCGAAAGAGCAAATCAAGGTATAGAAATTACCTATACAAAGATCATTTGGCAAAATTTGTTATCCGCCGGGCACTAACTCCGGAAAAGGCTGATAAAGTAGCATATCATCTTTTGGACATTTTTACTACCTTGGTGCCTCAAGTATCCTTATAATGATAGTGGTAGAGAGTTTTGAAACGAAGTCATTCAAAGTTTATGTGGGTTGTGGAGTGATATAAAGAAAGTCCACTGAGAGCTGAGGTACAGTCATTCTCAGGTATCAGTCGAAAGAGCAAATCAAGATATTGAAATTATGTATACCAAGATCATTTTACAAAATCTTTTTTACGCCACTCACTAACTCCGGAAAAGGCTGATGAAGTAGCATATAATGTTTTGGACATCTTTACTACCTTGGTGCATCAAGTATCCTTATAATGATAGAGAGTTTTGTAATGTAGGCAGTCAAAGTTTATGTGGGTTGTGGAAATATATATAGAAAGTCCACCGAGAGTCGTGGTACAGTCAGTCTCAGGTACCAGTCGAAATAACAAATCAAGAAATAGAAATTATGTATACGATGATCATTTGACAAAATTTGTTATCCGTCGCGTACTAACTACGGAAACGGTTGATGAAGTAGCATATCATCTTTTGGACATTTTTACTACTTTGGTGCCTCAAGTATTCTTATAATGATAGTGGTAGAGAGTTTTGTGACGAAGTGATTCAAAGTGTATGTGGGTTGTGAAGTGATATAAAGAATGTCCTTCGAGAGGCGAGGTACAGTCATGCTATCAGTCCAAAGAGCAAATCAAGATATAGAAATTATGTATGCCATGACCGTTTGACAAAAATTGTTATCCGCCGCGCACTAACACCGGAATAGTCTGATGAACTAGAATATCATCTTTTGGACATTTTTATTACCTTGGTGCCGCAAGTATTCTTATAATGATAGTGGTAGAGAGTTTTGAAACGAAGTCATTCAAAGTTTATGTGGGTTGTGGAGAAATATAAAGAAAGTCCACCGAGAGCCGAGGTACAGTCAGACTCAGGTATCAGTCGAAAGAGCAAATCAAGATATAGAAATTATGTATACCAAGATCATTTAATAAAATTTGTTATCCGCCGCGCATTAACTCCGGAAAAGTCTGATGAAGTAGCATATTATCTTTTGGACATTTTTACTACCCTGGTGCCTCAAGTACCCATATAATGATAATGGTAGAGAGTTTTGTAACAAAGTCATTCAAAGTTTATGTGGGTTGTGGAGTGATATAAAGAACACCAAGAGTCGAGGTACAGTCAGTCTCAGGTATCAGTCGAAAGAGCATATCACGATATGGAAGTTATGTATACCAAGATCATTTGACAAAATTTGTTATCCGCCGCGCATTAACTCCAGAAAAGTCTGATGAAGTAGCATATCATCTTTTGGACATTTTTACTACCTTGGCGCCTCAAGGATCCATATAATGATAGTGGTAGAGAGTTTCGTAACGAAGTGATTCAAACTTTATGTGGGTTGTGTAGTGATATAAAGAAAGTCCACCTAGAGCCGAGGTACAGTCAGTCTCAGGTATCAGTCGAAAGAGCAAATCAAGATATAGAAATTATGTATACCAAGATCATTTGACAAAATTTGTTATCCGCCGCTCACTAACTCCGGAAAAGGCTGATTAAGTAGCATATAAACTTTTGGACAATTTTACTACCTTGGTGCCTCAAGTATCCTTATAATGATAGTGGTAGATAGTTTTGAAACGAAGTCAATCAAAGTTTATGTGGGTTGTGGAGTGATATAAAGAAAGTCCACTGAGAGCTGAGGTACAGTCATTCTCAGGTATCAGTCGAAAGAGCAAATCAAGATATTGAAATTATGTATACCAAGATCATTTTACAAAATCTTTTTTACGCCACTCACTAACTCCGGAAAAGGCTGATGAAGTAGCATATAATGTTTTGGACATCTTTACTACCTTGGTGCATCAAATATCCTTATAATGATAGAGAGTTTTGTAATGTAGTCAGTCAAAGTTTATGTGGGTTGTGGAAATATATATAGAAAGTCCACCGAGAGTCGAGGTACAGTCAGTCTCAGGTACCAGTCGAAATAACAAATCAAGAAATAGAAATTATGTAATCGATGATCATTTGACAAAATTTGTTATCCGTCGCGTACTAACTCCGGAAACGGTTGATGAAGTAGCATATCATGTTTTGGACATTTTTACTACCTTGGTGCCTCAAGTATCCTTATAATGATAGTGGTAGAGAGTTTTGAAACGAAGTCATTCAAAGTTTATGTGGGTTGTGGAGAAATATAAAGAAAGTCCACCGAGAGCCGAGGTACAGTCAGACTCAGGTATCAGTCGAAACAGCAAATCAAGATATAGAAATTATGTATACCAAGATCATTTGATAAAATTTGTTATCCGCCGCGCATTAACTCCGGAAAAGTCTGATGAAGTAGCATATCATCTTTTGGACATTTTTACTACCCTGGTGCCTCAAGTACCCATATAATGATAATGGTAGAGAGTTTTGTAACAAAGTCATTCAAAGTTTATGTGGGTTGTGGAGTGATATAAAGAACACCAAGCGTCGAGGTACAGTCAGTCTCAGGTATCAGTCGAAAGAGCAAATCACGATATGGAAGTTATGTATACCAAGATCATTTGACAAAATTTGTTATCCGCCGCGCATTAACTCCGGAAAAGTCTGATGAAGTAGCATATCATCTTTTCGACATTTTTACTACCTTGGCGCCTCAAGGATCCATATAATGATAGTGGTACAGAGTTTTGTAATGAAGTCATTCAAAGTTTATGTGGGTTGTGGAGTGATATAAAGAAAGTCCACTGAGAGCTGAGGTACATTCCGTTCTCAGGTATCAGTCGCGAGAGCAAATCACAATATAGAAATTATGTATACCAAGATCATTTGACAAAATTTGTTATCCGCCGCGCATTATCTCCGGAAAAGTCTGATGAAGTAGCATATCATGTTTTGGAATTTTTTCTACATTGGTGCCTCAAGAATCGTTATAATGATAGTGGTAGAGAGTTTCGTAGCGAAGTGATTCAAAGTTTAGGTGGGTTGTGGAGTGATATAAAGAAAGTCCACCTAGAGCCGAGGTACAGTCAGTCTCAGGTATCAGTCGAAAGAGCAAATCAAGATATAGAAATTATGTATACCAAGATCATTTGACAAAATTTGTTATCCGCCGCTCACTAACTCCGGAAAAGGCTGATTAAGTAGCATATAATCTTTTGGACAATTTTACTACCTTGGTGCCTCAAGTATTCTTATAATGATAGTGGTAGAGAGTTTTGTAACGAAGTCATTCAAATTTTATGTGGGTTGTGGAGTGATGTAAAGAAAATCCGCAAAAAGCCGAGGTACAGTCAGTCTCACGTATCAGTCGAAAGAGCAAATCAACATATAGAAATTATGTTATATGCTTGGCAGGAAACCAATAAAAATAGTCTGAAGCGCTCAGATTTTTGGAAGCAATGAAAAGTAGGGCTTATCATGAAGGGATCAGATTTTCACCACATGAAGCCATGTCTGGAGTACCAATGAAAATGTGTGTTGCGATCTCAGTTGTTTCATGCGATTTGATAAAATATATAAACACTAATGACGATATGAAACTTCCTGGCAGATTAAAACTGTGTGGGCCGTCCGAGACTCAGACTCGGGACCTTTGCCTTTCTCGGGCAAGTGCTCTACCAACTGAGCTACCGAAGCACGACTCACGGCCGGCCCTCACAGCTTTACTTCTGCCAGTATCTCGTCTCCTACCTTCCAAACTTTACAGAAGCTCTCCTGCGAAAGGCAAAGGTCCCGAGTTCGAGTCTCGGTCGGCGCACACAGTTTAATCTGCCAGGAAGTTTCATATCAGCGCACACTCCGCTGCAGAGTGAAAATCTTATTCTGGAAACATCCCCCAGGCTGTGGCTAAGCCATGTCTCCGCAATATCCTTTCTTGCAGGAGTGCTAGTTCTGCATGGTTCGCAGGAGAGCTTCTGTATAGTTTGGAAGGTAGGAGACGAGATACTGGCAGAAGTAAAGCTGTGAGGGCCGGGCGTGAGTCGTGTTTCGGTAGCTCAGTTGGTAGAGCACTTGCCCGCGAAAGGCAAAGGTCCCGAGTTCGAGCCTCGGTCGGCGCACACAGTTTAATCTGCCAGGAAGTTTCATATCAGCGCACACTCCGATGCATAGTGAAAATCTCATTCTGGAAACATCCCCCAGGCTGTGGCTAAGCCATGTCTCCGCAATATTCTTTCTTTCAGAAGTGCTAGTTCTGCATGGTTCGCAGGAGAGCTTCTGTATAGTTTGGAAGGTAGGAGACGAGATACTGGCAGAAGTAAAGCTGTGAGGGCCGGGCGTGAGTCGTGTTTCGGTAGCTCAGTTGGTAGAGCACTTGCCCGCGAAAGGCAAAGGTCCCGAGTTCGAGTCTCGGTCGGCGCACACAGTTTAATCTGCCAGGAAGTTTCATATCAGCGCACACTCCGCTGCAGAGTGAAAATCTTATTCTGGAAACATCCCCCAGGCTGTGGCTAAGCCATGTCTCCGCAATATCCTTTCTTGCAGGAGTGCTAGTTCTGCATGGTTCGCAGGAGAGCTTCTGTATAGTTTGGAAGGTAGGAGACGAGATACTGGCAGAAGTAAAGCTGTGAGGGCCGGGCGTGAGTCGAGTTTCGGTAGCTCAGTTGGTAGAGCACTTGCCCGCGAAAGGCAAAGGTCCCGAGTTCGAGTCTCGGTCGGCGCACACAGTTTAATCTGCCAGGAAGTTTCATATCAGCGCACACTCCGCTGCAGAGTGAAAATCTTATTCTGGAAACATCCCCCAGGCTGTGGCTAAGCCATGTCTCCGCAATATCCTTTCTTGCAGGAGTGCTAGTTCTGCATGGTTCGCAGGAGAGCTTCTGTATAGTTTGGAAGGTAGGAGACGAGATACTGGCAGAAGTAAAGGTGTGAGGGCCGTGCGTGAGTCGTGCTTCGGTAGCTCAGTTGGTAGAGCACTTGCCCGTGAAAGGCAAAGGTCCCGAGTTCGAGTCTCGGTCGGCGCACACAGTTTAATCTGCCAGGAAGTTTCATATCAGCGCACACTCCGATGCATAGTGAAAATCTCATTCTGGAAACATCCCCCAGGCTGTGGCTAAGCCATGTCTCCGCAATATTCTTTCTTTCAGGAGTGCTAGTTCTGCATGGTTCGCAGGAGAGCTTCTGTAAAGTTTGGAAGGTAGGAGACGAGATACTGGCAGAAGTAAAGGTGTGAGGGCCGTGCGTGAGTCGTGCTTCGGTAGCTCAGTTGGTAGAGCACTTGCCCGTGAAAGGCAAGGGTCCCGAGTTCGAGTCTCGGTCGGCGCACACAGTTTTAATCTGCCAGGAAGTTTCATATCAGCGCACACTCCGCTACAGAGTGAAAATCTCATTCTGGGCACTAATTTCGACTTGGAAACAATGTTAAACTCCACTTCCACTGACTCACAGGAAATTGAAAATGATGGCCAAGGTACTGATGGAAGTCCAAATCTATGCATACGATAGAAATGTCGGACTTTTACCACACAGTGATGGTAAGTCTTAGGTTTCACTAGTTAATTCTAGGATTTACCAGTCATCTTACTTCTACAGTAACATGTAAATATTTCATCATGCAAAGTTACTTTTGGTAACTGAGCCACTAATGCAGCGGTAAAGTTATGTATTATTTCTTCTATTTGTATTAGATGTAGAATAAATTAATATCTGAATTCTCTGCACACGAACAGTATCTGTTCCTCACTCCTGTATCCAGCAAAGAATCATATAGCGTGCAAAGGAAAACGTAACAGAACCATATCTCCATTCACTTCCTTCGATGTTGCCTTCCTCACAAGTGTCCAACAAATCATCTGTCTGATCTACCACATGTAGAGGCCTTGTTCCTTTCTTTCCTCTTCTGGAATACCCCAGTATGTTCACCATTCGTTCCTAGATCCTAAACTCGAACCATTCTGCTTCATGTACTAAACATTTCAGCTGGTTTTCAAAAATAACACAAGCTGCATTGAAAGGAATATTTTACAACTTCCCTTCTGCATAACATAGAATAGCTCCTCTATTGTTGTCTACTGTCTCGTTAACCAATCAACACCTAAGATAACTTCTTCACTTAGTTAAGGTACAAGCAGAAATATGTGACTGCACAACTATCATTGTATTCTAAAGTACAACAACACTTGACTGTTTATGGCCTTGCTGTTTTTCCCGTAACATCTATTACTTTAACGTCCAGTACTGGCATTACTTCAAATCCAAGTTTGTGTCTAATTATTTCGAAGAAAAATTCGAAAAAACACTTACCTACACTCTTTTGTCAAAAGTAAAAACATGTCGTGGCCGTACACTTTGATGGAAATGGTTGTTTGCATCCTTGTGTCCTCCTTTCAGTCTTCTTTCCTTCTTCGTGCTCTCACAATGGATCCTTATCGACTACAAGGTCCTATCACGATATATGTCTTGTCTTTACACTGAATGTCTTATCGAAAGACATTTTTCTCGTCTTCATCTCAACATTTTCCCCTACTTTTTACGCTAACTGTATTGCTATGTTTTCTATTGCTGCATACTCCTTTTCAGTATCTGTCTGGTCCTGCCCCTCTGCCATGGTATTGGAAACTTCTTCCTCCCCTAAATCTTCAGTGGTGCTCCCGGCTAATCATCTACTAATTATTCTTGCCCCACCTCTTCTTTAAATAACTCATACAGGTTAAAATCAATCTCGTCTACTTCTTTATATGGAAAAATGAATTCATCATCACTGATGCTTGTGTCTTTCTTATCTTTCTGTGGATGCTCTAATTCATACAAGATGTGAACGGAAATACTATTGGGCTTATAAGTTTCTTCAGTGTCAGATACCTCTTCCTTTTTTCTAACACACAACTCACTTTCATGAGTATGTACTTCAACGGTCAGCAGGTACTTGTTGAATTGAGCATGCCTCTCTATAAACTTTGCGTACGTTTAGTCTCTTCATTGGAGGTAACCTGTTTCCAGGCAGGCTGATCCTCAACCAGATGATTATTTCGTGCTGATGCGATAATCTCTGAATATACATGTGTTTCTGCACGATGCTCCTTTCCACTACCTCTCTCCTCCCCTACAATTACACCTTGTCGCATTTCGTCGACATTTCGATCGAATTTTCTACTCCCCTTAAAATCACTCGCTTCCCACCCCTCCTTGCGTTCTCTTTTGACGTCTTTTATGACAACATGCTCCATGATTAGCACTTTCTTCTATAAGTCCGCTCGCTAACGTTGAACCATTTTACACTCTCTACTTCAAGCCTGTGGTTATACTCGATTCAGTTTTAGCTCCACTCCTTCACTAGCGACTGTTTCTTCTTCTCTTTCCGTCGTCTGTATCACGATATTTCGTGTTTGTCTCAGTGAGGTATTTCACTGGAATTCCATTATTGTCACTGGTACACTATATGATCAAAAGTATCCAGAATCCTGGCTGAAAATGACTTACAAGTTCATGGCGCACTCCATCGGTAACGCTGGAATCCAGTATGGTGTGGCCCACCCTTAGCCTTGATGACAGCTTTCACTCTAGCAGGCATAGGTTCAACCAGGTGCTGGAAGGTTTCTTGGGGAAGCAACCCTTTTTTCAAGGAGTGCTGCACTGAGGAGAGGTATCGAAATCGGTCACTGGCACGAAGTCGGCGTTCCAAAGCATCCCGAAGGTGTTCTATAGGATTCAGGTCAGGACTCTGCGCAGGCCAGTCCATTACAAGGATGTTACTGTCGTGTAACCACTCAGCCACAGGCCGTGCATTATGAACAAGTGCTCGATCACGTCGGAAGATGCAATCGTCATCCCCGAACTACTCTTCAACAGTTGG
This sequence comes from Schistocerca nitens, assembly GCF_023898315.1. Taxonomy (NCBI): domain Eukaryota; kingdom Metazoa; phylum Arthropoda; class Insecta; order Orthoptera; family Acrididae; genus Schistocerca; species Schistocerca nitens. Next base: position 53,668,840 of record NC_064621.1, read on the forward strand.
AAGCGAGAAGTTGCTTAAAACGTCAATGTAGGCCTGTTCTGCGATATTGCCACGTAAAACAACAAGGGGTGCAAGCCCCCTACATGAAAAACACTACCACACCATAACACCACCACCTCCGAATTTTACCGTTGGCACTACACACGCTGGCAGATGACGTTCACCGAGCATTCGCCATACGGGCACCCTGCCATCGGATCGGATCGTCACATTGTAAACTGTGATTCGTCACTCCACACAAAGTTTTTCCACTGATCAATCGTCCAATGTTTTCGCTCCTTACACCCAGCGAGGCGTCGTTTGGTATTTACTGGCATGATGTGTGGCTTATGAGCAGCCGCACGACCTCGAAATCGGAGTTTTCTCACCTCCCGTGAACTATCATAGCACTTGCAGTGGATCGTGATACAGTTTGGAATTTCTGTGTGATGGTCTGGATAGATGTCAGCCTATTACACACTACGACCCTCCTCAACTGTCGGTAGTCTCTGTCAACAGATGAGGTCGGCCTGTACCCTTCTGTGCTGCACGTGTCCCTTCACGTTTCCACTTCACTATCACATCGCAAACAGAAGACCTAGGGATGTTCAGGAGTGTGGAAATCTCGCGTACAGACGTATGACACAAGTGACACCCAGTCACCTGACCACGTTCGAAGTCCGTGAGTTCCTCGGAACAACCCATTCCGCTCTCTAAGGATGTCTAATGACTACTGAGGTATCTGATGTGGAGTGCCTGGCAGTAGTTGGCAGCAAAATGCACTTAATATGATAACCGTACGTTTGTTGGGGGTGTCCGGATACTTTTTATCACATAGAGTATGTTCCACAGCGGTCTGTATGAAACGTAGCTACTGTAGGGGCTCTGACGATTCTCTCTGTGCCCCATCTGTCCATGAACCATGTAAACTTCGTTCTCTGTACTTTAGAATCAAGACTGTTTTTGTATTGTAGCCTCTGAGGCGGAAATTATGGAACAACGCAGGATTTACCGAAACTAATGTGGAAAACTACGTATATACCGCTGACTCGTGCACCAGACCAACGGCCGTTTTACCAGTGCTTTATTTCGGTCCGGGTATGAATCACGTCTCTGTCCCACGAGGTAGCAGACTGTATGAACAGGTCGAAAATAAAGTCTATTGAAACTACTTAAAATAATTTTTGCAATGAACAATTCTGAATATGTTTGGAAGGCTTAGTGCACTATCTTCTTGAACCTTACGAGACTGGAAGTTAAAAAATGGCATGAAGGGATGCGGAAGGGGGGCAGAACATACCTACTGCAGTCACTTTACAAACATTTGCTGTTCTGTGATTGTGTAAGACATCCAGTTGGTCAGTAATGAAAAACGACATTTCAATATCGGTCTCATGCATTTCACAGGATTTGAACCCTGAAAGAGAGAAGCGTGTCCTTGCTATCTGTTTTTTCTCTAATATAGTGCATTTATGAAAGTTTCAGCTGTAATCTACAGAGATATTCTAGTGATATAGTGCTAAGATCCATGCATTTTTGCCAACTGACCACTCTTGCAAAAATAAAATGGAAGCCAGTACAACTTCGTCAAATTGGTCAACAAGTATGTCATAGAATCTAATGCGAATCACAAATTATTTCCTTCATTTGTAATACTTCTAAAGACTTACAGAAGTGGAAAACATCAAAATGTTATTGATTGTTAATCCTTTCTTCAGATATGCCTTGAAGACATACATTTTATATTTATGAAGGCTTCACATCACGTCAAGTGGGGCGCCGAAACAGCTGCATTGGTTCAAATGGCTCTGAGCACTACGGGACTTAACATCTGAGGTCATCGGTCCCCTAGAACTTAGAACTACTTAAACCTAACTAACCTAAGGACATCACACACATCCATGCCCGAGGCAGGATTCGAACCTGCGACCGTAGCGGTCGCGCGTTTCCATACTGTAGCGCCTGGAACCGCTCGGCTACTCCGGCCGGCAAACAGCTGTATTATTTAAGTGTATGTCTTACGATCCCTCAGTGGAAACAGCTTTCGTTCGCTTACAAACCATCTTAAGATGTCTTAATAGAAATAAAAGGTACGGTCAGAGTGCTCATACGTAACTAATACAACACACACGTAACAACACAATGCATGAAACACCAACAGTAGTTGCAGAGCAGAAAGTTCCATATGCCGTGCGCAGCTATACGAGATCCGAAAGTGTAGAAGGTGCCACACTGATCATAATAAGAGTGATTTCAACAAACCTCTTACTCTGCAAGACCCCGCTCTCTCTGACAGAGAAGTAATACTCAGCTGCTATCAACGACATCACAACTGAAAGCCAAGCAAATGGAACGAGTGTGATGAAACAAAAGGAGTGAAGTGGAAAATCCTGAGAACAAATAGTGTTTCAGTTTACAACTGTTTAACTTGCAGTATTGACCTAATGAGCTACATAAAATGAAAACCGTCCGGTTGACCCATATCGCAGATGGATATGATACTTTGGCGCGAAACTATACATTGCCATATAACAATACAAAAAAGGAAATCAAAGTTACGGCCACCAAGCTCAGATATTATGAGTGAATTACATGGTTGCCACACCACTTCCTGCAGTTGCTGGTTCCTAAAAGTGCAAATAAGAAAAAATCGCAATGGTTTTGGTGTTATGTCATATGTGGGAAAAACGGTATCTGTCGTCTTTGGAAGACTCGGTACGTTGCACGTCCATGCACTTCGCATGAACGAGATTATCAAGAAAAACATGTCTACTATTGATCGGCATCAGTAGGAGCAGGTTTATTGATACTCGAATGTTTCAGCTATTCACGAAACTAGAATACTTCATATAGAAGAGAAACTTTTCATATGAGTAATAATTTTTCCACGTACATGGGAACTGCTTACAGTGTACATTACGTCTTGAAAGAATGTAGTATAAAAGTCTGTAAAATTTTAGCTGAAACAATGTCATTGTGCCAGTATGGTGAAGGAAGCTACAAAACGACGTATGAATCGGCTTAAACGTCACGTACGACATGCGGGTACACCAAAGCGGCTACAGCTGTGGCTAAACATTGCGGTTACCTGAAGTTCTCGTAATTGTCAGTAGTACTGCCACTCTCTACCATCAGCAGTACGTCCACTACTAAACTAAAAATTTAAAGCAGCGCTGGTCCCACGAAACAATGCTGTTTTCCCTTCAGAATGATAAGTGGAGATGCAGTACCTACAAAATTGCAGATGAAGCACACCACAACGTAACATGTTGTTGTTATGGTCTTCAGTCCATATACTGATTAGATTCAGCTCTCCATGCTACTCTATCCTGTGCTAGCTTCTTCATCTCCCAGTACCGGCTGCAACCTAGATCCTTCTGAACCTCTTGGTCACCGTCTACGATTTTTACTCTCCACGCAGCCCTTCAATGCTAAATTGTTGATCCCTCGATGCCTGAGAACACGTTCTATCAACCGATCCCTTCTTCCAGTCAAGTTGTGCCACAAATTTCTCTTCTCCCCAGTTCTATTCAGTACCTCCTCGTTAGTTATGTGATCTACCGATCTAATCTTCAGCATTCTTCTGTAGCACCACATTTCCAAATCTTTTGTTCTCTTCTTGTCCATGCTATTTATCGTCCATGTTCCACTTCAATACATGGCTACACTCCATACAAGTACTTTCAAAAACGCCTACCTGACACTTAAATCTATACTCGATGTTAACAAATTTCTGTTCTTCAGGAACGCTTTCCTCGCCATAGCCAGTCTGCATTTTATATCCTCTCTTACTTCGATCATCATCAGTTATTTTGCTCCCCAAATAGCAAAACTCATCTACTGCTTTAAGTGTCACATTTCTAAATCTAATTCCCTCAGCATCACCCGACTTCATTCGATTACATTCCGTTATCCTCGTTTTGCTTTTGTTGATGTTTATCTTATTTGCTCAACATACAGATTGAATAACATCGGGGATAGGTTCAACCCTGTCTCACTCTCTTACCAACCACTGCTTCTCTTTCGTGCCCTCCGACTCTTATAACTGCCACCTGGTTTCTGTACAAACTGTAAATAGCCTTTCGCTCCCTGTATTTTACCCCTGCCACCTTCAGAATTTGAAAGAGAGTATTCCAGTCAACATTGTCAAAGGCTTTCTGTAAGTCTACAAATGCTATATATGTAGGTTTGCCTTTTCTTAATCTATCTTCTAAGATAAGTATTGCCTCATGTGTTCCAACGTTTCTGCGGAATTTAAAATGATCTTCGCCGAGGTCGGCTTCTACCAGTTTTTCTACTCGTCTGTAAAGAATTCGCGTTAGCATTTTGCCGCTGTGACTTATTAAACTAATAGTTCGGTAATTTTCACATCTGTCAACACCTGCTTTCTTTGGGATTGGAATTATTATATTCTTCTTGAAGTGTGAAGGTATTTCGCCTGTCTCATACATCTTGCTCACCAGATGGTAGATTTTTGTCAGGACTGGCTTTCCCAAGGCTGTCAGTAGTTCTAATGGGATGTTGTCTACTCCGGGGGCCTTGTTTCGTCTCAGGTCTTTCAGTGCTCTGTCAAACTCCACGCAATATCATATCTCCCATTTCATCTTCATCTACATCCTCTTCCATTTCCATAATATTATTCTCAAGTACATTGCCCTTGTATAGACCCTCTATATACTCCTTCCACCTTTCTGCTTTCCCTTCTTTGCTTAGAACTGGGTTTCCATCTGAGCTCTTGATATTCATATAATGGTTCTCTTTTCTCCTAAAGTCTCTTTAATTTTCCTGTAGGCAGTATCTATCTTACCCCTAGTGAGATATGCCACTACATCTTTAAATTTGTCCTCTAGCCATCCCTGCTTTGCCGCTTTGCACTTACTGTCTATCATCTTACCCCTAGTGAGATATGACACTACATCTTTACATTTGTTCTCTCGCCATCCCTGCTTAGCCATTTTGCACTTCCTGTCTATCTCATTTTTGAGACGTTTGTATTCCTATTTGCCTGTTTCATTTACTGCATTTTTATATTTTCTCCTTTCATCAATTAAATTCAATATATTTTCTGATACCCAAGGATTTCTACTAGCCCTCATCTTTTACCTGCTTCATCCTCTGCTGCCTTCACTACTTCATCTCTCAAAGCTACCCATTCTTCTTCTACCGTATTTCTTTCCCCCATTCCTGTCAATCATTCCCTGAAACTCTCTTTAACCTCTGGTTCTGTCAGTTTATCCAGGTCCAATCTCCTCAAATTCCCACCTTTTTGCAGTTTGTTCAGTTTTAATCTATAGTTCATAACCAATAGATTGTGGTCAGAGTCCACATCTGCTCCTGGAAATGTCTTACAATTAAAAAACCTGGTTCCTAAATCTCTGTCTCACCATGATATAATCTATCTGAAACCTTCCAGTATATCTAGGCCTCTTCCATGTATACAGCCTTCTTTCATGATTCTTGAACCGTGTTAGCTATGATTAAGTTATGCTCTGTGCAAAATTCTACCAGGCCGCTTCCTCTTTCATTCCTTACCCCCAATCCGTATTCACCTACTACGATTCCTTCTCTTTCTTTTCCTACAGTGGAATTCCAGTCGCCCATGACTATTAAATTTTCGTCTCCCTTCACTATCTGAATAATTTCTTTCATCTCATCATACATTTCATTAATTTCTTCGTCATCTGCAGAGCTAGTTGACATATAAACATGTACTACTGTGGCAGACGTGGGCGTGCCGGCCGAAGTGGCCGTGCGGTTAAAGGCGCTGCAGTCTGGAACCGCGAGACCGCTACGGTCGCAGGTTCGAATCCTGCCTCGGGCATGGATGTTTGTGATGTCCTTAGGTTAGTTAGGTTTAACTAGTTCTAGGTTCTAGGGGACTAATGACCTCAGCAGTTGAGTCCCATAGTGCTCAGGGCCATCTGAGCCATTTTTGAGACGTGGGCGTCATGTCTATCTTGGCCACAATAATGCGTTCACTATGCTGTTTGTAGTAGCTTACCTTCACTCCTATTTTTTATTCATCATTAAACCTACTCCTGGATTACTCCTATTTGATTTTGTATTTATAACCCTGTATCCACTTGACCAGATGTCTTGTTCCTCCCGCCACCTGCCACCGAACTTTACTATTTCGCACTATATCTAACTTTAACCTATCCATTTCGCTGTTTACATTTGGTAACCTACCTCTCCGATTAAGGGATCTGGCATTCCACGCTCCTATCTGTAGAACGCCAGTTTTCTTTCTCCTGATAACGTTGTCCTCGTGAGTAGTACCCGCCCGGAGATCCGAATGGGGAACTATTTTACCTCCGGAATGTTTTCTCCAAGAGGACGCCATCATCATTTAACCATACAGTAACGCTGCATGCCCTCGAGAAAAATTACGGCTGTCGTTTACCCTGGCTTTTAGCCGTTCGCAGTACCAGCACAACAAGGCCGTTTTGGTTAGTGTTACAAGGCCAGTATCAGTCAATCGTCCAGACTCTTGCACCTGCAACTACTGAAAAGGCTGCTGCCCCTTTTCAGGAACCACATACACAATAAAAAAGGATAGAAAAGAAGAAAAACTACTCTGAAAGGAATAGAAAGACGAAAATGAGTGTATGTGGTGTAGATGTACAGACGAAGAAATGTTAACAATTACAGAAAAATTCGATGATTTCCACAAGCAGTTATTCGCCTTGGCATTGATTGATTGAGTTTTTGGATACCCTCCTGAAGGATATTGTGCGAAATTCTGTACAACTGGCCCGTTAAATCGTCAGTCACGAGCTGGTTGGAGAGTCCTACCCATAATGCTCCAAACGTTCTCCACTGGGGAGAAATATGGCGACCTTGTTGGCCAAGGGGGATTTGTAGAGCACGAAGACAAACAATAGAAGCTCTCGTCGCGTGCGGGCGGGCATCTTGCTGGAATGTAAGCCCATGATTGCTTGCTATAAATGGGAACAAAAGACAGGATAGAAGTACGTCGACGTACTACTGAACTGTAAGTGTGGCGCGGATGACACGAAAACGGTCCGGCGTGCTATGAAAAGAAATAGAGCCCCTGACCATCACTGTCCAGAGCTACGCCAGATACGTCTTCACCCGTCATCGGGGCTCATTCCTAGCGGGGCGCATCACTGAAGACTATTCTACCACAGTCGTTATGATTCCAAACCGAATGTGCCCGAGGCCACTGCAGACAGGCTCGTTACTGTACAGACGTCAATGGCGATGTGAGCTCTGTCCCTTTCTTTGAGACACTTACGAATGACCAATATTGACACTGAAGCTCCAGTTGCGGATCAGATGGATGATGATGAAGATGAGCCTGGAGTCCTGAGTGTCTCTCTCATGACTGCTCGGTCCTCTCGTTGTGCCGTCACTCTAAATCCATCACTTCCTTCTTGATGCTGTGTTCGACAATAGTTCACCTGTTACGGCAAACATTTCCGGATAGTGCCATTGCTCCCGTTCAAATGCCGAGAGATCTGCCGATTACTACAAGCGGCTTCTTTGAGCCCCAGTACATAATACACTCCTGGAAATGGAAAAAGGAACACATTGACACCGGTGCGTCAGACCCACCATACTTGCTCCGGACACTGCGAGAGGGCTGTACAAGCAATGATCACACGCACGGCACAGCGGACACACCAGGAACCGCGGTGTTGGCCGTCGAATGGCGCTAGCTGCGCAGCATTTGTGCACCGCCGCCGTCAGTGTCAGCCACTTTGCCGTGGCATACGGAGCTCCATCGCAGTCTTTAACATTGGTAGCATGCCGCGACAGCGTGGACGTGAACCGTATGTGCAGTTGACGGACTTTGAGCGAGGGCGTATAGTGGGCATGCGGGAGGCCGGGTGGATGTACCGCCGAATTGCTCAACACGTGGGGCGTGAGGTCTCCACAGTACATCGATGTTGTCGCCAGTGGTCGGCGGAAGGTGCACGTGCCCGTCGACCTGGGACCGGACCGCAGCGACGCACGGATGCACGCCAAGACCGTAGGATCCTACGCAGTGCCGTAGGGGACCGCACCGCCACTTCCCAGCAAATTAGGGACACTTTTGCTCCTGGGGTATCGGCGAGGACCATTCGCAACCGTCTCCATGAAGCTGGGCTACGGTCCCACACACCGTTAGGCCGTCTTCCGCTCACGCCCCAACATCGTGCAGCCCGCCTCCAGTGGTGTCGCGACAGGCGTGAATGGAGGGACGAATGGAGACGTGTCGTCTTCAGCGATGAGAGTCGCTTCTGCCTTGGTGCCAATGATGGTCGTATGCGTGTTTGGCGCCGTGCAGGTGAGCGCCACAATCAGGACTGCATACGACCGAGGCACACAGGGCCAACACCGGGCATCATGGTGTGGGGAGCGATCTCCTACACTGGCCGTACACCACTGGTGATCGTCGAGGGGACACTGAATAGTGCACGGTACATCCAAACCGTCATCGAACCCATCGTTCTACTATTCCTAGACCGGCAAGGGAACTTGCTGTTCCAACAGGACAATGCACGTCCGCAGCATGTATCCCGTGCCACCCAACGTGCTCTAGAAGGTGTAAGTCAACTACCCTGGCCAGCAAGATCTCCGGATCTGTCCCCCATTGAGCATCTTTGGGACTGGATGAAGCGTCGTCTCACGCGGTCTGCACGTCCAGCACGAACGCTGGTCCAACTGAGGCGCCAGGTGGAAATGGCATGGCAAGCCGTTCCACAGGACTACATCCAGCATCTCTACGATCGTCTCCATGGGAGAATAGCAGCCTGCATTGCTGCGAAAGGTGGATATACACTGTACTAGTGCCGACATTGTGAATGCTCTGTTGCCTGTGTCTATGTGCCTGTGGTTCTGTCAGTGTGATCATGTGATGTATCTGACCCCAGGAATGTGTCAATAAAGTTTCCCCTTCCTGGGACAATGAATTCACGGTGTTCTTATTTCAATTTCCAGGAGTGTATGATGACATCTGCGAATATTGTTCACGTGCCTATATGCGAGGCATGGTTATTGTCCAAGTGAGTAAATGGAATGTAGTTCACAAAGACATTATGCCCTGGCACCGACATGTCCCCTGTTTACGCTCTTTGCCAGCTGCGCAGTGAAATTGAGCTGCAGCGTTACACCGTTACACATTCATCTCTCGGCCGCGAAAGTTCACAATTCCGCATTTTCCGTCGACACCTCTACGAATATCAATTGTTCACGAATCTGCATTACTATTTAGTGGTACGTTGTTTTTCTTTTCTTGTCTTAGAGAATAAACTAAAATTTAAACTGGCTGGATGGCAAAGTGAAGAATTCTTGATTACAAAACAATATTTTATGAGATTTACCTATCTAAACATTAAAATATGAAAATGTTATATCATCGTTAAGTTTCCAAGAGTGACCTGGTATTTTCCTGGAAAAGTAGCTTTTAATCATCGACAGTCCTCTTCACATTTTGTAACTACGACAACTGTCAACGAACATTTTACTGAATACGTCATTTCGTAGATGACCTACGCTGGCGTGCAGAACTTAAGGACGAATGTAACTTTCACATGACGCGTCGCTGTCAATCTACATAGCTCGATGAAACTTGGAGCTTACATAGAAAGACATGCAGCACCACAGTACGGAGGGCCGGCCGGAGTGGCCGTGCGGTTCTAGGCGCTACAGTCTGGAGCCAAGCGACCGCTACGGTCGCAGGTTCGAATCCTGCCCCGGGCATGGATGTGTGTGATGTCCTTAGGTTAGTTAGGTTCAATTAGTTCTAAGTTCTAGGCGACTGATGACCTCAGAGCCATTTGAACCATTTTTAAACAGTACAGAGGTTATCTAAGGGAAATACACAATGAGACGAGCAGGAACGTCACTTTTATTCAAAGAGACCAATTGCATTGAACTGACCGCAATTCATGATGATGCCCTGGACATTACAAAAGGCACGTCACCATTCTTAATAGGGTGCGTCGTCTCCACGAACGGCACTGCATACTCTACAACGTAATCCAATTCTGGTCTGAAGGTTGGTGAAAAGTTACTGTGGCAGGGCGCTCCATTTCTCCGCTAGTGCTGCTGACAAATGCTCGATCGTCGTTGGTGCATGCTTACGCGCTACGATACGTCTCCGCAACGCATCTCTCACGTTCTCGACGGGGTTTGAATTTGGGCCAACGGGCAGGCCGATACGTTCCCAGAGTTCCTGCACCTGCGCTGTTCGATGCGGTCCATAACATTCAAACAATGGTTCAACGCACTACTGAAAAGACGCACAGGGGAAGGGGTACAGTGCAACAATAAAGATTTATAGGTCAGTACACCCTTGCGATATTATTCCTTTCTTACACCATAATACCGGGTGATCAAAAAGTCAGTATCAATTTGAAAACTTAATAAACCATGGAATAATGTAGATAGAGAGGTAAAAATTGACACACATGCTTGGAATGACGTGGGGTTTTATTAGAACAAAAAAAAAACAATGTTCACAAAATGTCCGACAGATGGCGCCGGCCAGCAAAACGTCAGTGACTGCGCATGACAATGGTGTATAAAAGGAGCTGTAATGAGAGAGAGAATCAGATGCGCCAGCTGGCGCTGCATGTTGGCGTTACCTGAAAAGGCGCTTTTAGTGAAGCTGTATTATCAGAATGGGGAATGTGCTAGTTCAGCGTTACGATCCTATAGCAATAGGAAGGGGATTCGAACGGGTAAAGATCCGTTGACAAATGCAGCTGTGGCGACAATGATTCCGAAGTTCGAAGCCACGTTTTGTTCAGACGATAGACCCCGTAGTGGCCGACACAAGGCGTAATACTGCTGAGATAGTTCAGGAAGAAATGGAGACTGTAGCGGGTTCGTCTATGCACGGGAAGTCAGCGCTCGTGCAGTCGCACGTCGCACCGGCATTCCATACACTACTGTTTGATTGGCACTGAGGCGTACATTCAGATGCTATCCGTACAAAATCCATCGGCATCATGAACTGTTGCCTGACAATTTAGTAAAGCGGAGGGCATTTGCGGTGTGGGCATTTCAAAGAAAGATGACGATTGGTTGAATAACGTGTTGTGGACCGACGAAGCTCATTTCACGCTCCGAGGGTCTGTCAACGCCCACAACTGCAGTATTTGGGCTATCGAAAATCCTACAACTATCGTGGAAATTCCATTGCACGACGAGAAAGTCACGGTATGGGTTGGATTTACCACATCTACCGTTATCGGGCCTTTTTTCTTCGAGGAAATGCGTGATTCTGGTTTTGTAACTGCTACCGTGACGCGTGAAAGGTACGCCGATATGTTACAGAATCGCATCATCCCCAACCTGGCTGATAAACACCTGCTGGAACGTACGATGTTTATGCAGGATGGCGCTCCACCCAAACTTACTAGACGCGTGAAAGACCTCTTGCGCGCGTCGTTTGGTGATGATCGTGTGCTCAGCCGCGACTTTCGTCATGCTTGGCCTCCCAGGTCCCCAGACCTCAGTCCGTGCAGTTATTGGCTTTGGGGTTACCTGAAGTCGCAAGTGTATCGTGATCGACCTACATCTCTAGGGATGCCGAAAGACAACATCCGACGCCAATGCCTCACCATAACTCCGGACTTGCTTTACAGTGCTGTTCACAATATTATTCCTCGACTACAGCTATTGTTGAGCAATGCTGGACATATTGAGCATGTCCTGTAAAGAACATCATGTTTGCTTTGTCTTACTTTGTTATGCTAATTGTTGCTATTCTGATCAGGTGAAGCGCTATCTGTCGGACATTTTTTGAACTTTTGTATTTTTTTGGTTCTAATAAAACCCCATGTCATTCCAATCATGTGTGTCAATTTGTACATCTTTATCTACATTATTCCATGATTTATTCAGTTTTCAAATTTATACTGACTTTTTGATCACCCGGTACTTGGACACCATAAAGATCAAGTTCGACAATGCTGGAGTAGCCTCATAATGTGAGGGGCGGCAACACTTAATGCGTGCAGGAACGTTGTCGAACATGACCATTTTGGTGGCCCAGATGTGCAGAGTCAGTACTGGCCTTCAAATCTCTGGACTCAGCACACTCACCTGTCAACGTTATCGTGGACTGTACTCTTTCCTTACGTGCGTCTTTTCAGTCGTGCACTCGGCCCTGACTTCATTCTTATGAATGACAATGACCAACCCTAGTGAACTGCGCAGGCGGAGTAACTCTAGGAACGTCAGGATATTCGGCGTATATACTGACCTGCCAGTTCTCCCGACTTACATGCCATCGAGGACGTGTGCCATTCGTTGGAGGGACGTAATTCCGAAGGTCCACATGCACCAACAACTGCCGGGCTGTTGGCAAGCGCTCTGGAGGAGAAATGCAAAGTCGTGCCGCAAGAACTCGTTACTAACATTGTGGTAAGCATGGGAGCACGTTCATTGTCATTCGTGGTAATCATACACCCTATTAAGAACCATGTCCCGCCTTTAGTAATGTCCAATGGGCCACCATGAACACGGTGACTTCAGTGGTGTTAATGTCTTTGACATCAGTTTGGATTCCGCAGAAATATTGGAACACGTGAGGCAATACTGACCCTACGAAGCTAGATTAAGGAAAGGCAAACCTACGTTTCTAGCATTTGTAGACTTAGAGAAAGCTATTGACAATATTGACTGGAATACTCTCTTTCAAATTCTGAAGGTGGCAGGGGTAAAATACAGGGAGCGAAAGGCTATTTACAATTTGTACAGAAACCAGATGGCAGTTATAAGAGTCGAGGGGCGTGAAAGGGAAGCAGCGGTTGGGAAGGGAGTGAGACAGGATTGTAGCTTATCCCCGATGTTATTCAATCTGTATATTGATCAAGCAGTGAAGGAAACAACAGAAAAATTCGGAGTAGGTATTAAAATCCATGGAGAAGAAATATAAACTTTGAGGTTCGCCGATGACATTGTAATTCTGTCAGAGACAGCAAAGGACTTGGAAGAGCAGTTGAACGGAATGGACAGTGTCTTGAAAGGAGGATATAAGATGAACATCATCAAAAGCAAAAGAAGGATAATGAAATGTAGTCGAATTAAGTTGGGTGATGCTGAGGGGATTAGATTAGAAAATGAGACACTTAAAATAGTAAAGGAGTTTTGGTATTTGGGGAGCAAAATAACTGATGATGGTCGAAGTAGAGAGGATATGAAATTTAGACTGGCAATGGCAAGGAAAGCGTTTCTGAAGAAGATAAATCTGTTAACATCTAGTATAGATTTAAGTGTAAGGAAGTCGTTTCTGAAAGTATTTGTATGGAGCGTAGCCATGTATGGAAGTGAAACATGGACGATATATAGTTTGACAAGAACAGAATAGAAGCTTTCGAAATGTGGTGCTACAGAAGAATGCTGAAGATTAGATGGGTAGATCATATAACTAATGAGGAGGTATTGAATAGGATTGGGGAGAAGAGAAGTTTGTGGCACAACTTGACTTGAAGAAGGGATCGGTTGGTAGGGCATGTTCTGAGGCATCAAGGGATCACCAATTTAGTATTGGAGGGCAGCGTGGAGGCTAAAAATCGTGGAGGGAGACCAAGAGATGAAGCACTAAACGGATTCAGAAAGATGTAGGAGTAGGTACTGCGAGATGAAGAAGCTTGCACAGGATAGAGTAGCATGGAGAGCTGCATCAAACCCGTCTCAGGACTGAAGACCACAACAACAACAATGTCTTTGAAAAATGTGTCATTTCTGTTCGTCTCGTTGCCTATTTTTTCAGCTCCATCTCTTTCTGCTGTGTCGTCCGGACAAGACACATCCAGGGCAAAAGCACCACAGCCGCAAAGATGTGAGCTGGTGCGACTGCCATAGATACTCACCACTTGTGCAAGTTCAAGCAGGTTGCGCTGGGCATGAAGATATCGACTCGCCTCGAGCAACTCCCGCCCGAGTACAATCCGCCAGTGGTAGGACGACAACGGACAGAAGCCTACTCGGAATACAGAAGAGCAGCTCTCGCCCACTTGGTTGTAGATCATCGTCCGTGGCTGACTCATACAGGGAATGTCGTTCTGTGAACTCTTAGAAGTGAACAGACAGGTGCTGTAAATTTCATTGCTATGTACTCTGAAGTTTGCACTTAGCCACGGAGGGCCCTATTTGCTTTATATTACATGCAATGTCGCAAACGTCATTACTCAACAAGCCAGAAAGATAAGTAAACCTTGTTAACTCATTTGTGTGACTTTTTTACTAATTTGTTGGAATGTTGTAGAACCTATGTTCTCCTATCCTGTTTCCTGACCCTGGGACAAAGCTGCGTACTAGTGGCAGGGAAAAATTGCCTTAACAGTGTACTGCAGCAGAAGCCGTTTCACGAACTTATAAACTCGGCCTACAGTAACAACAGTGGCAACCCGATCTCTACAGCAGTAGCGTCGCTTTACAAAACTGGCGACGTCGGTTTACATAACTTTCCGTGTATGTTTCATCCAGCTATGTTAACTTGATAGTGAAACATCACGAAAGAGCTTATTTTGGATCTAAGATTTGCAAATCAGCGTCCTTACATTTGCGCAAACAAAGATCGTTGAACTGCGCTGAAAACTGTTTCTAGTTAAACTAATAAGGAAATATTTTGTCTCATTGCACTTAGTTAATTCATATCTGCATGCATGTTTTAAAATTACGTAGATGTCCCTCTGGTTCACTCTTGGTACATGTGACAGCCAAATTTACCGGTTCTTCGAATGTTCCACAGACATCGATATATTGACCCTGATTTGATAATTTGTGCAAGACATATTTTAAATTATTTAAATCAATCTGCTTTGGAAGTTTGTAATCATACGAGCGAGATATGATCAAAAGCACGCGGGTAAGCAGTTACATGTCGACCACTCTAGTACCTACTGCTTGCCAAAGACGTTGTGTGTTACTCTTTCATAGCGAAATTGGGTGATCTAGCAGATTTTCATGCATTAGTGGCGGGTATTCTCCCTTAACTGGATCGACTTGTATCCTCTCCTGTACTGTTTTCATCTCAACGTTAATATTATTACTTGTACCTTGCCACAGAATTACATTTCTGCTATCAAAGGAAAGCCGCGCGTTTTATCCCTCACAGGCCAGTCGAGAGCGACAGGTCGTCATGTTATCCTTTGCCAATGGTGTCATTCGGACACGGTGTGGAGGGGCGAGGAGTCAGCACACTGCTCTCCCGGCCGCAGTCGCCCTTCTTGTCCTCCTAGCCGCTACTCTAGCCCTAACTGTCACCACGAGGCTGCGTACGCCGCATTCCTGTCCTCCCACCAAGGAAATGTCACTGGTAGTACCGGTAACCGAACCAACGGCTTCCTCATAGGAGCCGGAGACGATGGCTGACTACTAAGCTACGGAGGTGGAAACATTTCAACAAGAGTCGTTAAATAACCCATTCATGTCTCAAAAATGTATGCACGCATATGCATGTATGTATGTACAACTACACTCCTGGAAATGGAAAAAAGAACACATTGACACCGGTGTGTCAGACCCACCATACTTGCTCCGGACACTGCGAGAGGGCTGTACAAGCAATGATCACACGCACGGCACAGCGGACACACCAGCAACCGCGGTGTTGGCCGTCGAATGGCGCTAGCTGCGCAGCATTTGTGCACCGCCGCCGTCAGTGTCAGCCAGTTTGCCGTGGCATACGGAGCTCCATCGCAGTCTTTAACACTGGTAGCATGCCGCGACAGCGTGGACGTGAACCGTACGTGCAGTTAACGGACTTTCAGCGAGTGCGTATAGTGGGCATGCGGGAGGCCGGGTGGACGTACCGCCGAATTGCTCAACACGTCGGGCGTGAGGTCTCCACAGTACATCGATGTTGTCGCCAGTGGTCGGCGGAAGGTGGACGTGCCCGTCGACCTGGGACCGGACCGCAGCGACGCACGGATGCACGCCAAGACCGTAGGATCCTACGCAGTGCCGTAGGGGACCGCACCGCCACTTCCCAGCAAATTAGGGACACTGTTGCTCCTGGGGTATCGGCGAGGACCATTCGCAACCGTCTCCATGAAGCTGGGCTACGGTCCCGCACACCGTTAGGCCGTCTTCCGCTCACGCCCCAACATCGTGCAGCCCGCCTGCAGTGGTGTCGCGACAGGCGTGAATGGAGGGACGAATGGAGACGTGTCGTCTTCAGCGATGAGAGTCGCTTCTGCCTTGGTGCCAATGATGGTCGTATGCGTGTTTGGCGCCGTGCAGGTGAGCGCCACAATCAGGACTGCATACGACCGAGGCACACAGGGCCAACACCCGGTATCATGGTGTGGGGAGCGATCTCCTACACTGGCCGTACACCACTGGTGATCGTCGAGGGGACACTAAATAGTGCACGGTACATCCAAACCGTCATCGAACCCATCGTTCTACCATTCCTAGACCGGCAAGGGAACGTGCTGTTCCAACAGGACAATGCACGTCCGCATGTATCCCGTGCCACTCAACGTGCTCTAGAAGGTGTAACTCAACTACCCTGGCCAGCAAGATCTCCGGATCTGTCCCCCATTGAGCATGTTTGGGACTGGATGAAGCGTCGTCTCAAGCGGTCTGCACGTCCAGCACGAACGCTGGTCCAACTGAGGCGCCAGGTGGAAATGGCATGGCAAGCCGTTCCACAGGACTACATCCAGCATCTCTACGATCGTCTCCATGGGAGAATAGCAGCCTGCATTGCTGCGAAAGGTGGATATACACTGTACTAGTGCCGACATTGTGCATGCTCTGTTGCTTGTGTCTATGTGCCTGTGGTTCTGTCAGTGTGATCATGTGATGTATCTGACCCCAGGAATGTGTCAATAAAGTTTCCCCTTCCTGGGACAATGAATTCACGGTGTTCTTATTTCAATTTCCAGGAGTGTATGTTCCAGAACCAAATTTGGTACACATATCACTTGCTGTCTGCAAAGAATCACCTTAGCGGTAAGAAGCATATGCGTATCTGGGGCAAGGCGCCGGGGTGAAAAATCAGTGTGGGCCACCATATGCAAATACCCATACTCCCACACTTTATTCATTCAGAATTAGTGAATGACGGCATTTAGCGTCTTGCAACAGACTTTACACACAGTTTCAAACTTTTAAGTTCTTGCGTTGCTGCGTAAGCATGTAGCAAGATGTTTCAATTTAATACTTCTTCACTACTAACTGCATTCGCAACACATTTTGCAGACGGTATTAACATATACCACTGAATATACTATCAAAATTGTATAACTGTAGGGCATGTAGTTCACGGGATATGACATCATAAACACTGTGTGAAAAACGGCCGCATCGTGGTTGACGTTTCAATTTATCACATTTTTACAGTATATATGCTACTGAACGGATCTACATAAATATACCAGTTTAGGCACATAGATCAGGAGGTACTACGTAATAAACGTTGAGCTGCATGAAAACTAAACTGCAAGACGATACACGCCAGAGATACATGTGAAATGTGTATGCAGATACCTATGAAATACACTGAAGAGTCAAACTAGAACACCTGCCTAATATCGTGTAGCGCCCCCGCGAGCACCCATAAGTGCCGCAGCACGACGTGGCATGGACTTGACTAATGTCTGAAGTAGTACTGAAGGGAAATGACGCCCTGCATCCTGCAGGGCTGTGCATAAACCCGTAAGAGTAAGAGGGGGTGGAGATACCTTCTGGATCTTCATCCGAAGACCAGTATCAGTTGCAAAGCGATTTAGAAAAGATTGCTGTATGGTGTGGCAGGTGGCAGTTGACGCTAAATAACGAAAAGTGTGAGGTGACTCACGTGAGTTCCAAAAGAAATCCGTTGGAATTCGATTACTCGATAAATAGTACAATTCTCAAGGCTGTCAATTCAACTAAGTACTTGGGTGTTAAAATTACGAACAACTTCAGTTGGAAAGACCACATGGATAATATTGTGGGGAAGGCGTTTCATTGCCGGGACACTTAGAAGATGCAACAAGTCCACTAAAGAGACAGCTTACACTACACTCGTTCGTCCTCTGTTAGAATACTGCTGCGCGGTGTGGGATCCTTACAAGGTGGGATTGACGGAGGACATCGAAAGGGTGCAAAAAAGGGCAGCCCGTTTTGTATTATCACGTAATAGGGCAGAGAGTGTGGCAGATATGATACGCGAGTTGGGCTGGAAGTCATTAAAGCAAAGACGTTTTTCGTCGCGGTGAGATCTATTTACGAAATTTCAGTCACCAACTTTCTCTTCCGAATGCGAAAATATTTTGTTGAGCCCAACTTACACAGGTAAGAATGATCATGAAAATAAAATAAGAGAAATCAGAGCTCGAACAGAAAGCTTTAGGTGTTCGTTTTTCCCGCGCGCTTTTCGGGAGTGGAGTGGTAGAGAGATAGTTTGATTGTGGTTCGACGAACCCTCTGCCAAGCACTTAAATGTGAATTGCAGAGTAATCATGTAGATGTAGATGTAGACAGCACGTTGCAAGGCATTCCAGATACTCTCAATAACGTTGATTGCTGGGGAGTTTGGTGGCCAGCGGAAGTGTTTAAACTCAGAGGAGTGTTCCTGGAGCCACTCTGTAGCAATTCTGGACCTGTGAGGCGTCGCATTGTCCTGCTGGAGTAGGGCAAGTCCGTCGGAATGCACGGATGCAGGTGATCAGACAGGTCTCACCTGTCGGAATCGTATCTAGACATATCAGGGGTCATATATAACTCCAACTGGACATTCCCAACACTATTGCAGAGACTACAGCAGCTTGACAGTCCCCTGCTGACATGCAGGGTCCATGGATTCATGAGGTTGTGTCCAATCCTGTACACATCCATCCGCTCTATACAATTTGAAACGAGACTCGTCCGACCAGGTAACATGTTTCCAGTCACCAACAGTCCGGTGTCAGTGTTGACGGGCCCAGGCGAGGCGAGGCGAGGCAGTCATCGAGGGTACACGATGGAGCTTCGGCTCCGAAAGCCCATATCGATGACGTTTCGTTGAATGTTTCGCATGCTGACACTTGTTAATTGGCCAGCACTGAAATCTGCTGCAATTTGAGGAAGGGTGGCACTTCTGTCACGCTGAACAATTCTCTTCAGTCGTCGTTGGTCCCGTTCTTGCAGTATCTGTCTCTGGCCGCAGTGATGTAGGATATTTGATATATTAATGGGTTGCTCATATTCGAGGTACACTCGTGAAATGGTCGAAGTGCAAAATGCCCACTTCATCGTTACCTCGGAGATGCTGTGTCCCATCGCACGTGCGCCGACTACTACACCACGTTCAGACTGACTTAAATCTTGATAACCTGTCATTGTAGCAACAGTAACCCATCCAAAAACTGCGCCAGACACTTGTTGTCTTATATAGGCGTTGCCGACATCAGCGCCGTATTCTGCCTGTTTGAACATTTCTGTACTTGAATACTCAGGCCTACACCAGTTTATTTGGCGCTTCAGTGTATACTAAATACATGTCAGATATATTCGATTTGTGCGTACACGGGCAATTCCATGGATAAAACGCTCATTTTAAATTCCTGGAAAGATTTTAATCAAATTTGGTACACAAGTTAGCTACCATCTGTAAAGAAATACTCTAGCGTTAAGAGTCACCTGTCCTCTTTTCGGATGAGGCTGATAACGTGTACAGAGAAGGGCGGAGGAGGAGAGGGCCAGAGACACAGGGGAAAGGAGGAGATGGACACAGATTGAGGTAGGGAGAGATGGACAGAGAAAGGCAGAGAGGCACATGGGAGGGGGAGAGATGGACGAAGAAAGAAAACAGGAGGACGCTGAGAGAGGCAAAGGGCAGGAAGACATGGGCAAGAAGAGGAGAGATGGAGGAGATGGACAGGGGAATAGGAAGGAGAAAATGAACAGTGAAAGGGAAGGGGAGGAAAGGGATTGAACGATTTAGACAGAGAGAGACGGGGAGAAGATGGATAAAGAGGAGAGGAGGAGGGGATGAACAAAGAGAAGGGGAGGAAGAGATGAACTTACTGACGATTGGAATAAATACGTGTCTGTACTTCACTAGTGTAAACTTAAGAAAAAGCATTTTACCGTGAACAACATAATTTTAATGCTTTAATGAATAATAAAGGTGTAACTAGTTTACTGTTATGAGCACTGTGAAATGTATTTTTGCAATTAAGTGGCAATCACTTTCATTTTTATAATTTGTTCACCTTTGTTTTAGTTTGAAAAAAGTTACCTGGAGTATCGATTTTTTAACACAAGACAAATGGTGAGTGCGATACATTCTTTAACATGTTTGCTCCTGAGTCTTTAAACGGTGTATGAAAAATTTATCTCGCATTTTCATTTGTAAAACCAATAGAAAGGAATTTCATAAATTCCTTAAGTCAATCACAATTCTGATCTCGCGACTAAGCGCAGCTGGAAACGAAGTATCTGGCATATGGGCTCCGTACTTACAAAGAAAACAATTGAAGTGCAAGAAGGACACAGGTTACAAAGTACAAGATGTCCTTCGTGTTATGGCCGGGACAAGTTGTCAGAATATGGAACCGCTGCTTGAGAATGAAACACGTGCCATCGACTGCCGTGAGTGGTCACCAGAAGTGTGCCTAAATATGGGAGTCCTCCGCTCTGAGACGAGAATTTTACTTAATTGATGCCCTTTCGTGGGGAGCGACTCGCGTGCTTACAAGAGCAGAAAAACTGGTCACGGTGTCGCAGACGCGTCACTACCCGTCATGTATCCACTCTCCGCAGTTATAAATTATGGAAGACATGCAAATCAATTCCTACAACGTGAACAAATTTTCTGACGCAAATGGTTCATCTTTTCACAAATTGTCTCAGATTATCGGCCTAGTAACAATTCTGACATTTCGACACGTATACTATTCGTCACTTTCCAAATTATAAATCATTTTTCCTCCGGAAACTGCTATTTAATTCTCCTGTTTCTAGCAGTAAAGTGTAGTAAATGATACCTGAAACTGAAAAAATGAGACTTATTTCGGCAAATTTCACCGACGAAACGAAAATCTATCACTATTCAGTCTCGTCATAAAGGAACCGTTGGCAGATTTCCCAGTGTTCATCTTCTGACGGAGAGAGAGAGACACTGACATACTGACACATTATCGGGGGTAGGACGAACACATACTGATACCTTGTAAGCTGGTCGCTGGAACACAACGCAGATATTAGGTTTCTTAAACTTCGCCAGCCGTGGTGGCCGAGCGGCTCTAGGCGCTGCGGTCTGGAACCACGCGACCACTACGGTCGCAGGTTCGAAACCTGCCTCGGGCATGGATGCGTGTGATGTCCTTAGGTTAGTTAGGTTTAAGTAGTTCTAGGTTCTAGGGGACTGATGACCTCAGATGTTAAGTCCCATAGTGCTCAGAGCCATTTGAACCATTTTTTTTTTTTAAACTTCGTGACCGTTACAGCAAAAGGCGGTCAGTAACGGATGTGAAACCACTCCTCATTTATATAAAAATACATTCATATTTTGTAAGATATTTTATTAATATTATTTGTAAGATATTTATGTATTTTATAAGATACTGGTATTCGCTCTAACTCTCTCGCTCTTCTTTTAGACCTCTCATTCAAAATTAAGTATAAGATGTGTCTTACTGTAAAATTCTGTGTGTATAGTATTAATTCTTGTTTTTGAACTTTCATTTTCCTTATTTTTAGACAAGACATTTGTATATGTTCTCTCAATTACTATTTCTACCAATATATAATACATGCCACTATCACATAATCATTATTATTACCATTGCTATTACTACTAAGCTGAAACACAAAACTATAGTCAACTGCACACCTATCAATTTCAAAAACTGTTGTGTAAGTATAGACAGTAGGTCTAGAAACAGACGTAAATAAATAATTTCAGTTGTGCAGGAGTATGCAGGTATGAATGACTGAACATGTTTATTTACCAAAGGTTAACAGCATATCTACTCCGACGGGAACCGAACGAAAAATAAAACAAGTCACCTCCTGAAATAGAATAATAATACTTCTGGTGGCTGAAGGCCTCTTAGATTGTCACTAAGTTCAAGATAATGTTTTGTATGGTCCAAAAGTGTCTAAGTCGAATGTGCAGACAGCTGGAAATTTAACAGGAATAAATTTACAAGTCCACAAGTCTGCTACGACGACAGAGTCCCACCTTCCTTGGCGAGGAGAGCACGTTCGACCTCTGGGCTCTAGGAAGAGAATAGGTCCACGTGGCCTGAGGCCTCTAGCGGCTCTTGGATTGCCTCCTTGTGGATGGTAAGAGCGTGGCTTTTGTCTTCCAGTAAACTGTCCCCTGTCCGTTAGGCATCTTCGAAGCACTAATGTGATGTTTTTGCTGATACCTTGGGTGTTAAGTCTCAGTACAGGATCTTTCCCTCAAGCGAAAACTAGGAGACAGTGAAGCTCGACATCCCCGAATGAGGCAGGATCCTTGCCGGGTGGTTGGAGGTATGATGTCTACACTCCTGGAAATGGAAAAAAGAACACATTGACACGGGTGTGTCAGACCCACCATACTTGCTCCGGACACTGCGAGAGGGCTGTACAAGCAATGATCACACGCACGGCACAGCGGACACACCAGGAACCGCGGTGTTGGCCGTCGAATGGCGCTAGCTGCGCAGCATTTGTGCACCGCCGCCGTCAGTGTCAGCCAGTTTGCCGTGGCATACGGAGCTCCATCGCAGTCTTTAACACTGGTAGCATGCCGCGACAGCGTGGACGTGAACCGTATGTGCAGTTGACGGACTTTGAGCGAGGGCGTATAGTGGGCATGCGGGAGGCCGGGTAGACGTACCGCCGAATTGCTCAACACGTGGGGCGTGAGGTCTCCACAGTACATCGATGTTGTCGCCAGTGGTCGGCGGAAGGTGCACGTGCCCGTCGACCTGGGACCGGACCGCAGCGACGCACGGATGCACGCCAAGACCGTAGGATCCTACGCAGTGCCGTAGGGGACCGCACCGCCACTTCCCAGCAAATTAGGGACACTGTTGCTCCTGGGGTATCGGCGAGGACCATTCGCAACCGTCTCCATGAAGCTGGGCTACGGTCCCGCACACCGTTAGGCCGTCTTCCGCTCACGCCCCAACATCGTACAGCCCGCCTGCAGTGGTGTCGAGACAGGCGTGAATGGAGGGACGAATGGAGACGTGTCGTCTTCAGCGATGAGAGTCGCTTCTGCCTTGGTGCCAATGATGGTCGTATGCGTGTTTGGCGCTGTGCAGGTGAGCGCCACAATCAGGACTGCATACGACCGAGGCACACAGGGCCAACACCCGGCATCATGGTGTGGGGAGCGATCTCCTACACTGGCCGTACACCACTGGTGATCGTCGAGGGGACACTGAATAGTGCACGGTACATCCAAACCGTCATCGAACCCATCGTTCTACCATTCCTAGACCGGCAAGGGAACTTGCTGTTCCAACAGGACAATGCACGTCCGCATGTATCCCGTGCCACCCAACGTGCTCTAGAAGGTGTAAGTCAACTACCCTGGCCAGCAAGATCTCCGGATCTGTCCCCCATTGAGCATGTTTGGGACTGGATGAAGCGTCGTCTCACGCGGTCTGCACGTCCAGCACGAACGCTGGTCCAACTGAGGCGCCAGGTGGAAATGGCATGGCAAGCCGTTCCAGAGGACTACATCCAGCATCTCTACGATCGTCTCCATGGGAGAATAGCAGCCTGCATTGCTGCGAAAGGTGTATATACACTGTAGTAGTGCCGACATTGTGCATGCTCTGTTGCCTGTGTCTATGTGCCTGTGGTTCTGTCAGTGTGATCATGTGATGTATCTGACCCCAGGAATGTGTCAATAAAGTTTCCCCTTCCTGGGACAATGAATTCACGGTGTTCTTATTTCAATTTCCAGGAGTGTATATCCATTGTTATTGGTCCTTAGGTGGTGTGTGGACCTGTTGAAGTTCGACCAGTGAGCTAGCTGCCAGCTGCTAGTGAGATTGTGTTGTAGAATCGGGGATGGGAAAGGCAGATCGCTCCATCTCTGGAACAAACGAGAGTACCGGTTTCTGGTGTCAGGAGTAAAACTATGTGAGGTAATAATTGTCTGACATGTTTGCAACACAGTGTGCTGTCTTGAAATGTTGCATCGGTCAGGGGCCTGCCTATTAATTTGAAGATTACTGGCGAAAACCAATGTTGTCTCACTGCCGAAAACGAGTGTTGGTGTGCATTAATGGAAACAAGTACTAACACTGGGTCTTCAAGTGAACAACAGTGACTAATGACTAGATGGAATTGAAATGTGAGATTAAAGATAGAAACCTGGGATCCTGATATTGGCTGTCAAGTTTCTTGGTAGGAGATGAGCCATCCTATGAGGTGCTATGACTTTCGCTGAACTATGTAAGCCCAACCTTGTGTATTACTGTAATTGTGTTTGAGGTAGACGCGTTGTTCGAGTCGCAAACAATCATGAGGAGTGCTGTAGGGTAGCCGAAGACCAAAGAGTTTTCCTGAATGCCCTGACTGTGGGATGATATGTTTCTACAGACGGGCCCTTGAGTTTCAAGAGATCACTTCTAAGACCATTATCCGGGGATGCACTAAAATCAGAGCTCTAATTAAGGAAAGAGCATATGACTGCTTGCACTCTATGTTGAAAGGCCGTTTTTACGTTCGACAATATTTTAAAATTTATTCTGTCAAAAAGTCCCCAAGAATGCGAATTTCAGTGCCTTTTACCTGAGGTTCAGTTTTGTATTCAATCGTAATGCAACAGTTTAGATCCTGGCTGGGAACAGAATTCTTCCTGCGCACAGCAGTGAGAACATCCACAACTCAAGTACTGGGCAGCGGCCTATCGTTCACAAATTGGGCAGGGGCTAAGCAGCACTCACGCCAGAGTGGTGCCAGAGATTCTCTGTCTTCCTCCTGTAAGCAAGGAAACCTTTCCCCGCAGAAGTAGGAGGAACAAGCTTTGAGTGGCTGTGCACGTGAAGACGAGAGTGACGTTGCTGTTTCACATAGACTGCATGATATTTATGGTAAGTGTATTTGGTGCAACGCTATTAGAAAAAGGCATGTGTTGGTACATTGTTTGCAGAAAGTAACTGCAGCAAGGGCATTTGATTTGTTGGCAATCTGAATTTCATTTGAAGTCAGACACGTTATCCTAACTTACATGCAAGGGAAGTAAGGGGAATTATTCCATTTCTAAAAAAATGGTTCAAATGGCTCTAAGCACGATGGGACTTAAAATATGAGGTTATCTGTCCCCCAGACCTAGAACTACTTAAACCTAGCTAACCTAAGAAAATCACACACATCCATGCCCGAGCCAGGATTCGAACCTGCGACCGTAGCAGCAGCGCAGTTCCGGACTGAAGTGCCTAGAACCGCTCGACAATAACGGCCGGCTATTCCATTTCTATCCCACTTCTGTCAACTAATAGTTTGTCATTACTTATATGCAGGCTTTTATCTCACTCATTGTATTATATTTTGAATTCATTATTTGAGTTGTGCATTTTTCATCTTTCAACTTTCGTTGTCCGTTAGAGTCAGATTGAATTCATTAGTACAGAACCTTTGATTAAGTAATTTCGTTGGGTTTCCTAAATTTCTCCATTATTACCAATTACAGTACGAGTGCACAGTTACTTACTGGGAGAGACCTTTCATAGTTTCAGTTGTTCTTGTGTATATATTTCAGTAGATTTCTGTAGGGTGTTTTTCTGTACCGGAGGGTAAGTTTCGAGTCAGGAAGGGGTGATAGGTGCACACAGACTACGACTACAACACCGCATCCAGCACAACAGGGACCACTGCAAGACAATGATTTGCATTGCATTACACAAAAAAGGGTATCGATGTTGAGCAAGCTAGTTTAGTTATGCTTTTTCCTCCCACACTTTGGAGTCAGTATTCAAAAGGGTATACCCTTTCAGTGCTACTGCTCTGAAAACAGTAGTCGTAAGATTAACCCCGTAGGAGGGCAGTGTATTGTCTTTATGATTTCCTTGGAGTTTATGACAGATAAATAAGTTGCAAGCTGCCACCACAGGCACTTGAGACTCAGTGAACAAGTAAACTGTTCTTCGACTTGTCATACGGAAGAGCAATGGATCCACTTCCAGATTTAATTGTTGTAGCAGGTGGTACAGCAATAAGGAATAACTCAGTAGGCAGTACGGTTGAAGAGGAACGGACGCCTCTAAAAAGGGGAATGGGTAACACGAGAAATACTTCAATTGTTTAATGAAAGAAGGAAGTACAAAAATAGTCAGGGAAATTCAGAAATACAGAAATACAAGTCGCTGAGGAATGAAATAAATAGGAAGTGCAGGGAAGCTAAGACGAAATGGCTGCATGAAAAATGTGAACAAATCGAAAAAGAAATAATTTTCGGGAGGATTGACTCAGCCATAGGAAAGTCAAAAGAACCTTCGGCGAAATTAAAAGTGGAATTAAAAGCAAGGGTGGTAACATTAAGAGAGCAACAGGAATTCCACCGCTAACTCCAGAGGAAAGAGCGGATAGGTGGAAAGACTACATTGAAGGCCCCTGTGAGGGGAAGACTTGCCTGATGTGATAGAAGAAGAAACAGGGTTCGATATAGGAGAGGTAGGAGATCCAGAATTAGACTGACAATTTAAGAGAGCTTTGGAGGACTTAAGACCAAATAAGGCAGAGGGGATTGAAACACTCCATCAGAATTTCTAAATTAAATGGGGAAAGTGGCAACAGAACGAATATTCACGTTGGTGTGTAGAATGTATGTGTCTGGAGACATACCATCTGACTTTCGGAAAAATATCATCCACACAATTCCGAAGACCACAAGAGCTGACAAGTCCGGGAATTATGGCACAACCAGCTTAACAGCTCAGGAATCCAAGTTGCTGACAAGAATGATATGCAGGAGAATGGAAAATAAAATTGAGGATGTATAATATGACGATTAGTTTGGATTTAGAAAAGGTAAAGGCACTAGAGACGCAATTCTGACGTTGCCGTTTGTAATGTCTCTTGCAGCGGTCTCTCCGCGATATTTTCAGAAATTTTATAAATTATATAACTCAGTACATATCTCGAAATATCTCTTCTTATCTTACCGATTATCAATGCAAAGTAGTTTCAAGCCCAATTATTCCTTAGAGCGTCCATTTACTCCATGGAATAGCTTCTCTGCTATCTATGTTTTCTCTTATGAAAAGAATGGGGACTTCTTGCCGATTAGTCGTGAAAGGAGGATGTATATGTATGTATTGTTGGGCTAGTCGCCATCTTGATGAGATTCTGTGTTAGTAGGAATTTAATACATGAACTAAACTAAAGTAAGTGTGTTCGCGTATTATTTAACTGATTATTATTGACAGTGTCTGCTTACTACGCTGTGTTGCACGGGATCAGTAGGGAACGTCTGATTTACAGTGGACGAACCTGCCGTTTTGTACACTCAAGATATCCAGTTACTTCAAATAAATAGGCTAACACGGTCTTACCAGCAGATCTCCGGTCTTCCCCATGTGATCACCGAAAGTTGATAATTATTACAAATGTTTTCAGGAGATCGACTGACAATTTTCGTCGCACCGAGACTTCGAAATTGCTTCACTGCCTTATGGAATTTAAGTTAAGCTCAATTTAATCAGGATAGAACAGTATTGAACTGTGTGAATGTGATAAGCCTGCTTTGTCAATGAAAATTCCCTTAATATACGCATGTTTTTACTATCCTGATCAGTGAAACTAAATCAGGCCGGTGTGAGAGAGGTTTTTTAAATTTTAGAAATATTAAATTTGGCTTCACTGTGACAGGACACATTTTTGAGCATTACTTAAACATTGTGTGAATTTTATGTTGAATGTGCTCGAGAGAAAAGAAGACGAGGCCTGTTCCACAAGTCACAATTTCGCCACAACCTACGAGAACGTCGTTCAGGCCAGACAATATACAATTAAATTTTTGTAGATAGAAATTTAGAATAACTATTTAAATGTCTATCGGTTTGAATCAGATTCATTAAGTGAATGTTGAGTTGAACTTTAGACAGGAAGTGTTTATTATAAGTGAGTATTATGCAAAATTTAGGTCAGTGACATTATTAACTCAGATGCGAGTGACTTTATATATTTGTTGTTCGGTGTATTAATGGTTCTTACTAGGGCGGCTTATAAAATCGCCGTAATGGCTGGGTGTTGTGTGCTGTCCTTAGGTTAGTTAGGTTTAAGTAGTTCTAAGTTCTAGGGGACTGATGACCGTAGATGTTAAGTCGCGTAGTGCTCAGAGCCATTTATGAAATGGCAATGCAACAGCAGAGCGAATCACAACAGCCCTCAACTGTTTCTGAGGTTAGTGAAACATTAGACGCTAGCTTAACTGCAGTAGTGCCTAGCGGCAGCATTAGTCAGGCCCCACAACAAAGCTGAAGTGTTTCGATGTCATCTGAGCAGGACGAAATAAACCCACTGACTGTAATCATGCAGCAGTTAACACTGTTAGCCAAAAATGTAACAGACTTAACTAAAGCGCAAATAGAAACTAAAAGGGAATTAACTAAAGCGCAAATAGAGACTAAAAGGGAAATAAATGAACAATTAGCAGCCAATAAAGTGGAATTAAATAATAAATTAGTAGAGAGTTTCCAGAAACTTGATGATAAATTAAATAAAACTGCGGAAGAATTGAAAATTCAGAATTAAAAGACAGAATTAAAATTAGCTGCTCAAATTGAGCAAGTCACTCAGCAGTGTAATGAAAATGCGAAGAAGTTACGCCTAGAGCTAACTGAGTATGTGGCTACTAAGCTTGATACTATTAAAGAGCAGGTCGAGTCAATCCCACAGATAGCTCAAGCACAAGAACAGATGCAATGTTCTATGGCGGTAATTCCGGTATTAGTTGAAATTCAAGATGAATTAAAGCAACAAGTAAATGAGATGTCAGCAGATATGCAGGATTTGAGACAATCACAAGACAAGATCCCGAAGGACATCCAAAATTTGGATAAATCCACAAATAACATAAAGGAGAGACAAGACGAGGTTGATCATAAGGTAAACATTCTCGCGGGAAATTTCTCGCAGCTAACTTTAGAAAGGCAAAGCATTTGTTCAGACAATATTGAACATACGGTCAAAGCATCTATACAATCTATGACCGAGAGTTCTGAAGAACATTTATTTAATAAAGGTTTTCGAGGAGCCAAAGAACAACTAGGCGAAGAACTTAAACAATGGAAAGAAAACATTGAGAGATCTAGTGATGGCCTAAACTGCGATTTTCCGATATCAGTGATTTCTGTGAATGCTACTTTTCAGTATCTGTTATTCTTAACTGTGATTTGTCGCGGTTAAGGAACCTACGTCGCGCATCCCTCCGCCACTACTATTTCTGCGATTTCTGCTACTTCCGCGATTTCTGCGACTTCTGTGACTTCTGCTACTTCTGCGATTTCTGTGACTTCTGCTACTTCTGCGATTTCTGTGACTCCTGCGATTTCTGCGACTTACCACCGTATGAAAAAGCTACATGTGTCCACACAGAAAATTGCAACAAACCTGTCATTGGTAAGTATGTTTTACGTTTGTTCTTCCGTTGCCATTAATTTTGTATTAAAGAAACAACTGTGAAAATATTAATAGTGTAATTAATATGTAAGTAGCCATACAGTACCGTAATAGTTTGTGTTTAGAAAATGAATTCTAACATATTGTTATGTTCTCAGGTACCCGAACTACATTTCAGTCACTCAGTAAAGTGATAACTCAAAATATCATTGTCAGCAGATCTGGAGAAATTGCCACTGCGTCTTTAAACCGTTTTCGTCAGACGAGAGGTTAGTTTCTAAGTGTTTCGATGGATTTAATTACTTAAGTGAGATCGTTTTTGCAAATGTGAAATATACCCCATTGAGTGGCTTTCATTACAGCAAATATTAGCAATCTTATCTGTCAATTATATTGCTTGTAATTAGTGACAGCAAAAATTGTTTAATAATCCTTGTGATTTTGCAGACACAGTTCTGGTTGCTGTATGTATCTATCCACATCAAGGCTGTTGGGAGGGACTCGTGAAGATTCAAGAGAGCTCTTAGAGGATTTGCAGTTTAAAAGTGACATTATTGCGAAATAAGTGTGCAGATGAGTGATTAAACTGTATTTTATTGAAGTTGTTGTGCGATTTTAAAGGAATAATAAATGTTAAATACAGTGAGTGAATAATGAAAATCTCATTTTCCACATGTTAAGCCGTCCTATACCCGTAATTTTCCGCCACATATTTATTGGTAAACACTTGTTGGAGAGTGACATGCCGTCCCCCCCCCCCCCCCCCCCCGCCCCCCCCCCTCTTTCTCCACAATCTTGGTGTGAATCTGACCTGTAACATATCCCGAAGTCTACAATATGCATTTTGAGTCTGTTGATACGAAAGTGTGAAGTACAGATCTTACAGTTAAATCAGGAATAGCTTAAGTGCATTACTTGAAAGTAACACAGGAAAAGCTTACTTATGTAGTTGGTAGTAGTGTCGGCAAAAAGTTCTTGTGTGTGAAGTTGCCATGTAGAACACCAGGTGTAAAACTTTTCTCCCGAGTCTTGAACTGTCTCAGAACAAAAGTGAGGCATTCATATGACCAATAATACTGTTTTAATTTCACTACACTTATACAGGTGTCTGAGTTCTGCTGTGTTAACATTGCAAAGTCCTGTAGGCATGTGGAGTATTAACCAAAACTGTCATATTGGAAGCAGAATCAAACACATTTGTTACGTT
Organism: Schistocerca nitens; assembly: GCF_023898315.1. NCBI lineage: Eukaryota > Metazoa > Arthropoda > Insecta > Orthoptera > Acrididae > Schistocerca > Schistocerca nitens. The sequence goes on from NC_064621.1 coordinate 53,699,537, forward strand.
ACTTGATATTTTCAGGAGAAAAAGGCAATGTTGCTTCTTATTAATATAATACATTCAGAGTCACAGCTTAATGATCCAAACAAATATAAATAAAGGTTCATCTCTAGCAAGAAGCCATATGCTTGAATATTTCTGGTACCTCAACTGCAGATTTTTCAGCACTCATTTAACTTTACGACTCTGTATCTCAAAATGAACAAAAGTGGACTTGTACCACTATTGAAATAAGCCCTTCATATGCAGTATTATGCACACAGTCACACACAGCACGTCGATCTCGTGAGGCACAAGGCTCTCGTAACGAAGTACGTACGTCGGTCAACAGATGGCACTAGGAAAAGAATCTTAACTGCGCTTTTTAGTTGCTACTTGCGACTCTTAGTTGCGATTTGTCACAGAAATCGCAGTTTGATTCGGTAGCGAAAGCGTAGTATGAACTTTGCTCAACAGATGGCACTGCTAACTGCGCTTTTTAGTTGCTACTTGCGACTTCTAGCAGCGATTTGTCACTGAAATCGCAGAAAGCAGTACGGAATTCGGCCAACAGATGGCTCACGGCGTTGGATGTGAAATGCTACTTGCGACTGCTAACTGTGACTGAAATCGCAGTTAGATTTTGTAAAGTTGTTATTGTGATATCTGCGACTTCTCAATCACCGTGATTTCAAACAGATACGCGATTTCCTGCCCACCACTAGAGAGATCTTTAAATCTATCTCGAAAAGATTTGTGTTCCACGCAAGGAAATCAATCCATAACAAGATCTATCAATGAAGCTACATTATTTACCCGACCAAGTACAGACAGTGACATTAATGCACACGTTCGGTTTTGCAATCAACATCAATCACAACACAATGAGGGTAGTCATAATGACTGTAATTGTAAAAGCAATACTGAGGAGAAAATGTTGAAACAACGTCAATTCCAGATCTACAACCCAGACGAGAAAAATGTTCATCCCGTAGTGTTTATAAGAAGTTTTAGGGGAGTATTGCCAAAAAATTGGAGTGAGTGGCAAAAGGTTAGTTGCGTGACCGGTTATATTCAGGGGTCAGGAGCTATATTGGCATCTGATATGATATCAACTTGGGACACATATGAAGATTTTGAACGAGCATTTTTATCCAAATACTGGTCTGAAGGAGTACAAGAACGTTTAAGGCAGGAGGTATTATACCCGGAACCTTTTTCCTTTTCACGTGGGTCTTTAAAGAAATACTTTGAGAAATATATAAACAAATCGCGGTATTGGGATAAGCCTATGCCTCTACAAGACGTGATTGGCATATTAAAATCTCGACTTCCGGCCAGCATCAGAAATAGAATGCTGTATATTAATGAGCATGACCTTGACTCTTTCATGACTACGCTTGACACTATAGATATGATCGAGGAAGATGAACATCGGCCAAGATAACCGGTTATGCAAAGGAGAGCGATTGAGGCGCCAAACGCAAACCGGAACGGAAACGGATTTAATAATTATTATACTAGGAATAGTCAGAGATTCAACGGAAACAATTGCAACGGAAATGGAAATTTCAATAACAGTGCTGCGAGGGGCAGATTCAGAGACAATCGAACGGGTCGCAGATACAACCCAATGTTTGGAAATGCAAGAGATTATCAGAACCAGCAGTCTTCAAATAATAATAATGCGTACAGAAATTCTCACCCTAGATTTGAAGCAAATAACACAACCAGTCATCAACAACAACCAGCCATAACAGAAGTAGTAGATTATTCAAGAGGAAATAATAATCGACATTTAAACTGAAGAGGGCCGCTTTATGCTCCGTAAAGTCGGCCGGGGAATACAAAAGGGGCAAACCTGTTTTAAACGAAATTAATTCCGTGGCAATGTTGAGATATAATGAAGGCGAATTAATGACAGATGGATTGACGAGAGACTTAGAGGCCTGTGTAGTCGAAGATAAAAGGGTTCCTGTGTCTGAGATCATCACAGAAGTGGGAGGAATTTTAACCAATGTTGTATTGGACACAGCTTCATCTACAGACGTAGTATCCGGAACTTTGTTTCGCAGAATCAGCAAAATTTAGAAAATGCCTGTCCTACCAGTACAAAATTGCCGAGTTATAAGTGCAGTGGGAGCAAAATCCCGGAACGTCAAGATACAAACGCTTATAGAGATAAAATTGGGAAATGTAGCTAAACAATGCACATTCCTTGTAGTGGAAAAGTTGTTAGTAGATTGTATTCTTGGCATTGGAACTTTGCAAGCCTGCAATTGCAAGTTGGACTTGGTAGAAGGAAAGGTGCAATTTAAAATCGAAGATCAATTTGTTACACTGATCTTACTGAGAAAGGAGGCAGTGTATGAGCGATATTTCCGTGGTGCTGCTGTGCAGTTGATTTGTGCTGAAAATAATAATATGTGCCGACTACCGATCAAGTCAATTCAAGAAGAGGATTTCAGACAAACAGTCGAACAGAAGATTGCTGAGTCAGATTGCCTAACGGATAGTCAGAGGGAACAATTATTCAATATATTAACAGAATGTGAGTCAGTTTTCGATGAAAAGCCCGGAATTATTAGAGGATATGTTTGTACATTACAGATTAAGCCCCATAAGACATTTTGCCGCACACACTATCCCATTCCCTGGCGATTAAAACAACCAGTTCAGGAAGAGATACAAAAAATGTTAAACTGGAATCTTATTGAACCGTCGAATAGCCCATATTGTTCTCCGTTGCTTCTTGTACCAAAGCCAGGAGGAAAAGTTCGATTGGTATTAGATGCAAGGGAAATTAACAAAATTATAGTACCTGTGCGCACACATCCGGAGAACATCGATGAGTTAATACAGAAATTTCAAGATGTATCCTATTTAACAAGTATTGATTTGAGAAGTTCGTTCTGGCAAGTCCAGTTAGACAAGGACTCAAGAAAATATACTGCTTTTATATGTGGAGGGAGAAGCTATCAGTTCAAGGTCGTTCCGTTTGGTCTCAATGTCAGCTCTGGAGTTTTTATTTCTGCGTTGGACTATGCCCTAGGACCAGAACTACGTAGTCGAATAACAATTTTTGTGGACGATCTATTAATTGCCTCTAAAACTTGGGAGGAACATGTACAACTTATTAGGAGGATTTTTGCTGTGTTCAAACAAACTGGTATAACGGCAAATCTAAAAAAATCCCAATTTTCTCTACAGAGAATTAAATTCTTAGGACATATGATTAATGCAAAAGGCATTCTTCCAACAGATGCGAAGATTAGTGCGATAAAAAATTTTCCAATTCCAAGAAACAGGAGACAACTGAAAGGCTTTATAGGCTTGGCTTCATTTTTTCGTCGATTTATTAAAACTCAAGCAATGAACTCTGAAGCACTAAACCGGCTCCTGAGGAAAGATGTACCATGGCAATGGTCTAATGATTGTGAAAAGGCTTTTTGTGAAATTAAGGATCAACTGATAAATGCTCCGTTATTATACCACCCTGATATGAATGTCGGATTCTGTTTAGCCACTGATTCATCAGATGTGGGATTAGGATCTTGTTTATTTCAAATTAGATACATCGATGGTGTAAAAACCTTTTGTCCAATTGCATTTGCTAGCAGAGTTTTATCCACCTGTGAAAGAGCATATACCACTACGGAACTGGAAGCTTTAGCAGTTATTTGGTCATTGAAAAGGTTTAATTATTATGTATATGGCTCAAGGATAGCCGTTTATTGTGACCACCAATCATTAGCCTTTTTACAAACTTGTAAGTTGCTGCATCCTCGCTTGTCAAGGTGGACGCTGGCGCTGCAAGAATATCAGTTTCAAATTATTCATGTAGCCGGAAAAGAAAATATTATAGCTGACGCCTTACCAATATCTCCAGAAGGAATAACACCTGAACTGGATGTAAATAATAAGGCAGAATTTCCAGTGCTTCTTCTTGAAGAAAATAATTACAAGTTATATTATATTCATTTATGTAAGACAATGGCTCAGCTTCAGAAGAAGGATCGACGATGGAATCCTATAATACGACAATTCAATCAACAAAATCCTATGGTCAATTTGGAATACTACCGGCTTGTGAATAATATTTTATTTTTTAAATCTGGGAAGGCAGAGAATCCAAAGTGGTGTGTCTGCATACCAGAAGAATATGAAGAACGATTAATTTGGTTTACACATTTGACCTGGGGTGATGTTGGTGTTGTAAAGTGTGCTAATAAGATTAGATATTATTGTTACTTCCCAAATATAAGGCGAAAAGTACACAAACTCAATAATACCTGAAGCACCAAGATCACTTATTTCGTGTGATATTTGTGGACCACTTCCTAGAGCCAGAGGTGGTGTTAAGTACATTATTGGATCCTGTGATGTGTTTACAAAATATGTTAAACTATATCCTATAAAATCAGCAACTGCAAGATCTGCCGCAGTAAAGTTTGTAAATGACTACATTCCTCATGCAGGGATTCCAAAATCTATAATCTCCGACTATGCGAAGATATTTACTGGATATTTATGGAGAAAATTAGTATCACAACTAGGAATAAAACAGATATTTACATCTTGCTATCATCCACAAGGGAATTTAATTGAACGGGTTTTTCGAGAACTAAACAGATTCATGAGAACGTACTGTCATGATAAACAAACTACCTGGATAAACTATTTGACCGAGTTTGAGCAGATTTATAATAATTTACCTCACAGTTCTACAAACTTTACCCCGAATGATGTTCAGAGATAAGGAAAGAAACTTTTGGGTAGATAACTTGCCTAAACTCGAGGACACCAAAATGTCATGGGAAGAAAAAATTCGCAATGCTCTCATTAATATTACTGAGAAAGCAAGGTAGCGAAAGGAAATCCATGACAGAAACATCAAACGGATTCAGACTTTCAATATCGGACAAAAAATTCTTTTAAGAAGACACATCAAGTCATCAAGGTTGAAGAAGACCATCAGAAAATGGAATCTAATTTATACAGGTCCATATACACTCCTGGAAATTGAAATAAGAACACCGTGAATTCATTGTCCCAGGAAGGGGAAACTTTATTGACACATTCCTGGGGTCAGATACATCACATGATCACACTGACAGAACCACAGGCACATAGACACAGGCAACAGAGCATGCACAATGTCGGCACTAGTACAGTGTATATCCACCTTTCGCAGCAATGCAGGCTGCTATTCTCCCATGGAGACGATCGTAGAGATGCTGGATGTAGTCCTGTGGAACGGCTTGCCATGCCATTTCCACCTGGCGCCTCAGTTGGACCAGCGTTCGTGCTGGACGTGCAGACCGCGTGAGACGAAGCTTCATCCAGTCCCAAACATGCTCAATGGGGGACAGATCCGGAGATCTTGCTGGCCAGGGTAGTTGACTTACACCTTCTAGAGCACGTTGGGTGGCACGGGATACATGCGGACGTGCATTGTCCTGTTGGAACAGCAAGTTCCCTTGCCGGTCTAGGAATGGTAGAACGATGGGTTCGATGACGGTTTGGATGTACCGTGCACTATTCAGTGCCCCCTCGACGATCACCAGTGGTGTACGGCCAGTGTAGGAGATCGCTCCCCACACCATGATGCCGGGTGTTGGCCCTGTGTGCCTCGGTCGTATGCAGTCCTGATTGTGGCGCTCACCTGCACGGCGCCAAACACGCATACGACCATCATTGGCACCAAGGCAGAAGCGACTCTCATCGCTGAAGACGACACGTCTCCATTCGTCCCTCCATTCACGCCTGTCGCGACACCACTGGAGGCGGGCTGCACGATGTTGGGGCGTGAGCGGAAGACGGCCTAACGGTGTGCGGGACCGTAGCCCAGCTTCATGGAGACGGTTGCGAATGGTCCTCGCCGATACCCCAGGAGCAACAGTGTCCCTAATTTGCTGGGAAGTGGCGGTGCGGTCCCCTACGGCACTGCGTAGGATCCTACAGTCTTGGCGTGCATCCGTGCGTCGCTGCGGTCCGGTCCCAGGTCGACGGGCACGTGCACCTTCCGCCGACCACTGGCGACAACATCGATGTACTGTGGAGACCTCACGCCCCACGTGTTGAGCAATTCGGCGGTACGTCCACCTGGCCTCCCGCATGCCCACTATACGCCCTCGCTCAAAGTCCGTCAACTGCACATACGGTTCACGTCCACGCTGTCGCGGCATGCTACCAGTGTTAAAGACTGCGATGGAGCTCCGTATGCCACGGCAAACTGGCTGACACTGACGGCGGCGGTGCACAAATGCTGCGCAGCTAGCGCCATTCGACGGCCAACACCGCGGTTCCTGGTGTGTCCGCTGTGCCGTGCGTGTGATCATTGCTTGTACAGCCCTCTCGCAGTGTCCGGAGCAAGTATGGTGGGTCTGACACACCGGTGTCAATGTGTTCTTTTTTCCATTTCCAGGAGTGTATAATAGTTGATATACCGAATCCTGGTGCGTATTTATTAGCATATCCGGATTCTGGAAGAATAAAAGTATTATTTCCCCATGTAGACCTAAAGAGGTACTTTTAAGGAAAGTGTTTCAAATTAAATGAAAGGTCTGCATGAAGTATTTGGGTGTTAAAAATGAAGTGCGAAGGACAGTATGCCTCAGCTACTGTGATAGGTTAAATGACAGCATGCCAAGCATCTGTGATAGTTTAATGAACAGTAAGCGATTGCTTCTGTGATATTATAGGAATATTTAGAAAAGTAAGTGGAACTGTAGCTATTGCTGCTGTGAAGACTTACGGATTATTTGTCTACACGATGATCACCAAAGAAGCTTGTGCGTGTGAAATAATATACATTCAGGGAGTGTTAATCTCCAGTGAGAATACGTTTACTGAAACTATATGATCGAATACGGTGCTTGCGTGTGAAGTTAGTGTTTGTAAACTGACAGTTCACATGAGAACAAATGAACCGCGTTAGGAAATTGGAATCGATTGCTACTGTCCACAGATATAAAGACTCGCTGTTTTTTTTTATTTTTTATTTTTCTTTGGCGCGAACTATATTCTATTCAAGAGAATTTAATTAACCAGCTTAGTGTGTGTTTATAAAATTAGAGTTAATAAGAAAGTTCTTCATTGAATTTCTAATAATGTGTCATTTTCCAGTTGGATTTGTTTATTGTTATATAGCATTCATATATGTTCATGAGAAAATGTGGCATTTGGAGTATAAAAGAGAAAAATTTGATCGTCAATAACAAAGATTAATTTCAGCTGGAGAGATCATGCAGCAAGACTTAATTAAACGTTCTCTTTCAGCAAAATTTCATTTTAATCGTGTATGAGTAAGACATTTTTTTTTTTAAATTATCTCAAATAATAAAGTCTTAATATTCTGACATGCTATCCACATTCGTACTTGAAACCAAATTAGGAGAGATTCAGATCTACTTCCACCTGGAAAAGCCAACGAAAAAACAAATTAAATAAATAAATAATTAAAACCAAGATTAGAACCTTTCGGCTTACTCAAGAAGATGGATGAAATTATCCATATTTTCAAAATTGTTTTCCGATCTGGAGTTGTGATATTGTGCGACTACAGTATCGATTAAGACACCTAGGTGTGGAAAGTATAAGACGAATGGATTTTCCCATTCCTCAGATGGAAGATTGGATGGGCCAGGTCCATATTTGAGTTCAAAATGAATCTGGAGAAATTCGACTAACCTTTCTCTTCCAGGAATCTTTAATAGTTGACCATTCCTTAGACGAATTTCGATTGTTTCATGCCACAATCCTGAGTACCTGTTCCTGAGGTTCCTTCTGGTCTCTCAAATCCGTTACGTCTCCTGTCCGGTACGCCAATGCGACGCCTGTCCTCCGTGCCGTGTCCCATGTTCCTGTTCGATCAGTTTCACCGCAGTTCAGCAAGACATCGATGAAGAAAATTTTTCAGAAGATTGTAAAAAAAAAATTTGCATGTGTAAAGTTTTTTTTGGCTATGAGGCATATTTTATCTTTCCTATGAATTCTAGATAACTCTCAAATTTTTAAATTATTCTGTCTTTCCTATCATCTGTGATACCTAGTTGGGGTCTAAGCCTCCAGGTTTTCCGGGGTTTCCCAGTGAAGGTCAGTTCCTGAATAGGTAGACCTGATTAACAACTATATAAGTCCATCTTCCCTGGTTGTGTACGTGGGATGCGGGTATGCCCCAGTACACGTGAAAGCAACAACTATGTATCTAGGTAACGAAGATACCAAATCTCTTTCAATTCTTGTAATCAAAAGAAAATCTTACTAACTTCTTAAAATTTATAGGAACGTATGTTCCACAAATTCTAACGAGTTAGCTAAGCCAATAGTTAGCTCGCAAAGTGGATACATATCAACTTTGCTCGCTGCGAGGGGCGATGTAATGTCTCTTGCAGCGGTCTCTCCGCGATATTTTCAGAAATTTTATAAATTATATAACTCACTACATATCTCGAAATATCTCTTCTTATCTTACCGATTATCAATGCAAAGTAGTTTCAAGCCCAATTATTCCTTAGTGCGTCCATTTACTCCATGGAATAGCTTCTCTGCTATCTATGTTTTCTCTTATGAAAAGAATGGGGACTTCTTGCCGATTAGTCGTGAAAGGAGGATGTATATGTATGTATTGTTGGGCTAGTCGCCATCTTGATGAGATTCTGTATTAGTAGGAATTTAATACATGAACTAAACTAAAGTAAGTGTGTTCGCGTATTATTTAACTGTTTATTATTGACAGTGTCTGCTTACTACGCTGTGTGGCGCGGGATCAGTGGGGAACGTCTGATTTACACTGGACGAACCTGCCGTTTTGTACGCTCAAGATATCCAGTTACTTCAAATAAATAGGCTAACACGGTCTTACCAGCAGATCTCCGGTCTTCCCCATGTGATCACCGAAAGTTGATAATTATTACAAATGTTTTCAGGAGATCGACTGACAATTTTCGTCGCACCGAGACTTCGAAATTGCTTCACTGCCTTATGGAATTTAAGTTAAGCTCAATTTAATCAGGATAGAACAGTATTGAACTGTGTGAATGTGATAAGCCTGCTTTGTCAATGAAAATTCCCTTAATATATCCTGATCAGTGAAGCTAAATCAGGCCGGTGTGAGAGAGGTTTTTTAAATTTTAGAAATATTAAACGTTGACAATGGATGCAAGGATAAAGGAAGATCAAGACACGTTCACAGGATCTGCAACCTGGAAAAAGCGTTCGCGAATATAAAATGGTGCAAGATGTTGGAAATTCTGAGAAAAATGAGATATAGAGACAGATGGGTAATATATAATATGTAATAGAGCTAACGAGTAATAAGAGTGGACGAATGAGATCGAAGTGCTTGGTTTTAAACGAGTGTAAGATAAGGATGTAGTATTTAGCCCCTACTGTTAAATCTGTATATCGAAGAAGCAATGATAGATATAAAAGAGATGATCAGGAGCGCAATTAAAATTCAACCTGAAGGGATATAAATGACACGATTCACTGATGATACTGCTATCCTCAGCGAAGCGAAGAAGAACTACATGATCTGCTGATTGGAATGAACAGTCTAATGAATACAGATTATGGATTGAGAGTAAATCTAAGAAAGAGGAAAATAATGATAAGTGGCAGAAATGAGAACAGCGAGAAACTTAGCATCAGGATTGATCGTCACGAAGCAGACGAATTTAAAGAATTCTGCTACCTAGGCAGCAAAATAACTAATGACGGACGGAGCAACGAGGACATCAAAAGCAAACTAGTAGTTGCAGAAAGGGCATTGCTGGCCAAGAAAATTCTACTAGTAGCGAACATAGGCCGTAATATGAGGAAGAAATTTCCGAGAATGTACGTTTGGAGCACAACATTGTATGGTAGTGAAACATGAACTGTGGGAAAACCGGAGTGGACTAGAATAGAAATATTTGAGATGTAGTACTACAAACGCATGTTGAATATTAGGTAGACCGATATGGTAAGGAATGAGGAGGTTCTGCACAGAATCGGAGAGCAAAGGGTAACGTGAGAAACACTGACAAGGAGGAGGGACGTGATCATAGGACATCTGTTAAGACATTGGGAGCTGCAGAGGGTAAAAAATGTAGAGCTCTTGCCCAGCTGCCAATTCTTGACTGTGGAGCCAATTTGAGAGGGGCGGAGGAGATTTACAGAGGCGACGTGCTGACGCCAGCAAGATTCTCGATTAGGGATCTGGATGTGATGAATCTGCTGGAGAAGTATCAACAACTGGTGAGAGGAGTCCACACTGGTTCCATTATGCTGTAATAAACGGAAGAATCAGAATATTGACAAGTGGGAAACCCACGCAAACATTGACTATGTGGATCGGAACACAGGCATAATCTTGACGGGAACGCAGAACTTCTTTACCAGCTAATATGTCCACCGATAGCAGCACGAAAATATCCATTTAGCAATGATTAAACAAGTTTATTTATCAAAGATTAACACCATGTCTACTCTGACGTGGATTAAAATACAAAATAAGTCACTTCTTTAAATAAAACGATAGTACTTCTGGCGCTGATTGTCATTGAGTGTAAGTTTATTAAACACACATTTCCTGAAAGTTAAAGTCTCATATGGAGGGATAGTGTCTAAGTCCAGTGAATAGGCATTTTAAAGTTAATGGCATAAAATTTACAAGTCCACGAAACTGCGACGATGACAGAACACTATCCTCTTTGGCGAGGAGGGTACAAACACTCTAAGGCCACAACTGGCAGATCCTGGAGCCACGAAATTGGACTTCAACGGTAGTGACATCATAGAGGGGCTCTTGATAGAGAATCCTTATTGATGGAATCCTTGTGGAAAACTCACTCGGCGCGTGCCTGTCTCGCATGGCCTGCTGCCGTAAATACTACTCGGCGCTAGGAGGAGATAGACCCTGGGGCCTGGGGCCTCCAGTAGCACTTGGGTTTGCTCCTGGTGGGTGGTCAAAGCGTGACCGTTGTCTTCCATAAAATTGTCCACTGTATGTTAGACGTCTTCGAAGCACTGATATGATGTTGTTGCTGACATACAGACGTTAAGCATCAGCACAGAATCTATCCCCCAAATAAAAAGGGGGAGTTCTTGAAACACATCTAGATGTCCTCCAAGCAGGTGGAATCAGTGCCTTGTTGATCATATCCATTGGTTTCAGTCCTTATATGGTGCGTGGAGCTGTTGAAACCCCACTCAGTGAGCTAGCTGCCAGCAGCAACTGAGATGGTCTAGTGAGTTCTGAGGTGGTGACGGCAGAAGGCTCCATTTCTTGATGTCAGTAGAAAGATCACATGAGGTTTCTATAGGCTTGCATATCTGCAGGGCAATGTAATGTCTTAAAACGTCATATTGTTCAGGTCCCTGGCTGTTAATGGAAATTACTGCCGAAAATCAATCTTGGCATTCGTTAGTGGAAACAAAGGCCCTCACTAGGTCTGTAAGTGAAGAGCGGTGACTGGTGAGTACAGGGGCTGTGAACTTTGAAGGATAGAATGCTAAGATGGGTGAGATTGCCTGTGAAGATTCTTGGCAGGAGATGGACCATCCTATGGGGTTTACATGTTGTTGTTGTTGTGGTCTTCAGTCCTGAGACTGGTTTGATGCAGCTCTCCATGCTGCTCTATCCTGTGCAAGCTTCTTCATCTCCCAGTACCTACTGCAACCTACATCCCTCTGAATCTGCTTAGTGTATTGATCTCTTGGTCTCCCTCTACGATTTTTACCCTCCACGCTGCCCTTCAATGCTAAATTCGTGATCCCTTGATGCCTCAAAACATGTCCTACCAACCGATCCCTTCTTCTAGTCAAGTTGTGCCACAAACTTCTCTTCTCCCCAATCCTATTCAATACCTCCTCATTAGTTACGTGATCTACCCACCTTTTCAGCATTCTTCTGAAGCACCACATTTCGAAAGCTTCTATTCTCTTCTTATCCAAACTGGTTATCGTCCATGTTTCACCTCCATACATGGCTACACTCCATACAAATACTTCCAGAAACGACTTCCTGACACTTAAATCTATACTCGATGTTAACAAATTTCTCTTCTTCAGAAACGATTTCCTTGCCATTGCCAGTCTACATTTCATATCCTCTCTACTTCGACCATCATGAGTTATTTTACTCCCTAAATAGCAAAACTCCTTTACTACTTTAAGTGTCTCATTTCCTAATCTAATCCCCTCAGCATCACCCGATTTAATTTGACTACATTCCATTATCCTCGTTTTGCTTTTGTTGATGTTCATCTTATATCCTCCTTTCAAGACACTATCCATTCCGTTCAACTGCTCTTCCAAGTCCTTTGCTGTCTCTGACAGAATTACAATGTCATCGGCGAACCTCAAATTTTTTACTTCTTCTCCATGAATTTTAATACCTACTCCGAATTTTTCTTTTGTTTCCTTTACTGCTTGCTCAATATACAGATTGAATAACATCGGGGAGAGGCTACAACCCTGTCTCACTCCTTTCCCAACCACTGCTTCCCTTTCATGCCCCTCGACTCTTATAACTGCCATCTGGTTTCTGTACAAATTGTAAATAGCCTTTCGCTCCCTGTATTTTACCCCTGCCACCTTCAGAATTTGAAAGAGAGTATTCCAGTTAACGTTGTCAAAAGCTTTCTCTAAGTCTACAAATGCTAGAAACGTAGGTTTGCCTTTTTTTAATCTTTCTTCTAAGATTAGTCGTAAGGTTAGTTTTGCCTCACGTGTTCCAACATTTCTACGGAATCCAAACTGATCTTCCCCGAGGTCCGCTTCTACCAGTTTTTCCATTCGTCTGTAAAGAATTCGCGTTAGTATTTTGCAGCTGTGGCTTATTAAACTGATAGTTCGGTAATTTTCACATCTGTCAACACCTGCTTTCTTTGGTATTGGAATTATTATATTCTTCTTGAAGTCTGTGGGTATTTCGCCTGTCTCATACATCTTGCTCACCAGATGGTAGAGTTTTGTCATGACTGGCTCTCCCAGGGCCATCAGTAGTTCTAATGGAATGTTGTCTACTCCCGGGGCTTTGTTTCGACTCAGGTCTTTCAGTGCTCTGTCAAACACTTCACGCAGTATCTTATCTCCCATTTCCTCTTCATCTACATCCTCTTCCATTTCCATAATACTGTCCTCAAGTACATCGCCCTTGTATAAACCCTCTATATACTCCTTCCACCTTTCTGCCTTCCCTTCTTTGCTTAGAACTGGGTTGCCATCTGAGCTCTTGATATTCATACAAGCGGTTCTCTTCTCTCCAAAGGTCTCTTTAATTTTCCTGTAGGCAGTATCTATCTTACCCTTAGTGAGACAAGCCTCTACATCCTTACATTTGTCCTCTAGCCATCCCTGCTTAGCCATTTTGCACTTCCTGTCGATCTCATTTTTGAGACGTTTGTATTCCTTTGTGCCTGCTTCATTTACTGCATTTTTATATTTTCTCCTTTCATCAATTAAATTCAATATTTCTTCTGTTACCCAAGGATTTCTATTAGCCCTCGTCTTTTTACCTACTTGATCGTCTGCTGCCTTCACTACTTCATCCCTCAGAGCTACCCATTCTTCTTCTACTGTATTTCTTTCCCCCATTGCTGTCAATTGTTCCCTTATGCTCTCCCTGAAACTCTCTACAACCTCTGGTTCTTTCAGTTTATCCAGGTCCCATCTCCTTAAATTCCCACCTTTTTGCAGTTTCTTCATTTTCTTCAGTTTCAATCTGCAGTTCATAACCAATTGACCAATAGATTGTGGTCAGAATCCACATCTGCCCCTGGAAATGTCTTACAATTTAAAACCTGGTTCCTAAATCTCTGTCTTACCATTATATAATCTATCTGATACCTATTAGTATCTCCAGGATTCTTCCAGGTATACAACCTTCTTTTATGATTCTTGAACCAAGTGTTAGCTATGATTAAGTTATGCTCTGTGCAAAATTCTACAAGGCGGCTTCCTCTTTCATTTCTTCCCCCCAATCCATATTCACCTACTATGTTTCCTTCTCTCCCTTTTCCTACTGACGAATTCCAGTCACCCATGACTATTAAATTTTCGTCTCCCTTCACTACCTGAATAATTTCTTTTATCTCGTCATACATTTCATCAATTTCTTCATCATCTGCAGAGCTAGTTGGCATATAAACTTGTACTACTGTAGTAGGCATGGGCTTTGTGTCTATCTTGGCCACAATAATGTGTTCACTATGCTGTTTGTAGTAGCTAACCTGCACTCCTATATTTTTATTCATTATTAAACCTACTCCTGCATTACCCCTATTTGATATTGTATTTATAACCCTGTAATCACCTGACCAAAAGTCTTGTTCCTCCTGCCACCGAACTTCACTAATTCCCACTATATCTAACTTTAACCTATCCATTTCCTTTTTTAAATTTTGTAACCTACCTGCCTGATTAAGGGATCTGACATTCCACGCTCCGATCCGTAGAATGCCAGTTTTCTTTCTCCTGATAACGACTTCCTCTTGAGTAGTCCCCGCCCGGAGATCCGAATGGGGGACTATTTTACCTCCGGAATATTTTACCCAAGAGGACGCCATCATCATTTAATCATACAGTAAAACTGCATGTCCTCGGGAAAATTTACGGCTGTAGTTTCCCCTTGCTTTCAGCCGTTCGCAGTACCAGCACAGCAAGGCCGTTTTGGTTAATGTTACAAGGCCAGATCAGTCAATCATCCAGACTGTTGCCCCTGCAACTACTGAAAAGGCTGCTGCCCCTCTTCAGGAACCACATGTTTGTCTGGCCTCTCACGCAAGCCTCCCCACCAACGGCAAGGTCCATGGTTCATGGGGGAAGTGTTGACATGTAGGATGCCAGAAAAGGAGTGAGATCATTGTTCGAAATATGGTAATGGTGATGTTTCGACTAGCCCGTTTGAGGGAGTGTGGTAGTGCACTGTGTGATCTAGTATGTTGCCATTATTGTCACTGAACGCAGACAATTTGCAGTTGCAATCTGGGGACCATGGTCTATGACATGGTAGTCAGGAAGTCCTTCAGTGTAACAAATGCGAGATGAGGTTTGGATGATTAGGGGATGGTTCATATATACAGAAAACGTATTGGAGCCTAGTACCCATGTCTGTTGGAATTATCCGAGTGTGACTTAAGAAAGGTCCACAGAATCAAAATGAGGCCTAGACCAGAACGGGAAAAGTCTGGGCAAGGGAATTAACAGCATGGAGGGCCAGCCTTCTTGCTCTGACAGATGGTGCAAGAGGGTATAATTTGAGTGATGGCAGTGTCTAGGGCACACCAATAGATATGGTGGTGGGCTAGATTTTTACTGAGCACCACAACCCAATTTCCGACATGGAGAGGCGAAAAATGTTCTGATGGAGAGGCATAGAAGAAATGACCACCCTTGTGCCACTGTTTTCTTCTTAGAGCCTCAGCACACTGTTCAGTGCTCGGAGATGTTTCTGACAGTACCAGTATTACTGTACTTCTTATTGCCTGATCTGTTTGTTCTCCGGTGGTCAACTGCAGCCTACCAAATGGACGATCTCCCTGGGGATTGGCGTGTCGTGAGCTTGGTCCCCAGTGGAAGCTTGGCCACAGGTCCTTAAGCAGCAGTGTCCAGTTGGCAACACACTTCATTATCCTTGTTGAACACTTGGTGCAGTGACAACCGTATTTCTACGGATCTGGCTGTGTCTGCCGTCACCAGCAGCCATAATGGCGGTGAAAAGCCTGAAGATGGTCTGAGGAAAGGGCCGGCAGCAGTTGCTAACAAATAAAAAAATCCGCAAACGCTATCGAGATTCCTTTTGTTGATTTTGAATTGACGTCTCTCGGGGCATCCACCAACATAATCCTTGTTGGCCCGTGAATTGATCACAAATTTTCATCGCTCTATCTCCACATTTAGATGTCAAAGGTTTGAAGGGAGAGGAAGCTAGTGCTATAATATGATTCCCAATTGATAACGATAGTGGTGAACCCGTTGTCTATACGCAAGTGGGTGGATATGTTACAGATTTTGACAATTAGTGAGAGACTTTCTGTAGAGTGTGGGAACACTGATTGATTGTATGCTATGTCTGGGCGCAGTTCATCCATGTTGTTACCCTATATGTCAGAGAGGTCCAAGAGGGTACAGGTCACTGTCATCTTCACAGCTGATTGGCACACTTTGGCCCTGTGTCCATATTTCCTGCAATTTTGTTATTCGTTAATGACATCGGTGTCACTGACGAATGATAGAACACTGAGTCCAGGAAAGATGCTACTGGAGTTAGGACTGGGGTGCCATGTCTTTCTCCGAATTCTGTAAGCCCCATCTTGTGTGTTTCTTTAATTGTATTTGAGGAAGACGTGTTGCTAATGTTGCGGATACTTGCGATGGGGCCTGTAGGATAGCCGAGGACCAAAGAGTTTGTTCGAATGCCTGATAGATGGAATAACTTTCTACAGATGGATCTTTAATTTCAAGAGATCAGTTTTAAGACCGTCATCTCGGATAAGCACTAAAATCATATCTCTAACCAAGAAAAAAACATTTGATTGCTTGTACTCAGGATTACTACACTGAAAACGGCAGTCATGAGGTAAACCTTGTAAGTGTGCAACGCATTCTCTGTATGACTATCCTTGGAGTTTATGACAGTTAAGTAAATTATGTCAGGCAGCCGCCATAAGCACTTGAGAGTCAAACTGTTCAGGTAAATTATTCGTTATATGGCGCATGGAAGAGCATTGGACTCCACTTGCGGTTTTAGTTGTTGTAGTAGGTAATTTATGTTAAACAGAAAAGCGCGCTGCTGGTCGTACTTGAGCTGCCACGATCCAGGAAATGCCGCTCCAGGTGTGAAACGTAGTTTGCCCATGGTTCGCTTGTGGAATGGCTGGCACGCTTTTGGCAACTGCCGGAAACCCTCGACTCTGGAACCGACGTCAGAGACGCAGGAGGAGACTTACAGAGGCGACGTGGAGGTGACAGCTGGACGCTCGGTCAGGAGGTCGCGGGTGTGCCGCATCTGCTGGAGTAACATCAGTAACTAGGCAGAGCGATACACTAGTTTCATCATGCCGTAAGCAGCGTAATAATCATCATTCCGTCGAGTAGGAAACTCATGCAAGCATTGACAACATGGATCAGAGCGCAAGCATGAGCTTGATGCAAAGTGAAAGCCTGTATGTGAACTAATGTGTCCACTGAGAGTGGCACGAAACTGTTCAAACGGTTCAAATGGCTCTGAGCACTATGGGACTTAACTGCTGAGGTCATCAGTCCCCTAGAACTTAGAACTACTTAAACCTAACTAACCTAAGGACATCACACACATCCATGCCCGAGACAGGATTCGAACCTGCAACCGTAGCGGTTCAATGTTGACAATGCTTGCATGAGCTTCCTACTCGACGGAATGATGATTATTACGCTGCTTACGGCATGATGAAACTAGTGTATCGCTCTGCCTAGTTACTGATGTTACTCCAGCAGATGCGGCACACCCGCGACCTCCTGACCGAGCGTCCAGCTGTCACCTCCACGTCGCCTCTGTAAGTCTCCTCCTGCGTCTCTGACGTCGGTTCCAGAGTCAAGGTTTTCCGGCAGTTGCCAGCCATTCCACAAGCGAACCATGAGCAAACTACGTTTCACACCTGGAGCGGCATTTCCTGGATCATGGCAGCTCAAGTACGACCAGCAGCGCGCTTTTCTGTTTAACATAAATTATCTACTACAACAACTAAAACCGCAAGATTAATAGCTAGTCTACTCCGACGTGGATTAAAACAAGACATGAAATAAGTCACTTCCTGAAACAGAATAATAATGCTCCTTGCAGCAGAAGGCTAATTGGACTGTCACTCACTTTAACTTCACAAAACCACACGTTATAAATGTCAAAATCTCATAGCTGTTTGAATATTAAAAAGGTATAAATTTACAAATCCACAATTTTGCCACGACAATACGTTCCCCATGTTCTTTGGTGAGGAATGCAAGAGTACTGTAAAACCGCTGGTGATAACAACCGGGGCGCGGATCAGACTTAAACGGCAGCGACATCTTGAGGCAGCATCTCCATGGTGAAAAGCCTGTTTCAGTGAATCCTGCGCCATGGCATCTGGCCCAGGAGAAGTAATTTGGAGCTAACTGATTTTGTCTGGCCCAAGTGCTGCCGCTATTATGGAGCAGTGCCTGTTTTCTGTGTGGCTCATAAAAGAAAACAGGCCTCTCCTTGTGCTTGGGTCACTTCCTCATGCATGGTCGGAGCACGGTCGCCTGTCTTCCGGAAATGTCGACCCGTATGTGTTGGACATCTTCCAAGCAGTGATGTGGTGTTGGTCGCTGAAACGGCACGGCTTATACTTGAGGACAGCACACTGAGAAGAAATTTTCCAGCGTAGCAAATTTTAATGCTAAAATAAGACAATCGGATACAAAATTACACAGCTGGCTTCCAACAACTTATAAATCTCCACAGTCCATATTATTAGCTGAGATGTTCTCAGCGGCACGGACAGCTCACGTACTTCATGTTGCGGGTATTAATGTATTTCGACAAGCCAATACATATTGGCAACAGGCATTATAGGCCTGACTCAGCTACTGCACGTGGAACTGGCACAGTGGTCGGTACTGTACATTTTTTGTGTGATGCAGTTTCGCCAGTTGCACCAGGTACGGAGGTGGAACAGCTACCGCTATGGTCTTCATTAAGTGTCCGACACCAATGCGTAACAGTATTGATTAACTGTTTATTATTTGCATGTTCCTTGAACCATAATTACGATATCTATGAAAGGATGCCTGTTAGTTGGTTGATTATTATAATATACTGACCATTTACATTATTTTAGAAATTAATCTAAAGCTACATTTTTATTTTACTGATGGTGATTTGTGCTTGACCCTTGTGCAACTTCTTCTCCTTCTCTCATACACGTGCAAACACAGACATTATAGTATTAAACACTCACAATTTCTTCTATAGAGAAGAAAGAGTCGCACAAGATGAATTTCAGTTTGTGTTTAAGATTAATTTTATTGATACTTCCTCGCAGATTAAAACTGTGTGCCGGACCGAGACTCGAACTCGGGACCTTTGCCTTTCGTGCTTGGGTAGCTCAGTTAGAGCCCTTGCCCGCGAAAGGCAAAGGTCCCGAGTTCGAGTCTCGGTCCGGCACGCAGTTATCCTGGAAGTTTCATATCAGCACACCCTCCGCTAGAGAATGAAAATCTCATTTTGGATTAATTTTATTATTTATTATTCACTTTACAGCATAGTTGGTCAAATACACTACCAGAGAAAAACAATGAAGCGCCCACAGGACATGTTCTGATACCAATGTAACATCAGACACGTCTATAACATCAACGGGTAAGTAAATGATTAGAGATACGATTCTCTGTAATAGGCAGGATGGCCACAACAGTCTGTTACTGTTGTTCTTGTTTAGCATTGTTACCAGGCGCTAAAGTCATATGGGTAACTGGGCTCGTACTGCTAACTTCTTTGTTGATTTAGTTCCATCCTGTAATTGCTGAAATAACATTACATGCCTTCTCAACCCGTGAAGTTTCTCTTCTGGGTGCTTCACCTTTTTGTAGGTAATATATATTTCTGACTGAATGTGTCAGTCTTTTCTGTGGTACTGAAATTCTCATTATTGCAATGCATAAGCGAGTTTTACTTCTAATATTATATTTGTGAATGTTGCTGTTGTTTTGAAGTTGTGATTGATCATTCGCAATAAACTTAATAATGCAGTAAATGTGCTGTGAGACCGTTGTCTGTTAAGTTAACCGTCTAGGAGAGGTTATATCACATATTAACCTTCTTCGCATTCATGTGCAATAAACACATTCTTCCTCAACCAAGAGTTATGACAATATATACACTCCTGGAAATTGAAATAAGAACACCGTGAATTCATTGTCCCAGGAAGGGGAAACTTTATTGACACATTCCTGGGGTCAGATACATCACATGATCACACTGACAGAACCACAGGCACATAGACACAGGCAACAGAGCATGCACAATGTCGGCACTAGTACAGTGTATATCCACCTTTCGCAGCAATGCAGGCTGCTATTCTCCCATGGAGACGATCGTAGAGATGCTGGATGTAGTCCTGTGGAACGGCTTGCCATGCCATTTCCACCTGGCGCCTCAGTTGGACCAGCGTTCGTGCTGGACGTGCAGACCGCGTGAGACGACGCTTCATCCAGTCCCAAACATGCTCAATGGGGGACAGATCCGGAGATCTTGCTGGCCAGGGTAGTTGACTTACACCTTCTAGAGCACGTTGGGTGGCACGGGATACATGCGGACGTGCATTGTCCTGTTGGAACAGTAAGTTCCCTTGCCGGTCTAGGAATGGTAGAACGATGGGTTCGATGACGGTTTGGATGTACCGTGCACTATTCAGTGTCCCCTCGACGATCACCACTGGTGTACGGCCAGTGTAGGAGATCGCTCCCCACACCATGATGCCGGGTGTTGGCCCTGTGTGCCTCGGTCGTATGCAGTCCTGATTATGGCGCTCACCTGCACGGCGCCAAACACGCACCAAGGCAGAAGCGACTCTCATCGCTGAAGACGACACGTCTCCATTCGTCCCTCCATTCACGCCTGTCGCGACACCACTGGAGGCGGGCTGCACGATGTTGGGGCGTGAGCGGAAGACGGCCTAACGGTGTGCGGGACCGTAGCCCAGCTTCATGGAGAGGGTTGCGAATGGTCCTCGCCGATACCCCAGGAGCAACAGTGTCCCTAATTTGCTGGGAAGTGGCGGTGCGGTCCCCTACGGCACTGCGTAGGATCCTACGGTCTTGGCGTGCATCCGTGCGTCGCTGCGGTCCGGTCCCAGGTCGACGGGCACGTGCACCTTCCGCCGACCACTGGCGACAACATCGATGTACTGTGGAGACCTCACGCCCCACGTGTTGAGCAATTCGGCGGTACGTCCACCCGGCCTCCCGCATGCCCACTATACGCCCTCGCTCAAAGTCCGTCAACTGCACATACGGTTCACGTCCACGCTGTCGCGGCATGCTACCAGTGTTAAAGACTGCGATGGAGCTCCGTATGCCACGGCAAACTGGCTGACACTGACGGCGGCGGTGCACGAATGCTGCGCAGCTAGCGCCATTCGACGGCCAACACCGCGGTTCCTGGTGTGTCCGCTGTGCCGTGCGTGTGATCATTGCTTGTACAGCCCTCTCGCAGTGTCCGGAGCAAGTATGGTGGGTCTGACACACCGGTGTCAATGTGTTCTTTTTTCCATTTCCAGGAGTGTATTTTCATATGAGGTAAGTGAGTGTATGACATTTTCATCATAAAAATATACTGTTAAACGTTACAAAAATTTCAAGAGTTTAGAGCTAAAGAACACCTATGACATGTGGCTGTCAGATCATATTCTTCTTAATACACTTACAAATACTCAATGATTTTGAGTATTCTGTTTCATTTATTGTTTTCCCGCATGCATTAAATTTCGGAGTGTGGTCAGGCCTTGTGGAGCATTGTTATCTAAGTTAATTACAAGTCACTTTGCCGACAACCAATTAATAAAGTTCAAAAAATTCTGTTTACATAGATCACTGTTGTCTACCAGTTGTGCTCATTCCATAGGAAACGTATAACTCCAATCATAGGACACAGCTAGAGATCACCACACAATCTCGTAGAATGTGCACAGTATCTTATGAGGAGTCTTTTGGATGGTGCTCTGCTACCTACTTTGAACACGAAGGTGCTAATTATTTACAAGCACAAAGGAACTTCATCTGTCCAGATAACACTTTTCCATTGTTCCACTGTCCACCGTTGCTACGCCTTTGTCTATTGCGGGTAAAATCATTTATGGTCAGGCGTACGAAATTGTCTGTAGAGTGTAAAATTCTGCTCTGAATATCGACGTAATACACTTCCCTTCAGAGTACACATTAGAAAACAGCCAAAGAGAATCCTAGAAATTTATAGTTCACAGCGAAGCGACGTTTATCCAGCAGAAATTACAAAAATTGTATTCAAAGTCCTTTCTATCCGTCTTTCCGCTGCAAGCATCAAATTTTATCTGAATGTCTTGCACACTGAGATGTTTGCCACAGGTGGGAAATCCTTGGAAAGTGCAAGATGCATGGAGTGTGCAGTTTTAACCTGTATTTCGTTTTTTATTAATGTCTCACCATCATCAGTCTTTAATGTGGTGGGAAAACTGAAATCGCGACATACACATAAAGTTCATCGAAATATGCAACACCGTAACATGTAAAATGTGCGTAGTGTGATATAGCACTTAAACTACATGACATCTACACCTGACAAGAAAAAAGTGGGTCACTGCTGGATGCAATCAGCATAACGTAGCAATCCGTTCAAATCGCTCTGAGCACTATGGGACTTAACTTCTAAGGTCATCAGTCCCCTAGAACTTAGAATTACTTAAACCTAACTAACCTAAGGACATCACACACATCCATGCCCGAGGCAGTATTCGAACCTGCGACCGTAGCGGTCTCGCGGTTCCAGACTGTAGCGCCTAGAACCGCTTGGCCACTCCGGCCGGCGTAGCAATCCGTCTGGACCTGAAATGAGACGAAGGATCTCGTCTCACGCCCACAGTCTGCTGCCTCTAAAAACATTGAAAAACACAATACCGTGCGGCGCGAAGCGATACTTGAGGCCTTCCTTCGGCGCCGGATGCGGAGGAGTGTGCAGCATGAGGAGCAATGTCCGATGGTGAGGAGTGTGCAGCATGAGGAGCAGTGTCCGATGGTGGCGGCCGTGAAGCATTTCCGCCGGCGATGGTCCATCTCGTTGATGCGAACTATAGGAGGCGAGAAACAGTTGCAGTGCTTGATGCCTGGTGTGTGCAGAGCCAAGTTTGGCAATCTACTGCTTGAAGGTTCTGACAAAACGCTCCGCTTCGCCGTTTGACTGTGGATGGAACAGTGCACTGGTTAGATGCTGTATGCCATTGCGTTCACAGAATGTTTCAGATTCATTTGAAGTGAACTGAAGGACGTTTTCGTACACTATGACTTCAGGTAAACCTCCGAGGCAAAAAAAAAAAAAAAAAAAAAAAAAAAAAAAAAAAAAAAAAGAAAGAGGACAACACCTGAACTGAGCTACGTGACGTTGTCCAGTTCATTGACACAGCAAAAGGCAACTTGCTATAAAAGGCGACCACAATCAACCAACGAGTGTTCCAAAAAGGTCCCGCAAAGTCTATGTGCACACGTTGCTGTGGTGATTGCGGCTTAGAGAATTTTTGTGGTGGAGCGGACTGGTGTTCCGCACATGTCTGGCAGTGTGACGTTATCTGTTCTGTTTGGGTGTCCACACCCTGCCATGTACAGTGTCAAAGCGCTGTTTCGTACGAACAATCTCCTAGTGTCCTCGCTGAAGTAACTGCAACACACGTGACTGTCCACTGTCATTTTGAACAAGAACCACACCTTACTGTATTGCGAGGCTATGCCGACGTGAAAAGTTTAGGCGCACTACAGAGTTCGTTATGCTATGAAAGTAACGAGCCCAAGATGTGCGAATGTATTTTAGCAAAATCTTCAGACCGGGATCAACTTCCGTGGTCTGTGCAAATTTACTACTATTGAGCGGAAAAGATTGAAGCAGTTCCGAATCCTGAGCGTCGATGTGAGGACAAGATGTAAAAGGAAGCGTCAAAGTCTGTCTCAGGGCCAATCGGAAGACGTGAAAGGGCGTCCACATTACCATGTTGAGCTGTCGGACAATACACAATCTCGTACTGGTACTGAGACAACAACAAAGCCCATCTTTGCAATTTCTGGACAATTCGTACAGGAATCGGTTTCGTCGGATGAAACAAGGACTACACTGGTTTGTGATCCGTTACTAACTAGAATATTCTGCCGTACAAATAGTGGTGGAACTTGGTGACACCATACACAATAGCCAAAGCCTCTTTCTCAATTTATGAATAGTTGCACTGAGCTTTGGACTCATTTATTTTGCTATGATTCCTGGTCGGAAAGTGACAGGCCTGTGTTTATCACCAAATCTGTTTGAAAGCACTGCACTGATTCCATAAGAGGAAGCGTCAACCTGCAACACAACTGGTTTGTCAGGATCAAAGTGAAACAAGCATCGATCATTGAGCAAAGCGTCTTTAGTTCTTGAAAAGCTTCTTGGTACTCATCTGCTCAACTGAAATTTCACACGTTTTCCACTAATATACAACTGACCAAACGTTTTTTTGGACTTGTATAGCACTGAAGAAACTGTCTTCTTGGTAGTTATGCTAATGCCTGCAGCAAGCGCTGAATACACTGCGTTGATTACATGTGTCTTGTGATGAGAATTATGTGAAAGGACAGAATTCCTATGTTTCTTTCGTTGCAAACTTGCGGTTTGGGGTGTGACCTTTCTTGCCACAAGCGTAACAATGTGCTTGTCTGTACGGGCTGTCTTGGAGTTTGTGCCGCGAATAGCACTGATAGCACGACTTGATTCTGTTCGTCTATGTAGAGAACTGTTTACGCAGCTTGACACGCATGGGCTCTTGCCTACTGGGCCGGTCGTAAGCACGGGACGACTCCCATCAGTTACATTGTACATGATCGCATCACGCCACATAGCATCTGAATATAAAGCAACACAATCACTCTGCAAATCTGTTACCCAATCGCGATAAGTTTGATCTGACCTTTTCTTGCAACGAAAGAATTGGTACCTAGCAGCTACCGCATTCACTTGTTGGTCATAATCGTTAGTTTATAGAATCTACAACCTCATAGGATAATTCACCCAGAATGGCGTTAGGGACCAATTTCTGAATGAGGCAAAAAACTGCCCTGTCTATCGTTGACAAAAAGTAATGCAGCCTTAGAGTACCTGATATGTTGTGAGCAGTGATGTGGGCTTCATAGTGTTGCAACCACTTGAGCCATCCTGTTATTTTTCGTTTAACTGGCGAAAAGGCGGTATGGCACTCGGAGCTACATTTGTTGCTTGTTGCACTGTATTTGTGGCTTGGTTGGCTAGTAGCTGCTGTACCGTGTTTAGCAGCATGACTACCTGCTATATCTGGAACTAAAACATCTGTGTTAGCTGCACTGCATCTATCACTTGCAGCTGAGGCGCCTGAGCAGGAGGTGGGAGACGTGGGTTGCTCACTTTGGAATAGACGAATGGAATAAACAGACAATACAAGCAAGAAAAATAAGCACTAAGCGAGACGCTGTTAATACATGTAAACACACCCATGCAAAGAAAAGACAAAGTAGAATTAAGGCACCAGCAAAATACAAAAGCCCACAACAAAACCAAAATTGGGGCAATCAGGCACTGGGCTGTCGCATTGGTGTTCGTTTACCTTCTCGTTGCCAAATATTATGTCCAGCCTAGTCATCAAGGCCGGCCGCGGTGGTCTAGCGGTTCTGGCGCTGCAGTCCGGAACCGCGGGACTGCTACGGTCGCAGGTTCGAATCCTGCCTCGGGCATGGGTGTGTGTGATGTCCTTAGGTTAGTTAGGTTTAAGTAGTTCTAAGTTCTAGGGGACTTATGACCTAAGATGTTGAGTCCCATAGTGCTCAGAGCCTAGTCATCAAGTATGTGGTGTTTAGGAATCCTGCATACTCAGTTCGCTAGACAAACATTCAAACATATAGTATTAATGTTTGATTACAAAAAGGAGAGATATAATATGTAACTTTGCAATTACACAGATGTGTCACAAGCAAAGGGTAACGTACAAAATAAGCAATCTTCTTCAATACAAACAATCTCGAGTCTGACGTACATAGCGCGTACAAGTGAAGTAACTAGAGTTGACGCTGCTATACAAGTGCCTAATCTTGAATCTGCTACTCAACTGGCCTGTGACCAGTCGGTACGGCGCTTACATCCTCTCCACATAGGGGCCACTGCTGTCGCGTTGTCGTCCTGGAGAGGGGTCGGTCAGTGTGCGATTGGCAGACGTCTTCTCACGGACATCTCTTCTCTATTGTTCCCGACTGGCGTACCGGTGCTTGTCTTTACGCCTCAACAGACCCCATACAAAGATGTATCAACTGTTAAATTGTCTTTCACTGGTAATTACGATAACATTATTTGTAGAAGCCTGGAGGAGCTTGGCTTCGTCAGGAAACAATGAAATGATGAGACAGTATCATTTCGAAGGTTTCAAATCTAAAGAAAATTTGAAATTGGAGCTCCAATCCCAAACCAATGCCAATATTTTCAAGTGGCCTTGAAAATAAGAAATAAAGGTCATGTGACCGGACATGGATAGTGGTTCATCAACTAAATTAACATTGCTAGTGTAAGGCCTACTAGACACAAGTTTCTGCAAGCAGCTACTTCCACCTCTGACAGCCAAAACTAATCCATCTATATTCCAGTCGGTAGCGAATGGACATGTATGAAGTAGATTTAGAACCACGGCACCATTCTCCGTTCATTACTTGGCATTACTGGAGGTGAAGAGGGTAGGTTTGTGGCTGTCAAGAGCTGGTACCCCCCAGTCGGAATCGAACCCTTAACTTAGCCACTACAGACTAGCCTCAGTCTAACCAAACACCAAATTTCACGTGCTAGCATCATGTATTCGTCATAATGGGGTACAATGCACACGGTACGATAAGTATTGACTTCGAGCTGTAGTTCTGAATAACCTATTTGGGGTCTAGTAATCGACATCATCCAGTGCAAACACAAAGCCGTGATATCAAACCCATCATTTTGCTTTTTTTTTTAAAGCCCTATTCCGACTGTTTGCTAGGAGCATCAGTCTGACAGAAGGCCAGAGACAGGTGTCCTGGAAAACAGCACCAAGGATCTTGGTTGGCAAACACGCCTACCACACGTCTTCTAACCTGGCACCTGCATGTGTTTACGATTCTCTCTCCTTAACGATCAACAAGCAAGAAAGCTAGTTCTTGCTTTCTGCCGTTTGTTTTTGGTTGTATTGCTGTGGCGATTACACTTTAAATGTGGTTTAACTCAGAATCAGCATCTTACTACATGGGTAGGATCGAAAAACTACCTGCGCATCATCAGATTGGTTTCGATAATGAGGTGGAATATATTATTGACAATGTCTCTCGTATTTGTGTCTGTTTAGTTCAATAACACAAAGGGAAACGATATTAATATTCGCTACACTAATACAATTGATGTGTCACCGTATTACCAAATAACAAATTGCTATCTTAGTTAAACGTGAAGTCATATGTCATAGTCGGGTAGGTTCACCGGACTGCAACGTAAATATGACAATGTGACTGTGAGGGTAGTTGCTGAATGAGGCGCAGTTAACACAGTATTCAGTGATACGATTTTATTGACAGATTTGTGTATGTTTGGTTGCAGTTCCGCAGTATTTTACGTTTCTTACCTTTAGATCTGCTGGTTACTGAACGTAGCGAGACGTCTTATGATGACAAAATTTCTAATGGTTTCGTTCTGAGTTTGATATAGACATTTGTAGCTCTGTGACAGAGGAGGTAGAATGTTACATTCTTGTCAGTTTGAAACTGAGAGCTACTGCCTCTTCCTCTTTACAGTACATCAACATTTTCATGGAGCAACCGACCAATTGTAGTGTTTATAGCGGCCTCATTAACAAATTTCTCTTCAGAAACGCTTTCCTTGCCAAAGCCAGTCTACATTTTATATCCTCTCTACTTCGACCATCATCAGTTATTTTGCACCCTAAATAGCAAAACTCATTACTACTTGAAGTGTCTCATTTCCTAATCTAATTCGCTCAGCCTCACCCGATTTAATCCGACTACATTTCATTATCCTCGTTTTGCTTTTGTTGATGTTCATCTTATATCCTTCTTTCAAGACACTGTCAATTTCGGTCAAATACTCTTCCAGGTCCTTTGCTCTCTAACAGAATTGCAATGTCGTCGACAAACGTCGAAGGTTTTATTTCTTCTCCATGGATTTTAGTTCCTACTCCGAATTTTTCTTTCGTTTCCTTCACTGCTTGCTCAATATTCAGATTGAATAACATCGGAGGTAGGTAAGAACCTTGTCTCACTCTCCTTTCAACCACTGCATTCCTTTCATGCCCATCGACCCTTATAACTGGCATCTGATTTCTGTGCAAATTGTAAATACCCTTTGGGTCCCTATATTTTACTCCTATTACCTTCAGAATTTGAAGGGAGTATTCCAGTCAACATTGTCAAATGCTTTCTTTATGTCTACTAGTGCTACAAACGTAGGTTTGCCTTTCCTTAATCTATCTTCTAAGGTAAGTCGCAGGGTCAGTATTGCTTCACATGTTGCAACATTTCTACGGAATCCAAACTGATCTTCCCCGAGGTCAGCTTCTGTCAGTTCTTCCATTCATCTGTAAAGAATTCGTGATAGTATTTCGCAACCGTGACTTATTAAACTGATAGTTCGGTAATTTTCACACCTTTAACACCTGCTTTCTTTGGGATTGGAATTATTATATTCTTCTTGAAGTTATAGGGCATTTTGCCTGTCTCATACATCTTGCTCACCACATGGAAGTGTTTTGTCACAGCTGGCTCTCCCAAGGCTATCAGTAGTTGTAATGGAATGTTGTCTACTCCCAGGACCTTTTCTTGACTTGGATCTTTCAGAGCTCTGTCAAATTTTTCACGCACTGTCGTACCTACTATTTCATCTTCATCTACGTTCTCTTCCATTTCCATAATATTGCCCCCAAATATAGCGCCCTTGTATAGACCCTCTATATACTACTTCAACATTTCTCCTTCCCTTCTTTCCTTAGGACTGGTTTTCAATCTGAGCTCTTGATTTTCACACAGGGGTTCTCTTTTCTCTAAAGGTTTCTTTAATTATCCTCTAGATAGTATCTATCTTACCCCAAGTGATATATGCCATTACATCTTTACATGTGTTCTCTAGCCGTCCTTGCTTAGTCATTTTGCGCTTCCTGTCGATCTCATTTTTGAGACGTTTGTATTCCTTTTCGCCTGCTTCATTTACTGAATTTTTGTATTTTTTTGTCTCATCAATTAAATTCAATATCTCTTGCATTACCAAAGGATTTGTACTACTCCTCGTCTATTACCTACGCGATCCTCTGCTGCCTTCATCTCTCAAAGCTACCCATTCTTCTTCTACTGTGTTTCTTTCCCCTGTTCTTGTCAATCGTTCCCTAGTATTCTCTCTGAGACTCTCTACAACCTTTGGTTCTTTCAGTTTATCCAGGTAATATTTCCTTAAATTCCTACTTTTTTGCAGTTTCTTCAGTTTTAATCTACAGTTCATAACCAATAGATTGTGGCCAGAGTCCACTTCTGCCGCTGGAAATGTATTACAATTTAAAACGTGGTTCCTAGACCTCTGTCTTACCATTATATAATCTATCTGAAACCTTCCAGTGTCTCCAGGCTTCTTCCATGTATACAACCTTCCTTCTTGATTCTTAAACCAATTGTTAGCTATGATTAAGTTATGCTCTGTTCAAAATTCTACCAGTCGGCTTCGCCTTTCCTTCCTTACCCCCAGCCCATATTCACCTACTGCTTTTCCTTCTCTTCCTTTTCATACTAACGAATTCCAGTCACCCACGACTATTAAATTTTCGTCTCCTTTCCCTATCTGAATAATTTCTTTTATCTCGTCATACATTTCATCAATCTCTTCGTCATCTGCAGAGCTTATTGGTATGTAAACTTGTAGTACTATGGTAGGCATGGGCTTAGTGTCTGTCTCGGCTAGAATAATGCGTTTACTCTGCTGTTCGTAGTAGCTTATCCTTGCTCCTATTTTTTTATTCATTATTAAACCTACTCCTGCGTTACCCTTATTTGATTTTCTATTTATAACCAGAAGTTCCTGCTGCCATCTTAGTTCACTAATTCTCACTATATGTAACTTTAACCTATCCATTTCCATTTTTAAATTTTCTAACCTACCTGCCCGGTTAAGAGATCTGACATTCCAAGCTCCGGTCCGTAGAACGCCAGTTTTGTTTCTGCTGATAACGACGTCCTCTTGAGCTGTCCTTGCCCGGAGATCCGAATGGGGGACTATTTTACCTCCGGACTATTTTACCCAAGAGGACGCCATCATCATTTAACCATACAGTATAGCTGCATGCCCTCGGGAAATATTATGGCCGTAGTTTACTCTTACTTGTAGCCGTTTCCGTTGATGTTACAAGGCCATATCAGTCAATCATCCAGACTGTTGCTCCTGTAGCTACTGTAAAGGCTGCTGCCCCTCTTCAGGAACTACACATTTGTCTAGTCTCTCAACAGATACCCCTCCGTTGTGGTTGCACCTACGGTACGGCTATCTGTATCGCTTAGGCACGCAAGCCTCCCCACGAACGGTAATGTTAATGGTTCAGAGAAGGGGAACATGTAATTATTACAACATAAAACATGCGCTGCGCAGTGTGCTGTAACAAAAGAAAAACAATTTTCTGAGTGCATTTCCAAAGTGTCAGCGGACAATCCCCAGCAGCGGTAGACAAACGAAAGTTATTTGCTCGACCGTTCATCCGATCATGAGAATTAAAATGTTTGCCTGCTTTTAATCAAAACTGAATGTACTATCCTCTGTTATAGAAAGGCTGAACTGAAATTGGTATTGCGAACACGGTCTCCCAGGGCACACATTTGCGTAATGACAAAACTAACTGACGTTGACTGTGCGGGAAATTAAATCGAAACTGTTCTTCAAAAACCACTAGCATAGTCACACTGTGCACTGCCCAAAGTAAAATAGAAACACTGAAATTACGTAGTAACACTACGAATTACGCAATGTTCACTGGCCCATTAAAAATCTGAATTGCAAAGGAAATGCTTAGAATTTGAGCAATGGAAACGCGAGATGAGAAACGAAAGAACCAACGAAATATGAAAAGAATCTCACTTGAAAAATTACGGCATAATCAGCAGCGACAACGCAGTATGAAGAAAATGCGCCAGCTAAAATATGCCAAAGTAAAACTAAACTACTGGGAGAAAGATTGGGATGATTTTCTCATACTGAAAAAAAAAAATTCTTGCTTGAAATGAAAATATTAATCCTTTCATTGGAATGACAATTCTGTATTTTAAAGTCTTATTTCACAAGAACATAAAACTCACAGAGAACTAGAAGTTTTACTTTCCTTACAAAAGTCCTACAAGGCAATGCCTTTACTATTATGCAAATTGAAATGAATTAGACTGAAATGACCTAAACTGACATGGGGAGATGGACTGTTCTGTTACAAGAATCGCTAACCTTATCTGTACATTCCATAAATAATTATTACCTTAAGAACGTATCCATAATGAAAATCCATCCTCTCTGTTCCATAAATTCTGCGTCTCTAAGTCCTTTCATCAGATTAATAATTACTAACAATTTTAGCAAAATACTTCTCCAATATGCACTACGCTAAAAGTTATGCCAGCTTACTCCATGTCCATCTCTTGACAACTCTCCACTCTACAAACGGGCGAAGATTCACCTGTTCAGAGATACTACTGTCACTGCTGTAAGTCGACTATTTCACAGATGTTACGTGCAACTGATTCACTCATTCTGGAACTATCCGCAAATAAATGTCCTGTCCATTTATATATGTCCATATTTCAATACTACACATACACAATTATTTGGCAAGGTTGCCACCGAAACTGTTTACTTTTACAATCTTCGTAGTTATCTTCGTAGAATACATATTTTCTTTTGGCGAGATTTAATGCGTCGTGCGATGGCTAGCTAGTTGAAATACTTCGTGATAGCATTGTTTATCATGATTGTATTCCTTATTTTTCGTTCAATATTTCAATGAAACGTCAAAAGTAAGCGTTGCTGCTCATGTTATAGCAAAATACAGGGGATAGGCAAAATAATGTGAACAGTGGTAGTAATGGGATGGTTGTGCATGACGATCAACAACTCAGGTGAAGCACATGGCGCTCCGGACTTTGCTTGTTCAGTACGGAGTAGGCATCAGTGCGGGTTATTCACGAGTAGTGCACACGTTGTATTTGCGTTCAGAGTCGAAGGTCATCGTGCAGTGAAAGAACTAACAGAGTTCCAAAGAGGGCAGATTGTGGGGGCCCGATTAGTTGGAGCATCAGTAACCAAGATAGCTAACTTACTACGTGTTTCAAGAGCAACTGTTTCAACAGTCATGACAGCCTACACAAAACATGGAAAGACATCATCGTGTAAACGTAATAGTGGGTGCAAATCAAAACAAAATGACAGAGATCGTCGTGCTCCAACATGAATTGTGTGAAACCAACACAAAAATACGACGGCTAAAGTGAATGCAGAGCTCAATAGCCGTCTTCGATACCCCGTATCTATCGACACTGTCCACCGAGAACTCCGTAAAGGGAACATTCATGGACGAGCTGCTATACTGAA
This sequence comes from Schistocerca nitens, assembly GCF_023898315.1. Taxonomy (NCBI): domain Eukaryota; kingdom Metazoa; phylum Arthropoda; class Insecta; order Orthoptera; family Acrididae; genus Schistocerca; species Schistocerca nitens. The sequence goes on from NC_064621.1 coordinate 53,731,866, forward strand.
ACCATTAGTGACCACAACCAGCGCAAAGAGGCGTAAAACATGGCGTCAGGAGCATAAATCTAGGACGTTTGATCAGCTGAAACACGACATATGGTCCGACGAGTCAACATTTTCATAGTTTTCAACACTGGGCCGGGTTTACGCGTGGAGAACGCCAAAAGAAACCTAATATTCTGATTGCTTGATTTCAACGGTCAAGCATGGAGGTGGAAGTGTGATGGTGTGGGCAGCCTTACCATAGTATTGTGCTGGTCCCATCATTACTCTCGAATGCCATGTTACAGGCAACGATTATGTGAACATTTTACGTCATCAAGTGCACCCCTTGATTCAAATGTTGTTCCCCAACAATGATGGCGTATTTTAGAATGATAATTCACCCATTCACATAGCCAGGACACTACAATCGTGGTACAAGGAGCATGCAGCTGAACTGCAGCTTCTTCCCTGGCCAGCACAGTCCCCTCAGGAACATTATCCAACCCATGTGGGAGGTATTGGAGCGCAGACTCCGGAACAGATTTCCGCCTCCCTCGTCACTACAGAAGTTGGAAGAGGTTCTGATCAAAGAGTGTCGTAAGACTGCAGTGGAGACTACACAATCATTATATGCCAGTATTCCAAGAAGAATCGCAGCCGTATTACAGGCCACTGGGGGTCCAATCTACAGTCTACATCTACATACATATTGCGCAATCGACCATACGGTGCGTGGCGGAGGGTACCTTGTACCACAACTAGCATCTTCTCTCCCTGCTCCACTCCCAAACAGAACGAGGGAAAAATGACTGCCTGTTTGCCTCTGTACGAGCCCTAATCTCTCTTATCTTTGTGGTCTTTCCGCGAAATATAAGTTGGCGGCAGTAAAATTGTACTGCAGTCAGCCTCAAATGCTGGTTCTCTAAATTTACTCAGTAGCGATTCACGAAAAGAACGCCTCCTTTCCTCTAGAGACTGCCACTCCAGTTCCTGAAGCATGTCCGTAACATTCGCGTGATGATCACACCTACCAGTAACAAATCTAGCAGCCCGCCTCTGAATTGCTTCTATGTCCTCCCTCAATCCGACCTGATACGGATCCCAACGCTCGAGCAGTACTCAAGAATAGGTCGTACTAGTGTTTTATTAGCGGTCTTCTTTACAGATGAACCACATCCTCCCAAAATTCTACCAATGAACCGAAGACGACTATCCGCCTTCCCCACAACTGTCATTACACGCTTGTCCCACTTCATATCGCTCTGCAATGTTACGCCCAAATACTTAATCGACGTGACTGTGTCAAGCGCTACACTACTAATGGAGTATTCAAACATTACGGGATTCTTTTTCCTATTCATCTGCATTAATTTACATTCATCTATATTTAGAGTTAGCTGTCATTCTTTACACCAATCACAAATCCTGTCCCAAGTCATTTTGTATGCTCCTACAGTCACTCAACGACGACACCTCCCCGTACACCACAGCATCATCGGCAAACAGCCGCACACTGCTATCCACCCTATCCAAGCCATCATTTATGTAGATAGAAAACAACAGCGGACCTACCACACTTCCCTGGGGCACTCCAGATGATACCCGCACCTCCGATGAACACTCACTATCGAAGACAACGTACTGGGTTCTATTACTTAAGAAGTATTTCTGCAGTTACCAAGTAACCGCATGTGTTCACATTATTTTGCCTATTCCCTGTAGCTCTGGCTACAGACTTGGGTAGTGTCGCCGGCCTGTGTGGCCGTGCGGTTCTAGGCGCTTCGGTCTGGAACGGCGTGACCGCTACGGTCGCAGGTTCGAAACCTGCCTGGGGCATGGATGTGTGTGATGTCCTTAGGTTAGTTAGGTTTAAATAGTTTTAAGTTCTAGGGGACTGATGACTTCAGATGTTAAGTCCCATAGTGCTCAGAGCCATTTGAACCTTTTTTTTTTTTTTTTTTTTTTTTTTTTGGGTAGTGTGGATGAAACATTTGACCCTTTACGGGATGAGTGTGGCCTTGCGGCCTGGGGCCGTACTAGCCGTAGCTCAGGAGCTGCGGGCCAGCCATGCTGGGTACCTGACGAGCTGGCTGGCCAGCTGCAGCGTCGTGTCGAGGTGAGAGCGAGTGAGCCGGCGGTGGCGGGACAACAGCCCCCTGCCCGGGACAGGCCAGTATATCCGCAGCGAATGGCTCTGTCTGTGCAGCTCCTTCTGATGTACCTATGTTTACTTCCTCTCCTGGCATCATTAAAAGAGCAGCAAGCAGAAATACACATCAGGCCGTCTGTTACAATGGCTCACTGGGAGAGATCAACTCTCTCACTTAAGAAGAAGTATGTTCTATCAGACAAGCTGGCTGAAGGTATGTTGTGCCACATACGTCGGCAACAAGATGGTGGAGAAACAACAGTGAGACGCACGACTAAAAGAGCTCCTGGCTCATGTACAAAGAGAGTGAGCTCACAACAGGAGGACAGGGAGCTAGTGTATAAGATCAGAGAAAATGTCTTTCTGATCGCGAAGCAGTTGCGGTGGGAGACCAACTTCTCCGACTCCGGTGATATGATTCGCTAAGGGCTGAAGAAAGCTGGACGGCACTCCGCCATGAACCAAGAGCTCAGAAATGACAATGTTTTTTTCCGGCTGGCATTTACGGCGTTCCATTTGAGTGCGTCGTAGGAAGACATTTTCACTGACGGGAAAGTAATCTACCACCATTAGCGACGGTCCACGAGTCGTTTACAAGCCGCAGGAGACTCGCCATCGATGCGAATATGTAACCACAAGAAGAAGAGGATGCGTATCTGTTTCCTGCTTGGGGTAGATTTCCGCGAAAGGAGAAGGACTTCCTCACAGAACAGAAGGAACTCTCGACATACTGGAAAATGTGATGCTTCCGTGTCAGTGCGAATGCTGTATGGAGAAGGGGACTTCACTTGCAACAGGACTCTTCTCCTGCTCAGAAGTCTGCATTAGTTCGGCAGCAGCTCTCTACAGTTTGCGTCAGCATCGTGGACCGACCGTCATGGGCTGCTGACTTGAACGCCATGGAAAACATGTGGGCTGAGATCGCCTGAACGTTAACAGAGAACAGTCTCGAAACCTCTACAGCTGACGCTCTTTGGAACTAACTTCTTGAAGACTGCTTCTTCAGGCTGCTATGTCTGACGATTTATAGATTCTATGTGAAGACGCATAACACAATTACAAAATAATGTGGGATCCTAGATAAAATATTACAGTACTTAGAAAGATTTGTTACGTCGTCTATTTTTACTCACTGAGAGCTGGTGGAACATCACTTGGCAACAGATAAAATAAAATTTGTGTTATTTTTCCTTTGTGTTGCCTTTTTAATTGAAGTGAGTTTCTTTTGAATATACAGTTTGTTAAGTATTACACTTTTATTTTATTCACACCATGTCTAGATGCTTGCAAAGTAATCAGTTTAGATGGACGCTTTAAAAGTATCTTGTGTTCTCTCAAATACCGGGTGATCAAAAAGTCACTATAAATTTTAAAACTTAATAAACCACAGAATAATGTAGATAGAGAAGTAAAAATTGACACACACGCATGGAATGACATAGGTTTTCATTAGAACAAAAAATAAAACAAAGTATTGCTAGACGCATGAAAGATCTCTTGCGCCCGTCGTTTGGTGATGATCGTGTGCTCAGCCGCCACTTTCGTCATGCTTGGCCTCCCAGGTCCCCAGCCCTCAGTCCTTGTGATTATTGGCTTTCCGGTTACCTGAAGTCGCAAGTGTATCGTGATCGACCGACATCTCTAGGGATGCTCAAAGACAACATCCGACACCAATGCTTCACCATAACTCTGGACATGCTTTACAGTGCTGATCACAACATTATTCCTCGACTGCAGCTATTGTTCAGGAATGATGGTGGACATATTGAGCATTTCCTGTAAAGAACATCATCTTTGATTTGTCTTACTTTGTTATGCTAATTATTGCTATTCAGATCAAATGAAGCGCCATCTGTCGGACATTTTTTGAACGTTTGTATTTTTTTGGTTATAATCAAACCCTATGTCATTCAAAGCATGTGTGTCAATTTGTACCTCTCTGTCTACATTATTCCGTGATTTATTCAGTTTTCAAATTTATACTGACTTTCTGATCACCCGGTACATCTCTCTCTTACCCTCCTTCCGCTAACACACCCTCCGTCCTCCAAAAATTTTGTGAATGATTTCGTCTTACATTTATTCATTGTTAATTTCTTCCCCATTCTCTCTTTCACTCTCTATCGCTTCTCTTACATTATCACCCCCCATTGCCCTTCCACTCCTTTCTCTCAAAACGTTGTACACAAATCTAGAATTCCCATTGCAACTATACATTCTCGTTTAATTTCTGCTTTCTTTACTGTCCGCTATCATTCCTCTCAAAACCTGTGCAGCAATATTCTTTTACATCTTCTTACCTGTAACCCATTCGCCTTTATGTAAACATTCCTCCCTTTTCTCCCTGTCCTAACATAAGACGAACTGTGGCATTCGTCCCAGTGAGGAATAAATTGCAAGTTTTCGTTCTTTTTTCTTTTATCCACTCTTATCCATTCCTAGATACCTCCCTCCTTCCTCTGACGTTTTTCATGGTGAAGATATATTTTCAACATCATTTTAGAATTCGCTTTGCTCTTCTAAGGAGTTTACTAGACGATAGCATTACCTGCCACAAATCTAAATGTTCTGATTGTCTGTTAAGTAGATTACATATGTTAGAAATAGCAGAACGTCTACGTAACTTTACTTCAGAGTCACAATCATCATTTCCGTTTCACTAGGTGACGTCCTGTCAGTTACTGCGAGCTGTGACCTTCCAGACAGAAAATCAAGAATCCATCCCACAACTGAAACGATAGCCCATAGGAAAGCAGTGTGGTTGGAAGCCGCTTATGAGGAATGACATCAAAAGACATTTTGGAACTGTACAAATACGAAATCAACTTGAGAGCCCTGTATGCAGTACATCGTGCGAATAAAGTGCCGGCTGTGTCAAGTAATAGTGATGCTTTCCAGAGCCATGCTGGTTTGATGTCAAAGGGCAATATATTTCGGGGTATTTCATAACGTTGGAACTAAGTATTTGCTCATACGTCGTGCTACATGTCGCTGTCAGTGAAATGGATCTGTATCTCAGTAGATTACGTTTATATTCTTGTATGTGTATTGCGTTGTTCTGTGCAACTTCTCATTCTTCTCCCTCACCATTATTGCTAAAATACTCATCATGACGTCGTACAAAAAGCAATTAAGAGGCCACATCGCTGATGAGCAACATGCACACCTAAACGGTCAGTCCACTGAAGAGAAGACATTGTCTGTAGAAAGACAATCGCCCTCCTACGACTACTCATCACAACATAGTGGAATATGTTGTGATAGTTTTGTTACTTCCTGGAATGACAGAGCTTTATCTAGCAATATTTACTTGATATATTAGTGGTATACTAATCAAAGTGTCTGAATAAATTTCACTTTGGCGTGTCATCAACCTATCAAATATATGTTTACAGATAGGAGAGATCGCTTCCACGCAGCAGCTACAAGTAATCCAGTTGCCCACATTCCGAATTATCTGTATCAGCCATCACAAGAGCAATGAGGAGGAGTTGAACGCTGCCGTTGCTCACTTGCTCCACGAAAATGTCGACGCACTGAAAAGAGTAAGAGGCAGTAGCTCTCCGTTGCAAAACAGCGTGAGAGTAACGTTGTACCTCTTCTGTGACAGAGCTATAAATAGCTGTATCGAAATTCTGTCATCATAAGATGTCTTGCTACGTTAAGTAACCAGTACATCTAGAGTTAATAAACATAAAATACTGCGGAACTACTACTGAAAACAGACAAATCTGTTAATGAAATCGTATCTTTCAGTACTATGTTAAATGTATTTCATTCAGCAACTACTCTCACAGCCACATTGTCGTATTTACATTGAAGTCCGGTAAAGCTACTTGAATATGATAAAAGACTTCACGTTTAACTAAGGTAGCCGTTCATTGTATCGTATTACGATGAGACACCAGTTGTATTAGTGTAGTGCATATAAATATCGTTTCCCTTTAGGTTATTGAACTAAACAGACACAAATTGCCAACAATATACTCCATCTCATTATCGAGAACCGTCTCATGATGCGCAGGTAGTTTTTCGAACCCATGCCTGTAGCGAATTGCTGATTCTGAGTTATGTCAGGCTTAAAGCGTAATCGCCAATTCAAAACAATAAGAAAAAACGAAAGAAACCAAAACTAACTTTCATGGTGGTTGATCAACAAGGCGAGAAACGTGAACACATGCAGGTGCCAGATTAGAAGACGTGTGGTAGGCGTTCTTGCCAACCAAGCTCATTGGTGCTGTCTTCCAGATCACATTTGTTACTCTGCGACTGCAATATACAGTATTTATTGGCGACAAATGTCAACTTCGATGGACGCATCCCTGTGAAGCAGTTCGGAACACAAAACACGTTCATTGTGCCACCAGGTGTATATCAACAATACATTTTGTCTATGTATACAGCCTATCGTTTGTGATAATGTATGTTATGCCTTACCCACTATTTTCTCCTTACGAAGCTACCATGCGGTACTTCAAATCGCCATCAGGCTGCACTTATTTAGGTTTGGTAACCTTCTTAAATCTACTATGGCAAGTGCTAGGATCATTCCATTGAAAGGGCACAGACGACCTCCTTCCCCATGCTTCCCAGTTTGAGATTGTGCTTAGTGCGTAATCTCGTTTCCGATGACATGTTGTACAATAATTCTCCTTCATTTCTTTATCTCATTATGCCTACTAAAGGCAAGTGTCACACGAAAGTTAATTAGTCGTCAAACTTTCACTTATTGTATCCACTATCAATGACAATATTAGTAAATCGCAGAAACGTTCTTCATCAACGCCTGTTTGTATTCCTGAATTTGGCGATTAATTTATATCAAAGCGATTGTACTTGAAACGGTAGAACTTCACTTTCTCAATAGCACTCATATCCATACAGGTTCTGAATTACCTCCACTGTTTTCACCCTTTTATTAAACACAAACTGAACACAATTTCACAAATATTAGTTTTTGCTACATTTAAGACTCAGTTTTCTAACGCATAAACGAAGCTCTTCATAATGTCAAAAATAAGAGATATTCGTGTTGTCATGGCATGAGCCAAAGTTGAACAAGATAAATCCATAGTTAATTACGCTTATAGCAACATGCTATACACAGTCACCATGGAGCATGCTCAAACATAGTACCATATTACACGCAACGTTACATTATGCTATAGTTGCTAACTGCAACACAGAAAAGTCCAATACAGATCATAGGCTGGAAGTCAACACTTGTGCTGTGAGCTGTGTACCCCAATATGGTAAAAAACATGATGCTAACATGTGAAATTCGGTGGTTCTTTGGACTGAGGCTAACTTGTAATGGTTAAGTTGTTGGTTCGATTTCCGCGAGGGTTCCAGTTTTTAACAGCCACAAATCTACCCTTTTCCAATCCAGTAATGTCAAGTAAAGAACCCAGAACAGTGCCACGATTCCAAATCAACACTAAACATGTCCATTTGTTACTGACTGGAACAAACTCCGATAGCTTTCAGCCGTCAGAGGCGGAAGTCGCTGCTTATAGAAATTCTGTCTTTAGTAAGCTTTCTTGCAGTAGTAATGTTAATTTAGTTCACGAATCAATCATCATCCATGGTCATATGACCTTAATTTCTTATTTTAAGTCACACTGAGATTTTGAAAATTTGGCGCTGGACTGGGATTTGAGCCCGACGTCAAGTTTTCTCTGGATTTGAACCCTTGAAGAAGATAATGTGCCGGCCGGGGTGGCCGAGCGGTTCTAGGCATTACAGTCTGGAACCGCACGACCGCTACGGTGGTAGGTTCGAATCCTGCCTCGGGCATGGATGTGTGTGCTGTCCTTAGGATAGTTCAAAGCTCTAGGGGACTGATGACCTCACAAGTTAAGTCCCATAGTGCTCAGAGCCATTTTTGAAGTTATTGCTCTACCCATCATTTCGTTTCCTCACGATGTCAAACTCCTCCAGGTCTCTACGAGCAGAGTGACCCTATGTACTAGTGAAAGAGAATTTGATAGTTGAATACTCTTCGTATCGGGTCAACAACGGCAATATGTGCTTTCTTGGAGTCCTAGGCAGCACAGAATTATTTGTTGCATTATCTCTAGCCGAATACGTGCACATCTCGCTACTGGTGAAGAACCAGTATATTTTTTATACCTATTCGTAGCTATAAGACAATAGGTTCAAAAATGGTTCAAATGTCTCTGAACAGTATGGGACTTAACATCTGAAGTCATCAGTACCCTAGAACTTAGAACTACTTAAACCTAACTAACCTAAGGACACCACACACATCCGTGGCCGAGGCAGGATTCGAACCTGCGACCGTAGCCGTGGAGCGGTTCCTGACTGAAGCCGGCCACCGCGGCCGGCTAAGACAATTGGGAAAGTTTCCAGAATGAGATTTTCACTCTGCAGCGGAGTGTGCGCTGATATGAAACCTCCAACACAGTTTTAATCTGCCAGGAAGTTTAATAGGGAAAGTTGCTCAGTTCAAATTCCTGCCAGGCAAAAGTCATTTGTATCGTCGTTTCAGGTTCCAGTATCACGCTGAACGTATTTAATATGTAATATCTGACTGTCCTTGGTTAATAATTCATATACGTACTGTGTTCAACTCCCCATCTATTACCACAACTCTAATTTTGGTGTTTCACTCTTGTGCGATGCGCTTTATTACATACCTTTCGTGGTTATTTCTCAGGAGCAATATAAGCTCCATAGCGTTTCTGGTGCAGTGCTAAAAGTATCGTCATTTATTTCCATGTTTGGAAATGTGGTCTTGTAAACTGGTACTGGCGAACAATTCAATATTTTACGTGTTTTTACGCCTAGTGAAGCCTCGATGGGACACACAAGCTTTGTTTGCTTAACAGTTGGTTCAAACTCAGATCACGAACAACAACTTGTCATGTCATTTAATGAGTGTGGTAGGTCTTCTGCAGTGTCAATTATTGTATTGAAGTTTAATTTGAAACGTTAAGTACTGTCCCATCTCTAATAATGTGTTGTGTAATATTTCTTGTGTAACAATATTGGTTTGGTTACATTTGGACTGACTGCCATAAAGAGCAGTGTTCTCTAGGAGTCCCCTGTGGTAATCACTGTGCATAGTCAAACGATTATACAGCAGAGAGTTTAGAGCACATGTGACACAGTTAAGCCATGTTGGTTGCATACAGTCAGGTGTGGTCGACACATTGGATTAAGGGGTAGCCCGCTTTTTGTGCTGTCGAGTGTTCATATGTAATAAAGGTACATATACATATAATTTGCTATTTAGTATAACGTACATAAAGGTACACATTCTGGCCCTATATGGGTCATTCTCTACCAATGGCGTCATCACATGTGATACAGAGGAGCGTGCGGTCAGCACTCCACGGCCTCCGATTGCTGTCGGTTTTCACGACCTTGGAACGACCAGTGATCGGTCCTGTAGCTGCCCAGTTGGCGCCATGAGACGGAGTGCACCCTGTACTTCCGTGTAACATAAATAAAGTTACTTAAAGTAAGAAACAAACACGCAAAGAAACATTACGTCTCAGTTTCACTGTATGACTGCGGTGGAATCAAAACTCGTTTCAGCCCGTTACAGCTTACTGTGTGGAATAATGCGCGTAGCGTAATTGACAGGCACTCCGCTATAAAAACTGCCCGGACCGTCTGAACAAGCTTTCACTCCCCAACCACCTGCCTCTCATTACACAGAGCTCCACTCTATGAGCTACTTGACAAGCTATACAACAGTATTTCCCGACGAGAATATCACAATAAAAAAAAGAAAAACAATAAAAGGTGACTTCTGTAGCTTGGCAGGCGTTATAGAGAAAACAGCTGAAGAGGATATAAGGCTTAAGCAACACATGAAACGTCTACATCAGAAAATGACCAGTGCCAGCGATGGAAAATAATGGACAGGCAGGCCAACTATTTCGCATTTCAGATAGTACAGATTCAGACGCAGAAGCAACGGTAACAGAAAATGTCTGGAACCACACCGTCCCAAATGCACTACCACCGCCGTGGCAGTCTTGGTTCACTCACGACAAGGTTGTACTCGCTACCGCAAACACCTACACTACTGTACAGTAGTGTTCACGTAACCCACACACTTATGTATACGTATCGTAAATCCACGCAAAGAAATAGCCATGTCGTTGGTATCCCTTGTCATATCATTAAGTCGCAGTCGTATATGTTACTTATCTTGTAGCGTTCGATGTTGTTGTACACATGGAAAACATTTCGGACGTTCTGAAGGTGGAAATACTTGCATCCGCTGCAAAACTTTGCGTCAACTGTTATTCAGCTGACACCTAGTATGTTTACTACTGTTCATTTGTCGAAACATTCAGAACGCATTTTTTTTCACAACCAAATCGAAACAGTTCTTTCTTACATTGTGTGGTGTCACCGCCAGACACCACACTTGCTTAGCTTTAAATCGGCCGCGGTCCATTAGTACATGTCGGACCCGCGTGTCGCCACTGTCAGTGATCGCAGACCGAGCGCCACCACACGGCAGGTCTCGAAAGACGGACTAGCACTCGTCCCAGTTGTACGGACGACTTAGCTAGCGATGCACATTGACGAAGCCTCGCTCATTTGCAGAGCAGATAGTTAGAATAGCCTTCAGCTAAGTCAATGGCTACGACCTAGCAAGGCGCCATTAGTATTACATTGCATGATCTACAGAGTCTCACTTGTATCGTCAAGAGCGATGTACAACAATGATGGATTAAAGTTAAGTATTCCAGCAGCTACGTACTTTTCTTTATAGCATTCATTACGTATCCTGTTTCAGACCTATCTCTAGCCTTTTAACGCGTGCATTCGGCCTCCTCAACCAAGTAGTGTGCGTAGTGTTGGCTAACTGCTAACACTACACATTTTGCGTGGTGCCTTTCTGTCTCTTCTTTTATTAATTTCTATTACAACTTGCTAAGCACTAAAAAGTAAACGACAAGTATGTTATCGGGCAGAAAGATGTCTTGTTTCTTGTTACTGGCTCTGTTATTGTTGTTTCAGATATAACTACATTTACAATTTTAATAAAAAGTTCTTATTTCATTAAGAATATTCATCTTTTAGATACATATTTCAAAGGACAGTTTCTGCTAAGTTCCTGATCTAGTGTCACAAAGCCACGTTAATTGTACTCATGTTCAATAGATGTATACAATATTCTCACCCAGATCAAACAATTAATGGAACTTCGTCCATGCAAACTGAAATAAAATTATAAAAAATGTGTTTCAATTATTGTAATAAGTTGTTTTACTGAGAAAATATTTGTAGCGAAATGTAGCTCTCATGTAACTATGAGGGAAAACAATTAGAAGGAAGGTCAGCATTGGCGGTAATTAAGATGATTTATTAACAGCAAAATCGATTTTCGATCATATAATGATCATCTTCAGGGCTTTGGCGTACAAATTAAAGCTCGTAGGCACTGGTGTCTAGTTATTACCAGTAACAGAATGTATGAAACGATCGCGATTATATACGAAACGATTATTGTGATCGTTTCATAGCTTCTGTTACTGCTTATAACTAGAGACCAGTGCCTATGAGCTTTAATTTGTACGCTTAAGCACTGAAGATGATCATTATGTGATCGAAAATCGATTTACGGCCAATGCTGACTTTCCTTCTAATTTTATTTATCATATGGTCGTTGTGCACACAACACTCTAAGGAGTCGCCAGTCAATATGAGGAAAACGATATCTGTGATTGCTGTTCCTTTAAATTGTCGCAATTAAAAGTAGTTCGGTCTTCACTTATTTTTTTGAGAACAGGTAGAGAGGTAAAACAATGTTAATCTGTACAAAGAACATTGATATTTTGTAGTAAAGGACAGTTAAATCGTTATCAGTACGTGTTTTGAATGAAACTTCCTGGCAGATTAAAACTGTGTGCTGGACCAAGACTCGAACTCGGAACCTTTGCCTTACGCGGGCAAGTGCTCTACCAACTGAGGTACCCAAGCCAGACTCACGCCCCGTCCCACAGCCTTACTTCTGCCAGTACCTCGTCTCCTACCTTCCAAACTTAACAGAACCTCTCCTGCGAACCTTGCAGAACTAGCACTCCTGAAAGAAAGGATATTGCGGAGACATGGTTTAGCCACAGCCTGGGGGATGTTTCGAGAATGAGATTTTCACTCTGCAGCGGAGTGTGCGCTGATATGAAACTTCCTGGCAGATTAAAACTGTGTGCTGGACCGAGACTCGAACTCGGGACCTTTGCCTTTTGCGGGCTCTACCAACTGAGGTACCCATGCACGACTCACGCCCCGTCTCACAGCCTTACTTCTGCCAGTGCGTCGTCTCCTACCTTCCAAACTTAACAGAAGCTCTCCTGCGAACCATGCAGAACTAGCACTCCTGAAAGAAAGGATATTGCGGAGACATGGCTTAGCCACAGCCTGGTGGGTGTTTCCAGAATGAGATTTTCAATCAGCAGCGGCAGTTCCAGTCTCGGTCCGGCACACAGTTTTAATCTGCCAGGAAGTTTCATATCAGCGCACGCTCCGCTGCAGAGTGAAAATGTAATTCTGGAAACGTGTTTTGAATGTCTTGAAATGAGTAATAATCTTCGTTACGATGAGCACCAATATCCCAATTTTCTGAGCCTCAGAGCTTTATTTTTGTCTTATCTATTTATATCAAAATAATGTTTAGGTGAAATTAGGCACATATTGTTGTTATTTCCCTTTTCATTACTCTAAAAAAATGTGGTTTGTGTGCGTGATTAAGTCTGAGAAAGTTAGTCCGTTGTGAAACACTAGTATTATTTACACTGACAGAAAAAAATTGAAACGTCCAGACAGAGTTGAACGATATATACGAAAGTTGACAGACATGTTTATGCACGATAGATGACGTCTGTTAATTATGTACATAGTTCGGCGTAGTCAGCGCGTACACAACTTTCCCACTAGAGCGCGCCCTGCTAAGCACAACAGCGCAGGCTCAGCGCTCATCCGTCTCCGCACTACGAGATGCCGCTGCCACAGAGACGGACCAAATTCTGCTTCCGCCGATCCGCGTATTAATATGTCACGCAGCCAATGAGATTGCTGCTAACGTAGAACCTTTTCTCCTCGCGGATCACACTCGCGTAGTGATACCTGAACGCTCGAGGTATTATAACGAGTGTACAGACCTCCGATTAATCAGTCTGCATTAGTCTGTACCATAGTCAAGTTTCAGTCCGCACCTATAACATTATCATATTCCTGTACATAGCCATGAAGATAACTGTATAGACACTTTGTCAAGTATCAGAGATATTTGAGAATAAGATTAACGTACCAAGACCAAAGGAACTTCAGATTGTCAATTGTAAACAGCATCCAGAATCAAGTTACGTAATATCCATGATTTTTATTATTTTAATAAATGTGTGTGAAAATTAATCAAGTTTTGTTTAAAGTTGGTCACCGTCAATCTGCTACTCTAAGCGTGCAAGTGACATTTCTATCGTCTGACCTAACGGCAGAAGATAAACACGCCACGATAAGACCACGAGACATATTGCTGACACTCGCCTACTTCGTTAGAGCGACAAGTCAAATAATCTGATGGTGTGTGTACTGAAGGTCTTACAGTACGCCCACCACACAGTTCAAATTTCGCGCCAGTCGCATAAGAGTGGCGCCAGTACCGAGGCCATGAGGATAGAAGTCACGTCTGCTTTAAATACACACTGTGACGGTCGTGAGCATTAGTTACCTCCGAGACTGGACGTGGTGAGCTGATGTTAGCCAAGAATGCCTTTAAGGCGACAAAGACGCCATTATCAAGACATCACTAAGTTTTGAACGAGATCGTGTAATACGGTAACGAGGAGCTGGAAGTTCCTTCTGCGATGCTGCAGAAAAGTTTGGCAGGTATGTAGTCAGTGTACATGACTGTTGGCAGCGACAGCCACGGGAAAGTACGGACGCAAGAAGGCCGGGATTCGGTCGGTCACGTGGCGCTACTGAGAGCGAGTACCATCGTGTCCGGCGTGTGACTCTGGCGCATCGTGCTGCATCTGCAACAGCAATTTGAGCAGCAGTTGGCACCAGTGTGATACAAATCGTTAACTTCAGGGACAGCTCCGAGCCAGGTCCCCTGCAGTGTTCATTCCATTGACCACAAACCAGCTCATTAAAATGGCTGAAATGGCGCTATGGGACTTAACACCTGTGCTCATCAGTCCCCTAGAACTTAGAACTACTTAAACCTAACCAACCTAAGAACATCACACACATCCATGCCCAAGGCAGGATTAGAACCTGCGACCGTAGCAGCAGCGCGTTCCCGGACTGAAGGGCCTAGAACCAATCGTCCACAACGGCCGGCAGCTCATTGAAGGGCAGGGTGGAAGCCTGTTGTATTTTCTGATAAAATCTGGTTTTGCCTCGGTGTGTTGGTTAGAAAGGGGCCAGTTGAGGACCTGCAACTAACCTGTCTACGTGCTAGACACACTGAAGCTACACCTGAAGTTATGGTCTGGGGGGCGATTTCACATGACGACAAGAGCACTCTTGTGGTTATCCCACGCACCCTGAATGCAAATTTGCACGTCTGTCTGGTGATTCGGTCTGTTCTGCTGCCATTCGTAAACAGCATTGTAACCCAACATGATCTACAGAGTGCTGGCATGTTGCCTTGGCCTGCTCTGTCACCAGATTCGCTTCCAATCGAGCACATCCGGGATATAATCGAGCGACAGTTGCAGCGTCCCTGTATTGACTGATGAGGTGCAACAGGCATGGCACTCCATCCTCCATGATACAACACCACCTTTGCATGCTCGCATTCAACAGGCTGGCGGTTACCCCTGTTATCAGTGTCATAGCATTTCATATTTCCAACGCATTGTCTCACGATTACATTAACCTCTGGTGGTGCGAAGTTAATCACTCGAATATATTACCTAGACAAACGTACTCCCGAAATTTCGGCCGCACGGGATTAGCCGAGCGGTCTACGGCACTGCAGTCATGGACTGTGCGGCCGGAACCGGGCATGGGTGTGTGTGTGTTTGTTCTTAGGATAATTTAGGTTAAGTAGTGTGTAAGCTTAGGGATTGGTGACCATAGCAGTTAAGTCGCATTAGATTTCACACACACACACTCCCGAAATTTCGGACTTAACATTAATTTTGTCAGTGTATTTTACTCACAAAGCTTAAGAACGCAACTAGAAGCAGTGAATAATCAGGAGTGTCACAGGTCAGTTAGTAATACGATGAACAGAATTAATCTTGTAATAAGGAGAAAGGCGAAAACAACTTATTTATTCTGTGACAAGTATGTCCACTGGAAAATATAATAATGATCACAGTTTCTTTTGCTGTGGGACTTTCGGCGTGGAAAGTATTCTATAGGAGAAAAGAAAGAACGAAGGAAATTCCAGTCAATACATTTTGAGGAAAAAAAGAATGTAATACTTTCCTTACGGTGTCGTTCAAATGGTTCAAATGGCTCACATTTTGAGGAAAAAAAGAAAGTAATACTTTCCTTACTGTGTGGTTCAAATGGCTCTGTACTATGGGATTTAACATCTGAGGTCATGAGTCCCCTAGAACTTAGAACTACTTAAACCTAACTAACCTAAGGACATCACACACATCCATGCCCGAGGCAGGATTCGAAGCTGCGACCGTAGCGGTCGCGCGGATCCAGACTGCAGCGACTAGAACCGCTCGGTCACAGCGGACGGCCCTTACTGTGTGGATGCCAGTTTTGTGAAAGTTTGATTGAGGTTTGCAAACCATAAAATAGTATAAATTACGTTTCCGTTTAGTAACGTATCTGTGTTTGAGTACAATGTTCAAAGCAACATTACTATTACACTTCAGCTGACCCCACCGCTCTTGTATTACGACATACAACAAATCTCCTACTAGAAATGAATAATTTTTGCTGGAGTAATCAGGCTTCCAAATCCGAACAGAATGATTTCCTTGCGACACGTTATTCTTTATTCGTTTCAGAAGTTTCTCACAGTGTGCAGAACGAGTCCGTCGCTTTGCAGCGCAGTGTGCTGAGGCTCACAGCCTGCGGCGACGCACACTCTTCCTTCCAGGTGCGTCAGTCCCAGCAGGAGGTCGTCTGCGTGTTTTGGAAAGTAGCAGAGAGAGTGAGAGAGGTGATCGCGGAAGTTGAGCTGACAGCTGCGCCGCCGTGTCGAGCCTGTGCGGCGACTCTGTTTCTGAACACCGTGGCTTCCGGAACTAAGCTACGGCCATGTTCACAGGCCCGCTTGTTTACCGCGCAGTGTCCTTTGTGGTCAAGGAGTGTAGCAACCGGACTCCAAGTAACGTGTCTTTCTCGAGGAGAGAAACCAAGAAAACTAGCTTAGATAGAAACTCGAACAGGTCCACCCACTCGCTATTCGTAAATGTGTGATTAATAAGACCGAATTGCTCGATGAGAATGTGATAGATGTTCAAATTAACAACGCCGTAAGTTGAGTATACATGGTGATAATACAGCTGCTCTTACTGATGGGTTTCATGTAACCTACAACGCTTACAAATACCGCAAGCACGATTATCGTTTTCCTGCACTCACTATGCATACATTGCTAGTCCTACAGGAAAAATGAAGGACCTCGTAGGTAGTTTAATGTAACTGCACGCACATCAAAAAAGGTTTTGCATCACCTCGGCTCCGAGAGTCCGGAACCTGCACAGAAAATTTGAATACAGATCAACATAAACATCATTTCCGCCATTTTTATTTGTCATGAAAACGACACATTGCATGTTGTGCCACCACGCAGCGAGACCTTCAGAGGTGGTGGTCCAGACTGCTGAACACACCGGTACCTCCAATACCCAGTAGCACGTCCTCTTGCATTGACGCATGCCTGTATTCGTCGCATACTATCCACAAGTTCATCAAGGGACTGTTGGTCCAGATTGTCCCACTCCTCAACAGCGATTCGCCGTACATCCCTCATAATGGTTGGTGGGTCACGTCGCCCGTAAACAGCCGTCTATCCCGGCATGTTCGATAGGGTTCATGACTGGAGAACATGCTGGCCACTCTAGTCGAGCGATGTCGTTATCCTGAAGGAAGTCATTCACAAGATGTAAACGATGGCGGCGCGAATTGTCGTCCATGAAGACGAATTCCTCGCCAATATGCTGCCGATATGGTAGCACTATCGGTCGGAGGATGGCATTCTCGTATCGTGCAGCCGTTACGGCGCCTTCCATGACCACTAACGGAGAACGTCGGCCCCACATAATGCCACACCAAAACAGCAGGGAACCTCTACCTTGCTGCACTCGCTGGACATTGTGTCTAAGGCGTTCAGACTGACCAGGTTGCCTCCAAACACGTCTCTGACGATTGTCTGGTTGAAGGTATAAGTGACACTCGTTGGTGAAGAGAAAGTGATGCCAATCCTGAGCGGTCCATTCGGCATGTTGTTGGGCCCATCTGTACCGCGCTGCATGGTGTCGTGGTTGCAAAGATGATCTTCCTAATGGACGTTGGGAGTGAAGTAGCGCATCAGGCAGCCTATTGCGCACAGTTTCAGTCGTAACACGATGTCCTGTGGCTGCATGAAAAGCATTATTCAACACGTTGGCGTTGCTGTCACGGTTCCTCCGAGCCATAATCCGTAGCGGTCATCCACTGCAATGGTAACCCTTGCGTGGCATGAGCGAGGCATGCCATCGACAGTTTCTGTATTTCCTCCATGTCCGAACATCATCGCTTTGGTTCACTCCGCGACGCCTGGACACTTCCCTTGTTGAGAGCCGTTCGTAGTACAAAGTAACAATGCGGACGCGATCGAACCGCGGTATTGACCGTCTATGCATGGTTGAACTACAGACAACACGAGCCGTGTACCTCCTTCCTGGTGGAATGACTGGAAGTGATCGCCTGTCGGACCCCCTCCGTCTAACACGCGCTGCTCATAGATGGTTGCTTACATCCTTGGCTGGGTTTGGTGACATCTCTGAACAGTCAAAAGGGACTGTCTGTGATACAATATCCACAGTCAACGTCTATCTTCAGGAGTTCTGGGAACTGGAGTGTGCAAAACTTTTTTTATGGGTGTATTTTGCAGTCGGATACATTTTCGATACAGGCTGTAGTTTTCGGGTTCTTCAAGATAAATCTGCAAAGGCGAGCTTCAAACTCCCCCCTCCTCCCCACTCTCACTCTCAGCCCCACAGGTCAGGATTTCGAGTTTTTGTCCATGGCTCTCCCACCTATCACCATACAAAAATTTGGGACGACACGAATTATTTCCCAAATTCAACCTATTTGGTCTACTTTGACTGGCCTTATTATGCTACCAGTTTAGCTGAGCACAAAATAAATTTTTAGCAGCAGAAATAAACAATTACACCGTTATAGTCGACAGATCTAATGGTTCTAATGGCTCTGAGCACTATGCGACTTAACTTCGGAGGTCATCAGTCGCCTAGAACGTAGAACTAATTAAACCGAAGCGGTGGCGTAAAATTTAAGCATAATGATAGTTCCTTTAGCCCAGTGGTATAATATATACAGGACTTGGCATTATACCGTTCGAAGAGTCGCAGGAAGCGATTACAGAAGTATTTAGTTTGTGAACAGTATACGGTATCAGAAAAGAAGTGTGGTCTGGAAACTTTTGGAATGCAGAATTCAGTGGTAATCCAACAGCCAAATTAGAATTACAAATCATGTTATGTTACTGTACGCGGCGATAGGGCACATATAGTAAATAAGAACCAACCCATCCTGTTCTCCGTATCCAGTTCGGCGGAACACCTGAAGGTAAATTGCGACAGTAAACATCCTTTACAACTGTCTATTAGAAACAGTCAACCACGTGTAATGACATACGCAACTGTTACGTTAGGGCTGACTGGATTCTCCGTCGGTGCATCATGGTCTAGGAGTGGAAGAAACGCAAATGAAGAAGTTACAGAAAGTATCGTCGAAGAGCAAGCGAACGGAATGGAGAGCGATGCAGCTGACAATATACGTAAATCAGTCACCGAGGAGGATATCCTCGTCCTTCAAAATCCGTGTTACGAGGAACAGCAAAATGAACCTATGGGAGTGGAAGAGTTCTTGGAGATGGCAGCAAGCGTTAGTGAAACTACCGCCGTATTGCAAGGGAACGAAATGGAGAGCGAAATAGCAGACTATAAAAGTAAGTCAATGAACTAAGGTGCTGTCACCCTCACTGAGGACATTAAAATGCACCTATGGAAGTTGAAGTGGGTGTAGAGCAGCAAACAAGCGTTAGTGAAACCAAAGAGCGTTTAAAAAAGTGGTAATAGCTATTCTGAACACGCAGAAAACAAATGCGACGACGAATCCAAGAACTGATGAAGGCAACATGCTGGAAAAATTCGTGAAAAGTGGATGCGATAACATTACAATAAAACTGCGGTAGTCTTCAAAATGTTTATTAGAAAAGTACAAACCAACGACAATACGTAGTTATAAAGGATAGGAAACGCAGCGAAGAAGCTGAGAAGACAAATCCAAATTCCTGTCTTGATAACAACAAACATAAAAAGGTATAAAGACAATTACATCGCACCAGTGTCTCTATTGTCTGCCAAAGAATTCCACGAGCTAAATAAAATCACGATTAACATTATGGTGTGAAACGTGTCGAGAGAACAAAAACGTAACACTTAAGTCGCGCCGGACGAAAATACACCCTCCGGTAAACGGTGAGTTCTTTGGTTTGCTCCGAGAAGAGATTGAATGGAACTGTAACACATTAAACATTAATTCACTTCATTACAATACAGATATGAAGATTTAGTTAATTTGGTGCACTCCATTTCCACAGGAATGGCGCTAGCATTTGCATTTGATACAGGCAAATTTGCGAGACTCTTTACTTGAAGTGTAATGGATGTGACTTAAACACTAAGTTCTGCGCAACACATTTAATACACTGGTGGCCTATTTAAGACGATGCTGTCGTCTTCAAAGGCAACCGAGAACTGGGCTGAGCATACCTTTGCTCAGCTGTAAGTAGACTATCGACTGTGGTTGCGTAGCGAAGCTACAGTAGACGTGGCTATGCCGACGTCGCCCATTCCTCAGTGCGGCATGCTCTGACTACGGTTTTCTGTGTTTTCACGGCCTGCTGCCCACCTTGCTGTGGCACCTCATTCTTCTGACGACACCACAACTTACATTCAGTTCAATAAAAATAATATTTATATGCGTGCATTCCTCAATAACACAGAACAAGCTGTTTAGGAGAAAACTCTTTAACGTAGATTTGGAAAAAAGAAAACCTCTGCTGTCCGTCACACATTATAGTACCGTCGGTAGATTATCAAAGGGTTTTATAGCTGCATATTTGTGTCATACATTATTTTTCTATCGGTAGATTGTTTTATAGCTGCATATCTGACCAAACTTGGATGGATTGAAGGGTAATGAAGATAATTTTTCCTTCAAATGTTGCAGTTGTGAATCTCTCTGTTACTCTCAAAATTAGATGGATTGTTGACAGCCGACCGGGGTGGCTGAGCGGTTCTAGGCGCTACAGTCTCGAACCGCGCGACCACTACGGTCGCAGGTTCGAATCCTGCCTCGGGAATGGGTGTGTGTGATGTCCTTAGGTTAGTTAGGTTTAAGTAGTTCTAAGTTCTAGGAGACTGATGACCTCAGAAGTTAAGTCCCATAGTGTTCAGAGCCATTTGAACCATTTGATTGTTGACAACAAGCGAATGAATGTGCTGTGGGGCTGTGGTTGATATTCCCTAGTGGTTAAAGAGAGACCTGCAAGATGTACATATGTGGACCCGACACGTAATTCTAATTACTTTCTTTTGTGAAATAAATACTTTTTGGCTAAGCGAGGACTCGCTCTAGAATATTATCCCATAAGACATTAATGTGTTGACAGATGTGAAAATTACCGAACTATCAGTTTAATAAGTCACAGCTGCAAAATACTAACGCGAATTCTTTACAGACGAATGGAAAAACTGGTAGAAGCGGACCTCGGGGAAGATCAGTTTGGATTCCGTAGAAATGTTGGACCACGTGAGGCAATACTAACCTTACGACTTATTTTAGAAGAAAGATTAAGGAAAGGCAAACCTACGTTTCTAGCATTTGTAGACTTAGAGAAAGCTTTTGACAACGTTAACTGGAATACTCTCTTTCAAATTCTGAAGGTGGCAGGGGTAAAATACAAGGAGCGAAAGGCTATTTACAATTTGTACAGAAACCAGATGGCAGTTATAAGAGTCGAGGGACATGAAAGGGAAGCAGTGGTTGGGAAAGGAGTGAGACAGGGTTGTAGCCTCTCCCCGATGTTATTCAATCTGTATATTGCGCAAGCAGTAAAGGAAACAAAAGAAAAATTCGGAGTAGGTATTAAAATTCATGGAGAAGAAGTAAAAACTTTGAGGTTCGCCGATGACATTGTAATTCTGTCAGAGACAGCAAAGGACTTGGAAGAGCAGTTGAACGGAATGGACAGTGTCTTGAAAGGAGGATATAAGATGAACATCAACAAAAGCAAAACGAGGATAATGGAATGTAGTCAAATTAAATCGGGTGATGCTGATGGGATTAGATTAGGAAATGAGACACTTAAAGTAGTAAAGGAGTTTTGCTATTTAGGGAGTAAAATAACTGATGATGGTCGAAGTAGAGAGGATAGAAAATGTAGACTGGCAATGGCAAGGAAATCGTTTCTGAAGAAGAGAAATTTTTTAACATCTAGTATAGATTTAAGTGTAAGGAAGTCGTTTCTGAAAGTCTTTGTATGGAGTGTAGCCATGTATGGAAGTGAAACATGGACGATAACCAGTTTGGACAAGAAGAGAATAGAAGCTTTCGAAATGTGGTGCTACAGAAGAATACTGAAGATAAGGTGGGTAGATCACGTAACTAATGAGGAGGTATTGAATAGGATTGGGGAGAAGAGAAGTTTGTGCCACAACTTGACTAGAAGAAGGGATCGGTTGGTTGGTTGGTTGGTTTGGGGAAGGAGACCAGACTGCGTGGTCATCGGTCTCATCGGATTAGGGAAGGATGGGGAAGGAAGTCGGCCGTGCCCTTTCAGTGGAACCATCCCGGCATTTGCCTGGAGCGATTTAGGGAAATCACGGAAAACCTAAATCAGGATGGCCGGACGCGGGATTGAACCGTCGTCCTCCCGAATGCGAGTCCAGTGTCTAACCACTGCGCCACCCCGCTCGGGAAGGGATCGGTTGGTAGGACATGTTTAGCATTGGAGGGCAGCGTGGAGGGTAAAAATCGTAGAGGGAGACCAAGAGATCAATACACTAAGCAGATTCAGAAGGATGTAGGTTGCAGTAGGTACTGGGAGATGAAGAAGCTTGCACAGGATAGAGTAGCATGGAGAGCTGCGTCAAACCAGTCTCAGGACTGAAGACCACAACAACAAGACATTAATGAATGAAAATGTGCAAAATACGCTATCTTACTGCCTAATTTATCCACAAACTTGACAAGTAATCCAAACTCCTTAGCAAAATCTGCCATATAGCTTTTCCACTTATATTTTCACCAAGATACACACCTAAGAACTCACAATTTTCTACATTATTTATTATTTCTCGTTGCACTAGTACGTTTTCCCACTGGAAGTGGGAAACTAACCTTATTCACTTCCTTCTTTCGACACTGACCCGAGAAAACTGTGGTAGGCGGGCAGCAGCTTGCAGTTGTCTGCTGACGTCGTTGTGGTATACGGCAAGGTATCGAAGATGAGCGGCTGTACTGCGATACAAGGTGAATTCGACCCAACTTCTACTTGGTGTAATGAATCTCAGCTGGCTTGAAATGTAGAAAAATGTAAGTTAATTCGGATGAGTAGAAGAAACAAAGCCGGAATGTTCGGATACAGGTTTAGTAGTGCCCTGATTGACACATCAGGACGTTTAAATATCTGGGCGGAACGTTGCAAAGCGATATGAAGTGGAACGATCATATGAGGATTGTGGAAGGCGAATCGTCGACGTCGGTTGATTGGGAGAATACTAGAAGGCTATGTTCATCTGTAATGAAGATCGCATATATGACGCTTGTGGGGCCTATTCCTGTGTACTGCTCGGGTGTTTGGGATCCGCACCAGGTCAGATTAAAAGAAGACATCGAAGCAGTTCAGAGGCGGGCCGCTAAATTTGTTACCGGTGGGTTCGAGCAACACGCAGATTTTACGGATGTGCTTCGGGAACTCAAATGGGAATCCAAGGAGGGAAGGCGACGTTCTTTTCGAGGGACACTACTGAAAAAATTTAGATGATCCTCATTCGAAACTGACTGCTGAACAATCCTACTGCTGTCGACATAAATTTGGAGTAAGGACCACGAAAATAAGAGAAGAGAAATTAGGGCTCGTGCGATGACATATAGACAGTCGTCTTTCCCTCACTCTATCTGCGATTGGAATAGTAAAGAAAACGACCTGGTAGTGGTACAGGGTACCCTCCGCCACGCAGAGTAAGGTGGCTTGCGGAGTATGCATGTAGATGTAGATGGATTGTGAATTTGATCTCAGAAGAAAATTCAGTTTTTCCTTGCTGACGGTTGTGGGCAGAGTACAGGACCCCTACCATGTGCAATATTTTCTTAATACTGGACACAGGATATTCGAGACTGTTAGAAATAGTCACTTTGAGTAAATCATAGGATCCTTGCCAGGTAGGATTGACGGAGGACATCGAAAAAGTGCAAAGAAGGGCAGAACGTTTCGTGTTATCGCGTAATAGGGGTGAGAATGTTACTGATATGGGGTGGCAGTCACTGAAACAAAGGCGGTTTTCTTTGCGGCAAGATCCATTTACGAAATTTCAATCACCATCTTTCTCTTCCGAATGCGAAAATATATTGTTGACACCCACCTACGTAGGGAGAAATGATCATCATAATAAAATAAGAGAAATCAGAGCTCGAACGGAAAGATTTAGGTGAGAAGTAGTATAAAAATGGTTCGATGAACCCTCTGCCAGGCACTTAAGTGTGAATTGCAGAGCGACCATGTAGATGAAGATGTAGTTATAGATCTGGAGCTGTGATTTATTCAAAATAGATGTTTGGTAGGTCTTCATATTGAAGTCATTGTAGCAAACTGAAATATATGCTGGAGGAAATCAGAGATTTTACAACTGGAATAAAATCCCATACCTACATATCACGTGCTGCTCAGGATAAGTACCACATACAGAAGTGCGAACTCCCGTACTGTGAACGGCCTGTTCCAGAAGGAAAAGGCGAGGACGATGGTGTAACACGTACCTGCACGAAGTAACGGGGACCTACTGTCAGCATTACACAACGCCAGCTGTAGACTGTAGAAGGATACTCATTCTGCATTCAGTTTCAGCTCGCTCATTTATCTACTGCTATGTTCAACGCAAAAATGACACGCGGGCCTTCAGCGAGGTTTAAAAGCTATACACCCAGTGTGAAATCCAAATAAATTTCTTGTTTTTACGGTCTTGTGACCTTAGCGTCATGCATGAATGGAAGTAAAATGAAGTGGGGTTCGAATTGCATAGTGCACAACGATGGATTATACGCAACGAATGGATGTGTATACTGCCACTCAAGCCGCAGGAAGGTGGGAAGACTTCCTGACTTAGAGTATACTGTATACTATGCTCTTGTCTGTAATGACCTTCGGCTGCCTTACCTGTATGTGGTATGATGCAATTCACCCTAATGTACTGAGTTTAGCGGCTGATTTAAGCCATGAGCGTGTGGAGTTCAAAACTAAGCTACAAATATCAGCACACCTATCGAATACGAAAGTTACAGTTGCTGTTCGTCCCAGAATAAGCACACTATTGCGACCCATGAAATCGGTATTTATGGCACAGTAGTATTAACAAATTTAAAGTTTATTTGTTTTCAGTTACACAAAATCCGTGACAGAGCTATTTCCTAGCGGCAAAAAGTCGTACATTCAGCCTCTCTCTTTCTGTCATCTGTTTGTGCTCCGCACAGATAGGAAGACATTTCGGAAAGTAATCTCTGTCAGACTACAAGTAAAATACTCTAATACTCAAGGAAAACTCTTCAGAGAAAACTGCACCTATGTATTACTTCTCAGAATAATCAGTATTGAGACTTAAGCATTTATCATAACCTCTTTAAGAGTCGACAAATTCATTCTGCATAACATTCTGCCACCAGAGAGGTTCTGAATGCAACGAGTACAGAGGTTGTGAAACCTTAATCGTTTAGCCACGTCCTCATGCAAAACACTCTGAGAAATCTGCAACACGTTAGCCGATGGCTGACGACCGTATCGTCACTTTCGTGTATCAGACAGTTGCTCACTATGAACGGTCGACCAGTTCTGTTATCACCATGAAAATTTATACAACCACTCTCAGACAAATGACACCAGTGAAACAAAACACCTTCGTTCATCATATTTGGCCCGTAGTGAGCACAAATTTTAAAATGATTGTCAACAGATTTGAGATTTTTTTCGTAATTAGTGGTATTTTCAGTTACTACGTTCATTTTGATGGGGTACTGTAGGCGAACTAGAAGCAGATCTGGCATTCTTGCTGCAGCTGCTCTAAATATGCTGATCTCATGAGTGACAAAAGAGTAAGAAAAAGAGGAAGAACACAATAATTTTATTTTAAGATTAGTCATGAATGTGCTGAGCACATCATATCTTAACTATACGCTAAGAAACAGTATGAAATGTTACGATTACCTAAAAGCAGTATTAGCAAGGCGAATGAAAGAGTTAAATTCCTAAGAAGAATTTTGAGAAAGTGTAACGCATCTGTTAAGGAAACTACATACAAGACGTCAATTCAGGGCATTTCTCTAATGTCTGAAGTTCATATCAAGTGTAGGATTATAACAGTTCGGTACAGCCCACACGAAAGTGTACTAGGAATATTCGGGGGAATGAAATGAAAGTTTTAGGAAAGAGGACGATGTAGTTGTTGCGATACCCTGCCAGGTATTTTCAGAGTGTATTCGATGAAGTCTATGTGGCCGTTTTTTTTCTTTCTTTATTGTGATTTCATTCCCCTGCCCCATATGGCAGGGGAGGGCTGTCAGCGGCACAATCCGCCACTCTTCAGCTGAGTGACATGACAACTTGAAATAAGAATAAAATGTTACATACGTAAGGGGATAAAAAAGGGGAACATAAAACAGAGTAAAGGGAGAAAATGGAGGTAAAAATAGACTGACATGGAGACGTTCATGGGGGACAGCTAAAAAGGTCACCAGAAAGTTAAAATACACAGTTGGCGATTCTTAAAACACAGAGAAGACACTGAATGGACATGCACAGGTTAAAAGTCGGCCACAGTATTAAAAACACTTAAAACCCACTTGTAACACACACAACGAAGAATAAAACTGCCAGGTGGGACCTGCCAAGGGAAAGGTCAGAGAGGATGGAAAAGGAGGGGAGAGCAAGGGGTAGCAGGGGAAGTGGTGGGATGAAGAGAGTAGGGGCGTCAGTGGGTACATGAAGCGGCAGGAGACATGTGGGGTGGGAGATGAAGAGGGAAGTCAGGGCAGGAGGGAGTGCGGAGACACTGAAAGGGTGTACAAGAGAGGGAGGGGGAGTAGGAGGGGGAATCCGCTCAGGAGGAGGGAGGGGGAGGAGAGGGAGCCCTGAGGAGGAGGCAGGAAGATGGGGTTAGAGTTGGTGGGAAGGGTAGATGTCAGGGCGAAGCTCATCATGCGGGAGGGGTAGACGGTGGAAGTTGCGTTGGGAAAGGAGATGGAGGGTGTGGAGATGGAGAGAGGGTGGGACACAACGGTAAAGGCGCGGCAACTGGTTGGGGGTGGAGAGGAAGGGAGAGCGCATGGTCGTTACGCTGTCACTACTGTATATCTAGCGTGAATGTAAAGGAGATTCGAGAGCACACAGAGGCATCTAGTCATTTTGTCTCGATCTTTAAGTGAAAAAATGGGAAAGAACTCCATTAATACTGGTGTGATGTTCTCTCCACAATACAGTACCTGTACACAGAGACTTGCAGAATACACTAGCCGATCAGAAGTGTCCAGAGAAGTGAACATTAAAGTAGGATGCGTCCACACTTGGGCCATATTACAGCTTGAGCTCTACTGGAGACTCTTTGAATGATGTGTTAGAATGTCTGTGGGCAATAGCAGACCATTGTACCTCAAGAGCTGAAGAGCGAAGTCGATGTTGTCTTTCAAAATGGTTCAAACGGCTCTAAGCACTATGGGACTTAACATCTGAGGTCACCAGTCCCCTAGACTTAAAACTACTTAAACCTAACCTAAGGATATCACACACATCCATGCCCGAGGCAGGATTCGAACCTGCGACTGTAGCAGGCGCGCGGTTCCGGACTGAAGCGCCTAGAACCACTCGGCCACAGTGGCCGGCGTTCTCAGTCATCGCAAAGGTATGCCATTGGGTTCAGATCGGTGCACTGTACGAAGCTAGTCCGTTTCAGGTATGTTACTGACCGCAATCTTTATGAAAAGATGCAACGCCGAGCTAATGCAACCAATTACCATCTCCGACCTATCTCTCTACTCTGTAGAATATATTCGTATCCCACCGCATTTAGCGCTTTCTTAAACGCTATATGGGGACACACGATAGCAGGTAACGTTCGTCAAACCCTTCCACCGAATCTCCACTGGGTCATTCATCACTCCAAATCATTTGTTTCCAGTTACTAACTGACCAGTGCTCTTCGCTCTTCGCTCCACCCAGATGGAATGGTGGTATTGTTTTGAAACTCACGAATGATTCCTTCGGCTGATCAATTTTCTTATAACCGCCGCACGCGACGTTCGGAAGTCCTCGTCTGTCAATGTAAGTAGGTCTGTCTGGTCACTATTTAATTGTTCCTGCACGTTTCCATAGTCAACAGTCGATGGGCCGGTTTAAAAGGATTGAAATTCCCATGATATAGTTGTTAATCAGATGACGTCCAATGACTAGTCTACCTAGGAAGTCACTAATCCCTCCTGACGGACCCATTGCCCTGTTTTTGCTTCTCTAATGACGACGCAATACTCCCAATCTCCGTTTTCATTTCCAGTCTGACTCTTCTGGCATATGGAGGTTAATTTCTCTATACAAAGGTGTGTACGAGGGGCGACCCAGAAGAAACCGAAGGGCGCTGCCACTCGTAGACGTAATGCAGGGTTCTTACGCTAGATGGTGTTAGTAGAGACCTTCATGAAACAGCTGTGCAGATGGCGTCAGTGTAGAGCTGAACGTGCAAGTGTGGTATTGTGTTTCTGTGACTGCGAAGTCGTTATTGCAACTTTAAAAGAATAAAGAGTGTGTGTGAAATTTTGTTTCCTGCTTAAAAAAACTGCAACGGAGACAAAAAAAAAAACAAGGCAAGTGAGGTCAAATGTGAAGAGGATGATCATTGTCTTTTTTGATGTTCGTGGAATTGTGCATTGGGAATTCGTACCCCCTGGCCAGAGTGTTAACCAGAACTTTTACTTGGATGTTTTAAGGCGTCTGCGAGAGGATGTGAGGAGCAAACGCCCGGAACTTTGGCGATTAGGTGACTGGTTTCTGCATCACGACAACGCTCCAGCACACACGGCCTTACGAGTGACCCACTATTTGGCATCTCAGAGGTGGTCTGTCTTTCCCCACGCTCCATATTCGCCGGACATAGCCCCGTGCGACTTTTTTCTATTTTCACGAATGAGAAAAACGCTAAAAGGGGAGCGTTATGACGATGTTGACGCGGTAGAAGCAGCTTAGCAAAGAGCACTAGACAATATCAAACTGGAAGAGTTCCAAACATGCTTCCAACAGTGGCAAAAGAGACTTGACAAGTGCATCGCATGTAATGGAGAGTATTTTGAAGGTGACTGAAGTAATTTTGTAAAAAGGTTGAACAATAAATGTTTTATGACAACAATCCGGTTTCTTTTGGGTCCCCAGTCGTACATAGACGTACGCTTTTAATCAGGTAGTGTTTATTTGTAGATGTGGAAATCGACTGTCTTGTTCTTCCATTCTTCCCGTGTTACAAGAAAACGAAGGTCACCGTACTTTTCATATAGCCTTCGTATTGCTGTCACACTATTTTCTGTCGGTGTATTGTAAACGCTAACTGCAACAAGTGTGAGCGGAACGGATGCCCGTCCAGGAGCTAGGAGCGCCTCAGAAGCGAGAGTGTGGTGACGCAGCACGCGGCGCCCAACGTGCGCGTCGGCGGCCGGCGCTTGCGGTGAAACTCTCGCGGCGCCACACTTCGCGCCGTGCCGGCGAAAGTGGTTTGGGGCAGCTGTACAAGGACGCCGGGCTGCCGCGGTCTGCGAGTGCAGTGCGGGACCTGTTCTACATAAGTCAAGAGGCGGGCGGGCGCCACTCGGCGGGTCTTGGCGGGCCCGTCGCACTGCCGTTGCCTTGGCGCCCCCAATCCAGCCAGCTACTTTACGTTTCACGTGTGTTATGTGTGATAGAATGCCGGACATTTGCCACTCCGGACATTTGCCACGCCGGACATTTGCCACACTTGCCCCTTCGCCAGGTAGCTCGAGTAGCGACCCCTCAGATCAGGGACGCCCTTCTTCGTACTACCTGTGTCTGCTTTCAAACCGCCGTCTCTACATCTTACTCGATACAACCAGCAAGTATGAGACATTCTTCTTCGACATCTTGGCGTAATACAGAGTTTCTTTTCCGAAATCGAAATATTTATAACTTTTGGGAAACGAAAGCAATACCGATCGCTTGTGTCAGTATGGAATTAGTTCTGCCAAGTATAAATATGGATCCCTCTGTCTGTAGGGTAGCTCCCTTTCACGCTTACTGATAGCGACAGAAACAGTCCATCGGCATGGGAGCAATAAGAAAGGAACGATGTAAAGAGAACGTGAATGTACGCTAATCATTTCTTTTTAATCACTGCATTTGTGCCTACTTTAATTACTACAACTGCATGCCCAAAAGACAATAAGGGAAGAAGAAATGGGAATGTGAATGTTTGAAAAGAATAACGACATACTCCATATTAATTTAGTCTCTAAAATCCGATATCCTTTGCGGCGAAACATTAGTTAATGAAGTGTAGCGGGACAATGTTCAAAACATGGCTGAAAATACGTTCACTAAATAGAGTTAAGAACATCTATGATTGACATGTCATCTAAAGTCGACACACAATTTTAAAATGTTAGAAATTAGGAAATGAAGTACTACAGGATACTAAGCTTGTAACGTACGTTGTTGTTCTACATTGTTTAGCTCTGGTATTTACAGCGTCACAGAGAAAGCATCCTAGGTTTTGGAGGGAAAAGCCGTAATTGTAATGATCTACACTACAGCAGAAACAAGCAGCACAACTTCAGTGAAATAATGTAATGTGTGATTCAGCTCACGAGCGACACTGAAGCAGATAGTTCCTGTGGCTTAGTATGGGCAGAGGCTATACTCGACAATCGGAATAAATTAATAACTGGATCCTTTTACCGACCCCCAGTCTCACATGAAACAGTTGCTGAACAGTTCAAAGAAAACTTGAGTCTCATCACAAATAGGTACACTACTCATACAATTATAGTTGGCAGTGACTTCAATCTACCTTCCGTATGTTGTCAAAAATACATTTTCAGACCCTATTGTAAATAGAAAACAACTTCCGTAATTGTTCTAAATGCTTTTTTAAGCTATTCTGAACAATTAGTTCACGAGGCCTTTCAAATTGTAAATGGTTACAAAAATATACTTGGCCTCTTAGCTACAAATAATCCTGAGCATCACGACGGACACGGGGATTAGTGAGCACAAAGTCCAGCGAGGCTCAATTCCGTAACAAAGAAGACCATATGTGGCTTAAGTTCAAAGAAATAGTACCAACAGCACTCTAGAGATTCATACCAAATAAATTAATAAGAGACGGAACTGACCCCTCCGGTGCACAAAACAGGACAGAAAGCTGCTGCAGGAGCACCGAAAAAGGCACGTATAATTTAGACGAACGCAAAATCTCCAAGAGTGGCGAAGTTTTATTGAGGCTCAAACTTTGGTGCGGATTTCAATGCGAGATGCATTTAATACACTCCTGGAAATGGAAAAAAGAACACATTGACACCGGTGTGTCAGACCCACCATACTTGCTCCGGACACTGCGAGAGGGCTGTACAAGCAATGATCACACGCACGGCACAGCGGACACACCAGGAACCGCGGTGTTGGCCGTCGAATGGCGCTAGCTGCGCAGCATTTGTGCACCGCCGCCGTCAGTGTCAGCCAGTTTGCCGTGGCATACGGAGCTCCATCGCAGTCCTTAACACTGGTAGCATGCCGCGACAGCGTGGACGTGAACCGTATGTGCAGTTGACGGACTTTGAGCGAGGGCGTATAGTGGGCATGCGGGAGGCCGGGTGGACGTACCGCCGAATTGCTCAACACGTGGGGCGCGAGGTCTCCACAGTACATCGATGTTGTCGCCAGTGGTCGGCGGAAGGTGCACGTGCCCGTCGACCTGGGACCGGACCGCAGCGACGCACGGATGCACGCCAAGACCGTAGGATCCTACGCAGTGCCGTAGGGGACCGCACCGCCACTTCCCAGCAAATTAGGGACACTGTTGCTCCTGGGGTATCGGCGAGGACCATTCGCAACCGTCTCCATGAAGCTGGGCTACGGTCTCGCACACCGTTAGGCCGTCTTCCGCTCACGCCCCAACATCGTGCAGCCCGCCTCCAGTGGTGTCGCGACAGGCGTGAATGGAGGGACGAATGGAGACGTGTCGTCTTCAGCGATGAGAGTCGCTTCTGCCTTGGTGCCAATGATGGTCGTATGCGTGTTTGGCGCCGTGCAGGTGAGCGCCACTGCATACGACCGAGGCACACAGGGCCAACACCCGGCATCATGGTGTGGGGAGCGATCTCCTACACTGGCCGTACACCACTGGTGATCGTCGAGGGGACACTGAATAGTGCACGGTACATCCAAACCGTCATCGAACCCATCGTTCTACCATTCCTAGATCGGCAAGGGAACTTGCTGTTCCAACAGGACAATGCACGTCCGCATGTATCCCGTGCCACCCAACGTGCTCTAGAAGGTGTACGTCAACTACCCTGGCCAGCAAGATCTCCGGATCTGTCCCCCATTGAGCATGTTTGGGACTGGATGAAGCGTCGTCTCACGCGGTCTGCACGTCCAGCACGAACGCTGGTCCAACTGAGGCGCCAGGTGGAAATGGGATGGCAAGCCGTTCCACAGGACTACATCCAGCATCTCTACGATCGTCTCCATGGGAGAATAGCAGCCTGCATTGCTGCGAAAGGTGGATATACACTGTACTAGTGCCGACATTGTGCATGCTCTGTTGCCTGTGTCTATGTGCCTGTGGTTCTGTCAGTGTGATCATGTGATGTATCTGACCCCAGGAATGTGTCAATAAAGTTTCCCCTTCCTGGGACAATGAATTCACGGTGTTCTTATTTCAATTTCTAGGAGTGTAGTTTCCACAAGGAAAGTCTCTCTATAAATGTGTGCGGAAAATTCAAAGAGATTGTAGTCTTAAGCTAAGTAAACCAGCGGAAAGTCTCGGTAAGTACCTTTAGTGCGCGACAGCGGTGAGGAGGAGGAGGGGGAGACAAGAGACCCAACCCTTCGGAGGAGGTAAAATCGCGGCAAATGTCCGGCGTGGCAAACGTCCGGCGTGGCAAATGGCCGCACACCGAGTGATACTGCGAAAATACTTCAGCAGTCACTGTTTTTTCGCAGCCAGACCGGTTTCGCTCGCCTGTGTCCACGTTAGCAGGGTTACATTCATGACTGTTGCGCAGCGGTGCATCGGATACAAGCTACTCCCAGGAGAGGTTCCATGCGGCGACCGCAGCCGTGTCAGCCCCTTGGAAATAAGTCGGCTTGGAGACTGTAGTTTTCAATCGTGACGCAATTTCTCTGTTTCGTCATCAATGCGAGGTGAGCCGTGGTAAAAACTGCTGGTTTGAAGAGCGCGCCGCAGCGCCTACTGTGAAGCAGTCGCCATCCGTTTCTGGCGGTGGCGCCGCTGTGGAAATCGCAGCTTTGGTGTCTCCCTCTGGTGTGAAAGTGGAAAGGTAGCCTGTTCACGTGCATTTAAGGGGCGCTATGAGCTCGCCAGTCGGTTACTCTGGGTCAGTCTCTCGTCCCCAGCTTGCTAGTCTGTCTCTCGTCTGCACTTCATAGGCAGTTAGTGTCTGTCTGTCGTTCGGAGTGCTACTATGTCTGCTAACATTTAACTTCTTTGGTGATAATACTCAGTAAATGTCTGAAGATGGCCTTGTAAGCCGAAAACCGGTTAGCAATAAAAGTAATATTGTAGAACAAAAGCAAACTGGTGCTTTTCATTTATTATTATAATGTTCTTCTACCAAGAACCG
The DNA here is from genome assembly GCF_023898315.1 of Schistocerca nitens. Lineage (NCBI taxonomy): Eukaryota > Metazoa > Arthropoda > Insecta > Orthoptera > Acrididae > Schistocerca > Schistocerca nitens. The sequence goes on from NC_064621.1 coordinate 53,765,320, forward strand.
ACGGAAGATTCTGTTAATATGAGAAAATTTTTCCTTTCTAGCAAACCAGTTAAGCAGCCACAAGGACCGTCGCTTGAAATTCAAAGCTCATCCGTACACACATTGGTCCATAGCAGTTCGGAGAGAACAAATGCGTTCTGGAACAGACCAAAAATAATCTGAGGCACCTAAACAGAGCAGACGGACTAATTAATTTCTTAGACAGCATAGGCCTTAGCATTAGCTTCATGGAAAATAAAATAGCAAAATTGACACACATTCTGACTTGAACAATTAATCATCCGCAGTAACTGGTAATATTAAACGTTTCACTGCATCTTCAATTGAAAATTACATTACCAATCATTAAAAACACAAGAATTAAGGGGAGAGCGGACAGAGAACAGGTAATGCTTACACTAATGCACACCGCCAACCTTCCAAATAAGCTTTCTTCTGCAACACGGTGCTTTACACTGGCTAAAGGTTCACGAGCACCAATGACAAATAAGTTTAACACAAAAAACAAATTTAATGAGGTATCAGCCAATGAATCAGTTTAAAATGTACACCAGACCTTGCAGTCACATTGTCCTTTCAATACCCTGGAGACGCGGGCGTCCGTATCCGACAAACTGAAAGAAGACATAACAAATGCCCTGACAGCTCAGTGCCCTTATGGTGATAAATAACAGCGCAATTCACGTCCACAGTAACTTACATGGGGTACTATGGTCCCACTACTGATCGCAACCCAGCAGCTAACATCATGGCGAAGATGTCCCACGGTAAGCTCGTTACACCTTCGTTTCTCAGCTCATATTGCCTACCGAAATGGCCATCAGGTCTGGAGCCATGACAACAGAGGGCGCTGCGCTCCAACAGTAACATGTTAGTCAAACATCATAAGAATAGAGATATCGACACTTGGGACAAAGCCGCCACGGCTCGTACCCGTGTTTGCGTCTGGGCACACCAGTGCCTGTGCTCTTTCCTTTGTTGTCGCGTCTGGGAATCTGCAACAATGGTCGCTATGTTGAGATTCCGTGCATACTCCTGACGTAGGCGCAAGTCCTGTAAACGTATACATCTCCTGACTGAACGCATATGATAAGGATTTATTATCCTACACGGCTGAGCGCAAAGTACGTCACTCATTCGAGCGCTAGGTACATTTGACCATTGAGATACTCATAGGTTCCCGAGCAACACGAGCAATAAATTCCTAAATCAAAATCCGCAGTCTTGGCAGGCCACAGACCTATCGCTATTGAATACCGACACCTTCTTATGCGACACATAAAGTTACCTTATCACAAAAAACAGCATTCAAATACTACTTCTGATTGGGTAACTCGTTATATAATGATACCTTAAATACATAATTTAGATGAGGTTGTTCTACCTATGCCAGCCGGAGTGGCCGAGCGGTTCTAGGCGCTAAGGTCTGGAACCGCGCGACCGCTACGGTCGCAGGTTCGAATCCTGCCTCGGGCATGGATGTGTGTGATGCCCGTAGGTTAGTTAGGTTTAAGTAGTTCTAAGTTCTAGGGGACTGATGACCTCAGAAGTTAAGTGCCATAGTGCTCAGAGCCATTTGAACCATTTGATTTGTTCTACCTACTTTGTGTAGCAGACCGAAATTGTAATCATTTACAAAGCAAAACTTGCACTCCGGTTCCTAAGTATATGAAATCTTTCGTTAATGGCCGGAAGCGCAGGGGAAAATTTCTGAAATTTTCTGCTTTTTCTTCTTGTTCTGAGACATGAGATTCTTTTTATGGCAGCATTTGTAAATATTACCAATTTTACATACAGTATTTAGGTGCTGTATAAAATAAAGCGTTTTGGATAATGTTGTTAATTCTTCAGCTCCAGAGTGTTGTGGTAAGTAAGATTACATATTTTTAGTTATGTAACGTGTTAACGGTTAAGCCACACTTCGTCAGTAGTGAGCCATACTGCAAAGTATAAATCTCTTCTACCCTGGAGCGCGTGATACTGGAAAATGGATTGTGTTTCTCTAAAGTGTTAACAATTTTCTCTTTCTTGAAAATGGAAATTTGTGTTAGTTGGCAGCAGCAACTATTCCAAAATGTTTTACTTGCAACAGTTTCTGATAATACTTTTTAATTTTATTTCATGTACTGAATATCGGTGTGCAGTACATTAATAATGTAACACAGATTTTTAAATATAACTGAATAAAGCGTTCTTAATTGCACCAATTTTAAATTTGAGTATAATATTTGTTTCTAGATACATAACTATGTTGTACCTTGTAATGGTTTTTCACATTTGGAGAAACCTTACCTTTCTCAGTAATTTGGTAATTTGGGAAGAAGACTGCAGCTCACGTAAAGCGAAAGTTACCACTTCAAAATCTGGTAAGAGAACATATTAAACATATATTACATTGCTGGTTAGAGGCACAAGTCTGAGAAGTGTTCTGTGATACAGCACTCTCCTCTAAAGACTGTCCGTCCTAAGACTCGTCTGGAGAATTTCCTCTGGCGTTTGCTTACTGCAGTAGCTGGAATCACCCAAGACAAACACTGCTCATTGGGTCTCTCATGTGACGGCTAGTGTCGATCAAAAACATCAGTTGTGCTTCCTGTTATGAACAAAACGAGTTTTAAAGCGTAATTTTACGTGCCCATACGATAGAGTAGTCTCAAATTAATCTTGTGTTATACTCGTTTATGTATGAGCAGGGAGATTAAAACGTGAAGAATAACCACCACTGCAACAGCAGCCGAACAACGCAGCGCTGCTCATTCCCATCTGGAGTACTAGTTCGCGTTTTACTGTCCCTTTTAATACGTATCGATAAAACGAATGTCGCATTATACTAAGTTGGGACCACTCTATCGAATGAGTATATTAAATTTCGATTTAAAAATAATTTTGCTTATATACATGGCGAACATAGTGAAACCAACAACCCGTGAGGACGGATTTCTGACTGGAAATGGAGGAAAATAAGGTCCTATGAACATGTTTCCAGAAGTTAACGGTGTTCGTGTAACGACAACAAATCATCCTGGAACACAATACAGAGGTGCATCGAATCCACATCACAACGGATGTTCAAAGAGGCCTCCATGGGACTGCAAGTGACAGGGATAGTAGCTGTAGCCACGCAGGATACATGTAATCGTTCTTTGGATTAAATCGTGTTAGTGGGCCAAATGCCTGGGCCTTGTACTGGGGTCCGTCTCAGTATCCAGTAGAGCTCGGTCCTCCAAATCCGGTGTACACCTAGTCCACCGCCTCTCCGCACGTTCGTCTATCTGGAAGGACCCATGATCACTCGAACATCCAAAAAGGGCTTGAAATGTTGTGTGATGGGGTTGATGTCTGTGACGATACTTACTTTGGTATCTAACTGTTTATGTAACTATTTGGGTGTTCCACAAACATGATCTCTGCTTGTTCCCAACATGAATATCGGACCATTATGCTGCTTACAGTACACTAGGCCAATCACACAGTCTGCACCACTCAAGGAACACACAGCATATGGTCAGAGGAACTATCATTCGTCAGCGCCATCTACCGTGGCAACGTTGAATTTCCCGACACATATTGATAGGACATATTTTTCCTCCATTTCTAGTCAGGAATCCGTCCCTGCAGTTTGTTGGTTTCATTTTTGTTTTACTCTGTATATACAATGATGAGCCAAAACATTGTGACCAAATGCTCAATAACTTGTTTGTCCGTCTTTAGAACGAAATACATCACTGAGTTTGCGTACCAGGGCTCCGACAGGTTACTGGTAGGTTTGTGGAGGCATGTGGCATTAGATGTTTACGCACAGATGTAATTCGCCTAAGCTGGTCGTGGTGGCCGAACGCTTCTAGGCGCTTCAGTCTGGAACCGCGCGACCGCTACGGTCGCAGGTTCGAATCCTGCCTCGGGCATGGATGTGTGTGATGTCCTTATGTTAGTTAGGTTTAACTAGTTCTAAGTTCTAGGGGACTGATGACCTCAGATGTTAAGTCCCATAGAGCCATTTGAACCATTTTAATTCGCCTAAATAACGGGCCACTGATTTGCCTACGCTGTGATGGCACCCAATACTGGCCCAGATGCCTTCCATACGGTTTACATATGACGAATATGTTCCTTGAGACATCAACGTGAGCATTCGGGAGGACGACGGTTCAATCCCGCGTCCGGCCATCCTGATTTAGGTTTTCCGTGATTTCCCTAAATCGCTCCAGGCAAATGCCGGGATGGTTCCTTTGAAAGGGCACGGCCGACTTCCTTCCCCATCCTTTCCCTAATCCAATGAGACCGATGACCTCTCTGTCTGGTCTCCTTCCCCAAAAAACAACCCAACAACATCAACGTGAGTTCACTATAATACTCCACAAACCACTGTGGTACGGTTCTGGCTCCGAGACACGCACAGTTATATTGCCGAAAGAAGGCATTGCCGTCGGGGAAGACATCAAGAATGAAGGGATACAGGTGGTTCTCAGCTGTCAGCGTGTCCTCGATCACTACCACAGGTCTCATGCAAGAGCAGGAGAATGTCTCCTGTTCCACCAGCCTGAGTCCATGACGCGCTGTACGTTTCGAGAAGCCGTTCATCTCGATGACGTCGTTTGTGGAGACAACCAAGAACCTAGTGTAGCAATGTCATTCACCCAAAGAGCCGACGCGTTTCCATTAATAGATGGTTGAATCTCTATGGTCCCGTGGCCACTGCAGTCGTAACGTGTGTGCCTGAAAACGTAGAGGTGGTTTGCTGCCGAGCTCCATGTTCAACAATGAACAGTGTGCTCCGGAATACTTGTGCGCGCGCCAGCGTTGTGCTTTTTCGTCAGAGATGCCACAGATTACCACCTGTCCTACTTGACAGAGCAGACAATCGTCCGAACCACATGCTCTCTGAAGAGTCGTTGACGTCCAACCACTTAGTGCGTGGTGATAGTTCCACTGACCTTCTATCTCTTTCAGTAGATGCTCACGACAGTAGCACGCGAACATGCGACCAGCTTCACTGTTTTAGAGACAGTAGTTCACGAGCTTTTTGTAACAACAATATACCGTTTGTCGCTTATTTCAGTGGATTTCCCCATTTTCAGCCCCTATCTTCGCTAGGATGATGCCCCGTCCGTGTCTGCTCCGCTTTCATACTTACGTTACCACTTCGCGTGCCCTCAACACCACAAAGCGCCATCCATCGTCACGGCGGGCAGTGGCCATACTGTTTTTGATTACCAGAGTGTATTCTGGAGACACGGTCCTGCTTTACTCAGGTAGCCCTAAATATGTGCGGCCGGATGACTTGACTGGCCTAGCGCATTTTGTTTGCTGGTCACTGTGTAGAATTATGAATAAAGTTGAGAGAATGGTGTTAAATAGTTGAATATCATAACTTTCTTGTAACAGTCGATAAAAGCAGTACATAGCAAGAGAGTTGTGTGAAAGTATGAGTGTTATGTGTTCCATATTGAATTTTTATTTGGAGTGACAACTCATGAGAACAATGGGAACGCATCGTTACTAAGTAATATGTTTATAACCATTGTAAATACTATATGCCAATCATGGGTGTGTATGAGTGATCCTGTATGAATCGGAGGCTGACTGAGGTGGCACAAATAAACGATAAAATAATGAAAAAGACGTACATGATCTACGTGATTAGCTCGCATTGGAGGACACCTCTTTTAAAACTTAATATGCACTGTGATGCATTTTTGAGACTCACTGACGCAAATCTTTGCTGCTGATTCTTTGTCACAAAGGATCATCTCCACAACAAAGCTCGATTCAAGGATACAGGAAGCTCATCATTGAGATACATGCTGTGCGGCGTTTTGCTCTATACGTACAGAGTTGCAAAGTACGGGTTTTAGATTAGGATGTTTTTTCTTCTCCATGCAGTCTGTCTGAAACGATTCCAGTCAGTTGAATGTCACTTAGGCTCCTTGCGTGTACCTAACCAGTTACCCTACCGGGAAAAGAGGAGCTACAGTCTGAGGCGGAATCCGAGTCACGTTTTATTTCTATCGAATTTCCGTGTCATTGAGAGGTGAATGTCGGCTTAAAAGGCAGAGTGAGAAAAAAATTGCACCATTGTGATACGTACAGTCTTAGACATAAAAACTGATCGCCGGCCGGCCGCCACAGAGACTAAGACCGAGTCGTTCACTTAAGGTGTCCAATAAAACTGACCGCTCCTGACAACTCTAAGTCCGGCAATCTGCACAATCTGGCAGCACTGTAAGATGCGGAAGTGTTAGGAGGAAGTGTGGTCGACTTCCGAGTTCTTCTCGGGTTCTGTGAGCCCGTGGTTTAGTGGTTAGCCGGCACGGTAGCTCAGCGTGTTCGGTAAGAGGGCTAGCTGCCCTCTGTAATAAAAAAAAAACTGAGTTGATGGATCAACAACGAACTGAAATGGGTGTCTTTCGACGTCCGCCCCGAGCAGATACAACGAACAAAAACGAACAAATGAGATAAAAAAAGAAGTGGTAATCGTCATGCACTCTAAACTTATAGTCGCCTGTTCGCGTCCAAATGCGTCCTTTTTTTTTTACCACATTTCGGTCTAAAGTTATGAGTCTGATTGAACACCGAAGATAATTCGCTTAACATTCTACACACCAGCAATAACAAGTACTTCCAGAAACAATTCCACAGGACAGCTCGTGGCTGCGTCGCAATCATAACAGCTTACGCTCGAGCGTTTCCTCGCGCTGCAGCGGCTACCGGCCACCGGCCAGACGCCACCCGCCGCCTGAAATCCGGCGCCGCCCACGTGAACGCGGCGCCACGCTTTCAGTGTGTGTATGAACTGTCATTCTCGAATTTGAAGTTCTAGTTATCATGTTGCAGTTAAGCATTGGATTTTGCATACCTGAAAATCATGAACTACGGTTAAGCATTGTAAAATTGATTCGCAAGTGGAAGAAGGTGTAACATCTGCAACACAACGTTTACTTTTGGTATAACATAGGGGTGAATGCAGAGGAGGCAGCTAGGAAGATTTGAACAGTGTTTGGAGCGAGTGCCTTTGGGAAAAATACGCCAGAAAAAGATATTCTTGTTTCAACAAAGATCGTTCTGGCATGAATGATTTTCCACATTAAGGAAGTCTCGAGTACTGACATATGTGATAGATTACCATTTTACCATCATGCGACATTTGCATTCAACAGGCAAAGTTCAGAAGTCTGGTGTAGGAGTACTGCATGCTCTAATTCGGAACAACAAAAATCAACGGAGTGACTATTATTGAACGTCATCAGGTCGCTCATTGAGCATTCTTATGCAGTACTGTTACTGGTGACGTGTTATGATGCCTTTATCGTTAACTTCCTAAGAAGAAATGAAAGGCTGAACCCCATCAACAGACGTAAACTACAGCAAAGAGTAGTGTGAACATAATATTTTACACGTGATAGCTCCAAAAGCGTGTTTTGGGCTACGAATTCTGCCCCAAGGGGTGTGTGCAACAAAGCTGGAATTAGCTGTCAACAACTGAGACACCTTTCGGTCGCAGTGTAAGAAAATCGAGCAACAAAACTAAATCACCTATGCTACTGCATGATAACGCACTATGTTGATTTGAGAAACAAAACTATCCAGGAGATTGATAGGAAAGTCGTCTCTCGGGCACTTGTATTGATAGGGAAGTCCTCTCTCAAGCACTTGTCCCTCTCGTCATATATTTGTAAAATTTTACCTTTCCCGCTCTTGATCGATCAACCGTCAAGGCAATTCATTTCTTGCCGAAAATACTCTTAAGACTACTCTGGTTTAATGACATCGCTAGAACCAGTAGGTTTCTACGGGCGTAGAAGCTGTAAACAACTTCAGCATTTTCAGATTGTTTTAGATATCGTGAAAGAAAATTGTGCTCCTGATTAATTTCTCTTTGATGGTTACTGTTCCGTTTAGTAGCCTAATGGAAAATGCAACTAAAATATTTACTGTACTAATACAAATTAAATTCAGCTTACTACAGAAACATCACGACGGCAGTCTATCTTAATAAAGCATTAAGTGTCTGTAAGACGATTGTACCTATTTTAACACGAATTAGTAGCATATTACCGACTTTTGAGTTCGAAAACAACTGTATTTACTTCATTTCCTGTATCATTCGCAAGTATTATGAAAATGTGGCATTTCATAGATAAAATTATGTATTCACAACAACAAAAAATATCCAGAATGAGATTTTCACTCTGCGGCGGAGTGTGCGCTGAAATGAAACTTCCTGGCAGATTAAAACTGTGTGCCCGACCGAGACTCGAACTCGGGACCTTTTCCTTTCGCGGGCAAGTGCTCTATCGACTGAGCTACCCAAGCACAACTAACGCCATCTCCTCACAGCTGTACTTGCGCCAGTACCTCGTCTCCTACCTTCCAAACGTTACAGGAGCTCTCCTTTCTTTCAGGAGTGCTAGTTCTGCAAGGTTCGCAGGAGAGCTCCTGTGAAGTTTGGAAGGTAGGAGACGATGTACTGGCGCAAGTAAAGCTGTGAGTACCGGGCGTGAGTACTGCTTCGGTAGCTCAGTTGGTACAGCACTTGCCCGCGATTGGCAAATGTCGTGAGTTCGAGTCTCGGTCGGGCACACAGTTTTAATCTGTCAGGAAGTTTCACAACAAAAATATGTCGGCAGGAAACAAAAGTGGCATTATGAATTAGGCAGTACCTTAAGGTTTTCGCTCTGACACTAAGGGTTATTGAAAGTAGCAAGATGCATTTTGCTCGAGCCTTGTGTTACGATTCCCTTACTGGGTTTGTATCTGCCTGCTTGTAGCTCTGCTACAAAAGAATTAAAAATCTGGCTTTCAGCGAGTCTAGAAAGGCGAACGAAAGCAGCTTGCACCTGGTAGCCACGTGTGTTACGTGGGAATTGGTTTTTCCTATAGTGGGAAGACATCCTTTTGTTGTTGAATTGTTTGCAAATGTACCAGACGTGTCTGTATTCAGCAATGACTGCCAGCTGCCACAACACTTCACAGTATCCATGTGGCAGGCATCACAACTCTGCGTGCACTTCAGACGTCATTCAGTAAGATGTCAGGAGATGGATGGGAACGTCAAATTAAGGTCGCTTTCCGGATGGTTCAAATCGCTCTGAGCACTATGGGACTTAACGTCTTAGGTCATCAGTCCGCTAGAACTTAGAACTACTTAAACCTCCTAACCAACCTAAGGACATCAGACACATCCGTGCCCGAGACGATTCGAACCTGCGACCGTAGCTGCCGCGCGCTTCCAGACTGTAGCGCCTAGAACCGCTCGGCCACCCCGGCCGGCATACTTGTATACTGACTATTTGTTATTTGCCTAAATATGAACTACAATCTGATTCGCATATATATGACATGGGTTAGCGCCGGCACAAAGCAATGACTAAGGGTTGGATGTCGTTGAAGTCCCGTTACATTGATGGCAAGACAAATGTTCGCAAATCACCTCTATTGCCTCAAAAAACAATTGCATCTTATTCTTGAGTTTCTCCCGGAGTATTTGATAATCAAAATATCCACAGGTGTACTGCCGGTCTACAGTGTACAACGGGCACAATATTTCGGCGATCATACATGTCGCCATCATCAGGTGAACTGACGGACTGAGCTTCTGTGAACGTGCCGGCACGGAGATCCGTATACTATGGCTGCTCAGGGGGAACTGGGTTCGGTCGCGGCGGCGGCCGATTTAAATACCCTCCGCCCGCGGTGCGCTCACTCCGCCGTCCGTGCCCCGCGCCACGGTCGCGCGGTGGAACAAATCGCGACGGCGTCTGAGTTGACGTCGGTGTGATGGCTCTGTCCGCCGTGGTCGTCACAACTATACATTTGCTCGATTTACTCTTGATTAACCCAATCGCTGGTTCCCAAGCCTAGCTAAGATTATAGCCACAGTCTCGGTTTATGAGGTCGTCGTTGATGCGAATTTCGATGGCCTCTCTAACAACGTTGTCCCAGTATCTCGACATCTGTACCAGAATCCTCGTGCGTTCATACTCCATAGCGTGATTTTCCGACAAACAATGTTCAGCGACCGCCGACTTGCTCGGATACATCAGTCGAGTGTGCCTCTGGTGTTCACGGCATCGATCCTCGACGGTACGCATCGTCTGACCAATATACGACTTGCCACATGATGGATGGGGCTCTGCTCCTGTAAATAAACTGTTATCTCGTTAGCTCATATATTTATATTTAAATAACGTATTGGTAATAAGCACATAGATAACTGATCTAGATTCAACAGTCCGATTAAGAACGTGGTTTACATAGTCTACCAAATGATGGGAGTCGTAGTCGGATATCCATATTAAGACTGACTGGCTGAACCGATTCGAACTATCTGGTATCGAAATGAAATTACAGAAATCGGATAATTTGAACGTCTGTATTGCACAATGCTGCGCACATAAATTCCTATGATGGAGTAACAGGTTGCAACTGTCTAAGAAAAAGTGAGAAATATTCCTACTAGCAGCAATGTAACGTAATTATAATCCATATTTATGTGGTGGAAATACTGAATCGAACAATAGACATCTATTTCAGTGGTGGGAAGATACACCATATCCGATTTGCTGATGACATAATGACAATAATAATAATAAAAATCCCATGTGGCCGATAGAGGAAACCCTCCCCCGTATTGGTAGTACCGAGGAAACAAAATACTTGGGGTGAACCAAATACTAACACAATCCTGAACGGCTATTCCATCCGTTGAACCCATAATCCAGAGACACGTCTGTATGAAAATCACTGCTATTCTGGTCACCGTCTGTTAGCTCAATGAGCTCGGCTGAAAATATTTGTTTCCAAAGGCTTCAACACCCTCTGGTCCTGTCTGGTCCAATTCAAACCAGTGAAACAGAAACAAACATGAACTGTGCAAACAAAGTCAACTTTACACCAGGTGGTACACAACCCGGCTGTCTGCAGGCGGTAGCTGGATTTTCGGATTCTGGGGAGTCCAGGTTAGCACGGCAGAGAATATCGAAGATCTCTGGTAAATTTCCCTACAAGCAGAAAACATGCATTTGAAGACTAAACATCGATACATTGATCCAACACGAAAACGAAATAATCTCACAAAAGAAAGCGACCGACAAAAAATTCTTATCCTTGCTCTTCAAGAACCACGACTAACTGACAATGAAACCTTGCATTACGGAAACCAATGCATCTTCAAGAGAAAAATACAACAAAAGGTAGCGAAAGGCGTACCAATCTTCGGCACTGCATTTCTCGAACACAGATCTATCATCAACTCTGTCAAATAAATCACACCCATCAACAATTAAATGGTTCAAATGGCTCTGAGCGCTATGAGACAACAGCGGAGGTCATCAGTCCCCTAGAACTTAGAACTACTTAAACCTAACTAACCTAAGGACGTCACACACATCCATGCCCTAGGCAGGATTCGAATCTGCGACCGTAGCAGTCGCGCGGTTCCGGAGTGAAGCGCCTAGAACTGCTCAGCCACCACGGCCGGCCCATCAACAATCCACTTATGACTATGCCCATTCAGAGCCCCAAAATATACACTCATCAATGCACATGCCCCCACCAACACCGAAAATGTCGAAAAATTCTGGAACACGGTCGAAAATACTATGAGCAAAATTCACCAAGATAGATATTAATGGGAGACTTCAACTCTCTATTTGTGACAGAAAAAAACTTGTAGAAAAATCATTAGTACAAATTCAACACACCGAAACGCTTAGACCGACGGCATACGTCTGACTGACATTTGCCAACAATTCAACAACAAAAGGATGTCTTCCCACTTTAGGAAAAAACTAGTTCCCAGGTAACACACTTGGCTACCAGGTGCAAGCTGCTTTCGTTCGCCTTTCGAGACTCGCTGAAAGCCAGATTTTTAATTCTTTTGTAGTAGAGCTACAAGCAGGCAGATACAAACCCAGTAAGGGAGTCGTAAGACAAGGCTGGAGCAAAATGCGTCTTGCTACTTTCAATAACCCTTAGTGTCAGAGCGAAAACCTTAAGGTACTGCCAAATTCATGATGCCACTTTTGTTTTCTACCGACATATTTTTTGTTGTTGTGAATACATAATTTTATCTATGAAATGCCACATTTTCATAATACTTGCGAATGATACAGGAAATGAAGTAAATACAGTTGTTTTCGAACTCAAAAGTCGGTAATATACTACTAATTCGTGTTAAAATAGGTACAATCGTCTTACAGACACTTAATGCTTTATTAAGATAGACTGCCGTCGTGATGTTTCTGTAGTAAGCTGAATTTAATTTGTATTGGTACAGTGAATATTTTAGTTGCATTTTCCATTAGGTTACTAAACTGAACAGTAACCATCAAAGAGAAATTAATCAGCAGAAGAATTTTCTTTCACGATATCTAAAACAATCTGAAAATGCTGAAGTTGTTTACAACTTCTACGCCCGTAGAAACCTACTGGTTCTAGCGATGTCATTAAACCAGAGTATTAAGAGTATTTTCGGCTAGAAATGAATTGCCTTGACGGTTGATCGATCAAGAGCGGGAAAGGTAAAATTTTACAAATATATGACGAGAGGGACAAGTGCTTGAGAGAGGACTTCCCTATCAATACAAGTGCCCGAGAGACGACTTTCCTATCAATCTCCTGGATAGTTTTGTTTCTCAAATCAACATAGTGCGTTATCATGCAGTAGCATCGGTGATTTAGTTTTCTTGCTCGATTTTTTTACACTGCGACCGAAAGGTGTCTCAGTTGTTGACAACTAATTCCAGCTTTGTTGCACACACCCCTTTGGGGCAGAATTCGTAGCCCAAAACACGCTTTTGGAGCTATCACATGTAAAATATTATGTTCACACTACTCTTTGCTGTAGTTTACGTCTGTTGGTGGGGCTCAGCCTTTCATTTCTTCTTAGGAAGTTAACGATAAATTCATCATAACACGTCACCAGTAACAGTACTGCATAGGAATGCTCAATGAGCGACCTGATGACGTTCAATAATAGTCACTCCGTTGATTTTTGTTGTTTCGAATTAGAGCATGCAGTACTCCTACACCAGACTTCTGAACTTTGCCTGTTGAATGCAAATGTCGCATGATGGTAAAATGGTAATCTATCACATATGTCAGTACTCGAGACTTCCTTAATGTGGAAAATCATTCATGCCAGAACGATCTTTGTTGAAACGAGAATATCTTTTTCTGGCGTATTTTTCCCAAAATCACTCGCTCCAAACACAGTTCAAATCTTCCTAGCTGCCTCCTCTGCATTCACCCCTATGTTATACCAAAAGTAAACGTTGTGTTGCAGATGTTACACCTTCTTCCACTTGCGACTCAATTTTACAATGCTTAACCGTAGTTCATGATTTTCATGTATGCAAAATCCAATGCTTAACTGCAACATGATAACTAGAACTTCAAATTCGAAAATGACAGTTCATACATACACTGAAAGCGTGGCGCCGCGTTCACGTGGCGGCGCCGGATTTCAGGCGGCGGGTGGCGTCTGGCCGGTGGCCGGTAGCCGCTGCAGCGCGAGGAAACGCTCGAGCGTAAGCTGTTATGATGGCGACGCAGCCACGAGCTGTCCTGTGGAATTGTTTCTGGAAGTACTTGTTATTGCTGGTGTGTAGAATGTTAAGCGAATTATCTTCGATGTTCAATCAGACTCATAACTTTAGACTGAAATGAGGTAAAAAAAAAAAAAAAAAAGAAGGACGCAGTTGGACGCGAACAGACGACTATAAGTTTAAAATGCATGACGATTACCACTAGACCACGGGCTCACACAACCCGAGAAGACCTTGGAAGTCGACCACACTTCCTCCTAACACTTCCGCATCTTACAGTGTTGCCAGATTGTGCAGATTGCCGGACTTAGAGTTGTCAGGAGCGGTCAGTTTTATTGGACACCTTAAGTGAACGACTCGGACTTAGTCTCTGTGGCGGCCGGCCAGCGGTCAGTTTTTATGTCTAAGACTGTACTCACAAACTTACCGCTAGACTACCACATCAATTGCAAGTTAAAATATGCGCTATTTTCTCTCAAGCCACTGCTGCTCTCTATATTTATGGCGGCTGTTCATTAGATGGCACTGACTTCATTGTCACAGCTCAAATTTAATTCATCACAACTCAGATTATTTGTACTAAATATTTATAAATTATACAAAATGATTTTTTCCACCGTGGACGAACTCTTAGGGATTGTTCGATGAGAGGATACGGGACAAAAAATGTCTTTTGAACTTATGTCCGGAAATGCATGTTTTCCATGCTAGAGACCACTTATTGAATCATACATTGTCACCGAGACTGCGGTCTAATACGCGCTGTACAATGCAGCGGCAGTTACAATATGTGGTGCAAATGGTTTCCATGTGCCTCAACGCATGCGTGTACGACCCATAGCATATTCTGTCTCAGCGTTCATATCGGCCAAGCTGCTCCCCGACAGTGTCAAAGGCAGCATGAATACGCTGCTCCGATGTGACCATATCTGGAATGGGCTCTGCATAGACAACACCCGTCAGCTTTGAGATGGCCCCATAACATGGAATCACACGGGTTGAGATGCGATGAACGAGCAGGCCGTGCAACTGCACGCCTCGTCCGGTCCATCGACCAGGAAAGACACGACTGAGATGCGTCCGGACGTTAACGGCGAAGTGGGCTGGAGCACCACCACGTAGCAGCCACGTAACCCTTCGAATGATAAATGGCACTTCTTCCAGCACGGTGGGCAAAGTCACCTGCAAGAAACGCCGGTAGTTCCGACCTTGTAGACGACTTGGAAGGAAGACTGGTACCAAAATACTGTCCCCAATTACTCCCGGCCACACATTCTGGTTACACCGATGCTGATGGTTGGCGGTCACCATACCACGGTGGTTCTGCACACTGTTACACATATATTTTATGAAAGTTGAAGATACTACTCCGCGTAAAGGTGGCCTCATCTGTGAACGGGATAAATGACACAAATTCCGGAATTGTGGTTGCCTGGTGAAGAAACCAGCCACAAAACTGCCCCCGATATGGAAATTCTGTTGCTAGTAATCCCTGCACATGCTGTAAGTGATAAGGGTAGTAACAATTGTCGTGGAGAATGTTCCACACGGTGTCTGGCTTACTACGTACTGGCGGGCCAACTGCCTAGTACTGACACGGCAGTCACCTCCCACAGTGTTAATCAAATTTTCCTCCAAGTCTGGTGTCCGAACATTGTGGGCACGTCCTTCATGATCTCCTGCTTCCTGAAATGACCCTGCCTCAGACAAACGGCGAAACTCTATTCCAAACATTGAATGCTGTCTTTGTTGTCCGCTGGTGTGGGTCTGCTGATACAACCTTGCTGCCCACTTCCCATTGCCATTTGCCTTTCTGTAAGTAAGCACCATGTTGGCAAGCTCTCCATTCGAATACGGAACCACTGTGTACAACGCTGTATCACATTCACTACAAGGTAGTCAGCAAGAGACTTGAATCCAACACAACATTACCATGGCAGGAGAGGGAGCTAGGATGAAACCATGCATACTGTAACTGTGTATGTATGGTAACGCGCTTATTAGGCCGCAGTCTCTGTAACAAAGGAGGACTCAATAAACGGCTTCTAGCACAGAAACCATACGTTTTCGGCCTTAAGTTCATTAGAACATTTTTGCTCAGTATCCTCTCATCGATCAATCCTTACGGTTTGTACTCGGTGGAAAAAATCACCCTATAAACGAATATCTAGTTTCCGAATCAGTGTTTGTATCAGTCACAACCGGAGAATAGCCTGCACATACGGATGGACTCATGGAAGCGACTTCAGTTTATATGTACCAGGTGGAACAGGCGTAAATGCAGATATTTTTTTATGTGGCACCTTAATATGTACACACATCAGTGTGCTGGTTATTTTACTCTGTCACACATCGTCTTGTCACAGGTGCGTCACAAACTTAACGACCTGATGTTTTCTGAAAAAGCGTAACTGCATCACTACGCGGACTACATCCGTCAGAATAGCCTGACCAGTTTGCGTCTACATGTCCGCACTTCAACACCTGATCTACTGCCCAGGGAAAATAAACATACCAACCAATCTAAAAACACACTACTCCTAATAACTACAATATAAATGAAGTAAATACAGTCACCCACAGAAATATATTCACTTAGAGCCATTACACCCTCCTATATAAGAGGGAGTTTAAAAAGTCTTGTAAAATTCCATGAAAAAATGGAAGAGTTTTGTTGGGTCTTTATGGTTCGTTACCTTGATTATTCCAAGGACTGTATAAGGAATTTCAACAATGTGCCGCATGCAATTCATTTTTGGCAGCTGTCTAAATTGGTCAGTGTGACGAGTGTGATTGAAAATGGAGAAAACCGGGTTTCCTGATGCTATTAAACATTTTTATTTGAAGGATTGGACTGCCTCGTAAATCAGAACAGGTTTAGACAAAATTCACAAGGTCTCAGCATCATCACTGAAGACTGTGTACTTTTGGATTAATGAATCTAAAAGTGATCAGACAAGCACCGAAGACGAAGTGCGCTCCGGCCGTAAATTTGAGGTCATCACAAAGGAAACAACTGCGAAAATTCATGAAATGCAAGACCGTGAGGTTGCTGAGATTGTAGCCATCTTAACTGAGCGGATGCATGATATGGGGCACACAGAACTGGCTATTAAGAAGCTGAGTGCGAAGTGGGTGCCGCAGTTGGTCACAGACGACCAAGAGGGCATCGGGCACAACATTTCAACACAGTATGTAGCGATGTTTAATCACAATTCGCGAGAATTTTTGTGCCGATTTGTGACTGTTGGTGAAACATGAATCCATCATTACACGCCAGTCAAAACAACAGTCGAAACAATGGATAAACGCTTGTGCAAACGAACCGAAGAAGGCAAAGACCATATTGTCAGCTGGTAATGTGATGTCCACTGTTTTCTGGAGCTTCCAAGGAACAATCCTCATTGATTATTTGGAAAAAGACAGAACCATAGCTGGAGCTTATTATGCTTTATTGTTGAATCGTTTGAACCTTGCGGTGACTGAAAAAAGACCAAGGTTGGCATGTAAAAAAAGTGTTCTTTCATGAGGATAATGCACCATTCCACACACCAGCGACAACAATGGTGAAAGTGCACGACCTGGGCTTTGAATTGGTTCCTCATCCACCCTACTCAACCAGACATAGCCCCAGGAGACCTCTTCCTGTTCCCTAACTTCAAGGTTTGGCTTGCTCGGAATCAGTTTTCATCAAATAATAAAGTGATAATTGCGGTCAACGGGTATTTCGCAGGATTTGACAGAATCTATTTTTTCAGTGGGATGCAAAAGGTGGAGGATCTCTGGACAAAATATGTATCCTTCAAAGGAGACTACGTCGAGAGGTGTGGTGAAAGAAATGCCTCCGAAATTTTAATCTGGAAACTATTAAAGGTTTTTTAATAAAAGGAACGTTATTGATATTCTACATCTTTATTCTTCATCTATACGTATTTGTATCGCAACATATTCACCATGGCGCCGAACCCATTTATGTCAACCAGAGATCAAGTTTTTGACATCGTCACTCAAGAATGTTTGACTTTGTTGGCGGAGCCACAACCACACCTCTTCTTCCATCGATTTATCGCTATCAAAGAGAAGTCCTCAAAGGTGTTCCTCAAGTTCTGGAAACAGATGAAAATAGGACTGAGCGAAGTCTGGACTGTATGTAGGATGCTCAATAACTGTAAACCTAAGGCGTTGGACTGATGCAGATGTCGCAGCTCTCCATTGTAGTGTGTCATTGTCATGCTAAGGCGAGAGTACTCCATTTGTGGACTAACTCTTCGAATTCGTGAAACTTGACTGTAGCGTGCTATTTCTCATATTTCTCATGCGCCAACATAGTTACGTTACACACCCGTGTTACACGCTACAATTTGGAGCTCTCTAGCCGAGAGCTAGCTAAGTGGACATGAATCTAAAGATGCAGAATATTAATACCGTTTATTTTATTTAGAAAGCTTTAAGAGATGTCAAATAAAAAAAATTAGGACACGCCTCGTATATGGATGTATGTTCCCTGTTTACTTTTCCCATGGTATATGCTCTGGATAAATACATGGTATTCCCCGATGCCTTTGGCCTCTGAACAATTGCTAAAATTAGCATATGAGTGTCACACTGGGCTGCTTCGCAGTTAAAGAAATACACTATCTGTCCTTCAATCCTACAGTGTAACAGCTACAGTTGCCATCAAATTGTTCCGGGGGAAATGCATTTCTCTGAACGTTGGCAGCGTATCAGACAGGTAGAACAGGAGTAGCGGACCACGGCATTCACAGTGAGGTGTCCGTTTGGCTTAATTCAATCCAGAAGACTACCCATCCACAATTATAATCACTTTGATCGGACCCTGTAGCCCTTGCCTAACGACGTTGTTCACCAAACACAGACAGAGTACATTCTGACGGCAGCTGCATGCACTACGGTGTCAGCGACCTCAAAACGCAGTTTTGCAGAGCGCTTTCGCCTCGGAAAGTTTTCGACACCCACCCAGTTTGGGCGGGCGCGGCTTTCGACTTAGCAACTGCAGCCGTATCCTTGCTCACTGGTGACCTTGCGGGGAGCCTCTGGCAGCCACAAGGCCGTCCTGTCCAGGACGGCTGGCCTTGCAGCCGCCCGGGACGGGTTCTGCACAGCCCGAAAGCCGCATCCGCGGCCCGCAGCAAAAGTCAAGGAAGTGCCCGGAGCGAAAACGGGCAATTTAGGATCCAAGTGTTATTGCTGTGACTCACGCGCCAGCTACGAGCAGTTGCGGTGGACGGTTGGGATAGTCTACCCTCAACAGGAGCTGTAGGCAACAGTGTCTCTGGCGAGGTTCTCTCTGCTCCCTCTACATGAAGGATAGTAGAAGTGATCCACAAAACTACCGTCCATTATGCTTGACATCGATTTGTTGTAGAATCTTAGAACATAGTCTGAGCTCAAATATAATGAGGTATCTTAAACTAAATGACCTCCTAAATGCTCAGGCGCTGATGACCCCACAGTTGAGCACCCCACAAACCAAACATCATCATCATCCTAAATGCCATCCAGCAAGGAGCCTATGAACATCGGCCATCTGAAACGGAGCTCACATTTTTCTCACATGACATACTGAAAGCTTTGGATCAAGGTAGATGCAGTATTTTTTGATTTCCAAAAAGCATTTGACTTAGTACCACACCTAAGCTTAATGTCAAAATTACGATCATATGAGGTATCAAGTGAAATTTATGACTATGTTGAGGTCATTTTGCTGGGGAGCCGACAGCATGTTATCTTGGATGGAGAGTCATCGTCAGATGTAGATGTAACCTCAAATGTGCCCCAGGGAAATGTGTTGGGAGCGTTGCTGTTTATGTTGTATATCAGTGATCTTACAGAAAATACCAACAGTAACCACAGACTTTTTGCAGATGATTGAGTTATCTGCGAAAGAAGCTGCGTAAGTTTTCAGCCCGATTTTGATAAGGTATCAAAGTGGCGCAAAGATTGGCAGCTTGCTTTAAATGTTCAGAAATGTTCGATCGTGGATGCCAAAAAATGAAAAAAAAAAAAACAAAAACTAAAATCCTGTGACTATAATTTCAGTGTCACTGGTGGAATCGGTCAACACATACAAATGCCTGGATGTAGCTTTTTGTAATGATATGAAATGGAATGGGTTGTGGGTAAGGCAAGTGGTAGACATTCGTTGCTCGGTAGAACACTGAAGAAGTGCAATCAGTGTACAAACGACATTGCTTACAAATAACCCGTGCGACCATTTCCAGAATTCTGCTCATGTGTGTGGGACCCATACCAAATAGAACTAACAGGAGAGATCGGGCGTATACAGAGACGGCCTGAACGAATGGTCACAGGTCTGTTTGATTCGTGGGAGAGTGTCCTAGAAATACCGAAGAAACTTAATTGGAAGATTCTTGAAGACAGAATTAAACTATTCCGAGGAAGTGTATTAACAAAATTTCAATAAGCGGTTTCAAATGATGACTCTAGGAATACATTACAACCCCCTACGTATCGCTCACATATGGATAGTAAGTATAAGATCAGAATATTTACTGCAAGCACAGAATCTTTCAAACACTCATTCTTCTCGTGCTTCATACGTGAATGGAACAGCAAGAAATCCTAATAACCGGTACAATGGGACATACGCTCCGCCTTGCACTTCATGGTGCTTCAAGAGTATGGATGTAGATGTAAATGAAAGCTGGCTGTGCCTTCCGAAACTTCTCAATTTTAGAAAATACATGATTTTTGCGTATGATTGGCTTCTACCAAACTATTGTGTATTGTCTCTGCCCTGCTGCAATCGAGTATCGTTGAACATTAGCTTGGATCTTAAAACACTATCTGATCAAATGTATGTGGATAACTGTTTGTGGACGTTAATATGGAGTGTGTCCACACTTCCGCTTTATGATCGTTTGACCTGCTCTGTTGTGAACTTCGAAGATGTGTGAAAGAATGGCAGTCCATTCATTCTCAGGAGCCGAAACCAGAGAAGTTAGTGATGTAAGATGCTGGTGTCTGCAGCAGGTCGACGTTCTGACTGCTCCGAAATGTATTCCATCGAGTCCAGGTCGGCACTCTGGGCAAGTCAGTCCTCAAACGCTGTATCATGATTCTGGCTCCGAGACACGGACAACTGTACTGCTGTAAGATGACATAGCCGTCGGGGAAGACATCAAGCATGAAGGGATGCACGTGGTTCGTAGCCGTCAGTGAGTCTTCGATCACTACCACAGGTCTCGTACAGGAGCAGGAAAATGTCTCCCACCAGTCTGCGCCCATGACGCGCTGCACGCTTCGAGCCGCTGTTCACGTCGATGACGCCGTTTATGGAGATGACCATCAGCCCAATGCAGCAAAAATCTCATTCACCTGAATAGCCGACGCGTTTCCATCGATTGATGGTTGATTCGCAATGGTCCCGTTCCCACTGCAATCATAAGTGACGATGTCGTTTGGTCAACATGTGAACCCGTAGGGGTGAACTGCTACGGAGCTCCATGTTCAACATTATACGATGAACACTGTGCACTTAAATACACTACAGGCCATTAAAATTGCTACACCACGAAGATGACGTGCTACAGACGCGAAATTTATCCGACAGGAAGAAGATGCTGTGATATGCAAATGATTAGCTTTTCAGAGCATTCACACAAGGATGGCGCCGGTGGCGACACCTACAAGTGCTGACATGAGGAAAGTTTCCAACCGATTTCTCATTCACAAACAGCAGTTGACCAGCGTTGCCTGGTGAAATGTTGTTGTGATGCCTCGTGTAAGGAGGCGAAATGCGTACCATCGCGTTTCCGACTTTGATAAAGGACGGATTGTAGCCTATCGCGATTGCGGTTTATCGTATCGCGACATTGCTGCTCGCGTTGGTCGAGGTCCAATGACTTTAGCAGAATATGGAATCGGTGGGTTCGGGAGGGTAATACGGAACGCCGTGCTGGATCCCAACGGCCTCGTATCACTAGCAGTCGAGATGACAGGCATCTTATCCTCATGGCTGTAACGGATCGTGCAGCCACGTCTCGATCCCTGAGTCAACAGATGGGGACGTTTGCAAGACAACAACCATCTGCACGAACAGTTCGACGACGTTTGCAGCAGCATGGACTATTAGCTCGGAGACCATGGCTGCGGTTACCCTTAACGCTGCATCACAGACAGGAGCACCTGCGATTGTGTGCTCAACGACGAACCTGGGTGCACGAATGACAAAACGTCCTTTTTTCGGTTGTCTCCAGGTTCTGTTTACAGCATCATGATGGTCGCATCCGTGTTTGGTGACACCGCGGAGAACGCACATTGGACGCGTGTACTCGTCATCGCCATACTGGCGTATCACCCGACTTGATGGTATGGGGTGCTATTGGTTACAAGTCTCGGTCACCTCTTGTTCGCACTGACGGCACTTTGAACATTGGACGTTACATTTCAGATGTGTTACAACCCGTGGCTCTACCCTTTATTCGATCCCTGCGAAACCCTACATTTCAGCACGATAATGCACGACCGCATGTTGCAGGTCCTGTACGGGCTTTTCTGGATACAGAAAATGTTCGACTGCTGCCTTGGCCAGCACATTCTCCAGATCTCTCACCAATTGAAAACGTCTGGTCAATGGTGGCCGAGCAACTGGCTCGTCACAATACGCCAGTCACTGCTCTTGATGAACTATGGTATCGTGTTGAAGCTGCATGGGTAGCTGTACCAGTACACCCCATCCAAGCTCTGTTTGACTCAATGCACAGGCGTATGAGGGCCGTTAATTCGTCCAGAGGTGGTTGTTCTGGGCACTGATTTCTCAGGAATTATGCACCGAAACTGCGTGAAAATGTAATCACATGTCAGTTCTAGTATAACATATAATATATATAAACATAATATATAATATATAAACGTAATATATAATATAATATATACAATATATTCTAGTATAATATATTTGTCCAATGAATACCCGTTTATCATTTTCATTTCTTCTTGGTGTAGCAATTTTAATGGCCAGTAGTGTACTTGTGTGTGCACCAGTATTGTGCTCTTTAGTCAGAGATGCCACAGATCATCATCTGTCCTACTTTACAGAGCAGACAAGCCTCCGAACCCGACGTTCTGTGAAGAGTGGGCGACGTCCAAACATTTAGCGCCTGGTGATAGTTTCACTGTCCATCTACCTCATTCCGTGGATGCTGACGTCAGTAGCACGTGAACATTCGAGCAAATTCGCCGTTTTCGAGATCCTTCTTCACAGGCGCTGCGTAATAATAATCTGCCGTTTGTGAAAGTCACTTATGTCAGTGGATTTCCCCATTTACAGCTCGTATCTTCGGTAGGGTGATCCCTATGCGTGTCTGGTCCGCTTACATACTTTTGTTACCGCGTCACGTGCCCGAAACGCCACCATGTGGCATCCAATGTGACGTTGAGCAATGGTAATAATGTTTTGACTTATCAGTGTATGCTGATTTATGACAGGGTACTTTGTCACACGAACAGAAACAGTCATCGTGTCCGAAATGTTCCTTTGCTATACGTTGTATACAGTGTATGAAATTCCACGTGTGTGTAAGTGAAGTTAACTGAATGAGTACTAATGGTGATGCAGACACACTCTAAAGACCAATGGCGGAATAAATGAAAGCAACGGAATGATTTACACTACGAATGATCAGGGCTCTAGTGTGAATTTGGGAGTGGAGCGAAAAATTTTAATAAGATCAAGGAAATAACATCTATTCGAATCAAAGACAAGATTTAAGTGAACTGTTTAGTTTGTTACAAATGGCATTTGATTGAACAAGCATGTAAATAGGTCATGAAGTCACGAAAGGTGCAAAGATAGTATATTAACTAAGACTAGTAGATAAGTGAACTATCGTTAGGCAAAATTAGTTTAAGGGGGTCGGAATTAGCTCATAACCGTATACCTGACTTCGTGAAATTTAACTTGACATCCCCACACATCCCTTGCAAATGCCCTGTGTTTTGCGCAAGGCCCTGTGTAACTGAAACGTCCCCTTTGAAAAATTATACAGACTGTGCTTAAACTGACACACAATATTTTTAGCGCAACGCAATCTGACTTTCAAAAATCCCTACAAAAGAATGGCCCTAACTAACATTAACCTATACGTTTCACAAATCACTTACCTCACAAAAATCTTCGTTACTCGAACTACTGCAATACAGCGAGCGCCACTACTGCCAGCTAAATAAAAGATTCTAACTACTGAAGGCACTAACTACTGATAGGCACAGTTAGCAAAAGAAAGATTTTGATAAAGAACAAACAATGTATTTACCTTAATAGTGTTCAAAAGTCATATTATATATATCAGTTCATGACATCCAGTCTTACAAATGTACTGTCTCTGATGGACACACGTCCAGATTATCCGCTCTCAAAAATGCGCCATCTCACTTCCCCACATCCACCACTGCTGGCAGCTCACCTCCAACTGCCCAACACTACGCGATGTTAACATCCAGCTGCCCAACACTACAATGGCAGACAACAATGCAAACTAGCCACAGACTGCACACAGCACAACCAGTGATTTTCATACAGAGCGCTACGTGGCGTTACCAATAAGAAAACCTAAACAGCATACTTACATAGCCCCATGCTCCCCACAAAAAATTTTTCAAATTGTTTTGGGCACTGGTCAATACATATCTGAAAAATTTTTTCATGATTACAATAACAAAGAAATCAAATGAACACACTTATTGATACAATGTTCGTCAAAAGCTAAAATTTTCTCACAGTCCATAAAGACAGTCCTGATCGTTCATCACAGTAAAATATCAGTGTTTTTCTAAAAGTCTGAGCAGTAAAAGACAATGCACATGGAAGTAGTGGATTTCCATGCAGTCTTGAAGAAGTAGTGTTGTCCTTCCAACGGAAAGACAGTGCTGACTCTTGACATGCAGACAGGTAATGGGCCACAACAGAGCAAACCCACCGCAGAGTCAGTCGAAGTTTTGAAGAATATTGGTAGGTAGTTCATCACAGAGCAGACCCACTGAAGTCCTGGTAGAGATTATGGTATTGGTGGGTCACCAGAGGTGCAGACCCACTGCAGTCCTTGTAGCAATAATGGTATTGGTGAGTCATCAAAGGTGTAGACCCACTGTAGTCCTTGTAGAGATGGCCAGCAGCCATCTGCTGCGACTGTGGAGGTGCACAATCACCATCGAACAGTATTGCGGACAATATAGCAAGTCCATAAACCACCACTTGTGCACTCACAAAGTTTTTGGAATTGTCCTTAGAACCAGAAATGCTGTTATCCAGTCCCTTGCTGAATTATTAGCACATGTGCAAACACTATCAGTCCCTACTTCTCACGTATTGTCCATATACTATGACCAACAGAAACGTGTGCAGTGAAATGTAACTTACAAGTTACTTAATTTGATGAACTGGTGTCAATTACAATTTTATAACATAAGAATACAATAACAAAGGTACAAAATACATCATTAAAAACATAATAATACAGATAACATTTGTAGTAATACAGGCTTTACAGAACAATGGAAATAAACATATACATCAGTGTTACAGGAATTATGACATAAATAAATACATAAAAGATCAGAATAACTTTTGAAACATCAACTTCAAACATGAGCATTAAAACGAAACAGAATAAATAATGTCTAAACATCTTTACAAAGTAAATAACATATTATCAGAAAAATTCTACAACGTAACTCTCATCAGAGAAACACATAAAGACAGGAAGAACACAAATACTCAAGGGTACACAAAAACATAGTGGGACAACCCAAGAAAAGGACAGGGTTTGTTTTACTGCAGTATTTTGCAAACAAAATTTTCTTTACTTCTCGGAGATCTCCCTTTGTTCCTCATTATTTCCAAAAAGTATAAGTTCTCAATGCATTTCTTCCAATTTATCGCAACTCATTCTCTTATATAGTCTACCCCCTCTTAAGCTAACTTAAATCTACTGAGCTCAGATGCATAAACTAAAGGACGAGGCAATGCTGCAGCACAAAACAATTAATACAAACAGCAATGACAAAAAAATGCAAATTAGCAAAGTAAGCAGCGGTGTATCTAAATTATCAAAGCAAATGCAATATTACAACTAATATAAGGCAATGTGCATCAAACAAGAAAAATAAATCAGTAGTAAAACTGGCTTAACAGAGAAATACAAAGTGAAATTTAGTAGCACTACGCCTGGAAAACAGCAGCAGCAAATGCAATAACTTATCTCTAAACATGACAAAGCTCAAGCAGAAAAAAATATTACAGTAAAAATGGCCATGTTTAATACCTATGTCACATCTTAACACTAGAGTGATGCATCACGAGAACTTACTGTACCAAAAAAATTACCAAGTAGTTGAAAAGAAAATTATGTATGCAGTTACTGTTATTAATCCCTTCTTATTGTTCTTTCCATTCCAAGAGCTCCTTTTTCGAAGAATATGGATCATAAAATTATTATTTAATAGATCTGTTGGCAGAAAGTGTTCACATTAGCAAATGCACTTAATTTTATTTTATAAAACCAATGCTGCAACACCGCTGGAAACCAGATATTAATCAAAATGAGCAATCTCTCAACTAGAAAGACAATATATGTAAAATGTTTCTCATCATTTCATTAGGGATTCTAGTAAATATCATAAATTAAGAGCTCCACTGTGTAATCATAGGTTTTCAAGTTTGAGCGTGTCGTATTTGCGATGCTTTTGACAAAGAAATGTCAATAGCGAGGATAATGGCCTCTTCTTTTTTTTTCTCCACCTAATGGCTTTCTTTTGTCAGACGATTATCTCTCAGCTGGGCGCCAAAAACGCATTACGTTAAGGTGACCTACCTTCCTTACCGAAATATTAACGACATCAGTTTCCGCTACAGTGATAGTCTCATATAAAAATTTCCCGAGTCGAGAATTTGCGTTACAAATGTGTAGAATAAAATCCTATCAATGTAACAGAGTCCAAAAAATTTTCGGCGGCATTGTGATACTTTCACACATGTACACACATTTCAAAACTCTTATTAAAGTACGATTCTCAGCTTATTGATCATAGACATACCTCAACAGCATAATACACATCGTCATCGCAATAATATCATAACAGATCAATCACATCTCAGAATCGTCGCAGCTTCTTTCAATAATTTGAAGACCTTCAATAAAGTTATCTACCTCAAACGTACTTAAAAAAAATCATGATCCCTTACCAAAGACATCATTCTAAGTTCTCACAGTATCACAATGGTTCCAAAAAAATATGAACAGTTCACAAAGTACAGACAAAATACAATTTCATAAGTATGAAGTTATCCAACTGTGTAATTACGTAAACATGTGTCAATGACGTAGTAAAAAAAAGTTTGTTTCTCTCAGTTAAATGATCAGATAGCTGTGTAATTCTGTGTTACAGAAATATGGTACCGATGTGTAAAGTTGTATAACCAAATACCATATTAGCTAGGGCTCCTTGTGCTTGCCAAACACATGGTACACAAAGTAAGCGTGTACCCCCCTGAGGATTAATGTAATTATACCCTCAGGTGTTACAGATTACAGCAATGGAATGAAATGTATCACGGAAAACTTTTGTATCATTGTACTTCAAATATCTTTAAAAATAAATGTTTTAAGTACAAAATTAATCACTCAAATTCGTGTACTGTAGCGCTAAATGTGCGTCTTGCTGTAAGATAATTCTGTGGAACTCTCGTAGTTATCGTCCTCTGTAAGCAAAGTTCTGCTAAAGTCAATGTACTAACCTCATCATAAACGAAAGTGAAATGCTTTGCGTATAGATATCGTAGTTATTACGTACCTTACTGTGATCAAGAAAGTACTATAATGTAACGTATTGTTGTGCTACGAAAAAGGCTGTCTCATTGTAGCTGTACCACAAAAGTTACTACTAAAACATGTTTTACTTTCCAGAATAATACAGAAAAACTGTGCAGATATAAAACATATACAACGCAAAAAGCATTAATATAAATTGTGTCACTCATTAGTAGCGTCGTGATATAATAGTGTAGCTGTCAAATAAACTAACCACTGTGTCATCTGATATCTCTCGGAAAGTACTTTAAATCTAGAATGTATTTTCAAATAAACCAAAATGTTGCATTGAAATCTCATTAGCAGTACTGGTACATGTTCTAAGTATGTCAGCCTTATGGTCGTTACGTAATCGTGCCACTAACAAGCAAGAATGTACACACACAATAACACTGTGTCATCTGTTCACAATAACAATGCATTCGTAATTTCTGTTTAAATAAGTTCTCTTGGTTCTTGACTGGATATTTAACTTCAAACATTGCGGATTATCTTTCAATAAACGGTTTTACATGTGAAATATGGTGTAAACCTTTACTCTTCCTAGTACGCAGAGTTTCAACTTCAACGCAATTACCATGTGGTATACATCGGTAAGGAATGAAAAATTTTTCTCAAGGTTAGCGTCTATGTTATTTTTCTCTGAGCCAGCCGGCGCACGTGGCTGCCTGCGGTGCAAGTCATTGTGTGTCTCTTTGTTGGCGCGCGCCATTATTGGGATTAGGAGACTTAACTTCTAAAAATTCACCTTGACAAGAAGGCCCTGCCCTGTTTGAAGCTCGCCATTTCTGATGGAATTCAGGTCTGTCGTTTTGTCGGTAGTTTCCATAGTTTCTTTGTTGTCGGTCAGTGGTGGAGAATTTCTGCCGGAATCGTAACTGCGCACTGGACCATTGCGTCTGAAGTTATTCTGTCTCCCGTAATAATAATAGTTCTGGTTGCCATATTGTCTGTTTTTATGACTGTCTCTGTCATATTCATTACTAAGGAAATGCGATCTTTCTCTGTAACTATTACTCCGCCAGTGGTTGTCATACGGGTGGTGTCTGTTTTGGTCACGATTTACGTTGTAAGAATAGCCTTGTCGTGTCCAGTTATTATTTCTATCATCGCGGAATTGTGACGGATGTGACCTGTAATTGTTGTGTTCCTGTTTTCGCGTCCCGCGATTGTCAGTGTCAGTTTCCAATTCTTGTAACAGTCCCTGAGAAGCTTCAATGTCGTCTTTGCAACGTCCTGCCAAAATAATATTTCGTAAATGTTCAGGCAATTTGATTAAGCAAATGCGGATGAGTTCTGAGGGGCTGTATGGGTTTGACAGGTACTGATTCCTGTGCAACATATCTTCAAAATATTTCACAAGACTGGAAAATTCAGATTGTTCGCAATGTTTCATCATTATGATGCTATGTTTTACTCGGTCTTGTGTAGCTTGACACCAATATGCTAAGAGGAAGGCATGATAAAATTCTCCTTCACTGTGGCAATCGTGAATGACCGATCGCATTCTTACAGCTGGTTCATTCTCTAAATAGCCACACATAAATTCTAATCTGTGCTATAATGACCAGTTGGGGGGAGAACAATGATAGAATTGATGAAGCCACGTTGTGGATGACTGTCGTTGCCAGAATTCTTAAATGTTTTGAATTTGCGTGTGGTAATGAACAGCTTATAGTTAAAATCATCGTGTCGGCGAGTCGCATGTCGGTCATTGTTGCGTCGTTTCGGCGGTTCCATTTCAAAATTCGGTGCACCTTGCCAATTTCTTTCATAATTTCCGAAATGCGCTGTGTTATTATTTTGCGGCTTTTCCGTATTTCTAGAGAAAGTGCATGAGGATATTGAAAGGGTAATGCAGTATGTAAAGAGGGACGAAAATCTAATAGTCTTGGGCGACTGGAATGCAGTTGTAGGGGAAGGAGTAGAAGAAATGGTTACAGGAGAATATGGGATTGGGACAAGAAATGAAAGAGGAGAAAGACTAATTGAGTTCTGTAACAAGTTTCAGCTAGTAATAGCGAATACCCTGTTCAAGAATCACAAGAGGAGGAGGTATATTTGGAAAAGGCCGGGAGATACGGGAAGATTTCAATTAGATTACATCATGGTCAGACAGAGATTCCGAAATCAGATACTGGATTGTAAGCGTACCCAGGAGCAGACATACACTCAGATCACAATATAGTAGTGATGAAGAGTAGGCTGAAGTTCAAGACATTAGTCAGGAAGAATCAATATGAAAAGAAGTGGGATACGGAAGTACTAAGGAATGACGAGACACGTTTGAAGTTCTCTAACGCTATAGATACAGCAATAAGGAATAGCGCAGTAGGCAGTACAGTTGAAGAGGAATGGACATCTCTAAAAAGGGCCATCACAGAAGCTGGGAAGGAAAACATAGGTACAAAGAAGGTAGCTGCGAAGATACCTTGGGTAACAGAAGAAATACTTCAGTTGATTGATGAAAGGAGGAAGTACAAACGTGTTCCGGGAAAATCAGGAATACAGAAATACAAGTCGCTGAGGAATGAAATAAATAGGAAGTGCAGGGAAGCTAAGACGAAATGGGGGCAGGAAAAATGTGAAGACATCGAAAAAGGTATGATTGTCGGAAGGACAGACTCAGCATACAGGAAAGTCAAAACAACCTTTGGTGACATCAAAAGCAACGGTGGTAACATTAAGAGTACAACGGGAATTCCACTGGTAAATGCAGAGGAGAGAGCAGATAGGTGGAAAGAATACATTGAAAGCCTCTATGAGGGTGAAGATTTGTCTGATGTGATAGAAGAAGAAACAGGAATCGATTTAGAAGAGATAGGGGATCCAGTATTAGAATCGGAATTTGAAAGAGCTTTGGAGGACTTACGGTCAAATAAGGCAGAAGGGATGGATGACGTTCCATCAGAATTTCTAAAATCAATGGGGAAAGTGGCAACAAAACGACTATTCACGTAGGTGTGTAGAATATATGAGTCTGACGACATACCATCTGACTTTCGGAAAAGCATCATCCACACAATTCCGAAGATGGCAAGAGCTGACAAGTGCGAGAATTATCGCACAATCAGCTTAACAGCTCATGCATCGAAGCTGCTTACAAGAATAATATACAGAAGAATGGAAAAGAAAATTGAGAATGCGCTAGGTGACGATCAGTTTGGCTTTAGGAAAGGTAAAGCGATGAGAGAGGCAATTCTGACGTTACGGCTAATAATGAAAGCAAGGCTAAAGAAAAATCGAGACACTTTCATAGGATTTGTCGACCTGGAAAAAGCGTTCGACAATATAAAATGGTGCAAGCTGTTCGAGATTCTGAAAAAAGTAGGGGTAAGCTATAGGGAGAGACGTTTCATATACAATATGTACAACAACCAAGAGGGAATAATAAGAGTGGACGATCAAGAACGAAGTGCTCGTATTAAGAAGGGTGTAAGACAAGGCTGTAGCCTTTCGCCCCCACTCTTCAATCTTTACATCGAGGAAGCAATGATGGAAATAAAAGAAAGGTTCAGGAGTGGAATTAAAATACAAGGTGAAAGCATATCAATGATACGATTCACTGATGACATTGCTATCCTGAGTGAAAGTGAAGAAGAATTAAATGATCTGCTGAACGGAATGAACAGTCTAATGAGTACACAGTTTGGTTTGAGAGTAAATCGGAGAAAGACGAAGGTAATGAGAAGTAGTTGAGATGAGAACAGCGAGAAACTTAACATCAGGATTGATGGTCACGAAGTCAATGAAGTTAAGGAATTCTGCTACCCAGGCAGTATAATAATCAATGACGGACGGAACAAGTAGGACATCAAAAGCAGACTCGCTATGGCAAAAAAGGCATTTCTGGCCAAGAATAGTCTACTAATATCAAATACTGGCCTTAATATAAGGAAGAAATTTCTGAGGATGTACATCTGGAGTACAGCATAGTATGGTAGCGAAACATGGACTGTGGGAAAACCGGAACAGAAGAGAATCGAAGCATTTGAGATGTGGTGCTATAGACGAATGTTGAAAATTAGGTGGACTGATAAGGTAAGGAATGAGGAGGTTCTATGCAGAATCGGAGAGGAAAGGAATATGTGGAAAAGGGACAGGATGATAGGACATCTGCTAAGACATGAGGGAATGACTTCCATGGTACTAGAGGGAGCTGTAGAGGGCAAAAACTGTAGAGGAAGACAGTGACTGGAATACGTCAAGCAAATAACTGAGGACGTAGGTTGCAAGTGCTACTCTGAGATGAAGAGGTTAGCACAGGAAAGGAATTCGTGGCGGGCCGCACCCAACCAGTCAGTAGGCTGATGACAAAAAAAAAAAAAAAAAAAAAAAAAAAAAAAAAAAAAAAAAAAAGTCCCTCTTCCCAATTTTCAGAGTATGTACTGTGTCCTTTAAGTTTTTCTGAGGTTTTGCAAGTTGCGTAACCGAATCGGTAAATGCTGAGTCAATTTTGGCTTGCAAGGTCTCATGATTTTCATGAACAATAGTTTGCAGTTCTTTTATGGCTGCTTCGTGATTCTGTAATGCATTTTCATGCGGCGAAAAAACAGGTTGAAAATGCTCACAAAGTTGTGCTTTTACGTCATTACAGACTTTTTGACAATTCGATTCAATGTTATGTAACTCAGTAGTTAAATCTTCACGTGTTTGTTCAAGTGTGGTGTCTAACTTTTGAAGCTTTTGCTGTGTACGTCTCTGATTTTGTTCCATTGTGTCTAACTGTTGCTGTGTTTGTCTCTGGTGTTGTTCCATTGTGTCTAACTTTTGAAGATTTTGTTCCATTGTGTCTAACTGTTGCTGTGTTTGTCTCTGATTTTGTTTCATTTGCTGCATTTATTGCAATAATAATGTATTAGTGTCTGGAATCTGTTCCTCTAAGCTTTTCGGCAGTGCATTTGCACCGGCAACATTTATATTTTGACGAGCAGAAAATGTGTCTTGACTTATTTGAGAAAACGGCGAGGACTCAAAACCTGAGTCTACAGTATTTGCAATATTGTGTTCTGTCATTTCGGATTCCTGAGGCGAGCTGTTGCCGACCGATCGATCGATAATGCTTCCCTGTTCACTACTTGTTTCACTGTCTACACCATTATTTGCCGCCCGCTCCATTTCCCTATGCACAGTTACCAAATTACTATTTTGAACATTAGTTAATTCATTACACGGTGGCGCTAACACTGATTTCGTCTTCACTGTCATTTCTCAGTTTACTTTGGAGCCTAATATTACGTTTTTCACACGCCATTATTGTCACAATATTTCACACGACAACACAGAAAAGCACAATTTGAAGAGCAAAATAAGGAAACACATTAACATAGCATTGAAAATAATATCTCGTTAGTTGCAAGCGCAGCTGCGAAATACTTGGTGCAAATCTACATGCATGCCACAACTGTTTTACTGTACAAGAGTGAAAAACTACAACTACAAAGGTAATTCTCTCTATAATTACGCGCTAGCAATAAACTAAAGCTACACTAACTAAACAAACTACAAGAAAAAATCTGAAGATTCCAGTGAGGTATCCTCGGCTAAGGGTCGACATATGAAACGTCCCCTTTGAAAAATTGTACATGACTGTGCTTAAACTGACACACAATATTTTTAGCGCAACGCAATCTGACTTTCAAAAACCCCTACAACAGAAGCCCTGACTAACATTAACCTATACGTTTCACAAATCACTTACCTCACAAAAATCTTCGTTACTCGAACTACTCCAATACAGCGAGCACCACTACTGCCAGCTAAATAAAAGATTCTAACTACTGAAGGCACTAACTACTGATAGGCACAGTTAGCAAAAGAAAGATTTTGATAAAACACAAACAATGTATTTACCTTAATATTGTTCAAAAGTCATATTATACACTCCTGGAAATTGAAATAAGAACACCGTGAATTCATTGTCCCAGGAAGGGGAAACTTTATTGACACATTCCTGGGGTCAGATACATCACATGATCACACTGACAGAACCACAGGCACATAGACACAGGCAACAGAGCATGCACAATGTCGGCACTAGTACAGTGTATATCCACCTTTCGCAGCAATGCAGGCTGCTATTCTCCCATGGAGACGATCGTAGAGATGCTGGATGTAGTCCTGTGGAACGGCTTGCCATGCCATTTCCACCTGGCGCCTCAGTTGGACCAGCGTTCGTGCTGGACGTGCAGACCGCGTGAGACGACGCTTCATCCAGTCCCAAACATGCTCAATGGGGGACAGATCCGGAGATCTTGCTGGCCAGGGTAGTTGACTTACACCTTCTAGAGCACGTTGGGTGGCACGGGATACATGCGGACGTGCATTGTCCTGTTGGAACAGCAAGTTCCCTTGCCGGTCTGGGAATAGTAGAACGATGGGTTCGATGACGGTTTGGATGTACCGTGCACTATTCAGTGTCCCCTCGACGATCACCAGTGGTGTACGGCCAGTGTAGGAGATCGCTCCCCACACCATGATGCCGGGTGTTGGCCCTGTGTGCCTCGGTCGTATGCAGTCCTGATTGTGGCGCTCACCTGCACGGTACCAAACACGCATACGACCATCATTGGCACCAAGGTAGAAGCGACTCTCATCGCTGAAGACGACACGTCTCCATTCGTCCCTCCATTCACGCCTGTCGCGACACCACTGGAGGCGGGCTGCATGATGTTGAGGCGTGAGCGGAAGACGGCCTAACGGTGTGCGGGACCGTAGCCCAGCTTCATGGAGACGGTTGCGAATGGTCCTCGCCAATACCCCAGGAGCAACAGTGTCCCTAATTTGCTGGGAAATGGCGGTGCGGTCCCCTACGGCACTGCGTAGGATCCTACGGTCTTGGCGTGCATCCGTGCGTCGCTGCGGTCCGGTCCCAGGTCGACGGGCACGTGCACCTTCTGCCGACCACTGGCGACAACATCGATGTACTGTGGAGACCTCACGCCCCACGTGTTGAGCAATTCGGCGGTACGTCCACCCGGCCTCCCGCATGCCCACTATACGCCCTCGCTCAAAGTCCGTCAACTGCACATACGGTTCACGTCCACGCTGTCGCGGCATGCTACCAGTGTTAAAGACTGCGATGGAGCTCCGTATGCCACGGCAAACTGGCTGACACTGACGGCGGCGGTGCACAAATGCTGCGCAGCTAGCGCCATTCGACGGCCAACACCGCGGTTCCTGGTGTGTCCGCTGTGCCGTGCGTGTGATCATTGCTTGTACAGCCCTCTCGCAGTGTCCGGAGCAAGTGTGGTGGGTCTGACACACCGGTGTCAATGTGTTCTTTTTTCCATTTCCAGGAGTGTATATATCAGTTCATGACATCCAGTCTTACAAATGTACTGTCTCTGATGGACACACGTCCAGATCATCCGCTCTCAAAAATGCGCCATCTCACTTACCCATATCCCCCACTGCTGGCGGCTCACCTCCAACTGCCCAACGCTACGCGCTGTTAACATCCAGCTGCCCAACACTACAATGGCAGACAACAATGCAAACTAGCCACAGACTGCACACAGCACAGCCAGTGATTTTCATACAGAGCGCTACCTTGCGTTACCAATAAGAAAACCTAAACAGCCTACTTACAGAACAATCCCCTACGCTGTTGTCGCGTCTGTGGGAAAATATACTATTTCTCTCATTCAATCTGAATTCTGCGGTTCTTTTGCACATAACTAACACCAGTGTGGCAAACCAAATTTTCTCGCAGTGGAGCCCCCACCTCACACTCTGTCGAGTATCGAAATTCTACTGCTTGTTGCACCAGACAACATGTATTCGGTTTCACGTCTAACTGTTCAGCGTACTCGCCCACCTCGTTCCTGCTTCTCTGCATGTTTACACGACCATCTGCACTGCACTCGTCTCCTTGCTTCGTCGAGAAGTCCAACCCAACCAGAGAATTCATTTCGCGACTCCACAGCGTCAAACATACTCGGAATTCGCGTCTGACTAAGCCTCTTAGGACTGCCATAAACTCCGGAGCTACGCAGATCTCTAGTACGAGTTACTGGAACGCCTGGAGCTTTATAATCTCCACGAGTTACGACTTTCAATACGTCTGTTACGGGTCTCACAACTACGTTGCATTGTTCTATGTTACATCTGTCAAGAACCTGGACACAGATTTGAGCATAATGCGCGCTCTAGCTTTCAGTTCCTCCATGAACAGATCAACACACAAGCCATCTTCAACATGTATCTTTAGTGATTATACATTTGCTTCTGTTGTGGCTGTGCACTCTTGTAATGCTTTGTGGTTCCTGGCTGGATGAGGAGAGGGTGGTACGACAGGTGGGTGGTCGGTTTCCTCTCACTACGACACAAAATGCACATGTGGTTGAAACACACTTCATTAGCGGAGACAACTGAGTATTTAACTTAAATGATGTCCAGTCTGAAGTTCTGTGGCTAACCGTAATCTAATAATATGTACTAATTCTTCTCTGTGTCGAATCAAATCTATATGCAATGACTAACGTTCGCTGATGGCTACCTAAGGTGCGAAGCGACGACTATGACTGTGGAAGACTAGACCACAGTGCGACGTATTGAGGTGCAATGCGAACTGAGTCGCGATGCGATGCACTGAGGTACTGAGATTGTTGAGACAGCTCGGTCGGAGGCGGCGGTCTATATGCACGCTATCCAGGGGGCGTCATCGGCGCGTAGCTTAGCGGCGTGTCCTGGTCTTCTCTTGTCATAGGCGCGCCTAGTTCAGCGCCTGTCATACTACACTCCTGGAAATGGAAAAAAGAACACATTGACACCGGTGTGTCAGACCCACCATACTTGCTCCGGACACTGCGAGAGGGCTGTACAAGCAATGATCACACGCACGGCACAGCGGACACACCAGGAACCGCGGTGTTGGCCGTCGAATGGCGCTAGCTGCGCAGCATTTGTGCACCGCCGCCGTCAGTGTCAGCCAGTTTGCCGTGGCATACGGAGCTCCATCGCAGTCTTTAACACTGGTAGCATGCCGCGACAGCGTGGACGTGAACCGTATGTGCAGTTGACGGACTTTGAGCGAGGGCGTATAGTGGGCATGCGGGAGGCCGGGTGGACGTACCGCCGAATTGCTCAACACGTGGGGCGTGAGGTCTCCACAGTACATCGATGTTGTCGCCAGTGGTCGGCGGAAGGTGCACGTGCCCGTCGACCTGGGACCGGACTGCAGCGGCGCACGGATGCACGCCAAGACCGTAGGATCCTACGCAGTGCCGTAGGGGACCGCACCGCCACTTCCCAGCAAATTAGGGACACTGTTGCTCCTGGGGTATCAGCGAGGACCATTCGCAACCGTCTCCATGAAGCTGGGCTACGGTCCCGCACACCGTTAGGCCGTCTTCCGCTCACGCCCCAACATCGTGCAGCCCGCCTCCAGTGGTGTCGCGACAGGCGTGAATGGAGGGACGAATGGAGACGTGTCGTCTTCAGCGATGAGAGTCGCTTCTGCCTTGGTGCCAATGATGGTCGTATGCGTGTTTGGCGCCGTGCAGGTGAGCGCCACAATCAGGACTGCATACGACCGAGGCACACAGGGCCAACACCCGGCATCATGGTGTGGGGAGCGATCTCCTACACTGGCCGTACACCACTGGTGATCGTCGAGGGGACACTGAATAGTGCACGGTACATCCAAACCGTCATCGAACCCATCGTTCTACCATTCCTAGACCGGCAAGGGAACTTGCTGTTCCAACAGGACAATGCACGTCCGCATGTATCCCGTGCCACCCAACGTGCTCTAGAAGGTGTAAGTCAACTACCCTGGCCAGCAAGATCTCCGGATCTGTCCCCCATTGAGCATGTTTGGGACTGGATGAAGCGTCGTCTCACGCGGTCTGCACGTCCAGCACGAACGCTGGTCCAACTGAGGCGCCAGTTGGAAATGGCATGGCAAGCCGTTCCACAGGACTACATCCAGCATCTCTACGATCGTCTCCATGGGAGAATAGCAGCCTGCATTGCTGCGAAAGGTGGATATACACTGTACTAGTGCCGACATTGTGCATGCTCTGTTGCCTGTGTCTATGTGCGTGTGTTTCTGTCAGTGTGATAATGTGATGTATCTGACCTCAGGAATGTGTCAATAAAGTTTCCCCTTCCTGGGACAATGAATTCACGGTGTTCTTATTTCAATTTCCAGGAGTGTATGTTCCCTAGTGCCGACCAGTGTGCTGGCGAAGGCGTGCGCCAGAACATTCCTCCCCTCCCCCCCTCCCCCCCATACGCCACGCCGTTGTCGTGTAGTGGATATGAGAACGACCAGGCGGGTGGGGGTGGGGAGGAAGCTGGACGTAGAGATGGCAGATGAGCCGGGGGCAGTTGCTGTGGAGGACGGTGTACTGCAGGCTGTACCCAGTCATCTGGCATGGGAGAGCAGAGGAACGTCCTCCGGGAAACACTGCTCAGGATTGACGTCGTCCTGTTGGCGTCTCCTGGGACGGTGACGGCGACGCCAACGGCGATGGCGGGTCAAACTCGTCGGGTCGAAGAGCGGCGACGGCGGAGACGAGGGTGCGACGTCTGCTGACTCGTCCTGGGCTGCCGTGGCGGCACCACAGGGCGACTCTGAAGGCCACGTGGTCCTAAGAGGCCTTGAAGCTGGGAGAAGAAAAGTAGCAGAATCACAGGGCAAACTACAGATGCGAATTTGATTCTGGTGACAGCGCTGCAAACCATCTGGATCTGCTACTACTTACATGTGCCAATGCGTTCCTGGATATCGTCTCGCTCTCAGCGCTGACGTCCGCCAAAAACCTTGTAAAGAACAGGATCACGCGGGGCAAAGTGATACTTGCGGACCATCGGCGGCGCCGAAAATTGCGGTGGGTGGAGCAAGTGAAGCAGCGTCCGATGGGGGCGGCCATCCAAAGTTCCTCCGATGGTGGTCCGTCGCATGGGTGGGAGCGACAGGAGGCTAGAAAGAGTTGCAGCGCCTGTTCCCGTATTTGCGAGGTGCGAAGCTTGGCCTTGTGTTGCTTAGAAGTGCGTACGAAGCGTTCTGCTTTTCGGTTGTACTGGGGGTGAAACGGAGTGCTTGTTAGATGACGAAGGCCATTTCGTTCACAAAACTGTTCGAAGTCATGTCACATGAACTGAGGTCCGTTGTCCGTGACAATGACTTCAGGCAATCTTTCGATGCAAAAAATTGTGTAAAACTCTTGATTGGTGCTACGTGACGTGGTAGAGTTCGTAGAAGCCACAAATGGGAACTTGTTAAAAGAATCTACCACTATGAGCCAACAAGTGTTCCAAAATTATCCTGCAAAGTCAATGTGCATTCATTGCCATGGGGATTGAGTCTATTCCAATCTGAGATTGTCTGTGGCAGAGCAACTTGGTTTTTCGTGCATGTGCGACACACTGTGACGTCATCTTTTCAATGTGAGCGTCCATGTCCTGCCAAGTACAGTGCCCGCACGCAAACTGTTTAGTGCGAGCAATTCCCCAATGTCCTCGGTGAATCAGTTGTAACACATTCTTTTGCAACACTGTGGGAATGAGCACACGCAATTGTCCACTGTCAGATGGCACTAATATGACACCTGCTGTACTGAAAGCTTATGACGACGTGCAAAGTATCGGCGCACTACTGAGATTTGAATGCGGTTCAATGAGCAAGTCCAAGACGTGCGAATGTAATGCAACAAAATCTTGAGATCAGGATCCGCTTCTGTTGAATTTTTGTGGTAAGTGCCGATGGGATCAACTGCTGAGGTTATCGGTCCCTACACTTACATACTACTTAATCTAAGTTAAACTAACTTACGTTAAGGACAACACACACACCTATGCCTTCGGGAGGACTCGGACCTACGGCGGGGGCGAGCCGCGAGAACCGTGGCAACGAGCATCAGACCACGCCGCTACCCCGCCACAATGAGCGCGAACACAGACGCGCAGACAGCCTAAACTGCGCGTCATTTATGACAGCGGACGAGTTCAGGTTCGTTCTGCGCATCTGACGTCACAAAACACAGTCAGCCAATGAACAGAGAACGACGTTGCCAGAGCTCGACTGCAGTGCAGAGCACGGACGATAGTCTTCAGTTTTAGAAACGTTCAGTCATAAATAAAGTAATTTAACAAAAGCTGTGGTATCACCGCCAGACACCACACTTGCTAGGTGGTAGCTTAAATCGGCCGCGGTCCATTAGTACATGTTGGACCCGCGTGTCGCCACTGGCAGTGATCGCAGACCGAGCGCCACCACACGCCAGGTCTCGAGAGACGGACTAGCACTCGCCCCAGTTGTACGACGACGTTGCTGGCGACTACACTGACGAAGCCTTTCTCTCATTTGCCGAGAGACAGTTAGAATAGCCTTCAGCTAAGTTAATGGCTACGACCTAGCAAGGCGCCATTTGTACCATTGCATGTATCTCAAGATAGTCTCACTTGTATCATCAAGAATGCTGTATACCAAAGGACGATATAAAAGTTAAGTGTTCTAGTAGCTACGTTCTTTTCTTTATCACATTCATTACGAATCCTGTTCCAGACTTCGCGCCAGTCGGCGTGTGTGTACGTGTGCCCTTTCGGCTACCCGTCACTGTGGACTGGCTGCCTTGTCAGTCCACTACAAAAGCAATGTCTTGATAGCAGACTTTCTTTTAAAGAAAGTTTGGAAAAAGCATTCTTTATACCAGTTGCTTCATATTCTGTTAATTAATTAAACCAAACAAGCAATAAGCGTCCTAATTCAGGCGATAGCAAGGAAAGGTGTTTGTATCATTCTCACTAACCGCTTTTTCGCAATAAAGAACAGCGGTAATTGTATATTTCCTATTGTACTTCGACGAAACGTGAGTAATTCATAATCATACGAACAGTGTTTGTCGGTATTCTTTAAAGTCCTCCGGGAGATACATTGAACGACGAGCTGTGTTAGCGTAAAGGTTAAGGTGTTTGGCAGCTAAGCTAAAGGTTCTGAGTTCACACCTTGTTTGGCGCTTAGTATTTTCTTTATTTAAAAAAATATCGAAGTGTCTCACTTCATGAATTTTATTCGTTTGAATGTATTTTTTTTTTTAAAATTTCTAGTGGCAACTAAAATCGACCATATAGAAAGTATACGTTATGGACTTTTAGCTCTGCAAACTCTTCAAAATTTCGTGCAATGGTTTACTACATCTTATGCTGCACAATAACTGCGTTGAACATCGAAACAAAATTAAGTCATTTATGTGGGGAAGGTATCAGTCAAGAATATGGGTAAAAAACAAATTTTTGGGCCAAATAGTTTTTGTGAAATCGAATGATAAAGTGTGTCAAAGCAGTGGAAACACCATGTGCCTGCACAGGCGAGCAGTGCAGTGATGACAAAATCGCGCACTTCGCAGAATGCGGGGAGCACGTCTCTGTAGAAGCGGAAGAGTTAATGCGGCCTTGGTGGCTTTACTTCATAAACTGCGCGCTCCTCCCTAAACGTAAGTTTGCGAACTATACTATGGCGCTGCTTCTCTTGGCGCGTACAACTGGCAACGCAGCAATCTCCCGCATCTGGGCGGGTATGCGCGAACCAGCAAGATAAAAGAATTGAGCGATAGTAAACAATTTTCCAGGCCTGTAGATCTAGAGAAATCTTGCCCTCGCTGCTTTGCCTGCCATAACCGGCGAGATTGTCGTCACGCCACGCGACATGTTACTCATGTCGAAAGAAAGAGTTTGCTTGCAGTGGCAAGAGAACGCCAATCCTGCCCGCTCTCATGCGCATTCTGTGCACTACAGGCTCTAGCAGTAATTCAAGTAAGTCTGGGACCTATCTCGCCCCAGTGCAGTGCGACGCCATTTCAGCAAACTATTTGTATCACTACAAACTGCTGGCCACTGTGTTGACTCCTGATTGGGCACAGGTGCTTCTGTAGCTCTGCTTAATCGTGCCACGTGTGAACAGTTAGGCTCACCACGCCAGTAAAAATCTAACACGCACCTCACTGCATACAGTCCCCTCCACCCCCTGCCTCAGCGTCTCAGCCACAGGCTGCTCCTGCTCTGGATTTAAATCACATTTTTCAGTTTCAGAACCAGCAAACCGACACATTACTGTCTACTCTACAACGGTTGCTGGCCACACAAGCTGGGTCGGCTGCCCAACCGACCAACCAACCGATTCAACAGGTACCACTAAACGACATTCCACCGTTTCGGAATTTCTGAGAAAGCTCCAGTTCCAGGCCCACTGTCCGAAGATATCTACCTCTACGTTACTAATGTTGGCAGCTGTTTTGATTCGAATTCTGGAATATTTACTTCGTCTTCTTTGATGAAGAAATTTCGGAAGGCTGTGTTTCGTAACTCTGCAACACTGTGGTCGATAGTGTTTACGTTGCTACCTCGCAGAGAAGGTATTGATTGTGTCTTGCCGCTAGCATACTTCACATACATGGAGGTATAAGGAGGGGAGATGGCACTATGGCCGTCTGCTGTA
The DNA here is from genome assembly GCF_023898315.1 of Schistocerca nitens. Taxonomy (NCBI): domain Eukaryota; kingdom Metazoa; phylum Arthropoda; class Insecta; order Orthoptera; family Acrididae; genus Schistocerca; species Schistocerca nitens. The sequence goes on from NC_064621.1 coordinate 53,807,160, forward strand.
CGTCTGTTTGAAGCCGGTGGGCCGCCATGTTTGATTGGTCAGAACAGTGACAGAGCTCTTGTTAGAATTGCGTGTTCTTCATATTTAACGTTATGTCTGCGAAATAATTTCAGATGATGAGTGTTACAATGTTTACATACATAACACAATGTCAGAATAGCTTTTTCAGGTGTTTTCGTTTTGTTTTCAATGCGTTTTTGCTCCAGCAATACAACTGATTTGGTCTCGTTAACTTAAGTGTTTCTTTTGGACACGAACTTCGAATGATGAAAAATAACAGTGTACAAAGCTCTTTTCAAACTCAAATCACCTTTTACTGTATTTGTGTCGATGTAAACTGAAAGCAGAACCCGAAAGCTATGCTAGTTTACATACCGGATGATATTTCTTACTCGTTTACACACTTATACAAAATTTCATTTGTAAATACAAACATCGTTTGTGCTTCGTCAAGAAAAATAAGCACATGAACCCACAGAGCCCTACGAGCTTCATTGATCGGAAATCTGAAATAAAATAAGAAGAAAACAGTTTCACAAAACGTAAACAAGGCCGCACATCTCACGAATATAAACGACAATATTTTACGAACGGGGCCACTTACGCATGGATCGTGATTCCTTTTAACTTGGTAGCACTATTCCAACGGTTAGTACACCCGTAAACAACGCAAACCGGCATTTTAAAATGAAAAAACCCTCAGCAGCTCTAGACAGTAGCACAATCGGAAACGAGTCTTCTGACCAAACTGCAATGACGGAGCTCGGTTTCTGTCGGCTTCAAGTTTGTGACGTCATGGCATCTCCCCTCCTTATACCTCCATGATCACATACGACCAGAATCTCTTTGGATTTTCTGTCAGGTTTCGAGACAAAGTTGTGGAAACTATTATAACCATCTCGCATTGAAGTCCGCGTTAAATTTCGAGCTTCTGTAAAAGATCACCAGTCTTGGAGATTATGCGTCTGTTTAAATCTGACATGTTTTTATCGTTGTTTCTGCAACAGTGTTCTTAACCGTGTTATGTACCAAGGAGGATCAGCACTGTCGTTTGTTAATTTATTTGTTATAAAGCTCTCAATTGCCACCGACACTATTTATTTAAATTCAAGCCACAATTGGGGTGGACTTACATTTTTAATTAGGAATGAGTGGAGATTGTCTCGTGTAATGTTTTGTGGTTCCTGGCTGGATGAGGAGAGCGTGGTATGATAGGTGGGCGGCCGGTTTCCGCTCGCTAGAACACAAAATGCACACGTGGTTAAAATACACTTTATTACAAGAATGAATGAGTATTTAACTACAGTGTTGTCCAATATGATGTTCTGCTGCCAACAGCACTCAAATAGCATGTACTAATTTTTGGATCTTGTCTGTGTCCAATTACAAGTACACTCCTGGAAATTGAAATAAGAACACCGTGAATTCATTGTCCCAGGAAGGGGAAATTTTATTGACACATTCCTGGGGTCAGATACATCACATGATCACACTGACAGAACCACAGGCACATAGACACAGGCAACAGAGCATGCACAATGTCGGCACTAGTACAGTGTATATCCACCTTTCGCAACAATGCAGGCTGCTATTCTCCCATGGAGACGATCGTAGAGATGCTGGATGTAGTCCTGTGGAACGGCTTGCCATGCCATTTCCACCTGGCGCCTCAGTTGGACCAGCGTTCGTGCTGGACGTGCAGACCGCGTGAGACGACGCTTCATCCAGTCCCAAACATGCTCAATGGGGGACAGATCCGGAGATCTTGCTGGCCAGGGTAGTTGACTTACACTTTCTAGAGCACGTTGGGTGGCCAGTGTAGGAGATCGCTCCCCACACCATGATGCCAGGTGTTGGCCCTGTGTGCCTCGGTCGTATGCAGTCCTGATTGTGGCGCTCACCTGCACGTCGCCAAACACGCATACGACCATCATTGGCACCAAGGTAGAAGCGAATCTCATCGCTGAAGACGACACGTCTCCATTCGTCCCTCCATTCACGCCTGTCGCGGCACCACTGGAGGCGGGCTGCACGATGTTGGGGCGTGAGCGGAAGACGGCCTAACGGTGTGCGGGACCGTAGCCCAGCTTCATGGATACGGTTGCGAATGGTCGTCGCCGATACCCCAGGAGCAACAGTGTCCCTAATTTGCTGGGAAGTGGCGGTGCGGTCCCCTACGGCACTGCGTAGGATCCTACGGTCTTGGCGTGCATCCGTGCGTCGCTGCGGTCCGGTCCCAGGTCGACGGGCACGTGCACCTTCCGCCGACCACTGGCGACAACATCGATGTACTGTGGAGAACTCACGCCCCACGTGTTGAGCAATGCGGCGGTACGTCCACCCGGCCTCCAGCATGCCCACTATACGCCCTCGCTCAAAGTCCGTCAACTGCACATACGGTTCACGTCGACGCTGTCGCGGCATGCTACCAGTGTTAAACCCTGCGATGGAGCTCCGTATGCCACGGCAAACTGGCTGACACTGACGGCGGCGGTGCACAAATGCTGCGCAGCTAGCGCCATTCGACGGCCAACACCGCGGTTCCTGGTGTGTCCGCTGTGCCGTGCGTGTGATCATTGCTTGTACAGCCCTCTCGCAGTGTCCGGAGCAAGTATGGTGGGTCTGACACACCGGTGTCAATGTGTTCTTTTTTCCATTTCCAGTCGTGTACAATGACTGACGTTCCCTCACGGCTAGCTAAGTTGCGACGTCGACTACGACTGTGGAATACTAGAGCTCAGTGTGACGTATTGAGATGCAATGCAAACTGAGTGCCGACGCAATGTACTGAAGTACTGAGATTGAGAGATTCAGACAGTTCAGTAGGTGTCGGCAGCCTATATGCCCGCTACCCAGGAGGCGTAGATCGGCGCGTAGCCTGGGGACGTGTCTTGGTCATCTCTTGTGGAAGGCGCGCCTAGTTCAGCGCCTACTATACAATGTTCCCTAGTGCCGAACGGTGTGCTGGCGAAGGCGTAACGTCACAGTTCCAATTTCCAACGCCGTTTCTACAAGAGAGGTTTGCACAGCAGATTAAGCTGCAGTTTTCCCTTGAACGTCAGTAGCACGCGCCAAATCAAAGGCACTGGTTGGCGATGTACCATTTGACACAGCCTGACCATGAACAATCAGCTGGTCTGTAGTGACAGCACACAGCCTCGTGTATCAGAACATGCTCAGTACACGCTTTCTCAGTGACCACTTTCTCCTTATCTGTTAGCATCCTTATCTTTCCTACTTTGTCTTTCACTTTGTTTTTCTATTTCATCTGCTCTCTTTTGCGCTTCCGCATACATTTTCTTTAAATATTCTAATATTTCGATACACTTGTATCCACTTACACTCCATCCATTTGGCGAGGAGGCCTGCGAACTCATTTGACTATCTGTTCTCTTTGGCTTGTCTAGCATATCGCTATTTTCTACCTCGAAGTTTCCAATATAAAGTAGAGGAATCAGTTGTTTACTTTATTTTTCCCTCTTCTGCTTTCGGAACTTTATTTTCTTGTGATCTCATAGACATGTGCTGCAAATATTTCCTGGATTGTACAGCTGTTTGTAAATTTTTTTTCTATGTCATTCTTCGTTTACGTACTAATAAGTCTAACTAATGGCTCTATTCTACTTAACCTGCGTGACTGCTGTGAATTTCCCAATACATTACGCTCTCTTTATATTTTGTTTTTAAAATCAACTGTCGTTTTTTTTCAAGTATTTCTGTTACAATGTTCCAAATGGGCATGTTTCTGTCCACGCCTTAGAGGCGGCGAAACTCGTTTTCGTGGCAGGAATGTAAGCCACTGGGCCGATCAGTCTGATGTTGTTCCCAGCTGGTCACACGTGGCAAAGGCTACAACCTCATATTCTACTGTTGACACGTGTATAGCTGCTCCAAATTCTAACTTTTGCTTTTCAGTAATGTAATTTTACGCAATTAAGCTTTGTGCTTTATGAAAATTGTCATCTTGGGTAATGTGTTTTTTTTTTTTGTCATACTTGATTTCCTATGTATCGTTTTATAAGATTTACAACTTCTCATTCTGATGATGACGCCCCTATTAGGTGTCGAATTCTAGGTCAATGTACCGTTCATGGGCATCACTAAAACAGAAAGAAAGCAGAAAATGAAGCACACATATTAGTTATTTGCACCAGCAATCTATCGCGAGAATACTGCGGATCTAAATGTTAGCCGTTTTCAAATGAATCAGTAAAAACGGAAAATAATTTATGACTGCATCCAAAAATCTCCTATTTTGATGCTACTCCTGTAGGATCGGCGAAACACTGCGTGTGTTAAAATGAAGTTAACTGAAGAAACATTAAGACCTAATCCTGGAATATACGAAACGGAATGAGCAACACTACAAGTGTGCCATAAGGTGGGGAATATACATATTATTGTTCAAATATATTAAATAAGATCAGGGAAGCAACATTCTTACACATCAATACAGAGACTGTTTGTCTGTAAGGAGAAAAGAAGCCCATGCTTGTGAGAATACAATGACAGACGTTGGAAAATGAATCCGAAGGATTCTGAATTGCTAGTTCACGATGCTTGTAACATGGCAAAGCTGCGAGTTATGCTCACCATTGTTTTGTTCCGATATGAGCAGATCAGTGAAACCATGTCCGGCTGCCATCCAGTAAGTCTGTAGAAACGCCCTGCCGAGGACTCGAACGTCGGACGTCAAGCTGATAGCGCAGTCTGCTGTTGCAGATGAGAGCGAACGAAGCCTGCGGTATACCGATGAGCTGAGTACCGAGTTCAGAGACGAAGTCCATAATTTCTAGTCAGCAAAGAACTGACTGCTCACTTAGTCCTACCAACAACCTAGGCAACCAGTCCTTTTAAAGTTATATCGGTCAGCCGCAGTTGTTTTCTTGTAACAAAATCTCCACCCTGTAGATGCGAAACGCTAAAAAAGAATAATCTCGATTTGCTCCCCACTTTTGCTAAAAACTCAAGCATCAGCTAGCCATGCATCACAGGTCCTGCGGTAAGCTTATCGTTAACACCGCGATATCTTTTGAACTTTTAACATGTCAGGGTTGTTTCTCCGTTATTTTTGGACCGCGGGGAGGTATTTATCAGCCGAGTATACTTTCTATAGCGCGGCTCCGACTTCCATCTCCCGTTGGGCAGAGTTCCGTCATCTGGAACGAATGCTTTCAGCGGCTATTATAAAGCTCACCCACGAAAGTAAAGGAAACAGTCAGGTTCACGCTAAATTACATAAAGATCAGTTGATATCTGCACATACAACCACTGTAATCGCATTAATCCATATTAAAATGTGTATCAGCAGAGCCTACGTAGTTCACCTCGTGTATAATCGAATTATTTATCAAATACCAGTGAACAGACACCGGCCAAACGGGTTGTCGCTTTTCAAATGCTGCTAAATGTATTCCAGTCGTCCCACACTGGCCATTTATTTAAGCGCAGTAAAGTGACCACACCCTGACCACGAAAAGCACATCAACACTGTAACACTACTTAATCCGAACTTCGCTTTCGGCAACACACGTGATGGCAGAAAATGTTCTCTAGGCCCGTATCGTTCCCCACAGCGTACTGCGTGATTCATCACTGCAACGACCAGTGGCTTGTCTCTTTACACCCCGTCAGGCTTCACTTAACAGAAATGTGTGGCTCACTAGTAGTTGCTCGATCATTGTATCCTATTCTTTTTAACTCAGATGGCACAGTCATTGTGCTAGCTGGACTGCGAATAGCACTGTGGAAGACACGTGTGATCCTTTCCGCTGATTTCATGCAGTTTTTTTACACTCACTCTCTGCAGTGCTCGACAGCTCCTGTCCGTTAGTGCCGGAGCTCTGCCTGATCTTGGTTTATAAACGGTCGTTCCTTCACATTTCCACTTCACGACCTCACCGCCAACAGCCGGCGTGGACTGCTGTAGGCGGGTTGTCACTCAGGTGACATCTAGTGGTAAGTCCACGTTCGGAGTCACTCCGCTTACCTGACCGACTAATCCTGCGGTTTCTGCTCCTCTATCGACAGTAAAATACTCCGCCTTCTCATACAGTGGCGGCTCTACCCTTCACGTCTTTTAGTGATCAATCAGCATTGCGTAGGATTGACTGGATGCTTTTGGTCAGATTGTGCTTAGGGCTACTAAATTGTTTAAATTCTACTGCGGTTCCACTCAGTATAAAAGTAGACCTACTGAAATTTGGGATCAAGAGGATAAGATTAAGACCTCTGAAAAAAAAGGAGCTTGGATTTCTCACTGTGTTACTTCTGAGTGATAAAATCATTCCTTACCTCATGTAGGCAAGTTATGTTCTCCAGTTCTCTTCACTGAATGTTTACTTATTCAACAAATCACGTTGTCCAGCTGTTGTCTCGGTGACTCTAAGACAGGTGGACGAACCAGAGCGTGTCAGACGATTTCCTTTTGTGACGCACGATTGACCATCTTAGAGGTCTATTGTCGTTGAAAGTTAATTCTTGTTGCAATGAAAATTTCGTTACCTTAAGTTCATTTCCAGGAAATTGGTACGTTATTTCTACTTTGAACTGCAATTTCCTTAACCTTTAACATAAAGGGAGTGGAAGGACTTAACACATACAGTGACCATTTCATTTCAACATATTTATTTGCATCATAAATAAATCATTAAGAGAATTACAATCATAAATCAGATAATTTCTTTAAGAAACGCCGTACAGGCAAACTCTACAAACTGCTTGTCATATAAAACCACAAATGAATTAATCTCTTTAAAAACATTTAAAAACCCGCCACTCAGGCCAATTTTACAAACTGATTGTTATATGAAACCACAAGCGAATTAATTGCTTTGCAAACATTAAAAAAAGAAAACGCCACTCGGGCCAAGTAAATCATTTAAAATAAACTTTACATCAAACAACCAGGAAATCAATTACTATTTACACATAGATTGAAAACGGCCCCTTCCGGGCGTGATATTACCAAACAACTTAACAAGGTTATAGACAGTTTGATCAATAATAACCCAGTTATTTTTCCATCAAAATTGACATACGCCACTAAGGCTGAATTCCATCGCAATTTTAGAAAACGGTTTCAATTAAGACACATTCATCTAGAAATCCCTCAAAATTCATAAGACAAATATTTGAAACATTTAACCAAGGAACCTTGCAGAGCCACCACAAGTATTAGAAAACTGCAGCTTATACAATAACTGAGGCCCAAGATTGTGAGGTCGCGACTTGGCCACGAACGGTGAGGGCGACTGAGTACTTACCCTCGAATTAAGATGTGGACTCCGTTTGTACTTCCATCCCGTTCAGAACACCAAAACCGGAACCAAACAACACACGCGATTTCAGGCGAAGTCCGCCGCCCGTACGACCGCTAGTAATTTAAAAGGAGAGGCTCTGCATTTCGGTGGCCCACTGATTCTGATCTGTGAAACATAAATCAGAAGCTACAACACTGAACTAAAAACCCTTCCCTCACCTTAATACTCAAACTTATACAGAAAACTACTTCGATAAAATTGAGAATAATGTAACTAATTCCATTCCTTTAAGCAGAACCACGTACACGAATGATGCAAACGGAACTGGCTCATTAAAACCCAAGCATCACATGGAGCACCTCATGTCGGCCGGTAAGGTACCACACGGCAATCTTTAGACACGGAATATAGATCGTTCGGTAAGGCTGCGTGCACGTATAAATTTTTTAGACACTTTGCGAGGTGCCGGGGCTAGCAGGATTTGACACTAAATTCTTCTTGAATCTACATATGTAAATGATGCTCTAAGCCCCCCCTATTCTAACTCCGACTTTTGCTGTTGCACAAGGATAAAGAAAAAAACACGCGAACTGACTCTAATCAACCCTGCCAGTGGAGTAGAAGAGAGTTTGGCACCTGCAATAATTTAATTTGATAAATAAGTTAAATAAACGAAGGTTTCATTGACATAGTGGGAAATGATGGGTTGCTCTACCGATTAACAGAATGAAAGTTCTGTCCAAAATAACAATATGATTTATTAAGACTAAACACAAAATAATAAAAAAAACGCATGAAATATTTATGATACATCAAATTGGCTCAAATTGGAGACTCATACAAACACTGTAAAGGTGAAGTTGTCCCTAAACTAGATCGTGAGGTTTAAGACGAAGTGGTATGTGGAGCCAATTCCTTGCCACTCAAATCTCAAGAGAGACACACAGCTAACGCAACAGTAATTGTTGCTACTCAAGACAGAACAAAGTTAGAAAAAGACGAACAGGCGCGCTCTGCTGAGCTCTGATTGACTAGGAAAATCCCTATCTGCCGGTGCTGCAGACATACATTACCAAACTGTCTTCTTGACTGCCAGAACACGATCTAGCGTATCGGCGGCGATGGCTGGTTGCTTCGACGTCCTCGACCGAAAGGCGAGAGCCGACTCCCCACAAGAGCACCCGTACAGGCCGAACACAGAACCTTCCCGCCCCCACGACAGTGGCCGTGGTTAAACGTTCCAATCAGCAACTCGAAAACCGGCGGAAGATTCCACTCCATTGCCGGAGCACTACCATTCCACCAATGGAGATTCTTGGCGCCAATTTCTGTGCTGATTTTGCTACGTCACGGAGCTATGCCCTGAGCAAGCCAATCACAGTTACTATTTTGCAGAAAGCGCGGGAATTTTCCCGCCACAACTGCCTGGGTACACAAGTCATTCCCACGCCTCGCTGGTAGCCCGCCAGAAAGTGTTTTCGCTAAGATTCTGCGAAGTAACGGAACCTCTAGCCCAGCCGCTACTTCAAACCCCTCTGGGCGTGTCTTTTGACAATGTCGGCGTCTGCAAAGCCTTCACTCGACATCCTCACACCCGTCGGCTTAACCCTCTCCAGTTCAACAGAGCCCGCCTGTCACCGGACCACCCGGGTGACGAGAGACGCTGCGTGGGAAGTCCGTGTGTGGAGGAATAGCAACTTTCCACCGCATGTAATTAGAGAGGAGAATCGTAAGATAGAAATATGAGAGGGGGCTCATGCCACCTCTCATTGCCCCTACGCCATTTTAGATTGTAATTGGTGAGAGGTTGGCTCACTTAGGAGCAAGGTAGTGAGTCAATCGCCCAAGAACAATCTTACAAACTGGCTCCACATGCCGCACTCTATAAAAGAATCACTGCAACCGAAAAATGCAGCTCATAGAGGGGGGATTATTTATGATGTAGCCAACTTCATCTTCTTAATATGGAAGACTAACACACATCACACATCCATACCCAGGGAACTCCTTCGAAACACCGATTCACACTGACATTCACGCTCTAAATATGGCCCGGGCATGTGAGCCAAACATGGAGCAGTTTATTCTTTACAATCAGAGTTGGAATGCTCCGCAATTAAATGCCCAAGATTTTACAACAATTTGAATTATGAAACTAACCTGAACTCACTCACACATGATACTATTTAAGTTAACAATCTCTTTGTGAGCTTTCAGAATCTAGTTACAACCCCCGATTCATTCTGTCTCCCTGCAGCAAGAATACCCTTTACAAAATGTTCCCTGAACTGATGGTCCATTCACAATGACAGTGGTGGTATCTGCTTCAGTTTATGGGGACTTCAGGCACACTGTTTGCATACACACAACAATAAATACAAAATACAAAAAAAAACATGGTGTGGAGAACAATACAGTAATTTGTAATAAGAATTACAGTGTAAAACACAAACACATACAAGGTATAACATACATTACAAAAACAACACTAAAGAAAGAAATTTAAGAAAAAAAAAACAAGGTTCATGGGGCATCAAGTTGTGTGTGCACATTGCACAAAGTTCACGACTGTGCTGAGAATGAGGCACTAAATCACATTGTTAGAAATATTCGAAGCACTTCACAAATTCGACAGTACTGACATCTCATAGGGCTAAATGTCGGGTGTTGTTACTACGTTGTTGCAACGGCAATAGGGTGTTCTGGAGCATCTGCAGTACTCTGTTGAGATTGCACCAAGACCTACGCATATGATCACGGCAGTCCGGTAGGAAGACACAGTGATAGGCTCTCCTCACGTCGATTAATTGTCTCTGAGGTCTATTTGTTGGGATACATCACTAGTCTAGGTCTCTTCTCTCGCTGGACAGTACTTTACGTTTCCCAATATTGCAGTTCGACGAGGGATGATGGCACGTGGAGTGACTCCACAAGTGTGTGAGGTCATCCATACAGGATCGAACTAGGAGCGACGATTGCTAAAACTGCTCTCTAATAGAGAGGAGAAGTTCGAAATGAGACCATACATTTGTTAGTGTGGCACGATACTGCTTTGTGTATGCAGATCGGCCAATGCTAGTGAGTTGTAAAAACCCAAACAGGTGAGTATAGAGCGTCCCTTTCTGTCCTGAGGCACATGAGGCGCAGGTTCTGACACGATATGTGATCTTCTTCGTGTACTCATGACAACGTGGTCTGCCGCAGGGAATCCCTCCAAACGGCTGCCGCGTCTGGAAAGCTAGCAGGCTGTCGCGTGTGGGTCGCGTGTCAGTGTCAACGGCCAGCCTCACTTTCGCTTGTGGCCCGGCGAGGATCCCGCGTAATCCCTCAGGTATACGGCCCGATGACTGTCAGCTTGTAGGACCGGATGTTCTCGCGCCCTTCACGTCAGGTAGCGCGCTGACACTCCCTTCTTGCAGGTAGCCGATGACCTCCGGCTGGCCTCTGCATTGCCACGATCCCCGTCATCTGCACAATTCTCAAAAATCTTATGCCTAACTTTTCCCCATGACCTTCTATGTTATAATAAATTTACATCACGATACATTGATGGTCTGTCATTTCAGACACTATAATTTTAATTTTATAGTTATTTATCTGTAGCTATCATAACAAAAATCATGGAAATAATTTATCTTGATATTTGTGTAGAGACCGATCTCACTATTGTAGATGGTGTGTGACGCTATATTGGATGAAGAACTAAATGTGCGGGCCTGCACTAATATTACTATTAATTATATAGATCGACAGTAGACATGCTCAAGAATTAACTACCATTTGCCAACGATCTACATTCTATGTCTTTTAATTCAATTATGTTGTTATGCAGGTCTAAGTTTTACTGTGCTATAAGGAACATGCAACTATGCTACTTTCGCTCGCCCGTCGTCCCTCCATCTCGGGTCTGTGGTTTGGTGACCTGAAAAATAGCATCTCAACAGGCGCGCGCCACACTTGTGGTAGAAAACCCCACAATAATAATCTAGTTATTGTTAAGTCCTACAGTTTAACTTATCCTAGTATATCGTACTTTCCCTTTTATTTATTTATTTATTTATTTATTTTATTTATTTATTTATTTTTTGTTTACCTTATACAATACTCTTACATAATTCCTGTTACGCTGAGATGTCTCGCTGCTCGCCGCTATTGACGACAGTGATGTGCGCGCCGTACGACATGGCCTCCGAGTTCTCACTACGCCTCACTGAAACTCCAGAGACTGGGTTAGCCATGGCTATACAAGACAATAAATTTATAGTTGAAACTTCTTTTTCTATGTTATGCAGTATTCGCGATCAAAGCACACCTTTCCAGAGACAATGTAATATGACCAAGCCAGGACTGGTTCCTGTTGCGGATTGAGTCGCCCAACACACGCCAGCTACAGAGTATGTCACGAATCTCCAATTCCTTGGTTATTCATCTGTGACAGTCACGAGCAGCACGCTAAATCCCCAACCTGCACATTGGCATGGTAGGCTTTATGCCCGCATTTCTATCGTCAAGGGCACCATTGGCGTCAAACGCTCACAGGTTAACCCCGACTTGCAAGACAACGATGCTTGCGCAGCTCTGCAAAAACTATACTGCCCATATTCATCCTCGAAATCACGCAATATACCACAATCTTGCAGTGCACTGACGCGTGCCTGCAAGCATTGGTATGAACGTCTCACGAACTGGTTGTGGCCGCTATGGAGCGTATCACGACTTCTCAGAACGCTTCTAAGAGCACGTTCTTGTATGCGCCCGTTTGTGCGACATCTCGTCACTCATCTTTATCCCTTAACATGCACACCAGATAGGAAAGGACAAAAACATTGCTCATGGAAAGGTAGTGCCTCTTATCGCAAAGACAGAGGAGATCCCGAACATAGACAAAATAAGTTAACAGCAGAAAATTCTTATGCGAGAAAACGCAGCGTGTTAATACTTTAACAATCTTAATCTATTAATGCAACGATTATTGTTCCCCGAAGAAAGGTTCATATATTTGCCTATTCTACTATGTACACCACTTAAATTACTATTATTCCACGAACTTCTTTGTTTGAGAGATGTGGTGGAGTCCTATGGACTAGCGCCAATCCCTTGTCAGACTCCCCCTCCTCTGACGTGTCTTAGGATTTGCAGGTCTAATTTCAATCTCCTGGTTCTCCTGTGGTCCTTGATTTCGCTCTCTCCAGTTACGGTCGCTTCGCCGTTCGTTATTCCTCCTGTCCCAGATTCCTTGTCTAGATTGACCCTGTTCCCTGACGTTCTGGTTTCCGTGTCTCTGGTTTCCATAATCTTGAATTGCGTAACCTTGATTTCCGTAACCCTGGTTTCCTAACTGACGAGCGCGATTATGCGATCTGTTGTCGTCTGCCATTGCTGGCCCGTGGTATTTGTTATTTTGCGCCTTCTTCCTGTCCTTTGCGTCTTGTTTATCGAAGACTACTTCGAGTTCGCGCAATAGACTCTTGAATGCTTCGATGTCAGATCCACACTTGCCGAAAAGTGTCTGTTGATACCTAACAGGCAATTTGGAAAAACAAAATTTGATGATTTCTCCCTTGCTATATGGACTATCTAAAAACTGATTCTTCTTGAGTAAATCATCAAAAAATTTGGTTGCGCTCTTATGCCCGGACACTTCCAGTTCAGGACAAAATATTATTTCGTCTTTAATCCTGTCTTGCGTTTCCTTTGACCAGTAGATCCCCAGGAACGCATCAACAAATTCCTGATAAGTTTGACACGTCGCTGCCACACCCCGCATCTTTTCCGCGGCTTGGCCTTCGATGTGTCCACACATGAATTCTAATTTTGCCAGGGTTGGCCATGATGACGGTAATGAATTTGAAAACTGCATCACCCAGCTCTTGGGATGCATCGACCCTCCATTATCTCTGAACTTTTGGAATTTTAGTATCGACAGGAAGTGATTGTGATCAAAATCCTGTCCGATCCTCGCACTGGTGTTGTCACTCGTTTCCGATACTTGCACGTCTGCTGAGTGTCCTGATCTATCTTCCTGATAACTGTGATGTGCTACCTCTGTATCACAGTGGCAGTGGCACTCAGAATTCACTCTCCTCAGTGGGCTACAATTATTGGAGCTATTACTAGGTGTTTCTGCGTGTGCATTGTTAGTTCTGCACTCTGTCACTGGGCTAGAGCACGGCGGGCTTTTCCTCGGAGACACAATTCTGTGTACTCCATCATTGGTATCCGAACGCGCAGTGCTCGTGTGCCCGTTTCGCTCTAGTTTTGCTATCCGACTCTTTACTTCTTTCATTCGTTTCGTGATGTTCGTAACCGCAATATTACCTTGGGTTTTTAAGAGCGCTAGGGATTTTGAGTGGGCTTGTGTCGCACGTCGCAAGCGACCTGCGAGTTGAGAAGTTACTTTTGCGATTTTCATTGCCCCTGTTGCTGCCGTTCTGGCTAGGCCTGCTACTTTTTGTGCTACCATTGACATTTGTTTTGCTTCTCCACATTCTTTCTTTATTGTTAGTAATTCCCCACGAATTTCTCCTATATGCGAAATTATTGCCTCAGTGTCCTTCTTACGCTGTTCGTCCGCTTCTTCCTTCTCCTTCTTACGTTGTTTCTCATCTTCTTCCTTCTCCTTCTTACGTTGTTTCTCATCTTCTTCCTTCTCCTTCTTACGTTGTTCGTCAGCTTCTTCTTTCATTGATCGTAGGAAGTTCAGTATTGGGTTTACGTCATCTTTTTGATCCTCTTCAAACGTGGGAGATGTAACTCTGGACACCTGGGCGCTAGTGCTCTGACGTGGCCGAGATAGCCCCTGTCTGCTCTCGTCCGTTTGATTATAAACTTCTGCTACCGTCTCGACCTGTGTGCCTGTCTCTGTTTCATCCTCTACTTCACTATCATAATCACGGCCGCAACGCTGCTCAGAGATCGCGTCCAAATCACCTTCCTCATCAGTGACCCTGTCGTCCTGTCCTGCTAAAAATGTGCCCATCTCACCTCCAAACCTATCCCCGTCAGTAACGTGCCCCTTATCCATTATAGTATCCACTTTTGTTTTAGCTTCGCTCACTAATAGTCGTGCCTTACTTCTCGTGATCATTCATGAGAAACAAAATTTATCTCAAATACACAGTAAAAATAATCTACTCCCTGTATTTTTACACATAGACATAAAATTTCAACAACGCTGTTCCAACACTGTAACCACAAACGCAATTTGATGTGATACAGAAACCGCACACAAATCTGACAAAGTGCGATGTGGTACGGACACCACATCAACGAAACACAAAAACAATGAACAAACCAAAAATATATACACTGAAAACAAAAACTGTAATCATGCGCCGCTACTTAAAACTAAACGTGGAACTACCAGAAAAAAAACTTGAGTATTAATCAATAAAAAAAATGAAGCAAAAAAAAATTCTGAGTGTCTCTACTACTAATAATACTTGCTTATCAGCGATTCACAGGAAAGATCCTGGCAGTGTCGCCATATAATGCGAGGTGCCGGGGCTAGCAGGATTTGACACTAAATTCTTCTTGAATCTACATATGTAAATGATGCTCTAAGCCCCCCCCCCCCTATTCTAACTCCGACTTTTGCTGTTGCACAAGGATAAAAAAAAAACACGCGAACTGACTCTAATCAACCCTGCCAGTGGAGTAGAAGAGAGTTTGGCACCTGCAATAATTTAATTTGATAAATAAGTTAAATAAACGAAGGTTTCATTAACATAGTGGGAAATGATGGGTTGCTCTACCGATTAACAGAATGAAAGTTCTGTCCAAAATAACAATATGATTTATTAAGACTAAACACAAAATAATAAAAAAAAACACATGAAATATTTATGATACATCAAATTGGCTCAAATTGGAGACTCATACAAACACTGTAAAGGTGAAGTTGTCCCTAAACTAGATCGTGAGGTTTAAGACGAAGTGGTATGTGGAGCCAATTCCTTGCCACTCAAATCTCAAGAGAGACACACAGCTAACCCAACAGTAATTGTTGCTACTCAAGACAGAACAAAGTTAGACGAACAGGCGCGCTCTGCTGAGCTCTGATTGACTAGGAACATCCCTATCTGCC
Source organism: Schistocerca nitens (assembly GCF_023898315.1). Taxonomy (NCBI): domain Eukaryota; kingdom Metazoa; phylum Arthropoda; class Insecta; order Orthoptera; family Acrididae; genus Schistocerca; species Schistocerca nitens. Next base: position 53,822,508 of record NC_064621.1, read on the forward strand.
GGTGCTGCAGACATACATTACCAAACTGTCTTCTTGACTGCCAGAACACGATCTGGCGTATCGGCGGCGATGGCTGGTTGCTTCGACGTCCTCGACCGAAAGGCGAGAGCCGACTCCCCACAAGAGCACCCGTACAGGCCGAACACAGAACCTTCCCGCCCCCACGACAGTGGCCGTGGTTGAACGTTCCAATCAGCAACTCGTAAACTGGCGGAAAATTCCACTCCATTGCCGGAGCACTACCATTCCACCAATGGAGATTCTTGGCGCCAATTTCTGTGCTGATTTTGCTACGTCACGGAGCTATGCCCTGAGCAAGCCAATCACAGTTACTATTTTGCAGAAAGCGCGGGAATTTTCCCGCCACAACTGCCTGGGTACACAAGTCATTCCCACGCCTCGCTGGTAGCCCGCCAGAAAGTGTTTTCGCTAAGATTCTGCGAAGTAACGGAACCTCTAGCCCAGCCGCTACTTCAAACCCCTCTGGGCGTGTCTTTTGACGATGTCGGCGTCTGCAAAGCCTTCACTCGACATCCTCACACCCGTCGGCTTAACCCTCTCCAGTTCAACAGAGCCCGCCTGTCACCGGACCACCCGGGTGACGAGAGACGCTGCGTGGGAAGTCCGTGTGTGGAGGAATAGCAACTTTCCACCGCATGTAATTAGAGAGGAGAATCGTAAGATAGAAATATGAGAGGGGGCTCATGCCACCTCTCAACTTGCCAGCTGAAGTAAGAACAATACTATTAAGGAGCGAAGCACACACTTAATAAGAGGCATAAAATATCACATCACAGTCCTTGCAACGCTTTGCTGCCTCAAGAGCAATCATCATTATATTTCACTAATCGTTGGTAGGACTTGAATTACTTAACTTGATGCCAGCTGCTGGATCGATGTTGGCAAAGACACCAGACGTTGCTTAGTCCGATAGTAACAGCGTGTTCCTTCACGGAAGCGAGCACATGCATAGCTTCACGAGGTTGCCCAGAAGCCACAGCGCCGGCCCGCTGTTACTGATCTCAGTACGATCAAGCGCTAGCTGCCGCCTGTACTCGGGCACACCGTGCTCGCTGTCGCCTCTCCAACGTCTCGCTAATACTCGCACTTCCGCGTGCCGTGGCCAACGTTGTTGTCCCCTTCCACTCCGTACTACCCGCTACATACTGACCCGGCCCGGACTTCTGCAAGAGGGAATCGATAGTGCCTAACCAAAGATATCCCTGGCACCAGTCCCGCCACGGTTCAGAAATAATTCATTCGCTCAAAGAGAACAGTAATTTGGTGTGGTTCAGTGGCATGTGCAAGTCTTTCTGTGTGACGCCACTATGGTAATTTGCATTTTCCTAACCTGTCTCAGATATCCAGTTGGGAAAGAGGACGTACAGTTTAACGTGGGACCTGAACCACTTGTCATTTCTGGTGAATCTATACATGGATGAGAGGTGAAGGCCGGATTAAAGGCAGACTGGAAAAATCTGTGGTCCGAACGGGAATTTTGGTTTCCAGCCACCTGCTTTACTGCTAAATAATCAGTCCCGACTGCTCGGATATAGTTAGCATGAAACAGCTGGAAGTAATTTCCGACATGTCAAATAAATGTTAATGGTTTTATTTTACTTACTGCGCTTGATTTGCAATTTAACTGGGCATCAGAAAGACACAGGCCGAGAGGAAAGTAGTGCTCCATTGGAAAATTCTGGCACAGCATTTAAGAAACTGCATACCAAAATTAGAAGCGTTCTGTGAATGAAAGCGTCAACAACAAAAACATACGCAGTAAAATTGTCACAGTTCAGTAAAAGAAAATAACCAGATTATATCTTTCTCGAAACTCGAGCACACAGCAGATGCTAATACCTTCAATGTAATTGCTGATGAAGAAGATCACTTAGAGACTTCAGTTTTCCATCAATCAAAAATTGGTTCAAATGGCTCTGAGCACTATGGGACTCAACTTCTGTGGTCATAAGTCCCCTAGAACTTAGAACTACTTAAACCTAACTAACCTAAGGACAGCACACAACACCCAGCCATCACGAGGCAGAGAAAATCCCTGACCCCGCCGGGAATCGAACCCGGGAACCCGGGCGTGGGAAGCGAGAACGCTACCGCACGACCACGAGATGCGGGCTTCATCAATCCGTTGACGAATGCCAAGGTTCATGAACGGAGTCCAGCGCCAGCTGGATCGGCGGAAAGAAATCGCAACACCAACAAGGAATTGTGCAGCACGAACGAAGGGTGATGGGCGTATTTCATCTGGAAGATGTTGTCTACTTAAATTTCCCGCCAGTCGCTAAGATTTCCGCTAGTGGGGCCACTATGAGGACGCAAATCAGGTTAGCTTTAAATACACGCTGTAACGGTCATTTGCGTTATTAACTCTTAGACTGGACATGGAGAGTTGATGTTAGTCAAGAATGAAACTTCCTGGCAGATTAAAACTGTGTGTCGACCGAGACTCGAACTCTGGACCTTTGCCTTTCGCGGGCAAGTGCTCTACCATCTGAGCTACAGAAGCACGGCTCACGCCCGGTCCTCACAGCCTCACTTCTGCCAGTATCTCGTCTCCTACCTTCCAAACCTCACAGAAGCTCTCCTGCGAACATTGCAGAACTAGCACTCCTGAAAGAAATGATACAGCGGAGACATGGCTTAGCCACAGCCTGGGGGATGTTTCCAGAATGAGATTTTCACTCTGCAGCGGAGTGTGCTCTGATATGAAACTTCCTGGCAGATTAAAACTGTGTGTCAGACCGAGACTCGAACTCGGGACCTTTGCCTTTCGCGGGCGTGAGTCGTGCTTCGGTAGCTCAGATGGTAGAGCACTTGCCCGCGAAAGGCAAAGGTCCCGAGTTCGAGTCTCGGTCGGGCACACAGTTTTGATCTGCCAGGAAGTTTCATATCAGCGCACACTCCGCTGCAGAGTGAAAATCTCATTCTGGTTAGTCAAGAATGCCTTTAAGGCGACAAAGAGGCCATTACCGACACTCCACTGAGTTTGAACGAGGCTGGATGTTCCTTCTCAAAAAAATGGCTCTGAGCACTATGCGACTTAACTTCTGAGGTCACCAGTCGCCTAGAACTTAGAACTAATTAAACCTAACTAACCTAAGGGCAGCACACACATACATGCCCGAGGCAGGATTCGAACCTGCGACCGTAGCGGTCGCTCGGCTCCAGACTGTAGCGCCTAGAACCGCACGGCCACTCCGGGCGGCGTTCCTTCCCACATACTGCAGAGAGACTTGGCAGGTATGTAGCCACTGTACAAAATTGCTGGCATTGGTGGTCACAGGAATATGCGGTCTAAAGACCGGGCTCCGGACGGCCACGTGGCAATGCTGAGAGAGAAGACCGTCATGTTCGTCGTTAGTCTCTGGCATATCTAACTGCATCTGTAGAAGCAATTTGAGCAGCTATTCGCACCACAGTGCATAACTAGCTATTGCATGTCGGTTACTTCAAGGAAAGCTCCGAGCCAGACACCCTGTTGCGTGAATTCCACTGACCCCAAACCACCGCCATCTACGACTTCAGTGGTGGTAAGCGGCAGCTCATTGGAGGACAGGGTGGAGGTCTGTTACGTTTTCTGATGAAAGCTGTTATATCCTAGCCAGTAATGCCAACCGAGCCCGCTGCCAAAAAGGTTGGCAGCATCAAAGTCCGGACGCCGTCCGCATAAGCAGCGCCAGCGATACAGGAAATCGCCGCAAGTCTGCGCGCGCCACCGCTGGCTTCTGGCTTCTTAAGCGCTGGAGTCGCGAGCGCTAGGACAGTTCTGGATTCGCCGCTCAGTTGTATACTCGCCACCGAATTGTGTACCTGCTAGTCAGTTGTGTGTTCATCGCAGCAGAGTTGTTGTTTGTCGTCAGCCGACGCTGACCAAGCCGCTCCGACTCGACCTAGACAGATTTCTGTAGACCATGTTCGCCACTGTGTTCTGTATCGTCGTTAATAAAGATAAGTACCGACTTTCATTTAATCCGAGTGTTTGGGTTTTCATCTTTCTGTTCACTGTTCCAGCGGACCGGTCGGCCCGCTATTAAAAGTGTGGCGGTGACTTCGTAGGCCGTTTCTACAGCAAAGTGTGTCGCTACGAAGGCCGTCACAAAAAAAGCTGCTTCTGCCTCGGTGCCACTAAGGACAATGGATTTGTTAGGAGTAGGTCAGTTCATGGCCTGAACCAACCTGTCTGTGTGCTAGACACAGTGAACCCACAGCTTTAGTTATGGTCTGGTATGCGATTTTGTATGACAACAGAAGCACTCTCATGGTTATTGTACCCGCCCTGACTGTAAAATTGTACGTCTGTCCGGTGATGCGACCTGTTATTCTGCCATTCATGAAGAGCACTCAAGGGGAGTTTTCCAATAGGATGACGCTCGCCCAGGTACCGCTGTTGTAGCCCAACCTGCTCTACAGAATGTCGACATGTTGCCTTTGCCTGCTTGATCACCAAATCTGTCTCCTGTCGAGCACGTAAGGGTCTTCATCTGACGACAACTCTAGTATTAGGCACAACCGGCATTAACCGTACCTGTGTTGACCGGCTTGAAACTCCATCCGATTAAGTGACATCCAGCAGCTTTACAACACTATGAATGCTCGTTTGTATGCTTGCATACAACATTTTGGGGGATACACCGGTTAAAAATGTACCAAAATTTCACATAAGCGCTTACATTAACCTGTGATCTTGCAACGTTAATCAAATATGTTCCCTAGAGAAACGTATTCCCAAAATTTCATTACTCTGTATTATTTACTTTATGCTGTTGCGACTTTTTTCCGTCAGTATGTCTGCTAAAAAGAGAAGAACTGACTGTCCATAGGGAGCCATGATGTACCGAGAGTCAAGTGAATAATGATGCTCAGTTAGAACAGAATACAAGTTCATGATATTCGTACATTTGTACACACGCAATCACAGAATGCAAAATGAATAGGCGTACAGAATTATGGAATTTACAGCTGATTTACTGATAATCTAACCATTAAACGTGTAAGTAGGCTGTTTATGTTTTCTTATTGGCAACGTTACGTAGCGCTCTGTATGAAAATCACTGGCTGTGCTGTGTGCAGTCTGTGGCTAGTTTGCATTGTTGTCTGCCATTGTAGTGTTGGGCAGCGGTAGCTGGATGTTAACAGCGCGTAGCGTTGCGCAGTTGGAGGTGAGCCGCCAGCAGTGGGGGATGTGGGGAGAGAAATGGCGGAGTTTTGATATTTGTAAGAATGGATGTTATGAACTCCTATATATATTATGACTTTTGATGACTATTAAGGTAAATACATTGTTTGTTCTCTATCAAAATCTTTCATTTGCTAACTATGCCTATCAGTAGTTAGTGCCTTCCGTAGTTTGAATCTTTTATTTAGCTGGCAGTAGTGGCGCTCGCTGTATTGCAGTAGTTCGAGTAACGAAGATTTTTGTGAGGTAAGTGATTTCTGAAAGGTATAGGTTAATGTTAGTCAGGGCCATTCTTTTGTAGGGATTTTTGAAAGTCAGATTGCGTTGCGCTAAAAAATATTGTGTGTCAGTATAAGCACAGTCATGTATAATTTTTCATAAGGGGACGTTTCAAACGCTACAGGTCAGAGATAGATTGTACCTAAGAAACTAGAGCCAATTCAGAAATTCGTTTCCAGATTCAGATTCAGCTTACCAAACACACCCAGAACACGTTCAAATATCTCTGGCAACAACAACAAAATATTTTTGTAGAGTTGTGTTATTATAAAAACTTTGTTCTTTATTATGTAAGTGGAACTATAACCACAATAAAAAGCACTACAAATGGTAAATAGTGTAGGAAGAATACGGGCACATCGAATGATACTTCATATTTTAAACGACAGTCAGCTCAGGTCGCTCAGGTCACCTGATTGAAACGTTTGCTTCCAAGTGTCCCTCACCACATCCCTTCGGTGTTGTGTTCACATTAGAGTGAGCCAAAGGAAGCCACAGCTAGCCATGCACGCAGATGCCATCAGTCGGTGACTATCCTGAGACGTCAGGCGACGACATGTTCGGCATGAGGTCCCCTCAGTTGCCACGTTCAAGGTGCGTCTCCTTCAACGGTGCCTCAAGTTGACGGAAGAGAAGACAAAATGTCAGTCATCGCCTCCAACACGAGGCAAATACTCCTCTGTCTCAGCGACACCAACTGAGTGACGACGGATAATTATAGGTTCAAATGGTTCAAATGGCTCTGAGCACTATGGGACTTAACATCTGAGTTCATCAGTCCCCTAGAACATAGAACTACTTAAACCTAACTAACCTAAGGACATCACACACATTCGTGCCCGAGGCAGGATTCGAACCTGCGTCAGTGACGGTCGCGCTATTCCAGACTGAAGCGCCTAGAACCGCTCGGCCACATCGGCCGGCGATAATTATAGGGTCCAAGCAACTGACAAGGGGAAGGGCTCAGACAACGCTCACATTTGGCAGATCGCTTGTTTGGAAGTGCAACGTAAAATGAGAGATTTTAAGACATTTTTGCTCAATCCCCGCAGCCCCATCCAGTTTTTGAGAAAACTACCCCTAAAGTCCATATGCACGATCGACGCTGAACTGAAGGGATCTATAGTCAGCTGAGTATTTTCCACCAACTTTTATGGGGTACACCACATATTTTTCTAGAAATCGAAGGAAGAATATTTGTCGAGAGATTCTAATTCACCAATTAGATAAAAGCTGTTGAACGAAAGCGCCTGTGGTGTAGCGAGCAAAGCTGTGGAGTGGAGAACTACTGTTCGTTCCTAGTTGCATTCTGCGGATTTTTTATTTGTATTTTTTCGGTTTCTAAACTGGTAGGCATAGAAGCCTTATTAAGGCAAGTAAAGCAATAGGAGGCGATAACAAGGTAGAAAGAAGTACTCAAACGACTTGGATTAGCAAAGAGTTATAAAGTTAGTCCTAATCTCTTTATACTAACTCTTTCACCTACTTCATTACATGTCTTTAATTTCCTTCGAACAGTAAGATGGACTGTAGTTGTCACGTAAATATTCGAAACAAATGTACTCAGGGTGCTGAGAACGTCTAAAGAATTGACCTTTCGCGCAAATACATCGTTCCTTCCGAAGACTTGTGGAGAACAAACTTTGTTCAGTTACATAAATATTTCTTTTTCAGAAAATTAATTTTAATGCATGGCCTGCATACAGTGACATTGTCTCAAAGTTAATCACGATTTATGCTACTTCCTGGCAGATTAAAACTGTGTGCCGGACCGAGACTCGAACTCGGGAGCTTTGCCTTTCGCGGGCAAGCGCTCCACCAACTGAGCTACCCAAGCACTACTCCCGCCGCCTCCTCACAGCTTTACTTCTGCCAGTACCTCGACTCCTACCTTCCAAACTTTACAGAAGCACTCCTGCGAACCTTGTAGAACTAGCACTCCTGAATGAAAGGATACTGCGGAGACATGGCTTAGCCACAGCCTGGGGGATGTTTCCAGAATTAGATTTTATCTCTGCAGCGGAGTGTGCGCCGATATGAAACTTCCTGGCAGATTAAAACTGTGTGCCAGACCGAGACTCGAACTCGGGACCTTCCAAACTTTACAGAAGCTCTCCTTCTGTAATGTTTGGGGGGTAGGAGACGAGGTACTCGCAGAACTGAAGCTGTGGGGACGAGTCGTGAAACGTGCTTGGGTAGCTCAGTTGGTAAGGCACTTGCCCGCGAAAGGCAAAGGTCCCGAGTTCGAGTCTCGGTCCGGCACACAGTTTTAATCTGCCAGGAAGTTTCATATCAGCGAACACTCCGCTGAAGAGTAAAAATCTGATTGTATGAATTATGCTGTGAATCTGTGGTATGATGTATCGATTCCTCTCGACCAGCGTCTTTAATTTCTCACCGGAGCTTCAAGTTTGCGTCAGGCGTGGAGAGCGGTCGTGCGGTACCCGGCACACCCAGCGGTTCGCTGCCGCCCTGCTCAGCAGCGCCTCCACCAGCCCTGGACTACGAGAGTGCCCTGTGCCGCTGCAGTGTAGGACGGCCGGTGGCAGCGAGGCAGCCCACACACACGCACTTGGAGCCCTCTTACTACAACATCATGGCTCGTGCTTAATTTAGGGAGCCTCATCCTCCTCGTGATGGCTGGACTGTTTCTTACTGCATTAATTGTAATGAGTCTTCATATGCTAGGAGAAGTACGAGCTAACTAAATCTCTTGTTTGCTGTGTTAAGTTGCTCGCTAATCATTTCCGCTCCTGCCCAGCTTTTCCACGGTGACAGTTGCAATGCCACTCTGCAGCCCACCTGTTCTTACCGTTGTGTATGAAGTCGTACACGACACGATCGAGCCAGTTATGCAATTCCAGATTGGTTTCCAGAAGGAGCCTGTGATTCTGAAGTGTAAAAAAATAAAGTTTTTAACTTAGCGATAGTTATAAAAATGCCATGGCTAGTATATAGGTCTGCAGGTTGGTGGCATTACTCCCTCCTGTGCAAGACAGTTGACATTCATCATCTATAAACATGCTATCATATATGACAATTTATTCATCCCAGGATCCCGCCCCCCCTCCATCCTCTTTTTTCTCCGCCTACTCTCTGTCTGCCTCCCTTCTCTCCCCCGAGTCATTTTGCGTTTTCCTTTCTCTGCCTTTCCCCATTCCCTCTCGCGTCTGCCCTGCTCCCCCCTTCTGAGCCCTCTCCCTTCGCCGTTTCTCGCCTCCCTCCCCCCCCCCCCGCCTTTCGTTTTTAATCTCCTCCCCCCCTTCTTCTTCCCCCTCATCTGTCCAGCCCCCCCCCCCCCCCCCCAGACCTTTACTGTGGTGTGTCATCTTCATGCAGACTGCAACTCTGTGTATGCTGTACTTTGATGGAGAATGATGATCAGAGACGGGGTTGTCGTCACGAGGGCCCTAGGGAAGTGTAATGGGCCGCACTTATTCTCTATGATGGAGGGGTTGAACAGGATTTGACGGCTGTTTGCTGACGGTGCTGTGGGGCACACAAAGGAGGATGCCATGTGAATTGGACAGAATTTCTACTTGGTGTAATTAATGGCATCTTTCTCTAAGCGTAGAAAACTGTAAGGTAATGGGAGTGAGTACGAAAACCAACCCTGTAACTATAGAAAACAGCGTTAGTAGTGTAGTGCTTGAACTAGTTACGTAGATTGTGTCTAGGAGTAACGATGCAAAGCAATGTGATCAGGTCATGTTGTAAGTAGCGAAGCCGAATGCTCCACTACATTTTTCGTATGTTTTCTAAAAGTGTAGCTCATCTACAAGGCTAGTATGACCCAGTCTTCCGTACTTTTTAAGTGTTTAGGACCCCTACCAAGGCAGGTTAAAGAAAGACTTTGAAGTAAGTTAGAACCATATTGCTAGTTCTGTTAATGGTAGGTTCGATCAACATGCAGGTATTAGGAAGATACTTTGTGAACCCAACAGGGAACCACTGGATGGAAGACGATGCTCTTTTCGCAAGGTATTATTTCGGAGCCGGTGTCTGAAGGTCGAATCCACTCATTTTACGTTAAGAACTACGAAGGTAAGATGAGAGACGTTAGGACTTGTACGAACGATACACATAGTCGTTTTTCCTACGTTCTACTTGCGTGTGGAACAGAAAAAGAAAATGATTCACGTGGCCGTCACGAAATTAGACAGCTCATGGTCACACTAGCTGCCTGCGACCCAGAGGCGCTAAGCCCCGTCATTCCTCCACCTCCAGTGCTTTGTTGCCACATTGTTAACAGGTGCAGTAGTTCGGCTCCGTCTGGATGTTCAGCGCTCCAGTGCGATATCGTGTTTTCGCGTGTAGTTTCTGCCTTCCGTGGAATGGTGCCTTTACGTGTGTTTGGTAGCGTGCGAAGTGCAGAAGCAGGAGCTAGCATGTAGTGTTAGTGCAGTCGGTGTGCGTAAAGGGCACAAAGAAATTCGAAAACAGTCTAACATACTGGTATCGAATGTACAGAGCTTTTTACTGATTTGGCTAACAGGGAAGGAACCATGAATAATAAAAATTTGCACAAGTCCATAAAATGACAACAAATTCGTTTGGTATTTCTGAAACGACTGTATTCCATATTGACAGTGCAGTGACGCCGGCAGAATCTCTAGACGTGAGCATATGTTTAGATTCTGCAAGAAAGGAATATAAATGAAATTGGAAATCTATAGAATTTGACGATTTTCAGAAAAAGTTAATGTGTAGGACTGTACATAAACTTCCTTTTCTTCGCTAAAACTAATCAGCCCTTGATAAGACGTATGTGTAAAGATAAGGTAATTGACTAAGGCATCCCTCATCTCATACACTGAAGAGCCATAGAAAGTTGTACACCTGCCTAATATTGTGCAGAGCCCCCTCGAGCACGCCAAAGTGCCGCGACACGAGGTGGCAAGTACTCGACTAATGTCTTAAGTAGTGCTGGAGGGAACTGACACCACGAATCCTTCACGACTGTTCATAAATCCGTATGATGGGGTAAAGACCTCTTCTGAACAGCACGTTCGAACGCATCCAAAATATGCTCAATAATGTTCATGTCTGGGGAGTTTGGTGGCCAGCGGAAGTGTTTTAAATCAGAAGTGTGTTCCTCGACCAGTTGTGTAGCAATTCTAGACGCGTGGGGTACCGCCTTGTCCTGCTGGAATTGTGCAAGTCCGTCGGAACGCACAATGGACATGAATGGTTATAGGTAATCAGACAGGATGCTTACGTACGTATCAGCTGTGAAAGTCGTATCTAGACTTACCAGGAGTCCCATATCACTCAAATTGCACACAACCCCCAAACCATTACAGAGCCACCTACAGCTTGAATAGTCCCCTGCTGACACGCAGGGTCCATGGATTTATGTGTGTGTGTGAAATTTTATGGGACTTAACTGCTAAGGTCATCAGTACCTAAGCTTACACACTACTTAACCTAAATTATCCTAAGGACGAACACACACACCCATGCCCGAGGGAGGACTCGAAGCTCCACCGGGACCAGCCGCACAGTCCATGTCTGCAGCGCCTGAGACCGTTCGGCTAATCCCGCGCGGCTGGATTTATGAGGTTTCCTGCATACCCGTACACTGCATCCGCTCAATACAATTTGAAACGCGTCTCGTCCGACCAGGTAGCATGTTTCCAGTCATCAACCGTCCGAAGTCGGTGTTGACGGGCCCAGGTGAGGCGCAAAGCATTGTGTCGTGCAGCCATCAAGGGTATACGAGTGGATTTCGACTCCGAAATCCCTTATCGATGATGTTTCGTTGAATGGTTTGCACACTAACACTTGTTGATGGCCCAACACTGAAATCTGCAGCAATCTGCGGAACGGTTGCACTTCCGTCACGTTGAAAGATTCTCTTCAGTCGTCGTTGGTCCCTTTCTTGCCGGACCTTTTTCCGGCCGCAGCGATATCGGAGATTTGATGTTTTACCGGATTCCCGATATTCAAGATACACTCGTGAAACGGTCGTGCGGGAAAATCCACGCTTCATCGCTAACTCGGATATGCTGTGTCTCATCGCTCGAGATCCGACTTTAACACCTGGTTCAGACTCACTTAAATCTTGATAACCTGCCATTGTAGCAGCAGTAACCGATCTAACAACTTTGCCAGACACTTGTTGTATTATATAGGCGTTGCCGACCGCAAGGTCGTATTCTATCTGTACTTGAAAACGCATGCCTGTACAAGTTGGTTTGGCGCTTCAGTGTATATACCGGCATATACGAGAATGTGCTTATAAGTAATGCCTCCAAATATTTTACATCAAAAAGTTTAAAGCTTTTTACAAAAAACAATCGTCTTTATTCTTCCAGTCTACAATTTATTGCTCAACATAGTGATCCTGGCAACGAGTACACTTCTATCAAACGAGAGACCAATTTGTTGATACCGCCACTGTTGAGTGATTTTGTTGACGGAGCCACAATCTCATTTCCGATTGCACTGATTCACCGCTGTCAAAGTGAAGTCCTGCAAGGTTTTATTTAAGTTCTGGAAACAGACGAAAATCGGGTGGGGCCAAGTCAGAACTGTAGGGAGGCTGATCGATGGCAGGATATTTAATCTCAACGAACAGCACTGTATAAACGCAATGTAACCAACCATTATGTATCCATGCCTCGACGTGCTAAAGTATCTCTCCCCGTTCAGGAATCACAAAATGTGTGAGGGTAGAGGTTGTAGACTTGTAACGCTACCGCCCTAATCGGACGTACGTTAGCTGTATAAAGCCTATACTGTAATAAGTTCACGGGCTTCACCTTATAAACAAGGATTTTAGTACATAAGTTGACCGCGTGTACCTAATAGAAGCAAGATCGGACTTGTATTCAGTCAATAACTACAGTGATGCATCAAGCAAATGTAAAGTATAATTGCTCGTCCGCATGGACAAGAAGTATACACAGTAGATGCTACCTATAATTAATAATTCGGTCGCCAGCCTACTTAGGCAATGAGTGAGTTTTTCCTTGTACAATTGGGAGCATGTACAAGTATAGTAACACGTAGTAAAGATGCGTTATACGGCAAAGTTTGGCACCAGAAAAATCCACTGACCTAAATCTTTCTCTTTTTGTACTAATTTGGACGAGCTAAATTCACACAACACCACACTGCAATGATTACTACGAACTGCATTTTGTATATTGATCATACTGAAATCGGGCATAGATTGTCCTAGGATGAGCAGTTTTGAAAGCACACATACAATGTCACTATTAAAGTTGGAAAACAACACTAATACACTTAGGATTAATATAGAACTTAACTATACTGGTCAAATCTGATCAACACATTTCAAGGTTTGAAAGAATGGAAAAGAAAAGGGTGGGGGGGGGGGCCCTGAAACTGTTGTGGTCGTTATACTGAAACTGTTAAGTACTGAAGGCAAATTAACACTCAAAATTATCAATCTATGCTATAAAGAAGTTTAAAAAGTCTGTATGTTATTGTAAATGTTGGTAGAGGATAAAAGTATGACTCAATTGGAAGAGAGTTGTTTGAATTGAGTTAGCGATGTTATTTAATTAATTTGAGACAGAACTAATGACAGTTAAATTATTCAGAAGTAAGACAAAAGAGTAGTTATCCATAAATAGATAATTTTGAGTGTTAATTTGTCTTTTAGTACTTAACAGTTTCAGTATAACGACCATAACAGTTTCAGCCCCCCCCCCCTTCTCTTGTCCATTCTTTCAAACCTTGAAATGTGCTGATCAGATTTGACCAGTAAAGCTAAATTCTATGTTAATCCTAAGTGTATTAGTGTTGTTTTCTAATGTTAATAGTGACATTGTATGTGTGCTTTCAAAACTGCTTATTCTAGAAAAATCTATGCCCGATTTCAGTCTGATCAATATACAGAACGCAGTTCGTAGTAATCATTGCTGTGTGGTATTGTGTAAACTTAGCTCGTCCAAATTAGTAGAAAAATAGAAAGCTTTCGTTCAGTGGATTTTTCTGGTGCCAGACTTTGCCGTATAACGCATCTTTACTACGTGTTACTATGCTTGTACATGCACCCAATTGTACAAGGAAAAACTCACTCATTGCCTAAGTAGGCTGGCGACCGAATTATTAATTATAGGTAGCATCTACTGTGTATACTTCTTGTCCATGCGAAAGAGTAATTATACTTTACATTTGCTTGATGCATCACTGTAGTTATTAACTGAGTACAAGTCCGATCTTGCTTCTATTAGGTACACGCGGTCAACTTATGTACTAAAATCCCTATTTATAAGGTGAAGCCCGTGAACTTATTATACAGGCTTTATACAGCTAACGTACGTCCGATTAAGGGCGGTAGCGTTACACGTGGCTTCCCGGTGACAGGACATCCAGTTGTTGTCGGTTACAAATTAATGTAAAGATCGAACAGTGGATGTTCAGTGGCACGAATAGCAATAAAGTTCAGTAAAATAAATTACAGTGAGCGTCAAGTATAATAGTGTGGTATAGTTGGCATTCAATTTGGACAGGAACGTAGGCAGGGTAAATGCGCCAAGCGAAATGGAGAATGCGGCTGACAGTAGCCGGAGTTTACGCGGTCAGATAACAGATGGCGTTAGCGAAAGACAATTGGCGTACATACAGTACCATGAACACGTCAACGAACAGATTGAAATGTCGAGATCGTCTCGAACACAGCAAGGGACAAAACAGGAAGTAGAGGGTGACTTTGTAGATGATAGTGGGTACGTGAACGAATCCACTGACATGTTTGATTCACCACAAATAAAGAAAGAACCGAAAGAAACTTCTGAAGTAGAATCGGAATACATCGATTCCGTAGAACAAAACAGTGTAAAAATTTTAAGCATGAACGACTTATTTGAACAATTAACCAAACAAATTGCAGGACAGAATGAGCAGCTTAAAACGCACGTTGACGAGCAGCTCAAAACACAGAATGAGCAGCTCAAAACACACGTGGATCGAATTAAAGCACAGGTTGAAGGACAGGGAATTAAAATTAGTAAACAAATAGAACAGGTAGAACAAAAAGTGGGTAATTTAAATTCTGTGGTAAATACTCTGAAACTTGAAGTTGATACCATTAACAAGAATATGGATACTATGCAGGGGGAAATTGTTAACATTAACAGTAGGTTTGATGTTGAAATTCTCAACATCCAAGAGAAAGTAGAGCCCCTGGTAGAAACAAAAGTAGACGAAAAAGTTTTCGGTCTCAAATCTGAGATCGTAAACGAATGTCAACACGGAATTTCACAGTTGAAAAGGGCAGTTTCAGACACTGAAAAAGATTTAGCCGAGAGAGTTACCGAATGTGAACAAAATTCTTCGAAAATTCAAGGCAAAATTTTTGACCTTGAGAATAAAATTAAAGATAGGCCTGGTGTTGTCTGTAATGGCACACCGATTACGAAGCTGTTAGAAGGCGAGGAACGCTTTGATCCCGCCAAGAAACACAACGGATGGCATCCGTTAGATTTCATCAAAAATTGCGAGAGAATATTTCCTGAACACTTGTCTAATCAGGAAAAGATAAACGTTGTAATTAGCGCCTTAGCAGGTGACGCTAAGCGCTGGGGAATTAATTTGGACACCGAACGAATGACGTTCGAAGAATTTAGGCAGAGATTTACGGAAGAATATTGGTCTGAACAAAAGCAGGACCATTTATGGCGGGAGTTCATCATGGCCAAACAGCATGATAACAGGGGCAGGAATTCTTTGAAAGATTTCTGCGAGTATTGGTACAGGAAACTGACGCATTTAAGAGGCCGAAGATCAGATTCGGAAATTATCTGGGAGCTATATAAAAAGCTTCCGGAGGATTCAAAGAGGTATGTGGGAAGCAATCATCGTAGCTTCCAAGCATTTCTAGAAAGGGTCGGAGACGAAGACCATTGGAGCGAAAGTCGTGCCAATTATCAAAATTTTGGCCATCGTAATAATCGTAATAATGACGAACGAAATGACGGCGAAGGATTTCGCGTCAATATGTTACAAAGAGGTAGAGGCAGAGGCAGAGGAAGAGGAAATTATTCAGGTCGCGGTAGAGGGTATACCGCGCAAAGTAATAACGACGCGGGAAACTAATTTCCGCGAACGTTGCGGGCCAAACGGAAGCGGACAATACATACCGGCCCCGATTTGAGAAAAGATACCGGACCGACCGTAAGGTAATGAGACAGGCTAGGGACAGGCACGGAACGCCGTGACGTGTTGTGGCGAAACAAGCGTCAGCTGCGAGCCAGAATGATTCATCACTGCCGCACAGAGCGCTACATGTTAACAGGCGAGTGGAGCATCAGAGGGCAACGACCCAGCCTAGCAGAACGTCTGTTAGGAAAGAAGCCGCTGGAAATACGGCAGCAGTAGATACGAACATAGCCGTCAGAGCTAATGAAAATTTTACGAATGATAATTCCGTGGCAAAGGAAACGATAAAGGAAACTGTGAATACACAGACAGGTGCGGTTAGCAGTGTTTGCAATGAGAGAAAAGGCGAGGATGAATTAGCAGAAGTAACTGATTGGCGTGTGCAGATCGACGATCTGTACAAGGGCCTAAAGCAATGTGAGTGGGAGGATTTTAAGAAGGAGTATGAGGCAAAGAAATTAGTTAGTGGAAAAGGAGATAGTAGGGACGTCGATAAGGTGACGTGGCCCGAATTGGAAGAGGAGAGAATACATAGCGCCGCGCAAAGTACGCGTGCCGCCAATAGGACGCAGATTAAGAGTAGGAAGGATTTGGAGGATGAAATCCTCAGCATTGACGAAGAAATAACTTCTGCTAACAGTCCGCCAATAGTACAAACTGCTACCGAGAGGCACCGTGGAGAAGGGGCAGATGATTACCTGAAAGTAATCAAAGTCCACGAGGATTACACCGAATATGAAGTCACAGTGGATGTGAATAAAGCTGAGGATGAGGCCGTATTGCCAGAAGAGGAGGTTGAATTGAAATCCAAGCCTGACGACAATACAGAGGAGGAACTTAGTGCCTGTCTCAGAAAAGCTTTTATGTTAGAACCTGAAAGCGATCCGGAATGGTCGGATTCCGACAATAGTTCGGATGATGAAAGATACGCAAATACAGACGAAAATGAATGTACTAACTTTACCTATTGTTCAAAAGTAGCGTACTTAAATGAATCTGATGCTGAGGAAGATAGTAGTGATGACTCTAGTGAAGATGAATTTTTAGGTGTAGACGAAAGTAAATATACTTTTACTGTAAGAGGATATGAGAAGATCAGTGAAAATAAAGGGGATGCAGTTAATGTCGATATTGTACCTAACGATGACAACGTATCAAAACAAAATCCAGACGTTGAAACAGAACAAAGAAAGAAAGAACCACCAGACGACTCAGGGTTTATTTCGCAAAGAGTTCAGGTAATTAATAACTTTGAACTTCCGGAACCCAAGAAACCGCCAGATATATGTGAAGTGAATGTTAAAAGCATATCTTGGGACGATGTTATTGTCGACCCGGATTTGCTCAAGGAAGACCACGGTAATGAAAAACATTCGACGGTTAAACAAACTATAATACCAGTTGAAATTTATAACGTGAAATTGCAAGTACTTCTTGATACTGGGTCTCAGATAAGTGCAATTTCTCAGTCATTTTTCGAACACATTTGTGATAAGCCTGGGCTAGTAATTATGTCAGTGACAGGTGTAAAAATTGTTGGTGCAACTGGTAAGGCTAGTAAGCCGGTAAAGAACCAGATTTTGGTTGAATTTAGTATAAAAGGACAAAAATTTGAACACGATTTATTGGTTGTGCCAGACTTGAGTGCTGAAATGATTTTGGGGATAGATTGGTTGGATAAAGAAAAGGTTATTATTGATTGTAGCCAGGGAGTGATCAAAATTAATAGTACATTTGGCAATTTGGAATTAAAATTTGAGGAAAGTGGGAAAGTGTTTGATTCAGAAATCGATTCTCTGTTGTTGGAGATCGACCAAGGGAATGATGGGTTGACAAACAAGTACGAGGTGTACCATGTCCAGAGATTATTAAATGAGAGTGACAAGCAGGGGCATGAATTTAAGGAAATGGTGGAAAATTTAGAGGGAATATCTCCCGAACAGAAAGCAGAATTGCTTGAAATTTTAGATAGTAACAGCCCCGTATTTTCGGACAAACCTGGCCTAGTTAAGAACTTTGAATACCAGATTGAGACAATAGAGCATAAACCTTTCTTCGTAAGACCATTTTCGATACCCATATCAAAGAGGCAGGCTGTTCAAGTGGAAATAGATAAAATGATAGAGTGTGGGGTAATCGAACGAAGTAGCAGCGAGTATAATAGTCCCCTTATCATAGTGAACAAAAGGGATGGGGGAGTGAGAGTAGTTATCGACGCCAGGACCTTGAACAAAATTGTAAAGAAGGAAATAGACAGACCCGAAAATCTGGACGAAATGCTCCAAAAATTTTATAACGTGAAGTATTTAACCAGTCTGGACATGACCGCCGGGTACTGGCAAATCCCATTGAGTAAAGAATCCCGTAAATATACCGCTTTTCTATTCGCCGGGAAATGCTATCAGTATAAAGTAGTGCCATTTGGGCTTAGCACATCTGTGGCAGTATTTATTAGGGCACTGGACTTTGTGTTAGGGAGAGTTCCCGGCTAACCATTTATGTAGACGATTTACTGATTGCTACAGAAACATGGCAAGAGCATTGCGATTTATTGCGGAAAGTTTTTGTTGCTCTACAAGCAGGGGGCATGACACTTAAGTGGAAGAAATGTGAATTTGTAAAATCGGAAATAAAGTTTCTGGGGCACATTATTACTACAAACGGCATTGGAAAGGATCCGGAAAAGTTAAGTGCAATATCAGGATGTCCAGCTCCTAGAAATAGAAAACAGTTGAAAGCCTTTTTAGGTTTATGTGGGTTCTATAGAAAGTTCGTCAAGGGGCAAGTTTTTAATAGTCCTCATTTGAATAATCTACTTAAGAAAAATAGTGCTTTTGTGTGGACTGAAGGGTGTATGAGGGATTTCGAAAAATAAAAAAACGAACTGTTGAATGACAATATTTTGCATCACCCCATACTATCAGAACCTTTCCATATGAGTACTGACAGCAGTGCTTATGGAATTGGTATAGAAGTTTTCCAAGAAATCTGTGAAGGTAAAGAAATCGAACACAGGACTATCGCGTTTGCAAGTAGAACTATAACAAAATACGAGAGAAACTACACTATTTCGGAAAAGGAAGCTTTAGCCATTATATGGGGGCTAAAGAAATTCAGAAATTATTTGTGGGGCCATAAGCTCATCATACATACTGACCACAAAGCTTTAACTTTTCTTAAAGATTGCCGTTTACTTAATGGTAGGCTAACTCGTTGGGCTTTATACCTACAACAATTTGATTACGATATTTATTATGTTAAAGGTACTGAGAATTATGTGACACATGCTTTATCTCGATTGCCTAATGGTATGAGTGAAGTGCCGAATGAAAATGGGGAAGAGGGTACTTTTCAGATAAGGTATATGAAAGAGGTTTCAGGAAAGAGGAAAATTGAGCAGATATGTAAAAATATGAGATACCATCAGAATGAGGATTCAACCTGGAAATCAGTGAAAGTAAAATTTGACAGTGTGCAGTACCCTCAAATTAAGAAATATTACAAAATCTTTAAAGGCATTTTATATAGGAGGAAAGATTTAGCCACTGAGGAATGGAGAGTATGTTGGCCACACCAGTTTGATACCGAGGTCATAGACTACTTTCATTTAGCATTGGGGCATAGTGGGCCAAAGAAGTGTTTGGATAAATTGAATAATGTAGTAGTGATTGTTGGTAGTGTTAGTAAGAAGGTAAAGGAACGAATTAAGTCGTGCGATGTCTGTCAAAAGGCCAAAGTGCCGAATAAGACTAATAGAGGTCCAATGCAAAGCACATTACCTGAAAACACCCTAGAATTGCTATCGGTAGATTTATATGGTCCCCTCCCAAAGACTTCGGGAAATTGTGCATATATTTTAGTGATTTTGGAAGTATTTTCAAATTTGTGAAGTTATACCCCTTGAAAAAAGCGACAGCAAAAGCGGTATTTAGTAGGATGATCGAATACTTCAGGACCATCGGGAAACCCAAAGCAGTACTATCTGACAATGGACCCCAGTTCATATCCAAAATTTGGAAGGGAGGAATGGAGAGAAATGGTGTGGAGGTTAAATATATCTCAGCCTACCATCCTGCAAGCAACCCGGTTGAAAGGTACATGCGAGAAATCGGGAGATTGTGTAGAACATACTGCAGTCACAATCATAGAGCATGGGGCAGATTTATATCGGATTTTGACAATGTCATGAACACATTACATCATGAAACTACAGGATTTCCACCGGAAGAAATTTTGTTAGGCAGAAGTAGTACAAGTTTAATTGAAGAAAAACTAGAGTTTCCACCTTGTACAAGTTTGGGATTGGATCAAAAGAAAGAATTGGTGATAAAAAGGGCAAAGCAAAAAGCTGAATCTAGATCTAAAAGACACAATAAAAATTTAAAAGTTTCAAAATTTAAAATTGGAGATTATGTTCTTTTAAAAACCCACGAAAAGTCTAGTGAACTAAACCATGAAATTTCAAAATTTAAATATATTTATAATGGACCATATATAATACAGAATATTCCACACGACAATGTTTACTACCTGGTCTACCCAAAATCTAAAAGACCTTTAGGTGTAAGAAATATTGTGGACCTGAAACTGTATGTTCCTAGAAATGAGTGGTATAAGGATAATCAGAAAGCGACTTACAATAAATGTGCTGTATCTTATGCTGAACCCAAGTT
Source organism: Schistocerca nitens (assembly GCF_023898315.1). NCBI lineage: Eukaryota > Metazoa > Arthropoda > Insecta > Orthoptera > Acrididae > Schistocerca > Schistocerca nitens. The sequence goes on from NC_064621.1 coordinate 53,842,788, forward strand.
ATTCTAAATGTAACTGATCTTTGTAAATGTCTGTATACCCTTGAAAGTGTGCTAATGTAGTTATGTGAGTTTCAGATTACCAATTGTACTGTAACTGTAAAATTGTATGGAGAAAAGGACTGAAATGAAAGGATAAATGCTATCAGCCAGATAAAAGAGAAGGACTGCCAAATACCAATGAGGGCAGATAAATAGTCGATGGAAAATTGTAAATGTGATCCAGGAGATGTGACAATATGAAGTGAAAAGGACTGCCCAAATCCGCATAATAGGCAGCAAATATGTGTAGTTAATTTTCTGAATATGTGTGTGTGTGTTTTGTTTAGTAAGTAAGGAAATGGACTGCTATTCAAAGCAAGCAGCGACAAATTACATTATAGTGTGTACGAAATATGCAATTGTTTTTGTAGTTAAATGCATTATTCCAGAATTTTAAACTATTTCTTTGAAAAAAAATGATTAAATTGCTATTTTAGTAATGTTATGATGGGAAGTTGGACTGTGCAAAAGGCACTTGAGTAAATGACAAATAATTATTCTTGATGTGTTAAAAGAGTGTAAACCTATGTACAGTAAGTAAAAGGGAATATGTAGTGCAAATCTTTTTGGACGTTTAAGTAAAGATTCAGAACCACTGTATAATTGTAAGACTTAGTGTTCCCATAAAATTTGGACTTAAGCAAAATTTTCTGGAAACAGGGGCATGTGTAACGACAACTGTACATATAATAATTTTTTTCTTTATGAATTTCGATAAATTAGTGTGAACAATGTTTGATTTTATTTCTTTCTCTTTTCGTGTCATGTTAAAGAAACAGTGAGCAACTTTTGTAATGAATATTATTATTTATGTTAGATTTCAAATAATGTGATAATCAAAAGGAAGTGTACTTAATGTTAAAACTATTGTAAGATGTGAAAATTGTAATTTAAACACTTGGTCCATACGTAGGTAATGCAGTAGGATATGTGTAGTAGAAAACCTGTGGTGAATACCCTACCTGTAGGGGAGCGGGAAAAGGTGGAGGCAGGCGAGCGCGGGAAAACTCACAGTGGGCGCGGTTCGGCACAACGGGCTCAAGTAAGTCAGTCGGAGGCGAGCAACAGTAATAGTCGGAGTTGTGAATCGGTCAAAGGAACACGTACTGTACCGAGGCGGTTACCCAGGAAAAGTGGATTCCATTGAGCCTCGGATGCACCGATTCCGACGACTATTTGGCATGGCTATATTCTGAGGCACAAAGTTGGAAAGATTACGACGCTAAGAAGATGGAAAGTGCCGATGTAGTGTGAGCCTTAGCCGTGCTTGTATGTGTGCCGTGCTGCCCGCTATCTCGCTGCCCGCCAACCGCCGCCACGACTTGCACAGGTGAAACATTTATTTCATCTTTAGAAGTGTATCTGTGTGGACCAGTGTCGAAAATGTTTCCAACTGTTCAATAATAACGTGACTTTTATCAGAATTGCTTTAGCCATGAATTATCCTGATCACTGACCTAGACAGGATCCTTACCTCGTATTGTGCAACCCGAGTATCCTGAACTGAAAGTCTAAAATCAGTGTTAATAAGAATTATCAGTAGATCAATCTATGCTATAAAGAAGTTTAAAAAGTCTGTATGTTATTGTAAATGTTGGTAGAGGATAAAAGTATGACTAAATTGGAAGAGAGTTGTTTGAATTGAGTTAGCGATGTTATTTAATTAATTTGAGACAGAACTAATGACAGTTAAATTATTCAGAAGTAAGACAAAAGAGTAGTTATCCATAAATAGATAATTTTGAGTGTTAATTTGTCTTTTAGTACTTAACAGTTTCAGTATAACGATCATAACAGTTTCAGCCCCCCCCCCCCCCTTCTCTTGTCCATTCTTTCAAACCTTGAAATGTGCTGATCAGATTTGACCAGTAAAGCTAAATTCTATGTTAATCCTAAGTGTATTAGTGTTGTTTTCTAATGTTAATAGTGACATTGTATGTGTGCTTTCAAAACTGCTTATTCTAGAAAAATCTATGCCCGATTTCAGTCTGATCAATATACAGAACGCAGTTCGTAGTAATCATTGCTGTGTGGTATTGTGTAAATTTAGCTCGTCCAAATTAGTAGAAAAATAGAAAGCTTTCGTTCAGTGGATTTTTCTGGTGCCAGACTTTGCCGTATAACGCATCTTTACTACGTGTTACTATGCTTGTACATGCACCCAATTGTACAAGGAAAAACTCACTCATTGCCTAAGTAGGCTGGCGACCGAATTATTAATTATAGGTAGCATCTACTGTGTATACTTCTTGTCCATGCGAAAGAGTAATTATACTTTACATTTGCTTGATGCATCACTGTAGTTATTAACTGAGTACAAGTCCGATCTTGCTTCTATTAGGTACACGCGGTCAACTTATGTACTAAAATCCTTATTTATAAGGTGAAGCCCGTGAACTTATTACAGTACAGGCTTTATACAGCTAACGTACGTCCGATTAAGGGCGGTAGCGTTACAGACTTCGTGATACATGGAAGTCTGGATAGGTCGCTGAAGCGTGCTCGGACAGTAGATGTGAATGTAATTGACTACGATATAGGGAAGTACACATTGTGACATAAGGAACTTTATGTTGATCCGAGGAGTGTGCACGGATAGCCGAAGTGTCGGAACATCGATGTTGTCGACGACCTCCTGAATGGCTGTTTTCAACTCAGCAAATGTTTTGGGGTTATTGATGTACACCTTGTCCTTAATATAATATAGTAGGCGGCCACTCCCTATAAAAACCGGTTTCTAGTTGTGACCGGGCGCAGATTTTCTTATTTCACTATTGGTGCTCTGCCTAATGCACCTGACGTCAAGGAATTCACAGTGAGCCAGTAAATATCGAAGTGTGTCTTTCAGCTGTGGAGCATCATTAGCAGGGTGTTCTCTTTAAGACATACATATTCAGGGTGACAATTATTGAACTACAGGTTGTTACAAAAAGATATTGCCAAACTTTCAGGAAACGTTCCTCACACGCAAATAAAGAAAAGATGTTATGTGGACATGTGTCCGGAAACTCTTAATTTCCATATTAGAGCTCATTTTAGTTTCGTCAGTATGTACTGTACTTCCTCGATTCACCGCCAGTTCACCCAATTGAAGGAAGGTAATGTTGACTTCGGTGCTTGTCATGACATGCGACTCGTTGATCTACAGTACTAGTATCAAGCACATCAGTACGTAGCATCAACCGGTTAGTGTTCATCACGAACGTGGTTTTGCAGTCAGTGCAATGTTTACAAATGCGGAGTTGGCAGATGCCCATTTGATGTATGGATTAGCACGGGGCAATAGCCGTGCCGCGGTACGTTTGTATCGAGACAGATTTCCAGAACGAAGGTGTCCAGCCTATGACTCGCAACTGGGGAAGACCTAGAACGACGAGGACACCTGCAATGGACAAGGCAATTCTTCGTGCAGTTGACGATAACCCTAATGTCAGCCTCAGAGAAGTTGCTGCTGTACAAGGTAACGTTGACCACGTCACTGTATGGAGAGTGAGCCGGGAGAACCTGTTGTTTCCGTACCATGTACAGCATGTGCAGGCACTATCAGCAACTGATTGGCCTCCACGGGTACACTTCTGCGAATGGTTCGTCGAACAATGTGTCAATCCTCATTTCAATGCAAATGTTCTCTTTACGGATGATGCTTCATTCCAACGTGGTGAAATTGTAAATTTGCACAATCAACATGTGTGGGCTGACGAGAATCCGCACGCAATTGAGCAATCACGTCATCAACACACATTTTCTGTGAACGTTTGGGCAGGCATTGTTGGTGATGTCTGGATTGGGCCCCATGTTCTTCCACCTACGCCCAATGGAGCACGTTATCATGATTTCATACGGGATACTCTAACTGTGCTGCTAGAACATGTGCCTTTACAAGAACGACACAACATGTGGTTCATGCACGACGAAGCTCCTGCACATTTCAGTCGAAGTGTTCGTACGCTTCTCAAGAATAGATTCGGTGACCGATGGATTGGTAGAGGCGGACCAATTCCATGGCCTCCACGCTCTCCTGACCTCAACCCTCTTCACTTTCATTTATGGGGCATTTGAAAGCTCTTGTCTACGCAACCCTGGTGCTTGTATTGTGGACGGCTGTGGTACAATACGCCATTCTCCAGGGCTGCATCAGCGCATCAGGGATTCCATGCGACGGAGGGTGGATGCATGTATCCTCGCTAACGGAGGACATTTTGAACATTTCCTGTTACAAAGTGTGTGAAGTCAAGTTGGTACGTTCTGTTGCTGTGTGTTTCCATTCCATGATTAATGTGATTTAAAGAGAAGTAATAAAATGAGCTCTAACATGGAAAGTAAGTGTTTCCGGACACATGTCCACATAACATATTTTCTTTCTTTGTGTGTGAGGAATGTTTCCTGAAAGCTTGGCCGTACCTTTTTGTAACACCCTGTATATCAAAAGAAACGTAAATTAGTTACAAACTACTGCGTGCACACACTTTGTCCAATATGTCACTACAGATAGTCGGATTTAGGTATGTTCGATGTCCCTGCCATCATTGGCGATGATATGGCGCAGACGAATAGCGAAATTCTGGATGACCCGCTGAAGTGTCGGAACATCGATGCTGTCGACGACCTCCCGAATGGCTGTTTTCAGCTCAGAAACGGTTTTGGGGTTCTTGCTGTACAGCTTGCCATTAATATAGCCCCACAAAAAGGAGTGGCATGTGTTCAGATCCGGACAATAAGGAGGCGAATCAAGTTCCATGCCAGTGCCCTCTGGGTATCCCAAAGACAGAATGCGGTCCCCAAAGTGCACCTCCAGGACCTCAACATTCTCCTGCTTCGATGGGGTAGAGCTTTGACTTGTATGAACCACACATTGTCGAAATCAGGGTCACTTTGGATAGCAGATATCAAATCATCTTCCAAAATATTCACGTACCGTGTGACAGTCACCGTGCCATCAAGCAATATCGCACTGATTATTCCGTGACGGAACATTGCACACCACACAATCACCCGTTGAGGATGAAAAGACTTTTCGATTGCGAAATACGTGTTCTCGGTCTCCCAAACGCGCCAGTTTTGCTTATTGCCGAACTCATCCAAACAAAAGTGGGCTTCGTCGGTGAACCAAACCATACCACGCGTACTAATTCCCATCATGCACCACGGCCAATCGTGTCCTAAGGCACACCATAAGTTACAACATTTTATTTTCTATAGTTCAATAATTGTTACCCTGTCAGTAATACAAACCTAGACGGACATACAATGATAACAACTTTGGTCTCGATTCGTCGCTGTCTGATCCTTCCTGTAGCGGGAATGCCAGTAATGTTGCGAGCATTAGGTGACGAGTTTAGTCGACTACAGTACGGGGCTGTAGACGGTGCGATATGGAACGTTTTGGTCGGTCTGTGTAGCATGCACGGCTAGTGAAGTGGTCCAGCACGTGACTGGTTGTCTGCCTGTCAACAGCTCCGAGCCTCGCTCACCAGTTGGCGGGGAGTGCTTACGTCGACACCAGTGGTAGCGAGCCTGCGAGTAGTTGAATTTGCCGTATGCGAACCTGATGGATGTACCCACACATGGGCAAGTAATATCATACCGTACAACAAGTCAATTACTGTGCAATGCAGGTTTGATAGGAATTTCTCGAGACGCTCTTCCCTTTAGATTCATGTGTGAATCAGAGATACACTTAACTTACCGAAAGGAATTGTGACAGAAAGCAACTGGATTTTCCATTATGTTGTTTTACTTCCTAAAACTCCCTGCCCCTCATACTGCAGAATGGGTAATCGCCGTAAGTAATTATGTCCGAAAATTTGGATGTACCCATACATGGGCAAGTATTATCATACCGTACAACAGGTCAATTACTGTGCAATGCAGGTTTGATAGGAATTTCTCGAGACGCTCTGCCCTTTAGATTCATGTGTGGATCAGAGATACACTTAACTTACTGAAAGGAATTGTGACAGAAAGCAACTGGATTTTCCATCATGTTATCATGTTGTTTTACTTCCTAAAACTCCCTGCCCCTCATACTGCAGAATGGGTAATCGCCGTAAGTAATTATGTCCGAAAATTTAAACAAGTTGATGCCTGTAGCAGTGATCTGTTGTAGCAACATGCAGGGTATAATGCACAGGCGCTGAAATTCCAAAATTTCTGTGGGTACGTATCAATAGCCTAATGTGGTATAAGTTTTCAGCGTAATTTCGATATTTTTTAAAATCTCTACCTTTTATTTACTTTCATTTATAACATTTTACGAACACTACCTGTGTCATAAAGGACTGCGCTGTGATAAAGTAAAATATACCAGCACAATAAAGGATATGATTACTGGGGCAGTTCTGGGACCAAAGCGACGCACGGACCAAGTGTGTGGATACACAATAGTTTCTATGACGCCCTGGCCAACAGGGGCTGTCACGCTAGCGAGTTTGGTTTGTAAGGATAAATTACTGTAATGAATATTCTCAACACACGTAAACCTTTTTATTGGAATGACGACAATGAAAATTTGTGCCGGTTCGGGACTCGAACCCTGATGTCCCGTTTCAAGCGAGAAGTCGCATTAATCGCCTTTTTTCAGCTGTCATCCTTGCGCAGGAGCTATGCTAATCTTTTCTGTATCATTCCAATTTTAGTATCAAGTGAGTAAGACGCTTCGGCTGTCCGTGCTTCAGTGACGGCCAAACCAAATCATCCACATGTTGTCGTCTATGTATCTAAACCTGCACTTGCGCGGTTGCGTCGGGAAAGTACATATTTATTGAGAATAGAGGGTCTGGTATTGACGGATAAATACGAAATAGCAGTGCCTGTGTTATTATGAGGTGTGATGCATGTCCGAAGGAACGTTGCATGGCACTTCTTAGCAATACAGCCACTGCTGTTTCGTAGAAATGAACTTGCTCGATTTTGACTCGAACAAATGCTACGAAGTGACTTACTTTATGTATCAAATAACAACAGTAATAATCACTACATGTTAACTTTAAATATAAAACACATTACTTCTTACGTCATTTGCACTTAAGAATTTGTTTGCAGGTTTCATAACGTCAGTACTTTTAGTCATTTCTTAAAAGAAAATTACCCAATAAAAACGATGTAAATCTTACAAATGCTGAAATTGACCGCTCAGAGGTACAAAAAGTAACAGGAATAGTTAAACCATCCGTACAAACTTCACAAACTCTGTATTTCACGCATGGGTCGATTGGTTTTTCTACTTAAAATATTTACGTGTCTAACGTGTTAGCCACTTCTTCTTTCTTCGTTCTGCACACATCCTGGAACGTGACTCTATGCAATGTTAGCTTGTCTTTATCAGAGTCTGGCGCATATAATAGCAGAATTCGATCATCGCCAGTTTATCCGATACCGAAAGCTCCAAGTTGTTAAATCAGTCCTGAGACCTTCGTTTCAAATCTGCGCTTTAGCAGATCCACATGAATATCGATTATTTCAAGAAAATATTTGTCTTTACATTTCCTCCGGTGTTTTATATGCATGAGGATCACTCCTTTGACATAGCATTTAGGCAACTTCCTTTTTCTAGGTAAAACTGGTTCACCAATGTTCAGTTTCTCTGCTTTCCTCGTGGTTTCACTCCACAATTCACAAAATATACTCTTCGTGTAGCTAAACGTGCTGGCGAAGTTTCCAAAAAAATTTTTAATTTCTCGGTATGACAATGATTTCTTCTGAAAAGAAGAATGAAGTTGTCATTCCTGCCGAAAAAAATCAATATTTTCAGGAAATTATAAAATATGGAATGATGTAGGTTTGAAAAATACCTAGTAGCCTACGCACCGACTTCTCTCTTTCCTTCAGATAGCTCTCTCATTGTTTTCTTCTGACAAATGTTCCAAAACTTTCAAGAGAACTTCATAATTACTTTGCAACGATTCTATATAGATCTAGGCTCCAGCTGAGAGACATTAATTGTTCCATCATCACACTGACCACGACAGTATTTTATGTTGAGAGATAAATGTCTTCTGACATGTCTTCAGACAATGACCTGGAACTTGCTGAAGCTAATTCATAGTAGTCCATAAACATGTTTTCAACATGCAGATTTTCATCGATAGATCTGAGGCATATGGATATTGGTTCCTTGACTGATACGTCGGAAGTCTCATCTACAACGAGAAAAAAAAAGAAAAACATTATTCGACCTTAATAGATATCATAATATTTTACTGTATGTCTCTTGATAATAAGGAGACATTTTCATTCAATACATCGCGAGAAACTCAATTATATGTAGTTTTCTGCCGCCAGGATTTAAACTCAGTAACATTTATTACTCTAAACATCACAACTGATGCATATTCCACGCTTCATCGGTGTGACCTTGAACTACTGACTTAAAAATTGGAGGGATATTATCTTTATAATCGCGTTGTGTGCATTTTTCATATCTCCTAATTTACGTGTTGAGATAAGAAGACATACTGGTTCCTTGTTTCATAGATGCCAAAGCATTCATGGATGAACGTATATTTTGGTGAGCGTATGTATTTCGTGAGCACTAAAATGTTCAATTGCCTTTTGCTACTGCGAAACTCCATTTCGAACAAATGCATTAGACGCATCCCTGCCTGCAGAAGTAACAATTGCAGACGGACAGTGGAATCAAAAGCGTTTTTACACACATTACGTAACACTTTGTCTAATTCTAATGTAATAAATCCGAAGAAATGTCTTTTCCATCCTTAATGGTATGACCTGCCTGAAGATTTTTTGACACTTGTTGCTAATATCCTACGGGAAGTAGTACACGACAAATTGTAGGTTTTTTTCTTTTTTTTTGACTGAGTATGCTTTTCGCTACGGCACGTTCAGTGTCAGTATTATCCACCTGCGATGACGACCACAAAAGTGTGAAGAATTTATCCAAGGCTCATAGCAAACCCGCTTTTCGAATTCGAAAGTGTGTAAAGATGCAGCACTCAGTATAGTGTTGCAGCTTTCCACACGCGTCCAGTAACCGTGCCACGTTTGGAAGTTGCGAAAATTTTTGCCCGGCGAAGAGCTTTTACTGCAAGCATTTCCATGTCTCTCTCGAAGAAACAAAACTATAACAATCTAGCCCTTAAATCACGAGGTGACTTTGTGTAACGTATAGTGCGAGTTGTGGTCTCTGTGACCTCAATACGTAAACTGAAATTTATGGGGTAAATCACTTGAAATTTATATAACATTTATTTTTACAATTATTTTAGTGTTGTGCAGTACTTTGCTTTTTATCTCATAAAATCATTTTCTTTCGTGCGGCTTTTAAATAGTACACGTAAACAAACTGTTACAGAACTGAATTTTATATTATGTAAGTTATAGTATCCCTGTTGCAGATCAATTTACACATACAGCTAAATTTTAGGGACTAAGGTTGCATTACATAACTGCACTCAATACGGCGAAAAAAAAAAAAAATCTGCAAAATTGACATTCACAGCTGGCGTCTACATTTTCCTTTATCACCACTGAGAACACATTTGATGTTAACTAACACTTTAAGTATTTTACTGCAGAAGTAGGAAGGAGTCCAACAACACTATCCTGAAATTCTTCCACTGAATGATATCTTTCCTCGCCAGCAGAATTCTAATCACTGACTGTTGCAAATCGTTGTCTTTTTCGTTTATTTCTCGATCTATTTCACTAACATGTTCCTCAGTACACCAACCAACAGCCATCAAACTTAGGATCGTTAAAATTGACACATTCGTGCGAAGGCATTTTGTGATAAACTTAAAACGCAGGTTTGCAGTTCACAAGGCGCGGTCTAGGAGACTCCAGCACGTGTCAGTAACTCGTGTCCGCAGCAAACAAAGAAGCCTATAACGCATCCGACATGTTCGAAAGAACAGATACCATTGGTGATCTTGCAGCTCTCGGAGAATGAAATTACTATGAAATCCAGACCATTACCTGGTTGCAGGGGTTGATAAAAATCAACAGGGATAGTTGAAAATATGTGCCTCGATCTCGATCGGGAATCGAACACGGGCTCTCAATTTTCAACTTTCCCTGTTGGTATATATCAATACCTGTTAGCAGCTAATGGTCCGTAATTCATTGTAATGTCAATCATACACAGAGTTGGTGATGTTAGGAGAGCGGGGGGAGGGGGAGGGGGGGGGGAGTACAGAAGTACTTAGCTAGAATTTACGTTGGAGAGCGAGTGTGAAAATTCTCGCGCGGTCTGAGAGGCAACTCATGAGTTGAGGGTTAGATTACATAAAAACAACTTCACTGAAATAGTAAACCACGCCGCTCTTATCTGATTCAAACAAAACAAGATAAAATCAAATACTGAGGTAGCCGGTTACAGTCGACTTCCTTGAGTTTCGATTTATTTTCCTTAGTGCTCAATATCGGCAAGCAGTCATTTTAAAACAACTGTTGACGAATGGAGTAGGAGCAATGTAGTTTGTCACTTCTAACGGATCATAAAAGCAAACCTAAAAGACAAGATTCTGTTCACAATAATACTTCCATTGCTGATGTGTGGACTACCTTCGACTTGGCCAGAGATAGCGAAACAACGGGGAATATATTGCTTGGTTGCCTTCACACAAATAGATTTGACAAAAACAGTTATGTTTTAGAGCTCAGAAATTTTAACTTCCATCTCAAAGTATTAATTGCTTAATATTTTTTGTTAATGGCAATCGAGAAATATTTATTTGATTTTGTTTTTATCAAACGAAAAATTTTGTGAGTGCACCCACATAGTCGGCGCTCATGCTATCCTGCCGGCCGGAGTGGCCGAGCGGTTCTGGCGCTACAGTCTGGAACCGCACGACCGCTACGTTCGCAGGTTCGAATCCTGCCTTGGGCATGGATGTGTGTGATGTCCTTAGGTTAGTTAGGTTTAAGTAGTTCTAAGTTCTAGGGGACCGATGACCTCAGAAGTTAAGTCCCATAGTGCTCAGAGCCATTTGAACCATTTTTTGCTATCCTGTTCGGACTGTGAGGGTCTTCAACGTTGCGTTTTAGGCTGGTGAATGATGAATCTTTCTAAAACATAGGATATATACGGGAAAGTGTATTCTGTAACCAGAGAATTTCGCATCTGTTCCTACATGTACAAGGTGAACAGTGGGGTACGGCCATCCCGAATGGGAATTCGAAAACATATTCCGTCGAATAGTACCGACCCTTCGTTATGTATAGCGATCAACCAAAAACCTGTGCAATATATCGTTCAACGATCATATGCATCAAATTTGGCCTAATGGAGCTCTCTTCAGCTGCCTGGGATTCTGCTTGTAAGGCCTCAGTACGGCTAGCACAGCCGTGCAGTGTGGACGTCCTTCGTTTTTCCGTATATGGAGCGCGCGCGCTCGCTGTTGTTTACTTTCAGCGGCCGTCACTTAAAGTGTACTGGAACCATGGCCAACAGTTTTCAAAAATTCACACTACCATTCATCTCCTGTAATGATTAAACCTGACCAAAGTGGAACTCTTCCTACGCGACGAAGCGAAGATCCCAGTTCCTAATATTGTGTGCATCCATTTCTCCATATTAAGCAGTGCCGTGTACGTTACAGTTCAATGACGCGGCGTGTGAACAAATATTTATTGACATCACACATGTCCCAACTACGTTTTTGGCACGTCGACGGCAATGTCGGCGCAGTCACTGTCGACCACAAGGGCTTCGGCATGTTCATCGTACGAGTTTTCGAACTACCATTCGAGCACCTCGTAGGAGATGTTATCGTGTCCCTATGGCACTGTACAAGGTCATAATGGTCACACTGCCGAACGCTGGGTCCAATTCCAAAACGTATATAGTTCCTAACTGCGAGATTACACAATTCAAAATTAAATAATGAAAAGTTAGAGCAAAAAGTTAGGACGTAAAGGCAATTGTAAACAGAGGGAACAACAACTTCTTGAACTTATTAATAATCATAATATAATGAAATAATGAACTGATACAGTAAATGAATTAAAAACTGAACTACTACTCATTTTATGTGTAAAAATTTAAATTTTAATCAATTATAAAATTGTATTTAACAAAAGAAATGTATGGAAATAAAGCTGTTGATTATACTAAAAAGGAAATTCTATTTTCTGCATTTCAATTGAATTATCAGATTTCAAGATTTTCTAGATTAGATGAATATTTTATGAAAGAATTTTCAGATAAATTAGACTGGGAATATATATCAAATGATCATGAATTAACTGAAGATATTGTAAAAGTGTTTCCAAATAATTTGCTTTGAAAATTATATCAAGAAGTAAAATTTTATGTGAAAACAGCATGTTGTTGTTGTTGTGGTCTTCAGTCCTGAGACTGGTTTGATGCAGCTCTCCATGCTACTCTATCCTGTGCAAGCTTCTTCATCTCCCAGTACCTACTGCAACCTACATCCTTCTGAATCTGCTTAGTGTATTCATCTCTTGGTCTCCCTCTACGATTTTTACCCTCCACGCTGCCCTCCAATACTAAATTGGTGATCCCTTGATGCCTCAGAACATGTCCTACCAACCGATCCCTTCTTCTGGTCAAGTTGTACCACAAACTCCTCTTCTCGACAGTTCTATTCAATACCTCCTCATTAGTTATGTGATCTACCTATCTAATCTTCAGCATTCTTCTGTAGCACCACATTTCGAAAGCTTCTTTTCTCTTCTTGTCCAAACTATTTATCGTCCATGTTTCACTTCCATACATGGCTACACTCCATATAAATACTTTCAGAAATGACTTCCTGACACATAAATCTATACTCGATGTTAACAAATTTCTCTTCTTCAGAAACGCTTTCCTTGCCATTGCCAGTCTACATTTTATATCCTCTCTACTTCGACCATCATCAGTTATTTTACTCCCCAAATAGTAAAACACCTTTACTACTTTAAGTGTCTCATTTCCTAATCTAATTCCCTCAGCATCACCCGACTTCATTAGACTACATTCCATTATCCTTGTTTTGCTTTTGTTGATGTTCATCTTATATCCTCCTTTCAAGACACTGTCCATTCCATTCAACTGCTCTTCCAAGTCATTTGCTGTCTCTGACAGAATTACAATGTCATCGGCGAACCTCAAAGTTTTTATTTCTTCTCCATGTACTTTAATACCTACTCCGAATTTTTCTTTTGTTTCCTTTACTGCTTGCTCAATATACAGATTGAACAACATCGGGGAGAGGCTACAACCCTGTCTTACTTTCTTCCCAATCACTGCTTCCCTTTCATGTCCCTCCACTCTTATAACTGCCATCTGGTTTCTGTACAAATTGTAAATAGCCTTTCGCTCCCTGTATTTTACCCCTGCCACCTTTAGAATTTGAAAGAGAGTATTCCAGTCAACATTGTCAAAAGCTTTCTCTAAGTCTACAAATGCTAGAAACGTAGGTTTGCCTTTCCTTAATCTTTCTTCTAAGATAAGTATTGCCTCACGTGTTCCAGTGTTTCTATGGAATCCAAACTGATCTTCCCCGAGGTTGGCTTCTACTAGTTTTTCCATTCGTCTGTAAAGAATTCGTGTTAGTATTTTGCAGCTGTGACGTATTAAACTCATAGTTCGGTAATTTTCACATCTGTCAACACCTGCTTTCTTTGGGATTGGAATTATTATATTCTTGTTGAAGTCTGAGGGTATTTCGCCTGTCTCATACATCTTGCTCACCAGATGGTAGAGTTTTGTCAGGACTGGCTCTCCCAAGGCCGTCAGTAGTTCCAATGATATGTTGTCTACTCCAGGGGCCTTATTTCGACTCAGGTCTTTCAGTGCTCTGTCAAACTCTTCACGCAGTATCATATCTCCCATTTCATCTTCATCTACATCCTCTTCCATTTCCACAATATTGTCCTCAAGTACATCGCCCTTGTATAGACCTTCTATATACTCCTTCCACCTTTCTGCTTTCCCTTCTTTACTTAGAACTGGGTTTCCATCTGAGCTCTTGATATTCATACAAGTCGTTCTCTTATCTCCAAAGGTCTCTTTAATTTTCCTGTAGGCAGTATCTATCTTACCCCTAGTGAGATAGGCCTCTACATCCTTACATTTATCCTCTAGCCATCCCTGCTTAGCCATTTTGCACTTCCTGTCGATCTCATTTTTGAGACGTTTGTATCCATTTTTGCATGCTTCATTTACTGCATTTTTATATTTTCTCCTTTCATCAATTAAATTCAATATTTCTTCTGTTACCCAAGGATTTCTACTAGCCCTCGTCTTTTTACCTACTTGATCCTCTGCTGCCTTCGCTACTTCATCTCTCAAAGCTACCCATTCTTCTTCTACTGTAGTTCTTTCCCCCATTCCTGTCAATTGTTCCCTTATGCTCTCCATGAAACTCTGTACAACCTCTGGTTCTTTAAGTTTATGCAGGTCCCATCTCCTTAAATTCCCACCTTTTTGCAGTTTATTCAGTTTTAATCTACAGGTCATAACCAATAGATCGTGGTCAGAGTCCACATCTGCCCCTGGAAATGTCTTACAATTTAAAACCTGGTTCCTAAATCTCTGTCTTACCATTATATAATCTATCTGATACCTTTTAGTATCTCCAGGGTTCTTCCATGTATACAACCTTCCTTCATGATTCTTAAACCAAGTGTTAGCTATGATTATGTTGTGCTCTGTGCAAAATCCTACCAGGCGGCTTCCTCTTTCATTTCTTAGCCCCAGTCCATATTCACCTACTATGTTTGCTTCTCTCCCTTTTCCTACTGACGAATTCCAGTCACCCATGACTATTAAATTTTCGTCTCCCTTCACAATCTGAATAATTTCTTTTATTTCATCATACATTTCTTCAATTTCTTCGTCATCTGCAGAGCTAGTTGGCATATAAATTTGTAATACTGTAGTAGGTGTGGGCTTCGTATCTATCTTGGCCACAATAATGCGTTCACTATGCTGTTTGTAGTAGCTTACCCGCATTCCTATTTCCCTATTCATTATTAAACCTACTCCTGCATTACCCCTATTTGATTTTGTGTTTATAACCCTGTAGTCACCTGACCAAAAGTCTTGTTCCTCCTGCCACCGAACTTCACTAATTCCCACTATATCTAACTTCAACCTATCCATTTCCCTTTTTAAATTTTCTAATCTACCTGCCCAATTAAGGGATCTGACATTCCACACTCCGATCCGTAGAACGCCAGTTTTCTTTCTCCTGATATCGTCATCCTCTTGAGTAGTCCCCGCCCGGAGATCCGAATGGGGGACTATTTTACCTCCGGAATATTTTACCCAAGAGTACGCCATCATTTAATGATACAGTAAAGCTGCATGCCCTCGGGAAAAATTACGGCTGTAGTTTTCCCTTGCTTTCAGCCGTTCGCAGTACCAGCACAGCAAGGCCGTTTTGGTTATTGTTACAAGGTCACATCAGTCAATCATCTAGACTGTTGCCCTTGCAACTACTGAAAAGGCTGCTGCCCCTATTCAGGAACCACACGTTCGTCTGGCCTCTCAACAGATACCACTCCGTTGTGGTTGCACCTACGGTACGGCTATCTGTATCGCTGAGGCACGCAAGCCTCCCCACCAACGGCAAGGTCCATGGTTCTTGGGGGGGGGGGGGGAAACAGCATATGAGAATTTAAAGACAAGTGGGATGTTGTGTGCATATCGGGAATTAAAAAAATATATATCTGAAGATTTAATGAGAGAATTTAAAGACCAATTAGATAGGTCTTTTGTTTCGAGGACAAAATATTAGCTGAATAATTTATAAGAGATTTCAAGACAAAGTAGACTGCGACACTATATTATGTCATCAAAAATGATCTGAAGATTTTATGAGAGAATTTCAAGATAAATTAAATTGGGAAGATGTCTCATTTAGTCAAAACTTATCTGAAAATTTTATCAGAGAATTTGAGGATGAAATAGATCGGTTGTAGATATCAGATGGACTAAAACTGTCAGAAATTTTAATGAAACAATTTTAAGGTGAATTAAACTGGGAGAATATATCAGTCTTTCAGACTTCATCTGAGTATTTTTATGACAATATAAATTGGAATGTTATATCTAGTTATCAAAAGTTATCTGAAAATTTTATAAAGGATCTTAAAGATAAGTTTAATTGGGAATATATTTTAAATTGTAGAAAATTTATCAGAATCTTTCATACAAGCAGAATTGAAAAGTTATGAAGACTAGTTCTTCAGAACGTCTTGAATGTTCTGTGTGCTTATATACTGAAAATCATCAATATGTAAAACTTTTTAACTATATTTTACAATGAAGTGAATATAACCCAGCTGCATACAGGTGTTATATAAGTTAACGGGGACAATTGAAAATGTGTGCCCGACGAGGACTCGAACCCAGGATCTCCTGCTTACATGCAGATGCTTTATCCATCTGAGAGACCAAGGATATAGAGGATAGTGTGACTGTATGGACTTATTTCTGGAATACCTCCTGTGAGAACCACATTCTCAACTAATTGTCCTGCACTATATTCACAGTGCCCCTGCCCATTATACTCATTACTTGCAGCTTTTTGCCAATTGCCGTAAGAGTTCGGGCACTGTTTGTGCATCTGCACAGAACCATGTTTCCTGCCATTATGTGGACAGGAGTGACACCACCAGCAGTCGACTAATGGTGTAAACGCCCAGAAGATGACCCCTACATCGGGTTGAAACCGGTTGGCGGTATAACAATAAAAATAAATGCGATCAAGACTGTTTTTGAATTATTGATTAATCATACTAATCGCTGCTTCATCTCCACATGCATGTTGTCAATAAATCTCACAGAAGAAGATGGTCAAATGGCTGGTGAGCCTTAACTGTGTATATATATGAAGATGGTATCTGTTCTTTTGGACATGTCACCATTGATTTTTATTTTACAATTTCCATTATCAACCTTAGCCCATATAAACAGATACTCATCGGCATTTAGTTTCTTCTTCCTTCTAGTACTCAACACAAATGGCATACTGGGAACAAGTGTACCATATGGAACTTTTGCTAAGAGTCCTGTTGTCTCTGCTATACTCCATGTCTTCCATGTAAGAATATTTGCATCTGGGAAAGCTTCAAGGCCACCATAATCACAATGATTGCCCCATACTACAGCAAGTGTGAGCCATGTACTACCTGCAAACACGGCTTGTACATCACATGTAAAGTTCAAACGGAGTCCACGAAATACGTTTGGACCTCCAATTAATTGTTGTTTATTGAACTGTCCAGAAAGATCAATATCTATCGCGTTCAAAGCACGATAGACAGGAACGCTGCGCCGCCAGCGACGATGGTAACCACGTCGCCGAGGCATTGCTGTGGCACGTTAATACATGTCCAAAAGAACAGATACCATCTTGTTGATGACCACACATCGAACAGTTTAGTTAACAAACAAGCTGTTAAAAGCAGAAACGTTAGAAATTAGTTCATATGGATAGTATAAACATTATCAACAGACACAAGAACTTCCATTTGTTATTTATGCTGATTTGAAAGTTTACTATTGGAGATGGATAACTCAACCAAATCCAGAAATTCCATATGCAATCAAATATCAAAAACATGAACCAAGTGGATTGTGTTATTAAATCAAGCACATCAATAGACACCATAATGATCCTGTTGTGTACAGAGGACCAACTTGTCATAAAAATTTACTGAATGTATAAAACAGGAAGTAGAAGGAATCAGAAGTATTTATTCAAAAATAGAAGAAATGGAGCCATAAGCACCTGAAGAGTATTCTTGATATGCAGGATCAAAAAATTGTTCACTCACAGAAACATAAAAAGGTTCATCATGATGATCATTTGACTAGACTATTTACAAATCTGTTATGTGATAATTGTAATCTAAAACTGATGCATTCAAGTTTTGTACCAATTTTTTTACATTATCTCTCAGGATATGATTCATGTCTGTTTCAAAAGCAACTTATTTATGACAAAAAAGAGGTAGATTTAATACCTAATAATGAAGACAGATATGTCAGTTTTTGTAAGATGACAGAAAATACCAAGATATGATTTCTTGGTACATTTAAATTTCTTGTTTTCACCTGATAAACTTTCAGCAAATTTGTTGAGATCAAATGAAACACATTAGAAAATTTTTCCCTGCAGAACTATTCAACATGCTGATCAGGGAATGTGTTTCTCCATACAACATGGATTCATGGAAGAAATTGGAAGAGACACAATTACCAGCAACAGAAGAATTTCACACTAAACTGAATGACTGCAAAGTACATGATAAAGATTATAAATGTGCAAAAACAGAATGGAAAAAATTTAATATCAAAAATCTTGGTGAATATCATAATCAGTATCTTGAAACTGATGTACTGCTATTGTCTGATATGTTTGAAAATTTTAGAAAAAATTATATAAATGCTTAAGATGTAGATCAATCTTGGTGTGTTACAGCATCTTATTTATCATGGGATGCAAATCAAAATGACTGAGCAACCACTAAAATTATCCCATGATTACAATGTGATTCTTATAATTGAAAAAGGAATAAGAGGTGATATACAATCGTGTTGTAAACAATATGGAAGAGCAAATAATAAATAAATGAAAGATTATGATGTAAAAAAGAAACCAAATTATCTACTATATTTATATAAACTGTTTATATGGTTATGTTATAAGACAATATTTACTGTATGCTGGGTTTGAATTGGGTTATCTAGATTCTTTTGATTCTAGAAAAATAAGTAATATTTCAGATAAATCTGCATATGGATATATGTATTTGATCTATAATTTCCAAAAGAATTTCATGTTTCGCATACAGATTTACCACTTGCTTCTGAAAGTAAAATTGTTTCAGGAAATAAAGAGAGTAAGTCATTAATTACTCTGAATAACAAACATAATTATGTAGTTCACTCCAGAAATTTTAAAAAGTAAACTATCATTAAGAATGAAAATAACAAAAATACATAGAGTCCTAAAATCAAAGCAGTCTGACTGGTAGAAAAAGGATGTAGACTAAAACAGAGAAATGAATATAACATTAAAGGATGATTTTGAAAACGATTTTGACAAATTGATGAATAATTGCATATTTGGAAAAACGGTGGAAAATATTAGAAACAGAGTGAATATAAAATTGTAATAAATTAATATCTAAACCAAACATTAACAAAGAACTGTATATAATGAAAATGTTGTTGCTATCCATAAGAATAAGCCAAAAACACATTAAATAAACCCACCATTGTTGGTGTGAGTATACTTGATTTATCAAAAGAACTGATTCACGATTTTCACTACAGAATAATGAAACCAATATATTGAGAAAATATTCAGTTATCAAGAGTCAGTCAGTTATATATACAATATACAAACCAAAGGTTTATATGATGGCATGAAATGGATGATTGATTGCTTTGATACAAGTGATTATTCTTCAGATAATACTTACATATTCCACAAGTAAACAAGCAAATTATAGAAAAATGAAACACAAATGTAATGGAAAAATAGTTTTAGAATTCTGAGGTAATTGAGATAATAAATCTATGCTTATAAAGTTGGTGACAAGAAAGAGATAAATTGTGGAGCTAGAAAATGAGTTCTTAAAAATAGAATAAGCTTAGAATATTATAAATGTTGTTTGTTTAAAAACAGAGAACAGTATAGAATTATGAATTTCATTTGAAGTGAAAAATATGTAATCTGCAATTTGAGGTAAGGAAGAAAGCCTTGATCCTTCATGATAATAAAAGATATTTTCTGGATAATAAGAAAGATGGATTACCATACAGGAAGTACACACTGTAAAAAAGTCTAATAAAAGTTATTCTACACTTCCGGAAATGGAAAAAAGAACACATTCACACCGGTGTGTCAGACCCACCATACTTGCTCCGGACACTGCGAGAGGGCTGTACAAGCAATGATCACACGCACGGCACAGCGGACACACCAGGAACCGCGGTGTTGGCCGTCGAATGGCGCTAGCTGCGCAGCATTTGTGCACCGCCGCCGTCAGTGTCAGCCAGTTTGCCGTGGCATACGGAGCTCCATCGCAGTCTTTAACACTGGTAGCATGCCGCGACAGCGTGGACGTGAACCGTATGTGCAGTTGACGGACTTTGAGCGAGGGTGTATAGTGGGCATGCGGGAGGCCAGGTGGACGTACCGCCGAATTGCTCAACACGTGGGGCGTGAGGTCTCCACAGTACATCGATGTTGTCGCCAGTGGTCGGCGGAAGGTGCACGTGCCCGTCGACCTGGGACCGGACCGCAGCGACGCACGGATGCACGCCAAGACCGTAGGATCCTATGCAGTGCCGTAGGGGACCGCACCGCCACTTCCCAGCAAATTAGGGACACTGTTGCTCCTGGGGTATCGGCGAGGACCATTCGCAACCGTCTCCATGAAGCTGGGCTATGGTCCCGCACACCGTTAGGCCGTCTTCCGCTCACGCCCCAACATCGTGCAGCCCGCCTCCAGTGGTGTCGCGACAGGCGTGAATGGAGGGACGAATGGAGACGTGTCGTCTTCAGCGATGAGAGTCGCTTCTGCCGTGGTGCCAATGATGGTCGTATGCGTGTTTGGCGCCGTGCAGGTGAGCGCCACAATCAGGACTGCATACGACCGAGGCACACAGGGCCAACACCCGGCATCATGGTGTGGGGAGCGATCTCCTAGACTGGCCGTACACCACTGGTGATCGTCGAGGGGACACTGAATAGTGCACGGTACATCCAAACCGTCATCGAACCCATCGTTCTACCATTCCTAGACCGGCAAGGGAACTTGCTGTTCCAACAGGACAATGCACGTCCGCATGTATCCCGTGCCACCCAACGTGCTCTAGAAGGTGTAAGTCAACTACCCTGGCCAGCAAGATCTCCGGATCTGTCCCCCATTGAGCATGTTTGGGACTGGATGAAGCGTCGTCTCACGCGGTCTGCACGTCCAGCACGAACGCTGGTCCAACTGAGGCGGCAGGTGGAAATGGCATGGCAAGCCGTTCCACAGGACTACATCCAGCATCTCTACGATCGTCTCCATGGGAGAATAGCAGCCTGCATTGCTGCGAAAGGTGGATATACACTGTACTAGTGCCGACATTGTGCATGCTCTGTTGCCTGTGTCTATGTGCCCGTGGTTCTGTCAGTGTGATCATGTGATGTATCTTACCCCAGGAATGTGTCAATAAAGTTTCCCCTTCCTGGGACAATGAATTCACTGTGTTCTGATTTCAATTTCCAGGAGTGTATATAAACAGAAACATCTCTGAAAAAGCTCCACAACATTAGCAATGATAATTTGTTTAAGAAGATTAGTGGGTTGGAAGTATATGATTTATATAATATTACTGGTTGTGAATATTTACCAACCACATATCGCGAAAAATATATCTGGAACTTAAAAATGAATTTAAAACTATTTTACCTAATAGGTACTTAAAACTAATTAGCAATTGAGATCTTCAATTTTTTGAAGAAGGGAATATTAAATTGAGATATAAAGGACTGAAGAAACTGAAAACTAATGATAAAGAATTTCATGACTCGGAATTTATGCAGCAAATATTTTACAAATTTTATTTTTCACAGTAAATTTTATAATCTTTACATTAATAATACCAAAGTGTGTAGTCAGTTTATGGTTATAAAATTATTACAGAATTTCATAAGTATATAAATTGAAAAGATGGGTATCAAAATATTTGTAAAGAATGTGTTAAGAGATATAAAAAATTAAAGTTACATATCAGTGTGGAAGAATTATAGTCAAGTCTTACCTCAAGTAACATGAAAAATCAATAGCTCATAAAAATCTTATATCGATAAAGAAGAAAGAAATAGGAAAATTTTGCGTAAGGAAGAGAACATATAAATACCATTTTATTTGTTTCCTTACATTCAACTTTTATAAAAAATAAAACATTGAACTTGTGGCCAGTTAAATAATCGAATAATTTTATTTTCTCTCCGTTTGCCTACATTCACCTTTGTATGATAAAAACATTTTGTTTTGTAAGAAATGAATGTGATAAAAATAATGTCTATTATATGTGCCTTTTAATGAAAATAAGTGAATTATACATGAAGTTTATACGATACTAGAATGTTTCACCGGGTACTATGTAAAGTTTAAAGCTAACAAGTGAATGTGCGACATAAGTGAACGAGTTAGCTTTAAAAAATGGAACCAGTACCTGCTGAAATATTATACTTATTGTAAAGACATTTAGGCCTGTGCAACACAATTTGGTCAACTCTCAATAAGCTAGCTATGAGTATATTATGATCTTAACACTTCCTTCTACAGAACTGACCAAATTGACAAAAATCATATTGGTGCCAGAAACTTAGAATTGCCTGGTAGTGCTGATATTTTCCAACTCTTTGCAGTTATCATGCATTCTGCTAGAATGATGGAAAATCACAGTTGATTAGCTGGAATCTTGGTAAATCTGTTGTAACCTGTGACGCACTTGGCTATGAAATGTATAATCACAGCTATACTGTATGCAAAAGTTAGACCAGCATGCTGTACTGATACCCACCTCTAAAGTCATGTGGCTACACACACAGCCACACACACACACACACACACACACACACACACACACAGAGAGAGAGAGAGAGAGAGAGAGAGAGAGAGAGAGAGAGATTTATTGATTGGAATGCCAGTTCAGAGAGACAATTTTAACAGCTTCATGGAGATGTTTGGGGTGGATAATTTTTCTCACTGTGACAGAACGTGAAGGTGCATGCCAATTTTTCAAATGGTCAACAGCTGCTACAAATTGTCTGCAATGAAGATTAATCGATATAAGACTGCCATCACAACTTGCACATAATATACATGACATGCCATCCATTACATTGTGGTAATACAAGCGAGCTGCCCTTCTTTGAATTGTTTTTCGATTTCCTCCATCAGTTCTGTGTGTTAAGGTCCCCCTATTGCAGAGCGATATCCCCGTAGATGAATAAGCATGGTGTATGCAGTGTCTTTTAGAACATTTGCTGCAGCCTCTATTTCTCACAGAAGAAACGCAACTCTTCACTCGATTGTTGTTGTTGTGGTCTTCAGTCCCGAGAATGGTTTGATGCAGCTCTCCATGCTACTCTATTGTGTGCAAGCTTCTTCATCTCCCAGTACCTACTGCAGCCTACATCCTTCTGAATCTGGTTAGTCTACTCATCTCTTGGTCTCCTTCTACGATTTTTACCCTCCACGCTGCCCTCCAGTACTAAATTGGTGATCCCTTGATGCCTCAGAACATGTCCAACCAACCGATCCCTTCTTCTAGTCAAGTTGTGCCACAAACTCCTCTTCTCGCCAATTCTATTCAATACCTCCTCATTAGTTATGTGATCTACCCATCTAATCTTCAGCATTCTTCTGTAGCACCACAATTCGAAAGCTTCTTTTCTCTTCTTGTCTAAAATATTTATCGTCCTCGTTTCACTACCATACATGGCTACACTCCATACAAATACTTTCAGAAACGACTTCCTAACACTTAAATCAATACTCGATGTTAACAAATTTCTCTTCTTCAGAAACGCTTTCCTTGGCAATGCCAGTCTACATTTTATATCCTCTCTACTTCGACCAGCATCCGTTATTTTGCTCCCTAAATAGCAAAACTCCTTTACTACTTTAAGTGTCTCATTTCCTAATCTAATTCGCTCAGTATGACCCGGCTTAATTCGACTACATTCCATTATCCTTGTTTTGCGTTTGTTCATGTTCATCGTATATCCTCCTTTCAAGACACTGTCCATTCCATTCAACTGCTCTTCCAAGTCCCTTGCTATATCTGACAAAATTACAACGTCATCAGCGAACCACAAAGTTTTTATTTCTTCTCCATGGATTTTAATACCTACTCCGCACTTTTCTTTTCTTTCCTTTATTGCTTGCTCAATATACAGATTGAATAACATCTGGGATCGGCTACAACCCTGTGTCACTCCCTTCCCAAACACTGCTTCCCTTTCATACCCCTAGACTCTTATAACTGCCATCTGCTTTCTATACAAATTGTAAATAGCCTTTCGCTCCCTGTATTTTACCCCTGCCACCTTCAGAATTTGGAAGAGAGTATTCCAGTCAAGACTGTCAAAAGCTTTCTCTAAGTCTACAACTGTTAGAAACGTAGGTTTGCCTTTCCTTAATCTTTCTTGTAAGATTAATCGTAGGGCCAGTATTGCCTCAAGTGTTCCAACATTTCTACCGAATCCAAACTGATCTTCCCCGAGGGATGGCTAGAGGACAAAAGTAAGGATGTAGAGGCTTATCTCACTAGGGTACGATAGATACTGCCTGCAGGAAAATTAAAGAGACCTTTGGAGAAAAGAGAACCACTTGTATGAATATCAAGAGCTCAGATGGAATCCCAGTTCTAAGCAAAGAAGGGAAAGCAGAAAGGTGGAAGAAGTATATAGAGGGTCTATACAAGGGCGATGTACTTGAGGACAATATTGTGGAAATGGAAGAGGATGTAGATGAAGATGAAATGGGAGATATGATACTGCGTGAAGAGTTTGACAGAGCACTGAAAGACCTGAGTGGAAACAAGGCCCCTGGAGTAGACAACATTCCATTAGAACTACTGACAGCCTTGGGAGAGCCAGTCCCGACAAAACTCTACCGTCTAGTGAGCAAGATGTATGAAACAGGCGAAATACCCTCAGAGTTCAAGAAGAATATAATAATTCCAATCCCAAAGAAAGCAGGTGTTGACATATGTGAAAATTACCGAACTATCAGTTTAATAAGTCACAGCTGCAAAATACTAACGCGAATTTTTTACAGACGAATGGAAAAACTAGTAGAAGCCGACCTCGGGGAAGATCAGTTTGGATTCGGTAGAAATGTTGGAACACGTGAGGCAATACTGACCCTACGGCTTACCTTAGAAGAAAGATTAAGGAAAGGCAAACCTACGTTTCTAACATTTGTAGACTTAGAGAAAGCTTTTGACAATGTAGATTGGAATACTCTCTTCCAAATTCTGAAGGTAGCAGGGGTAAAATACAGGGAGCGAAAGGCTATTTACAATTTGTACAGAAACCAGATGGCAGTTATAAGAGTCGAGGGGTATGAAAGAGAAGCAATGTTTGGGAAGGGAGTGAGACAGGCTTGTAGCCTATCCCCGATGTTGTTCAATCTGTATATTGAGCAAGCAGTAAAGGAAACAAAAGAAAAGTTCGGAGTAGGTATTAAAATCCATGGAGAAGAAATAAAAACTTTGTGTTTCGCTAATGACATTTTAATTCTGTCAGATACAGCAAGTGACTTTGAAGAGTAGTTGAACGGAATGGACAGTGTCTTGAAAGGAAGATATACGATGAACATGAACAAAAGAAAATCAAGGATAATGGAATGTAGTCGAATTAAGTCTGATGATGCTGAGGGAATTAGATTAGGGAATGAGACACTTAAAGTAGTAAAGAAGTTTTGCTATTTGGGGAGCAAAATGACTGATGATGGTCGAAGTAGATAGGATATAAAATGTAGACTGGCATTGGCAAGGAAAGCGTTTCTGAAGAAGAAAAATTTGTTAATATCGAGTATAGATTTAAATTGCAGCAAGTCGTTTCTTAAAGTATTTGTTTGGAGTGTACCCATGTATGGAAGTGAAACGTGCACGATAAATATTTTAGACAAGAAGAGAATAGATACTTTCGAAATGTGGTGCTACAGAAGAATGCTGAAGACTAGATGGGTAGATCACATAACTAATGAGGAGGTATTGAATAGAATTGGGGAGAAGAGGAGCTTGGGGCACAACTTGACTAGAAGAAGTCATCGGTTGGTAGGACATGCTCTGAGACATCGAGAGATCACCAATTTAGTATTGGAGTGCAGCGTGGAGGGTAAAAATCGTAGAGGGAGATCAAGAGATGAATACACTAATAAACGAACCATCTTTATCTATCCCGTGAGATTTTTTTTTTAAATAGAAATACTAGAATGAGATTTTCACTCTGCAGCGGAGTGTGCGCTGATATGAAACTTCCTGGCAGATTAAAACTATTATTCACTTTGGTGTGTAGGATGCGTGAGTCTGGCGATATACCCCAGACTTTCCAAAAAATATTATTAACACAATTTGCAAGATTGAAAAAGCCGGCAAGTTAGAATATTGCTTAATGAGGTTGACAGATCATGCATTCAAGTTGTTAACAAGAATAAAATACAGAGGAATGGAAAAGAAAATTGAGGATGTGTTGGACGAAGTTAAATTTGGCCTTAGGGGAGGTAAAGGAACCAGAGATGTTGCGATTGATAATGGAAGCGAGACTAAACAAAAATCAAGCCACGCTGATAGCATTTGTCCATTTGAAAAAAAAAGCGTTCGACAATGTCAAATGGTGCAAGATGTTCGAAATTATGAGGAAAATAGGGGTAAGCTGTGGAGAAAGGCAGGTAATGTACAATATGTACAAGAACGAAGAAGGAACAATAAGACTGGAAGAATAAGAACAAAGTGCTCGTGTCAAAAAGGGTGTAAGACTGGGATGTAGTCTTTCGTCACTGCCGTTCAATCTATACATCGAAGAAGGAATTACGAAAATAAAAGAAAGGTTCTAGAATAAGACTAAAATTCAATTCGAAATGATATCAAAGATTCACTGATGACATTGCTATCCACGGTGAAAGTGAAGAATTAACAGGATCTAAGAACGTAATAAATAGTCTAGTGAGTGCAGAATATGGGTTAACAGTAAATCGAAGTGAACAAAGGGAAACATAATATCAGGATTGGTGATGACGAAGTAGATGAAGTTAGGTAATTCTGCTACCTAGTCAACAAAATAACCCATGACAGACGGAGCAAGGAGGACAAAAAGTAGACTAGCGCTGGCAAAGAGGGCATTCCTGACCAAGAGAAGTCTACTGGAACCAAACATAGGCCTTAATTTGAGGAAAACATTACTGAGAATGTACGTTTGGAGCACAGCATTGAATGTATAATAATGAAACAGTGACTGTGGGAGGAACTGAAGAAGAAGGGAATCGAAGGAGATGTGGTGCTACAATAGAGTACTGAAAATTAGCTGGACTGATAAGGTGAGGAATGCGGAGGTTCCCCGGAGAATCGACGGAGAAAGGGACATGTATAAAATACTGAAAATAAAAAGGGGCAGGTTTATAGAATATCTGCTAACATATCAGTGAATAACTTCCTTGGTACTGGAGCGAGTTGTAGAGGGTAAAATCTGCAGAGGAAGGCAGAGATTGAAATACATCCAGCAAATAATTGAGGACGTTGGTTAAATTGCTACTCTGAGATGAAGAGGTTGGCAAAAGAGAGGAATTTGTGATGTACCTCATCAAACAAGTCAGAAGACTAATGACTTTAAAAAAAGCAATACTGTGGCTGTGATCGAAACAGGAAACTAACACATTTTAATTATTTGTGAAACACGCTACCCGTAGGTATTTATACCTACTATCTACAAAAACATACGTAAGTATTCTCTCTGATCTTGATAAAATTTTATAGTAGTACAATTATTGAGAACTTGAGTTGAATGTTGAGAACCGTAAAACAGATTGCTATACAATATGTAAAAATGTATCTTGTGACCACAATATAAACGATTCACAACTAGAATCAACTGATACAAATAACCTGCGTGCAGCAAATTTCTGGGGATATGAAGTGGAACGATTAGCATAGGCTCAACAGCAGGTAAAAAAATTGTTGCAATCAGTGGTTATCTGGTAGAATACTGGGAACGTCTGGTCACTCTACAAAGGAAACTGCCAATAACACACTAACGCGACACATCGCAGAATATTACTTGTTTGTGTGTGATACCCATATTAAACACGACTAACAACGGATTTTCAGCAGATACATAGAAGGGCTGCACAGGTGGTCGTAGGTTTGTTTGGCTAACGGGAAAGTGTCATGAACGTTCGGAAACCTAAACTCAGGAATACATGAAGTAGTTGGCAACAGTCCCACGAAATCCCACTGAGAAAGTTTCGAGATCCGCTGTTGAGTGAGGACTATACTGCAGGGCCCTATGTATCGCTTGCGGATGGACCGAGAGGACAAGATTACACCAGTAGCTATGTGCACAGAAGCATTCAAGCAGTTATTCTCACGGCGCTTGGTAAACGAATGGAACGGGAAGGAAGCTTAATACGCGATGCCATCATAAGTACCCACTGACTAGTGAAGCTGCCTGTATAACAACAGTAAGACAAAGACAGGAGGGATTTGCACTTAAACTTGATTACGAAACAGAAACTTATTCCTAGCCGCAGGAAAGGAGCACAGACCACAAACGATTGCAGAAAGACTAACGCGGGAAGTAACTGTTCTTCAACAGAAAGCTACATGTGTAGCGAAATTCACATTCTGAGATCAAATATATTAACAAACAAGGAACAACAGAGGAAAAATTTATAAATAATACACTTTTATTTGCACTTAAATGTAGTTTAAGAGATAAATGAGAAGCATAGACAGTGGGAAATTACGGCACCCTGAAAGATGAGATGTATAAAACCATTATAAATATGGAGAAACGAAGGGAACTTGGAGATTGTGTTTCAGTACGAACCTGGAAGCAATAAAATACAAGCAACGAAAGGTTACCTACAACTAATACAGAGTGCAGTTATAAGGGTCGAAGTTCATGGAACGGAGGCAGTAGTTTACGAGGACGTGAGGCATGGTTGTACCATATCCCAGATGTTATTCTATTTGCGCTTTGAGTAAACAGTAAAGAAAAGGAATTTGGAAACGAAATTAAAGTTCATGGAGAAGAAATAAAAACTCTAGTAATTATGTACTTCTGACAGAGATGGCAAGCAAGATCAGTTGAACTGACTGGAAAAGGGCTTGCACGTATAATGTTCAACCAAACTGAATCAAGCCCGCATCTCGTGGTCGTGCGGTAGCGTTCTCGCTTCCCACGCCCGGGTTCCCGGGTTCGATTCCCGGCGGGGTCAGGGATATTCTCTGCCTCGTGATGGCTGGGTGTTGTGTGCTGTCCTTAGGTTAGGTTTAAGTAGTTCTAAGTTCTAGGGGACTTATGACCACAGCAGTTGAGTCCCATAGTGCTCAGAGCCATTTTTTTTTAACTGAATCAAGGATTATGGAGTGTAGTAAAACTGAATCAGATGACACTGAGTGAATTAGTTTAAGAAATGAGACGCTCAAAGTGATAGACAAGTTTTGATTTTCGCAGAAAAATAGACGAGGATGGATGAAGTAAGGAGAATATGAACTGGAGCTTTTTTTTTTTTTTTTAAAAAAAAAGAGAACTATGTTAACATCAAATATAAATTTAAATGTTATGAAATATTGTCTTAAAGTACCGCACTAAGGTGACAAAAGTCATGGGTTAACGATATGTAGCATCGCATACACAAGATATAACAGGAGCTATGATTTGTTGTTAGGTGATTCACGTGAAAAGTTTTCCGACATGATTATGGGAATTAACAGACTTTGAATGCGGAATGGTAATTGGAGCCAGACGCATGGGACGTCCCAATTCCGAACTCGTTAGGGAATTGAATATTCCGAGATTCACAGTGCCAAAAGTGCGCCGAGAATAATATCGAATTCCAGGTGTCGTCTCTCACTTCGGACAACGCAGTGGCCGACAGCAGCGGCGTTTGCTCAGAGAGTTACCAGTGCTAACAGACAAGCCATACTGCGTGAAACAACCGCAGAAATCAGTGTGTTACGTGCCACGATCGTATCCGGTAATACCGTGCTACGAAATCTGAAGTTGATGAGCTACGGCAGCCACCGACACGCGTGCGTTCGCTGACAGCACGACACCGGCTGCAGCGCCTCTCCTGGGCTCGTCACCATGTTGTCTGGACGCTACACCACTGGAAAACGGTGACCTGGTCAGACGAGTCCCGATTTCAGTAGGTATGAGCTGGTGATACACTATGTGATCGAAAGTATCCGGATACCCCCAGAAACATACCTTTTTCATATTAGGTGCGTTGTGCTGCCACCTACTGCCAGGTACACCTTATCAGCGACCTCAGTAATCATTTGACATCGTGAGAGAGCAGAATGTTGCGCTCCGCGGAACTCACGGACTTCGAACGTGGTCAGGTGATTGGGTGTCACTTGTGTCATACGTCTGTACGCGAGATTTCCATACTCCCAAACATCCCTACGTCCACTTTTTCCGATATAATAGTGAAGTTAAAACGTGAAGGGACACGTACAGCACAAAAGCGTGCAGGCCGATCTCGACTGACAGAGACCGCCGACAGTTGCAGAGGGTCGTAATGTGTAATAGGCAGACATCTACCCAGACTATCACACAGGAATTCCAAACTGCAGCAGGATCCATTGCAAGTACTAAGACAGTTAGGCGGGAGGTGAGAAAACTTGGATTTCATGGTCGAGCGGCTGTTTATAAGCTACACACAAAGCCGGTAAATGGAAAACGATGCCTCGCTTGGTATAAGGAGCGATTGGACAATTGAACAGTGCGAAAACGTTCTGTGGAGTGACGAATTACGGTACACAATCTTACCATCCGATGGCAAGGTGTGGGTATGGTGAAAGGGGTAAACGTCATCTACCACAGTGTGGAATGCCAACCTACAGTCGCAGGGTCGAATCCTGCCTCGGGCATGGATGTGTGTGATGTCATTAGGTTGGTTAGGTTTAAGTAGTTCTAAGTTCTAGGGGACTGATGACCTAAGATGTTAAGTCCCATAGTGCTCAGAGCCATTTGAACCATTTTTTGTAATGCCAACAGTAAAATTCGGAGGCGGTGGTGTTATGGTGTGGTCGTGTCTTTCATGGAGGGGGCTTGCACCTCTCCTCAGTGCAGCACTCTGTGAAGAATGGGCAGCCATTCCCCAAGAAACCTTCCAGCACCTGATTGAGCGTATGCTTGCGAGAGTGTAAATTGTTTGAAAATATTATGAAAACGAAAGACACAGATTCGGATGTCAAAATAAATTGAATATTTTTTAAACAACATATCTGGAAAATCAATTAAAATGTAATGGACTTTATCTTGAATGTCATTACATTAATTTTACAAAACAGGACTACGTAATAGATTTTCTTTATGCATTATTTTGTTGTCATTGAGAGGAAAACTAACTTTCATGGTAACCCTAGTACCGTATGAAACTATCAATATAAAATCGGTGAAATATATAGTAGCCAAAGCTTCACCTGAGTGCTATTAAAAAATTTCGTAAATGTCCAAAAACATGAATCAGATGCTTTTTAACCGAAATTAGGTGCAAAGATGGTTGAAAACCAAGTGGCATCGTATATTTCCGTAATTAAGAGAAATTCCGCACGATCCTGACTTATTACAGATGGATATGAATCTTTTTCTTTAATTCATCGCAATCTATGTATTTGAGACTCTGCTAATGTAACATTCACGATTTAAATAATAAAACGCTAGACCAGTTACATTTTCTCATGCATAACACGACTCTTTTTGAGAATTTATTCCCATTACCAATACCAACTTCTCTACTGGTATATTCTGTAATATCTTCATGAATGTCTTTCTGTTTCTCTTCCCTTGCAGTAGTGTTTTTATGGTTTTACTGAACTCAGAAAATAAGCATCTTGTGATTTATAAAATACTTTTTTGTATGTCTACTGTCAGCCAGTGTGCCTTTATTGCATGTGGATTTCTGCAAGGTGAAGAACGCACGATGCCTTCAAGTAGACACACGGTAAATACTATTTTAAAGCATTAGCACGTAAAAAATCACAAGATGTATATTTTCTGATTGCGGTAGAACCAGGATAAGGCGACTGTAGAGCAAAAAACACAGAACAGCTCATTCTCAAACATCACATAAAACTCCACACTTGTCAATGAGAATAAATTTTCGAAACACGTTGTGATATACGTGAAAAAACATAACTCGTCAGTGGTTTTATTATTTAAATTAAGATTATGTGTAGCTGAAAATCGAATTGCGCAGGAAAGTCTAGATGGCATCTTTAACCAACACTGGGTGTCAAACGTTTCATTAGGAACAAATATCCCGAAGAACTGTATGGTCTTCCGACCTGACTTTTAGAGATAACAGCGGCGAGCACTGTTGTCAGCAGACAATGGAGTCATCTGAATAAATTTTTCGGGTTCTCGCGACTGTGGATTAAGTAACCAGTCTGGACTAAATGGCGCAGAACTGCGCCGTCGTCCACACATGAGCTACAAATATAGTGCTGTAACACGTGATTACTTCGAAAATTCCAGTTTTTATTGAGAACGAGACAAGCGTCTAGAGAAAGGCGTTAATTTAAGTAACTTTTACTGCCATCGGAAGAGGAATGATACTGACCATAAAGCAGATAAATCATACATATTTTTTTTCATTAGAATTGCAAATCGACTAGGTATGCTAGTGGAGGCAGCTCGGTTCCAATTAACGAAGCAAAACTTACCTATCCTGCCTGGAGCTAGTATTCCAGATTTCTAGCGGATGTCATAAGTAAACTAGAGCGGTCGGGCAACTAGTGGTCGAGCAACTGCTGCAAGTAGCCTGAATCACGTGGTCGCTCAACCAGAATAGTGCTATCACGTTTACAGTGTTTGATTTATGCACTGGAGGATTAACGAGCTGGCCGGTTAAAATATTAGTCACCTCCTCTGCTGTAAATCATACTAGTAAAGTAGTGCGTATGTACTAGTTGGTTATACAATAATGGAAATCAGTATAAAGACATGGGTATTTGTAAGAAAATTAAATTTGGCAGCTGGAATACTTGTGCACAGTGTATATGCAATAGTATGAGATCCAGCATACCGAGAAATGCAGTGAAATGGTATCACATATGTCGATGTGAGTAACGCAGTATATATCAAGACATTAACGATTCAGGTGGTACGGGGTGAAACTCTATGTGTGGAGTTAGTGTGGAAGTACGTGTCTTTACTGCAGACAGGAAACAGGTACCATTAGTGACTGTGCATGTTGTGTACATAAACACCGATTGTGAGAATGCCACTCTGAAAACAGTCGACCTGTGATGAAAAAGCAAAAATCGGTGCGTACAAAACTTGAAATGGAATACTCTAATCGTCAAATCGACAGGAAATCGAACCGTTCAGCACAGTGATTGAAAATTTCTTTAGACTGGACGCACGATATGGAAGAACGGAAAATATGGGCAAAGTTGAAACTAACAAGACCGGTGGAAATAGTTACTTATGCACGATGCAAGGGCCAAAAACAGGTGTTCTTCACATCTTGTTACTGTTGCCAGTAACTGTCAGACATGGGCGACAAATTTTGTCACTTAACAGACATCTGGAATTGAAGAAACGACTGCAGAAACCTGCTCTAACAAGCAAACATAGACTCGTTAGATTGCTATTTGCTGAAAAATGTGTGTCATCGAGTTCACAACGGGATGAAGTGATCTTCAGTGATGAGAAAAATTTTACTTTTGATTGTCTGGACGGTTTTCAGTATTTTTGACGTGATCAGAGAACAGGGCAGTATGTAATAATAAGCAGAAGTTTTGGTGGTGGAAGAGTTATGATCTTGGCAGCTTTCTGCGGTAAACATAAAACACGCATTGCTTGCCTGAACACTAAAGTGAACTCCAACATATACACTGAGAAGCTAGGATCAGAACTGATTACAATGTATGAGTACCTAGGTGACAAAACCATGGTGTTTCAACAAGATAATGCATCTGTCCATGTTTCTGCTACAATCAAAACGTGGTTTGAAGATGAAGATACTGATGTGTTGCCCTGGCCTGCACGATGGGATTTGAAACCCGTAGAAAACCTTTGGGGAATACTTCCAGAGCGTTTTTATTACAATAGAAGGCAGTCTGACGCCATATGTGGGCTGAAAAGAGCGATACGAAAAAAAGTGGGTGACAATTACACTGCAAGAACAACAAACTCTAACAATAGCGATGCCGTAGCGACTCTTTGAGGTAATTAGGAAGAACAGAGGTTTAAAAAAGTACTAACAATGCAATTACACAACGGGACAGTTAGTGTCCTTACACTAACTTCCATTCAGGAAATGCGAACGCCTTACTTTGTACTAGTGTTATGAAAAAAAAAAAACCATGTAATCCCACCATGACTATTTTGTGTCCGGTATATACCTACTACCTTCATGATGAATTGGATACATGTTGCTTCAGACATAATAAACTACTTTCGTAGTATCCCTGCCTTCATGCTATGAATCGACTTAGAGACGTGATAAAATGGCAGGAAGAAGTTGTCCAGTTTGTCAGTGTATCATCGCAGGCTGTCCAACGTGTCCGCAAGGAATGTCGTACCACCTGCAACCATGCAATACCTTGTAAGAACAGTATCTGACAAAAAAGCATAAACGCCTTGGCCCTGGTGTCGAGTGCCACGCCTTGTCGAATACTGTCGGTTTCAAACCGGGCATGAGCTGCCGCTGTCAGTGAACGCAGCTCTGTCACGACCAGTTTCCGGGCAAACAATATGAAGTACACTGCATACAATGGACGTTGGAAATTGCGAACCTCGTCAAATCTCATCACTCGCAGGTGTATATAAAGCGGCACGTCTTGAATTTTGGCCAAAGAACACAGAAACTGGACAGTGGCTGACTGGGGGGATGTGGAGATAACCGAGGAGTTGTGATTTCTTCGCTTTTTAAAATATGTAGGGCGACCATTGCATCAGCTGGCTGATGATGCCCTGAACCTGCAGTATGCATAGGTTGAAGTTCGGGCCACAGGTTGTACTGTCATGTTTTGTGGGTGTTTTTCATACCACGACTTGGGCCCACTCTTTCAGGTTACGGGGAAGATGAACCTAAATGTATACTTCGACATTTTCGGCAACTAGGTGTGGCCCTTTCTCCTACATCATCGTAATAAGTGTGGTATATACATTCCAAGTTTCCAACATGGGCGTAGCAGTGCTCGCCGGACTGCTCTCATACATTTGAAGAACTGTGACACACTCTGTTGTACCTGGACTGGTCCCCTAAATCACGCGATCGGAATCCAATACAGAATTTCTGACATCGCTGGGAAGGGTGGGTGAAAACTGATAGTTAACGTCTGCCCAGTATGGTAGCTTCCCGGTATCTAGTCATCACTCAGTCGCTTGAGCTGGATACGGCATACTTGAAGAAACTTGAGGCTATTATTGTGGTGATGTCTCTTGAGGGAGACTAATGTTTTGTGCGAATACGGTAGCTTAGTTCTCACAATCTGTCACACGTCCACGTCGACCCATGTTATTCTGATTATTCCATACAACCTATTGGCACACATTTGGTTTTCTTAATTGTACTTGTAATATGTTTCTCAGCAGCAGTCGATACTTCTATAGGCGCTTTGAAGGACTGCCCTGGGTGAACAGTAGATTTGATGAGGCAGCACATCTCAGGTAGCATAGATGGTAAACCTTTTATAAATAGGGAAATCAGCAACTCTACGTTACAGACTGTAGCTGTCCTACACAGTCCGGAACGTAGTTCGTAAGGAGGTCCTCAGCTATCAAAAAATTTGATGCGTCTTTGGAAAGAAAAGTCGCAATTCATGATAACGGGAGATACCTGTTTCTTCACAATGCGGTTTTGAAGCTAATTTCTGGGGAAGGTATCGTGTGCGCTATGTCAGATAAATAAAGGTAGAAATGGATGGAAGTTCTCTTACCTCCTGTACTCTTCCATATAGTAACCAATCTTTGCAGGATTAGTAGTATGCTACACAGCGGTATCTGTTATCGTACGATATTTTAAATGTTTGCTACCGTTCCTTACCTGGATGACAAAGGGGAAAAATATTTATACATCGTTCAGTGACCTCCTTTTTGCCTTATTTTGCCCTCAAGATTCCTCTAGAAACGAAGTGCGCCGTGTTTCATAACATCCGTAGACCCAGCATTACGAAATAGTTGCTTGGAATTTCCTACGGAGGTGTTTCACGTTTTTATTCAAGCGTTTCACAGCTATTTCTGCTTACATTATTCAGAGAGGAACAGGAACATGTGAACATCCGTACTGGCCATGCTAGTTCCAAGTTAACCCGACCCGACATGGATCCTTCAAATTTGAGCATTATTCCAGAACAAACGTATAAATATTTCGTGAAAAGACTCTTTCACTGAATAAAATTACCAGCTGCGGGAAGAGTGTGTCAGGAGATACGTTGAACACGATCGCAGAGGTTTCTAGGAGATTCGCCAAACCAGTATAAAATAGGAATGCTCGCGATTCTTATTTCAGCTGCTAGAGCCTTCGCCAGAAGTTTACTCCAGCGTGGCATCAACGATTATCTTGCAGGAAGATAATATCGCTCAGCGAAAGTAAAATGTTTTGTGAATGATAGAGTTACCCCCCAAGTGTTAAAAGATTTATTGTTAACACTTGCATGAGATAGTTTTAATGAGGAAATATTTTGTTTGGATCACTTGGTTTTCTGGTGGTCATTATGACATGACATGCACTTGAATGTTGCCTGACTCTGTTTGGAACGTACAGTTTCAACACCAAACTCTCCCGTAATTCACAACGCCTCTTGTAGCCGCTGTAGTCTGTAGTCTGAGGAGCATCCGAACACGCTCTCGCGCATACGAAACGAATCCGGGTTAAACGCGTCGCCCTTTGATGGTCTGTATTCCCTCTATTTACACGATAACGATCCCAGATTGAGAAGCAATATTTAACAATCAATCGAAAGAGGGCTTTTTAAGCTAGATTTTCATAGGAAAGTTACTTTTGCTTAAAAGTTTCCCCGTACCTAGTGCAGCTGGTGCTTTTGCTGTAACTAGTTTTATGTAGGCGTTTCAAACTAGATCAGACTGACACTCCTAGATGTGATGGGGTCTTTATTCTGTCCAGTGATTTATCGCTGATAGTGTAATCTATGGGTATTACTGTAGTAAACTCTGAACGAGACAGAGGCAACAGCATTGACGTAAGTTTCATCGAAAACGTAGTAATTGTTGCTGACGTAGGTGGCAGTCAGTAGTACAGAAACTTGACTATAGAAAAGCGACAGACAACCACCGAAATAATAACAATAATAATTACAAGAGCTAAATCATAGCTCATACAAATAAGAAAGCCATGGCCGTTGCCTGCCACCATGATACACATTTTAATAAACAAACGTGATGACTAAACGAGTTGGATTCCAGTTGGGCTGTTCTTGTCAATGGCACCAGACAGGTAAAACCCCATGCCACACCAAAATGAGAAAAAGTAACTTTTTCACTACATGATAGAAAGAATCTGCATACAATGCTTCTGTCTCTATATCGCCCACCAGAAAGCTCATCTCCCTCTAGGAATCAATTTCTGATTGAGCTTTACACTCAGATCTGCTTCCATAAAGAAATAAGGAAGTATTGTCAGGAATTATTATCTTTGTCTGGTTACAAAATGCATTACTCTTGTCCCTAAAAGGAATCATTATTTTCAAAGTAACAATTTGGGTAAGTCTTCTGAATTTATTTTATTTCTGTAATAGAAGCTACAGTATTATTTGTTTACATTTAGTGGTACTTTAATACTTGGGCAGCTTTTACACTATGATTTTAATAATTCTTTCAGGTCCCTCTTACGCAAATTTCAACCTCATTCTCCTATGTCTTTTTCTCTCTTTATCTTATTTGCTCTGTCTCACTATTTCTCTCTATGTAATTAAATTAAATTAATTAATTTTACATATATGTTTATTTCCTCACTAACATTAAGAAATCCATTCACTTCATATCTACAGATGAAGTTCAGAGGACTCTGCCCCTTGATCCCATCTGAGAGGGGCATCTGAGCGCCTAGATGATTGATAAATCAGCCCCTATCACCCCTTCCTCCTCGGTGATATGCTCCACTGAAATAGTGTACTGTGGCTACGCCCTTGGAAGTACCGTGCCGTCATTCAAAGCAACACAAAATGTGTGGTGTCACCGCCAGACACCACACTTGCTAGGTGGTAGCCTTTAAATCGGCCGCGGTCCGTTAGTATACGTCGGACCCGCGTGTCGCCACTGTCAGTGATAGCAGACCGAGCGCCACCACACGGCAGTTCTAGAGAGACGTACTGGCACTCGCCCCAGTTGTACAGCCGACTTTGCTAGCGACGCTACACTGACAAATATGCTCTCATTTGCCGAGACGATAGTTAGCATAGCCTTCAGCTACATTTGCTACCACCTAGCAAGGCGCCGTATTCAATTCATATTTATTATGTGAAGCATGTATCATCAAGAGCGATGTTCTACAATTGTGGATTTAAGTTAAGTATTATATCAACTACTTACTTTATTTGCTACTATTAATTCCTTTAACTGTTCCAGACCTCACGCCAGTCAGCGTGTAATTAAACGCGTGCATTTCGGCCTCCTCTAGAAAAACAGTGTTGGCTTTTCTGCCAACACTACAAAATGAAAGCAAAGCTAGGCGCAGTTCATTGTCACTTACGGTGCAACGACGGTTTGATCTGCAGCTTTCTAATAACAAAACCCTAATTTAAACAACGGATTATCCAAGATGCAATTCACAGTATTGAAAAGGATAGTTGCTACTCACCATAAAGCGGAGATGCTGAGTCGAAGACAAGCTCAACGAAAGGATTGTCAAACAAAGCTTTCGGCCAAACAGGTCTTCATCAGACTAAATAACATACACATGCACACACACTCACCCAAATGCCACTCACACACATAACCATAATCTCTGGCTGCCAAGGCCGGTCTCAGTCTTGGCAGCCATAGACTGTAGTCAAGTGTGTGTGAGTTGTGTTTGCGAGCGCGCGTATGTGTGTGTGTGTGTGTGTGTTGTTTAATGAGGGTCAGTTTGGGCGAAAGCTTTGCTTAAGAGTCTTTTTATTATGCCTATGTGCCACTCAGTATCTCCACTATCTGGTGAGTGGAAACTATCCTTTTCAAAACTCTAATTTACATATTCAGTATGTGGGAGAGGAGTGCAGCGATGTATAGATGCGCATAGGTGACTACATTGCGATGTTGTAAAACAAAATTGTTGTAAAACAAAATTGGTTATGCTTCTACTGATACGTGGTTTACCCTTTGTCTATGTAAAGTATGATTCCTGTCTACTCCGTGTCTTGCCACCAACTTTCCATTATTTTTTCAGATGGCGCAGCAGCTGCCACACTGTGCGTCCTCTTCTTCTGGTAAACAATCTTTTCTCCTTGCGTGCTCTTTCCTTAACCATTTCATTTTGTAGCTCCTATTACACTCCTACAGAAAGAAATTTCTCTCTGCATTGTCGCACTGGAGTGTGTGCTGATTCGAAACCACGTGGGAGATTAAAACTGTGCCTCAGTGTAGCACAGACTTTTAAACTGCCAAGAGGTTTCATTCTTTTGTAGTACTACGGAATATTACAGTTTCATTCTTTTCCAGGCTAATTCATACACTACTGGCCGCTAAAATTACTACACCACGAAGATGACATGCTACAGACGCCAAATTTAACGGACAGGAAGAAGATGCTGTGATATGCAAATGATTAGCTTTTCAGAGCATTCACACATGGTTGGTGCCGGTGGCGACACCTACAATGTGCTGACATGAGGAAAGTTTCCAACCGATTTCTCATACACAAACATCAGTTGACCGGCGTTGCCTGATGAAACGTTGTTGTGATGCCTCGTGTAAGGAAGAGAAATGCGTACCATCACGTTTCCGACTTTGATAAAGGTCAGATTGGAGCCTATCGCGATTACGGTTTATCGTATCGCGACATTGCTGCTCGCGTTGGTCCAATGACTGTTAGCAGAATATGGAATCGGTGGGTTCAGGAAGGTAACACGAAACTCCATGCTGGATCCCAACGGCCTCGTTTCACTAGCAGTCGAGATGACAGGCATCTTATCCTCATGGCTGTAACGGATTCGTGCAGCCACGTCTCCATCCCTGAGTTAACAGATGGAGACGTTTGCAAAACAACAACCATCTGCACGAACAGTTAGACGACGTTTGCAGCAGCATGGACTCTCAGCTCGGAGACCATGGCTGCGGTTACCCTTGACGCTGCATCACAGACAGGAGCACCTGGGATGGTGTACTCAACGACGAACCTGGGTGCACGAATGGCAAAACGTCATTTTTTCGGATGAATCCAGGTTCTGCTTACAGCATCATGATGGTCGCATCCGTGTTTGGCGACATCGCGGTGAACGCACATTGGAAGCGTATATTCGTCATCGCCATACTGGCGTATCACCCGGTGTGATGGTATGGGGTGCCATTGATTACACGTCTCTGTCACCTCTTGTTCGAATTGACGGCACTTTGAACAGTGGACGTTACATTTCAGATGGATTATGACCCGTGGCTCTACCCATCATTCGATACCCTACATTTCAGCAGGATAATGCACGACCGCATATTGCAGGCCCTGTACGGGCCTTTCTGGATAGATAAAATGTTCGACTGCTGCCCTGGCCAGCACATTCACCAGATCTCTCACCAACTGAAAACGTCTGGTCAATGGTAGCCGAGCAACTGGCTCATCACAATACGCCAGTCACTACTCTCGATGAACTGTGGTATCGTGTTGAAACTGCATGGGCAGTTGTACCTGTACACGCCATCCAAGCCTGGGGTTTGACTCAATGCCCAGGCGTATCAAGGCCGTTATTAAGGCCAGAGGTGGTTGTTCTGGGTACTGATTTCTCAGGATCTATGCACCCAAATTGCGTGAAAATGTAATCACATGTCAGTTCTAGTATAATATATTCGTCCAATGAATACCCGTTTATCTGCATTTCTTCTTGGTGTAGCAATTTTAATGGCCAGTAATGTAGTACCCATGTTGTAGTCCCTCAACATGCCGTTGCTGTGGATGTACAATTTGAGTAGCTTCCTGCTCAATTCCATGTCACTATAAGATGGTAGCTTTTCTGTTGAATCTTTCCAAGGGCTGTCAAACGACAGTGTGTATGTCTCAGTGTCATGCAAACACCGTAGAGAGCCATATATGCATCTAGTGACCACAACCGAAAATAATTTGATTTACAATACAAATCGGCTGCGCATTCATGCATTAATAATCTACCAATTTTCGGAGCCATAAGATAGTTACGGCCCACAGTGGACCTCTGTGAGAAGCTACACTTTAGTTATAATCACTGTGTATAGGCTTCTCTAGGCTCGTATGAAGTGTTGTTGCATTCCATTTTCTTTTGGTAGTGACCAAAGTTTTGTCCTTTCCGTCCATACACCCAGACAGACTATAAAAATGGGTGTATGTATCAGTCGTGTGTGGGGGTGTGCGTGTGTCTCTTCTACATCTTCTCGTAAACCAGTGAACCACTTTCAACCAGATTGCGTACACCTATCCTTTATCGTCAGGTAACAATCGCTGTGAGTGTAATAATCATCCATCATATTTCAGCAGATATGACATCTTCAACAATGAGTTGAGTGAGAGATGACGTCATAAATACGCCTCGTGAATGAATGAATGAATGAATGAATGCATGTATTATTTACTGCTAAGACACCTCTAGACTCGAGTC
Source organism: Schistocerca nitens (assembly GCF_023898315.1). NCBI lineage: Eukaryota > Metazoa > Arthropoda > Insecta > Orthoptera > Acrididae > Schistocerca > Schistocerca nitens. The sequence continues at coordinate 53,884,279 of NC_064621.1, forward strand.
AGCTTAAATAAATCCATGACACTTGGCGACGCTTTAGACAGCTTTCAAATGCGAAGTGCAAACGGGTACAGGTGAAAACAATAGCCATCTGTAGAGCTATAAGAGGCGTTGCTACACAGACGATTGCAAAATGGCGTTGTAGACGGGTGAAGTAGCTGTGACCTGCGCACAAAGTATGTCCAGGATCTTTGTAGGACCGTTTTATAATTTGAAAGGCATTTTCACGAATACATGAAAATAAATTATTTTCGGCCTTACACTACAGACTCAGTTTTCTGATTTCGTTCCTAATAGAAAATTGACAAAATAAATAACCGGGTAATGATAGATTTGTCAGCTAGTAGTAGGTAAAAGGTACATGTGTCTCATTATTAATTTCTTTTCATTTTTTCAAAATCTTCTAAGTAAATATCCACTTTTTACCTTCCAAATCTAAATTCACTCTGGTCTTCAATAAAACTTGTTTCGGCTGTTGGTCTTAGGCTTAGAATTAAAATTTTTACGGATATTTTATATCCAGCTGTAAAAGTATATATTCTCCTATAATTAGTACGTTCTTTTTGATCTACTTTCTTAAACTTTCTCCTATTGTTATATACATTACAAAGTTAGTATTGCTTCCTTTGGAACAAGTAGCTTTTTAGAAACCAACCTTATTTCCGTATAAAACATTTTTCCCGTTTTCGTTTCAATCTTCGGCGTACCACTCGAGTCAACAGTTTATAAGCGTGAGACGGTAGTCTCATATTCCGATATTTCAGTTACTTAAAAGCGGAATCATTGTGATAAAACGAGGCTGCTAGGTGGCTGTGTGTGCCGTTCAGTACGATTTTCTGGAGCACTGCGTACTTGTAGAATGGAAAATGTCTGACAAAATTACTGAATGTTGCTAGTCGTGATTGCTGTAATTCAGTTAGATAGAGAAGAACGTTGTTGACATGATAGTCACACACCCGAGGATGTCATAAACAGTATAAGCGTTTGTAAATTAACTTTTGAAACCAATAACAAAGTTACGAGCTAGTATAAACGAACCGCTGGCCATTAAATCTGAAACACCATAAAGGCGATTTTCAACAAGTGCCACACTGGCAGGACAATAGGTAACTGATTATCGATCCAGAGAAACCCAGAGAAAAGGTAAAAGTAACGCCATGTACATTCGATGCATAAGAAACGATGTTTTTGCTGATTTTTCATTTAGAAATCGTAGTTGAATATTGTCTGTTTGTGAGAAGATCATGTTATGCCACTCGTAAAATGGAGAAGCTTATACCAGCACGTGTTGCAAATCAGCACCACTAGGAACGTGACATACTGAGAGTGCCCTTTATCATTTCCTAATATTGGTGGACTGGTTCGTCGGGTATTCCGACATTCATGTGCATATGATGTCGCTGGTTTCTGGGGTGCGATACTCAATGCCATGCCGATCTCGAGAGATGCATACAACTAGAGCCAGAGAGGACAGGCGCACTTTTTAGTTTGACGTGCAGGAGTGTACAGCCACGTCATGTGTGCCTTGAGTTATAAAACGACTTTCTTTCTTCATCTACATCTACATGGATACTCTGCAGAACGCACTTAAGTGCCTGGCAGAGGGTTCATCGAACCACATTCACAATAGTTTATTATTACAATCTCGAGCAGCGCGAGGAAAAAACGAACACCTATATCTCCGCGTGTGAGCTATTATCACGATCGTTTCTCCCTATGTAGGTCGGCGTCAAAGAAATATCTTCGCGTTCGGGGGAGAAATTTGATAATTGCAATTTAATGTCAAGATTCCGCCGCATTTTTTTTAATGATGTCCACACCAAACCCTGTACCATGTCAGCGACACTCCCTCCCTATTTCTCGATAATACAAAACGTGCTGCTCTTCATTGAACTTTCTCGTTGTTCTCCGATAAATCTGTCTGGTAAATATCCCACAGTGCGCAGCAGTATTCCAAAAGAGGACGGACAAGTGTACCCAGCCTCTTGAGTAGATCTGCTTCTCTGCAGCAAGACCAGTGTATTCATAGGGACAATTAGACGACTTACCGAGCATCACGGGCAGTCAGCATGCAACCATTGTTGCGGCTGCCTTGATGCATCAGCAGAGAGTGACCCACAGCGGCAGCAGTGGACATAACGAATGTTGCCAGATGTGAGCTCAACACTTGGCGTGATGATATGGACGCCATTTTGTACATATGATAACGTGTGATTCGTATCGCAGGTAAAATGGGCATAAGCCATTACATTTGTACTGTGTTAATGCCGGTTTCTGTGCCCTATGGTTCAAATGGCTCTGAGCACTATGGGACTCAACTGCGTTGGTCATCAGCCCCCTAGAACTTAGAACTACTTAAACCTAACTAACATAAGGACATCATACACATCCATGCCCGAGGCAGGATTCGAACCTGCGACCGTAGCAGTCGCACGGTTCCGGACTGCGCGCCTAGAACCGCGAGACCACCGCGGCCGGCTCTGTGTCCTATCTTTGGGATCTCCATGACGTTAGCTTTCAACAAGATAACATTAAATAGCGCTTTGCCAGTTTTATCCTGACCAGTCTCGGTACAGAGGTTATTCAACTATTGCCCTGCCCAGCACACTCTCCATATTATTCAGACATTTGAAACATCTGGCCAATGGTTGATGAGAGACTAACGCGCCATCACTCATGAGACACTAAAATTGGTGAAACTTGGCTCAGAGTGGAAGCAGTATAGAATATGTACCTACAATGTCATCCAAGCTCAGCTCGACTCTATGCCTAGCTGGGTAGAGGCATTAATATGGCCAGAAAAAATAAATGGCTCTGAGCGCTATGGGACTTAACTTCTGAGTTCATCAGTCGCCTAGAACTTAGAAATAATTAAACCTAACTTACCTAAGGACATCACACACATCAATGTCCGAGGCAGGATTCGAACCTACGACCGTAGCGGTCACCTGCCTCCAGACTGTAGCGCCTAGAACCGCACGGGCACTCCGGCCGGCAATGTGGCCAGAGATAGCAGCAATGTGCAGCAACCTTATCACATGTACCCCCCCCCCCCAAACTACCTACAGACTATGTATTCTTACTCTTATATTGTGTACATGCAATGAATAAAATTCCGTTATCAACCTGACGCTGCTATTTAAGGGCCAGCACTCTATATGTGATTTGGATTTCTACATTTCTTCCAAGGCATCAACACATATCATAATTCAGCAAAAGAATTCGCCGCCAAACGTGTTGGAATATGGAATCCTTCGACGAAGAAAGACTGGTACCGTTATTTCCCTTACCCGCATGTTAGTCTGACATGTTTGCTATCGAACATCTGAGGCACATGGTTGTTCAGAAACCTATTTGTTTCAATTCTCCAGCATTGCATACTCACATACGAACAGCATAGAGGGATATTAACTGGAATTCCATGCAATCGTTTATTATGGCTTCCCGAACCCCCCCCCCCCCCCCCCCCCCCGCACACACACACTGATCACTAACGCAGACTGACACTTGAATTCCGAGGACAGTTAGTTCACTCCTAAGGGGTTCCATTTAATTCATCGACTTAAATGCCAGGCTGGTTACAGTTTCTAGTGCTTTTTTAGATGTAGTCAGACAGGACTTCCTCCCATGTGGAAACCTCTTCATCTCAGAGAAGCATTATTTGTTGGACATATTTCAATCTCCTCCTATAGTTTTTTTTATTTCCTACGTACCCCTCTCTTACCTTGGAAGTTATTGCCTGATGTCTTAAACACGTCCTACAATCGTGTCCCCGTTTACTGTCAGTGTTCTTCCTTCTTCACTTATTCTGCGAAGAATCACGTAATTTCTTAACCACACACCTAATTCTCAGCAGCATCCTTCTTTAGAACCAGATCTCAGATGCCTTGATTCTGTAGTGAGCTATTTCTGACAATCGATCCCTACAAGTGTACAGTGCTTCATAAACATTCCGCGAAGTGTTAATTAACGTGCAGTGATATAGTTATTCTTTGACTTAGCTTTAGTTAGTTATTCCGTGCTGTTCATGTCTACACAATTCATTCATGTGTGTAGTGTTCAGTTATCGCTAAATGTATGCGGGAATAAAGGAATTGTTTTCTCCAACACCCACATTTGGTGACACCCGACGAACTACGTTAACATACGCGTCGGCTTCAGCGTTTAACGAAGTTCCGCAACGTTCTCGTTTGTAACTTCCGCACCAGCCGCGTCGCGCTCGTTTCAGCACGATAATGACCGATTCGCCAGTCTCAGTCCAACCTGAAGCCAGCAGTGCAATTAACAGGGTGACAATAAAACCTCCACCATTCTGGTTACATAATACTCTATTGTGGTTCGCCCCGTTAGAAAGCCAGTTCGTCCTCGCACAAATATCGGCGGACGAAACTAGGTACAGCTATGTGGTTGCAGCACTTACAGAAGATCTAGCAGCAGAGGTACAAGATATCCTAGCCGCACCACCGGATACCGATCGTTATGCATCCATTAAAAACGCATTAATAACGCGTTTGTCACAATCAGAGGCAAAACGGCTAGAGAAGCCACTGCGCACTGAAGAACTCGGAGATCGCACTCCATCACAACTCTTACGACGTTTGCGCACACTGGCAAGTAACACTGTAACTGACGACGTGCTACGAAATATATGGTTGTCTCGGTTGCCGTCAGATACTCAAAAAATTCTCACGGTATGTGCAGGCGATTTAAACGCACTGGCACAAACGGCCGGCAGGTTAATTGAAATGTATCCCACATCAACATTAACGCCACAACAACAAAATTCGCCCACAGTGACGTTAGTCTCCCTACAATCACAACTGGCAGAGTTGACCGCACAGGTAGCTGCATTACAAACAACGCACAACCGCCAACGGCCACGCCGCCGACGGTCACGAAGTCGCAATCGATCACCATCACTGCAGAACTTATGCTGGTACCACAAGACATTTGGTAATGATGCACGAAAGCGTACGCCACCTTGCAAGTGGAAACACGAGGCAGACACCGTAGCAGCGATAACTTCCAGTGCAAACACTCGCCGACTTTTTGTGACAGACCGCGAAACAAAACTACAGTTTCTCGTCGATACAGGCGCAGAAGTGTCCGTATATCCAGCAAACCGCCTATCACGCCGGAGTTGCGACGACTGTTATCTATACGCCGCCAATGACTCCAAAATTAGAACATACAGTCGAGTAACATTATTCTTTAACTTGGGGCTACGCCGTGTGTTTGAATGGCAATTTACAGTGGCAGATATATCACAGCCTATTATCGGAGCAGATTTTTTTGTCCTTCTACGACTTACTGCCAGATCGGCGACGCCAGCGACTGATAGATTTGACTACTAGTCTGCATACAACAGGAAAAGTCCGTTGTATCACACCACTAGAGGTACGCACAGTCACAGGCGACACACCATATATACGATTACTGAAAGGATACCCCGAGATCACACAGCAGTCGCCTACTCTCCCACCAGTCAAGCATACAACCGTCCACCACATTTTGACCACGCCATGGCCGCCAACTCACGCTCGGCCTAGACGTTTAACGGCCGAAAAGCTAAAAGTGGTAAAGCAGGAATTTCGCAGCATGCTGTCACAAGGTATCTGCAGAGCTTCTAGTAGCAGTTGGGCATCTCCAATTCACATCGTGCCCAAAAAGAAGAATGGATGGCGCCCCTGCGGTGACTAACGCCAACTCAATGCAAGGACCACTCCAGACCGGTACCCAGTTCCACATATAGAAGACTTTTCTGCAAATGTTCACGGCAAGGCTATATTTTCTACCATTGATCTAGTTCGAGCTTACTATCAGATCCCTATAGCTGCAGAAGACATTCCTAAAACAGCGGTGACAAGACCATTCGGTCTATTTGAATTCACCCGAATGCCATTCGGACTATGTAATGCCGCCCAGACCTTCCAACGTTTTGTGGATGAGGTTACAAGAGATTTAGATTTTTGCTATGTGGATATAGATGATTTAATGGTGATGTCTGCATCGGAAGAGGAGCACTTACAGCATTTGGCACAAGTGTTTGACCACCTACGCACACATGGACTAGTAATTAATCCTGCCAAGTGTGTTTTTGGTGAGAAAGAGGTCCACTTTCTACGATTTTTGGTGAATGCACAGGGTATTCGACCGCCACATAGTAAAGTAGAGGCCATAAACAAATACCCCCGCCCTGTCACAGTCAGAGAATTACGACGATTCATTGGAGTAGTGAATTTCTACCAACGTTTCATTCGCAATCATGCACTGATAACTGCACCATTGAATGAACTACTTAAAGGCGCACCTAAACCTAACCACAGTGTACATTGGACTATCGAGGCGGACACCGCGTTTCACGCTATAAAAAAAACTATAGCGGAGGCCGCACAATTAGCACACCCGGTCGCGCATGCTCCACTTTCTCTCATGATTGATGCTTCGTCCACTGCAATTGGTGCCGCACTTCAGCAACAAATTGATCAGTTATGGCAGCCCATTGCATTTTATAGTCATAAGTTGTCACCATCTCAGCAACGTTGGGGAACATATGACCGTGAGCTGTACGCAGCTTAAGCGGCAGTAAAAAAATTAAGACACGCATTAGAAGGGCGACAGTTCACGATTTACACAAATCATAAACCGCTTACCTATGCCTTTAAGGTAAAGCCAGAGAAAGCATCGCCCAGGCAGCTGCGACACTTAGATTATATCAGCCAGTTCACGACCAGCATTGTGTATGTGGAAGGGACGCTAAATGTTCCAGCTGATGCACTTTCTCGCATAGAAGCAGTGTCCACAGTAGCACATGACATCGCACAGGTGGAAGCAGTGACAAAGGCCATTGATTACGACGCCCTCGCGCATGCGCAACAATGTGATAGTGAGTTGCGTGATCTATTGCAACAAGAGAAAGGATTTAAGCTACAGCTCGTAACATTTCCTGAAGCAAGCATTGAGTTGTACTGTGACGTAGCGAGAGGAAAGATACGTCCATTTGTGCCACAGCAATTCAGAACACAGGCAACTGCATCAATGCACAATATGTCACACCCAGGAGTAAGAGCCACACTCAGATTGGTCAAACAAAAATTTGTATGGCCATGTATGCACACAGAGTGTAAAGCATTTGTGAAGCAATGCTTGGCGTGCCAGAGGAATAAAATCACACAGCACGTCAGGGCACCATTAGGCACATTTCTTCCACCAAATCAGCGTTTTGACCATGTGCATGTTGACATAATCGGCCCACTCTCGGCATCGGAAGGCAACAGTTATTGCCTCACGGTGATTGACAGATTTACTAGGTGGCCTTGAGGCATTTCCAATGAAGGACATCACTGCAGAAACTATAGCTCAAACATGTTTTCGTGGTTGGATTGCCCGGTTTGGAGTTCCACTGAGAATTACAACTGATCAAGGACGACAATTTGAAGCCTACGTTTTCAAAGCATTGGCTACGTTATTAGGTATGAAACGCATACGTACCACGGCATACCACCCCGCATCAAATGGCATGGTTGAGCGTCTTCATCGACAGTTAAAGGCAGCACTGAGATGTCACGCAACACCGAATTGGACAGAGACACTACCTATTGTACTTTTAGGTCTACGAACGTCATTCAAAAGTGATCTGAAAGCAACAGTAGCAGAACTGGTGTACGGACAAACGTTACGCCTACCTGGAGAATTTCTGCACAGAATGGCAGATGACACAATCACAGCCTCAGAATTCGCCACTAGATTAAGAGAGCATATACGCCAATTGAAACCAACAATGCCCAGAAACCAGCTTGGAAGACACTCGTTCGTTTTTGCGGAGCTAGACAAGTGCACGCATGTATTCTTACGCAATGATACTGTGCGTAAACCACTGCAGCCACCATATGACGCACCATATCTGGTAGTCAGTAGGGATACCAATACTTTCCGCATGATGATTAACGGTACACCCACCACAGTTGCAGTGGACCGTATCAAGCCTGCATTTCTGGACGCAACAGACACCACAGCTACCACTGAACACAAACCAGAGAAGACAGGAGAAGCTACTAGATGTGTTCCTGTACCCCATGAACACCACAACGCTCAGCGAACAACAGTCACTGCAACACCAAGACCTACGTCGAGGACTACTACACCACTCCCTGACACAACCACTGACACACGTGACGCACCGCCCGGTTTCAAGAAAGAAGTTACAAGAACTGGACGGCGTGTGAAATTTAATCTGCGGTATTGTCAGCATAAAAGGGGGGAGTCATGTAGTGACCTATTTCTGACAATCGATCCCTACAAGTGTACAGTGCTTCATAAACATTCCGTGAAGTGTTAATTAACGTGCAGTGATATGGTTATTCTTTGACTTAGTTATTCCGTGCTGTTTATGTCTACACAATTCATTCATGTGTGTAGTGTTCAGTTAATGCTAAATGTATGTGGGAATAAAGGAACTGTTTTCTCCAACACCCACAATTCTCTTCGTTTTCCATACAGTCTATGATTCACTTACGAAAAGGGCTGAGATCCAGATATAAATTCCGTTAGTTTTCTAATCTTCAATAAAACGTATTGCAGGTTATTTACACTACTTTTCCTGTTCAAATGTGTACGGATACCTATTAGTGAACACTAATATGGAACGTGCCCACCCTTCGACTTTATGACGGCTTGAACTCCACTGGAGACACTTTCAGTCAGGTGGCTGAATGTCGATGGAAGAATAGCAGCTCATTTGTCCTCAATATCCAATGGTGAGTGATCGAAGCGAGTTCAACGATTGGAAGGTCACATGCAATAATATCCCTCCAAATATTTTAACACATGGAGCACCGAAACGACGTTCGACATTGCTGGACGTATCCTCATATGGCGAGAGGTGGGAACACTCAACACCCCCAGTGACAACATCGAAAATGTTCTTCTTGGTGGTTCAGGTGTTATGCTGTGGAAAGGCATAACGTTAGATGGCAGTACTGACCTCCATATCTTAGAACACAGCACACTCACAGGTCAGAGTCATTGTGGCACCGTAGTCCTTCCTCATGTGCTTCTTCTGAGGGGTAGATTCGGCTACGACTTCAAGCTTATGAATGACAGTGCGGGGTTGCGTCGAAAAGCGCAGGTGCAGCAGCCCTTGTTTTTTTTTTTCATCAGTCTACTGACTGGTTTGATGCGGCCCGCCACGAATTCCTTTCCTGTGCTAACCTCTTCATCTCAGAGTAGCACTTGCAACCTACGTCCTCAATTATTTGCTTGACGTATTCCAGTCTCTGTCATCCTCTACAGTTTTTGCCCTCTACAGCTCCCTCTAGTACCATGGAAGTCATTCCCTCATGTCTTAGCAGATGTCCTATCATCCTGTCCCTTCTCCTTATCAGTGTTTTCCACATATTCCTTTCCTCTCCGATTCTGCGTAGAACCTCCTCATTCCTCACCTTATCAGTCCACCAAATTTTCAACATTCGTCTATAGCACCACATCTCAAATGCTTCGATTCTCTTCTGTTCCGGTTTTCCCACAGTCCATGTTTCACTACCATACAATGCTGTACTCCAGACGTACATCCTCAGAAATTTCTTCCTCAAATTAAGGCTGGTATTTGATATTAGTAGACTTCTCTTGGCCAGAAATGCCTTTTTTGCCATAGCGAGTCTGCTTTTGATGTCCTCCTTGCTCCGTCCGTCATTGGTTATTTTACTGCCTAGGTAGCAGAATTCCTTAACTTCATTGACTTCGTGACCATCAATCCTGATGTTAAGTTTCTCGCTGTTCTCATTTCTACTACTTCTCATTACCTTCGTCTTTCTCCTATTTACTCCCAAACCATACTGTGTACTCATTAGACTGTTCATTCCGTTCAGCAGATCATTTAATTCTTCTTCACTTTCACTTAGGATAACAATGTCATCAGCGAATCGTATCATTGATATCCTTTCACCTTGTATTTTAATTCCACTCCTGAACCTTTCTTTTATTTCCATCATTGCACCCTCCATGTACAGACTGAAGAGTATGGGCGAAAGGCTACAGCCTTGTCTTACACCCTTCTTAATACGAGCACTTCGTTCTTGATCGTCCACTCTTATTATTCCCTATTGGTTGTTGTACATATTGTATATGACCCGTCTCACCCTATAGTTTACCCCAACTTTTTTCAGAATCTCGAACAGCTTGCACCATTTTATATTGTCGAATGCTTTTTCCAGGTCGACAAATCCTATGAAAGTGTCTTGATTTTTCTTTAGCCTTGCTTCCATTATTAGCCGCAACATCAGAATTGCCTCTCTCGTCCCTTTACTTTTCCTAAAGCCAAACTGATCGTCACCTAGCGCATTCTCAATTTTCTTTTCCATTCTTCTGTTTATTATTCTTGTAAGCAGCTTCGATGCATGAGCTGTTAAGCTGATTGTGCGATAATTCTCGCACTTGTCAGCTCTTGCCGTCTTCGGAATTGTGTGGATGATGCTTTTCCGAAAGTCAGATGGTATATCGCTAGACTCATATATTCTACACACCAACGTGAATAGTCGTTTTGTTGCCACTTCCCCCAGTGATTTTAGAAATTCTGATGGAATGTTATCTATCCCTTCTGCCTTATTTGACCGTAAGTCCTCCAAAGCTCTTTTAAATTCCGATTCTAATACTGGATCCCATATCTCTTCTAAATCGACTCCTGTTTCTTCTTCTATCACATCAGACAAATCTTCACCCTCATAGAGGCTTTCAATGTATTCTCTCCACCTATCTGCTCTCTCCTCTGCATTTAACAGTGGAATTCCCGTTGCACTCTTAATGTTACCACCGTTGTCTTTAATGTCACCGAAGGTTGTTTTGACTTTCATGTATGCTGAGTCTGTCCTTCCGACAGTCATCTCTTTTCCGAGGTCTTTACATTTTTCCTGCAGCCATTTCGTCTTAGCTTCCCTGCACTTCCTATTTATTTCATTCCTCAGCGACTTGTATTTCTGTATTCCTGATTTTCCCGGAACATGTTTGTACTTCCTCCTTTCATCAATCAACTGAAGTATTTATTCTGTTACCCATGGTTTCTTCGCAGCTACCTTCTTTGTACCTATGTTTTCCTTCCCAACTTCTGTGATGGCCCTTTTTAGAGATGTACATTCCTCTTCAACTGTACTGCCTACTGCGCTATTCCTTATTGCTGTATCTATAGCGTTAGAGAACTTCAAACGTATCTCGTCATTCCTTAGTACTTCCGTAGCCCACTTCTTTGCGTATTGATTCTTCCTGACTAATGTCTTGAACTTCAGCCTACTCTTCATCACTACTATATTGTGATCTGAGTCTATATCTGCTCCTGGGTACGCCTTACAATCCAGTATCTGATTTCGGAATCTCTGTCTGACCATGATGTAATCTAATTGAAATCTTCCCGTATCTCCCAGCCTTTTCCAAGTATACCTCCTCCTCTTGTGATTCTTGAACAGAGTATTCGCTATTACTAACTGAAACTTGTTACAGAACTCAATTAGTCTTTCTCCTCTTTCATTCATGGTCCCAAGCCCATATTCTCCTGTAATCTTTTCTTCTACTCCTTCCCCTACAACTGCATTCCAGTCGCCCATGACTATTAGATTTTCGTCCCCCTTTACATACTGCAGTACCCTTTCAATATCCTCATACACTTTCTCTATCTGTTCATCTTCAGCTTGCGACGTCGGCATGTATACCTGAACTATCGTTGTCGGTGTTGGTCTGCTGTCGATTCTGATTAGAACAACCCGGTCACTGAACTGTTTACAGTAACACACCCTCTGCCCTACCTTCCTATTCATAACGAATCTTACACCTGTTATACCATTTTCTGCTGCTTTTGATATTACCCGATACTCATCTGACCAGAAATCCTTGTCTTCCTTCCACTTCACTTCACTGACCCCTACTATATCTAGATTGAGCCTTTGCATTTCCCTTTTCAGATTTTCTAGTTTCCCTACCACGTTCAAGCTTCTGACATTCCACGCCCCGACTCGTAGAACGTTATCCTTTCGTAGATTATTGAATCTTTTTCTCATGGTAACCTCCCCCTTGGCAGTCCCCTCCCGGAGATCCGAATGGGGGACTATTCCGGAATCTTTTGCCAATGGAGAGATAATCATGACACTTCTTCAATTACAGGCCGCATGTCCTGTGGATACACGTTACGTGTCTTTAATGCAGTGGTTTCCATTGCCTTCTGCATCCTCATGTCGTTGATCATTGCTGCTTCTTCCGCCTTTAGGGGCAATTTCCCACCCCTAGGACAAGAGAGTGCCCTGAACCTCTATCCGCTCCTCCGCCCTCTTTGACAAGGCCGTTGGCAGAATGAGGCTGACTTCTTATGCCGGAAGTCTTCGGCCGCCAATGCTGATTATTTATCAAAATTTAGGCAGTGGCGGGGATCGAACCCGGGACCGAAGACGTTTTGATTATAAATCAGACGCTACCCCTAGACCACGGGTACGAGAGGAAATTTCAAAAATGTCCCAAATGGCTCTGAGTACTATGGAACTTAACATCTGAGGTCATCACACACATCCATGCCCGAGGCAGGATTCGAACCTGCGACCGTAGCGGTCGCGCGGTTACAGACTGAAGCACCTAGAACCGCACGGCCACTCCGGCCGGCAGGAAATTTCAGTTCCTCCTACTTAATCTCATCGAGCACATGCGGTAGGCACTAGAGAGACGCATTGCAGCACATTCAAATGCACCAACGACGATACAGCAGTTGCGAAATGCATTGGGGGTGGTATGGAACGCCCCATAGCAAGAGCTCTTGGGAGCACGTTATAGAACGTGCACTGCTACCCGTGCTGATCACATACCCAATTGAAAGCCATGTGCCACCTTTTGTAACGTTCAGGGGACCATCAAGAATCGCGGTGACTTCGGTGTAGTTATTGTCTTTGAACAAAAGTGCGATTTCTGTTCGTCTCATTGCGTATTTTTTTCAGCTACCTTCTGTACTGTGCGGTACCAGTTGTTTCTACGTTCCGGACTAGCAACTCGTCCTGTGTACTGGACCAAGTTTCATCGAGCTATATTATTTGGCAGTGAAAATTAGTTTCGTCCATGAGTTGTGCACATCATCGTATATCCACGCTACATGTGCTTTGCTTTTCCCCCCATTACAGCAGTATCTCTGGGTTGGCGGAATAAACATGTTTGCTGAGGGATGGAATTAAAGGGCCCTTAGGAGATAATCATTTTATTGTTTCGGCAGTCTGTTTCACGTGAGCAACGAGCCGTCAGGAAGTATTTCAGGCCACGAGGGAGGATGCGTGAGCGGTGACGGCGGCTTAACTCCAACTGGTACAATACGGGGTGTACAGAAACTGTGGCCGAGCAGAAAGAAGACGTAATGTAATTTATAGAGGATCAGTCGTTGTCTTGTGTTCACCCCTGACTGACACAATACTTTCAGTTGTAGCAACCAGAATAGTTGACGGAATTTAATCTACATCGAATCTCTCTGAAGGAAAGGTATCCAAACATTGCGAGGCGCAGTGGTAAATGCCGTTTCGAAAGACAGGCCAGATTTGTTTGTTCAGCAACTCACTGTTTTTCCTTTAAGAGATGAGAGGATATGAGTGAGAGTGTGCTGATTTATTTTTCCATTTATTATAAGACAATGCAAGTTTTCATTAAAAACTGGTATGTGTAGTAGGGTGAGATTTTTACGACTTGGAATTATTGTATGTCTGAGGCGGCGGAAGCTTTGTTACCGTCGGAAGTACGTCACAGTACGCAGTCAGATGCAAATTCATGGCTCCAGTAAGACTTTATTACCAGATACGTTGCTGTAATTCTTACGTTATACCATTTTTATGTACAGCTCAGCAGAGACAGAATTACAGAACTGAAATTTTATAAGGAGTGACGCTCGCGCCATGGACGTTGAGACAATTAACTGTAAACTCAAGTATTGAGGTTAGTAAATAAGAGAATCGACACAAATCTATAACAAAACACCAGAAATCTACTTATCTATTATTTATTCACCATGCTATAATGATTCTGCTTGCCTGCTGCTCCCACTGTCTTCGGTCTGCAAGGGCGTCAACTCCATTTTCTCCAACAAAATTTTCAGAATACTTCAAATCAGTCACTCCCCCATTTTCCTATATATTCTCTCCACTTCCTTGTCATCAACGTGTGATGCAAGCATTTAAACATACAAAATGTTTTTTTCTGCTAAAGGGACTTGGACACAGAGGACTGAATCATTAGCGAACTAAGAGGACAAGATTTGAATTAAATAGATTGCTGTATCTGGAATGTCGATGCTACATATTTCATCAACTTCTCGAGATACAGGGACTTACACTGATTAGGTATATTAAGTGAAACACTAGCTATAAATATTAAGTAAATATAATAACATCAAAGGGACTATCTGGTAAGTACAACTCTGTTAGAATTGAGAAATAAAATGTGATTTGTCAGTGACAGCAAGAAATCTGGGCTTCTTTAAGCAATATTACCTCATGATTTTCGAATTTCATGAATTTTTTTGTAGAAATGAGCGTACTCTGCACGTAATAGTAGTGCCGTCCATAGCTCAGCTATCTAGTACATTAATTTAGCCTTCCGGGTGTAACAATTTCCACAAATTATAAACCACTTTTACTGTCTGACTCGCAATTTCGTATATTCAAAAGACATAATATTGATGAGCTGTCTGAGAATAGCCGTAAGGCATCATACGAACTGTCAAAGAACGTTCTGCGTAAGTGGGGCTGTGTATTATTTGTGGTAAGATGGAATACAAGCTGAAGTTAAAAATTAGAACAAGGCAGCTGTAAGCCAGTGGGAAAATTCAAGTACGTTACAAACTATCTCACTATAGTCCATTTTCGTCTTGTAAGATTCAGCAACAGCATTGATATTTAAGATGATTTTCATTTATTGTTCCACCTCAGTTGCAAATTTTTGTTTATGTTACATGTTTCAATCACTCAGGATCATCTTCAGATGTTAGTAGTTTCTTCAGCAACCCGTCTTGTCTACACTGAACCACACAACAGAGTACTCTGGTATCTGATTCTGGGTATACAAGACGGGTTGCTGACTCGACTACTTGCATCTAAAGATGATCCTAAGTGACCGGAACATTTGAGCTGGCTGATTAAAAATGTATAATTGAGGCGGAACGATAAATGAGAATTATCTTAAACAAACTACACACATCAGAAAAAGTTTTGCATCACCCCAGTTCCCAGAACTCCTCACGTTAGACGCTGACTGTGGATATTGTATCGCAGACACAGTATGACTGGTCAGATATGTCACTAAACACAGCCAAAGATATGAACAACCATGCGTGAGCAGCGCCTATTAGACGGAGAGGGTCAGACAGCCGATCAGTTTCAGTCATTTCACCAGGAACGAGGTACACGGCTTGTGTTGTCTGTAGTTCAACCACGACTAGACGGTCAACGCCGCGATTCGATCGCGTCCGCGTTGTTACTTTGTGTCAGGAAGGGCTCTCAACAAGGGAAGTGTGCAGGCGTCTCGGAGTGAAGCAAAGCCGTGTTGTTCGCACATGGAGGAGATACAGAGAGACAGGAACTATCGATGACATGCCTCGCTCAGGCCGCCCAAGGGCTTCTGCTGCAGTGGATGACCGCTACCTACGGATTATGGCTCGGACGAACCCTGGCAGCAACGCCACCATGTTCAGTAATCCTTTTCGTGCAGCCACAGGACGTCGTGTTACGAATCAAACTGTGCGCAGTAGGCTGCATGATGTGCAACTTCACTGCCGACGTCAATGGTGAGGTCCACCTTTGCAACCACGACACCATGCAATGCGGTACAGATGGGCCCAGCAACACGCCGAATGGACCGTTCAGGATTGGCATCACGTTCTCATCGCCGATAAGTGTCGCATATGCCTTCAACCAGACAATCTTCGGAGACGTGTTTGGAGGGAACCCGGTCAGGCTGAACGCCTTAGACACGCTGTCCAGCGAGTGCAGCAGGGTGGAGGTTCCCTTACGTTTTGAAGTGGTATTATGAGGGGCCGATGTACGCCACTGGTGGTCATGGAAGGCGTCGTAGCGTCTGTGCGATACTCGAATGCCTTCGTCTGACCGATAGTGCAACCATATCGGCAGCGTATTGGAAAGGCATTCGTCTTCATGGACAAAAATTCGCGCCACCATCGTGCACATCTTGCGAACGACTTCCGTCAGGATAACGACATCGCTCGACTAGAGTGGCCAGTATGTTCTCCAGACTTGAAACCTATCGAACATGCCTGGGATGGATTGAAAAGGGCTGTTTATGGACGATGTAACCCACCAACCACTATGGGGGGTATACACCGAGTCTCCGTTGAGAAGTGGGACAATCTGAACCAACAGTGCCTTGATGAACTTGTGGGTAGTATGACGCGGCATGCATCAAGTCAAGAGGACGTGCAACTGGGTATTAGAGTTACCGGTGTGTACAGCAATTCCGACCAGCTGCTCTGAAGGTCTCGCTGAATGGTGGTACAACATGCAATGTGTGGTTTTCATGAGAAATAGAAAGGGCGGAAATGATGTTTATGTTGATCCCTATTCCAGTTTTCTGTGCAGGTTCCGGAACTCTCGGAACTGAGGTGATGCAATTTTTTTTTTTATGTGTGTGCTTCACTGCATGCCGTTAATTAGAAATTAAGTTTAAATACAGGTGCGAGTGTGCGACATCTCTTTTCTCTATCTATATGACTGGGATGATTGCCCTGTTATTCAGCAATGTTAAAATCCACGTCATTAACTGTTCAGTTATAATTTTTTTGTTGCGAAATGTTAAGAGCTGTTGCAGTAAAGACGTACATTCGAAAGAAGTCTGATGAGGAAAATCCTTGACTGTGTTAGGGATGATGGAGATCGGATACACAAAGAACTTCGTGGACACGGTGTTAGTAACATCGAAGGAGGAAAATGATTTTTCGAGTTTTTATCGGTGCACATATGCCTGAGAGGGCGCTGGCCACCACTGATAGGGAGGCGAACGACAGACAGCACGTCCCGTTGACAGACGAGAACGTTAGGTGATCGAGAACGACTTGTCATAAGACCGAAAGTGGGAGATGAACGGAACTAAAACAATGAGATGGCTTTCGTCGTACACAGCCTAGAGTCACGGCACCCAGATGATCGCCAGAACTGCGCCATAGTTGCAACAACCCTGCTGCAGCGACCTGCCCTGTTGCTAGCGATTGTGCCAGGTGGCAGAAGTCTGGGCGTGGCCCGCTAGTGAACACAGGGGGGGGGGGGGGGGATCTGGGAGGTCAGCAAGACATACGTGGCTAGTAAAGATGTCGCGGATCGTTTGTGGTCAGCTTGACAGGAGCATATGTTTTATTGTTCATAAATAACTTTTCTTGTAACTGAAGTAAATGCGGCGACTATTACCTCGTGGCGAGGCTGCAGATTTTTTTCCTTAGGCTATGATGTTTACGGCAGAGGTAGTGAAAAACAGCGGTTCAGAGAGAGAAAAGAAACTAATAGTTGCAGAGCGGCATGCAAAACGAGAATAATGATTTACGCCAATTCTCGCACAATTTAAATCGAGTTTCACGAATAGAAAAAGAAGAAATTGCGCGCGTTTAATATTCATTGATCAACCTTTTAGAAGTGATGGTAATTGCAGTGGACGTTTCGCCCGTACCTAGGCCGGACGACGGCAGGCATTTCGCAAGTGCCATTCGTGTGCGTTACGTAAGAGCATCGCTGGAGAGGTCTGCCCGAGTCTGCGTGTAGCGGGTGGCAACTGGTGGCTGGCGCGTGACCCAAGGTGACTCGGCCCACATTTTTCAGGGTGCGCAATCAGCCAGTTTCGTCAGATAGTGCCAAGCCAGTTTCGTCAGATAGTGCCACGAACCACACTTCTTTTCCTGTGTGCGTCAAGTATCTTGTGTTTCTGGACGCTGATCCTTTAACTCCAGCGTCACTGTCAATTCGCCAACGTCATTAACTGTTCAGTTATAATTTTTTTGTTGCGAAATGTTAAGAGCTGTTGCAGTAAAGACGTACATTCGAAAGAAGTCTGATGAGGAAATATTTCTGGTATCGTTTCTATTCACTTTTCGCATATGATGAACCTCCTGGCACATTAGAACTGTGCGCTGAGGCGAGATTCGAAACGGGGACCTTTGCCTTTTACTGCTAAGTGCTCTACCGATTGAGCTATCCATGCACGACTGGCGAATAACTCTAAGGGCTTCGCTTCCACGACTACATCTTCTCCCGTTTCCCAACTTTCCAGAAGTATTCCGGTGTCTCATCACTCTTGTAACAAACGATATTTCGCAGTGGAGGCTTTGATACAGCCTAGGGTATTGTCATTTGAATTAATTTTCACGCTGCAGCTGAGTGTGCGCTGATCTGAAATTTCGGGGCAGCTTAAAGCTGTGGCCATACCTGGACCTGAATCTCGGACATTCGACTTTCACTGGAAAGTGCTCGGTTCAAGATATCAGAATTTCTGTTGGGAGAACTGAAAGTGTAATGGCTGATCGTGAGTCGTGAATGAGTAGATCAGTGGGGAGAGCAATTGCTCAGGAGAGGTCAAGATCTCAGGTTTAAGTCCCAAAGTGGAAATTCATTCTAATATCGTTATCAGACGTTTTGATTCCAGTCGCAACGTAGGTTTAACCGTTGGTGCTAGGATGGTAAACATAAAAGTAATTATGAACAGTCACTTAATTTTTATAATTCCGCCATTTAACAGACAATTCGTCAGTGATTGTCCGTGACTTTGATCATAGGTTTGGACTATTACTAACACAACTTCTTCAGAGACAATAATTTACTTATCAGTTTTAGTCCAGCGTGTTTCAGAACAACAACTCCACTTTCAAGCATTTTACTGACTTTCCTTCGGGGTTAAATATGATTTAGTTCATCACCTAGCAGTGTATTGACGGCATAGTTGCTAGTTATCTGCTGGAAAAAAGAAACACCTCATACGATATAAACAAACTGATATAATTCCACGAGCTAAGTCTTAGGTGAACACAGTGCCCGTCTCCTAAATTTTCTTGAGCTACACTGCCTGACAGAAATGTGAAGCATCCAGAACATATTGTCGGATCCGACAGTAACTTCATAAACCTACGCGGTTATAGTTAAACTTTCGCTACTTGTGCCAGTGTAAACACAAGACTATTTGACAAACTGCCTATTGGCTTCTGTCTCGGGTTCTTCGGCCGACGTTCATCTAATGATTTTTCTGACGTTTCGCCAGCACGAGTGGCTGGCATTGTCAAAGCTTCACCCTCCATTGCCGGTGGTGAACTGGAGGCGAGCTCGCGGCCGCAGACTATATGTACCTGGCGCGCCAACGTCCGAGGGCTTCTCCGCGGTCATTTCCGGTGCGGTTCTCCCCTTGCTACCTGCGACGGTCGTTCGCTGCAGTACGGGAAGCCAGGATCCGTTTACCTTAAGGCTTTCCTCTTTCTTGTTGAAACTGTTCGCGTGTTTTTGGATTTCTACAGCTTCTCTGAACAAGCGCGTGTGATAGTGCTTCTCTACAGCCAGAACTTCCGTGTCGGCGAATTTTATTACGTGGTCGGTCTCATTCAGTGCGTGCTCTGCCACGGCCGATTTCTCCACCTGCCCCAACCTGCAATGTCGCTTATGCTCTTTGATCCTGGTGTTAATGGATCGTCCAGTCATTCCGACATAAACTTTTCCGCATGTGCAAGGTATACGGTATATTCCCGACATTGCAAGTGGGTCTCTTTTCTCCTTCGCCGATCTAAGACACTCTTTGATCTTCCTTGTCGGTTTGAAAATCGTCTTTACGCCGTGTTTGCGCAATATACGGCCGATTCTGTCCGTCACTCTGGGAATGTATGGCAGAAAGGCCGTACCCGACATTTCTTTTTCTGGTTCCTTACTTCGCCGAGTGTTTAGCTCTGTTACACTTCTAATGTAATTTGTGGAGTACCCATTGCTCCTCAGAACAGTTTCCAGGTGTTGCATTTCTCGTTTGAGATGTTGAGGCTCACATATTCGTCCTGCTCTCGTTACGAGCGTACTAATCATGCCTCTTTTCTGGCTCGGGTGGTGGTTTGACAGTTTGTGCAGGTATCGGTCCGTGTGTGTCGGTTTTCGATACACGCTGTGTCCCAGGTTTTCGCCCTCGCCCTCGGACGTTGGCGCGCCAGGTACATATAGTCTGCGGCCGCGAGCTCGCCTCCAGTTCACCACCGGCAATGGAGGGTGAAGCTTTGACAATGCCAGCCACTCGTGCTGGCGAAACGTCAGAAAAATCATTAGATGAACGTCGGCCGAAGAACCCGAGACAGAAGCCAATAGGCAGTTTGTCAACAAGTGGCCACGAAAGCCTTAACAATTTTGTACAAGACTATTTATCATATCGGTTCCTAGGAATGACGTTCAGACTGAGCGCCACAGGATTTGGGTTGTTAGTAGTGCCAGTGTCATACAGGCACCGGTATTGGTACGGCGACGAAGGGCTGAGACACAAGAATCAATTGCATTTCAGTTACAGCAGGATTTACTTGTAAAGCTATTTTGTCAAAACAACAGCAAAAGTGCAGTTGCTCTTCGCGAGTATCGACGCATTACACGAATAGAGAGAGGTCCTCTGTCCGCACCGTGGTTGAAGAACGCGATGCGGAAGTTCAAATTAACTAGCAATTTGGCAACTGCTCGTGGTGAGGTCGACGACCAATTGCCCCAAAAACTGCTGAAGAAGTTACTGTGGCCAAGGCTGAGAATACTGGACGCAAATACGACCTCCAAGCACCGCACGAGCTGTATCACGACAGCTGAACATTCCATGGTCCAGCGTTTTTAGTGCGAACAATCGTGGAAACGTATCCCCGGGGCGGTTCCAGTGTTTCGTAGATGCAGATGGTCGTCACAGTCACATTAAGCAACGTTTATATCTTGGAACTAATTGTAGGTTAGCGCGGTTCTGGCCAAAATCTCTGACTTGTTACCTGTCAGCTGAGAAAACCGCGCCTACATTTCCTCATCTGTAGGGTTAGTACTTCCTTATCTCCAACGTCATTCCAGGAAACATGAAATCCTGCCACATACCGAGGTCAAGAAAAGGAGAGGAGAGCGCCTCCAAAATCCCTCCCCCATTCCCCTCCTGCACTTCTACAAATTTTGCCTGCCCCAACCGCCCACCCTCCCAGTACACAGTCGGCAGATCGCGGTCTCCTGGTTAGCGTTGCTGCCCCAGAATCACGGGGTCCCGTATTCAGTTCCCGTTCGGTCGTCGTCGACGATTTTCTCCGCCCGGGTACTGGGTGTTTGTGTTGTCCTCATCATCTCATCATCATTCGGGAAGGATGAGACTGGAAATGGAAAGATTGGGAATTTGTGCAGGTGCTGACAACCACTATGCTGGGCGGCCCGCAAGCCACCACCAGCAACAGCAGCAGCGTCCCACTGCACTGATAAACCAGAATATTACGACCACTGCTCACCCAACGTAGGATGCCACCTGGTGGCGTCGTTAGCATGTGACGCGGTAACAAAAGTGTGTAAGCGGTGCTTATACGGGCGGGGAATCACACTAGCAAAGACGTCAGCTGCAGATGGGAAAGTCCATTGAGATAAGCGACTCTGACACACGGAAGATAGTCTTGGTTTCTGTAGTCACGAGGTTTTCATCAACGTTGACGTAATCCTCAAATGATGCCTGCTCTTCGATCCCATTCTTCATCATCAGGTGAAATATAATTATTTCCACCATGGTCATGGACTTCATTTCCAAATCTGTATGAACAAGCACAAAAGCCATCCCCTGCACAGAAATTGCTCACCACTGCACAAGACTGGAGGAAGGGACAATGGCGTCGTTTCATCTGCAACACCCTTAGGCACACCAGATACGTCGGTGTGGTATCAGTACCAGATAGAGTTGACAGAAGAGAGAGAGAAGATCCAACGGAGAGCAGCGCGCTTCGTTACAGGATCATTTAGTGATCACGAAATCGTAACGGAGATGATAGATAAACTCCCGTGGAAGACTCTGCAAGAGAGACGCTCAGTAGCTCGGTACGGGCTTTTGTTGAGGTTTCGAAAACATACCTTCACCGAGGAGTCAAGCAGTATATTGCTCCCTCCTACGTTTATTTCGTGTAGAGACCATGAGGAAAAAATCACAGAGATTAGAGCCCACACAGAGGCATACCGACAATCTTTCTTTCCACGAACAATACGAGACTGGAATAGAAGCGAGAACCGATAGAGGTACTCAAGGTACCCTCCACCACACACCGTGAGGTAGATGTAGATGTAGATGTCAGTAGTAGGAGCCAGTGGTGATCGCAGTTGGGGGGTCGTTATGGAGAACTGTACAAACTTCAGCGGGGGTGTCGTCTGGACGTTCGTGGCCAGCTTTTAACCAGGCGGTAGCCGTGCGATTCTGCATTGCATACAGCTGGAACGGAGGTGTCCTCCTTGGGAACATTCGCCGTCCTCGGTTGGCCATCATAAATTGCGCGGCACCATCCAATGTGTAAATGGGATGGCACACTTATGATTAGCTCTATGCGGATCTGTCGTACGCCACTGAGAACAGGCTATGTGGTGTACTGAAACTACATTTCATCTGGATGACTAATCACCTTTCCATATAGGTGGAATACAGATGTCGCTACCTCTGAAGGTACCTCGAAAGGGAGCACAAGTACACGGATCGTCCACAGTCCAAGTTCCGCATGTTCCACAGTTACGTCATCGATGTGACGGAACTTAAGACCAATTCTAGTTGCACGTAGAATTCTGTCATATGCTTCGTCATTAATCAGTTTCACTATCGACAGGTGGACTCCACCAAGATAGTTGCAATCAATCTTCACTTCTTGATAAACTCTTTGATTTCAAGTTCTTTCGATCGAGAGTATTCAGCCGACCGCAGTGGCCGAGCGGTTCTAGGCGCTTCAGTCTGGAACCGTGCGACCGCTACGGTCGCAGGTTCGATTCCTGCCTCGGGCGTGGGTGTGTGTGATGTCCTTAGGTTAGTTAGGTTTAAGTACTTCTAAGTTCTAGGGGACTGATGACCTCAGATGTTAAGTCCCATAGTGCTCAGAGCCATTTAAACCATTTGAGAGTATTCAGGTGAGAAGGTGATCTTCAGTGTCGGTTTTCTGTTGACATAAGCCATTTTATTTCTAAGGAAATATAGCGTTCAGAGACGTTAGAACCACGTAAACAACTCCGAGAGTGCACTGCGCTGCGAGGACGTAAACAAGACGGCCTCTAGCTTGTCGAAGGGCGACTTTACTCGGTCGGCTACGAACTCCTTGCCTACTAGTGGCCACACGTAAGCAAATAGGCATGCCTAAAAATCTCAGACCACAAAAAAATGGCTCTGAGCACTATGGGACTCAACTGCTGAGGTCATAAGTCCCGTAGAACTTAGAACTACTTAAACCTAACTAACCTAAGGACAACACACACATCCATGCCCGAGGCAGGATTCGAACCTGCGACCGTAGCGGTCGCGCAGTTCCAGACTGTACCGCCAGAACCGCTCTGCCACCTACGGCCGGCTTTCAGACTTCATTTTCTCGCAAAACGGCTGAGAGTTGCGCGTTACTTTTCATATATGTTAAAGTCCCAGCCACGCTCTAAACTCTGTCATCATGAATCAAACCGGTGAGGCAAGTACTTACGCTCCCCTTGTTATCTGAAATCGACTATATGTGTAGGAACTACTCTTGATTGCCTTCACCCACAGAGGAAGCTGATTTCACACAGAATTTAGCACAGTTTACCCTACATATCCTCATTGTATGTGAAACAGCTAGCGAATATCATGTGCAACTAATAAGTACTATTTGAATCTTTTCTTAACAATTACAGATTTTGAAAAGGCATTCGATTCGATCAGTCGTCCAGAGTTGTTTGAGACTCAAAGAACACGGAACAGATCACTGCTATATAAAATTTTTATATAACATTTACAAAAGCTCCACAGCGTTCGTGAATGTTGTTGAAGAAACTAATGAATTTACCATTGAAAAGTTTGTAAAAGAAGGTGACACTATATCTGCAAAACTATTTTCAGCAATCCTAGAAAAATCAATATCTAAACTGAACTGGAAAGAAACGGAATCCCGGTTTTTCGAACGATATAACCTGGGATCTGCTAGTGACACAGTTCTTTTTGAAGATACTATAGAAGACCTTAAAATATTTGTTGGCCAACTAGCACCAGTCTGTCCTAGAAGTTGGTCCAGAAATGAGCTATGATAAAACGTATCTGACGATGAATAAATGGACATTGGAGCGAAATATCTTAATGCCAATCTTGATCAAAATATTTTCTCATAAATTGACTGTATTTGAGGTTAAATGGTTAAAATGGCTCTGAGCTCTGTGTGACTTAACTGTTGTGGTCATCAGTCCCCTAGAACTTAGAACTACTTAAACCTAACTAACCTAAGGATATCACACACATCAATGCCCGAGGCAGGATTCGAACCTGCGACCGTAGCGGACACGCGGTTCCAGACTGTAGCGCCTAGAACCGCTCGGCCACTCCGGCCGGCGTTTCAGGTTAATGTACGAACAGAAACAAGACATCAGATCAGTTGAAATTTATACTTATAGTAATTCATTTATTTAATTACTTTCTTTTGTGCTCTCATGCTACCGCCAGTCTGATTAAAACATTTGCCGATATATCGGCTTTATTACATGTAAACAGAAATAAAGTACATCTCTGAGCAAAGTAGCCCTATGCCATATCTTTGTCAAGAGCTCTGTTACAAGCAACAGTTGTATAGAATATGTTGGATGCTGGAAAAGTTTCGCTATCACTGTAGAAGTGCATTCAGATTGTGTAAAAGTGTGTAAAGTGGTGAATTAACTGACCGTCAAACTGGAAGCAGACAGATGGACACTAAGGGGAAAAAGCCGACCATACTATCTCAGTAAGTACAAAACTAAAATTTAGCATCCATAACGACAGATAAACAATACTCATGGCGATACATTAAAGCGCGCTCCATCTTCTTGTCACAGAGCCAGCACCCAACATTATGCTAGAAACAGTGATGTCACTTCCAGAAAGCCATTTGAAGATGAACCTGAAAAGGTTCGAAAACCGGTTCAAGGAATAATAAATAACTATTCAACAAAGAGACTTGTTGCAGTTTTATGTATTTACATTCAATAAACAGTCACGGGTTCTAAAATGTCCGTAATGATAAGCTTAATCTAAAGAAATATCCGCGTTGAAAGGACAGAACTGCAAAGGATAACAGAGTGTTTCTATCTCGGTCAACTTCTAAATACAACGGGTAGACAAGTGAAAACGTGATACGTGGAAAAAAGTAAGTAAGCTATTAACTATTTGAAATGTAATCACCATAGCTGATACTGTATATTTGTCCCGCTGTGGGACAAGAAGGTCACTGCCTTCGTGGAAAAAATTTTGCACCTGATAGTATCCAGGCATGCACCTCATTCTTCGAAGGAAATCGACGGCCAAGAATGTCTTTCTTCAGGGCACCAAAAAAAATGGATATCGGATGGGGACACATCAGGACTGTGTGAAGGGCGTTTATGGTTTGCCAACGAACCTTCTGCAGTGTAGTCGACACGACAGACACGCGAGCTCTGGAAAACTCATAATGACTAATTTCTTAAACTCCAAGGACCCGCTGCTCATTTATTTTCTGGAAGACGGCGATACAGTTAAGGTATAGCGGTACATAGACGCTTTTCCAAAACTGAAGTACGCCATCAAGTCAGTTGTAGCGGATGGAGACATTCTCTAGCAGGATAATGCCTCCCCACGCGAATGCCAAGAATGTTTTGAATACGCTGATAGTAATTTCGCGAGGCAGCCCTTTCACACCCTCCATACGTTCACTATCTCTTCCCGTGAGATGCGATTTCCATAATTTTGGAGCCACGAGGGTAAACATTTGTAGCCGTCGATATGCTTCGGACGAAGTGTTGCAAGCCTGACTGAAATCAATGTCCATTTTTCTTTTCATTAGTCTGCTGATACGGTCCGCTAGAAATTCCTCTCCTTTGCTAACCTACTCATATCAGAGTAGCACCCGCTCCCTGCGTCTTCTATTATTTGTTGGATGTAGTCCATTTCCTGCATGAACACCTACTCTGTCTTCCCCTAAAGTTTTTATCCTCTACAGTTCCCTCTAGTGCCATGGAAGTTATTCCCTGATGTCTTAACATATGTTCTGTTATTCTGTCCCTTCTTCTTATCAGTGTTTATCATATGCTAATTTCTATGGCGGTTCTGGGGAGAACTTCCTAGTACCTTATCTTATCAGCGCATATAATTCTGCCACATTTTAAACGCTTACACTGTCTTCTGTTACTGTTTTCCACAGTGTACGACTCACTACCATACAATGCTCTGCTCCAAACGCACACTCTCAGAAAGTACTTCCAAAATAAAAACCTATATTTGATACCGGTTGCTTTCTCTTTGCCAGGAGAGCCCTGTCTGCCTGTAGAAGACTGCTTTTTATATCTTCCTTGCTACCTGTGCCATGAGTTAATTTGCTTTAGCAGAATTCCTTAACTTCATCTACTTAGTGATCTCAATTCTCATGCTATTCTTATTTCTGCTGCTTGTCACTACATTTATCTTTTTACGGTTTACACTCAGTCCGTTTTCTGTATTCATTCGACTGTTCATTTTACTCAACAGATATTGTAATTCTTCTTCACTTTGCTTCACTTTCACTGAGGATAGCAACGTCATCTGTGGATCTTATCATCGATATCCTTTCACTTTGAATTTTAATCCAATTTTTGAACCATTTTTAGTTTCCGCCATTGCTTCTTCAATGTGTAGATGAACACTACGGCTGAAAGACTGAATCCATGTTTTACCCCATTTTTAAACCGAGAAATTCGTTTTTGGGCCTCCAATCTTATAGCTCCCTCTTGGTTCTGTTACCTATTATATGTTACCTTCCTTTCCTACGTGTTTCCTCCTGTTTTGCTCATAATTTAGGACATCGTGCATCATTTTGCATTGTCGGCTGCTTCCTCTGGTCGTGCATCATTTTACTTTGTCGAATGCTCCTTCTTGTTCTATAAATCCTACCAGCATGTCTTGGTTTTTCTTCAGTCTTGCTTCCATAAACAAGCACAACGTCAGAACTGCCTCTCGGGCGCCTGTAACTTCCCTGAAGCCAGAGTGACCGTCATTTGGCAGATATTCAGTTTTCTTTCCAATTATTCTGTACATTATTCTTATCAGCAGCTTCGTGCATTAGCTGTTAAGCCGGCTGTGCGATCGTTCTCGCACTTACCTGCCCTTACTATTTTCATAATTATGTGGGTGATATTTTTCCGATAGTCTAGTGGTACGTTGCCACTCTCATTGATTTTATACACCAACTTGAATAGTCGTTTGCTTACCATTTTCCCCAATTATTTGAGAAATTCTGGTGGAACGTTATATATCCATTCTGCCTTATTTGATCTCAAGCCTTCCAGAGCTTAAAACTGAATCCCATGTAGCTACCGTATCGACATCAGTTTCTTCTTCTGTCACGTCTTCAGACACTTATCCTCCCCCACCCTCCTCCCATTTGGCTTTCAATATATCTTTTCTACCTTTCTGCTCTTTCCTGAGCATTTAATGGTAGAATTCCCATTACGCTTTTGGTGTTACCAGTCTATATATATCCGAATCCCGCTCCAGCTACTGCTGGGTCTGGGTGCTGACGAGTCCTCTCCATTTGGCTCGGTCCTCCCACCACTTTTCTTCCTCCACTTGCTGCCAGGTCACACCCCTCCTTTCTACAGATATTCTCACTCCCATTTCCAACCGTGTTCGGGGGCGCCCTCTAGGTCTTTTCCCATCCATCTTTAGTTCTTCCATAATTTTGTGGAGTCTCTGCCCATGCATCCTCTTTACATGCCCATACCATCTTAATCTCTTTTTTTCAATTTTTTCTCTCATACTTTCTTGATTAAGGTCCTTTCTAATCTCTACATTCCTTACTCTGTCCATTGTTGTTTTTCCCTTAACTGCTCTGAGAAATTTCATTTCCCCTGCTTGCAGTCTGCTCCAGTCCCTTTCTGTCATTGTCCATGTTTCTCCACCATAGGTGACAATAGCAGCGATTGCGGAGAAGGAAGACTTCGGAACGGCGTAGCTGGCAGATGAGAGAACCCTCCTTTCTGGGGATTAAATGAGAAGGGAACCACTGCCTTGTGGTGGTGGAGAAACTCCAAAGGCTGAGACAACCACAACAGAAAACCCTTTCTTGCGTTAGGCCTAGCAAGCCAGTAGGAAAGCCTTCATATATTGCTTTCAAAACACAGACGAGCCTCGGAACAAACCACTCAGGTGTTACCAGAATGTTTTTAATTTCACCGAAGTTTGCTTTGACTTTTTCAAATGCTGATTAAGTTCTCCCACCGATTATTCCTTTTTCGATTTCTTCCCATGCTTCCTATTTATTTCATTCGTAAAAGATTTATATTGTTGTATTCCTGGCCATTTTTGGCTGAGAATTTTTGAACTTCCTATTTCTCGACGATCAGTTGGAGTATTTATTCTGTTAGCCACTGTTTCCTCACAATTACTTTCCTTGTACCTATGCTTGTCTGTGCAACATCTGTGATTGCTCTTTTTAGAGATTTTCATTCCCTTTCAACTAAATTCCCTACACTGGTCTTCCTTATCGCAGTATCCACATCCTTAGCGAACTTCAAACTTATCTCATCATTCCTCAGGCCTTCGCTATTCCACTTACTGCCACACAGATTCTTTCTTGTGATTCTCTTAACCGCAATCTACTCAACATCATTACTACATTGTGACCTGCGTATGTGCCTGGGCTGCATGTTACAATCCAGTATCTGATTTCGGATGCTCTGTCAGACCATGATGTAATCCAGCTGGAATCCTCCTGTGTCTCCATGTCTTTTCCACGTACGGTACACTTTCTTCTCTTGTTGTTCAAAACAGAATGTCCGATATTACCCCCTGAAATTTATTTAGTTAGTCGTTCTTCTGTCTCATTCCTACTGCCAATCCTAATTTCTCCCGTAAGATTTTCTTCTTTCCCACACAACCGCGATGCAATTTCTACGATTATTACACTTTCATCTTCCTTTACAAATGGAATTATCAGTTCAGTATCCTCACATACTTTTGCTATCAACATCTTTTGCTTGCGACGCTGGCAGGTATATCTGACCTATCGTTGTCGGTGTTCGTTTGCTATCTAATATATTGTGAACAACCTTATCACTATACTGTTGAAAGTAGCTCACTCTCTGACCTACTTTCCTATTGATAACCAAGCCTAATCCCGTAATACCATTTTCTGCTGCTATTCACACAACCCTGTTATTGTCTGACTGGAAGTTCTTCTTTCCATTTTCCTTCATTGCCTTCAACACAGCCAGATCTCGCCTCTGTATTTCACTTATCAGGTTTCCTATCATTCCTACCACGTCCAAACTTCTGGCATTCCGAGTTCAGACCCATAGAATGTCATTCGGTCTTTCTTTATTCCAGTTTTTCTCACAGTTGCCTCTCCCTCGCGATTTACCGCTCGTAGGTCGGGATGGTGGAATAATCTGGAATCTTTTGCCAATGGAGGGATCATCGTAACACTTTTCAGTTACAAGCCACAGGTCCCATGGATAACGCTGTGGTTTCCACTGCTTTCTGCGTCCTCATACCGCTGATCATTGCTGATTCATCCGCCATTTAGGGGAAGTTTCCCACCCCAAGAGCAAGAGAGTGCCGTGAATATATGTCAGCTCCTCCGGCATCTTGGAAAAAGGCCGGATGACTTCTTATATCGGAACTCTTCGTTAGCCATTGGTGATGATTCTGATTCAAAATGTAAGCAGCGGCTGCGTTCTAACCAGAGACTGAGGACGTTTTGACCACTACGTGAAGAGACTACCTCTAAACCATGGGTTCCATAGGCAACCGGAAACACTCTTCAGTGAGGGCATTGACCGTCTTTCCTCGCAGTTGGATAAATGTATTAACAATTACAGTGATTAATTTTGAAACAATAAGCACTTTACAATTTTTTCCATTTGCCTTGTTTCCGTTTGACTACTCCATATATGAAAGGGGCCTTAAAATCTGAAACACACTGACGCGCCAAAGAAACGTGTAGGCATGCGTATTCAAATACAGAGATATGTAAAGAGGCAGAATACGGCGCTGAGTCAGCAACGCCTATAAAAGGCAACAAGTGTCTGGCGCAGTAGTTAAATTGTTTAGTGCTAGTACAATGGCAGGTTATCAAGATTTAAGTGTGTCTGAACGTGATGTTATAGTCGACGCAAGAAGGATATGACACAGCATCTCGAAAGTAGCGATGAAATGGGGATTTTCCCGAATTACCATTTTGTGAGTGTACCGTGAATATCAGGAATCCGGCGAAACATCAAGTCTCCGGCATCGCTAAGGGCGGAAAAAGATCCTGCAAGGACGGGACCAATGACGACCGAAGAGAATCGGTCAGTGTGACAGAAGTGCAACTATTCTGCAAATTGCCGCAGGTATCAGTGCCGAGCAATCAACAAGAGTCAGCGTGCGAAACATTAAACGAAACATCATCGATATGGGCTTTCGGAGTCGAAGGTCAACTCGTGTACCCCTGATGACTGCACGACACAAAGATTTATGCCTCGCCTGGGCCCGTCAACACCGACATTGGACTGTTGATAATGGAAACATGTTGCCTGGTCGGACGAGTCTCGTTCCAAATTGTATCGAGCCGATGAACGCGCACGGGTATGGAGACAACCTCTTGATTCCATGGACCCTGCATGTCAGCAGGGGAGTGTTCAAGGTGGTGGAGGCTCTGTAATGATCTGGTGCGTATGCAGTTGGAGTGATACGACTCTGACAAGTGACATGTACGTAAGCATGCTGTCTGATCACTTGCATCATTCATGTCCATTGTGCATTCCAACGGACTTGGGCAATTTCAGCAGGACAATGTTACATCCCAAACGTCCAGAATTGCTAGAGTGGTTCCAGGATCCCTCTCCTGGGTTCAGACACTTCCGCTGGCCACCAAACTCCCCCACACATGAACATTATTGAGCATATTTGCTATGCCTTGCAACGTGGCGTTCAGAAGAGATCTCCACCTCCTTGTACGCTTACGGAGTTATGGACAGCCCTGCAGGTTCCATGGTGTCAGTTCCCTACAGCACTACTTCAGACATTAGTCAAGTCCATGTTACGTCGTACTGCGGCACTTCTGCGTGCTCCCGGGAGCCCTACACGGTAATAGGCAGGTGAACCAGTTTCTTTGGCTCTTCAGTGTGGGTCGACGTTACAAATTCTGCTGGAAAGTTTCTGAAGATTCTCTACTTTCCAAGTCTAAGATATCGACTGAGATTAAGAAATCAAGTTTTGACCAATGTATGCCAACTGTTATTACTTACGGCTGTGAGGTATGTGTATTAAATGATTTCATTGTTAGAAAACTCATAGTAATTCGAAGTCGAATGGAAGTAATAATGTTGAGTGACACAAAGAAAGACAGACAGAAGGCACTATATACGAGACGTACAAAGAATGTCAGTGACATAATGGAAAGAATAGATACCTTGAATAGCTGTCGGGCGATCATGTCGCTTGACAATGTATAGCAAAGGGTCAAACCAAATACTAGACGGAAGTCTAAAATTTACAATTTACCCAACATTTACCAACACTCACCGAATATACGGACAGAGACCTACAAAGGACAGCTGTATTCTGTCGGCAACGAGAAGCTCAAGAAGCGGCAGAAATGTAAGAACCTACTGAGATCCAATGTCGCACTCCAAGTCAGAGTGATTGAATTGCCACATAAAGGGCGAGGCAGCTAAGACAGGCAGCCCGATATATATCCAAATTGATATATGGTTTTCGCTAAGTTATAGCTGAAAATATAGTGATTCTCCTGACGTTCACGAGTAATTTTTCCGTTTATAGTCCGCGAATTACGATACCCACTTTGTATTTTTTTTTAAATTATTACTATTACTACGCAACTGTATACTTTTTTTCTGTGGCATTTGGTTCTAAGAAAATTTCAACGACATAACACGTACGAAACCTTATCAAATGGAAGCAAGATAACGGCGCCGCAAACGACTGTCCCGTTTTCAGGAGAAAAGGTTCCACAAGCGTCTGGCGTATTATACCAAATATAAGCAAGTACCTCACTCAGGAATAGTTCGTGTGTTTATTATCACCTCTGTCTTACCAAGTGCTCAAAATGTTGACCTTGAGCATTTCACCACACCACAAAGTCATTCTGGAGAATGACTAATGATAGTTGAATTTCATCTGGAGCTGACGACTGCACAGGCACGTGTTAAAGCCGTTTCATGCCTTCGGGAGTTGTCGGTTTTTCCAAACAGACATCTTGTTTTAATCTGCATAAACTTTCTTTCCTATAATGGTAGGGTTGTTAACGTGAGCCTTTAGCTAAGATAGTTATCGATGCAGGTCTGTAAACACGTGCGTGATTGATGGGACTTTCGAAATTCTTACCACCGGCTTACGTAATTTTCTGTTTTTCTTATTCGCGGGTGTTGGAGATCCCAATACATCCACTGGAATGGTAACCCAAATGACGTGATAATTTATGTTTCATTTATCTCTTGCCACATTCCATCCCCTTGTAAGAGTTACAATGGTCCTACGTCCATTATTTCGTAATTTTACATTCATCTAAAACTACACGTGCATTTCAGACAACAGGCAAATAAGATACAATATGGGGAGGCAGCCATGGCAGAATAGAGATACAGATGAACACTTGGCGTAACGTTGCAGTTGTTAACTAATAAACCATTAAAGTTTGTCTTATTGTTGTTGTTGTGGTCTTCAGTCCGAAGAAAGGTTTGATGCAGCTTTCCACGCTAATCTACCCTGTGCAAGCTTCTTCATCTCTACGTAGCTACTGCAGCGATCGACATCATTGTTAACTTATATCTAAGCTACCTCTCAAACTTTACCCCTGCCCCCCCCCCCCCTCCGCACTCTTGCATCCATTCCTTTACGAAACCATGATGTCTCAGGATGTTTTCTACGAACCGGTCCCTTCTTTTTAGCACAAATTCCTTTTTCCTCCAGTTACATTCAGTCCCTCATTAATTATTCAATGTACCCCTCCTAAATTTCTACATTAGACCCTACGTTCCAAAACGAGTCCATGGACATATAATTCTGCTACAAACATCTCACGCAGTGGCCATGTCGTTACTGATTCAAATCATTCTTTCTACAAGCACGGTGATAGCTATGAGTTCTCTTGCAACTGCAGTTTGCCTAGAATTGCAGTTTCGGTAGAAGTGTGCACGTTTCGCTGTATTTGAAATTTGTAACTAACATCGATAATAAGTGTAAAAATTTCGTTTACGCTAGTAAACTAGTCAAAGAGAATTTTTACTCTGCTCTTTGCGTTATTACCAACTATCGAAACCCATCAACTCTACGACGCATTACGACCGTTGTTAAGTTTATCGGTACCGACAACACTCCAGTAAACAGCATTTAAGTGTACGTTTGCTTTTTTTCACTATAGCGCTGGATGTAATACCGCTTCATTACTCTGTATTTACGTTAGACATTGTATGTGAAGTGAAACACTTACATTACTTTGACATGAATGACGCGACTTACATCAGAGTGACGGTAAGCGATGAAAATTTTGACGCTGTAGACGATGAATACCATTCGTCCACCACGGGGCGACAGAAATAGCGGATGTCAGGAGCAGACAACGGTCAGTTAAGGTTGTTTTGAAAACATGTGACGTCACAGTTCTGTGCGGAGCATGCGGAAACAACAGTAGCGAGCCTGAGTGTCAGTTTCTTCATAGAAGCTACGATTGCGCTTAAAGATTTTCTTGGCAGATGGGGACCAATTCATTTACCCACGGCATAACAGCATAGACAACGGTTGAAATACCCGTCTGGCCACTCAAATGTTGGCTTTACATTCTTTCCTAACTTGCTCAAACCAAGTACCAGGGCGTTTTCTTTGAAAAGAATGGGGAAGAATCCCTTCGCTACACAAGTTTAACGGATATAAATGCAGATATTTCTATTGGTGATTGAGGAAGGTGTACTGACCAACATTACATAAGTGTTATGTCACTTGCAGACTAATACACTACTGGCCATTAAAACTGCTACACCAAGAAGAAATGCAGATGATAAACGGGTATTCATTCGACAAATATATTATACTAGAACTGACATGTGATTACATTTTCACGCAGTTTGGGTGCATAGATCGTGAGAAATCAGTACCAAGAACAACCGCCTCTGGCCGTAATAACGGCCTTGATACGCCTGGGCATTGAGTCAAACAGAGCTTGGATGGCGTGTACAGGTACAGCTGCCCATGCAGCTTCAACTCGGTACCACAGTTCATCAAGAGTAGTGACTGGCGTATTGTGACGAGCCAGTTTCTCGGTCACCATTGACCAGACGTTTTCAGTTGGTGCGAGCTCTGCAGAATGTGCTGTATCCAAAAAGGCGCGTACAGGACCTGAAACATGCGGTCGTGCATTATCCTGCCGAAATGTAGGGTTTCGCAGGGATCGAATGAAGAGTAGAGCCACAGGTCGTAACACATCTGAAATGTAACGTCCACTGTTCAAAGTGCTGTCAATGCGAAGAGGTGACCGAGACGTGTAACCAATGACACCCCATACCATCACGCCGGGTGATACGCTAATATGGCGATGACGAATACACGCATCCAATGTGCGTTCACCGCGATGTCGCCAAACATGGATGTGACCATCATGATGCTGTAAACAGAACCTGGATTCGTCGGAAAAATGACGTTTTCCCATTCGTGCACCCAGGTTCGTTGTTGAGTACACCATCGCAGGCGCTCCTGTCTGTGATGTAGCGTCAGGGGTAACCGCAGCCATGGTCTCCGAGCTGATAGTCCAT
Source organism: Schistocerca nitens (assembly GCF_023898315.1). NCBI lineage: Eukaryota > Metazoa > Arthropoda > Insecta > Orthoptera > Acrididae > Schistocerca > Schistocerca nitens. The sequence goes on from NC_064621.1 coordinate 53,919,216, forward strand.
GCTGCTGCAAGCGTCGTCGAACTGTTCGTGCAGATGGTTGTTGTCTTGCAAACGTCCCCATCTGTTGTCTCAGGGATCGAGACGTGGCTGCACGATCCGTTACAGCCATGCGGATAAGATGCCTGTCATTCTCGACTGCTTTTGATACGAGGCCGTTGGAATCCAGCACGGCGTTCTGTGTTACCCTCCTGAACCCACCGATTCCATATTCTGCTAACAGTCATTGGATCTCGACCAACGCGAGCAGCAATGTCACGATACGATAAACCGCAATCGCGATAGGCTCCAATCCGACCTTTATCAAAGTCGGAAACGTGATGGTACGCATTTCTCTTCCTTACACGAGGCATCACAACAACGTTTCACCAAGCAACGCCAGTCAACTGCTGTGTGTGTATGAGAAATCGGTTGGAAACTTTCCTCATGTCAGCACGTTGTAGGTGTCGCCACCGGCGCCAACCTTATGTGAATGTTCTGAAAAGCTAATCATTTGCATGTCACAGTATCTTCTTCCTGTCGGTTAAATTTCGCGTCTGTAGCACTTCATCGTAGTGGTGTATCAATTTTAATAGCCAGTAGTGTACAAAATAAGTCACCGTAGGCGGGGAAATCAACCTAGTCGCTCAACACTGTACAAATATCAATTAATCGCTGAATTACAGAGACAGACTTCGAATAGCAAGAAAAATGTCTCAACCCTCGAACATAAATAGAAATTTAACGAAGTCGTTTTTGAAGCTATTTAGTTGAAGTAAAACGTGGACGACAAGCGGTTCGGACAAGATGAGAAAATTTTGATATGTGATATGTGTCTGCAAGTGACATAACACTTATGTAATGTTGGTCAGTACACCTTCCTCAATCACCAACAGAAATATCTGCATTTATATCCGTTAAACCTGTGTAGCGAAGGGATTCTTCCCCATTCTTTTCAAAGAAAACGCCCTGGTACTTGGTATGAGCCAGTTAGGAAAGAATGTAAAGCCAACATTTGAGTGGCCAGACGGGTATTTCAACCGTTGTCTATGCTGTTATGCCGTGGGTAAATGAATTGGTCCCCATCTGCCAAGAAAATCTTTAAGCGCAATCGTAGATTCTATGAAACAACTGACACTCAGGCTCGCTACTGTTGTTTCCGCATGCTCCGCACAGAACTGTGACGTCACATGTTTTCAAAACAACCTTAACTGACCGTTGTCTGCTCCTGACATCCGCTATTTCTGTCGCCCCGTGGTGGACGAATGGTATTCGTCTACAGCGTCAAAATTTTCATCGCTTACCGTCACTCGGATGTAAGTCGCGTGATTCATGTCAAAGTAATGTAAGTGTTTCACTTCATATACAATGTCTAATGTAAATACAGAGTAATGAAGCGGTATTACATCCAACGCTATAGTGAAAAAAAGCAAACGTACACTTAAATGCTGTTTATTGGAGTGTTGTGGGTACCGATGAACTTAACAATGGTCGTAATGCGTCGTAGAGTTGATGGGTTTCGATAGTTGGTAATAACGCAAAGAGCAGAGTAAAAATTCTCTTTGACTAGTTTACTAGCGTAAACGAAATTTTTACACTTATTATCGATGTTAGTTACAAATTTCAAATACAGCGAAACGTGCACACTTCTACCGAAACTGCAATTCTAGGCAAACTGCAGTTGCAAGAGAACTCATAGCTATCACCGTGCTTGTAGAAAGAATGATTTGAAGCAGTAACGACATGGCCACTGCGTGAAATGTTTGTAGCAGAATTATAAGTCCATGTACTCGTTTTGGAACGTAGGGTCTACATATCTGTGCAGTGCACTTTCTATGTGATGCAGTGCACACTGAAAGATGCCTTGTCATTCTGAAAATTTCTTTCTTTCGAGTGTTTTTTGCTTTTAATAAACAGCGAGAGTTACCTTTGAAATTCTTTATAGCAGTATCGGCTTTACTCAGTTTCGATTTTTCGAAACTGAGTAACTCCGAACAACCTCTTTGCATGGTCACTGATTAGATTAGATTATATTAGATTCAGTTTTCCTTTCATAGTCACAAAAAATGAGATGATTCTCGTGGGAGTGGAACAAGTCAGAAAGTACAACATAAAAAAGCGCAAAACAGTTGAATATTATACTTACTACCTTGGTCATTTGTCAGGAGATTGCCAGAATAGGCGAATACATTTCAATAAACTGAAAATGCTAATATTCACGGAATTAATATGCTTTTAGAATGAAACATTGTTTAGCATTTTTAATAAATTTATCATACACAAAATACCTAATCTTGACTGTTGTGAACAAGTGCTGTCAAAGCTGAACTCTAACAGACATTTTTACTTAAGCTCGTCTAACGGTCCCCGTTAAGATATTCATCTATAGAGTAGGAGGAGTTGCCTATCAAAATGTCTTCCAAACTTTGTTTAAATCATGCTTTATCTGAAATCAAGTTTTTATGGTTGCTGGCAATAGATTGAAAATATGTGTTCCTGAATATTGGCCCTCTTTTGGACCAAGGTAAGAGATTTTAGGTGTTTATGTACATTCTTCTTGTTCCTAGTACTGATACTATCTATTGTGCTATTGATTGTAAATAGAGATATATTACTTGCAACAAATTTCATTAAGGGATTAATATACTGAGAAGCAGTGGTTAGAATACACAGTTCCTTGAACATGTTTTTACATGATGTTCTTGAATTCATACCATAGACGATTCTTATTACTCGCTTTTGCACGCTAAAAACTTTTGCTCGGTTTGATGAGTTACCACAGAATATGGTCTTAGAGAAGTTCTATTCGATTTTCCGATTTTGGAGGAACAGTGGTCTTGTTTGTAGATTATCTGTGCCGGAGTGGGGATACCACAATGATTAAAGCAATGGGTGAGATGATTTAAATTACTTGTTGTGGCGAGGTTATTTACTTGACGGCTGCCTAAATGTCTGCATCGTTTGGTCACGATTAATCGGCGTTCAGGCACGCGACACAATTCATCCGCCCCGTAAACTGAAAACTTGATTGAATGAAAGCTGATTATAGCGTCGTATACTATTTATTCGATCCATGGTGCTGTAGATTCAAAGTAATCATCTTCTCCTAAACTGTGAAAGAGTTATGTTTTGTTTAAAGTTGGCGTATTTGGAACATAGTATTGAGATTACTCATTGTGAAATCGAGTTATACATTTATTGGTTGGAGGATTCTTGTGAGCCTCTACATCAATTCCTTGTGTTTGGGTAACAATATACACACTTATATACACGCTTACTAATCAAAATTTTTGTGTGCATTTTTTTGATGCAAACCAAATCATTCTTTGTTAGGGCTAGTACATTTCCACAGTGCTTGAACGCCATCTTGTTGTTGATCGTGGATTCAAGTCACGGTCCATGAATATTCTATCATGTTGGAAACCACGTAAACGTTAACAGTGACTTCTCTTGGCAGGCTATTAGGTTACAAATGGTGACGAGGTAGGTTGACGCGTGCTGTTTCCTTTATAATCGCTCCTTGTTAGATATCGTGCGGAGCGACGTCTTACATGACTGCGAATCTAAGTGGGTGTGGTAAAAATTATGTGTTCATTCTGATGGGTTAGTTTTAATTCAAGTTAAAGGTAAAAGAAATGAGTGAAACACTCTCATTCTTACTGTTGGATGTTATAAGCAGAAAGGTAACACATGTTTAATTCTGGTCGCTGTCTTGATGAATCAATACCTACTTCTTAATAAGCAAATGATAGCCATGCTTAGCCCATTTGTTTAGTGAGTGTATGTGTGTGTGTTTGGCCCGCATCTCGTGGTCGTGCGGTAGCGTTCTCGCTTCCCACGCCCGGGTTCCCGGGTTCGATTCCCGGCGTGGTCAGGGATTTTCTCTGCCTCGTGATGGCTGGGTGTTGTGTGCTGTCCTTAGGTTAGTTAGGTTTAAGTAGTTCTAAGTTCTAGGGGACTTATGACCACAGCAGTTGAGTCCCATAGTGCTCAGAGCCATTTTTTGTGTGTGTTTGTGTGTGCGTGCGTGCGTGCGTGCGTGTGTGTGTGTGTGTGTGTGTGTGTGTGTGTGTGTGTGTTTGTGTGTGTGTGTGTGTGTGTGTGTGTGTGTGTGAGAGAGAGAGAGAGAGAGAGAGAGAGACTACTTCTATGAAAAACAGCGATTCAAATCACTGCATAGCTTAAAAGTTCGGGGCATACCTATCACTACGTCTTTTATATTACACACACACATACACACACACACAAACTCACACACACATACCTTACAACATCCTCATTGCAGTCTATCTAACTGTGAGCACTGATGTACTTCTCTCACACCGAGTAAACAGTCTTTCAACGAATTGTGTTCTTGCGTGTATTCTGTCGGCATCAAGTCCCTCGAAGGACTATGACGAAATTCTGAATCTTCTGAGCCAGCACAGATGGTCGTTATTCCTCACAAAAAAGAGCTTTACGTCCGCTAATCACAGGGCCGAATGTAATAAGGAGCTATAAATCAACTCACCCACCTGTCCTCTTAGAGTAGTACGCTCCGCACGGGAGGTCAGAGATCCACGGACTAAGCGTGGGAAGTAAGTATTGCCCTTCGCGTTGTCTGCAGAATTCGAAAACGAAGACGTCCTCGCCCATTTCGAAGGTAACGTGTCGCACTGTGATGCGCCTCATAATACAGTACTACTATGTTGACGAAATTGTAGCGTTACACGATAGGCTGGGCTTCACGATGGCAGAATTCAGCAATTCTGGTACCTTAGACTTTCCAAAATCCAGAATCTTCGCTTCTTTTTCAGTTCACCTGTCAGCAGTTTGGATGCATAAGCTAATGGTGCCGCAGTTCTTGCCTTCTTCGAGATTGTGTGGATAATATTTTGTCCAAAAGTCCGATGGTGTGTCTAGAAATTCATGGATGCTCAGAGAGAACCTTGTAACACCATAGCTCTACTGCTCCACTGATTTATTTTGCCTTTTGTTTTATTTAATGTTACATCGTTGAGTTTCTGTAAATGTTGGATTGAATCGATCTCATGAGAGTGTTTATTCTTTTCTGTGTAAAAAACTTTGATGTCATGGTTTGATTCTATGCAATGTAGTGTATCTATCATTTAAATTCTGTGTCTCATTTGGAGGGAGACAAAACTTACAGTATATAATTGTAATTTTGTTTAAATAATTTTTTATAGAAATGTTAATATGTGCAAAGGTACTGTTTTATTTAAAATGATTGTTTGCTGTTATGTAAAATGATGACCTTCACTTAGGATTCTTAGTTATTTTGTATGTAAAAGATAGTGTGGTTCCCCGCGGGAACGGAACTTAGTAGCGCGCGCAAATTGTGGTTGGCCTAGGCAGAAAAGATGGAATTGAGAGTCAGTCGGGGACGAGCTACAAAACTGTCAATTGCTCATGTAAAAGTTGTCTATTGTGCTGGTTCCGAGAGAGGATTTTCCTGACTCTTTCCAATGCCTCGGATGGATTGATGAAGAGCTGGAATTTTTCTGCAATTGGTATCTATCATGTTGTTGTTGTTGTGGTCTTGAGTCCTGAGACTGGTTTGATGCAGCTCTCCATGCTACTCTATACTGTGCAAGCTTCTTCATCTCCCAGTACCTACTGCAACCTACATCTTTCTGAATCTGCTTAGTGTATTCATCTCTTGGTCTCCCTCTACGATTTTTACCCTCCACGCTGCCCTCCAATGCTAAATTTGTGATCCCTTGATGCCTCAGAACATGTACTACCAACCGATCCCTTCTTCTAGTCAAGTTGTGCCACAAACTTCTCTTCTCCCCAATCCTATTCAATACCTCCTCATTAGCTATGTGATCTACCCACCTTATCTTCAGCATTCTTCTGTAGCACCACATTTCGAAAGCTTCTATTCTGTTCTTGTCCAAACTAGTTATCGTCCATGTTTCACTTCCATACATGGCTACACTCCATAAAAATACTTTCAGAAACGACTTCCTGACACTTAAATCTATACTCGATGTTAACAAATTTCTCTTCTTCAGAAACGATTTCCTTGCCATTGCCAGTCTACATTTTATATCCTCTCTACTTCGACCATCATCAGTTATTTTACTCCCTAAATAGCAAAACTCCTTTACTACTTTAAGTGTCTCATTTCCTAATCTAATTCCCTCAGCATCACCCGACTTAATTAAACTACATTCCATTATCCTCGTTTTGCTTTTGTTGATGTTCATCTTATATCCTCCTTTCAAGACACTGTCCATTCCGTTCAACTGCTCTTCCAAGTCCTTTGCTGTCTCTGACAGAATTACAATGTATCTATCATCGCCACCACGAAATGACAGAGTCCAGCAGTGCTACCTGCAAATCCACCTACTAACGTGCAATCGCCACAACACTGCGCAATCACTGTAACGGAACACTATAATAATGTACAGTGAAGGATCAGCTTATTGGATGTGTTAGTGTGCTCAAATATAAGGTAATTTATAACTGAATTTATGTACCTACCTTGATTTTTTTCCTTATCATAACACCTCTCAGGTTCATCTCCGCTTGAACTAAAGTGATTACCGAGTGTCGTTACTGAAAGAACATTAAAGCCCAGTGTTTTGCTAATTAATGTCTCTTGAGCATAGTAAAAAGAAAGTTAAAATTAATGTGGCAAGAGAGTGAGTTAAAGTAAATGATGCTTGCTGAAAATAATTTTCCTATTAAAACTGCTTATTAATATGTTGTTGCCAACTTCAAAATTAAAAGTTCTTAAGACTGAGGCTTATAAAGTTTTGCTTAGTAAATTATCACATTGCTGCCAGTTGTAAATCGCAAAAGGTGAGTCAGTATCTCACAAATATGTTAATTTTGTGTCTCACTGTAGAAAAAGTGGAAAACTGCAATAGTGGAAAGTTATATACTCATGCTTGCTAAGCACTTGTTTCTATTGGGTATTGAAAGTGCATATTAATAGTGTAATAGCATCTACAGGTTATCCTTTATTCTTATGATAAATAACAACTAATAGAAAGACCACTATTTGTGAAAACAATAACTTCTTTATTCAAAAGACAGTGAGAAGTAATTTGTTAGTGAAATACATAGAAAAGTAATTAGCTGAAGGAAAGTTAACCTATGACCAGTTCACAATTTTCCAGTAAACAACATTTACAATTTTTTGTGAGGTAGAAAAATGTTTGAAGGGTAATACTGGACCTATGTCCAATTTATGGTTCTACAGTGAATATTAAGAGTAATGTTATAAAGACCATTCAGTTTGAATAAGCACTGAAAGTAATAGTGTATATTATTATCTGTTATATTTATGTAAATAGTTTGTTCTGCTCTAGCTGTTAGTTCCAACCTTAACGTTAATATATGCAGATGTCAGAGTTCATTGCACTCGCGTCTGGCAATGTATAGGTTGTGTTTGTCCCTTAAAGTTACTTATACTTATTTTCTTGAACAAGAATGTCAATCATTCTCTTGCCTAATTAGGCTAGCGACCGTTTTCCTTATTCTTTGAACAGTGTAGATATGTAAAATATTGTTTGTTTCTGACTTTCACTTCCGATAAGTCACCTCCGTTAGGTACTTCACGGTCAACATAACAAAATTCCTATAAGAGGGTAACACTGCTCTGTTGCTTTATACCATAATTACTCTAACAAAATAGTTCCATTTTGCAAACTGCCTCCAACTTAGAGGTTATGGTATAGCTGTAGCAGACGGTAGTGTAATACGTGGCTTTTCCGTGACAGGACTATTTCTTCTGTTGGGGCGTAATACGTAATAAACCAAATTTGGTATCTGATTACATAAGATACGTAAAACCAATTGCAGTGTTGTAACCTGAATAGTGGTTTGGTTGCTATCCCCACCCTACCCCACCCCACCCATCCCAATGGAGGAAATTTTACTTTTGCCCTCCGACTTAACTGATCGTAAATATCTTCTGGAAGTATGTGCTTGATCAGGAATAAACAGACGTCAATCAGATAGGCCATTTATACGAAAATACTCAGAAAATATCTCTGAACGACATGCGATAATTTGTTGATAGAAATCGGAGTCACTTGGTGTATCAAACAAAAATGCATGAATGATTTCTTTCACGGGGTAGATGAATTCAGGGAGCGGGTGAGACAGTGTCGTTCTTCCTCTATATGCTCTGTTGCGACCCGCAACGTCTTCCACTCCTATGCCGACTTACACCCAACGTTTTCATTTACTTGTTAAACATTATCCAATCTCTGCTTTCCCCTACAGATTTTATCCTCTACAGTTCCATCCAGTACAATGGGAGTTATGATTTGCTGTCTTTACACACGTCCTAGAATTTTATCTCTTCTTCTTGTCAATGTTTTTCCACATGTTTCTCTCCGATTCTGCGGCAAATCTCCTCTTTTGTTTATTTTTTCAGTCCACCTAATATTGAATTTCCTCCTTTAGTACCTCATCTCGAACGTCACGCTTCTCTTCTCTCCCGATTTTCCTACAATCCATGAGTTACCTCCATACAATGGTGCAAACTTACGCCTCGTCCTTAATGTGTTGTTTTGCTTCCGACTGTCAGCTTATAGCCACTAGCATCGTTGCCATCGACACTGCATTGGTGCTGTTGGTTTCCCAATTGTGTGGCGCGTTTTGCTAAAGTTTGGCTCCAAGTGATCAGTATGTGTGGTTGGCAGTCTAAGGGGCTGGAAACCTGGAAATGTTGGATCGCAAAGATGTTGCAAAAAATTGTGACAAAAGTATAATCATCAACGTGAAATCATTAGTGCGCATCACAAACGTATTTCGCGAAGTGAGTGAACTGAGTTAAAACGCGAGAAATACGATTTCATGTTCCCGCGCACCGCCCGCGCCGCACCACGTCAGAATCCGGTTAACTGCATTGCCAGAAACGTCGCCTTTGTGGATTGCAGTGGATGGATGTGAATGTCACCTCAAGATTAGCATGTTTAGAGGGTGAGCTGTGCAGCCATGTAAAGTGCCCGGTAATTCCATTTGAAACAACAGTAGTATGAGTACATGCAAAGAACTTGTGGTCAAAGAAGTGGCAATTGGACTGGTTCCCACCACACCAGACGAACAAGTAACGATTGGAGCCATTGGCAATGACTGCAGTTGTGGAGCGTGTAATCTCCCCCCCCCCCCCCTCTATCCTTCTTCCATCTTTTGTGCAAATTAAACAATGCACAGTCCAAGTAGTTCAAGTAATTAATAAGCAAGGTCTGTTATGAAGATTTGAGAGGAGCGAAGATTGGAATAAACTTTCAAGGTTACTTAGCTTGTCACGTTGAGATGGCTCCAGTTCTTCTCTTCTAGGGGTCTGATTCTTGAAGCTGTAAATCTAACATCAGATCCTCGCGGTTGGTTTGAACTAAATAAATTGGATGTTTGTTGTTGCAGAATTTGTTACGTAAATATATTTTCCACTGATTTTCTCACGTTTTAGTACATATTACAGTATTTTGATTTTCCATATTAACAAAGCCGAAATAACATTGTTCGCACCTATTATACAAAAATATGTCCGATCACATCAGAGGGAAATCTCGCCCTCTGCGCAAGTAACAATATTCCAGAGGATTTACAATTTTTCTTAATAAATGAATTCCTACTATTTTTCGTTACTTTATTAATTTAGATTATTATCTCATAGATTAATCCGGAAGTTAAACATAGCAAAAGTACAGGATTGCGTAATTAACAATAGAAATTTAAGTGTGCAAATAATCCGTGATTTCAAATTTTTCTGAAAAAAATAATTGGACTGTACATTCAGAGCTTGCACTTATCGACTGTAATATCGCAACTAAGATATTTTAAAAAGTAATCCCTTTTTCATAAATTTTAGCTTGGAATATATTGCGTATAAGATTATGTGGAAGTTTTCAGAAAAGCAACTGACATAACATTGACCTGTCCAAAATTCGAAAAATAATGCCGGTACCAACATTTACTGTTGAGGAAAAGTAGTGTTAGAGGAGGATGTCCCGTTACAAGCCACATAACAGCTGACGTCAAGACAATAGATTATCGCGAGCCGTATCATCTACCCACCACTGACGAAAGTGTGGCATATGAAGATAGTAAGCAGTTCAACTTCGGTCCACACTGCGGCGCAGCAGTTGAGCTGATATGAAGACAATGGAGCATCGAGATCCGCATCCGTCTCCATCTAGACCCTACCCCACGGAAGGGAACAGCCGGCGCATTCTATGTTTGCAGATTTAAAGCGTCGAAAAACTTGCGTAACAAATTTAACGACAGTAGCGCACCCTGTATTATATTAACACTAATAGGGCGACCAATAAATACATTGCATGATATTACATAACGAAACTAGTTAACAGTTGTGGTTATTCTGAAACTTAATTTCAGCAACTATCGAATATTAAAGATGCTGTTAGGGCTCACTGCTGTACATTAATGAATTGAAGCTGTGTTTTGGTGTGGAGTTCCAGGGTCGTCAGTGTGAAGTGCTGTTGATTTGTATTATTGTTCTCACGTGAGGCATAGCTTCTATAACTGTAATTAGTGTGAAGTATAAAAATAAGTAATCCAGTAATGGCAGGATATGGACGGTTTAGCAAGATTACTTAACTGCGAAACTGAGGAAGTAGATCTAAGGAGAGTAAAGACAGAAATGGTTGACGATGATGCTTTAAGTGATCCTAGCTCAGTTAAGCAGGAGGTTGAAGAAGAAGATCTGATGGAGGAAACGACGAAGTAGCAGACAAAGAGCGTTTAAAGGACTCCAATTTTGAGACAATGTCTATCCATGTAACTGATATGATTGTTAGGAAGGTGTCACATGATGACAGTAGTACTTCCATGGTCAGTCACGTGGGAAGTTCAAGTGTGGGTTTTCGTCTAGCTTGTGCTTTCATTAAGCAAGACGAAAGGAATCAGAATCTAGAATTATTTTGCAGTGAACACATAGTGCGTAGTGGGGCGATCACGCTATTGTAGAAATAATTCAAAAGCCAAGATCGCTTAAATACTGTATAGTGGATAACCGGTTCCAACACACTAAAGGTGCCATCATCAGATCTGTGAAGATATAACAGGTTTGACGTCAGAACTTGCCAGAGAGTATTTATTACACAGATGAGAGAGCTGACAAGACTGTTCAGAAACAAAGGAATACGACAGACGAAAAATATAGTTGACCTACTTCAAGGCAAGTAGTATTTTCACGTTAAGGATATCGGGTGTTTGTATTATATTATTTCTGTGGAAAATGAAGGGGTAAAATGGATGGATATATTGGTCGCATAGAATACGTACCTCACGTCACATATACCATATATGGGTTGTATCTTGAACCTCATCGGAACTGTATTGGTTAACTGCAGTATGGGATACAAGTTTAGCGAACGTCGATTTCTTCGTTTTCGTTAGCATTAGTTCTGTTGTTCCGTTGAACTATATAGGTCAACTGAAGCACGGGATACAAATTTTACATGTGTTGTTTCTTTCGCCTCTGCTGTCTGTTCTTGCGCAGATAGTAGTATTACCGATGGCAGAATGAGCTATGTACATAACATTTGTACCCCATACTTCCGTTGACCTATATATATGTACACTGCTAACGAAAACGTGGGAATGGACGTACGTTACATTTGCAACCTGTACCTCAGTTGAACTACACGAAGATGCAATAAGACGACACATACACAATTTGTATCCCGTACTTCACTATGGGGTACAGCTTTTTTTTTGCCTTTAATGCTAATAGTATCGACTGAAAGTTATCGTTTTGTTCACAGCAGTGCCAATAGTATCCCATTCTTTAGCTATACACAACATTTGTATCCGGCTCTTCCAGTTGACATATATAGGTAAACTTCATCAGTGTTACATTTGTCGTTCTTTTCGAATAGGTAGTGTCAGTGTAAAGGTCAACTGAAGGACGGGATACATATTTTAGTTGTGACGGGCGTTTCGCCTTTAATATTGATAGTACAGATCCGGAAAAATCGTACTGATACTAGTGCTGGGAAACGAAAGAAGATCGACAGCTGCGAAATTTCTATTACGTACTGGAGTACACGAAAACATACCTAATGGCGTAATACAACAACGAACTTCGTCAAAATAGTCAAATGCAGTAAAAGAAAAAAATGGAAAACTGAACTTACCACACGGGAATTTCTTAAAAGAACCGAAGCTCGGCTCGCCTCGAAAGACGTCAACAAAAATCACATACCCACATACACAACAAGCAAAACATTTCTAAAACACAGACACACACACACACACACACACACACACACACACACACACCCGCACGCGCGCGCGTGTGAAATTAGCGGTACATTTGCTCATCACGTTTAATAAAACATTTAAACCGGCAATATGTTTGAGGAATACTACACCTCCATGAATATTCGTCTAAGTGACTTTGATGTCTGGAAATCCGGCGTTTCCCTTCTCTACAAGAGATTTCACAGCTGACCAATAACCCTGTATGCTATTTGTGCAAGCCCCTGTCGATAATGACCTGAACTCAATATTGTGATTAACTACGAGATGCTGATAACCCCTTTCCCCTAAATCCCTATATGATGAATAACCACCTGAAATTACAGTGGAACCCTCTGCAACGTGATCTTAAATTAAGCTGACCAAAACTTCCTTCCCTCGATTGGGTACTACTTTAAACACTACATCGTCACATTCGTGACCTGAAACTACAGCCTCCCAAACCCATAATCCCACCAGAGGTTCCCCCCTGTTGTATTTCCTTTTGCCAAAATGCGACTCGTCATTTTCGACCATAACACACGGCTCCCCCAACGGCCCCCTATATCTCGCGTATTCCCTGCCAAAAGAGTACCAATCCACAACTGTACGCTTACTCACACGACATTCATGGACACACAGCCACACAGAATATCTCAAACACCATCAGTAGGTGATTGTCATAATGTCTCTCAAGGCGAGCTTAGATTTTTCTAACCACGTCCCTCGTGTAATGGACCGCCACAACCGATCTTTCCTGCAGCACCATACGAATCAGTCGTGAGTACGGTGACGAGATACACTTGTGAGGCTCGTATGTTCGCCACACTAACGACATCCAACATACTCGGCAACGAGACCACACATTTGTAAAAAACAAATCGTCGTGGCCAACATGTCTACGCCCATAGCCTCTCTCAAATCATCTATGTTCATCGGAACAGATAAATAAATAACTACAAACGAAAATGAGATACTAAAAATTGTCCTAAAATAAGAAACTAATATTCCAAATTACCTCAATATCACTAAGAATTAAATAAAGTACGGAATGAATTGCAAACAACCAATTATTTAAATAAATGCACACGAAGAATATTTTGAGCAATATGTAGCGATCTCTTTTAAAATCACATTCAATTATTTTAATGTACAATGATAGCGCTTATCCGGAACATAGTACTGTTTTATTATCTATGGCCGAAAATGAAGGCATTATTATCTATGAGTAATGTATGACGTCACTGGTCAAAGCCGACGGGTTGTATCCCCTGCTTCACTAGATCCGATGAAGCAGCTTTAGGACATGACACTGATAGAGCCAAGAAAAATTAAAAAATCTCAAGATATCTGAAGAAGATATAAAAACAGGTGTTAAACAAATTAAGAAAGAGATAACTAAATAGATAAAATAAAGTAAAAGGGCTCTAGAAGCACTCAGGAAACAGTTTGATGACAGGCTTCAAAAACAGGATCAAAGGCTGGATGAAGTGTCAGAGGAGCGTAAGCAAGAGACTCATAAGGTGGAAGAAGATTAAAAAATGGAGGTGGATGTAGCTCAGTCAGTTATTAATCATCAGGAGCAAGAATGTGACCTACGCTATAAGGAGACAACAAAACACATAAACGCTCTAAGAACAGACGAGAGTAGACAGATTGAGTGTAAGACAAAACAATTAAAGAAACTAGTTGAAGATGTTTCGCATATTGCTTCAGAACAAGAACAATGTATTTATCGTGTGGATGCTGTATGTGTTGATGTGCGAACAATGAACCGAGAAGTAGGACAACAGATACAAAATAAGGTTATTCGTTCTTGCGTGACAGTGACATAACTGAAATAATCTTGTAAATTCGTGTCCAAAATTAAAACAACAAACCGTTATTTCCCCGTCCTGTGTCTAATTCACGATTTAATCACACAAACTGTCAATAGATGTCCGTACGATCGCATTTCCGACAACGGACAACCACACCAACGATGAAGTGAGGGTACCTATCAAACGGAGTAGTTTTTGCCATGTAGTCCTGTGGTGTCACCGCCAGACACCACACTTGCTAGGTGGTAGCTTTAAATCGGCCGCGGTCCATTAGTACATGTCGGACCCGCGTGTCACCACTATCAGAGATCGCAGACCGAGCGCCACCACACGGCAGGTCTCGAGAGACTTACTAGCACTCGCCCCAGTTGTACGGACGACGTAGCTAGCGATGCACACTGACGAAGCCTCGCTCATTTGCAGAGCCGATAGTTAGAATAGCCTTCAGCGAAGTCAATGGCTACGACCTAGCAAGGCGCCATTAGCATTACATAGCTTGTATCTAAAGAGTCTCACTTGTATCGTCAAGAGCGATGTACCACAAGGATGGATTAAAGTTAAGTATTCCAGGAGCTACGTACTTTTCTTTATAGCATTCATTACGTATCCTGTTTCAGACCTATCTACTAGCCTGCGTGAGTTAACGCGTGCCTTTCGGCTACTTCCGAGTGGCGTGGCTGTCTTGTTACGCCACAACAAGTCCCACATCCACAGTCGCTGTGTACACAGTCACAGACGGTTCAATATTGCTCAGAGAAGACGCCTACCAGGCTCTCTGCGATGTATTGCCACAGGAAGAATGGAAGCAGGACAGACGCAAATTGATGTGGCCCGATAGTTTCTCGGATGTGGCGACAGTTTATAGAGACCGAAATTTTATTCCGAAGACCAGGGCAGGTCAGACCACGAGTGAAATGAGGAAAAGAGGACCGCTATTTGGCTGTAAGTGCACGACGGTACAGCCTTAGTACTGTATGGCAGCTGGCATCTGACCTCTTAGCATCGACTGGTCGTGTTACATCGAGGTATACGGTGTACAGAAGACTTCGGCAGACCGGTCTTTACTGTTGGACACGTGCTGTATGCATACCTCTGACGCGTCTTCATAGAAGGGAACGTCTAGAGTTGAATCAGTCACATGCCACCTGGATGGTCGAATCGTGGGTAAATTTTCTCTTCACAGATGTCCCGATTTGGTGTGGAGAGTGATTATCGACGGATTCGCATCTGGAGAGAAGGTGGAACACGATTTCGGGACCGAAACATTGTGTAAAGAGTCCGATGTCGAGGAAGATCGCTAATGGTGTGAGCAGGGAGTATACTGACCACTCGAATACATCGTCATGAAATTGTACAGGCGAATCGGCAAGATGTAACTGATGTGAGGTACCGCGACGAGATCTTGGGACCTCAACTGCGAGGTGCTGTGGGCCCAGACTTAGTATTAATGGACGATAATGCTGGACCTCATAGAGGGGAGTTGAGACCTGCTCGCTCTCCCAGTTTGAATCCCTTAGAGCTCATCTGAGGTGCACTTGGGAGACAGGTAGCACAACGTCGCCATTCACCACCAACTCTCTCCAAGACTTGCGAGCAGCTTTGCGAGAAGAATAGCCGTTATTTCCTCAACATAAGACGGATGACTTTATTCACAGCATGCCCTATCGTTATAAGGCCTATATTGCTGCCAGAGGTGGTCAAAACCCACACTGAGCAGCTGTGTTCAAATCTGTTAAGTTAGAAAAAACGAAGAAAATTTTTGTCTACAGTTATACGCCTTGCATTTTTTTTACTTTCTGTATTCTTTATATTACTTTTAGTTCACTGTCATGTGTTTATACTGTTTTGTGGCAAAACAAAAGGAACCTTGCAAAATTTACATTTGTTGCCTTTAATTTTGGACCCCAGTGTAGGAATACAGAGCGAGGAAGAGTTTGTCAACACGGAAAACTTTAGAAAGCTTAAACCAAATTGAAAATGGCATCCAAGTAATTCCCTAGATCAGTTTGAGAATGTATTACCAGAGCTGTGGGATGGTCAACGAGAGATGATTCGATTCATCACGAATGGAAGTAGGGGCAGGTCCATGGGGAATGACGATTGGTCGAAAACGTGAAACATATTTCGAATTGAAGAAAGAATTCCTAAATCAGAACTGATCATTGGGAAAACAAAACGAGGTTAGCCGGCCGCGGCGGCCGAGCGGTTCTAGGCGCTTCAGTCCGCAACCGCGCGACTGCTACGGTCGCAGGTTCGATTCCTGCCGCGGGCATGGATGTGTGTGATGTCCTTAGGTTAGTTAAGTTTACGTAGTTCTAAGTTCTACGGGACTGATGACCTCAGATGTTCCATAGTGCTCAGAGCCATTTGAACCAAAATGAGGTTAGGAGTGGCCTCTATCAAAGAGAAACATAGCTACGGACGTGACAGAGGTCTGATGAAGTTTTTTCAACACCTGTTTGAGAAAAACATATACTTGTATGCACCAATAAGTAGTAAAGCAATGGAATCACTGATAATATTTTAACTGACAATGACAATACAGGGCAAACTACTAGCCATATCAAAAGATGACGTTGAAGCCATCAAGGCAGCGTTAGGGAAACTGGATTTATTAGAAGAAAGTTGACATGAGATGGAATTCGTTCGAGGTAGAGGACAGCCAGGAACCTCAGAAGAACGGATAACCACAGAGGAAATTCTAATAACAGAGGATCGCGTGGTGGAGGATTCCAGTTGAAGCAGAATCACATGTAAACAATTGCTATCATGGGACACAGAACAAACGAAGTGAGGAAAACTGACGACGATTCCTGATGAGGTCCTATTAGGAATTAAAGGAACAGGACCAAGAATATTGACGACTCAGAAAATGGAGCAGAGGAATGAGTTACTGGGTGATGTACCAAAGAAAGAATGAAATGTTCCTGAAGAAGTTGTGCAACCGAATATATAAGGTGAGATATTTGGCGTGACATATGATATTCTTTTAGATTCAGGGAGTTCTGTTAATACGATATCACAGAAATTATATACAACACTGTTAGAGCAAGGGAAGCCAAATTTTTCTGTGAATGGTGTACGCATTGTGGGTGTCATAGGTACGAAAAGTAAGGTTGTAAAAGAGCAGATTTTGGTCACTATCAAGGTTAATGAGAGATCTTATGAGGTTTTGGCACTAGTTGTGCCTGGGCTGAACTGCCCGTGATATTTGTTATAGAGTGGTTAGCGAAGCTCGCTTGAACTTTGACGATGGTAATGTAAGAGTGTTTAATGAAGGAAGCGAGGATGTTATTGTCTTTAACGGTACTATGGTGGCACGTGAAGTTATAGGAGCGACAACGTTATACTTCGTTGAATAACAAAATGTACCGCAAGAAATGCACGAAAGTGATACTGCAGGTTAACGGGGGTAGGACGTCAAATGGGCCACCTTGGAGCAGGAGAGGCACCACAGGACATTTTAATTTCCACTGTCTATACTTTTACAAATAAATTCATAACACTTTGTCAGCAAGACGAGAAAGGCTTCAGGATTCACACTCATAGCAGTGGAAGTTCAAAAACATCACAAAATAAATTTTTTACTTGTGAAATTTCTTCATTTTCTCACTTAGTATTGGCTGCATTTGTTGCTATAGGTACGCTTTTCTTCATAAGTAAGAGAGGTTGTTCAATGAATTTTGTACAGCATACAAACCGTATGAAATTGTAGAATTTTTCAAATCTATTAAAAACTGTGATAAGAAATGAGGCAATTAACTATAAAATTTGAGTCTCTTCTAAACATGAAGTTTAAAATGTAACAGGTCATTAATTTTTTCACAAATTAAATAAATTATAGAGTTCTATACACCTGTAAGTATGGTTTGTATGCCGTGCAAAATTCATCGAAGAATTTCTCTTACTTATGAAGAAAAGTGTACCTGTAGCAACAACTGCAGCCAGTAGTAAGTGAAAAAAATGATGAAATTTCACATATAAAAATTATTTTGTTATCTTTTTTGCACTTCCACTACTGTGAATGTGAATCCTGAATTCTTTCTGGTTATGATGACAAAGTTTTATGAATTTACCTGTAAAAGTATAGACAGTGGAAATTAAAATGTCCTGTGATGCCTCTCCTACTCCAAGGCGGCCCATTTGACGTCCACCTCCCCCTCTCCCCCGTCCTTAAGGTGGAGGACTCTGAACAAACATTTAGGAGAAAGATAACCTCGTTACAGCAAAATAAGTGTGAGGAAATTAAGAATCTCGTGGACATATGGAGGAAGCACAGTCAAGCTTTTGCAAACGAGTGGGTAAAATCAAAACAGTAGAATACAAGTTAATTATCAGGGAACACTAACTCTTCATCGCAAAACCATATGCTATTCCACAGGCGAAACGACAGGTTGTGAGCAAAGAAATAATAAAGACATTCAAGATGGGAGTCACTGACAAATAATTGAGACAATATAATAGCCCACTGTTTCTCGTGGAGAAAAGGAATGCTGATATCAGATTTGTGTTGGATGCCAGACCTGTGAACAAGGACATATTACCACCGAGAGATAGAACTCAAGACCTAGAGGAAGTACTTCAAAAATTCCATGGAGTAAAGGTGTTAAATATTTGGCAGATTCCGCTACATAAGCCGGCCGGGGTGACAGAGCGGTTCTAGGCGCTACAGTCTGGAACTGGGCGACCACTAAAGGTCGCAGGTTCGAATCCTGCCTCGGGCATGGGTGTGTGTGATGTCCTTAGGTTGGTTATGTTTAAGTAGTTCTAAGTTCTAGGTGACTGATGACCTCAGAAGTGAAGTCCCATATTGCTCAGAGCCATTTGAACCATTTGAACCGATACATAAACACTCAGGACAATATGTGGCTTTCCTGTATGAGGGTAAAGGCTATCACTTTTAGTCTAAATATTTCGAACTCAGTCTTTATCAGATCGTTAGACAGGGTAATGGAAGAGCAGCTTCTGAAAAAGTTACGTTTTATGTCGATCATATTCTTATTGCTACTGCAATGTGGGAAGAACAAGGAGAAATTTTAGTTTGTGTCTCACGTGCTTTCAAACAATGTGGAATGACCGTGAAATCTGAATTTTGGAAAGACAGAATTCACAGTTATTGAACATTAAACCACATGCGGCAAAACTACAGGATATCAGAGACCTTCCTGCACCACACTGTCAAAAGAAAGTAAGGGGATTTCTTGGTGTAGCCGGATTCTATAGGAATTTAGTACGGGATCAGTCGCTAAACAATCCTCGCCTACGGAACCTTCTGGAAAATGAAGCTCTTTGGCAGTGGACAGAAGAGTATCAACGTGCCTTTGATGATATTGAGAGTCAGCTGGGTATACTAAACATCCTTTCACATCCAGACATAAATAAGAGTTATTTATGGCCATCAGATTATGAGCTTGGTGCCCATCTCTATCAATTAGATTACGCCAGTGACAGAGAAATACAGATCACTGCCTTTGCAAGTCGAGCACTGGCGAAGTGGAAAAGCCAGTACACGTTTACAGAGCGGGAAGCGGAAGCAATCCTTTGGGGTTTTCATGAATTCCTACATTCTCTGGTGGGTAGAACAACGAAGGTCGTTACCGACAGTAAGGCGCTCTCCTTTCTACTTGAGAATAAATTACATCACAATAGGTCAGCTAGATCGGCCCTTGTACTTCAGGAATATCAGTTTGAGATCTTACATAGGGCAAGTACTAAAAACATTGTGCAAGGCGCATTAGCCAGAATGCTACCAGATATTGAAGTTATTAATGTGAATGGTACTCAGGAGAAGAGTCAGTTTAATGAAAGGAGGTTTACATGAGGCTTATGTGAAAAATCTTGTAAAGAATGTACAGTGTGAACAGCACTGAAGCTTATATAGACCAAATATGTTTGTGTAGGTAAAGAGAATCTTCGTTAATCCTATCTGATATATAATAACATTTTATATACGTGTACAGGAGAATCTTCGTTAATCCTATCTGATACATAATAACATTTTATATACGTGTACAGATGACTCTAAGTAAGAATGGAGTGTATATATTCTGAAGAATGCTACTGAGGAGTTGATTTGATGCACTCATTTTATCAGTGCACACTTTGGTGCTGATAAATGCGTAGAAAAAGTGAAAAGGGAGTGTGTATTCTTTGGTATGAGCAAAAAGGTGATGAAGGTTCTGTGGACATGCGAAGCCTTCCAAAAGGTAAAGATTATGCCAATCAGACATAAAGAGCCAATACATCCAATTACACCATATGGCGTTGAGGACGTCATTGAAAGCGATCTCAATGACCCTTTGCCAAGATCACAAAGGAATTCTACACAAATTATGGTAGTGTAGGAAGTAGACCCAAATACGTGAAGCTTTACCCTCTATGAAGAACTGTGACTAAAGTAATAGTGGCGAAGATGGTCAGTCATTATTTTGTCAATATTTGTGAAACAAAGAGGATTATCACAGGTAATGGTCCTCAATTTGTTTCCAAGGAATGGGAAAAGAGGTTGCATCAGCATAATATTGAGCAAGTTCTAACTGGCAAATATAGACCTGCTTCGAAACCGCGGCACATGTAATGAAGGAAATCATCCGCATGTTTAGGACATACCACCATCAGAAGCACAGTCATTGGAAAAGGTACCTTGAAGATACTGAGAGTGTGCTTAACAATCTGCCACATGTATCCACTGGAATTGCGCCCTTTGAATTATTTCTGAACGAGGAACCTGAAATAAGTTTTGCTGAACTGATAAGAGATGTTCCAACAACCATTATCGCATGGGTAGACAAGGCACAAGTGGCAAAACAAACATTGGAGAGGAAAGCGAGCACAGAAAAGATCGTCATAAAAAATCGTTGATCCAATCAAATATTTATTGGATGACTTGATGTTGATTAAGACTCATACCATATCGTCTGAGATGACAGATGAGTATAAGGGTCCATACAAAATCATTGGCAATTAGTGCCCTAATACAGTCTAACTTGAGGTTGTAAAGTCGGGGAAAGCATCATGTTGAAGACCTATAATAGAGGGGAATGATGTAAAGACGGTTATGTGTAACAAGGATAAGTCTACTCGGTCAATTAGCAAAGACTGGCTATGCTACAATTTATGTTAGTAGGATGAGGTCTATTGTAGAGTAATGATGATGTTTCTTGTGCTGTAAAAACTGTTAAGTCATATATTATGTTATAGTATGTTCACTATTAAGATTCTGTGTGTGTCATATTCTTATGTGGCTGCCTTTCATTGTATGAAGCCAGTTTTAACTTTCGTATGAGGATGTGACCCTAATTAAATGTCACGTAATTTTGGCTAAAGTAACGATTTTTTACGTTAAATTTCAAATATCTTAAAATCGACAACTGTTAGTCTTAAGAAATTTCTGAATGAGGCTATGTTTTGGTCAGATTATAGAGGGTTTTTCGTGGCCTGCGGAACCGACTGCTGCAGTACGAAGCTGCGTGCTGACTTGTTCTCAGAGGCAGCGGCCGACATGTGCCGCTGGAAAGAGCCGCGCACACTGCGGTTTTGGATCGGTCAACCCCACCTCCTACAGCGGTGACAGAGTCAAGGTTAATGTTTTTGTTTTTTCTTTCTTCGCCGAGTGCTCATTCGCTAGTGAAAGTTTGCGTGTGCCGGTGATTGATGAATGATAGGCTCTTCCTGTTATTTTTATTTCAGTGATCCCTAAGTCTGCGTGTGTTTAGCCACTCAACGTATTTTTGATGCACTGAATGATTCATGTGCGTCGTGTTTTTGATAAATTGACTGCGTACGGCAGCGCTGTTACGCAACATAAATTTTCGTAGTTTATATGTTTTCATTCCGGACTGTAATTCCCTTCTCTCTTTGATATTATTGCGTCGAATTCCCATGTCTGCTACGTTCTTGTAATTTGTTTGCATTTTGGCTTCACTGTAGGGACCAATGTGGTAACTAAAGTTTGTATCGCATACAAGTTTCTTTCACGTATTAAGTTCCATAACATTTCAACATTAATTGTACAATGTTTGACTGATTGGCTGAACGAGTATTGTCACCTAATGGTGGAATAGTATACCATACGACATTCGTTGAAACTCTTTTCCGTTCTTATTACTTTTCTAACATGTTAATCGTTTTTCTTCCTCTTGGGTGTACAACTACGCCACCCTCCCCACTTGTACCTGTCTTCTATTACCAACCTACTCCGAAGGGTCTACTGTTTTTTAAATTCCTTCTGAATTTAGCAACAATTTTTCGTGGGGAACGTAAGCATCGCTGCTATCGATAGTGCGGTGGAAGGAAATAGTGTGGACAGGGCCTAATCAGTTACCGTTGATTGCACAGTAAACACAAACATTTTACTTAAGGAAATAATTTTTGAAAACAATCATTTTTAAATAAATTGACTGCAACGCAAGCTACACTGACGGCTGAAGGCCTTACTAAGAGGGAATTCAAAATTATATGTCGGCTGAACGCCACAAGCAATACTTCAGAACAATTAGCGGCTGAATGCCTGAGGAAGACAACTACACTTTGAAAATACCAAAATAATTTTTAAAACAATCATTAAAAATTGACTGTAACACAAGCTACACTGACGGCTGAAGGCATTATTAAGAAAAATTCAAATTATTTATTAGATGAAGGCCAGGAGCAATAGGAATAATGTAAACAAAATATTATTTTTCAGCAATTGACACAATCAGACCAAATAAAAAAAAGGCGAGTGCTCCAAGGATAGACCTGAGGAAAGTCCCCACAGCTGCGTAAGTGGTGAGATAGGCAGCCAGAAGCAATGCTCACCTAACAGGATGGCAAAGCAAATTAGGGACAGTTTAAACGCCGATCAATCCTCTTACCAAATCCACCTAACGTGTGGTAACCAGTACAACGATGGAATAATTGAAGCAAGGACGAAGTGACAGACAGCACTGTGTCTTCAGAATCCGGTGTTAGGACATCGAAAGGCAGAAGGAACCACTACAACCAAGGTAGACAAAAGAAACCACAATGCACACCGTAATGAAGGAGGCTGTCAAAGTACACATCATGCTGGACAGCATCGTCAAGACAAGGAAAAGTACACTGCTACAAAAATACCCTATAACCTTCAGGGCAGGTAACTTGGGTGTTAGCGGCCACTAGCCAGTAAAATACCGCTGGTTGCACTTCACCAGATAATAACAAAACATTCAAAAACTAATAACAGGCATTAGAATACCGATATTAGATTCCAACAACTCGACACACTCCACTTACTGCTGTTTGTTTCACAGCGACCCTCCAGGAGCAATGCACCAACAAACGGTGTGATCACAAAAATAGAGGTTTCACTCTTGGCTTAATGTTCACTCATCTCAACGTGCTGGGTCCCGTGGACAGCGAGATTGTGGCCCCCGCAACTACAACCCTTCGATCCCGCAATGCCTGTATGCCACCAGCAGTCCCGCCATGTCCTCGCGCTACTGGACCTCTCTGCTGCTCCATCATAACCGAACTGCTGGACCCGGAAAGCACCTCACGTCCTTCCAAAGATGGTATGCCTACTAGACATAGATAAACGCTGCTGCTGCCACTCGCGGACAGAGACCGCTAGCAAATGTAGTGGCGCCAGTAAACAGAAGAAGAAAACGAGACGCCACTATCCCTATTACACGATGGCAACCTACCAACGGCACCAACGCGAGCCACACACAGATCAAACAGTAATCCTGTAAATGACTCAACTGAGTTGCAACACGAGAAATACTGCCTGATGTTCCTGCGGACTTCATGCGCCACGTCAAGTCAGAATTGGGGTAATGACATTGCCACAAACATGGCCATTAGTGGATTTCAGTGAATGGATGTGATGTGACCTCAAGAAAAATGTGTTTAGAGTGTAAACAGTGTAGCCTTTAAAGCGCAAAATGTTTCAAATGGCTCTGCGCACTATGGGACGTCTGAGGTCATCAGTCCCCTAGAACTTAGAACTACTTAAACCTGAGGACATCGCACACATCCATGCCCAAGGCAGGATTCGAACCTGCGTCCGTAGCGGTCGCGCGGTTCCAGACTGTAGTGCCTAGAACCGCTCGGCCACCCCAGCCGGCTTGAAACTGCACAAATATTAATAATAATCAAAGTTCTACCAGAGTCGTGTGACATCACTTGCTAGTGAAGCATCCCACCCAGCCTCCCCCACCCCAACACCACCCACCATTCTCTTCTGTACTGATCTGAACACTGCAGGGACGTTCCAGTGACGTGGTTCCAGTGCGAGGTGAGTGGGAATTAAATAGGCATACAGTCGTTAAACGTATCCCTCATTCCAATGGAAGATACGTTCGCTTACACAATGTAGCAGAATTCCTTCATTTCGTTTACTTCATGACCTTTAATGTCGATGGTAAGTTTCTCATTCCTGTTGCTCTTCATTATTGTGAGTTTCCTTCAGTTTAACATCAACCACATTCTGTGCTAAGTAGACTGTTTATTCCATTCAGTATCTCTTGCAATAATTCCTCGACTTCCCTGAGGATAGCAATGTCATCAGCCGATCTTACCACTAATATTCATTCACCCTGAATTTTAATCCCACACCTTGATCTTTCTTTTGTTTTCATCATTGCTTCCTCGAGTATAGATTGAACAGGAGGGGGTGAAAGACTACATCACTGTCTCATACCGATCCTAACCCGAGCCATTAAATCTTAATTTTCCATTTCTATATATTTACATCTTGATTCTCTACAGTTTAAACTTGTTTTCGTGAAAATTTCGATTATATTTATCATTTTACACTGCACAATACGTTTTCTAGCTCAACAAATTGTACGGGGACTGGAGTTATCGTAAGTCTTCCTTACATTATGAGGAGCAACGCCACAACTGTCTCTGGTCACCCAACAGATCTTCAATTCTCTTCTCAGTTCGTCCATGTACAGTTCTTGCAGTAACTTGCATGATGGAATTCTTTTACCGATTGTAAGTTCTTGCTATCTTCTTAATTGTGTGGATGATATTTTTCCGAAATTCCGACGGTATTCCTCCAGACTCACAACCCACAATGCAAACCAACTTCATTATTCATTGGGTTGCTACTTCCTCCATGGTTTTAAAAAATCTGAAGTTAAGTTGTCTGTACCTTCCGTCTTATTTGATCGCAAGATTTCGAATGCTCAGTTAAACTCTTACTGTCATTTTGGGTTCCGTGTGTATCCCACATCGATGCCAGTTTCGTTTCCTATTTCATGACTGGACGGCACCTCCCTCTCGTAGAGGCTTTCAATGTACTCTTCGCTCATATGCCCCCTGTCCTCTGGGTTTAACAATGAAATTCCTCTTGCACTCTTAATATTGACGACTTTACTTTTAGTTTCGCCGAATGTTGTTATTCTTTTCTATATGGTGAACAAGTCCTTCGAACAACGTTGTCTTTTTAAGAGTTCTTCGCACTCTTCCTGCAAACAAATCGCCTTGGTTTCCTAGCAGCACCTGTTAATTTCGTTCGAAAGTAACTTTTTTAGATGTTGAATCAGTCCTTGCGACGACCATTTCTTTTTGTATTTCTTGGCATTTTTCTTACCAATAGTTCGCCTTTGAGTCCCTACATTTTCTATTTATTTCATTCTTAAGTCTCTTTATTATTTTATTCCTGTTCTTTCCTGAAGAAACCTTAAGAGGTGAGAAATGAACGGTGCGAGGTATTCTTATAATTTAGAATTACGTTTCTTCGTGTCAAGTTCATGAAATGCCTATGAAGGAAAATAATAATTTAAGAAATGAAATTTTCTATTTGTACTTAACACGTGCTCAAAAAGATCTGATGTGCGGGTCGCTTAGGTATGTATTCTGAGTAACATGGGGAAGTGTTACTTATGTCCAGCCAGCATTTTAGAGCAGCCGTTTTCTAAGAATGCAAATCGTCGATGTCATCAACTTCATGTGTCCATAACGATTTTGAATTTAATAGGATAATTGAAGAGGAGTGTGTAATGATTAAAATGTTAACCGTAAATTTGCCTTTGCAAATTTGTGAAGCGGGGTGAGTATCTTTCGTAGGCTCAAAGTCAGTGCAGCTCCAAAAAGTCTGAGAACCAGTCAGATAGGGAGAGATCTGAAACTCAATTCACATCGCACCCGATGGCTCGCTGTGTGTGTCAGTTGAACTACTCTTAGGATAGTAGTGGGGATAGGTGGTGCAAACAGATGTAGACGGTACCTACCTAACATATAGCAGGAAGCGTACAAAGGACGTATATGGCAGTGTTTCATACTTCTGTTAAGGCAAAACTACCAAAATGGGGCAAAGATCACTCAAATGCTTCACATAGTCAAATATAAGACTTATTTCTACACATTACAAAGTACTAATATACAGTTCTATCGAAAATACTATTATTTGATAACTAAAGTTGATGCTCACAGTGAACGAGTGAATAACAGCTAATTTCTTTCGATATCTCTGCTATCAGCATCTGCTGCAGGAATTTTAAGTTATATTGCGGGTATAACAACCGCTTGTTTGTCGCACAAATCTGTACTGAGCCAACAGGAGTTGGCTCTCCCTTGTGCTCACGTTGTAATCTGTCTGTGATAATAACTGTGAAGTGCAGATATCCGGTAATCCCAGTGCGCCGTTACTGACTTGAAATTTATCTTGTACGTTTAACTAAAATTAGATCTCTTTCCCCTCTGCAGTAGGTACGGCTGTAGACTGTAGCCGTTGCGGGAACTTGATGGAAGAGTTGTCCAATAATCGCGGATAGCTGACAGTTGAGCAGGCAGCTGTCCAATAGCTTTGTGTGGCTCCATGCGAACTGCACTAGTCAGTTCAGGACTTCAGTGTACGCTTTAAATACTGACTGTTACGTTGCAACTTCTGTATTTCAGTTTGTTATTTTTCAGATTTTAATTACACTCCTGGAAATTGAAATAAGAACACCGTGAATTCATTGTCCCAGGAAGGGGAAACTTTATTGACACATTCCTGGGGTCAGATACATCACATGATCACACTGACAGAACCACAGGCACATAGACACAGGCAACAGAGCATGCACAATGTCGCCACTAGTACAGTGTATATCCACCTTTCGCAGCAATGCAGGCTGCTATTCTCCCATGGACACGATCGTAGAGATGCTGGATGTAGTCCTGTGGAACGGCTTGCCATGCCATTTCCACCTGGCGCCTCAGTTGGACCAGCGTTCGTGCTGGACGTGCAGACCGCGTGAGACGACGCTTCATCCAGTCCCAAACATGCTCAATGGGGGACAGATCCGGAGATCTTGCTGGCCAGGGTAGTTGACTTACACCTTCTAGAGCACATTGGGTGGCACAGGATACATGCGGACGTCCATTGTCCTGTTGGAACAGCAAGTTCCCTTGCCGGTCTAGGAATGGTAGAACGATGGGTTCGATGACGGTTTGGATGTACCGTGCACTATTCAGTGTCCCCTCGACGATCACCAGTGGTGTACGGCCAGTGTCGGAGATCGCTCCCCACACCATGATGCCAGGTGTTGGCCCTGTGTGCCTCGGTCGTATGCAGTCCTGATTGTGGCGCTCACCTGCAAGGCGCCAAACACGCATACGACCATCATTGGCACCAAGGCAGAAGCGACTCTCATCGCTGAAGACGACACGTCTCCATTCGTCCCTCCATTCACGCCTGTCGCGACACCACTGGAGGCGGGCTGCACGATGTTGGGGCGTGAGCGGAAGACGGCCTAACGGTGTGCGGGACCGTAGCCCAGCTTCATGGAGACGGTTGCGAATGGTCCTCGCCGATACCCCAGGAGCAACAGTGTCCCTAATTTTCTGGGAAGTGGCGGTGCGGTCCCCTACGGCACTGCGTAGGATCCTACGGTCTTGGCGTGCATCCGTGCGTCGCTGCGGTCCGGTCCCAGGTCGACGGGCACGTGCACCTTCCGCCGACCACTGGCGACAACATCGATGTACTGTGGAGACCTCACGCCCCACGTGTTGAGCAATTCGGCGGTACGTCCACCCGGCCTCCCGCATGCCCACTATACGCCCTCGCTCAAAGTCCGTCAACTGCACATACGGTTCACGTCCACGCTGTCGCGGCATGCTACCAGTGTTAAAGACTGCGATGGAGCTCCGTATGCCACGGCAAACTGGCTGACACTGACGGTGGCGGTGCACAAATGCTGCGCAGCTAGCGCCATTCGACGGCCAACACCGCGGTTCCTGGTGTGTCCGCTGTGCCGTGCGTGTGATCATTGCTTGTACAGCCCTCTCGCAGTGTCCGGAGCAAGTATGGTGGGTCTGACACACCGGTGTCAATGTGTTCTTTTTTCCATTTCCAGGGGTGTATTTCGTGGACTTATAGTCGTAGGGTTACTGCACAGAAGCTTTTCCGTTCGCGGTATCGACCGCGGACAGCCTGGTTGCCTGTGGTAGTGACACGTGGGGAGAGGTTTGTGAGTTTCACAGGAAGTACGGTTTGGTTCAAAATGGCTCTGAGCACTATGGGACTTAACTTCTGGGGTCACCAGTCCCCTAGAACTTAGAACTACTTAAACCTAACTAACCTAAGGACATCACTCAACACCCATGCCCGAGGCAGGATTCGAACCTGCAACCGTAGCGGTCTCGCGGTTCCAGACTGTAGCGCCTAGAACCGCTCGGCCACTCTGGCTGGCAGTACGGTTTGGGTTTCCTTGGGTACGAACCAATCAGATCGCTACACGTGGCGCTAGCGACGATGGGCTTGAGTTTTCGATAGATTACTGTCGTGTTCTGCTGGATATAGAAAGGATGTGTTTCTTTCTGCCATGTGCAGCGCTTGTGAGGTGTTGAAGATTTTGCTAGGCAGCGTGCAAAAAAAAAAAAAAAAAAAAAAATGCACACCTGCTTTATGGTCCTGTTAATCATTCACAACGAATGTGTGGTTCATACCGAACTATTTTCTTGATTGACGTAGCGAAATGGTTTTTCGGCTCTTTGTGTCTCGGTGATGCGGGTTTCTTTCGAAGCTCCATATATAGTATGCTTCCTACCAATTCACAGTAATGTTAATACTGTGAAATTAGCCATTCTCTCTATCAATGAGACATTATAAATGCATTGCTATATATATTGGATCATACTTTGCCCAGCTCTCTTACACTTCGGCTATCTACGTAAGTGTCAAATGTACTCCAGGCACAAGTGATACCTGTACCTTTGTAACTTACTCACTGTGATAAGATCAGTTACGTGGATCACTCTTTATAATTCATTCTTACCGTACTGAAACACCTTCATGTTTGTGAAGTATCTGGTATCATTGCTCATTTGCCTGAATTCAATTTCCTTTGATATGTCCACCATAAGCTGTTGCACTTTTGAAGTGTTCACTGCCTGGGAAATTTTCTATAAACTCTTCCAGTCAGGCTAGATTTTTTTTAAGTCATAGTTCTTCTTACTACTTTGATGCGGTCCGCCACGAATTCCCTTCCTGCAACAACCTTTTCATATCAGAGTAGCACTTGCACCCTATGTTCTCAATTATTTTCTGGACGTACTCCAAACCTCTGTCTTCCCCTACAGTTTTTACACTCTACAGCTGCCTCTAGTGTCATAGATATTTCCCAATGTATTAACAATCCTTCTCGTCAGTGTTGCACTCATGTTTCTTTCTTCGTTGATTCTGCTAGAACCTCCTTATTACTTACCTTAACAGGGCTCCTAATTTTCAACATTCTTCTGAAGCACACAATCTCAGATGTGTCGATTCTCTTTTGTTCCAGGTTTGCCACTGTTCGTGAGTCACAACCAACAACACTGCGCTTGCGCTTTGAGTTGAAAATTACGACCAAGTAAACAAACGGCTTTCGTTTTCTGTACGGGGACGATACTTCGTAGTTATTGCCCTTAAGTGCATTTTAAAGTTAAACTAAATAAATAATTTTGGCCCTGGTGCTATTAATCAGCAATGCAAACGGTAAGTAGGCTGTAACTACATGCAAATTACGTAAAATAACCAGAAGTAACAGCACTTTCTAAGTTTTCACATAGAAAGTATATTATCTTTAGTATTGAAATGTTACATGGGTAGACATGTGAAACCTACCAGGTGGTTAAGTGATTTGTAAGTAAATCGAACCCGTAATATAGCGGTTAGTGAATTTGCTATGTATAATTACGTAAATTAAAACAGCGGGAAAAGCAGAGGCTGTGTTCACTGCTAGACGTTAGCTGCAGGCAAATAAAAAACAGGGTCAACAGACACAAGATGCTGTAATCTAAGTAACGATTAGTAGCAGAAATAATCTGAGCCATCGCAGGGAAACTGAGTTAAAGTCCAACCTCAGCGTACAGAATCAGAGTCCCAAACCCACTTCCCTCAAAAAATCTCAAATTACGCCGATCTGCTAGCAGAAAATAGAGACCTGACTTTTCCCGAATTATACTAAATCCACACTGAACTCGCACGATATAATTCCAAAACTCGCTACTGACGAGTCAACAAACTTCTGTCTTCCAATACGAGCGTGGATGAACAGTGTTCAGGATCATATAGATGTTGGCTTAGCAAAATCGTTCCGAACATTGCCCCGGAGCGAGATGGCTGCCGCCTTCTTCACAGCTTCGACTCACCTCTCGACGAAAAATCCAACTTCTACGTCACTAAACAAGTTTCGTAGTTCCATCAGCCCAATTTACATCTTCTGACACATAAGTAGCATTGACATATTGACTGCAAATCAATAACTTACATTTTACTCTACTTGCAACAGTTCGCCCAATATTTATGTTTAAATAACTGCAAAATTTCGTTGAAATGCTTGGAAACAGTTCATACTCTTCGCGCAGTCATATATTACAAGTTACAGATAGGGCATCATTTTCTTAACGGAGTTTTACTCCTATAACCAATGCAATTTTCATAGTTAAGATATCCGCAAGGTGAAGAAAAAATGGCGTACATGGAGGTCGACATGCATTCCTCATTCAGATTCGAAACAAAAGTTTATGTAGCAAAATTGGATCGGATGGATTTTGAATACGCATGTATGAAAACGAGGAGCTGGCAACACTGTCACACCGTGCAGCTCATGGAAATGTTCAGATTAGCGTGCATCACCCCACATACTGTGCAAGTCTTCGCAGCTCACTGAATAAACTGCTGGAACATCAAATACTCGTCCACCATGGAGCTCTGGTTTGAATACGTGACAGCATCACAGTTTATTTTTTAGGTATTCATTCCTTAGTTCTCGTCGTTTACAAGCAGGGCATCATTTTGTCACACGACAATAGCCTATCAGATGACACTGGGATCAATTAAACTGCATGCATGTATCTACTAACTTTGTAGTGCATAGCCATAACAGGTCCTGTCGAGTTAATACAGAGCGGCTTACCGATGGAATACACAAAGAATACACTGTTATTTTCAATTGACTTCATTTGCGTTATGGACGAAACAAAGTGGTCGTTTACTTCTGTAAGAAGTTCAGGCTCTGTCTTTCACATTAAATAAACGTAACAGTAACAGAAAGAAATGTACAAGATACCGCTTTGTGGAGGTGTAGATTGGATAGAATATAAATAATGCTTTAATTGAAAAAGAAAAAGTTTGGTGGAAACGCAACTCGAAATCGGCGTTTCTGTATACCCGTTCCCTATGGTCTTGCCTGATCTCCCTGAGCTAATGGGGTTATTCCAGGACACGACAGAATTCATGCTACCTGTTCTCGGCCACGATTCACGCACTTACAGCGTTTCCACAGACTCGTATCTTAAACTGAATCTCTGTTAAACCTATTGGTGGGACCAGATTTTGATAGACACTGTTTTGTCTTGAACAAGGATGAGGAATCGCATGCCAATCACCAAGTGCGACAATTTTTCTTCGCTGTGTATAGTAGTTCACGAGTTATGGGCAAAACCATGCACATTTTACAAAAAAATTAACAAGTAATAATAAAAATGTAAATGTTAAGAACTAAAGGTTGTATGTTGTGTGTAACGACGTCTGCCAGTTCACACTGCCTTGCTGGATGTATACTTGTATCAGATTTAATACCAGTTTTCAAATAAATTAAATTATCTCATTGCTTAATAAATTACGCTACAAATCACGCGAAGACATCAGTCGCAGCGCATCTCCAAGAGCTACCGTTTGAGTGACTGATCTCCTTTGTACATTAGGTAATGAAAAAGATATTTACCTTTTTCTGATTTATATATACAAAAAATTCTCGGTCTTGTATTATATTACATATTCTGATTAGACTTACAAGGGAACCTCCCCATCGCACCCCCCTCAGATTTAGTTATAAGTTGGCACAGTGGATAGGCCTTGAAAAACTGAACACAGATCAATCGAGAAAACAGGAAGAAATTGTGTGGAACTATGAAAAAAATAAGCAAAATATACAAACTGAGTAGTCCATGCGAAAGATAGGCAACATCAAGGATAATGTGAGCTCAGAAGCGCCGTGGTCCCGTGGTTAGCGTGAGCGGCTCGGAACGAGAGGTCCTTGGTTCAAGTCTACCCTCGAGTGAAAACTTTTAATTTTTTATTTCCAGACAATTATTATCTGTCCATCCGTCCGTCCGATGCGAGGTAACTGCGCCGTAGTAAGGGGACGCCACACCTAAACAAACATCGAAACACACGACGTCAGTCGACTACAGCGCACCGAAGAGAGAGTATTCCTGCTAGCGAGGCTCCCTGGCTGGCAGTTGACTGTTCGCTACTTTGGACGAGAGTGCATTAAATACGTGAGATGTATTCCGTGGGCAATATGAATCCAGCAAATATAGCTCGCACGGTTTTGCGGTGCGGTCGCAAAACACAGACACTAAACTTATTACAGCGAACAGTGATGTCAATGAACGAACGGACAGATCATAACTTTGCGAAAATAAAGAAAGTAAACTTTTCACTTGAGGTAAGACTTGAACCAAGGATCTCTCGTTCCGCAGCTGCTCACGCTAACCACGGGACCACGGAGCTCCTGAACTCACATTACCCTAGATGTTGCCTATCTTGCGCATAGACTACTCAGTTTGTATATTTTGCTTATTTTTTTCATAGTTCTACATAACTTCTTCCTGTTTTCTCGATTGATCTGTGTTCAGTTTTTCAAGGCCTATCCACTGTGCCAACTTAGAACTAAATGTGAGGGGGGTGCGATGGGGAGGTTCCCTTGTTAGTATCTGCACACTGGCAGAATCGTCCTGCATTGTGCCAATTACGGTTTACGCTATGTGAGTGCAAATGCGAACAACGAGTGGAGAACTTAAGAGTGTGCAGTAGCGGCGGAACTGACGTTACGTCGAGCGCGTTGAATTTCAGACCTTCCCGCACGCCCGGGAGAACAACGGTTAGCTATGCCAGCCCATCGAGCAACACCGGGCCTGTCACCGCCCAGTAGCCGACACGCCCTCATGGTCCAGCTTGGACCCGAGGCCGCATGCGTCCGGAGCCCGCGTCACGAAGCGTTTTCAGCTCAAATGCTGCTCGCGACGGAGCCCGAACTCTCACTCTAAACAATAATCTGTAGTGATACATAATAGAAAAGTACGTTCTCAAAAATGTCTTCCTCAAATAAAGGCCTATGTTGTGTACGAGTGGGCTTGTCGAGGCATACCCTCTTTGCCTGTGCCAATCTGACATTTATGTCCTTCGTCTGCCGAGGTTTACATTTTGCTTGCAAGGTAGCAGAATTCCTTAACTTCATTTCTGTCGTAACCACCAACTTTGATGTTAAGTTTCTCGCAATTCTCATTTATGCTACTTCTCATTCCTTTTCTCTTGTTCCATAGTCTGTACGCATTAGACTGTTCATTCCAGTCAACTGATTCTGAGTAGCAGGTTACCTCACAAACGGAAACTGGCACTCGTGCAGAACGAAGTGTAGAGAGTGTTTGCACGGTGCAACGGTCTTGCGTGGAGAAGAAGCCGTGGTACGCTACCGAGTGCGTTGGCAGGAGGCTTATTCGACTCTGAAACAAGTAAATAGAAAAGCACAACATATATATTAGAATAATGGAACAACCTGCTACGAAGAACAGCAAGGATTTCCGTAAGTCTATTTAAATCGGAGCGGATAATTTCTTATCTTTTTGTTGGTCGTGACAATAAAGCCAAATGTCTAGTCTGCGGTAAAATAATCACGTGTGGGAGGAAATCGTCAACTGCAGAAAACTGCATTCTGAAAAGTATACCGGAATCACACGGGGTGTCGTAGGGGAAGAATTGAGGACATTGTAAACTATTGCAGCATAGAGTTCTCTATCCACAAATGAGCCTTGTGCCATTACTTTAGACTGTTTATTTTGGTTAAAGGTCCAGCGAAAGTATGTGAGGTTTGTTCACATTCCTGTCAAACGTCTATTCGTTTTCGTTTTTGATTGTGTCATTCCTAACACAATCTTTATAATTTAGGGCAAAGAAAATGAAGGGTGCTGCGAAAGGTCTCTTGGAGCTAGTTATGTCACAGCGCATCGTGGAATTTAGATGAAAAATTGCAAGCCAAAATTGTAAACCACCTCGTAGCCCATCGATTTTTTTTTATTTCGTGGCGTGGAGGACGACCTACATACAAAGAGAGAGCTTCTGAATCTGATTTTGATGACGGACACAGCTACAGGGGAGGATATTTTAGAACCGTTAGAAATGGCAGAGTTTTAAGTAACCACAGAGGGAGCGCCAGTAACGTGTAGTAAATTAAAAGAGTTCAATTGGCCTTCTGCG
This sequence comes from Schistocerca nitens, assembly GCF_023898315.1. Lineage (NCBI taxonomy): Eukaryota > Metazoa > Arthropoda > Insecta > Orthoptera > Acrididae > Schistocerca > Schistocerca nitens. The sequence goes on from NC_064621.1 coordinate 53,953,938, forward strand.
GAGAAAGCTTAACATGCCGAATTTACTTCCGCTTATTGTTTTGCGCAGCAAGGAGCTCGTTGTGCAACCGTTATCGATCCTCAAGACGTGATGAACGTATTGGTGCGTAACGTGAACTACAGTCGTTCTCATGACCTCATTCGTCGTCAGTTCAAAGAATTTTTCTTTTCATTTGAAGAGGAGTATCCAGAGATCCCCTACCATACTTAGGCATTCTGCTTAAGCAAAGGAAAAGTGATTTCTAGATTTTTTCGACTACACCACGACATGTCTCAGTTTCTAGAACAAAAAAGTCCCGAAGCCACTTTTGCATGATCCTCAACGGGTAGCGGATTTAGGATTTTAGCAAACTTTTAGCTCTCCTAAGTGACTTAAGTCTGAAAGCCCGAAAAGAAAATAATCTCATCAATGATACGGCGTAAAAATAAAAACTTTCCAACGTGAGGTCCTGCTCCGTAAAAGCAAACTTCAGAGAAAAGTACGCAACACTTTCCTGAACTAGTGTACTGTATATAAATTTTACCTTGCATGAGGCAGCTGGTTTTTAATAATGCTTTATTCAAAACGGGACTATGGTTTTGTTTGATGGCGTCTGTGCAGGTAGGAGCGTGCTTTGAAAAATACGTCGAGGTGCTACATTCCCTTAAAAATGTGCTTAGCAACCGGTTCCAGGTAGTCTACCGCTATACCAGTAAGAGAAAAGTAAAGTCGATTTTCGTTAAACGTACAAGCAGGAGACCCGGGCTCGAGTCCTGGGACTGGTACCAATTTTGATTCATAATTTCGCCTCACATCATTCTCGTAAAGGTGCAAGTGTGACATTACATTAAAAATAATAGTCCACAGTACCTGTTTATTAAAAAATGTCACGTTTTAGTGCTTCAAAGCAACATTATACTTTACTTTCATTTATTAACATTTGGTGTTTTTAGTGTTAAAGGAAATTACTAACTTTCAGCCAGTCCTTGATGTGTTTGTGAAGCCCTTTTCAACAGCGACTGAAAGTGCATCTGCCGATGTACATTTCGAACTAATCGATCTGCATGCTGGTGATCACTTAAAGGATCCCTGATCGAATTTTACAAGAGTTTATAGAAGGAAGAATTTCCTAAGCTACACAGAAAAGTAGTGAAGTTTGTTTCTACGTTTGGTTCCATATGTGTACATGAAAGGTTTTTTTTTCCTGTTTTTCTGGTTCCGGCGGAGGTTCGAGTCCTCCTTCGGGCATGGGTGTGTGTGTTTGTCCTTAGCATAATTTAGGTTAAGTAGTGTGTAAGCTTAGGGACTGATGACCTTAGCAGTAAGGCCCCATAAGATTTCACACATATTAAAAAAAAATCCTGTTTTGTCTTGTGCTAAAACCAGATTACGTGCAAGTATTTCTGATTTTTATTATAAATATAAAGAAAAAAAAACAGAAGAGACAATTTTCTGTTCAAACCAAATTTAAAGTTATTATTGGTGCTATTAACATTATTATTATTTAAATCTATTTTGCAGCGGTGATATAGTCCCACCTAGCTAATCTCTCTATCCACTGCACATAACCATTGGTTATGACGAAGAAAACAAAGGTGAAGTTTTGGAGAAGCTAGCGACAGGCGTAGCGAGAGAAACAAATGTAAGGAAAGAGAGGGATAGCACTACTGTAAAAGGTCGAGGAGTGGGGATTTGCAGCACCGTCAGCACAGTGAAGCCATCTTCCGCACTGTGCGCTGTACTGGTGCAAACACCTTGAGAGCCCCTCCTGTCTAGTCTGTCGGCAAATTCATGAGCCAGCAGCGTTCTTGGTGGAGGAAGTGGCCTTCCCAGGAAGGATGGTGCAGCTGCCCTTCAGACACACCTGAAATCTGTTGCCCGGTTCCTGTTTGAAAGTGTTGAGCAACAGGCTGTGATTTATGTTGATTCTTCTTGTGCAGTTTTAGTTACTAGCATCAGTCAACTCCGTTTGTGTATTTTGTATTATACGTAGTTATTCAGAAGTGGTTGGTAAGTGTACTACAGCGTAAGAAATTGCGCACAGTACAATGAAGAATTATTATGAGTAAAGGGCGTTCAGTCGCCCATAACGTAATTTCAGCTTTTATTCAAGAGTTAAAACAAAAAGAACTGGTTTTTCGTCGCGGCGAGATCTATTTACGAAATTTCACTCAACAACTTTCTCTTCCGAATGCGAAATTATTTTGTTGAGTCCAACCTACATAGGTAGGAATGATCATCAAAATAAAATAAGAGAAATCAGAGCTCTAACAGAAAGGTTTAGGTTTTTGTTTTTCCCGCGCGCTTTTCGGGAGTGGAATAGTAGAGAGATAGTATGATTGTGGTTCGATGAACCCTCTGCCAAGCACTTAAATGTGAATTGCAGAGTAATCATTTAGATGTAGATGTAGATGTAGGTCGCTGCTGGCAGCACCAAACAAAGGGCTACATTTTATGCAAAAGTCAGCCTTGCCAAAATATGGCGCATCAGAAAGAAATGCGAAAAAAGTTTGTTTATTCAAACTGCCGAGAAATATCACTAAGAATATCGTTATATTCGGCAAACGATAGAGGACTTTTACATGAATCATAAAAGTAGTGCCAAAATCATGCAAATTGCTTATTCCAGCCGGCCGGGGTGGCCGAGCGGTTCTAGGCGCTACAGTCTGGAAACGCGCGACCGCTGCGGTCGCAGGTTCGAATCCTGCCTCTGGCATGGATGTGTGTGATGTCCTTAGGTTAGTTAGGTTTAATTAGTTCTAAGTTCTAGGCGACTGATGACCTCAGAAGTTAAGTCGCATAGTGCTCAGAGCCATTTGAACCAAGTTAAGTCCCATAGTGCTCAGATCCATTTGAACCATTTTGCTTATTCCAACTAAAAATAAAATCCATTTTCCTTTGGCATAAAATTAGTTTGCAAAAGACTGCGTGAAACAGGGCCTCTCTAGAAGAGATCTGTAAGAAAGATTCTGCAAGACAGAGCTGATGTAATTAACTCACGAAGAAAATACCTGACGGAAGTTAATAAATTAAGATAACAAGGCGGAAAGTTCTTTTATATCGAAGAAACTTGGGTCGGGAACAATATTAATTTCAGAAAATCTTTTCTGGTTCCTGCATTGATGGCATCATAGACAATGTTAGCGGGAGCAACTGAATTATTGTGATATTATTTATTAGTATACATAAATACTATTCTCTTAGAAATATTCCTCATTACATATTATACATTACGCCAGCACCTTCTCCAAAACGGAATACTTTCGGAACTTTTAAAACTCATCTACGCTCGTAGTAGACTTTCCTTTGTTTTGGGGAACAAAAATGTCACATGGAACGAATATAGGGGGTAAAACATCATTAACCCCCGAGCATGCACGCTTGTGTAGAAAGTGCGCCAACCAAAAATAAAATGATTTTGTGCGGTTCCATTTTTGTTTCACAACTGCAAAACTGTACCTATTCCTTCAGCACTGCTTCAGGTAACACAGCGATAAACTGTGTTGTCGTACGTCCAAGTGAGCAGCAGTAATATACAATACAAAGCGAGCTAGGCGAGAAAAACATTTACGATCAGTTCAAAAAAATGACCCCAGTTTTGAACTAGCAACAAAATCTCACATTGAGGGAGTTGTGTACAAGAGAATTAGTGATCTAATAAGCAGCTGACCAAGATCTGATGCAACTGCACTGCTTAATGCTTCGAATTCGTCATTACTGTCTCTTTAACACCTGTCCTTGGCAACAAAGAGTTATAATGAAAATTTATTTCATTATTGTTTAATAAAACAGTACTTTAGTTCATATTATGTAAGTTTATTTCCTCCTTGTTTAAATAAACTAAGATTAAACAGTCATTTTCATCATACTTGACTTACACAAGGAAACCTATTCCTTTCATGTGTACAAAGTGCGCCTCGTGCCCGCTCATGTTATGAAAAAAGGCGCGTCCGCTCGAAGGTTAAAATGCATGTAATGAATATAGTGGCTAGGAAAACATTAAAATATTGTTTTTGGGTAAAAATTCACAAACACGCAACGGGATGTTAAGAGGTGAATTATCGTTGCAGAAAAGCCTCGAATTCGTCAGCAAGAGATACATTCAGTCGAACGGACATTCGTATCTATATTTTTACTTATAGTACACATACGAATCCTGACTACATTAATATAATTTACTCTATAATGTTCTGTGTCGGAAGAAGGTCATTGTCCTTTGTACTCTGTATACTGTTAACGCTTTTATCTAAAAATTAATGCTCCTCTGACGTATCTGAACACTTGGTAGCCACAGAGCGTGGTTCGCTCACTGGCTCGTGAGTTTACAGACACGAGTACGCTATAATTCTTCTTTACTGTCTCTGAGGATTGCGAAGTCATCAGCAACTCTTATCATCATAGCCTTTCACCCTGAATTTTAACCCTGCTCTTGATACTTTCTTTTATTTTCGTCATTGCCCCTTATCTGTATAGATTGAACAGTATGGACGGAAGACTGCATTCCTATGCTAAACCCTTTTTAATCCGAGAACTTCAGTGTAGTTCTTCAAACCTTATTGTTACCTCTGGGTTCTAGTCTATATTATATATCACCCGTCTTTCCCTGTAGCTTACTCCTATTTTCCTCTGATTTCCAACTTCTTCCAACATTTCACATTGTCGAACGATTTTTCTAGCTTCACAAATCCTAGGAGCATGTCCGTATTTTTCTGCAATCTTGCTTCCATTATGAAGGACAAAGTCAGTACCGCCATTCTCCTGCCTTTAGCTTTCCTGATGCCAGATTGATCGTCATAGAACACCCGCCCCTGCGGTCACTGGGAATGAGTGGATGGTATTTTTCAGAAATTATGACGGTGCCTCGTCGGTGTCATAGATCCTACACACGTCAATATTGCTATGTTACTGCCTTTTCACGATCAAACCGTGTGGCAAATTCATTTCATGGATAAGTGATAAGAAATTCAGTGTACAAAAACGTCATACTCTTAATCTTACTTCTTTTTATGTATAGTCATTTGGTTGGATTTCCCCCTGATGTTTTTGAAATTCCATTGGAATGTTATCTATCGCTTCTGCTTAATTTTTTCTCAAGTCATCTAGAGTTCTTTTAAATTCTGACTGTAACTCCGGATCGCCTAAGTATTCCTTCTCGACTCCAGGTTCTTCTTCTACCACGTTATCAAACAAGTCTTCCCTCCCATAGAGGCCTTCAATGTACTCTTTCCTCGTATCTGGTTACTTCTCCACAACAGTGGAATCTCTATTGCGCTCTTAATGTTACCACCCTTGCTCTTAATTTTACCGACGTTTGTTTTGATTTTTCGATATTGTGACTCAGTCCTTACGACGATTATTTACTTTTAGATTTCTTCGCGTTTTTGCTGCAAACATTTTGCCTTGGCTGCCCTGCACTTAATATTTATTTTTTTCTATGTGATTTATATGCCTGTGTTCCTGTATTTCCCCGAAAACTTTTGAATTTCATTTTTTACGTCAAAGTATTTATTCAGGTACTCAAGGTTTCTTCGGAGTTAAATTACTTGTGTTACTAAACATGGTGCTTGGGTCAAAATTTGGTACAAACGAGGGAGTAGTGTCCAACTGTGAGCTTATGCGAATTTGCTGTCACTTGTAATCCTATCTTCAGACTTATAGGTAAACTTACAAGACTGTAGAATGAGGAAATTATCCACGCATTACCAGAGTCAGTTTTGCGAAAAGATACTGAAAGAATGAACAGACAACTGTCTCCAAAGTATCGTGTGGCAACCCACATACAAACTAAACTTCTAACACCCTTGGCTAAAAGCATCTAGACTTAATTGATACTATCGTGAAAGAGACGTGGGGTAGCGACCACGATAGTAAATATATTATCTCTAGTAATGTAACATGGCTATACAGTTTGAATAAAGTAGATGAGAACTTAGTATTTCCGCTTGGTGTACTGATAACATAGCTCCTTTGATGTTTATAAACACAAGCTAATGCTCTTAACAAAGTGAAACGGCACGATGATGTTTCATTGCTGAGTGTGCTGTTCCCCACAAATCGTTTAACGACCGGCGGACAGTAAAAGAAATCAATACAAAACGTAGCACACGAAAGCAATAGCGGAATCGGGTAGAAGACGCACAGGGGTCCATAAAATACCGGTGTCATTTCAAGGAAACGTAACTTGTAAAGAGAGATAAAAAATCGTAGTTTACTGTAAAACGTTTAGCAGCTCTCAAAGTATTATAAGATTAACTGTCTATAAATTGCTACTCAAGGTAATAAGACTTTTTGCGTACAGATGTGCAATTTGCTCTAAGCATTGCAACCAAACCATCGTCCTTCATAGTTTGCACTCACGTGTTCCATGCTAGCTATCATACATGCTGACAATGATGACCTGAAAAAGTACCTGTTTTCAGGTCAAGCAACACTCACTTGTTCCATGCTAGCTATCATACATGCTGACAGTGATGACCTGAAAAAGTACCTGTTTTCAGGCAAGCAATGTGACACATTTCTAGAGATGTGAATCACTACAACGTTAGAATCTGGGGCTCGAAACATCCACGCGACGTACACGAACACAACGGTGATATTCGGAAGCCTATTGTTTGGCGTTTCTTAATGCGCGGTAGGAGGTTAGGTCAATTTTTAGTATCAGAAGAGTCCATAACGGGAAATGTTTATGAGGACGTGCTGGAACAGTTCGTGCTGCCACAGGGGGACAAGAAAGGAGCCTCCACGAAGAGTATGTGAATGCAATACACATACTCTGGCGTCCCCTGGGCGGTTGTATACCGGCTGATCCTTTCACTCCAGAAGCAACATGACAATCCTACAGAAAAGGACCCTATCAGGCCCACCACTGACGACTATGTAAATATTGAAGGCCTGTCTGCATGCAAAGAACGTCTACTACAAGACCTCTGTCAGAAAGGGAAATGTGACGTCCTGTGTCTACAAGAAACTCACAGAGATAGCACACTCAAAAGACCCAAGATAAACGGCATGCGACTAGTAGCTGAAAGGCCACACCGACAGTATGGCAGCGCCATCTTTACCAGGCCAAACATACAGATCCTTTCAAGCAGTATAAACGACATCAATGATACTGGAGTGCTAACCATTGAACTTAGTGACTGCACTGTTACATCAGTGTACAAACCACCAACTGTGGACTTTTCCAGCTCCAACGTAAACAATTTTAATAAAGACAGAATTAATTTTGTAATCGGTGATTTCAACAGCCACAGTACGCAGTGGGGCTACCAAGAAGACGACGACAATGGCACGACTGTGATCTGCTGGTCCGAGCTAAACAACCTAAAACTGATACATGACAATAAACTGCCTGCTTCCTACAACAGTGGCAGATGGGGGAGAGGTTATAACCCGGACCTCATCTTCGTTAGCCATCAAGTAACGTCCCAATGCTCAAAAGGAGTTTGCTCACCAATACCAAACACCGTCCAATAATGTGCCAGATCACATCTGTTGTTGAACCCCATATCGTACCTTTTCGCCGTAGGTACAATTTTAAGAAAGCAGAATGGTCAACCTTTCAAAACCTCATGGAAGATTCTGTAAACAACCTACCACCTGAACCAAGATTCTATGACAATTTCGCGAAGGCTGTGCAGTGGTGTTCCAAGCAATCGATCCCTAGAGGATGCGGAAGCAATTATGTTGAAGGCCTTACGCCAGAATTAGAGGATCAGTTGCAGCAATACCTGACACTGTTTGACGCAAACCCTCTATCCGCGGAAACTATCACTGCGGGCGAGCAGCTAACCGAGTCACTAGCTAAAACCAGGAGAGAGAAATGGCTGAGGACAATAGAGGAATTGGACATGAAAAGGAGCAGTTAGAAAGCCTGGACATTCCTTAAACGTCTCAACAATGACCCGACTTTCTCTCCAGGACATGCTCCCGTCACAGCCGACCAAATAGCCCACCAGCTTCTCAAGAATGGGAAACCCGACACCAAAATCAGGAAGTCGGAGACCAAAATAGACAGGATTGAACACCAAGAAAATTCAACTCTGGCCACCCCTCTCACAATGGCAGATCTGGACAAAGCCATAGCGAAATGCAAGCTAAGGAAGGCCCCTGGCCTGGACGGGATTTTTGTTGAACAGATTAAACACTTTGGTCCCAACGTTAAACAATGGCTACTGAAACTGTTTAACAATTGCATGGAAACAGGTCAGATTCCCACAATCTGGAGGAAGGCTAAAGTTATTGCTATTTTAAAACCAGGCAAAAATGCTGATGACCCCAGAAATTTCCGACCCGTATCACTTCTCTGCCATATCTTTAAAATCTTTGAAAGAATACTCCAGGATCGCCTCTCCAGTGCCATAGAACCCTACCTAATCCCCCAACAAGCAGGCTTCCGCCCAGGGAAAAGCACTACATCTCAGGTAATTAACCTCATGCAGCTGATTGAAGACGGCTATGAGAACCGGAAAATAACCGGTGTCGCCTTTATAGACTTGACAGCCGCATATGACAACGTCAACTTACGTCTGCTAATGAAGAAGCTGTATGCCATTACCAGGGACTTTAAATTCACATCCACAGTTAGAAGTCTGTTAGAGAACCGTAGGTTCTCTGTGGAATTCCAAGGCATACATAGCAGGTGGCGGGCCCAGAAGAATGGTCTCCCTCAGGGCAGCGTACTGGCACCCTTACTTTTTAACATATACACCAACGATCAACCACTGCCAGCTGGTACGGAAAACTATATCTACGCCGATGACCGTGCTATGGCCGTACAGGGTGACTCCTTTGAGGATGTTGAGACAAAGCTCACGGATGCGCTAGACATGCTCAGTACTACGCCGACAATCAACTCAAGCCGAACCCTAGCAAAACACAAGTTTGCGCCTTCCATCTCCGTAACAAACAGGCATCCCGTAAGCTGCGTGTCTTCTGGAAGGACACACTTCTCGAACACTTCGTTAACCCCAAATACCTAGGAGTAACCCTAGACAGGGCTCTGACGTATAAACAGCACTGTATTAACACCAAAATGAAGGTGAGCGGCAGAAATAATATTCTTCGGAAAATAACGAACTCCTCCTGGGGCGCAAAGCCAGAGGTAGTGAGGACCACAGCACCAGCAGTTTGCTTCCCAGCAGGCGAATATGCAAGCAGTGTCTGGTACAACTCTACCCACGCTAAACAGGTCGACATTGCTCTGAACGAGACCTGCAGGCTCGTCACTGGATGTCTGAAACCGACGCCAACAGACAAGCTCTACCATCTTGCTGGGATTGCACCTCCTGCAGTGCGAAGAGAAGCGGCAGCCTATAGTGAAAGAGTGAGGGCTGAGATGGCAGAGAGCCACCCCCTCCACAAAACTCAGCCAGCCACCAAACGCTTGAAATCTAGACGCAGTTTTCTCAGAGCAACCGAAGATTTTCGCGACCAACCTGGATGTAGGGTGGACAGATGGAAGCGGTCGGGAGAAGGGCACTGGATGGAACCAAAGGAAGAATTGGCACCAGGTTACGATGAGGACTGGGTGGTCTGGAGATCACTAAACAGGCTACGCACCAACACTGCACGGTGAAGAGATAACCTTCTGAAGTGGGGATATTCTACTACATCTAATCTCTGCGACTGTGGAGAGGTGCAGACGACCCAGCAAATGTATAACTGCCCTGACTGTCCTACACACTGCACTTTAGAGGATCTGATGTTGGCAACCCCAAATGCTGTCGACGTAGCCCGCTTATGGGCTAAATGCATATAACATTTTGTTTTTGTGCACACATATTTGTATATACACTCCTGGAATGGAAAAAAGAACACATTGACACCGGTGTGTCAGACCCACCATACTTGCTCCGGACACTGCGAGAGGGCTGTACAAGCAATGATCACACGCACGGCACAGCGGACACACCAGGAACCGCGGTGTTGGCCGTCGAATGGCGCTAGCTGCGCAGCATTTGTGCACCGCCGCCGTCAGTGTCAGCCAGTTTGCCGTGGCATACGGAGCTCCATCGCAGTCTTTAACACTGGTAGCATGCCGCGACAGCGTGGACGTGAACCGTATGTGCAGTTGACGGACTTTGAGCGAGGGCGTATAGTGGGCATGCGGGAGGCCGGGTGGACGTACCGCCGAATTGCTCAACACGTGGGGCGTGAGGTCTCCACAGTACATCGATGTTGTCGCCAGTGGTCGGCGGAAGGTGCACGTGCCCGTCGACCTGGGACCGGACCGCAGCGACGCACGGATGCACGCCAAGACCGTAGGATCCTACGCAGTGCCGTGGGGGACCGCACCGCCACTTCCCAGCAAATTAGGGACACTGTTGCTCCTGGGGTATCGGCGAGGACCATTCGCAACCGTCTCCATGAAGCTGGGCTACGGTCCCGACACCGTTAGGCCGTCTTCCGCTCACGCCCCAACATCGTGCAGCCCGCCTCCAGTGGTGTCGCGACAGGCGTGAATGGAGGGACGAATGGAGACGTGTCGTCTTCAGGGATGAGAGTCGCTTCTGACTTGGCGCCAATGATGGTCGTATGCGTGTTTGGCGCCGTGCAGGTGAGCGCCACAATCAGGACTGCATACGACCGAGGCACACAGGGCCAACACCCGGCATCATAGTGTGGGGAGCGATCTCCTACACTGGCCGTACACCACTGGTGATCGTCGAGGGGACACTGAATAGTGCACGGTACATCCAAACCGTCATCGAACCCATCGTTCTACCATTCCTAGACCGGCAAGGGAACTTGCTGTTCAAACAGGACAATGCACGTCCGCATGTACCCCGTGCCACCCAACGTGCTCTAGAACGAGTAAGTCAACTACCTTCGCCAGCAAGATCTCCGGATCTGTCCCCTATTGGGCATGTTTGGGACTGGATGAAGCGTCGTCTCACGCGGTCTGCACGTCCAGCAGGAACGCTGGTCCAACTGAGGCGCCAGGTGGAAATGGCATGGCAAGCCGTTCCACAGGACTACATCCAGCATCTCTACGATCGTCTCCATGGGAGAACAGCAGCCTGCATTGCTGCGAAAGGTGGATATACACTGTACTAGTGCCGACATTGTGCATGCTCTGTTGCCTGTGTCTATGTGCCTGTGGTTCTGTCAGTGTGATCATGTGATGTATCTGACTCCAGGAATGTGTCAATAAAGTTTCCCCTTCCTGGGACAATGAATTCACGGTGTTCGTATTTCAATTTCCAGGAGTGTATATTTATATATTTTTTAATATGCCTGTAATTAAATTTTTTTCTGTGTGCTATCCATTTTTTTATATTCCTGTATCCATGGTGCTTCTGACACGAATAATAATAAAAAAAAAACATAGTTAAAGTGCTGCAGCCTTCCGTCACATTCCAGCATGATCCTGCTCACCGAAATTGAAATGGAACGTGCGGCATGTGCAGAACGACACCGCTTGAGAGGTGGACGAGTCGTCATGATGCCATCACATCGCCCTCGCTCTCTCGATGTCACGCCCTGCAGCGTTATGTTACAGACCGCGTCTGCACAACTTCAGTCTATGACAGAGCTATCCTTCTTAGACAAATCAATGGAGGGGATCAGAATTGTTGATGACGATGCATTTCTGGCCCGTAAGTGGGCGGAACCCGAATAAAGCATGTCTTCTACGAGATATGGATAGGGTACACATTGAAATTCTGACATAACGGAAAAGAATGTTTAGTTCCGCTAAACGTTTTACAACAAACGACGATGCTCTATCTGTAATAATTTCCAAGCTACGATTTTTTTTTCCAAATGACAGCGATACTTAATGGGCACATTGAATATTTATTGGAAATTTAAAAAAAATGTTTCAAATGGCTCTGAGGACTATGGGACAACATCTGTGGTCATCAGTCCCCTAGAACTTAGAACTACTTAAACGTAACTAACCTAAGGACATCACACACATCCATGCCCGAAGCAGGATTCGAACCTGCGACCATAGCGGTCACGCGGTTCCAGAATGAAGCGCCTAGAACCGCACGGCCACACCGGCCGGCCTATTGGAACTTCCCTGGAGGGACTGCACTGCATTGGTTTGCGAAACTGACTTGAAGAGAGCAGTGGACACTAGAGTTCTGCTTTTGTGTTTGGAGTCAACTCTGAAAGAACGGGCGGGAAAGTGCGTCCTGTGCGTGCTAAACTCTAAGAAACGTGCTCAGGTAACTCGGGTAACTAAGAATGAAGCTTAATGTTCCTTCAGTTCCGAGGCAGTTAGTGGTCAGTATGTGGACTCTACACTGAATTTAACCTGGGCGAAGTGACTCATAATGACTTTGTGTAATTTCATTTTTGTTGACGCTACGGAAAGAACTATGCAGTATCGGCTGCTATAACAATTTTATTTCGCCTGATGATCATAGTTTAGAATCTTCCAGCCAGCAGATAAATATGCTGGTGATGGTGCGTGGACATGGCTTTCTTTACATATCTATGAGCAGTGAGATAAGGAAAAGTGTTACATTAAAGATGTGTATGGATACAACCTTTCCCATTTCATATTGATAATTTACTTATATTCCAAACCAACATGTAAGTAGTAAATAAAAGCCAAATTTCGCTAATGGCAAGGTCATGTATCTCCCAAGCAGAGACAGTATCTATTTTTCCTCAACAAGGTCAATGTCCTGAAGGCACGTATACACCTGCTCGCTGAGCCACAGCGATGCAAATCTCGTGTCAGGGGGTCCCCACACCAGGTGTTCAGGATTACATTGGAGGACCGGCTGCGAACGACCGGGTAGTCAATATTCTTTCTTGCTGTCTGCCGTCGCCGTTCAAGGGCGGCCGGCGGCAACCACCTGTAGGACTGGCGAGTGTATATTTAACTCAGAGCGGGAGATTAGCATCTGGCTTTTTGAATGCCAGCCGACTGCGAAAGGATTACCACCAGTCGCCTGGGCTCCATTCGTTCCCTGGCGGCCCTTTTTCATCTTGTGTCACTGTTAAACTCGTTATTTACGACCACGTGTCTCACTACCTGGTTACGTCTCACACAGTAATCCGGTTACCCTTGTCTTTCGGAGTACTTACATACGTTTTAGTAATCGTTACAGCTACAGCGCCCGTGAAATAAAAATCTTTTACGGGGTGAGGACCATATATGACAGGTTGTACACAGGAGTTTAGCGGACAGCTTGCTGATTTGCTAGTCGTGCAGGGGCATCACACCTGGTTGTATCCTTGCATCGGATTACCGACGACAGCCTGTGTGCGGCAGCCATCGTGAATGTGGTTCGCAGGCACTTATCTAGCGACATGCCGCACTGTTTCCCACTGCGTGCCTAAGAAACATAACAAACAGTCAGTGAATACACACTGAACAAAAACTACTCCGTTCGCAGACGGTTTACGTACATGGTTTTGGTACCTATTTGAGTACGAAATAAAAATGAAGAAAACTGCTAAGTCCAAGATGGGTGTTTATTAAGCACTGGTGGATCTTGGCACACGCCGTACAGGCAATTAAGAGAATAAATTAGAGGGAACCTGTTTTCCACGTCTTCAGACCCACTCGTGTTTCTTCAGAAAAGGACATAGCGGTAATGTGGCCTCTTGGGAGACCATGTTGGTGCTGAACCTAGTTTGATGCTGCGTCTTTTAATCCGGACATGTCCTCCTATTTAGATCTTTGTCCGGGGTCCGGGCGGATTTTTACTGTGTCCGGCTTTTTCGCAAAGTTGAGCGTAATACAGTTAAATTTACGATTCGTCCCGTTCTATTGCTCTTTACTTAAATACTTTAACTATTAGTACAGCCTTTGTGATAAACACGAACGTAGGCGGCGTTAGTAGTTGGCAATAGGTTCGTTGATGTTATCGTTGATCGACCTATAAGCGAATGCAAATATCGATTATTTAAAATGTTCGTTTTGTACCTTCGCTTTGTATTGGTTTGGCTTCCTGTAGTGCACGTGTAACTACTAGTTTTCCCCGGTAATACCAGGCAGTCACGTGACTTGTCCAAAGCTGACGGGTGGTACCCTCATCTGCGGTTGACCCGTTTGATGTGTCCTCTTTTTTCTTCCTTTGTCCTCCTTTTTGAAGCTGTTTGTCCTCCTTTTTAAACAATTGCATCTGGTCACCCTAAAGAGATGTATGTTTTAATTTCCTACCAGTTGATTACCTTGATCACTTCAGATGAGCTCTAGGCTAATTCATTCGGAAAAGCTAATATCAAATCCTACCATCTCAAACAGAAATAGCGTTTCATCTATGAACTTCCTGGCAGATTAACACTGTGTGCCAGACCGAGACTCGAACTCGGGACCTTTGCGCAGGAGAACTTCTGTAAAGTTTGGAAGGCAAGAGACGAGGTACTGGCAAAAGTACAGCTGTGAGGACGGGGCGTGAGTCGTGCTTGGGTAGCTCAGTTGATAGAGCAAAGGTCCCGAGTTCGAGTCTCAGTCTGGCACACAGTTTTAATCTGCCAGGAAGTTTCATATCAGCGCACACTCCGCTGTAAAGTGTAAATCTCATTCTCTCTGTAGATTGCTGGAACTCACCCTTCCTACCTGTTTCACTTCTTAAAGCTGACAGCCAGTAATAATGATTTTGTGCTCGTATTAGCCCTTCCTACATCACTTCTTATCATTCGTTCATGTTCTCTACACACATGGACTACACCCAAGAGCCTCCATTATCTGTTTCACATATCTACGATTATACCTGTCTACTGCTTCCTCCACTGCAAAGCTAGCTATTCTTTACCTATACTGGACTTAGCCTTTTTAGAGTATTGCTTTTCAAAGACCATATCTTCTTAAACTATTTCATTGTTGAGAGTGTTGCTATATATATTCTCATTACCAGTCCGTCTTGAATTCATACAGGTGACTAAGTATCTATGGCCAGAAAACTTGTCTGGAATACGTGTAATTTTGTTTATGGGCCAATGTGTAGAGTCATGATTAAAATTCGGAGTAAAGATTTAGGTAAATAAATATCGTCACTTGCATGTAACTTAAACGATTCAAGTGGTGCATGACTGGGAAGTTCTCAGGAGGTATGAACATAATGTGGTCTATATTTAATTAGCGTTTGGTGAGAAATATCGTGACAAAGATGGAAGTGATGTCCCACCACATTACCCAGTCCACCCGACTGCAGCGCTGGTTCAGCGCGATCTGTGCCCACTTTCCACCACGTGACTGTAGCATGAACGCTGCTCGGGCAATTTTCATTCACACCCATCGAACATTAGCTCTATACAAAAAAGTATGTTGCTATCAGCTGAATATGTGGTATGTCATGCATCGCAGTTCATTTAATGTGTCGGCAGTAACTTGCGCGGGCCTTGCAGTAGCCGTAGCTCGTGCCAGCCAGGTGGTCTTACGTCCTATCTACTGTACCAACAAATCTGGAACGTGAATCAATCTATGAATTAGTGAAAATTGCATCAAAATTCCTACAGCAGCTCGTGAGGTTAGGATTCACTCACAGGTATGGCTCAAAATGGCTCTGAGCACTATGGGACTTAACGTCTTAGGTCGTCAGTCCCCTAGAACTTAGAACTACTTAAACCTAACTAACCTAAGGACATCACACACATCCATGCCCGAGGCAGGATTCGAACCTGCGACCGTAGCAGCCCCATGGTTCCGGACTGCAGCGCCTAGAACCGCAAGACCACCGCGGCCGGCTCACAGGTATAAAAACGCCGCAGGAGTCTATAATATGTAGGGATGATGGCAAGGAATTCTGCTCTTCACCGCCGGATGGAAATAGCATCGTTTTCACAACAGTGGCAAATTTTGATTTATCATATTTCTGCCTGAGCACAGACACAGGGACCATGGCGAGGGGCGTAAAATTATGCATGTATAGATAGATAAAAGAAGATAGATATATATAGTGCAAAGACGTGAGAGATGAATAAAGTTAGAGAGAGAGAGAGAGAGAGAGAGAGAGAGAGAAAGAGACTACTGGCACTAATAATGGACTTGAGTAGATGGGGCATTTAGAGGGACGACTATTTCGAAATATTTTTCGTCAAATGTGGGCCCACTAGGATGAGTGGCAGCAGGATGTTCGATACCTGAGACAGTAACCTACATTACCGCACAAATGGTTTCAAAACTTCCATTTCATCGCTGGGGACCTCTCTAGTTTAATAAACACGTGACACATTAAATAATACAATATATCACAAATCACAACAATTGCTTTGAGAAGAATAAAAATTAACGGTGCCAAGTGAGTGGCTGAACAAAATAAGCTTGTCTATAACGGAATCAACACCACAAACAGGTAAGTTATAAAAGTGGGACTGAGCAGATAAGTGAATCAACTGTGATTGTGCCCCGTATAAAGTTTTTATCGTGGCAAATGGAACAACAGAACCTGAAGCAAAGGGAAAATGGAGCACGTGAGTAGGAGTGGTTGTGTGCAACATGGTCTGGCTACAACTGTGTGCAGTACTCTCCATTTCTAGTTACAAATGCTACTCATAATCCCCACCACAACTGATGTGAATAACCCTTCCTACGTACATACCCGAATTGTTGCCCTGTAAAAAAAATTTACTTTTAGTGGGGCTCCAGCCTCAAGTTTCCTTACAGAAGGGATTATTGGCTTGTGGTATGTCGGCGGCATCAAATGTGCTCAGCAACGCCATTCTGTTGCACGTCCCACTTCAAACCGTCATTTTCGACAGTGAAATGTGTGTCGACACCTTGCTGTTGAAGCGTCACTGAGCTCTAGAGTGATGTCGCAGCGCGCCACGCTTTAGCACCTTCGCAGACGAAGTCTATGGGCAAGTTCGAACCTGATTTTAGACTTTTGCGTCGCAGCCGGGGAAAATAATGGGGTTTCGAAAACATGAGCCTTCAGTTGTTTCCGGCAGTGTATTTGTGGCTGCCACAGCAGGTGTTCCGCCAACACGGCTTCTTTTTCTGGTTTGAGGCTCTGACGTAGATGCTATTTCTCATCTATTCGTTTTGGTTCTTCATTTTACGCTTTATCAGTCCACTTAGGTGTAAACATTCTCGGATATAATCACATTTTACAACGCTTCTCCTTCTCGGCAGTTCCGATGCTGCACGTATAATTTCTTTTCAACACTATGCTACAGACGTACGCTTTTAGGAACTTCATTTACGAACCAGTAGCTGATTCAGTAGACCTCTTTTAGTGAAGAACGCTTTCTTTGCCTGAGGCAAGCTACTTCTGATATTTTTTTATGCAAGCCTACCACTCCATGCTAATTTAAACGCGTGAGTTCTTTTTTGCCCTGAAATTCATCCCAGTGTACTGACTGAATCAAAGGTACTTAGGAAACGGTAGAGTTCTCGAAAGTGAAAGTTCTTTAGAGTTTAATCTGAAGCGATTCAGAATAATTTGGTTTTTAATATTCATTTCTAAGTCGGGGCAATGACTTTTCACCCTCTGTTAAGCCATGTCTCGAAGACTCAAGTTGCGACCTATACAGCCTGCAAACGTTTTAATTTCTGAGTTGGTGTGTTGCAAGAAATGAGTTCCGGTAACGCCGCTTCTGCTTCCGCCACTGCAGTCACGCAGCGTTACTTGTCGAACTGTGGAAATTTTACGTTCCGTAATTTTGTGTCAATGTCATTGAACAGAATGCAATGTATGTGAATGGAGGACACTCCTGACGCAGTTCTAAGTATGATCTTGTGTGTGTGTGAGAGAGGCACGTGGTTAGAATCATTGTAGTAAATCCACGAATGTCAAAAATAGTGTAACTGTGATACACTGTCAAAGAAAGTCTACGTAACGTAACCTCAATATATGTTCAGAATTCCTCCTAGTTCATAAAAAAAGGAAGAAAAAAAAGGTAAGTATGAGAAATTTCTCATGCCAACAGTTCAAGTCAAGTATGCAAACATGCAGAGACCAATCAGCGAATGCAGTGAAAACGAGAGGGGCAGCGACACGCAAAATGCAGAACTGACGTAGGTTTTTCGTGAGGAAGGGATGCGCGGCCGACCTCCGCGGCAAAAACAGTGGGGCGCGCCAGTAAAGTCTGCAATGTGTGACCGCAGCCTCTGTCCACTTGCCCCAAGGCAGTGGAAAATTCTTCTCTTAGTGCAGTGTTACCAGTGAATGTGGAAACTGGTACACAGCTGGGTAAGCTACAGTTTACCGTAGTTACATTCAAAGCACAGTACTACGAAAAGGAACGTCAGTTTCGTGAACTTAAATTTATAAACCTTCAGATACGAGTTCACGTGGGGAGTTACTGAAAGTTGCAGTGAGCAGTTAAGCTGCACGCGTAGCTGAGTGGTAGGAACTAGCTAATTTTGTGTGTAGCTGCGATAAAATTTTGATCTGCGTAACGATCAGTTTCGCGAATTTTGTTTTGTAAACTGGGTACCACAATTTGCACTTTCACGACAACAAACCTGCAAAACAATAGATAAACAACGAATTAGAACAGCTAAGCAGTTGTTACTTCACTGTGTGAAAATTTCAGCGACAGAGAGCGGTACAAAATCACATCACGTCATACGGTGTAAGAAGTAACTTTTCTCATGGATCACAAGACGTCTGACGATGAAGTAGGGCGGAACGATACCTTAGAAGCCCGTTCCAGTGTGCTTCAACAAATATCAGACACAGATAACATGTCGTTAGTAGGAAATATAAATAGTGTCTTAGAAAATCCGTTGATCAAATCTACGCGGGTCCAAATTTGGAGCGGGATACGATTCCAGTACGAATTAAAAGTGAAAGTGTTCTAACAATCGAGGCGGTACTGCTAGATACATTTGTCGATTTAGTGAATTTTTTAAAAAGTTGGATGGCTCAAGTGAACAGTAATATGAACTATACGAGTATGGGTAATGCCACACAGATGGCTCACGTAGATATCAGTTTTCAAGTAGGGATATAAAATTTAAAAATAAAATAAAATCACGAATCAGATGAAAAGAACATATTTAGTTAGAAGGCATAACATCAGATACGGATATAGACCTTTTGGGAACTATTGGTGCAAATTTAGCTAATTTAACAGCGCAAAGCCAACGAAATACAGAAATAAGTGAATCAGAAGGTAACATAAAAGTCGAAGTAATCAAAATTCATACAAAGGTTACCGAAATTGAGCAAAGGTTTGAGTCTGAAATTCAGAGGATAAAGGAAATAATAACTGACGGGAAACTGCAGGTGACAGAGCCTGCAGTTAAGACAGAACAAGTTCATCAAGGCACTGTTGGTCCAGATTGTCCCTCTACTCAACGGTGATTGGTGGGTCTCGTCATCCACACGCAGCTCTTTTCAATCTATCCTAGGCATGTTCGATAGGGTTCATTTCTGGAGAACATGCTGGCCACTCTAGTCGAGCGATGTCGTTATCCTGAAAGAAAGTCATTCACAAGATGTACACGATGGAGGGAGGGGGAGGGGGAACTTTCGTCCCAGAAGACGAATGCCTCGCCAATATGCTGCCGATATCGTTGCTCTATCGATCGGAGAATAGCATCCATGTATCGTACAGACGTTACAGCGCCTTCCATGACCACCAGCGGCGTACGTCGGGCGCACATAATGGAACACCAAAACAACAGGGAATCTCCATTTTGCTGCACTCGCTGGAGAGTATGTCTAAGGCGTTCAGCCCGACCGAGTTCCCTCCAAACACGAAGATCGTATGGTCGAAGGCATATGCGACACTCATCGGCGAAGAGTACGTGATGCCAATCCTGAGTCGTCCGTTCCGCATGTTGTTGGGACCATCCCTACCGCACTGCATGGTGTCTTAGTTGCAAAGATGGACCCCGTCATGGACGTCGGGAGTGAATTTGCGCATCATGTAGCCAATTGTGCACCGATTGAGTCGTAACACGACGTCCTGTGGCTGCACGAAAAGCATTATTCAACATGGTGGCGTTGCTGTGAGGGTTCGTCCGAGCCATAATCCGTAGGTAGCGGTGATCTGATGCAGTAGTAGCCCTTGGGCGGCCTGAGCGAGGCATGTCAATTACAGTTCCTGTCTGCATCTCCTTCATGGCCGAACAACATCGCTTAGGTTCAGTCCGAGATGCCTGGACTCTTCCCTTGTTGAGAGACCTTCCTGGTACAATGTAACAATGCGGACGCGATCGAACAGCGGTATTAACCGTCTAGGCATGATTGATCTACAAACAACACGAGCTGTGTAGCTCCTTCCTGTTGGAATGACAGGAACTGGTTGGCTGTCGGACCCCCTACATCTAATAGGCGCAGCTCATGCACGGTTTAGTGACATTACTGAACAATTAAAAGGACAGTGTATGTGATGCAATATCCACAATCAACGTCTATCTTCAGGAGTTCTGGGAACGGGGGTGATGCAAAACTTTCTTTTGATGTATGTATTACACCTAAATGACGTGAAGTATACTCTACATTGCTTGGTTTTCAACTAGATGTTATGATAGTCTCTTGTGTTTCTCTTAATTGCTTGGTTTTCAATCAGATGTGATGATAGCCTCTCTCTAAGAAAAACTAAGATTTTGCCGTCCCTAGCTCTCTTCATGACCAACCGACAGTGTCATCATCACAAGTAAAGAAGCCTGAAGCTACAATGACATGCAATATCACAAAGCGTGGCGTTGACACCATGGACCAGAAGACGCAATGCTACAAAAATAAGACTTTGGTTGTTGGTGGTTTTCTTCAACATGATCAACGTTTGTTTAGTGAATGCTACAAATAAAAAAATGAGCCGTCGAACTTTCATCATCAGTTTGGAAAAGCAACTAGCACGGGTAAAGAAGTCAATGAATTTATTAGTAGCATAGGATCAAAGAATGGCAGTGAAACCACCAGTTAAGAAAAGGAGGAGATGTGCATACTATGTAGAGAAGAAAGATAGAAAAATTCAAATTACATGTTACAAGTGCAACAAACCTGTCTGCTCAGAACATTTTACTATTGTTTGTAGACCCTGCTCAAACTTGTAATAAAAATAAAAGCCACCAGTAATGTATAAAAATAGTGTTTTTTAAAATGTAAACTTTAAGTAAACAAAATAATTTTAAATGTATTTTTACCTCAAAAGTAAGTCGTTCACTTAATAAGTAGTCAAAAAAGTGTCAATTTATGTCAGTTTAAACAACACGGGCTGGAGAGACCCAACTGTAGAGAAAATTATGGATAATTTCTGGTAAGCAGAGGGTTAAGGAAGAGATGCAGCAAGAAGAGTTAATAGATGATTAGGCGTCATTACCATCAGAGAGAACCACTGAAGATTTAGAGCAGCATGAACAGATAAACGTCGCAGAGGAGTATGCAGCAGTAGAAAACATACACTTAAGGCTAAGGTGAAAAGTGGGGTAAAATGTTAAGATGAGGGAGAAAGTCTCATGCTCTGGACAGATATGGCAAGACCTTGTAGTCACTACGAGTCTTTTGTGGGGGCAGAAATAAGACCGGAAGGACGACTTGTGGATGCAAAGAATGATTCCCAATTGAAGTATATGGGCATGAAATGTTCATAATTTGTGAGTGCAAATATGCACTGTTTCGAATATTTACTTGGAATTAATTAGGCACAAACGTGGTGGTGATTTATACCAGTAATGGACGTTAAAGTAATAGGCGCAATGGGAAAAGACAGCAAGGCTGTAACTTACCATATGTTGCTGGACTGACGAATAAAACGAGAACTATTGGTTAATAACACAGAGAGCCATAATAATATTTGAAAAGTTATTGTATGTCCTGGAGAAGAGAGTTGCTAGAGATTCCTATCGGTTCAGCTTGTGTTGTGGAAGAAAACCAGCAGGAATGTTTAGTGTACGAAGCAGAAGTGCATTTGGACTTATGATTTAGGTACGAATGGTGCCCATTATCGAGTATTCTAGAAAAAGAGGAAAGGAACAAGATTTATGACAAGTGGTAGATCATACAGATGATTTGTCAAATACCGTACAAAAAAGGCAATATCAAAGGCAATGTTTGAGAAGGTTGTTCAAGAGTGTTTCATGAACATACAGACAGCAGATTGAATACTTCCAAGCAACTGTGTTCAGTTTTTCTGAAAGCAACGGTAAACTGAATAGCTGAGTAGCAGGCGGGAGTCGTCCACATTTCACCTTACAATGCCATGAGAAATCTAGCTGAATGCCACATGCATGAAATCGGCTGTCTATGTAGGACTTCTCGTCACAAAAACCGTAGTAAGTAGATCATGTACATAAATGTTAACATGGAACCCATTTAGTCATTTCTGCTAGAGAGATTTGCATTGATAGCCATTGTGCTACAATTAAATGAATGTAAACTTATATTTCTCGTACTTGCGTTTACAGGACGGTTTAACATAGAAGACATAAGCATTTCAGTTTAAAAGAGAGGTCATTTTCTTCAAAGAAAGAAGCAGTTCTGCACTTTGGTGATAAGCGTCGACACTATAAAATGCCTCATCAGATTTGAAAAGTACAGTAGGAACATCAGTCTAAATGTAGGTAAGTATTTGGACACGTAAAAAAGACGAGAAAGATTTAATTTTGTCAACTGTAGAAATGCATAGACGCACAACTGGGCGAACGCAGGTGAAAGGGTTCAGTGTAGCGCAGTGATACACGAAAGGCGGGGCCTGGAGGCTGCTTTTTGTGACAAAGAGTTGACTGGCCGGCCTCTGCAGTGGAAACAGCCAGACATGGCAGCGAAATCTGCAGTGCGTGGCTGCAGTCTCTGCTAATTTCCTCCAAGGCAGAGAAAAATTTTCGCTTCATACAATCTCATCAAACAATGTGACAGTAAGCACACTGGTGCAAAAACTACTACAGTAAAACTTCATTTATAGGTTTTTCACTTAAACGTTTTCTCACTTCTACGTTCTTTTTTTTTTCGTGTCTTGGCGAAATATCCACAGTGTGCACAAGTTATGATTCAGTATTTCAGATTGGGCTGTCGGGAAGTGGATTGGTAAGGCCGATAAAATTTGATAGTGTAATAAGAAACTTTGTCAAAGTTAGGCATTGGTCAAATTTTCTTTGATCAAATCTAGCACCTGGCCTTAGTTGCGTTATCGCAAAATGCTCGTGCAGCAAGTCATCAGGTGCTGAAACATCGAAAAAAAGGAAGAAATGAAAATAAACATTTTGCAGGTAAGATTCTTACTTGCCATTTATTTCATGTTGTGCTACCTGAGCCAAAGAACGCTTCGCGAAATCATTAATTAATTTGTTTCTTCTCATAGGCAATGCACTACACTGCAGCCTCATGGCACAGAGTTTCAGACGATACCATTCGGAATTGTTTCCTAAAAGCCGAATTTGGAAATGAAGTACATGACCATGGTGGAAATAATCATACCGACGATATTTCAATTGATGATGAAGAATGGAATCGACTTGAAGAGCAGGCATCATTTGAGGATTACGTGAACGTTGATGAAAACTTCGTGACTACAGAACCCATGACTATCGCTGAGATAGTTCAGTGTGCATCGCTGGACCTGGACGAGGAAGAAACTGACGATGAGGATGATACAGAAGGGCCTCAGCATTCCTTCGTGACGTTTAACGATGCAGTAGATGCATTAGAAATAATCAAACAATTTGTGATGCGCCACAATATTTCTAACGAGATAATGTCAGAGAAATCCCGTTGAGGGTACAGTTTACGCTATTGCCACGTCAAAGAAAAAAACATGCAAAAATTACGGATTTTTTTTACGAAATGACGTTTTCTTCTGTGCAGAGGTTTACAATTTTCTTTATATCTTTGTTAAGTATGGTACCTAGTAAGCCTATATAGCTTTTTGTAGAATGTAACCTTTTATTTACTCGATTTTTCATCTGTGTTTACCAATTAATTTGATAGTATGGTGCTATATTTCATATACATGTTTTCGACACGTATACTGTCCGTTGAAAAACGTATAAATGAAGTTTTACTGTATTTATCGTAGTTAAATTACGATAACACGAAAAGACGTGTCGGCTGCACTTTCATGAATTTAAATTTCCAACCCTTTAGGTAGGAGTTCATGTGGGATGTTAGTGAAGATTGCGAAGAGCAGTTCGATTACAACTAAAAAGTAATTTACCCCACATCATTCATTACATTGTCTTGGATCTAATATTTTCAAAATTACGGATGTAGTCCACCAGAGAAGAAGAAATTCACGATAATATTATCGAGTTCCAGATCGTGATTTATCGAGAGAGAGAGGTAATTTTATGCCGCAGATGTCTGAACTAGAACAGGATACTGACGACCATATTCTGTGGTGAAATCGAATGACTAGCTCTCTGTAGTAATTTAAATGGAAAATAGAAGGCGGAAGACCGGAATGCACTTCCTTCTGTAAATCCCCGCACGAACGAAAAAATGGCTGACATCGAAATAACTGTCCAAGGAATAGAAAAGCAACTGTAATCACTCAACACAGGAAAGTCCACTGGACAAAACGGGATACTAATTCGATTCTACACAGAGTACGTGAAAGAACTTGCCCCCCTTCTAACAGCCGTGTACCGCAAGTCTCTAGAGGAACGGAAGGTTCTAAATGATTGGAAAAGAGGACAGATAGTTCCAGTTTTCAAGAAGGGCCGTCGAGCAGATGCGCAAAACTATAGGCCTATATATCTGACATCGATCTGTTGTAGAATTTTAGAACATGTTTTTTGCTCGGATTCCGCAAACAGCGATCATGTGAGACCCAACTCGCTTTATTTGTTCATGAGACCCAGAAAATATTAGATACAGGCTCCCAGGTAGATGCCATTTTCCTTGACTTCCGGAAGGCGTTCGATACAGTTCCGCGCTATAGCCTGATAAACAAAGTAAGAGCCTACGGAATACCAGACCAGCTGTGTGGCTGGATTGAAGAGTTTTTAGCAAAGAAAACACAGCACGTTGTTCTCAACGGAGAGACATCTACAGACGTTAAAGTAACCTCTAGCGTGCCACAGGGGAGTGTTATGGGACCATTGCTTTTCACAATATATATAAATGACCTAGTAGATAGTGTTGGAAGTTCCATGCGGCTTTTCGCGGATAATGCTGTAGTATACAGAGAAGTTGCAGCATTAGAAAATTGCAGCGAAATGCAGGAAGATCTGCAGCGGATAGGCACTTGGTGCAGGGAGTCGCAACTGACCCTTAACACAGACAAATGTAATGTATTGCGAATACATAGAAAGAAGCATCCTTTATTGTACGATTATAGGATAGCGGAACAAACACTGGTAGCAGTTACTTCTGTAAAATATCTGGGAGTATGCGTAACGGAACGATTTGAAGTGGAATGATCATATAAAAGTAATTGTTGGTAAGGCTGGTGCCAGGTTGAGATTCATTGGGAGAGTCCTTAGAAAATGTAGTCTATCAACAAAGGAGGTGGCTTACAAAACACTCGTTCGACCTATACTTGAGTATTGCTCACCAGTGTGGGATCCGTACCAGGTCGGGTTGGCAGAGGAGGTAGAGAAAATCTAAAGAAGAGCGGCGCGTTTCGTCACAGGGTTATTTGGTAAGCGTGATAGCTTTACGGAAATGTAACTCAAGTGGCAGACTCTGCAAGAGAGGCGCTCTGTATCTCGGTGCAGCTTGCTGTCCAGGTTTCGAGAGGGTGCCTTTCTGGTTGAGGTACCGAATATATTGCTCCCCCTACTTATACCTCCCGGGGAGATCACGAATGTAAAATTAGAGAGATTCGAGCGCGCCGGAGGTTTTCAGGCAGTCGTTCTTCTCGCGAACCATACGCGACTGGAACAGGAAAGGGAGGTAATGACAGTGGCACTTAAAGTGCCCTCCGCCACACACCGTTGGTGGTTTGCGGAGTATAAATGTAGATGTAAATGTAGAATTCGTCCAATGACGTCGCTATTCGATAGTTTTAAAATATGTACTGTCTCCAGCGACATAGTCAAAATTCGAATGCACGAAGCAAGCTGCATCCTTACCGAATCTTTTGCAGTAGCATACTGGATATGGCCATGTCGAAACACACAAGCAGGCGTGTAAATCGCATCCATTTGACGAGCCAAAAGGAACAAGAGGAAAACTTGTCAACAGTTCGCGTTTCTACAGAAAAGAAAGTTTTGCAGCTCTTTCTGGAGTTGGTTGGTGCAGGTCAGTGCTGCGTCCAGCAAGTCATCCTTCGCTTTCCTACTGCTTTTCAGCGTCTTCTTCTTCATTTAATTTACGCTTAAGGGTATTCTGTCGTTAAACGCTGTCCATTTCTTTCAGTAGATCTGTAGATGTGTAGATCCGACGAGAAAGGCTGTGTCATCTGCTACGCTTAACAACACTGTTTTCATTTGGCTTTTTGTTCCCCTCTAGCGCTTCTTCGGCATACAAGTAAAATAACAACGCTGTAAATGTAAATGTTGCTTGTCATTGTTCGTTGGGATATTCTACCGGGTGGGCTCAGCCGATTGCCGTTAACGATGTTTGTTCTTCCTCCACGCACATTGGTCCCAATCCTTGTGAATATGTGATTTTAAAGAAGTGTAGATCTGATGAGAAATGCTGGCTTGCCAGTTTGGCCGAGCGGTTCTGGGCGCTTCAGTCTGGAACCGCGCGACCGCTACGGTCGCAGGTTCGAATCCTGCCTCGGGCATGGATGTGTGTGATGTCCTTAGGTTAGTTAGGTTTACGTAGTTCTAAGTTCTAGGGGACTGATGACCACGGAAGTTGTCCCATAGTGCTCAGAGCCATTTTAACCATTTTGAGAAACGCTGTGCCATCTGCGAAGGTTAGTGATAGTATTTGTTACCCTTGGGCTTTTTGCTCCTGTTATGAAGTTTAGCCCAACTTCTTCAACCCTTCTTCGACGTACAAGTAGAATAATAGTGATGTGAATGTAAATGTCGTATGGCATAGTTGGCTGCAATGGTCTCAGCCACCTGCCCTGAAGGATGATTTTCCTCCATTCACATTGGTCCTTTACCTTGTGGACACGTGAGGGTTGAACCGCCCGTGTATTTGTAACCTGCAGGCAACGGATGTGTGTGTTGTGCGGTGTTGTATTTATGTTGGATGACGCTTATGAGATAAGTGAGAGGTTGAAACCCAGTGCCAGCCTGTACCCTACTCCTCTCCAATAGCACCAAGGAGCGTCCAAAGTTAATGCCCCATTTGCCGGACGAAACACCATTAACGCTGTCATATGCCCTCACTATATAAGACGCTGTGGAGAGGCATGAAATTTAATCGACAACATTGATGTAAACACAGATAGTCGGGAACAATATGCCAAGACCTCTCCTCTCCTTGCTATCCAAACACTGACAGTGAAATTTTCATCCACGACCAGGAATCGAACCAACTCCCTTCCGAGTCCAGCGTCACCGCACAGGCGTGGATTACGGACCTCGGCTACAGAAGCGTCTAACAGTAGTGCTGACGAACTGCAGTCAGTGCTGCACTGCACCCTCCCGACGTGGACTTCCTTTTCCTTCCACTTGCTTTTCTCTCACTTGAGGTTTGCATATTATGTACATTATAAAGGATAGTTAACGCGATGACATTAGGTTGCGAGACTCTTTTTCTGGACCAGTTCCGTGTACGACCGTAGACACAGCGACATCTGAGTATACTTGCACTTCGTTATTTGTGAGTGCCAGAGTTGCGAGTGAATTGAAAAGTTTGTTAGCTGCACGAGCAGAGACTGAGTTAACGCTCGTCTGTATGAAGTCGCAGCATAAGAAATAAAAGACGAGGCTGGCTTCGTGATTGTGTATAAAAAACAAGCAATAAATCTGTGCCGTGGAAATCCTAAAAAGTTATTTGAACGATCTGAGAATGGCTCTAGTACAGTTCATATTTCTTCTTAAGAGAGTTATAACTCAGCTCACGAAATCTGAACAGCTTTCCCTCCTGTACATAATCTTCACTAGAAATGAATCCGCCAGCTGGAATCATTCGATTTTTGTCTTACAGATGTGATCTTTTCCAGACATATATTACAATCCTGTATATTTCGTAGTTCATTAACGTATGATTTGCTAATATACATCTACAACTACATCTACATGGATACTCTGCAAATCACATTTAGATGCCTAGCAAAGGGTTCATCGAACCACCTTCACAATTCCCCATTATTCCAATCTCGTATAGCGCGCGGAATGAATGAACACACATATCTTTCTGCACGAGCTCTGATTTCCCTTATTTTATTTTGGTGATCGTTCCTCCCTATGTAGGTCGGTGTCAACGAAATATTTTCGCATTTGCAGGAGAAAGTTGGAGATTGGATTTTCGTGAGAAGGTTCCGTCGCAACGAAAAACGCCTTTCCTTTAGTGATGTCCACTCCAAATCCTGTATCATTTCTGTGACACTCTCTCCCATATTTCGCGATAATACAAAAGGTGCTGCCTTTCTTCGAACTTTTTCGGTGTACTCCGTCAGTTCTATCTGGTAAGGATCCCACACCGCGCAGCAGTATTCTAAAAGAGGACGGACAAGCGTAGTGTAGGCAGTCTCCGTAGTGGTTCTGTTACATTTTTTAAGTAGCCTCACACTTTTCGTTATTTACGGTCAACTGCCACTTTTCGCACCATTCAGATATCTCCTCTAAATCGTTTCGCAGTTTGTTTTGATCTTATCATGACTTTATTAGCCGATAAACGACAGCGTCATCTGCAAACAACCGAAGACGGCTGCTCAGTTTGTCTCCCAAATCGTTTATACAGGTAAGGAACAGCAAAAGACCTACAGCACTACATTGGGGAACGCCATAAATCACTTCTGTTTTACTCGAAGACTTTCCGTCAATTACTACGAATTGCGACCTCTCTGACAGGAAATCACAGAGTGCCTTTTCACGATCTAAGCATCAGTGCTTTCTATTAGCACTTGGAGCTCTGGTACTTTTCAAACACAGCTACGACAATTTACAACTGTTATACCAATGATTCCTGTTTCTACGTTTTTCCTCTGTTCAGCCTGCACCCTTTGTGACTGAAGCCCTTCTTGTGTTTTCCCGAGACCCTCTAACCTAAGAAACCGCCCAGTCCACGCCACGCAGCCCGTGCTACCCGTTCAGCCGCCTCCTGCGTATAGTGGACACCTGACCTATTCAGCGGGACCCGAAACCTAACCACCCTCTGACGCAAGTCGAGGAATCTGGAACCTACACGGTCGCAGAACCGTATGAGCCTCTGATTCAGACCCTCCACTCGGCTCTGTACCAGACGTCCGCAGTCGGTCCTGCTGACTACGCTGCAAATGGTCAGTTCTGGTGTCATCTTGCAAGCAAGATTGGCAGCCTTTACCACTTCTGTTAGCCGCTCGAAACCAGAGAGAACTTCTGAAATGAATTTTGCTCTGCAGCTCAGATGTCGTCAGCCTATCCATGTTCAGGTCGTGTAACACCGACTCCGCTGCAGCAACACGCCACTGCTTGTTTTTGTACTCAACATCACTGAAATTCCACAGTCACCTACGAGTATAACCGATATCCAGAAGTGAAGAATTTTCTCCGTTCCCGACTTAGAATTTACTTTGTTGATAGGCTGTCGCCAAGACACCTAACTTCAAACCATGTGCCACTACTACACTCCTGGAAATGGAAAAAAGAACACATTGACACCGGTGTGTCAGACCCACCATACTTGCTCCGGACACTGCGAGAGGGCTGTACAAGCAATGATCACACGCACGGCACAGCGGACACACCAGGAACCGCGGTGTTGGCCGTCGAATGGCGCTAGCTGCGCAGCATTTGTGCACCGCCGCCGTCAGTGTCAGCCAGTTTGCCGTGGCATACGGAGCTCCATCGCAGTCTTTAACACTGGTAGCATGCCGCGACAGCGTGGACGTGAACCGTATGTGCAGTTGACGGACTTTGAGCGAGGGCGTATAGTGGGCATGCGGGAGGCCGGGTGGACGTACCGCCGAATTGCTCAACACGTGGGGCGCGAGGTCTCCACAGTACATCGATGTTGTCGCCAGTGGTCGGCGGAAGGTGCACGTGCCCGTCGACCTGGGACCGGACCGCAGCGACGCACGGATGCACGCCAAGACCGTAGGATCCTACGCAGTGCCGTAGGGGACCGCACCGCCACTTCCCAGCAAATTAGGGACACTGTTGCTCCTGGGGTATCGGCGAGGACCATTCGCAACCGTCTCCATGAAGCTGGGCTACGGTCCCGCACACCGTTAGGCCGTCTTCCGCTCACGCCCCAACATCGTGCAGCCCGCCTCCAGTGGTGTCGCGACAGGCGTGAATGGAGGGACGAATGGAGACGTGTCGTCTTCAGCGATGAGAGTCGCTTCTGCCTTGGTGCCAATGATGGTCGTATGCGTGTTTGGCGCCGTGCAGGTGAGCGCCACAATCAGGACTGCATACGACCGAGGCACACAGGGCCAACACCCGGCATCATGGTGTGGGGAGCGATCTCCTACACTGGCCGTACACCACTGGTGATCGTCGAGGGGACACTGAATAGTGCACGGTACATCCAAACCGTCATCGAACCCATCGTTCTACCATTCCTAGAGCGGCAAGGGAACTTGCTGTTCCAACAGGACAATGCACGTCCGCATGTATCCCGTGCCACCCAACGTGCTCTAGAAGGTGTAAGTCCCCCATTGAGCATGTTTGGGACTGGATGAAGCGTCGTGTCACGCGGTCTGCACGTCCAGCACGAACGCTGGTCCAACTGAGGCGCCAGGTGGAAATGGCATGGCAAGCCGTTCCACAGGACTACATCCAGCATCTCTACGATCGTCTCCATGGGAGAATAGCAGCCTGCATTGCTGCGAAAGGTGGATATACACTGTACTAATGCCGACATTGTGCATGCTCTGTTGCCTGTGTCTATGTGCCTGTGGTTCTGTCAGTGTGATCATGTGATGTATCTGACCCCAGGAATGTGTCAATAAAGTTTCCCCTTCCTGGGACAATGAATTCACGGTGTTATTATTTCAATTTCCAGGAGTGTAGTTACGTGTTGTCGAAGTTAGAACAAGCTGAAGCTTCTTAGTTTGGACAGTGGTTTGCACACCCGTAATCCGTGCACAAGTTCAGTGAGATGTAGTGCAGTCTCGAAACTTGGTTTCGCACCTTGTGTTGCGTGTAAACCTGTCCTTAATCGCTGTACTTTGGTGCCAGTCTTCTAACGACTGTGAACATTTTATTCCGGCTTACGTTGTCTCCCTACGTCGAAAAACGGTAGGGATATAACCTGATGTTTCTCCAAAATAAATATTCCCTACATGAAAGAATTTTCACATCTGCTTGAAGCAGTGTCTGTCAGTATACGAAATGCACCACCACCCTAGATTTCCAGCACAGGCGTATGCTGCTACTGACGTGGACCAATTTCCC
Source organism: Schistocerca nitens (assembly GCF_023898315.1). Classification (NCBI taxonomy): domain Eukaryota; kingdom Metazoa; phylum Arthropoda; class Insecta; order Orthoptera; family Acrididae; genus Schistocerca; species Schistocerca nitens. The sequence continues at coordinate 53,985,169 of NC_064621.1, forward strand.
CTACATCCGCACAAATAACTGAACTCTTAGACATGATTCGAGCAGACTTACATTCTGAGGCGGTTCGGTTACTTTTCTTAGAAGAAGCATTTTAGTTAAAAGTAATTTGATAACCTCAAATCTCGAGCGCCAGTGATCAACGCGATAGAAACTCGTTTCTGTTATACATCTCTGGTGAAAAATAGCAGTAAGGGGTTTACCTTTAAAAAAAAAGGTGGCAGAACTGTTCCAACATGTGGCAAACGCTTAACAGTGACTCAGGATTAACGTCTGCTTCTATCAAAAATGTTCCATCGCTCCGGCTCCGCTAACAGAACGTCTGATTTAAAATTTTGCCACTGATCACTGAAAATAAAATATATTTTATTAGTTTAAAAATATAAAGGGCACTGCGGGTCGTAGTACTAACCAAACAATAATAAATGCAATAGCCCTGGTCTGGTGCGATCTTAAGAGCGTTGGTTCAGAATGAATATAATTCTGCGTATAATGTAACTGCTGTCCATAATTCAGTTCCAAATTTTTCTTAATTCTTGAGAGGAAAATCGGCAGGTTGTGGATGATGTATCTTTATCTCTTAGCGAAGAACATCGTCAACTTGACCTCATATTTTAAGGAGGAAAAAGCACACTTGAAACATAGCAGCTCCAGCAAACGTTTCCGCCCTAAAATTTGGAGAATAATTCTGATAGAATGCAATTATGTCCTTCTGTAAGTACAGTTTTCATTCTTTCGCGCCCTGAGATTGTTTGCGTCTCCCATCGCCGCATCGCGGCCGCCAAATTCCCGAGCGCGATGCTGCGTACCGAGGAGTAAAGGGTTCATGGAAAGTTGTTTTGGCATTGGTGATGTGCTTCGTTCAGTGTGTCAAATTACGCAATTTCTAACTTTCAGGTTCTGCAAGATATTTCTTTGCTTTGAACATTTATATTTTGCGATTTGCAACTGCACTCTGAATGAATGAATCTAACGAGTGAGTCATTAAATAAATAGCTTTACGCTCTTTGATTATGATAATTGATTTTATGCGTTATTTACTTTGGGTTCTAAAACTGGCACTATTAAAGTACATTTGCAGCAGATGCGCCTTTCTGCTAAGTGGATGGAATGGTTAAAGAGTAAATGTAAAATCATCATCTTAATTTCATACCAGTTCTTGACTTGATCAGACATTTCACCATCGGAATATTGTTGACATAATATTGTACGTATATACTGTGTGACGTTGACTTACTACATTTCTCGTAGAATAACATGTGTTACTGAACAAGGTTTCAGAACACGTTGGGCAGACGTGTCCACGTCTCCCGTCCTCTTCCCTCGCATTCAGAATCCTGCGAGTAAGAAGGCTCCGGTTGTCGCTCCTCCGTACAGTACTTCGCTCTCGGGTGTCAGGCGGTTGCAAAGGGGGCCAGCGATCGATAAACAACCAGTGGGCGCGAAAGTTCAGAAGCAGTATTTTCACTTCATAGCTGCGTACTTGCAGAATTATGGCCCAAATTTTCGAGAGGGATCGATTGCTCTAGTTGAAATATTTCAACTGTGTGTGTGCTTTTTTTTATCCTTAAAATAAGAACTCAAGTTGGTAATGTTTTACCTTCACCTCCTCCACGCACCGCATCACTCGACCCTGTACTCCATTCGCCAGAAGCTGGGTGGTGACCTGAATATTTTCTGCTAGTTGTAAAATGCACTTGCCGTACATCTCCCAACTTTATATTTATAAAACGTTTTACGTAATAATATGAAAGAGCAGGATCCACTTCATTTTATTTTACTATGTTGCAACACCATATTCAGGTGTAACTTGACGCTGAAGGGGATAACTACGATCGTATTCACGATCCCATCAGTGGCCAACATCTATGAACTGGCTTCCGTAGATTATCGTAACAGCGATCAGCGATGGTGTGCCTGCAACTACCACTTCATCGATCACAAGGAAGGACATAAAGAAGCACCTGCTTGAAATTCAACGTCTTCTCTCCTGCATTTAAAATTAATGACTTAGGCGGTAGAAACATATGTAATTGGGTCTATGAAACGATGGAAGATGCACCCCATAGGTCGATCGAGAGACGGGGGAAGGGGGTGGGTTCATTCGGGAGGATGCCTCCTCAAATGCCCGTTCGGCCCTGCAGTTTTGCAGGCCGCTGTGGCCGAGCGGTTCTAGGTGCCTCAGTCCGGAACCGCGCTGCTGCTGCGGTCGCAGGTTCGATTCCAGCCTCGGGCGTGGATGTATGTGATGTCCTTAGGTAAGTTATGTTTAAGTAGTCCTAAGTCTAGGGGACTGATGACGTCAGATGTTAAGTCCCGTAGTGCTTACAGCTATTTGAACCATTTGAGCTCTCTAGCTTTGGTTTTTCAGCGCATGAGGCAAATCCGGCATGGTTCGTTTTATAAAGCGCACAGTCAGTTCCTTTCCCCACTCTTTCCGTAATCCGAGCTCGTTCTCCGTCTTTAATGGCCTACGCATCTACGGGACGTTGAACCTTACGCATACTCCCCTTCACAATACACTGCGGAGCCATTCCCCAATTGTGTGTCTGTTGACCGTGTATTGTTACCCAGCACTGAACAGCTGTGTTATTTGATCTGCATTGGCCAAACTATCGTCCTTTGCAATGCGTGATAGCCGAACTGCTGTAGACGGCGACTGCTGTCGTCGGCACACGGTTGCCCGAAATATTAATCTCTGAAGAGGGCGGTTTTTCTCCAACATTACTGACACGGCGTCGCATGAAGAGACCAGTTCCTGGAAGATCTTGACAATGGTGTGCCAGCATGCGAAGTAGCCACTATCTGACCGTGACCAAAGGCGCTGCTGATATCCCGCTCTTACCCGTCAAGCATGCGACGATCACGCTGACACCCAGTAGAACATCTAACGAGGACCCGCTTACACGCCACGAGGTCACCTCTGTAACATAACTGCCATGACTGACTACGTCAAGCTGGATTTTCCTTATAGATTTTTTGTCTACGTGGATTAAACCTACAATTAGACCGCCATTCTGCATCAGACAAGCAAACAAATAAACCAGCTACCACTGAGTAAATGGTTTACGTTACGTGTGACAGGGACGGACACTTTCTATTAGGTATGAGGACCTTAGAAAACCACAGGCGTTGAACAAGGCACCCTCCAGTCGTCTTGGAATGGATAAATACAGGCCCTATATGGTTTCCAAGGGAATAGTATCCCATCCTTCCTGCTGGCACGTCCACCCAAGGTGGATGTGTATCATGCACCTTTCTCTCCAATATAGACCACAAAGACTCAGTAATATTGATATGACTGTAGATGCAGAAATTCCTCCTTGCACTCACAAACCCAGTCAGAGGCGATGCGAGCGGTGCGAACAGGGGACCATCCCGTCACCTTGGAGCGCGGCACACATTCACTTCAGCAAGGCATCTGACACCGATCCACACTGCCGTTTAATGAAAAGAAAAAAGCGAGCCTATGGAGTATCGGAGCAGATCTGAAATTGGATTCAAAACTTTCTTGCAGATAGAACTCAACACATTGCTCTTAACGGAACTAAAGCGACAGATGTAAAGGTAATATCCGGAGTACCACAGGGATGTGTGGTGGGACCGTTGCTGTTCACTATTTGTGTATAAATGATCTAGCAGAAAGCGGCGGATGCTTTTTAAGGCTATTCGCAGAAGATGTAGTTGTTTATACCAAAGTAGCAACGCCAGAAGATAGTAAGAATTTGCAGAATCACCTGCAGAGAATTAGTGAATGGTACAGACTGTGGCAGTTGACCGTCAACGTAAATAAACGTAACATATTACGCATACACAGGAAAAGAAATCCACTACTGTACAGCTACACTATTGACGATAAACAGCTGGAGACAGAGTGTGCCGTGGTGTATCTAGACGTAACTACCCAGAGCGACCTTAAGTGGAATGACCATATAAAACATAGTGCGAAAAGCAGACACCAGACTCTGATTCATCGGAAGAATCTTAAGGAAATGTAACACATCCACGAAATGAATGGCTTATAAGGCGCTTGTTCGCCCGATTCTTGACTATTGTTCATCTATCCGGGATTCCTATCAGTTAGGACTGATAGAGGAGGTAGAGAAGATCCAACGAAGAGCGGCGTGTTTCGTCACGGGATCGTTTAGCTGGCGAAAGAGCGTTACGGCAATGCTAAACAAACTCCACTGGCAGACGTTACAAGAGAGACGTTGTGCATCACGGAGAGATTTAGTACTGAAGTTTCGGGACAGCACTTTTCAGGAGGAGTCAGACTACATATTGATTACCACCACATACGCGCGTACTGACCACGAGGAGAAAATTCGAGAACTTTGAGCCAATAAAGAGGCTTACCGGCAATCATTCTTCCCACGCACAATTCGCGAGTGGAACAAGGTTGGAGGGATCAGATACTGGAACCAAAAGTACCCTCCGCCACACACAGTTAGGTTGCTTGCGGAGTATGAAGTAGATGTAGATGTAGATCAACGGTGGGGAAGAAAAATTTTGCTTGATCGGCCAAAATGTTCACATTATCGTGTGCACTAATGCGACCTTGAAAAGTAGCCATGGGACCCATGGAATACCAGGCTATGGGTGCCCAAAGCGACAGCGAATCCTTGGAACGTCTCGCTCTTGGGACGTATACTTGCCCATAAGTTGGAAAAAAATGTGAATCATTAGAACAAATGGCTTTGTTCCATTGTTTCACAGCCCAGGTTTCAAAGATGAGGTGACCCGTTTTTCAGTTACGGGAATTTTCATCAATGATTGTCTTTTGGAATTCCATCTCGCCCTGCAATTCGCTGCTTATGGAGCTCCCTTCGTGTTACTTTGGTGCTGACGAGGTTCGCCTGTGCGTCATTCAGTTCTGCATTGACTTTTGCAGTGTCGTCCTCTTATTTTTTGTCACACTGCTCTTCGATGACCGTCTCTCGGTATCACTTAGAACAGTTTTTCGTCCGCATTGTGACTTAAAGGATGATATTTTTCCGTTTGCCTTGTATGCAGTAGAAGTCACTGTGCCTCTCGAAACACTAACCACTTCGGATTGCTTGGTTTCATACGCAGCTACCATACGAACACCAACAGTTTACCTACTTTGGGTTTCATTTACCGCCAACATCCATGAACTCACAACTAGACTATTCTGACGGCGATTGACACCTGAAACGTATTTCGGAGACAGCAAAGGTGCTGTTCGCGGTCAATTGAACAGCGCTTGCCTAGCATCTGAATTTACGTCCAAGCGTGCATTTCTCGTGGTATTTCCTTTTTTTTTTCCAACGGCTGTAATTCAGGGTCGTCGCCATGAAAGAAGGAGGGTACGACACACCTACATGGAAAGCGAGCAGGACGACTGGGCACCAAACAACGACTTGATAACCATGCTTGGTACAGTAATCGACAGTCGGCAGACAAAATAAAAGTGCAACTACAGACTAAAGCATTTTTTTCTTGAAATATTTAAATTTTCTTGAACTGGGCGCAAAACTGTCAGTTGTATCGGTCATCACCTTCCAAAACTGTCAACGTTGATCACCTCTGGATCGCCTTCCTTTCGTAACTGCAGGTATGAAGGTTTTTGCAAATATTAAGACCCAACAGATAGGCTTCCATTTATTCTTGTTTATTTTTATTTTGTTTTTCTTCTTTGTAATAACAAGGTGCGATCAAGTAAAAACTTTAATTCCTCGCCTCTGTTTGTCATTGTCTATTTTTCCAGTACTACTTCATTTTGTCAAAATGTTGTCTATTTCTTTCTTTTATATTGTTCCTGATTTCTAATTGTTTTCTGGCAGGAAACACCTTTTTATTCTTTTATTACTTCTTCAGTTGGTTAACACAAGATCTGTCAGGCCACTACATCAATTTCGCTAACACGCGCGAAGTAATTAATAACTTCGTTGTCAAGACTAATGCAGAGCTGCTGACCTTAAAGTGCACACTGATTGCGAAACGACTTCAGACTGACTGCCATTGATACTGAATCGAACACTTGGTGCTCACATGGCACAGACATTGATGAAAATTTTCGAACTAGACAGAGCTCCTTCAAAAATAACAACACGAATTCATTCGAAAAAACCTGCATGCGGTGATAATGTGAACAAAGTGCAATGTAGGTAAACGACACGTCACGTTCCTTCCGATTAAATTTCTGGTTTATGTATACTTTTAAAACCTTTAACGTATTAGAACTGGAGTAAATAATAACTCGTTGCAGTAAGCTTCCAGACAGATTAAAACTGTCTGCCAGACTTTGCCTTTCGCTGGCAAGTGCCCTCGAAAGACAAAGATCCCGATTTCGAGTCTCGGTCCGGCACAAAGTTTTAATCTGCCAGGAAGTTTCTTATCAACGCTCACTCCGCTGCTGAGTGCAAATTTCCTTCTGGGAACTTGTTGTAATAATTTTAATAGTGGATGACACTGATCCGTGCGGGCACGGATCGATTGCAGTAGATGTGTGGAGTCTTTGACGGTTCGCCGCCGCAAGTGGGTAGCTAGCTGGCCACTTTTAGCGAAGGCGGAAAGGGCACCACGACCGCGAGAACGGTCTGCCGCCGTTCACACCTGACATATTAAATTGCCTCGGCGGGTGGAGACTTGTACGGGGCCGTGTTTGGCCGAATGTGGGCCGACAGTACATTCTGGAAATCTGCCTCAGCCTAGCTTTTGGAGAGCTCGAGTGCCCCTCCACTATTGATTCATCAAATATTTGGTGAGCTCGTTAATGTCAACAGTGTGGCTGCCGCGTTAACGTCACAGTACTATGATCACATTCCCTTCAATCGTATTGCTGTATTTTTTGTCTGTCGGGGTTGCATTCCGAAAGAAGTCAAGCCTATTTCAGTAGGGAAGCTTACTGTAGTAAGAGCTGCCCATATCATTGCACTTATTACATGTAGATGTCCGCCCCCGGCAGCTGAATGGTCAGCGTGACGGGTTGTCCCTTCTCGGGCCCGGGTTCGATTCCCGGCTGGGTCGTGGAATTTTCTCCGCCCAGGGACTTGGTGTTGTGCTGTCCTTATCATCATCCTATCATCCTCATCGACTGCAGGTCGCCGAAGTGGCGTCAAAACGAAAGACCAGCACCCGACGAACGGTCTGCCCGACGGGGGGTCCTAGCCATAAGATTAAATAAACGGGTAACTAATTGTAAAACAGGTAGGAGCACTGAAATTTTGTCTTGTCTGCTATTTAAAAACAGTTAAGTTTATTTTAATAAAAGCTGCCATCTTACTGCTATTATTACGGGAAAGCATTGGTAAAACATGTTTGGGCATCCTAGGTTTGTGTTGCGTCCTACTTAAAAATAGTGGACATAATTTTAATAAGATCTGCCCTTTTCGCTGCAGTTAGTACACGCAAGTATTTGAAAAACATTTTTGGTCATTTAAAGTTGGTCTGGTCTGCTACTAAAAATAGCGAAGTTTATTTCGATAAGGGGTATCGTTTTATAAAACTGTTTCGGGTACTGAAGCCTTGTCTCTGCGGCTACAACTGTAATTCTGGTATTACCCAGTTGTATTTTATAGCCCATTGTAATGCTGAGATGTATGTACTGATAGTCTGCGTATCACCATATGTAGTCACTGGGCAGATCTTTTTACCAATTTATGTTGAGGTTACAAGTTATGTACCAGAATGTGTCCTTCCTTTCTTGCTTTAAGATTAGTTTTTGGTCTGTAGTAGACGACTTTGTATGGGACCCGCCCATCTAGCAGTAGGGCCGTGGGTGACTAATCTGCACAGCCTATCCCATCAACTGTATTATAGCCACCTGCGACGGGGTTTGAATTGTATTCAAATAACTTCCCTTTATTCTAAACTTATGCCAACAACGGGGGTAAAGCATTTGATATGTGTTTATTATCGGTTTGTGATGAATTTTAATGGCACTACTTAAATTTTATATCCAAAGTCAACTCAAGGAATTTTGAAATCTACAAGGAAACGGTATTTTCTCTCACTGATAAAGCTTTATAACTAAGAGGCAGGTTATAATAGCCTGAGAAACTTATTTTGTTAAGAATTTTGTAAAAAAAACGGGGGGAAAGGGGGGTAAAAACAATGTGGATGCTGTTCGCTGCTTTCTGGCCCAGCCCTACCCCAAAGTAGCGTATTAGTCTGGTTAAACGGTGTTCAGGCCGTCGCAGACACATTGGCAGAAGGACGCTGAAACTGTATCAAAGGTTCTTAAAGTATTTCTTGTACAATAATTAAGTACAGTTCCATTTGTATGTTATTGCTTTGCGCAACATGAGCTCATTAAGTGTATCACTACGACATAATATTACAGATGACGGTGTCAAATTACCATAATCTAACAAGGTTATCATATTACACAGTACAAGTAATGAACTATCATATGAAATTGCAAGGTAATACCTGCTTCATGTCTGTACACGAAGATGTTTCCATGTCGAATGAGAGAAGTGGATGCAGTGATGCAGAGTGGTTGCTGGGTTATTTCATTGTACTGAAGTTGCTAAATCGATCTAAGACTTTTTTGCTTTCATATGAATAATAAATTTAATTCAAAGTAGATGTACTCCTATAGAATCAGTTAGAATTTTTTCTGTTACTTCACTGATATAAAAAACGCAGCAATCCATTCGAAGCCCATTTCTGACATTGCAACTTCGCCACTGTCGAATCCTAATGAGTAACGCTGTGAGAGTTGTCGAAGTATTTTAGTTTCTTCCCTTATCCTGTAATTTTCGGCTGTATTTAAGCTGCTGATATTGTACTTTTACTTTTAAATTAAGTTTAATCTTGCTCACCACGTATTTGTTATGCGTTATCTTCCAGGTATACAAACGTCCCCCTTTTTAGACAATACATTTACAAAACCATACAATACGATCAAAACACCCTCAAGGATAGGAGCGCTCGTGAGGTGTTGCCCCCCCCCCCCCTCCTCCCTGATAGAATGCATCGAATCCGCTCGACGGATTAACGACGAAGTCCGGCGATCCGGTCGGCCCGAACTTGGCTTTCAGGCGGTTTCCCATATCTTATTCTATGAGTGCCAGGCTGGTGCTTATGTCCCGCCTCATTTGCACGACTCAGAAACATTTAGAAACACGTCTTCACAGTTTCACGATGGATGACAATAGACACAGACATATGGGAGCACCTCAGTCGCACGGGCACAGGAGGTGGGGAGGGGGGGAGGGCGGGGTTATGGAGGGGAGAGAAGGAGTAGCAATAGAAAGGCCATCCCTCCACGCTCTATTAAGGATGGCGGTTATCGCTGAAACTATCGGTTGTCTTCAATGCCAGTTTAACCTAAGAGTTAAAACCGCTGAAAATAACCAGTTCCTGGAATAACCGATTTTCGGTTTTTTATTCTTGCTATTTCCTGTAATACAAACAATGCAAAGATTTAAAAATGTTGACTCCCTCAAAGATACATGGAATCAAAATAGCAAATTAAAAAAGCAAATAAATGAGTGCTACTTCGTCCTCACTTCACTGCTTTTCTCGAAAAATGGTAAGTGGCTGAACGGAAAAAAAGAATCACCAGTATTCTACTGTCGATTCTAATTTTTTGAAACTCTGCTCAAAAATGATGTTGTAATCGAGAATCTTACCGCTGCTGGGGCATTACGAATGATCAGTGCAAAAAAAGTGAAAACTGAGCATCAAGAATTCTATTTGTCATGTTAATCATTAAGTTTCCAAAAGCTACAAGCAGATAAATGCACATGATGTAGACTCACGCAACATATCAGCTGCTTTCTATTTTTATTGTAAAGCTTGAATGAACTATTAAGTTTTAAGTTTTCTCCTTATACGATGTCACAAGTTTGTCATAGCTCCTCGCGTTCTTAATCCTTTACAGGCATTGCAGTTCATTGAAAGTGCACGTCGTAAAATACTTCCAAACTAGGCGTGGTGCCATCCTTTAATACAACTGATGTCCGACGACAACAGCGAAAAACTACCATATGGACGCGATGAGCCAACCCTCGCACGCTGCATGTACACACGTACGACTCAACAGGCTACGCCGTAAGGTAACAGGTACGTGAATTCGCTCCAACTCTCCTTGTTTTCTCGGACTTTGATCCGATGGCAAAATTAATATTTCTAAGGATCGTAACGGCTGGCCGAGAGACTCACAGGGCGACGTGGCTACGCCCACGTGTATCCTGTTTGCTGAACATATATTAACTGCAAGTAATATGAATCTACCCTTCTATTGCAAAACGTACTTCAAATATCCACATCTTTCCCAGACCTGGCTAGGTTCCCTTCAGGACTTGTACGAGGCATTTAAAACATCCATACTTGCATAGATATTTCGATTGGTACAAAAGTTAACAGTATGACGCATACTACACACGTTCCAAACTGTGTACAGTGATTTGCAGGAAATCTCTTTTTCACATTTTTAACCCCTCATGAAATAGACCTGCCTGTATCTTTGTGGATTTTGCGGATGGGTTTTTACAATCATGTAATGTGTTGTCCTTATTTTAAATGATGCTTATTGAATGACGATTTTGGGGAAAATGTTATCAAACAACCGCAAAGGTAAATTTTGCTTACTAACTGCATTTTGATTTCAAAGCTATACACTATGTGATCAAAAGTATCCAAGCACCCCCAAGAACAACGTATTTCATATTAGGTTCGTTGTGCTGCCACCTGCTGCCAGGTACTCCATATCAGCGACCTCAGTAGTCATTAGACATCGTGAGAGAGCAGAATCTTGCGCTCCGTGGAACTCACGGACTTTGAACGTGGTCAGGTGATTGGGAGTCAGTTGTGTCATACGTCTGTCCGCGAGATTTCCACACTCCTTAACATCGCTAGGTCCACTGTTTCCGATGTAATAGCGAAGTGCAAACGTGAAGTGACACGTACAGCACAAAAGCGTACAAGTTGACAGCGTCTGTTGATTGAGAGACACCGCCGACAGTTGAAGAAGGTCGGAATGTGTTAGGCAGATATCTACCGAGACCATCAGACAGGAAATCCAAACTGCATCAGGATCCACTGCAAGTGCTATGACATTTAGGCAGGAGGTGAGCCACACATCTTGCCGGTAAATGCCAACGACGCCTCACTTGTTGTAAGGAGCGTAAACATAGGACGATGGAACGGTGGAAAAATGTTGTGAGGAGCGACAAATCACGGTACACACTATGACGATCCGATGGCATGGTGTGGACATGGCGAATGCCCGGTGTAATGCCAATAGCAAAATTCGGAGGCGGTGGTGTTATGTTGTGGTCGTGTTTTTCATGGAGGGGCTTCCACCCCTTGTTGTTTTGCGTGGCACTATCACAGGACAGGCCTACATTGATGTTTTAAGCACCTCCTTGCTTCCCACTGTTGAAGAGAAATTCGTGGATGGCGACTGCGTCTTTCAACACGATCGAGCACTTGTTCATAATGCACGGCCTGTGACGAAGTGGTTACAAGACAAAACATCCCTGTAATGAACTGGCCTGCACAGAGTCCTGACCTGAATCCTATAGAACGCCTTTGGGATGTTTTGGAACGCCGGTTCCTTGCCAGCTCTCACCGACCGACATCGATGCCTCTCCTCAGTGCAGCACTCTGTGAAGAATGGGCTGCCATTCCAGAGGAAACCTTCCAGCACCTGATTGGTGCGAGAGTGGAAGCTGTCATCAAGGGTAAGGGTGGGCTGACACCGTATTGAATTCCAGCATTACCGATGGAGGGTGCCACAAACTTGTAAGGCATTTTCAGCCAGGTGTCCAGATATTTTTGATCATTATAAACAGCAGAGTCACATTGCGACCAGCATTTAAGTTCGATATCAACGTGCAATAGCCGCTCACAGACGACACGTGGTTCCACTAGCACTGGAATGGATGTAAAGCGTGTCGGGGGGACCCAGAAAACAGTTCATTTCAGGTCGTGATGGGAACAGTGTGAGTGAGGGCATGAGTATTTGATTTCTGACCAAGGGTCAGGTACGAGACTAGAATAGAAGGGAGAACCGACAGAGGTACTCAAAGTACCCTCCGCCACACACCGTCGGGTGGCTTGCGGAGTATGGATGTAGATGTAGATGTAAAGGGTGGAAACATTTCCGAAACGACTCAGTTTGTAAACACTTTTGGTGCCACCATCGTTAACATAGACTGTGCATAAAAAAATAGCGTTCTCCAAAATAGGCGCCAGGGCCATTGTGGTGCACCACGGGCCGTAGACGACAGCGGTGAACGACGGCTGCGGAGACGTGTACGGGCCAATAGACCTGCAACTGTTTACCGACTCGCCGGCCAGATGAATCAAGGAGCTATACTACTGGCCATTAAAATTGCAACACCAAGAAGAAATACAGATGATAAACGGGTATTCATTGGACAGTTGTATTATACTAGAACTGGCATTTGGTTACATTTTCAGGCAGTTTGGGTCCATAGACCCTGAGAAATCAGTACCCAGAACAACCACCTCTGGCCGTAGTAACGGCCTTGATACGCCTGGGCATTGAGTCTAACAGAGCTTGGATGGCGTGTACAGGTACAGCTGCCAATGCAGCTTCAACACGATATCACAGTTCATGAAGAGTAGTGACTGGCGTATTGTGACGAGCCAGTTGCTCGGCCACCATTGAGCAGACGTTTTCAGTTGGTGAGAGATCTGGAGAATGTGCTGGCCAGGGCAGCAGTCGAACATTTTCTGTATCCAGAAAGGCCCGCACATGACCTGCAACATGCGGTCGTGCATTATCCTGCTGAATCGTAGTTTTTCGCAGGGATCAAATGAAGGCTCATAACACATCTGAAATGTAACGTCCACTGTATTCAAAGTGCCGTCAATGCGAACAATAGGTGACCGAGACGTGTAACTAATAGTACCCCATACCATCACGCCGGGTGATACGCCAGTATGGCGACGACGAATACACGCTTCCAATGTGCGTTCACCGCGATGTCGCCAAACACGGATGCGACCATCATGATGCTGCAAACAGAACCTGGATTCATCCGAAAAATGACGTTTTGCCATTCGTGCACCCAGGTTCGTCGTTGAGTACACTATCGCAGGCGCTCCTATCTGTGATGCAGAGTCAAGGGTAATCGCAGCCATTGTCTCCGAGTTGATAGTCCATGCTGCTGCAAACGTCGTCGAACTGTTCGTGCAGATGGTTGTTGTCTTGCAAACGTCCGCATGTGTTGACTCAGGGATCGAGAAGTGGCTGCACGATCCGTTACAGCCATGCGGATAAGATGCCTGTCATCTCGACTGCTAGTGATACGAGGGTGTTGGGATCCAGCACGGCGTTCCGTATTACCCTTCTGAACCTACTGTTTCCATATTCTGCTAACAGTCATTGGATCTTGACCAACGCGAGCAGCAATGTAGCGATACGATAAACCGCAATCGCGATAGGCTACAATCCGACCTTTATCAAAGTCGGAAACGTGATGGTGCGCATTCCTCCTCCCAACACGAGGCTTCACAGCAACGTTTCACCAGGCAACGCCGGTCAACTGCTGTTTGTGTATGACAAATCGGTTGGAAACTTTCCTCATGTCAGCACGTTGTAGGTGTCACCACCGGCGCCATCCTTGTATGAATGCTCTGAAAAGCTAATCATTTGCATATAAAAGCATCTTCTTCCTGTCGGTTAAATTTCGCGTCTGTAGCACGTCATCTTCGTGGTGTATGAATTTTAATGGCCGGTAGTGTACTAACAGGGTCTCTTCAATTGCTGTTCGGCGAATGTTCCTGTTTCACACACCCAAGCTGACCGCAGTTCATCGGCGACGAAGGCTGGAATGTGCACGCCATACCGCAAGTGGACATGGTTTGAGTGGTGACAGGTGCTTTTTACAAATGAATCACGTTTTGTGCTCCATCAGACAGATGACTATTGTCATGTACGGCTTGAAGCGTCCGAAAGCAAACAACCTGCAGCAACGTTATGGTCTGTGGAATGTTTTCGTTTCATTCGCAGGGCGATCCGTTCAGGGATCAAAACTAGTGCGCTTCTATCCTCGAGGACCATTTTCACCTCTACATACAGTTTGATTTTCCCTCGGCGTGATGGCTTCTACCAACAGCGCAATGCGACGTGTCACGCAGCTCGCGGCGTGTGTTGTTTGAAGAGCACCAGGATGGGTGTACCGTACTACCCTGGCCATCAGACTCAACGGATTCAAACCCAGTAGAGAGACTGTGGGACCACCTGGATGGGGCTGTTCGAGCCACTGGTCCTCTACTAAGAAACCTGGCGCCGCTAGCCAAAATACTGGAGTCGGCGTGGCTCTGCATCACTCTAGGTTCCTTCCAGAACCTCAGTGACCCTTTTCCTGCACTTCTCGCGGCCGTTCGCACTGTAAAAGGTGGGTATTCAGCCTTTTGACAGGTGGTCAGATTAATGTTACCGTTCCGTTTTGTGAGCGCCTATTCTACGAGGCAAAATGAGCGGTAGTCTGATCCACAGGACAGCGTCGAGATTGAACAGGAAGATGCGCCTTGCTGTGTCTGTTTTGTGTACGTGTCTGTGTCGAAATAAACTGTAGACATACTGAACTGTGCGGAGAAATCAGCTGATGTTGGTTGACTGAGGTTATATATTCATGTGTTCGTCCACATGTTAAATATTTTGTGTCAACATTTATGGAATTTCTGGAAGAATGCGATGACTAACACTTCTGCAATGGTAAGTCGTCTCATGTAAATCGTAGCTACGGACGCGAGACACTTGTGGACCAAAATATCTTACCTCGAGAAACTTATCAAAGGCAGACATTATGGCAGCTTTTGGTCTATCTAATTACTAAGGGAGGTGAAGAACCAAGTTACAGACAGTTACAGACAGTTACAGACAGTGTCATTCTCAGGAAGCTGGACTTGTGGTAGCAGAATCTACACTCCTGGAAATGGAAAAAAGAACACATTGACACCGGTGTGTCAGACCCACCATACTTGCTCCGGACACTGCGAGAGGGCTGTACAAGCAATGATCGCACGCACGGCACAGCGGACACACCAGGAACCGCGGTGTTGGCCGTCGAATGGCGCTAGCTGCGCAGCATTTGTGCACCGCCGCCGTCAGTGTCAGCCAGTTTGCCGTGGCATACGGAGCTCCATCGCAGTCCTTAACACTGGTAGCTTGCCGCGACAGCGTGGACGTGAACCGTATGTGCAGTTGACGGACTTTGAGCGAGGGCGTATAGTGGGCATGCGGGAGGCCGGGTGGACGTACCGCCGAATTGCTCAACACGTGGGGCGTGAGGTCTCCACAGTACATCGATGTTGTCGCCAGTGGTCGGCGGAAGGTGCACGTGCCCGTCGACCTGGGACCGGACCGCAGCGACGCACGGATGCACGCCAAGACCATAGGATCCTACGCAGTGCCGTAGGGGACCGCACCGCCACTTCCCAGCAAATTAGGGACACTGTTGCTCCTGGGGTATCGGCGAGGACCATTCGCAACCGTCTCCATGAAGCTGGGCTACGGTCCCGCACACCGTTAGGCCGTCTTCCGCTCACGCCCCAACATCGTGCAGCCCGCCTCCAGTGGTGTCGCGACAGGCGTGAATGGAGGGACGAATGGAGACGTGTCGTCTTCAGCGATGAGAGTCGCTTCTGCCTTGGTGCCAATGATGGTCGTATGCATGTTTGGCGCCGTGCAGGTGAGCGCCACAATCAGGACTGCATACGACCGAGGCACACAGGGCCAACACCCGGCATCATGGTGTGGGGAGCGATCTCCTACACTGGCCGTACACCACTGGTGATCGTCGAGGGGACACTGAATAGTGCACGGTACATCCAAACCGTCATCGAACCCATCGTTCTACCATTCCTAGACCGGCAAGGGAACTTGCTGTTCCAACAGGACAATGCACGTCCGCATGTATCCCGTGCCACCCAACGTGCTCTAGAAGGTGTAAGTCAACTACCCTGGCCAGCAAGATCTCCGGATCTGTCCCCCATTGAGCATGTTTGGGACTGGATGAAGCGTCGTCTCACGCGGTCTGCACGTCCAGCACGAACGCTGGTCCAACTGAGGCGCCAGGTGGAAATGGCATGGCAAGCCGTTCCACAGGACTACATCCAGCATCTCTACGATCGTCTCCATGGGAGAATAGCAGCCTGCATTGCTGCGAAAGGTGAATATACACTGTACTAGTGCCGACATTGTGCATGCTCTGTTGCCTGTGTCTATGTGCCTGTGGTTCTGTCAGTGTGATCATGTGATGTATCTGACCCCAGGAATGTGTCAATAAAGTTTCCCCTTCCTGGGACAATGAATTCACGGTGTTCTTATTTCAATTTCCAGGAGTGTATAACAAAAAATGCTTTTGGTTCAGTAGACTGACAGATAATTATTGTGAGTTCATCATCTTATTTCAAGTACTTATCATTAATTTGCCTTAATTCTGTCATAAAGTAACCATTTAATGTGTGCAAATTTAACAGCGGCCAATGGTGTGGTTTGTGTTTATTAAAATAAGAAAGTGAAGACTCACAACTTTGATCATCGCTCTGCTACAGTCTTTGATTTAGTTGCATTTCGTTTTTAATTCAGTTATTGGGAGTCTCATAATTAAAGTAACATCAGTCTAGTGGAAATTACTAACTTCATTTTGTCTTTGCAAAGTTCGTAAAGTAATATTTGAAAAGCAAGCATTCAAAAATGTTGTTGGTTTAGTTTTGATACAAAAAGCTACAATTACGTTCTAGGAATTATAAATTGATTATCTGTTAAATTCGAATAAACAGACTTACATGCAAATTTAGTTCCTTCAGGATGTGGCGACAGGTGTCAGCAAGTAGGATTATTGATTTAAAACGACGAAATATCTGAAGGGGAATCAGTATTGGTTCCTGACCCAGTGGCAGATGCTGTAACTGTTCTGTAGTAGCAAATAACAATCACCAGACCGAGAAGTACGGGTAATGCGGGAGTAAGGTGTATACTTTGTTTCTGGATAGAACGTCTGCTTAGTTTGTCCACTAAGCGCTGAAGAAGAAGCACGAAAGCGTAATTAACATTCAAACAGGTACAAAAAGGTTTAACATTAGGAAGAGAGTTCAGTTTACACTAAAATAATGTTCAAACTTTCAATATTATTGTTTTCAGCAGCAAGTCCGAAGTTATACATTACGACAAACAGCCAAGGTTCTGGTAAGTTCATACAGCTTAACAGGCTCGACCAAACAATCTAACAGTAGACAATAAGACATCACTGTACGCTGTATTAGAGGTATATGT
This sequence comes from Schistocerca nitens, assembly GCF_023898315.1. Classification (NCBI taxonomy): domain Eukaryota; kingdom Metazoa; phylum Arthropoda; class Insecta; order Orthoptera; family Acrididae; genus Schistocerca; species Schistocerca nitens. The sequence continues at coordinate 54,002,393 of NC_064621.1, forward strand.
GTAGTCATTGCGATCACTGGTACCTCAATATTTACCAAATTCATAGTCTTATTTGTTTCTCTCTGGGTCTAACTGTCTTGCCATAAACACTACACATAATTTACTACCTGATGTTTTTTTGTACAGTTGTAACTGCACTATGTAGACTATGTCTGTCAGTCTGGACAGTGGAAAATAAGCATTAATGGCTTACCTTGCCACATGTACTTGGAGGTGCTAACGAACCTAAAAACATACACTCCTAATAGCTACAGTTATTACTCTGAATATGAAGTGAATAGTGATGTAATGTTTTTCAGTACACTGTCCTCAGTGACCATTAAAAATATCCGCACCTACGCCCCTAGCACCCTATGTCAAGAGCCGATCAAAAAGTTTCCGTTCGAAGGAAGTACAGTGCAGAATCGGTATGCCAATGAGGCTAAATCCCCTCTAACAGTGAAGCAATCATCGCACCAACGCAACAGATTGAAGACACCCGTTTGATAAAACATCCTGTCCTGCTGCGTGAAGAAGTCCGTAACTACCCTCTGAACATTCTCGTGCGATAGAAATCGTCGACCCTTAAGGGCCATTTTTGAGGGACTGAATGTGTGATTGTCGGTGGGGAGCGGTGAAGAGTGTAGAGTGGGGGCTCGAGTATCTCTCACTTGAACTGGTGTCACCTTATGTTACGAAATTTATGATATGGGGGACTAGCGCTATCATTAAACAGCTGAACCCCTCGGCGCACAATTTCACAACGGTGGTCTCCGACAGACATGCTGCCCCACACACATTCTTCATTATCCGTTTGATGTTCTTCGGGTGCCAAGGGGAGAACAACAGCACATTGGTCTTTTTTTTTTGTACGCATTTGGTAACAACGTCGCCATGGGTCGCGTTTGTGCATTCACCACTCGAACGTCGGAAGACATGCATGCCGTACTAATCCCTAGCCTGCATGTCAATGCTTATACAGGGTGTTACAAAACGGCACGGCCAAACTTTCAGGAAACATTCCTCACACAGAAAGAAAGAAAATATGTTATGTGGACATGTGTCCGGAAACGCTTACTTTCCATGTTAGAGCTCATTTTATTGCTTCTCTTCAAATCACATTAATCATGGAATGGAAACACAGAGCAACAGAACGTACCAGCGTGACATCAAACACTTTGTTACAGGAAATGTTCAAAATGTCCTCCGTTAGCGAGGATACATGCATCTACCCTCCGTCGCATGGAATCCCTGATGCGCTGATGCAGCCCTGGAGACTGGGGTATTGTATCACAGCCGCCCACAATACGAGCACGAAGAGTCTCTACATTTGGTACCGGGGTTGCGTAGACAAGAGCTTTCAAATGCCCCCATAAATGAAAGTCAAGAGGGTTGAGGTCAGGAGAGCGTGGAGGCCATGGAATTGGTCCGCCTCTACCAATCCATCGGTCACTGAATCTGTTGTTGAGAAGCGTACGAACACTTCGACTGAAATGTGCCAGAGCTACATCGTGATTGAACCACATGTTGTGTCGTACTTGTAAAGGCACATATTCTAGCAGCACAGGTAAAGTATCCCGTATGAAATCATGATAACGTGCTCCATCGTAGGTGGAAGAACATGGGGCCCAATCAAGACATCACCAACAATGCCTGCCCAAACGTTCACAGAAAATCTGTGTTGATGACGTGATTGCACAATTGCGTGCGGATCTCGTCAGCCCACACATGTTGATTGTGAAAATTTACAATTTGATCATGTTGGTATGAAGCCTCATCCGTAAAGAGAACATTTGCACTGAAATGAGGATTGACACATTGTTGGATGAACCATTCGCAGATGTGTATCCGTGGAGGCCAATCAGCTGCTGATAGTGCTTGCACACGCTGTACATGGTACGGAAACAACAGGTTCTCCCGTCGCACTCTCCATACAGTGACGTGGTCAACGTTACCTTGTACAGCAGCAACTTCTCTGACGCTGACATTGGGGTTATCGTCAACTGCACGAAGAATTGCCTCGTCAATTGCAGGTGTCCTCGTCGTTCTAGGTCTTCGCCAGTCGCGAGTCATAGGCTGGAATGTTCCGTGCTCCCTAAGACGCCGATCAATTACTTCGAACGTCTTCCTGTCGGGACACCTTCGCTCTGGAAATCTGTCTCGATACAAACGTACCGCGCCACGGGTATTGCCCCGTACTAATCCATACATCAAATGGGCATCTGCCAACTCCGCATTTGTAAACATTGCACTGACTGCAAAACCACGTTCGTGATGAACACTAACCGGTTGATGCTACGTACTGATGTGCTTGATGCTAGTACTGTAGAGCAGTGAGTCGCATGTCAACACAAGCACCTAAGTCAACATTACCTTCCTTCAATTGGGCCAACTGGCGGTGAATCGAGGAAGTACAGTACATACTGACGAAACTAAAATGAGCTCTAACATGGAAATTAAGCGTTTCCGGACACATGTCCACATAACATATTTACTTTATTTGTGTGTGAGGAATGTTTCCTGAAAGTTTGCCCGTACCTTTTTGTAACACCCTGTATACACGCATTGAAGTCGCGCCATGTTGCATATGCCTTGCAGTAACGCCCTTAAACGGAAACTTTTTGGTCACTCCTTATAACAACGAATACAAGTGGCGGGTGCAAGGAAATTGGAAATTTGTGGTAAGTTCTCGTGGGACCAAACTGGTGAGATCATCGGCCCCTAGGCTTACATACTACTTAATCTAACGGACAACACACACCCATGTCCGAGGGAGGACTCGAACCTCCGACGGGGGGTAGTTGTGGGAACGGTGGCAAGGCGTAGTTGTGCGGTCACAAGGTCATTACAGTGTCAGGATTCCTTATTCTGTTGCTGCAGCTGTTTTATTTCAGTGTTTTCTTTACTCATGTACTGTCTGAGTACACAATCTATTCGTGTTGAATAGCATCAAGCGTACGCCTTGTTGAATGTGCTTATCGGTGCGAACGGAGCGCCACCTACGCCGACGCCGCGTCACGTACCTAACAGCACACGAGACACTGTGGAGAGGTCCATTACCACTGTTCAACCCGGACTGGCAATCAGATACAGTGCCGCTCAAAAGTAATTTGCAGTTGAACTAATAGATTGGTTTGCGAGTTCGTCTGTACGCAGCATCGAAACAAACAGGTTGTCCAGACAGAAGACTGCTTGACCTCGTTGCGTTTACGTATATTGGTTGCTAAGTGCGGGTAACAATCGACTTTAGCTGTAAACAGTGTTACCAAGCGATTCATTAGAATCATGTAGAATGGGAAGACCTGACTACGTAAAGCAAATGAAATTTTAATATTTCATTTGCTTATAGCAATACCTAAAACTAAAGGATATTCGGTAGATTTCAGACAAGCAGTCTTCGCCATCTCTCAATAGCTTTATAGTGTCTGAGACGCCCTTCAGAAAAAAATGGGGACTACTCAGAACAATATACGAAGTGGTCCGCAACGGAAAACCACCCAAAAATAAACAGGATCATCCAAAGGCAACCCATGGCTGATCTCAGGAAGTCAGCCCGGGCAGTACATGACGAACTACATGTAAAACACGTGTTGCAGAACCATGTTTCGAGAGTTGAACGTCACTTAGCAGCCATAGATCTCAGTGGCAGGCGACCTTTTCGAAAATCTACGATAAGTGCGAAAAACGGGAAGGCCAGACAGCAGGCTGCTAAGATTTACGCGTTTCGGACCATTGAAGACTGGTTGAAAACGCTGTGGAGTGGTGGATGTGGTGTCACCGCCAGACACCACACTTGGTAGGTGGTAGCCTTTAAATCGGCCGCGGACCGTTAGTATACGTCGGACCCGCGTGTCGCCACTATCAGTGATTGCAGACCGAGCGCCGCCACACGGCAGGTCTAGAGAGACTTCCTAGCACTCGCCCCAGTTGTACAGCCCACTTTGCTAGCGATGGTTCACTGACAAAATACGCTCTCATTTGCCGAGACGATAGTTAGCATAGCCTTCAGCTACGTCATTTGCTACGACCTAGCAAGGCGCCATTGTTCAGTTACTACTGATATTGTAAATAATGTACAGACAAGAGCTACGTTCAACATTAATGGATTAAAGTTAAGTATTCCACCAGTTACCTCCTTTGTTTCTAAGTTTTAATATCCTTGTCCTGTTCCAGACCTCACGCCAGCCCGCGTGAGCTGAACGCGTGCCTTTCGGCTTCCTCTATTCATACGGGTTGGCCCGCCTGCCAATCCACAACATTTTGGCGACGAGGCCATACCGCATTCGTGACTATACTGCCCTGATTTACCTGTGTAATGGCCTCGCCATAATCTCCAAATGTACTGTCCGAATTTTATCGCTTACAGAATCAGCAGATGTGGGCCTTACTGGATGCCCTTGGACAGCTCGTCCATGGTCAACGTGCAATGCAAAACGATGCGGCGGCCGCCGCTCCACCGCTAACACAGCCACAACATGCAGTTGCACCAACTTTTCGTCCTTTTGATGCTGCACTGGAAAGCTGGACGGAGTGGTCACGCCAATTTGGATTCCATCTCGCCGCCTACAGAATTCAAGGTAACGAGCGGCAGCCTTTTTTATTATCTTCCGTAGGCGTGAATACGTACCGTGAGATAGTCAAATTATTTCCCCGACGTGACGTCGCAACTCTGACCTATGACGAAATATTGTCTGCATTAGATGCATATTTCAAAGACTCAGTCAATGTAGTTGCAAAACGGTATACCTTCTTTCGTACAAAATGTATGGCAGGTCAGACTAATAGGGAGTGGGTTGCAACTTTGCAAGGCCTTACTAGGGATTGTGCTTTTGAGTGTCAATGTGGACTCCCTTATTCAGATACTATGGTACGTGATGCAATTGTACAGAACGTTTCTGATGTTCGTATATGGGAACAGATTTTGAAACTAGTCAATCCCTCCCTTCAACAAGTGATGGACATATTTGATCGGCAAGACACACTTGACTTTGCTCAGGAATCATTTGAAACTTCGCCAGCCATGTGTCTGGTTAACTGGCCCGCCGGGCGAGCTGCACGGAACAGTAAACAGTCCTCGCGCCCAGCCGCGCACTTGCCGCCAGGCTCTCAGCCACGTGTGCCACGCAGGCAAGCAAATGCAGTGCTAAAATCATGCCCATGGTGTGCTACTAGACATTCGCTTGAGAATTGCCCGTCACGCCAGGCTATTTGCTTTTTCTGTAATAAAAAATGACATTTTCAAAGTGTTTGCCAGAAAAAGCACAGATCGGACACTCACAACCATTCCAGGCCCTTTGCTTCGCGCCAGAATTGGAATCGAACCAAGGATACTCCGGCCCGTGAAACTTCGCCCATGGAAATTCATGTAGTTCATTCCACTCTGCTCAGTGCCACTCTCTCTAACAGTGACTGTGTTCGTCCCACAAATAGTGTGCGTCGACATCGTCAGAGATCCCGTCAAGTCGCAAGTGATTATGTACCAGTGTCAGTTCACGTTGCGCGAGACAGTCGCTCTTGTCGTCAGCAGGACAATAAACTTTTTGTAGATTCGGACATTAACGGCAAAGTGATACCATTCCAGCTCGATACCGGAGCTGCAGTTTCTCTTATCAATCACGACACGTACACACAGCTGGGCACACCTCCGTTGCGTGCCGCAAATTTTAAGTTAAGTAGTTATTCAGGACAAGCAATCCCTGTGTTAGGACAGTGCAGCCTTCTTGCAACATACAGCCCGCATCTCGTGGTCGTGCGGTAGCGTTCTCGCTTCCCACGCCTGGGTTCCCAGGTTCGATTCCCGGCGGGGTCAGGGATTTTCTCTGCCTCGTGATGGCTGGGTGTTGTGTGCTGTCCTTAGGTTAGTTAGGTTTAAGTAGTTCTTAGTTCTAGGGGACTGATGACCATAGATGTTAAGTCCCATAGTGCTCAGAGCCATTTGAACCATTTTGCAACATACAAAGGACAAACAAAACTTGTGTCATTTTACATCCTTCGTTCTTCTTCTGCTGTGAACGTGTTTGGTTTAGATTTATTTCAGTTGTTTAACTTGTCTATAGTCAATCAGGTCCTATCAGTGAACCAAACTGTGCCTTCAGACAGTGTTTCTCGTCTATGTGAACAATTTGTAGACATTTTTGCACCGGGCCTTGGTTGCGCTAAGAACTATAAAGCACATTTGGAACTGAAAGTAAGCGCGCAACCGAAATTTTTCAGAGCGCGCAATGTTCCCCACGCATTGCGTGATGAGGTCGCAAAAACATTACACGATTTGGAGTCACAAGATGTGATTGAACGTGTGCAGGCTTCTCTCTGGGCATCACCCTTAGTAATTTTGCCAAAACCTTTGGGAAAATTGAGACTTTGTGTGGACTTCAAGGTAACAGTGAATCCACAACTAGTGATTGCAGCTTTTCCTTTACCCCGCCCGGAAGATCTTTTTGACAAACTGTGCCCGGGTAAATATTTTTCGAAGTTGGACCTAGCAGTTGGACCTAGCAGTTGGACGACGAATCCCAGCGCGTTTTGGTGGTTAACACGCATCTTGGTTTGTATCGATTCAAACGACTGCCATTCGGGTGTGCATCCGCCCCTGCATTGTTTCAGCAATATCTGCAAACTGTTTGTACGTCGGTCCCTACTGCAGGAAACTATCTGGACGATATTGTGATCTCCGGAAAGACAGAAGAAGAACATTTATCCAATCACAGAACATTATTTCAGGTCTTGCGACAAAATGGTCTTCGCTTGCGGAAAGACAAATGTGTGTTTTTTGCTCGTGACTTACCCTACCTGGGACATGTACTCAATGCCCACGGCATACATCCCAGTCCAGAGCACCTCCGTGCCATACAAGACTTGCCTTCGCCGCAGAATTTGCTGCAGCTGCAGAGTGTGCTGAGAAAAATCAACTACTACCATAAATATGTGCGCCACGCATCTTCCATTTCAGCTCCGCTTCATCGCTTACGCCGTAAAGGTGTTCCGTTCATCTGGACGACGGAATGCGAACGCGCCTTTCGCCAGTTGAAATCGGCGTTGCTTTCCAATACATGCCTTAAGCGATTCGATCCCCAGAAACCCCTTTTGTTGATGGGGGATGCATCGGATTTCGGGATCGGTGCTGTGCTTGCGCACAAAGATGGATCGCATGATCGCCCTATTGCCTTTGCGTCCAAATTGCTCTCGTCTGCGCAAAGAAATTATTCACAGATCGAGAAAGAAGCATTGGCTCTCGTATTTGGTGTTACTAAGTTTCATGATTTCTTGTATGGCCGTCACTTTACCATAATCACAGACCACAAACCTTTGACATCGCTTTTTCATCCGAACAAGCCTGTACCTCCACGTACAGCGCAGAAATTCATTCGCTGGTCTATTTTCCTCTCGCAGTACCGCTACGATATCTTGTATCGGTCCACTGCTAAGCACGGAAGCGCCGATGCGTTGTCCCGTTTGCCTGTTGCTGAGGATAGAGCATTCGATTCCTCCGAACTTGCTTGCATGTTCATTGATGCGGAAACCGTTGACGTGGTCGAATCGTTTCCGATTGATTTTCGTCGTGTAGCTACAGCCACAGCTGCTGACCCTGCCCTTGCTACCGTTCTGCGTTTTGTTGCTACGCAATGGCCCTTGTCAAAGTCAAGGATCAGGGATCCGTTGGTTCGCCGATTTTTTGCTCACAAGGAGAGACTTTTTGTACGACGTGGTGTTTTGCTGTTGCGTTCTGATAATGATCAGTCCATGGTCGTGGTCCCACGGTCGTTACAGTCCTCTGTCTTACGGCTTCTCCACCAAGGACATTGGGGTATAGTGAGAACGAAACAACTTGCTCGTCAGCACTGTACTTGGTTCGGAATCGATACTGCCATTACGAATATGTGCTGTTCTTGCATGGCGTGTGCCGAACAACAATCCGCACCACCGCGGAAATTTTTTGCATGGCCAAAAGCCACTTCCCCTTGGCAACGCTTACACATCGATTTTGCTGGTCCATTCTGGAATGCTCGATGGTTGGTTCTGGTAGATTCATTCAGTAATTTTCCTTTTGTTGTCCAGATGTCTTCCACGATGTCATCTGCCACCATTCAAGCGTTATCTGCTATCTTTTGCACTGAAGGTCTGCCACAGACTATTGTTTCCGACAATGGCCCACAATTCATGTCGCAGAATTTCAGTCATTCTGCAAGGCCAATGGTATTCAACATCCGTCGTCCACGCCGTTTTCGTCACAGTCAAACGGTGCCGCTGAACGTTTGGTCAGGACTTTCAAGTCACATATGTTGAAGTTGAAAGAGTCTCATTCTCGGGAGGACGCGTTATTGCTCTTTTTGTCCTCGTATCGCTCTCAACCCCGAGATGGTCGCTCAACGGCTGAGTTGCTTCACGGTCGCCCTCATCGCACCTTGATGTCTTTGCTGCATCCGCCGCATCAGGTTCCTGTGCAGCGGCAGACACCTGCTTTTGCTCCAGGCGACGTTGTCTACTATCGTCACTATAGAGGTTCACGTCGTTGGCTCGAAGGGCGCATTCTTCGCTGCCTCGGCCGCGCTATGTATCTGTTTTTGGGGGCCTCTGGTGAGGTGCGCCGGCATCTCCATCAGCTGCGCCTCTGTCGTCGCACGGGTTCTGCCGCTCACCGTCTGCTTTCAGCGACGGTGTCGTCCGGTCAGCGCCCTGCGGACCCATCTACTGGCTCGCCTCAGCCCCAGGTGTTACCGTCGCTGCCTTCCATTTTGCCCCATGACGACGCGCCGCCGCCGCCGCCGCCTGTTCTCCCGCCGGCGACGCCCGCAGTGGGCGCGTCGCTGCAACCGCCGGGCGCCTCCCTGGGTCCCGCGCCGCCGATCGCTTTCCGTGACCAGTTGTCCTCCGACATGGAATTCTTGCACGCTCCGGACCATATGTCGTCCTCGCCCGTCGGGTGCCCCTGCCCGATGGAGGTCGACCCTTCGGCCCCTCCTGTCTCTCTGCAGGCGCACACACCGCATGTTGACGTGCACCCTGGAGCAGGTTTTCAGGCGTTTCCTAGCTCCCCTCGGACCGAATGGCCGGGTGCAGGTGGCACAGTCTCGCCTGTTGTTAGGCTCCCCACTTCGTCGCATACGTCAACATGGGGTCCTCCCCACGGCGGGCGGAAGTCTTATAACACAACCGTACGCCGATTTGCGGGGGAGGAAAGTGGTGTCACCGCCAGACACCACACTTGGTAGGTGGTAGCCTTTAAATCGGCCGCGGACCGTTAGTATACGTCGGACCCGCGTGTCGCCACTATCAGTGATTGCAGACCGAGCGCCGCCACACGGCAGGTCTAGAGAGACTTCCTAGCACTCGCCCCAGTTGTACAGCCCACTTTGCTAGCGATGGTTCACTGACAAAATACGCTCTCATTTGCCGAGACGATAGTTAGCATAGCCTTCAGCTACGTCATTTGCTACGACCTAGCAAGGCGCCATTATTCAGTTACTACTGATATTGTAAATAATGTACAGACAAGAGCTACGTTCAACATTAATGGATTAAAGTTAAGTATTCCACCAGTTACCTCCTCTTTTTCTAAGTTCTAATATCCTTGTTCTGTTCCAGACCTCACGCCAGCCCGCGTGAGCTAAACGCGTGCCTTTCGGCTTCCTCTATTCATACGGGTTGGCCCTCCTGCCAATCCACAACAGTGGATGTAAGTTTAAAATGGTTCAAATAACTCTGAGAACTATGGGATTCAACATCTGAGGTCATCAGTTCCCTAGACTTAGAACTACTTAAACTTAACTAATCTACGGACAGCACACACATCCATGCCCGAGGCAGGATTCGAACCTGCAACCGTAGCAGCAGTCCGGTTCCGGACTGAAGCGCCTAGAACCACTTGGCCACAACGGCCGGCAAGTAAGTTTAAGCTCTTCTCCTCAGACGGGATACTGTGCATTCAACGGTCAGAAAACAAGAGTAGTGACAGAAAGTAGCAAGTACCCTCAACCAAGAGCGGATCAAGAAGTACCATGGTGTGGGCCCGTTTTTCCACGAAGTATTGTAGGCTCTCTCATCGAAATTGGTGGGGTAACGAATAGTCTGAAGTATGGTGAGCTATTAACAGGCCACTTGGTTCCTCAAGGAAGACGAAATGTGCCTCATAATTGGCAAACTGCAGCATAACAGCTATCCGAAGCACACTTTTGGCCATGTGAATAGAGTTCTGAAGTAGCAGAAAGTAAAGGTATTCGAACGGGCAAGTCGAAGTCCAGAGACAAATCCCATCAAACAGCTTTGGAGTTAGCTGGGTAGATGTGTTCGCGAAAAAAAAAAAGCACCATCGGAGAGCCTTTACACGAAGAATTGTGTGAGCTCCTCAGGCACAGCAAAACCTGTGGATTCTACGCCACACAGGTGTCTTGCAGTAATACAAGCAAAGAGCTACGCAATCAAGTGTTAAGCCAAGAACATCATGGGTCAAGACTTCGTTGTTGTTTTTCTTCTGTTTGGTTTCAACAAATTATTTACAAGCCTATGTAATTTGTTCATTTGTGTTTTATTATTGACGCAAGGATTAGAATTGTACAGTACGTGCAAGAAAATAAAGTACACATTTTGATGATTTGGTAATTACATTATTTCATTTAAATTTCCTGCTAAATAATTTTTCCCGAATTTATTACGTTTACTAAATACTTTTGAGCGACACTGGATGTTCCCGTCGTCTCCCGAACTACAGGTCGTGTTAATGAATTTTCTTCCTACCACTCGACTTCAAGGTGACTGCCATCTGTTTGAGCGCCTTGGCACACACGTTACACAGGAATGTCGTTCCCTGGCCAGGTGTTCGTTCGACTATTTTTAGCATCGATGCTGTACCCGTCCGGATTGGTATCAGCGAATGTGTCCAAGATTTGGTTCATTAACTGATTCGGAGAGAACCGCACACTCGGCCCTCATTAGGCCCGGATCCAGCGTTTGGGAAGCGCACCGCCGCATGTTGGCCGCTCCGATTTCTTTCAGCTCGAAATAAAACTGTCACTTTTTTGTTGCACGCTGGCCCGACTTACGCCGTGCTTTGTTAAATGGTGCTGTGACACACTACGCGAAACCGGTCTTCCGAGAAGAATTTTCGTCGCCCTGATTAGCTAAACGTAGCTGTCCGATTAACAACTCAGTCGTAGGAATTAGTGGCATCGGGGAAGACAGGCGTTGCTGCCGCGAAACCTTCTTGAAACTGGAAACGAATCGGCTTTTCTGCATCCTACTGTAAGTGGACAACAACAGGAATGTTCTTTTGCTTTGCATAGCGTCGCGACCTTCCAAGGTCAAACTGCTGGTATGATATGAATAAAATACAGGGTCGTTAATGCTTCGCTAGTTGAGAGGGAGCCCTACGAAAAATAAGTGGTGGTTAAACTTTGTGGAAACGTTTGCAAGGACATGCAGAAGAGAAATAAGGAATAAACCACTGAAAGAAACACATTTTAATTTCCACATGGGAGGGTAACTTCTGTTAACTGCTGACGATACTTACGTTCCAGGTTACAAACGTCGGTCAGCGTGACGACCACCTGCATCCACAACAACCTGGAAGCGAACTAGAGATTGCTGTACTGCTGCCCGAACAGGTGGGATGACGGCTATCTCGCTCACTATGCTCATTTTCAACCCCCAAACAGTGTTAGTGTCCGACAGATAAACTCCGTCCTTTAGGTAACCCCACAACCAGAAACAGTTTAAATTTAGTGATCTTAGCAGCCACACAGTTTGGAACGGTAGCACAATGATTCTTCATGGTGTTCAACATCGGTGCGGGCAGTGGACCTCTCTGTATCCCTGTAAAGCGACGATACTAGCGAAAAACTGCAGCACTATTGCTGTCGTTTTGATAAAACAGTTTTACGGGTAAAGCCCTGCTCAATTTGTCCTGAGCCATATTCACTGATACCTGTGTTTCAACCCTATGTCGGTGTACCAGTAGCGGTGCCTAATGGAAGTCACGACACTAAAATTAATAAAAACTCAAATTCTGCTCTAGTGCATAGTCTCATTATTATTCCTATAAATTTTGGTATCCATATTGTAAACAGTTTTCCGTCTACACTGGTTCTTCGTTGGGCTGCAAGCAGCGGGAGCCAAGCCACTTTTTCATATGCGGAGAGATGAAAAATGTCTTACAACCAACGTCCCCTACATGAATAATGGCGTTTTCCGGGCGTAGTGTGGTCGTGCAAAAACAAGACTCTGGTAGCCATGAACCCGCGTCGCTTTGTTTTGTTTGTTCTTATGGCTTCAGAATCGCTTGTCCCGCTATGTTCCATAATATTGTCAAAACGATTTCTTTGCGGTCTGAAAAAGGGTAAACGATTACCTATCTGACTGAAAGAATTTTGCGTCGTATTTTCTGGTAGTGGGCGGAGTGGGATGAGCGTGTGTGTGTGAAATCCTATGGGACTTAACTGCTAAGGTCATCAGTCCCTAAGCTTACACACTTCTTAACCTAAATGATCCTAAGGCAAACACACATACCCATGCTCGAGGGAGGACTCAAACCTCCGCCGGGACCAGCCGCACAGTCTGTGACTACTGCTCGGCTGGGGTGGGATGAGCCCACTCTATTGAGTGCTGTTTTGTATCCGTGTTACTGCAGGAAAATCTTTTCACATTTTCTCCCACGGCTATTCTGTTCAGCGGCCTTTCTAGTTCCGCACCAAACGCAAAAGAAAGTTCGGAGAAGCAGTTATCGGTTGCATTTGATTTCTCAAAAAGGAGATGTTGAACCCAGTCGGCAATGAACTAATTCTTTGGTCAAGATCTTAAGTAATGTATCCCACGAAATTTGCAGAGAGCTTTCCTACACTTCACATACCGCCAAATGTTTACTAACTGTAGACATAATGTCATCTTCTGTTAACAGCATGAGCATGAGTCCTTCCATTTATAAATAAACTAAACCACTACTGCAGAACACCATCACCCCCACATTTGGCACTTACTGAACAGAAATAAGATATTCATTACGAACAGTCTGAGAATTTGTTGCATCAAAACCCTTTGGCACAACTGTAGAGACAGCGTGGGTGACCTCTACAGTGGCAGTTTTGAACTGAGGCAGTGCGCTGACGCCTCTATGTTGTCGATTGGTGTCTCCACAAAACAACATTAACGCTCACAAATATTATTAGAAAATAGGGTACAACACTTGTTGCGTCATTATGTAGCAGCCACGCCCCCGCACAACGCGATGACAGTTTGACGCCGGTGGTGCTGACACAACAGGTGGTCAGCAGCTGGAATGCTGACGTGGCTCCCTTCCCCCCCTCCCCAGCACGTCCACAGCTCAGGGCAGGGGGTGCCTATAGACGAGAAACACGCAGCAGCGATGTATGATCTTGCAAGCGGAGGCATGCAGCATCAGTTTGCCTACACAAGTAGATGTGTCTGAAGATGGCCCACCAGCTGGAAGGCACAAGGTCCACAAGAGAGAAATTAGAAGTTGGTTGGTCCATGGTGTAGACAAAGGGTCAGAGTGACAGCTTACAAAGCCTGATACGGATACCCACTCGTAATTGGTGCTACCAGACTGCAGTGGCTTTGGCTAGAAACGATGGGCATCTATACTGGTTCAGTACCCACTTGTGGAGACAAGGCACCGGTTCCATACGTGTAAGCGAGAACATGGCTGTACCAGAAGGTGTGGCAACTACTAGTCTGCCGTTGCCATGGCCTGCTTTCACGCATCAGCGCTAATGGCCATTTGTGATAGCCATCGAGTGCTGCTATTTCAGTAACAGAGTTTCTTAGCTGTAACGCTATTCTTGTTATTGTAGGTCTTAATTACATTAATTTATTTCGAGGGTCAGTTATACACCATTTCCTTTCTTCCGCCGCTTACAATGCTCCATGAAAATAGAGATTACTTTCTAGATATACTTCTTATGAGATTCTAGAGCAGAACGCATTACTTCTGCAAGACAAAGTCGAAATATTGGTACAGTCCAAAATAACGTTTCCTTCTGGATAATGTAGCGCGCCACAATATTTTTGCTCAAAATACACAAACTCTTCGCTGTTGGTCTCCCACATCCAGTTTTAACACTGAATGAAGCGGTTCAGTGCTTAACTCTGTGGATATGAAATCTGAAGCAGAGCTAAATTCTCAACTATCCAGATGTTGGTGTCCCCTTGTTCCCAGTTTCACTTCTGGAGAATGCCAGGATTTGTGGTTATGGGAGTGGCCGTAGAGGATATAAAGATGTGTAGCCTATATTGTATTAGCAGAAGTGAAGATCGTCTAAAACTATGATAAGGAAGCTTAAATAGGAATACAACAAGGCTGGCTGAATATGAACTTCGCCGTTTGCCGTTGGCACGGAGAAAGTAAATAATTTGGAGTTACGTGGAGAAGTAACTGTAGGTATGGGAAAGGCAAAATAGCTGGGGGTATTATTTAACCAACAGGGCACAAGTAAAGAGGAAATCACTTGTAGGGTTAACAGAGAACGAGCTGTGAGAAGGGCAATGAACTCTATAAACGTAATGCGATAAAGGATGAAAATGGGTAGGAATATCTGTTACGACATCCCACAAGCTGATGCGGTTTGGCCACCTGAATAGAATGAATGGAGAAGGATACCAAAGAGGATGCTATGATGAATACCATCCCAACGTAAGAAAACGGGTCGCCCACAACGGAAGTGGAGGCATGATGTTGAGGGGGCAATGGTAGCAGAGAATGTGAACGCTGAGGGAACTCGAGACAGAAAGAACTTTAGAAAGGTGATAGAGAAGCAGCGTCAGCTGTAGATAATCCACAAGAAAAAGTTTGTGATTTGTGTAAATAAGTGTTTTCAGGGAACTGATGTCGGGATTCTATAGTTCGGCATTATCATATGGGACACGTGACTTTCTAAAACTTGTTACTACAATCGTTCGAGGAACTCGTGCTCAAAAGGCGAACTGTGTATCTTTTCTGGGAGTCTTGGACTGAACTTCATTCACGGGGCACTGTAAGAGTACCATCAGGTTTTAACCATGGTTTCAATGAGTTGGAACGAGACCGTTACGTACTTCAGATATACAGACGTAACACATGCAATGTTTTGGGATGCAAGGCGATCTGAATTGGTTTTTGGTACATGATATCAGTAAAGAATTAAACTATGAGTAAGAAAGCAGTGTTAGTTAGCTGGTTATAATTAACAGCAGTCAGCTTCATGTTACAGTAAAATCACAGCAACGCAATTACGAAAGTTCGCTATTGACCATCAGACGCTTAGGCAATGTACAGAAACTGAAGAGAATCAATGAAAGAATGAATAAGATGACTATCATTATCAACAGGCAAGAGTATTAGAGTTTTCATTTATTAAGACGATAGTTCTAGTCCGCTTAATTACTGGAACTCTCATTGCAATGACAAGGTAAAGAATGAAGGTTTCCGTAAATTTTGCATTTTTTAATATAACAGTGAGTAAACCATATTTATTGTCAGGAATAATTGTGTCATTAACAGAACAATAAACTAAGCTATTCCTGACAGACTGTTATATTTATCCAGAAGTGAATCATTATGGTGTAACTGTAATTAGTAACGAGGTGGCACAAAACGTTTTGACCCCGTTCAAACTCTAAGAAATAATTTGCCTCAGATACCGTCCGATGCTTGTAATAAATAAGAACATAATGAGGGGCATTATGGCACGCAACGAAATTTATTCCGCACATTCGTTCTCCTGATCAGCTATCGTCGTTACCTCGCTGGTGTACAAGGGTTTAAGCACCATCGCCGACGGTATTCTTCCAACATTCCTCCAAGAACTCACCTAGGCAGGTTAGGGTTGCTTGATTGTTTACACCACGCAGCAGCACTGTCGGGCGTTAACCTGTAAATATGCACTTGCACTATACGTGTGTCCTGCAGAAAGATCTCGATGGAGTACTGAGCGAATTTCAATGAGGCGTGTTTATTGCGAGGTAATAAAACGAAGAGCCGGACTTAACGTCCCATCCAAGATGAGATCATTACAGACGAAGAAGAAAATGAGATTGAGGAATTCTACGAGAGGAAACACACCAGCATTTTGCTAGAGTGATTCAGGTAAATCACTACAAATCAAAATGTAGGTAACTGGACGAAGATTGGAAATCAGTGTAACGTATTTCTATGAACGAAAGAGTATTTATCAGCACCTGAAACTTAATAAAATGCAGAGAGGAACTATTTACTACTAATATTTCTTAGTGACTCAACAGGTGATTGCCTACCCATTAGAGAGCATGTAAGTCGTGTAGTTTGCTCAAGTAAAAAAAAAAAGATGGCTGTCATGTCACGTGCCAAATATCCCAACCGTTGAATAAGAAAGAACAGGAACGTATTTTGAAATAAATCAGATAGAAAGTGGATTAATAAAGGTGTGTTTTATATCAGCGCACAAGTTGGCACATTTGAAAGCCTGCATAGACATTCAAACCCACAAACATGAGATTCTTGTTCCCGACGAGCAAACGAAACTTCCCGTTTGCATCCCATAATCCTTGCGCTTCAGGAGAGGGTCGCTGTATTGAAGTTACAAAATGGTTAAGGACGTAGGTAATTTACTGCGCTATGATCGCCTTCTATTCGGCTAAATACATACAACACATGAGCATCGCTTTTAATGCATAGAAGAACACGGCCGCTGCTAAGTAACGCCAACGTAACCTCGTCTTTCACGATAAACTACACCACGTTTAATAAATTAGTGTGACCCAATTCCTGGATCACTGTAGTATCCGCAGAACAACACGGACGAGACAAAGGTAACCTTCCTCTCTACATCAGGACAGACCAGAATCGTCGACATCAGAATAGGCCCTACAGCACAGACTACAACCAGAACAGAATGAGATGAATTTCCTTCAAACGAGCGGAACCACGTTGTCCGATATCCGCGGAATGAATCCTATTGGACAGAAAATAAAGTGAGTTGTCGAGGCCGTGGGTCGCTTCAGTAATTATGCAAAGAATTTACGGAGTGCCGATTTCGACCAATAGGAGACTTCGATAAAATAGAGTAAAGACATTTATTGCGACCTGCTAAAAAGAAAATATAATGGGATGCAATGAAAGTGCGAAATGAGAGAGTAACCTTTAATATTGCTGACGGATGCGATGCCTCTGGTGTTGCCTCGAAATATTTTGTACCATTATGAATACAAAGTGTGCCAAAGGTCTATGGCCGAATACTGAAATATGAACTATTCACTTCATGCTACGCTTACTTACTTTATACATTCTGGATTCCCAACGTCACTCGCTTGAGTGTCCTATTGCGACCACTGTTCGCCAGATCACGTCGCTATAATCATTTATAAAAAACACTCAAAAACCACTCTGTTCGTTCCCTGGATCGTATTTACTTCTTGTAGAAATTAACTGACGTAGTTTTTACATTTGTCTTTCTTATAAGTGGCGTACTTTACATGAATAATGTGTCTGTGTTTTCTTTATGTTACCTGTGTTTGTTACAATACATTGCTCGTTGTCTGCTGTTCACAAAATTCTTTGCTTCCTTGTTTTTATATTTCATAGATTGAGTACCATCCTCATGTTACCATGTGCCCACGAAATAATACCATTCTAGACACGGATCAGCAACAAGCAAAGCACAAACAAAACCCAAACAACACAGATCGTGATCACCAAATTAACACATGCCTCTAAAATTGCATGTGGCAGAAATCTATACTCCTGCTACACATTAACTCACATAGATCATGGTCTCACTTCATTTAACATACACTACTGGCCATTAAAATTGCTACACGAAGAAGAAATGCTGATGATACACGGGTATTCATTGGACAAATATATTATACTAGAACTGACATGTGATTACATTGTCACGCAATTTGGGTGCATACATCCTGAGAAATCAGTACCCAGAGCAACCACTTCTGGCCGTAATAACGGCCTTGATACACCTGGGCATTGAGTCAAACAGAGCTTGGATGGCGTGTACAGGTACAGCTGCCCATGCAGCTTCAACACGATACCACAGTTCATCAAGAGTAGTGACTGGGGTATTGTGACGAGCCAGTTGCTCGGCCACCATTGACCAGGCGTTTTCAGTTGGTGAGAGATCTATAGAATGTGTTGGCCAGGGCAGCAGTCGAACATTTTCTGTATCCAGAAAGGCCCGTACAGGACCTGCAACATGCGGTCGTGCATTATCCGGCTGAAATGTAGGGTTTCGCAGGGATCGAATGAAGGGTAGAGCCATGGGTCGTAACACATCTGAAATGCAACGTCCACTGTTCAAACTGCCGTCAGTACCAACAAGAGGTGACCGAGACGTGTAACCAATGGCACCCCATACGATCACGCCGGGTGATACGCCAGTATGGCGATGACGAATACACGCTTCCAATGTGCGTTCACCGCGATGTCGCCAAACACGGATGCGACCATCATGATGCTGTAAACAGAACCTGGATTCATCCGAAAAAATGACGTTTTGGCATTCGTGTACCCAGGTTCGTCGTTGAGTACACCATCGCAGGCGCACTTGTCTGTGATGCAGCGTCAAGCGTAACGACAGCCACGGTCTCCGAGCTGATAGTCCATGCTGCTGCAAACGTCGTCGAACTGTTCGTGCAGATGGTTGCTGTCTTGCAAACGTCCCCATCTGTTGACTCAGGGAATCTTGCAAACGTCCCCATCTGTTGACTCAGGGAATCTTGCAAACGTCCCCATCTGTTGACTCAGGGAACCACAGCTGGCTGCACGATCCGTTACAGCCATGCTGATAAGATGCCTGTCATCTCGACTGCTAGTGATACGAGGCCGTTGGGATCCAGCACGGCGTTCCGTATTACCCTCCTGAACCCACCGATTCCATATTCTGCTAACATTCATTGGATCTGGACCAACGCGAGCAGCAATGTCGCGATAGTATAAACCGCAATCGCGATAGGCTACAATCCGACCTTTATCAAAGTTGGAAACGTGATGGTACGCATTTCTCCTCCTTACACGAGGCATCACAACAACGTTTCTCCAGGCAACGCCGGTCAACTGCTGTTTGTGTATGAGAAATCGGTTGGAAACTTTCCTCATGTCAGCACGTTGTAGATGTCGCCACCGGCGCCAACCCTGTGTGAATGCTCTGAAAAGCTAATTGTTTGCATATCACAGCATCTTCTTGCTGTCGGTTAAATTTCGCGTCTGTAGCACGTCATCTTCTGGGTGTAGCAATTTTAATGGCCAGTAGTGTATCTCCGCAGCCGTCTTTCAACCATCACATCTCTGGCCCATGATCATGTCTCCCCATGATACGCCACTGTTGGCTCGGCCACAGCTTTGGATTGCTCCATTTTACCATTCACCGTGTACGTTGCCTACGCCGGCCGCCAGAAGTTTACAAGCTTAGCTCCTACTCCCCCACCCCCACCCCCACCCCCCAACCCCCTTCCTTCACTTGCCCCGAAATCCAAAAATCAAGTTCTTTTGCACGGCAGATAAATGGGTCCGTTTCCATATTATGATAATCACTACACTGTTTTCCGCGTTCCCTGACACGCTTTGTAAGTAGGCTGTTTAGGTTTTTATGTTGGTAACGCCACGTACAGCTCTACATGAAAATCACTGACTGTGCTGTGTGAAGTCTGTGGCTGGTGGGCATTGTTGGAATAGTCGCTCTTGTAGTGTTGGGCAGCTGGATGCGAACAGCGCGTAGCGTTGCGCAGTTGGAGGTGAGCCGACAGCAGTGGTGGATGTGGGGAGAGAGATGGCGGAGTTTTGAGAGCGGATGATCTGGACGTGTGTCCATCACAGACAGTAAATTTGTACGACTGGATGTCATGAACTGATATATATATATATATATATATATATATATATATCACCACAATAAAATCTACCCTGAAACAGTGGACAATTTCTGGGAAACACTAGAAGAAACAACAAATAAAGTACCTAAGCACCATGTGAAAATCTTAGTAGGCGATTTTAATGCACAATTAGGGAAGGAAAAAAAATTCAGAGATACCACTGGGCCCCACACCAAACACAAACGTACCAACAAGAATGGTGAAAAACTAATCGACTTCTGCAGAAACTTTGGAGTTAAAATAATGAGTACCCAGTTTCAAAAACCTGCACATAAATTAACCACATGGAGATCACCCAGTCTTAGACAGGGTGAATACCGAATAGACCATGTCGCAATTTCTAAAGAAAACATAAAAGAAATTCAAAACATCAGAACCCGCAAAGGTGTCTTTGAATCAGATCATCATCTTCTCCAAATAAAAACAAAATTCCAACCCAACAGAATGCTAAAAAGGCCACCCAAAAGTACCAAACCAGATCCGGAATATCTGCAACTGAACAAAGAAAAAATCATCATGCAAATTAATCAGGAAAAATCAACAGACTGGAAGAAACTAACAGAGAAAATTCAGGAAGCCCTCAAATTAGGACAACCCCCTCGCAACAGGAAACATCGCTGGTGGAATGCAACCTGTGATGACGCAGTTGACAACCGAATAACTGCATGGAAAAAATTTAGCAGTCACAAGACTGAAGAAAACTGGGAGAACTTTCTTAAAACCCAAAAACAGACCTCAAAAATAATTAGAAAAGAAAAACGGGGATATGACAACAACAGACTCTCTGAAATCCAGTAGGATTTCATCAAAAATAATACAAGAAATTTTTATAAGACTTTCAGAGAAAACTTACAGGGATACCAAGCGCCTAGCTTGTGCTTCAAGAAACCCGATGGTTCTTTGGAAACCAACACGAAAAATAACTGCAAAATCTTAGCCCAATATTTCAGTTCCCTCCTCAACTGCGAACCACCCCAAGAAAAACTTGTCTTCTCTTCTCCAGTATCCACACACCCAGACTCACATGCCCCGGATCTTGAAGAAATAATGGAGATAGTCAAGCAGTTGAAAAATAACAAAGCACCAGGAGAAGATGGGATCATTGCTGAGTTCTGGAAACTAAACGATCCTATACTTATGCAGAAATTACACCGTATAATATCAGACATATGGATAACGGAGCAGATACCAGAGGACTGGAAATGCGCTCTAATTCACGCGCTACACAAAAAGGGCGACAAGACAGACATGAACAATTACAGAGGAATTTCCCTGCTCCCAGTCGCTTACAAAATCCTTTCCAAAGCGCTTTTAAACAGGATAGAATCCGAAGCAGATACACTAATTGGTGAATACTGATGTGTCGGCAGCTGGGCCAACACCTTGTAGCTAGAGGTGGCTTAAAAAGGCACGCGAGACTAACGCAGACGGGCGTGAAGTACTGGAACAGGATACGTAATTAATGCTATGAAGAAAAGTATGTAGCTGGTATAATACTTAACTTTATTTTCTTCTTGTACATCTCTATGGTGAACACAAGTGAGACTCTAATTACAATCACTGTAAGGCTAATGGCGCCTTGCTAGTTCGTAGCCATTAACTTAGCTGAAGGCTATTCTGTCTCTCGGCTAATGAGAGAGAAAGGCTTCGTACGTCTAGTCGCTAGCTCTGTCGTCCGTACAACTGGGCTGAGTTCGAGTCAGTCTCTCGAGACCTGCCTTGTGGTGGCGCTAGGTTTGCGATCACACAGTGGCGACACGCGGGTCCGACATGTACTAATGGACCGCGGCCGATTTAAGCTACCACCTAGCACGTGTGGTGTCTGGCTGTGACACCACAAATACCAGGCCGGATTCAGAAAAGGACGGTCATGTGCGGAACAGATCTGGTGCTTAAAGACAATATTACAAATGAGGAAATGCAGAAACACAGTAGTTACATTCATCGACTTCAGGAAAGCATATGATTCAGTGGACCGTGGAACCCTGTTTAAAATCATGGGAGAATTTGGGATCGACCGAAAGACACGAAAAATCACAGAACAGACACTTACAGGAACAACGGCCAAAGTGAAATTCATGGGTGAAGTATCAGAACCCTTCGAAATCAAATCTGGAGTCCGACAGGGGGACGGACTATCCCCAATCCATTTCAATATTGTTCTAGAAAAGATAATCAGGGAATGGGAACCTCACGTAAAGGGTATCCAAATTGGTATCAAGAAAGAGAACCCAATTAAAGTCAAGTGCCTTGCTTTCGCTGACGATATTGCAACTATCACCAATAACAGAACAGAAGCGATTCACGCAGTGGAAAAACTACATGAAATTTCACAAAAAACCGGACTACAGATATCTTATGAAAAAACCCAATATATGGAAAGGCAGCCAGAAAATAAATCCCCTTTAATAACAAAATATGGTAAAATTGCACAAGTCTGCCATTTTAAATACCTCGGTGAAACTATACAGTCCTCAGGATTAAACCGAATTGCCAATGAACAAAGAATCACCAAGCTCCAGAAAGCCTACAAGCTAACATGGACGCATTACAACAAGAAGTGCATTTCGACAGACGCAAAATTAAGGCACTATACAACAGTGATTCTTCCAGAAGCAATCTATGCAGCTGAAACAATGGTGATTGATGGTCGTTCTAAAATTAAGGAAATAGAAAAGCAGGAAAGAAAAATTCTCAGGAAGATTTACGGTCCAATCAACAAAAATGGCATTTGGATGAAGAGACCACAAAACGAGCTCTATAGAAAGATCAACATAGTAACAGATGAAATCAGAAAGCGCCGAGCCAAATTTTATACACACATCTACAGGATGGAAGACTCCAGAACAGCAAAGAAATTATTCAATATTATAACAAGGAGTAAATGTGGCACGGAATGGCTGAAAGAAGTCCAGAGGGATCTACAGCAGATCAACATAAAAAATCTCGAAGATCGCACCGAGTGCCGGCATAAAATCACAAGTGTGAAGTTTGGGGAAAGAACATCGCGTCAGCCTGGTAAAAAATGGACAGAGGAACGGAAGAAGGAGCATTCTGAGAGGATGAGGAGGTTTTGGGAAGCAAAGAAGAAAAACATCCGAAGATGAAATTATGAATTCAAGTTAAATCGCTCTCCTAAAGGGGAACAATCGTTATAATAATAATAATATAATGACTTTTGAATACTGTTAAGATAAATACATTGTTGGTTCTCTATCAAAATCTTTCATTTTGTAAGTGTGCCAATCAGTAGTTAGTGCCTTCAGTAGTTAGAATCTTTTATTTAGCTGGCACTATTGGCGCTCGCTGTATTGCAGTAGTTCGAGAAACGAAGATTTTTATGAGGTAAGTGATTCATGAAAGGTATAGGTTATTGTTAGTCAGGGCCATTCTTTTGTAGGGTTTATTGTAAGTCAGACTGCGTTGCGCTAAAAATATTGTGTGTCAGTTTAGTGTTGGGCAGAATAAGTAAAGAGAGAAATGTCTGAGCACGTTCAGTGTTGCTCAGCTGTTTGAAAATCAAATAACGTATGGGGTTTATCAGCACAGTCATTCGTTACTTTTTCTAAGGGGATGTTTATCTATATACATCGGCCACTGCTGGTGATGCCATGTTACCTCTGTGAATTTTTCCTGCACTTCGACTTTGAGTATAGGCTACGATTACTTCATTGTGTGTGTGTATTTCCTTTTCGCTTAAAAAACTTCTTTTTACATGCAGGACGTCTAATGCATTTCTGAATACAGCACATCGTCATGTTTACCGAGGCAATAATATGCAAGTCTCGGAGGTTAAAGGCTCTCCTTCCGAACGCAACTCCAGCATCTGAAGCCCTGTGTCACCTCGCTCCTTCTCCTTGTTGTGGTCTACATCGTGTCGTTGTGGAGAAACTGGGACCGCAAAACAAGTAGTTCGAGACTGTAATGTACACAGTAGGGACCTAAAAAGCTTCCACTTCGACGTGCTGTAAACCTGTACTTGGCGTTACGTGTCTGTTTCACATGGAGCGATGTACACAGAGTCGGTGGTATGATATCTGCAAATGCGCTGCAGGAGCTTGGAAGAGAATGCCGCAGAAGTTCTGTAGTCAGCAAGGTGAAGTCGCCTGCTGTTGCGTGTGGGGCGTGTATCCAGTGGAGCGCTGGAAGTGCGCTGTAGATTTCTCGAACACGAGCATCCACTGTCGCATAGCCATGTTGCCCGAAACTGTCACTACATACACGCCAGGGCCTATGTATCCAAAGTGACCGGCGAACAGCAGCATCCCCTAGATTCTAAGTGGTACTAACAATTTATACAGTAACTGATAAATAGTGTCAGGACACTTGTTAGTGGACACTAATGTCCGGTGTGCCCACCCTTCGCCTCTATAACAGTTTCAACAGTGCTGGGGACACTTCAAACGGGCCGGCCGCGGTGGTCTAGCGGTTCTAGGCGCTCAGTCAGGAACCGCGCGACTGCTACGGTCGCAGGTTCGAATCCTGCCTCGGTCATGGATGTGTGTGATGTCCTTAGGTTAGTTAGGTTTAAGTGGTTCTAAGTTCTAGGGGACTGATGACCACAGATGTTGAGTCCCATAGTGCTCAGAGCCATTTGAACCATTTGAACTTTAAACGGGGTGTCTGAATGTCTAGGTATAACTGTCCGTTTCCAAATGGTCAAATGTGTGTGAATTCCTAAGAGACCAAGCTGCTTAGGTCACCGGCCACTAGACGTACACACTACTTAAACCATCTTAAACTAACCTATGCTAAGAACAACACACACACCCATGCCCGTGACATGACGCCTCAAACCACGCGGCCACTCAGCGAGGCTGTCCGTTTCCGGAATGTTATTCTCCAGAAACCACTGCCTTAAAGATGGTTCTTTATGACAGGTTGCATTGTCATTGCCGGCCGCGGTGGTCTAGCGGTTCTGGCGCTGCAGTCCGGAACCGCGGGACTGCTGCGGTCGCAGGTTCGAATCCTGCCTCGGGCATGGGTGTGTGTGATGTCCTTAGGTTAGTTAGGTTTAAGTAGTTCTAAGTTCTAGGGGACTTATGACCTAAGATGTTGAGTCCCATAGTGCTCAGAGCCATTTGAACCATTTGATTTTGCATTGTCATTCTAACGCAGGTAATCATAGCCCCGAATTGTTTCTTTACTGTACACACTACACAATGCTGTAAAATGTTTTCATATACTTCCACATTCAAAAAATGGCTCTGAGCACTATGGGACTTAACTTCTGAGGTCATCAGTCCCCTAGAACTTAGAACTACTTAAACCTAACTAACCTAAGGACATCACACACATCCATGCCCGAGGCTGGATTCGAACCTGAGACGGTAGTGGTCGCGCGGTTCCAGACTGAAGCGCCTAGAACCACCTTCCACATTTATATTTTTCTTAAACACAGTAGGGATCCAACACTATCAAAAACACCCATATACCATAACATCAACTCATCCGTACTTCTTTGTCACACAAAACATCATAGCAGCTAATTTTATCCAGGCGTTTGGCGAACTCAAAACCCTCCATAGGATTTCTTCAGGGTGCATCAAAATTCATCACGACAATTAACTCGTTCTGAGTTATCCACTGTCCAGTACCGTCTCTCTTTGCACCACTTCAAAGGTCGTGTAGCATGGACTACAGAAATAAGTGGCTTATGAGAAGCTGCTCAACTACTGTACACAATTACTTTTGATTCCCTACGCTAAGTTACTGTTCTAGATGGATTACGGGTTGCAGTTTGGATTCCCGAGTTTTTCCTTCCACTGATTTCATGTCATATTTTTAGGATCGCACTGTGCGATGCTCGACGGGCGCTGTCCGTCAGTGCAAGAGCTTTGGTCTCGGTTTAGTTGTTCCTTCCTTTGGCCACGTCAGTCACATCCCCAACAGTCGACTTGTGCAACTTTAGAAGCGTTGAAATCTTCCTCATGGATTTGTTACTCACTTGACGCCCAATGACGTTCCTAGTTACTGAGCTCAGTCGCGCGGGGTAGCCGCGTGGTCTTGGACGCCTTGTCACGGGCGCGGCTCCCCCTGTCGGAGGTTCGAGTCCTGCCTCGGGCATGGGTGTGTGTGTTGTTCTTAGCGTAAGTTAGATTAAGTAGTGTGTAAGCTTAGGGACCGATGACCTCAGCAGTTTTATCGCATAAGATCTTACCACCAATTTGTAGCCGGCAGTTGTGGCCGAGCGGTTCTAGGCGCTTCAGTCTGGTACCGCGCGACCGCTACGGTTGCAGGTTCGAATCCTGCCTTGGGCATGGATGTGTGTGATGTCCTTAGGTTAGTTAGGTTTAAGTAGTTCTAAGTTCTAGGGGACTGATGACCTCAGATGTTAAGTCCCATAGTGCTCAGAGCCATTTGAACCAATTTCCAAATATTTTCCACTGAGCTCTCCTGGTCGACACATTCTGACTGGTTTGATGCGGCCCACCACGTATTCCTCTCCTATGCCAACCTCTTCGTCTCAGTGTGGCACTTGCAACTTACGTCCTCAATTGTTTGCTGGATGTATTCCAATCTCTCTCTTCCTCTACAATTTTTGCTCTTTACAGTTCCCTCTAGTACCACGGAAGTCATTCCTTTACGTTTTAACAGATGTCAAATCACGCTGTCGCTTCTCAAGGTCAGTGTTTTCCACATATTCCTTTCCTCTCCGATTCTGTGCAGAAACTCTTCATTTATGACCTTATCATTAACCTAATTTTTGCCGGCCGTTGTGGCCAAGCGTTTCTAGGCGCTTCAGTCCGGAGCCGTGCGACTGCTACGGTCGCAGGTTCGAATCCTGCCTCGGGAATGGATGTATGTGATGCCCTTAGGTTAGTTAGGCTTAAGTAGTTCTAAGTCTAGGGGATTGATGACCTCAGATGTTAAGTCCCATAGTGCTCAGAGCCATTTGAACCATTTTAACCTAATTTTCAACATTCACCTCTAACGCCACATCTCAAATGCCTTCGATTCTTTTCTGTTCCGGTTTCCCCATATAAAGCTGTGCTCCAAAAGTACATTCTCAGAAATTTCTTCCTCAAATTAGGGACTATGTTTGATATCAGTACACTTGGCGGGAATGGCCTTTTTGCCTGTGCTAATCTGCTTTTGATATCCCTCTTGCTCCGTCTGTCATTGGTTATTTTGCTGCCTAGGTAGCAGAATCCCTTAACTTTAACTACGTCGTGACCATCAATCCTGGTGTTAATTTTTTCTCATTTCTGCTACTTCTCATTACATTCGTCTTTCGTCGATAAACACTCTCTCCATATTCTGTACTCATTAGACTGTTCATTCCATTCAGCATACAACGTAATTCTTCTTCACCTTCACTCAGGATAGTGAGTCATCAGCGAATCGTATAACTGATATCCTTTAACCTTGAATTTTAATTCCGCTCCTGACCCTTTCTTTTATTTGCATTATTGCTTCCTCAATGTACAGATTGAAGAGTGGGGCCGGCCGGTGTGGCCGAGCGGTTCTAGGCGCTACAGTTTGGAACCGCGTGACCACTACGGTCGCAGGTTCGAATCCTGTCTCGGGCATGGATGTGTGTAATGTCCTTAGGTTAGTTAGGTTTAAATAGTTCTAAGTTCCAGCAGCTAAGTCCCATATTGCTCAGAGCCATATTTCGTAAGAGTGTAAGCGAAAGACTGCATCCTGGTCTTACAGCCCTTTTAATCCGATGACTCCGTTCTTGGTTGTCCACTCTTTTTATTCCCTCTGGTTGTTTCTAATTCTCTATTGTAAACACAATTTTCCACATCTCATTTCATGCAGGTGCGTCCGTTCCTCATGACATCTAGTTGTCCTTCGCTAATTACATTGTGTTGTACGGGTACTTTCGATCTTTTAGCACGAACTCTGATACTCCAAAAAATTATGCCAATCTCTAATAGCGTGTTGATCCGCCTTTTGAACTCAGTATAATGGCAATATTCGAATGCATAGATTTCGAGTGCCCTCATTTGGTTTCTGGAGGCCGTTAGTATCAGATATCCACGTACACATCACGCAATTCGTGGTAATTACGGGCCGGTTGTTTGGAGACGATTAGCTGGCCTCCGATGCCGTCACAGAAGTATTCCATGTGGTTCGTTTCAAGAGAGGACATCGACGTGATTTTACCATCGTGCTCCTTGTATCAAGATGGTTCAAATGTCTCTGAGCACTATGGGACTTAACTTCTGAGGTCATCAGTCCCCTAGAACTTAGAACTACTTAAACCTAACTAACCTACGGGAATCGCACACATCCATGCCCGAGGCAGGATTCGAACCTGCGACCGTAGCGGTCACGCCGTTCCAGACTGTAGCGTCTAGAACCGCTCCGCCACTCCGGCCGGCTTGTATCAAGATTCTCAATTTGTGACGCCGGCTCCCATCCTGCCAAGTTGTCATCGCCGTTGTGGAAGACATCAAGCATAATATTCCCAATGGTCTGGTACCTTCAATTGCTGACGTAGGTCCTTTGAAAGTGCAGATGAAGGTCTCCTATGGGACAATACTACCCGATCAGCCGGTGATCCATGTTTCTAGCTGCAGTTGGCCTGGGGGACGGCGTATTCCAACACTACACCGTCATAGTGTTCAGAGAACCAATTTTTTTTTCTGTCACACGATGTGTTTTCGTTGGGCCACGATCCAATATCGATGGTCCCATGGCGACTGCAGACGTAACTGCCCATGTCGTTTGGTGAACATGGGAACACCCACAGGTAGTGGGCTCCAGAGCGCGATTTACATAAATGAGGGTTGAACACTGTGTTACGGAACTCATCTGCCCGCACCAATGTTGTACTCCGTTGTCCGATTTGTCACAGACCGCCGCATACCCTGCTTTCAGAGGCGGCAAACCTCTGGCCTGAACTTTGTGTGAATTGAGGCGTGGGCGTATAACATGTTACATACTCGTGGCTCCCTGTTCTTTGCCCACTTTCCATACGAGCCCAACATATCGACACGAGGAGAGCCATTAGCCATTACATGTATGCAATGCCCTTAGGCGGCATTAGAAATGCAGGAAGATTTGAAGAGTATTTACGCCAGTTGTTCCCAACCTTGAGGTAATTACCCCTTTTTAGGGGTGAAAACAGATAAGTTGATTGTGTTCCGGTCACGAAACTAAATAATATCTAACAGATCGTCACCACGGAATGAAATTTTTCGCCCTGGAGAAGAGTGTGCCCTGTTACGAAACATTCTGGCAGATTAAAACTGTGTGCCGGACCGAGACTGGAAATTGGGACCTTATCCTTTCGCGGGAAAGTGCTCTACCATCTGACCTCCCCAAACACAACCACTTCCCGTCCTCACAGCTTCAATTCTACCAGTATCTCGTCTCCTACCTTCCAAGTTTCACAGAAGCTCTCCTGCGAATCTTGCGATTCTAGCACTCCTGAAAGGAAGGTTACTGCGGAGACATGGCTTAGCCACCGCCTGTGGGATGTTTCCACACTGAGATTTTCACTCTGCAGCGGAGTGTGCGCTGATATGAACCGTCCTGTCAGAATGAAACTGTGTGTCGGACCAAGACTCGAACTTAGGACCGAGTTGGAGTCTCGGCCCGGCACACAGTTTCAATCTGACAGAAAGTTTATCATTACTATGTATTATCACTATTTCTTGAGATGGTAATATTCATTACGTAAGTTTACAATATTTCTTTAATACTAGTTTTAATGCGTGACAGTGTGGTGGAGGTCACAGATTGCCAAACGAATGTTTCACTACCGTCTTTCTCACATAATGCAACCACTGCACACGCGCTCCTTCATACTATGCATCTATGTCAGTAAAACTGAGACATATACTTCACAAATACTTAAATACCTTACAAAAATACCTTCTCTTAGTTGTAGGGAGTTACCACAATAGATCAGAGATTACTTCATTATTCACTTCGCAACAGTTAACGAATTAATTAACAGGAAAACACAAGATTAACTGTGGCTATAACACTGCTGCAGAACTTGCAGTATATTATTATTGTATAATTATTGTTATTACATTCGTGGCAGTGGTCAGACGAAGCACATAGCTTGAAGTCTTCGAATTTTGGCAAGTATGGAATCCAGCAAGGAAGTGATTTACAAGCTGCTGGCCTAAGTATAGTGCACGTATTTTAATTTCGTTGATTTTAAAGGAGAGTGCATTATACGGGTGAAGCAAGTGCCGCTAGAGAGAAGAGTGCTGCATACGAGGCGTGTATTGTAACAAGTATCTATGCTCAGTGTTGATAGTTAGCTATAATATCTGAGATGGAGTGGTAGGTAGCACCTCGGACGCACTTTTAATTGCTCCACGTTTCTATAAAAAAAGGCTGTTAAAAATAAGCAGTACCATTTGTTCCACTGACTCGTTAGCGTTTGGCTTAATGAAACACAAAACTAAATATCGTTTATATTTCGTCAATTTCAAAATGAAAGTGTTTAAAGAATTTTTTTCTTTTAAAGTTTGGCTAGGAGATAATATTCATTATTGTGAAGGGAAGGGGGGTTTGTAGTAAATATTTCAATGCTAAAAGGGTTAAAGGGCTCAGAAAGGCTGGGAGCCAGTAATCTACGCTTGCTACACGGACTGGCAACTGACTCTTAATACAGACAAATGTGGCTCGTTATACATAAATAGGCTGGAAGATATGTAATTGTATGACAGTACGATTGCCTAAGAGCCATTGGAGACAGAGACAGTCAATAAATGTCTGGAAGCATCCGAACGGAGCGATTTAAAATGGAGTGACCACATAAAACTTTTCAAAGCTACCGCAGATGTCATACTGAGATTCATTAAACGTAGTCCACTAAAACAGGTAGCTTTCAAAATCCTCCTCTGACAGCTGCTTGAATATACTGCTGGTCGGTCTGGGACCCATATCAGGTAGGATTGATAGAGGTAACAGAGATCACCCGATAAAAGCAGCAAGATTCGTTCAGGTTTATTTAGTAAGCCCGAAAGCGGGATCCGGGACTTAGAAGATGTGGTCTGTATTTATTGTAGAAGTATTACAGTGCAGACATTTATTGCAACACAAGAAATGTTTATTTTAATGCCGTCTTTGACCTTTCTTTACAGTAAGTCATATAAACTTTGCTTTCAATCATGAAAGCCAAGGATTTTTTATATCTGTCTTCCTTTATCATATTATTTTTGGCCCCAATTCCAATACTAATAAATAACAATAAAATGTATTAATATCCTGAAATACGTTGTTCTCTGCTTCGCTTAATTTCTCCAAATTGATACAACTGGAAACACGATCAGTGTCAACAGCTTTCTTAGGTATTGAATGAACATTGAAAATATATCGCTTTCTACCATTATATGAAGCTACGATACACCAATAGCGTCAAATACTACAGTAGAAACCAAACGCGATACGTAGCTTTCCAGAAATACCTTCTTCTCCATATATTACTTTGGTGGCCTGATTTTCCTTAGAGATCCTTTCAGTGCGTGAACCAATATGATAAACATATACTTCCACCCTTTTAATAATTAGTCCGTTATACTTTTTCTGGAATAGAAAACAATTTCTTCCTTGCCGGCCGAAGTGGCCGTGCGGTTAACGGCGCTGCAGTCTGGAACCGCAAGACCGCTACGGTCGCAGGTTCGAATCCTGCCTCGGGCATGGATGTTTGTGATGTCCTTAGGTTAGTTAGGTTTAACTAGTTCTAAGTTCTAGGGGACTAATGACCTCAGAAGTTGAGTCCCATAGTGCTCAGAGCCATTTCAACCATTTTCAATTTCTTCCTTAATATTATATTTATCGAGCCTACCAAAAGTAATGCCGAAGCATTCCATGGACGACGCTGGATTGTATAAAAGTGCTTGTGCTAACTTCTTTAGTACAGTTGATACTAGTAGTGTCGGCGGTAAACCACATTTTATTTCTGCCTTTGTGTGAACTCGCTTAATATTGTATTGCGGAAGAAAACTTTGCGGAAGGTAATAACATCCATATTCATGAATACGTGTAATTAAACCATAATAGTAGTGTTTACAAATTTAGACAGAAATTAGTGTCGGTATATATATATATATATATATATATATATATATATATATATATATATATATATATATATATATATATGTTTCGTGTTCAGGCATGAAAGAAACATGTATCTAGTTTGACATATTGTACAAAGTATGATGCACTTCCAAGCCCAGTGGCAATCAGTACAAGAGAGGCGTTACGGATCACTTCGTAGTTTACTGTAAAAATTCTAAGACTGTAGGTTCCTAGAAGTCACTGATACATTCCTTCCTCCAACTTACATCTCGTGAATAGAGCATGAAGGCATAATTAGAGACAAGTGACAGTTCTACACAAAGTACCCTCCACCAAACGCCGTAACTTGACTTACACACTATAGATACAGATGTATAATAATGCAGCATAATGTGAATTACATTTAGATCGGTACAACAGGGACATTCGGCACACAATTCTAACTTGCCACACACAATTATAGTGAAATAATATCATCGATTCATCTTAGGCCCAATGATACAAACTGATACCACTCTCCTTTAGCGAAATTATTACTGACAGTGAAGAAGGCCAGCAACAAACGAACATAACACTATCTAGAGAGAAAGATTCTGATGTCCGAAATAGAGGTAACTTTGTCCGTAGCACGCCAGGCACTTGATAAACGAACATTAAAAGTGTGAGAGGAAAAGGAAAGGGTACAGGTCACACACGACTCTTTCGTATGATCTGTCCTCATTACGGCTGCAAAACCTGTCACAGCAGTGCCGTAAATTACGCAAGAGAGTACGCTCGTGTCCACACGAGGAGTGAGCAGTAAGTTTATGGTGGGACCAAGGACGCCAGGCTTGTGAAACTGGGTCCGGCGATACCAAAATAAGACGATCTGTGGATATCAGTTGGCTATATAATCACTAAAGTTACATGTTTGCGTGTAGATTCACGGAAATGTCAGTGTGCGTGAAAAAAAAAAATAAAAAAAGGGAAACAGCGATGCGTCACTTCATTGTTTTTTTTTATTTGTTATCGGCAATCGTCACACGATGCGAACTGCAAAAAAGGCAGATACACTACTGGCCATTAAAATTTCTACACCACGAAGATGACGTGCTACAGACACGAAATTTAACCGACAGGAAGAAGATGCTGTGGTACACAGATGATTAGCTTTACAGAGCATTCACACAAGGTTGGCGCCGGTGGCGACACCTACAACGTGCTGACATCAGGAAAGTTTCTAACCGATTTCTCGCACACAAACAGCAGTTGACCGGCGTCGCCTGGTGAAACGTTGTTGTGATGCCTCGTGTAAGGAGGAGAAATGCGTACCATCACGTTTCCAACTTTGATAAAGGTCGGATTGTAGCCTATCGCGATTGTGATTTATCGTATCGCGACATTGCTGCTCGCGTTGGTCGAGATCCAATGACTGTTAGCAGAATATGGAATTGGTGGGTTCAGGAGGGTAGTACGGAACACCGTACTGGATCCCAACAGCCTCGTATCACTAGCAGTCGAGATGACAGGCATTTAAGCCGCATGGCTGTAACGGATCGTGCAGCCACGTCTCGATCCCTGAATCAACAGATGGGGACGTTTGCAAGAGAACAACCATCTGCACGAACAGTTCGACGACGTTTGCAGAGCCGGCAGCGGTGGGCTCGCGGTTCTAGGCGCTCAGTCCGGAACCGCGCTAATGCTACGGTCGCAGGTTCGAATCCTGCCTCGGGCGTGGATGTGTATGATGTCCTTAGGTTAGTTAGATTTAGGTAGTTCTAAGTTCTAGGGGACTGATGACCACAGATGTTAAGTCCCATAGTGCTCAGAGCCATTTGAACCATTTTGACGTTTGCAGCAGCATGGACTGTCAGCTCGGAGACCATGGCTGCGCTTACCCTTGACGCTGCATCACAAACAGGAGCGCCTGCGATGGTGTACTCAACGACGAACCTGGGTGCACGAATACCAAAACGTCAGTTTTTCGGATGAATCCAGGTTCTGTTTACAGCATCATGATGGTCGCATCCGAGTTTGGCGACATCGCGGTGAACGCACATCGGGTGGCACTGGTTACACGTCTCGGTCACCTGGCGTTCCCACTGACGGCACTTTCAACAGTGGACGTTACATTTCAGTTGTGTTACGACTCGTGTCTCTACCCATCATTCGATCCCTGCGAAACTCTACATTTCAGCAGGATAATGCCAGTACGGGCCTTTCTGGTTACAGAAAATGTTCGACTGCTTCCCTGGCCAGCACATTCTCCACATCTCTCACCAACTGACAACGTCTGGTCAATGGTGGCCGAGCAACTGGGTCGTCACAATACGCCAGTCACTACTCTTGATGAACTGTGGTATCGTGTTGAAGCTGCATGGACAGCTGTACGTGTACACGTGATCCAAGCTCTGTTTGACTAAATGCCCTGGCGTATCAAGGCCGTTATTACGGCCGGATGTGTTTGTTCTCTGTACTCTGATTTTTCAGGATCTATTCACCCACATTGCTTGAAAATGCGATCACATGTCAGTTCTAGTATAATATATTTGTCCAATGAAAACTCGTTTATCATCTGCATTTCTTCTTGGTGTAGCAATTTTAACGGCCAGTAGTGTACTTGTCCTGACAAGTTTTGTGCACAGCGCACGTCGCGTGGTTAGAAGTGGATATGATTCACGTAGGTAACTAACAAGACAGTGGCGGAAGAAAATGCCATCAAGAAGGAATTGTGCGACATAAACGAAAGGTGGTAGGTATGCTTCTGTATCTGAAGGATGATGTCTATTCGGATTTCTCACCAGTCGCATAAGAGTGGCGCTAGGTGCACCACTATGAGGATGCAAATCAGATTTGTTTTAAATACAGGCTGTACCGGTGATATTAATAGCTACGTTCGAGATTGGACGTCCTGAGCTGATGGTATTCAAGAGTGTCTTTAAGGCAACAAAGACGCCATTATCAACACCTCTGAGTTTGAACCAGGTCGTGTATTAGGGCTACACGAAATGGATGTTCCTTCTGGGGTATTGCAGAAAGACTTGGCAGGAATATAGTCATCACTGCACGTGATTGCAGGCAGCGGCGCTCACGAGAATGTGGGGTACCAAGAAAGCCGGGCTCCAGACAGCCACGCGGTGCTACCGAGAGACCATAGTGTTCGGTGTATGGCTCTGACGAATCGTATTGCATCCGAAGCGACAATCTGAGCAGCAGTTGGCACCATACTGACACAATGAACTGTTGCAAATCGGTTACTTCGAGGACAGCTCCGAGTCAGACGTCCTGTAATCTGCATTCCACTGACCCCCAATCACGCCCATCTGCGACATCAGTTGTGTCAAGCGAGTGCTCATTGGAGGTCATGGTGAAGGTGTATTCTGTTTCCTGATGGAAGCTGGTTCTGCCTCGGTGCCAGTGATGGGTAGGAGGAGACCAGTTGAGGGCTTGTAATCAATGTGTTAGACACACTGCACCTACCCCTTGAGATATGTTCTGGGATGCGATTTCGTATGATAGCAGGAGCACTCACGTGGTTGTCCCACGCACCCTGACTGCACAATTGTACGTCAGTCACATGATTCGATGTGTCGTACTACCATTCACGAACAGCACTCCACGGTGTGTAGCCGGCCGTTGTGGCCGAGCGGTTCTAGGCGCATCAGTCCGGATGTGTGTGATGTCTGCCTCGGGCATGGGTGTGTGTGATGTCCTTAGGTTGGTTAGGTTTAAATAGTTCGAAGTCTAGAGCACTGATGACCTCAGATGTAAAGTCCCATAGTGCTCAGAGCCATGTGAACCATCCACTGTGTGTTTACGAAAAGGATAACCTTCGCCCACATACCGCTGTTGTAATCCAACATGCTCTACAGGGTGTCGACATGTAGACCTGGCTTGCTCGACCACCAGATCTGTCTCCAGTCGAGCACATATGGGAAATCATCTGACGACAACTCCAGCGTCATTCATAGACAGCATCAACTGCCACTGTACAGACCGACCGAGTGCAAGATGCAACGAACTGCATCCCACAAACTGATATCCGCCTCCTCTACCACACAATGGAAGCACGACTAAGTGCTTGCATAAAACAATCTGGCGATTACACCGGTCTGAATCTACCAGTATTTCACATTTGCAGTGGCATATCTCGCGCTTGCATGAACTTGTGATCTTGAAATGTTTATCACTTAAATATGTTACCGAGACAAATGTAATCCCGAAGTTTCAGTACTCTAAACAAATTGTTTTTTCGTGTCGCGACTTTCTTCCGTCAGTGGAGTTAAGTACAAATGAAGCAAGCTAAGAATGGGGAGCAAATTTTATCACGAGAAAATATTGATTGGATAAATGTTCTTACAGCTACTACTTATACAGTTCTTATATCTAATCGCTCTGAGCACTATGAGACTTAACTACTGAGGCCATCAGTCCCCTAGAACTTGGAACTACGTAAACCTAACTAACCTAAGGACATCACACATATCCATCCACGAGGCAGGATTCGAACCTGCGACCGTAACGGTCGTGCGGTTCCAGACTGTAGCGCCTAGAACCGCTCGGCCAACCCGACCAATTATTATAAAGCCCTCTTTCTTTTGGAGAGAGCCACGTGAATCGATGTATCAAGTACACTCATAGTTTCGGAAGATAATCTGTTTGATTTACCATTTCAACAGCCTTACTTTAATCAGATTATTTTGATTTCTGTTATATATTTGCGTGAAGGATTCATTGACATGGAGTAGAGCCTATAATGAGTTTAACAGTACTATGCTAAATCGTACGCCGAAATAAACAGGCCGACAAAGGAAGTGAAACACCAAGAATAGTTGATCAGATATCATTGCAACGCCGTGTATGTATACACTGTCGGGCAGGTACGTGAACGGTTAGAGTTGTAATTCTCAGTGACTGGCAGAATGACCATCAGAGTACGTTAGTGTTGTTCGTGTTTAGTGTTTTTACCGGGCCTGGTAAAGGGCCATCATTGTAGGTCTCCCTTAGGCCACCTGGTCGAATCGTGCTATACCGAGGTTTGTGAGGCATTCGAATGCGACAGTGGCCCTATAGTAAACAACGTGACAACGTAAGGTCAGGCGTACACGTCGTTATGGCTCTGGTCACCACGTCTGACCTTCACACGGGAGGACTGCCGTATTGTACACCAAGCAGCTTCACCCCTGCACATGCCACCCGTGAACAAGTAATCGACTGCCTGCAAGACTCTGTGTTGTCCCGTACCATTTGTCGGAGACCAGTAGCAGCTGGTCTAGGGATTTACCGGTTTAAGTGCAGGCTGCCATAACTGGGAAGCAGGGACCGCTAATTGATGGCTTCACATAGTGTTCAGCAATCCGTAGTTCTGAACTACTCTGAATGTCCAGCGTTGGCTTCTATGGCGGCGACATGGGGATATGTTTCATTCTCCGAAAGATATGGAGGGACGCAGAGGAGTTGTTCTTGGCGTCTTAGTGTGGTTAACCATCCGTTATGGCTTCAAGCCACGACTGCTTGTGGCTGAAGGAACTCTGACAGCAAAAACGTACGTGACGGGCACTCTATATCCTCCTGTGTTACCTCTCTCGCGACAGTATGATGGTATCATTTTCCAATGGGGCAATGTTTGTCCACATACGACACGTATTTGTATGAACTGTCAGTTTGATGATGTAGTAGTGCTGTGGCCAGCAAGAGACCTGTTTCCAACAGAACATGGGTGCAACCAGTTCGGACGTCAAATCTGTCATCAGTTTCAAAATCTGTGGTCCAGATTAACTCAGGGGAAGACACAACCTAATGAGTGCATGCATCAGTGTCAGTGAGGATCCAGCGCCTGACTGAAAAGTGGGCTGATGCAGGCAAGTTCTCAGAAAATTTGGCTCGATTTTTTAATTATTGAAATATCATCACATATTCTGTCACCCCGTGAAGTCCCATTTCCTTTCCTCTTACCAATCCGTGTGTTTGACTATTTTGTCGGGCGGTGTAGGTTAAGTTCAGTTTTATACACGGTCCGGTAATAGCAAAAAAGAAAAGATTAATAACAGACTTTTCACGATCGCCTTGACATGACGTCGCGACAGAAAACACCTTATTTGTGACCAAGGGAGAGGGTGACATAAGTATGGAACGTGTACAGGCTCACGTAAATAACAAACGATTCCTATGAAGTTTCCTAGGGCAGTTGTATCAGAAAGTGAAGCTCGATTTCTAATAAAAGTATTAGTGTGATGCTTTTTTGGGTACTACTAGTTTTCAAGAGCCGTCACCTGTATGCACTATTAACTAATGAGCCAAAACATTATGTCCACTTGCTTAATTTGATGAGTTCTTCCCATGTTCCCGAAGGTATGTTACACCAGATGTCTACACACACATCACGCTATTTTCTGCAATTTTGTGCCGATAGTTTTCAGACATGTAATAGGCGCCCAATGGCGTCCCACATGTGTTTTATTGGTTTCACATCAGGAATCAAGTCATTAAAGTGGCTTCAGTATCACGCTTGTCAGTTCTCTCTGGCACCATTCTAATCTTACGACAAAGAACTTATCACTTATCATGCAGGAAGATGCTATCGCCACTGGGGAAGTTATCAAGAATGAAGGGATGCAGATCGTCCGCAGTTTTGTTCACATAGTAAACAGTTGTCATGGTGTCGTGTGTGTGTGTGTGTGTGTGTGTGCCTTACGGGCGCTCAACGCCGAGGTCATCAGCGCCCTGACACACATTAAAAGAAACGAATGTGAACAAATTTAGTAAAATGGAAGCATACACGCAAAGAAAGCGGGAAAAGATGCAAAATGCTGTATAAGAAAATAAAACGTAAGGAAAACGAGAAAGGAGCGTCAGGGATGCCACAGAAAACTGTCACTGGCCAGTTACGTAAAATATGGGCGAGCCAGTCATCCTGTGAACAAATTAAGACTCTCTCCCTAAAATCTTGGTAAAAACTTTGGACAAGTCACAGAACTTTAAAACTTTAACCACATTCGTTTATTTCCTAAAAGAGATGGCATATCCACCGGCAAGTCAGCCGCGGCCAGCTGGTCAGAAAATAAAACGCAGTCCAATAAAACGTGGCGCACAGTGACCTGGACGCCACCAGCACCACACATTGGAGGGTCCTATCGCCGGTGAAGGAAGCCATGCGTCATACGACTGTGGCCTATCTGAAGACGAGTGAGGAGAACCTCGTCCCATCTACGGGGCTGGAAAGTACGCCACACTCGCGTTGTGGGCTTGTCAGTCATTTCCAGTCACTCATCCTCCTACCAACGCAAGACTCGTGAGCTCAACAGCGAGGTGAGTGAGTGCATGGGAATGGCACAATGAAATACTTGCGGATCAAAGAATATGCTGATACAGTGATGCTGACAGAGGAAAGCCTGCTGAATAGCCGCTTCTAGGAGGGTCAGCCGTGGTCGACCGTGGACCAAAACTTTCTGAATCCACACAGAGAGCGGCTAAGGAGTTGCCTGGTCTCTAAAATCCAGACCAGACGACGGTTAACCATCCGTTCCAGGGTCTTTCCTACACAGCTCGTTAAGGCGATACTCCGATAACTGCTGGGACATGTGCGGTCCTTTCCTGGTTTGAGGAGAGGGATTAGAATCGCCTCCCTCCACAAGTTGGTGAAGACACCTGTCTGCCATATTAGATTAAAACATTGGAGGAGAATTTCCTTTGACGCCGCTGGCAGATGTCGAAGCATGCAGTACCGGATGTGGTCATGACTGGGTGCAGTGTCGAAAGTCTCAGTCAGTGCCGGTTCGAGCTCCCACATCGAGAAAGGGGAGTTGCAGGCCTCAGAACTGTTCGACCTAAAGTCCAATTTTTCGCTCTCGACAGTCACACGGTAGTGACGAAACGCTGGATCCTGGCTTGCATTGGCAGTAGTTTGAGCAAAATGCTCCGCCAGCGTCTGAGCAATGTTTCTAGGTGTTATTTGGAGGCGCCCCTGGTTCAGCACTGCAGCTATCGGTAAACGGCTGTGTTTACCAGAAATCCGCAGGATGGCTTCCCATACTTTTGAGGAACAAGTGGAACGTTTCATGGATTTCAGGAACTCATGCCATGACCGCTTTTTGCTCTCTTTAATGACACGGTGAACCTTGGCTCTCGCGATTCGAAAGGTTGAGAGATTGTGCACTGTCAGGGACAGTTTAAACCGTCTAAGAGCTGCACGCCTGTTACGGATAGCTAAATGGCACTCTTCTGTCCACCAAGGGACAGGTCGCCTCTGAAGAGGGCTGAAAGACGTTAGTATGGATAGATCAGCAGCGTGATGGATCAGATGCCTGATGTGAGCCACCCTCTCATGGACGCTGTCGCGTTGTTCAAACACGGCCAGCTGGCCGAACAGCATCCATTTAGCACTGCCAATCATCCACGTTACAGCAACAAACCATCGAGTAGCTGAAGGTGCATTGGTCGCTGGAATGAAGGTCGTTAGGAACCTCCCAGTGAACAGAGTCGGCGAGGGATGGAGAGTAGGCAGGTCGATGGCTGAGAATGACCCAGTAGCACCACAGAAATGAGTCAGAGTACTAGCGTTTCGGAGGCCCAGTTCTGGAGATGTCAGGAGGCTCTCCAAAACTCGACCCCGATGGCAAGTAGACGTTGAACCCCACAAGTCATGGTGGGCATTGAAGTCTCCCAGGAAAAGTAATGGTTGGGGGAGTTGCGCGATAAGATCTGTAAGAGCCCCAGAGTCTACTGCATCCAGTGGAGGCAAATAAAGAGAACAAACTGTAAGCGGCTAACGTGCAGAAATTTCAACTGCAACTGCTTGCAGGTCGGTATCCAGGGGAAGAGCAGAGGAGTGGCGCACACTGTTGACAAACGCAGCAACCCCTCCTTTGGCTCTTTTCCCAGTCAGGTCATCCTTGCGATTTAGGGTATAGCCCCGTAGTGCAGGGGCATAACATGCTTTTAAATGTGTTTCCTTCAAACACAAGCACAGAGGGCATTGCTGCGCTAGCAGTTCCATTTCCTCCATGTGCGTACTGAATCGATTCATATTCCACTGTATAGTGGGAGCCATCAATCAGGGGGGTAGTATTTTCATCCTGACTTTCTGATGGGAAGTGGAGCCCACAGTGGGAGGAGGCTCAGGCTTGGAGCGAGATGGTTGCCCCAATCCGACATCAAGCTCCAGAGCCTTTAAAGAAAAATCGACTTAGAGAGGTCCATGTCGACATCGTCAGGCTGTTTTCTGCCCGATTCCACCGGCGTTGGACGTTTTGCCTTGGATTTTTTTCCCTGTGTAGACTGTGCAGCCACAACTGCGTTTGAGGGTGTGGCAGCGTTTGACAGTGTGCCAGATGGAACCTTTGGAGAGGCAGGAAGCTCCAGAATGTCAGCAACCACAGCTTTTCCTGAAGGTGTCGGGGGAGGGCCAGGCTTACACACAAGTGAAGCAACACAAGTGCAGGGACACACGCAGGTGCTAGTGCTGACAGCAACAAGCTCCGTTTGTGTAGTGGCATCAGTTTTCAGGTCCAGCTGTTTCAGAACAGAAGAAAAGGAGGGAGCGAACGCGGGTGGCTGCATGGACTTGCTTCTTCGTTTCACCATACGGGACGTACTTTGTGGTTTTAATATCCTGGATCTTCCGTTTCTCAAGGCAAACTCTGCAGTCTCTGTTCCACACAGGGTGTCCCCAGAGCAGTTGACACACTTGGGAGGAGAGGAGCAACCAACTCCCTCATGGGCGGCCTTACCGCATTTCCCACAAGTGGCTTCCCCACGACAGCCGAGAGTAGTGTGCCCAAAGTGCTGGCATTTAAAACACCGCATTGGATTGGGGTAATAAGGCCATACACTGAGACGTAGGAAGCCTGCCTTCACATGCTCTGGTAGTTTGGTGCTGTTAAAAGGAAGGATAATCGAGTCTGACTTCACGAGAGCGCCATCCACCCGTTTCATAACGTGTTGCACGTCGACAATGCCTTCCCAGGACCATTCAGCTTCCAGTTCTTCCGGAATGTCAACGAGATCCCTTCAACCCACAACACCTTTGCTGTAGTTCAAGGTGTTGTGAAATTCAGTTTCTATTGCAAACCCCCCAAGGGACTGTGCTTTCTGAAGTTTCTTGACTTCCTGGAAGCTAGATGTTTCAATCAACAAGGTCCCATTTCGCAAGCGCTTAACAGATTTCAAGGTGCCAGTAAAGCCTTCTAAGCCGTTCTCTATGTAAAATGACGAAACTTGGTGAAAACTCCACTCTTCTCTTTTAACTATAAGAAACACATTCCGCGAAGCAGCATGCATCCTGTTACTACTGACTGAATCAGGAGGACTGGCTACGCAAGCCATCTTGCTGGATTGGGTGTTGGTACCTACCAGCGGCCCACCCTTTCCGCTGGGAGGAGGCAAAGAAGATTTCGAAGGATCCATCTCGGTCCCACGAGCAGCTAGGTAACTACAAGTTCACCTAGACAGAGCCCCGCGTGCCTAGGTAAGCCTTATGCAACTAAGGTGCAACAGGTTCCCCAGAGGTTGAACGCTAACAGCCATGCATATCATCAGCGCGCAGCACTCCTTGAGATTGATGTTTTTCTTTATTATTTTTTTATAGAGGTTTATTCCATCCCAGCGATTATGGTGGTCAAGCCAAGATCCCCATTCCCTGAAACACACAACGTACCACGGCCACGCCACACGGTGGTCGCTGAAGCATTCCCAGAGCTTACGGTGGCAGGGGACTGGCGGCGCTTACCAGTCACCAGCTCAAGAACCCCGGGGTCATCAAGCCCGTACTCAGCAGTTGAATGCCCAGCCCCTGGGGGCGTCATGGTGTCTTCGATTACTACCACAGGCTCCATGGAAGCCCAGATGAGTGTCCCACATTGCATAATACGAGCATCAGCTACTGGTGTCTGTATCATAGAGGATGTTTCGAGCAATCGCTCGCCAGGATGTCGTTGTGTTCATAAGTGACAATAGACCTAAGAAAAGAGGTATTTGGCCTCCACGCCACACTGATTACATTGGGCAGTCTGGCTCACTTTGTTTACATCATCTGACTCCAGCCATTGATATGAAATCCAATATGGCGACAGAAACACCCCATTATCACGCGACAAGCTACATCAGTGACGTCAACAAGCCATGCCGCCTCACACTGTTGTCCTTTTATCTCCAAATGGAATAATAATTTTCCTAAACAGATAGTAAACAATAAAAGGTTATTGGTTCAACAATGTTGAGATTTTCTTCAGTTTGTAAAAATCTAGAGATAGATAGATAGTTGCAGAAGACGAATTTTCCTTTAAACACTATTATAGTAGTCATGAGAAAGGTCAGCTGCTCATTTATGCCACAATTGCTTAATGTCATCAACAGAAGTCATCAATGGAAAAACGTTAAATGTCCGACATACTATTAAACATGAGAGGGCCACTCAAGAAAACCAAGACAGAGCAATAACCAAATCATCTTAGTGGAAAATTAAGAAACCCTCGCCTCCTCTCTTACCTCCAGTCAATCACTGCTAAGTAAAACCGACTCCTGCTTCTCCTCCCAGACAGTCACTGTGGAGGATCAAAAATGAAACAGCCAGTCAGAAATCACAGACAGGGAATATAGCTCATCTGTGCTTTATACCCTGACGCCTCCCTCTTCTCTTCCCAAACAATCAGAATGTAAAATAACATGTCAGGTAAGAGTCACATTATTTCCGTCACATTTAGTAATGTTCCGTAAACACACACTGCATAATGTATGACTTCCCTCTAGTGTCCTTTAATGATGGTCTAGTATTTTAGCCACCACTAAAATGATATAGCCAATTACAGTGAAGCCGCATCTAACCTGTGCTCCAAAGTATCCGAAAGGCCTGAAATATTTTTTAAAGTATTCCGTTTGCCTACTTCCACTTCTAAAGTACCTGAAATATGTAAAACAAATTGTCAACCATGTTTTTATTTCCATTTATGGACTACCTTATCAGTCCCATTT
Organism: Schistocerca nitens; assembly: GCF_023898315.1. Taxonomy (NCBI): domain Eukaryota; kingdom Metazoa; phylum Arthropoda; class Insecta; order Orthoptera; family Acrididae; genus Schistocerca; species Schistocerca nitens. Next base: position 54,046,160 of record NC_064621.1, read on the forward strand.
GTGAATTTCACTGAAAACTGTATATCATTCGCTATGGAATGCTGGAATGCGTTTGTAACATATTCTTTCTAAATAATTAAAATTCCTTATAAAATGTAATTAAGTTCCTCGTTGGCAGATTAGTGTCATGCCCAAGTTTCAGGCATATGATAGGGAACTGCATATAATTAGGTGTATTGCCACACAAAATGGTTACCCTGTAACTATGATTGACGACTCGAATATGAAGATATGAATGAATGTGGCCGAAACATAGAAGGACGTCACTTTCACACCAGGTGGAAGAAAGAACAGTGTTATGGCTTCTATGATCCTATATCATAGTTATGTATCTGAGTAGATCGGACAGGAAACTCTGACACCTAACATTGTTCCAGCACATTTAGTACCGAAAAGTTCAGCACGAGATATGTGTCTAAGAAGGATCGATTCTGTACTTCTGATTGTAATGGAGGACAGATGTGTAGTATTAAATTTATTGGTTACGCAGAGAGAAACATTCTTCCACATATAAAGAACACGGAAATGACCAGTAAACCCAACAGAGGGCTGAAATGTCGCTTGCTCCAGTAACAACTTTTTACTTTATAGCTCGGTACCATACTCAGAAAACATTTGTGTCAGCTGCCTCTGGCCATGGAAGCCTACACTATAATAATAGCGAGCTGTATGAACATGAAGGTTTTGCTACATGCAGGTCAGCATCGATCACGCATTTAATTGATATTCAATGTGAGTTATAACAAGTTACTAACAAATTGTTAGTTCTACACAATACAGGTAAAGGTCGAATATGTACTTGAAGAGACAGAAATTCTACGAAGTCTTCTCTCTCACCCTCATGAAACTACTATTTTTACACAGAAATATTTTAGCTACTTATGATATATTTCAAGTTACCATTTAAGCGAGGCTTTTTCTGCAATATTTTATCTGCTTTGCTGCACTGAATCTCTTAACTCAAATTTTCTTAATTTCTATTTTTTTTATAAAATTTGGTAACATGATGGTTATAAGCCTTTGTGTTTTTTGTCAAATGTACAGGTTCCCTTCCTACCTAGAGTTTAGTGCGCCAATTTTCTTCTATTTGCTTTTCTCCTTCCAGTCATAAACCTTACGCCTCCTGTAGCTGTATACAATAACTTTCTTTGAATGACCTGTGGCATCCGCTCTCACTGGTCTCTCTCCTCAGCTGTTTACAGTTTTACTGGTAGTATGGGCAAATGAACAGGATGGAGGTTGCTGCTGGAATCCTAACTAAGTGGCTTTCATCCACTGTGCGGTCGTTTCCCACTTTTTAATGCTTTATAAGGGTATTGTGATTCTGTTGGTAGAGGTTTTCTAAAACATATTTCTTTTTGGTAACATATTAGGTTCCCTATTTTGTGAAGTGGGAGGTGGGTGATTTGTTCCAAAGACACCACAGAGTGGAAGGCGATATTTTATGTGAATATTGTCCAGTGATCAGTTTTGTGTTACATTTCATTTTCTGAATTATGGCTTATCCATAGGTATAAAATATTACTTCCATTGTTAGAGTGTTTGCCAGAAGATTGGATTAGATCACTGCAAACCTATCACAAACATTAAAATGTTATTAGTCCAACAGCTGTTAACTTTTTTCATTCTCTGAAAAAAGTGACATGTAAAAAAAATTGCTGAAGACGAGTTTTACTTTAAATACTATTCCGATAACCCCGAAAATCGCGAAATAAAATCAACTGCTGATTTATGACCCTATGGCTTACTGTCACCAACAGATGTCTTCACTGAAAAAAAAAAACTTTAAAAGCTCGATCTATGTAATACACTTGAAGTGTGACACAATGAGATCTTAAATTAATTGTGTTCCACAAGTATGATGTCAGTTAAATATCACAATATTCCTTCCAAATCTGCAAAAATACAACACAAAAAGAGAAATAGTTGTATCGAAGTGATGTTTGTTTGTAAAATCTTAAGTATGTACTCCAGTGATAAAAAGGAATGTAAGCTTCTTCTGAAGTATAGATAATAGAATAAAATATAATTTTCATAAATAGTTAAATGTTTCTGTTTGCTTATGAAACTTTATTTGGGGCTAGTATAAAACCTGCGAAACAGACTCTCCATAAATTGTTAAAAACCAACAATTGCTTTACATTGTAATTAACAAATTAGCAGTACATAGTTGTCAATGATGAGGTTTATTTTTAATACTGTTCTGCAAATCTTTGTTTTAAACCCTTTTGCTTGCCTTTGCCAATAGGTGACAGCAGTCAGTGTTCAATCTGAATATTGTGATTGTTCCAAACGAAGTGGAATCGCAAGTTAATTAAATTTCGTATCTGTGCTGCTCATCAAATACCAAAATATTCTAAAATATGTGCTAAAAAGTTTGTTCGGTCTGATGATGTATATTGTCATCACCTAACAGTTTCAGAACAGTGTAGGAGGATAAATAGGTGATGTAAAATGAGAAAAAATTCAAATACTGGCAATTATTACAGTTAATTGAACAAACTCCTACACTTGGAGGAATGCCTGTGAAAACTGTAATCAGCTACACCAGCATCTAATATAATAACACTCCAAAATGCGATTTTAGGAAAGAGGTTGTCGTTTTAGTACAGTATATGACATAAACTGCAGAATAACGTACTTTGTTTATACATACTTACAATATCAGCAAAGATGGTGGCAGTGATGTGACATCTCCGAAGATGATGACAAAGTCGGTAACTGCAAAATAAATAAAATTATTTATCATCTGTTGTATAACACATAAGATTTCACTCTTTGTGCAACTAATGAATTTTGAAATTAAACACTTGAGTATCTATATTGGTTGCACTATGTATTAAAAAGGACACAGCTTGCATATTGGTACTACTGCTAAGACTTTTAGGTTTAACAGCACTCGTTAATGACAAAACTTCAATGAGTGCTACACTCTTGAAAACTCTATTGATTTTCAAATTAAATATATGCGATTGTAAATTGCCTGTATAACTTATCAAAATATATGTAAGCTACATGTATAGTTTATAGTAATATGCACGATCTCTAAGAAAATTAGAACAAATTAATTTGCATTACATGTAAGATATCGCCACCCGGCAGGCACAACGAATCTTCAAATGAAATATTCCTACATCTAAATTATCTGTAACACCTGTTACAAAGACAATATGTTGCACTGGTTAAATGAGTCATGCATTAGTGGAGAAGAACAGTTCGATTTCAGTACCACACTTTAAATGCATCGAAATACAGAATAAAATGCACAAATATGACTGCCACTTCTAAAAATCGCCGAAAGTTCGACAAACTTTACAAGAAAATTAATTATTTCTGCACTTAAATTTTCTGTATTGCTTATTAAAATATACACAACGTTATATTTATCTGGGCACTACGGCAAATCTAAGTTACAGGCTAGTTTAAGCAGAGTAAATAAAGACAGAATTTTATGGTAAGACTTACAGGTTCCTCATGTCATTTTACTGAGTGTAGGTGAGAGCTAATGTTCTCATACAGAGCTAACTAATGTTTCCCTTATTTTTCGAATCTGTAGTATATAATCAGTGGTTCACAAACCTCCTCTCCAACAGATATTGTTTCGTTATCATGAGAAATATTTCCCACCTCTTTCGATAGTTGCAAGAAAGCTAATCGCTCCACCACTGCATTCTGGTCGATATATGTTGGTGATTTCTTAGAGACTCACTCTCCTTCACCATAATCATCATCATTAATTTCGTCCTAGTAATCATCATCTCCTCTCTACCTTCTGCTTTCATAAATAGATTGTTTTCAATGTTGTGATCTGTCTTATTTTGGAATAATGCTCCAAATATCCCTAGCAGTTGAGAAGTAGGTTTAAATACATTTTGATGTTCAGAGTAAGGATCTTCAGCTTGTATTTTTTGCCCCAGCGCCAGTTTTATGCGGAGATTTCCTAGCCATTTCAGCTCCTGACTCTTAAGAACGCTCTTCTGTCCAATCGAAATGAGAGACATGTTGACAAATGCACTTTTCAATCACATCTGAACCGATTGCTAGCAAACTTCTCAATTTATTCCATTCCTCACAGCGTTGGGGTTTAGTAGCCATGCAATTCGCATCTTGTGTTATGTATTATGCATTAGGCATTAGGCTTTACTATGTCTTAAACAGTATTCAAGATGGGTGTCATCTACTGTATCTTCAGCAAGCTGCGACGTAACAAATCATTGACAGGTCGAAAAAATGTATTACCTTATAATATGTCTTTCCTGGAAATTTATTTTGACATGTAACTCAAGGAAATGTTAACTAGATGGATGTGGTAGTCATCCATTACCTCGTGCCTAGCTGTCCGCGGTGGCCTAGCGGTTTTCGGCGCATCAGTGCGGAACCTCGCAACTGTTACAGTCACATGTTTGAATCCTGCCTCAGGCCTGGTTGCGTGTGATGTTCTTATGTTAATTAGGCTTAAGTAGTTCTAAGTTCTAGCGGACTGATGACCTCAGATGTTAAGTTCCATAGCGCTCAGAGCCATTTGAACCGTTTGAACCTTGTGCCTATCTCCCACATTGGCAGAGGATCAGCAGGGTTATTAACTGAGGTGGCATGGTTAATGCAATGAGTATCCTGCCGTCCTTCCTGTCACCACCTCGTTATCCCCAGGGTATACTGAGACTTAACCTTATATTCGATTTTAACAAATTTGTCTTATTCATAAACGCTTTTCATCCCATAACCAGCCAAAATTTTTTATGCTCCCTACTTCAGCCATCATCAGTTATCTTGCTGCCCAAAGAGCTACACTCATTTGCTATTTTAAGTGTGTCGCTTCCTAATCTAATTTTCGCAGTATCACCTGATTTAATTCGACTACACTGCATGGCCCTTATTGTGATTTTGTTGTTGCTCATCTTTTACCCTCCTTTAAAGGCACTGTCCATTCCGTTCAGCTGCTATCCCAAGTCCTTTGCTGTCTCTGATAGGATTACAATGCCACTGGCAAACATCAAAGCTTTTATTTCTTGTCCCTCAACTTTAATTCCTCCTTCAAACTTTTCTTATGCTTCCTTTACAGCTTGTTCAGTGTACAGATTGAATAACATCAACAATAGTCTACAACCATATCTCAGTCCCTTGTCTGTCATTGCTTCTCTTTCATGTTCCTCGACTCTTATAACAGCAGTCTGGTTTCTGCACAAAATGTAAATACCCTTTCACTCGCTGTGTTTTACTCCTACTACCATCAGAATTTGAAAGAGAATGACCTAGTCAACATTCTCAAAAGCTATATGCTGGTTTGCCTTTCCTTAAACTACCTTGTAAGATAAGTCATAGGGTCAATACTGCTTCATATGTTCCTACATTTCTCCAGAATCATAACTGATCCTCCCCAAGATTGGCTTTGTCCATTTTTTCAACTTTTCCGCAAGGAATTCATGCTAATATTCAGCAACTGTGACTTACTAACTGATAGTTGAGTAAGATGCACATCTGTCAGCCCCTGCTTTCTGTGGAATTGGAATTATTGAATTGTTCTTGAAGTATTAGGATATTTCGCATGTCTCATACATCTTGCACACCATGTGGAAGTTTTTGTCATGTATAAATAATGTTAATCTTCTTCTAATTAAACATGAAAATAATTTATGTTATTGTTAGATATAAAATATGTCTTGACTAATTAGTTCACAAACAAGCCAAAACAATGGGAAAATTTATCATTGTGATGATTTTAATATATTTTGATTCACAAGAAAAATTAAGCAATCATCAGAATGATAGCAAAGAACATAAAGAAGTAAAAATTAATATGCCTTTGAAAGGTCAAAAAATTGAATATCAAAATTATGATAATTATGGAAGGGTATCTTTCGTAATTTATGCAGATTTCGAATGTTTCTTAAAAGATATTAACACTTGTCAACCAATTTCCTGAAAAATTTTATATTAGTAAATATCAAAAACATGTACAAAATTCATTCAATTATTATGTTAGCTATTTCATCAGAGACTATAAAAATCATGTTAAGAATACTGGTAAAGATGCAGAAACAATCGTTGAAAAGTTAAAAGAAGTCACTAGAGAAACTGCTATAATCAGTTAAAAAAATTTAGAAACTTGCTTTATTTGTGAAAAAGACTCTACATTTAGAGAAAAGAAAATAAGAGATCATTGTCATTTACAGGAAAATGTCAGGAGTAACATTTGAAGATTGCAATCTTACTTATCAAAATCCTAAGTTTATTCCAGTTTATATTCATAATTTAAGAAATTATGATGCTCAGTCATTTATCAAAGAATTAACAATAGATAATGAAGATACTGATGCAATTCAAAATAATGACCAAAAATATATTTCTTTTAGTATGTATGTTGAAGATGGATTAACATTAAGATTTATGAATACATTTAAATTTATGGCTTCAAGTATTGAAAAATTATCTCCTCCTCTTACAAAAATACAATTTAGAGAAAAATAAAAATTTTGGATAGTGAAGAACTAGCTTTAATAATTAAAACAGCAGTTTATCCATATGTATATATGGATTCTGAGGAAAAATTTCAAGAAACTAAGGTACCTAGAAACGAATGTTCTTATTTGAGCCATGATTAACATAATATTTCCAATGTAGATTATAATCAAGCAAAAACAGGTTTGGAAAAAATTAAATATTAAAAATTCTGATGAATATACAAAGTTACATAATAAACCTCCTGTTTTCAATTTTTTTTAGATATTTTCGAAAATTTCAGAGGTATGTGTATCAAATCTTATGAACTTGATTCATCATGGTACTTTCCTGCACCAGAATTGTCTTGGGATTCTATGTAAAAATTACGAAGATTGAATTCATTTGTTACACAGTTACAATATGATTATATTTCTTGACAAGGGAATTCGGAGTGGAATTTCTCGAAGTTTTAAATAAATAGATTCATGAAAAATTTAGAGCCAAAGAAACAATCAAATTATACTGCATACTTAAAGGCAAATAATTCATGGTTGGGTAAAGTCTCTTTTTTTAACCAATTACCAGATTCAGTTTTGTAAAACCAGGATGTTTTAAGTGTGAAAAAGTACTTAAAAGGTCAGATGATTATAAATTTTGCTGTATTTTCGAAGTCTAAATAGAGTATCCAAATAAAAAACATGACTTACATAAAGACGTGAACTAGCACCAGAAATAGAGAATAAATTATTAACACTTTTAAATAATAAAGAAAAATATGTTCTGCATTATAGAAATTTTAAACAATGTTTAAATCTTGGATTAAAATTAAGGAAAATTCATACAATCTTATCATTTGAACAATTTATTCTTTTGAAGAAATACTTTAAATTTAATATGACCGGTTTATTTCAATGGTGGTACATGTCCATTTTTGTTCACTTCGAGATACAGATACTTAATATTAATTGAGTGCTGAAAAATCTGCAGTTGAGATACCAGAAATATTCAAGCATATAGCTTCTTGGTAGAGATGAAGCTTTCTTTCTGTTAGTTTGGATCATTAATTTCAGAAGTATTATAGGCAGAAAAGTGGATGTAATGGACTTGTACCACAAAAGGAATAAGCCCTTTACATGAAAATGAGAAAGAAGAAGTTAATGAAAATTCTGTATTTGGGAAAACATTGAAAATATGAGAAATAGACAAAATATTAAAACAATAACAGATTCAATCAAATACATGCAATATATTTCCTTTAAAAGTTATGAACATACTACTGCATTTTCACAAAATCTAGAAGCAATTCATAAGAAGGAAATAAAAATAATGTTCAATATAACAATTTATATTTTTATGAAACAAAAATATGGTGAAAATATTGATTTATGCAATATGAACTGATACTTTCATTTATGATACCAGAACTAAATATTTTTATAAGAATATGGAGTCAATGATTGATTGCTTTGACACAGGTAATTATCCAAAACATAAGGTTTAGGAAAAATGAAAGATGGAAACTGTTGTAAAATTGTATTAGAGCACATTGAGAGCAAGATCGAAAATGAAAGTGAATGAAGTTGGTGATAAATAATTTTTAGTATTATTTCATGACATAGTAATTCTTACGTTTTCCAAATAATTTTTATAAAGAATTTTTCCCCAAAATCATTCCACTTTCTTATAATCTCTTACTACATTTTTATGGGAAATTAAAGATATTTTCCTTCTTTTGAATTGTTTATAATTAGGTGTATTTTTATTTTCCTTACACATTTGTCACGAATAAATGATATAGTTTGACAATTATAGTGATATTGTGTTTGTTTCTTTCTTTTAGAATCATTATACCCGTTTTTGAGGCATATTCTGTTTTGTTATTTTAATTTCTTGGAGACTTTCTAGGTCTTGACTGCGCACTGGACAAATCATTTTATTTTTGCTTTTCATTTATAAGGCAAAAATATTGGAATTAAAAGATCACATTATAATAAATTTTATTACTTGTGAATGGAGACACTTGTAGATCTAAAAAGTAATAAATATGTATACAACAACAAAATGTAATTGATAATTATAGACGAAAAAATAAGTTGTGCTTTAAAGCAAAAGATATGTGCAATATTTAGCAGTACTGGCAATGCAGGAAAACTTTGAGTGACTATGTAAGAAGCAAATATATAAAAATACAAAGACTGAAGGTGTAAAAAAAATTTACTTACATTGATATACAGATTTTAATAAATGTAACAGTGTTATATTAATTAATTATAAAATTACAGTTGCCTTTAGCAGAAATGTTTCAAAACTCAGTTTATGAAATAGTTTTACTATCTATTGAAAAACATTGTGAATATAAAATAAATATTAATGTAAATGATAGTGTAAAGGTTAATCAATAAGTTAAAGGAACTGAATAAAAGTAACGATAATTACATACAAGAATCAGTTGAAAAATTTGATTCAGATTTAGAAATTTTATCTGAAATAAATGATAGAATATATATCTTACTGCCACATGTTCTTCCAGAAATAAGTGAACGAAATTTAATATGAAGTTTTATTATTTTCACATTACAGGATATTAATTATAAATATTATGTTACTCAAGGTCCACTTAAAAATTTACAAAATCAAATACATGTTATCAGAAACACTCAATTGTGAAGAAATTTTAAGAATTATTTTGTACTAACCTTGGTAAATTTTTATGAATGAACTTAAACACTATTAATGAGAACAATTGTATAAATAATCTCATATACATTTCTTAGAATTTAAATCAAATTTCGAAATACTTTTTTCATAATAAAGTTAAAAATAATATTCGTAAACTTTTTATGTAAATATAATTAACGAAATTGATTGAAACTATTGCATTCCATCAACTAAATTTTAAAGTCCTCAAATGATTTTGGCATTAAGTCGTTTTTGTTAACCCATTTTTGAACAACATAAATACCTTATCTATTTTAATAAAACAATAATGATTGTTATATTCAATGTAATATGTTTAAATCCTAATAACACTCTCCATTTACATACATAATTTTTAAACATATTAAAGAATTACATTAGTTTTATTTCCCAACTATTGTGTGAATTTTCAAAATGTAACCATTTACATGTATATTATTACCTTTGTTATTTAAAACGTTTTTATACACATAAACTTCTACAAAATTAAATTCAGGAGTTCTTCTTCATAAAACTTGTCTTTTATTTGTTTACATTTGAATCTTTCAATCTATATGTGACTACATAAGAACAGCATTTTCAGTTTCTTTAGAGCTGTGAGCAATATACCCCGTACGGAAATTCCATTAGGTTTACATATTTCAGTTTTATTTCAAGTTTTATTATTAGGTTCAGCATCTAACAAATTTGTTACATAAACAATTTCCAATAAGGTTTTTTCAGTTTCTTTAATTACTTCTTTCGGTTTCATTTTATCGTTGTATGTTTAGTGATATTATATTCTTTGGTTAGCTTAGTACCTAAGTCAACCCATTTATAATTTCATAATTTCCTTTAAGAGAAAATTTCTTACAAAATCTTTCATTCAATGTTTTATAAAAATATTTCAACATCAGATGAATTTAATTCACTAAATGATGAATAATGATTTATGTAAAATTTTTCAATAATCCTTCAAATTATATATTATAAAATTGTTTACCATTACATGTTTGCAATTTGTTGGCGATCTAAAGATGAATATTTTTTGAAAAGATTTTTTTTTAATTGTGAATTTGGCCAGCTATGGACCGCATGCAACTTAAGACCTTTGGTGTTTCATTTTCTTCCGTTCTTCCCAGTACTTCTTCATTTTCTCGCCAACTGCTCGTCTCTGCTCATCTGTCCACACTCTCTTGGGTCGAGGTTTTGGCGCATTTTCTTCATAGTTTGCGTTTTCTATAAGTAGCCTAAAGTTATTCCTGTCACGTATTATTTCTTCTGTAACACCTATTTTGTTGGCGTCTTTCTTTACTGCTTCTATCCATCCTACAGTGTTTTTCAGCTTACTAACGTAATTAAAAATTTTCTTTGTAATACGTCTTTCTTCCATTCTTTTTAAATGTCCATAAAATTTTAGCCATCTCTTCCTCATTGTATCTGTGATCTTTTCTGTATTTTTGTATAGGTCTTCATTTCTCCTTTTAGTCCACCTATTTTCCCTGTTTTTCTCAGGACCTAGAATTTATCTTAATATTTTTCTCTCTCTTTTTCCTAGTTCGCCTTTCTTATTCAATGTTAGGCACTCTGATCCATATGTTGCTTGTGTCCTAATAACTGAATTATAATGTTTAATCTTTGCTTGTATGGATATTGATTTCTTATTGTAGTAGTTTTGTGTTAATTTATATGCAAATTCCAACTTTTTTATTCTTTCTTTATTTGTTGTGTTATCCAGTCTATTGGCTTGGATCCACTCCCCCAGGTATTTGAATCTATCAACTCTTTTAATTTTTCCATACTTTGTTTTCATAAACTTTTCTGTATTATGTTTGTGTTCTATATACTCGGTTTTTTCGTAGGATATTTTTAGACCAGTCTTTTCAGCAATTTCGTGTAACATATCAACTGTTGCGTCTGTTCGGTTTTCAGTTATCAATGTCATATCATCCGCAAAGGCTAAACATTTTACTTCAAATTGGTTCTTTCCTTGGCCCATGCTTATACCCTTTGTGCCTCTGTTTTTTAATGTGTTTCCCATGTTTTTACTACTTTATCTAAAACCAAGTTAAAGAGAATTGGGGACCGTCGGTCACCTTGTCGAACTCCTGTTTTGATTTTGAATGGTTCAGAAATTTCGCCTTGAAACTTAATTCTTGATGTTGTATCTGTGAGCGTTTGTTCAACAAGTCTTCTGGTGTTTTCATCTACCCCTGATTGATAAAGTATCTGGAATAGTGTGTGTCTGTCAACTGAATTGTAGGCCTTCTAGAAGTCTATGAAAGTAACTACTGTATTTTTATTTTGTATAGCTCTCACTCTCAAAATTGTTTTTAAATTAAGAATCTGTGTTGCACATGATCTACCTTTTCTAAATCCTGCTTGATAATCTCCTATATTAGGTCCTGCTTGTTCCTCTATACTATTTAAAAGTGCTTTAGAAAGTATTTTGTATGTCACTGGTAACAAGGATATGCCCCTGTAGTTGTTGGTGTCTGTATTATCTCCTTTTTTAAGGAGAGGGTGGATCAATGCTTGTTTCCAGTCACTGGGTATGATTCCTTTTGTCCAAATGTCTTTAATTACTTTGTGAATTTTCTGACATGTGGATAAGCCCCCTAGTTTCCACATTTCTGCCACTATCCCATCCTCACCTGGTGCTTTGTTATTATTCAATGCTTTGATAATCTTTTCTATTTCTTCTACTGTAGGTGGTTCCGACAGTGGATTTTCATGTTGTGGTTTTTGAAACTGTAACCTGTCATTAGACTCTTCACAATTTAATATATTTTCAAAGTATTCAGCTTAGATTTGGCAGTTCTCTTTATTGCTTAAAACCATTTTTCCATTTTTATCTTTAAAATGTAAACTTGGTGACTGGAATCCTGTTAAGACTTCTCTGAAAGTCTTATAGAAGTCTGTAGTGTTGTACCTTTTGAAATCAGAATCCATTTCTTCTAATCTGTCTTTGTCATATTTTCTTTTCACTGATCTGATGATTTTTGCTGTCTTTTTCCTTTCTTCTTTAAACTCTTCCCAGTATTCGTGTTTCTTATTACTGTTCCATTTTTTCCATGCCTTTAGTCGAGTGTCAATTGCTTCATCACACAGCTCATTCCACCATCTGTGTTTTGGTATTCTTCGTGGCTGTCCCATTTCTTTAACTGACTCTATCATTGTTTCTTTAATTTCTTCCCAATTATCCATTTTTCGTGTGTTTAATATATGACAGAATTTGTCCTGCTTTTGCAGGAGAAATTTAGTGTTTACTCTTGGAAATCTTCTTGGTTTTGGTTTAGGTTTGTTTGGTTGGAACATGGTCTTTATTTCTGTCAGATAATGATCTGAGTCTATGTTTAGGCCCTTCCTCACTCTGACATCGAAGATTTCCTTGTAGTAGCGAGTCGTTATTGCCACATGGTCCAACTGATATTCAGCTTGATTTGGATTAGGTGATACCCACGATTTTTTCTTTCTTGCAAGTTTCCTGAAACATTTCGACATTAATTTTAGATTAAACTGTCTACAAAAATCTATGAGTCTTTCACCATTTCTGTTGGTTCTTGCATGCGCTGGATAATCTCTAACTACTGATTTAAATTTTATTTCTCTGCCAACTTGTGCATTAAAGTCTCCCACAAAAATTTTTATATGTTCTTTTGGTAATATGGATGTTTCGTGTTCAAGCATTTCCCAAAGATCTTCCACGTTGTCAACATTTGTTCTGTTATGTTGGTTAATAGATGCATGTGCATTAATAGTAGTGTAGCGTTTATTGCCTGACTTGAACGTCAGAAATGAAATTCGTTCTGATGGGGAGCTAAAATTAGTTATTGATTCCGTAAGTTGCTGTTTGACCATAAATGTGGTCCCTAATATAGTCGTATTATTGGAATTTTTAATGGCTGGTTTTCCTTTGTAGATCCTGTATCCACCTGATTCAAATGCATTTTCATACAGATACCTTGTTTCTTGAAGAGCTAATATAAGTATGTTGCGTAGATTGATAGTGTCCGTTTTGTGTTTTAGTTTTCCAACTTTCATAAGTGTGTTGATATTCAGAGTCCCCAGTAGATGTTTTTTCTTCGGTCTTATCTTTGAAGAAGTACTAGGAAGCTCCGACTCTTCCTTACATGATGTTCTATGCTCTCCAGAATCCAAAGGCCTAGTTGCACCGCCATGAATAGCGATGGAAGATTGGTTACTTCCTGGAGTAGTTTTCATTTTGAAATTTACCATCATGTCTTAGGTTAAAGTTTGGTTTGGGGAAAGGTAGTTGAACCTTTCGATGATAAAAATTCAAGCATTTAGCTTAGAATTATAAGTGAGGCCGCCACTAACGTGTGGGACAAATGCCTTTTGCAGCCGCCCACTGTGGGAACAGACGCTACAGTCTGGTGCTTTTATACAAAAGCCTGCCTCTTCCGCCAGTCCCGCCGTTCTGATGATCTTCATCGCCGCCTTCACTGCCGTTGAGGTCTTCACCGTTTCCCTGGCAAGGAACCCTCACGAGGTACTATCACTCAGGCCAGGTGAACGAAGGTTTTTTAACGAGGTGTACTCCTCCCCCTCCTCCTTTTTCAACCAGGCTTGGGACCGGCTTTGGTGGAGTTTTTTTGAAAAGATATATATATATATATATAGTTTTACCTATTTTACCTTTAACTGGAATTTATCCTTTTTTAAAAATTCATTTCAGATTACCTGAATCCATTCCAACTATGTAAGTATGCTATGATTCTTTTATTCCAAAAGAAATTACATTTTCTGGTTTAAATTTTTTGTGATGGGCTTATGTAAGTAATTGCTAATTTGTTTACGAATAGTTACAACATTACTTTCCAATTTTTTAAAATAATTTTCAGGTTTATAGTCTGAACAAATGCCTTTTATTCCTTGTCTTCCAATTTTAGTTGTTAATTTTTGAGGATTATTATCTTATATAAACTTTTTTTGCAATTCAGACAGTAAATGTAATTATAATTCTTGAATTATATAGAATAAAAAATAAGAAATTTATTTTCAATTTCTTGATTGTAAGGGATTCAGTTTTTGTAGATGTCTACTAACTTCATGGCCCTATTTATTTATTTTTGGAACAAATTTTTTCTAGTGAAATTATATAATCTAATGTGTGATTATTGCTTGTTTTCTTTCATTTACTTCATTATTCTGATGTTCCGTGATATGATCACAAATACCATTTCTTTGTTTTAAATCTGTGATAATCTTGTATTCATTCTGTAAATAATGATTATTCATGATAGCTTTTGCTTGTATTGTATCAATTACATTCTCAATTGCCTTACATTTAAAACCAATAAACCTGATTACTACTTTAAAGATACTATTTCATTCTTTCTTCTGAATCTACTGACGATATATTTGATTTTTTAACTTATTTCTGTATTAAATTTTGGGTCTAATGGTTGGAATTTTGAGAAATGTCCTTTTATTGAACATAAAGTGTCATTATACTTATAATTCATATTTAATAGTTTTAAAACATACAGGCACAAATGTCTACAAATAACTTCATTGGAGTTTTGTATTTTCTCCATATTGTAGTAAAAATTTGTTTTTTTTCCAAATAGTTAATTAGTTGTTGATGTATATTTCCTCCATATGAACCAAAAACATTTATTTGTATATCAACAAATGTGATAGTCACCAATATATTCAGAAGCATATAAATTTATTATTCCACTTTCAAATAAAAACGACCTAAACATTATTAAGTTTTAACTATTTAACTAATTCTTCTGTGTCAAAATTAGATAAATAATTATAAATTTTTCTATTGTTTCTGTGAAATCATTTTCTACTTCCTTTCTTTTTCAATTGCTAAATTACGTATTTTTTGTTCTTCTAATTCTTTATCACCTTCTTTGTTACTTATAACTGCATTTGCAATTGCTGCAGAACCACCAGCAAGTGAACCACGTGCAGTTAAATATGGTAACGCTGCCAATAATCTGTTTCTTTCTTTTTTGTTACATAATCAGCCATTTTTTCACAAGAGTAATAATTAATGAAAGAACTAAATTTTTGCCACTTGTTTTCTTTTTAATTTTTATATATCAGTTCAAATTGTGAAGTGCT
The DNA here is from genome assembly GCF_023898315.1 of Schistocerca nitens. Lineage (NCBI taxonomy): Eukaryota > Metazoa > Arthropoda > Insecta > Orthoptera > Acrididae > Schistocerca > Schistocerca nitens. The sequence continues at coordinate 54,061,379 of NC_064621.1, forward strand.
ATTTAATTGTTCATTATTGAGTTTAAGGGATTTTGGTTTAATTTAGCCACTAGAAAACAAAGTAAAATTTTTGTGAAAGTTTCATTCAACAGTTTAAAAATTAGTAAAAATTCTTTATAAATCCCATCCATTATTATCAAAATGTAAACCGATTTGCAATATTCGTTTTCCATACATTATTCCTCTAATTGCTGTTGCAACTATTTTTTCTCCTAATGAAAAACACTTGCATGCATTCTTTCTTTGCAAATAACTGAAGTTTGTATCTGCTTTGTAACTTCTTTATAGTTCTTTGTTATATGTATAAGAAGTATTATCTTTTATCATTCTTCATCTAATGAGTCCAGTCCCGGTAGCAGAGTGGTCAGTGTGCCGGAATGTCAATCCTAAGGTCCTGGGTTTGATTCCCGGCTGGGTTGGAGATTTTCTCCAGTCAAGGATTGGGTGTTGTGTTGTCCTAATCATCATCATTTCATTTCCATCGATGCGCAGGTCGCCGAAGTGGCGTCAACTCGAAAGACCTGCACCAGGCGTATGGTCTACCCGAGGGGAGGTGCTAGCCACACGACATTTCATTTTTTCATCTAATGGATTAATTCCTTTATCTCCTATAGCTAATCTTTCTTCCAATTTTGTTCCTGGATTACAAAATTTATAACCTGGAAGAAGTATGTCAAATGGTAATCCGATACTTAAAGTGTTAAATAATCCTCTAACATAATTTTCACTTTTCCAAAAAGTGTGTGGTAAATTATTCAAAATTCTTATTAAATAAGGAATTCCATTAAGATCATTAACTACAAAATTTATTAGTTAATATTTAGTTATATCCTGCTTTTCATTATGACAATTTTTATTTCCAGTTATTCTTTTTCATGGATTACTACTAATCAATTAATTTCCAAACATTCTTATCCTAAGCCTTGACCAGATTTTTCAAATGAATCACTAAGTTTCTTTCTGAACAACTAGCAAAATAATTTTCAGTAATAGTTTTAATCAAAATATTATATTTGTTAGCATTCTTGATTTTATTTTACTTTCATTATATATAATATGCCATTCGAATACAATTCTAGATTAATTTTGTAAACCAAGAGACTAAAATTCTGTACCTAAATCATCCTTAGTTATTTGTTATTTAGTTACAACTTTCATTATCCATCTGTTCTTACATACACTATTTCATCAATTTTCAAATAATTACCATTGAATTCAGCTGGTAACTTACCAATAGATTTAAATGTGGCAAAATGTCTTACTTCAAAAATATTATATTCACTGTGATTGATTCTTTCACTCATAATTTTTTAAAACCTCTTCCTTAACTTCTATTTTTCTTTTTTATAGTTCTTTAAAAATTATTTACTTCTGATTTACTCAACATATAATCACTGTCATATTGCTTAATTGCTATAATGTCATTGATTTCTTCTAAATAATATCGATTGTATGGAACTATTTTTTTAACTCATCTATTTTGTTCAATTTCTTAAAAAACTTTTTCCCCCATTCCTTCAATCCAACCTGTTTCAACTGAATCAATAAGTGATTGATCTTCTTTTTTAGATTTTTGATATCGGGTTTAAGTGTTCATGTATTGAATGACAAATAAAATATGCCACAGTCGTTTAAATAAGGTTAAAATATATTAAGAATAAATTTTCTTAGTGTAAATAAACCTGTAAAGTAAGGATAAAAGGTCATGACTTAATAGAATGAATGTATTTATTGCTGTTCCAATAAAGAATGTTCCAGAGAAATTTATATGTTTAGAATCTGTATGGCATGTTGAAGGCAGTCACTGTAATTTGTTTTTCGATCATATGAAAGCAGAAGCTGTGTCGAGGTTGCTAGTCTCCCATCGGACACCTCCACAGGTGGCAGATAGGGGAAAGCTCCTCAGATATGATGGGTACTGAGGAAATAAAATACTCAGGGTGGACCAAAATCAGCACTGTTGTCTTGTACTATGTAGAGAAATTTACAAGGGCTAAAGGAGGAACACTCCTACAGAAAAAGACCCGGTCTTCGAGGTTAGAGGTTGTACACAGGGCCAGTAACCCAGGTACAGAAAACTAATATTATGAATAAGTCACATATGCCTCAGATGAAAAATTGACCCGAAAATATGATGATGTTGTAATGGAAGTCAAACATGAGAGTTGGAATATGGAATGTACAGAGTATGTTTAAAATAGGATCCTTCTGAACACTCAGCAAGCAACTAGACATTAACAATGTAGCAATAGCAGCAATCCAGGAAACACCACTATTAGGTCAGAGATATAAGATTTGGATAAGTACACACTATTCACCAGCGCTAATGAAAATTGTTATTACGAATTTGGAACGGTTTTTTGTGTACTAAATGATATTCTACCTACAATAATAAAGTTTGATGCCATTGATGAAAGACTATGCTTTCTTAGAATCAGGTGCAAGTGGTTCAACTTGTCACTAATAAACTGTCATGCACCAGCTAATGACAAAGATGATGTAATACAGGATATCTTCTATGAAAACTTATCAGACCTGTGGAAGTGATATCAGCAGTTTTAATGCAAAAATAAATTCCACTTGGGTGATGAATTTTACTGCATCAACAAATATGATCACCGGCAGTGCTATCTTAGCACATAAAAGAATACATAAAGATACATGGTACTCAAGTGACAAGAAAACAGCTACGGATTGATCATGTTCTCATAGATAGCAAACAGAGAAAAATTATTGGTGGTGTATGATCCTTCTGAGGAGCTGAAATTATTTCAGATCATAATCTAGTAAGAATCACAATGAAAATCAAGCTGATGGCCGCACCAAAGGTGAAATCTAGACCAAAAAACATGAACATACTTCATTTGCAAAATGTGATAGTTAGAAAAGGTATAACGAAGAACAAAGTTGAAGTTTCAAACTGGTTTGTTGCCTTAAGTAATACGGAAGAAAGAATCGAAATGATCAGTGATGAATACCGTGTAAACAATGTAAGAGTAGTCATCCTCACAGCTGCCAATAATAACCTGCAGAGAGCTAAGATAGGCACGAAGAAATGGTGCGATGAAGAGACTGAAGAAGCTGAATACAACTATGGTAAAAATGGTTGCAAACAAATAAGAATCCAGAAATAGAAGTTGCTTACCGGTGGGCTCAAACACAGGCAAAAAAAATTAACTGGAAGCAAAGGTAACAATTTCTAAAACAACAGATGAAGTCTATTCATGAGTACCATCAAAATAACAACATCCAGGAAATGTATGTTACAATAAAAAAATTATAAAAGGTTTTAATTACAAAACCAACATGATGATGGTTTTAAATGCCAATGTGATGACTGAACCCAGAAAAATTTTAGTGACAAGCAAGGAGTATTCTGATCCAGAAGCACCAATTACTAGTTCCAGCAACAGTCGCAACTGTGAGGAAATTAGACAATCCAATATGAAGAGGTGGTAGAGTATATCAACTGCCTAATAAATGGTAAAGCAACTGGCAGTGACAGCATCCCAGCTGAGATACTAAAATATGGAGGAGAAGCATTGCTCAGACGTTTATTTCACCTTATACAGTACAGATAACCTGAAAACAGAGAACATTCCAATAGAGTGGAGAGAATCATTAATAGTCCCTATACATAAAAAAGGAGACAAGAAAAAACCCCGAAACAACAGAGGATTATCATTAGTCAATGCTGCTTACAAGATCTTACCTTGTTTATTGCAATGCTGCTGAATACCATATGCAGAAAATATAGTTGGGGATTATCAAAATGACTTCGAAAAAACAAATCCATCAATGATAACATATTTGCAATCAAATCCATAAATGAAAAAGTTTGGGAATATAAACAAAAACACATTTTCTGTTCAGTGATTTCATCGAAGCTTATGACTCCATCCATAGACAAGGATGTAATGACTGAATTTGGTTTCCCAATTAAACTGAAAAATCTCTACAAAGTATCCTTGGATGAAAGTACAAGCCGGGTTTTACTAAATGGAATAAAGTCTGACCATTTTAGCCAACTGGAGTGGCTGAGTGGTTCTAGGCGCTACAGTCTGGAACTGTGTGACCGCTACGGTCGGAGGTTCGAATCCCGCCTCGGACATGGATGTGTGTGATGTCCTTAGGTTATTCAAGTTTCAGTAAGTTCTAGGGGACTGATGACAACAGCAGTTAAGTCCCATAGTGCTCAGAGCCATTTGAACCATTTGATCACATTAATAATGAAACTGTGTTAAGACAATGGAGATGCTTTGTCCCACTTTCTATTCAATACAGCTTTAGAAAGAGTTGTGAGGAAACTTAAACTGGTACCTGCTGAGATCCTCAAAGAAAGCAAAATTAACACGTTAGCATAGTGCTCACTGGAAACAGTGAAACAGAGATTAGGCATTTGTTTGTGGAGCTTGCAACAGAAGCATCAAGACTAGGTCTGAAAGTAAATGACGAGAAAACTATGTACATGATAGTTCAATGATGTAGAAATCGATGGGATAACCAATCACATCTAATAATTGGTGAACACAAAGTCGAGTGTGTTGGGCAGTTCAAATTTATGAGGTCAGTGATAGTTGAACAAAATCAGACAGAAATAAAAGAAAATGCTAACTGAGCCTATTATGCAATACAAAACATCTTAGGGTCCAAACTGCTGACTAGGAAAACTAAAATAGTTATATAATACAATCATCAGACCAGTTCTAACTAATGGGGTAGATGGCATGGATCACATCTCAGTGATGCCAGTTGTGTCTATCAGTAGATGTTTCATTAGGCATGGCCTGCACCTCAATAGGTATGAGAAGGGGAGGCAGGCTAAGCTTATAGGTAACAGTGTGGTCGGTGGTGGTGGTGGTGTCACTCATGGCAAAATTCCTGTAGTAGTTAGTGTTAGAGTTGCACCTTTTTTAGATTGAAGTCAGCTGTATACCTGCTTAAAGGAAGTCCCTCTAACTAAGGGCTCACCTTCCAAGGAAGTCATATTTTCAAGTAAAGAAGGAATTCGCATATTTCATCTAAATATAAGAGTTATTAGAGATAAAGTTAGTGAACTGCTTATAGATGTTGACTCTGAAATTATGGTATATCAGAGCACCACTTAAATAATTTGACAATTCAGAAGCTTCCTTTATCAGGCTACAGTTAGATGGGTGTTTGTCAAGGAGTTCCTTGCAGAGTGGGGGAGAGGCTATGTACATAGAAAACAGTATTCCATTTGTGTCCATAGATGTATCATGACACTGCACTGGACAGATATTTGAATGTTGTGCAGATGATTATAGTGCTGATAACACAGATGATAAATTCAATGGTTTCCTTAACACTTTTCTCATTCTCTTTGAGAGTTGCATTCTATTAGAACATTCTAAATGGGCAATCTGGGTGGCTGACTAGTGGGATAAGGATATCACATAGTACAAAGCGGGGATTATTTCAGAATCTTATGAGTAGCTACAGTCAAGTTAAAGTAGCCCATTATAGACAGTATTGTAAGGTGCTTAAAAACGTTATTAGGAAGGCAAAGATTATGTGGTATGCAAATAGAATAGCTAATTCATAGGATAAAATTAAAACTGTATGGTCAGTTGTGAAGGAAGTGTCTGGTCAGGAGCACAAGGTCGACAATATCATTCAGTTCACAATAAAAATATTTCTGTTACTGATAAACCAGATATATGTACATTATTTAACAATAATTTTCTGAGCATTGCTGGTGAATGAAATAAAAATTAACTTTCTACAGAAAATCATATAACATTCTTGGCAAATGTCGTTCTGAGATCGATGCCTGAAATACTCCTCTTACAAAACTTGCACCTGAACTAAAGAACAGTGGGCCAAACGACATAAATTCTTCGCTCGTACCATGCAAATCCGCTGAAGCGAAAGCCTTATCGGGAGAACAGAAAATAGAATTATGTATGTTACTCGAGAAATATGTCGAGGTATTGTAAGTAGGCTGTTTAGGTTTTTTTTGGTAACGCCACCTCTGTATGAAAATCACTGGCTGTGCTGTGTGCAGTCTGTGGCTGCTTTGCATTGTTGTAATACTCGCCATTGTAGTGTTAGGCAGCTGGATGTTAACAGCGCGTAGCATTGCGCAGTTGGAGGTGAGCCGCCAGCAGTGGTGGATGTGGGGAGAGAGATGGCGGAGTTTTGTAATTTGTCATGAACTGCTATATATATGATGATATCAAGGTAAATACATTGTTTGTTCTCTATTAATATCTTTCATTTGCTAACTATCCCTATCAGTAGTTAGTGCCTTCCATAGTTTGAATCTTTTATTTAGCTGGCAGTAGTGGCGCTCGCTGTATTGCAGTAGCTTGAGCAGCGAAGATTTTTGTGAGGTAAGTGATTCGTGAAAGGTATAGTTTAATGTTAGTCAGGGCCATTCTTTTGTAGGGAATTTTGAAAGTCAGATTGCGTTGCGCTAAAAATATTGTGTGTCAGGTTAAGGACAGTCGTGTATAAATTGTTCAAAGGGTAAGTTTCATATGTCGACCCATAGCCTAGGATACCTCACTGGAATCTTCTGATTTTTTCTTGTAGTTTGTGTAATTAGTGTAGATTTTGTTTATTGCTAGCGCGTAATTGTAGAGAAAATCTCCTTTGTAGTTGCAGTCTTTCATTGTTGTACAGTAAAACAGGTGTGGCACGCATGTAGATTTGCACCAAGTATTTCGCAGCTGCAATTAACTAGATATTATTTTCAGTGTTATGTTAATGTGTTCTCTTATCTTTGCTCTTCAAATTGTGCTTTTCTGTGTTGTCGTGTGAAATACTGTGACAATAATGGCGTGTGAAAAACGTAATACTAGGCTCCAAACTAAATTGAGAAATGACAGTGAAGACGAAAGCAGTGTGTTAGCGCCGCAGAGTAATGAATTAACTAATGTTCAAAGTAGTAATTTGGTAATTGTGCATAGGGAAATGGAGCGGGCGGCAAACAATGGTGTAGACAGTGAAACAATTAGAGAACAGGGAAGCATTATCGATCGATCGGTCGGCAACAGCTCGCCTCAGGAATCCGAAATGACAGGAAACAATCTCGCAAATATTGTAGACTCAGGTTTTGGGTCCTCACCGTTTTCTCAGATGAGTCAAGACACATTTTCTGCTTGTCAAAATGTGAATGTTGCCGGTGCAACTTCACTGCCGAATAGCACTGAGGAACATGTTTCAGACACCAGTGCACTGTTATTGCAATTAATGCAACAAATGGGACAAAAGCTTCAAAAGTTAGACATAATGGAACAAAATCTTCAAAATTTAGACATAATGGAACAAAATCTTCAAAAGTTAGACACAGTGGAACAAAATCTTAAAAAGTTAGACACAATGGAACAACATCAGAGACAAACACAGCAACAGTTAGACGCAATGGAACAAAATCTTCAAAAGTTAGACACCACACTTGAACAAACACGTGAGGATTTAACTACTGAGTTACATCACATTGAATCGAAATGTCAAAAAGTCTGTAACGACGTAAAAACACAAATTTGTGAGCATTTCCAACCTATTTTTTCGCGTCATGAAAATGCTCTACAGAATCACGAAGCAGCCATAAAAGAACTGCAAACTACTGTTCATGAAAATCATGAGACCTTACAAGCTAAATTTGACTCAGTTGCATCTACCGATTCGGTTACGCAACTTGCAAAAACTCAGGAAAACTTGAAGGACACAGTAGATTCGATTTCAACACAAATGGACAATCTGAAACTTGGTTCAGAAAAACACACTGAGGAAATGTGTTCACTATCGGAGAAAGTAGCCGAACTTTCGGGTCAGTTCACTAACTTATCTACGAAGGTAGATGATAATGTGAACGACACAAAACCGGTAGTCTTTAATGACACAGAAGAGAGCGAACAAATTAGGAAACTGAAACAAAATCTGAATCAAATTAATACGCAACACCAAAGAGAAATCCGCGAAGTACAAGATCAGCTGACACAGGTAATACAAGAATTACGTATTTCAGAGGACACTCGCGCCCCAATACGGGAAGAGGGACATAGAAATACGGATCAACCACAAAATAATAACACAGGACACTTCGGAAATTATGAAAGAAATTGGCAAGGCACACCGAATTTTGAGATTGAACAGCCGACACGGCGTAACAATGACCGACATGCGACTCGCCGACATGATGATTTTGACTATAAGCTGTTCATTACTACACGTAAATTAAAAACGTTTATGAATGCTGGCAACGACATTCATCCACAAGCGTGGCTCCATCAATTCTCTCATTGTTTTCCTCCCAACCGGTCATTGCAGCACAGATTAGAATTTATGTGTGGCTACTTGGAGAATGAACCATCTGTAAGAATGCGATCGGTCATTCACGATTGTCACAGTGAAGGAGATTTTTATCATGCCTTCCTCTCAGCATATTGGTCTCAAGCCACACAAGACCGAGTAAAACATGGCATCATAATGATGAAACATTTAGAACAATCTGAATTCTCCAGTCTTGTGAAATATTTTGAAGACATGTTGCACAAGAATCAGTACCTGTGAAACCCATACAGCCCATCAGAACTCATCCGCATTTGCTTAATCAAATTACCTGAACATTTACGACATATTATTTTAGCAGGACGTTGCAAAGAAGACATTGAGGCTTTTCAGGGACTGGAAATTGACACTGACAATCGCGGAACGCGGAAACAGAAACAAAACAATTACAGGTCACATCCGTCACAATTCCGCGATGAAAGAAATAATAACTGGACACGTCAAGGCTATTCTTACCTCGCAAATCGTGAGCAAAACAGACACCACCCGTATGACAACCGTTGGCAGAGTAAAAATAATTACAGAGAAAGATTGCATTTCCATAGTAATGACTATCACAGAGACAGCCAGAGACACATACGATATGGAAACCAAAACAATTATTATCAAGGGAGGCGGAATAACTTCAGACGCAACAGTTCGGCGCACAGTTACGATTCAGGGAGAAATTCTCCACCACGTGACGGACAACGAAGAAACTACGGAACCTACCGACATGACGACAGACGATATATTCATAACGACAGACCTGAATTGCATCAGAACTGGCGGGATTCTAACAGAGCTGGGCCCTCTCGGCAAGGCGAATTTGTAGAAGTTAGGTCTCCTAATCCCAATAACGGCGCGCGCCAACAAAGAGACAGACAATGACTCGCACAGCAGGCAGCCGCGTGCGCCCGCTGGCTCCGAGAAAAATAACATAAGACGCTAGCCTTGAGAAAAATTTTAGCATTCTTTACCGCTGTATACAACATGATAATTGCTTTGAAGTTGAAACTCTGTGCACTAGGAAGAGTAAAGGTTTACACCACATTTCACATGTAAAACCGTTTATTGAGAGATAATCTGCTTTTTAACTTAGTCTTTGCCATAAAACTTTTCACTCCACGCTACTAGTACAATTTGTCACTCTGAGAAACTGTTAACATGCAACAATGTTTGAAGTTAAACATCCAGTCTAGAACCTAGGGAACATGTTTAAACAGAAATTACGAATGTTTTGTTATAGTGAACAGACGACTCAGTGTTGTATTTGTACATTCTTGCTTGTTAGCTGCACGATTACGTAACGACTATCAGGCTTAAATACTTAGGACACATACTGGTACTGCTAATGAGATTTTAATGCAACATTTTGGTTTAGTTGAAAATACATTCTGGGTTTAAAGTACTTTCTGTGAGATACCAGATGACACAGAGGTTAGTTTATGTGACAGCTACACGATTTTATCACGACGCTACTAATGAGTGACAATTTACAATGTTGCTTTTGCGGTGTATCTGTTTTATATTTGCACAGTTTTCTGAATTCTTTTGGAAAGAAAAACATGTTTTATTAGTAACTTTTGTGGTATAGCTACAATGAGACAGCCTTTTCCGTAGCACAACAATACGTTACAGTACAGTACTTCCTTCATCACAACAATAAGCGTAATAACTACGATATCTATAAGCAAAGCATTTCACTTTTGTTTATCATCAGGTAAGTACATTGACTTCTGCAGAACTGAGCTTTCGGAGGACGATAATTACGACACTTCCACAGAATTATCTTACAGCAAGACGCACATTTAGCGCTATAGGACACGTATTTGAGTGATTAATTTTATACTTAAAACATTTATTTTTAAAGAGTTTTGAATTACATAGAAAGTTTTCCGTGATACATTTCATTCCATTGCTGTAATTTGTAACACTTGAGGGTATAATTACATTTATCCTCAGGGGGGTACACGCTTACTTTGTGTACCATGTGTTTGGCACGCACAAGGAGCCCTAGCTAATATGGTATTTGCTTACACAACTTTACACATCAGTACCATATTTCTCTAACACATAATTACACAGCTATCTGATTATTTGACAGAGATAAACATTTTTTTTACTACATCAGTGACACATGTTTACGCAATTACACAGTTGGGTAACTTCACACTTATGAAATTGTATTTTGTCTGTACTTTGTGAACTGTTCATATTTTTGCGGACCCATTGTGATATTATGAGAGCTTTGAATGATATATTTGGTATGGGATCATAATATTTAAAGTACGTTTGAGGTAGATGACACTATTGAAATGAGCAGAGAATTTTTTTTAGGTTTTGAAATTATTGGAGGAAGCTACGACGATTTTGAGAATTGACTGAGATGTTATGATGTTATTTTTACGACGACGATGTGTATTATGTTGTTGAGGTATGTTTATGATCAATAGGCTGATGCTATATAAGGAATGTGATTACGTGTTTATATGTATATGAATAATGGATAGAAGTTAGTGACTCTTGACTTGTGAAAAAGGATGTTGGAAACCAAGAATCGTACTTTAAGAGTTATGAAATGTGTGTAAATGCGTGAATGTATCACAATGACGGCGAAAATTTCTTGGACACTGTTATATTCAAAGGATTTTGTTTCTACACATTTGCAACGTAAATTCTCGACCTCTGAAATTTTTATATGAGACTGTCACTGTAGCGGAAACTGCTGTCGTAAATATTTCCGTAAGAAAGTTAAGTGACCACCTGCACGTGCGTCGTGGGCACACAGCTGTGTCAGACACCTGGAGAACAAGCCATTAGGGTGTGCCTTTCCCGAAGCACAGGTAGAAAAAAAAAAGGGGGAGGCCATTATCCTCGCTATTGACATTTCCTTGTTGAAAGCATACTGTGGAGCTCGTAATTTATGATATTTACTGAAATGCCTAATGAAATGACGAGAAATATTTTTACATCTGCACACCTGATTACGACAAGTGTCTTTCTACGAGAGTTGTGAGAATTTCTACTAACTTATGAAATGTCTCATGACTATTGAATGATATTTTTATGCTTTGCCTTTCATAGTTGCTTATTTCATTTGATATCTAGTTTCCAGCTGTGTTGCAGCATGGGTTTTATAAAAAAAAAATTCATTTGCTAATGTGAACACTTTCTGTCAACAGATCTATTAAATAATTATTTTATGACCCACATTCTTCGAAAAAGGAGCTCTTGGAATGGAAAGAACAATAAGAAGGGACTAATAACAGGAACTGCATACATAATTTTCTTTTCAACTACTTGGTAATTTTTTTTCGTAGAGTAAGTTTTTTGTGGTGCATCACTCTAGTGTTAAGATGTGACGTAAGTTTTAAACATGGCCATTTTTACTGTAATATTTTTTCTGCTTGAGCTATGTCATGTTTAGGTATAAGTTGCTGCTGTTTGCCAGGCATAGTGTTATTGAATTTGACTTTGTATTATTCTGTTAAGCCAGTTTTACTAATGATTGATTTCTATTGTTTGCTGCACATTGCCTTAGATTAGTTGTAATATTACAATTGCTTTGCTAATTTCTTAATGCTGCTTGCTTCGCAAATCTGCGTTTTTTTTCATTGCTGTTTATATTAATTGTTTTATGTGATGCTGCATTGCCTCGTCCCTTGGTATATATATCTGAGCTCAGTAGATTTAAGTTAGCTTAAAAGGGGGTAGACTATATAAGAAACTAACTATGATGAATTGGAAGCAATGCATTAACAAGGTATATGAAAAAGATTTGGGCCAAATGAGTATTGTACAATGAGACATAATTATTTTGAGAGAAATATGAATAGAATACAGGAAGGAGGTTTAGATAGGACCTTTTGGAAATAATGAAGAACGCAGGGAGATCTCCGACAAGTAAAGAAAGTTTTGTTTGCAAAATACTGCAGTAAAACAAACCCTGTCCTTTAATTTTGTGTTATCGCTCTATGTGTTTGTGTACCCTTGTGTATTTGTTTTCTTCCTGTCTCTGTGTAGTTTCATAGAATTTTTTTTCTAATACTATTCACTATGATGAGGAATACTGTTATCCTCAAATATAATTGGTATTAATAATATGTTATTTAACTTGTAAATATGCTTAGATATTATTTATTCTGTTTTGTTTTAATGCTCATGTGTGAAGTTGATGTTTCAATAATTATTCTGATCTTTTATGTATTTACTTATGTCATAATTCCTGTAACATTGATGTATATGTTTATTTCTATTGTGTTGTAAAGCCTGTACTACAAATGTTATCTGTATTGTTATGTTCGTTAATGATGTATTTTGTACCTTTGTAATTGTACTCTCATGTTATAAAATTGTAATTGACAGCAGTTCATCAAATTAAGTAACTTGTAAGTTCCATTTCACTGCACACGTTTCTGTTGGTCATACTATATGGACAATATGTGACAAGTAGGGACTGTCAGTATTTGCACATGTGTTAATAATTCAGCAAGGGACTGGATAACAGCATTGCTGGTTCTAAGGACAGTTCCAAAAACTTTGTGAGTGGACAAGTGGTGGTTATGGACTTGCTATATTATCCGCAAGACTCTTCAATGGTGATTGTGCACCTGCACAGTCACAACAGATGGCTGCTGGCCATCTCTACAAGGACTGCAGTGGGTCTGCACCTCTGGTGGCCCACCAGTACCATTATCTCTACAAGGACTACAGTGGGTCTGCGTCTTTGCTGACTCACCAGTACCATTATCTCTACAAGGACTACAGTGGGTCTGCGTCTTTGCTGACTCACCAGTACCATTATTTCTACAAGGACTGCAGTGGGTCTGCACCTCTGGTGGCCCACCAATACCGTAATCTCTACCAGGACTACAGTGGGTCTGCTCTGTGATGACCTACCCACCAATACTCTTCAAAACTTCGACTGACTCCGCTGTGGGTTTGCTCTGTTGTGGCCCATTACCTGTCAGCATGTCAAGAGTCAGCACTGTCTTTCCGTTGGAAGGACAACGCTACTTCTTCAAGACTGCATGGAAATCCACTACTTCCGTGTGCATTTTCTTTTACTGCTCAGACTTTGAGAAAAACACTGCAATGTGATGAATGATCAGGACTGTCTTTATGGGCTGTGAGAAAATTTTAGCTTTTGACCAACATTGTTTCAAGAAGTGTGTGCTTTGATTTCTTTGTTATTGTAATTACGATTATGAAAAATTTTAACAAATATGTATTGGCCAGTGCCCAAAAAAATTTGTAAAATTTTTTGTGGGGAGCATGGGGGCTATGTAAGTAGGCTGTTTAGGTTTTTTTTGGTAACGCCACCTCTGTATGAAAATCACTGGCTGTGCTGTGTGCAGTGTGTGGCTGCTTTGCATTGTTGTAATACTCGCCATTGTAGTGTTAGGCAGCTGGATGTTAACAGCGCGTAGCATTGCGCAGTTAGAGGTGAGCCGCCAGCAGTGGTGGATGTGGGGAGAGAGATGGCGGAGTTTTGTAATTTGTCATGAACTGCTATATATATGATGATATCAAGGTAAATACATTGTTTGTTCTCTATTAATATCTTTCATTTGCTAACTATCCCTATCAGTAGTTAGTGCCTTCCATAGTTTGAATCTTTTATTTAGCTGGCAGTAGTGGCGCTCGCTGTATTGCAGTAGCTTGAGCAGCGAAGATTTTTGTGAGGTAAGTGATTTGTGAAAGGTATAGTTTAATGTTAGTCAGGGCCATTCTTTTGTAGGGAATTTTGAAAGTCAGATTGCGTTGCGCTAAAAATATTGTGTGTCAGGTTAAGGACAATCGTGTATAAATTGTTCAAAGGGTAAGTTTCAGTATTTTCATTAAAACCTGGAGTGATTAATGATTATGTTTGCAGGATGGAAGTCCTGCCGCATAAAACTTACTGCCAAGTAACCTACTCTGTCCTGTGGGCCAGAAGGGAGGCTGTCAAAGAGGAGCTTCAGAAAATAATACATTAGCCTGTAATAGACCCTTCCCTTCGCCATACAGCAGCTCATTATTAGCTGTGAGCAAGGCACGTGGAAGGGTGCACCTTGTACTTGATGCACGATCTATCTACAGGCACTTTGAGAAAAAGAGCTTATGATAAGAAACTGGGAAAGATGCAATAATTCAAAATTGGAGACAAAATCTTGTTGAGAACACACCCTAAATCTGTTTTATTAAGAAAAAACAAGAAAAGGCAACTAACGTACATTGGTTCATACAATATTATCCAAATACCTCATGAAGGAAGTTACCTATTGGCCTATCCTGAGTTGTTAAAAGTTAAACAGCTTTCTCACCAAAAGAATCAGAAGAAATATATTAAGTCAGGATATCTGCACAGATGTCAAAGTATTTTGTCTGTGCGGTGAATATATACACTCCTTGAAGTTTTATGCTGAACCTGTCATACTATTAAGGTCTATTGCACAAGTGTGCAGCAAGAACATGTACTAGTGTACGAAAACTAATGGACATATTACCAATTATATATATCGTGGGATATATATACATATATATGTGTGTATATATATATCATGGTTCAACCCTGATCCCAAACCATGGAAAAAATGTCACATTACAGACAATGGAAACCTAGGAAAATAATCCACACTTATAGGTATTATCCTACACTCGATGTACCATAACCCCCGTGTTTGAAAAGTGAGCAGTAGGCAGGTAACCATTGTATGTAATGGAGAATTTCTTTCCTAATAAATGAGAAACACTAGTCTGCAGTTACTCCACAGTATTACTTTTATTTTTTCAACCGGTTTTTGCCCTACAAGGCCATCTTCAGACAGACATTAACCTAGTATTGTCACCAAAGAAGTTACAATGTTTGCAAACAACTCTGTAAGAGAAGTGACATGTCTTGACTGAAGCAGAAACATACAGTAACAATTTTGTCAGTGCAGTAGTAATGCAATGAAAAAGTAAAAAATTGAACAGTAAATAAATAAAAATTGAGTAGACAGGAAAAATTTTAACACAAAATAGGAACAGCATGCCTACATAACAGTTTCTATTAATAAACAAAACTAATAAAATAACATAAAATTAGTACATGACAAGGCCACATCAGGAGGTATAAAACATGGAGAGTGATACACAAACCAAATAAAGGTGAAACAATTATCAATGTAACTACAGAATACCTTATGAAATCAAGCAAAATCAACAACATAAATAGAAATAAATAAATGCAGGAAAGAAGTCCGCCATAGTCAGTCCCAAGCCCAGTTGAGAAAGGAGGAGGGGGAGGAGTAACACCTCGTTAAAACAACCTTGGTTAACCTGGCATGGGTGATAGTACCTCACGAGGGCCCCTTGCCAGGGATACAGTGAAGACCTCAATGGCAGCAAAGGCGGAGAAGACGGACTTTGGTATGGCGGAGCTGGCGGAAAGGGCAGCCTCTTGTCCAAGGCCAAAGTGGACAAAGGGCACGACAGTTTCACATGTTGGTGGCGGCACCCTGACAACGTCTGTTCCACATGTTATTGGTGGCTGAATAAATAATATTCCAGCCTAACAACCTGGTATTACTTTGGGAATTCAGGGATGACCTTGGATTCCCTACTCTTTACAGTTTACAGCTTCATGTCGCAATATGGAAAGTTTGCACAATGAATGCTCTACCCCAGGTGGTAACTCTGATGAGGAATCCACCATTACATCATGTAATGCAATGGGACCTAGGATTCTGGGGGATCTATTAGAATCTGAAATACTTCTTGGTGACTTCAATGCGCAAATTGGGAGGGAAAATAAATTTAGAACTATTGTAGGTGAATATCTGGCACACTCAAGAACAAACAGAAATGGTGAAAGACTGATCAGCATGTGTAAAATGTTCCAGTTAAAACTCATATCCACACATTTCCGCAAACTGCCAAGAAAAGCCAAAACCTGGAGACATCCAAATCTAAACCTAGGCGAATTTCAACTGGATCACATAGCCTTGTCTAAAAGGTATATCACAGAAATTATGAATGTTGAAATAGTCAGAAATGGGGAATTCGATGCAGATCCTTATCTCTCTAAGATTAAAATAAAATTTCTCCCATCTAAACCAAAAAAGGCGACCAACAAAATGATCAGATACAACACCACTACAGCTAATATTACAAAAGAAAATATAGAAAAACTTAGAGAAGAAATTGAGACAAGTAAAGAAGGTGACTGGCGTGAACTCAAGACGAAAATAACTCAAGCAGCAGAGAAAACTTTAGGATTAGCCAAGAATAAAGAGAAGACATGGTGGAATGAGGAGTGTGAAGAAGCACTAATACAAAGAGCTCAAAAATGGAGAAAATGGAGGTGTTCGAAAAAGAGAGAAGACCTTGAACAATTCAGACAATAAAGAAAAGAAACATCAAAAATGATCCGGAAAATCAAAAGGAACCACGAAAATTGTCAGCTTATTTAAGTAGAAGAAAATTTCACCAAAAATAATTCTAGAAATTTTTACCAAACCTTTAAACACATACTTAAGGGATATCAGGCACCAAGTATTTGTTTCAAAGATGAAAATGGCAAATGTGGATTAAATAATAAAAGAAATTGTGAAATTTTTGCAATTTTTTTGAAAAGTTGTTAAACTGTCCAGTTCCAACAGATAAATTAGAATTTCCAGTGACACTTCAAAATCTAGAGGAAGATTTCCCGCCAACAGAGCTAGAAATTCATGAAGCCATCAAAACACCCAAAAACAATAAAGCAAGTGGTGTAGACTCCAATACAGTAGAATTATTGAAGTGGTCAGAACCAAAAAACATAAACAATCTACAGCTGCTTTTTGAGAACATTTGGAAAGCTGAAAAGATTCCAGTTGAATGGAAAACAGCATTAATCCACCCGCTACATAAAAAGGAAGATAAAAAAATGTCAGTTATTACAGTCAAGTGTCACTTCTGCCAGTGGCATACAAAATATTATCAAAAATTCTCCTCAACGGAGTGGTACATACTTTAGACAAATAACTAGGAGAGTATCAGGGTGGTTTTCGAAAGGGAAGATCCTGTGCAGAACAAATTTTTAACTTAATGTCAATAATTCGCCATAGAATGTTAACCAACAAACCAATGCTAGTATCATTTATAGATTTCAAGAAAGCATTTCATTGTATAGACAGAGAAACTATAGATAAGGTCATTAGAGAATTTGGTGTTAAATCAAAACTAGCAAACATAATTCGTGAAACACTAACAGGTACAGTATCTAAAATCAAATTTATGGGAGAAGTATCTCAGCCTTGTGGAATAAAAACTGGTGTTAGACAAGGCGATGGTTTATCACCATTACTGTTTAACTGTGTTCTAGAAAAAATTGTAAGGATAAGGAATTTGGAGCTAATAAATCACAAAATTGAACTAATAACTCTGGGAAGGAAAACAACTGGAATTAAGGTAAACTGCTTGGCTTTTGCGGATGATTTCGCAATACTTTCAGAAAACCTGAAAGAAGCAGTTACTCAAATACACATTCTGGAAAAGATTAGCAAATGGGGCTGATCTCAAAATTTCAGCTGAAAAAACAAAATTCTTGAGAAATATAAAAAATGCACCAAAATACATAGAAACACAAATAGGTAAAATAGAGCAAGTAAATCAATTTAAATATCTTGGAGAAACTATACAACAAAATGGACTAAAAAATCTGCAAAATATGCAAGAATTAACAAAATGGAAAGAGCATATGGTTTGACCAAAAATATTTAAAACAAGAAATGTATATCTAGAAAAACAAAATTAAAACCCTACACCACAGTGGTACAACCATAATGTTTATATGGATCTGAATGCCTAACGATGAACTATAAGATGGACAAACTAGAGGTACTCGAAAGAAGGATTATTAGAAAAATAATGGGTGCAATGAAAACTGCAGATGGTTGGAAAATAAGAAGTAATAAGGAACCTACAAAAACATAGAGAAAATATCTGAAGTAATGGCCAAACGAAAATTATCCTTTTGGGGACATCTCTACTGAATGGATGGAAATAGACTAACAAAAGAAACACTCCTACATTTCTGGAAGAAGAAATCGACAACAGCATGCATTACAGAAGTAAGAAAATATCTTGAAAGAAACAACATCAAAGAATCAGAAATAGCAGAAAGAAACCGTTTTAAAAACAAAATAGTAAATTTGGAAGGCTTTCAAAGCAGAAGAAAATAAATCGGGAACAACATGGACAGAAGAAAGGAAGAGACTTAATGGGGAGAAAGTGAGGGAATACTGGAAAAATAGGAAACAACAACAAAGGAGGAAGAGGAACTGAAGTTGGTAATGTGATCTAGTTGGTCAATATGATTGCAAAAAAAAATGCAGGAAAGTTTGAAGGAATATACAGTAAATTCAATCTTTGAGAGTGTGGTGGTACTGCATTTTAATATTAACATTATATTCAAAGCTGTGGCTATGTAATTGTTTGCATTAAGTAAATGAACCAAGTAAAATATAAACAATATTTGATGAGACAACTACAAAACGTGTTAAACATGGGCAGTAATACAAGTACCAGTTAAAAGAAAGCCTTAACAATTAAAACTGCAGTCTATATCTAATACATAGACAAATGGTTCAAATGCCTCTGAGCACTATGGGACTTAACTTCTGAGGTCATCAGTCCCCTAGAACTTTTTTTTTTTGTCATCAGTCTACTGACTGGTTTGATGCGGCCCGCCACGAATTCCTTTCCTGTGCTAACCTCTTCATCTCAGAGTAGCACTTGCAACCTATGTCCTCAATTATTTGCTTGATGTATTCCAATCTCTGTCTTCCTCTACAGGTTTTGCCCTCTACAGCTCCCTCTAGTAGCATGGAAGTCATTCCCTCATGTCTTAGCAGATGTCCTATCATCCTGTCCCTTCTCCTTATCAGTGTTTTCCACATATTCCTTTCCTCTCAGATTCTGCGTAGAACCTCCTTATTCCTTACCTTATCAGTCCACCTAATATTCAACATTCGTCTATAGCACCACATCTCAAATGCTTCGATTCTCTTCTGCTCCGGTTTTCCCACAGTCCATGTTTCACTACCATACAATGCTGTACTCCAGACGTACATCCTCAGAAATTTCTTCCTCAAATTAAGGCCGGTATTTGATATTAGTAGACTTCTCTTGGTCAGAAATGCCTTTTTTGCCATAGCGAGTCTGCTTTTGATGTCCTCCTTGCTCCGTCCGTCATTGGTTATTTTACTGCCTAGGTAGCAGAATTCCTTAACTTCATTGACTTCGTGACCATCAATCCTGATGTTAAATTTCTCGCTGCTCTCATTTCTACTACTTCTCATTACCTTCGTCTTTCTCCGATTTACTCTCAAACCATACTGTGTACTCATTAGACTGTTCATTCCGTTCAGCAGATCATTTAATTCTTCTTCACTTTCACTCAGGATAGCAATGTCATCAGCGAATCGTATCATTGATATCCTTTCACCTTGTATTTTAATTCCACTCCTGAACCTTTCTTTTATATCCATCATTGCTTCCTCGATGTACAGATTGAAGAGTAGGGGCGAAAGGCTACAGCCTTGTCTTACACCCTTCTTAATACGAGCACTTCGCTCTTGATCGTCCACTCTTATTATTCCCTCTTGGTTGTTATACATGTTGTATATGACCCGTCTCTCCCTATAGCTTACCCCTACTTTTTTCAAAATCTCGAACAGCTTGCACCATTTTATATTGTCGAACGCTTTTTCCAGGTCGACAAATCCAATGAAAGTGTCCTGATTTTTCTTTCGTCTTGCTTCCATTATTAGCTGTAACGTCAGAATTGCCTCTCTCGTCCCTTTACTTTTCCTAAAGCCAAACTGATCGTCACGTAGCGCATTCTCAATTTTGTATTCCATTCTTCTGTATATTATTCTTGTAAGCAGCTTCGATGCATGAGCTGTTAAGCTGTTTGTGCGATAATTTTCGCACTTGTCAGCTCTTTCCGTCTTCGTAATTGTGTGGATGATGCTTTCCCGAAAGTCCGATGGTATGTCGCCAGACTCATATATTCTACACACCAACGTGAATAGTCGTTTTGTTGCCACTTCCCCCAATGATTTTAGAAATTCTGACGGAATGTTATCTATCCCTTCTGCCTTATTTAACCGTAAGTCCTCCAAAGCTCTTTTAAATTCCGATTCTAATACTGGATCCCATATCGTTTCTAAATCGATTCCTGTTTCTTCTTCTATCACATCAGACAAATCTTCACCCTCAGAGAGGCTTTCAATGTATTCTTTCCACCTATCTGCTCTCTCCTCTGCATTTAACAGTGGAATTGCCGTTGCACTCTTAATGTTACCACCGTTGGTTTTAATGTCACCAAAGGTTCTTTTCACTTTCCTTTATGCTGAGTCTGTCCTTCCGACAATCATATCTTTTTCGATGTCTTCACATTTTTCCTGCAGCCATTTCGTCTTAGCTTCCCTGCACTTCCTATTTATTTCATTCCTCAGCGACTTGTATTTCTGTATTCCTGATTTTCCCGAAACATGTTTGTACTTCCTCCTTTCATCAATCAACTGAAGTATTTCTTCTGTTACCCATGGTTTCTTCGCAGCTACCTTCTTCTTTGTACCTATGTTTTCCTTCCCAACTTCGGTGATGGCCCTTTTTAGAGATGTCCATTCCTCTTCAACTGTACTGCCTACTGCGCTATTCCTTACTACTGTATCTATAGCGTTAGAGAACTTCAAACGTATTTCGTCATTCCTTAGTACTTCCGTATCCCATTTCTTTGTGTATTGATTCTTCCTGACTAATGTCTTGAACTTCAGCCTACTCTTCATCACTACTATATTGTCATCTGAGTCTATATCTGCTCCTGGGTACGCCTTACAATCCAGTATCTGATTTCGGAATCTCTGTCTGACCATGATGTAATCTAATTGAAATCTTCCCGTATCTCCCGGCCTTTTTCAAGTATACCTTCTCCTCTTGTGATTCTCGAACAGGGTATTAGCTATTACTAGCTGAAACTTGTTACAGAACTCAATTAGTCTTTCTCCTCTTTCATTCCTTGTCCCAAGCCCATATTCTCCTGTAACCTTTTCTTCTACTCCTTCCCCTACAACTGCATTCCAGTCGCCCATGACTATTACATTTTCGTCCCCCTTTACATACTGCATTACCCTTTCAATATCCTCATACACTTTCTCTATCTGTTCATCTTCAGCTTGCGACGTCGGCATGTATACCTGAACTATCGTTGTCGGTGTTGGTGTGCTGTCGATTCTGATTAGAACAACCTGGTCACTGAACTGTTCACAGTAACACACCCTCTGCCATACCTTCCTATTCATAACGAATCCTACAACTGTTATACAATTTTCTGCTGCTGTTGATATTACCCGATACTCATCTGACAAGAAATCCTTGTCTTCCTTCCACTTCACTTCACTGACCCCTACTATATCTAGATTGAGCCTTTGCATTTCCCTTTTCAGATTTTCTAGTTTCTCTACCACATTCAAGCTTCTGAGATTCCGGGCCCCGACTCGCAGAACGTTATCCTTTCGTTGATTATTAAATCTTAGAACTACTTAAACCTAACTAACCTAAAGACACCACACACATCTATGCCCGAGGCAGGATTCGAACCTGCGACTGTAGCGCCTAGAACCGCTCGGCCATCTCGGCCGGCGAATACATAGAAAAATTCAGTAAAACAAAACAACTTAATGAAACGGGAATATTTAGGAACAGACAGTGCGGGAAGTCAAAACAACAGAAGTTAAGGAGAGGGGAAGTGTTGAGCTCTGTCTGCTCATTTAGTATTAGATTTGGACTGTGAGCAAGATGTCTGTTAATTTCCAGGGCTTCCAGAAGGTTGCGTTTATGGCCTTTGTTTGCTAAGTGAAGTACATGCGACACTCGCTGGTAGTTGTGACCCTCACTCAGTACATGCTCAGCAAATCCGGCGTCAGAATTCTGCAACGTCCAGCTGCATTCATGTTCAGCCAGCCCAGTTGCTATGTCTCTGCTGACTGGCTGATGTAAAATTTGTCACAATCAGGACAGGTGATTTTGTATACACTACTGGTGACTGATAACTGGATCTTATCTTTGCTATTAAAAATTCACAGGGCTGTCGTGTTCTTAACATAGTAGGAAAGCCTATACTTGCAGGCTTTCAGTGCTTTGGCTATAATCTATGACACCTTTCCCAGATATGGTAGTGTTCACCATTTCTTGCAGACAGATAATGGGGTTTCAGGTGGGGCATAGAGAAGGGGTATAATTTTCCGTTTTTGTTTCCTGTGCAAGATGTGGTCAATAAGAACTGGACTGTAACTATTGGCTGTGGCACTAAATTTTATTGTACCTAACTCTGCTTTAAAATGATCGCTGGACATGGGGACAGATTTGAGACAGTGTACCATTGAGTGGAAAGCTGCGTGTTTGTGAGGTATAGGGTGTTGTGAGCAAGAAGGTATTACTGTGTCTGTAGTTGTAGTTTTTCTATAAATTTTGAAATAATGTGTGTGTGTGTACTGAAGTCAGTGGTGATATCCTAGAAGTTTATAGATTTGTAGCCAATCTCCATTGTGAACTGAATATTTTTATGTTGACTGTTTAGGGTATTTCAAAAATATCTCGAGCAGTCTTGTACCAGTCCACATACACAGGACATCATCAACATATCTAAACCCGGATTTCATATTTGCACTCTTAGGTACTGTTCTTAGAAAATTTTTGTACAAAATGGTCCATAAATGTTTTCAGCCAACAGTGGACTATGAGGGGAACCCATAGCTAAGCCATCTAATTGTTTATAAAGAGTCCCTTGAAACTGTAAATAGTCTCTTTTCTTTCTATATTTTTGTGAATGAACGAGTCTGTGACTGTTATTTTCCATCCTAAACCCTATGTGCTACTGTGTGGACATATCTATGAGTTCGCCAAAGCACAGTGTCCTGTCCAAGAATGTATATTGCCCATAAAAGGTTAACTACTCAGTCTGATGCATTGACAGATTTATTTTTGTATTGTAGCCTTCTTCCCTTCTTCTGAGAAGCGGTTTATTTGCCTAGATCACTACGTCTCGTCAGTATATATTGCCGTTCTCAGATCCATAAAACCAGGTTGTGATAGCTACATCATACAATGTCTACTCCACTCTCTCACATGAGGTCTATACGATATGAATAAAGGAGTCATGGCATTACAGTAACATGCCACGTGTTCTGGTATGTCACAGTAATGTGTCCACTCTTTTATGCATACTCTACTTTCCTTGTGTGACAGAGAGGTGTAGGCATTGTATGGTGTACCTACACTGCCCATTTTTTTGGATATGACGATGGCAATGGATACTGCTGAAACTAGTAATCTAGTAACAGTGTTTCCATAGTGATATTGGTAAAAAATTTCTTTTCCAGAGAAATAGATCACCTTCTACATTTACTGATGATGTCAGTTAACAAAATTTAATTTTTTTCGCCCAAGCTAAACTCGATGAGGAAGGTTCGACAAATAAATTATTTGAATGAAATCCTTCAACAAACCCCAGATTTTATACTTTACGATTCCATGAAATCCTTAATACATTAGCAAATAATAAGATAGATTTGCACAGGTAACTGTAGATGTTGTCCTCTGATTTAGCTGTGGTATGGTTCGAGTGAGATTTAGTTTTCCATTATACTTTACAAGAAATGTCATCAGGTTCAAATCAGTGGTAAATCAAATAAAAACTCAAGTCTAGGTAGATGTAGTTAATGGAGAGAGTGTCATAAGCACATATGCATTGATTTTGTTGAATTTGTAGTCACTTAGCATACACTTCATGACACGAAAATAATACGTAGAGCTTATTCATTGTTTAGTACACGTTTCAATATACTTCATCTGGGAGTAAATTACGTACGTACGAATTGTGAGTTTACACAGCTGACAGTGCACGCGAAAGGGGAGTAGGAAATAAATCGAAACTTCATGGGTTCTCAGGGTGTGTGATGTTACTTCAGTGAATATAAAATCGAGTCAAATTTACACTGGCAGTATCAGAAGACTAATCAGTATGACGTTGCACCCTCTCTGCCCTGGATGTATGACCCGATTGGGTTGAAAATGTGCCATCATGCCGTTGTATCGCGGCCTGAATCAATCTGGCCCACGACTGTTTCAACTGGCCCTCTACATTCTGGATACTGGCGCTGGGACACAGTTGACGTCCCACCTGGCCCCACAAATGTTCTCTCGTGGACAGCAGTGGGTACGGCGATGTTGCTGGCCACGGGAGTGTAACAACATCACGCAGACTGTTCATAAGGACACGTGACTTATGTGGACGAGCGTTACACTGTTCAAAAACGGCGACTCTGTGCTGTCGCATGAGATGTAACACGTGAGTACGTAAAGTGTCCGTGATTTACATTTGTGCCATCAGAGTTTCTTCAGCCTTACCAGTCTAGATATGAAGTCATACCCGATGGCTCCTCACGACGACGGGAGCAACCGCACAGTGGCTCACCAAAACATTGGAAGAAAGAGATCTGTCCCCAGGCAGCCGTCATATTCGCAAACGATGGTCGTCTGGCTACAGTGCAGAACCAAGATTCAGCGCTGAGCACAATACGACGTTATTCACCACCAGTCCACCCTTCCCGGTAAAGACGCTTCACAAATATCTGGCGTCAGTGTCGTGAACTTTACGACAGCATAGGCATGGGTCGGTAGTCGCTGTTCGTCAGGATAGATGTCAGGAGCGGAAAATTGTGGGCGTTGCAATAATTAAAAGTGGTTCAAATGGCTCTGAGCACTATGGGACTCAACTGCTGAGGTCATTAGTCCCCTAGAACTTAGAACTAGTTAAACCTAACTAACCAAAGGACATCACAAACATCCATGCCCGAGGCAGGATTCGAACCTGCGACCGTAGCGGTCTTGCGGTTCCAGACTGCAGCGCCTTTAACCGCACGGCCACTTCGGCCGGCTAATTAAAAGTAATTAAGCTTGAATGGACCCTATTCATTCATGTGAAGATGGTACACGGGTGCCTACGTAGGGCTGAGCAGCCTCAAGAGGGGTTGCCGTCTGTTCGTCAGGAGGTTTGAGGATAGAGGCAGAGGCTAGAGGAGCGACTACTCGGGGCCGAGGTCTGAAGCTAAGAGAGCGCGGAGCTGTTTCCAAGCCGCCCTCGCCGCTCCCGGCCGCCTCCCCACGTGATCACACGACTAGTCTTTGATTGGAGGGTTGATTCCGCCAACGCGCATTGCTAGTAGCGTACCCTCGTCAGCGCAACCAACCCGTGGGACTTGAGCCTGACCGAGGAGCACGTGGCAGGAATGTGCTGACCACGGTCCTCCGGCCAGCACCTTCCACCACAGTATGCCCAAGCCGGCTACGGCGGTACACTATGAATGGAAAAAATTATTTAATAACATTTTATCGGCAATCATCCCTCTTGGGGGGTCTCCTCCCTGCATATCCTTTCCCCTTCCGAAGAAGGCTCTCTGGATGAAAGTGAATGAGCTTATTCTGACTATTACATTTCAAAAAATATATGATCATTATGAAGCGTCACAGAAATTAACATTCATAACATAGTGATATCAATATGTGCAAAAGTTACAAAGTGGCCTGAAGGGCCTGAAGGAAGGCTCTTGAATAACAAACTTGTGAAGTTGGTGCGACGGCAGTAGGGGCAGCGCCATGGTGTGAGTGTGTGTGTGTCGGCGGTATCAGTGGTGGTGGGTTCCCAGGCGATGGTGAGGGACACCGGAGCACAGCACACTGAAACACTCCACCCTCGTGGGGGTGAGAGAATGCTCCCAGGCCTGACAGCCACAAGGGGGCTTCTGCCCCGTAATATTACTTTGAGTTCTTAAATCTAGGATTACAATGGTAATTACCCAAGTGGGTGAATGAGAACATTACAAAATGACAATAAAGAGAAAACAAAATGACTTACGTGAGTGTTAAGACTAGACAATTAAATTGGGATTCCATAGACTTTACATAGAAATACAAATCCATTACAAAATTAGTTCGTTGACCTGACACCTAGACTAAGGGGAGGGTCATGCAAGTACGTTACGTTCATCGGCTTGTCTGGCTGGACCAGCCTCGGACCAGTGGTGCGGGCTGTCACAGAATGTTGCTGGAGTCCGTTACTTGTTCTGGGACGACACCTACAGAGGTTAAGGGATTACAACGTGCTGTGTGAACAATACGAAGATCCTCTTTAGTGGAGGTCAGACGTAGTTGACCAGATCAACGAGTATGACATCACGCCCCCATGCAAACCAACTTCGTCAACGGTGTCACATGTGAATGCTTAGCAAATGTGGACACTTCGTGAGGCGAACTTCCATCCTAATGGAAATCCTCGATGAGTCCGCTTTCAGAGACTGTCAGTATGTCAGTATGCGGCAACTACCGTCCTTCACAGTACTCACTGCTCACGCCACTTATATGCTCATTGCTAAAGACGAACAACAATAATGCACTCTGATGGCTGTTCTGCCTGTCACAGAGAATTGCAACTCTAATGATTTTCATACCGACTCACGGTGCGTATGTGTACGATGTTATATTGACATGCAACGATGACTTCTGGGTGTCTCCTCGTTTTTGTCCAGCAGTGCATATAAATCTTCCAACGTGCCAGCTTGTTGCGCAAATTTAATATCACAATACATTAATCAATATTAGCCATAACATGCGTCGTAGTCTGTTCCACATTTAAGAGAGCAATGGAGTACGCTATAGCAGACTATATGTCTTCAAGTTGGGTATATTTCACTCACTCAATCTTCTACCTATTAATGATTAGAAAGAACGGAAACCAAAATTTGCGTTGTCTCATAATAAATCAATATAACATTTATACGACCTCAAAATATGTGAATCGTTACGTTTTTAAAACTACTAGAAATTACAGAAGAATAATTAACATTCAGATCATTGCAATAAAGATAAGGACACCGGAGAAAAAATTTGTCATCCCTAGGGAAATCGCTTCAGGCATCATTTCATACCTTGTAATGTAGTCCACAAGGTCGTGCAGGTGCGTTACATCCATATTAGGCCATATTACCCGCTATTCGACACGTCCCGTAGATTTTATGTGGGATTCAAGCCGGCTGAGCTCGCAGGTCAGTCGAGTTGTAATAGCGTGAAGGAATGAACAAAAAGCCAGCCCGATGAACTTCGCCGTTGTCGACTTAATGTAGCGTCTTGTCTTCATTGCATTCAGTTGCCATAGCAACGTTCTCTCGGTAACAGACTTGGACACATCTTCATACGCTGGCCTGCGCAATTCCTGTCAGTTTGGAAGCGATTTCGATTCACAAACCGTGAAAAGCGTCCCCGGTACCTCTGTCAGGATCTTTGTCCGACCACAATTCTTACGTGGTGCTTCGTGAGCACTTCTGGCACACCACTGCTTGTAGATACGGTGAACAGTCAGCCGCGAAACACCAACAAATCCGGCAACTTCACGGAGCGTATTGCCATGTGCTCTACCAAGCACGTTTGCCACTTTTTCTCACTCTGTGACGGCCTTTCATTACCCGTGTTTACGTACAGTGTCAGCTTCAAACATAAATATCTCGCTGATCGCTGGATAGAGGCTGTGCTTTCGCGGTTGAGCACGTGGACCGATCGAGTCTTAATGATAGACCTATGCGTGCACACTGGGGTGACGTTTTTATCCGGTGAGCATATGAAAACTACGTATTACTTTACATCCACCTCACTGATTGTGGACGGTATAGATCTTGAAATATTGTTTCGTTTAGACACGAAAGTGAAGACAGTTTGTCTGGAAAGAGTAGCTAAAACTAGGGCGCAAAATTAGGTGGAAGGTATCTGTCATCTAATTAAGTAAATTATTTACACCTTAAGAAATAGATTATAAACTATATGGCTTATGAAAAATACGGTACACTGCCTTTCTCTAAACTGTCAGCTAGATTCCCGTGGCACGTAAAAATGTGAATATGTAGTACTACTGCTCTAAGTTAACCGGCCAGCTTTGCAGGTTGCACAACACTGAAACAGAATCTAAATTATGTGGAGACATATTTCTTTACACGAAACAGGGAGCAGGGAAAGAGCTCCAATCGTGTTTCATGATCGTCAGCCGTCTACGTTTGCAGTTTATCGC
Source organism: Schistocerca nitens (assembly GCF_023898315.1). Lineage (NCBI taxonomy): Eukaryota > Metazoa > Arthropoda > Insecta > Orthoptera > Acrididae > Schistocerca > Schistocerca nitens. Next base: position 54,089,805 of record NC_064621.1, read on the forward strand.
AGTAAAACATAAAGGTTTAGAGCGTGAGTCATCGTACTACAGCCTCGCGTACCGCGGACAGGTCATAAAGACATCAATTGCGTGCAAGTGTGTAGCTTACGACCTCCAAGGAAGCAGGTTGCTTATGAAATCTCAGCAGTTAAATAAATGAAAAAAAAATCTGCAGGGAAGAGGGGAAGAGTGTTGTACCTAGAGGGCCTGTATGAACGCGGGATGTTTTTTATTTTTTTTTTTTTTTCGTCGGTTCTCCAGTTAGAATCACGTTATGGAAAACGCGCTAGGGACCGCGATGAGCAGTTTCCGCAATTTTCTACAGTATTTGTTGCTGTTAGGCATGGGTTTGTGTTTTGCGCAGCATTGTGAATTTGTCGCGTTATACATATTGAAGTCCTTGTGGTATACGAGAATCTGTGAGCTGTTAAACCGATGCTTTACCGTCTTAGCTTGGGCAGCTGAGAAGACGACTTATTACAACCGAGTCATATCAAGTTCGTTGATTTAGAAAGTTGTTCGTACTGTGTTTTAATTTATTATGATTCTGTATTGCAAGATATGTTTTCTTGTGCTGCACGTTGAAATCGAGGGCGACTCAACATTTAATTGGATCCTTTGTAATTAAGTAAAAAAGGACAGTCAAGATATGTCTGTAACTGAAATATATTGGGGTATTAACTCAGCCTGCCTTCTGATGTGTGGATGTGTGTCAGTATATGTCAGTGTGTGTCAGTCAATGTCTGTCTATTGACTTATTATTTCATGACACGAATAAAACTGCTGCAAATAAAAGTTATTTCTCAACGTGCATACTCAGGAAGTATAAAGTGCTAATTAGTTTTGAACAGAAAGTATAAAGAGAGATTAACTGCCAACATACAGGAATTTTATGATCTTAGAAAAATAATTATTTCAGTTTCGGAGTTTATTTTCGATCGACCCCTTTTAATATTTTTTTTTGTGGTATTCAAAAAATTTAAAAAACTCTCTCACACTGGCCTGATTTAGCTTCACTGATCAGGATAGTAAAAACATGCGTATGTTAAGGGAATTTTCATTCACAAAGCAGGCTTATCACATTCACACAGTTTAGCACTGTTCTATCCTGATTAAATTGAGCTTAACTTAAATTCCATAAGGCAGTGAAGCAATTTCGAAGTCTCGGTGCGACGAAAATTGTCAGTCGATCTCCTTAAAACATTTATAATAATTATCTGCTTTCGGTGATCACATGGGGAAGACCGGAGATCTGCTGGTAAGACCGTGTTAGCCTATTTATTTGAAGTAACTGGATATCTTGAGCATACAAAACGGCAGGTTCGTCCAGTGTAAATCAGACGTTCCCCACTGATCCCGTGCAACACAGCGTAGTAAGCAGACACTGTCAATAATAATCAGTTAAATAATACGCGAACACACTTACTTTAGTTTAGTTCATGTATTAAATTCCTTCTCATACAGAATCTCGTCAAGATGGCGACTAGCTCAACAATACATACGTATACATCCTCCTTCTTTCACGGCTAATCGGCAAGCCTCCTCATTCTTTTCATAAGAGAAAACAGATAGCAGAGAAGCTATTCCATGGAGTAAATGGACACTCCAAGGAATAATAGGGCTTGAAACTACTTTGCACTGATAATCATCGTATATTAAAGTTTAGGAATCGGTAAGATAAGAAGAGATATCTCGAGATATGTACTGAGTTATATAATTTATAAAATTTCTGAAAATATCGCGGAGAGACCGCTGCAAGAGACATTACAACTTGACCCAGAGATTACACATTGTAAAACAAGCTTTGCTGATATACATCATCCTTGACCGCTTATTGTAACCATAGAAATTTTAGGAGCTCAGCTAAAGAATACACTTTGCAATCCTGGCTCTTTCTGACAATACGAAACTGCTAATTGAACAAAGAATTTTATGAGATTATGACAAGTCTTAATTGCGGTGTACGTCCTGGATGAAAGAAATCTGGACACGATTGAACTGATTTATTTAAAATTCAAACCATTTTGTAGCCGAATCTTCGGAATTGGCCGGTGATGCCGCATGTGGCGAGCATGGTAGTACCTTGTGCGTGAAATCACATAAGCGATATGCACCCTGGATGTCAGGGAGAAGAACAGAGATTGATGAATCTACGGAGCAACGCTCAACCGAGATGACTGCGGGCGGGAGCAGAGGAGGTCCAATATCCGCCGCAAACGACGATAATTCTCGTCGTCATGGTGGCGGACGAGCTCCGTGGCCCTCTGGGGGTCGTCTGTCAACACCAAGCTCAGGCCACTGTTCTGCAATTAATTGTATATGGTGCGCTCACTTCCTGTTGGCATTGGAAGAGTGGTACACTGCTGTAAAATTATAGAGAGACGCAATGTGGTGATTTTTAACAGATCGGTATCTGTATACTGTATCGTTAAAAGTTTGAATTATATGTAATTCTGATGGCAGAGTCAAATTGTTAGGAGGAGGAGGTGCCGTTGTAGATCCGGTAAGTAATGCAAAAGATGGTCGAATTCACTGTTAACTAGTCATCTAAATATGTAAAGATTGCATGTTGACAATTTGAAATCACAGCTAAATAGTCTGAATACATAGGTTGCTAGTCTAGATAAACGTGTTGCGAATATACATTCACAAGACGCATATTTGCAAACCAGTGGAGGAAAATGCTCAAACGAAACGGGATACACTGAAGTGAACAGATAGATAATTTAAATTTACAAATGAAAGAGGAAACTGATAAAATAATATTACTGTATAGCAAGATATTGTTGATTAGACTGAACTAGTTGGTCAAGAATTTCTAGAGTCCATCAGGCAAAAATCGTCGTGTACAGATGGGTCTCGAATAATGTAGACACACTCTGATAGCCAATATTGATGGAACGAAGTGACATACCGTTACAGTTCTTGCACGGGGAGAAGATTATTTTGTGTATTCAAAGTGACATCCATTAGCAGCCAAACAACTTCGATGCCGCTGAACTGTTGACACAACTACGGCTGTCAGTATTGCCGGTGTGTAGGCGCGCAGGTCTCCTCGATGGCTCCTCGTGGCTCGATCAGCGTACCTGGCTTCTGTGGGTAAACTTCACTTTTAAATGTTCCCCGTAGGTAGAAATGAAGAGGTGTATGGTCTGGAGACTTTGGTGGGTACTCAACAGTTTCTCTTCGATCTATCCATCACCCAGGTAGATTTTCATCCAAGTCTGTGATATCTATATCTCTGTGATATCTACATCTCCTTGGATACTCTGCAAATCACATTTAAGTGCCTGACAGAGGGTTCGTCGAACCACCTTCACAATTCCCATTATACCAGTCTCGTATAGCCTGCGGAAAGAATGAAAGCCTATATCTTTCCGTAGGAGCTCTCATTTCCCTTGTTTTGTCATGATGATCGTTTCTCCCTATGTAGCTTGGCGTCAACAAAATATTTGCGCATTCGGAGGAGAAAGTGATTGAAATTTTTCGAGAAAATTCTTTCGCAATGAAAAACGCCTTTGTTTTAATGATATCCATCCCAAATCCTGTACCATTTCAGCGACACTCTCTCCCCTATTCCGCGATAATACAAAACGTGCTGCCATTCTATGAACTTTTTCGGTGTACTTCCTCAATCCTATATGGTAAGGATACCACATCGCGCAGCAGTTTCCTAAAAGAGGACGGACAAGCGTAGTGTAGGCAGTCTCCTTAGTAGATGTGTTACATTTTCAAAGTATCCTGCTAATAAAACGCAGTCTTTGGTTAGCCTTCCCCACAACATATTCTATGTGTTCTTTCTAATTTAAGTTGTTCGTAATTGTAATTCCTAGGTATTTAGTTGAATTTACGTCCTTTAGATTTGACTAATGTAACCAAAGTTTAACTCATTCCTTTTAGCAATCGTGGGGATGACCCCATACTTTTCGTTTTTTAGGATCAATTGCCAACACAGGCCAACGAAACATTTTTTCTGAAAAGCTTTCTTTACTTTGATAGCTGATCTTTATTGATTTGTATGAGCTGAATCCAGGTCTAGCCTTACTTTTTTTGTATCACCCATAGTTTTCCAGCAATATGCTTTTTACTATGTAGTATAAAAATCCTATGCTATACGGTAAATGGGGAAATTAATGAAACGCTTTGTTACAACATAAGCATGGTTTGTACTTACAGTAAGTTACTTAAAACAATGATATGTGTTAGCTCCACTTGTCAGCTGGAATTGGCTTGTATTTTCTTTCTCTTTTTTCTTTGAAGCTTCTTGTGTAGCTTTTTCTACGATGTGTCGCTTGCTGAACTTCTCGTTGAAGTGACCAACTGTAGTCCCCCATCATGTTGGTGCTCCAGCGGCCTTGGTAGCGATTTTCCGTCACTTTAGGGTCCTGGTAAAAACGCTCTTCTTACTCCTAATTAACATCTCCCATATTCTCCAGGAAGTAATCAAGGTGACTGTTCAAAAGGGGAACTTTCAGGTTCATTAAACATTCTAAAGTTTTAAACTTCTTTAACATTTTAGCTATAATAGAAACATATTCTGGGTCTTTTCCATGTCCTAAGAACTTTGTAAGGACTCGATTGAGTGATACCCATACGTCTGTCTCATTTAAGGTCATTGTGGATTCAGAGTTAACATCAAACATCAATTTTCTAATGTCAGGTCCGACAAAGATGCCTTATTTTAGTTTCGCTTCTGTAACGTATGGAAACTTTTGACAGAGGTAATCAAAACATGCTCCATCTTTAGGCAAAGCCTTTACAAACTGTTTCATTAGGCCTTACTTTATATGTAGAGGTGGTAGGTGTACGTGTTTTGGATCTACAAGGTTTTTGCGTGGAATGTTCTTCTCACCAGTTTTAAAGATTCCCTCACAGGCCAGTTCTTTCTGCACCAGTGTTGATCGCTAGCTCTACTGTCCCATTCACACAAGAAACTTGAAGATTTGGTAAAGCCACCTTGCTGACCCAGGAACATGCATGTTACTTTTAGATCGCCACATATCATCCAACCATGAGCAGAATAGCCTATTTTATTTGGCACTATTTCTAGGTTCTCATAGCTTTCTTTCATACATACAGAATGTCCAACAGGTATAGATACAAAAATGTTACCATTGTATAATAAATCAGCCTTTAAACTAGTTTTGGATGAATCAATAAACAGCCTCCAGTCTTCCTTTTTGTATTCAATACCAAACTCATACATGAGACTGGGAATGTCTGAGCAGTACACTAAATCACCTTCTTGTTGAAAAAACTGGGAAAATTGCTACTTTCTCTTTCTATACATGCATATTTCGGTAACAACTAAGTATAAGTTCTTTTCTTTTAAAAGAAAAGCAATTCAGTTTCTTCTTTCGTTAAGACGAGGTCCCTAACCAAATCGTTAAGCTCGTTCTGAGAAAACAATTAGGGCTCTAGACCTTCTGTATTACAATGGAATTCATCAGCATCTGGTTCACGTAAATCAGATTGTACATCAGGAAATACTTCTGTTATAACAGAATTTAAATCATCTGGTGGTTCAGGAACCGGCAAATCTACACCATGCCCTACCAGTCGGATGGCGAACGGAAGGTTAGGGTATCTTATTACCTTCTTGTTTCTCGAATTATGACCAGTAATATCAACACAGCTAAAGCAGGAATTATCGGAATGATTTCTTGACTCCCTCCATATCAGAGGAACAGCAAATCTAAAGGCTTTTTTTCTGCTTTTTGGACCATTTTCTCAGATCTTTAACACACATAACATACCTTATGTAGCACCTAAGATTTATCTTCATCGCAAAGTTTAGATCCAAAGTATGATAGATAAACCTTTTTCACAAAGTCTGTAATGTTTCTTTGGTGGTTTTTAATCACAAATTCACCACAAATATAACAAAAACTATAAGCAGAGTTTTTACAACCACGATTAGACATTGTACTGAGCACATGTACAGGAAATGGGAAAGTGAGGTTAGGTTGACAGTAAACAAAACACCATTATCTTAACATAAAAATAGAATCGGCCCTTTTTTTTCAGAAAATGTTTTTCAGCAGTGCTACCAACGTCATCTACACTCATTACACCTCCTGTATAAATGCTGTTAAATTCTTTAAAAAATCGCTTAATTTAATAAATTTAACTGTAAAATGTGAAGAAATAGTGGGTGTTACAGTTTTTTAAGTGTCATATTTGGATTTCCTATCACAAAAAAAGTAAGAATAAGGTATTTTCAGCAAAAAAGTTTTTCCATCGTTGGCCTGTGCCATTTTTGCACCACGCAGATAACTCTTCTAAGTTGTTTTGAGATTTGTGACTCTTCAAGTTTCCCCGGAGGATGTGTCGTAAAAAGTCTTCACGGATCACGTTGTGCAAATTCCACAATATTTCCTCAGAGCAACTGTCCGACATCTTCTGATAACTTTAGTAGTCGATAAATGACAGCGTCATTTGCAAACAACCCGAGACGGCTGCTCTCCTTGTCTCCCAAATCGTTTATATAGATAAAGAACAGCAAAGGGCCTATAACAGTACCTTGGGAAACGCCAGAAATCACTTCTCTTTTACTCGATGACTTTCCGTCAGTTGCTACGAACTGTGACCTCTCTGACAGGAAATCACAAATTCAGTCACATAAATGAGATGATATTCCATAAACAAGCAATTTCACTACAAGCCGCCTGTGTGGTACAGTGTCGAAAGCCTTCCGGAAATCCAGAAATACGGAAAGAATTTGAGATCTCTTGTCATTAGCACCAACACTTCATGCGAGTAAAGAGCTAGTTGTGTTTCACAAGATCGATGTTTCCTGAATCCGTGTTGACTGTATGTCAATAGACCCTTTTCTTCGACATGACTCATAATGTTCGAACACAATATATGTTCCAAAATCCTGCTGAATATCGACGTTAATGATATGGGCCTGTAATTTAGTGGATTACACGTACTACCTTTCTTGACTATATGTGTGACCTGTGCAACTTTCCAGTCCTTAGGTACGAATCTTTCGTCGAGCGAACGGTTGTATAAGACTGTTAAGCATGGAGCTATTGCACCAGCATACTCTGAAACGAACCTAACTGGTATGCAGTCTCGACCAGAAGACTTGCTTTTATTAAGTCATTTCAGTTGCTTGACTCTACTTCTACGCTACTCATGTTGATCGCTGTTCTTGATTCGAATTCTGGAATATTTACTTCGTCTTCTTTTGTGAAGGCATTTCGGAAGGCTGTGTTTAGTAATTCTGCTTTGGAAGCACGGTCTTCGATAATATCTCCATTGCTATCGCGCAGAGAAGACATTGATTCAGTCTTGCCGCTAGCGTACTTTACATACGACCAGAATCTCTTTGGATTTTCTGCCAGGTTTCGAGACAAAGTTTCGTTATGGAAACTATTGTAATCATCTTACTCTGAAGCCCGCGCTTAATTCCGAGCTTCTGTTAAAGGTCGCAAATCTTGGACATTTGTTTGTCTATTTAAATTTTGCTTGTTCTTACGTTGTTTCTGCAACAGTGATCTGACCTTTTGTGTGTACGAAGGAGGATCAGCTCCGTCGTTAGTTACTTTATTTGGTACAAATCTCTCAATTTCTGCGGTAATATTTCTCAGAATTCAAGCCACATCTGATCTACACTTATATTTTTAATTTGGAAGAAGTGGAGTTGTCTCCTAGGAAGGCGTGAAGTGAATTATCTGCTTTTCTACATAGGTATATTTTTCGTTTATTTTTGGAGGATTTGGGACTACAGTATTCAGTCTCGTTATTAACTCAGGATTATTTGTTCCTAAGAAATCAAGTGTGTTTTCACAACCGTTTACTATTGGCGTGGGCTCATGAACTAACTGCTCGAAATAATTTTCAGAGAATACTAGTACAATTTTGGATGATGTTTTATGCGTACGTCCGGAATTAAACAGGTTTTTTCGCCAACATATCGAGGGTAAGTTAAAGAAACCACCAACTGTTAACAGAGTGCTCGATGACAGACCATACCACACATTGACACCCGGTAGATCAACATGTTTGTCCACGTGAATGTGAGGATTTTCACGAGCCAAGTACATGTAGTTATGGCGGTTTGCAGTGCCGTTCAGTTTGAACTGCGCCTCGTCAGACCAGATAACCATCCCTTTAAACCGTTCAACCTTGAGAAGCATACCTTCAGAACAGATGCAGTACTCCATCCTTCGATCCGCGTAGCCTCGTTCATAGTGTGCAGCGATCTTGGAATGTACACTTTCCACCTTGCAGCCTTCAGAATTCGTTGAACGCTTAATCTGTTTATCCCGCTCTCACGTGCAACCTTCTTCACAGATTTCTGAGGTGATCAAGTAAAATGTTGCGACACACGGGCTCTGGAAAATGGACTTGTTGGTGTTTTTGGTCTGCCAGAGTTTTCCTTACGCACATGCTGAACAGTACAGTCGGCTCCAATTTATCCCGAGTTGGATAAATTGTTTACGTCTTGCTAGATGAATTCCGTGCACATTACGCCACTGCCGTTGTACAACCATCATGTTTTCGTACTTCGCGCACCAGTTAAACCCCACCATGCGTTTCTCAAACGACAGTCTTACTTCATTCGTTCCTGCAAAGTTATCTGCTGGAAAACATGCGCCAAGATCTGTTGAGATAACAGTGGACTACGCTACCGCGCAAAATTGCAACGATGTGTCATTTTGTTCCAAGGGTATTAAATATCAAAGAATCTCAACACTTTTGGACCACTCTGTATAACAACAAGTTGGAAAAGCAGAATGTGTAATTTATAACAATAGCTAATCGAATGGAAGTGGAGCATAGAGCTAAAGAATATGAGGTAATAAGTACATGATAACTGCAATTCACTGAGTGTACTTCAAACCATAAGCAGTAAAGGGCGTGCATACTGTGTGGAAGACAATGATTTGCAAAAAAAGACAGTGGACCGTTTCCTGGAAGTGTGCAAACGCCTCTTTCAGTTCTTTTCACAAAAGACCACATGTTACGGACAAAAGTAGTGATAATGAAAAGAAATGGAGGTGAAAATGTACTCGATTTTTCAAACTGTGTAGGGGAGTCACTGGATCCTGAAACAAGTAAAAGAAGTTCATAGTGCTCTCACCATACTAAGGAGATCAAAGACATCAAATCTCAGTTACTGAGTGAATGATGGGAAGAATTTTATTTACCCATCAGTAGTGAGCCTGCAAGTCGTTCCCCATGTTTGAAACCCCAATGGGAGCTACACCCAGTTATAATTTTGAGGGAGCTCTAGCTTCTACATGGGAAGATAACAACAAAACTTAGTTTGTGATAGGGGGTTTGAGGACAGAAGCCGCAGTATAAGTGGTCCTTCAGGAACAGGATTTCAAAAACTAGAAAAATATTTCACAGCAATAGGAAAACGAATACCATCAGAGGGAAAAATGTAGCTCAAGAATTACTAGCTCCTGGCCCTTATGCTAAATGATGGTGGTCATTTAGAAACTATTTTGAGTGGCATTTAAATCGTAGTAACTTTATGGACGAACCCATTAGTGATAAACATTACAGGTGAGAGGACAGAATTCTGATTTTCAGACCGAAGAACGAAATGAGAGCGATCTAAAAACGCGCAGAATGCAACGGCACCAGGCCATGATAGTAAATCCTCATCAAACTGGGGAAATAATCACTGAAAATTGAGGGAACTGACGCCATATTGGGGTGGAGGTCAGCCTCTGGGAAAGCCAGCCCGCAGTAACAATCACGCCAAGGTTTATTAATTTTTGGTGTATAATCACAGAATAAGTTTGCAATGAGATTTGTTTTTCTGAAGACAAAGAAATCAGAAATAATATCTGTGCGAATACCGTAATCAGGGGGAACATTCATGAAATGTGGATGAACAGTAGTTTAGATTCAGGAAGCGGTATTAATATCCTGGTAAAAAAAAAACTTTCCGAATATAAGGGAAAACAACATAACTGTCTTGGTTTGCCAGTTACGGAAGTTAAGACTATAGGTATCACTGAACAAAAAGATCAGCCAGTTATTGAAGGTGTGTTTCTCACTTCCAGTATAGAAGAGAAAATATTTAGGCGTTACTTCCTATTCGTTACATGTATGATGTGTCATTACTGTTAGTTATCGACTCGCTTATAAACCACAGAGCCTCGCTTGGTTTTAATAACCTTCATGTCAGTTGGAAAAATGACAGCTGGTAGAAATAGAAGGAGAGGAACAGGTTACGCTGAGTCTACAAGTACAGGTAACTGCTTCTGTGAACTTACTCGTGGGAGCGGACAGTAGTGATCGTGGAAGAGACATACATTAGCCTGTCAATGGTATTGAAACGGAGATGAAAAGTAAATTCAACTAAAATAATTCATTACATGAAGAGAAAAGGACTGCATTTATCAGGGGATACGAGTACAATTTAAAAATTAGGATTTCTGACGATACGTTAAACGTCCTTACGCTACACGTTTAGCACTATAAGAAAAAACTGTGAGAGGAATCGTTAGAATGATAGAGTGAACCGTTATTGATAGAGCTCAGACAGCTTTAAGTAATTCACTATTAGCTGTAAAGAAACCAAGAGGCAGTGTACGTACGATTCTGCAGGCTATGGAACTGAATCAAATTATCGAAATGGAGTGATATCGTCTTATTACAATGGAAGAGGCTTTAATTAAGCTAAATGGAGCTACATACATTAGTATATGAACCTAATAGCTTGCTACTGGCAGATGTTGTTGCATCCAGATTCCAGATAGTGAAGACATTACCCTTCGAAAGTACGCCAAAGTGCTGGATTTTGCGTTAGATATCGGTCAAGGGGAATAGCTACTACAGAAATTAATACCCTGTGTTGATGACCTTTAATAATAAATTGGACCAGGAATGAGCCCACAGATCTATCAAGGGAATTATTAACGAAAACGAAAGAGAAAGGATACACAACTAAATTGTATAAATCTTTTTTGGAGTACAGGAAGTGAAACGTGATGGTTATATTGTGCATAGTTAAGGGGTTAAACAAGATCTAGCTTTTGAAGAAGCAATTTCCTTGCATCCTAGTCCAAGCAATAGAAAACAGTAAAAGTGACTTTTATGAATGGTAGGATTTTTCAGGCGGTTTATACTGAGGAAACACTTAACCTTTCCACCAGAAACGCAATTACGCAAACTGAAACCGCTGTCGGGGGGGGGGGGGGGGGGGTGCTACAAATAACAGAATCTTCAATCACCAAATCTGCCTAGATATCATGCAAAATGCTTCATTCTGTCAATTTAAGGATCGATAATGTGTAGTGCATGTATGTCATAATGACGGGTTACATTTAAACTTCCAAACACTGTTCCTTAGACGTTTAGCGTTAGGCACATACATATCTGTATAAAACTGTAATAATATTATGGAGCATTCAGACAAATAAACAGGAAGTGAAGAAACACCAATGTTATTGCGAGCAGAAAGAGGTGTGGAACCCATGGGTATGATTTTGGTTCTTTGTACTAAAACTGGATAGTAAGATAATAAGAATGTGTGAGAAATCTGCAAAAGGGAACTCTGGCCCCGAAGTGAGGTGGGATAAACTTAACTAGCCATTTCAGAGAATCTAAGCTCAGCAACATTAGTACTTATGGCCCATGCTTGGTAATGACTGCATCGCTAGGCTATTGAGGGTGGAATGTTGTGTAACAGAATTCGTGAGCTTTTACACGGAATTTTACCGCCCTGGCGTATACGGGTGATAAGACAGCTTAATATAAGGTTGATAGAAATGTTATTTTTGCTCTGTTTTAAGTTATTGTTATTTTGTATTATATGAATGTTTGTTTTCATTCGTTGCAAGTTTAAGAGTTAGGACAACGCAGTACGAGACGACAGTATCTTCGCTGTACTGACCACTGGCACAACTAAAGCGAAGGCTAGCGTTTGCAAGATCATCCTGCGCCGACTGTTGCTGATTTCTGAATATTGCATAGGGTAGAAATATCTCTACAATGAGTGTTAAGACGCGAAGAGTTGATTCTCTGTTGTCAAACTACTTTGGCAATGTAATCATGTGATCTCGGTATGGCGTAAGTTTGTCCATAAGGCGTCCTAGAAATTTTGAATGTTATTATACCACCAGTACAGACAGATTCCCTTCATAGGTGCACTAGATCTGGTATAGTCGTAGACACCACAGAAATTTGCATTTCGTATCTGGAATAGATTTGCAGAGCAAAATGAATGGGCATAACTTTATCGCACTGTCACGTCAGCGTCAGCTGCACTATACGTCACGTCTCGCCACGTCACATCGCGTGACGTCACGTCACGTCAGTTCTCTTAGCAAAGCATCTAATGGCGGAAACGCACAAATCATCATCCATGATACAGTAAGTCAGAGTGTAGTATAGCAATCGAGGGACTACTGACGACCAAGTTCATTAATCGCCGAAGCAAACATCATAACTTACATCCTTGATCTATTTTGTTTGTTAAAGCGCTGAGATGAAAAACAACATTTCAAAACATCCACTTTTACTTGCTAGGGAAACTACATATACATAAAACACCTGAAACAACAGGTACAATGGAATACATCGAGCCTGTTTACCTTTTCTGTTTTTTCAAGAAGTAATAAACAGTGGTATTTTCACCTTCATTAAAACGGACCTTTTCACTTAAAACGTTATTTAATGGAAATTGCCAATTTTTCTCCTTCAGATATCTGACCTCGTTTGTGTAAGGACACTGAATGGAAAAAAATATCCATGTCGTCATGGAACATTTAAAATTTGACACGAAAACAAAACACAATAATAAAATAAAGCTGAAGGAAAAACAAAACCCTAATCCAGTACTAGGACATGAGTGAATGTGGCGAAAATTTTTTAACTTAACGATGTTAGCAGATAACGATGCCGTCGAACTTCCTTGCCGCGAAACCTTGACGTACCGTGATGTGCATGACGAGCCAATGACGGTCTGTGTGAAAGCTGCCACTGCAAGTGCATTGTGAAATATCTTGATGTGTCGTTAATTGAAGTATTGTGGCGGTCAGCGTGAACTGGCCTTAAACAAACAACATCGTCCCGAGATCACGTGGCGATTACAGCTTGATGTTGACAACATGCGCAGAATGTAATGCCCACTCCAGAGATTCTTCTGCTCTATGAAATAAGATCAAGATATAATTTAATGCGTTGAAGTTAAAAATTAAAAAAAGCGAACAACATAATATGTTAGTTGTTGAGTGTATTTGTGCATTGAGTCACTCTGTCTTTGAACGTTTGTCAGTTAATGTCGTTTCATCTTTCTATTGCCATCCGTGTATTATTAAACGACGCTAATAATATTGTTATGAAGTGAAAGTTATTTCTGATTGTCCTTTTTCAAGAGGTATAAAGTGTTAATTGTTTTTCAAAAGAAAGTACATAGACCTTTTATCTTCTAATATCCGAGAAATTTGTGATATTTGCTGGACAATTATTCCAATTTATTAGTTTATTTGAGATCGATAACGGATTCCGGGATTAATCAGTATAAAATAAGCTTGAGTAACATACTTCGTTTTTCACCCTCCATCGTGAAAGGTAGCAATTTTAGAAGAACAACTTAAGGATATCTTATCCAGTTCCAGGTCATTCAGACTGCTAACTGAAACTGCTAACCGAACAAAGAAAGAAATTAGTTTCGACTTGTTGAAAGCAATCCGAACACAGTCGAACTGCTTAGCTGAAAATTCCAATGGCTTTAAACTTAAAACTTTGAAAACAGGTTTAATGCCGCATGCGGTATAACACATTAAATTAAATAAGTTAGTAATCATTCAGGCATAGAAGTTTATGGCAAGCAAAGTGCTATTTCTAGAACTACTTGAATAACATGCAGACAATTAAGTTGCGCCTCCAAGCAGAAAAAAGGACCTTTACCACAGAACGTGTCATATTTGAAGATGAATTTGATGTGTGGATAGTTTTACCTGTCATGAAAATGGATAGCGGTTTTAGTTTTCAGTGGTTTCTATTTCAAAATGTATTGAACTTGTAACTGGTTTGTCCATAACACTTCTGTTTAGTTTGATTTCAGTTACTGATTATTGGTGTGCTGAATTGCAACATTCTAAGAGATAGATGATTAAATACACTACTAACAAGATTTTCTCCCCGGGTTCGATTCCCGGCGGGGTCAGGGATTTTCTCTGCCTCGTGATGGCTGGGTGTTGTGTGCTGTCCTTAGGTTAGTTAGGTTTAAGTAGTTCTAAGTTCTAGGGGACTTATGACCACAGCAGTTGAGTCCCATAGTGCTCAGAGCCATTTTTTGAACCAAGATTTTCTCTATAGCAATGCCGCTACATTTCAATAGATTATTTATTTCTAGGTACATGGCGATGTCACACTGTGGACGATGCTTTCACATCTGGAATATTCTTGATTTTCTGGAATAAATTTTGTACTTTCAGAAAAAGACTGCAGCATATAACGTGTGAATGCCATAAATTAGGAAAAAAAAAAGATATTGTAATATATTACGCTTCTATTAGAGCGCTGGCGAGAGGCCAAAAGCTAATAAATGTGCCAACGTAAAATAGTCTTCCCAACTGTCAGAGATAATTCGCGTTTCAAAGCATTATGTTAGTTCCCCTCGTAGTTGTTGGCCTTGAGAAGTGAAAACGTAAGTAGGCGGCAGGTATTAAGAAAGGGGGTTTATGCGAAGAAAAAAATGTAGGTAACGCAGTGGCTCGCCGGTGCGTGTGTTCCACACAGCGACTACACTTGACGTACCGGAATACTTGCGCTGGATGTTTACCGCGGTCTGCAGAACGTGCATCCAGCTACATATTTTGGAGAAGGTACTATTCGCTAATTTAAAAGATCTTACTGACCACTCTGGAGAGTTGTGAATGGTGTGCATCCGGTACCAGCCAGCTATCTGACAGTGACATGGCAGTGAAGTGGTGAATCTATGCCAAGCCGATCCTATGGAACTGCCGAAGGAGAGAGGCATGTGGAGACATGACACAACGGAAAAAAGGAGCAACCGTGTCTGGATGTACCTACTACCACACCGTAAACTTAATTACCAGATTTGGCGGTTTATAAACACGGTCTGTCCAAGGGATCCACAAGGAACCGTAACAATAGTGATCACAAAAAGACAGTGACATAGATCTCCTCATTGATGATCGTTCTCAAAGCCAATAGGAACTAATGTTGTCAGTGTGTGCAAGTTTATCTGAACCGATTTTCGAGCGAACACAGCGTGCTATAAATATTTGGAGCTGCGCATCTCACGCAACTCCTTTGATTAAAGCAGTGAATAAGCATCAATGTTTTCAGTGTGCCATCTAACCGGACAGCAGCCGACTGAAGCCGTGTAGTATGGTGCGGTGAGACGCAGTTTCCTATCCACGCAAATAAAGCAAGGGGTCGAGTTGACCGGAGGCACAGTGAATGGTTCAAGTCGCAGATTGCGGAAGGTGTAGTGCAAACCGGAGGTGGTAGGCTACTGTGAAATTTTGAGTGTTTTTCTCGTTCTTGGAACCACTCAATCATATTGCCGTGATCAGTAATCAGGATATTTATATGAACATTCTCGGCGAAGAAGTAAGGCCCTTCTTTATGATGTGTAGGTGTCTATGCAGCGGGAAATTCCGTCTTCCAAAATGACAACACCCTTGTATACGGAGCTGCTTCCAGACGTTTCTGGCTTGAAGAACTCTCAGGCATCGTATCGATTGGCCTGTTAAATCACCCGATCTTCATCCCAAAGAAAATCTGTGGATTCTTTTGGAAAGGGGGCATAACGATCAATGAATGGCTTGAGCTGCATATGACGTACCTGAATTGAGCTCGATATCAATACTAAAGGATATGTTACACGCTATCAACTTGAAGTTCCTGAGGCGGGGCTATCTTTTTGACAAGTGCACTTATATTAGTCCGTAACAACCAGACGTGTGAAACGTTTTGACAGGAACATTTGCTTTTGAAATTAAATCCCGATGTTGGTTACGAATTTTAAAAAGGACCTTTATAGGGCACCTTTACTGAGTAATCACAACTACTAAATTAGTTAATGATTTCATTCAATCAGACATTGAAGCGACTTGGATATCGTCTTTACAAAGACGCGTCCAACAGGCGCCTCACACCACACTGTATGCCGTAGCACAACCACTCCTGTAATTGAAAGTGTCTTCTGTGTTGTTGTACCACCACTGGAGGACTCTGGACACGTCTGGTCTAATTACTTACTACTTCTCGACGCTGCCGTGCTAGTAACAGTCGTTAAGACACTGGACATTTAATGGCGATAGAAACCTGTTACTTTGAATCGTGTAGGCGCTGGCACCTTACGACGCGATTAATTTCAGTCTGATGTGCACTGAAACTCGTACTGGCAGCTGAACAGTGTTTCACAGAAGGTTATATCAATTAGGTGACCATATACGCTCAGCCGCTTGTCAGGGGCCAGTTCTCGACGCTTATTTCTAATATCAGTTTAATCATATTCTGTTTTCTTCCAGAGGAGCTTCTTACTTTCGACATCATACATACATCATAATACTAACAAATGGCGAAGTCTCACATCTTTATTTGCAAGTAAAAAGTAAGCCTAAGTTCTCTGCCTCTCTCTCTCTCTCACACACACACACACACGCACATATACACAAAGAGAGATACAATAATGATATCATTAAGTATCTAAGTACATAAAAGGTGATAAGTTAAAGATATGTACCTACAATCTCTCTTTACTACTCTGTTACGATGCGCGACCAACAGGCACTGGAATATTGTTCTTTATTGTCTATAAACGAATGGTGGAGTAACTGTCACTGCTCGTAATCAGAAGTTTTCACTGGCTGTTTTTCTACCGTGATAAGTCAGAACTGAACAAATTACACTCTGAACTAACAAATGGCGAAGTCTCACATCTTTATTTGCAAGTAAAAAGTAAGCCTAAGTTCTCTGCCTTTCTCTCTCACACACACACACGCACACGCACATATACACAGAGAGAGATACATTAATGATATCATTAAGTATCTAAGTACGTAAAATGGAATATGTCTTGACTCAAGCAGAGTCACAGAGTATGAATGCCGTTAGTGGAAATTTTCTTATACGAAGTTATACAATTTGACCTGTTGTGATGTACCTGAACTCTATTAAGCAATCTGTACGCAACAAGTTGTGAATGGATTATGTCTCGAATCAAGAAGTCAGAGGATATTAGTGCCGTTAGTGTAAAATTTCCTACACGATGTTTGATCTGCTGTGATGTAACTAAACTCTGTCGAGCAATCTATGCGATGCTAGTTGCAACTGCGCTGGAGCTGTAAACCAGCTACAAGTGAGTCCGAATTTTGATTATGGAGGCATAAGGGAGGTTTGTTATCAAACGGATCAAAACTGTTCTGTTAACAAACGTCTGCAAGCTGTAAACCAGCTACAAGTGAGTCCGAATTTTGATTATGGAGGCATAAGGGAGGTTTGTTATCAAACGGATCAAAACTGTTCTGTTAACAAACGTCTGCAAGACCTATGGCACTGGATTATGTCTCGAATCAAGTAGTCAGAGGATATTAGTGCCGTTAGTGTAAAATTTCCTACACGATGTTTGATCTGCTGTGATGTAACTAAACTCTGTCGAGCAATCTATGCGATGCTAGTTGCAACTGCGCTGGAGCTGTAAACCAGCTACAAGTGAGTCCGAATTTTGATTATGGAGGCATAAGGGAGGTTTGTTATCAAGCGGATCAAAACTGTTCTGTTAACAAACGTCTGCAAGACCTATGGCACTTTACAAACCTCTTCTTGAATGCATTTTATACAGTGATGCCAACAATTCGACTGCAAGTAATGTCTTAACCCTCTCTTTGACGCGCTGAACGTATTAAGTTATATTTTGCTACTGTATTTCTGATTAACTACCACAGTTCTGATGTGCTTTGCTTTTAACCATATTTGACTTCTTTCAATGGCAGGCTGTTAAATTCACATGCCTACACAACGCTTCTGTTCTTTTTGAATATGGCTTCACCACAAATATACAATAAATTTGTTTTTTTTTTCTCTTCACGTAAGACCGCATAAATATCGTCTGGCTACTACAATTACTTTAAAATACTTCAGATGGGAATTAGGGATTCATTGGGCTGTTCCATAAATTACGCAGTTTTGTCGCAACAGTGGATACTCATACAATAAGTTATTACCTGGTGTGGTGTCGGTTTGTTGGATATTTTCACCTTCACAGTTAATCCATTTGGCCTTCACAAAAAAATGCTCTGATAATAATTTTACTGTTCCAGGATCGCATTCCCTAGAACAGAGATGATGTAATAATCTTATTTTCACAGTCCCTTTCTCGGCTTCAGTTCACTACCTCTCCAATTTACTCAGTCAAAATAAATAGCTGTTATCTTCTCCACATACAACCTCTGCTATTGTTCCATAAACTCGCCCTTATCTACATCTACATCTACATCCATACTCCGCAAGCCACCTGACGGTGTGTGGCGGAGGGTACCCTGAGTATATCGGTTCTCCCTTCTATTCCAGTCTCGTATCGTTCGTGGAAAGAAGGATTGTCGGTATGCTTCTGTGTGGGCTCTAATCTCTCTGATTTTATCCTCATGGTCTCTTCGCGAGATATACGTAGGAGGGAGCAATATACTGCTTGACACTTCGGTGAAGGTATGTTCTCGAAACTTTAACAAAAGCCCGTACCGAGCTACTGAGCGTCTCTCCCGCAGAGTCTTCCACTGGAGTTTATCTATCATCTCCGTAACGCTTTCGCGATTACTAATTGATCCTGTAACGAAGCGCGCTGCTCTCCGTTGCATCTTCTCTATCTCTTCTATCAACCCTATCTGGTACGGATCCCACACTGCTGAGCAGTATTCAAGCAGTGGGTGAACAAGCGTACTGTGACCTACTTCCTTTGTTTTCGGATTGCATTTCCTTAGGATTCTTCCAATGAATCTCAGTCTGGCATCTGCTTTACCGACGATCAACTTTATATGATCATTCCATTTTAAATCACTCCTAATGCGTACTCCCAGATAATTTATGGAATTAACTGCTTCCAGTTGCTGACCTGCTATTTTGTAGCTAAATGATAAGGGATCTATCTTTCTATGTATTCGCAGCACATTACACTTGTCTACATTGAGATTCAATTGCCATTCCCTGCACCATGTGTCAATTCGCTGCAGATCCTCCTGCATTTCAGTACAATTTTCCATTGTTACAACCTCTCGATACACCACAGCATCATCTGCAAAAAGCCTCAGTGAACTTCCGATGTCCTCCACAAGGTCATTTATGTATATTGTGAATAGCAACGGTCCTATGACACTACCCTGCGGCACACCTGAAATCACTCTTACTTTGGAAGACTTCTCTCCATTGAGAATGACATGCTGCGTTCTGTTATCTAGGAACTCTTCAATCCAATCACACAATTGGTCTGATAGTCCATATGCTCTTATTTTGTTCATTAAACGACTGTGGGGAACTGTGTCGAACGCCTTGCGGAAGTCAAGAAACACAGCATCTACCTGTGAACCCGTGTCAATGGCCCTCTGAGTCTCGTGGACGAATAGCGCGAGCTGGGTTTCGCACGACCGTCTTTTTCGAAACCCATGCTGATTATTACAGAGTAGATTTCTAGTCTCCAGAAAAGTCATTATACTCGAACATAATACGTGTTCCAGAATTCTACAACTGATCGACGGTAGAGATATAGGTCTATAGTTCTGCACATCTGTTCGACGTCCCTTCTAGAAAATGGGGATGACGTGTGCCCTTTTCCAAGCCTTTGGAACGCTACGCTCTTCTAGAGACCTACGGTACACCGCTGCAAGAAGGGGGGCAAGTTCCTTCACGTACTCTGTGTAAAATCGAACTGGTATCCCACCAGGTCCAGCGGCCTTTCCTCTTTTGAGCGATTTTAATTGTTTCTCTATCCCTCTGTCGTCTATTTCGATATCTACCATTTTGTCATCTGTGCGACAATCTAGAGAAGGAACTACAGTGCAGTCTTCCTCTGTGAAACAGCTTTGGAAAAAGACATTTAGTATTTCGGCCTTTAGTCTGTCATCCTCTGTTTCAGTACCATTTTGGTCACAGAGTGTCTGGACATTTTGTTTTGATCCACCTACCGCTTTGACATGTCCAAAATTTCTTAGAATATTCTGCCAAGTCAGTACATAGAACTTTACTTTCGAAGTCATTGAACGCCTCTCGCAAAGCCCTCCTCACACTACATTTGGCTTCGCGTAATTTTTGTTTGTATGCAAGGCTTAGGCTATGTTTATGTTTGCTGTGAAGTTCTCTTTGCTTCCGCAGCAGTTTTCTAACTCGGTTGTTGTACCACGGTGGCTCTTTTCCGCCTCTTACGATCTTGCTTGGCACATATCTAACGCATATTGTACGATGGTTTTTGAACTTTGTCCACTGATTCTCAACACTATCTATACTTGAGACAAAACTTTGGTGTTGAGCCGTCAGGTACTCTGTAATCTGTTTTTTGTCACTTTTGCTAAATAGAAAAATCTTCCTACCTTTTTTAATATTTCTATTTACGGCTGAAATCATCGATGCCGTAACCGCTTTATGATCGCTGATTCCCTGTTCTGCGTAAACTGTTTCAAATTGTTCGGGTCTGTTTGTCACCAGAAGGTCTAATATGTTATCGCCACGAGTCGGTTCTCTGTTTAACTGCTCAAGGTAGTTTTCAGATAAAGCACTTAAAAAAATGTATCGGACGAAACATGCACAATCTCATGCTTCTCATGTCTTCATTTCTTCATCATGATGACCTACGATCACTCTCTTGGTAAACGTCCTCTGTCGGTAAAGATCACTTCAGACTACAGTCCTTCTCCTTCTCTCCTTCTCAAGCCCTCTTCTCCACTGAAAACTTTAGTCATAAAATTCAAAGACTCATTGCAACAATGATTTCATCAATAATGTTTCGCCATCTTGTTTCCGCTCATTGCTAAACTTCCAGAATTGCTTCCCACTTTCTGAATACTCCTATTCTGCTCTCCGTACGTTGCTATTCCAATGAAACAACTTCCCTTCCAAAAAATTCAACTCATTTCTTACCAAATAACCTGTCATTTCCTCCTGTGTCCTCTCTGTCCATCTTCAATGTCGTTGTTTTCTTTCTCAGTTTGTCATCTGCAGCCATATAGATCATGATGTAGAACAGTTATTTAATTTGAAAATATAGGACTGGTATTGTTAAGGTTATGCCTGCCATTAATTAATATTATGTGGAATATTGTGTTTGTTGCTGAAAAGGTGTGAATTTCATTATTGCTCTTTTATTTTCATTTTTAAATTTTTTAATGAGTGTGTTTGGAAGGGGGTTTGGGGCATTTATGGGTTGTTGTTGTCTCATTGCAGAGAACTGGGTATTCATTTATTACTTGTATTCCTTCAATCATGCCTTTTTCTATTTGATATTTTTCTTCAGTTATCAATTTTATCGGGGATGTTGCAGCACTTGAGAAATTTCAGGTTAGTGTTGATGTTCGTTGGTATGTATTTCATGTCCATAAAGTTTTCAGCAAATGTAGATGACAATCGTTACCTTTTAATGCTCTTGTGTGTTTCTGTTCAGTTTGTCTGTGTAGACTGATTTGCAGTTTCGCATGTCTATTGGTAAATATCAGCTGTGTCTTGTTCGTCTGTGCTTGTTTTGGTTGCTCTTAGTTTTCTCAGTATTAAGTTGTCAGTCCTGTAGGCTATTCTTAGTTCTTGTTTTTTGAATATGTAGTCTATTCTATGGACTACTTTGTTGTAAGTGAGAGTGTACCATTTGGTTGTTGTTATTGGTGTTTTTTGTTCATGTGTGCTTGAGTGTGTGTTCTGCTGTGTGTTTCTGTTCTGTATGTGTGTGTGTGTGTGTGTGTGTGTGTGTGTGTGTGTGTGTGTGTAAGCTGGTGACCGGTGGTTTGTCTGCTGTGTGCTCCCTTTGTTTTGTTTCAATTTTGTGATTCACTTTCTCTATAAGGTTTGCGTCAGATCCATCGTCTACAGCTCTTTTTGTCTGATTTTAATTCATTTTTGTAGTAGTCTTCATTGAGTGGAGTTTTGTTCAGTCTTTGCAGCATACCGGAAACCAACTGGTTTGTGTGCAATCAGATGATGAGAATTTTTGTTTATGATTATGCTGGAGGTGGTGACTTTCCTGAATATGGAGAATTGGTGATGGTTGTTGTCCCTGTGTATTGTGTGGTCAAGAAAATTAACATTTTGTGATTTTCTGTTTCAATGGTGAATTTTGTTTCGAGGTGGACTGCATTTATATCATTGTGGAGTTGTTGAATGCGACTGGGTGTCTCATCTAGAAGACATATGATATCGTCTACATAGCGATACCAGTATACAACCCTACATTGTATGAGTTTTACTACTGTTTCAAATATTTTGTTTTCTATGTTATTGAGGAAGATGTTGGTTAGGAGTTCTAACAACCCTACCACAACAAAGGTCAAAATTTAATAATGGTTGTGGTGTTGCTCACTCTGCTAAATACTGCATTCTCGGGCAACAACAAAGTTATTATGTGGCAGGTGTCATTAGACCACAGTTAATAAAGTCATTTCATGTAATAATGAATAAACTAGGGACTCATCTTTTCGCGTTTCCCACGCTTGTCGCGTTGTAAAATCATGGCCCAATCGTCGAAAATCTAGGTGGTGATGATTGCAAGCTCGGATTCAAAGAGGCCTAGGTTTTATTCTGCTATATTCAAAAGTTTTATAGATGTGTTTCACAAACCATTCTTGAAGATTAAACCTTTGAAAGTGAGAATCACCACTCCTAATTTAAGTTACACTTCTTTTTTATTACTTTTGCTACAATATCACGTAACACACAAAACATCACTTCACAATACAAAACATACTTGAAAACATCTTCCTCACTGTTAAAAGTTCACGTTTTATAAGCTGACTACTTTATGCGTTTTTCCAACATGACGTCCAAGACTTGACTTTTTTAAGGTCCGACTCTCTAATAACTGCTTACGCGCCCAAAAATCAGAGATACAAGTACGTCAAAGATCATAGTGACAAAAGAAAGAATACACATAAGAATATTATCATTGCAATACAAACATATCGATGTATCAAAGTACCTCTACATTAATGAAATCAAATCTGAATGTTGTTTCAGAAATATGTTAACTACTTTACAGAAACACAGTAGAATATTGCTGGTACCGAGAGGTTAAGTTGAGGTGCCGTAATGGTTACGTAATTCAAGTACCATTACAAAGTCCACTGACTGGTGACGCCATGCGAAGTCCATCCTGTTGTGGGTAAAACTGGTTGTCAAATGAGAAATAATTTTGCTCTGTAAACAGTTTTAGAATGCTAGCTAATTGTTTTATGTTGGGTTTGGGAATGATATTCTGTTGTTCTAATTGTTGTTTGATGAAGTTGATAGTTTCAGTGTTAGGGATATTTGTGTACATGGTCGTGATGTGGAATGTTGTGAGTATGGGTGTTGTGTTTATATTGATGTCTTTCGTTTCTTGCATCAGCTCTTCGGTGTTGTATATGGTTCTGTTGCTGTCATTCTACATTTGTTGAACACTTTATGAAAATGAAATACAGCCCAACAAACATCAACACTGATCTGAAAAATTCTCACGTGCTCTTACAACCCCAGCTCCTCCCACAAAAATTGATAAATGAAGAAAACTAACAAATACAGATATCCATAACCGAAGGAAAACAAGTAATAAATGAAAACACAGTTCTCTGCAACAGAACTCTGTTTTCCGCCCTGAAAGAGCTATCAAACAACACCAGTCCATAAACACCCCAAACCCGCTTCCAAACGCACACACGCAATAAAGAAATTAAAATAAAATAGTAATAAGTAAATAAAACTTAAACCCATTCACCGAAACTCGCATGCGGGCTCGCATACACACACACACACACACACACACACAGACACACACACACACACACACACACACAATATATTCCACATTATATTAATTAATGGTAAGTATAACCTTAACAAGCCCAGTCAAAAATTTTCTAATTAAATAACTGTTCTACATTAAGTTCCTAATGGTTGTAAATGATAAACTGTGAAACAAAACAACTACGTTGAATTACATAAAATCAAGGACGTCCACAGTACATGGTAACGAGTTTTATACACAAATTTTGTCCGTCTTTTAGATATGTAAATACTGTTTTATAAACTAAAATTAACATATGTACTAGCAGTCAACTGCATTTTTCTTGTCTTATAGAAGATAACACAAAACCAAATGCTGATGCTGTAAATTCAGCGAAACAAGTCAGAAGAATAAAAAGAAAAATAAGAAATCGTGTTTTTCTCGAGGCGTACCTCTCGAAAAACAAATCTATTCATATATATACAGGAGAGATTCAAACTGAAGATTATTACGGAGTTAAATGTTAACCTTTTGGGTAGTAGCACTTTTTAGTTATAAATAAAGTTACGTAGGATTTTATATTTGAGAGCACATGGAATACAACAAATTCACATTTGCAAATGGCATTGTACTTGTATGTGTTTGTGTCTATGCTACAGTTTGTGATTTGGACACTAAAAAATTTGAAACACATATTGCATTTAAATTTGTGCTAAAACTTTAAATCGACAACTAATTCATAATGAAGAAAACTTTCTGGCACTTACATGACTAAGTATCAGAAACAGATATCTGCAAATTGGGAAGCCAATAAGGGTGCTGTACTGATACACATTTATTGAGGCAGGAAATGTATCGTTCATTCGAAGGAACATCATCAAGTTACGTGCTTTGCTCTGCGTCACTATAAAAATATTTTTATGAAGATAAGGCAAAGAATATCTGCTGCTGAAGTTAATCTTTGGTAAACGGTTTGTTTCTGCTTTCCTTTAGTGAAGATAGTTATTATCATGTTTCGAAATTAAGGAACCTACAGCAGTTAATTCGGAGAGCTTGCACTGAAAAACATGATCAGTTTACGTTACGGGCCTTTAAAAACAAACTCCGTCCTAAGAGGTCTTGAATATGGAGTAAATATTACCTTATTGTTATGTTTATCCAAAAAAAATTATGTTCATGTAGTAATGTGCCCATAAGTTAGCATGATACTCTTATCAGAGTAAAAAAACCTGCTTTTTTATTTTATTTCTATATCCATGAATGTGAAATGGTGACAAATTATGTAAACCACTATTCCTTGGTTTTTGTTCTTGATCGATGTAATAATATTCAATGGAGATTTCTCTCACTAACGGCAAACAGAACTGGAAACCGTGAATCGTCCTGTTGTCCTTGCAATCAAAGAGCCATCAAAAAGTTGAGTAAACTGCCGGTAACAATTATGGACAACGCCTACTATCATTCAACTACCCTTGATGGGGCACCTACAGTACCTTCCAGCAAACAACAGGTTATCAACCAAAAACATTAGAAAACGATTACCGTACCAGTGACAATAAAAAGGGTGAATCCGTCTAAATATTTTAGTACATTTACCGCCGAAGCGAGTGCAAACTGTAAATTATTTGTAGATGAAGTGCAATAAATAAATAAAAAAATAAAAATTGGGCATACTGTCCTCAGACCGCCATCGTATCACTGCCATTTCAATTCCACTGAAGTCATATCGGCTCAAGTTAAGGCTTATGTAGCAAGTAACAACAAAAAATAAATGCCTGAAGAAGTGGAAAGACTGACAAAGGATGCTATAAAACAGACTTCGTTGTCTGATTCGCATAATGTTGTAAGACATAACAAGGAAGTATTAATGAAGCATGGAAGAATGTATGTATGGCCGAAAATAACACAGAAAAATTTATTATTTCGTTAAATTCTGACGACAGTTCTAGTGACTACACAGTTGATAGAGAAAATGGCGTGAATCCGTTAATGGTATAGCGTGCTACCAAAAATTAAGCGTATTCACCCCCTACAATTTGCCCCACGTGTTTACATAATTTGTTACCTTGCAACATGTGTAACTAATGCTCGTGTTGATCCATAAAATTTCGGGTGGCTGCAAGCTCAAAATTTCATGGATCAGTCTTTGCGCCGCGACAATATGAAGATGCACAATGCTCGTGTTAATCGGCATCTTCAAGCATTGTCTTCGCTACGGCAGCAGCAGCAGCAGCAGCAGCAGCCGCCCCTCTCCCCCCCCACCACCACGGACCATCACACTATCATCAAAGACATTGGCAACAGTCGGAACTAGATATCTTGCCCCCTTGCCTCTTTGTTTTCACACACAACTATCGATTGTATGTGTACGTGGTTGGCATGTTGTGTACGAGCCGGCAACTCCGCTCCGTACCAGTGCTACCTGTCAACTGTCAACCACAAAGTAATTTTAAATGGACTATGAGGGTGCAGAATGAAGCATGAAAATACTGGTGCCACACAGCACATGGATGTATTAATGAAGGGGCCTCTGTTTAAAAAAAAAAAAAAAAAAAAAAAAAAAAAAAAAAAAAAAAAACAAGCGATGATTGTAACAATTTGGTTAATTACCGTAATCATCAATATCTGAACTACCCACTGACAATTATGTGAACAATGAGTGGACAAAGGATTGTTATTGTGGAATGTAACCTTGGCAAGGTGAGTAAACACGTATAAAGAGTAATTTCCAACTAAATCGCTGATGTGGCCAGAGACTGCAAGTACGGTTGTCGATTAAAGAAAGGAAATCGGAAATGTAAGTACGAATGCCGTAGGATCCCCAAAGTGCATGATGGAAGCAACAAGCTGGTTGCGAACGTTAAAATGGTGTAATTAACCAAGATAAAATTAATTAACACAACGTCCCACTGAATTCAGTGACTGCCGGCCGCGGTGGTCTAGCGGTTCTAGGCGCGCAGTCCGGAACCACGCGACTGCTACGGTCGCAGGTTCGAATCCTGCCTCGGGCATGGATGTGTGTGATGTCCTTAGGTTACTTAGGCTTAAGTAGTTCTAAGCTCTAGGGGACTGATGACCACAGATGTTAAGTCCCATAGTGCTCAGAACCATTTTTGAACCAATTCAGTGACTTCATCGCCGGTTCATTCTTACCACTCTTATAAAGAATGAATGTGCAAGAAGGCGGCAGTTCCACAAGTGATGTGTGATAACTTTCTGAAATTCGTTTGTTTTCGCAAGTGTATGAATCTCATTGGACAATTGCAGCAATCCTGGCAACTTGTGACCAATAACAATTTAGAAAAACAACTTTAAAACAATTTCTACACTCAGGGATCTTGTCATGGTTAACCAATGATGGTGGTCTGGTGTGTGGAGGAAGACAGAAAATCTCTCCCAATCCATACTAGGTTTCTAACTCTGGTCTACTGAACGGCATGCACATAGGTGCACACGGGAAAGCTCACGTCATACAGAAACAGCTGTCGCGAGCCTGTTGCAAGGATTTTAAGGGGAGTTGGAACACACTATGGCGACAGTGTTAAATTTAGTGACTTGGCTTCCCTGTATTTCAGGAACCACCGCAGCCATTGACATGAAAATTTTACAGGACATTAAACTGCATGTTCTGAGTCTACTGAACTATAATACACTCCTGGAAATTGAAATAAGAACACCGTGAATTCATTGTCCCAGGAAGGGGAAACTTTATTGACACATTCCTGGGGTCAGATACATCACATGATCACACTGACAGAACCACAGGCACATAGACACAGGCAACAGAGCATGCACAATGTCGGCACTAGTACAGTGTATATCCACCTTTCGCAGCAATGCAGGCTGCTATTCTCCCATGGAGACGATCGTAGAGATGCTGGATGTAGTCCTGTGGAACGGCTTGCCATGCCATTTCCACCTGGCGCCTCAGTTGGACCAGCGTTCGTGCTGGACGTGCAGACTGCGTGAGACGACGCTTCATCCAGTCCCAAACATGCTCAATGGGGGACAGATCCGGAGATCTTGCTGGCCAGGGTAGTTGACTTACACCTTCTAGAGCACGTTGGGTGGCACGGGATACATGCGGACGTGCATTGTCCTGTTGGAACAGCAAGTTCCCTTGCCGCTCTAGGAATGGTAGAACGATGGGTTCGATGACGGTTTGGATGTACCGTGCACTATTCAGTGTCCCCTCGACGATCACCAGTGGTGTACGGCCAGTGTAGGAGATCGCTCCCCACACCATGATGCCGGGTGTTGGCCCTGTGTGCCTCGGTCGTATGCAGTCCTGATTGTGGCGCTCACCTGCACGGCGCCAAACACGCATACGACCATCATTGGCACCAAGGCAGAAGCGACTCTCATCGCTGAAGACGACACGTCTCCATTCGTCCCTCCATTCACGCCTGTCGCGACACCACTGGAGGCGGGCTGCACGATGTTGGGGCGTGAGCGGAAGACGGCCTAACGGTGTGCGGGACCGTAGCCCAGCTTCATGGAGACGGTTGCGAATGGTCCTCGCCGATACCCCAGGAGCAACAGTGTCCCTAATTTGCTGGGAAGTGGCGGTGCGGTCCCCTACGGCACTGCGTAGGATCCTACGGTCTTGGCGTGCATCCGTGCGTCGCTGCGGTCCGGTCCCAGGTCGACGGGCACGTGCACCTTCCGCCGACCACTGGCGACAACATCGATGTACTGTGGAGACCTCACGCCCCACGTGCTGAGCAATTCGGCGGTACGTCCACCCGGCCTCCCGCATGCCCACTATACGCCCTCGCTCAAAGTCCGTCAACTGCACATACGGTTCACGTCCACGCTGTCGCGGCATGCTACCAGTGTTAAAGACTGCGATGGAGCTCCGTATGCCACGGCAAACTGGCTGACACTGACGGCGGCGGTGCACAAATGCTGCGCAGCTAGCGCCATTCGACGGCCAACACCGCGGTTCCTGGTGTGTCCGCTGTGCCGTGCGTGTGATCATTGATTGTACAGCCCTCTCGCAGTGTCCGGAGCAAGTATGGTGGGTCTGACACACCGGTGTCAATGTGTTCTTTTTTCCATTTCCAGGAGTGTAATAGCACTTTTGGCCACTGCTTTCGGAAATATAATTTTTTAATTACACAGTTAAAATTTTGTATACTTTTTGTACGTTATCCTAAATAATGTTATTTATACATAACATTATGTTCTCCTTTTATGTCAGTAGACTCAGGATATGTATGTTACTACTCCCTGAAAATTTGGATACTCTACTCGAAGTGGTTTCTGAGATTTAGGGAAAAATGCAACAGAAAATGTAAATTTTCGAACGGCTTCTAAAGTTTCAAAAGACTGTAACTCAGTTACTATACGCTTAATTTTTCTTATTTTTTGTCTCTCAGAAGCACCTTCCACCATACTGTATATCATCCTCTTGACCTTTTCCAAGTTTTTTCTTCTTTTCTTCTTTCTGGACTCCTTAGTGGCCAACTGTGCTGCATACTTTGCTTTATCAATGCGAACTTTGTTAATCTATTCAAGATCTCTGATGCAGTTTGCTTCAGGATTATTTCCCATATGTTGTAGCACTTTCACCCTATCAGTGTTGCCATCATTAAAAACAATAACAGCATCACTGGCCCTGCACTTTAGTGTCTTCATTCCAACAAAAACATGTTTTGTTAAGCGAGTCCATATAAGATTATTGAACGACTCATTGGAATTTTGACCATGCAGACACTTCTTCAGTAATTCAGGATTTACCAGGTCTCTGTAAATAGGTTTTATCATGTCCATGACAGCTGTCAGGATGGAATGTTTATGGCTGTATGAACTGTTTGAGTACTGGGCATTGCGCTAATTGCACCATGAATCAGTTCCAGGAGGGCAAAGATAGTGTAAGGTGGACATGACCAACACATTCCCGTTTTGCGATCATCTTCTCACCATAAGGTTGAGCGGCTACTACATTATTATATGCTTTTGAATTTCTATCACCTAAGAACTTAGTGTAACACACTCCCCTTTCGTTCACAGATCGGCTATAAAATTGCACTAGCTGCAGAGTCCTCCATGCCATAATTTCTGTCACAGATATGCCCTTCTTCATTCTCTGATTTACACTTATAACAATGTTTGGCTAAAATCTGGAAATCTATTACCTTTCCAGTATCCACACTGGTCACTGTAGAAACAGAATTCTTAGAACTGTAGCCGCGCTTCTGCCAAGTGCCATCAGAAGTTACTGGTATGTCAGTCATACCATCATTTATTTCAACAGCTTCGTTTGGAGCACCCTTCATTGGCTCACATGCAACAGATTCCATAGCAGCCCCAATAAAACCTGCATACTTGTGGATTTTACAAGGTGGGTGTGGCATATTCATCACGGCACACATGTTTTCTGCTGCAGTGTGTCCTTTGCCAATAGCTCTCAATCCATGAAACCGCCGAACATTTACTTTAAAATAATTATCTTTAAACTTATCAGAATTCCAAAATGAATGAGTATATTTACAACTGGTTCAATTAATGATAAGTTTCCTGGCTAGTGCATTTCATACCTCATTGTCTCCAGGTAAACTAACTGGCCCTCCACATAATTAACAGCATACACATTCACCTAACGAGCTTGTTAGGATGTGTACATCTATCAGAATATGACCTAACGTACCATTTACATCACTTTCGTTCTGAGAAAACTGTGTATCACAACGTTTTATTTTAATCTTTCAAGCATTAATGGGTGTTTCTCTAGATACTGACAAGTTTGCCTGTATTTCATTGTTTGTAACTTCACACGACACACGTTAAACACAATGTTTCCCTTTATTCGAAAATCTATTACCATGAAATCCACGTTTCTGAAAAAAAAAATCGTTTTGGCGTCATGCTTTACTTTTTGAGAGATTTACCAATCTCCTCGGAAAAACTTTAGCACTTCGGCATACAACGCTTGTTTGTACTGTGAAACGATACGATGCTGTTTTCAATAGTGCTACCAATACAAACACGTAATTTAACCTTTATAATACAGCAGTCCACAGCTTTCTATATAAAAAATTACAGGTTTTATTAGATCTTGAAGTAATACACGTAAAAATTTTAACATTTTCAATCAGTGTAGATTATATTTAAAAAAATTAAATAAAATAACTCCCATGTGAATATACACTCCTGGAAATGGAAAAAAGAACACATTGACACCGGTGTGTCAGACCCACCATACTTGCTCCGGACACTGCGAGAGGGCTGTACAATCAATGATCACACGCACGGCACAGCGGACACACCAGGAACCGCGGTGTTGGCCGTCGAATGGCGCTAGCTGCGCAGCATTTGTGCACCGCCGCCGTCAGTGTCAGCCAGTTTGCCGTGGCATACGGAGCTCCATCGCAGTCTTTAACACTGGTAGCATGCCGCGACAGCGTGGACGTGAACCGTATGTGCAGTTGACGGACTTTGAGCGAGGGCGTATAGTGGGCATGCGGGAGGCCGGGTGGACGTACCGCCGAATTGCTCAACACGTGGGGCGTGAGGTCTCCACAGTACATCGATGTTGTCGCCAGTGGTCGGCGGAAGGTGCACGTGCCCGTCGACCTGGGACCGGACCGCAGCGACGCACGGATGCACGCCAAGACCGTAGGATCCTACGCAGTGCCGTAGGGGACCGCACCGCCACTTCCCAGCAAATTACGGACACTGTTGCTCCTGGGGTATCGGCGAGGACCATTCGCAACCGTCTCCATGAAGCTGGGCTACAGTCCCGCACACCGATAGGCCGTCTTCCGCTCACGCCCCAACATCGTGCAGCCCGCCTCCAGTGGTGTCGCGACAGGCGTGAATGGAGGGACGAATGGAGACGTGTCGTCTTCAGCGATGAGAGTCGCTTCTGCCTTGGTGCCAATGATGGTCGTATGCGTGTTTGGCGCCGTGCAGGTGAGCGCCACAATCAGGACTGCATACGACCGAGGCACACAGGGCCAACACCCGGCATCATGGTGTGGGGAGCGATCTCCTACACTGGCCGTACACCACTGGTGATCGTCGAGGGGACACTGAATAGTGCACGGTACATCCAAACCGTCATCGAACCCATCGTTCTACCATTCCTAGAGCGGCAAGGGAACTTGCTGTTCCAACAGGACAATGCACGTCCGCATGTATCCCGTGCCACCCAACGTGCTCTAGAAGGTGTAAGTCAACTACCCTGGCCAGCAAGATCTCCGGATCTGTCCCCCATTGAGCATGTTTGGGACTGGATGAAGCGTCGTCTCACGCGGTCAGCACGTCCAGCACGAACGCTGGTCCAACTGAGGCGCCAGGTGGAAATGGCATGGCAAGCCGCTCCACAGGACTACATCCAGCATCTCTACGATCGTCTCCATGGGAGAATAGCAGCCTGCATTGCTGCGAAAGGTGGATATACACTGTACTAGTGCCGACATTGTGCATGCTCTGTTGCCTGTGTCTATGTGCCTGTGGTTCTGTCAGTGTGATCATGTGATGTATCTGACCCCAGGAATGTGTCAATAAAGTTTCCCCTTCCTGGGACAATGAATTCACGGTGTTCTTATTTCAATTTCCAGGAGTGTACATATCATTTTATTCGGAAAATTTCAAATTATATAATGAGGATAAATCCAAAATGTGAAAAAAATTCCGTTCTAACCCCCCTTACATTAACATTCTTTCTTACCAAGACCGCAGAGTAAGGCGGATTCCAAACTTCTCCCATTCTGGCGCCTGCACTTCTCTACATGCGCTATTTTTCCATCTCTAGGCGTCGTACAATGGCCCTTCGGCCTTCTGCTATGCAGAGATGGGCCGAAGCGAATGAATTCTGCGCTGTCTACCCGCACTGAAGGACAAGTGTCAGAACTGAACAGGTTTATAGCCCCTCTTGATTCGTACAAATAAAATTCTATGTCAGCTGAGCCAGCTAGGAAATTTTTGTGTTGCAGAAAATAACAGGCACTCACTGTAATAAAAGGAAGGGAAGAATAGAAGCAATTAACTGGGCAGCCACTCGTAGTATTGAATATTATCTGCTGTTACGATGCAGAGTAAAAGGGTTGACTACATTGACCTTGGAGATGTGTTTATAAGATTGTGAAATATGTTGAAGACAGTTGGGGATAAACCTCGCATAGTAAATACATGACATAGCAAATCTAGTTGTGTTATGTAACGCAGAAGGCAAATCTTATTATAAACGTCGACCACCTGGCGGAAATATGGCGTGCAGTGAGTGTAGGCAACTTGGCAAGTTCTAATTAATGGAGCTGCACTTTGCCGACGGAAATAGACTGCGAGAGAGGTAAACACATAAGCGTCTCTGTTGGCGGAGCCTTTACATGATCGTCGGTTCCAGAATTTACCTTTAATGTTACGTAAGGAAACTAGACTCCTTAGGTCACGATACTTCCATACGTCTGTGCGGATTCCTAATGAAGATTCTTTAACATGTGTTTAATATAGCTTTTAATCCAATTTCTGCTTTTTCCTACTACAGATAACGATGATGTTCCAAACAAAACAAATCGTGATGCAAAGAATGTGTATCCATACAGCTGTGATGATTTGGTATTAACATTAACATTAAAAATGATTACAGCTTATCTGTACTGTGCACCAGCACTTAGCATGCAACTTCCCTTGATGTCGATGATGCGCCCAACTGACATCTCATGTGCTCAACAATAGAAAGACTTGTTCCATACACGTTGTTCGCGCCACAGAGAAAGGAACCACAGTTTGCGCGGTAGCTGATGGATTCCGTGAAGATACAACGCGTGCGCCGAAACAGACGGCGAGTCGGTGTTCAAGGCCTTCTGCTGGAGGCACAGACCACGAGGGTTGAAAGGTAGCGACTTCTCGAGTCGGGCTCATAGACTCGGTTGCCGTGGCCCTTTAGAGAACCCAGCAGAACACAAATTATCCCAAAAAGAATGGGCCTCTTTGCTACTCTTCACGTAGATCTTCGTCTCACTCGTTAGCTGTAGTCCCGTTAGGAACAAGGAAGGAATAAGGGTTCGGGTTTAACGTCCTGTCGACGTCGAGTTCACAATGTACGATACATAAAGTTGCCGTAGATGTGTGTTCTGCACTTTACTTTTCCGGCCGTTAATGGCAGCTTTCGACACATGACGCTCTACTTCGCCGTAAGTCGGCACTCGTCTGTTGCCGTTCATCGTCAGTCGTAAAATTCCTCTTTTTCCACGTTAAGCAACGTGGCCTCTTTTGCCTTCTCCCTTCTTCACAGGTTTCTTCCTCTCCGAAGTTAGCTGAAATGATGTTGATTTATTATCTTTTTCGAGAGAGGACTAGAAGAAATTTAAGACTATTATATCCATTGCAGACAAATAAACAATTATAAAATACAGTACCTCTAATGAAGTGGTAAGATAGTTTACATAATATTTTTATGGTGTATTCTCCCCGGCCACTGTTTAGGTAATAATACAATACTTACGCTTTCCGCAACAGCATTAATTCCTTTGTACGATCTAACGCAGTTCTCTTTTTGCTGTGTATCCTCCCTGGTTACTATTCCAACTGTGGTTCTGATTATAACGTCGTTTATTATTCTTGTATATGATTTTGACTCTGCTCTCGTTACGTTATGTGGATGCGTTTTACAGAACAGGAACATTAGTTTTTGCTTGACACAGCAATTAAGAACACACCGATACAGCACATGTCTGCATCACCATGCCGTACGAAATTCCTAAATGTAAACTTTTCCTATCTATCCTTCCGTATATTTGTGAATATTGGCTATAACTTCGTACGATATGACCGTTCTTCTTTCTGTTGTGATTTTATGTAAGCGTTCACGGAAACTGAACAACCTAAATAGAAAATCCGAAATCCAAATTAAGAAAAGATCGTCTACAACAGTGGAGGAACAAGTATCGAAGACTGCAAAAGATGGCTCACACACACCCCCTTCAGCCGACCGATGTGGCCGAGCGGTTCTAGGCGCTACAGTCTGGAACCGCGCGACTGCTACGGTCGCAGGTTCGAATCCTGCCTCGGGCATGGATGTGTGTGATGTCCTTAGGTTAGTTAGGTTTAAGTAGTTCTGAGTTATAGGCGACCGATGACCTCAGAAGTTAAGTCCCATAGTGCTCAGAGCCATTTGAACCATTTGAACACCAGCTTCTCTTGAGTGAATGGCAAGGGCAAAGTGAATGTCAAGGTCAGACACTGACTGTCAGACCAGTTGAATATGAGACAATGGGTGCCAGTATAGCTGAGGACTACATCGATGGAAGGCTGCACATGGTTTGAGGCCCACAGTAAAGAGAGGCTGCGGTGCATACATCACAGCTCATGACATTCCAGGTCTTATTACTGCCAGCAGCCTCTTCTGATAGGGAGCGAGAAACTACAGGTATTTCAGGAGAGTTTAATGATTCTTAACTGTGCATGTAAATATTAGCAAGCTCTCGATAGCATGTGATGCAGTGAAAAACCTTTAGTGAGTACCTTTTTACTGACAACCTGATTTTCCATGGGCCCTGCACGGGACTGAGCGGTTGCGAAGTATGGCGGACAGGGCGACTAGTGTGACGTCACAAGTTCGTTCCGGTTCCCGTATTTCTCGTGGGCTCCGGCCTGCTTACAGTGAAGTCACAGCCTGAGACTTATGTACAGGCACTGTCGTGGAAACGGTAACAGCTCATGGTGCGGTTTCCTTGGTGAAATTATCGTGTAAGTGCACGAGTACAAATGGTCACCTATTGTGGAGTTGAATAAGACTACATTAAGCTGTAGGAAACTGAGAAGGGGGAGTAAATACGAGGTGCATTCAAGTTCTAAGGCCTCCGATTTTTTTTCTAATGAACTACTCACCCGAAATCGATGAAACTGGCGTTACTTCTCGACGTAATCGCCCTGCAGACGTACACATTTTTCACAACGCTGACGCCATGATTCCATGGCAACGGCGAAGGCTTCTTTAGGAGTCTGTTTTGACCACTGGAAAATCGCTGAGGCAATAGCAGCACGGCTGGTGAATGTGCGGCCACGGAGAGTGTCTTTCAATGTTGGAAAAAGCCAAAAGTCACTAGGAGACAGGTCAGGTGAGTAGGGAGCATGAGGAATCACTTCAAAGTTGTTATCACGAAGAAACTGTTGCGTAACGTTAGCTCGATGTGGGGGTGCGTTGTCTTGGTGAAACAGCACACGCACAGCCCTTCCCGTAAGTTTTTGTTGCAGTGCAGGAAGGAATTTGTTCTTCAAAACATTTTCGTAGGTTGCACCTGTTACCGTAGGGCCCTTTGGAATGCAATTGGTAAGGATTACGCCCTCGCTGTCCCAGAACATGGACACCATCATTTTTTCAGCACTGGCAGTTACCCGAAATTTTTTTGGTGGCGGTGAATCTGTGTGCTTCCATGGAGCTGATTGGCGCTGTGTTTCTGGATTGAAAAATGTCATCCACGTCTCATCCATTGTCACAACCGACGAAAAGAAAGTCCCATTCATGCTGTCGTTGCGCGTCAACATTGCTTGGCAACATGCCACATGGGCAGCCATGTGGTCGTCCATGAGCATTCGTGTCACCCACCTGGATGACACTTTTCGCATTTTCAGTTCGTCGTGCGGGATTGTGTGCACAGAACCCACAGAAATGCCAACTCTGGAGGCGATCTGTTCAACAGTCATTCGGCGATCCCCCAAAACAATTCTCTCCACTTTCTCGATCATGTCGTGAGACCGGCTTGTGCGAGCCCGAGGTTGTTTCGGTTTGTTGTCACACGATGTTCTGCCTTCATTAAACTGTCGCACCCACGAACGCACTTTCGACACATCCATAACTCCATCACCACATGTCTCCTTCAACTGTCGATGAATTTCAATTGGTTTCACACCACGCAAATTCAGAAAACGAATGATTGCACGCTGTTCAAGTAAGGAAAACGTCGCCATTTTAAGTATTTAAAACAGTTCTCATTCTCGCCGCTAGCGGTAAAATTCCATCTGCTGTATGGTGCTGCCATCTCTGGGACGTATTGACAATGAATGCGGCCTCATTTTAAAACAATGCGCATGTTTCTATCTTTTTCCAGTCTGGAGAAAAAAAAATCGGAGGCCTTAGAACTTGAATGCACCTCGTACTACAAACACTGCTCGGCAATATTACTTACAATCGCAGCTCACCTTCAAGGCGCCTACGTTTTCGAGAATTTGTGAAATTTACAGCTTTAGAACTTGATATAACAGCAAATAGGCAGTATTTATATCGTGTGTTACAGAAGAACATACATTCAGGAGGGAGAACCACCCAAGAAAAAAGAAAAAAAAACAGGATTACAAAGAAATCTGCATTAATTTTTTATACATAAGCAACTTCTGCCTGTTGTTGTTTAAAATGTAGCTATTATTTTATTTACTGTTTCTGAAAGAATTTTTCACAATGTGACATGTTATAAGTGATTTCGAACACATCTAATTCAGAAGTTGATGGCTCAGAAGAACTAGCACAGTCACCTGCCGTTTCCGAGGCTGTATAGACAGTTCTCTGAAATTTGACTACGTAGGAACGAGCTTCAGAAATCATTAGGCAAAAGTGTTTGAAACTATTAAAATGTAAATATTCAACCAGATGACAATCAATAGCACAGTTCAAGAGGTATTTACTATTTTCCATTTTCATGAATTTGCTCTGAATTCCTAGAAAACAATCGTTGTTTTAGCGCCTCCACAGTGCTCAATGTGACCATGATGTCTGGTTTATGAGGCGCTCAACTTCGCGTTCATTAACGCCTGTACAAATTCCCAATTTTTTCATAGTCTAATTTTTACACAGTCTAGCCACTGTCACGAATGATGATGAAAAGATGAGGACAACGCAAACACCCAGTCCCTGGGCAGAGAAAATCCCAAAGCTGGCCGGGAATCGAACCCGGGACCCTATGATCAAGAGGCAACAACGCTAGCCACTAGACCACGAGCTGCGGACAACAGAGCTCAGTGACAGGTCATTTACACAGAATCCTTGAATGTCGCACATTTCATTTTAATGCACTCGTTATTTTCAGTTTTTTTCAGACCTTGAGGCCTGCATAAATGACACATGCCAACAAAAACACTCACTTGCGTATAGTGGTCAAACCGACTTTCTAGATGACACATCAGAAACTTACCCAATGAGAAATATTTGCTGCTTACAAAAATTGCTGAAACTTACTCATAAAATCAGTGATTGTGGTTGTTGTGTGCAGCGAAAAAAAAAGTTGTATCAGTACTAAGTTCTCCAGAATCTTGGGTGTGAGGTACAGGTGGTGAATTAGAAATTTGACAAAAATTTCTCATGTAATGAGTACTGACATCAACAACACTACGCCGGCAGGTGTGGCCGAGCGGTTCTAGGCGCTGCAGTCTGGAACTGCGCTACCGCTTCGGTGGCAGGTTCGAATCCTGCCTCGGCCATGGATGTGAGTGATGTCCTTAGGTTAGTTAGGTTTAATTAGTTCTAAGTTCTGCAGGACTAATGACCTCATATGTGAAGTCCCATAGTGCTCAGAGCCATTTGAACAATGCTATGTACTTATACCGGTAATGGATCTCTTCCTTAACCCACTGTGTTTCCAAGATACGCTTTACGTCCCGGAGACTGGGACAGAACTCTTCATGTCAAAAGGCGCAATATTAGAAAGTGTCTGAGTTCCAACGGGGCGCTATGGTTGTTCTCCGGTACATGTGCTCGCGATACTGCCACATTTTGCCTCGTATTTTGTAGCTGCAGCGACAGTTGATGCGCGTGTGATACCAGATGGTTAGCAGCGAGCTATACACAGTGCCAGAATGGTGAGAGAACTGCATTTCACGTAGCGCAGCTGGTCGCAGGCTGTATGGCGGCAGCTAGTGATGTGACAACGGACTGTCTTTAACAACATACTGGGTAGTCGATTGTTTTTCCGTTCACGCTGTTTCTTCAGTCGAATGAAACAACCAAATGATACTACGAGGGCGTAATGGGAAGCAATACCTCCGAATGCTTTATTCGAAAACTGTTAAGGGCTCATTAAATTAGCGCTCTAGACCTTCACTCTTAATCTCCACATATTTGCAGTCGTCTGCCGCTAGAGCGCTCTGAATTGCAGTGTGTAACATGGTGGTGTGTAATGCAGCCGTGTCGGTGCGTGAGAAACACCGTGCCGAAATCGAGTTTCGAATTCGAGGAGTTCGTCCACATATCTGAGCACCCTATCCTTTAGCATAACCACGCCTGACCACACACGAGCGCTACGACATATGCAACAGTCCGATGCCTTGGGTTGATTGACATCGATCTTCCTCCATACAGTCCCGACTGTCCCATCCAATTTTCATCCTTTTCTAAATCTTAAAAAGCACCCTCGAGGACTCCACTTTGCTAGTGACGAAGCGCTGCGAGCGTAGGTGAGCTCGTCTCTCCATCAGCAATGTCAAGCATTCTAAAGTGACGGAATCTACAAATTCGTCTCTCGTTAGCAGAAATGTGATCGTTGTCCAGGTGACTATGTTGACAAATAAATATGTACATATGAAGAACCAAGATGTAGAACAGTAATTATGTTTGTTTTATTCAAAACTGCTTAAGAGTATTCACATAAAAAATCAGAAGAATTACTTTTCAGCACGTCCCTGTCGTCTCCGTGGCCATTTCAGCCGTTATGAATGCTTTCACTCGCTCTTCAAGCATGAGTGATTTCATTTACATACTTTTTCAGCCATTTCGGTTATACATTACCTATGACGAGAGCTAACAACTTTTTTACAGACAAATTACATACCTGATTTCAAGGAGAGTTGAATAAAAAGTATATTTGTAAGAAAGATATGTTCCAAAATTTACGTTTTTCTATACTCTAATGCTAAATTTCGTAATTTTAGCTTTAAATACGGATTTTTGTTTGATTTTAAAAGGTTAATAGTTGATGCTACATAACAATGTTTGGTTAAATAAATGAAAAATTCCTTTTTATTGAAGCTCTCTCTCTCTCTCTCTCTCTCTCTTCCACCTGTCACCAGTAATTCTACTTCGGTAAATGCGGTGGTGATGTAACCAGAGTGCAAATATGATATATTTTTATTTGAATTTCAAGCATTCACTCTTACTTTTTTGCATATATTTGCCGTCATTCGCTAGTTTCCTCTGAATATATTTAATTCATGCAGAAAATGAAAACCATTTAGTTTAGAAAACAAATCGAAAAACATCACATTTATTGGGACAAACATCTCTGTATACATGAAACTTCCGTCATTTCTCTGCATAACCACCTGCTACATTTAAACATTTGTCGTGTCTGGTCACAAGTTTCAGAACACTCGTGTTATACGCTTCTGCCTGCAGTTCCTTAAGCCAGGTGGTCACTGCATCCAAACATAAGCTCGTCGTCCAGCTCACGCCTCAGTCTCATTTCAGGGTCAACTGGCTGCACTCGTAACGCTGTGAACAAGTAAGTAGGCGCCCTTGTACAGCTGGTGTGTCGTCTATATGAACTGTGTGGCGGAAAATCCCACCGACTGTTAGGTAAGGAAGACTTACTTGATTTCTGAACGCTTAAAAGCACAACTGGAGGACATTTACTAACAACTGTGAATTGTTCAAGAACGAACGAACAAATGTGGACAATCAGACTTGATCTGGATGTCCGTCACTCACCACACAGGGCCTGAAGGCCACAGTAAACAGCGGGATCTTGCTATATGCGTGGGTAACTGCTGACAAACTGCACGTTGTTTTCACAGATATTTCTTGAACGTTGCTTGGTGAAATTATGTCGCAACATCTCTACCACAACAAGGTTTGTGCTTCATGTGCACCGCATCAGCTGAGTGACTGACACACACCTAAGACAATGGGCTCAGAGCTGATGTTCTTGACCCAGATATCACAGAGACCATTTCTGTGCTGGCGTAAGCTGTTGCCAGCACACCAGACAGCAAAGAGGTTGCAAGAAGATCGACAATAGTCGCTGAATCAAGTTCGCCTACCAGGAGAGAGACCAAAGACAGACTCGCAAGAAAAGTGTTGCCAACGCCCTCTTGACTGCAAGAATTTAGATCGCCGCTACAGACTGGAGGGCCCAGTCAGTCAGAGACATTCAGCTAGCCGAGTCAGTCGCAGTCGCCGTCAGCTCAGTCACTATCTCAGTTACTATTGTAGTTGACATCTGCCAGTTGACGTCACCAGCTATGAGAGTATAGTGTTTATAGTGGACTATTACAGAAGAAGTTGCACCACAACCACTTGCTTAAAGGATAGTAGCTTTTCTTTTCTGTTT
The DNA here is from genome assembly GCF_023898315.1 of Schistocerca nitens. Taxonomy (NCBI): domain Eukaryota; kingdom Metazoa; phylum Arthropoda; class Insecta; order Orthoptera; family Acrididae; genus Schistocerca; species Schistocerca nitens. Next base: position 54,130,959 of record NC_064621.1, read on the forward strand.
ACAAAGAACCCTGTCAATACATGAGTGCAGTTGTAGAAAGAAGATACTGGCCACCAAACAACGTCCTCTTCCCTGTTTCCTATGGTACAAGATTCTACAGTGGCAATGACATGACACAAAACTTCTTTGATCGGATTAACTGGTGCTAACAACTGGGTGTCTCACATAACCTGAGAGAGCTAGCACCAATCATTTATGTGGTATCTTCCCTCAGCACCAAAAAATCGAGGAAAGTCAGACTCCCTGAACACAAAAGTCATGCCAACTGATTTTTGGGATTTTTAAAGATGTTCTCTTGGTGGATTTCACGCCATAACCCGTACGATCAATGTAAATAGTTATTGTGAGGCTATAAGAAGACTACAGGGAGCCATCCACAGCAAGAGGCGAGGAATCCCTTCTGTAGGAATTGGAATTCCTTACCACAGTGCTGCCACTAGTCAAGAATATGGTACCTTTGTGAGGAATTATAGCAGATGGTAAATGGATGTCCAGTTCCATTTTGTGTGCTGACATGTGTTGCCATTACTCGTAAAAAATAGTGAACAGTCTTTTCTGTTTGTATTTTATGTTTCCTTTTCCTTTCATTAAAATATTTGCTACATATATTAAAATTAAAGTTTACTTACCACAATGTGAAAACAATCCGTGAAATGTGATTATGCAATAAAGAAATGAGCTGATAAAAGTCATAATAATGTATATTGCAGAAGCAAAGCAATGTGTTTCGACAACAGTAGTGATCCCATGAAAAAACAGAAACTGATTGTTGTAGCAGTTTTCATGCACCTGATGCAGCGTACTACCACAAGATGTCAGGCATAGAAAGAGGTGGTAAATCATATTCCCAAAAGCTTAGAGACACTCCTAAGGTGGTGGTAAGTATGCTTCACAAGGAACACAAATGACAGATTAATTTTGTGGTAAGTATATTTCCCAAGCTCTTTTTAGAAACTAAATTGGTGGTAATCGTACTTCTCAATAATCATTCAAACACCATTGCTTGGTGGTATATATACTTCCCTCAAATCTGAAGGCTGTATTTCACAACAAACAGAAACTACAGCTGGTGCAGTGGACGGTTACTAGATGCCAGGAGCTTGCAGAAGTGGTAACACATAATCACTTAAACGCTCAAAGAAATAAGTTTAGTGGGAAATACATCCTCCATGGCCTGCGGATGGGATAACATGGGAATTCTGAACTTGATGACCAAATAGCTCAAATGTTTGAATCTAGGAGGTGAATGTGTACAGAAGTGAAGGAATCTTTGCTTACGTAATGGATTTTTCTCAATAAATATTGTGTTTTTTATTTTGTGTGATTAAATATAAAATGAATGTACTTTCAAATACTGCATATCGAATTGCCACTTGTGTTAACAGTTCGAGCGACGCGGTCTATTGCCGGATGAATTTGTAGCAGTTCTGAAGCGAATGCTGGAAAGTGTTTCCTTCAGTTTAGAAATCGGGTTGAACTTACAAGGTCTTAAGTCCAGGGAGTGCAGTAGGTGGTATACCACTTAGCTGCCCCATTAGTCAAACAAATCAGTAACAGCTTGCACTGTACGTGCTAGAGCATTGTCCTGCAAAATGATGGTCAGGTCCTGTGGAAAGTGTCATCACTTCTGTCTTTATGCTGTTCATTTTTGGAACAAAACCTACGACCAGCATAGAGACAGAGGTGATGACACATTCTGCATTATCTCACCATCATTTTTCAGGACAATGCTCAAGCACGTACGGTGCAAGCTGTTACTGATTTCTTTGACTGATGGGGCTGCTAAATGCCATACCACATACTGCACTACCCGGACTTAAGCCTTCGGGAGTTCAGCTCGATTTCTATACTGAAGGAAACACTTACAGGCATTCGCTTCAAAACTGGTACAAATTCGTCGGGCAATAGACCGAGCCGCTTGAAACTTAAACACAACTGGCACCGTTAAGAGAATCATACGACTTCCACATCGTTGGCAACTGGTTATACACAATGCTGGTGACTACGTTGAACGTCAGTAAGACTTTGAAACACTTATCTAGCTTGTACGAGCTGTAAATAAATAGTTGCCACTATTAAAGTTCCAGTCCTCATAAAAAGGCAAATGCATTACTTGTAAGCCAATATGTCGTTGTTAGTGGAGTGCTGCCATCCTTCTTTGTGGCTACAAATCTGCATTCATTAGTGTGACAGCAGTGCAGCTCAGTGCGAAAGCGCCAGCACTAACGACAAAGAGAGACTAACTGGCTGGCAGAACGAAAGCTATCCATCTCCAACAGGAGATGTGTCACCTTTATGTCAGAAGGCCAATTCTAAAAATTATTTTATTCTTGCATTTTGACCTGTTCCATGCTGGTCACGACATTAAGGGTGATGAGTAGATATGTTGACATCGTTTTCGGTTGTATAATATAAAAAAGGCCTCTTTAAATAATTAAGGCTATAGTTAGGTAGTTAGTAGTTTCTTAAAAACTAATAAAAACATAGCATGTGAGACTCAACCAAGTTTCAATAATATCTTAATTGACAGTATTATTGTAAACAAATATACTTCTACTTGTGCAGTGGTATATGGTTTGCTTAACAATTGGTGATGGACAAATGTTCACCTGCAACAAGTCCTGATAAACTCAGGTTTGAAAAAGTACTCAGTCCATAATTTTATCAGTCACCAACTTGGCATAAATGTGTGTGTTTCAGAGTACAGGTTGACAGTTACAAAACTGTGGGTTTAGACATGGGGCTACTGCTGTTTTAATTGACATGTATGTCGAACAAATACTTTACAAATTCATACTCTAACATATGGACGAAAATGGTTCAGACAGTCTTTATCATTCATTAATGCCCAATTCTCGAATTTCTTAAGGGTAATGCACATCTGCATTGCGTCCACCTTTACTTGCAAGAATGGACAAAGAAAGAATTAAAAACCACATTTGAGGAACAAGTTGACAATACAAGTCTTAAAGAGATACAAAAATGCAAACGACTGTAGGCAAATGAAATAATAACACATGTGACGTTTGATCATGCTCTGATATTTATTCTGGTTCTAGTTGAATCAATATAGCTGCTTTGCTAAGTTTGGCGTCTTGGTCGTCCCCTGTAGTGGTGCTGCAGTAGCAATGTGAGGATATTTTCAGTGTGCTCAAAGCTCACAGCAGGGTTTTCTCTTCAGAGGGCGATTGGCTGGAGTTTGGCAGGGAGTTGGCCATTGGATGGAGCCATGTTGGGAATTGCAGGTCACATGTTTCAGTTTATTTCGTGGGGTTCTCTGCCGCCTTGGTTGGTAGACGTGGCAACCTATGGTTGACTTTGGCCTACTGTAGGAACCGTGGTGAGCCCTGCATTTGATTGGCATTACTGCACTGTGGCACTTCATGAAAGATACTTCTGCTCTACCACTGTTAAGCTTCATTACTGTTCTTGCTCAGTTGTTCTACTGGCTGTAGTTCAGCGATGCTTTGAAGGTGGATTAGCACCCCAGCATTTTCAGATATCGGTTTGGCAAAATAATTTTAAATTCATTCTTTAGTTCCAAGCATATTTTTTTCTCCATCTCTAGTATTCAAATATTCCCATCTGGTAATGTCATATAAAAATTTTTCCAGCTATCACTAATCCTTTTAAACAAATTTATAAATCTATCATTGGTAAACTTCTTCAGTAAGGCTTCCATATATGTAGAATTAAAGTTTATTAATAATTTTTAAAATCAATATGGTAATATATCATAATTTTCTAGGAATACTGAAGTGAGAATCTTTCTTAACTTGTTGGTCGGTTAAATTTCTAGTATTTACATCTCTAGTTACTTGGTTCTCCTCTAATTGCATCTTTTCTTTTGCTACATCGTTAATTAATCTCATAATAGATTCGCCATTCAACTTTTGATTATACTTGTAAATTAAAAGTGAAACCTTTACCATCATTACAGCTGTTTTATCTTTTTTCAAAACAATAACTTTTAGGTCCAGTTGAAATCTATTTTGTAATCCATCTACTATCTCCTAATTCATGTGTCCATTCACCTAACATAATCCTTTTTCTACAGTGTTTTTAGTATCATCAATGTATACTACACTGCCCATACCAAAATATATAACACCTTCTCCTAATTAATCTATCATACAACCTATGTCCCTCATTTCTGTAGTGAATACTGCTACAGAAATATTTGTAGCTGTTATTTTCCACATAACAATCCTTGAAACTGTACTTTGGCAGTATCATATGCTCATTAATAAAATTTATATCTATATTATCTAATTGATCATCTAAACATATTTTGCAAAATTGCTGTAATTCTGTCACATACTCAGTTTTATTGATATTTTTTTGTCCAAATGAATTAAGACATAGCCTCGCAACAGCTCTTTCTCCAGGATTCCCTTTTATCTTATAAGGATCGAAGCCAATATTCAATTGTTATTTACCTCCTTAGATATATGTTTCACTGGTTTGAGAATCATGGGGTTATTTCTAAAATTACACATTTTGTAGATATCTCAAATCTTATACCCTTATTCTATAGCATTATTTACATCATCAGTTGTTCAAGTTCTACTAAAACTTCTTTCATTAGCGTTGTGATATGCTGAATTATTATCTCATCTCCACATATTGCACATAGAGGAATCAACAATTTCTTATTTTTATCAATCTTCATTCACACTGGTAAAACCAGATGATACAATCCTCTAGATCCCAGAACTTTAAATCTCATTAGCTAATACCATTTTCTGGAGTAATATATTGGCTTACATGTTTTTGTCAGATGACCTACTGTATAATAATATTATTATATAGTCAGATATAGACTGCACATGTCAATATATCTTATTGTTTTTCCTTAAAGTCATCTGATTTAGCTCTACATTTCATTGTAGTTATATGACGATCATAAAAAGCATCTCTAGTATTCAGCATTTTGACAACTTCAGGTAACTCTTTCAATTTCTTCTAAGTTAACCCAATTACATTTCCACATTGCTACTAAATTATATCCTGAATTTCATATTTCTGTACTGCTTGTTAATGTTTTTTGATATAAATTATGCACTGAGTCTCAATTTTAGTTGTTAATCGTTTCAGTTTTAATCCATTTTTACAACCAAGCCAAAAGCACCATGGTACTGATGAATAGTATTGGTTTCGTTATCAAAGCCACCTGTTTCAGGTTTCAGCTGCAGCTGTATTTACTATCCCACCTTTAAGAGCACATTGGTTATTATTACACTATACTATAGTTTTCCTTTGTTCTTTATCTAATAGATCAACTCTTCTATGAGGTAAATATTTAACACTGTATACTGCCAAACAAACTCCAACAATTCTTGAGCTTCATAATCATACCACATGTATTCAGTGTATGTACAAGGTATTGTCTTTGTGAGTCTGCTTCTACACAACCTTTCTGTATTTTGAATTGTGTGTAACACATATGGTTTTTAATTTATTCTTCTGGATTATACTTTATACATATTTCAAAGCCACTTATATGTTTTTAGATCTCAAACAAATCCTTTTACATCATTCTCATTTATGAGCTGGATCACAAAGTTCTTGCTGCTTGTTTATGATCTGTTCATTTTGACAGTATCTATTACATTTTTTTACAATATCTCTTATTTTCCACAATACTGAGCCCTATGCTATTGCCTAATGTACCTATTATTTTTTCCATCTTGCCTTTCAGCTCATTCTTGTTGTTATATGCTTTGTCACATTTATGGCAGAAATATGATGATTCTAAAAATTCTGACATATTGTTAATTACATCAAAATAGTTACGGCTTTTATACTGACATATTTTTATTGCTTTCTCAGGCGTTATAGTTAACTGAATTTAAATTTACAGCATATGCAACATTCATTTTTGAATATTCAGTAACTGGTCACCATTATTAATATCGTCTAGTGTAAATCCTTCTTCATTGTTTTCAGTTAATTGGTTATGTAATATGCTGGTTAGCTCTTTTTGAAATTTGCGTTTATGTCCATCTATAATTTTCTTAATGTCACCAGTAGTTTTTTCTCAGCCAAAGGCAAAACATGTGTGATGTGCTAATACAACTTTTACTGCTCTAGGACAACACAGGTATAACTATTATTAATCCCACTATTGCATTAGTTAAAATTATTATTTTTCTGCCTTTGCTACATTTTCAAATTGCTAACATTTTAGTATTAAATGTAGTATTGTGTATATGATGAGAATCATCAGATGTTAATATATCTCTGTGTTTATCACATAAAACTTGTAAAGCCTTTTTAGTATTATGATGCTTTACATCCTGAAGAAAATAGATCAAATATTTTTGGATTTGCTGTTGTTATACACAATTTCTCTCGTTTTCTAAAACAAGTTTTGGAGCTGCATCTACCACAAAATTAAGTGGTTTTGTTATATAACCTGTTTTCTCACTGATGGTATCAAGTCTAGTGGTATTAGCATTATGAAAGACAATTTTATTTGCAACACACCAATCTTCCAATCTTTAATTCATTTGAGATTTTTCTCCTTTAATCTCAAATAAATCGTTTCAAGAGTTTGTTCTCTTTTTTGGCTTAAATAGTTTATTATTGAATGGATAAGTTTCATCTAATGCCACTACTTTTACTTGTCTTGGTGGTCAATGTTTTTCAGAAACATCATCATCAAATCTGTAAAAGTAATTTATAGTAGGTACATGTTTTGGTATTGTCTTAATCTTTTGGAATAACTCCTGACCAAATGAAAAGCCTTGTAAAATTATTCAATTAATTAATTCAGATATCTTTCAAACTGTAGCCTCTAATACAAAGATTTTTAGCTCTATTTTATGTAATGTAATTAAATAAATTGATTTGTCTTTACTTAATCTGTTTTAATCAGTTATATAATTTCTTCTACAGTAATGATGAACTAGGGTTGTTTTGAATTTTTTCATATTTGTCTCTAATTTAAAATTTTTTATTACAGAATTTGAAAAAGGCTCACCAGAGGTCTTATTTTTACATATTCTCAGGTACATTTTTTAGATCTACTTCTATGTATGTCTTTACATGATGGAATTGGGTAAAAACAATATAAATCTTTAATTTCCAGACAATCAACAAATGTTTTACCTTCTGTCCATTCATCATTTTTATCAACAACAATATCTGAATGTTATTCACTCGGAATTATTGTAAGTCAAACAAGTAATTCATTTATTATTCTACACCCTTATATGATATTTACTTCTACATTTTCTACACTTTCACCTGTAGCAAATGTGTTCTATACTCCTGTGAAGTAAAATGATCATTTATATAGTTTCCATTTATGTAGAAAAAATTATTTGGAAAAAAGTATAATATTCTAGTTTTTGCAATCGATCTTTTATACCCTCTATTACCTCAGGAACTAATGCTGAAGGTATATTGTGATCAGTACCAAATAAAGATAATCGAGGTGTATCAGCTCTAACTATTTTTTTCTGAATTTATTGTGTTCATATAACATATTATCTTTGAAAAATTATAACAGTTCATAAAGTACCTAAATGCAGAATTTATTCCAGTAGGCACTCTTCGAAGTTCTCTAGTTATAACAACTCATCCTTTACATTTAAAATTTGCATTCTTCGATCAACAAATAGAAAACTTCATTACAGAATAAAAATGATATTCCTGTATATGTGTTGGCTGCATCATTTAATTCAAAATCTTGATGAAATCCTATATTAGATATTGGCTTAAGATATCGCAGAACTAATTGTAATGTATACAGGTTTATCATATACATCATACAGTCAACAAATAAAACAGTTTGACTAACTGGTCTTCAATATATTCCAACTAATTTTTGGAAAATACAGCATTAAAAATGCTAACCTGTCTGATTTCATATCAGTACCTATTCAAATCCACTTCTGATACAAAATGTATAAAATTTCACTCACAAACAGTAAGTAATCGAACTTCTTAATTTGACATGAGGCTTCAGCTGATTCAAAAGAAACACTGGAATTATTTTTTGAGTAGATGGAAATGTTTTCTTTGCCATACAAGCTTTGAATAGCATGGATATCATCTTGAGATAATTATAAATGTAAACCATTACAGTATGGATACATTATTGCTCCATCAACATTGATGCGTTCTATACCTGAGGCACTACCAATTTCATGAACCAAAACTTTAAACAGATCTGATTTATCTTTTGGTGTATTCCAATCAATGTGCAAGCACCACAGTTCTTTGTCATCGATATGTATTTCCACAAAATCAATATTTATATAGTGGAAAAATTTGTAATAAGTATATCAGGATGATTGTTATCTCGATGAAATTGAATGTTAATATACTTCAGCTGGAAATGAAATTCAGTGTTGCACCATTACAACTAGATTTTATATTTTTCTTATTAAATTTATACATAACAGTTCTATAGGCACTATTTGTATCTTTTAAGACACGTAGAGGCTATATTCATTGTATTTAAAGTTTCTTGACTTACCTCACCATTTATTTCAAGAACAGGTGTGCCCTGAAATATCACTAATGTTTCCATTAATATGCAATTTATTTAGGTGAGTTCTGTATCATCGTGATTATCTAAGTAAGAATAATCATTCAAATATTTCATAGCTTTACTCTTTCTATCTGAAATTACTACTTTCACAAAAAAAGTAGCAGAAGTAACTTCACTTATAATGAGCAAAATATTACAGATATAATTAAAATAGCTGAGGAGTAACAAAATGTGCTACGTAGATATGAAACCTGTATTAGGAAAAATTCTAGCAAAAACTGATTATATTATATGGGGTTAGTCATTGACCACATCAACAACAAGTTTACATATGAAAAGAACAAACTGTTTGCAACTACTGATGAAAAGAATAATCCACAATTTAAAGTTGAAGATGAAGCTAAATTTATATAATTTGCAAACACAAGAAAGGCAATATTAGATCATGTTAGAGAAAAATGTAGGAAAAAGTAGAAAGATTAAAAGGGTAATGATTCAAATTCTTGCATCCAGACAGAAATGTTATTAATGAACCTGATCTACATTCATTAATCATGAAAGAAAAATGCGATTAGCGGAAGATTTTCAAGTTTGGGTTTGTGAAGAAGATTTACCATCAATAGGTGACCTTGGAGAAAACAAAATTAAAGATCAAATAGGTGTCTTCGAAAATATAAACAAAATTAAGTATCGATATACAGAAAATTTAAATTAACTGCTAATGCTTTAGGAATAGTACAAGAAAGAATCAGAGGAACAGATATTTTGGTACCTCACATTGTTCATCAAACATTCAGTCAGAAGTGAAGCTCAAATTTTGTTCTTTTAAAATTGATTGACGAAAATATTGAATATAATTGTTATGCCATTAGAACACAATAAAAAATTTACAGTGGCAGTTGTATAGGATGGAAGACAGATGCCCAAATTGTGAAGAAATGTTGATACTTAATTATAATACTAAATAAGTAAATCTGTATCAAAGAATGAAGGAAACTTTAAAATTGTTTTTGTCAAAATTATTTTAATATTTCAGATTACTACAAAAAAGAACTATCGATTAAGGGTATATTCTTAACTCATTAGTTGTAAGGTTTTAATATCAATTCTACAGATTGAATAATCTGTATCTGATAACCATTTATTAAAACATTGTGTATGAAAAATTTGATTACAATAATTTTTATAAATTGATTATCTTGATCATTTGACCATTCATAAATTCAAACCCTCCAGGGTGTTCCATTATTTGATAAGGTGTCTTTATTTTTTATCAGTGATTCAGATTGCTTGACAGCTTAAAGTATTTTCTTCATTAACTGCATCTTCAAATTCTATTATAAAAACTTCAGAAACTCTTAGTGTATGTGACATATCATCCATATTTCATTTACCCTGAAATTTTCTCTAAAATCTTCAGGTAGTTTTTGATTATATGCTATATTATCCCAATCTAATTTATCATGAGATCCTTGTTTAAAGTCTTCTGGTAATTCTTGGTCAACTGATAAATATTCGCACTCTAATTTATATTGAAATTCTCACAAGAAGAGTTTGGATGATTCTTAATATGTTGATGCACTCCTGCACTCTACTTTTTCTGATGTTGCCTATAAAATTTTCTGTTAATACTTGTTTCCTCAATAAATAAGCCCAGTTTAAATTATCTTGGAATTCTCTTATGAAAGTTTTAGTGTATCTGAATTGTAATGGTTTACTACAGGTTATGCCATCTTGAAATTCTCTAATAAGATCTACAGTTAAATTTTCTCTATTTGATATAATACCCTATTTAATTTTATCCTGAATTTCTTTTATAATACCTACAGATAATTTTTCATTATTTTATATAATACTCCATCATAATTTATCTGCAAATTCACATATGAAATTTTTAGTTAAGTTTATATTGTATTGCATTCCAATTTAATTTGTCTTAAAATTCTCTCATTAAATCATAAGCAAAATTTCCCGATATATTTTTACATTCTGTATTGTTATACAGATTATTCATTTAAATATAATCAACAATTTTAATTCTATATGTGCAGTTGTCGAATATAATCCATGTGAGTTCTGAAAACACAACTTTTCTAAATTATAGTTAGTGCAAAAAGTTTTCCTTTTCTACTCTAGGATATCCTTTAATTAATAGTTCTTTCACTTCAGCTCTTAGTTCATTCATATTAGAAGCATTATGTACACTGTGTGCTGTCTCTGGACTCTTATTAATAAGATCAGTAAACTGCTGTTTTCTAAATTTACTACCACCTATAATTCCTAACTGTTTTCCTGTAGTTTTTAAAGCACTTACTTTTAGGCTACTCATTCACAAGAAATATTTTTACTAAAAGAATATAAAACTGTTTTTAGAAAATAGATATTTCAACAGAAAAATTTATTGACCACTAAATATATTTCATGTTTTATTCATCATGTTATTTCAATGTCTGGCATCCCAGAGACAGGAAAGCTGTGGAAAATAAAAGGACATTTACTACATTCTTTATATATTTACAATCTTGACTATACTGGGCTAACAGACATTTAATTTTAGTAAAAGAACTTTTGGAAATCGAGTGGAATACAAATTTTAGTCTTTATAAAATTATTCAAAAACAATGATACTTCTTCTCCATTTATGCCATAAATAATCCAAATTCTTGTCAGTTAATTTAACTATGATTGTTGATATATTATGATTAGGATAACATATAGATAGAAAATATGAAATTTTAATTTTCCCATTAATACTGTACAATACATTTACATATAAAAATTTTATTCATAAAAATAAAAATGTAATATAAATTGTTTTGTATTACATGGAACTAATTTTAATGTACATCTGCTTCAGATTTTGAGCACCTCATCCATCTGCTCTCCCTGGGTTGTGGCAGCAGCAAAAGCAGACAGCTGCGAAGGCCGCAGATCCCATGAAGCTTGTATCTAGGGAAAGGAAAGCAGCAGAATCACGGGGAAAACGACATACGCGGATTCGGTTCAGTTGGGGGAACTGCAAATCAACAGAACCTTCAATTAAGTACATATATGAGCCAATGTGTTCCTGGATTGCGCCTCTATCGCAGAACCCACAGTTGCCATAATCCCTGAAGAGAACCATATCGCACGGCGCAAAGTGATACTTGCAGACCATTGGCGGCTCAGGATGATGCGGTGGGTGTAGCAAGGATAGCAGCGTCCGACGGCGGCGGCCGTGCAGAAGTTCCGTTGGTGATGGTCTGTCTCGTGGGTGGGAGCGATAGGAGGCCAAGAATAGTTGTAGTGCCTGTTCCCATGTGTGGCTGGAGCGAAGCTTGACCATATGTGCTTATGGAAAACCTCCGATTACAAAATATGGAGGAAAGCCTATAAGACTCCCTGTCTGCTACCACTACACCATAACCTTGAAACTGGAAACAGGTTGTGAAATAAAACTATTTTGTTGAAGCAATTATGGTATATAGCAACAGAGCAGTGTTACCCTCTGAGAGGAATTTTGTTATGTTGACCGTATGGTATCTAACGGAGGTGGCTTATCGGAAGTGAAAGTCAGAATTACGTAGATATTCGAACAGTAACAAACAAAATTTTGCCTATCTGCACTGTTTAACTGATAAAGAAAACGGTCGCCAGCCTAACTAGGCAAGAGAATGATTAACATTCTCGTTCAACAAAATAGTTATTAGAAACTCTAATAGATAAACACAACCTATACTTGGCCACACGCGAGTGCAATTACGTCTGACACATACATATGTTTACGGTAAGATTTAAACTAACAGTTAGAGCAGCAGAAACTATTTGCTTAATTATAAGAGATACCGAAACACACTATTACTTTCAGGGCTTAAAGAAAATATGGTTTTTATAATTAGTGGTCTTTCACAATAGACAAACTGTGGATCCTTTTATACTATTAATATGCACTTCTAATACACAAGAGAGACAAACACTTGGCAAACATGAACATATAATTTCCTACTATGCAATTTTCCACTTTTACTACCGTGGGACATAAAATTAACATTTATGTAAGATACTGACTCACTTTCTGCGATTAACAACAGGTAATAATGTGATCATTTACTAAGCAAAACTTTATAAGCCTCAGTCTTGAGAAATTTTAATTTCAAGTTGGCAACAACACATTAATAATCAGTTTTACTGGGAAAATTATTTCAGCAAGCATCATTAACCTTAACTCACTCTCTTGCCACATTAACTTTAACTTTCTTTTTACTAAGTTCAAGAGGCATTAATTAGCAAAACTCTAGGCTTTAATTTCTTTTAGTAAGGACACTCGGATATCACTTTAGTTCAAACGGAGAGGAACCTGAGAGGTGTTATGATGAGGACAATAATCAAGATAGGTACATAAATTCAGATATAAATTACCTTATATTTGAGCACAATAACACATCCATTAAGCTGATCCTTCACTGTACATCATTTTAGCATTACGATGCAATGATTGCGCAATCATTGGTGGCAACTGCACATTAGGTAGGTGGATTCGCAGACAGAATTTCTGGACTCTGTCATTTCTTGGTGGCAATGATAGATACAAATTCCAGAATAGTTCCAGTTATTTATCCATCCATCCGAGGCCTTGGAAAGAAGCAGGAAAAGCCTCTCTCGGAATCAGCACAATATGTATCTTTTACATGGCAGTGCACGGACTCGTAGCTCGTCCCCGACTCGTTGCTCGTCCCCGACTGACTATCAGTTCCACCTTTCCTACCTAGGCCAACCACAATTTGCGCGCGCTACACAGTTCCGTTCCCGAGGGGAACCACAACAACTTTTACATACAGACTAACTAATAACCGTAAGTGAGGATCAGCAATTTACATAACAGCAACCAAATGCATTAAAAAAACAAAACATTTACACCTATTGACATCTCTACAAAAAAATTATTCACACAAAATTACAATTAAATACAGTAAGTTTTGTGCCCTCCAAATGGGACAAAGCATTTAAACGAGAGATATGCTACACAGCATACAATAAAATCATAACATCAAAGTTTTAACAAAGAAAGGAGTATACAGTTTTATGTTATCGATTCAATCACACACATTTACAGAAGCACAGCAATGTAACATTAAAAAAAAAAAAAAAGCAAAATAAATCCGTAGATTATTAGAGCTATGGTGTTACAAGCCCTTGAATTTCGATATGGTACAATTCATAGGCAACGCAAATGAAAACTTGCTAAAAGAGTCTACCACTATGAGCCAACGAGTTTTCCAAAATGGTCCTCCAAACTCTGTGCACTTGTTGCCATGACGATTGAATCTTAGGCCAATCTGAGAATGTCTGCGGTGGAGCGGATTAGTTCTCCATGCGTGTGCGACACTGTGACTTCATGTGTTCAATGTGGGCGTCCTTACCCTGCCAAGTACAGTGCCGGTGCGCCAACTGTTTAGTGAGAACAATCCCCCAATGTCATTGAGGGAGCAATCACAACACATACTATTGCAACACTTTTAGAATAAGCAATCGGGAGTGTCCACTGTCAATTTGAAGCAGAATCACACCTTGTTACACTGAATGGCTATTCCGACGTGCTAAATATCGACGCACAACTGAGTTCTGGATACTGTTCAATGAACGAGTCCAAAACGTCCCAATGTAATGCAACAAAACCTTGAGGGATGGGTCTTCTTCCCTCGCCTGTGCAACGTTTGTGTAGTGTAAGGGAAAAAATTCCAGAAATTCAATAACCTGCTCATCGATTTGGCAACAAGATGCGCCAGATGCATCAAAATCAGAGTCTGGGCAAATCGGAAGACTAGATAGAGCGTCTGCAGTGCCATGCTTTGCAGTAGGTCCATACACAATTCCATACTGGTACTGTGAAAGCAACGAAGTGCAGCATTGCAGTATTTGAGCAGTGTGTGAGGAACTGGCTTTGATGAATGTAAAAAGGACTTCAAAGGCTTATGATTTGTCACTAAATGGAACATGCGACCACACAACTAGTGATGGAATTTAGGCACACCATACACAATAGCGAGAGCTTCTTTTTCAATTTGAGAATAATTGCACTGAGTCTGAGTTAACAAATTCGAGGCAAAAGCAAATGGCCTGGCTTGTGCACCAGTTCTGTGCTAAAGCACAGCACCAATACCGTAAAAAGAAGCGTCGACTTGCAAAAGTACTGGTTTGTCAGGATCAAAATGGACTGAACATCTGTCACTACGCAAAGAGTTTTCGTGTTTCTGAAATGCTTCTTGGAAATCTTTAGTTTACACAAATGATGCATTTTTGCGACGCATGCGATGCAATGGAGTCGTGATCTTAGTGGCATTTAGTATGAACGAATGTAGTACGTCATCTTGCCTAGTACTGCCTGAGTTCAGATATACTGCGAGGAACGGGCAGGTCACGGGTCACAATCAAAACAGATTGGAGGGGTGCACACCCTGACTGCTTATCACATGACTTAAGTACTGCAGTCCAGTTTGAAAAATCACACATTTCGATACGAACTGGAGTCTTGCTTCTGACAACACTCGAAAAAGGGTACAGTTTCGAGATAATGGCATTTTTGCAGTCAGTTGTTCCAAGCCGCTTAGAAATATAGTGGGTGCGGAAGCACTGCTGAAGGGCAAACGTAAATACTTGAACACACCTAAGTGTGTGTTTACAACAAACACTTTTGATTCCTTATCCAATGGAATTTACAAGTAAGCACCACGCAAATCAGGAAAGTAGCGTTCTGCATCATGCCTGTCCATGGGTTCCTCAGGACGAGGTAACGGATTAGTGTCTGTGCGTCACCTGCAGACTTTAAAATACAAATGCAAATTCGACCAGAAGGCTTACTAAACAGAGCAAGGAGACTTGCCCATTAGCTAGGTTGAATGGGAGCAATTACACCATTATCTTGCAAATCTTTCAGTTCACTGGCTACTTTGTCTCATAAAGTCATTGGAACGGGGCGGTCCCGGAAAAACATAGGCTGTCCAGTCTTTCAATGTATCATGCGCTACAAAGTTATTACATTTTCCCATTCCTTCTTAAAATAGTTGAGGAAATTCTTTAAGCAAGCTAGTGACATTGTCTTTTGGATCTCAAGCCGATATGGAAAGTACATTTTCATGGATGCTAAGACCAAACGGATCAAAGGCATCTAAACCAAAAATGTTCTCTTTGTCTCTTGATTTCAACACAGTAAAATTGGCTGTCCCAGTGTGACATTTGTAAGTGGCAGGCAAACTACACGGTTCAAGCCCTGGAGTTTCCTGTCCGTTGTACGCAGTGAGGTGCTTGCTAGATTTAGAACGGCATGGTGAGCCTAACTGTTCATCCATGTCACGATTAAGCGAAGTCACTGATGCACCTGCACCTAACTGAAAGTTCGCACGACAGCCAGAAATTCGTAATGAGACAAATAGTTTGTTAGGAGAACGACACACAACCTTAATCTTACTTTTGTCAGAACCTGTTTTAGGTTTCGAAAACACAGCGTTCACTGCATGTGCACGAGCCTGTTTTCTTTCTGAGAGTGGGCAAAATTGTTGTGCAGATGCAGACAAGCTGCTTGGAAATGCCCTTTCTTTTCATACGTGTAACGTTACGCGATTGGTAATCCTGTCTTGTATGACGATAAAACAACGTTACGTGATGGGCAATCATTTCTTGTATGGCGAGCAAAACATCTAGGGCATGACTCCACTTAATTTACAAGTCTGTTTACAACGTTTACGTGGCTTTCCGTGCGGCTGTACATGCGCTCGCTGTTGTGGCTGCTTGGGAAGGTCGTGAGCAAGGGGCATCGCGGCCTGACAAACCGTGACTTTGTCAGACTTATCTGCCACTATGGCACGCGAGTCATATTGCTTTAAGATTTAGAACACTTGAGGAAGAGGGGGATCAGAAGACTAGGATCTGTTCCTGGTTTCTAATATCTGGGACATTGAATGTTATAGCATCCACCGGCCTCGGTGGTCTAGCGGTTCTAGGCGCTCAGTCCGGAGCCGCGTGACTGCTACGGTCGCAGGTTCGAATCCTGCCTCGGTCATGGATGTGTGTGATGTCTTAGGTTAGTTGGGTTTAAGTAGTTCTAAGTTCTAGGGGACTGATGATCATAGATGTTAAGTCCCATAGTGCTCAGAGCCATTTGAACCATTTTTTTATAGCATCCTTAATCATTAAGTCACTCTAAAAGATTCCACAATTACACTTGCTAGTCACGCCCTTTAATTCTTTATGCCACTGACTGTAAGTTTGTTCTGGCTTTTTCTGCAAACGAAAAAACTGATGTCTGGCTGCTTGAACCTTCTGTTCTTAGTAAGTAGTTAATGCAGCAATTACTTCGTCATGACTGAGTTCTCCTGAGATGCAGTTGGGAATAGCTTTTGTATTAACCCGAACACTGGGAACCTCGCAACCGAAAGAAAGTATTCTAGCTTCACAGTACCTTGAATGCAAGGAACAGCAGAATGAGCTGGAAACTGTGTCAGACACTCGTGCCATTCCTCTTCAGTATCGTTAAACTACCAGAACTGTGGAATATTGGTTGGTGGACTTTGTCTTGTCTGTCAGTCTGTTGGGTGGCTGCTGTAGCTTGTGCAGTGAGATGTTGTACCGCCGTCTGCAAGGCAACAATCTGTTGGTTATGAAACTACTGAAAACCATGTGTTAGATCCATTACATTGGCCGTCTGGGGCTTTGGCACGGCATCAGGAAGGGGGGGGGGGGTTGTGGAGGGGCTGAGGTAGCCACAGTTTACACAAATACGTTATAGCAAAAACGAAGAAAGGAAAAAGCAAATATAAGGCCTCTGGAAAGAGAAATCTGATTAATTCTGCGGCTCCCCTCCTGGAATACGCTCAAGAACACAACAAAAATAAGCACTACGCGAATACGAGCACCACTGCAATCTGAAACGAAGAGAAGCAAATCAATTCTTCTTCAGTGAAGGATTCGGATCGCCACTGTTGAATACTCGTTGTCACTATCTTTTATGTTGTCTTGTTGTCTCTGTACAACCATACCATGGGAAGCAAAGAGAGTATGTTTATTGGTAGCCAGGATCCTGGTTGAGTAACACAACTGCATGCAATCTTTAACAGCGTTCGTTATTCACAGGATAAGAAATCTACTTAACTTGTGCTACAAGCTCTTCAGTTTGTTCATGTTAGAGTGCCTGCTGTTGAAGTATAAAGTTTGCTATGTTCACTGTTCTGGTTCTTACCTAGAGGCTGTGACTGCTGCTCTGTTTTGGTGACACTGATGCGACAGACTGCGACCCTCTGGTCCTCAGCGGCTGTCTAAATACTGGTGGCCAAGAGGGCGTTGGCGGCACGTTTCCAGCGACTCAGTCACTGGCCTCTCTCTGTACTGCATGGTGTGCTGGCGCCAGGATATGCCAGCACAGTATTTGTTAATGAATCAGGTTTATATATATTGATCATGAATAAAAAATGAACAAGCTGAGAAATTCCAAGATTGGGTAAACAAAGTGGTTTTAACATCCATAAGAAAATAGGGTCAATATAAACTACAAGAAAAATTAGAAAATTTGCAAGAACAAATTCAAGATTTACAAACTGATAAAGGAACTGTGTGGTCAGAAGAAAACAAAAGAAGAAATTCAATATTTAAAAATGCAAGAATTGCCTCTTAAAACAAATTATTGAGATGCAACCATATGTTGTTGTGCCAACTGACTTGAGAAATAAGTTTATTATTTTGTGTATATTTGGTACTGACTTTGAGTATGTTTACTATGTGATAAGATGCTAATGAAGAAAGCTAGAAACTTTGTTATATGAACCTAGATACAGACATCCAAATTGTGAAGAAATAATAAGAACTGAATATAAAACAAACTTGATTAACTTGTACAATAATATGATGGAGGAACTGAATCAAAAAATAAATTTTATGCAAATTACCTTTAGTTAATTAATGGATTTTCTGAGCAACATCTTTTTCAAGATGTAATAAGTCTTTCATAAAATATTACTGGCTGCAGCAATTTGGCAGATGTAACTTATAATGAAAAATTTGATAAATATTTTGTGATAGATAGGTGAACGAATCATTCACTCAAAAACATAATATTTGGCCTTGAATCCAAATGATTTATGAAATAACATTATCTTTACTATCCCAAATATTGTAAGAATTATCAAATCCCATCCACTTTACACATTCTGTATCTCCTTCCTTTTATAAAACTTTCTCAACTAGATACACATTTCGATATGTTGTCTTCAGTAGTTCATACTCATAAAAATTGCCTTTTATTTTTTCTCTATCCAAAGCCTTTACTTTACATGTGATTGGATTAGAAAGAATAACATCTTAAATTTTTAAAAAAATCTGTTGACCAATTAGCTGTAAATTCTTTTAAAAGTTTTTTACTTTAGATTCAGTTTTAGCATTAGATACAATGACTGCTGTTTTATAATTTTTGTCATTAATTTCTGTTAGCTTTATTTCATTGTTTAATATTTTGTTTTATTATATTTATCAACCTTTTTTCTAATTAGTTCAATCTGTTTATAATTTCATGGCAATTTAAATTCTTTCCACATTTTTATTTAAGTATTGTATTACATCTTTGTACAACAGATGTGTTTAATTTAGTAATAGTTGAATAATTATTAATATTACATTTTTCATAAAGTTCTAGAAATTCTTTATTGCAGAATTCTTTACCATTACCTGTTTATAAATTTTGTTGCATTCTCTTTCCAAATAGTTTTTCAAAATCATGAACTACATTATTACTAGTTTTATGTTTAACTTGAACAGCCCAAGAAAATTTAGAAAAAATATAATACAGTTAACAAATACTTATATCCTCTATTGGTTTTTGAAATTTCTTCCAAATTACCTGAATCTATTTCTACTAAATCTACTTGCATAATTCATTTATACCAGGAGATAGTTCTTCTCATAAAATTATTTATGTAATTCATTAATGATATCTGATGAGGTGAGCCACCCATTCTGACATCTACGATTTTTTAGGAAATTTACTTTTTTCAGTTTTACATACTGAACAAATTCCTTCAGTTCCTTGTCTTCCATTTATAGCTGTAACCCATTGAGGACTATGGGTTTCAGTACATTTTCTGCTCTACAAGCAACAGATATGATTATCAATTTGTATAGAATCAAAATTTATTAAATTTTCAATTATTTCACCAAACATAATTAACATTATATCTACTGTTACAGTTAGTTGTATCTGTATCTTTTGATCTGTCTGTTGAAAAATTTGATTTTGTGCCAATATTGGTTGATTACTATTATTTGTAATGTATAGCGTATCAGGTACATTTACAGTGACATCACCATCATCAAATTTCAAATGTTTGTTTATATTCTTACCAACAATAATAATTCCCTTAACTGTGAAATTCAATCCAAATTTTGTGCGTTACTTTGTCTGCAGTCTTAAAAGTAAATTCAGTTACTTGTTTATTACTTACTACATACTCTAGTGTATTACACCTATCTAAAGCTAATGAAGAAGCTGTGTGTATGCTTTTCATATATTCCTCAAGATGTGTTGAACTGGTATAGTTATCTTGAAGAATCAATTGAAATTTATTATTAAGACGTTTTGTAGTGACATAATCATGTGTTAAAATACTTGAGTGCTCAGATTTGCCAATAATATTGGGTAATACTTTTCCTAAGTATTCTTAAGTAGTGGTATCATAACCATTTGCAAAATCTTTTACTTCTCTTAATCTTCTATGTTGACAATCAATGTAACCCTTAGTTGGTTTAAAAATGTTACTTAATTCTCTCTGAAATAGCCTAATTAAGTTTTCAATTTTTGTATTAACATTTCATAATTCATTAACTATTTTTTCTATTTTTGATCTTAAAGTTTCTAGTTCCTCAGATTATACTTCAAATTATGGCTTTATTTTTTCAGTATTCTGCTTGTTTATCTTATTTCAAAAAATATCAATTCATTATACCCAAAATTTCATTAAAGTTATAATTATCTGACATCAGTTTTATAGCAAATATACGGAAATGGCCACATATTACCTAATTAAAGTATTGTATTTGTTGTCTATGATAGTACAACTCACTTGAGCCAAGAAATTTAGCCACTTCCTTAGGAACATTTCCTCCAAGTGAATCAAACACAATTTTTTCATCTTTATTCTTATAATCACAGAGCCAGTATGAGTCTGAATGATATTATGTATCTAAATTAACTATTCCAGATGCATTTTCTCTAGGATGATTGGGTAAATCACCAGTAATAGAGACATCACCAAATTATTTGCTTTTTAATTGTTTAGAAAGTTTTTGTACATCAAAATTACTTAATGCATTAGGATGGATACGAGTTATTTTTGCACTATTTTTATTCCAGCACCAACTTTTACTAAATTATGTCTCTTTTTTCTTCTGATTCTACATTATTTTTCCTTTATCCATTATAGCTTTTGCAATTCCAACTGTTCAACCAACTAGTGAACAAGTAGTTCCTAGATATGATCATGCTGCCGACGATAAAGGAAGAAACGCTCCTCCATATTTTCTTATTCCTGAACCTGTTTCTTCTTTACTACATATTCAGTCATCTTTTTCACAACAGGTATAACTAATATTATGGGTAAATTACCACCAGATTTTTATGTCTCTATCTTCTTTGTACATCATTTAAAAAACTATCAGTGCTATTTAAGACTTTCCACACACACCCATTTAGATACGTTTTGTCCTTGTGGACTGACAGTTTTCTACCAATTTCATGGACTTTTAATTGCAGTCATGAAAAAAATATCATTCAAAGGAAAATATTAGCTGTTTAATGCTCTCCTTTTTAATATTTTTTGTATATTACGTTTGCCATATAGTATATTTACAAATGTACCTCACACAAGTACCTAAAATACAATAAAAAATAAAATGTGCAAAATATTATGTCCTTTATAGTGGTAAATTAATAGTGGTAAGAATGAAATGAAATACATTGTCTATGGTAACAAATATTTTGAAGTAGAATGAAATACAGATCCATAACCACACAAAATAGACTTGTTTTCTCTCTTTACCCTGTGATTTAAATTTTGGGTGAACTGTTTTCTTCTTTTACTAAAACTTCAAGTACCTTCACTTTCCTTATCTCTTCCACTTTATTTATTAAATTTTTACTTTTGTATGGATAGTTCCTCCACATTTCTTGACTAAAAGAGATTTTTCTCACATGTTCTGCGGACAGTTGTAACATTGCTCAACAATACTTGGTTAATTGGTGTATTGTGAATAACAAGAAAAAACTTTTATTCATTGGAAAACCACTGTGAGTTGTTACCTATCATGAAACATGAATATAAGTCATGTAGTGTTGAAGAAACTCTTCTATTTTCCTAAATTTCCAAAAGTTTGTCTGAAAGTGGTATGTGCTTCACTGCAAAGACTAGTATACAGTGTTTGTCATTTTCAGCAACTATGTCAGTCATCCTGTTAGCACTGTAAAATTCTTTAAGTTTTGTAAAGTGATTCTAGCTAGCATTGTGGTGGCGTTCAGTTATCCTTACTGTACTTGGTTAATTATTATATTAGGCTCTAATGTTTGATGAATCTTGAAAATTTTTGTACTTGATTGCAGATTTGTCTATACCTTTTCCAGTACGTTGAGTACTCCCACTCTGGCACACTGATAAGAAATTTTGTATAAGACAGTCATTTTCTTTCTGATTTAGAAACCAATATCTACATTTTTTAAGCCACACAGAGTGGATGTAGATTGAAGAAAAATTGTGCAGGTATTACAGTTGGGATTTTGCTGTTTTTAATAAGTCTCTCCACCTAGTTATGCACAAAAAATTGCAAAGCTGAAATCATACAGGGAGCAAGTGTATCAGTAGTTTGTGGCCTTCTTAACAAAGGTTTGCATTATAAAGTAATTGTTTTGAAAAATATCATTCCACATTTAATAAAAGCATCTTTTGCTTATGCCAAAATATCTCTCAGTACCTTGATAATTGGCAGTTTTCTTGAATAAAGAACTTACTGTTCTCAAATATTGTCAATACGTTTCCAACATAACACACATTTTCCAACTGTCAAATGGTACAGCGTTTTAAAGAAATAACTGTTTTCCAATTTAGTTGCATATATGATGCACTGTGGGCAGGAGAAATACTGAACATATAATACTGCTACAGCAGACTGACATCATTGTTACTGGGTGGCCACTTTCCTTGGCGATGACAAATATGAGAGGAATTATGGGAGGGTTTCTGCACGACCATGGTGAGCGTGGAATGAAGACTGCTGTATTATCAGGAACATTTTTATTATAAGCCTTTCATACAGCACTTTGATGTTAGCGACCCAGGAGCTATACGAGGCTAATAGCGAATGACGTGGACTGAGACAGCGGAAAACTAAAGCAGCCGGTAGTGACAGCAACCTTTCTCAAGCAAGTGGAGTGTCAGCTCGATGGGGCAGCAACGTTTGCCAGCTAGGCTACTACACATAGCGCGGGACCTGCAGGAACCTTGCACAAGGCGTGTTTTTACTTCTGTTAGCATGTGCTTTCACTGCTTTCACTGTTGCCAGTTTTCTCTTTTAATTATGATACACCCTGCATGCGGGTTCTGGAAAGTCAGCTGTGTCAAAGACAGATTGACAAGACAACTGCTCTTTCCGGGCTGGTGTACATGACCTTTAATCGACCAAGTATCCCTGATTGTCAAAATATAAGATGAAAAATCGCTCCCTTCGTTGTTTCTAATGTATCCTTAAACAACCTCTATAATTTCGTCCAATGAAAAGGATAGCCGTGAGTACCAATATCATTTACATACTAAGAACTAGTACCATAGTCAGTCATAAATTCTGAACATAATAAGAAATAATCAAATAGAAGCTAGAATTCTGATATGTGTTAAACACTGATGCAACATCTCCATCGCTATTCAGCATTTACATTGACCTTGTAGTAAATGACTGCACAGAATACTGTAGGTGAGTCAAAATAAGGGGAAATTAATACACGTGCTTAGGTTTGAGTGTGGAATAGATAGCTCCATATGGAAATAAATCTACAAGATTGTCTTAGAACTTACACAGAAATAAACTACAAAGTTAGAGGAATTTGAATGAAGTGTTTAGGAAGCAACGTAACTGAAGACGAAAGCAGAGAAGAAGGCATAAAACAATGAATTAGATAAGCAGATAGTCATGAATCAAAGAAAAAGCTTTGTTCATATAACATAAGTATGGAAGTGAGGGAAGAGGTGGTTAAAAGCTGCATTTTAAATCATTTAAGGTGTGGTGTTGGAGACGCTTCTTACAGATAAAGTGCACGGATAAAACAGGCAACCAGAGAGTCCTTTAAAAAAGCTGCCGAAGAAATCTCATTTAGGGCAACAAGAGTTCGAAGAAAGTACTAGTGGACTGGTCACATAATAACAACATAATCAGTTCCCAGTAAATGTCATAACCTACAAGGAACATAACGAAGACAGCCAAAAGAAGACCGCAAATAGTAGTTATGAAACAAGTTATACGTAGTGCAGTAGTCTGCCTATGCAGAAATGAAGAATCTAGCTGTTAACAAGAGCAGATCCAGGTGGATATCGAAAGACTGACGAAGAACGAGAAGTAGGAAGAATGACGGTGGAATATCCTAAAAGAGAGTGCCATACGTATACTGTTAGGACAACTCAACTGTGGTATTCGCATTCCATGATTTATTTTTTTGGGATTGAGAAGCTAACAGTTAGGAGCCGTTAGCGCAGGAAGGAATTACTGCAGCAATAACAAGGAAAAGAGATGACATTACCTCAAAGGTGCCGCTCGGGTCTTTTCCGTCTTCTAAGAGCTCCGCTTTGCCAGCTCAACAGTGTATCTGAGAGTGAAGCAGACACATGCCACCGTCCAGTTTAAATTTCTGACAACATATCCAAGATCACCCTTCTGGACCCTAATACTACGCATGAATTTCGAAGAGCTCTGACCCGTGTCGTGTTTTGTTTTAATACTTGCTTTAGTAATGAGTACAGTTTTATGAAAAAAGCAGACGGCTTTCCTGTGCAATCACAGGATACCCCTCTCGGTTATGGCAGTGTTTAACAGGAGTAGTAGGACAGCTATTACTACGACATGTGTGTAATCAAGAGTTTACGACCTAATAATTATTCCAAATGGAAATACCACAAGTACAGGTTTCTGGTTATATAACAGCACCAAGTGCGGAAGAAGTGACTCAGATCCTAGCAGCTCGTGGCAAGTCCTTCTCTTGCAGGTTATGCGAAAACAAGACGACTTTTGTACGCTGTAATGCAGCACTCGGATCTTGCATCATTCTGGTCCGGCTTCAGGAGCAATTAACCAGCTATGTCTGATACTTCCTTAAACAGACACACAAAATGTTGCCCATGGCTTGCCTCGTATGCTTCAAGACAAGTGAAAATATAATGTATCAGGTTATTGTAACTGTAACATTTTCCTAACTGTAACATTTTCCTAATAGTGTCTAGATTTTCTACAGTCGTACGTACATGAACTTTAGTCGGTGCCCAGCTGAAGTATTACTTTCACGTGAAGAACAAAGTCTTACAATGGACTTCTGACAAATGAAACAAAAATATATAAATCAGAAAGAGAAAGTAGCAAGAGAAAAGCCATGTGATCAGGTGTACAATAGAACACGATTGGTTCATCACGCACATAGGGCAGTTCTATAACATCTCCCCCCCCCCCAAAAAAAAAAATTCGCTACCTAATGTGTTGCCTTTCCTTGCGCTGTAGATAAGACTATAAGAAATAAATATATGGCTAGTGGCCGTGTAAATGAACAGTTACTTCTTTCAAAATAAGTAGTACATACAAATTTCTATAGCAGATCATCTATTTTCACCCTTGACCTACCTCGCCTTGCACAACATTGGGGAACATGGTACATGCATAATGGGACCCAGCCACATAGCTAGCACTAGTGATATAAATCGACATCTAACTTGCCAATATGGTTCCAAGGCGGATAAGTCTAGAAGGGCCTGTACCTCGGTGTCCAAGGTCACCTCAGATCAAAACTATTAATTTTTCTGTATGCCATCGCTGCAAAGGGGAAGAGTACAATACTGCTGTAGATATGGTCGAAGAACTGGAGCATGTAATTGACCAGTCTTGCCAAGATTTACGACATGATCCATGAGTGTTTGAAGCAGTTCGTATCTCACTACAGAGATGAGTGCAGTGTTGCTTCTAAATGTGGTACATCTCCATCAATAGGTACGACTGCACAGCGCACTGTAACATGTGTTACATAGCAATTTATTCCCAAAATGTCCAGTAACTATAACTGAATATGCACATCCCAACAGTATTTAAAGTCAAACGACTAATGCTACCGGAAAACTACAAGTAATATCTGTTAATGCCAAAGGTTTTATTTCTAGTTATTTCTATGCATCCATTTCTCTAGGTACGGTAAGGAAGTTTATCATTTAAGCAGCCTTGGGTCTTTAAGCTGGCTCACGAAAGGGAAGTTCACTGAGAGGAATGGAACAGCTGTCTAGTTGCTTTCTGCTAAAAGCCATTTTCTCTGCAGCCATCACAGCCCAACAGAGGCGTTGAGGAGACTGGGCGACTCGCCATAAAAAGTCATTGCGTGAGACGGACAAGGGATCCTTTCAGGCTAAGTTAATAATGTGAAAGACATGAGGAAAAAAGAGGCTACGAAGAATGAGCAAAGATATTAAACCCAGGCGCAGCCTGGTGGAATGTTTGTTCAGAGTTCAGTTAGGATTTCTCTTTTCGGCTCATAGTAAATATTTTCCTTGAGGGAGTAATTTTCTGGACGTGTGGAGGTGCGTGTCTTTTGACTGGCCATGACAGAATATCCGTCATGTAGTGAGAGGTATTTCCTGCCCTCTTCGGTTCACCATAGGAGAAACACATTAACGAAGACAAAATATGTTTATTGAATTATCGCTGGTGAGAACGCACAGGGTCTGCTGCAAGATTCATGTGCTGGCAGGACCAGCAATGTTTCATAGACGAAAATCGGAACACACTTGCTTCAAGCATGTCATTTAGAACACTCTGTAGAGAGGGATGTCGCCAGCTTCGAGCAGAGTACAGAGACTGAGCAGAACTAAGAATTTTAAACCCTTACTACAGTCAGCTTCTACATTTCCACCGATTAACGGTGACAAGCATGTGCCATCATTGTATCAACTGAGAATAGGAGAGCATGAAGTCAGTTAATTTGCATCAGGGTTTCATTTCGCTAACCTAAATTTCGCAGCCAGCTAATTGCAGCCACCATGCACTTAGGGAAGAGTATTGGTGTTCGTTCACTTTCTTCCCAGAACATTTTTTAAGTTACTAATCCTTTCTGAAATCATTGGCCATATTCATGACACAGTTTTATGTACTTCTTTTATGTATACACCCAGCCGTGCGAGAGCTACGGTTCATATTTGCAATCTCTTGTCCATTTTATAAACTGTGTTTTTGAATGAGTGGGAAAATAATTCTTTATGTCTTTTCGCAATGCACCACATTGTTATATGTTTCGTAGTTAGATGGATCCCTTGATTAATATGTCTGTATGAGGGTGCTAGCCGTACTTGCGTGCTTAACTGGGCCAGCTCAGGTAATTTTTATTTCATTAGACCTTATGAGTTGCACAATCATGTCTCCTTCTGATTTTCATGATCTTACGGGGCGCTCCAAATTTGCGTAGTTTACTGGGAACAGGAGATGTATAGCATCTCAGGTGTGTGCTAAACAGCTCAATTGCGTACTCCAACATGAAATGTGTCGAAGTTGTATTTCTTTTTAAAGTAGGCCTTGGATGGAAATTCGAGCCCAATTACATGGGGAACTAGTCGAAAAATTTACGTTTTCAGGTAAAGCTATGGGTAAAGAGCATCTCCTAGACCCCTGGCTCAATTACAACCAAATTTGGTAAGCATGTTACTATCTGGAAAGAAATACTGTGGGAATAAGAACCAGAAGCCTCCTATTAGCTGGATATGATAAGGTGAAGAGTGAAGGGGGAAGGAAGAGACAGGCAGAGAGGCGTGAAAGAGGAAATAAACAGAGAATTAGGGGTGGGGTGGGGTGGGAGCGGACAGAAGGGGGGGGGAGGGGTGGAGTGGGGTGGGGTGAGGTGTGGGGGAGCGGACAGAAGGGGGGGGAGGGGTATAGACCTAGAATGTACTGAGGAGAAGATGGAAAGAGACTGGGGGTAGGAATGAGAGGGCAGGGGGTGAGTTGGACAAGAAGATGGGTAGAGGAAATAGAAAGGAAGGTAGGATGAACAGTGAGAGGGTGAAGTGGAGATGACGTAGAGGGGCGGGAGGGGAAGATGGGCAGAGAGAGAGAACGGTGAAGGTAGACTAATACAACAGGCATGAATAGATACCTGGGCAACGCTGGGTTCTCAGCTGTTATTCAATAAAAAAAGGTCTTGGTTCTCATTTTTAAAGGTGGGTGCTCTATAGTGAAGCATCGTACAACTGTTGATTTCTCTGTTCGCGAGAGCTACGCATCTTTGCCTAAAAAGGGAAGTGCAGGAACCCTCTGACTGCAGCGCAAAAGCTTTGACTGGAGTAGACCAATCAGGGCACGATGAGTGCATCCGTCGGCTTATTTCGTCTTAATTCAGAAATACAAAGTTGATTCTCGTCTCATCCTTCGCCATTATCAGCACGGTGTAGCAGACAGTATTCAGGCCTTCGTCTTGGGTTTTATATGGAAGCACTCGACCAGCAATATTCTACGTAATGTAGAGGTTGCGGTAATCAGGGAGCATTCCAGCTGCATTCCTGTTAATGGGAACCTGGATAACATTGAAGTTACGTAAAATCGTGTCCTTTCCGCGTTGTTTTTTGTATGTGACCAAGTTGTACAGGCAGTGGATCTTTGTTCATCGTTTCAGTTGGACACGAGGTGATCGGAATCTTTCTCTGTGCTAAGTATATGTAAATCCAAGTGACTTACAGTTTCTCTCACTAGTGAGAGTATCATCTATAAATTTAAGTGACAAAAAGCTTCTCTCATACTTGAGTATATGCAAGCCCTTTGCATAGAGTTAATTTTTTCATATCTCTGTGACACGATGTTCCGAAATAATATTAAATGACGTTAGTCGTTGTTTGTTCGAAAGCGTAATAGTTATCACGCACATCTGATCTGCTTGTGTGCTATACTGGGTTGCTTAAACATTTGGATTTCAAAATTTCGTTATCTTGTACCTTGGGCAAGCACACAACCATTTCGTAAATTTAGTGACTCGTCTGAAACCATAGGGGCTGTTTGTGCGCTGTTGCATTGCGCCCATAATAAATTCTGTAAGTAACAATAAACCATGCTAAACATTAGTCACTAAGAACACTGAAAAGCACAAATAAATAGGAAAATAATATCAAATAAGATGAAGTGCGAACTACTGTTGTTAGGTGGCTAGACAGCACTTATCGTGTAAACAGAAGTCCATGAACCAGTGAATATACATGTTACCTGTCCGAATGCACAGAGGGTTAGATCTTAGTACTCAGTTTGACACTAACGTCATGTCGAAACTGGTCGCATAATTGTAATAAAATGTATTAAGTACG
Organism: Schistocerca nitens; assembly: GCF_023898315.1. Taxonomy (NCBI): domain Eukaryota; kingdom Metazoa; phylum Arthropoda; class Insecta; order Orthoptera; family Acrididae; genus Schistocerca; species Schistocerca nitens. The sequence continues at coordinate 54,160,047 of NC_064621.1, forward strand.
GCTATTGGTATTTCTTAATTCTACAAGGATGAGCAAGCAGGTGGATACGGTGAACAGGGCGGAGAAGATGCAAGTCGGTAAGTGACTGATTTTTTCGGGTGATAACATCAGAATTAATTAAATAAGTCACAAATGACGGAGGACGGGGTCAGTTGTTTTCTTTCAGGGACAACTGATTGCTGTGAATACCATTTGAAAGTCATGTCACAGTCGTTGAGTGCACCCACATTCCTAATGGAAGGTAATTTGACTGATTAAATAGTGTATAAAAAGAAATTTTTATAGCATGTCATATTTTTTCGAAAGTATTTTGTAACTGAACACTGATTTCGCTCTCAATTTTTCGAAACTGTTTTGTCGGCCTGTTGGCGCTATTCGAACCGTACGGCGTGTAGACAACACATATACCACTCTTTCACAGCACCACTACGAAACCATTATTACGCTCATCAAGTTTCTAGTCGTACTTTCAGCAACTTGAGCCCGAGATTTTGGATTATTTTTCCAGTCACGCGAACTGTACCTGCTTCATTACTTCCACCTAATGCAAATACTGTAACAAATTTGGATTCATATACCATCCGTCAATGTACGGTCAGCGTCCTCTTTCCAAATAATATTCCAGATGTGTTGTAACCATGTGTCCAGTTATTCTAAGTAACCTTCAATAGCTACTGTGTCATTGTACCCGTGTATATTAAGGACTCCTATACAAATCTATTTTCTCAGTCATGCAGAACAAACGTTTTTATTTGAAAACGACTCCTTTCCAATATAATATGTTTTTACCATGAGTGAGAAGTGTGTGACATGCCGTAGGATCTTTAGTTCCGGGGTGTGGTGTGATGGGTGCTATACTTTCTTTCACTGGGGCGAATGTAGTGGCGTGGGAAATGGGGACATAAATGAGGCTCACCAGTGGTATTGTAGGATCTGCAGTAGAGATAGGAAAATACTGGAACAGGAAGGGAAAATTGCAGCTCTTCAAACTGACTTACACAAGGCAAGGGAGGATCTTGACAGGTTAACTAGGGAGAAGGGTGAACAGAGGTGGGAAGTGGCAACAGTTAATAGGAGGAACAGGCAAAGGAGAGGATCAGACAACTTTGTCATAAATCTTGAAAATAGATTTGACCTGTTACCTCAGTCAGAATCGGATGAGCCTCATGTAGCTGAAGCTGTAGAAAGGGCACAACAAGCTTTCAAGGACTTAAAAAAGGTAGGGAAATTTGTAAAGAGAAAGAAAGTTCTGCAGGAAAATCTAGGTCCAGAGTACCAAGTCACAAACTTTTTCAAGCCTAGTGCAGATCTGGGTCAGGTAACAGAGGATGTAGGTTCTTTATGCAAGGATTTCACAAAGGAGGATGCCGTTGTTATAGTGGGTGGTCCGGGAAATAGCATTGACAGAGACTAAATATTCCATAGAGTGTGACCTGGGGAAGATAGCATCAGCAACGAAGCATACGAGTGTGGGATTTGTGTCTGTGTTGAGACGCCATGATCGGCCTCATTTGAACTCTTCCGTCGGCAGGGTGAACTTGGGGTTGGAGTGGCTGCTTAGGACGGATATAGGGTCCCATATTGGTTTGATTCCTGTGGATGGATATAGGTGGGACTCAATAGGAAAGGGAAGGGAAAACTCTCTGAGTTGATTGCAGAAAACTTAAGGTTGGAAACTGTCACAAGTGGTAAAATACCTGTGGTCACATATCTCAGAGGGATGCCTTTTTTAGGATAGGGAAGGGGTAAAGAAAACGAGTTGTAAGAGAGATTGGCAAACACAGTTTGAGAAAACAGATGGTCAGACTTTAGCATACAACCTTCATTTAAACAATGTTTAACAGAAAGTAATCAGAAACTGCCAGTTCATCTTCGCCAAAGTAGTTGTAATCCCATTAGTATGCAGTATCGGTTATCTTTATAACACCAGAACATTCTGGGACTCAGAAATAAAGTTGTATTCATGAAACGAATTCATCTAACGAAATTGACATAATCTGCCTCTCTGAACATCAAGTGAACACTGGAATAGATATGTTAGACATTTCAGGATTTAAGCTAGCTCCCTACTTCTGCAGAGCAGATATGGATGGAGGAGGAGTTGCCACATTTATTAAAAACTGCCATAAATTGAAGAACAGTGACATTAATAAATTCTGTTAAGAGCAGCATATAGAAGCATGGGCAACAGAAGTAGAGTTCCATAACAGATCCAATATAATAATAACTACTTACTAAGCATCTGCAGGAAATTATAATCTATTCATAAATCATCTAGAAGCTCTTTTGGGTTATTTAACAGGAAGAAACAAAGAAATTTTGATTGATGGTGACTTTAATACAGATATTCTAATGCAATCTTCCAGTAAACATTTACTGCAGCTAGTAATGTTGTCTTTCAATCTAACTCACAGTGTAATCGTTCCAACTAGGATCACTAAATCCTCAAGGACCGCCATTGATAACATTTTTATAGAAAAATCAAAGGAACAAAATCATATCATAGAACCTGTAATAAATGGACTATCAGATCATGACATGCAGCTCCTTGTTTTAGATGTAAACTCTTAAGCAGATTTCTAAGACTGCTAAATTTGAGTACATCAATCAACTAAAAATTGCACGATTTTGGTAAACATTTCTGGAATACAGTGATCAATTAATTGTTATATTTAGATTAAAGTTCAGTCTTGAGTAAGGTTATGTCTGTTTTAATGAGAAACCGGTTTCGGTTTTTTCTATAAAACCATCTTCAGACCCATTGGCTCCTTTGGGCTGGTAGGTGGAGCTCCCCTTGCTGCTGTGCAGTCAACTGCACAGCAGCAAGGGGAGCTCCACCTACCAGCCCAAAGGAGCCAATGGGTCTGAAGATGGTTTTATAGAAAAAACCGAAACCGGTTACTCATTAAAACAGACATAACGTGATCAAGACTGAACTTTAATCTAAATAAAACTAAAAATTGAGTGTTTTAGAAAACTGCTGAAACATACGAACTGGAAATATGTTTATAGTGCTCATGACATGAATGAAAAATATAACACCTTCATGAACAATGTCAGTACCATGTTTGAAAACTGTTTTTCTGTAAAAGTTACTCAAATTAAACAGAAGTCTATAATAAAACCATTGATTACACAAGGAATAAAGATTTCCTGTAAGACAAAAAGGAAAATTTATCTGTCGACCAAGAATAGTTCCAATGCTGATGATTTAGGAATACTGTAAAATATTAAAGAAAGCAATTCAGACATCTAAACAAATGTACTATGAGAAGAAGATAGCAATGCAGGGAACAAAATAACAACAATATGGGATATAGTGAAAGAGGAGACTGGTAGAATCAGAAAGGAACAGGAGCAAATAGCCTTAAGGGTAGATGAGACATTAGTACCCAATGGGAATAGTGTGGCAAATCTATTTAACAAGATCTTTATATCCATTACTGATAGAATGGGATTGTCAAGATCAGTAAATAATGGCCCTGAATATCTGAAACTAGCCTTTAAAAATAGCTTCAGGTACATGAATATGCCACTCACTTCACCAAAAGAAATAACTTCCATAGCAAAATCTTTAAAAACAAAGCATTCTAGTGGCTTCGATGAAATATCAACAAAGTTAATTACGGCATGTTCTTGTGAGTTTAGTACAATTCTAAGTTACTTGTGTACCCAGTAAATTATAACTGGGACATTTCCTGACTGGCTAAAATATGCAGATGTTAAGCCTCTATTCACGAAAGGGGATAAAGAGATACCATCAAACAACAGACCGATTTCACTTTTGCCAGCACTCTCAAAAATTTTAGAAAAAGTAATGTACAGGCAGCTTCGCAATCATCTGACCACAAATAACGTATTATCAAGTTTGGATTTATGAAGGGTTCTGATATCGAGAAGGCTATTTACAGCTACAATGAAAATATACTTAATTCATTAAATAACAAATTATATGCAGCAGGTATTTTCTGTGATTTGTCAAAGGCATTTGATTGTGTGAACCACAACATCCTTTTAAATAAATTAGAATTCTATGGTGTCACAGGCAGTGCTGCAAAATGGTTCAAGTCGTACCTCACTAACAGGAAACAAAGGGTGTCAGTGCAAGGGACTGGTGAATTAAGTCATCAGTCATCATCAGAATGGGAAGAAATTGCATGTGGTGTTCCACAAGGATCCATCTTAGGGCCATTGCTTTTTCTTGTGTAGATTAATGATCTCTCATCAGTTACACTGCCAGAAGGAGAGTTCGTTTTTTTTGCAGATGACACAAGTATTGCAATAAATAGTAGGTCGAGTGTAGTTCTAGAAAGATCTGCTAATGATATTGTCATGGATATTAATAAATGGTTTAAAGCCAACTCACTGGCATTAAACTTGGAAAAGACTCACTACATGCAATTCAGAACCTGTGAGAGGTTTCCACCAAGCATATGCATAAAGTATGAAGAAGAGCAGACATAGGCGACATAAAAATGAAAAAGCTTGCATATTTTGCCTACTTTCATTCCATAATGTCATATGGTATAATATTTTGGGGTAACTCTTCAACTCAAACAAAAGTTTTCAGAGTCCAAAAGCGGGTAATACGTATTATTTGTGGAGTAAATTCACGGACGTTCTGTAGAAACCTTTTCAAAGAACTGGGTGTACTAACTACTGCCTCTCAGCATATTTACGCCTTAATGAAATTTGTCCTAAATAATATATCTCTTTTTCCAACAAACAGCTCAGTTCATACATACAATACCAGAAACAAAAATGATCTGCACAAGGACTTAAAAGCACTTACTTTAGTTCAAAAAGGGGTCCACTACTCAGGAACACTCATCTTCAATAATTTAGCAGCAAACATAAAAAATTTAGTTACAAATAAAGATCAGTTTAAAAGGAGCCTGAAAGACTTACTAGTGGCCAACTTCTACTCCATTTTTTAATAGAAACAAATGATCTAGTGTATATACTCATACTATTAGTATTGTTATTTCAGCTTTTAAAAAAATGATGTATTGTATATACTCATACTATTAGTATTGTTATTTCAGCTTAAAAAAATTGGCAAGTTCCACATCCACGAGGATCTCCTCAGCACAGATATATGGAACGAAAATCTCAATCTAATCTATAAAACACATCTTGAACGCCGCGCACCCTTGCAACGGGGGAAAGCTTTTGTTGTTTTGGAGAGCATATCAGAAACTTTCGCTTACATTCTCGCCTAAAGACCTTATCCTCATCGTTTTAGCTCCAGGAACGGAAGCGCAGGAAACGTGCATAACTGTTTTCTGCGGTTCGAGATACTGACGGACCAGGATTGACCGTAGCCACAGAATCCTCATTCCAGGTCAAAGTTTAATTTTTCCTGTCTATCGCCATTTTCACATCCGCGTCTGGCAATCCGCGCCTGAACACCTTCCAACATTGTCATAATCCGCTGCGACAACGTAATCTCTCCAAAAGGAGGAAATGACTAATGAGAACATTTTTTCTGCTAGTAAAGTTATTGACAGCCAGGTGAAGCGCTGTAAGTTACCTCATTTGTTCGTGCTATGATATAACATCGAAACGTATACATTAGTGTGGGTCGAAAACCTTCAAATTCTGGTTTTCAAACCTTAATGCTGTTGGAAAAGATGCTAATTGGGAAGATAGAAAAAGGTAGAAAAATGAGGTCGACTCGTGTACTTTAGTCGAGGGTGCGCTATAACACTGAGGGAATTTGCAGAGAATCAGATGTTTACTAACGTACCTGTCTATATTATTTAACTTATCACAGCGTTAGTGTAATCACTCTAACCTATGAAATGTTAGACAAAAGAATGTTTTAAATCTGTCAAGGTCTTCCACCTTCATAACAGCTCTCAAATGTAGCAAAATTCCGATAAAATAGTAAGACGATATCGCTGATGTACTGACTGGTTTAGTTCAGGATGTCGGTGACCTCCATCTCATCTTTCCTCTCTTCTCATCGCACCGTGCGAATGCTTTGGTAGTTGCAGCTGTTTCTCGTGTTTGATACGTATTTTAATCGCACGATTACTTACGAAACTATCATTTATTTTCAAGTTATTATAATTTTTTTCGCCTGTGTGACGCTGTGGTGATGTGACTTTACCGAACGTGAATGTGGAACGAGTCAAGTTATACGAGAACAACCAGCGGAAATCACTGCAGACTACTTCTGTAAAGTATCTGCTTATCTGTCAAGTCTCAACATGGCCTACGTGTACATCTACGTCTACTTCTACATCTACATACTCCACAAGCCATCGTAAGATGTGTTGTGGATGGTAGACTGTGCCACTGCAAGTCGCTTCCTCTCCTGTTTCATTCGCAAATAGCCGAGCGAGAAACCAATGTCTGTATGCCTCCGTACAAGCCCTAATATCTCTTATGTTCGTGGTGCTTATGCGAAATGTATGTTAGCGCCAGTAGAAAAGTTCTAAATTCAGCTTCAAATGACAGTTATCTAAATTTTTCTTAGCAGTATTTCCTTCCAACAACTCCCATATGAGTTTCCGAAGGATCTCCGTAATAAATTCCAGTTGATGGAACCTGCTGGTAACAAATTTAGCGGCCTACTTCTGAATTGCTTCGACGTCTTCTTTTAACATGAGCTGTTCGTGATCTCGACCACACGACCAGAATTCAAGAACATGTCGCACTGGTGTTCAATACACTGTCTCCCACACAGATGAACCACACTTTTTCAAAATTCTACCAATAAACCAAAGTCAACCGTAAGCCTTCCCTGCTACAATATAATCCTTACGCGCAGATTCCATTTTATATTGCTTTGCAGCGTTACGTCTAGATATTTAGTCAATATGACTGCGTCAAGATGCACACTAGTAATTTTCTGCCCGGACATTAAGGTGTTGGTTTTCCTAAGCATCTGCCTTACAATACATTTTTCTCCATTTAGAGGTAGCTGCCATTCGTCGCTCGAAGTACTTTATCTAAGTCGTCTTGTATGCTCCTACAGTCACCGATCGACGACAGCTCCCTGTACACCACAGTATCATGAGAAACCATCCGCAGGCAGCTGCTCATTCTGTTCGTCACATCATTTATGTATATGGAAAATAGTAGCGGTCCTATCGTACTTCCCAGGGGCACGCCTGACGATTCCCTTTTTTGTGATGGACAGTCACTGTCAGGGATAACGTACTGGGTTCTATTACTTGAGAAGTCTTCGAGCTAATCGCATGCATCTGAAACTACTCTGTAGGATCGTACTTTCGTTAATACTCTGCAGTGGAGCAAGGTGTCAAACGCTTCTTGGAAACAGAGGAACATGGAATCGACTTGTTGCCCTTCATCCGTGATTTGCAGGATATCATGTCAAAAAAGGGCGGTCTTTCTAAAAACCGTATTGATTTGTGGACAGAAAGTTTCCCGAGTCAAGGAAATTTATTACATTATATCTAGAATATGTTGAAAAATTCTGCAGCAAACCGATATTAAGGATATTCGTCTATAATTCTGCGTCGATCGCATATGGACAACTGTCGCACAACATTATCTCACTGCCATCACTTACGTGAGCGTGGCACACAATCGTAGTTTTCCTTAATTTTGAGGTACACTATTTTCTGATTGTGTCTCTTTGAGTCACAACGCCGGTTTTTGTTGATTTAGTCAGAATCTGATTGCTTAACAGCGCAATTACGTCTATTGAAATGCACAATGCATTTTATCCCCTACATGATCGTTCTGTTTAAGATTATTTTTGTATGTGAATGTTAGTAGAAAACTAAATGACAAGAATAATTAATCTTAAGTACTTTTCTTCTACTAAGCGACATGACAGGTACTATTTAATTTATTTTCAGTCGCTTACGTGCGTCTGCAGCACTTGTGGCAGGGGGATAATGTATGACGAATACACTCGTCCTCTGCCTAGCGGTGACAAACGCAGGTGCATTATTTTCCTTAATAATGACAAAACAGCCACACCAATTTAAAATTAAAGTAAATGAAACGAGCTAATGGAAGTGAGTAACGTCTGAAACAATAGAAACATAATTTTAAGTTATGTGTATTGAAGTGGTCGTATCTGGCAAAACTGGTAAAATTTTAAACAAGTGAGTAGATATCCTTCCATTGTTAATGAGTCTCGCCGCATAATTGCTTACTATTATTAAGTACCAAATATTTCACGAAATCAATGTTGGACTTTGCCAATTTATTACCAAAGTTCGATAAATCCAAATCCTCCTATAATTTTATGGAATTAATCCAGGTTATTTTTCATGCTACACATATGTATATTATTGAGAGTCTGTTCACACACGAAAGATAAGCAGACTTTCGCTGTGACTTTCATAGCGAGCTACAATCCGTCGCGAATTTTCCCTTGTCGCACCACTGTTCACAGTAGAATATTATAGCTCCCAAAGTTTGAACAGACGATTGTGAATGTCCCTTGTCGCAGGACTCTTCGCAGTGCAATACTAATTCGAACAGATAAAGGCCAGCTCCACGACCAGACACCTGTGTTAACCGACACTTTCATCAGTCTACGTCTGCGTCCCTGTGGCGCCCAAACTAACAAACGTTCTGCAGTCGTACTACGACCAAGACACAAAGTGCCCCGAAGAGTATGGAACTCATCGGTTCTCAATAGCAAGAGATTATCGACTCCAGAACTCAACTCGTAAACGTTGTGTTACGCTAACCAAATTGTAGCAATAAAGGTTAAACTAACGGGCATGCACAAAACATAAATGCACGTCGTGTTGCTTGACGGATCAGTAGTTCTGTGTGAGACTGTAGATGCAAAGGACTCTAGTCCTATCTCCGGTTGATCCTTGTATTTTTACCTATCGCTTAACACTTCTTTCTCTGATGGCTACGTTTGTTTATGTCACAAATGCGGAACGTCGTCATGGTTTGGATCCCATTTTAAACTGTAGGTTACACTCTAGCTGGTTTGAGCCGAAGGCAGGCACGCGCATACAACCCCCAAGAAGGTCACGCCTGGTAAAGTACAGTAGTGTTTAAACAAGGAGGTTAAAGTAGAAGTGAGGCGGCGTTATCTATGCCGAGCAAGGACGTCAGTTTAAGCCTGTCCGGCATCCGGAGGGTCTTAGAAGGCTGTTTCTCCGTAAAATTCCCGTGTTAAACCTGTCCTACTAGCGTTAAAGTCTTAAACTGACACTCAGTTCTGAACATCTACGTTCGTGCGTGAGTACTCGTCATCACATTGTTGAGAACTTAATTATTTAACGCAAATTCTCAGTCATCGAGCATGGTGTGCATCGCGGTCCAACAGCCGAACGTTTTATTCCTGTTTTCAGTGGGACAGACGAGTATCACTGCAATACGGCCACTCCGTCGAGACTCACCAATACGGCGAAGGCAGGCTTGGCTTCTCTGGCGTAACGGCGTCTCCCCCGTGGTCTAAACCACCATGCGGATTGGTAAGACTTTACAATTTTTAACACTCAATTTATTCTGCGCCTTCACGTACACAAGACAGAGGGGAGCCACGGTGACCCTGAGTCCAACGACACATTTATGAAGCACCTCAGAAATATTTTCAGAGGATTTTGGTATTATAATTCATTCTACTTGTTACCCCCAATTACCTTTATTTATGCGGAAACACCTCCAAAAATGCGAAAAGTCAGCAATACGCAATCACCAAAAGGTACAACACAGTAATGCACAATTCCTTTCTGTAAAAGTATTGGTTGAAATGGCTCTGAGCACTATGGGACTTAACATCTGAGGTCATCAGTCCCCTAGAACTTAGAACTTCTTAAACCTAACTAACCTAAGGACATCACACACATCCATAACAGAGGCAGGCTTCGAACCTGCGACCGTAGCGATCGCGCGTTTCCAGACTGAAGCGCCTAGAACGGATCGGCCACACCGGCCGGCTGCAAAAGTTTTGTGTTGTGGTTGTCTTCGCAGAAGGGGTAGTTCAGCGTGGCGTGGTAGCACCGCACTTCCATCGCATTTTGTAAGCCCATACATGAGGTGAATATCGTTAAACTATCAGTAAGCCTTTGTATAGTACTGTATATCAGAATTAATGTACAGCTAAGAAAGCAGGATAAACAAAGCCGAGACAAAACCGAGCGTAACTGAATGTAAGCATCAGGGCAAAGAGTAAAGAGGGCAATACATAGCTACCAACAGCAATACCATGAGTGAATGCAACAAGTTTGTTTGTAACGAGAAACATGGCGCTTACTGACGATATTTGCACTGTTGTGTAGATACTTTGTGTGACAGAAAAAGTGAAACATCCAGTGCAGGAGGAGGATGTGAAATGAAACTTCACGGGTTGAGAGGGTATGTGACTTTATTTGAGTGATCATACGGCATATTTTCAGAGAACTTTGCAGTAACGGCCCTTTTAGCACTACGATGCTGCACCCATTCTGACCTGGATGAATACACTGATGCGGTTGGGAAGGGTGTCATGAAGTTATTGTACTCGTTATCTCGAAATGTGCGTGCAGGAAATCAGGTAAGAAATACATCACTCTCTACCCATTTCCATTTTTAAATACCTGAATGTAAATTTTGTTCAAAGAGTAGCGTACCTTGGGAAAGTTAGCTACAACTGATGTAAAGGATTCGCCTTGGTATCCTGGACAGTGGCACCAGAAAGCATTTGTTCTCCGAGTTGGTCCCACACAGATACTATAAAGGACACATCTGGGGACCATGCTAGCCACTGGAGTATCTCAGCACATCGCAGTCAACTCTTAGAGACGTGTGACAAGTGTGGATGAGTATTGTTGTTTTGAAAATCGGCTGCAAGACACTGAGGCAGGATGTCTGTGAAATACCATCGTACCTCCAGAGTACCCTCAATTACTACTAGCTGCTGCCTAAAGTCGTACACGATGGATCACGACACTAGGACACCAGGAGTACCACCGCTATGTCCTCCTAAAATACACTCCTGGAAATTGAAATAAGAACACCGTGAATTCATTGTCCCAGGAAGGGGAAACTTTATTGACACATTCCTGGGGTCAGATACATCACATGATCACACTGACAGAACCGCAGGCACATAGACACAGGCAACAGAGCATGCACAATGTCGGCACTAGTACAGTGTATATCCACCTTTCGCAGCAATGCAGGCTGCTATTCTCCCATGGAGACGATCGTAGAGATGCTGGATGTAGTCCTGTGGAACGGCTTGCCATGCCATTTACACCTGGCGCCTCAGTTGGACCAGCGTTCGTGCTGGACGTGCAGACCGCGTGAGACGACGCTTTATCCAGTCCCAAACATGCTCAATGGGGGACAGATCCGGAGATCTTGCTGGCCAGGGTAGTTGACTTACACCTTCTAGAGCACGTTGGGTGGCACGGGATACATGCGGACGTGCATTGTCCTGTTGGAACAGCAAGTTCCCTTGCCGGTCTAGGAATGGTAGAACGATGGGTTCGATGACGGTTTGGATGTACCGTGCACTATTCAGTGTCCCCTCGACGATCACCAGTGGTGTACGGCCAGTGTAGGAGATCGCTCCCCACACCATGATGCCGGGTGTTGGCCCGGTGTGCCTCGGTCGTATGCAGTCCCGATTGTGGCGCTCACCTGCACGGCGCCAAACACGCATACGACCATCATTGGCACCAAGGCAGAAGCGACTCTCATCGCTGAAGACGACACGTCTCCATTCGTCCCTCCATTCACGCCTGTCGCGACACCACTGGAGGCGGGCTGCACGATGTTAGGGCGTGAGCGGAACACGGCCTAACGGTGTTCGGGACCGTAGTCCAGCTTCATGGAGACGGTTGCGAATGGTCCTCGCCGATACCCCAGGAGCAACAGTGTCCCTAATTTGCTGGGAAGTGGCGGTGCGGTCCCCTACGGCACTGCGTAGGATCCTACGGTCTTGGCGTGCATCCGTGCGTCGCTGCGGTCCGGTCCCAGGTCGACGGGCACGTGCACCTTCCGCCGACCACTGGCGACAACATCGATGTACTGTGGAGACCTCACGCCCCACGTGTTGAGCAATTCGGCGGTACGTCCACCCGGCCTCCCGCATGCCCACTATACGCCCTCGCTCAAAGTCCGTCAACTGCACATACGGTTCACGTCCACGCTGTCGCGGCATGCTACCAGTGTTAAAGACTGCGATGGAGCTCCGTATGCCACGGCAAACTGGCTGACACTGACGGCGGCGGTGCACAAATGCTGCGCAGCTAGCGCCATTCGACGGCCAACACCGCGGTTCCTGGTGTGTCCGCTGTGCCGTGCGTGTGATCATTGCGTGTACAGCCCTCTCGCAGTGTCCGGAGCAAGTATGGTGGGTCTGACACACCGGTGTCAATGTGTTCTTTTTTCCATTTCCAGGAGTGTATTAGAAGAATGACACGTCATCCGATGTCGCCGCCATACTCGACGGCGATGGTCATCCGGGAACGGCTATTCATCGCTGGTCACAATGTGACATTATTCGTCAGTAGTCCTTGTTTCCTGCTCATAGCAGCACTCTAGAAGCAGCAGTTCGCGTTGCGGTGTTCAAGGCATCCTGGCTGCTGCTGGTCCCTGACGAATAGCGTAGGATAATACACAACGTTGCAGGGAGTCCGTTACTTCTTGATATGCGTTACGATATGGTTGGTCCATAGTACAGTGATCCCCCTTGTGGCGGTCAGACCTTCACAACGAATTTGCCTGTCCCCACGTTCACTTAAAGTCCAAATTGGGACGCTGTCTCATGTAAATGCCCCAAAAGGCTGTATACTGCATTATTCGACCATCGGTCAAATTCTGTAACGACGGACGTCTGATGCCACAAGCATACGCCGTTACTTCAAATAACCTAGCCAGGATTTCACACGAGTTTGGGGCATCTTCTTTACTGTGATCTCTCAACACGTGGTGGTGTTCACACCCATTTATAAACCCAACCAGGCCTGGTAACAGCACTTAACACGAACAACACCCATCCTTTCTGGTCGCGTTTCTACCTGTCACAGAGAATTGGAGTTTATTACGCTGTGTTTACGTAATGTGTATCCATAAACATACAGTTATAAATGTCCCCGTTCGTAGTCGCTAATTATAACAATATGTTTACTTTTGTGCTGTAACATATAGCTATAATCAGCGGTGGAAACATATTTGCGAACGCCGACCGTGTGCGGCTGTTTCTTGGTGGATCGTCTGATCAGTCGGAAGTTACATTGCAGAGGAGAGTAAATGCCTATTCACAATATAATTATTTTTGGATAGCTCAACATGAATTTCCTAAGGGACCGTAGTTTATCATGCATTTACTAGTAGAATATGGCGCGGAGAAAATATTTCGCCGCATGCAACTTCCGTCCGATTTCGATGAAAGAATTCGTGACTGTGAACTCTCTATTTGGCAGAAACATAAAGAAAATTAAATAACTTCATGAAGGAGTGAGACATAGATTGTAAACTAAATAAATAGCCCATACACCAGTTCCATTTAACTCTGAATTTATGGCAATTAATACATGAACTTACACTGCAATGAAGGATTTAACATGGATGCCGTTTTGACTGGTACTTCTCTTCTCGTAATGAAAATAATTCCTTTGACGTTTTCACATACGCGTCGCACAATAAATCTACTGCTATGCAGTATTGCACTTTTACTTTACACTAAAATAATATTATTTTTAACAACAATAATACGGCGGCAAAACATGCGCGTCCGACACAAGTTGGAAGAGACAAGAGAAAAAATGAGTAACTGAGTAACTGTTCATCGAGAATATCTCGTACATCAAAAGAATGTGTAAAAGTGTTCTTCTTCTGCCCGTTTTTCGCGCCGCGGGTTTCAAAGTCAGTAACTCACTCCATCTCTGACGGCGCTTCGACAATAAACACGTCACGTCACAGGACGTTCACCTTTTACATTCTCGCAACATTATTTGCTAACTGCAGCTGTTGCCGAGCTACTGTTCGATTAGTGAATGATTTAAAATGATAAGGCAATCGCTTAATGTTACAAGTTGTTGCCGGTAGTGTGTACCCGTCCCATGTTACACGGGTATTCGCCAGTGGCCTCCGACTGCTTCACTTATCTGTGATTATATTTTCTGTGAGGTTAAATGACAGTAAAAAACGAAACGAAATAACACTTCCTCTGTAACGAGGCACCGGAGATCGGGGAATACCTGTTTCAAAATGCTCAGAAAATCTTCCTAATCAACCTTCGATATACAGCGAACCCCTCATCAACTGGGTACTAAAACTTAATGTTCTGCACTTTCTGCTGATCTGAACATACACTTTTATTTAGCAGGTTTAGAGGTCGTTCGTACAAGTCGTCCACAAAAATCCAGTTCATCGAACTTAGGACACGTTAAGTCAGCAGTTCGTGTTTCAGTTATCTCATGATCAGCCGAATCCGGTTCTTCTGCCGTCAATTCAAGTAACTTGTTAAAGATGAGATATTAGTCGTAAACCCGCTACACTAGCCTGATCCGTGCGTTCCTTATGAAGAACCGCCTAGTGATCATGAAGTTAGTAGAAATAACTGTTCATATTTGTGGCATCAGACATTCACATTTACGTAACGGGTAGTGTAGCAGAACTCGACACTCGTTACTATCGTGGACGGTATCTTCTGTTCTCCACTTTAAATCTCGACGAAAGTAATAAGTCTGTATCCTCAGGATAGTCCATGTCAGTACCTTCTACAATCACACATTGCCTGTATTTAATTCTTGTAGCTTACCTTATGTCAGAAGGACCTAGGAATCGGCTTTTATTATTGACTCCAGTTGGCGCTATTCCTCAGGGGTCTGGTGGAAACACAGCCTAGCTACTAAATTTAATGTACTCTTGTCGATGCCTTCATTTGCATCCACTGTATACAATCCAGGGTGAAATACGAAAAAGTATATAGTCTACTGGAAGAAAGATGGCTTTTATTTTCTATCATTGAACCTTCTTTTTCCCTTCCTATATTCGTGGCAGCAGTTTGTCGAACGCTGATGCATTTCCCTTCACTGCTAACCAAACTTTTTACTCGTAGTTCAAAAAGTGATCTTCTCAGTGAGATAGTCGTGTTTTAGGGAGCAGCTGTCAGTTAAGCCAGTCTATTGGAAACTTTCGTGTGGCTCTCGTTAGGGTTGTAAGTTTGTGACGCGTGGGAGAATTCTCTTTAGTACGTTCCAGAGTAATTGCTGCCGTCACCGAAGAATCTGCTGCCGTCCAGCTGCTGCGAAACATTGCGGACCACGTTTTCGGGGTGGGGAAAAGGCACGTACGAGTAATTACTCTTTCTTCACCCGTTTCCATCTTGAAGTGACAGGCTACTGCAGAAAAAGAGTAATTACTCGCCACGCATCGTAACGACTCTCCAATCCGGGAATCACTCGAAATCTGATCTCACCAGTGGAACTCTAAAACATAACCCGTCAAAGGAATTAAGTTACATCTCTAATTGCGAAATTTGCTGCATTGCTGAAAGAAAGCTGATACGAATCCGTAAGAAGTTCGTATACTATAGGTAGTAAGGAAATTTATGTAATTTTTAACTCCAAATGAAACCTCAGGCTTAGGAATGAAGAAGGATTGAACAGACATCTTAAAATGAAAGCACGCTTTCAGTAAATTGTTAACCGTGAAATTACAAACTATATATATTGCTTCCAATAACTTTCATGTCACTCACAATCAAACGCTTTTGCCGTAATAAGTCTCTGAAGGGCAGTACTTTATTTTACGTCAAAAAAACCATGTTGTTGTTGTGGTCTTCAGTCCTGAGACTGGTTTGATGCAGCTCTCCATGCTACTCTATCCTGTGCAAGCTTCTTCATCTCCCAGTACCTACTGTAACCTACACCCTTCTGAATCTGCTTAGTGTATTCATCTCTTGGTCTCCCCCTACGATTTTTACCCTCCACGCTGCCCTCCAATACTAAATTGGTGATCCCTTGACGCCTCAGAACATGTCCTACCACGCGATCCCTTCTTCTGGTCAAGTTGTGCCACAAACTCCTCTTCTCCCCAATCCTATTCAGTACCTCCTCATAAGTTATGTGATCTACCCATCTAATCTTCAGCAAACTATTTACCGTCAATGTTTCACTTCCATACATGGCTGCACTCCATACAAATACTTTCAGAAATGACTTCCTGACACTTAAATCTATACTCGATGTTAACAAATTTCTCTTCTTCAGAAACGCTTTCCTTACCATTGCCAGTCTACATTTTATATCCTCTCTACTTCGACCATCATCAGTTATTTTGCTCCCCAAATAGCAAAACTCCTTTACTACTTTAAGTGTCTCATTTCCTAATCTAATACCCTCAACATCACCCGACTTAATTCGACTACATTCCATTATCCTCGTTTTGCTTTTGTTGATGTTCATCTTATATCCTCCTTTCAAGACACTGTCCATTCCGTTCAACTGCTCTTCCAAGTCCTTTGCTGTCTCTGACAGAATTACAATGTCATCGGCGAACCTCAAAGTTTTTATTTCTTCTCCATGGATTTTAATACCTACTCCGAGTTTTTCTTTTGTTTCCTTTACTGCTTGCTCAATATACGGATTGAATAACATCAGGGAGAGGCTACAACCCTGTCTTACTCTCTTCCCAACCACTGCTTCCCTTTCATGTCCCTCGACTCTTATAACTGCCATCTGGTTTCTGTACAAATTGTAAATAGCCTTTCGCTCCCTATATTTTACCCCTGCCACCTTTAGAATTTGAAAGAGAGTATTCCAGTCAACATTGTCAAAAGCTTTCTGTAAGTCCACAAATGCTAGAAACGTAGGTTTGCCTTTCCTTAATATTTCTTCTAAGATAAGTCGTAAGGTCAGTATTGCCTCACGAGTTCCAGTATTTCTACGGAATCCAAACTGATCTTCGCCGAGGTCGGCTTCTACTAGTTTTTCCATTCGTCTGTAAAGAATTCGTGTTAGTATTTTGCAGCTGTGGCTTATTAAACTAATTGTTCGGTAATTCTCACATCTGTCAACACCTGCTTTCTTTGGGATTGGAATTATTATATTCTTCTTGAAGTCTGAGGGTATTTCGCCTGTTTCATACATCTTGCTCACCAGATGGTAGAGTTTTGTAAGGACTGGCTCTCCCAAGGCCGTCAGTAGTTCCAATGGAATGTTGTCTACTCCGGGGGCCTTGTTTCGACTCAGGTCTTTCAGTGCTCTGTCAAACTCTTCCCGCAGTATCGTATCTCCCATTTCATCTTCATCTACATTCTCTTCCATTTCCATAATATTGTCCTCAAGTACATCGCCCTTGTATAGACCCTCTATATACTCCTTCCACCTTTCTCCTTTCCCTTCTTTGCTTAGAACTGGGTTTCCATCTGAACTCTTGACGTTCATACAAGTGGTTCTCTTATCTCCAAAGGTCTCTTTAATTTTCCTGTAGGCAGTATCTATTTTACCCCTAGTGAGATAAGCCTCTACATCCTTACATTTGTCCTCTAGCCATCCCTGCTTAGCCATTTTCCACTTCCTGTCGATCTCATTTTTGAGACATTTGTATTCCTTTTTGTCTGCTTCATTTACTGCATTTTTATATTTTCTCCTTTCATCAATTAAATTCAATATTTCTTCTGTTACCCAAGGATTTCTTCTAGCCCTCGTCTTTTTACCTACTTGATCCTCTGCTGCCTTCACTACTTCATCCGTCAAAGCTACCCATTCTTCTTCTTCTGTATTTCTTTCCCCCATTCCTGTCAATTGTTCCCTTATGCTCTCCCTGAAACTCTGTACAACCTCTGATTCTTTCAGTTTATCCAGGTCCCATCTCCTTAAATTCCTACCTTTTTGCAGTTTCTTCAGTTTTAATCTACAGGTCATAACCAATAGATTGTGGTCAGAGTCCACATCTGCCCCTGGAAATGTCTTACATTTTAAAACCTGGTTCCTAAATCTCTGTCTTACCATTATATAATCTATCTGATACCTTTTAGTATCTCCAGGGTTCTTCCATGTATACAACCTTCCTTCATGATTCTTAAACCAAGTGTTAGCTATGATTAAGTTGTGCTCTGTGCAAAATTCTACCAGGCGGCTTCCTCTTTCATTTCTTAGCCCCAATCCATATTCACCTACTACGTTTCCTTCTCTCCCTTTTCCTACACTCGAATTCCAGTCACCCATGACTATTAAATTTTCGTCTCCCTTCACTATCTGAATAATTTCTTTTATTTCATCATACATTTCTTCAATTTATTCGTCATCTGCAGAGCTAGTTGGCATATAAACTTGTACTACTGTAGTAGGTGTGGGCTTCGTATCTATCTTGGCCACAATAATGCGTTCACTATGCTGTTTGTAGTAGCTTACCCGCATTCCTATTTTCCTATTCATTATTAAACCTACTCCTGCATTACCCCTATTTGACTTTGTGTTTATAACCCTGTAGTCACCTGACCAGAAGTCTTGTTCCTCCTGCCACCGAACTTCACTAATTCCCACTATATCTAACATTAACCTATCCATTTCCCTTTTCAAATTTTCTAACCTACCTGCCCGATTAAGGGACCTGACATTCCACGCTCCGATCCGTAGAACGCCAGTTTTCTTTCTTCTGATAACGACATCCTCTTGAGTAGTCCCCGCCCGGAGATCCGAATGGGGGACTATATTACCTCCGGAATATTTTACCCAAGAGGACGCCATCATCATTTAATCATACAGTAAAGCTGCATGCCCTCGGGAAAAATTACGGCTGTAGTTTCCCCTTGCTTTCAGCCGTTCACAGTACCAGCACAGCAAGGCCGTTTTGGTTATTGTTACAAGGACAGATCAGTCAATCATCCAGACTGTTGCCCCTGCAGCTACTGAAAAGGCTGCTGCCCCTCTTCAGGAACCACACGTTTGTCTGGCCTCTCAACAGATACCCCTCCGTTGTGGTTGTACCTACGGTACGGCTATCTGTATCGCTGAGGCCCGCAAGCCTCCCCACCAACGGCAAGGTCCATGGTTCATGGGAAAAAAAACCCATGACAAATCTTAAAGAGTTTTCATGAATACAACGCTAGGCCTTAGAATCCTACATTCGTAAAAATTAGACATAGAACCAGGCTTAACTGAAAGTTGTAGCCTGGTTACAAACGTTGCAAATAACGAGACAAATAAAGTTAATTCGGTCCGGTGTCTGCTTTGTTACACCATTGTGCAATGACCGGTGAAAGCAGACATGTTACTAAAAACCGCACTTGTAGCACTTCTTTCTTTTGTGGTCTCCACTTCGAAGGCATTCTCCATGACATGTGCAGTTCTCCTCACTTCCGCCGTAGTTACGGCAACTCACAACCGTATGGATGTCGTTATTGCGTGCAAGCATTTGGTTTCCGTCCTCAATTCCCCTTGCCCCAAATAAACTTCCGTCCATTACCAAATTTACTATTTCTTGATGCTCCAAATGTATCTTATTAACCAATCCTGTATTTGAATTAAGCTGTGCCATAAATTTTTGCTCTTCTTTAGTACCTCTTCATCTGTTATCCGATTTATTCGTCTAATCTTTTACATCCTTCTGTAGCACCACGTTTGAAAAGCCAGTATTCTCCTTTTGTCTGAACTTTTTATCGTCTATGTTTCATGTCAGTACAAAGTTACAATCCATGCAAATATCCCCAGAAGACTTAAACTTAATGTTAGGAAATTTTTCTTTTCAAAACCGCTATTCTGGCTGTTACCACTGAACAGCAAAAAAACTGGTACACCTGGCTAATATCGTGCAGAGCCCCATGGGCACACAGAAGTGCCGCAACAAAACGTGGCGTAGAGTCGACTAATGTTTAGAGTAGTGCTGGAGGAAACTGACTCCATGGATCCCGCAGGACTGTCCATAAATGTTACGGAAGAGTACGAGGGAATGGAGATCTCTTCTGAACAGCACGTTGCATGGTATCCCAGATTTGCTGATTAATGTTCATGTCTGGGGAATTTGGTGGCCAGCAGCAGTATTTAAACTCAGAAGAGTGTCCCTGGTGCCATTCTGTAGCAATTCTAGACGTGTGGGGTGTCGCATTGTCCTGCTGGAATTTCCCAAATGCCTCGGAATGCACAGTGGACATTAATGATTGCAGATGATCAGACAGGATGCTTACGTACGTGTCAACTGTCAGAGTCGTATCTAGACGTATCAGGGGTCCCATACCACTCTAGCTGCACACGCCCCACATCGTTACAGAGCCTCCACTAGCTCAAACATTCCCCTGCTGACATGCAGGGTCCATGGATTCATGAGGTTGTCTTCGGCTCCTAAAGCCCATATCGATGATTTTTCGTTGAATTGTTGGCACTCTGACACTTGTTTATGGCCCAGTACTGAAATCTGCAGTAATTTGCGGAAGGTTTGCACTTCTCTCACGCTGAACTATTCTCTTCAGTGGTCATTGGTCCTATTCTTGCAGGATCTTTTTTCGGCCACAGCGATGTCGAAGATTTCATGTTTTAGCGGATCTCTCATATTCACGATAGAATCGTGAAATGGTCGTGCGGAAAAATCCCCGCTTCGTCGCTACCTCGGCGATGCTGTGTCCCGCCGCTCTTGCGCCGACTATAAAACCACGTTCAAACTCACTTAGATCTCGATAAACTGCCATTGTAGCAGCAGTAACAGGTCTAACAACTGCGCCAGACACTTGCCTTATATAGGAGTTGCGGACCGCAGCTCGGTATTCTGCCTGTTTATATGAAGGGCTTATTTCAAGAGTGGTAAGAAGTCATTACCTCCACTTTTCTGTCTATAATGCTTCTGAAATTAATGAGTCAAACAAACAGAAAGAAAGGTTCATCTCTAGTAAGAAGACATATGCTTGACTATTTCTAGTATCTCAACTGCAGATTTTTCAGCGCTAATTTAACTTTAGGACTCTGTATCTTAATGTGAACAAAACTGGAGTTGTACCACTATTGAAATAAGCCCTCCATATCTCTGTATTTGAAAACGCATGCCTATACCATTTTCTGTGGCGCTTCAATTTATATCTTCTGCACTACCGTCATCGTCAGTTATATTGCTGCCCAAATGAGGTAACACATTTCTATATTTCCTAATCTACACTGCGCAAGGCAGTTAAACGGACACTTCTTCGGAACCCCGCAGTTTTATGCCATTGCGACACGGAAATTTTAAATTTTACTCAAAGGCTGCTACAGCCTTCCTCCGTAATGATGCAGAAGAATGGCGCCATGCAGCGTCACCCTACGGGTCGACGACGCACAACAATATGTCGACACGTGCGAAAGGTATCATAACTCAAAAGTTCATAGTTGAAAGATGGGTTAATGACGTCACATTGTCGCCAAATTTCGTCAAAATTATGACCATCGCCACCGCGGACGTGTCACACGATGGTAACATTGTCACACCCCTTCTTACCCACATTTAACCTTGATGAATTCTTCTTAGGTTATCAGCCGAGTGATGGCGTCGTCTTTTGACTTCACCAGATGGTGGGTACGAAACTCAGTGAAACGTTGCGACAAGACGACGCTACCACTCGGCTCATAACCCGAGAAGGATTCATCAGTGGAATACGCCGAAAAAGACTGAAATCGCATATACTCATGTCACCCTCTCCCTCCACCCTCTTGACGCATCTGTGATGAAGGTTAGAACCGCGACACACAGAGTAGAAATCACGCGGTTTCCATATGGGTGGCCGGGGTTTCAGACACGAGACGACACGGAAACACCGCAGGGGGGGTGAGGGGTGGGGGGGGGGGTGGTATGAGGGACATCAGTGAAACCACCTCATCTCTTGGGGCCTAGTCGAAAGCTACAGTTGGCAATGCGATGAGCAACAGAACGATCTGCTTGACAATCTTTGACACTGCTAACACACCCTGGACGATTCGACACTTCTCTGAGTGCGTCTTGGTCTTACAACCACCGTGAACGTGATAGTACTCCTTTAGAGCGTAGCGCGTCCACCATTTTTGCTCTGGTGTACAGGATGGGACCACTGCGGACTGTTCAAAATCATTCGACGAAATCTGAACGTGATCCAAAGCAGTAATAGCTGTTTATCCGTCTTGAGCCCTCCCGTTTCGCGCCCTCCTGTGGCGTGATCGCCCGACATCGCAGGGCGCCACGCTTTTGCACCGGTAGTATCAGACTCTGAGCCGTTTAAGACTTCTGTGTATCAATGGGTGACAACTGCTGCGTTCCAATTAAATTACCCTTTAAATGTCTTGCACTGTCTAATTTCTTCAGCGTCGCCTAACACTGTTCAGCTGCATTCCATTACATTTGTTTTGTAGATGTCCATCTCATAACCTCTTTATAGTACATTACCCATTTCAACGAGTTGTGACATATTCGCAGCAAAATCCATAGTGAGACAGGAAATGAACTTTTTATATTCAATTAACAATAGTGCGTTCAATAGTTCACTTCAGGTTATTAATTTCGGTCTGTCTTCTGGCCAGAGTGCAACTAATTTAGCTCAATGTCATCGAAAAGTCGTTCATACTCAGATCCGAAGATAGTCATCACCGACTGAAATTAATAACCGGATGAAAAATATTGTGATCCGTAACTGCAATAAATCCATTCATATTATACAAATTTATGTATGTATGTTCCACATCTCTTTTTAAACCATTGGACCTATTTCAACCAAACGTGGTACACATATCACGTAATGTCTTGAAACAACCACCTACCTCTCAAAGAAGCGAAGATATAGGTAAAAACGCGGTGTAGACAGCGATGTGCCATAAATTACTCATCCAATATTTGGAAATGAGAACACTTAGTAACTTGCGACCGACTTTACACATAATTTCAAACTTTTATGAAACATTTTGTCGCTGAAAACATCCACAAATTGAAAGGAAAAATGTTAATCGTTTGTAGTATTTTCACAGTGCCTGCAGTAAAACCACCCCATGAAGTACGGAGTTCTCATTTACTACTCCGTTACTAGTAATTCTATTCGCGAATTACTTTGCAGAAACAATTAACACATGCTTCTGCACGTGCAGAAAACTTATATCACTACACGATACATAGTTAAGGAGACATCAGGTCACAAACACTGAGATGCGTGAAAACAGTCGCATAATGCATGACGATTTAGTTTATTACTTCTTTGTACCTAACAATATTCGCAACGTATTTCGCAGAGAGTAGCCACACACACTATGTGATCAAAAGTACCAGGACACCTGGCGGAAAATGACTTACAAGTTCGTGGCGCTCTCCATCGGTAATGCTGGAATTCAATATGGGGTTGGCCCACCCTTAGCCTTGATGACAGCTTCCACTCTCGCAGCCACACGTTCAATCAGGCGCTGGAAGGTTTCTTGGAGAACGGCAGCCCATTCTTTAGGAGTGCTGCACTGAGGAGAGGTATTGATGACGGTCCGTCAGACCCGGTACGAAGTCGGCATTCCAAAACACCTCAAAGGTGTTCTGTAGGATTCAGGTCAGGACTCTGTGCAGGCCACTCCATTACAAGGATGTTATTGTCCTGTAACCATTCGACCAAAGGCCGTGCGTTAGGAACAGGTGCTCGATCGTGTTGAAAGATGCAATCGCCATCCCCGAATTGCTCTTCAACAGTGGGAAGGAAGAAGGCGCTTAAAACATCAATGCAGGCTTGTGCTGTGTTAGTGCCACGCAAAACGACAAGGGGTGCAAGGCCCTTCCATGAAAAACAGGACCACACCGTAACACTACAGCCAGCGTATTTTACCGTTAGCATTACACACCCTGGCAGATGACGTTTACCGGGCATTCGCCATACCCACACCCTGCCATCGGATCGCCACATTATCTACCGTGATTCGTCACTCCTCACAACGTTTCTCCACTGCACAGTCGTCCAATATTTGCGCTCCTTAGACCAAGCGAGGCGTCGTTTGGCACTTACCGACGTGATGTGTAGCTTATGAGCAGCCGCTCGACTATGAAATCCAAGTTTTCTCACCTCCTGCCTAATTAGTACTGGCAGTGCATCCTGATGCAGTTTGTAATTCCTGTGTGATGGTTTGGATTGATACCTGCTTATTATACATTACGACCCTCTTCAACTGTCGGCGGGCTCTTCAGACAAGAGACGAGGTCGGCCTGTACGCTTTTGTGCTGTATATGTCCCTTCACGTTTTACTTCACTATCACATAGGAAATAATTTACCTAGGGACATTTAGGCGTGTGGAAATCTAGCTTTCAGACATATGACACAAGTGACACCCTGTCATCTGACCACGTTCAATGTCCGTGAGTTCCGTGGAGCGCCCCATTCCTCTCTCTCACGATGTCTAATGACTACTGAGGTGAGCACCTGACAGTAGGTGGCAGCACAATGCACTTTATATGAAAAAAGTATGTTTTCGGGGGTGTGCGGATACTTTTGATCGCATAATGTGTGTCGCTGGTTGTACCTACGAATTATGTCATTGTACAATACATATATCTTGGGATACGACTTGATAAGCGCTTAGCTGCGTGAAAATGAAGCTGTAGTGTGAAATACACCAGTGATACATGTGAAATACGTAAACAAACGCATCTGAAATATTTTAAATACTGGGTCGGTGCGTAAGTTCGTACCGTTTTTGCACAAGTTTAAGGAATACAACATATACACATAACAGATACTTTAGTCATGAATATTCTCATTCATTATTTACAATAGTCTGCCAAGGCTGATATGACTTCTCGTTTCGGCGACTGCAGAAATCAGATGGTTTTGAGGCGAAAAACATTTCGAGCCATGTTCGGAGCATACTTTCATTCGAAAAGGAAAGTCCTTGAAGGTCGTCCGATAGAGATCGTAAAAGGTGAATATCTGAAGGTGAAGTAGCAGGTGATTAAGTGGGTGCGGAATGACTTCCAACTCCTGTATAGTGATTTTTGTCAGACTAGCAGAATGCACGATTTGGTTATCGTGAAGTAGCATCACTTCACGCAGTCTTTCTGGTCTTTGTGCTTGGACTGCATCTGCAACACGTCTCAGTAACTAGTAATAAATGTTAGCTATGATGACTACACCTCGGGGAAGTAATTCGTAGTACACGAGACATTTTGTGGACACTCGCAGGTCTTTTTAAGAGGAAATTATGCTTTGTTTGGGTCCAACCATTCCTTTCTTTTCCTTATGTTAGCTTAAAGACACCATTTCTCGTCACCTTTAACGATACAGGACCGGAATGTTCGCTGTTGTTCACGAGCTAATTGACTATGAACAAGCGGAGATGCACGTATGACCATCCTCTGATTGTTGTCACTTTGGCTTAGAGTTTGCAGTAGCCATACACCCGATTTTTGAACATTCGCCACTGCATGCAAATATCGCTCTATGGTGGAATGGTCACATATCACAGGTAATCACATTTTCCAGTTTTAGAGTCCAGTGAGATGAGTCATTGTGGATCACTGCGTGTAAACGATCCCTATCAAATAACGAAGGAGAGTTTCTAACGTCAAAACGAACCTCCCAAAAAAGATAAAACCATTTTCTTGCCGTACTTCGTCCAGTGGCATTATCCCCATATCCGGGCGAAATATTTCTTGCTACCTCCACTGCTCTCGAACTCAAACAGAAGAATGTCTTGCAAATGTCCCGATTTCCCCACTTGGCACACCTCTTTCTAGAGTTCACAAGTCCATTCACTATCTCCAGGTGAGAAAATGACAGTATGTAAACTCAAATAGCAACAGTGAAACGCTGCAAACTTATGCCGAACCCAATATATGCGAAATGTGTTAGACCTTTGCGCACGTCGGCAAAACCGATTGGAAGAAATCTCATACTAAGCCTCTTGAACAGTTTCAACCAAATCTGGTATACAGGACATTTAATATGTGGAAAGAAATGCTGTGAAGGCCTCCTGTTGGGTTGAGGGAAATAACGAGAGAAGAGAGAGGAGGTGGACAGACAGAGAAGGAGGAGGAGATGGACACAGATATGGAGGAGGAGGAGGAGGAGGAGGGGATGAGCAGATAAAGGAGGATAAAGGAGGAGATGGGTGAGGGAGAGGCAGGAAGAGGTGAAAGAGAGTTGGGGATGAAGGAGGGGCGGATGCAGGAGGTGCACAGAGAGAGGTGCTGAAAGAGATTGACTGAGAGTGCGTGAAGGCGACATGGACAGAGAGAGAGAGAGACGGAAGGAGGAGATGGACTAGTAGAAGACTGGAATAAATACATACCTGCGCGACGCTGGGTAATCAGCTAGATTACATAGAAATGACCCAGTCTGTTCAACTGATTTGCCAAATCCATGGCAGTCTGTAACAGATTAACCATATCATCGACAAACCTGAAAGCTTTTATTTTTTCCATGATATGTAATATCTTTGCTAAATTTCTCTTCTATTTACTTTACTGCTTGCTCAGTACACATATTGAAAATAGGCGGAGAGAATATACAACATTGTCTATACCTATTTATGTAGTGTTTTTGTCTCTTCCTCTTCATGTAGTGTTTTCCTTTTATGTCCTTCCACTCTTATTATTTCAGTCTCGTGTTTGTCGCTGCTTATTTTGGAATTTCAAAGCGTGTAGACCAACGAACATTGTCAGAAGCCTGAGCGATGATCAGAAATGCTATAAACCGATCGCCTTTCTTCACGCTCTCTTCTGAGATAAATCATGGCATCAGTATCCCCTAATTTCTCTGGAACGCAAACTGATCATCCCTGTGGTCTTATTCTACCAGTTTCTCCATTCTCCTATAAGTAATATTCACTGCATAATTTGCCACCATGATAATTAAACTGATAATTTCGTAATATTCACATCATTGAACATCTGGCTTCTTTGAAACTGTTGTTATTAGAGTCTTCTTGAACTCTGATGGTATTTCAATTGTCTCGCATATTTTTCAAACCAGACGAAATATTTTGTCATAATATGTCGTCTTAAGATTGTCAGTTATCCTGAATTAGGAGTTTGTCGTAGTATGTTGTCTTAAGATTGTCAATTATCCTGAATTAGGAGTTTGAGCGCTCTGTCAATTCTCCTCGAAGTATCGCAGCTACCATTCCATCCTTATCTCCTTCGAATTACCTTTCCATAACATTGTCTTAAAGTTCGTTTCCTTCCTCCTTTTGAGCTTTTAATTCTTTGTTACTGTCACGTGTTCGTAATATTTATAAAATGACCTGTTTCTGACTTACTATGGGCGGCAACTTTCCTTTCGATAGCCATGCATTATTATTTTTCCATATCACTTCTAGCAATTATTGCTTTGAGATTTTACATTTACTGTGAGAACTTCTTTATTTGTCTGTTTGACCTTTTTCTACTTTTGTTTGCTATATTTTCTCCTCTAACCAATTAAATTCATTTTATCGACGAAGTTCAGCAAGGTGTTTCATTTTCCTCCTCTTATTTAATCATCTGCTGCCTTCGTTGTTTCATCTATAGAAGCTAATCTGATCATAATGTTCCTACTCTTACTTTGCAACAGCTTAACGATCTCTTTGAAACTATCGAAAACCTCTCGTTCCTTCAAATTACTTAAGTTACGCATCCTTAATTCCCAACTATTCTCCCAATTCTTCAATTTTAATTTCGGTTCGAGAACGAATGAATTATGGCCAGAATCCACACCTGTCCCTGTATATGTCTTGCTGTTTAAAACCTGCTTACTGTCTTACGAATATACAATCTACCGGGAACCTTTGGTGTCTCCAGGTCTCCTCGACGTTTACAGCCGTCTTTAATCTACATCTACATCTACATGGTTACTCTACAATTCACACTTAAGTACCTGGCAGAGGATTCATCGAACCAATTTCATACTACTTCTCTACCATTCCGCTCTAGAATGACGCGTAGGAACACCTAAATCTTTCCTTTCCAGCTCTGATTTCTCTTATTTTATTATGATGATGATTTCTCCCTATGTAGGTGGGTGTCAACAAAATACTTTTGCATTCGTAAGAGAAAGTTGGTGATTGAAATTTCGTAAATGGATCTCGCCGCAAAGAAAACCGCCTCTGTTTCAAGGACTGCCACCCCAACTCGCGTGTCGTATCAGTGACACTCTCACCCCTACTGTGTGATAACACGAAACGAGCTGCGCTTCTTTGCATTTTTTCGATGTCATCCGTCAATCCTACCTTGTAAAGATTCCACACCATGCAGAAATATTCCAGCAGAGGACGGACAAGTGTAATGTTCGCTGTCTCCTTAGTGGGTTTATCGCATCTTCTAAGTGTTCTGCCAACAAAGCGCAGTCTTTGTTTCGCCTTCCCCAAAATATTATCTATGTAGTCTGTCCAATTTAAGTTGCTCATAATTGTAATTCCTAGGTATTTAGTCGAACTTATCATACACCCAAAATTTATGGGATTTCTTTCAGTACCCTTGTGGATGACCTCGCACTTTTCTGTGTTTAGTGCCAATTGCAATCATGTGTTTCCGATGATTAAATTTTGCTTTGTGTGGATTTCTACCAGGTGGATTTCCTCCCACTCCTTTCTCTTAGTCTGTTTTCTCATACTACACTCCTGGAAATTGAAATAAGAACACCGTGAATTCCTTGTCCCAGGAAGGGGAAACTTTATTGACACATTCCTGGGGTCAGATACATCACATGATCACACTGACAGAACCACAGGCACATAGACACAGGCAACAGAGCATGCACAATGTCGGCACTAGTACAGTGTATATCCACCTTTCGCAGCAATGCAGGCTGCTATTCTCCCATGGAGACGATCGTAGAGATGCTGGATGTAGTCCTGTGGAACGGCTTGCCATGCCATTTCCACCTGGCGCCTCAGTTGGACCAGCGTTCGTGCTGGACGTGCAGACCGCGTGAGACGACGCTTCATCCAGTCCCAAACATGCTCAATGGGGGACAGATCCGGAGATCTTGCTGGCCAGGGTAGTTGACTTACACCTTCTAGAGCACGTTGGGTGGCACGGGATACATGCGGACGTGCATTGTCCTGTTGGAACAGCAAGTTCCCTTGCCGGTCTAGGAATGGTAAAACGATGGGTTCTATGACGGTTTGGATGTACCGTGCACTATTCAGTGTCCCCTCGACGATCACCAGTGGTGTACGGCCGGTGTAGGAGATCGCTCCCCACACCATGATGCCGGGTGTTGGCCCTGTGTGCCTCGGTCGTATGCAGTCCTGATTGTGGCGCTCACCTGCACGGCGCCAAACACGCATACGACCATCATTGGCACCAAGGCAGAAGCGACTCTCATCGCTGAAGACGACACGTCTCCATTCGTCCCTCCATTCACGCCTGTCGCGACACCACTGGAGGCGGGCTGCACGATGTTGGGGCGTGAGTGGAAGACGGCCTAACGGTGTGCGGGACCGTAGCCCAGCTTCATGGAGACGGTTGCGAATGGTCCTCGCCGATACCCCATGAGCAACAGTGTCCCTAATTTGCTGGGAAGTGGCGGTGCGGTCCCCTACGGCACTGCATAGGATCCTACGGTCTTGGCGTGCATCCGTGCGTCGCTGCGGTCCGGTCCCAGGTCGACGGGCACGTGCACCTTCCGCCGACCACTGGCGACAACATCGATGTACTGTGGAGACCTCACGCCCCACGTGTTGAGCAATTCGGCGGTACGTCCACCCGGCCTCCCGCATGCCCACTATACGCCCTCGCTCAAAGTCCGTCAACTGCACATACGGTTCACGTCCACGCTGTCGCGGCATGCTACCAGTGTTAAAGACTGCGATGGAGCTCCGTATGCCACGGCAAACTGGCTGACACTGACGGCGGCGGTGCACAAATGCTGCGCAGCTAGCGCCATTCGACGGCCAACACCGCGGTTCCTGGTGTGTCCGCTGTGCCGTGCGTGTGATCATTGCTTGTACAGCCCTCTCGCAGTGTCCGGAGCAAGTATGGTGGGTCTGACACACCGGTGTCAATGTGTTCTTTTTTCCATTTCCAGGAGTGTATTTCTCTTTTCCTTTTCCTACTATCGAATTTCAGCCAGCTACCACAACCAATTTTTCCTCTCGGTTAAAGATTTGGATAAATTACTTTATCTCATCGCACATTCTTTAAATCACTTTTTAAAGTGCAATATTTTGTGGTTTACTTATTCTATGATTGAAGACAACTGTGTAAGTTGAAATGACATGTCTAATGTCGCAATATTAGCACAAAACTGCACGCTTTTACCAGTTTTCAATGTGACAACAAAAAAGAGTTGTCAGGATATTAAAGTTTAACTAGAAGTTACTTTACAAAATTGTTCCTACACTTACGTTATGATATTGGTCAGTACTACGAAAATCGTCCGGTTCCGGTTATAAGTTCGGTACTATTTTTAGGATGATGGTTAGTTATGTGACGAATTGAGCAAAAGATTACCCAAGGTCACTCTACAGTGGACACAAGCTAGTGAACCAACAAGTTTATGCGGTATTTACCTTAACTTGCGATGAGCTGCCGTCTACTAGGCCACTCTCATCCACTGAAATTCCTATAAAACCAATTGCACCTTTACTGAATTTTCCAGCAGAAACTTTCCCTATGTTTCTCGTTATGCGAGAAAACATGTACTCATCCCTAGTCTTAGAATGTGGCGATATACGCGCGCATGGTTGGAGCGGCGTGCATATTATGATGCCCTCTCAGTTCTCACAAGAACAGCTCCACAGTTGGAGCTAAACGATGCTACAGCTTATTTGTAGGTGGATACCAGCCGCTGTGAACGCAGTCTTCACACAAATTACTCCTCTACGTCATACAGAGCGTTATGCGCTCCATTCTGCACTTGACACCAGCTCAGTCCACTAAAATTTCCATCTTGTCTTACTCATAGCCGAACTGTCTCCCACCTGGGTTCTTTTATTCTTCACGTCACAGCTTTTTTCGACCAAAAGGAGCGTTCCTTTTATTTTGTGGAAACTGTCTCTACCAATTGCAAGGTCCCTACCATTAAAATGCGTCGATACTTTGGCCCCTTTTCTCCTTCCTAGCGCGTTTCCGCCAGTCAGTAGTTTTGTGCCCATTCCAGACCCCTAAATGTGTACATTGACTCTCTCACATGTATACCACTCACCGGATATGTGATCGAATATGCGTCACCGGTCTTGTTTCGTATCCATTTGTAATTCCAAAACACAGTTTTCTAAAAGCTTTCTTTCCTGTCCTCCCTCAGATGAGCCCTTATACTCTCTCTCCCCATCTGAGTCAACTAGTCGGTCATTGACGTTCCGCCTGGGACAGCCCTTCAAGTGGTTTCTGTAGTACCCGCTGTAGTGCGGCCTTGCCTCTTATCTTGTCCTTCTGAATTCCAAACTAAAACACCTCTAGCTGCTTGTTTTATGAAACGTCCCCTTAGAAATACTAATGAATTACTTTGCTAGTAAACCCCTTACTTTATTTGATTTTCAAACAGCTCAGTAGAACTGAACGTACTCAGACATCTCGCTCTTTACTTATTCTGATCAACACTAAACTGATACACAATATTTTTAGCGCAATCCCTACAAAAGAATGGCCCTGACTAACATTAACCTATACGTTTCACAAATCACTTACAAAAATTTTCGTTACTCGAGCTACTGCAATACAGCGAGCGCCAATACTGCCAGCTCAATAAAAAATACTAACTACTGAAGTCACTAACTACTGATAGGCATAGTTAGCAAATGAAAGATTTTGATAAAGAACAAACAATGTATTTACCTCAATAGTGTTCAAAAGTCATAATATATGTATCAGTTCATGACATCCAGTCTCACAAAATTACTGTCTCTGATGGACACACGTCCAGATCATCCGCTCTCAAAACTCCGCCATTTCTCTCCCCACATCCACCATTGTTGGCGACTCACCTCCAACTGCGCAACGGTACGTGCTGTTAACATCCAGCTGCCCAACACTACAATAGCAAACAACAATGCAAACCAGCCACAGACTATGCAGCACAGCCAGTGATTTTCATACAGAGCGCTATGTGGCGTTACCAATATAAAAACCTAAACAGCCTTCTTACATAGCCCCCATGCTCCCCACAAAAAATTTTGCAAATTGTTTTGGGAACTGGCCAATACATACTTATTAAAATTTTTCATAATTACAATAACAAAGGTATCAAATGCACACACTTATTGATACACTGTTGGTCAAAAGCAAAGATTTTCTCACAGTCCATAAAGACAGTCCTGATCATTCATCACAGTATTAATTACAATTTTATGCACAAAGTCTGAGCAGTAAAAGAAAATGCACACGGAAGTAAGAGATTTCCATGCAGTCTTGAAGAAGTAGTGTTGTCCTTCTAATGGAAAGACAGTGCTGACTCTTGACATGCAGGCAGGTAATGGGCCCCAACAGAGCAAACCCACAGCAGAGTCAGTAGAAGTTTTGAAGAATATTGGTACGTAGGACATCACACAGCAGACCCACTGTAATCTTGGTAGAAAGTATGGTATTGGTGGGCCACCAGAGGTGCAGACCCACTGCAGTCCTTGTAGAAATAATGGTATTGGTGGGTCATCAAAGGTGCAGACCCACTGCAGTCCTCGTAGAAATAGTGGTATTGGTGGGTCCTCAAAGGTGCAGACCCACTGCAGTCCTTGTAGAGATGGCCAGCAGCCATATGTTGCGACTGTGCAGGTGCCCAATCACCATTGAAGAGTCTTGCGGACAATACAGCAAGTCCATGAACCACCACTTGCGCACTCACAAAGGTTTTGGAATTGTCCTTAGAACCAGCAATGCTGTTAACCAGTCCCTTGCTGAATTATTAACACACATGCAAACGCTAACAGTTCCAACTTATCACATATTATGCATATACTATGACCAACAGAAATGTGTGCAGTGAAATGTAACTTAATTTGAAAAACTGTTGTCTATACAATTATAAATTTACAACATAACAATACAATTACATAGGTACAAAATACATCACTAAAGAACATAACAATACAGATAACATTTGTGGTAATGCAGGCTTTACAAAAGAACCGAAATAACATTTACATCAGTATTACAGGAATTATGACATAGGTGAATACATAAAAGGTCAGAATAACTTTCGAAACATCAACTTCACATGTGAGCATTAAAAAAAACAGAATAAATGATGTCTAAACATCTTTACAAAGTAAATAACATATTTTAAATGCAAATAATATTTGAGGATAACAGTATTCCTCATCATAGTGAATGTAGCTGAGTATTAGAAAAATTCTACAAGATAAGTCTTATCAGATAAACACATAAAGACAGGAAGAACACAAATACACAAGGGTACACAGACACATAGCGGAATAAGACAAAAGGAAAGGACAGGGTTTGTTTTACTGCAGTATTTTCCAAACAAAACTTTCTTTACTTTTTGGAGATCTGCCTTCATTCATCATTATTCCCAAAAAGTCCTATCTATACCTGCTTTCTGTACTTTTTCATATAAATTCTCAACGCATTTCTTCCAATTCATCACAACTCATTCTTCTATATAGCCTAACCCCTCTTAAGCTAACTTAAATCTACTGAGCGCAGATGCTAAACCTAGAGACGAGGCAATGCAGCAGCACAAAACTATTAACATAAACAGCAATGACAAAAAATGCAAATTGGCAAAGCAAGCAGCAATATATATAAATTAGGAAAGCAAATGCAACATTATCACTAATATGAGCCAATGTACAGCAAAAAGAAAAATAAATAGTAGTAAAACTGGCTTAACAGAGTAACATAAAGTGAAATTTAATAGCACTATGCCTGGCAAGCAGCAGCCGCAAATGCAATAACTTATACCTAAACATTACAAAGCTCAATTAGAAAAAATATTACAGTAAAGATAGCCATGTTTAATACCAATGTCACATCTTAACACTAGAGTGATGCATCACAAGAACTTACTCTAGCAAACAAGTTACCAAATTGTAAAAATATTATTTATGCAATTCCTGTGAAGGGAAATGTCTATTTATGTTCCCTCGTTTTCTTGGAAGTAGATCATAAAATTATTATATACTGGATCTGTAGGCATAAAATAACTATATTAGTACATCTACAAAATTTTATTTTAACCAATGCTGCAGTGCAGCTAGAAACTACATATTAAACAAAATGAGCAATCTCTCAACTAGAAAGACAATAGATATAAAATGTTTCTCATCATTTCATTAGGTAGTTTAGTAAATATCATAAATTAAGAGCTCCATAGTATAAACATGTGTTTTCAAGTCTGTGCGTGTCGTATTTGCGATGCTTTATACAAAGAAATGTCAATAGCGAGGATAATAGCCTCCTTCTTTCTCCACCTGTGCTTCTGAAAGGCACATACTAATAGCTTTTTTTCCAGGTGACTGTGGCTCAGATGGGCCTGCACAGCACATTACGTCAAGGTCATCTACCTTCTTTACTGAAATATTTACGGCAGCAGTTTCCACCACAGTGACAGTCACATATAAAATTAAAAAAATTCAAATGTTAGAAATTTACATTAGAAGTGTGTAGAAACAAAATCTCATATATAACAGTGTCCAAAAAATATTCATCATTGTGATACATTCACACATTTACAGACATTTCATAAATCTTAAAGTACGATTCTTAGTTTCCAACATCGTTTTTCACAAATCAGAGTCGCTAACCACTACTCATTATTCCTTACCTTATTACACATATACATATTCGTTGACACTTCTGTAATATTTCCTCATAATAAATACGTTGCATAATCAAATTCAACATATAGCTTCAGCTTATTGATCATAAATGTACCTCAACAGCATAATACACATCGTCGTCATAATAATATCATAAAACGTCAGCCAAATCTCGCAATCGTCGTAGCTTCCTCCAATAATTTCGAAACCTAAAAAAAATTCTCTGCTCATTTCAATAGTGTCATCTACCTCAAATGTACTTTAAAAATCATGATCCCATACCAGATACATAATTCAGAGCTCTCATAGTATCACAGTGGTTCCGAAAAAGTATGAACAGTTCACAAAGTACAGACAAAATACAATTTCATACATGTGAAGTTATCCAACGGTGTAATTACGTAAACATCTGTCACTGATGTAGTAAAATAAATGTTTGTCTCTCTCAGTTAAATGATCAAGTAGCTGTGTAATTTATGTGTTCGAGAAATATGGTACCGATGTGTAAAGTTGTATAAGCAAATACCATATTAGCTAGGGCTCCTTGTGCTTGCCAAACACATGGTACACAAAGTAGGCGTGTACCCCCTGAGGATTAATGTAATTATACCCTCAAGTGTTACAGATTACAGAAATGGATTAAAATGTATCACGGAAACCCTTAGTATCTTTGTAATTCAAAAATCTTTAAAAATAAATGTTTTGAGTACAAAATTAATCACTCAAATACATGTCCTTTAACGCTAAACTGTGCGTCTTGTTGTAAGATAATCTCTGTCGTTACTTAACGGTAAAAAAGTGTCGTAATTATCGTCTTCCATAAGCGAAGTTCTGTAGAAGTCAATGTACTTACCTCATAATAAACAAAAGTGAAATGCTATGCATATAGATATCTTAGTTATTACGCTTATTGCCGTGATGAAGTAAGTACTGTACTGTAATGTGTTGTTGTGCTATGGAAAAGGCTGCCTCATTGTAGCTATACCACAAAAGTTACTACTAAAACATGTTTTCCTTTCCAGAAGAATTCAGAAGAACCGTGCAGAGATAAAACAGATACACCGCAAAAGCAACAGTGTAAATTGTGTCACACATTAGTAGCGTCATGATATAGTTGTGTATCTGTCAAATAAACTAACCACTGTGTCATCTGGTATCTCTCAGAAAGCACTTTAAATCCATAATGTATTTTCAAGTAAACCAAAATGTTGCATTAAAATATCATTAGCAGTGCCAGTATATGTTCTAAGTATGTGAGCCTTATAGTCGTTACATGATCGTGTAACTAACAAGCAAGAATGTACAAATAACAACACTGTGTCGTCTGTTCACTATAACAATGCATTCGTAATTTCTGTTTAAATAGGTTCTCTTTGTTCTTGACTGGATATTCAACTTCTAACATTGTTGCATGTTAACAGTTTCTAAGTCTGACAAAGAATACTAGTAACATGAAGTGAAAAGTTTTATGGCAAAGACAAAGTTAAAAATCAGATTATCTTTCAATAAACGGTTTCACATATGAAATGTGGTGCAATCCTTTACTCTTCCTAGTACACAGAATTTCAACTTCAACGCAATTATTGTGGTCGTGCGGTAGCGTTCTCGATTCCCACGCCCGGGTTCCCGGGTTCGATTCCCGGCGGGGTCAGAGATTTTCTCTGCCTCGTGATGGCTGGGTGTTGTGTGCTGACCTTAGGTTAGTTAGGTCTAAGTAGTTCTAAGTTCTAGGGGACTGATGACCATAGATGTTAAGTCCCATAGTGCTCAGAGCCATTTGAACCATTTTCAACGCAATTATCATGCGGTATACGTTGGTAAGGAACGCTGGAATTTTTCTCAAGGTTAGCTTATGTTATTTTTCTCAACCCCAGCGGGTGCACGTGACTGCCTGCGGTGTGAATCAATGTCTGTTTCTTTGTTGGCGCGTGTCGTTATTGGGATTTGGACACCTAACTTCTACAAATTCACCTTGTCGAGAGGGCCCTGCCCTGTTTGAATCCCGCCAGTTCTGATGAAATTCAGGTCTGTCGTTTTGTCGATAGTTTACATAGTTCCTTTTTTGTCGCTCATGTGGTGGAGAATTTCTCCCGGAATCGTAACTGCGCAGTGGACCGTTGCGTCTGAAGTTATTCTGTCTCCCTTGATAATAATTATTTTGGTTCCCATATTATCTGTTTCTCTGATTGTCTCTGTGATAGTCATTACTGTGGAGAGGAGATCTTTCCCTGTAATTATTACTACTCTGCCAACGGTTGTTATACGGATGGTGCCTGTTTTGGTCACGATTTACATTGTAAGAATAGCCTTGTTGTATCCAGTTATTATTTCTTTCATCGCGAAATTGTGGCGGATGTGACCTGTAATTGTTGTGGTCCTGTTTTCGC
Organism: Schistocerca nitens; assembly: GCF_023898315.1. NCBI lineage: Eukaryota > Metazoa > Arthropoda > Insecta > Orthoptera > Acrididae > Schistocerca > Schistocerca nitens. The sequence continues at coordinate 54,196,970 of NC_064621.1, forward strand.
GTTCCGCGATTGTCAGTGTAAATTTCCAATTCTTGTAAGAGTCCCTGAAAAGCTTCAATGTCGTCTTTGGAACGTCCTGCCAAAATAATATGTCGTAAATGTTCAGGCAAATTGATTAAGCAAATGCGGATGAGTTCTGAGAGGCTGTATGGATTTGAATGATACTGAATCTTGTGTAACATGTCTTCAAAATATTTCACAAGACTGGAAAATTCAGATTGTTCGAAATGTTTCATCATTATGATGCTATGTTTTACTCGGTCTTGTGTGGCTTGAGACCAATATGCTGAGAAGAAGGCATGATAAAATTCTCCTTCACTGTGACAATCGGGAATGATCGATCGCATTCTTGCAGCTGGTTCATTCTCTAAGTAGCCACACGTAAATTCTAACCTGTACTCCAATGACCAGTTGGGAGGAAAACAATGAGAGAATTGATGAAGCCATGCTTGTGGATGAATGTCGTTGTCAGAATTCTTAAATGTTTTGAATTTACGTGTAGTAATGAACAGCTTATAGTCAAAATCATCGCGTCGGCGAGTCGCAAATCGGTCATTGTTACTTCGTTTCGCCGGTTCCATCTCAAAATTCAATGCGCCCTGCCAATTTCTTTCATAATTTCAGAAGTGCCCTGTGTTATTATTTTGTGGCTGTTCCGTATTTCTAAGTTCCTCTTCCCGTATTGGAGCGCGAGTGTCCTCTGAAATCTGTAATTCTTGTATTACTTGTGCCAACCGATCTTGTACTTCCCGGATTTCTCTTTTGTTCTGTGTATTGATTTGATTTTGATTTTGTTTGAATTTTCTAATTTGTTCATACTCTTCTGTGTCAGTGAAAGCTACAGCTTTTGTGTCATTCAGATCATCATCTACCTATGTAGATAAGTTAGTGAACTGATCCGAAAGTTCGGTTACTTTATCCGATAGTGAACTTATTCCCTCGGTGTGTTCTTCTGAACCAAGTTTCAGAGTGTCCATTTGTGTTGAAATCGTGTCTACTGAGTCCTTTAAGTTTTCCTGAGTTTTTGCAAGTTGCGTAACCGAATCGGTAGATGCAACTGAGTCAATTTTAGCTTGCAAGGTGTCGTGATTTTCATGAACAATAGTTTGCAGTTCTTTTATTGCTGCTTCGAGATTCTGTAACGCATTTTCATGACGTGAAAAAATAGGTTGAAAATGATCACAAATTTGTGTTTTTCGTCATTACAGACTTTTTGACATTTCGATTCGATTTTAAGTAACTCAGCAGTTAAATCTTCACGTGTTTGTTCAAGCATGGTGTCTAACTTTTGTAGATTTTGTTCCATTGTGTCTAACTTTCGAATATTTTGTTTCATTGTGTCTAACATTTGAAGCTTTTGCTGTGTTTGTCTCTGATTTTGTTCCATCGTGTCTAACTTTTGAAGATTTTGTTCCATTGTGTCTAACTTTTGGAGATTTTGTCCCATTTGTTTCTGATTTTGTTCAAGCGTTGTGTCTAACTTTTGTAGCCTTTGTCCTGTTAGTTGCATTAACTGCAATAACAATGCACTGGTGTCTGACACATGTTCCTCAGTGCTATTTGGCAGTGCATTTGATCCGGCTATATTCTCATTTTGAAAAGCAGAAAATGTGTCTTGATTTACTTGAGAAAACGGTGAGGACGCAAAACCTGAATCTACAGTATTTGAAAGATTGTGCCCTGTCATTTCGGAATCCTGAGGCGAGCTGTTGCCAACCGATCGATCGATAATGCTTCCCTGTTCACTAATTGTTTCACTGTCTACACCATTATTCGAAGCCTGCTCCATTTCCCTATGCACAATTGCCACATTACTACTCTGAACATTAGTTAATTCATTACTCGGTGGCGCTGACACACTGCTTTTGTCTTCACTGTCATTTATCAGTTTACTTTGGAGCCTAGTATTACGTTTTTCACATGCCAAAATTGTCACAATGTTTCACACGATAACACACAAAAGCACAATTTGAAGAGCAAAATAAGAAAACACATTAACATAGCACTGAAAATAATATCTCGTTAATTGCAAGTGCAGCTGAGAAATACTTGGTGCAAATCTACATGCATGCCACAACTGTTTTACTGTACAACAATGAAAAACTACAACTACAAAGGAAATTCTCTCTATAATTACGCGCTAGCAATAAACAGTAGCTACACTAATTCAAAATGGTTCAAATGGCTCTGAGCACTATGGGACTTAACTTCTGAGGTCATCAGTCCCCTAGAACTTAGAACTACTTAAACCTAACTAACCTAAGGACATCACACACATCCATGCCCGAGGCAGGATTCGAACCTGCGACCGTAGCGGCCTCGCGGTTCCAGACTGTAGCGCCTAGAACCGCTCGGCCACTCCGGCCGGCCTACACTAATTACAGAAACTACAAGAAAAAATCAGAAGATTCCAGTGAGGTATCCTCGGCTAAGGGTCGACATATGAAACGTCACCTTAGAAAAATTAATGAATTACTATGTCTCTAAACCCCTTACGTTATTTGATTTTCAAACAGCTGAGTAGAAGTGAACGTACTCAGACATTTCGCTCTTTACTTATTCTGATCAACACTAAACTGATACACAATATTTTTAGCGCAACGCAGTCTGACTTTCAATAATCCCTACAAAAGAATGGCCCTGACTAACATTAACCTATACGTTTCACAAATCACTTACAAAAATCTTCGTTACTCGAACTACTGCAATACTGCGAGCGCCATTACTGCCAGCTAAATAAAAGATTCAAACTACTGAAGTCACTAACTACTGATAGGCATGGTTAGCAAATGAAAGATTTTGATAAAGAACAAACAGCGTATTTACCTCAATAGTGTAAAAAAAAATGGTTCAAATGGCCCTGAGCACTATGGGACTTAACATCTATGGTCATCAGTTCCCCTAGAACTTAGAACTACTTAAACCTAACTAACGTAAGGACATCACACAACACCCAGTCATCACGAGGCAGAGAAAATCCCCGACCCCGCCGGGAATCTAACCCGGGAACCCGGGAGCGGGAAGCGAGAACGCTACCGCACGACCACGAGCTGCGAACTCAATAGTGTTCAAAAGTCATAATATATATATATATATATATATATCAGTTCATGACATCCAGTCTTACAAATTTACTGTCTCTGATGGACACACGTCCAGATCATCCGCTCTCAAAACTCCGCCATTTCTCCCCCCACATCCACCACTGCTGGCGGCTCACCTCCAACTGCGCAACGGTACGCGCTGTTAACATCCAGCTGCCCAACACTACAATAGCAAACAACAATGCAAACCAGCTACAGACTGCACACAGCACAGCCAGTGATTTTCATACAGAGCGCTACGTGGCGTTACCAATATAAAAACCTAAACAGCCTACTTACAGTTTCACCTTTCACTCAAACATGCATTATAGGAATTGTGTGTTAATTACCGTCAATTGAGTGTCATCTCTTTTTGCATTACATACTGCTAGGCAAAATTTGCTCATTACTGCCGAATCAAGTTAGGTGTCATATTCACCTTCCCATGTGACGTGTAAAGCTCTCATGTAAGGTGCGAATCTGACCATCATTTATTATGCCACCTTACTACTTCATCGTCTGCGAAAGTAATAGGAACTTTAACTTGTTTGCTGTTGTATTTTTTTAACAGTATGTCGTCCACTAACTGTGACTTAAGCCTCCTGTGCTGTCTGGAGTTAAAGAAGGGAGGAAACAAAAATGAATGAAAGAAAGTTGGAAGGAAGAAATTAAGCAGATTTTCACGCTGTGTCTATATTATAGTCATTACAGATTGTTGCCTTGATGGTGTAGTGGCAATGACCATGGAAATCAGCAGTAAACCAGTGAAGAAACAATCCTGGCGTATGTCTAATATTCTATGAGTTAAGAAATCTATAAATAATCGGATGGACAGACAGGAATTTAATATCCTCCCCTCTTGAGTAAGTCTTGTGTCTAATCTAACGCGCCTCGTCGTTTTGTTACAAACTATATATGGTGCTAGCAGCACACAGCGACGCGATCTGGTCTGGAGAGAAGGGAGATAGCTTGAGTGAGAAACTAATGCTGACTGGAGCGTTACTAGGATGACGTACAGAAGCCATGAGGAAGATTTAGGCAGGGGCTGGCAATGCTGGACATACTCTCATGTGGCGAAAAGTAGGGAGACGTATTGTTAGGGATAATGTCGCATGGATGCACTGGCCAAATGTTTGAATACTGCACACTCTCCAGTCAACGTTATCGTGACAAGGTACTTCTTCGCACACGTGTTTTTTCAGGTGTGCATTCAGCCCCGACATTATTTTTACAGATGACAGTGGGCGACCACAGCGAATTGCGCAGGTGGACAAGCTCTTGAAACGAGAGGATTTTCAGCGGGTGGGCTGGCCTACTCGTTCCCCCGAATTAAATCCCATAAAGCACGGGTGGGATGCATCGAACAGACACATTTGAGCACGCCCAAATGCGGGAACGACCATCCACCAGTTGTCAACTACGATGGTGGAGGCGTCCTACCACAACACCCTCTTACCGACTTTATGGTCAACGTGGGGGCACATTGCAGAGCATGCATTGCCGTCCGTGGTGACCACAAACCCTACTAAGGACCATATGCAGCCGTTTGTAATGTCCGGAGGACCATCACCAATTGCGGTGACTTCAGTGTAATTACCGTCTTTCAATAAAAATGTCATTTCTGTTCATCTCGTTCAGTATTTCTTTCAGATACCTTCTGAACTACTCCTAGCAGTTCTTCTTGTGTATCGTCCAAGTTCCATCGAGCTGCGTTACTTGAAAGTGACACATCATGCGAAAGTTACATTCGTCCTTAAGTTTTGTTGACCAGTGTACATTATAAATGAAAATATACTATTATGATTCACGAGTGGAGCGTATAGGTCCTATGCCGAAATATCAGGGGAGGTGGGGCGCACTTATGTCCCATCCTGTCCTGCGTTAAAAAACGAAACGGTGCTGAACTGGTAATGGAGGGGTGACGCTCAATTTGTCTCTCGACTAGTGCGTGCAGCTTATATCTAAGCAGCGCGACAGATAATGTGCACCCGTCACCATAGTGTAAAAATTTCGTAGTAGAGTGAGGAGCACCATGCGACGCAATGTGTCATTGGTTTCGTGTCTTAATATCAGAAGGTACGCAGACTCATCTGGAGAGACGAGGCGTTAATGGTAACCTTCTTACGCTGTACTAATTCTACAGCAAGTTAAACAGAAAGCTTTTGTCTGGATAAAGCAGTTACGCGTGCTGAATCCTGAACTGGCCTTGGTCTGTTTGTGGCAAATGTACTTTAAACTCAGTTTACTTCTTCTGTTTTCCTTGCAGAATAAGCGCTGATTGGCTGTAATAATCCTTCAGTACTTCCTAGGTACATGGCAAATGCTTTATCTGTGAGGTCCAACGCAGTCGTTTCAAAATAAAAGGATGTAAACGTTGTTTCTTGTGGACAATATACTGCACTACTGTTCTGAAATTCAACACTACAGGTACCTCTGCGCCGCAACTATACTGTTCGTTATCCAACTGTTACATTAGGAGATAGATCAGTAACCCCTTCCATCTGCGCTCCGTTCTAAGAAAAAGCTAGTTTTTGACGCATCTCAAAGTTTGTAACGTAATATTTCTTGAACTATGTGTTAAAGGTGATATAATTTTGCGAGGCCTTCAGTGGGTATATGTCGGTACTGCCTGCAATATGTGTTGTGAGTAGTAGAGAATTAATAAATTAAAACGTCATACCTTATGTTGAATAGCCAAACTGCAGTAAACAAGAAACCTTATTGTTTCCATTATTTTGTGTGGAGTGTGAGAGAGAAAAATGTCTCGTACAGATTTGAAATTAAGTTTCAAGTGTTTCTTGGAAGATGATACAGGCCCTCTCTTTCAAATACCGGTATCGCATGAGTATAGTCTGTATATCTTACTCGCCTCAATATAATGTTACTAAATTTAATACTTGATGTACTGTGTTAAAACTCTAACGAAATATTGTACCTCTTAATGAGTAGATTATAACAGCATTTCAACTTCTTTTTAATTTGGTCATAAGTTATTTGAAATATTGCAAATTAAACTTTCGGTTCTTCTGTAAGCCGATACATAGACAACTTGTAATTGGGATTGTGTGCCGATTTAGCCGTTCAGTAATACAGATGTCACATTAAATCACAAGTGCTGTAAAAATTAGATCTATGAGGTCACCGCGCCATAAATCCATTGTGAAGAATGGAGATTGCTGTACCATGAAGCATCAGTCCGATACTGGACTACGTGGAGATGTTCATTACAAAACGGATATCAAGTGGTTTAATATTCACGCGACTGAAACTGATGTTTATCATCAACATGAGTATCAGGTCTGACCGCCACGGCTATGAATACAATCTTGCATACCTTAAGCAACGGATTAAAAACCATCAACGAATATCATCTTCAAGGAAGATATGCTGGGTCGGTTCATTAAGACATCTAGCTGAAGACATCTTCCTATCGCATGCCTAAAATTCTCTAAGAGGGACATAAGAGATGACTGGTCAGGCAAATGTACGTAAAATCCTTAGGGGTTTGGGCTGTGGGCTGCAGTGGGGTATCTCGCAGTCATGTTGTAACATATAGAAGATCCCCACAGCACCATCTGTGTGTGGTACGGTGTCACACGAGTTGCCAGTGGTTAGCGAAGTGTGGCAACTCGAAATCTCACTCCAACTTCCAGTAATCTGTTTCCAGTGACTCATGGCGATCTTACGCCCTATTTAAGCTATTGTCATATACGAGGTGTGGCTAGAAAAAAACCGGACTAGTACTAGTGAAACAATAAAACGAATGCAATAAGGCTGAAAGTCGCGTGGCCTGTCACGTGACTCTCGCTCCGCCTACTGCTCGAGTTTCATCTGCCTCCTGCACTCAGTCTGCCCGTGGCGACTGTTTTAAGTAGTTGACGTTCTGTCTGTGCGTCGGAAAATGTTGAGTGTACAGAAAGAACAGCGTGGTAACATCAAATTTTGTTTCAAACTAGGAAAATCTGCAAGTGAAACGTTTGTAATGTTACAACAAGTGTACGGCGATGATTGTTTATCGCGAACACAAGTGTTTGAGTGGTTTAAACGATTTAAAGATGGCCGCGAAGACACCAGTGATGACACTCGCACTGGCAGACCATTGTCAGCAAAAACTGATGCAAACATTGAAAAAATCGGTAAACTTGTTCGACAAGATCGCCGTTTAACAATCAGAGCAGTGTCTGAGTTAACAGGAGTTGACAAGGAAAGTATCGAACAAGTTTACCGATTTTTTCAATGTTTGCATCAGTTTTTGCTGACAATGGTCTGCCAGTGCGAGTGTCATCACTGGTGTCTTCGCGGCCATCTTTAAATCGTTTAAACCACTCAAACACTTGTGTTCGCGATAAACAATCATCGCCGTACACTTGTTGTAACATTACAAACGTTTCACTTGCAGATTTTCCTAGTTTGAAACAAAATTTGATGTTAACACGCTGTTCTTTCTGTACACTCAACATTTTCCGACGCACAGACAAAACGTCAACTACTTAAAACAGTCGCCACGGGCAGACTGAGTGCAGGAGGCAGATGAAACTCGAGCAGTAGGCGGAGCGAGAGTCACGTAACAGGCCACGCGACTTTCAGCCTTATTGCATTCGTTTTATTGTTCCACCAGTACTAGTCCGGTTTTTTTCTAGCCACACCTCGTATCTATTCGTAGAAGCAGTCGAACAATGCTACGAACCTCTCGCGGTGAAGCCTTTCTCGAAGGAGTTCGTGCCTTTCCATCATGCCTCGCTGTTTTCCCCAGCCCGTCTCGTAACTACTCGTTCTGGAGTCATTGTACTAGAGCCCGCTCTGCTGAGAATATACTTGAATAAGGATGGAGTTTTAATCAGCGTATCGCACAGGCACCTGCTAAAGTGAGACACTTCTGGAGGTGTAGTATTAGTAGGGGGTTGTTGCAAGTCATCGAAGGGTGTAGAAATAACTACAGGTGTAGCCACTGGAAATGTGTTGGGACTCTTGTTTTTGATGTATATTAATGAACATAGGATAGTATTAATTGTAGCCTGAGATTTTTCGTAGCCAATGCAGCTATCTATAATGGAGTACTGTTTGAATGAAGCTGCACGAATATTTAGTCTTGTCTTGATAAGTTTTCACAGTGCTGCACACATGAGCTAGTTGCTTTGAATGTTCAAAAATATAAAATTGAGCACCTCACAGAAGGAAAACATGCAGTATCCTATGCAAACAGTATCGGTAAGTCGCAGTTATCAATTAACTCATTCAAATGCTTGTGTGCATCATATTGTATTGATATGAAAGAGATCTCATAGGCTTAGTCATGGCTAAAGCAAGTCTCTGACTTCGGTTTGTTGGCAGAATACAATACTGCTCAAGTATGTTTGATCCGAACAAAACAGGACTAATAGGAGTACTTAGTGTATAAATAAAAGGGCAGCACGAAGAGTCAGAGGTTTTTCTGAACCGTGGGAGAGTGTCACGGAGATGCTGAAGAAGCTGGACTTGCTGCACTTGAATACGGACTAAAACCATCCCGAGAGAGCCTGCTTACAAAGTTTACAAAAAAAAAAAAAAAAGGTTCAAATGGCTCTGAGCACTATGGGACTTAACATCTGTGGTCATCAGTCCCCTAGAACTTAGAACTACTTAAACCTAACTAACCTAAGGACATCACACACATCCATGCCCGAGGCAGGATTCGAACCTGCGACCGTAGCAGTCGCACGGTTCCGGACTGCGCGCCTAGAACCGCGAGACCACCGCGGCCGGCCACAAAGTTTACAGAACCGGGTTCAAATAATGACTCTTTCAGTATGCGACAACCCTCTACACGTCGCTTGCGTGGGAGAAGATTAGATTAATTTCTGCCCACAGTGGAGCATTTAACGAGTTATTCTTCCGTCGCTCCATAAATGAATGGAATGGAAAGAATCCCTAAAACGTGGTACCATGAGAAGTACCCTCTGTCCTGCATTTAACAATGGTCTCCGGAACACATGGATCTATGTGTGCTTTCTTGGTAATTCTTAATGGTGTTGCATTCGTTTATGCCTGCAAGACTTAAACCACATTCATATTTCTGCTGCAGCAGTGCGAGGATCCTATATTTTCTATTCAGCAACGTATTAAACATGCTGATGACAGTCGTACTGTGCTAATGTTCTACTAAAGGCGTGAGTAATGTTGACATAATAAACTCAAATGAGTGTAAGCTCATGTTTTATTGGAGCGTTCACGCTTCTGGTGACGAGGTCATAATCCACTGAAGCGCCAAAGAAAATCTGTAGGCATGCATATTCAAATACAGAGATATATAAACAGGCAGAATACGGGGCTGCGGTCGGAAACGTCTGTATAAAACAAGTCGCTGGAGCAGCTGTTACACCGGTTACCGCTGCTACAACGGCGGGTTATCGATTTAAGTGAGTTTGAACGTGGTGTTATATTCGGCACAGGGTTGATGGAACACAATATCTCCGAAGTAGCGTTGAAGTGAGGATTTTCCCCTTACGACCATTTCACGAGTGTACCGTGAATATCAGGAATCCGATAAAACATCAAGTCTCCGACATCGCTGCGATAGGAAAAAGATCCTGCAAGGACGGGACCAACGACTACTGAAGAGAATCGTTCAACGTGACAGAAGTGCTACCCTTCTGCAAACAGCTGCGGATTTCAGTGCAGGGCCACGAACAAGTGTCAGCGTGCGGACGATTAAAAGAAACATCATCGATATGGGCTTTCGGGGCCCAAGGCCCACTCGTGTACCCTTGATGTCTGCAAAACAACAAGTTTTACGCCTCGCCTGGCCCCGTCAACACCGACATCGTCCTGTTGATGACTGGAAGTATGCTGCCTGGTCGGACGAGTCCCGTTTCAAATTCTATCGAGCAAATGACGTGTACGACTACGAAGACGACTTCGTGAATCAGAATGAGATTTTCGCTCTGCAGATTAAAACTGTGTGCTGGACCGAGACTCGAATTCGGGAGCTTTGACTTTCGCGCGCAAGTGCTCTAGCAACTGAGCTACTCAAGCACGACTCACGCCTCGGCCTCGCAGCTTTACTTCTGCCAGTACCTCGTCTCCTACCTTCCAAACTTTACAGAAGCTCTCCCGTGAACCTTGCAGAACTAGCACTCCTGAAAGAAAGGATATTGGGGAGGCATGACTTAGCCACAGCCTGGGGGATGTTTCCAGAATGAGATTTTCACTCTGCAGTGGAGTGTGCGCTGATATGAAACTTCCTTGCAGATTAAAACTGTGTGCCGGACTTCGTGAATCCTTGGACCATGCATGTCAACTGTTCAAGCTGGTAGACGCTCTGTAATGGCGACGGCCTTTGCAGTTGCAGTGATATGGAATCCCTGATACGTCTAGGTAGGACTCTGACAGGTGACACGTACGTTAGCATCCTGTTCGATCACCTGCGTCCATTCATGTGCATTGTGAATTCTGGCGGACTTTTTCAATTCCAGCAGGACAATGCGACACTCCATACGTCCAGAATTGCTACAGAGTGTCTCCAGGAACACTATCCTCAGTTTAAACACTTCTGCTGGCCATTATAGTGCGTATGTGGGGTGCCTTGTAACCTGCAGTTCAGAAGAGATCTCCACCCCTCGTACTCTTGCGGATTTGTGGACAGCCCTGCAGGATTCATGGTGTCAATTCGCTCCAGCACTACTTCAGACATGCCACGACGTGTTGCAGCACTTCTGCGTGCTCGCGGGAGCCCTAGATTTGTGTACAAGTTTCTTTGGCTCTTCAGTGAATATGAGCATTAAAGCAATTGCCACATTTTCAGCCGACTTCCTCTCGGTATGTCTTGGACGTTGCTTGATAACATGTCCCTCTAAGACACATTCCAGGAAAGTACTAGAGAAGGAAGAAATAGGAGGTACCCATTGGTACTTATTGGAAGAGCGTTGAACGAGTGAAGGGGTATACGTAATTAAATATTCCTGTGCAGTGAGAGCAATAAGTTTATTATGAAGGCTGAAGGCGCAGCTGCAGATGGCTGGGGGCCAGATAGCGCGCCGCGGCGGGTTTTAGGACGGTGCGCTGTCATCGAGATAGAGTGCTCCGCCAACGGCCGAGGTCACCGGTCGAGCGGCGAGTGGGAACTGGCTGCATTAATCTCCTCCCCTGTCCAGTGGCAGGCCCCGCCATCAGTAGCGGTCAAGCAGCTGCCGCTTTCTGGCCCCAGGGCAGCTGCAGGCAGTTCAAGGGCACTGCTGGCGACTCTGGAACTCACCACAAACAAGTCTCACACTTCTGAACTTCACTATTGCCGACATACACTTAGAAGTCGATAAGCACATATACAGATGGCGAAAGTACGGCATACACAAGGTGTAAAAGGACAGTGCATTGGAGGAGCTGTCATTGGACTCGCGACGTGATTATTGCCTCACGACGGTTGCTGTTGTTGTGTTCTTCAGTCCTGAGACTGGTTCGATGCAGCTCTCCATGCTACTCTATCCTGTGCAAGCTTCTTCATCTACCAGTACTTACTGCAACCTACATCCTTCTGAATCTGCTTGGTGTATTCATCTCTTGGTCTCCCTCTACGATTTTTACCCTCCACGCTGCCCTCCAATGCTAAATATGTGATCCCTTGATGCCTCATAACATGTCCTGCCAACCGGTCCCTTCTTCTTGTCAAGTTATGCCACAAACTCCTCTTCTCCCCAATTCTATTCAATACCTCCTCATTAGTTATGTGATCTACCCATCTAATCTTCAGCATTTTTCTGTAGCACCACATTTCGAAAGCTTCTATTCTCCTCTTGTCCAAACTATTTATCGTCCATGTTTCACTTCCATACAAGGCTACACTCCATACAAATACTTTCAGAAACGACTTCCTGACATTTAAATCTATACTCGATGTTAACAAATTTCCCTTCTTCAGAAACGCTTTCCTTGCCATTGCCAGTCTACATTTTATATCCTCTCTACTTCGACCATCATCAGATATTTTGCTCCCCAAATAGCAAAACTCCTTTACTACTTTAAGTGCCTCATTTCCGCATCTAATTCCCTCAGCATCACCCGACTTAATTCGACTACATTCCATTATCCTCGTTTTGCTTTTGTTGATGTTCTTCTTATACCCTCCTTTCAAGACACTGTCCGTTCCGCTCAACTGCTCTTCTAAGTCCTTTGCTGACAGAATTACAATGTCATCGGGGAACCTCAAAGTTTTTATTTCTTCTCCATGGATTTTAATACCTACTCAGAACTTTTCTTTTGTTTCCTTTATTGCTTGCTCGATATACAGATTGAATAACGATAATTAACAGATTATGAACGCGGAATAGTAGTTGGATGTAAACGCATTGGATACCACATTTCGAAAATCGCTAGGGAATTCATTATTCCGACATCCAAAGTGTCAACAATGTGCCGAGAGTACCAAATTACAAGTGTTACCTCTGAACATGGACCATGCAGTGACCGACCGTCTTCACTTAACGACCGAGAACAGCTGTGTTTGCTATCAGTTGTCAGTGCCACCAGACAAGCACCACTGCGTGAAACAAACCCAGAAATCAACGTGGGGCGTACGACGAACGTATGTGTGAAGAGAGTGAAGCGAAATTTGGCGTTAATGGACTATGGCACCACACGATAGACGAGAGCCTTTGCTAACAGCACTACCTCTCTGGCAGCGCCTCTGCTGGGGTTGTGACTATATCGCTTCGACTGGCAAACCGTGGCCTGGTGAGATGAGTCCTGATCTCAGTTTGTAAGAGCTTATGATATTGTCGGAGTGTGGCGCAGACCCCACAAAGCAATGGACCCAACTTTTCGACAAGGCACTGTGCCAGCTGGTGATGGCGCCATAATGGTGGGGCTTAGTTTACATGGAACAGACTGGGTCGTCTCGTCCAAAATGAAAACATCATTACCGGGAAGTGGTTACGTTCGGCTACTTGTAGACCATTTTCAGCCATTAATGAGCCTCAGGTCCCCGAACAACGGTGGAAATCCTACAGATGACAGTGTGCCACGTCATTGGGCCACAGTTTTTAGCGAGTGGTTTCAAGAACAGTCTGGACAATTCGAGCGAATGATTTGGCCACACAGATCGCCCGATGTGAATCCCATCGAACAATTATGGGACGTAATGAAGAGATCAGTTTGTGCACAAAATCCTCCACTGGCAACTCTTTCCCAATTATAGACGGCTATAGAGACATTATTTCTGCGGACGACATCCAACGACTTATTGAGTGCATGCCACGGTGAGCTGCTGTACCCCAACGAGCGAAGGGAGGATCCACATGACATTTGCCACCACAATGTTTTCGCCGCAAGGGAATTCAACAGCGGCGTCGATGTTTATGTATACTTTTCCCTCTCAGTTACCCATTTTTTTTACTGTATAATTTCGACAGACAAGATTATTTTCAGATGTACTTGCTTGTATAAGCATCAGGCAGTACGCTGATGTGTACTTTATAGACACGCCGGTTTTGTGTGCAACCATACACATCTGAAGATGTTCGAATGCGATTCAAATTAGGTATACCGTCATAATTTGCAAATCAGGCAGAAAAAATAAACAACAAAAATGTTTTTAAATTTCTAAATTTGCCGCCATATAGAGTGATTATATAGTACTGGCTATGTTTTCGCCAACGGTTTGAAGTGAATGGTAAAATCTTTGAAAGGATAAATGCGGTCAAATATCTTGGGGCAGTGTTGAGTGAGAATTATGGGATAGCCCAAAATACAATAGCAAGATCTCAAGCAGGAAGCTGCTCAAGCTGCTCGAGTCCCAGCCTCCTTTCAGATTGGAGAATATTAGCATCTACAGGACATTAATGCAACTTGCGGCCCAACGGGGAGGAGACTCAAGAACTACGACTCAAAACATTTAAAGAAAACTCCTGAAATAGGTAGAATAGTTTCTGAGACACATTTTTTGACCAGTGAGGAATAGGGACTTTTATCTGGCCATTTTTCTCTGAAACTGTCCCCTAACATACACTACCGGCCATTTAAATTGCTACACCACTAAGATGACGTGCTACAGACACGAAATTTAATCTACAGGAAGTAGATGCTGTGATATGCAAATGATTAGCTTTTCAGAGCATTCACACAAGGCTGGCGCCGGTGGCGACACCTACAACGTGCTGACATGAGGAAAGTTTCCAACCGATTTCTCATACACAAACAGTAGTTGACCGGCGTTGCCTGGTGAAATGTTGTTGTGATGCCTCGTGTAAGGAGGAGAAATGCGTACCATCACGTTCCCGACTTTGATAAACGTCGGATTGTACCCTGACGCGATTGCGGTTTATCGTATGGCGACATTGCTGCTCGCGTTGGTGGAGATCCAATGACTGCTAGCAGAATATGGAATCGGTGGGTTCAGGAGGGTAATACGGAACGCCGTGCTGCATCCCAACGGCCTCGTATCACTAGCACTTGAGATGACAGGCATCTTATCGGCATGGCTGCAACGGATCGTGCAGCCACTTCTCGATCGCTGAGTCAACAGATGGGGACGTTTGTAAGACAACAACAATCTGCACGAATAGTTTGACGGCGTTTGCAGCAGCATGGACTATCAGCTCGGAGACCATGGGAGCGGCTACCCTTGACGCTTCATCAGAGACAGGAGCGCCTGCGATAGTGTACTCAACGGCGAACCTGGGTGCACGAATGGCAAAACGTCATTTTTATGGATGAATCCAGGTTCTGTTTACAGCATCATGATGGTCGCATCCGTGTTTGGCGACATCGCGGCGAACGCACATTGGAAGCGTGTATTCGTCAGCAGGGTAATGCACGACGGCATGTTGCAGGTCCTGTACGGGCCTTTCTGGATACAGAAAATGTTCGACTGCTCCCCTGGCCAGCACATTCTCCAGATCTCTCACCAATTGAAAACGTCTGGTCAATGGTGGTCGAGCAACTGGCTCGTCACAATACGCCAGTCACTATTGATGAACTGTGGTATCGTGTTGAAGCTGCATGGGCAGCTGTACGTGTACACGACATCCAAGCTCTGTTTGATTCAATGTCCAGGCGTATCAAGGCAGCTATTACGGCCAGAGGTGGTTGTTCTGGGCACTGATTTCTCAGGATCTATGCATCCATATTGCGTGAAAATGTAATCAAATGTCATTTCTAGTATAATATATTTGTCCAATGGATACCCATGTATCATCTGCATTTTTTCTTTGTGTAGCAGTTTCAATGGCCAGTAGCGTATTTTAGAGCGTACTACACCAATTCCTTTGTCAAAGAGTCGTTTAGTTACATTGCACGGTATTTGCAGGTCTGGTTCTGCAGCGTCAGTGCTATTTTCATTTCAGTTTTACTTCCTGTATCTCTGTAGCACGATGGAGGGTTCTATAAGCTTAGAATGAGACTGCATTGCAAAAAAATGAGGCCTCTCTTTAGGGAATACGGCAGAGTTGCAACATGGTTCAGATTAGAGTTGGTTTCAAGAGACGGTCAGTATGGTATCCATCACCCCCATCCCCTATGTGGTGGGCAGTACGCGAGACGTTTCGTCCGAAAGACACAGTGTCCTGAAACAAGGCGTGTAAAGACCAGGTAGAAAACTTCTAAACAGGCATCGCTTCATGTGGTCCGGTGCGGGATGTATCGTTGAGTCTGCAGGCACGCCAGCTAAGGACTTGTTCAAAATTTTCGGAGTACAGAATTCCAAATGTCTTACCCTCTCTTTCGCTTGAGATTTCGCGCCTACGTGCCGAGTTTGCCGTTCATCAGTTTTAGAACCGTGACATGGAGTGGGAGAAGTGCGCTGGGTCCGTTTTTCTGCCGCTGATAGATTGGTTTAAGAATATTGAGATGGAAAAGAGTAGATTGTCTTAATCATTTACGTATTTTTCATTCATCGGACCTACTTAATCTCTGTGCTCACTGGGCAACGAGTTTCCACTCTGGCGAAAAGATAGGTAAGTCACAGAGACACTGTTTACTTTAGGTTTTCACCTACATCTACATCTACGTCGTGCTCCACAAGCCACCTAATGGTGTGTGGCGGATTGTACTTTCGGTATCACTATCTGATCCCTCCAACCCAGTTCCAGCGAATAGTGCGTGGGAAGAATGATTTTCGGTAGGCCTCTGTACTAGCTCTAATTTCTCGAATTTTTTCATCGTGGTCAATACGCGAGATGTATTTGGGGAGGAAGTAACATGTAGTCCGACTCCTCCTGAATAATGCTGTCCTGAAATTTCGATAGTAAATCTTTCCCTGATGCAAAACACCTCTCTTGTAACGTCTGCCAGTAACGCGCTCTCGCCAGCCAAACGATCCCACGACGAAACGCGCCGCTCTTCGTTGGATCTTCTCTATCTCCTCTATCAGTCCTGCCTAATAGGTACCCCATATAGATGAACAATATTCAAGAAACGGGCGAACAAGTGCCTTGTAAACCACATCTTTCGTGTATTAGTTACATTTCCTTAAGATTCTTCCGAAGGATCTGAGTCTGGTGTTTGATTTTCCTACTATCTGTTTTATATGGTCATTCCACTTAAGGTCGCTCTGGGTAGTTAACCCTAGATATTTTACGACAGACGCTGTCTCCAGCTGTTTGTCATCAGTAGTGTAGCTGTACAGTAGTATGTTACATTTATTTACCTTCAGAGTCAACTGCAAGAGTCTGCACCATTCATTAATTCTCTGCAGGTAGTTCTGCAATTTCTTACTGTCTTTTGGAATTGTTACTTCGGTATGGACAACTGCATCATCTGTGAAGAGCCTTAAAGAGCATCCAACGTTCTCTTCTAGATCATTGATATCTATTGTAAAAAGTAACGGTCCTATTACACTTCCCCATGGTACTCCGCATATCACCTTTACATCTGTCGATTTAGTTACGCTAAGAGCGACTTGTTGAGTTCTGTCTGAAGGAAAATCTTGAATCCAATAACCGGAAATGCGGGACGGTGTGAAATGCCTTACTGGAATCAAGGCACGCGGCATCAACCTGAGCGCCGTTGTCCACTGCTCTGTGGATCTCATGGAGGAACAGAACGAGCTGAGTTTCGCAGGATCTCTGTTTGCGGAATCGTTGTGGATTTTTATAGAGGAGCTGTTCATTTCCAAAAACGTCAAAATTCTCGAGTATAAAACATGTTCCACAATTCTACAACAGATTGACGTCAATGATATAGGTCTGTAATTGTGTGGATCTGTCTTACGGGCTTTCTTAAAGACTGGGATGACCTGCGCTTTTTTCCAGTCGTTAGGTACCTTTCATTGCTCAAGCGATCTACGATAAATAACTGCTAGAAGGGGAGCAAGTTCTTTCTCATAATCTTTATAGAATCTTACATGTATCTGATCTGGCCCTGAATCCTTTCCACTACTAATCGATTGTAGCTGCTTTTCAGTTTCGCGATTGGTTATCTTAATATCTGCCACTTCGATGTTCGTACGATTGAAAGGAGGGACAGTGTTACGATCTTCCGCGGTCAAACAACTTCGGAACACCGAATTCAGTATTTCAGCCTTCTCTCTGTTATCTTCTGTTTCGGTGTCGGTGTGGTCGTTGAGAGAATGGATAGATGATTTTGACACACAGATTTTACATACGACCAAAATCTCTTACGGTTTTTACTCAGATTGATTGACGACGTATTACATTCAAAATTATTGAACGCTACTCTCATTGCTCTCTTCCTCTCATTTTTACTTAGTTCAGCTTTTGTTTGTCAGCTAGTTTTTTACTTCTCTTGAATCTCAGATGAAGTGCTCTTTGTTTACGTAGCGCTTTTCTAACAGGGATATTAAACCATGGTGGATCTTTCCCATCCCTTAAAAACTTCCTGGGAACATTCTTGTCTAGGGCATATTGAACGATGCCTTTGAGTTTTTTCCATTTGTTCTCCACATCTTCGTCCTCATCAGCGAATATTTGTTGCTGACTGCTGAGATAGTCTGAAATTTGTATCCTGTCACCCTTGCTGAGCAGATATATCTTCCTTCTTTTCTTAACAGTCCTTGTAGGACCCGTCGTCATAGATGCTGCCACAGCCTTATGATCACTGATACCTTCCTCTAAGTTAACTCATTGGATAAGTTCAGATCTGTTTGTTGCCAGGAGGTCTAAGACGTTACGCTCTCGAGTTGGTTGTCTAACTATTTGCTCAATGTAACTTTCGGACTAGACATGCAGAACAATGCCACACGATTCCCAGTCTCTGGCGCCAGCTTTGATGGCATAACTCTCCCAACCTATACCTGACAAATTAAAGTCACCCCCTATTACAATGGCGTGATCAAAAAAATTAATAATGATATTCTGCAAGTTCTGTCAAGGGCTCTACAACCCAGGTGGTCTATAAAAGCATCCAGTCACCGAAGAATAAATAATTTACCTTAAGATTCGGTAGAGTGATGTCTTTACTTTAGGCTGGTGCAGAGTAAAGACTTCACGTAAGGCTTTTGTTGAATTTAGCACACAAGAGAGACATCTTAAGATATGACTGATGAAATGGATCTTACTGCCACTAGAAGAACGTCTGTACTTGAGCATTAAGTACAAAAAGAGGCGTGAAGTCATATGCTCTAGCCACTACTGTTACCGCCTTCCTTAATCATGCTCCGAGTGTTTGGTAAGCTGTGCATTCGTAGCATCCATCGATGACGTTCAGAAGTGAACTTAATTCACTGCCTTCGGGAGACCAGTTCGCAGTTTTAAAGTCATGCATCGGGAATATTGCTCTCAGTGCGATGTTTGGCAATCTTATGTTGTTTGCTCTCACCTTTCTGTATCATTTCTACATCCAGTAAACAACCTATGCAGCCACTGGCAGTGATCGCGAATTATTACCGCAACTGTGTCGTATCCTCCTCACACACCTGTGCCACTGTTGTGTTTTTGTGTTAACATCCCTTATCCGATTATCAATGCTTCTCTTAAGTATATAGGTGGGTAATTTTCATGTTTAAAGACAATAAATCTGACTGTTATAGTGACCATTTGTCTCCATTCGTAGCTAGAAGTTTCCCCCTCTGACTAATATGTCTATGTGAGTGGTGTTGTACTGAAATATTTCATGCCTGACTGGGTCACCCCTATTAACATTTATTTAAATGAGATCTGTTCCGTTGTGTGACAGTATGTCTGATTTAACCCTCAGCTTACCAGAAAATCTGTATAACGTTGCCTACCGGTCATGCCTCTCAGGCCTGTGTTGTTTAAATTGACATACATAGGCACTATTTTTGGCTACTTATTATGTGAACGACCTTTGAGCTACAAATACTTTTAAAATAACTTTATTTATTTAAAGTTTACATTTTAAAAACACCATTTTTATACTTTTAAAGGTGGGTTTTATTCTAATTGCTAATTTGTGCAGGGTTTACAGACAATAGCAGAATGTTCCGAGCGTACAGGTTTCATGCACTTATAACATGTACTTTGACTTTTCCTATGTATCTCCTTTACAAAATGTGCACATTTTTTTCCTTTTCTTAGCTGGTGGTTTCACTGGCCTTCCTGGAGCCGGTGCTATTAACGAATTCATTACTTGTTTATCTCTGGAAGTTACTCTCCCAAATTGATTACGAAAGCCGGACGTCTCATTCTTTTATTGGTAGCCAGCATTATTATGACACTTACATCGATCATGTTGAAGAAAAGCACCAACAGCAGACGCCCTGATTTCTTCTTCACACTGTACAATCGCCTATTATGCTCCATGGTGTTAACGCCTCCCTTTGTGGCATTGTATAAATTCAGGCTTCTTGTGATGCTGACATCGTTGGTTGGTCATGAGGAAAGCTAAGGGCTGTAACAACTTTGCTTTTCCTAGGAGCATAATAGGCTGTTGTCACATCTGGTAGGAAACCAAATAATGTAGAGTATACTTAAACTGAAAGAAGTGTGACAGAAGCACGAACAACAAGGGACTGACGTACTAGAACCTGCATTGATACTATCAAACGGTGTACTGATACTGGTTAGGTGCTATCCTAAATTTAGATTTGCCGAATAAAACCTGCAAGAGAAGGACGACTTCAAAAATGGTTCAAATGGCTCTGAGCACTATGGGACCCAACTTCTGAGGTCATGAGTCCCCTAGAACTTAGAACTACTTAAACCTAACTAACCTAAGGACATCACACACATCCATGCCCGAGGCAGGATTCGAACCTGCGACCGTAGTGGTCGCGCGGTTCCGGACTGAAGCGCCTAGAACCGCTCGGCCAACTCCGGCCGGCAGAAGGACGACTGATTGCTGTGCTCTATGATTTGTAATTCGCTTATCTCCTCATTTGATAGTCCTCTTCTCCGTTACATCTTCAATTTCCAGAACAGACAACTGTTATGAAATAATCCACCAAAAGAAACATGTGCTTACCAAAGAGAGGACTGTTGAACACTGAAAGAATGGCAGTGCGAGTCGACAATGGCAAATGACGTAACAGACGCAGCGCAGACAGAAGACATCTGTTGTTAATGAATTGTTTCTAACCGCACGGGCCTGCCAGTTAAAGCAATGTGCTTTATCATTTGGGATGGTTCCTCACTCTGCTGTTCACCAGAGTTTTGGTATTGTGCATCGTAGGAGAATGCCACAACTACAATCGGCACCCCACAAAACGACTGGAGAAAATTGAAGAAGAACTAATTTTAGGACTGGTAGAAATCGGCTGGATATTGTGCTCGTCATTAAAGAGAGGAAACTGAAGTGGTATGGGTACGTAAGGCCACGTCACCAGGCAGCTGGTGAAAGAAGACATCAAACGAAGCAGACGAAGGGGAAGACCACGACTGAAATGAACTGGTGCGATCAGAGAGGATGCGAGTACGATGCGAGGAGACGGAGCGGACGAGGCTCAATGGCGAGGACAAAGGCTGAGTTTTGTGTTGCCTATCTGGTAAATGAGTAAGGAATATGAATTAGGGGTGTACACAGTACGAAACTTATTGCATAGGTGATTTTTTTTTCAAAGAAATTTCGACCATATGAGTATAAATTATTATTCACTAATTCACACAAACATGGTTTCGGTCTTACATATAGCCAGTCTCAAGCGCAAGATGAAATGTTACAAAACGTACGATGTGCCTAAATAACGTGTTGTCATCGAAAAATCGTATACCTCGTCCGATGATGAGTCGGTAGTTGGGGTTGCCAATAAATATAATGAGGCATCTACGAAAAGATAACACATTAAAAAGTTTATTTACAATATATACGATTAATAACTAAGATACACGTACCTTCTGATAGCTGTAGGTTCTTCTGTCGTTATATACCGGGTGATCAAAAAGTTAGTATAAATTTGAAAACTGAATAAATCACGGAACAATGTAGATAGAGAGGTACAAATTGAAACACATGCTTGGAATGGCATGAGGTTTTATTAGAACCAAAAAAATACAAACATTCAAAAAGTGTCCGTCAGATGGCGCTTCATTTGATCAGAATATCAATAATTAGCATAACAAAGTAAGACAAAACAAAGATAATGTTCTTTACAGGAAATGCTCAATATGTCCACCATCATTCGTCAACAATAGCTGTAGTCGAGGAATAATGAACACCACTGTATAGCATGTCCGGAGTTATGGTAAGGCATTGGCATCGGGTGTTGTCTTTCAGCATCCCTAGAGATGTCGGTCGATCACGATACACTTGCGACTTCAGGTAACCCCAAAGCCAATAATCGTACGGACTGAGGTCTGGGGACCTGGGAAGGCAAGCATGACGAAAATGGCGGCTGAGCACATGATCATCACCAAACGACGCGTGCAAGAGATCTTTCACGCGTCAAGCAATATGAGGTGGAGCGCCATCCTGCATAAACATCGTACGTTCCAGCAGGTGTTTAACAGCCAGGCTGGGAATGATGCGATTCTGTAACATATCGGCGTATCTCTCACCTGTCACGGTAGCAGTTTTGCTGTCCAGCGCCATCTGTCGGACATTTTGTGAACTTAGTTTTTTTTTTTTTGTTCTAATAAAAACCCATGTCATTCCAAACATGTGTGTCAATTTTTACCTCTCTATCTACATTATTCCGTGGTTTATTAAGTTTTTAAATTTATACTCACTTTTTGATCACCCTGTACAATGACAGTAATGTTCTTGATAGTATGAAATAGCCTTGTGTTACTAATACGCCCAGAGATGTGAGTGATATGTAGTGATGTGCAGTGCTGTCATGTTAGATCAATTGAACTTTGTCATTGCAGTCTTCCATACTAATATCGATAGGAGCCTGTACAATCACTGAATTTGGGGCAAAGCTCTGAACTGCAGCTGCTTAAATGGATGCTCCAGCCAGTCAGAGCCTCAGACTGTAAGGTGATGTGAATTTAGTGTCCTCTGGTGACTAGTATCACAGCGTCCCTTTTATGTCCCTCGGCTCTTATAACTGCAATCTGGTTTCTTTACAAATTGTAAATGGCTTTTCGCTCCCTGTAGTTTATCCTTGTTACCATTAGAAGTTCAAAGAGAGTATTCAAGTAAACATTGCCAAAGTCTACAAATACTATAAACGTAAGTTTGCCTTTCCTTGGTCTATCTTCTATGAGAAGTCTTAGGGTATTTCGCCCGTCTCATACATCTTGCTCACCGGATGGAAGACGTTTGTCATGCCTGGCTCTCCCAAAGCTATCCGTAATTCTAACGGAATCTTCTCTATTCTGGAGGCCTTGTTTTTACTTAGGTCTTTCAGTGTTCTGTCAAATTCTTGTCAGAGTATCGTATCTCCGATATCCATCTACGTCCTCTTCCATTTCCACAACACTGCCCTTAAGTACATCTCCCTTCTACAGACCCTCTTTACACTTCTTGTTCTTTCTGTTTTCCCTTCTTTGGTTGGGACTGGTTCAACATCTCAGATCCTGATATTCAATCGTTCGCAGGTGCTGACTCTGAAACTCTACAATCTTTGATTCTTTCAATTTATACAGACGCCATCTCCTTAAATTCCTATCTGTTTGCAGTTTCTTCAGTTTTAATCTTCAGTTCATAACCAATAAATTGTGGCCAGAGTCCACATCTGCTCCATTAAATAAAACTTAACATCTGGTTCCGAAGTCTCTGTTCTACCATTATGTACTTACAAAATTGTTGAGGCTTTCGTGGCCACTTGTTGACAAACTGCCTATTGGCTTCTGTCTCGGGTTCTTCGGCCGACGTTCATCTAATGATTTTTCTGACGTTTCTCTGCCGGCGGACATACAGAGAAACCTGCGCAACACAGAAGCCCTACCACCTCGGCTGTATGGATTACCCAAGATCCATAAGAACAACGTTCCACTGAGACCGATCGTTAGCGCTCCTGGATCACCGACATATAAGCTGGCAAAACACTTAGCCTCTCTGCTCCAACCACACGTGGGGAAGACCGACACATACATTAAGGACTCAGGACATTTTATTGAGAAGCTGAAGAAACTGAAACTTGCACCAAACGACATCCTGGTCAGCTTTGATGTTGTTTCGTTATTTACGAAAGTGCCACTCAGTGACGCTCTGGAGCACATCGGTTCCATTTTCCCGCTAGACATCAGAAAGCTCTTCCATGCATGTCTCACCACGAGCTATTTCACGTGGAATGGCGACTTCTACGAACAGCTGGAAGGCGTCGCCATGGGTAGTCCTCTCAGTCCAGTGGTGGCCAACTTCTTCATGGAACAATTCGAAGCACAGGCACTGGACTCGGCCACTTGCAAACCTAAGGTGTGGTACAGGTACGTCGATGATACTTTCGTGGTGTGGAGCCATGGTGAAGAACAGCTCGGTGACTTCCTAAGACACTTGAACAGCCTCCATGCCAACATAACATTTACCATGGAAGTAGAAAAGGACAAGAAACTGCCATTTCTAGATGTGCTGGTCACAAGGGACGGCGAAAACCTGGGACACAGCGTGTATCGAAAACCGACTCACACGGACCGATACCTGCACAAACTGTCAAACCACCACCCGAGCCAGAAAAGGGGCATGATTAGTACGCTCGTAACGAGAGCAGGACGAATATGTGAGCCGCAACACCTCAAACGAGAAATGCAACACCTGGAAACAGTCCTGAGGAGCAATGGGTACTCCACAAATTATATTAGAAGTGTAACTGAGCCAAACACTCGGCGAAGTAAGGAACCAGAAAAAGAAATGTCGGGTACGGCCTTTCTGCCATACATTCCCAGAGTGACGGACAGAATCGGCCGTATATTGCGCAAACATGGCGTAAAGACGATCTTCAAACCGACAAGGAAGATCAAAGAGTGTCTTAGATCGGCGAAGGAGAAAAGAGACCCACTTTCAATGTCGGGAATATACCGCATACCATGCACATGCGGAAAAGTTTATGTCGGGATGACTGGACGATCCATTAACACCAGGATCAAGGAGCATAAGCGACATTGTAGGTTGGGGCAGGTGGAGAAATCGGCCGTGGCAGAACACGCACTGAATGAGACCGACCACGTAATAAAATTCGCCGACACGGAAGTTCTGGCTGTAGAGAACCACTATCACACGCGCTTGTTCAGAGAAGCTGTAGAAATACAAAAACACGCGAACAGTTTGAACAAGAAAGAGGAAAGCCTTAAGGTCAACGGATCCTGGCTTCCCGTACTGCAGCGAACGACCGTCGCAGGTAGCAAGAGGAGAACCGCACCGGAAATGACCGCGGAGAAGCCCTCGGACGTTGGCGCGCCAGGTACATATAGTCTGCGCCCGCGAGCTCAGCTCCAGTTCACCACCGGCAATGGGGGGTGAAGCTTTGACAATGCCAGCCACTCGTGCTGGCGAAACGTCAGAAAAATCATTAGATGAACGTCGGCCGAAGAACCCGAGACAGAAGCCAATAGGCAGTTTGTCAACAAGTGGCCACGAAAGCCTCAACAATTTTGTATTAACGCCTCTACGGGGAGGAGATTTGCAGATTGTACCGACGCCTTGACCAACGACGGAAGAAGAAAGCGCGACTGATGTCCTCTCTCGCCTTTCTGTCACGGTGCCGAGATGAATGTGCTACACCGAAGTTCTTGAGATGCAAGCGCCTATTCACCACCGCCCAAGCACACCATATCTACGACAGAATGGAACGAGCTTTTCTTCGTGAGCGAATACATACAACACGGAGAGACTTGGCAAGAACGGATCAGGAACTTCTGGACATTTTCTATCAACTAAGTAGCAGAATGCATCGAGATGACTGGGACAAGATCGACAGCATCACTCACAGGAGCATGCAGAACGAACTCGAGCGCTGCACCGAGCGACAGAAGAAAAAGTTTGAAAGATGCCGGAAGCAGACCGACAAGGCGACTCCCGAGATGTCACACACAGTGGTCAACCTAACTGAACGACAATTGACCGAAGCGGAAGTGTCTGTTCTTCAAAAAGGAGGGAATTTCGCTATCATCCCGAGAACCATACCTATGGAGGACATCATTGCCAACACCGAAGCAGCCATTCGTGCCCTTCCTTGTGAAAGGGCAGAGGAAATACGCACGGAAACAGCCAGGATACTGCGCCGAGCAAAACCGCCAGCTTGCAACCTGAAGAAAGAAGAGGTACAAGCCATTAAGAATCTCAACGCCGACAAGAGTATATTGGTACTGCCTGCCGATAAGGGGAATGCGACCGTCGTAATGAAGACCGAAGATTATGAGCAAAAGATCCGAGACCTAGTAGATCCGACGACGTACCGAAAACTAAGCGCAGATCCGACGCAACGTATCACACGGAATACGAATCGATTGATCAAGGCGTCTTCTCTGCCGGCGGACATACAGAGAAACCTGCGCAACACAGAAGCCCTACCACCTCGGCTGTATGGATTACCCAAGATCCATAAGAACAACGTTCCACTGAGACCGATCGTTAGCGCTCCTGGATCACCGACATATAAGCTGGCAAAACACTTAGCCTCTCTGCTCCAACCACACGTGGGGAAGACCGACACATACATTAAGGACTCAGGACATTTTATTGAGAAGCTGAAGAAACTGAAACTTGCACCAAACGACATCCTGGTCAGCTTTGATGTTGTTTCGTTATTTACGAAAGTGCCACTCAGTGACGCTCTGGAGCACATCGGTTCCATTTTCCCGCTAGACATCAGAAAGCTCTTCCATGCATGTCTCACCACGAGCTATTTCACGTGGAATGGCGACTTCTACGAACAGCTGGAAGGCGTCGCCATGGGTAGTCCTCTCAGTCCAGTGGTGGCCAACTTCTTCATGGAACAATTCGAAGCACAGGCACTGGACTCGGCCACTTGCAAACCTAAGGTGTGGTACAGGTACGTCGGTGATACTTTCGTGGTGTGGAGCCATGGTGAAGAACAGCTCGGTGACTTCCTAAGACACTTGAACAGCCTCCATGCCAACATAACATTTACCATGGAAGTAGAAAAGGACAAGAAACTGCCATTTCTAGATGTGCTGGTCACAAGGGACGGCGAAAACCTGGGACACAGCGTGTATCGAAAACCGACTCACACGGACCGATACCTGCACAAACTGTCAAACCACCACCCGAGCCAGAAAAGGGGCATGATTAGTACGCTCGTAACGAGAGCAGGACGAATATGTGAGCCGCAACACCTCAAACGAGAAATGCAACACCTGGAAACAGTCCTGAGGAGCAATGGGTACTCCACAAATTATATTAGAAGTGTAACTGAGCCAAACACTCGGCGAAGTAAGGAACCAGAAAAAGAAATGTCGGGTACGGCCTTTCTGCCATACATTCCCAGAGTGACGGACAGAAT
Organism: Schistocerca nitens; assembly: GCF_023898315.1. Lineage (NCBI taxonomy): Eukaryota > Metazoa > Arthropoda > Insecta > Orthoptera > Acrididae > Schistocerca > Schistocerca nitens. Next base: position 54,223,778 of record NC_064621.1, read on the forward strand.
CGGCCGTATATTGCGCAAACATGGCGTAAAGACGATCTTCAAACCGACAAGGAAGATCAAAGAGTGTCTTAGATCGGCGAAGGAGAAAAGAGACCCACTTTCAATGTCGGGAATATACCGCATACCATGCACATGCGGAAAAGTTTATGTCGGGATGACTGGACGATCCATTAACACCAGGATCAAGGAGCATAAGCGACATTGTAGGTTGGGGCAGGTGGAGAAATCGGCCGTGGCAGAACACGCACTGAATGAGACCGACCACGTAATAAAATTCGCCGACACGGAAGTTCTGGCTGTAGAGAACCACTATCACACGCGCTTGTTCAGAGAAGCTGTAGAAATACAAAAACACGCGAACAGTTTGAACAAGAAAGAGGAAAGCCTTAAGGTCAACGGATCCTGGCTTCCCGTACTGCAGCGAACGACCGTCGCAGGTAGCAAGAGGAGAACCGCACCGGAAATGACCGCGGAGAAGCCCTCGGACGTTGGCGCGCCAGGTACATATAGTCTGCGCCCGCGAGCTCAGCTCCAGTTCACCACCGGCAATGGGGGGTGAAGCTTTGACAATGCCAGCCACTCGTGCTGGCGAAACGTCAGAAAAATCATTAGATGAACGTCGGCCGAAGAACCCGAGACATTATGTACTTAATCTATACCCTTCCGGTGTCTACTGGTCTCCTTCTTTTATGACTCTTAAACCAAGTGTTACCTATGATTAAATTATTCTCTGTGCAAAATTCTACCATGCGGCTTCCTCTTTCATTCCTCTACCCCAGTCCATTCCTTCTTTTTTCTACTATTGAATTCCAGTCCCCTACAACTATTAAATTTTCGTCTGCCTTAACTATATGAGTAATTTCTTTTATCTTATCATACATTTCTTCACCCTCGGAAGCAAAGTGATCTTTTGGCTGTTGTGTCAGACATTTTTAGAACATTTTTTGACAAGTGTCAAACGCTATACAGTGTTGGAGAATGCGCGTGTATCGATGAAATGCTGGTATCATTTAGTGGCAAATGCAGATTCAAAATTTGTATTCCGAAGAAATCATGCAAGTAAGGCTTGAAAGTGATGTGCCTTTCTGATGGTCGCACTGGATTCTTTTTAGCGCATATGTTCACCCGATAAGGGATTGAAATGGACAAAAAGAAGCACAGTAGAAAAGAAAGTTGATGAACCAACTGAGGCTGTGGTCAGACTAGCTAAACCAAGTGAACAGAATAACCGCAGTATTACTGCAGAAAACTGATTTAGCTCAATCTAGTTAGCAACAGGTCTCAAATCAAGAGATCTAACGTACTGGGAATATTGAGAAAAAAAAGGGAAATACCAGAAGAATTCTTACCTGTGAGAAGCAAGGAAGTCTATTCTGCATACACTCATGATCTGACTTTAATTTGTGGTGAAAAAGTATAGGGTAATGATTCTAATATCGTCTATGCACCATGATAAATGTAAAGATGGTCATACAGGTAAACCACAAATGATTTCATATTATAGTCACACTAAAGGTGGAGTTAATGCCATAGATGGAGAGTTTGCCAAGTACTCAACTGGACGACGTACTCAACGATGGCCAATAACATTGTTTTCCGCAAGTTGGACGTGAGCGGCTGAATGCCTTTGTCCTCAATAACTACAAAGAACTACTCAAATCAGCCGCTTTAGTTTTTGAAAAAGGAGGCATGCACGTTGGTGACACCACAAATGGAAAAGTGAGTGGACTGTGAAATACCTCGTGAAATTTTGTGCATCACTTCACCGCGATTTCGCCGTAGCAGAACCAAGAGTGGAAGTCGTCGTAGAACGACTGGAAAGACGCTAATCTTGTTCCATCTGTGAACCAGAAAAAATGAGAAAGCCATCTTATGTCTGTCATTGTTGCAAAAAGCCTACTTGCCCTGAATGCTCTACAAAAATTTGGAGAGCGTGCAACGAAAATTTCTGAGACGGAAACAAAAGCTAAAAAAGCACTAGTGTAGTTTTTATGTTTTTTAAATGTTGTTTTTATTATCACTTGTATAATAAACAATAAAAGTACAGCAAGTAAAATTCGGAGTGCAGGGTATTTGAGTTTTTATGGCTTTAATATTATCATGTAGAGTTACCTTCATTTTGTGCAGTTTTCTACATAAATGCGTTTTATTTCGTTATTCGAATGTATTTTTATGTGGTATTAATGCAACATTTTACATAAAAAGCTGAATTGTCTTACTGACATTGATGAAAGCAGTTTTTATGGTAATTTAAAGATGGCAGTCTGTCACACCGCAGCTGGAACAGTGTGCAACGAAAAAATGACCCGGGAAGGAAGGGTTAACTTCATAAATGTAACGCCCACTGTCCATGTTACCAGCCACATAAATCACAGGTAGTCAGTCATGTCGTGTACCCAATGCCGCTTCATCCCGCCAGGTCAGGGCCTGTGACTCTGTCGGATGCAGTCTGGTGTTCGTTCGCAGTAGAGCCTCCACACATGGATATGGGCATCGTGATGCTGCACGCGGAACCGAGAATCATCTGAAAAGATGATGTGGTGCTGCTCATGTGTCCAGTGATGTCGTTGACCGCACCGCTGTCGGGAAGCCACTCTCTGTTGCTGCGTGGTGGAAACCGTAACAACGTTCGCCTTGTTTGCGCTGTGTTGTGCTTCAGAATAGAGTGCAGCAACGCTTCATGTGTGGCCCGTTAGGCGTTATCGGCGGTAGGCGCGATCAAGCCGCCATTGGACAGTAGCAGCCCTTCACGAGTCTACTCCTTCACGTATTTGCTCCATGTCTGTTGTCTGAACTCAGGACGTGCGAATAGGGCAGGGTTCGTACCTGTTGGGCTGTCGTGTAAATGGCGCCGGGTGCACGGCAGTCGTGTTTGATCTTCCTAAGTGCGCGCTGGTCCGATGTAAAAGTTGCGGTAGCTCATACCGACACTAGTAGACAAGCGGCATCAGCACATCGGAATTTCGTAGTTATACACACATTACTTATGTCTGAAGTATAATTGAGTACAAGTGAACCGTGGATTTTTTTCAAAGAATTCTCCTGAGAATTTATTTTATTCAGTAGCGATTCATCAAGAACTTTAACACATTTAATCACACTATGTGAGCGTGGAAGTAATCGCCAGAGAGTAACTGATGAAATCATCAGCAAATTCCTTTTTAACAAATGGTAATTTATTCACTTTAATGGTGCCTAAAGCATTTTTTAAAAGAAACAATTTTAAAATTACAATCAGAAAGCACCCTCTGAATATCAAGTTACAATTTATTCAGAGGTAGAAAGAAACAAATTTTGACTTTATGAGCTGAGAACCTTGCCGCTCCCTTTCGACACGGCCGTAGTTACGACTTCTCACAACAACCTCTCAAAGACTACGCTGGTGCAATCTGCAACACACCGGATTACTTAAAACTAAACGTTTTCACAATTCCCACAAGCACACAAACTATGGACCCCGTAGGAGGGATGGAAATCGTACAAAACACTAAAATTAAAATATTAACATTGCCAGCGAAGGTGTAACTTGATTTTAACTTCTAAGAAAAGTCTTACGGTGAAAGGGCGGCAACTTTATATACTAAAATGACCATTTAAATAAAAGCCCATGAAATGCAATTTTGTATAAAATTATACAAGGTTGGCCAAACAAGTTACCACGCCCTACAGTACACAGATACCGCCTCTCAAGATGACAGGCAAGATCAAAGCATATTTCAGGAATTAGGCCGTTACACTGCAAGCAATAAATTCGTTAACACACCGAATCCGACAAACATGACATAGGCAGCTCCGAACGACAGACAGACATTAACTGCCTAACAAATGTGGCCGAGAGACAGACGAGCAAGCTGGGGACGAGAGACTGACCAAAGAAACAAGTAGAATTTAACAAGAGTAAATCAACAAGGTATCACCAGTCATTTAAATTTTAATAAACTGCGATTTCTCGAGAAGAACTGGCACAGCACCCCCAAATCGCTCTCGCAAACCGTCCGCTGCCAGCCGCTTCAACGGACGCAGGAAGGGCGCCGATCTCCCGTCTCACGGCGTCGCAGCTCGCACCGGCCAGACCGATGTCGTGGGTTGACTCCTGTTGCTCTCGTGTCGACCGCGAAGCCTCTACCCCTCGCTATACGGCGCGGCCCACTGGACTCACGTGGCGACCTCACATGCGCCGACGCTCAAGACGGAAGGAAAGTCATCTTGTGTCTCAGGGCGCGACTGACCACCCGATCGATACAACCGCCAACGACCATTGCCTGCGCAAACTCGAGCAGATTGGCTGCCTAACGCGCAGACTCACATGGAGGAACTAAGCCCCGCCCGGGCGACCACTCCCTGAGTACTCTTACTGGTGGAGTGGAAAGACTCTTATTTTGCCGGCTTCAAAGGTTGATCCGAACGACAGACATACTAGTACTCCGATCGCCAGACAGACACTCACTGCCTCACAAACGTGGACGAGAGACATACTAACAAGCTGGGGACGAGAGACTTGACTCAGACTGACCCACTGGCGAGCTCATAGCGCCCCTTAAATGCACGTGAACAGGCATCCTTTCCCCTTTCCCACCAGAGGGAAACACCAAAGCTGCGATTGCCACAGCGGTGCCACCGCCAGAAACGGAGGGCGACTGCTTCACACTACGCGCTGCGACGCGCTCTTCAAAAGAGGAATTTTTACCACGGCTCAACATGTAACGCAATAAATTGCTAGCATGGGGTCTTTTACAGACACCCGAAGAAAAGAAGGAAAAGACAATGGAATGAACATGAAAAAAACGATGTCGAGGAATTTTTTATACTTTTTAAGGATTTGAAAAGTGGTGGTTGTAAGATTTTAAATTATTTTAGGATCAGTATGCAGTCAATTAACGGTCTGCGTACACTGGTGTGCAACAAACCTCTATTTCCCCGTCAAGTGTTTAATTCACGATATAATCACACAGACTGCCAACAGATATCCGTACGGTAGTGTTCTGCACGGATGATGGCGTTCCGGTCAACGTACAACTACGCAGATGTTAACGTTATGGCCTCTATCGAACGGAGTAGTGTTTGCTTGGTAGTTCCACATTTACCATCGCTGTGTACACAGTCACAAGCGGTGCAGAATAGCACAGACAAGACTCTTCGCAGTGGAGGGCCTAGGAAGAATGGAAGCGGGACAGACCTAATCTGATGAGGACCGATGGATTAATGTGAACCGTTTTGTTGTTTATCCGATGTGGCGACAATTTATAGAGAACGAAACTGTATCCCAAAGACCAGGGCAGGACCGAGAACGTGTGACATCATATATAGAGAACCGTTATTTGGCACGACGGTATCGCCTTAGTCTTGCGCTGTAATTAGCATCTGACCTCTCAGCATCCAATGGATTTATTGTATCGAGGCAAAAGGTGTACAGAAGGTTTCGGAAGAGTGGACTTTATTGTCGGAGATCTGCTTGCGTGTCCCTCTGATGCGTCTTCACAAACAGGGAACATCTATGGTAGAGTCGTCAACATACCAGCTGAAGGTCAAATAAAGGGCCAATGTTCTTTTCACAGATGAGTCCCGATTTGGTTTGGAAAGTGATTCTCGACGGATTCGCATCTGAGGAAACGTGGAACACGATTTGTGGACACAAACATTGTGGAAGGAAACCGATATCGAGGGGGGCAGGAAGTATGTTGTCTACTAGAACATCTCCCCATGAAACTTTATGGATGAATCTGCAAGGTTTAATTGGTGTCAGGTATCGTGACGAAATCTTGGACCATCATGTGCGGTTGTTGCGAGTGCTGTGTGCCCAGACGTCGCATCGATGCACGACAATGCTCGACCTCATAGGGCAAGGGTTGTGGATGTTGTCTTCAAAATGGAAGATATTGCACGCATGGCGTGGCCTGCCCACTCTCCCCTTTTGAATCGCATAGAGGATGTCTGGGATACACTAACGAGACAGGTTGCATCGCGTCAGCATCCACCAAACACTCCCCAAGATTTGCCAGCAGCTCTCCAGAAAGAATGGGCGTTATTGCCTCAACATGAGATTGATGAAATTATTCACAGCATTAGCCATTGTTTTCAGGCCTGTACTGCTGCCAGAGATGGTCTAACCTCATACTGAGCACATTAACCAGTTGTCGAAATGTGTATGCAAATCCGTTGAAGAAACGAAGAACATTCTGTCTACCGTAGTGCATGTTTCACTTGTTCATGTTCTGCATTCTTTACACTCTACTTTACTACCATGTGAATATACTTTGTGGCAAAATAAAAGCAACCTTGAAATATTTCCCTTTGTTGTTTTAATTTTGTGCACCACTATATAAGGTTTCAGTCAAATGTCGCAGTACTTACTCCAGAAAATGTATCCCAGCTATACACATGTTGGCAGTCACAGTCAGGCCAGTGTAATTTTTCTAACTGTTTCAAAGGACTTCAGTAATATGACGTATTTCTGATATATTTAATAACCAAAGATCTATGTATTAAAATATAATTTGTAAGAGACAAAAATCTCAAATGCTAAACGACCTGTAAGAAAATCATTTACTATTTACTTTAGAAGTTGGGTGAATCAAGTTAACAGGTTTCGGTGTGGTCTGAGACACTGGGGGATGTGCAGAATGTACCTGTGACGTCTTGATAACAGGGCTGAAGCCTATGGTGCTGGTTACCCTGTGCTGAATGGTATCCACGGGATGTGCTGTGACGAGCAGTCACAGTTGCATTTGCTGATGCTTTTTTGCATTTTCTAACTTCAGAAACAATTTGTAACGTTCTCAGCTGGGGCTCCACTACTTCCATCGTGGAAACTGTCTAATAATGAATTAATACCGTTATAAAACGACGTACAGCGATCTGGCTTTTGCTTCAAGGCACTAATTAGTTCTGTATTTTTTTTCGGCGAGTATTGGGTTTATATATGTTTCAACGCCTCTCCCGAGTGCTTCGCTAGTAGTGCGGCGATGTATTTCTTCCTTTTCGTCTTCAAAATGTGCGGTAGACGATAGATCATCGTCTGAGAAACTGTCTTCTGTGGAATGGCGGTCCACAGCTTTTTCCAAAAATCCTAGCTGATTGTTGTAAATGGTTAAGGAGTAGTCAAGTGAAAACCAGAGTGATTGAAGAAAAGAAAGTAAAGTGCTTAATATTTCAGTCAATCGTGATAGCTCTCAATACGTTTATCCCGCTGTGAGGCAAGACAAGACGATCAGTGTCTTCATGTAAAACATTTTTGAGGTTGCCTACGGAATTATGACCATACCCACGCGTTCTCCTCTTCATCTGAAGCAAATCAGTAGCCAGGAATGTCTTTCTCCAGCGGAATTGCAGGAGGAGCGATCGGTACTATGTGGTGGCTGTTTAAGAATGTGCAGCGAAACTGGGGGGTCCGTCCACATGTTGTCAAAGTTTTTTCGACTACGTTGCTGAATTTTCGCTGGGAACCCCTTACACATCCTCCGTACATTCCCGATCTCTCCCCACGGGATTACCATAGTTTTGGAGCCCCGAATCGTTGCCGTCCATCTGTTTCGGACGGAGAGGGGCGCGCTTGGGTACAATCGTGGGGCTGCAGGCACCACAAACATTTTTCCTTGAACGCTTTGACCGTCTCAAAGTGGGGTAAATGTACTGACAGCTACGGCGATTACTTATAAAATAATGAACAGTTTCTTCACCTTCTTTCCATCTGTCGCGTTTTCATTTCACTGCCTCTTAAAATTTCTGGGTGACTGTCTTGTTCTTAAAGGAAATTCTGTTGCAGTCCTGCGGTTAACCCCAGTCTTTTGAAATAAGTTGCGAATATTCTTACACTTCTTAATGGTAGAAATCCCTGCCAAAAAGTTATTTGTTATTACTCATGACAGGTTTGACAGTTCAGTGATACTTAAACAAACACTGTATGTTGCGTGTTAAAGACAGATACATTCCATTTCATATAAATCTGAAAAGTTTGTTTCAGATATAAGGTCAGCGCTTGCACATTCACAGATATTCACCATATTTACAGACTTGGAATTTCCACTAAAAGCAAAATTTCACTTTCGTCTCGTTACAAAAGGCTGTATTTTAATGGAAGCTAACACGAAAATAATGAAAATCCTGTAACTGAACTCCGGTCATTCATTGTGTGTAACGGAATGATATGAGGGAAATTATTGGCTCTATGTAAAGTATCGAGCTACTAAGACGGGGCGCTGCACGTGTTCTGGGACACGGTCGAAAGGGACGGCATTTGGACGGTCAGAAATAAACGCCAAGGTTGCCTACCAGCAGCGACCTCACTACACGTGCGTGGTCGATTTGTCACGCCATGGACCTTTCCTGCGACCCTGTTGGCCAGGCGCCAAGGTGTTCAGGTCTGTCCGAATCTCCGCTGCGGCCCGCACACGTGTGTCCATCTTCCCACATTATTACGTTCATAAGTTTTCTTTATCCATCTGTCGTCATACATAAAAATTACGTATACAAAAATATATTTTCCACTAACACCACTGCCAACGTTGGCAAAGCGTCCGTCTCCATGAAATTTTAGTTATATAGTGCACATTGTGAGAATATGACAAAATACGCAATACGTTCTGGATTGCTCTGCCTACAACATGTTAAAGAAATTAACATTGTAATAAGACTGCCTCTTGATTTAACAAGATCGCCAAATTTTTGCTTCATGCAGGTTGCCTCCAATAATAAAGGAAGCTTCTGTGCTTAACGTAGTCACATATAGGGAGTAAATAAACATAACACATTACCTTGCCTAACACTGCGTAGAAAAACTGTTGGCATATAAAACATGTTCCAGTCGCCTCGAAATGGGAAATACATTTACTGTACGGTTTTCGAAGGAATCGTATGTCATTCTTCCAGCAAAATGGAGCACGTTAGGTAATGATGATGGAGGAAGCCAGCAATCACGCACCATTCTCTGCAAAGGTTCAATACTATTGAGATATGGTGACTGCGGTGGGCAGTGGAGATGCGAGAATTCAATCTCGTGCTCAAACAGAACCAGTCCGGGATGATGTGAGCGACATAAACAGGGCCTATCATCTTGGAACGCAGCATAAGCATTGGGAACATCCTGTACAACAATGGGATTGATCTGATCAGCAAAAAATGTTTCCTAATCCTTGGCAGTAGTTCTGCATTGCAGAGTAACCGTGAAGCCCATGGAATACCACGACATGGCTGCCCAAACCCTAACCGAACCCTGGCCATGTTTCACTCTTGGCACCAAGCAGTCTGCACTGTAGACTTGGGACGGCGTACGCCAGACGTACACTCGGAGGGAAATTGGGAACAACGTGAAACAAGACTCATCCGATCAAATGACTTTCTTCCATTTTTCTATGGTCGAGGTTTTATGGCTTCGGCGTCATGCTTTCCTGTTACGGATATTTGGAATTGCGTCTCGCCCTGCAGTTCCCAGCCTATGGAGCTCCCTCCGTGTTGTTTTGGTGCTGACAGGGTTCGCTAGTGCAACACATTCAGTTGTACAGCTGCATGGAGATACCTAAAGGAGATATCTATACCGATAAAGAGTGTCTGACTGAATCCAAGGACGGTTTGACAGATACCACTGCATGCGTCATGCAATGGTACAATCTATTAGTACTTCGGACATGTTTTCGTGTAGCACGATTAATAAATAACTTCTGTAGTCTACTTACAGCCAGTTCCTATCCGTAGATACGAAAAAAAAAATCTCAGTTACATGTACTGACACAGCCACTGCACTTGAAAAGAATAAGAACTTACAAGGCGCAATTTCGTTGTTCGACAGCCTGACTGAACTTTTTTGAATAAAAGTTATCCTAAGTTACCACTGTGACTTCTCATAGACATCGTAGTGAGGTGGTAAAAGTTAGTAACCCGTACTAACATTAGTCACAAAATAGTTACAGGTTATTGCTGTAGAAAAAGCTAACCTAACCTAACCTAATACACGCCAAGAAGTAAGAGATGTTATAATGTTATACCTCGATTCGCTGACCAAATTTCATTGAGAGGAGCAACTCACGCTTGCCAAAATCATTTCATAAGAACTCTTGCTCTCTCAAAAATAATATTGCAACCAATGTAATGCACCACGTCTCTTCAACTCAGTGGCAACAGAACTATCGGATCGTAGATCGCCTGATGCAGACAACTTCCGTCCCTCCTCGTCCGGTTCAGCACTCCCTGCCTCACAATAACACGCAGTTCATGCGAAAAACTTCTCAGCACAACTAACCTATAATAATAGGCACTGAACTACGTAGCAACTCCACTTAAGAATGCGTACAACTGACAGCAACAGGCTGACTCCTCAGTACAATTGCATCCACACAACTGCCCTTTACAGCCGCCAAACTACGAACAACAACTGCTTCCTTCCATCTAGCTTCTACCACAGCACGCCCAAGTGGCACCACCACGGCCTAGGCTTTCATTGGCTGAGATACACACTCTAAAGATCGCCAATGAAACTGACGCACTTCCCATGTGGCAGAAGAATATCGAAATCAACGATCGAGGGGTCGGAAAATATAAAAAAAACGTCATATACGTAAATTACATGCAAAGATACGTGTACCAGATGAAGGGTGTCTGAATCAACAGGTACCTCTCACAGTGAATTCTGCAACTACACTACTGGCCATTAAAATGGCTACACCAAGAAGAAATGGTGATGATAAACGGGTATTCATTGGACAAATATATTATACTACAACTGACATGTCATTACATTTTCACGCAATTTGGGTGCATAGATCCTGAGAAATCAGTACCCAGAACAACCACCTATGCCCATAACGGCCTTGATACGCCTGGGCGTTGAGTCAAACAGGGCGTCGATGGCGTGTACAGGTACAGCTGCCCATGCAGCTTCAGCACAATACCACAGTTCATCAAGAGTAGTGACTGGCGTATTGTGACGAGCCGGTGGCTCGGCCCCCATTGACCAGAAGTTTTCAATTGGTGAGAGATCTGGAGAATGTGCTGACCAGGGCAGCAGTCGAACATTTTCTGTATCCAGAAAGGCCCGTACAGGACCTGCAACATGCGGTCGTGCATTATCCTGCTGAAATGTAGGGTTTCGCAGGGATCGAGTGAAGGGTAGAGCCACAGGTCGTAACACATCTGAGATGTAACGTCCACTGTTCAAAGTGTCGTCAATGCGAACAAGAGTTGACCGAGACATGTAACCAATGGCACCGCACACCATCACGCCTGGTGATACGCCAGTATGGCGATTACGAATACACGCTTCCAATGTGCGTTCACCGCGATGTCGCCAAACACGGATGCCACCATCATAATGCTGTACACACAACCGGGATTCATCCGAAAAAATGACGTTTTGCCATTCGTGCACCCAGGTTCGTCGTTGAGTACACCATAGCAGACGCTCCTGTCTGTGCTGCTGCAAACATCGTCGAACTGTTCGTGCAGATGGTTGTTGTCTTGCAAACGTTCCTATCTGTTGACTCAGGGATCGAGACGTGGCTGCACGATCCGTTACAGCCATGCTCATAAGATGCCTGACATCTCGACTGCTAGTGATACGAGGCCGTTGGGATCCAGCACGGTGTTCCGTATTGCCCCCCTTAACCCACCGATTCCATATTCTGCTAACAGTCATTGGATCTCGACCAACGCGAGCAGCAATGTCGCGATACGATAAACTGCAATCGCGATAGGCTACAATCCGATCTATATCAAAGTCGAGAACGTGATGGTACACATTTCTCCTCCTAACACGAGGTATCACAACAACTTTTCATCAGGCAACGCCCGTCAACTACTGTTTGTGTATGAGAAATCGGTTAGAAACTTTCCTCATGTCAGCACGTAGTAGGTGTCGCCACCGGTGCCAACCTTGTGTGAATGCTCTGAAAAGCTAATCATTTGCATATCACAGCATCTTCCTCCTGCCGATTAAATTTCGCGTCTGTAAGCACGTCATCTTCGTGGTGTAGCAATTTTAATGGCCAGTAGTGAATAATCATCTTATTTTTTTCCACAATGTTCTTCAGTGTCTGTCTGTCACGACCACTCAACACACACTTTCCTTGGCACTGTGACTTAATGGATGAAGCTTTTTCGCTTTGCCTAGAAGCGGTATAAATTTACGACACGATGCCTCTTGAAATACCAAACACATGGGATACTTTTGTTACAGAAGCCACCACCACAGGAACACTAACAATTTTCCGACGTTCTGATTCACTTAGCTCAGACGTAACTCACTGAAAACGACACAGAACACTATTCTGACCACGGCTGATACTTGCAACGTATTGAGGGCAATGCATATATGCCATTCGTGGTCAAATACAGCAGCGCAACCTGCAGGTTTGCCTATCTTCTGCATTTATATTCGAGCACTTTACAGCAGCTAGGTAGCCCAGGCAACATCCATGGTTCACCAGGGTCTGTAGCCTGTAGCACATGGAAGTTATCCAGCTGGTGGATATTTTTGTCCAATCTATGTACGTTGAAGTATCATACTGAAGTGGACTATCGCCACAAAACTAGCACTCGTTTCGTTCGAAGATGATTGTTCGCATAGCACAGACACACAAAATATTTAGAGGTACAGAAAAACAAGTAGGGGTGTAGGATGGCTGGGCAAAAGCTTTTACTTCATTGTCTTGGGCCATAAGTTACAATGAAACCCTTTAATGACTCCAAGATACCTGGCACTGTCAATTTTCATTTTATTTTCGAAATTTTGTTCAATATCGACCTGAGGACGTTTTCTGTTAATTAGGGAATGAGTCACTACATTACAGAGGTTGCTGGGAATGACATCTACGGTGGGCTGTGGAGCTTGGTTGCTGGTGGTCACGAAGGCCTGCAGTTCACCAACTCTGGGCGATGTTGTAAGGGGTGCTGTGGGTGCGTGATGCCACGCCGTGCAGACAGGGCCTACAGCTAATCTTTCATTCACGTCAGAATACATCAGTTGCGGTCTCTTGTCTCAGCCAGCACTGCACAGCAGGTGGTGTGGTGAACACTCGAGCGGTATGGTGCTGACGTGCTCTGAGGGAGGGTGGTGCGTGGCAGAAGGAGCAGGCAGCCGGTTCAGCTGGTTCAGGTACACAGCTCAGAGCGAAAAACACCAGCGCCTGGTGAATCGAACCACTAAGGAAGGGATTCTATTAGTGTTTATCTGCTCTGCATAGAAACTAACAGTTCTTGATCGTTAGGAGAGAAATTTATTTTGTACTTATTTGCTGCGCTTAGCTTTTAAATAGTTTTTCTGGGAAAACCTAGCGTAGTTTTCGCGTCTCGTATTTCAGTGAGTGTTTCTTGATTATCAGAGTAGCTCATCAGAAGATTATCTTGGGAATTTGTCACCGTATAGAGTAGGGTAAACATAGTCATGTGTAGGGACTGTGGTTGTTGTGAGCGGACGCAAGGAGAATTGGCCACTCTTCGGGGGCAGGTGGAGGCTTTGTCTGTTAGGCTCATCGAGCTCGAGGCGCAGGCGTCGGCTCGTAGTGGCGTTGGGGCAACTGTGGTGAGACCTATGCCTACTTCGGTGGCCTTGGAATCACATGGAACCCCTGATGTCGCTGCGTCTTCCGGCAGTGAGCATCTTACCGGTCAGCCATCACTCCAGGGTGAATGGCGGACAGTGGTGGGCTCGCGCGTGCCTGGCCGAAAGGCGAAGGTGGGATCTGGCCGCGTGGCAGCTGCCTTACCCCTTTCCAACAGGTACGGGGTGCTTCCTAGTGGTGATGACATCGTTTCCGAGCCACCACAGGATGCCTCGCCTGTTGGGCCAGTGGCTGATTCTCCGGCAAGGTCCCGACAGTCACAGAGGGCGGGCCTATTAGTTATAGGGAGCTCCAACGTTAGGCGGGTTATGGAGCCCCTCAGGAAAATAGCGGGTAGGTCGGGGAAGAATGCCAGTGTGCACTCGGTGTGCTTGCCGGGGGGTCTCGTCCGTAATGTGGAGGAGGCCCTTCCGGCAGCTATTGAACGCACTGGGTGTGACCGGCTGCAGATAGTAGCACATGTCGGAACGAATGACGCCTGCCGCTTGGGTTCTGAGGCCATCCTTGGTTCCTTCCGGCGGCTGGCTGATTTGGTGAAGACAACCAGCATCGCACGCGGAGTGCAAGCTGAGCTTAATATCTGCAGCATAGTGCCCAGAGTCGATCGCGGTCCCCTGGTTTGGAGCCGTGTGGAGGGTCTAAACCAGAGGCTCAGACGACTCTGCGACTATAATGGTTGCAAATTCATCGACCTCCGTTATTGGGTGGAGAACTGTAGGGCCCCCCTAGACAGGTCAGGCGTGCACTACACACCGGAAGCAGCTACTAGGGTAGCAGAGTACGTGTGGCGTGCACACGGGGGTTTTTTAGGTTAGAGGGACCCCCCCTTGGGCGAAACGATAAAATACCTGACGGCTTACCAGAGAGAACATCAGCATCGTTGATAAAGAACGTCCGTCCTCAGAGACCAAAAACAGGAAAAGTTAACGTAATATTGGTAAACTGCAGGAGTATCCAGGGCAAGGTTCCTGAATTAGTATCGCTTATTGAAGGAAATAGTGCGCATATAGTATTAGGAACGGAAAGTTGGTTAAAACCGGAAGTGAACAGTAACGAAATCCTAGACACAGAATGGAATATATACCGCAAGGATAGGATAAACGCCAATGGTGGAGGAGTATTTATAGCAGTAAAGAATTCAATAATATCCAGTGAAGTTATTAGCGAATGCGAATGTGAAATAATCTGGGTTAAGTTAAGTATCAAAGGTGGGTCAGATATGATAGTCGGATGCTTCTATAGACCACCTGCATCAGCAACCGTAGTAGTTGAGCGCCTCAGAGAGAACCTGCAGAACGTCGTGAAGAAGTTTCGTGATCATACTATTGTAATAGGGGGAGACTTCAATCTACCAGGTATAGAATGGGATAGTCACACAATCAGAACTGGAGCCAGGGACAGAGACTCTTGTGACATTATCCTGACTGCCTTGTCCGAGAATTACTTCGAGCAGATAGTTAGAGAACCAACTCGTGAAGCTAACGTTTTAGACCTCATAGCAACAAATAGACCGGAACTTTTCGACTCCGTGAATGTAGAAGAGGGTATCAGTGATCATAAGTCAGTGGTTGCATCAATGACTACAAGTGTAATAAGAAATGCCAAGAAAGTAAGGAAAATATATTTGCTTAACAAGAGTGATAGGGCACAAATCGCAGAATATCTGAGTGACCACCATCAAACGTTCATTTCTGAGGAAGAGGATGTGGAACAAAAATGGAAAAAATTCAGAAACATCGTCCAGTACGCCTTAGATAAGTTCGTACCGACTAAGGTCCAAAGCGAGGGGAAAGATCCACCGTGGTATAACAATCATGTACGAAAGGTACTACGGAAACAAAGAAAGCTTCATCATAGGTTTAAGAGTAGTCGAATCATAGCTGATAAGGAAAAGCTGAACGAAGCGAAAAAGAGCGTAAAGAGAGCAATGAGAGAAGCATTCAACGAATTCGAACATAAAACATTGGCAAACAATCTAAAAAAGAACCCTAAAAAGTTTTGGTCATATGTAAAATCGGTAAGCGGATCTAAATCCCCTATTCAGTCACTCGTTGACCACGATGGCACCGAAACAGAGGACGACCGAAGAAAGGCAGAAATACTGAATTCAGTGTTCCGAAACTGTTTCACTGCGGAAAATCGTAACACGGTCCCTGACTTCAGCCGTCGCACGGACGCCAAAATGGAAAATATTGAAATAAACGATATCGGAATTGAAAAACAACTGCTATCACTTAGTAGCGGAAAAGCATCCGGACCAGACGAGATACCCGTAAGATTCTACAGTGATTATGCTAAAGAACTTGCCCCCTTTCTATCAGCAATTTATCGTAGATCTCTGGAAGAACGTAAAGTACCTAGCGACTGGAAGAAAGCGCAGGTCGTTCCCATTTTCAAGAAGGGTCATAAATCAGATGCGAATAATTATAGGCCTATTTCGCTTACGTCAATCTGTTGTAGAATAATGGAACATGTTTTATGTTCTCGTATTATGACGTTCTTAGATAATACAAATCTCCTTCATCATAACCAACATGGATTCCGCAAACAGAGATCATGTGAAACTCAGCTCGCCCTATTTGTCCAAGAAATTCACAGTGCCGTAGACACTGGCGAGCAGATTGATGCCGTATTCCTGGACTTCAGGAAGGCATTTGATACGGTTCCGCACTTACGTTTAGTGAAAAAAATACGAGCTTACGGAATATCGGACCAGGTTTGTGATTGGATTCAGGATTTCCTAGAAGAAAGAACACAACATGTCATTCTTAACGGTTCAAAATCTGCAGATGTAGAGGTAATTTCGGGAGTACCGCAAGGAAGCGTGATAGGACCTTTATTGTTTACAATATACATAAATGACTTAGTTGACAACATCGGTAGCTCCGTGAGGCTATTTGCAGATGACACGGTTGTCTACAAGAAAGTAGCAACATCAGAAGACTCGTACGTACTCCAGGAAGACCTGCAGAGGATTAATGAATGGTGCGACAGCTGGCAGCTTTCCCTAAACGTAGATAAATGTAATATAATGCGCATACATAGGGGCAGAAATCCATTCCAGTACGATTATGCCATAGGTGGTAAATCATTGGAAGCGGTAACGACCGTAAAATACTTAGGAGTTACTATCCGGAGCGATCTGAAGTGGAATGATCACATAAAACAAATAGTGGGAAAAGCAGGCGCCAGGTTGAGATTCATAGGAAGAATTCTAAGAAAATGTGACTCATCGACGAAAGAAGTAGCTTACAAAACGCTTGTTCGTCCGATTCTTGAGTATTGCTCATCAGTATGGGACCCTTACCAGGTTGGATTAATAGAAGAGATAGACATGATCCAGCGAAAAGCAGCGCGATTCGTCATGGGGACATTTAGTCAGCGCGAGAGCGTTACGGAGATGCTGAACAAGCTCCAGTGGCGGACACTTCAAGAAAGGCGTTACGCAATACGGAGAGGTTTATTATCGAAATTACGAGAGAGCACATTCCGGGAAGAGATGGGCAACATATTACTACCGCCCACATATATCTCGCGTAATGATCACAACGAAAAGATCCGAGAAATTAGAGCAAATACGGAGACTTACAAGCAGTCGTTCTTCCCACGCACAATTCGTGAATGGAACAGGGAAGGGGGGATCAGATAGTGGTACAATAAGTACCCTCCGCCACACACCGTAAGGTGGCTCGCGGAGTATAGATGTAGATGTAGTAGAGGACCGCAGCGGTGCTGACAGAAGCTCGTAGCAGTCACTAGCGCCTGCGCAGACTTTAATGACCGACAGAGTCTGCTCGCACAGGGCGGCGAACTGCAGCAAAGTTTGCCCGCATAGGCGATGGCGGCTAGGCAGCTAGGTAGCCCAGGAAAGAGCCACGGTTCATCAAGGTATGTAACCAGTAGCACATGGAAGTTATCCAGCAGATGGACAGCCGTTTTGAAGCCGTTTGGACTTACTCGGGTAGTAGGCGACCTGTTAATGGGGAAAGCAGCTGCTGGTGGCCGTTTGATGACCCATTTCACAATGATGCTTCGGTCCTGGTGCTGACTTGACAATGCCTGCCTAAAACGATCAGTATTTATAGAGCTCTGTCTGTTGCTGCTCCTGAAACGGCCGAACTTTTCTCTCTTAAACTCTAATAAAGCCGAGGTGTCCTGTGTGACTGTTCCACGACCACTACATCACTGCCACAATCTTATCATTGTATCAGCAATGTAACAGCTCTGGCTGTGCTGCAACACTACAACAATGTCTGGTTTCAGAATCCCTAGATGCAATGTCAGTACATCCTGTATACGGTTTCCTTCCCACGAACACCCATTTGCCCCTTCATGCAGAGGTTTCTTGTGTCACTTATGCTACATCGTTTCCTTTTAAGTGGTCACAGGATTCTGCTGATACGCCAGGCGAGGCGATGGTGCAGCACTAGGATGCCTGGAAGAATCTAGATTCTTGAACATGGGTTGAGACAAAATTGATGCAATAATACGGAACTCTAATGTAAAATAATAGCTGCAGGCCCCGTTGAGTCTTTCGAGAAAGGTTTTACTTATGTGTTGCAACCTGTTTTTATTGTTTAGACTGTAGAGTCCCGTAAATTTCGTTTCATGCAGTACTGTCGTCTGACAAAAATTCTTTATTTAGGATGGAGATCCTCGTTGTAAATACAAAGCAAAGTAATGAAGCTTCATGACTGCTCCTTCCTTCTCAAATGTTAAGAATTGATCGTTAAATTCAATCTCTGTTGTACTTCTTTCGAAGTTAATTGGCTGAATGTCACTTCAAGACTACAAAACCATAGATCAAGACATTAGATGATCAACAATAATACGTATATGAAACTGGGATCCAACAGAAGGTGGTAGGGTTGTGTTGAGCGGTGGCTGATCATAATTTTGAAACTTTTAACTAACAATGCGGCACGAATTTTATAGTACAACCATTGTTAACGACAAACAGCAGTTCGTCACAACCAAACAACAAGTAGTGGAATAATAAAAACTATTCAGTAATAGACTAATGCCCACTCAATTAAGGCAAAATGCAAGCGCCATTACAATTAATTAAAATCCAAAGCTAGGAAATTGGTCCCAAAGATACTTGCCATAACACCAGAAACAAGTAACGAAATACATTTTCATTGTGGTCACCCATGGAATGAGAACAATTTAAATCCACGTACCAGATTCAAACGTGAATTGATTGCACACTAACACAGCACAAAATACAACCTTATAACAATGGTGACAGCATATATATAAAAGTTTTCTATGAATAACTATACCCATGTCACGGGAAAGGTGGAAATGTTCACTGGAAAATGTGTTGGTCCCGGAACCAATTGTTATTGATAAAGCATGATACTCGTTCCGAGCCCGTGTTGGTTAGAATGTTTTTTCTATCACTGTTCTTAAGCCGAGTTACATGACAGCGAGTGGTACACCGTTCCTTGTACACATACTGGACAATACGCACTGTTACACAAACAGTTAAGTGAACTTCATTTATTGTGCAGTAACGGGCGCGTCCAGACGCGGTATTCCCTCCGTGCCATTCTTTTACATCGGCGCCTCGAGCAATCTTACTGCGCTGATTCCATGAAACAAACTTGCACAGGGACACTACGTCACTTTACATGGCTCCAGTCAAGGACGTAGCCAGCATTTTGTCAAAAGGGGGGAGGGGAGAGGGGGCCTCCGATTTGTTAAAGAGAACCTTAAAAAGGCTCATACTCGTTTATTCTGAAAACACACGTACTTTTTCTTAATTTTATTTACATAATTTACTTTCGGGAAGCCTTCAGATAAATAGTATTTGGTCTATAAAATTAAACAACAAAAACTTTTCTTAAATAACTATAACAATTACTCTCAACAATATGTAAGAATACCCAAACGAACAATTAATTATTTCTTTCCTCGGCAATACGATAACTTTATTACCAAACGAATAGTTACTGTTGCCTCTTTGCTATCAAAACATAGGCTTACTATTACCTTCCCGAATCCCGGAAGCGGCGTGCTAAAGGGCGCGACTATCTATGCGAATAGGATAAAATATCAGTCATTTTAAACAAATCAATACTGTTAGTGCCATGTCATTGCGGGAGGCAGCCTCAATTTTTTCCGTGGTTGTTTGCATATTTTGACCTTACAGGAAGTAAATTCATGCATATTGCATATACTGATTTTTAATACTTTATGAGACATATTATACATTTTACTCCTGCCTATTAATCACCTTTTCCTACTTTCATTGCACAGTACTACACTATGGTGCATAATAGTGCATTTTCTCAGTTCTGCTCCACAAAGTATGGAATCTGCTTGAAGGACTTTAAACCATTTCCTCCGACAATGATCTCGGTATTTTTACCAGGCAGAGTTACTTTGGAGTGCAGTATTTTGGCAGATCGCTAAGAAGCAGGCATACCCTAACCTCCCTTCAACCTCTAAAGTTATTTTACACTCTTCTTCTTACAATAACGCCTTGAGGTGAGAAAGTGATCAGGAATCAACGAAAGTAAATTTTTTGGGACGCCATGATTATTATGGAAGAGGTTGTTACAACAGAGAGATGTGATATTGTTGTGTTCGACAGACAAGCTAGCACAATGTTTGGTGGTGAAAATGCAAAGGGGCTGGAATTATTCAACCTTAGACTTTCCCAGATTTCCTCATCTAAGTAATCATCTGTCACTTTTTGCAATGGAGAAAGATCATTTTCTGCACATAAACCCATGAGCCTAAACGAGAAAAATTTGAATTATTCTTTAACAGTTTCCTTTTTAAATTGAGGTGAAGCCCCTCCACGCCCACACCGGCATGATGATTAACTCAAAAGGTCTTCTGCCATCTCTGCATAAGGGTTAGTTTTAACTGAAGTGAGGTGTCGCAGTATGTGGTTCAAATGGTTCAAATGGCTCTGAGCATTATGAGACTTAACTTCTGAAGTCATCAGTCCTCTAGAACGTAGAACTACTTAAACCTAACTAACCTAAGGACATCACACACATCCATGCCCGAGGCAGGATTCGAACCTGCGGCCGTAGCAGTCGCGCGGTACCGGACGGAAGCGCCTAGAACCGCTCGGCCACAGAAACCGGCACAGGATGTGGAGACTGCGATGTTTGCGTATGTCTGGTTAAGGTTAACCATTAACACGCGCTCATCTGGAGATAGATTGAGTCGAAAGTTGAACGAAGGGTAGCGGGTTGAAAGGCAGAGTAAGAAAAAAGTGCCATGGCAAGCGCCAAGGGAGAAAACCTCTGCGATAGGTCGGGTAGTAAGAGCAGTAGCGGATGTCTTGCTGCCTGCGACAGGTCATGCAAGGGTGGGCTCTGTTAGTAGTGGTCGATACCTTTCACGTTGTGAGGCGGTGTTACTCGGAGGCTGCCGCTGGGTGCCGTTGTTGATCTCTTGGTCAGCGTCAGCATACTTGTAACTGTTAAGTTCATCGTCGTTTTGTGTCCGATAGATCATATATTGAATGCACAGTGCAGGGTGATGTTGGCGATTTGTTTGTGCGTCAGTGTGCGATCTCGTCGGTTCCCCCCCCCCCCCCCCCCCTGTAGCCTGTTGGTCGGCTTTAACAGCAGCTGGGATATCCAGTCAACGTTGCTGATATGCAGGGGCTTGCCAAAGTTTGTCGCTTAGCTTGCCATAGGTGGTTATGCCCTAGCTAGTAGCATTCTTTAACAGAGGAACAAAGCTTCTATCAGAGCACAAAAAGGCGAATATACTCCTGTTTAAAAGACTCTATGTAGTGTACGCTGCCTCGTTCTACAGCACAATTAAAAATGTTCCCAAGCACTTTACCTCATAAACATAATCAAGCTGTTTTTAACATGGAACTCACCTCTCACGCCCACGAGCTCTCCTAATTCTAAATCGCTCACACTCACTAATACACAGCTGTCAGTCGCTCATAACCATCCATTCCCACTTCCCATTCTCACTCATTCGTTCAGTCCAATTCATTGTCATTATCTCTTCCTGTCTCTCTAAATATCACTATCTCCCTTGTGACAGCCACAGTCTCCTTCGATCTGTCACTGTCTCTCTATTCCTCGCTCTTACTGCCGCCATCTCATTTATTTCTTCCCAGTGCTCCTGTCTCTTCTCACTGTCGTTATCTCTCTTCCTCGTTGTCGTTGTCATAGACTGTCTCACATTACCACTGTCTCTCGTCAGTTTCCACTTTCTCCGTCTCTTTATTCCTCTCCCACTGGCACTGTCTCCATCACTCTTTCTGTACCACTGTTCAGTCACTGTGAACAGCGTTCCACTGCCACTGTGTTCCTCTCCTCCTCTCACACTGCCATCGTCTCCTTCGCTCTTTCTATACCACAACCATTGTCTACTATCATCCAGTATTTATTACTTTCCCTTCTCTCCCACACTGCCACTGTCTCCTTCTCTCTCAGCATAAAAAAATCGTTAATGAGTTCGCGTGCTACATTTTGGGCAAAATTTTAAAGGTGCAGGGATAGGCAGAATGAGGCAGCTGGCACTCCAACATTTTTATTTATAATATTTTAAAAAATGAGCACATTCGCCTTTTATGTGCTCCGATAGGAGAATTTTTCCACTGCTTTCCTTCTTTTCCTTGCTGCAGCAGAACATGTCACTCACAAGAAAATAACTATACGGCTCAGTAAAATTTTGGCAATTTATGTGAAATTGAAATAACGCGAAAATAATTTTACACATAAAAAAAGATCTCCCTGGCACACAAATTCTGCGCATGCTTCAGTACTATACCATGTGGTTCCATCACATTTCTCCGCGCTAAGAGACTTTATAAACTACGTTGTCGCGTCACACCAGTCCGCAGCTCGTCGACTAGTTGCTAGCGTTGCTACCTTCAGATCACGGGGTCCCGAGTTCAATTGCCGGCCGGGTCGGGAATTTTCTCCGCCGGGGGACTGGGTGTTCGTGTTGTCCTTATCATCTCATCATCATTCGGGAAATGGCGAGGTTGGAACTGGAAAGATTGGGAACTTGTGCGGGCGCTGATGACCTCGATGTTGAGGACACCACAAATCAACATCACATTATCATCATTGTCTCACACCAGGCTTTATGTGTTCATTTTACATCTATAAGTACCGTAACTGTGAACTTGGTAACTCTGAGCTTGGTATCTCGGAAATTGGCAAAGATACTAATAACATTTTCAGGGTTGTTAAAGATCGGGATCTTAGGAATATATAGTAAAAATTACACTCATTTGCTGTGCATAACTGTCTTGGAATCTGCTGCTCGGTTTTGGTGCCCAAAAACCATGTTTTCGGAGTGTAAATCGATAATGGATAAAGATGTTTGGAAACGGGAAGATGCCACTTCAAGATAAATGTCTAGAGAAGTTAAAATTCAAATTTGTGCTATTTGTTGTAGCCATCTATTATTTAGATTTTGCATCACACCGGATTTTACGTGCGTATTTTACGTGTACCTCTGTATCACTGAAACAGATAAAGGTACCAAGAAAATTTTTAAGGTTGTTCGAGATCCGTATTATAGAAATTTATTCCAAAAATTTCAGTCATTAGCTATGCATAGCCGCTTCACAATCCGCAGCTTGGTTTTGGTACGAAAAAAAGGAGTTTGGTGTTTTGTAAGGAATCGCCCATGAACTAATGGTGCCTCCACAAGTCTCTTAAGGCCCACCGTAGACGACACCAAATATAAAAGGAACCAACCAATGTGCTTCACATGCCCAAGCAGGAGTAAGTAATACTCAAATTTTGAGCCTGTGCTGTAGGATGGTAACACTTAGGCGATCCTTCTCTTGCATATACAAATGGTCCCTCGCCGAATGGCTATCCAAAAGACTTGACCCTACCATTGTATCACTATAGAACCCGACGTATTAGCCACGGAAGAATCTCGTTCTTATACGCGGAGTTTCGGAACGTATTTGGTAGCGCATGCTGTCGCATGTTTATCGATTCATCGTGTGGGGTTTAGTGCTGGGAGTCTCCGAGGAGATATTCTGTTCACCTTCGATGCAGCTCTTTTCATTTATGCCGGCCGGGGTGGCCGAGCGGTTCTAGGAGCTAAAGTCTGGAAACGCGCGACCGCTACGGTCGCCGGTTCGAATCCTATCTCTGGCATGGATATGTGTGATGCCCTTAGGTTCGTTAGGTTTAAGTAGTTCTAAGTTCTAGGGGACTGATGACCTCAGAAGTTAAGTCCCATAGTGCTCAGAACCATTTGAACCATAATTTTTTTTTCATTTAAGCTGTGAAACTCGTGAAGAGGAACGGAATCTGTCACAAAAAAAGGAACTCGGAAGCAATTGGCATTCGCCTACATTGACAATGGAAAACTACGGAATCCCATTTTCAGTGTTGCTGGCGGATGGATTCGAACGATCTCACCTCCAGAAGCCCAGAGTTGCAAGCTCAGCTCTTCAACCCATAGGTCCACCCGGTAGTGGAGAATTGGGAAAAATTGGTTGTTGTACACTGCTTGAAAATGAAATAAAATAAAATGTATCAGAATAAGAGAAGGAATTCTGATGTTGCATGTTTGTTCATTCGATACAGCACTAACGCAGGTATTTTTTAAGATATAATTGGGCATGGAATTTCATGCTTCACTTATTATAGCATTACAAGAGCGTAAATGATTTTTAGACGAATGAGGGGGCAGAGAGGATGCAGGACGAATTCTAACAGCCCACCAAAAAATCTTTTAGAAATACGCGAACCATAGAATGTGTTGTCGTCACATACCCATTCTGCTCTCCACATACCCGTCCCCGTTGATCCGTATCGGAACTGATTTTCATAATAGAGTAGCGCACGGGTGACCAGATTGGGCGATATTTTGCCGTTTGGGTTACTAATGACAGAATTTTGAGCCAATTTTTTTTAGAGAGATGCAACCATCGATGTTTCAGCGATACTTTTGTTGTCAATGTGATATGTGGGTGACACAGACAAATCCATCTGAGTTTCTGTGAACTGTTTTTAATATAAAGTTACATGTAATGCTGTCTTGTGAAATATGGAATTATTGCCGCCCAAAACTTCTACCAACTTCCAAATAACGACTTCAGTGCGAGCATTAAAGAGCTGTAGATACGTGCTTACATGTTTTTGATTTATCGTAGCGGAAGGAGACGAATAAAAATCGATTTTCCTTCTCTCTCTTGTCACAAATTTATCAGTAATTAGATACTGTCATAGAGTGCGAAAACAAAATACGGCAGCACTTACATTATATTAAGCTGCAAGTACGAATTGATCTGATCAACAAACCAACAACTGAGCTCAAGTAAGGACAACACTGTACAGTAGCTAGTCTTGGCTAGATTAGGGAAGGGCGATAGCCGATATATACTGTCAATGTTCTTGTTGACTGTCGGTAGTGCGCATCCCTTTTCCGTCGTATGACTGAAAATCAAAATTGAATTACATTACATGGAATTGAGGTCGTGTGTAAAATCATTTAAGTGATGGGGGGCGGGGGAGGGTTAGGGGGTTCGGAGCTCCTGGAGCCCGCACCCCGCTCCCCCCTTTTGGCTACGTCCAAGCTCCAGTTTGATCCGTGTGCTGACTTAAGGGAGTGACTAAAATAGTTTGTCTGGTGGAGGACTCAAAGTGCCAAATCCTTTGTAAATCTTCCGCAGCTCGTGGTCGTGCAGTAGCGTTCTCGCTTCCTGCGCCCGGGTTCCCGGGTTCGATTCCCGGCGGAATCAGGGATTTTCTCTGCCTCGTGATGAGTGGGTGTTGTGTGATGTCCTTAGGTTAGTTAGGTTTACGTAGTTCTAAGTTCTAGGGGACTGATGACCATCGATGTTAAGTCCCATAGCGCTCAGAGCCACTTGAACAATTTTTTTTTGTAAATTTGATTCGTTTTTGTAATCACTGCAGTAAAACCACATGCCTCTCATTCCTTGAAATTTCGTTTCCTCTTACGCTTCTCGTTGCTCCTCTCTTTTCATTGGGCAGCTTAATTCTGCGTCGTTCCATGTCGGGAAATTAAGTATTTCCTGCCAGTTGTCAAGGTTGCGACCGTCTAAGTGAGACAGTGCAGATGGTCGTAATTAATTATTCTTGAACGATGCCACAAACGGTCCGTGAAGCAAAATTTCTGTACATGAAACAGTTATGTGTAATAACAGAAATAATATGAGAGTGGCGCAATCACTGTAACCATATTGGTAGCAGCAATCAGCTACTACCGTAAAAGTTAATGGGACATGTTCCAAATAATGGGAAATTTACATGAAATATCATGTACGCAGTGAGAAATTAGACGAATGTTTGGATTTCACTTTAAATGTGAATGGAGACGGAAACACGAACCCGGGACGTAGTAACAGACGCATTTGATTTCCTACTGAAATGTGAGACAGCCATCGAAGTCGTTACAGCCTCAGATAACGTGTTACGTTGTATAACGAACGGTAGGCTTACTTTCCTCGAAAGAAGTGGAAAAATCACTCTTCCTATATGCTCTTGAAACTATATCGAGTTGATTTAAGGTTTTATAAACGACCATTTGAAACGTTACTCATTAATCTGTAACAGGTTTCAAACCGTTGTTATTGTAGCGTTCTCCAAATTACATATGTCAACTACAAAATTCACGACACGCCTAATTTGTATGCTTTATCTTCCGGCAACAATCTAGTGGATTCCTCTTAATTATGCACTGGATCTCGTACTGTTACAAAAAATAAAGAATCAAATGCTCTGTTCCGAAAGAAGAAATCTACATATGGTCATTTAGATTTTTACATTTCTTCCTGTTGCTATCTTTGTAATAGTGACGTGAGAGTTTTATTAGCGCAGTGACCTCACTCAGTGACTAACCCTTTGTGTTTTATAAGAACTGGATCCTCAATCGAAATTAGACTAGATTTACAAAACCCCGAAACTACTACACGACATGCCATTCAACGTAAGCATTAATTATCATTCTTTCATTTCCCTCTCGCTCCACGCAAATAGTCTGTTCTAGAGTCGGTCAGTACGATGTCTCGTCACTCGTGATCATGGCAGCTGCTCGGAAGCGGGGCAGCGAGAAACTAGTGGCTGTGGGGGGGTGGGGGGGGTGGGGGGGGAGCTGACGAGCGAGGCGGCTCCGTCTTACTCGAAGCGGAAGGGAGAGAGGCCGAGCGTGGTAATCAACGGCCTGCGGTGAAAACAGCACGTATGATATATACACGTTTGTTAAATTCAGTATGCCATCTCCATAAAATTTTGATCTTTGTATTTTCGAGCCATCTTGTTTAGAAACATCATAAAAGCGGGAAATCGTCACATGATTTGTTCACTGAGCATGTACCAAGAGGTAAGACATTTCCAGAATGAGATTTTCACTCTGCAGCGGAGTGTGCGCTGATATGAAACTTCCTGGCAGATTAAAACTGTGTGCCCGACCGAGACTCGAACTCGGGACCTTTGCCTTTCGCGGGCAAGTGCTGTACCAACTGGAAGGTAGGAGACGAGGTACTGGCAGAAGTAAAGCTGTGAGTACCGGGCGTGAGTCGTGCTTCGGTAGAGCACTTGCCCGCGAAAGGCAAAGGTCCCGAGTTCGAGTCTCGGTCGGGCACACAGTTTTAATCTGCCAGGAAGTTTCAGGTAAGACATTTCTCTGATATAAAACAAACTCAGTTTATGCAGTCTTTTCATAGCTGTTTAATGGAAGAGGTAACATTCTTTATACTTAAATGTAAAATGAGATTGAAATTGCAGGTATTAGAGTAATGACTGTTCAAACGATATCAGTCAATGAAGTAGAAGTAGAAGATAATGCAACACATTACATAACACTTCTTCTTACGGCGCTTCTTCGTTTCGGATGTTGGTGATACTGATGGACTTGTTGGTAGCAAGACGGAACAGTTGTGTTGTAGGCATACTGAACCAACATATAATGTTGTCAAACAAAGATACTCGTCTTCTTCCAGGACCCCTTCGCTGTTGATTTTCCCTTTTTTTGTAGCGAAAAATATCTGTTTTCATTGCGCTTGATATGTCCTATACACTGAAACTTTCGTCATTTCACTACCTTCATTAATTTAGGTGTTGTGTCCATTCTTCTCAAAACTTCTACGTTTGCCACTCTGTGGGCCCGAGGTATTCGTAGGATACGCCTATAAAGCCACAATTCAAAGGCCTCAAGCTGCTTCTGCGTGTTTTTTATTTAAGGTGTATGTCTCTACTCGATATAGGAGGACAGAACATACGGATCAACGCAAAAGTCTGATTTTTGTTCTTTGAGTTAGTTTATGGCTTTTGAAGACAGCACTCATTTTCTAAAACACACTTCTTACTTTCCCGGTACGAATCTTGATTCCTTGCGAGTTATCCCAATTTTTATTTATTATCGTTCAAAGGGATGTATATTGTTTTACCCTTTCTCTATAGTTCTTCCGTTTATGACAAAGTTTACTCCGGTAATATTTTTCTCACTTAGGACCATGAGTTTTGTCTTTGCGGTGTTCCTTTCTTGCCCACACTGACTGCTAACTTTTACACTTCTACCTGGTATTCGTTAATAATTGTAATTCTTGGATGATGTCAGAAAATACACTAGTACTGTTAAATCTTATTCCATTTATCAAAATCCCTTCTTCTCCTTCTTCGAGGAATTCTGTAAATATGAATTGTGTGTATATATTGAATAGTATGTGTGACAAGATACTTCCTTATCTTATTCCCCTGAGAGGTTTGACTGCTTCAGTGCGTTCTCAATCAATACGCAACACCACCATGGTATTTCCTTTGTTATTTGACCTTAATAATATTTTGTATCTATTGCCTCATGCTATTATTAATTGCACCAAAGAGTTTTCTCCATAACTCACAAAGCCAGATAGTTTATGTACTGGTACTGCCGTTTTCTTTGCATTAGAAATATTTCTTCAGACATTAAGAAAATTGGAAGCAATGGTAAAAACTAAAATGAATAAGTAACAAATTAATTTCGATAGTAATTTTGTATATTTTAACCATCTCATAACTCGACTGATATGGTCTGTCTTATTAACGACAAAAATTCTGTTGTGTTTGCGTTTATAATGGGTGTGGACCTACCGAAGATGAATATCGTCAGGTGTTGACATAGCTTACACACAGACCCTCTGGAAATTGAAGGCCTTATCGTACATTCGCAGTATCTGAGAACAGCAAGGTCTGAACTGACTGATGTAAGAATGTGCTGCCTAACCGGTTCGTCTGAGATGCAAAGAAATTGGGATGGGAAGAGACAATTTTTGCACTGTGTTAGCGCCCCCTATTAAAGAACTTTTCATAATTTATCACCTATTCTGTTTAAAGAGTATTCAGACTTTTTTCCTGATCTGCCGGTAACCGAAACCATTGGTTCTAGGAACTTTACATTTGGAGAGAACAATCGTTAATTGAAGTACGTAGCCACTGAAAGAGAACACTGCAAAATTCAGCCACTGAGTACGTGTAGCTCTGGAGGATGCGACGTGATACAGTCTAAGAGCCAAAGGCCAGGCTGAACAAATGGCCATTGTTACATGCCGTATAAATAGAAAATAGCTATGCAACGGCGAGAAACAGTAAGAAAGGATTTTGTATAATACAACAGTTAAGAGGCGAAACGGGCATTTCGATTTTGTGCAAAGCCGCGTTGTCTCTCGAACTTCGGAAATCGACACGCAGCGTGGTCGACTGGTCTCAGAAATACGAAGGGAAACCTGAGAGAGCGTTATTTTAATACTGTAGGCACCCACGGAGCAAGAATTAAACTATTACGGTGCTAAAACATATGTAAAATTACTTTTAAAAACTCCGAAATCATACTGGAACAACAGCGACCGTCTTAGCACTATAACACAGCTAGCCAGTCTACATAGTATCTAACATTTATTTACTGTGGTAACTGCTTTCAGTCGAACAACAAACTAATTTGACAACAAACTTATTAGACAACAAACTAATATGTGAAGCGTGGAGCCGGTACACAGAGCTGATTCATGTGTCAGAAGGTACCAATCAACAACAGCTCAATAAAAAGACGTCCGTTATGTTTTATTTTGTTTTGCTCTAGGGCGCATAAAACAACTGGGGTCTTAGGGGCCAAGTCAAAACTACAGAACACGAACACATACAGGAGTTGTACGACTATACGTCATCAGGTTAGCTTCCATTTAGAAAGCTGTTGCACTCGGCGACTGTGATATTGACTTGTAAATTATAGACTGCAGTGATCAGTCGTGCATTTTTTATTTTATTTTGCATATCTAGATTTCGGCTAGAAGTTAGCCATTCTCAATGCACTACTATCCATGTAACTCCCTGTTGGTCGGACTTCATCCACAGTTCATTGAATATTCTAGCCGAAATCTAGATACGCACAATAAAATTTAAAAATGACGACTGATCGCTACAATCTATAATTTACAAGGCTATTTGTCAGTCCCAGTGGACAGAATAAGAGACAACTAAAAACAGGCAAATGGAAAAATAGCTAAAAAAAAAGAAACCACCATGCAGAAATGGCGATCCAAAATTAAAAATTAAATGGCCTTCGCCATGTTGCTCCGGCGGATGAAAGTAGAACGCGGTCAACAGCCCGCGCGTCATTCGCTAAAACGGCTGATAAATCGGGCGGCAAACCCAAGCTGGAACGTAAATTGTTAAAAAAAGGGCATTCCAGCAAGAAGTGGCGGACAGCTAAAATTTGGGAGTATTGTGTACAAAGCGGTGGGGTAGCACCACTTAGCAAATAACGATGGCTAGAAAGGCATTGCCCAATACGCAGCAGAGTTAAAACAATCTCCTCCCGGCGGGAGGGCCGAGACGAGGTTGTCCAAGGCGCTGGGAGAGGCTTAATGAGCCGAAGCTTATTCCTGTGAAGGGAGGACCATTGGCGATGCCAAAGGGACACCACCTCCTGACAGACAGCAACACAGAGATCGTCGGAGGGAATATAGGAGCGAGTGGGCTGAGGTACGAGGACTGCTGCCTTGGCAGCAGCATCAGCAGCCTCGTTTCCTGGTAGACCGATGCGACTAGGAACTCACATAAACATCACAGTGGTTCCACCAAGAGTGAGCAAGTGACCCGCTGCACTAAAGGATGAGCAGTGTGCAACAGACATAGAAAGTGGAGGGCACTGAGTGAGTCTGAGCAGAGGACACAATTGGAAAGGCTGTTTCGCCGGATGTACTCCATGGCCTGTTACAAGGTGAAGAGCTCGGCTGTATACGAGGTGTGGCTAGAAAAAAACCGGACTAGTACTGGTGAAACAAAAAAACGAATGCAATAAGTCTGAAAGTCGCGTGGCCTGTCACGTGACTCTCGCTCCGCCTACTGCTCGAGTTTCATCTGCCTCCTGCACTCAATCTGCCCGTGGCGTCTGTTTTAAGTAGTTGACGTTTTGTCTGTGCGTCGGAAAATGTTAAGTGTACAGAAAGAACAGCGTGTTAACATCAAATTTTGTTTCAAACTAGGAAAATCTGCAAGTGAAACGTTTGTAATGCTACAAGTGTACGGCGATGATTGTTTATCGCGAACACAAGTGTTTGAGTGGTTTAAACGATTTAAAGATGGCCGCGAGGACACCAGTGATGACACTCGCACTGGCAGACCATTGTCAGCAAAAACTGATGCAAACATTGAAAAAATCGGTAAACTTGTTCGACACTTTACTTGTCAACCCTGTTAACTCAGACACTGCTCTGATTGTTAAACGGCGATCTTGTCGAACAAGTTTACCGATTTTTTCAATGTTTGCATCAGTTTTTGCTGACAATGGTCTGCCAGTGCGAGTGTCATCACTGGTGTCTTCGCGTCCATCTTTAAACCACTCAAATGCTTGTGTTCGCGATAAACAAATGGTTCAAATGGCTCTGAGCACTATGCGACTTAACTTCTGAGGTCATCAGTCGCGTAGAACTTAGAACTAATTAAACCTAACTAACCTAAGGACATCACACACATCCATGCCCGAAGCAGGAGTCGAACCTGCGACCGTAGCGGTCGCTCGACTCCAGACTGCAGCGCCTAGAACCGCACGGCCACTCCGGCCGGCCGCGATAAACAATCATCGTACACTTGTTGTAACATTACAAACGTTTCACTTGTAGATTTTCCTAGTTTGAAACAAAATTTGATGTTAACTCGCTGTTCTTTCTGTACACTCAACATTTTCCGACGCACAGACAAAACGTCAACTACTTAAAACAGACGCCACGGGCAGACTGAGTGCAGGAGGCAGATGAAACTCGAGCAGTAGGCGGAGCGAGAGTCACGTGACAGGCCACGCGACTTTCAGCCTTATTGCATTCGTTTTATTGTTTCACCAGTACTAGTCCGGTTTTTTTTCTAGCCACACCTCGTATACTGAGGAGGGTGCTGGAAGCCGATATCGAAAGACAAGGGTGCCAACGATAAAGGCACATCCGATCCCATCGTCCGAGAGTCATCACTGTAGAAAAAGGTACTGTCGCAAAGTTCCATGTGAAGGCCGTGAAACTGGAGCCGATAGACCGAGGCTGGAGTAGTGTCCTTAGGAAGCGAATGAAGGTCGAGGTTAACATGGGCCGCTTCAAGAAGCCAAGGTGGTGAAGGGTTCACACCGACTGGGTAAGTTGCAGATAGTGCAATCATCAAAGAAGGAGGCATAGGAGGGTTGGCCACGCATGGCAGACAAACGGCAAGCATACCTGCTGAGGAGAAAGTCACGGCGGTTGGACAGCAGCTTCAGTACACAGACTCTCAAGGGAACTGGTGCAACAGGCGCCTGTGGCCGAACGGATGCCAAGATGGTGGATAGTGCTGAGACGGCTTAAGAGACGTGGACTCGCAGACACGTAAACAAAGCACCCAAAGTCGAGGTTCGAACGGACAAAGGACCGGTACAAACGGAGGAGGGTGGTTCGACTGGCACCCCAGGAAGTACCAAAGAGGACATTGAGGATCTGCATACAGCGGGCTGCCAGGTAAGACACATGGGAGGACCAAGAGAGTTTCTTATCGAGCATGAGCCTCTAAAATTTCGTAGTTGCAACGAACGGAAGGGCGACAGGCCCAAGATGTAGAGATGGTGGGAGAAATCATTTGGGTCGCCAGAAGTTCATACAAACGGTTTTGTTAGAGGAAAAGCGAAAGCCAGTGTCGATTCTCCAGGAGTAAAGACGATGAAGATAGCGCTGAAGACGCCGCTCAGTAAGACAGATTCGTGGAGAACTGCAGTAGATGGCAAAATCGTCAACACAAAGAGAGCTAGAGAAGCCCGGCGGGAGACAGGCCATTGGGACGCCCGCTAAAAGGATTGTGGAAAGGGCCAAATAAGGTGTCGGTCAGGTTCACTCAAGATTGTAATTTATTATAATTTAATAACACCTTTAAACCAAAACGGCGTATAGCGGAACCTTTAGAACCACGAGTTTCAAAAGGCTGAGGGCCTCCAAACAAGAAATCTTAAAACTCAACAAAATAAAAATTTGCATTTAAAATAGCAAATAAAATAATTAAAATATATATGATATCACAGCTAGGCTGGAAAGCCTCAAGGCAAAAGTAGATAGAACAAACATACGCAAGGTGCAATACAAGCGGCTGAGGGTCACAATTAAATTTTAAAATTTTAAAATACAGGGTGATCCAAAAAGAATACCACAAATTTAAAAATGTGTATTTAATGAAAGATAATATAACCTTCTGTTATACATCATTACAAAGAGTATTTAAAAAGGTTTTTTTTCACTCAAAAACAAGTTCAGAGATGTTCAATATGGCCCCCTCCAGACACTCGAGCAATATCAACCCGATACTCCAACTCGTTCCACACTCTCTGTAGCATATCAGGCGTAACAGTTTGGATAGCTGCTGTTATTTCTCGTTTCAAATCATCAATGGTGGCTGGGAGAGGTGGCCGAAACACCATATCCTTAACATACCCCCATAAGAAAAAATCGCAGGGGGTAAGATCAGGGCTTCTTGGAGGCCAGTGATGAAGTGCTCTGTCACGGGCTGCCTGGCGGCTTTTCCCTTTGCACAAACACCCATTCTCTGTAAACTGTTTATACCAACGTTTAATACACCACCTGTCAGGAGGTTTAACACCACACTTCGTTCGAAATGCACGCTGAACAACTGTCGTCGATTCACGTCTGCTGTACTCAATAACACAAAAAGCTTTCTGTTGAGTGGTCGCCATCTTAGCATCAACTGACGCTGACGCCTAGTCAACAGCGCCTCAAGCGAACAAATGTACAACTAAATGAAACTTTATAGCTCCCTTAATTCGCCGACAGATAGTGCTTAGCTCTGCCTTTTGTCGTTGCAGAGTTTTAAATTCCTAAAGTTGTGGTATTCTTTTTGAATCACCCTGTATATTACCATAATCTTTTAAGGCTTAAGGCTGCAATGTTTTTGCTTAAAGGATAATTTAAAGAATAAGGTTTTAAACAGCTTAAGGCCCACAAATGCCGGCCGCGGTGGTCTAGCGGTTCTGGCGCTGCAGTCCGGAACCGCGGGACTGCTACGGTCGCAGGTTCGAATCCTGCCTCGGGCATGGGTGTGTGTGATGTCCTTAGGTTAGTTAGGTTTAAGTAGTTCTAAGTTCTAGGGGACTTATGACCTAAGATGTTGAGTCCCATAGTGCTCAGAGCCATTTTTGAACCCACAAATGATTTTCCAAAATTCAAAGATACCTAAATTCCAGTAAAAACAGGAATCCTTAAATCATTGGCTATGATAGATTATAAACAGACTATTAAACACTGGTGAGGACAATAAAGAAAACTGCACTCAGAAGACTGCAGGGAGGTCGGTCTGCCCTTGATCACTTAGGTGAGACAGGTGGTGAGCCCAACTACACTTTATCCATCGGAACCCAACCAGGGGACAACCACGGACCGACCGACACAAAGACTTGCTTGTCACCAGTCAGTACAAGAGAACTCAAACACAGAAGGTTATGAAAGATAAGATTTGTGAGATATTGAAGATCCCTGCAGCTTTTAGGTTCAAATGGTTCAAATGGCTCTGAGGTCATCAGTCCCGTAGAACTTAGAACTACTTAAACCTAACCAACCTAAGGACATCGCATACATCCATGGCCGAGGCAGGATTCGAACCTGCGACCGTAGCAGTCACGCTGTTCCAGACTGACGCGCCTAGAACCGCTCGGCCACACTGGCCGGCTCTTCACTCCATGATTGTCTTTGACACAATAAAAATGTTTCTAATGCTATATTACATTACACCGTCGAGTCGCATTAATGTCGGAAGCCTGAATAATCACCTATTGCAACGCGGACCACTGCGGGACGTAGAGCAAGGGAGTCAATAAGGTTCTGGAAGGTAACGACAGGGATGTGGAGCCATACCGAAACCAGTGCCGTATCCAAAGGCGCAAGGTTCCTCTGTTGGGGATACATGGACCAGTCGAGTGGTCCCACAGATTGTCAATTGGGTTCAGATTCGGGGAGTATCGTTGCCAGAGGAGTAGTGTACACAAACCCTCGTGCTCTACGAACCACGTTCGTAAACTACGAGTGACATGTTGCATAGCCCTGGTGGTGGGTGCCATAGCGCCGAGGAAAAACAAACTGCATGTAGACCTGGACATGGCGCCCAGGGATAGATGCGTACTTGTGTTCATCCATCGTCCTTTCCAGTATTTCGAGAGCACCAAGAAAATGCCAGAGAACATTCCCCAGACCATAACACTCCGTCCGCCGGCCTGGACTTTCCAACTGTTCTTGAATGTGTTTCCTTCCATACGTTTCACGCTGTGCAAGCCAAAAGCCATCCGACAGATGAAGCATGAAACATGATCCATCTGAAAAGACCACCTGCTGCTACTCAGTGGACGTCCAGTCGCTGTGTTGGCGTGGAAATGCCAGCCTTCGTCGCCGATGAAAGCAGTCATCATGGGTGCACGGTCCAGGCTGCTGCTGTAGAGGCCCATACAGTGCAACAGTTAACTGCACCGTCGTTCAGTTGGTTGTCATTAGGTTCATTCTGGACGACAAGTTGCGCAACAGTTGCACCAACAATCATCAGTTATAACATGATGACCACCTAACTAATTGCCAGTATGCTCACCTTTAGCACGGATAACAGCTTCTTTGCGTCGTGGCATGGAAGCAGTAAGGCCTTGGTACGTCGCTGCAGGGAGCTGGCACCACATCTGCGCACACAAGTGATCTAATTTAATTTGTAGTAAGGTCTTATGGGACCAAACTACTTAGGTCATCGGTCCCTAAGCCTACACACTAATCTGACTTAAAACTAACTTACCCTATGGACAACACACACACCCATGCGCGAGAGTGGACTCGAACCTCCGACGGAGGGAGCCAAACGGACCGTGACAAGGCGCCCTAGACCGCACGGCTACCCTGCGCGGCCAAATCATCTAACTCCCATAAATTCTGGGTAGGGGGACAACGAACTCTGACGCCATTTTCAGTCACATCCCAAACGTGTTAGATCGGGTTCAGATCTGGAGAGTTCGGAAGGGCCAGCATATCAACTCGCCACTGTGTTCCTCGAACCACCCCATCAAACCTGGATTTGTGATATGGCGCATTATCTTGTTGAAAAATGCCACTGCTTTTGGGAAACATTATCGTCATGATGGGGTGTACGTCGTCCGCAACCAGTGTACGATACTCCTTGGGTGTCATGTGACTTGCATGAGCTCCACTGCACCCATGGATGCCCAAGTGAATGTTCCCCAGAGGATAAAGGAGCAGTCGGCAGCGTCTCTCCATCCCACGGTAACGGTGTCAAGTGGCTATTCCCCTGAAAGGCGACGGATTCGCCCCATCCCATCGGCATGATGAAGCTACTGTGATTCATCAGACTCTGCAACGTTGTACCACTGCACCAAAGCTGAGTGCCGATGGTCACGTGCCCGTATCCGTCGTTGTTGCCGATGTCGTGGTGTTACAATTGTCACATGCACAGGTCATCGCCTGCAGATGCCCATCGATAGCAGTTTTTGGTGCACTGAGCGTTGAGACACACTTTTACTCTGCCCAGCATTAAACTCTGGTGTTAGTTTACTAGCCTGTCGCGCCTGAGACGTCCAACAACTGCAATAAGTCGTGGCCGCCCACCCCTCGACGTCTGGACACGGTTCCACGTTGGTTTCGCCATGTGTTGAAGACATTCACCACAGTACTCCTCGAACACCCAACAAGTCGTGCATCTACATCTACATCTACATACATACTCTGCAATCCACCATACGGTGCGTGGCGGAGGGTACATCGTACCACAACTAGCATCTTCTCTCCCTGTTCCGCTCCCAAACAGAACGAGGGAAAAATGACTGCCTATTTACCTCTGTACGAGATCTAATCTCTCTTATCTTTGTGGTCTTTCCGCGAAATGTAAGTTGGCGGCAGTAAAATTGTACTGCTGTCAGCCTCAAATGCTGCTTTTCTAAATTTCCTCAGTAGCGATCCACGAAAAGAACGCCTCCTTTCCTCTAGAAACTCCCACCCGAGTTGCTGAAGCATTTCCGTAACACTCGCGTGATGATCAAACCTACCAGTAACAAATCTAGCAGCCCGCCTCTGAATTGCTTCTATGTCCTCCCTCAATCCGACCTGACAGGGACCCCAAACGCTCGAGCAGTAGAATAGGTCGTATTAGTGTTTTATAAGCGGTCTCCTTTACAGATGAACCACATCTTCCCAAAATTCTACTAATGAACCGAAGACGACTATCTGCTTTCCCCACAACTCCCGTTACATGCTTGTCCCACTTCGTATCGCTCTGTAATGTTACGCCCAAATATTTAATCGACGTGACTGTGTCAACACTACTAATGGAGTTTTCAAACATTACAGGATTCTTTTTCCTATACATCTGCATTAATTTACATTTATCTATATTTAGAGTTAGCTGCCATTCTTTACACCAATCACAAATCCTGTCCAAGTCATCTTGAATCCTCCTACAGTCACTCAACGACGACACATTCCTGTACACCACAGCATCATCAGGAAACAGCCGCACATTGCTATCCACCCTATCCAAAAGATCATTTATGTAGATAGAAAACAACAGCGGACCTACCACACTTCTCTGGGGCACTCCAGATGATACCCTCACCTCCGATGAACACTCACCATCGAGGACAACGTACTGGGTTCTATTACTTAAGAAGTCTTCAAGCCACTCACATACTTGGGAACCAATCCCATATGCTCGTACCTTAGGAGTCTGCAGTGGGGCACCGAGTCAAACGCTTTCCGGAAGTCAAGGAATATGGCATCCGTCTGATACCCTTCATCCATTGTTCGCAAGATATTATGTGAAAAAAGGGCGAGTTGCGTTTCGCAGGAGCGATGCTTTCTAAAGCCGTGCTGATGCATGGACAGCAACTTCTCTGTCTCAAGTAAATTCATTATATTCGAACTGAGAATATGCAACAAACCGATGTTAAGGTTATTGGTCTGTAATTTTGAGGATCCGTCCTTCTACCCTTCTTATATACAGGCGTCACCTGAGCTTTTTTCCAGTCGCTCGGGACTTTACGTTGGGCGAGAGATTCGCGATAAATGCAAGCTAAGTAAGGAGCCAATGCAGTAGAGTACTCTCTGTAAAACCGAATTGGAAACACATCAGGACCTGTCGATTTATTTATTTTCAACCCATTCAGCTGCTTCACAACCCCAGGGATGTCTATCACTATGTCCTCCATACGGGAATTTGTACGAGGCTCACACGGCGGAATGTTTGTACGATCCTCCTGCATGAAAGATTTCTCAAATGCTAAATTTAAAATTTCAGCTTTCGTTTTGCTATCTTTCGTTGCCAGGCCAGACTGATCAGTGAGTGACTGGATGGAAGCCTTCGACCCGCTTACCGATTTTACGTAAGACCAGAATTTCCTTGGGTTTTCAGCAAGATCTTTTGCTAAGGTATGACGGTGGTAGTGGTTGTATGCTTCGCGCATCGCTCTTTTTACAGCAGCACGAAGCTCTACTAACTTTTGCCTGTCCTCATTATCCCGATCTTTCTTATACCGCGAGTGCAACTGACTTTGTTTCCTGAGCATTCTCCGAACTGCGGTGTTAAACCACGCTGGGTCTTTTCCGTCTGTAACCCACTTTTTCGGCACATACTTGTCCAATGTGTGATTTACAATGTGTTTAAAATTTGCCCATAATTCTTCCACGTCCATCGTACCGGAAGTAAATGAAGTTGATTCATATACTAAGTGGGATTTTAACAACTGGTTATCTGCTCTTTCTAGTAAGAATACTCTCCTAGCCTTCTCGACCGACTTTTTAACTTTCGTAACCATAGTCATAATGACAACATCATGATCACTAATCCCTGTCTCAACAATGACACCGTCGATGAGGTCTGGTCTGTTCGTGGCTACCAGATCTTAAATATATCCATTACGCGTTGGCTGTCGATTTAGCTGCTCAAGACAGTTTTCGGATAATGTGTTCAAAAGTAATTCACACGACGGCTTGTCTGTACCACCTGTAATGAA
Source organism: Schistocerca nitens (assembly GCF_023898315.1). Lineage (NCBI taxonomy): Eukaryota > Metazoa > Arthropoda > Insecta > Orthoptera > Acrididae > Schistocerca > Schistocerca nitens. The sequence goes on from NC_064621.1 coordinate 54,262,798, forward strand.
TCCATAGACATCCCAGTCTATACTAGGTAGGTTGAAGTCGCCTCCGACTAATATAGCATGATCCGGGTACTTTTGCGATACAGAATGTAGACTCCCTTTGAATAATTCTAGAACTGTCACGGTGGAACCTGGTGGTCGGTAATAAAACCGCACAATTAACTTTATTTCCCCTAGCCCTGTTAAACGTGTCAAGATAACTTCACAATCACACTCTACTTCGACCTCAGTAGACACCATATTTTTGTCAACTGCAATGAAGACACCTCCTCCTACGGTGTCTAATCTGTCTTTCCGATACATGTTCCAATCCTCACTAAATATTTCAGAACTTCCTATCTCAGGGTTCAGCCAGGTCTCAGTCCCGAGAATAATTTGCACGCCACACGCTTCCTGGAGCGCAGTAAATTCAGGAACTTTATTCCGAACACTCTGAAAATTTACTGCTAATATCTTGATAGCTGAAGTGTCTTTACACTGAGCGCGTCCTGATTTCCCTGCCTGCACGTCGACTGGTGAGTGTTCATCAGGACACCTCGCACTACTGCCTAGCCTAAAAAACCCCCATGTGCTCGCCACAAGTACTCTGCTACCTGAGTAGCCGCTTTCTTTGTGTAGTGCGCCCCTGACCTATCTAGGGGCGTCCTACAATTCCCCACCCAATATCGCAAGTCTAGAAATCTGCAGCCAAGACCGTCACAGAGTCGAGATGCAGTTCCCGAAACGCTCCTGCCGAGCCTCCGGGCCATCACAGTGTCTCCTCGGCTAGACTGAGATAGCCTAGACCGCGCGCCTTCCCTATTCTACACACAGACAGCATGCTCACTGATAACACATGCACCTTGCGCATGTCTGACTAGCAATCGTTCCTTGCCACGTGACGCTGCTGTCGCCTGGGCGGATTTATATCGATGGTCATAACGTTCTGGCTGACCAGTGTATATTCTAGCCGTCGTTAGCCTCTGTCATCTATGGCCTGCGATAAACAACAGTTGCCTCGGCGCTTGTTTTGGATAGCACCGTTTTTCCATGCGCGATGTACTTTAACGACGGCGGCACGCGAACGATTTACGACCTTCGCTGTTTCGGAAATGCTATGCTGTTTCGTTTTCTGTTTCGCAATCAGTTCCGACTTCGATAGAAGTGTATTTAAACTATTATACAAATTGTATCTTCCATGGATATTCTTTCTACTTACATGTAAATTTAAACAAAAATTATTTACCAAATTATGTGCTGTTTTTCCCTTACCCGCAGTCGGTTTTAACAATAACAGAAAAGCAAAATTTATAGATTATGGGCATAGAATCCCACTACAAAATCTGAAACGCTGGAAACTTTGTGATCTTTCCCCTTTGCAGATTAAAACCATTTGAAGTACTGTCATTGAACTTACTACCCTCAAAGATTCAGCAGCAAGAGGCGATCTGTTATATACCTTTGGGCTTGTATCAATGACCCAATCGATTAACTCATTTCTCTTTCGGAACATTATTTCCTAATCAATGTTTCGTTGTCTATAACGATAAACAAGTCTCCAGGTAAACAAAAGGTGGGGGGAGAGGGTTTGGACAGAGAGGAGGGCGGGAATTCGACAAATAGAGGGGGAAGAGGAGGGTATAATGAAAGACAGGAGAGAGCGGGAGACGGACAGAGATGGGAGAGAAGGAGATCGGGATGTATATTCAGTTCACGTACATATTTAACAATTACGAAACATTGCTCTGTTCACAGTGTTATAAATGTTTGAAAAATAGAAATGTTGTAATATGTCGAATTTTACGAATGGTGGTCAAGCTATAAGTTGTCACATAGGTCAAACAGAGGGTAATATGATCAAGGCTTTAAACAAGCAAGCAGAGCAGGATTCGTGCTCTTTGGTTTCCGTCCCTTGGTCGGTGAGGTTGGTTTTGGTAAGTTTTGTGTGACCGGTGATTAGCTTGGGCTTAAATTTTACTCAGGGCTTGGAAATATTTCTATGTACGCTAGCTCAAGACGTAAGAATATTTGAGATTCTGATTGCTAGTCGGCATAGAGCCACAGTACGGCTAGCAGAAACTGAAATTCCGGCTCCTGTGAATTTCGTTACTGTATAAGGACTTGTACGTGCTCATTGAACTTCAGGACTTTGTTGTAGTTTAAGCGACTTTGTGCGTGGCTAAGTAACTTTTGATCACGTTTATTACTGCTTACGAGCAATTGCACTGCAAAATTAATCATTTTTATTTTTCCTTCCCGTATTGTGTTCAATAAGAAACATCACTCGGAATATATTTTTTTGTGTGGTTGGAGTAAATTGATAAACAAGACTAATCTATTGCTTGTTGCTGTATTATCTTGCAGAATCGTGTTTTCTTTTTTTCCTTTAATGTTCTCAATTTATTTATTAATGTTGTTTGTTTATTTAACTTATATGTCTTTACTAAATTAAGGTGCCTCATGATTGATCCACGCTACTGTAAGGGCTTAAGGCAACAGTCGACGACTGAACCACTCTCGAATATTCGGGTTTTAGGTTACATGCTCGCTGTCTGGTGATTAGGTAGCAGCGAATGAATGCTTGCTGGCACTTGGGTTATCATTTGTTTGTTACCGAGCACCCTCTCTTGATGACGTGTTGCGAGTCGTGTGGGAGCGCACTCTACGGTCCACTAGCAAATACTCTTCCACACTTGACTGGTGGACACAGCTAGCAAAACCGAGGCTCAGGTAAACTTTGATAAGTTTCTGTGCTGCCAAAGCGCGAAACTTTCGGAGAATTTATCAGTATTACTATTACATCCTGCGTGAACTTTCTGCTGCTTCGGATCACGTCCTCCGTCACGCCCTCTGCGCACTGCGGATGTTAGGCGTGTAAAGGCAGAGTTGTTAACCTTGAAGAGAATACAAATGGGAGATTTGAAAATCCGGTCGAAGCCACGTTGTGACGGAAGAACAGACTTCATTGTATCATTGGCCTCGGCATCAGACCCGTTGCCAACGCGCTTGTATCCAGTCTCTCACGACCAATGATGGACGTATCGTAATGGCGCCAGCTGATATAGTGCATATCTTACACCAGTAACATGTAGACATCAACGATATCGATCAGTCCAATGAAACCATTTACGACCCACTTGTCAGCATCTTGGATACGACAATTACACCTGAGCATAATGGAACGCTCTTAGCTGCCTTTCAGCGTGAGGAAGTTTACAAATTTATTGTGGGATCGTCTTCTCAAAAGTCCCCAGGTTTAGATGGACTTCCAAAGGAATTTTACGTGCGTCTTCGGCGGTTGTTGGGTGCTATCTTTATCTCCCTTTTGAATGAAGAGTTACAGGTATAGTAGTGCCGACCTCGTTTAAAGTAGGAAAAGTCGTTTTAATCCCGAAACGCACTGGACCGGCTGCCCCTGATGGCTTTCGCCTACTTACTTTGTTAACAGAAGGATATCGGCTCTGATGGAGACGATTGTTGCAAAACATCAAAGCCGCGTAACTGGTCGCGCCATGCTTACCCCTATAGTCGAGTGTTGTAACGTGGTTCCTATTGCTGCTGCAGTGTCCGTCCCTCGTGCCCTTGCTTTTCTAGACTTCGATAAGACATTTGATCGTGTTCATCACGAGTTTCCGCTTCGGATTCTGCTGGCAGTTGGTTTCACTGTTGACACACGGCGAGTGGTCTCAAATCTGGTTACGTGTATTTCGGCTTCGGTGGTTGTTAACGGCCAACAAACGTCACCAATAAATATCCATAGGCGTGTACCTCAAGGAAGACCGCTGTCAATGATTTTGTTTGTGTTGTCTCTGGAACCCCTACTTCGGATGCTAGCATCCCAACTGACAAGTTGGACGCTTTCCAGCGGGACTATACCTGTTCGTGCATACGCAGATGACGTGATGGTTCTACTTCGCAATCCTGCTGAGATACCTCGGGTGAAGGCTGAAATCGATGATTTTTTGTCGGAGTTGAGCTGCAAAATTTAATGAATGTAAATGCAAGCTTCTTCCCTTGCGAGGTTTTGATGACGCGGTCGCTCCGTGGGCAACTGCGGTGGATCGGCATGCGTCTCTCTGTATCCTCCTCGATCGTTCTCCACTCAAAATGTGGGCACTCAACTGGAAGCCTGTTACGGAAAAAATTCAGGGAGCGATACTAGACCATGAAAGGCGTTCTCATACTCTGCTGCAGAAAGTCCGAATACTGGATACATACGTCTTACGCGAAGTTTATTACGTGGCCCAAGCCACCCGCTGCCTTCAAATGGTTCAAATGGCTCTGAGCACTATGGGACTCATCATCTTAGGTCATAAGTCCCCTAGAACTTAGAACTACTTAAACCTAACTAACCTAAGGACATCACACACACCCATGCCCGAGGCAGGATTCGAACCTGCGACCGTAGCAGTCCCGCGGTTCCGGGCTGCAGCGCCAGAACCGCTAGACCACCGCGGCCGGCCCCGCTGCCTTCGATGATGGCGAAGAAACTATAACAATTGTCTGGTCGTTTCTTATGGAAAAGACATATATTCTCTTACGGTATGAGGTGATCACGAAGCCTAGCTCCTTGGGGGGTTGGACCTGACTGATATACGAAGGAAGTCGCATATGCTATATGTGCGTCGTACTATTCTGACGATGACTAAAGGAACTCTCACATTCACATCTCATTTATTTCTCTGTGTCCGTCCTGCTAGTCTTGAACCCCCTATTGATGTTGGTCGCATAAATTATAGCTTAAAACTCATTCGTGACTTCTATCTTGCCGTGAGCTGTTTAGGGGCTGACATTTTATGGAGACCTGTCCTCACCATGAAATTCACACAGACTCGTGTGGAAGCAGTCCCTTGCCCGAACCTCGTTTGAAGAAAATCGCAGCAAACAACCTGGACGACAGTTTGGTTCAATATCAGTCTTCCGATTTTGCCGATGCAAATGAGGTAGTAAATAACTTGATTCGAACGAAAGAGCGACTTTTCCGTATTGGGCTTAGTGACATGGATTTATGTAGTCGTTGTACGTCTCCCGATATGATACGACATCGCTTTATTTATGGATGTCGTAATGCAAACTAGTCTTGGATAAGGACACAATTGGCTTTCCTTACTCCATCTTCTGAGACGGCATACACTAAGGACATCATATTGCGCCCAAATGCTTCCTTCTTTCCATGGTCGAAAACCCATACCGTTATGTGGTTGGTTGGTTGATTTGTGGTATTGAAGGAGCCAGACTGCTAGGGCCGTCGGTCCCTACCGTTATGTGGTTGCTGGGACACTTCGTCCATTGTGTTGTAGAAGGCGAGGGGGAAGATCACATGAACTTCATGCAGTGCATGATCACGGCCTATTGGACATGCTTGAGAATGCCTCGATATCGAGACCTCTTCGCCAACAAATTGAATCTTGTTTTCCGTCGGCAAGGTGTTGGTTAATTTAATTTATCTGATGATAAGTCTTTTTCTTTATTATGTATGTTCCCATTTGATTTGTTTCGGCTTGTCCTCTCCTGGTTTCCCTGTTCGTTTTGTTTTGTGTTTTCACTCAGCATCGCTCCAGTTCTATTTGTAAAATGTGTATCGATGAAGTTCATATAAATACACATGGGCATATATAATTCTTGCAGTCAACTTGGGATTTTTCTTAGATTGCCGTCTGGAATGTAATCTTGTTTCGTCTATTACGAACTACCAAATATATAAGAACACAAAATAAGAAAAGATAAAAAGTTACTAAAAGGCATGAAAAATAATTGTTGATACATATCATGCGAGCTTGGTGGTGGTTTTCCGGCTACGTTCTCGGTTTTTTTTCTTTCTCATTTTATTTATTATTCTGTTATCATAATTACTTTTTTCTCCCATTTCCAAATTATATCACATGATGATTTGACTTTGGTCTACTGATGTGATATGATAGTACCAAGTCATTCAGGTAATAAAAATGGCTCAGTTGGATAGAGCATATGCCATGTAAACTTGAGGTACCGGTTTCAAGTCCCGGACGGGGCACAAATTTTCAACTGTCCCCTTTGATATATATCAACGCCTGTAAGCAGCTAATGGTCTGGATTTCGTTGTAATTTCATTTCTTCGTCTGTCTGAAGGGCCGTCCACGGCGCGTTGATTTTATTTTGATGTCTCAGAGTTTGTTTGGTTCATGTTTGTCTGAGGTCTCAGGAAGCCCATCTCATCACTCATTACCTGTCGTAGTCTGCATTCTCCTCGTATTATGCTATCCTGTCATCTAAGTATTACACTTGTCTTCCAAAGCTTTCAAATATTCATTCATGTTTACATACATCAGCACCTTCGGTTTCCATGTACATATTCCTTGTGTTGTTCTTGCGAGTACTCTATATGGTAAAGAACATTTACGTATATGTGAAGTGGTACTTGACGTAACACTCATTTGAATTCTGAGCGGAATAATTGTGTCGATGTGTTGTTCGTTGATATTTTTTCTACGTCATTTCTGGCATGTGGTCTGCCGCTAATTTACAATATAATTGTTGAAACGAAATCAGTTTTTCACAAAATGTTTTCGTCCTTCCTTTTCCGTTTTACACGCGGTTACAAATTACAAGTTTGCGATGTTCGTCCTACCATCATATTTTTGAGTTGTAACCATCTAAAAGGACAGGGTGCAAACCATAGCAAATTCTGTTAGATACACTTATTATTTGCAGTTCAATATTAATTTTTTTTAACTTTTTGATACATATCAAAAAGCAAAAAACGAATGTAATATGGAACTGCAATATATATTATTCGTTAACATATATCAGGTTTTTAGTTTATTGATCACGTTAGGAGTCAGTTTTTCCATCTCTAAGTTGGAAACGTCTGTGGACGTCCGTCTTTTTGACTGATCAGATACATACAGGGACAGCATATTTCGAGTACAACATCTCTTGCCACGTAATGTGTTTCTGGGTATTTGTAGGATTTGCTTCTGGGACGTTTCTCCTGCCAATGCAGAAAAAATTAACTGGCTTTATTAAAATTCTATGACTATGAAATTTAAAATTTTAAGTCCAACAATTTCTGTTTGAACTGACAAATCAGCCATTGTCAAGATAAAAAAAATTAGGTTCCATGTAATAAATATAAATTGTAATTATCTCAATGAGAGTGACACAACTAAAGCTCAACAGATCGCGACCAGCCGCTAATTCTGATCACAGAAACTCTCCGCTTCATCAATGAGATGAGTTATTAAAACGTAATCTTGACAAAAAGAAGGTTATAAAATGAATTTCATTTATTGTTACTTGCTATTCAATAAGACTTACATGGACAATATGTCAAATATGTCCGCAGAGATACAAGCAAGATGGCAGGCGTAAGAACAGCTAACAAGAGAGAAATGAAAGAAGTGGCAGACTTTAAGCGTGAAAGGATGCAGGTGGTTCGCAGGTGTCAGCGTGTCTTCGATTACTGCCACTGGTTCCATGCAAGCGCAGGAGAATGTCTCCTATACCACAGTACAACTCCCACCAACTTCCTACCCCGCTGCACGTTTCGAGCCGACGTTCAAGGCATTTGTGGAGACGAACATCAGCCTAGTTTATAAAAAATGTGATTAACCCGAAGAACCGACACATTTATGTTGGTCGGCGGTCGAATGCCGATGGTCCCGTGCCTACTGCAATCGTAACTGAGGATATCGATGTTGACCTCGTGGTCTGCTGCGGAGCTCCATCTTATGCAATGTACATTGAACGGATTGCTCCGAAACACTAGTGCGTGCACCAGCATTTGCCTCTATCGGCAGAGACACCCCAGGATACCATCTATCCCAGTTTTCAGAGCAGACAAACCTTCGAACCCCGGTTTCTGTGAAGAGTAGTGGACGTCCAAACAATTGGCGCCGAATGGTAATCCTTTTACCTGTTTCCGTAGATGCTCAAGACAATAGCACGCGGACATTCGACTGTTGTTGTTGTTGTTGTGGTCTTCAGTCCTGAGACTGGTTTGATGCAGCTCTCCATGCTACTCTATCCTGTGCAAGCTTCTTCATCTCCCAGTACCTACTGCAACCTACATTCTTCTGAATCTGCTTAGTGTATTCTTCTCTTGGTCTCCCCCTACGATTTTTACCCTCCACGTTGCCCTCCAATAATAAATTGGTGATCCCTTGATGCCTCAGAACATGTCCTACCAACCGATCCCTTCTTCTGGTCAAGTTGTGCCACAAACTCCTCTTCTCCCCAATCCTATTCAGTACCTCCTCATTAGTTATGTGATCTACCCATCTAATCTTCAGCATTCTTCTGTAGCACCACATTTCGAAAGCTTCTATTCTCTTCTTGTCCAAACTATTTACCGTCCATGTTTCACTTCCATACATGGCTACACTCCATACAAATACTTTCAGGAATGACTTCCTGACACTTAAATCTATATTCGATGTTAACAAATTTCTCTTCTTCAGAAACGCTTTCCTTGCCATTGCCAGTCTACATTTTATATCCTCTCTACTTCTAACATCATCAGTTATTTTGCTCCCCAAATAGCAAAACTCCTTTACTACTTTAAGTGCCCTTTTGTTGATGTTCATCTTATATCCTCCCTTCAAGACACCATCCATTCCGTTCAACTGCTCTTCTAAGTCCTTTGCTGTGTCTGACAGAATTACAATGTCATCGGCGAACCTCAATATTTTTATTTCTTCTCCCTGGATTTTAATACCTATTCCGAATTTTTCTTTTGTTTCCTTTACTGCGTGCTCAATATACAGATTGAATAACATCGGGGAGAGGCTACAACCCTGTGTTACTCCCTTCCCAACCACTGCTTCCCTTTCATGGCCCTCGACTCTTATAACTGCCATCTGGTTTCTGTACAAATTGTAAATAGCCTTTCGCTCCCTGTATTTTACCCCTGCCACCTTTAGAATTTGAAAGAGAGTATTCCAGTCAACATTGTCAAAAGCTTTCTCTAAATCTACAAATGCTAGGAACGTAGATTTGCCTTTCCTTAATCTTACTTCTAAGATAAGTCGTAAGGTCATTATTGCCTCAAGTGTTCCAGTATTTCTACAGACTGGCTTCGCCGTTTTCGAGATACTCGTTCATACCCCGTCCGTGGCCGCTTACATACATTTGTTACCGAGACACGAACTCGCAGCATCACCTCGCAGCATCCAACATCGCGGTGGGCAGTGATCATAATGTTGTGGTTTATGAATGTATGTTGTATGTCTGTATATACGTAGACTGTAAGTCAATTAATGGATACTGTATAAATGATGACGATGAGAGAAGAGAGAATGTGGAAACTCGTGCCGGCACATGAGAGGGGGTCGCACCGCCAATCTTTAAGCCCCCATAAGATGGACGGATTACCAACAGCAGTGCAACATGTCCTCACTTCATTAGAGTTTATGCAGAGGCATGGAATTTAATCCAGGAAAAAGGCGGAAAAATATGTTGTTCAGGATCTTTACGCCACGATCTCGCCTCCCCTCGCCGGTGCATTAAGAAATGGCCTGCCTTCCAGTCGAACGCTCTGACAGATGCTGCGGTACGATCGTGCGTTAGTGGCCTCGGGTATGGAGGTGGATAACAGATCTTTTCCTGTACTGCTTAACTCATAGCGAGAGTCAAGACGAACCAGACTTGATTTCAAAGTAAGTACCAATGTAACGATCACTGGTTCTGACAGCTGAAAAGAATTTTCGCATATGCCAATGCCACATTGATGTCCAGTTTTCGCCTCAGAAATGTAACATATGTACAAAAATGGTACATACGAAACGGATTTATAGTCGGACGGATCTCTCTAACGACTTTGCGCTTTTAGGAAAAGTGACAATTTCAGTAATAGCATGGTCATTGACTTGCAAAGTAGAAACATTAGTAACTGCCAAAATGTGTATGGACGAGCTATTACCAATAGCGGTCTCAACCACGGGACGAAAAAATGCATAAACAGAAGCAGAAGAAACGGAATTCAAATCGTAACGAAAAACTTTCACTGCGTGCAGTTGCACAGTTCCGACGAAGATAACAGAGTGTAAAATCTGTAGAAAATCAATTCGTCTGTTCAAGAAGACAGCATTCAAACTCTAATCCGGTCGTGCTGATTTAGGCAGTCTGTGGATTCTGTAAACCACTCTAGGTGACAAATCTTTCCCTTCACCGTCATTGCCTGGTATGAACTGGAGTTCGTTCAATACTGACTGACTGACAAAAACTGAACATTCTCCTTTCCATTACATGAGGTTCTAAATGTTGTCCGTGATGCCACCCTCATAAAAAAGAGCTTATATTTCCGAAGAATTATTTTGATACAGTGTGAAGCAGAATGTTCAATAAAACTGATATTTAAATCTGTGGATCTAATTAAGTCAGCTACGAAAGTGGAAATGGCTACAGCAGCGTGTAAAAAAATAGGGATGGCCTGTGTTTTGTTTGTAACCGGAAAAGACTCTCGCTTACACTCCGCTTCATAAATTAAATTGGAGAAAGCGAGATGAGACCGTGAGCTAATGAACTCGTACAGCGGCAACCCGGGAAAGTTTGGTGTCCCACAAGGCGTCTAGCGCTCCGGACGTTTAGTCGGCAAGAGCGCGCACACCCGGATGATAAGTCAGGCCTTTCGAATTGGCAGCGGCCTCCATTTGTCACCCGAACTGCAGTGCCGTGAAGCCTTATTGCTGGACGCAGAGAGAAGAAGAACTAACGATGAAAGCTGTAGCTTCATGAGCTACCTTTTAGGTTCGCCACGAGTAGCTGTGATCACGGTTGCTGAGAGGCCGAGGACTGTCTCAAAAGAAAACTTCTCTCTCCACAACTTCTAGTCCAGCCAACGAGCGAAAATTCCGGAAAAATCGTTCAGGCAGAGGGAATGTCACGAACAACAAAAATTCCTACTGGTAGAGATTGATCATATGAGTGGCTATTGGGGGCGGGGAATGTTTGAAGGTCATCTTTTTAAGTAATCTTCTTAAGCTTTCCTTGAATTATTCGAAAACCGCTGCTTGTAGCCTAGTACATAATTAGACCACATTAAATTTCCTTCAAATAGTGCCTTACTCACCTTTTCTCTAGGACAGTTTCCGTGTGGCAGGATATGGTTTGGTCGTGGTTTATTAAAGTTAGTGTTCCAATAGTATAAAATTATTATTAAATGAAGTGGCCATGCGCTGTTGCCATTTTTCGGGGTGCACTGAGCCCCGTGATGCCAACTGAGGAGCCACTCGACCGAATAGTAGCGGCTTCGGTCAAGAATACCGTCATAGCGAAAGGGATAGCGGTGTGCTCACCCCACGACCCTCCTATCAGCATCCTCCACTAAGGATGACACGGCGGTCGGATGGTCCCGGTACGCCACTCGTGTCCTGAAGACGGAGTACATGCATACCACGTGTAAGTACATTAAAGCATTATTAACCGATAACTTGTCGTCTCGGGTTGTAACAGTGCGGAATAGAGTAGTGGGTGTACGAGACAGATGCGAGGCAAGGTGTGTCTCCGGGTTTGGTCGTGCATTTCCCTCCTCCGTACGTATGCAAACGGAAGAGCGAGCACGTGATTCCCTACTATACGTAGTACCATACTGCGTCGGAAGTAGCAACTACGAGGCCTACGAGAAAAACAGGTCGTGGCTCGTACGTCACATGACGTCACACTGCAGGTGTTACGAGTGCCTGCAGTCCTCTCCAGCAGGGAGCGAGTAACTAATGAGACAAGTTTAATATTTCTTAACCGCACGTTTAAATGCATGCAAGCTCTTGATAGCTCACAACAAAGATAAGACTTTGAATTCCCCGGAAAAACATTGCAGCGGCAGTAGAGAACGCCAAAGGAACAGTTTCCCTTCTAGTCCTGTGGAACAGCGTGCAGAGATTTGCGTAGGTTTTATACATAGCGTATTTGGGTGAGTAGTATGGGTAACTCACATCTGTAGTCCTTGTAATGTTAACAGACTGTGTGGGAACCACGCCCCACGGGGCAGGTGTACTCACTGCGGCTCAACGGTTTGATAAGCTGCACTGCAGAGGTTCAAATGGCTCTGAGCAATATGGGACATAACGTCTGAGGTCATCAGTCCCTTAGAACTTAGAACTACTTAAACCTAACTAACCTAAAGAACATCAAACATATCCATGCCCGAGGCAAAATTCGGACCTGCAACCATAGCGGTCGGGCGGTTCCAGACGGTAGCGCCTAGAACCGCTCGGACACAGCGGCCGTCACTGAAAAGGGTCTGTGGTAACTTCTTGTGATTTAAAGGGGTAGACAGAATGACAATCACCGGCTCCCTCTTCCGTTTGGAGCCTGTTGTGGCAGGGAAATGCATAACCACGATTCGGTGACCTACCTTCTCTGCGCTACCAGCCTCCAACCCTGTCCTACATCCGATCCTGATTCACCGCCCAAAACACAATGTATCCCTTAATACGCTCTGTTCCAGTTAGACATGTTGTACACTCTGAATATACCTTCTTAATCCACTTCATTTAACACTATTAATTTTATCCCATTAAAACAAAATTTGTAATTATCTGTGGTTTTTCCATCTCATGTAACGCAGTAATTGCTAGTCCTAGGAAAAATTTAATCCTACGTTGTTCTTGGCATATTTACCTCAGTTTTGTAGCGGCTGACATCCTAGCTAGAAACTACGGTTTTCTAGGATGTAAGGATTCTACTGCCGCGAATGTAAGATACGAGACATTAGGACTCATGTGGAGGGAATATAGACAGCCGTTTTTCCTTCGCTCTATTTGCGAGTATAACACGAAAGGAAATGACTAGTAGTGGTAAAGGGTACCCACCGCCACGCACCCAACCGTGGCTACGTAGATTTAGATTCAAGTACAACATAAAAAAGTGACATTTAAATACCCCTCCCCCACCTCCACCCTCACACTCTACCAATGCGGATTTTTAATGTGTTGCTCAAGACACTCTTTCCCACCACTGTACAAAAATTTACTACTTCATAATTTATTTCCTCCATTTAACCTTTTTTTGATTTTCATTGACTCAAATAATACTCCTTGTAAATATACAGTCTGTCTCAGATATGTTGCTACACAGTTCGTGGGGTTGTAGAGTGTGTCTTGAGGAACAAAGCGAGGATAGGAGCCCATGTCCAGAAAGGTCATCCATCGTCGCTACAGAGGGGCGAAATAATAGGTAGTGGCGCCTGACACTGGGTCAGCCTTCGGCTGCAAACGGACGTTGACGGACAGAAACGTTGATTGTGACTCAGTGATCGCCGCTGGTTGCCACGAACGCCAGTGGAGGAGGCAGAGCTACTTGCTGGAAAGACAGGCTTTGCCTCCTGTGAATGTTATGCTCTATTACCTCAGTGAATTTCTGTTTCGAACATGTTACTCCATCTGCAATTTCATTATTTCTTGTATTCCGTAAAACACTATTCCGTAAAACACTAGCGATTTTCGAGTGTTCCAGGAGAAAAATAAATTGCCGATGAAACAGGTGCCCGAAACCGTCATATACCGAGCCAACAGAACATCCTGTTTATAGGAGGCGAGGCCTGCCTTTACCGGAGTTCTTCTGGGATGGTAGCGGCCCGCAGTACTGTTAACGTAGTCTGCACTTGTCGTGGCGCCTTCGAATATTTTTTTTTTTTTTCGTCATCAGTCTCCTGACTGGTTTGATGCGGCCCGCCACGAATTCCTTTCCTGTGCTAACCTCTTCATCTCAGAGTAGCATTTGCAACCTACGCCCTCAATTATTTGCTTGACGTATTCCAATCTCTGTCTTCCTCTACAGTTTTTGCCCTCTACAGCTCCCTCTAGTACCATGGAAGTCATTCCCTCATGTCTTAGCAGATGTCCTATCATCCTGTCCCTTGTCCTTATCAGTGTTTTCCACATATTCCTTTCCTCTCCGATTCTGCGTAGAACATCCTCATTCCTTACCTTATCAGTCCACCTAACTTTCAACATTCGTTTATAGCACCACATCCCAAATGCTCCGATTCTCTTCTGTTCCCGTTTTCCCACAGTCCATGTTTCACTACCATACAATGCTGTACTCCAGACGTACATTCTCAGAAATTTCTTCCTCAAATTAAGGCCGGTATTTGATATTAGTAGACTTCTCTTGGCCAGAAATGCCCTTTTTGCCATTGCGAGTCTGCTTTTGATGTCCTCCTTGCTCCGTCCGTCATTGCTTATTTTACTGCCTAGGTAGCAGAATTCCTTAACTTCATTGACTTCGTGACCATCAATCCTGATGTTAAGTTTCTCGCTGTTCTCATTTCTACTACTTCTCATTACCTTCGTATTTCTCTGATTTACTCTCAAACCATAGTGTGTACTCATTAGACTGTTCATTCCGTTCAGCAGATCATTTAATTCTCCTACACTTTCACTCAGGATAGCAATGTCATCAGCGAATCGTATCATTTATATCTTTTCACCTTTTATTTTAATTCCACTCCTGAACCTTTGTTTTATTTCCATCATTGCTTCCTCGATGTACAGATTGAAGAGTAGGGGCTAAAGGCTACAGCCTTGTCTTACACCCTTCTTAATACGAGCACTTCGTTCTTGATCGTCCACTCTTATTATTCCCTCTTGGTTGTTGTTCATATTGTATATGACCCGTCTCTCCCTATAGCTTACCCCTACTTTTTTCAGAATCTCGAACAGCTTGCACCATTTTATATTGTCGAACGCTTTTTCCAGGTCGACAAATCCTATGAAAGTGTCTGGATTTTTCTTTAGCCTTGCTTCCATTATTAGCCGTAACGTCAGAATTGCCTCTCTCGTCCCTTTACTTTTCCTAAAGTCAAACTGATCGTCACCTAGCGCATTCTCAATTTTCTTTTCCATTCTTCTGTATATTATTCTTGTAAGCAGCTTCGATGCATGAGCTGTTAGCTGATTGTGCGATAATTCTCGCACTTGTCAGCTCTTGCCGTCTTCGGAATTGTGTGGATGATGCTTTTCCGAAAGTCAGATGGTATCTCTCATACACTCCTGGAATTGGAATAAAGAACACATTGACACCGGTGTGTCAGACCCACCATACTTGCTCCGGACACTGCGAGAGGGCTGTACAAGCAATGATCACACGCACTGCACAGCGGACACACCAGGAACCGCGGTGTTGGCCGTCGAATGGCGCTAGCTGCGCAGCATTTGTGCACCGCCACCGTCAGTGTCAGCCAGTTTGCCGTGGTATACGGAGCTCCATCGCAGTCTTTAACACTGGTAGCATGCCGCGACAGCGTGGACGTGAACCGTATGTGCAGTTGACGGACTTTGAGCGAGGGCGTATAGTGGGCATGCGGGAGGCCGGGTGGACGTACCGCCGAATTGCTCAACACGTGGGACGTGAGGTCTCCACAGTACATCGATGTTGTCGCCAGTGGTCGGCGGAAGGTGCACGTGCCCGTCGACCTGGAACCGGACCGCAGCGACGCACGGATGCACGCCAAGACCGTAGGATCCTACGTAGTGCCGTAGGGGACCGCACCGCCACTTCCCAGCAAATTAGGGACACTGTTGCTCCTGGGGTATCGGCGAGGACCATTCGCAACCGTCTCCATGAAGCTGGGCTACGGTCCCGCACACCGTTAGGCCGTCTTCCGCTCACGCCCCAACATCGTGCAGCCCGCCTCCAGTGGTGTCGCGACAGGCGTGAATGGAGGGACGAATGGAGACGTGTCGTCTTCAGCGATGAGAGTCGCTTCTGCCTTGGTGCCAATGATGGTCGTATGCGTGTTTGGCGCCGTGCAGGTGAGCGCCACAATCAGGACTGCATACGACCGAGGCACACAGGGCCAACACCCGGCATCATGGTGTGGGGAGCGATCTCCTACACTGGCCGTACACCACTGGTGATCGTCGAGGGGACACTGAATAGTGCACGGTACATCCAAACCGTCATCGAACCCATCGTTCTACCATTCCTAGACCGGCAAGGGAACTTGCAGTTCCAACAGGACAATGCACGTCCGCATGTATCCCGTGCCACCCAACGTGCTCTAGAGGGTGTAAGTCAACTACCCTGGCCAGCAAGATCTCCGGATCTGTCCCCCATTGAGCATGTTTGGGACTGGATGAAGCGTCGTCTCACGCGGTCTGCACGTCCAGCACGAACGCTAGTCCAACTGAGGCGCCAGGTGGAAATGGCATGGCAAGACGTTCCACAGGACTACATCCAGCATCTCTACGATCGTCTCCATGGGAGAATAGCAGCCTGCATTGCTGCGAAAGGTGGATATACACTGTACTAGTGCCGACATTGTGCATGCTCTGTTGCCTGTGTCTATGTGCCTGTGGTTCTGTCAGTATGATCATGTGATGTATCTGACCCCAGGAATGTGTCAATAAAGTTTCCCCTTCCTGGGACAATGAATTCACGGTGTTCTTATTTCAATTTCCAGGAGTGTATATTCTACACACCAACGTGAATAGTCGTTTTGTTGCCACTTGCCCCAATGATTTTAGAAATTCTGATGGAATATAATCTATCCCTTCTGCCTTATTTGACCGTAAGTCCTCCAAAGCTCTTTTAAATTCCGATTCTAATACTGGATCCCCTATCTCTTCTAAATCGACTCCTGTTTCTTCTTCAATCACATCAGACATATCCGTGTACCTTGATATCTCTCGCTGCTGGCAGATAACGATCTAATCGGCTTAAAATACTTAAAGGTAACCATGAATTTTATGAATATCTAAAAGAGTACGTGAGCTTTGCGTGGCACGTGTTTCCGCCATCATGTATTTTCCACCATGTTTTTAACGTACTTCCACCTCACTACGTTAATTTAAATTACTACTCTCACTGAGTTGCTGCTTTGCCTGACCAAGAGCGGCGTTAGCAGCGTGTATCAGCGTGTATCGATGTATCCCCTCTCGACTGCTATTACTTCCCAGTCATTGTCTGTCGTAAACCAGTTCGAGTAACGAGTTAGGGCTGCCAGTCAGTTGGAACGCGTCTGGAGTGCAGAGCGGACCTGTCAGTCAGGAGATGCAATGCGACACTAGTGCAGTCGGGTTGGAGCTTCGAGGTCTGCGTCGACATGGTTCGTCCGACCATTGCCGCCACGCATCACTTGGTGGGTCGTCGGTCGGTCGTCCTACCGGACGACGCGTTTTGGCTCGCCGATCGTTCTTGAGTCGGCTGTGTGTGTGTGTGTGTGTGTGTGTGTGCATCGGCTCCCGATTTGTCTTCGTGCGTGCTTAGTTACTGCTGGGTATCTTTCAGGTCTTTGTGTAGTGTTTGTCAGGATGTGCGTGAAGTCGGAGTTATTCAAATGGCTCTGAGCACTATGGGACTCAACTGCTGAGGTCATTAGTCCCCTAGAACTTAGAACTAGTTAAACCTAACTAACCTAAGGACATCACAAACATCCATGCCCGAGGCAGGATTCGAACCTGCGACCGTAGCGGTCTTGCGGCTCCAGACTGCAGCGCCTTTAACCGCACGGCCACTTCGGCCGGCAGTTATTCCCACTGATGACTATTTTAGATGTTGTCGGCATTCTGAGGGTATTTGGTTGGTTGCTACGGAGCAGGGAAGTTATCTCCGCGCGGTGCAGTCGGCTGGGTTCACTGGCGTTTCCTGTGAAGCGTCGGAGCGTGTGTGGATCTGTCCCATCGCTATGAGATTCGTGGTTCACCGACCCAGGACGTCAAAGTTGAGTAGTGGTTTCAAGTACCCAAGCTACGTCCATTCATGTTGTGTGGTTCGTTTCGGTGGTTCGCTGCTGGGGAGGTTTCTTCTGTGAGCAACACCAAGTGTTTGTATTGCTGAAATTTAGCCGCCATGCGGTGGAATTAACTATATTTGTTGACTACAATCCTGGTGCACCAGCGCAATTTTCTGCCTTGTTGCCGTTAGTGTTCCGGTTACCTGCCCTGGCCACTAACGTAATTTCAGGCAGTGTCCTTTCCTCACCTGGTCACTGTCTAACACTGTGTGTAGTTTTGACAGCTTAATACAGAACATACTTGATTGCGGATAATTAACCCCGTAACATTTTGTGTTTGAATTCTCATGAACGATTATTGCCAAGCAAGTCGTTGGTCGGTCAGTCCGTGGCCACCTGTCTCACCTAAGTGAACTCGGGCAGACCGACCTCCCTGGAGGCTTCTGAGTGCTGTTGGCTTTACTGTCTTTCTGACCGATGTTTAGTTGTTTGTTTATAATATATCACAGCAAATGATAAAAAATTACTTGGTTTTACTGTGTTTTATGTAAGTAAGTTTGAGTTCCGGGAAGTGGATGTTTGCTGAAAGGTTATTACCGTTGTGTTGTCTTTCCTTTTAGTCCGGTTCCAGATACTTAAAACTTAAGGCTTGTGGTTATTTTTTTTTTTTAATTTTTGAAAATTAATTCTGGGCCTTTAGCTTAAATATTGCGGCTTGGATCTTGTTCTTAAAATTACCCATTAAGCAAAATATTGCTGTCTTCTTCTTTTGAAAGGTTATGGTAATTTATTTCAAAATCATCAAAATTTTGTTGTCACCCTTCGGCCGTTTGTATTGCATCTTGTTTATGTTTGTCTATCCACTTTTCCTTTGAGACTTTCAGCCTAGCTGTGATAAAATACATATTTTAATTATTTTATTTGCTATTTTAACTTCATTTTTTATCTTGTTGATTTTTGAGATTTATTGTTTGGAGGACTTCGGCCGTGAATGAACTGCATTTTGGAAACTCGTGGTTCTAAAAGTTCGGATATGTGCCGCTTTGGTTGTAAATGTGTTATTAAATTACAATAAATTACAATTTTAAGGTGAAACTGACCCCAACCTTATTTGTCCCTTTCCACAATCCTAATCACCTGTTCTGCACCCTGTATGTTTTAGAATATCGTGCATCGGAGGCCAGGCGAATGTGTAACATCCAGAGGTCGTAAAAAGTGCCTCAAGTACAATCAGGTTTCAACAAAAGATTATACGCTTTGAACAAAAATGGCCTTTCTTTTTCTTTTGAAGCAAAATGTGTACTGTTCTACGAGTTCACTGTCACAATTGTTGGTTATTACTGATGTTGGCTTTGTGGTGTGTGCAGGGCTGCACCCGTGCGTATTCGTCCACCGTAGTTAAGAATATGCTTTATGTGCCCCACTTCCGGCCCCGCCGTCCCTCGGAGTATTTTTATCAACAGAAGACTCACTGAACGGTATCCCTTCGAGCCTCCTGCTGTCGGTACAGCGTTACGGGAGAGCCAGGCGCGCCGATACACGATGTGATCAAAAGTATCCGGACACCTGGGTCAAAATGACTTAGAAGTTAGTATGGTGTTAGCCCACCATTAGCCTTGGTGACAGCTTCCACTCTCGCAGGCAACCATTCAATCAGGAGCCGGAAGGTTTCTTGGGAAATGTCAGCCCATTCTTCACGAAGGGCTGCACTGAGCAGAGGTATCGATGTCGGTCGGTGAGGCCTGGCACGAAGTCGGAGTTCCAAAACATCTCAAAGGTGTTCTGTAGGATTCAGATCAGGACTCTATGTAAGCTAGTCGATTACAGGGATGTTACTGTCGTGTAACCACTCCGCCCATTCCGTGCACTATGAACAGGTGCTGGGTCATCTTGAAAGACGCAATCGCCTTTACCGAATTGCTCTTCAATAGCGAAAAGCAAGAAGGTGCTTAAAACATCAGTGTAGGCCTGGGCTGTGATAGTGCCACGCAAAACAACAGGGAATACAAGCCCCCTCCATGAAAAACACGACACACCGTAACACCACTACCTACCAATTTTACTGTTGGCACTACACACGCAGGCAGATGACGTTCACCGGGCATTCGCCATACCCACAACATGCCAACGGATCGTCACACTGTGTACCGTGATTCGTCACTCCACGCAACGTTTTTCCACTGTTCAGTCGTCCAATGTTCACGCTTCTTACACCAAGCGTCGGCGAGATGCGTGGGTTACGAGCAGCATCTCGGCCATGAAATCCAAGTTTTCTCACCTCCCAGCTAACTGTCATAGTACTTGCAGTGGATCCTGATGCAGTTTGGAATTCCTGTGTGGTGGTCTGGATAGAAGTCTGCGTATTGCAGATTACGACCCTCTTCAACTGTCGGTGGTCTCTGTCAGAGAACAGTCGTGGTCGGCCTGTACGCTTTTGTGCTGTACGTGTCCCGTCACGTTTCCTCTTCACTATCGCATCAGAAACAGAGGAGCTAGAAATGTTTAGGAGACCTATGACACAAGTGACACCCAATCACCTAACCTCGTTCGAAGTCCGTGATTTCCGCGCAGCGCCACCATTCTGCTCTCTCACCTTGTGTAATAACTACTGAGGTCGCTGAAATGGAGTGCCTGACAGTCGTTAGCAGCACAGTTCACCTAATAACAAAAACGTATGTTTATTGGGGGTGTCCGGATGCATTTAATCACATAGTGTACGTGGCGTGCAATTTGCGGTACACACCGCGGCCGTTGCAGGCACCTACTCGCGTCCACGTACTCGCGCTTCCATGTTACACCGCAGATGGATTTTTCCGCGGACGTCTACTTAGGGCGCGACCACTCCGGGCCCAGTTAAGCTCCGAGCTCCGACAGACCAATAGCCCCTGTAAGTCTGCGATACAGACCAGACGCCTGCTGCTACATCTGTCCGCCAAGGTGGCGTGTCGTCCCCTCTGACAGCTCCGAACTTCCCGACGGCACCTCTTCGCAGTAACTGTATTTCACTGCCCGCGAGATCATCGCCTCGCTGAACAGTGTCATTGTAGTGTTGGCAGAAGAGCCAACACCGTGTTACTAGAGGAGGCCGAAATGCACACGTTTTAGCTCACGCAGGCTGGCGTGAGGAGGGAAGGACTATACTGACGTGAGGTCTGGAACATGACAAAGAATTAGGATTTAGAAAGCGGACAGAAGTAGTTTGATACTTAACTTTAATCCATTAATGATGAACGTCGCCTTTGACGGTATCAATATCAATAGTAACTGAATATGGCGCCTCACTAGGTCGTAGCAAATGACGTAGCTGAAGGCTATGCTAAACTGTCGTCTCTGCAAATGAGAGCATCTATAGTCAGTGAACCATCGCTAGCAAAGTCGGCTGTACAACTGGGGCGAGTGCTAGGGAGTCTCTCTAGACCTGCCGTGTGGCGGCGCTCGGTCTGCAATCACTGATAGTGGCGACAGGCGGGTCCGACGTATACTAACGGACCGCGGCCGATTTAAAGGCTACCACCTAGCAAGTGTGGTGTCTGGCGGTGACACCACCGTCATAATGGCAACTTGCTGCTCAGCAGTATACTACCTACGATTTTGTGGAATTTTGTAGTTATTTAGCATTTTTCCTACAAGCGATTTCAACGACTCTGCACTTCGTTTTAGTGTGCACCGTATACGCACTGTCCAGGATCGAAATTTTTGTTACCATGTTCTATGGACATTCGTTCTCGGAAGTTTTATGTAGTTTAGTCATGTTAATAAATAACTGATACTTCAATGCGACTACCTCAATATTGCCAGCTGTACTGCCGTTGTAAAAGGTACTGAATCTTTCAGTGTTTCAGGCCATATCCAAATATGTCCACAACGAAAAGTATGTCTTGTGCCATGCGACATCTAAACATTATTTAGTGAAGCATGGCATGTGATATGCTTAACATGTAGGCCTACCACAGTAGTAGAGGAAACATCTGCAGAGCTGCAAATTGAAATCGGAACAGCTATTCATTCACATCTGTAACAGTGATCTCGATGCGAGTTAAATGCGTCCTTGTCCAATAATTTTATTTGGAATCATGGGCAATGATATTTCGTCTGTACATCCATCCTAGGGATCTCTTGCTTCATTGTACCTAGAAGCTCCCGATGTTTTGATTTGTGACACAGCCTTTAGTTGGGGCAAGCGGGGCTCAAGTGCTGAAGTCGCGTCAGAGGGCGCAAGTGTCGGCAAACTGACGCACGAGTTGGTGCTGTACAAAAGATGCAGTCGCACTTCTTCTGGGAGCCAGGGCGGAATTGCCGTGGGGAGCGGCGGACGGGTCTGCGATGCGTCGCCGGGGGCTTGGGACTCCCGCAACGGCCGTCGGTGGGGCAAGCACAAGTAGTCCTGTGTCCGTACGGATATGCATGACGGATGATGGGCGCAGTGGAAAGGAAGTTGGAACACGCCGGTGAATGCGAACGCTCCCTGGAGGGATCTCAAGACCGCCGCCTGATGACGGGGCGGACAGTGTTCAGGCAGGAAGGCAGTAGAAGTGTGAACTGACAACGCTGTTTGCAGTAGGCATCGTCTGACTGGAGCAGCGGATGGTGTTTGCCTCCGTACGTCCAGAGGATGCAGCAAAAATGGTTCAAATGGCTCTGAGCACTATGGGACTCAACTGCTGTGGTCATCAGTCCCCTAGAACTTAGAACTACTTAAACCTAACTAACCTAAGGACATCATACACGCCCATGCACGAGGCAGGATTCGAACCTGCGACCGTAGCAGCAGCGCGGCTCCGGACTGGAGCGCCTAGAACCGCACGGCCACCGCGGCCGGCTAGGATGCAGCAGCTGAGAGCCAGGAACAGCCTTACTGTACGTCCGGGGGTAGCCTAGACAGTCCTGGTTTTTTAGTGCTGTCCGGGGGAATGTCCAGGACTGCAGGGCGTCCAAGATATGAGAATGTTATGAGCGTCCATTGTATGAGATTTTTATGACCTGTGAGGATACAATTTAATTTTAGACCCTCGTTTTCGACATCGCCTTTTTAAACATTCTCCTACTTGTCGACTGTGGTGCCAGCGCTGTTGTCAATGGGCAGACATGGCAACAAATATCCTAACAGTTTTGGAGAAAGAGCAACAATGTAGGTGAGGTATTCAGGGTGTTGAAAAGATATTTCATGTCTTCAGAAGTGGCTATATTAAACAATGCATATGTGAAGAGCTAAGAGTAGTTGAGCAAGTACTCATAGCTCTGTACATATGTACTTCAAGCACTACCTGTTCCACAACAAATTTTCATTTATTGCAGTCATTTGGGAAAACAACATGTACAATGTTTTTACGTTGTTTCGGTGTATGAAGTAATTCGTCTGCGAGTGATTTATCATTTTATTTCTGTTCGGTTTTGACTCATTATTTAGCAATAGGCAAAAGAATGTGTGTGTGTGTGTGTGTGCATGTGTGTGCGTGCGTGCGTGAGTGCATGTGTGTGTGTGTGTGTGTGCTTAATGTTAATCTGCAATAGCAATATAAATAACTGAAATTATGTAACTGTGGTTACAATGAACGTTTTTGTTTGTGGGCCATGCACTGAAGAATTTCCTTTGACACACAGAGAAAAGTGTGATATTAAAGACTGCGCGAAATCAACTAAACGTAGTAGTGGTATTAATGCTACTGCTTCACCACACATAAGATTTCCTTGTCAGCCAAAGATGGGAGTTGTGATGAGGAATGTGCTGTTAAAGAAGCTACATTTTTATGCCACACTGATAGCCACGTACTCAGTTCCAAAACATCAGGAGGCGGATCTAAACTGGCCGGAATGTTATTTGATGCAAAATTTTCTTCTGCCACAAGCAAAATCGAGGCAGTTGTTACTAATATTATTCGTTATCTATGTTTGATAATGTTTTACGTCCTTTGGGAAACTTTAATTACGTAACCGTAGCCATGGCTTGCTCAAATAGAATTGAAATAAAACTTGTCCCGATTGTTGAAAGATATTTGCGTCTGGAGGAGGGATTTCAAGTGAACCTTTTAAATTTCGATGAAGCGTCAGATGCAGCAGCCGAAAGTTTGACCCCGTATTTCTTGCAGTTATTGAAAATAATAAATCTTGATGAAACGTTAGTTGGTTACACCGCTGATAAGACTAACAGAAATTTTAGTACTGTGAAGAAAAAGGGGGATAAAAATGTGTTCGAAAGGGTCAAACTGATTTGCTAAATAGATTTAGTTTAGGAGTTCGTCGTTCAGCCCGCAATGTACACAAACCATTTCTGCAGAAACTGATATTTAATGAAAAATGCCACTAAATAAATAAAGTTTTAACTTTCAGTACACCGTCTAGGCTTCTAAGTAATTTTAAAAATATGATCTGGGCTGAACCCAAAACAGATATGGTAATACGCTCCGGATTGGCCGCAAAAAAATATAGTAAGGTCAAGTCATGAAACGTTTGCTGAAGAAAAAATTCTGTTATGACGAGTGGAAGACTAAACACAAGAGGCAAGTTCCATTTTCTTGTGCTGACCCTTGAGACTGCGTCTTTCCAATGTTTTGAGCTGAAATATAGCGGGGACGCGTTGGTGCGCGTTTAAGTGCACAGTATTTTGATGAAACACAGTGAGGCTGGGTGTGGGCCTGAGTACTGTAAAACAGTAATTTATTCGACGAATTGTATTTTAACGATAAGCTTTTAGTGATTCAAGTGGTCTTCCCATTTGACCTTCTAACTGATGCCTCTTCGGTTTTTGTGTCACTAGAGATTGTATATTTTGTCCGCGTCGTCCATCCGTGTTTGCTGTTTTAGTGGGGTGTCCCTGTGCTTCCTTCTGAACTAGTGTGTGTTTAGGCTATATTGAGTGCCCCTTTCATACAGTAAATTTCGGTGGGCAAAGTATTTTATATTGGATGAGATATGTATATTAGTTTAAGATTTTCTGGTAATTTTGTGATTTCCATTCCATTAAGATTTTATTATTATTGTGGACCGAATGCTTAATATGCTGAATTTTTATGTTGTTACATAAGATATTTTGTTATTTGGAATATTGAGCTATATACGCTGGTGTGTGATGCATTACTCATGCTACCTGTTAGTTGTAAGTTTATTACTGTTGATCAAAAAGATTCAGTAGTTTAAGGGTGTACGACCAACCAAACTCCACGTCTGCCGAAATTATACGCTACAGTAGTAAAAGTGAACCTGGTAACCATAAAAAGTTGTATTAATGACCTGCACGAACACTAAACAGTTTTTCCGCAATTAAATCTATTTGAAATCATGTACAGTGTTATTCCGAACCAGACTATCGATGTCAGAGGGCTCTGGTTTCTACACTACACGTAAGTATTCCATTTTCGAGTGTCTTGTACCTTTAGCTGTCTAAGGCAAACCTCTTAGCATCCTCCATACGACGATACTGAACAGAGTGGAAAAATTATTTTCTCAAAAGAAAATGGTTTATGGAGATGTAGAATAAGGTCTGAGTCGACCAGTTGGCTAGTAAAATCAGTTTTCACAATTAGCGAGAAGATGCTTTTACACTGTGGATCATGAATAAAGCTCAATATAGATGGTCAGATCGAATAAGTAATGAACAGGTAAATGTAAACGTAGGCTTCCGTGGCCGTTGTCACAATCAATAAAATTCTTCTGGGCTTGTGACCGCATTGTCTTCTATAAGATTCCGACGTTTTGGCAACAATTGCAGGATGCGTTCCTCGGGGTGTGTTTGACAGATCCAGGGATTTCAAATCGTTCTCTAATGATGGAAGGAAGTGTCGGGGATAAAAATTGCAGATGGAATCCAATATTTAACTACAATAGCAGGTACAAGTGGGTATTTGTTGCACCAGTTTTTCAGAGGTAAAGAGTCTTGGGCGGGATATGCTACCACAGAGAGCTGCTTCAAATCAGTGTTCGGACTAAAGAACGGCAACACTACCAAAATAGCAGTCCTCTTTCTTCTGACGTGATTGTGGCGCCAGAAATTTCGTACATTTTTAACTGTCGATTGTTCTAGTGCATCTTATGTACTTACATGCGATTGCAGTTCTCGCTGGTTCTTCAGGGCTATCATCATGAAGAGAGATACGTCACATATGAAATAAAAAACCCTTTGCGTAGCTGTTGAAAATGAAGGAGCGGGCATCATGCAAATTGTCAGCATTTGTGCATCTATTGTCATTGGTGATAGAGCGTTCAGCATTACGGATTTGAGTAAGTCACCCTATGCAGTTCAAATACTTTAAACGTAACTAGAAACAAGAACATTCCGCATACGAAGCAGGCACACGATTTGTGTTGTTACACTGTTTGTACAAACATAACACAAAGTTTGATTTATATGTTCGCCATGGTGATTTTCGGCAGAGTAGTTTTCACCTCGTCCTCTAAGAATTCGATACTACTCTCGCGATGATTATATGTCTGTCCAACTGATACTGAAAGTACTTTTATAAGATGAGGTGTAGGGCCCACATCCACACCAGACCCAAACATCAGCTTACGAGGAACTACCGAATCCGCATTGTGCCGGTGCAGGGGAACACCTGTTATTAACTTCCTTAAGGATTTCTCTGCCTAACGTTTTATACTTTCTCATTGCCCACATTGATTCGCATTACTTACTGTTGTTTCATCTAAGCGCCTTAAAACTGCCAAAAATAGGGAATGCGCCATCTATTTGCAGTATGGTGGCAGCATTGCGCTGCAATTTAGATCGAGGCAGCGCTAACGTCTGCAGAGAAATTCCTGCCGTGTGCGGCACAAAATAATATTACGTAATCCTGTAATTGGTCCACAGTGTCGCTATCTCCTGTTAGGACTTCGCTGGTGGTTCGAAATTCGGAGACTAAACCCGTGTGATGGGTTGGCGAGCAGAGTCTCGCGCCGCTTCAATGGTTCCAAAGGGGCTGTCGGTAGCACCTTCGGTCTTGTAATTAACTGGATGCCGGCTCCGTGAGGCGTAAGAATTACAGCAATCTTTTCTGTCAGCATATTCCTTCCGCCCAGAAATGTATTCAAATTACTGGTGTTGCGTAGTTAAATCGTAAGTACATACACATTATGCAATCAATCTCTAGTCACTGACTTCAGTGTAACGCCGTGCAGTTACCCCCAGCCCCATTTTGGAAGGCTGTTTCTTCATTAAAAAATAGAAAAAGAAGATGAAGGGGAAGGAGAGGGCCATGCATGACTAAATGCAAGGGCTGCTCCGCGACATCATTAAATGGACACGACGCGGAGGTGTACTGACCCGTTTAGGACCATAACTCGGTTTTGTGACTGGTACTAGCACACACCGTTACTCCTGACATGACTTCTTCTGTGATCTTTCTGACTTCTTTTTTCATGAAAACCGAGTTGTTACAAGGTACACATCTTTATTCTAGGAGAGCTGTAAGATTTCGAATCTGCATGGCTGTCAGTTCAAAGCTCGCAATCTCCACGAGGCACTTATTGTAATAATATAATCATTTTCCAGAAATAAACAGACGGCCGTCAATTTGAATGATTTACCTGACTTACTCAAGCATCACATTCCGTATAAAAATTAAAGTGAGAAACATTTCGCCAAATGACCCAACACTGCGCAACTCTGCTATATATTTGAGCTTTACAAAAATGCGTCAGTATTCTGATATGTGCAAACAAGGTCACTCTGAGTTATCAGTACCAGACATGGCGCACCCATCTCAGAGGCACAATGATGTTTATATTTAATCTCCTACATAGGTCATTTATCTCAAATTCAAAAGGAAGTGTTGGTGATTGTCACATAATAACTCAAATTCTGTGCCATCGAAACATAATCTATCAGTACTGTTTCTAACACGACAAAGAATGTTAAGTCCATTATAATTATCCGGGCTCTTATGCCGTGGTCGGTTGATGAATGCTCTGTCGATTCCCAACGTTTCGTCTCCGACTGCGGGAGACATCTTCAAGGGGGTCCGTAGTTCAATGGAAGGTCCAACACACCCACTGGCTCGCTACTGACTGCCGCTAAATTCCGTGTCCGCGCGCACCCACGCCAGTGTAGAAGCAGGAATTCGCTGTGTGGATTCTGTAACAGCTGAAGAAATCCGTATAGAAACAGTAAGAATATTAGCCAATGCAAAACCGCCGAAAAGTAATGTAACTGTGGGTAAGAGAAGAGCTTTAAAACTCCTGAATGACGACGATAGTATTTTGGTTCTCCCAGCTGACAAAGGAAGCGCCACGGTGGTTATGGATGTGGCCGACTATCGGAGTAGAATTACTGATCTATTGGATCCGTAAGCATATAGGAAGCTGAATAAGGACCCCACTAACAGCGTTCTCAGAACTGTGTCGCGGTTAATAAAAAAGTCCTCCATTGAAGAGAGTGTACAGAAAGGTCTCTGCAATTTGGTTGCGCTACCACCGAGGCTTTATGTATTGCCCAAAATTCATAAAGAAAATGTGCCGTTAAGACCGATACTAAGTGCCATTGGTTCGCCCACCTACTCGTTAGCCAAGTTTTTGACTACGCTGCTAAAACCACATGTGGGCCGTTC
Organism: Schistocerca nitens; assembly: GCF_023898315.1. Classification (NCBI taxonomy): domain Eukaryota; kingdom Metazoa; phylum Arthropoda; class Insecta; order Orthoptera; family Acrididae; genus Schistocerca; species Schistocerca nitens. The sequence goes on from NC_064621.1 coordinate 54,290,962, forward strand.
GGACTCTTATATAAAGCATTCGACGCATTTCATCAGCAGATTGAATGGCATAGTGGTCCAGCCGGAGGACATTGGTCAGCTTCGATGTGGTATCGTTGTTTATCATGGTTCCGCTTTATGATGTATTGGAACAGTGTCAGCAAAAAACCAAATATATGGTTCCGATAAATGGATGACACGTTTGTGATGTGGAGACATGGTAGGGAGGAACTAAGCCGGTTCCACGAACATCTGAACAATATAAACTCGAGAATTCAGTTTACAATGGAGGAGGAGGTAGACGGCAAGTTACATTTCCTCGATGTGCTTGTTTTTAGAAACAAAAATGGTAGTTTGGGCCACTCAGTATACCGCAAACCCACGCACACAGACCGTTATTTGCACCGGGATTCGAACCACCACCCACAACAGAAGCGGGGTGTTATCAAGACGTTAGCGGACAGAGCTAGAAATATTTGTGAACCTGAGTTGCTCGACGCTGAAATGGAACATCTCCACAATGCACTAATGAAGAACGGATATTCGTCCGCCGAAATAAAACGTGCGTTGAGGCAGCCACGCAGAAATCATACTGACGTACAGGCTACTGCAAAATCTAAGGTTTTCCTGCCGTTTGTTAAAAATGTAACGGAAAGAATAGGGAGGATCTTGACGAAGCGGAATATTACCGTAATTTACAAGCCCACCAGAAAGATACTGGGATACCTTAAGCCTGCCAAGGACGTTCGCAAACCACTGGAAAAAGCTGGAGTGTATAGGATCCCATGCAGCTGTGGTGATTTTTATGTGGGTACCACTAAAAGAAGTGTTTCTAAACGTTTGGAAGAGCATAAGGGAAATTGTAGAAGAGGAGAAACGGAACGGTCAGCTGTTGCGGAGCATGCTTTCCAGCCAGGGAACCACAATATTCGTTTCGAGGAGACGCAAGTACTAGCGGCCACAAGCGGATATTACGAAAGGCTCTACAGGGAGGCAATCGAAATCGCTAAACACCCAAATAATTTCAAGCGAAAGGAGGAGGGTGTGAAATTAAACGCAGTCGGAGACGAAACGTTGGGAATCGACACAGAATCATCAACCGACCACGGCATAACAGCCCGCATAATTATAATGGACATGATATTTCCGGCCGTGAAAGTCTACATTTTAGTAAAAGAATATTAACACAGCAGTTTTCTTGTAACTTTGAAGATATGATCACATTTTAAAATTCACTTTTCTCTGAAAGTAAATTTCTAATTTTAATATCGTTTCAGTGTCATAAAAGTCCAGGTAGGACGCTGATATCTATATTTGAGCGACACATTTTAGAAACATATAGCTCTGTGTAATGAATGTGGTGCTAAAGATGAACGTTGAAGATTAGATGGATAGATGTAATAACGAATGGTAGGCTACTGAGTCGAATTTGGTAAAAAAGAAATTTGTGGCAAACTTGAGGAAAATTTAAACGATGCCAGAAACATAGAGGCAGACTGACAACAACAAGAAAAGATTTTCAGGGAAAATAGAAATGTTTTAACGTCAAATATAGATCTTAGTCTCAGGGAGTGTATTCCGAAAGAGTATCTCAAAATTGTAGCCTTAAACGGGAATGAAAGACACATGATAACAGTACTGCAAAGAACAATAATGTGATGGAACAGGTGAACGGCCATGATTGATTGGGTAGATATGACAACAAATAAAGAGATGTTGAATGAAACTGGACAGAAAAGATCTTAACGGCATAACTTGACTAAGAGAACGGATGGGTTTATAGAACTCACTAATGATCACCAAGGGATAGTTAGCTTGTTAATGGAAGAGTGTGTAGGACGGGGGTGATTGTAGATGAAAGCCAAGGCTTGACTATGGTGAACAGTTTCAAGTGGAAATAGGGTACAATAGTTATGAAGAGATGTAAAAACTTATGCAGGGTAATTTCGCACGGAGAACTTCATCATACCAATCATGAGACAGAGGACAACAACAACCAAAGATAGATTATATTAAACGAGGCCTATTACTTGGGGAGTCAATATAAAACAGAATTACCCTTAGAGGGTCAGTTAAACGAAATGTATCTGTTAGTAAGGGGGTAAGTTATTATCACCGGATAAGCTACATGAAATGTGTTTTAAAAATGGTGGGAGCTATTTCGTATATATGTATTACTATATTCTGAATTGGGAGGCCTGTAAGACACAGTTTCAAGTACAAATACAATTGCAGCTGCCGGCAATGTTCAGCATAGTTAAGTCATAAGGAAGGGAAGCACACTATGTTCAAAAAGGGAACGGTTAATATATATTAATTCGTATCTTTTGATATTTCTCATGGGGCTTAAATGACAAAACAGCTTATGCTATATTGTCAGGTGGATGATTGAAGGTCAAATGATAATTAATCTTCTTATGGTACAACATGTAAACGCTCTTTGTCATGTACCACAGGGAAAGCAGGTATCGGATTCGGCAAAGCCATATCAATTTCAAATTATAGAGCTGCGCTTACCGCTAAGAAATCAGCGCCGCCTCTGAAATCATGTCACCCAGGGAGAGAAAAAGACAAGGGGCGACAGAGACAGCATGTGTTTCTGGAACGGCCCTTACGCCAGCTCGTTGCCAAATTCAAATGCTTTTAGAAATGGTGCTCCTGTTTTCTCTATTTAACACTAGAGTGTCAGTGTCCACTAAGAAGAATTATTCCTTCGCTCTTTCTAGGCTCTTCCAAGTCCGAGCATGCAAGGAGCATCCATCATTAGACTGTGAGAAAAGGCTGCAATGAAGCTTGGCGTATCGCCCCTGCATCGCCAGACAGCCAAACACTTGTAGAAGAATCTTACTTTCTACCTCGCCTCAGACCTCCCACATAGAACAATCAACCAAGCTCTTGTCGTCCGAAATCTATTCACAGATCTCGGGAGAGACCGGGGAGGCCCATCTTCTGTGATGGATGCGTTTCTCCTCCACAAGCGACTCGACACAGCCATAGCCTAACTCGGACCTGAAACCGAAAGAAAATTATATGTTCTATTATATCGAATAATAAAACCTTCTCATACACTGTCCAAACAAATAAATCCATCTACATTAAAATCAGCGTATTGGATGGGTGAAATGACATTCACTAATGTTACGCAATTACTTCCGATAGTTACCATTGTACAAATAAAACAGTTTCTGCGTCAGCGATTTGTTTGTTTTTCCACCAAGCGTTTCTATGGTTCACACCATCGTCTTCAGGTGGAGAACTGTTCACGTATTTACGTCGCTAATGTTGGTGAAGAGTATAGACGTCTTTTCACAGTCGGAGACAAAGGGCAGTGTTGGTTATTTTGCATCTTTTGCTAATGATTAAAATTTGTTTATTTGGTAAAGACACTTTACAGGTTAAAAAAAGTGAATTTCTGACAGTGAGCTGTACTTACAAAGTTCTGTTTCTAAATAAACAAACTTTTATGATTAAAAAAGACGCAAAATAACCTAAACTGCCCCTTGTCTACGGCTGTGAAAAGACATCTGTACTCTTCACCAAAACCAGCCATGTAATTACGTCATCAATTTTCCACCAGGAAATCATGGTATGAACCAACGAAACGTGTAGTGGCAAGATAAACAAGTGGCTGACGTAGAAACTGTTTTATTTGTTTTTACTAACAGTAGCAGACCTCATAAAGCGGTCCCTAATGGACGAAATATTCAGTAACATTGTCTTGCACATTCCCTTTCAGTTGCGGAAATTGAACAAGCTGCAAAAGGAGAAGTTGCTCTCAAGTTATCGACGCAGCTGGCTGTTAGCAGACCCTTTCTGTATAACAGTGAAATAGTGATGTCGAACAATAATTAGTCAGTGATTTACTCATGCAGAACACGCCCTGAAGTAGTCTTTACAACAGTCCTACAGTGGAATCCAAGGAAGAAACAAGTAAGATTAGCTTCGATACGGGATTGGGAAAGCACTGAAAAGTGGCTGAGTTGGAGAGAACGTATATAATATAGACTTTCAGTTATTTTCCTAAATTACCAAGCAAGGGAGGCAAGACGTCAGCCTCAGGTTTAGTTACTGCGATAGGTCACAGATACAGAAAATGATCGTGTTTAGAAACTAGCGTGGGACAATATTTAGTATCTGCGTTAACATGGGAGTAAATTATTTGCATCCAAATGAAACTATATTTGCCTCAGAACAAACATTATGCATGAGGTCATCGTGTACTTCTTAAGGAAAATGAAAGTGATTCTGCTGATAAATGGGGAGAGGAGCGCTTGTAAGAAAGTCATATCGTCGGAAATGTTCGATGTGTAATTGAAACTTTTATGTAGGTGATTGAACATCTATAATCACCGTGAACTCTGCTCCTTTTCTCTATAGGAGCATAAAGATCGCCATTAAGAAAAGAAAATGGTTTAGAAGTGTACTGTAATGATTGGTAAAACACATGAAATAGTATGGCGCAGTAACTGAAAACACAGCATCCCATCTAGGCATGCTAACCCGCTGGAGAGAGCGCCAAGGTAGCATCACAACATGAGTGCGGCTTAGGACGCTGACAGTGGTAGGTGTGAGAATGAATGATGGAGAGTGACAGGGGATTGCTGTAGAAATATTGGAATATCTGTTTCAGATCGAACACCTGCGGCAGAAGGTAGGCGTAAGTATTGAGTATGAAAATTATCGAACAAACTTTATTTTGATAAAATAATCAACATAGCGAAATTATATGGTGCAATCGATGGTAATATTGCATGGTAACAGTCGGTGGCGTATAACAAACTGAAAATAATAAGGTATAACTCAAAAGGAATGACTGTAGGTCTATTAATAAACAGAAAAATAATACAGTGCAATGAGTACTAATATTGTACGGTAATAGTTGGAGCCGTAAAATAAGTGGAGCCAATAACTTAGAACGCAAAAGAATAACTGTTGGTCTATTAATAAATTTAATCATTCATGTACGAATGAACGTCAAAAAACGTCGATTCACTCGAACGGATCTCATGATCATCTCAGACGCAACACTGTGTCCACGACAAACACTTGGGAAAGTGGAGCTTTTCGCATACTCATTCACTAACATTCACTGCAGTCAGACTTCATTAAATGAACAGACGTTAACTCAGTCGCCGAAATAAAAATTTGAGAAGCGACACTTAAAAACTGAAAAATGCAGCTATCGGGACGTTATATTCAAACGAATTACTTTAGCAAAGATACCTGGCACATCGAATGACACACCAAGAATGTGACTTCTTATTCCAAACATACGGGTAAGATTAAGGATGCGAGACATCGGTGGCAGTGGAGAGCTGTACACATCTTACAGGACATCAGCTTCATCGGTATGGAGAAAGATTAAAACTCTGTCAGCGAAGAAGTTGCGGAACTGCACATACCATGCAGTGAGAACTGGTAATTCCAGAATGCAGCGTGACCCATTCTGCCACGCTTGCTCCACAATATGTCGCTGATCGATACTCGACGAGACTATTTAACCTAGAGCGAAGTAAACTGGACCGCTGCTAAGATCCCCGAAAACCTACAAGCTACAAGAGTATGAATCACGACACCCCTGAAGACCTCAAATGATGTAGAGTTTTTTAATTAGCAATGTGGTGTCGTGTTTTGGTATCATATCAGTGAAATGTCTGTCATGGACTCGGGGTTTCTGCGGCATCTGTAGGCAGCATTCGCATCACCAAACTGTCCGATAAGCCTATTAATCTGAGTAATCGACGATGGTGCAGTTCAGTCCAAAGCTGAAGTACCCGCGAATGTAAACCACTTACACAGTAACAATTCATTCAAAGGGAACTAACAATACCACCCAAATTCTAAGTAACCACTAATCCTGTAGCTAATAAAACATAGGAATCGTAATAAATTATTATCACATTGATAAATTTAGTTGTAATGGTAACAATGTATGTAGATGTCGATCCATCAGGGAGGTTAACACATTACGTTTTTATCTTTATTATCAAATAAATATATCTGCTACCTGTATGAACGATAATTGCAAAAAAAAAAACAGTGATCAAGCACATTCAATTAAATTAAGTAATAATTTAATGTCCGAAAATAAATAAAGTAACTCATGCGGCTTATTGTTGGTATAAATAGAAAATCATGTACAGAAAAGGAAATTAAGGGACATCGTAGCTACCAGTTGCGGTTAGTCCGGTGTGAATATAAAGATAATTTACAAAATATGGTTCGGTAGAGAGGAAGACTGGGCTCTGCATTGTGATTTGTACTACTGGCTGCTGAATCGTAAGCGACATTCTCCAGATTATAAACATCACGTTTTCATCAACCCGGAGAAATACCACCAGAAATATATCAAGCGCATGCAGAACTGGAGAAATTATTAGTCTCAAGTAGCGTAGAGAGACGTCGGAAAAAAAATTTACGCTGGAATGACGTAGTTTATAACTATCACATAGGATTAGAAGAAGTAATCTTCCTTCGTCCTAGGGATATGTCACTAATTTTCGGTCTTCTTTTCTTCCTTTTACACGTTCCTAGAACCGCTTTTATAATGTTCCCGACATATGAAACAAAATTTTGGTGTGGAGCCACCGGTTGCCAGTTCAATTTGTGTTGTCCCGTTACTTGCGTGCTCCCCATGGTAAAAATCAGTCCAAGAACGCTGCATCATTTTTAAAACGACCAAAATGTCGCTTATAATTTTGTTTTTATGCGTCTTCTTGATCACGATTCAACAAGTGTAGCACCCATCTTCCACAGAGCTTTGTCAGAGCTCCTTACAATCGCATATATTATACTCCTCCCTAAAAGTGCCAATCGCGTCAGCTGTTTCATAGACCTTCAACTGCCTTTCGTCCAATATTACGAACCATTTCGAAGTTTTCCCTTTTGGTTCCAGTCTTGGGACGTTCTTAAGATTCGGCTCCAAGAAAAGGACCTCATGTCTTACCTGCTGAAAATAACGTAGCATATTATCTCCATATAATCACCACTTTGTGCTGAGTCTCTACTGGCGACGACAATGAAAGAACTTAAATCACAAAAATCCTGATTCGAAAAAAAAACCGCACAAAACACGATACTTTAAAAAGACTAATGAACAAAACCATTATAGATATCAAATTACACTCAACGAATGTTAATGTGGAACCTCTAGATATACAGTTGTATTCCGCTAGCCACCTTACGGCGTGTGGCAGCGGTTACTTCTAGCACCACTGTATGTTCTCCACTTTGCTGTTTCATTTGCCACCTGCGCGTGCGAAGAACGTCTCCGTACCACGTAACACAGGCTCATTTATACGAACGCCACCGCTTGTATCCATACTGAGAACGTTCCACCTTGTTCTCGTTTCTGTGTCCGCAAGCGGACATTTATGAAGACAGCGATGCTTACTGGTGCCTTTGGTTGGGATATCACGCTACGACTACCTTCTTGAATTACGTTCGCAACGTACGGATGACGCTTCTTAATTAAATGTGCACCTTTAGAGGGAACGAGTTTCTAACCAGTGGCGTGTGGTAGAAGTGTTACCTGTCTTAGAAGAGTCCATAAGTTAACTTGTAACTGCTGTAGGTACTATGAATATCTCGCATTGCCTGCACTCTGTCAAATAACCTTGCCGTCTGCAGGGTGTTAAATATCGGTTTTCGTTTCGTTTTGTACTCGTTCAGCGGATTAGCTGGGCGGTGGCCGGGGAGGGGGAAGTGTTGACAGGGGGGGGGGGGGTGAGAGAAGCGTGTATACAGAATGTACAATTCACTGTCAACAGAGAACTCAATATGAGGATGCTGGCCGAGTGGTTGGGCAGACTAAACAGCCAAGGTCATTATCAGCCTCTCAGTCACCCCTGTGACGGAAGCAGTGCCCCCATTCTGTCTGCGTGTCGAGTAAATTCTGTGTGCTAGGGTGAGAAAGAGAAAAACATGCGAACCAGCCCGATATTCACATATTGGGGCGTGGAAAACAGCCCATAAACCACGTCCACTGTGGCGGACACACCGACCTCTCGCCGTTAATCCCCCAGTCTGTTTAAATCCGGTGCTGGCGTACTTCCCCGTCTCTGATGTGGTATTGTTAGCATAGGATTGCTGTTCGGGCAAGGAATCGTCAAGACAGCCTCGAACAAGTGATGACGTCTTCTGTTAAATGTGCAGGGTAATGATGAAAACCTTACAGAAAATCTTTTAAATAATGATCAATGGATATAGCAGAATACTAAGTCAGAGAAAAGCATGCACCTAATATTGAATAGTCGCATGTAAAACCTTCTTATAGAAGATGAAGTGTTCTTCTATAAGAAGGTGACCTGCAAAAGTTGTCCCTGTGGCGTTCCTTCCAGAGGGTGCATATTACACTGCTAAACAAGTCTATATAGAATTTGTCACAGTTATGAGTGATTCTGTAAATTTCAATCATTTCCAAACCTGGGGTGCTGTCTTTACCATTGGACGAAAAGCGCCCAACGGTGTTGTGCACATAATATGATATTTTGATGTTACTCGATTTAAGATTTCTGGCAACATTCACTGAGACTTTTCATAAGTATGGAATTGTCCACCATTTATTGCGTTCTTGAGGTGGTGGGTCTGGAACGAGGGAAAAAAAGAGACTGTCCGGTTGTTTCTGGTTTTCGTGAATTATGGAGTCCGCTACAGTATAAGGGTAGCCATTGTTTGATGATATTTGCCTCACTGAATTCAATTTCATTTGAAAGCTGTCTTCACTCTTGGGGATAGACGATAGAGCGATGTACCATTGAATGAAAGGCAGCATGTTTATCGGTAACTGAGTAATTATGCATCCTCGTGAAGGAAAATACAGAGGTAAAAATCTTAGAAAAGGAGACTGGTTTTGCAGTCCACCTGCTTAAAGGTTGTCATACATAGAAGGTGCAACGTGAAGTATTACCGCACATCCACAAACGAAAGCAGTTGACATATCTTTAAATAATGTAAATAAATAAACAATTGTCCATCTGCCGAAGCTTAATATTGAATGATCAGAAACTGTTCTGGTGCTCACCACTTCCACAGTGCGTAATTTAGAACCTGCTAAAGATAAGATTTATTTTGGTCAGCCACACCCTTGGAACATATCACCACAGAGTTTCTGTTCACTTTATTGTCTTTTAAGAACCAAAGTAGTAACTTGTTATGTAGGTCGTTAGGTAATTTGGTACATATTGTAACGTAGTTAAATAATTTACATATCATCCTCGTTGAAATAATTTCGCTTGATTTATTTATAAATCCAACATTAACCGTTTTATTTGTCTTCGAAAACGAAAATACTCTGTAGATGCGCTAGTTTAAAACCTCAGATCCTACAAAAATATCTCTGCAACACGTATTTTTCTTTTACGTGATGACGGCGTAACAGCCTAAAACTTTTTTGTGAAATAATTAAGAAATATAGTAGAATATTGTACCAGTGTCGTATGTGTTTTTATTCGTAATAAGAAAAAAACTCAAGCGTTTGTGCTCATCTGAGTATCCTATTATTAATTCCCACAACTATGAGGGTATGATTCTATATTGCAGTAAATACCTAATACACGTTATACTATTACTGAACAAGAATCACAAAAATAAACATAACACGAAAAGAAATTCGTTAGATATGATAAAACGTATCTGCACTGTAGAACACATTATACTGCTTTAGCACAGATGCTGTCTTTCGTAATCTAGTACATATAGGAAATGAATTTCTTATACGAGAATAAATTTCCTGAATATGCTATATTTATCAATAATGGATCCACTGATGGGCCGCTTTCAAGAGCTCTTCATTATAACACGTACCGAACAACGACACCGTGAACCGTTAAGCAATTGATGATCCACTTGGTGATGAGGTTATTGGCTTTCTTTTGTATGTTTTGTCGTTACATTCATAAGGTATACTGGATAAAAACCAAGGGATCGCAAAAAAAAGAACGGAAGTTCTGGGATCTTTAAGAACGGAACGAATGCTCGAAATGGGGAAGGACGGATAACGAAATTGGCTGTCACTTTTTTAATTTCTTTAATTTAACACGTTGACATTTCCCTTAAGCGAATTATGGAAATCACGGAAGACTTGTGTCTGGATGGAAGGAGAGAGATTTGATAAGTCATCCTGCCGAATGTTACTCACTGTCATACCTGTGCGCCACGCTTTTACCAAACTGGGTGGAAAGAGACCAGTTAATACACTAATTGTTAATAAATGTAGCCAATATAGGAAAACGTTTCTTATACAAGACTTTATGTGCCACAAATAAATTATGCAAACAGTGAGGAAGGGTTACGGTAGTTCAAATGGTTCAAATGGCTCTAACCACTATGGGACTTAACATCAGAGTTCATCTGTCCCCTAGACTTAAAACTACTTAAACCTAACTAACCTACGGACATCACACACATCCATGCCCGAGGCAGGAGTCGAACCTGCAACCGTAGCAGCAGAGCGGTTCCGGACTGGAGCGCCTAGAACCACTCGGTCACAACGGCCGGCTAGCTCCGATGGTAATTGTAAGTATAATGTACGTATAATTTCTGCCATCAGTCAGATACAACATTATTTTATATCATCCATAATGACCTGAAATTTTATGAATCAGTCTTCAGGTCCTTCACCTTCTGCAGCATCCTGTCATATAGTTTCTTGCGTCATCAACAAAGTACTGTTGTACTTAGACCACTCATAGCTGTTACCATAAAAACTTGAAATGTCTGTATAAAACAAGCACTCTTTACAGTGCGGAAACGCAAAGCAACTTTGATGGTAATGGTAAGTCCAGCAATTGGTAAAGTACAAAAATAATTTTAGATATCACAGCACTTAATCTAAAGACTCTAAACGATGTAAAAGCATCAACTGATCATAAATAATAGTTTACACAGAGAGAGGCTGTACCGATACTGTATACAGTATTTAGAGTTGTAACTTTGACAGAAGAAACTGAAGTGTAATAAATGGAGCCTGTTAATGTCAGAGACTCGATGTATGCAGGGTGTTAACGATAATCGTTTTCAAAGTATCACAATTCTATAGGAGGAGATAGGACGAAGAAATTGACACACGACAGTTGCGGCCTATCAAGCCAGGAAACTGCTTCAAATTAGCCTACAAAAACGTCCTAAACCACACGAGATTTAGACTAGAATCGTTCATGAATATTAAAAACAGCTGTTCCTGCACTCAAAAAAATGTAAAATTGACGTCTGTGCAAATTTAACCACCATATATTTGGAACTTTAACAGCGTAAATAATTAAATAGTTTTGTCTCTCTGGTCTTCTTACAACGAAAGTACTGTACAATGAGGTGATGAAAGTCATGGAATAACGATATGCACGTATACAGATGGCCGTAGCCTACACAAGGTATAAAAGGGGAGTGCATCGGATGAACTGTCATTTGTACTCAGGTGAAAAGACTTCCGAGATCATGTTGGAGCTACGACGGAAACTTGCAGACTCTGAACGTGGAATGGCAGTTGGAACTAGACGGATTGTTGTTGTTGTTGTGGTCTTCAGTTCTGAGACCGGTTTGATGCAGCTCTCCATGCTACTCTATCCTGTGCAAGCTTCTTCATCTCCCATTACTTACTGCAACCTACATTCTTCTGAATCTGCTTAGTGTATTCATCTCTTGGTCCCCCTCCACGATTTTCACCCTCCACACTGCCCTCCAATGCTAAATTTGTGATCCCTTGGTGCCTCAGAACATGTCCTACCAACCGGTCCCTTCTTCTTGTCAAGTTGTGCCACAAACTCCTCTTCTCCCCAGTTCAATTCAATACCTCCTCATTAATTATGTGATCTACCCATCTAATCTTCAGCATTCTTCTGTAGCATCTAACAACCCTACCGCAACAAAGGTCAAAATTTTATAACGATTGTGGTGTCGCTCACGCTGCTAAATACTGCATTTTCGGGCAACAACAGTCATATTATGTGGCAGGTGTCATTAGAGCATAGATAATAGTCGGTTCATGTAATAATGAAAAAACTGGGCACTCATCTTTTTGTGTTTTCCACGCTGGTCTCGTCGTAAAATCAAGGCTCAATCGTTGAAAATCTAGGTGGTTATGATTCGAAGCTCGGATGCAAAGAGGTCTAGGTTTTATTCTGCTATATTCAAAGGTTTTGTAGATGCGCTTCTCAAACCATTCTAGGAGATTACACTTTTGCTGGACAATGGTGATGTAAAAAAATAATCAGCACTCCAAAATTAAGATACAGTTCCTTTTAATTGCTTTTATTGCAATATCACGTAAACACAAAACATCACTTCACAATACAAAACATACTTGAAAACATCTTCCTCACATTTTATAAGCCAACTATAATATGCGTCTTTCCAACATGACGTCCAAGACTTGACCTTTTCAAGGTCCGACTCTCTAACAAGTTAACAACTAACTAACTATCGCTTACGCGCCCAAAAATCAGAGTTACAAGTACGTCAAAGATCATAGTTACAAAAGAAAGAATACACATAAGAATAATATCATTGCAATATAAACATATCGATGTATCAAAAGTGAAATCAAATCTGAAAGTTAAGTAAACAGAAATACAGTAGAACATTACTGGTATCGAGAGGTTCAGGTGAGGTACCATAATGGTTACGTAATTCAAGTACCATTACAAGCACCACATTTCGAAAGCTTCTATTCTCTTCTTGCCCAAACTATTTATCGTCCAACGTATTGGACATTCCATTTCGGAAATCGTTAGGGAATTCAATATTCCGAGAGACACATTATCAAGAATCCGACTAGATTATCAGGCCTTACCTCTCACAACAAAAGCCGGTGTGGCCGAGGACCTCCACTTAATGACCGACAGCAGTCGTCAGTGCTAAAAGAAAGGAACATGGCGTGAAACAGCCATAGAATTCAATGTGGCACGACGACGTACGTATCCATTACGGGAGTGCCCGAAATTTGGCGTTAATGGGCTGACAGCAGACGAGCGACGCCGGTGTCTTTGCTAACAGCATGATATCGCCTACAGATGTCCTGGGCTCCTGACCATGTTGATTGGACCCTAGACGGCTGGATAACCGTAGCCTGGTCAGATGAACCCCGATTTCTGTTGGAAAGAGTTTGTGGTAGTGTTCCAGCGTGGTGCAGACCCCACGAGCTGACGACCCAAGTTGTCGACAAGGCACTGTGCAAGCTGATGGTAGCTCCATTACGGTGTGGGCGTATTTATATGGGACTGACTGGGTCCTGTGGTCAAACTGTACCGATCAGTGACTGGAAATGGTTATGTTCGGCAACTTCGAGACCATTTGCAGCCATTAATGGTCATTAAGTTGCCACGACAGTATGCCATGTCACTGGGCGACAGTTGTTTGTGACCGGTTTGGTGAACATTCTGGACAGTTCTAGCCAATGATTTGGCCGCCAAAATCTGCAGACATGAAATATATCGAACCTTTATAGGACGCAAAATCCTACACCGGCGAAATGTTTGGAATCGTGGACATCTATAGAGGCAGCATCGCTCAATATTTCTGCAAGTGACTTCCAACAATTTGTTGAGTCCTTGCCACGTCGAGTTGCTGCCCTATGCCAATCAAAAGGATTTCTGTCACGATGTTAGGAGGTGTCCTGTGTTTTTAAGTGTTAAGTTCGGACGTATGCCATACTTGTCCATCTCCGCTCAAGTCTTCAGATTTTTAAAGTAAATGATTGGTCATGTAATTTTCGATTGGAGGTGCGGTGAAATATTTAGTATTACCAGTTACTACAGTTGAAAGTTGTGGTAAGTACTATGGGACGGAACTGCTAAGCTCATTGGTCCCTATGCTATTGCAGTGTATTGTATTGTATTGTATGGAACTGGGAACATAGAAACGACGGAGAGGCTTCGTCCCCGCTGTTGCCCACAGTGGTACACAACCCCACAAGTAGGCTACAGCAGTCCACTCACCCCACCGCCGCCCCACACCGAACCCAGGGTTACTGTGCGCGGTTCGGCCCCCATTGCACCGCCCCCCCCCCCCAAACCAGAGCAATCTCCGACATACTGTAACTGTGGGTGGCGGAATAAGGGGAATCAGCCTGCATTCGACGAGGCAGATGGAAAACCGCCTTAAAAACCATCCACAAATTGGCCGGCACACCGGACCTCGACACTAACCCGCCGGGTGGATTTGTGCTGGGGACCGGCATGCATTTCCGCCCGAAAAGCAGTGCGTTAGACAGCACAGCCAAAGTGGTGGGCTTCCCTAAGCTTACACACTACTTAATCTAACTTGAACTAACTTACGCTAAGGATAACACACACACCCATGCCCGAGGGAGGAATTAAACCTCTGACGGGGGGAGCCGCGCGAAAATACTACGAATGATTAATTACTCAAGTCAAGATGTGTGTCTGTCTTTCTATTTTATTGATCTATTTATGATTTGTTTTTGTTGTTCTGGTTTCTTTGAAGCTAATACTAAACGCCTAAGCTGCCTAGGAAATTATGTAGTGCATCTGTTCTATTTAAGGGGCTTTAATAAATTTTCGTCTGTTCCAGAACCCACTTTGTCTCTCCGAACCACTATTTGCATAAGGATCAGCTTCGAAAGTCATGCGAGTGTCCTGGTTGCTGCCTTAACGGTTTACTTTAAAAAAAAAAAGGGGGGGCAGACAGAGAGAGAAATGAAATCCGAAAACAAAGGAAGTAGGTTACAGTACACTTGTTCGCCCACTGCTTGAATACTGCTCACCAGTGTGGGATCCGTATCAGGTAGGGTTCATAGAAGAGATAGAGAAGATCCAACGGAGAGCAGCGAGCTTCGTTACAGGATCATTTTGTAATCGCGAAAGCGTTACGGAGATGATACATAAACTCCAGTGGAAGACTCTGCAGGAGAGACGCTCAGTAGCTCGGTACGGGCTTTTGTTGAAGTTTCGAGAACATACCTTCACAGAGGAGTCAAGCAGTATATTGCTCCCTCCTACGTATATCTCGCGAAGAGACGAAGAGGATAAAATCAGAGAGATTAGAGCCCACACAGGGGCATACCGACAATCCTTCTTTCCACGAACAATACGAGACTGGGGAGAACCGATAGAGGTACTCAAGGTACCCTCCGCCACACACCGTCTGGTGGCTTGCGGAGTATGGATGTAGATGTAGATGAAAGAATTTCTGATAAATATTTTGGTTGTGATGGTTTTTGGTAAGAGTTCAAATTATTTAATTCTACCCTGAGATTTATTTAATGCACATGTGTGTCGGAATTCTAATTAAAATAATTGGTGCTGTAGGGAACTACGTGTCTTGCACGTCGTTACTGGTACGTGTTACCCAGGATCGGCCGAAACCTATTCGTGGATTGTAGGCTCGCTTAGCCAGATGTTTACTTCATTTGGAGTGCATACACCAGGCACCTCTCTCCGCTGTCTGTCTTCCTTATTGTTTCTTCCAACCGTAGCCGCATTACTTAAGTTTATACTTGGAATACTTCTTACTTTGTGTCCCT
Organism: Schistocerca nitens; assembly: GCF_023898315.1. Lineage (NCBI taxonomy): Eukaryota > Metazoa > Arthropoda > Insecta > Orthoptera > Acrididae > Schistocerca > Schistocerca nitens. The sequence continues at coordinate 54,306,419 of NC_064621.1, forward strand.
TAGTTTGTGGCTATCACCTTATGAAAAATTTGTGTGCGTCGGCATCCCATCATATACCTAATACTGCTGTAACTTAATTGTTCTTGTGTTATTGGAATACGTATTAAACGTTCAATTGATGTGAGTTTCTGGACTCAAAATTATCTTGCCTAGATATTGATGTCAAATTGTTTTTAGCTGTTTCAAGTACTGTTTCACTTTTTTATCAGTCTATTTTAAATCATGCTTTGTTCTCGTCATTTGGTAATCAAGTCTCTTCTCGTCTGTTCTGGTACTGTTGTTTAGATGTAGTATGACTTTACCTTATTTTATTCTGTGTCTTATATATGGCATGTCTTGCCTTAAAGAATATTAAGTTACCCTGGGTTAAAGTCAACTTAAAATTTTTCGTAAATTCTTTAAACTGTCATTGAATTTTATATGAACCTCTTTGCTTGGGCCTTCAATTAACAAAAAGAGGCTTAACTGGCTATTAAGTGATTGAAACTGTGTAAAATAAGTTAGTGTTCTACCAGTGAATAAAGTGTGTAAAATCCCCACTGGTCCTTCCCTTCCCCATTTCCTAATGCGCAGATTCTATAGAGCGATCCTAAATTTGTCTAGTGCGATATTCGTTTATCAATATACAGGGTTTCCCAGCTATCTTGTCCGCCCAAAGTATCTCTGGAACAATAACAGCTATTGGAAAACGCCTTTCACCGGTATCAATGTAGGGCTGGGGCCCATGAATGTACATATTTGGAAACATTCTAAAACGAAAGCATATGTGTTTTTTAACACAAACTTAAGTCTTTTTAAATGGACCTTCTATATTTTTTCTTCATCAATCCATAGCATGACAAAGCACAAACACAATGGCGTTGACTGCATCGCAATATTCCCATTACATCCCGAGAAATTGAGACGCGAAGTTGACGCTTGAAATACCCGACATGCGCTGCTAGCGCACGTCCTGAGGCTCAGGCGTGAACCCCATGCTGCCCGTAATCGCGATGTGATTGACATACGTAATCACACTTACATACTTATCAAGAGGTCCGAAACGAATAATACGGTCTGCTGCCATCCTGCATTAACGTCGTACATTCCAGCAGGTATTTATCCCATAGGCTAGGGGTGATGCGGTTCTGTAACATATCTGTGTACCGCAACGTTACTCACAAAGTTAACTACGCTTATCGTTAATCCGTTACTAAAAAGGTAATGCCGTCCAACGTTAAAACTTTACTTTACTGTAGATCTAGCGTAAGTGACAGTTAACGATTCACTCGTAATAGTAAAATTCGTGTTGATGGTTTTGGTGAAACGAGCAAGTGGACTAAAAGTTTTACCGTTGTCTACGTAAAAATGTTTTTATTTGGGAAGTTCAGGTAGGACATAGAAGATGAATGTAAACATGTTTAACCAATTAGTTTTATTATCACAAAATTATCAATGTTATGTTTATCTAATGTGTTAAATGACAAATTGTTGCAAACAAATGTTTCTTAACATCACTGGGTAAAATGGCCCTTTGTAGAAACTTCCACTGTGATATCAGCACTACATACTAAACATAACGTTCACATCTCATGCTCAAAGTGATGGCCTTTGGCTTGCATACATAGGGTCATCCTGCGGATGAAGGATGCCCTACTTCGTGCTACTGTTTCTTCTTTGATGGCTGTACAAGCATCAATAATGCGTTGCTTCATGTCCTCTGGTGTTGTTGGTTCATGTTGGTAAACAGCACCCTTCACTGCTCCCCAAAGAAAATAATCCAGCTGTGTAAGGTCCGGAGATCGGGCAGGCCACCTAACTGGGCCACCTCGTCCAATCCACCTACCAGGGAACTTACGGTTCAGAAGTCGTCGTGCTTGTAAGGCGTTATGTGCAGCGCATCCGTCATGCTGATACCACATGACCATTCTCCGGTTCAGAGGTACGGTGTCCAAGAGAACAGGAAGATTGTGACGTATAAATCTGGAGTATTGTCTGCCATTTTGGATGCCATTTATAAAGAAAGGTCCGATAATGGTATTTCCAATAATCCCACACAAAACATTAACTTTCCACGGACGTTGATGCTCTACCTGACGGAGCCATTTTGGATTGTATGAGAACCAATAATGCATATTCCTCATATTGACAATTCCTTTGTTGGAGAATGATGCCTCGTCGGTAAAGAGAACATCTGCAAAAAAGTTTGGGTTAGTCAGAAGTTTTTGCTGAGCCCACCGACAAAATGTTACCCTATTGCGGAAGTCATTTCCATGGAGATCCTGGTGTAAATGAACATGGTAAGGATGAAATTTATGACGTTTAAGAATACGCTGTGCACTTGATTTCGACACACCAACTTCACGTTCAGTTTGACGTGTGCTGATTTGAGGATTCACAGCTATGGTAGCGAGCACAGCAGCTTCAGCACGTTCATCTATGCGTGTTCTAGGACGATGTCGAGGTCTTGGATTTAAGCTTCCCGTTTCACGTAGACGAGATGTGAGACGACCAAACATCCGGCGCGAAGGCGATGGCTTGTCAGGGAATCGTCTTCTGTACAGTCGTTCTGCCTGAACAGCATTTCGTCCACCTACAACAGGGTACAGTACAGGTATGTAGAGTAGGGTGGAAAACAATTAACTTAATAATCATAATGTTCGCTAACAGCACTGTCAACAAACAAGCAATATCATAACGTATTTCCCGTCAACGTACATTCTCCATAGATCAGCAGCATTTCTACCATATCTTCATGTGTGTACGTTATACTGTACAGTGTAAGTTCCACAACACAACGTTTATTCACAATGTTTACTACCTCCGTGCCGTCACTAGATTACTCTGATGCACGACTACACTGGCAAGCGGTGTACTGCACGCCAAAGCAACAACAACTGGGATGCTCGGAGGGTGGTGCAGTACAGAAGTTTGCATGGGTCGCAAATCATAAACAAGGCGAAGTGGTAACTGTGGCAGTAGTGGGAACTACGTTGGACACTTGACTAGGTAGAGCCAGGCCCTGCGCCACAGGCACAATGGGCCATATAACGCATTAGATAAACCTTATTTTGGGTGTGCAGGATAAATAAGACAACCTGACGGGTGTACACCGACCGGTACTGGTTCATATTGTGTACGTAGATACGTAAAACTTGCAAAAGGGAAATCATGTGCTTATGAGAGTTGATGGCAGCAGACCGTATTATTCGTTTCGAACCTCTTGATAAGTATGGAGGTGTGATTACACATGTCAATCACATCGCGATTACGGGCAGCATGGGGTTCACGCCTGAGCCTCAGGATATGCGCTAGCAGCGCATGTCGGGTATTTCAAGCGTCAACTTCGCGTCTCAATATCTCGGGATGTAATGGGAATATTGCGATGCAATCAACGCCACTGTGCATGTGCTTTGTCATGCTACGGATTGCTGAAGAAAAAATATAGGAGGTCCATTTAAAAAACATAAGCTTGTGTTAAAAAACGCATATGCTTTCGTTTTAGAATGTTTCCAAATGTGTATATTCATGGGCCCTAGCTCTACATTGATACCGGTGGAAGTCGTTTTCCAATAGCTGTTATTGTTCTAGAGATATTTTGGGTGGACAAGATAGCTGGGACACCCTGTGTATTAGGATGGACTATACAACACGAAAGGAGGTCTGCGGTAGCTGCTACTGCAATGCACCAGCGGTTTTCGGTTGCTGCTAGAGTCCTAGTTGGTCAATATGTTTCAATGTTCCTCTTAATACGTATCGATAAAACGAACATCTCACCAGGCTAATCTTAGGACCCCTCTACAAAAGTGGCAAGTAAAATTCTGCATTACAAGTCAGTTTGTTCGTAATGGTGAATAAATCAATGCTATCCATTGACTGGACGTCACATGAACGACTTTATGAGTGGTACTTGGTCTATACAAGGGCGATGTACTTGAAGACAATATTATAGAAATGGAAGAGGATGTAGATGAAGATGAGATGGGAGATATGATATTGCGTGAAGAGTTTGACAGAGCACTGAAAGACCTGAGTCAAAACAAGGCCCCGGGAGTAGACAACCTTTCATTAGAACTACTGACAGCCTTGGGAGAGCCAGTCGTGACAAAACTCTACCATCATGTATGAGACAGGTGAAATACCCTCAGACTTCAAGAAAAATATAATAATTCCAATCCCAAAGAAAGCAGGTGTTGACAGATGTGAAAATTACCGAACTACCAGTTTAATAAGTCACAGCTGCAAAATACTAACGCGAATCCTTTACAGACGAATGGAAAAACTGATAGAAGCTGACCTCGGGGAAGATCAGTTTGGATTCCGTAGAAATGTTGGAACACGTGAGGCAATACTGACCCTACGACTTATCTTAGAAGAAAGGAAAGACAAACCTACGTTTCTAGCATTTGTAGACTTAGAAAAAGCTTTTGACAATGTTGATTGGAATACTCTCTTTCAAATTCTGAAGGTGGCAGGGGTAAAATACAGGGAGCGAAAGGCTATTTACAATTTGTACAAAAACCAGATGGCAGTTATAAGAATCGAGGGGTATGAAAGGAAACCAGTGGTTGAAAAGGGAGTGACACAGGGTGTTGTGGACTGGCAGGAGAGCCAACCCGTATTAATAGAGGAAGCCGAAAGGCACGCGTTTTAGCTCACGTAGGTTGCCGTGAGGTCTGGAACAGGACAAGGAAATTAGAACTTAGAAAAAACGGACATAGCTGGTGGAATACTTAACTTTAATCCATTAATGGTGAACGTCGGTCTGACGGTACATGATTAACAAGATCAATAGCAACTGATAATGGCGCCTTGCTAGGTCGTAGCAAATGACGTAGCTGAAGGCTATGCTAACTGTCGTCTCGGCAAATGAGAGCGTATTTTGTCAGTGAACCATCGCTAGCAAAGTCGGTTGTACAACTGGGGCGAGTGCTAGGAAGTCTCTCTAGACCTGCCGTGTGGCGGTACTCGGTCTGCAATCACTGATAGTGGCGACACGCAGGTCCGACGTATACTAACGGACCGCGGCCGATTTAAAGGCTACCACCTAGCAAGTGTGGTGTCTGGCGCTGACACCACACAGGGCTGTAGCCTATCCCCGATGTTATTCAATGTGTATATTGAGCAAGCAGTAAAGGAGACAAAAGAAAAGTATGGAGTAGGTATTAAAATCCATGGAGAAGAAATAAAAACTTTGAGGTTCGCCGATGACATTGTAATTCTGTCAGAGGCAGCAAAGACTTGGAAGAGCAGTTGAACGGAATGGACAGTGTCTTGAAAGGAGGGTATAAGATGAACATCAAGAAAAGCAAAACGAGGATAATGGAATGTAGTCGAATTAAGTCGGGTGTTGCTGAGGTAATTAGATTAGGAAACGAGACAAAGTAGTGAAGGAGTTTTGCTATTTTGGGAGCAAAATAACTGATGATGGTCGAAGTAGAGAGGATATAACATGTAGACTGGCTATGGCAAGGAAAGCGCTTCTGAAGAAGAAAAATTTGTTAACATCGAGTATAGATTTAAATGTCAGGAAGTCGTTTCTGAAAGTATTTGTATGGAGTGTAGCCAAGTATGGAAGTGAAACGTGGACGATAAATAGTTTAGACAAGAAGAGAATAGAAGCTTTCGACATGTGGTGCTACAGAAGAATGCTGAAGATTTGATGGGTAGATCACGTAACTAATGAGGAGGTATTGAATAGAATTGGGGATAAAAGGAGCTTGTGGCACAACTTGACTAGAAGAAGGGATCGGTTGGTAGGACGTGTTCTGAGACATCGAGGGATCACCAATTTAGTATTGGAGGGCAGCGTGGAGAGTAAAAATCGAAGAGGGTGACCAAGAGATGAATACACTAAGCAGATTCAGAAGGATATAGGCTGCAGTAGGTACTGGGAGATGAAGAGACTTGCACAGGATGGAGTAGCATGGAGAGCTGCATCAAACCAGTCTCAGGACTGGAGACCACAACAACAACAACAACTTGTTTGTGCCAAATCAAGCTAAACATGGCGACAAGAAAATTGCAAATATTTGCCGAAACACTTGTGAAAATATGTCGACGACGATTAGGAGAGTCACCCAGTCTTTACGGGGTGTTAAGACAACGTATTCAGTATCTTGAGCCAACGGTCTAGCCGCAGTTGTATCACCAGTTCCCGTCAGATCACCGAAGTTAAGCGCTGTCGGGCTGGGCTAGCACTTGGAAACAGCCTGCAGAGAGCTGTTGGTAAGCGGGGTGCACTCAAACCTTGTGAGGCAAACTGAGGAGCTACTTGACTGAGAAGAAACGGCTCCGGTCTCGTAAACTGACAAACCGGCCGGGAGCGCCGTGTGCTGACTACATGCTTCTCCTTATTTTTAGAGGCGAAATTATGGATAAAAACAAGAAAAACATTTACAGTTAACATAAGTTCTACAACGAGCACATTAAAAACTAAAATGTATGAGCACTTGGCTATCTTCGCCACTGTGAAACACATCTCTTGGAATATTAGGTCTTTCCTATTGCTGAATGCAGTAAGCCGCACGGGATTAGCCGAGCGGTCTTGGGCGCTGCAGTCATGGACCGTGCGGCTGGTCCCGGCGGAGGTTCGAGTCCTCCCTCGGGCATGGGTGTGTGTGTTTGTCATTTGGATAATTTAGGCTAAGTAGTGTGTAAGCTTAGGAGCTGATGACCTTATCGGTAAAGTCCCATAAGATTTCACACACATTTGAACTTCTTTTTTAATGCGATAAACAAAAATGGACATTTTCAGAAATGGTTCAAATGGCTCTGAGCACTAGAACTCAGAACTACTTAAACCTAACTAACCTAAGGACATCACACACTTCCATGTCCGAGGCAGGATTCAAACCAGCGACCGTAGCGGTCGCGCGGTCCCAGACTGAAGCGCCTAGAATCGCTTGGCCACAACGGCCGGTGGACAATTTCCTGTTATTGGCTCAAATGGCTCTGAGCACTATGGGACGCAACTGCTGTGGTCATCAATCCCCTAGAACTTAGAACTACTTAAACCTAACTAACCTAAGGACATCACACACACCCATGCCCGAGGCAGGATTCGAACCTGCGACCGTAGCAGCAGCGCGGCTCCGGACTGGAGCGCCTAGAACCGCACGGCCACCGCGGCCGGCTTTCCTGTTATTGTCCATGGATAAAGCATGCTTTGCAGTACGCTCGTGTTCGTATTCACAGTTCTTCACATGTTCATACATAGCTTCTAATGGAACCATTTTCTATTTTGTTTAGTTTTTGAATTGCTTGTACGTTGTAGTTGTATAAGGTATTAACAATAATTTTGCGTTTGAGGATGTTGCTGCAGCGTAAGTGCAACGTTGCGCTACTTCGATGCAGGTATACAGGGTGGTCCATTGATCGTGACCGGGCCAAATATCTCACGAAATAAGCATCAAACGAAAAAACTACAACGAACGAAACTCGTCTACCTTGAAGGGGGAAACCAGATGGCGCTATGGCTGGCCCGCTAGATGGTGCTGCCATAGGTCAAACGAATATCAACTGCGTTTTTTTTATATAAGAACCCCCATTTTTATTACGTATTCGGGTAGTACGTAAAGAAACATGAATGTTTTAGTTGGATCACGTTTTTCGCTTTGTGATAGATGGCGCTGAAATAGTCACAATCGTATAAGTACGTGGTATCACGTAACATTCCGCCAGTGCGGACAGTGATACATTACCCGTGTTAAAATGGACCGTTACCAGTTGCGGAAAAGGTCGATATCTTGTTGATGTATGGCTATTGTGATCAAAATGCCCAACGGGTGTGTGCTATGTATGCTGCTCGGTATACTGGACGACATGATCCAAGTGTCTGGACCGTTCACCGGATAGTTATTTAAGGAAACAGGAAGTGTTCAGCCACATGTGAAACGTCAACCACGACCTACAACAAATGATGAGGCCGAAGTAGGTGTTTTAGCTGCTGTCGCGGCTAATCCGCACATCAGCAGCAGACAAATAGCGCGAGAATTGGGAATCTCAAAAACGTCGGTGTTCAGAATGCTACATCAACATCGATTGCACCCGTACCATATTTCTGTGCACCCGGAATTGCATGGCGACGACTTTGAACGTCGTGTACAGTTCTGCCACTGAGCACAAGAGAAATTACGGGACGATGACAGATTTTTTTGCACGCGTTCTATTTAGCGATGAAGCGTCGTTCACCAACACCGGCAATGTAAACCGGCATAATATGCACTATTGGACAATGGAAAATCCACGATGGCTGCGACAAATGTAACATCAGCGACCTTGGCGGGTTAATATGTGGTGCGGCATTATGGGAGGGAGGATAACTGGCTCCCATTTTACCGATGGCAATCTGAATGGTGCAATGTATGCTGATTTCCAACGTAATGTTCTACCGATGTTACTACAAGATGTTTCACGGCATGACAGAATGGCGATTTTCTTCCAACATGATGGATGTCCGGCATATAGCTCGCGTGCAGTTGAAGCGGTATTGAATAGTACATTTCATGACAGGTGGATTGGTCATCGAAGCACCGTACCATGGCCCGCGCTTTCACCGGATCTGACGTCCCCGGATTTCTTTCTGCAGGAAAAGTTGAAGGATATTTGCTATCGTGATCCACTGACAACGCCTGACAACTTACGTCAGCGCATTGTCAATGCATGTGCAAATATTACGGAAGGCGAACTATTCGCTGTTGAGAGGAATGTCGTTACACGTATTGACAAATGCATTGAGGTTGACGGACATCATTTTGAGAATTTATTGCATTAATGTGGTATTTACAGGTAATCACGCTGTAACAGCATGCGTTCTCAGAAATGATAAGTTCACAAAGGTAGATGTATCACACTGGAACAACCGAAATAAAATGTTCAAACGTACCTACGTTCTGTATTTTAATTTAAGAAACCTACCTCTTACCAACTGTTCGTCTAAAATTGTGAGCCATATGTTTGTGACTTTTACAGTCCCATCTATCACAAAGCGAAAAAAGTTGTCCAACTAAAACATTCATATTTCTTTACGTACTACACGAATATAAAATAAATATGGGGGTTCCTATTTAAAAGAACGCAGTTAATATCCGTTTGACCTATGGCAGCACCATCTAGAGGGCCAACCATAGCGCCATCAAGTTTCCCCCTTCAAGTTAGACAAGTTTCGTTCTTTGTAGTTTTTTCGTTTGATGCTTATTTCGTGAGATATTTGGCCCGGTCACTATCAATGGACCACCCTGTATAAGCACGGACATGTAGGCAAGGGAACCGATGTGAAAACGGTAAATGGGGGAATTTAAACTACGAGGCCATTATTACCAAATGCGCCCAAACAATAACAAAGTGCAGTTATTATTTTCTTGGAAGCCGGTAGGCATCCATTGGAGAATTGTGTATGCGGCAGCATGTCTGTCCCTCGAGAGCCAAGCTGAGGTGCTACTGCTTCGAGATAATGTACGTCCCCGTCTAGTAAATGTCTTAACGCAAAAGTTACGGCAGCTCAGATGGGAGAACCTGGAGAGTTTACCCCGCCCACCAGTCTCCTGTATAGATCAAACCTGTGGGAATGCCATTATCACGGCTTCGGTACCTTAAAAAGGGCTTTTATTTTTCGAAGATTCCCATGTGACGAGGATGCGAAACGCAGTTTCGGACCTCACCAAGCAGCGGGACACTGTGCCTTACTAAAGGGTATCTTTAACTTGGGGCGTCGGTTTGGTGATTGTCTCAACGCTCATGGTAATCTTGCAAAATAATGTTCTAATGTGTGTGAAATCTTATGGGACTTAACTGCTAATGCCATCAGTCCCTAAGCTTACACACTACTTAACCTAAATTATCCTAAGGACAAACACACACACCCATGCCCGAGGGAGGACTCCAACCTCCGCCGGGACCAGCCGCAAAGTCCATGACTGCAGCGCCCTAGACTGCTTTTTTTTCCCATTTGTTCTTTGCATCTGCTCGGGGTGGACGTCGTAAGATATCTGTTTAAGTTCCTTTTTGATCGATTAACTCAGGTTTTTTTTTTATTACAGAGGGATGCTAACCCTCTGACCGAACACGCTGAGCTACCGTGCCGGCCAGACAGCTCGGCTAATCCCGCGCGGCGGTAATTTTGCCTGATAAGCATTCGGGAGCGTACGGCCTTCGAACGGAACGCTTTCATTGCCCATATCTTTGCACTTACCAGCATGATGGAAATCTATTACTCGTTTGTTTACTGTATTCTTTAATAGCATAAGGGCTTGGAGAAGCGAAGATGAGCAAGTACTCATAGCTCTTCTCATATGTATGGAATAACTTTTCAAGACCCTGAATACGTAATCTACATTGTTGCTCTTTCCCCAAATCTATTACGATATTTAGTGAAAAGATACGGCCGCATAACTCAGTCTTTTTATTCTACATCTTCGTAAACTATTCCCTTTTGAGGAAATAATTTTCCAACTCTGTTCAGTATCGTCGTATGTAGGATGCTAAGAGCTAAAGGTATAAGAGATTGGAAAATGGAATGCTTATAAGTAGTGTAGAAACCAGAGCACGATGACATCGATACTCTGGTTCGGACTAACACTGTACGATTTCAAATAGTTTTACTTGCGAAAACACTGTTTAGTGTTCGTGCAGGTCATTATTACAACTGTTTATGGTTACCAGGTTCACTTTTACTACTGTAGCGTATAATTTCGGCAGACGTGGAGTTTGGTTGGTCGTACACCCTTAAACTACTGAATCTGTTTGATCAACAGTAATAAACTTACAACTAACAGGTAGCATGAGTAATGCATCACACACCAGCGTATCTAGCTCAATATTCCAGATAACAAAACATCTTATATAACAACATTAAAATTCAGCATATTAAGTATTCGGTCCACAATAATAATAAAATCTTAATGGAACGGAAATCACTAAATAACCAGAAAATCTTAAACTAATATACATATTTCATCCAATATAAAATACTTTGCCCCCCGAAACTTACTGTATGAAAGGGGCACTCAATATAGCCTAAACACACACTAGTTCACAAGGAAGCACAGGGACACCCCACTAAGACAGCAAACACGGATGGACGACGCGGACAAAATATACAATCTCTAGTGACACAAAAACCGAAGAGGCATCAGTTAGAAGGTCAAATCGGAAGACCACTTGAATAACTAAAAGCTTATCGTTAAAATACAATTCGTCGAATAAATTACTGTTTTACAGTACTCAGGCCCACACCCAGCCTCACTGTGTTTCATCAAAATACTGTGCACTTAAACGCGCACCAACGCGTCCCCGCTATATTTCAGCTCAGAACATTGGAAAGACGCAGTCTCAAGGGTCAGCACAAGAAAATGGAACTTCCTGTGGTGGCGTAACAAGCTAGTCACGCCACACTGAGGAGGAAGTCGAAAGGCACGCGTACACACACGCCGACTGGCGTCAAGTTTGGAACAGGATACGTATTGAATACTATAAAGAAAATACGTAGCTTTGGAATATACTTAACTTTTAATGCTTCCTTTGGTACATCTCTCTTGACTATACAAATGAGACTCGTAAGATACATGCACTGATACAATTGGCGCCTTGCTAAGTCGTAGCCATTAACTTAGCTGAAGGCTATTCTAACTGTCTCTCGGCAAATGAGAGCAAAGGCTTCGTCCGTATAGTCGCTAGCAACGTCGTCGTACAACTGGGGGCGAGTTCTCGTGTCTCTCGAGACCTGCCGTGTGGTGGCGCTCGGTCTGCGATCACACAGTGGCGACACGCGGGTCCGTCATGTACTAATGGACCGCGGCCGATTTAAGCTACCACCTAGCAAGTGTGGTGTCTGGCAGTGACGCCACACTTCCCTCTTGTGTTTAGTCTTCCACTCGTCATAACAGAAATTTTTCTTCAGCAAACGTTTCATGGCTTGACCTTACCATACTTTTTTGCGGCCAATCCGGATCATATTGCCATATCTGTTTTGGGTTCAGCCCAGATCATATTTTTAAAATTACTTACAAGCCTAGACGGTGTACTGAAAGTTAAAACTTTATTTATTTAGTGGCATTTTTCATTAAATATCAGTTTCTGCGGAAATGGTTTGTGTACATTGCGGGCTGAACGACGAACTCCTAAAGTAAATCTATTTAGCAAATCAGTTTGACCCTTTCTGAACACATTTTTATCCCCCTTTTTCTTCACAGTACTAAAATTTCTGTCAGTGTTATCAGCGGTGTGACCAACTAACGTTTCATCAAGATTTTGTATTTTCAATAACTGCAAGAAATACTGGGTCAAACTTTCGGCTGCTGCATCTGACGCTTCATCGAAATTTAAAAGGTTCACTTGAATTCCCTCCTCCAGACGCAAATATCTTTCAACAATCGGGACAAGTTTTACTTCAATTCTATTTGAGCAAGCCATGGCTACGGTTACGTAATTAAAGTTTCCGAAAGGAGGTAAAACATTATCAAACATAGATAACGAATAACATTAGTAACAACTGCCTCGATTTTGCTTGTGGCAGAAGAAAATTTTGGATCATATAACATTCCGGCCAGTTTAGATCCGCGTCCTGATGTTTTGGAACTGAGTACGTGTCTATCAGTGTGGCATAAAAATGTAGATTCTTTAACAGCACATTCCACATCACAACTCCCATCTTTGGCTGTGAAGGAAATCTAATGTGTGGTGAAGCAGTAGCATTAATACTACTCCTATGTTTAGTTGATTTCGCGTAGTCTTTAATATAATTTTTCTTTATGTGTCAAAGGAAATTCTTCAGTACATGGCGCAGTAACAAAAACGTTCATTGTTACCACAGTTACATAATTTCAAATATTTGTTTTGCTATTGCAGACTAACATTAAGTACACACACACACACACACACACACACACACACACACTCACGCAAACACACACACACACACACACACCCACACACACACACAACACATATTCTTCTGCCCACTGCTAATCGATGACACAAAACCGAATAGAGATAAAATGACGAAGGACGCGCAGACGAATTACCTCAGACACGAAACAACATAAACACATTGTCCCTGTTGTCAAATGACTGACGGTAAACGAAAATTTGTTGTGGAACAGGTAGTGCTTGAAGTACATATGTGGAGAGTTATGAGTACTTGCTAAACTACTCTTAGTTCTTCACATATACATTTTAGATCACCTGGACGTATATTATTCTGTTGTTCAATACAGCCACTGAAAACATGGAAAATCTTTTCAACACCCTGAATACCTAACCTACTTTTTTGGTCTTTATGCAAAACTTTTACAATATGTAACATGTGGGTCTAAAATTAAAAATAATCCTCGCCTGTCATAAAATTCTCATATATTGGACTTTCAGAAAATTCCGATACCCTGGCCGCCCTGGAATCCTGGACATTCCCCCGCGCAGCACTAAGAAACCAGGACGGGCTGGACTAATCCCGGACGTACCGTAATGCTGTTCCTGACTCTCAGCTGCTGCATCCTCTGGACGCACGGAGTCGAACACCATCTGCTGCTCCAGTCAGACGATGCGTAATGTTAACGGCAGGCTTCAACCAGCGATGTCAGTCCACACTTCTACTGCCTTCCTGCCTGAACACTGTCCGCTTCGACACCAGGCGGCAGTCTTGAGATAGCTCCAAAGTGCGTTCGCATTCACCGGTGGGTTCCAACTTGGTTTCCACTGCGACCGCCTCACGACGTCCAGCGGTTACTCATCATCCGTCTTGCTTATCCGTACTGACACCGGATCTCTTATGCTAGCACCGCCGACAGATAAGTGGTCATAATTTTAAATAAAATTATTTGGCAACGACCCTTCTAATGCCCATCGAGATCGCTGTTGCAGATGTGAGTGAATAGCAGTTCTGATTTTAATTTACAGCGCTTAAGATGTTTCCTATACTATTGCGGTAGGCCTACATGTTAAGCATATCATATGCCACGCTTCACTAAATGATGTTTATACGTCGCATGGCACAAGACATACTTTTCGTGCGTATCTTCCTCTGTCGCTGTGAACATGGAAAAAAGAACACATTGACACCGGTGTGTCAGACCCACCATACTTGCTCCGGACACTGCGAGAGGGCTGTACAAGCAATGATCACACGCACGGAACAGCGGACACACCAGGAACCGCGGTGTTGGCCGTCGAATGGCGCTAGCTGCGCAGCATTTGTGCACCGCCGCCGTCAGTGTCAGCCAGTTTGCCGTGGCATACGGGGCTCCATCGCAGTCTTTAACACTGGTAGCATGCCGCGACAGCGTGGACGTGAACCGTATGTGCAGTTGACGGACTTTGAGCGAGGGCGTATAGTGGGCATGCGGGAGGCCGGGTGGACGTACCGCCGAATTGCTCAACACGTGGGGCGTGAGGTCTCCACAGTACATCGATGTTGTCGCCAGTGGTCGGCGGAAGGTGCACGTGCCCGTCGACCTGGGACCGGACCGCAGCGACGCACGGATGCACGCCAAGACCGTAGGATCCTACGCAGTGCCGTAGGGGACCGCACCGCCACTTCCCAGCAAATTGGGGACACTATTGCTCCTGGGGTATCGGCGAGGACCGTCTCCATGAAGCTGGGCTACGGTCCCGCACACCGTTAGGCCGTCTTCCGCTCACGCCCCAACAACGTGCAGCCCGCCTCCAGTGGTGTCGCGACAGGCGTGAATGGAGGGACGAATGGAGACGTGTCGTCTTCAGCGATGAGGGTCGCTTCTGCCTTGGTGCCAATGATGGTCGTATGCGTGTTTGGCGCCGTGCAGGTGAGCGCCACAATCAGGACTGCATACGACCGAGGCACACAGGGCCAACACCCGGCATCATGGTGTGGGGAGCGATCTCCTACACTGGCCGTACACCACTGGTGATCGTCGAGGGGACACTGAATAGTGCACGGTACATCCAAACCGTCATCGAACCCATCCTTCTACCATTCCTAGACCGGCAAGGGAACTTGCTGTTCCAACAGGACAATGCACGTCCGCATGTATCCCGTGCCACCCAACGTGCTCTAGCAGGTGTAAGTCAACTACCCTGGCCAGCAATATCTCCGGATCTGTCCCCCATTGAGCATGTTTGGGACTGGATGAAGCGTCGTCTCACGCGGTCTGCACGTCCAGCACGAACGCTGGTCCAACTGAGGCGCCAGGTGGAAATGGCATGGCAAGCCGTTCCACAGGACTACATCCAGCATCTCTACGATCGTCTCCATGGGAGAATAGCAGCCTGCATTGCTGCGAAAGGTGGATATACACTGTACTAGTGCCGACATTGTGCATGCTCTGTTGCCTGTATGTGCCTGTGGTTCTGTCAGTGTGATCATGTGATGTATCTGATCCCAGGAATGTATCAATAAAGTTTCCCCTTCCTGGGACAATGAATTCACGGTGTTCTTATTTCAATTTCCAGGAGTGTATTTGGATATGGTATGAAACACTGAAAACTTCAGTACCCTTTATTGTGGCAGTATAAGTGGCAATATTGAGATAGCCGATTTACAGTAACAGTTACTTATTAACATGGCTGAACTACATACAACTTCCGAGAACGAATGTCCACAGAACATGGTAACTGAAATGTCGATCCTGAACAGTGCTTACACGGTGCACACTGCAACGAAGTGCAGTGACGCTTGTAGAAAACAGGATAAGTAGCAGCAAATTCCCACAAAATCGTAGGCAGTATACTGACGAGCAGCAAGGTGCCATAATGACACTGTTCCGCGAGCCGATGGCCTCGCGGACAGTGAAATACAGATACCGAGAAGAGGTGCCGTCGGGAAGGGGCTGACGGCAGTGCACCGAAGGTCGGAGCTGTCAGTGGGAACGAGACGGAACCTTGGCGGATACATGTCGTAGAAGCAGTCGTCTGGCCCGTATCTCAGAATTATAGGGGCTATTGGCCTGTCAGAGCTCGGAGCTTAATTGGATCTGGAGTGGTGGCGCCCCGGCCTAACTTGACGTCCGCGGAAAAGTCCATCTGCTGTCTCACATGGATGCGCGAGGGCGTGGACGCGAGTAGGTGCATGCAACGGCCGCGCTGTGTACCACACTTTGCACGTCACTTACGCTATGAGATCAAAAGTATCCGGACACCCCCAAAAAACGTATGCTTTTCTTATTAGGTGAATTGTGCTGCCACCAGGTACTCCATATCAGCGACCTCAGTAGTCATTACACATTTGACAGAGCAGAATGGGGCGGTGCGCGGAACTCACTGACTTCGAACGTGGTTAGCTGATTGGATGTCACTTGTGTCATACGTCTGTACCCGATATTTCCACACTCCTAAACATTCCTACGCCATCTGCTTCCGATGTGATAGTGAAGTGGAAACGTGAAGGGCACGTAGAGCAGATGTGAGTGAATAGCAGTTCTGATTTTAATTTACAGCGCTTCAGATGTTTCCTACACTATTGCGGTAGTCCTAGAGCAGATAGAATAGCTAAGTCTCAGGATAAAATTAAAACCATATGGTCAGTCGTAAAGGAAGTGGGTGGTCTGCAGAGTCAGGTCGAGGATATAGAATCAGTGCGTAGTGGGAATGTCCGTGTTACTGATAAGTCGCGTATGTGTACAGTATTTAATAATCACTTTCTGAATATAGCATGTGAACTTAATAGCAACCTAGTCACAACAGGGAATCACATAGCGCTCTTAGAAAAAAGTGTTCCGAGACTGTTACCTGAAATGCTCCTCCATGATACTGACAAGAGGGAGATTGAGTTAATAATTAAATCACTAAAGACCAAGAACTCTCATGGATATCACGGGGTATCTAGCAGAATACTGAAGTATTGTTCTATGTATGTTAGCTCAGTCCTTTTCCTTTAGGAGTGCTCGGTTTCCTGACCGATTAAAGGACTCGGTAGTGAAGCCACTTTATAAAAAAGGAGACATTGATAATGTTTACAATTTTAGACCTATTTCTATGCCATCGGTGTTTGCTAAAGTTATCGAGAAGGTTGTATATACAAGGTTACTGGAGCATTTAAATTCACATAATTTGCGGTCAAATGTTCAGTTCGGTTTTAGAAATGGTTTAACAACTGAAAATGCTATATTCTCTTTTCTCTGTGAGGTTTTGGACGGATTAAATAAAAGGTTGCGAACGCTAGGTGTTTTCTTTGATTTAACGAAGGCTTTTGACTGTGTTGACCACAAAATATTATTGCAGAAGTTGGACCATTATGGAGTAAGGGGAGTAGCTTACAATTGGTTCGCCTCTTACTTTAAGAACAGAAAGCAGAAGGTAAATCTCCGCAATATTGAGAGTGGTAGTGATGTTCAGTCCCAATGTGGCACTGTTAAGTGGGGCGTTCCCCAAGGGTCGGTGCTGGGGCCACTGCTGTTTATTATTTATATAAATGATATGCCTTCTAGTATTACAGGTGATTCAAAAATATTTCTATATGCTGATGACACCAGCTTGATAGTGAAGGATCTTTTGTGTAATATTAAAACAGTATCAAATAATGTAGTTCATGAAATAAGTTCATGGCTTGTGGAAAATGATTTGATGCTAAATCACAGTAAGACTCAGTTTTTACACTTTCTAACTCAAAATTCAACAAGAATCGATATTTCGATCAGACAGAATGGGCATATTATAAGCGAGACGGAACAGTTCAAGTTCCTAGGCGTTCGGATACATAGTAAGCTGTTGTGGAAAGCCCATGTCCAGGATCTTGCTCAGAAACTAAATGCTGCTTTATTTACCATTAGAACAGTATCTGAAATAAGTGACACTTCAACACGAAAAGTAGTCTACTTCGCATATTTTCATACGCTTATGTCGTATGGTATTATTTTTTGAGGTAATTCTTCTGATTCAAAAAGGGTATTTTTGGCTCAAAAACGGGCTGTTCGAGCTATATGTGGTGTAAGCTCGAGAACCTCTTGTCGACCCCTATTCAATAGTCGGGGAATTCTGACATTGCCTTCACAGTATATATTTTCTTTAATGTCGTTTGTTGTCAACAAAATTATCCTATTCCCAAGAGTTAGCAGCTTTCACTCAGTTAATACTAGGCAGAAATCCAATCTGCATGTGGAATGCACTTCCTTGACTCTTGTGCAGAAAGGAGTGCAGTATTCTGCTGCATCCATTTTCAATAAGCTACCACAAGAACTCAAAAATCTTAGCAGTAGCCCAAACTCTTTTAAGTCTAAACTGAAGAGTTTCCTCATGGCTCACTCCTTCTATTCTGTCGAGGAGCTCCTGGAAGAGCTAAAAATTAAGCAAATTCCAGTGTTACATTGTTGATTATCTTTATTTAAACTTAAGATTTGTCACCTGAATATTTTTTTTTTGTATTTCATTTTATCTGTTTTTACTATCGTGTTATAATTTCACGTATTGACTCGTTCCATGACCATGGAGACTTCTCCTTAATTTGGTCCCACGGAACAATAAATAAATAAATAAATAAAAAGCGTACAGGCCGACCTCGTCTGTTGACTGATAGAGACCGCCGACAGTTGAAGTGTTTCGTAATGTGTAATATGCAGATATCCGTCCAGATCATGACACAGGAATTCCAAACTGACTCAGGATCCACTGCAAGTAGTATGACAGTAACGCGGGAGGTGAGTCGAGTCTTGGTCGAAAGGCTGCTCATAGGCTACACATCACGCCGGTAAATGCCAGAAGCCGCCTCGCTTGGTGTAATAAGCGTAAACATTGGACAAGTGAACAGTGGAAAAACGTTGTGTGGAGAGACGAGAATCACGGTAACCAATATGGCGATCCGACGGCAGGGTGTGTGTACGCTTCTCATGGAGGGGGCCTGCACCCTTTGTTGTTCTGCGTGGCACTATCACAGCACAGGCCTACACTGATGTTTTAAGAAACTTTTTGCTTCCCACTGTTGAAGAGCAATTCGGGATGGCGACTGCGTCTGTCAACATGACCCAGCACCTGTTCATAATCCACAACCTGTGGCGGAGTGGTTACACGACAATAACATCCCTGTAATGGACTGGTGGCCGAATATGCAGGGGTGCAGTCCTGCGCACACCACAAAACCAACATCAGTAATGACCAACAATCGTGGCAGTGATCTCGTAGAACAGTATAAATTTTGGTGCAAACGAAAAAGGACGGCCTATTAGTTCAAGGTATATAATCTTTGGTTGGAACCTTTATTTTATTTTATGAGGAAAATCCTATATGTCGCGATTTTAATGCACTGATTGTACTTGTTGCAGTTTTCACGGTCTCTGGATATTACACATTCCTCTGGCCTCCGATGCACAGTATTCTAAAACATATCGTAAGCAAAAGTCATTACGAACACTTTTAGATATTCATAAAATTCATAGCTTTAAATATTTTAAGACGATTAGATCGTTATCTGTTCAGCAGCGAGAGAGATCAATGTACACGGATGAGCCCAAGGATTATGACCACTCGCCACGGCAAGACAGAATGCCCCATCGTGGGGGAATATGGACACGTGATGCGATAAAGAAGGCATAACAATGTAGCAACGATGAATGGTTAAATAGTATAGCGAAGATACGGGCCGCAAATGGGGAAATCCACTTACATAACTGAACATTGCTGATGGTAAATCTTTCAGGGTGTATGATCGTGGCCCACGCAACTCTTTTGTTACTAACGTTTCATCCTGAACTGTGGTGGACGTCGTCAGAGGCGTTGCCTTAGCTGACTCTTGCTGATTAACTGATCGGACGGCTCCGAGCGATACAGGTACTGTAGAAAAAGGGGTGTTGCCGGAGTTATTCGTGATAAGCAGAGATGATCCTTATCAGAAGATAATACTTAACTATAGGTTGTCGTCTTGTCAAAGATAAGCGACTATACATATGATAAGCGACTGTACATAAGATAAGCGACTATACATATGTCACTAAGTTTCATGGTCTCTTCTATCCTCCTAAAATTATTAAGCCAATGTTAACATGTTGCATCGTCGAATGCATTACACGTCTTGTTACACGAAGTCGACGGTCGTGGCCAGACAAGCCTTCATCGAAGCGAACCGCTGATCTAAGAACGCAGGCGCCACGGGGCGCACGTTAATGGGGTCCGTATTACGCGAGGGGGGGCATTCACAGAGTGTTCGATGGGCGCTATGAAAATATTCGAAGGCGCCACGACAAGTGGAGACTACGTTAACAGTACTGCGGGCCGCTACCATCCGTCCGTGTTTGATGTCTTCCCCACCTTCCCCACACAGTAATCGCATCTTCGAGAGAATAACTGTTCATGCCTCAAGTCCAGAGTTCTGATACAGTTCTTTGAGGAGCATCATAGTGAACTAATTGTGGTGTCTTGACCAACGAATTCGCTTGATATGAACCTGATGCAGCACATCTTGTACGTTATCTGGTGGCAGCTCCACGCCCACAACACATCACAACACATCACCAGAAACGTACCGAGGACTTGTTGAATTCATACCATGTAGAATTAATTGCTGGTGTATTACATCATGCAGGTGGACCAACGTTCTGTTAATCAGTTGGTCATAGTGTATTATTTCATCAGTGTTTGCATACACTGCTCTCGATTGCAAGTAACGTCTTTATCTTAGTAGGTCGTTGATGTCTACAAAGTACTTAACTTTGTTTTTGCAACGGACAGACGTAAACGATATGGTCGCTCCTCCTCTGCCCCACATTAGTACAGGGCGTGTCAGTCCTTTGTAGATGGTGCAAGTGTTGTGTAAATCGACCATAGTTAAAGTAGTGACCGATTATTGTGGTGAAGAAGTTTCTGTGATAAATCATGAAGACGTATAGTAGGCATGCAGGTGTCAGATTGCACGTACAGGGTGATCCAGAAATGTTGCGGCACACTTCGAGGGGTTTCAGATGGAGTTTCGAGGAACAGGTCGAGAACTGGAACCCGTGCAGAAGAACTCCGGTAAAGGCAGGCCTCGCCTTCTATAAACAGGATGTTCTGTTGGCTCGGTGTATGACGGTTTCGGGCACCTGTTTCATCTGCAATTTATTTTTCTCCTGGAACACTCGAAAATCTCTAGTGTTATACGAAATACAAGAAAAAATGAAATTGCAGATGGGATAACATGTTCGAAACAGAAATTCACTGAGGTAATAGAGTATAACATTCACAGGAGGCGAAGTCTGTCTTTACAGCAGCTAGCTCTGTCGTCTCCACTGGCGTTCGTGGCAACCAGCGGCGATCACTGAGTCGCAATCAACGTTTCTGTCCGTCAACGTCCGTTTGCAGCCGAAGGCTGACCCACTGTCAGGCGCCACCACCTATTACTTCGCCGCACTGTAGCGACGATGGATGACCTTTCTGGGCTCCTATCCTCGGTTTGTTCCTCAAGACACACTCTACAACCCCTCGAACTCTATAGCAACATTTCTGAGACACACTCTATATTTACAACGAAAATCAAGAAAGGTCAAATTGGGGAAATAAATCATGAAGTAATAAATTTTTTTTACAGTGGTGGGAAGGACTGTCTTGAACAACACCCTAAAAATCCGCATTGGTGGAGTGTGAGGGTGGAAGTGGGGGAGGGGAATTTAAATGTCACTTTTTTATGTTTTACTTGAATCTACGTCTACGAAGATACTCCGTAAGCCACTGTACGGTGCGCGGCGGAGGGTACCCTTCACCACTATTAGTCATTTCCTTCGCTGTTTTACTCGCAAAAGAGCGAAGGAGAAACGACTATCTATATTCCCTCCGTATGACTCCTAATTTCTCGTACCTTACCTTCGCGGCAGCGGAATCCTTAAATTCTCGAAAATCGCAGGTTCTAGCTAGGATGTTTGCGCTACACAACTGAGGTAAATATACTAAGAAAAACGTCCGATTAAAGTTTTCCTGGGACTAGCAGTTACCGCGTTGCATGAGATGGAAAAACCACAGATTATTACAAATAGGGTTTTAATGGAATAAAATTAATAGTGTTGAATGAAGTGGATGAGGAAGCTCTATTCAGGGTGTATAACATGTCTATGTGGAACAGAGCGTATTAAGGGATACATTGTGGTGTGGGCACTGAATCAGGGTCGGGACGTCAGACACGGTTGGATGGTGGTAGCGCAGGGAAGGTGGGTCGCCGAACTGTGGTTATGCATTCCCTGCCTCAACGGGCTCCATACGGAAGACGGAGCCGGTGACTGCCATTCTGTCTATCCCGCTAAATCACAAGAAGTTACTACAGGCTTGTTCACAAAGCTATACAGAACCTCGTCAGTGCATCTCGTCAATCACTGGAGCCGCAGTGAGTACACCAGCCCCGTGGGGCTTGTTTTCCACATAGTCTGTTAACATTACTACAGATGTGAGTTTCCCATAATACTCACCCAATTACGTCTATGTATAAAACCTACGCAAATCTCTGCACACTTTTCCACAGTGCTAGAAAGGAAACTGTTTCTTTGGCGTCCTATACGGCCGCTGTAAGGTTTCTCCGGGGAATTGAAAGTCTTATCTTTGTTGTGAGCTATCGAGAACTTGCATGCATTTAAACGTGCGGTTAAGAAATATTAAACTTGTCTCATTAGTTCCTCGCTCGCTGCTGGAGACGGCTGCTGGCAGTCGTAACACCTGCAGTGTCACGTCATGTGACGTACGAGCCACGACCTGTTTTTCTCGTAGGCCTCGTAGTTGCTACTTCCGACGCAGTATGGTACTACGTATAGTAGGGAATCACCTGCTCGCTCTTCCGTTTACATACGTACGGAGGAGGGAAATGCACGACCAAACCCGGAGATACACCTTCCCTCGCATCTGTCTCGTCCACCCACTCCTCCATTCCGCACTGTTTAAAGCCGAGACCACAGGTTATCGGTTAATAATGCTTTAATGTACTTACACGTGGTGCCTGCCAGGGTGGCCGAGCGGTTCTAGGCGCTACAGTCTGGAACCGCGAGACCGCTACGGTCGCAGGTTCGAATCCTGCCTCGGGCATGGATGTGTCTGATGTCCTTAGGTTAGTTAGGTTTGAGTAGTTCTAAGTTCTAGGGGACTGATGCCTCAGAAGTTAAGTCTCATAGTGCTCAGAGCCATTTGAACTTACACGTGGTACACATATTTAATATTTCTTCTTAAACCACTTCATATAGTAATAATTTTATACTATTGGAACACTAACTTCAATAATCTCCGATATAACCATCTCGTGCCGCGCGGAAACTGTCCTAGAGAGAAAGTGAGTAAGCCATTATTTGAAGGAAATTTAATGTGGTCTAATTCTGTACTGGGCTAGAAGCAGCGGTTTTCGAGCAATTCAAGGACAGCTGAAAAATTTTACTTAAGAAGATGACCTTCAAACGTTCCCCACCTCCAATATCACTCATATGCTCGACGTCTACCAGTAGGGATTTTTGTTGTTCGTGACATTCCGTCCTTCCATTGTACAGAGATTAGTGACTGCACGATTTTTCCGTAATTCTCGCTCGTTGCCTGGACTAGAATTTGTGGAGAGAGGAGTTTTATTTTCAGACAGTCCTCGGCCTCTCAGCAACCGTGATCACAGCTACTCGTGGCAAACCTAAAAGGTAGCTCATGAAGCTACAGCTTTCATCGTTAGTTCTTCTTCTGTCTGCGTCCAGCAATAAGGCTTCACGGCATTGCAGTTCGGGTGACAAATGGAGGCCGCTGCCAATTCGAAAGGCCTGACTTATCATCCGGGTGTGCGCGCTCTTGCCGATTGAACGTCCGGAGCGCTGGACGCCTTGAGGGACACCAAACTTTCCCGGGCTTGTCGCTGTACGTGTTCATTATCTCGCGGTCTCATCTCGCTTTCTCTAATTTAATTTATGAAGCGGAGTGTAAGCGAGAGTCTTTTCCGGTTACAAAGAAAAGTGGTCGTGCGGTAGCGTTCTCGCTTCCCACGCTCGGGTTCCCGGGGTCAGGGATTTTCTCTGCCTCGTGATGGCTGGGTGTTGTGTGCTGTCCTTAGGTTAGTTAGGTTTAAGTAGTTCTAAGTTGTAGGGGACTTATGACCACATCAGTTAAGTCCCATAGTGCTCAGAGCCATTTGAACCATACAAAGAAAACACAGGCTATCCGTATTTTTTTTTTTTTTACACGCTGCTGTAGCCGTTTCCACTTTCTTAGCTGGCTTAATTAGACCCACAGATTTAAATGTCAGCTTCATTGAATATTCGGCTTCACACTGGATCCAAATAATTCTTCGGCAATATCAGTTCTTTTTGTATGAGGGTGGCATCAAAAATGGCTCTGAGCACTATGGGACTTAACATCTGTGGTCATCAGTCCCCTAGAACTTAGAACTACTTAAGCCTCACTAACCTAAGGATATCAAACACATCCATGCCCAAGGCAGGATTCGAACCTGCGACCGTAGCAGTCGCGCGGTTCCGGACTGAAGCGCCTAGAACCGCGAGACCACCGCGGCCGGCGAGGGTGGCATCACTGACAACATTTAGAACCTCATTTAATGGAAAGGAGAATGTTCAGTGTTCGCCAGTCAGTCAGTATCAAACTCAGTGCTGATGGAACTCCAGTTCGTCCTAGGTAATGACGGTGAAGAGAAAGACTTATCGCGTAGAGTGGTTTACAGAATCCACAGACAGCCTAAATCAACACGACTGGATTAGAGTTTGAATGCTGTCTTCTTGAATAGACGAATTGATTTTCTACAGATTTTACTCTCTGTTATCTTTGTCAGAACTATGCAACTGCACGTAGTGAATGTTTATCGTTAGGGTTTGAATTCAGCTTCTTCTGCTTCTTTTTGTGCCTTTGTTGGTCCCGTGATTGAGACCGCAATAGTTCGTCCATACACAATATGGCAGTTACTAATGTTTCTATTCTGCAATCCGATGACAATGCTATTACCGAAATTGTCTTTTTTCAGATAAGCGCGAAGTCGTGAGGGCTATCCCTCCAAAGATAAACTACGTTGCATATGTACATTTGTTGTACATATGTTGTATTTCTGACGTGAAGACTGGAAAACTATCTGTCACTGGCGTATGGGAAAACTGTTTTCAACTCTCAAAACGAATGATCATTACATTGGTACGTAGATTGAAATCAGGTTTGGTTCGTCTTGACTCTCGCTATGAGTTAGGCAATGCAGGAAAAGTTCTTTTTCTGTTATCCCCCTCCATACCCGAGGGCACTAATGCACGATCGTACCGTAGAATCTGAACTCTGGAATCCAGGCCAGTTCTTAATACGCCGACGAAGGGAGGCGAGATGGTGGCGTAAAGATCCTGAACACCAGATTTTTCCGTCTTTTTCCTGGATTAAATTCCATGCCTTTGCACAAACTCTAATGAAGTGAGTGCATGTTGCACTGCTGTTGGTAATCCGTTCATCTCAAGAGGACATTTTCCGCATTCTCTCTTCTCTCATCATCATCATGCAAATAACACTACTTATACATTATCCATTACATTGACTTACAGTCTACATACATAAAGACATACGACATACATTCATAAACCAGAACATTATGATCACTGCCCACCGCCATGTTGGATGCTGCCAGGTGGCTTTGCGAGTACGTGACGCGGTAACAAAAGTATGTAAGTGGACATGGACGGGGAATCACCTTAACGAAGATACGAGCTGCAAGTGCAGAAATCTATTGACATAAGAGACTTTGACAAGTGACATTTTATTATTACCCAGAGCCTGCCAACGGGTATCTCGAAAACAGCGAAACCAGTCGAATGTTCGCGTGCTACTGTCGTGAGCATCTACGGAACAAAGTAGAAGGGCAGTGGAACTACCACAGCCGCCAAATATTTGAACGCCCACGACTCTTCACAGAAACCAGGGTTTGTAGGTTTGGCTGCTCTGAAAACTAGGATAGATGGTGTCCCGTGGTATCTCTGCCGATAGAGCCAAATGCTGGTGCACGCACTAGTGTTTCGGAGCAAACCGTTCATTGTACATTCCATAACATGGAGCTCCGTAGCAAACCACGTGTTCACATGTTGAGGCATGGATATCGTCAGTTACGATTGCAGTAGGCACGGAACCATCGTCATTCGACCGCCGATCAACGGAAATGTATCGGCTCTTCGGGTGAATCACATCAGCTACACTAGGCTGATGTTCGTCTCACAAACGCCGTGAACGGCGGCTCGAAACGTGCAGCGTGGTGGGAAGTTGGTGGGAGTAGTATTATGGTATAGGAGACATTCTCCTTCGCTTGCATGGGACCTGGGGTAGTAATTGCTGACAGCTGCAAATCACCTGCATCCATTCATGCTTAAAGTCTGTCACTTGCTTCCTTTCTGTCTTATTAGCTGTCCTTACGCTCGCCATCTTACTTGTATCTCTGCGGACATATTTGACATATCGTCCATGGAAGACTTATTAAATAATAAGTAAAGATAAATCAAGTTCTTTGTATAACGTTATTCACGTTGATGTGCAGATTACTCATTGATCAAACGCTGAGTTTTTGTGATCAGAATTAGCGGTTGGTCGCGATCCGTTGAGCTGCAATTGCGACACTCTCTTTGAGGTAATTACTATTTATATTTACTACATGGAACCTACCTTTTTTTAATCCTGACGGAGGATGATTTGCAGTGCAAACAGAAATTGGTGGACTTATAATTTTAAGTTTTATGGTCATAGAATGTTAACAAAGCCAGTTAATTTCATTACTTAGTTACAGCGTGAGAGAGAGATATTTTATCGTAAAATGTTTGTTATGATAAATTTCAACACGATATTGTCTCAACTTTGTGATGGACTTTTATGTGATCTAGACCATAGTCCCTCTTTGGACAATAAATTAACCTGACAGATTCTTCGTGATTCTTTCTAAACTGTGATGGAAGGTTAGTGGACGGACACTGACGACCGTTCAAATGGCTCTGAGCACTATGGGACTTAACATCTGAGGTCATCAGTCGCCTATAACTTGGAACTACTTAAACCTAACTAACCTTAGGACATCACACACATTCATGCCCGAGGCAGGATTCGAACCTGCGACCGTAGCGGTCGCTCGGCTCCAGATTGTAGCGCCTAGAACCGCACGGCCACTCCGGCCGGCCTGACGACCGTGACAGGACTGTTAATGATGTACATGCAATTCTATTCAAGAGGATATACAGTATGTATTTGACGACTTTTTACCGTGCAAGGTGGCGCAGTGGCCTCCGACGGTTCAAACACGCGTCCTGCGATCCAGATTTAGATTTTCCGCGATTTCCCTAAATTGCTTCAGGCAAAAGCCGGGATGGTTGCTTTGACAGGGAACGACCGATTTCCTTGCTTAATCCGAGCTTGTCCTCCGTCTCTAATGACCTCGTTAACCACCAATCTCCTATTCCTACATGGTTGTTTATTACCTTGCATTTAAGCAAACGGCATACAAGAGAACTATACGTAAATAAACTTATAAAAGAGGAGAAACTGCATCAAGAATAAAGATTTACTTTATCAAGTCATAAAATTCAAAAGAAATGTCAAAAAGAAGGTAAAAATTAAAAAAAGAAGCCATGAAAGTTATATTGTCGTCTACAACAGAGCACAAGGTAGGGAATTGTTACATTCATTCAGTCGTGAATAGGAATGTAGAATTTCGCAGTAGCGAGATCCATTTACTTGATTCCCAACTTGTCTTGAGAAATTGTTATTTACTAAAGGTGTAACTGTTTTATAAATACTCTAATTTCTTAACTAACCGGTTGTTCATGACTCTGCGTGAACAGTTTGTATTAGCGTCGCCCTGCTGTTTTCAAAGAAATATTTTCCTCAGTAACATCGTGCTCCGTATGAATACTATCCGCGGCTTGTTTGCGTGCTGACTGCAGTACTATCAGCTGTGCGTCAAATAATTATCTGCTAACATCAATATAATGAAAAGTGGACAGAAAATTACTATGACAGATTCGTAAATACAGAAAATATGTATCTGATCATGAAAGAGAGGGCGAATTTGCGCGTGAGAACGTAGATAACCTTAGAGCTTCAGTGCGTCGGACAACTTTACCTGCTGCGAACGAAGCTGTTGCTATGTGTATTGCTAAGGTAAAGATCCTATTATGCTACTGGTCCAAAGACCAGTCTTTCACACAAATATTTAGACAGACATAATATAGCACTTTGGCAACCCCGTTATGGGGAACTGGAAAATCAAACCGAGAACAGCAATGTAGCCGTCCTAGATACTTTTAACGTAAAATTTTTTGTAATTAAAGCTGGAAATACCTTATAGATCAGTCACATATGCTGATGCACAGGGGCACCTTTAACTGAGACAGCAAATAACCACGAAAACTGTTCTCTAGATATGTAACATCGATGGTGTACTCAGAACTTTTATAAAACGATCATTTTAATTCTTGCAAGGCCGTAATGGAGTCTCCAAACCTCTCGCTTTCTTTAACGCCAGTGAGCTTAGGGAAATGGACTGTCTTTATCAGAATGCGTCCCCTCTACAACGCGACTTCCTTTTTAATTTAATCCCCACCAAAACTGAAAGAAGTTATCTTGCAGTGTGTTACTGTGGACAAGGTGTAGTCAAGTCCTACTTTCCATATCCTTCATAAGTTCAACAGTGAAATTTATATAAAAAATTCGTTCCAGGAAAGCCCGTTGACTTAACCAACGTACTTTGCAGTAACATATGAAGTCTCTATTTCCTTCGTAGAAAACTGTTGCAACTGAAAACAGCATAATGGATGCTACTTCAAATTTTACTATTGTTGTTGTTGTTGTGGTCTTCAGTCCTGAGACTGGTTTGATGCAGCTCTCCATGCTACTCTATCCTGTGCAAGCTTCTTCATCTCCCAGTACCTACTGCAACGTACATCCTTCTGAATCTGCTTAGTGTATTCATCTCCTGGTCTCCCCCTACGATTTTTACCCTCCACGCTGCCCTCCAATACTAAATTGGTGATCCCTTGATGCCTCAGAACATGTCCTACCAACCGATCCCTTCTTCTGGTCAAGTTGTGCCACAAACTCCTCTTCTCCCCAATCCTATTCAGTACCTCCTCATTAGTTATGTGATCTACCCATCTAATCTTCAGTATTCTTCTGTAGCACCACATTTCGAAAGCTTCTATTCTCTTCTTGTCCAAACTATTTACCGTCCATGTTTCACTTCCATACATGGCTACACTCCATACAAATACTTTCAGAAATGACTTCCTGACACTTAAATCTATATTCGATGTTAACAAATTTCTCTTCTTCAGAAACGCTTTCCTTGCCATTGCCAGTCTACATTTTATATCCTCTCTACTTCTACCATCATGAGTTATTTTGCTCCCCAAATAGCAAAACTCCTTTACTACTTTAAGTCTCTCATTTCCTAATCTAATACCCTCAACATCACCCGACTTAATTCGACTACATTCCATTATCCTCGTTTTGCTTTTGTTGATGATCATCTTATATCCTCCCTTCAAGACACCATCCATTCAGTTCAACTGCTCTTCGAAGTCCTTTGCTGTCTCTGACAGAATTACAATGACATCGGCGAACCTCAAGGTTTTTATTTCTTCTCCATGGATTTTAATACCTATTCCGAATTTTTCTTTTGTTTCCTTTACTTCTTGCTCAATATACAGATTGAATAACATCGGGGAGAGGCTACAACCCTGTCTTACTCCCTTCCCAATCACTGCTTCCCTTTCATGTCCCTCGACTCTTATAACTGCCATCTGGTTTCTGTACAAATTGTAAATAGCCTTTCGCTCCCTGTATTTTACCCCAGCCACCTTTAGAATTTGAAAGAGAGTATTCCAGTCAACATTGTCGAAAGCTTTCTCTAAATCTACAAATGCTAGAAACGTAAGTTTGCCTTTCCTTAATCTTTCTTCTAGGATAAGTCGTAAGGTCAGTATTGCCTCACGTGTTCCAGTATTTCTACGGAATCCAAACTGATCTTCCCCGAGGTCGGCTTCTACTAGTTTTTCCATTCGTCTGTAAAGAATTCGTGTTAGTATTTTGCAGCTGTGGCTTATTAAACTGATTGTTCGGTAATTCTCACATCTGTCAACACCTGCTTTCTTTGGTATTGGAATTATTATATTCTTCTTGAAGTCTGAGGGTATTTCGCCTGTTTCATACATCTTGCTCACCAGATGGTAGAGTTTTGTCAGGACTGGCTGTCCAAAGGCCGTCAGTAGTTCCAATGGAATGTTATCTACTCCGGGGGCCTTGTTTCGACTCAGGCCTTTCAGTGCTCTGTCAAACTCTTCACGCAGTATCGTATCTCCCATTTCATCTTCATCGACATCCTCTTCCATTTCCATAATATTGTCCTCAAGTACATCGCCCTTGTATAGACCCTCTGTATGCTCCTTCCACCTTTCTGCTTTCCCTTCTTTGCTTAGAACTGGTTTTCCATCTGAGCTCTTGATGTTCATATAAGTGGTTCTCTTATCTCCAAAGGTCTCTTTAATTTTCCTTTAGGCAGTATCTATCTTACCCCTAGTGAGATAAGCCTCTACATCTTTACATTTGTCCTCTAGCCATCCCTGCTTAGCCATTTTGCACTTCCTGTCGATCTCATTTTTGAGACGTTTGTATTCCTTTTTGCCTGCTTCATTTACTGCATTTTTATATTTTCTCCTTTCATCAATTAAATTCAATATTTCTTCTGTTACCCAAGGATTTCTACTAGCCCTCGTCTTTTTACCTACTTGATCCTCTGCTGCCTTCACTACTTCATCCCTCGAAGCTATCCATTCTTCTTCTACTGTATTTCTTTCCCCCATTCCTGTCAATTGTTCCCTTATGCTCTCCCTGAAACTCTGTACAACCTCTGGTTCTTTCAGTTTATCCGGGTCCCATCTCCTTAAATTCCCACCTCTTTGCAGTTTCTTCAGTTTTAATCTACAGGTCATAACCAATAGCTTGTGGTCAGAGTTCACATCTGCCCCTGGAAATGTCTTACAATTTAAAACCTGGTTCCTAAATCTCTGTCTTACCATTATATAATCTATCTGATACCTTTTAGTATCTCCAGGATTCTTCCAGGTATACAACCTTCTATCATGATTCTTAAACCAAGTGTTAGCTATGATTAAGTTGTGCTCCCCTCTTTCATTTCTTAGCCCCAATCCATATTCACCTACTACGTTTCCTTCTCTCCCTTTTCCTACACTCGAATTCCAGTCACCCATAACTATTAAATTTTCGTCTCGCTTCACTATTTGAATAATTTCTTTTATTTCATCATACATTTCTTCAATTTCTTCGTCATCTGCAGAGCTAGTTGGCATATAAACTTGTACTACTGTAGTAGGTGTGGGCTTCGTATCACTAAGCTGTTTGTAGTAGCTTACCCGCCTTCCTATTTTCCTATTCATTATTAAACCTACTCCTGCATTACCCCTATTTGACTTTGTGTTTATAACCCTGTAGTCACCTGACCAGAAGTCTTGTTCCTCCTGCCACCGAACTTCACTAATTCCCACTATATCTAACTTTAACCCATCCATTTCCCTTTTCAAATTTTCTAACCTACCTGCCCGATTAAGGGACCTGACATTCCACGCTCCGATCCGTAGAACGCCCGTTTTCTTTCTTCTGATAACGACATCCTCTTGAGTAGTCCCCGCCCGGAGATCCGAATGGGGGACTATTTTACCTCCGGAATATTTTACCCAAGAGGACGCCATCATCACTACTATTGACACCACCAATTTATTTAAGTACCCCATTCCCGCAAATTAAGCTCAAAGTGCTTCTTGATGTACAGAACAACGAATACCACCTGTCGATCGCATTTTTTTGCTCCTTTATTGTGATCTAAGAGTTTAAATTATTTCTGCAGAGCACTATAATGTCGTTTCATAGCAAATATGCAGCACCCGTCACATATGCGCATGAGATCTGTCACCCCTCTCTTCTGTCACTGCCATTCATTTTAAAGAATTGTGGCGACAGATCACTAGGTTGTCTCTTTTTGTACAAAGCTTTGTACAAAGCTGGAGCTTTGAATGTGCTTCATACCACGAACATGTGGGAAAGGACAAACAGCACTGACATGAGGATTCTGCAGAAATCAGAGAGTTGTGCCTACCGGAGAATGCCGCACGGCAATGCTAAATGAAATGTCACGCTTATCTGGGTACTTCCGAAAACGACAGAGCAAAGCCAAATAACAGGACCGACCTTGGCCTGCACAACCTGCACGCGTGAAGCGTGGCACGCCTTGGCTAGCCCTCATATAGATAGTATCGCTAGAAAATAGGGAGGTTTGGCTGAAGATTTTAATACTATAGATAAAAAAAATGGCTGTTTGGCTAATTAGGTTACAGATGTTGCTGAACACGTTAAAAATCAAATGATGCAGTTGAAAACCGATGCTGGCAATCAGTAAACGAATTGTTCTAAAGAGATCATGTAAGTATGAGAAAAGAAATTTCTTGATTACAAACATGGTATCCCTGAAATAGTAGAAGGGTTAACCGCAGACTTTGCTGCTGTCACGTTTTAGCAGAACACTTTAAAATTAACATTTCAGCAAGAAGTAACTGAAGTATAGGATATTTTCCCTAAATATAGAAAGAAGGTAGACGAATTTTTGAAAGAGAAAGAAGATCAGATCATAAAAAAGCTAGAATTACAGTTTAAAAGGCGATACAGCAAACCGTTACTTAAGTATGCACAAAGCAGAGCGCTTCAGTGCATACAATCATAAACGAATGGAGAATGCTACACAAGACGCTGACGCAAGAGTTGTCTCAAAGGCAAGACAGTGTGCCACCCCAGCTCAGTACTCAGACAGGTAATGTAGAAAAAGAATGGTATGTTCTTAAGGATCAAGAAAGAAATGGCACAGCCCTTATAGCTAGGACTAATTATGACTGCCACAGTCCAGAGCCTCCCAAAAAACATGTATACTGACGTAGTAGTAATCGATTACCACAAAGTCTTGCAATGAGGAGTACGGAGGCAGAGTCCATCCTTTCTTCTGTTGCTCTTTAGACGCAGAAAATACCTGGTGTTTCTTCCAGGAAAGGAAAGTGTAAACCCAGTCGTTTTACTTAACCCATTCAAGTGTCTTAGCCAAAACATGGTCGGAACATAAAATAACACAATTTATCACATGATCTGTGCAGCTTGAGGGTACCCTTTGGGCAAGAAGAATCGCGGGATATTGTCAAACATATGAAAAGTTTGAGAGTGTTTTTTGGTGAAACGTTGGTCCAAGTGTATACAGCATAGACTGTGTAAGGATCGCTTTAATCCTGAACCTCGTAATGTCAGACAAGAGAGCCTAAGAAGATATTTAGGAATAGATTTAAATGAAACTCTTTTCTGGAATGAACCTATGATCCACAGAGCTGTGTTATGCACCGTTAAACGGAAACTACCGATCGATATCAGAGAGAAACTGGTACAGATCCCTGAATAGAATTTGGAATATTTTCTGTTCATTCTAGATGCAATTGATTTGATAAATGGGGGCATAAGAGCTAACGGTTATAACAGTAACAGCTATCGAAACGGCAATGGTGAGAACCTGGCAAAACCACCATGGCAGGAGAACAGCAACAATCACGTTCAATGAGTTGGCTCTGATGCTAGCATTATTGCTTTTCCACTGGCTGCTCAGATGTCGGCTGGTGGACCATCAAATGATGTTTATCTGAGTGCAAAAGAAGGTGAAGGATCAATGATAGATATATCCCGGCCATCCAAATAACGGAACACTTCCATGGAACGATCATAATAGTAACCAGTGGTATTCCTATCCACGCCATCAACTACATTTTGATCTATACCATGGTAATAGACAAACTGAACCTTGCTTGACTGAGCCCCCCTGATGATAGTCATGAAATGTTGTTGCGGCAGTCTAAATCCAGCAGGTAACCAATTCCCCACAAAAAAGAATCCATCTGCTAGCATATCTAAGAAGTAAGAAAATCAAAAGCCAATATTCCCATAAAAATATTTTTAAAAATAATTTCACGAATTTATACGAGTAAATAGGAGGTAGGAGGACACAGCGCTCAGTAACCACAATTTCTTAAACGATATGCTGATAATTATATGTACAGCTCGGTACCACTGAGTATCGTAAAACAGCAACTGAGGTAAAATAAAATAAAAGGGAATAACCACTGCTCTACTTTCATGGAATAAGTGATTCATTGTCTTATTTCTTAGATGCTATAGTGCAGTCTTTCTTTGAAAATATTATTAATTTACAGCTGACTGGGATACGTTAGTAAGTAGTTGCTGTATATCAATAGAAACACATTTGTTATGTTGAGTGAAAGGGTTTATTACGACCGCTGTAATGTCAGATTAAATTTACATAAGGAGATTGGAGTCAGTGGCATGGCCCTAATAACTAATTAAGTGCAGCCTTGTCAGAAATATGGCAATAAGGAAAAAACGATGAAATCGACCTTCTGCATGGAGTGTAATTTGGACATGGCTACGTTTTTTTTTTTTTTTTTTTTTTTTTTTTTTTTTTGGTCATCAGTCTACTGACTGGTTTGATGCGGCCCGCCACGAATTCCTTTCCTGTGCTAACCTCTTCATCTCAGAGTAGCACTTGCAACCTACGTCCTCAATTATTTGCTTGACGTATTCCAATCTCTGTCTTCCTCTACAGTTTTTGCCCTCTACAGCTCCCTCTAGTACCATGGAAGTCATTCCCTCATGTCTTAGCGGATGTCCTATCATCCTGTCCCTTCTCCTTATCAGTGGTTTCCACATATTCCTTTCCTCTCCGATTCTGCGTAGAACCTCCTCATTCCTTACCTTATCAGTCCACCTAATTTTCAACATTCGTCTATAGCACCACATCTCAAATGCTTCGATTCTCTTCTGTTCCTGTTTTCCCACAGTCCATGTTTCACTACCATACAATGCTGTACTCCAGACGTAGATCCTCAGAAATTTCTTCCTCAAATTAAGGCCGGTATTTGATATTAGTAGACTTCTCTTGGCCAGAAATGCCCTTTTTGCCATAGCGAGTCTGCTTTTGATGTCCTCCTTGCTCCGTCCGTCATTGGTTATTTTACTGCCTAGGTAGCAGAATTCCTTAACTTCATTGACTTCGTGACCATCAATCCTGATGTTAAGTTTCTCGCTGTTCTCATTTCTACTACTTCTCATTACCTTCGTCTTTCTCCGATTTACTCTCAAACCATACTGTGTACTCATCAGACTGTTCATTCCGTTCAGCAGATCAATTAATTCTTCTTCACTTTCACTCAGGATAGCAATGTCATCAGCGAATCGTATCATTGATATCTTTTCACCTTGTATTTTAATTCAACTCCTGAACCTTTCTTTTATTTCCATCATTGCTTCCTCGATGTACAGATTGAAGAGTAGGGGCGAAAGGCTACAGCCTTGTCTTACACCCTTCTTAATACGAGCACTTCGTTCTTGATCGTCCACTCTTATTATTCCCTCTTGGTTGTTGTACATGTTGTATATGACCCGTCTCTCCCTATAGCTTACCCCTACTTTTTTCAGAATCTCGAACAGCTTGCACCATTTTATATTGTCGAACGCTTTTTACACGTCGACACATCCTATGAAAGTGTCCTGGTTTTTCTTTAGCCTTGCTTCCATTATTAGCCGTAACGTCAGAATTGCCTCTCTCGTCCCTTTACTTTTCCTAAAGCCAAACTGATCGTCACCTAGCGCATTCTCAATTTTCTATTCCATTCTTCTGTATATTATTCTTGTAAGCAACTTCGATGCATGAGCTGTTAAGCTGATTGTGCGATAATTCTCGCACTTGTCAGCTCTTGCCGTCTTCGGAATTGTGTGGATGATGCTTTTCCGAAAGTCAGATGGTATATCGCCAGACTCATGTATTCTACACACCAACGTGAATAGTCGTTTTGTTGCCACTTCCCCAATGATTTTAGAAATTCTGATGGAATGTTATCCATCCCTTCTGCCTTATTTGACCGTAAGTCCTCCAAACTCTTTTAAATTCCGATTCTAATACTGGATCCCCTATCTCTTCTAAATCGACTCCTGTTTCTTCTTCTATCACATCAGACAAATCTTCACCCTCATAGAGGCTTTCAATGTATTCTTTCCACCTATCTGCTCTCTCTTCAGCATTTAACAATGGAATTCCCGTTGCACTCTTAATGTTACCATCGTTGCTTTTAATGTCACCAAAGGTTGTTTTGACTTTCCTGTATGCTGAGTCTGTCCTTCTAACAATCATATCTTTATCGATGTCTTCACATTTTTCCTGCAGCCATTTCGTCTTAGCTTCCCTGCACTTCCTATTTATTTCATTCCTCAGCGACTTGTATTTCTGTATTCCTGATTTTCCCGAAACATGTTTCTACTTCCTCCTTTCATTAATCAACTGAAGTATCTCTTGTGTTACCCATGGTTTCTTCGCAGCTACCTTCTTTGTACCTATGTTTTCCTTCCCAACTTCTGTGATGGCCCTTTTTAGAGATGTCCATTCCTCTTCAACTGTACTGCCTACTGCGCTATTCCTTATTGCTGTATCTATAGCGTGAGAGAACTTCAAACGTATCTCATTTCTTAGTACTTCCGTATCCCACTTCTTTGCGTATTGATTCTTCCTGAGTAATGTCTTGAACTTCAGCCTATTCTTCATCACTACTATATTATGATCTGAGTCTATATCTGCTCCTAGGTACGCCTTACAATCCAGTATCTGATTTCGGAATCTCTGTCTGACCATGACGTAATCTAATTGAAATCTTCCCGTATCTCGCAGTCTTTTCCAAGTATACCTCCTCCTCTTGTGATTCTTGAACAGAGTATTCGCTATTACTAGCTGAAACTCGTTAGAGAACTAAGTTAAGAGTTATATAAGATTTTGTAATGTATGTAATTAATAAGGCAGATGCTATATCAAACGAAATCAAATGAAATATCTGCATTAATGGGAAACCAAATATTAGCTTTCTCATATATCTAGTTAGGTAAATAGTGTTGAAATGAACACAACATACAAGTGGAACGTAAATGTACTAAGCACTGCTAAAGGTAATGTTCCGTTATAGACATAATAAGAGATTCATCCTTTAGTACCATGTGAAATAAGTATTCTTCCCACCATGGGATCACAAAACAATAACCTACGTCTAGTGCAGATGTTCTGACTAACGATCTATAACCCCTTTATTATAGCGGCGTCCATGGCACAGAAGAAGATGTAACCTTTGGGGTACTTACAATGAGCGTTATGTAACTTAATTTGTGATACCATATCTAACAATGTTAGCAGTACATGAATATTAATTGAGTAAATAACATAATAAGAATATGGTAAGAAATTTGATCTTTGCATTCACTGAAATGAATTCGCCTTGCTTACTAGAGTGGAACTGTGAAATAGTAACAGAAACATGAACTGATAATATATTAATCAAGATCTAAGTCTTTTAACTATCTGATAAAATAATAACCTCACTGACTGACAGTCTAACATATAAGGCTGTAAATAGTATCTAGCGAAGATTTTAGTTCATTAATGCTAGTGAACAAAAAGTTAACATTATCTTTAACGTGCAGAGGACATTGCACAAGCTGAAATTATTTGAAATGTACAAGATAAACGAAGTCCTGATGTTACTGATTTAAGCTGTACAGGGTACCTCCGCCATGCGCCATACGCTGGCTTCATGAGTATCTATGTAGATGTAGATGTAGTGACCAATGGCCTTTGTAGTCTGATTCCTTCAAAGCCCCCATCCACCGTAGATGTAGGACTCTTCCTGGCTGTTCTAGAATTTTGCGGGTCTGACAAGCAAGATGAAACTCATATGTTGTGCAGGCAGACTTCTTTAAGAGATTATCGTCATAAGTCTAAACGCTCTGCCATATGTGATCATAGACCTTATAACTCTAAGTATGAAATCCAAGTGAGTACACGTATGAAGCGTTTCACTTTAGCACCAAAATCACACTGTTGGAAAAGAACATCAAAATGAGTTACTTGATAAAAGGGACCAACGACCCAAAATGAATGTAGCATGCCATGTTTATACTGAGCTATACATGTAAGGAACGTGTTTGGAAGTGCTTATGTTTCATAACAAATAACTACATCCCGCATCGTTGTTGGTCGCTGTTTTCTTTACAATGATACATAGTCATCTGTGTTGCATTCCTGGTGATGTTTACCACTTTCTGATAGGTTGGTTAAGACAGAGTGTTCCCACTGAATCAACTAAATGTCAGCTACAATTTAAAATTTTCAGCTATTCAGAATAAAGTAATGTGTATGTCGGAAAAATGTGCACTTAAACTAGCTATTGTTATAGTTGATTTAACTTTACAGCAGATGTTACACACCGTTAGTAGTCGTACAAAACTTATGTTATTAATGTGACTAACATCTAGCACACTACTGCAAGAAGATTTCCGCGGTAAACAACAAAAAAGAACCCAAATCAAACAGCAAAGAGCAGTGTTCCATCGTTGAAATGTGATTACCACGGTAGGGCCTGAAGAATAAAGGATCTCAGCGAATATACATTTCTGAAACAGAGTGCTTCGCATAGTTAAAACCTGGTGGCGGAATAGAGAAAATCGGAAGTAACTGTAAACGAAGATAAGTGTTAGTAACAACGTAAAAAGGTAACACAGGACAAGCGTCAAAGCTAACAAATTTTTCTGCATTGGCATGAGAGAAGTCTCAAAAGCAAACCCCAGAAAGAGATTATGTGGTAAGAGAAACGCTGTACTCAGAATATGTTGTCCCTGTATGTAGGTGACCAGTCAAAAGGCGCACATGAACTGATGTCCACAGAGATTTTCAAATTAGAGATGGGATCAACAAACTAAGAACGTGAAATATGTTAGTGCCTGCGAGAGTGGAAGCTGTCATCAAGACTAAGTGTGGGCCAACACCATACTCCTCGCAAGAGAGCTTCTGTAAAGTTTGGAAGTTAGGAGGCGAGGTACTGCGGAAGTAAAGCTGTGAGGACGGGGCATAAGTCGTGCTTGGGTAGCTCAGTTCGTAGTGCACTTGCCCGCGAAAGGCGAAGGTCCCGAGTTCGAGTCTCGTTCCGGCACACAGTTTTAATCTGCCAGGAAGTTTCAAATCAGTGTATCTAATCAGAATTTGCTGTGATTTGGACCCTGTGCTTTTAGATGGATACATCTCAGAACTGTAATGGTAGGTACGAACATCACAAAGTTGTAATTTGTAACCTTGTGTAAAACGAAGAAGGAAAGATGGGAAACATTTTGTGTAAAACTGGTTTCGTTTCAAAAATTCTATTGCAAGTTAGCGGCAGACCACATGTCAGAACTGACGTAGAAAAAATATCAATGGCCAAAACATCAACACAATTATTCCCCTAACAATTCAAATGATGGTTATGTCAAATACCGCTTCACATATACATAAATGTTGGCAACCATATAGAAAACTAGCAAGAACAACATAGGTAATAAGTACAGGCAAACCGAAGGTGGTAAAGTATGTGTACATGAATGAATATTTTAAAGCTTTGAAAGACAAGTGTAATACTTAGAAGACCGAATAGCGTAATACGACG
Organism: Schistocerca nitens; assembly: GCF_023898315.1. Lineage (NCBI taxonomy): Eukaryota > Metazoa > Arthropoda > Insecta > Orthoptera > Acrididae > Schistocerca > Schistocerca nitens. Next base: position 54,345,862 of record NC_064621.1, read on the forward strand.
AGAATGCAGCGTATGAGAGGTAATGAGTGATGGGAAGCGCTTCCTGAGAGAGTTGTAAACACGTACCAAGAAAACTCTGACACATCAAAATAAAGTCAGTATTCCATAGACAGCCAATGAGGCAGGAGACGAAATAACATTACAACGAAATCCAGACCATTAGGTGCTTACAGGCGTTGCTAAATATCAACGGGGACAGTAGAAAATGTGTGCCTCGACCGGGACTCGAAACTGGGACCTCCTGCCTACATGGCAGATACTCTATCCAAATGACTCATCGACGACACAGGAACTTTTCTCTGGCGTGGTCCCCGTGAGGCCCACATTTCCAACCTATTGTCCACACGCTACATTTGTAGTACCGTACCCACTATACTCATTACTCGCGTCAGTCAGAGTACCGATTCCCGTAAGAATTTGAGCAATGTGAGTGCATCCGCACTGAAGAAGATCATAGGCCAGTAAGCCTCATCTATATGAAGATGGTATTTGATCTTTCGGCCATTTCCGAAAGAACAGATACCATTGGTGATCTCGCAGCTTTCGAAGAATGAAATGACAATGAAATCCAGACCATTAACTGCTTACAGGCGTTGATAAACACCACGGTGACAGTTGAAAATGTATGCCCCGACCGGAACTCGAACTCGGGGTCTTCTCCTTACATGGCAAACGCTTTATACGACTCAGCCATCGAGTACACAGAGGATAGTACGACTGCAGGGAGGTATCTCTGGCACGCTGCCCGTGAGACCCACATTTCCAACTTACTGTCCACACACTACATCTGTATTCTCATTATTCGCTGCTTTCAATCTACCGATTCCCGTAAGAGTTTCAGCAGTGTGAGTGCATCCGCACTGAAGAAGATCTTTGACCGGTAAGCCTAATCTGTATAAACATGGTATCTGCTCTTTCGGACATGTCTGTTGTCACAATAGAAAACGACTGCACATAGGTGCACCGAAATGAGATAAGAAATTTATGTACTGATAGCTACTGCTTAGACCGGCCAGGGATGCTCAGTGTTCGTGTGGAAATAGTAGAAAGTAGAAATGAAAACATAGAATCAGATGTGTCACAAAAAATTACAAACACAGAAAATTCTGAGAGTTCGGATGGGTTCTCAAAGCAAGAAAACTCAAATTAGAAAGTAGGGACTGATTAGAATAGGTGACCTTCAGAAGGAGGAGTAGGTTCGCACTAAGGTAACATTGATCAGAAAATTTCTGCTATCACGAACCAAAAAAATGTGCAACACCACGTATGCCATTTTTACAACACCACGTATGCCATTTTTACAACACCACGTGTGCCTCTTGTAAAAATAATGTACTAGATACAAACAGAAAATTTATAGAGTACTAAAACTTGTAACTCAGAAAGGTTTTTCCAGTAGCTTGGTGGCATTAGGTCTAGCATGCAAAAGTTTCCTAGGATATGCAAAGTTACATCAGACAGACTCTTTACAGCACTGCGGCGATAAATTTTTATTTGAAATGACAAATACATTTAAAGTACAATACGCAAAGAGTTCTCGGCTGTGGAGGCATTTTCGTGGGAAAATCAGAATATCAGTCCAAGTGTGTCATATAATGATTCTGAGAAAAGATTTTTGAATAACTTTGGTCCGAGTCAGGACAAGCCAGGATTAAGACCGCTTTCCTGAAAGGACCAATGTGCAAATGAAAATTTTCTGTGAAAAACAATTCAAAGACACTGATTAATTTGGATATCTCTTTTGATGAATTAGCACAAACGAATTAAAAAGATTAGCAAAGAGAGTTCAGCAGAGACTGATATAAGGGTTAGATGAGTCCACAGATCACTTCTTAAAATATGTTGATAGGGTAGACAGAGCATTCGAAAGAAATGAGAGACAAAATTGTAATCAAAATAAATTTAGGAGTCCACCACATGGGGGAGGAATCAAAACTTTGATAGAGGAAACCATGGGCGAAGTTAAAATGGCAATTGTAGTAATGAAAACCATGGAGGAGGAAACAGAATTAACTTCAATTATTATAGTAGAAGCAGGTATGAGAACAGGGAATTTGAAAGTAGAGCTAGGACATGTGAAGAAAATTATAGTCAACAAGTCAATCAAAATTCAATGACCGAAGAAAATAGACCATTAAACTGAACGATATACCTTTGGGAGCTTGTCAGTCTGCGGTGAGAAATTGGAACCAAAACGAGATTAATCACAACAGAGTGAGACATAATGGGACGAAAAGGTCAGGGTCATTTAATTAGAGAAATGTGAGGAAGCTACTTAATCAGAATAATTGGAGGGAACATCAGATAAATAGAATTCATTTTGATGATATTCTCCAAGACTATAATTTAAGCAACAGAAGAGTGTGTCAAAGAGGTATAATTAGATGACGAAACGGTCACAAAGTTGTATAATCCGTGTGAAGACATGGATAATGAGGAGGAAATTATTTCAGATAGGAACTTCCATCAATATGGATTAGGTAGATTAATCGGTAATGGAGAGGGTAATCCAAAGCCATACTGCAGTTACAAATGATACTACAGTTACTTACAGTATCAGTGTTGTTGATTATGAAGATGGAGAAAAAATGCCAATACTGAACGATGGTTAAGAATAATTTATAAGACATTAAGACAGGGAGGCATGTTATTGTATTTATAAAATTGCAATGAAACACCTCCAACTTTTGTGACACAGCATTTCGGATCAAGGGATTTTATATGGTGACGAAAGACTTGAAGCTACCGTATAGTTTCCTATTCCAAACACAAAACTAAAGTCATTCTATGGTGTTTGAGCACATTACAGGAAATTTATCAGTACATAGGCTCCGCATGCACCTTGCTTAAGGAATCTGCTTAAGAAGAATACAGTGTGGGTTTGTAATGAAGTTTGTCAGAGCTGTCTGAGAATATCAAGAACGATGTTATGTGACTGCAGAATTTTGTACAAACTTTGCTTGACTGTACCATATTGTATTACACCTGACAGTAGTGATTGTGGTATTGGGGCATATCTTTTGCAAGAAAAAGTTGTTAATAGATATAACACAAGTTGTTAATAAACAGAACACAGGTCAATAGCTTAGAACACAGCAGAGACATGAAAAATCATATACTATCCCAGAGACAGAAATATTTTCTATTTAGAAGGCATGCAAAAAATTTAAAAGTTACTTATTAGGACATGTGGTTGTAGCACACACTGACAATAAAGCTTTGATATGCATACAGGAGTGCTAACTGCACTGTATAAGAATAGCTAGATGGGCTCATTGGCTTCAGTGGTGTAGCTATCTCATCAAATAAATCAGAGGGATGGGCAGCCTGTTTCCAGATGCAGTGATAAGGCTATCGGTGGGAGACGAATGTGAAGATAGCATTGTTGACTGCGATAGTGAGTTTAAGATAATGGATTTAAACGGATGAAAGATGAGCAAGAGATAAGAAAATTTTGTAACGATTTTCGAAGGAACTGAAACCATGACACATACTGGAAGTTAGTGAGAAGTTATTTGGGGAGAAGTGGTATGAAAACATGGGACAGTACTACAATGTATATAAGAGAATATTATTCAGGGTGACAAGTGTTGTCAGTGATATCTGGAAACTGTGTTGCACAGAACAATGTATTGAAATATTAATAAAATACGTTCATGAAAGTTTCGGATAATGTGGAACACAAAAATGCAGTCAGAAAATCCAGGATAATGTTTAATTTTATAGCATCACAAGAAGAGTGAGAAAACAACAAGCAACCCACTACAGGTACCACAGTGTGAAAACAAGCCAATCACACATGCAGTGGATTCATTAAAATTCATGTCACCAAAAGAACAGCTAGAGCTGATCCCAGTGCATATATATATGGAGCTTTACTGATGTCAAAGAGGGGATTTTGCCATATATTTGTAATGATTGGCCTGTATTCTAAATTTATTAGATTATATCCATTCAAAAAGGCTTCCAGTAAAAATATTATTATGAAGATCATTATATATTATTTTACAAAGGTGTGTAAATCCAAAGGCATTTGGTCTGGTAATCGTATGCAGTTTACATCCAAATCTTCAAAGAAAACATTATTAACATACTAATATCACCATAACACTCACCAAGCATCCCTGCAGAACATATGCGGAAGATAAGCATTTTTTTTAGAACTTACTGCAACGAGAATCATGGATAGAACATGTTGATAGTTCTGAGGATGTCCTTAATGGTCTGTGGCACACTTCTACTAGACTTTTCCTATATGAAAATCGTTACGATAGGAAACCATCTAATTAAGTAAGTTAACTGACTAAATTCATAGCATGCATAACTGAGTCCAAAAGAAAGAGAGGAAGTAGGAAAGTGATGGAAGAACAGGGGAGCATCAGAAGACAAACAGGAGACAGGAAACTGAAAGTAGCCTAATTCAAAATTGATGATCCAGCGTTAGTCAAGACCCATGAAAAATCTGTATTGGAGAACAAAAGAATTCGCCATTCAAACAATGGAAAATCCAGGATGGAATGCAACAATTGTGTGTGTGGCCTCAGTTTCCTCAGACTGTAGTCATGTGTGTGTGAGTTGCGTTTGTGTGTGTGTGCATGTGTGTGTTTGTCTAATTCTCACGAAGGCCTTACTGGCCAAAAGCTGTATGAGCGATACTCTTTTTGTTGTACCTGTCTGCGTCTCAGCATCTCCGCTATATGGAGCATAGCAACTTTCTTTTCACAATGTTGTATTGGCCATTCAGAACTCAAGGAAATTTGTTTCCAGACATGTACAGAATGGTATATCACAAACCTGGAAAACTGTTTGCCCTACAAAATGTAGTTGAACTAAAACCATATAAACGAAGAGCTGACACAAATAACTGGAAGTGAATTGACATGTTGTAAGAATCTTGTACCATTATATTTCTTTTGGATATTTTGTATATTCAATTATATTGTTTTCTTCATATTAGACTGTATGTTCCTAATGAGGACACACAATCTTTGTGTGTCAAATTCGCAGTAAGTTCTAGGTCTCCGAGCTATGTAGCATTCTTTTTTGATTTTTGTATTCAAATGGCATGTCTTCCCTTAATTCTGTCCACTTATCAAAGTTACCACTAACTGTAATCACTAAATAATATCTCTAGGTTAGATAAGTGGTGGAATATACGACACTGAGCATTCATTGATGATCTGAAACCTATTTTATTATCAGCTTCACTTACAATATAGAATAAAATATCTGTACAGTTTTATGAGCGACCATATCATATGATTTCACTGAAATGATTAATTTTGTGCTATAATTGCAACAATGTTCATACAACAAACAGACTTCATATGATGACAAATACCATGCCATATATAGTGTGAGATCTTATCTGATTTTTTGAAATGGATAATTCATGGATTTTGATTTCTATGTGTCTTACGTATTTAGCTATTAACTTCAAACGCCCTATAGACTCTATCTGTCTCAGCAGACAGCAATGTTCCAATTTTTCTTTACAAGTACAGTAGTAGGCTTTAGAAAACTAGTTAATCCTAGCAATACCAAGGCACTTTTTGTTACACAATTACCAAGATTACCAAGGGTGGATGGGGTACTTTATATCCATCGAGAATGAAATTAGAAAAAAATATCCTTAAATGCTGTTGAATTTCATTATCAACATACTTTTCAAAGAGCTGCTGATATGTGGTAGCTTCCAGAAGACAAAAATAACTTCTGGCGACCTCTTAGCAATATCAGGCAACTTTCAGTAACGGATATTACTTACTACATGGCCAACACAAAAATTTTAAAACATGGAAATTTTTGTCATTGTTGTTGACTTCTACAGTCAACATAGTTTTTAAAGAGATATTGATGTAAGGCCCTGAACCTGGAAATATTGAATATGATGTTCCTAGGCGAAACTGACATCTGCTACAATGACTCAAATTTTTGGGTTCAGTTTAACTGAAAAAAATTTAAACATATAAGGAGACTAGTAGAAGAAATCATTAAAACAATAAATATGTTTCTTCAAAATTTTAAAACGCAAAGTAACCATCTAAATTACACTATTTTCTAGAAGTGGGAATAAAGTGTACCATTTCCTTGTTATCGTGAGGGGTAATGAGATAGAAAATACAGAGAAATTATACTTTGTACTGTATACAATGAATCAGTTTTACCACTTTTCTGATCGATGATAGTAAAACTGTTACATAAAACATATTAGTGATTATCCTTGTTAGCAGCTTGTGATATCTAACAGCTACTAAGTGAGAATTTCATTTGACATAAATGAAGTGAAATACACACTCTCTCTTTTACAAGACATATAATACAGAATGAATCACACAGCATGTAGATAGCGAAAAAGAATGTAATAGGAAGGTACTCTAACACCAGAACTGTTACCAGTGCATAGACACATTGTTTAAAGTACTATTTTTAGTTCAGATTTAGTCATGTGTAAAGAAGAAAAACACTACAATATATGAAATTTTCAATTATGTAAAATCTATTAATCACATGAAAGACTAATGAGGAAAAGTAGTGTGATAGGGTGATCAGAAATCTATTTAATATATTTTCATATTTGTGGTTCAAACAAGTATATTGAGATATAATTTGTAAAACGATCCATAATGTTAAGATACATATACTGAAGAGGAAAGGTGAAATATTACATTGATGAAATACAAACTGTAAACAGCTATATTTACGAGATACATAAAGAAACAATAAAGTTTGATGTGAAAATATATTTAATAAAGAAATGAATTGATATCTTTCAATATTACATGTTAAAAGATACAAATGCAGTGATATAACCCACAGCAGTGCATACATATCATATACTTTATTTTGCATTAGTACTTGACAGTAGAAATGAGCTAATTTGTCACCAAAAATTTTTATTTTTTTCACTCAACTACTGCTGACTACCCGTTGAATGTAAACATCCTTTGTAAATGCCTTGTCATCAGTATTTATGATATGAGAGTATTTTCTACAGTATGCCTCGATATAGTGTTATTCTATGATAATTACCATGTTTGCAACACATTTTAGGGTCATATATGTTTTTCGTTAGTAGGGCCTGCATATGAACACCAAAAGACGACGTTTTACGAGAAGCCAATTCCAGTAACTGCAATGTAACATTTATTTGTTTGTATATAGACATGTCTGCAAAATGGTTCATATGGCTCTGAGAATTATGGGACTTTACATCTGAGGTCATTAGTCCCCTAGAACTTAGAACTACTTAAACCTAACTAACCTAAGGAAATCGCACACATCCATGCCCAAGGTAGGACTCGAACCTGCGACCATAGTGATCGCGATGTTACCGACTGAAGCGCCTAGAACCGCTAGGCCACATCGGCCGACTGATATGTCTGCACAAAGGAAAATTGCCTGTTTCGGCTTACAATGTCATTTTCAAGTGCAGCTGTGGGTATCATAGTGATGAATCTTATTTACGCCTTTCATACGTTCAAGAAATCAGTTTTATGTTTAGATGAAGTTGCCAAACATATAGCCTCGATCTTAAAATGAAGATCAGAAAGTAGAACACATTGAAAACACTGCACAAATTTAAAAAAAATATCTGTAGCTTGTACTACAAATATTTTAGAAGAACTCCAGGTTGACACTAATATGAAAAAATTCATGTCTGATTTACTCAGTGAACAAACTAACCTGAAAGACAAGGCCTACTTAGAAAATTTTATAGAAATTTTCATCCATGAGAAAAGACAAACATATGAACTCACAGATAACACATCCACAAAACAATTAGGTATGTAGTATCTTTGCAAATGCGCTCCCCCCCCCCACAACCAAACGTAAAACTTCAGTAAACATATAGCATCTATGAATTCTGTCAAGTGTAGCAATATCACAAAACATTTCATATTATAACAGCTGTGTGGTTCTAATAACAATATTTCACAACAGAAAGCCTGAATGTCATATGATCTAACCCTCCACGTAGATACAGGTATATGTATAAATGTAATCTACAGAGATGCATTCTTGATCAGAAGTAAAATGAAAATAAGATTCAATATTCAGGACACCCACAGGTGCACTTGAAAATGACGTTGTAAGACAAACCAGGCAAGCTTGTAGTGCAGAAGTGTCTACATATAAGCAAATAAATATTTCGCTCCAGCTACTGGAATAGACTTTTTGTAAAATGTTTCATGCTGCAGACCCTATTGACAAAAGCTGTTAATGTTGTCATCAAAATAAGATAAGGGGAAGAAATTCAGTTATTTATGTCTAGAGATTAAGGTGTCGATATTAATTGAAATTGTACATTACAACAGGCAGTACGTTACATAAATATTCTTCTAGTCGCAAATAAGCATAAAAGTGAAAGCAAAATCACCTATAGTGCAATGCTTCTACTATATCATCAGAGAGAAAATATGGATGAAAGAAGAAATCGCAACAAATTACAACATCAAAATGTTCATAAATTTTAAATAGATTTACGGTACCATATAATTATGTAACTCACGAGCCTTGAGTGCTTCCTGTACGTATCATTTTGTCTTTGACCTGACTCAAAAGAAAACAAAAATGTTGGTTAATTATGACTAGTGCTATTGCAAACCAAATATCAATGAAGGACGATCTGACACACAATTCGGACTGAGATGCTCATGAACTGTCAGATCTACAAAACTCACTGAGAATTCGTGACACTAGGGAATAAGATAACATACTTCGGCTACCCACTTCTCTAACTCATAATGCAGCGACACAGGCGATGATGAATGTGAGAATCGATATCATTTTACGCTAGAACTGTGATGGTTTCTTCTGAACACTGTTAATTCTTTTGGAAATAAAATCCAAAGAATTTCAGTTACCATGCTGACACTTACACTGCTACTATTAATTACATAAAGGACAAATCTGGAACAGATATTGTACCTATTTTCAGCAAAACTTACATTCTTTATGAAAAGACTATTTTTCCCGGTTTCCATTCATGGTTAAGTAATGATGTTTAGTAATACTTATATTTTCCTACCAATACAATCTCTTTGTATCACAGTTGGTTGCATAGAATTTCAGAAATGCCTAAGTGTTATTGACATCTTTAACTCCTGTAAGAACATAACAAATTGTCAAAATTTTTTGTTATAAGTCTTCTCATTATTGCGTATATGTATACGTCGGTTTCTTTTTGCTGTTCCATTGCATGCTGGCAGCACCTCATGCTTATGTGTATACAAGAATTGTTGCAGGGAGGGGAAGTGTAATGGGGCCAATCGAGCATATCATCTGAATTTTACACCACCACATATTAGTGCATAAGCTGATACCATATGTCTCACGCATCCGTGTATTTGACTTACGTGTATTACCAGAAGCTATTTGTCAGAAAGCAATGTTAGTAACACTGGTAAAGCTTTGTGTACCTGAATAAAGTAACGGAGCAGTATTTCAAAAGTAATTTCTGGAAACGAATTGTAAACGAACAGCACATTTTCGTGTTTTGCTAAAACCTGTGTATTTCATAAAAAAAATGAACAACTTTAAGATCATACCAAGCAACATATTTTGAAGTTAAGAAAATGTCAGCTACAAAATCCGAATTTTAATTTACAAGAAAATGAACATTATGTGTTTGCCTTTATTAGATCCAACACAAAATACTTTTTGTATGGAACATTAAGAAATCAAAGATAATCATCATTATGTGTTAATTTGGTTGTCCTCCAACTTATGTCTTTAACCTGCCAATTACAACATTAGAAATTGTATTGTGAATAGATATATTTTCGAATTGTGATGAAATCTGCTCTCTTCATTAAGAAACAGCTTTAAGAGGATATCAAACAATGTGTCAGGAATATAACCAATTTATATTTAAGAAGAAAATCAATATTTCATATTTAGCATTATTGGATCAAATACTCGTATAAAGCGTTATTTTGCTCAGTAAATTATGAAATTCATAGTTACAACGACTATGTATAAATTTGGTTGATTTGCTTCACGGAAAACTACTGCAGCATTAATTCTGTAATTAACTTTTTCGATTGTAAGTCCAGTAAAGTGTAATTTCAATAACTGCTTTCCTGTTTACTTGATTGTTAAAAAAATATACGCTCGAGATGCAGAGGAGGAGGGAGAGGCTTTGCTTGTTATGACTGCTGGAAGTGGACAATTAATACCAGGAAGATGTATAGTCGTTTTAGTTTTTAGAAAAGTCGGATCCCATAAATTATGATTACTCTGAGTGCGAAGACTGGTTTACACATTGAATTCTACGTGGAGGACAACCAAACATGAGATGAGTATTCCAGTCAATTAACATTACTCATAGTGACAAATATTTGTATGAAAGTTCATCACTGAAGGAATGTGAAGGATAAACATTAATGCTTGATTATTAGATATGATTTCATGGCTTACTTATGCAAAATGAAGTAAATCTAGGACAGTCACATTTCAGTCGATCGGATGCTGAAAAAGGCAAGAATTTAACTATCCCGTTTTACGATGCGTAATAAAGCTATCAGTAATACCTTATTTCCGATTTCCTGTATGACCCAAGTGTAAGTCGTTCGAAACACGTTTGAAAGGGTCCCTGGGTGCCCTTGGTATGTAGGCTCACTGAGTCAGAAATGCTGCAAGAAGGTGGACTCGTAGTAAGAGCACTGAACCACGAGTCCAACGCGGTCAGAAAGCGTCGCCGCTAGGGTAGCTTACGATACAGGTGACTGGTACGAAATTACGTACGAGCAAGTAGTTACGTCATTCGCTGCCACTCGGTGCGGGGAGCAATGTTGATTTGCCAGTATTCGCTGCCGCTTGGCGTCTTCCGTAATACATTTGTCATTTTTTTCCTTTCTTACGAACGATTCTTCATCGAGATTGATCCTGCAGCCTTGAATATCGTTCTGACGGTTGCAAATGTAGATTCTGATTGTAGACAACGTGAAAACCTAGTTATATATTTAGTGGGTAATCATTTTAGAGCACTACCGAGAGAAGAACCATGTTTTCTGTCGTTTAAATATAGTGAGTCTTCCGCATAATAGCATGTACAAACAATAATGTTGCAGAAGCTCAGAGGATATCGGTGAAACCGTGGACTCAGCAAAGAATTGTCAATGGGACAATATACGTTAAATGTAAAAGTTCGTACATGGGTGACAGCTTGTTGAGACAGTTTCTCTTAAAAGTACAGCGCATTAACGGCAGTGAAATTGATGGAAACCTGATTAACCTCTGATTCCCATTTAACATGTACATTTAACCTTATATGGTACTTTACTGCCCCCACGACCAAGGCCAATGTAGGACACCATCTCCGCAAGGAGGGTTTCTGATAGCTAAATGTATAGCTTTAGGATACAACAGGGTAGTTGAATGGACAATAAGTCCGACAGATATGACAGATTTTGCATACATTGTTCCAACGAAAACACGTAGAAATGCGAGATAGACTGTTGCAAGTTAATTACGAGTTATCCACACGCAAGCAAGACAGAAAAGCTAAAATTTGCAACATAAAGATCGTTTTGGTATCCCGTTCAGCTTTATATCCTCATTTATATCACTTATTTTGACACTAGCAAACTGATTCAACAAATTTTTCATTTGTGTGGCCATAGTTGCTTTATAATTCTTGAGGGTATTTTTATTGTGTCGTTGCAACGACAAAAATGCGTCATTTTTTTCGCCGGAGGCGTTTCACTTTATTGAGGTAAACCATCGTCAGTGGTCTATAACTAATTTATTTTTCGATCTAAAAGCATATCAAAATGTAAATAATTACAGACCAGTCATGATGCTTTATCTCAATAAAGCGAACCGCCTGTTGTTAAAACAATCACGCATTTTTGTAGTTGCAACGACAAAACAAAAATACCCTGAACAATGACCAACGAAACCTGTAGGGTAGGTCCGTTGACTTAATATCGAGAAATTTGTCAAGAATCAAGGTTTCGCAGTACAGCTGAAGGAAGAAAACAACCCGAAAACTATTATTTATAATGACGTCAAAAGAAAACCTGACATTTGTTATCTGGTGGTCTGTCCGTTCGTCTCCCTGCTAAGATCCCTTTTTCTTAAAGACGGGTAGACGAATGATGTTGAATTCTTATCGCTTACGAAGCTCTATACTCTCTTGGCAGTGTAATAAATATAAGCTTCCAAGTCAGTGTTACCAAAACATACAGACGTTTGGTTCAAATGGCTCTGAGCACTATGGGACTTAACTGCTGAGCTCATCAGTACTCTAGAACTTATAACTACTTAAATGTAACTAACCTAAGGACATCACACACATCCATGCCCGAGGCAGGATTCGAACTTGCGACCGTAGCGGCCGCTTGGTTCCAGACTGTAGCGCCTAGAACCGCTCGGCCATTACGGCTGGTACACAGCCGTTGATGTGATAATTTTGATACATGGAAACTCATTCATCAAAACCTATAGCACACTTCCCATTTATCCAGAATCATATTCGCAACGGACGAAGGTTTAACAGTGCAGTTAACGAAAAAAACTAAAACTTTTAATTTGTAATTACTTCACACAAAAAAATATTCTTTTTTTGTAATTTGCTGTTCGACTTCAAATTCAAAATCAAAACATTTACGAGAGGCTTGGAATTCCTAGGACCGACATCTTTCCTATGTCAGTGACGAAAACAGGCAAAAATCGTCTAGATTCTCGATTCCTAGGTGGATGAACTATCGACACAGATGATTAAGTTTGTATGGACCTTTGAAAGTGCAAGTCCTATGCATAGCTATCCAAGTTTTTCCTTTGAAATATTGCGTGCTGTGTACTGTAGTATTTAACTCTGCAGTAAGTAATTCAACTTTGCCCTCATTTTTAAGAACTGTAGCTCTAAATTTTCAGTTTGTTTTGTTGTTTGGAGTATTTGTTTTCTTTATATTAGGATTATGTGACCTCTGTATAGTTGTAGTGAAGATTAATATCCCTCTTGTCACAAAACTCCAGTCTTATAACGTTTGTTTTCTAGTGTCACAGAGAATTTTATTTGCAAGCCATTTGTGTTGAAAATTATTGTCTGGTTACCGAAACAGAACTTCTCAGCGTTGTAATACTATTTTTCTTAATGTCATATTAACACAGTGTTGTGTGTACTTGATGATGATTATCATCAGTACAGTGACCAGGTTTTTATTTTCCGTTTGATGTCAATCTACCCGATACTTTCGTTCCATGTAACTTCCATGTGTTTTACAAGTTTCAGAGAATTATTTGCACTGTGTTCCTGTGTGATTTTGCATCTGAAAAACCAATGACGAAACAAATGGAAAATCTAAATAATATAAAAGGATTATTTTAATGTTTTACGAGTGGTTTCCTTTTTCTAAACGGTTAAGGAAGAGCAATTTAGACGCCACCAAAAACCATAATGAATGACAGGTATGTACATCTTCATCAGTACAACTCCTCTGCAGTTAACGATTAAGCGCCTGACTGACGTGGTTCACTAAGATAGTGAGTGAGTGAGTCTTCAGGAAGTCTTCTGTAAAACTGAAGGAATGAATGAGGATATTTCGACTGACGTTCCTTTTTGGAATATGTAGTTACGTTTCATCTACACCAGGGTTTTGACCAGACGGAGGAAGTATGTGGTTGTAGAGGAATATAAATGGATTTCCGGGTACGGGCTGTCGATTTAGTAAATCAGTGTTATGGTTGCACATTTTGTCCTCTGCAATCATATCACCTTTAACAGAAAACATTTACATTGACGAAAGCCTCGCCGCTATAAAAACTGCTTGGGGATACTCCGTTTCCTCTTTCTAAGTGGAATATCCTTGTTTCAAATTTTTATTGCGATGGGGTGGGGTGATGAAGCTGGTCGGTCAGTTAAAGTCTTTCAGTAAACTGACCGACTGGTTTCCTTTTTAAGCTCTTCTGGTAGGTAAAGGATGACGTAAGTCATTAGAAATGACGTAAGCAGTGGCTTAAGATGGATGAATAACCTTTTACAACTTCGTATTTTTCGTGTAACTTACATACGTCTCTGTGAAGCAATGGTTGTGTAAATGTAATCGTTCATGAAGTAAATAGTTTCTCACCCTGTTAGATTTTTTCCTTTGGCCACGGCTATACGGAGACGCCTGCCTTTCCTACCCAGAAGTAGACAGCCGTCGGTTCGCTATTGCCATTTGTTGGTTTGCCTGCACCGCTGGAAGGGTTAACAGCATAGAAATACAACGAATTTCATGAGTAGGAAACGAGGTTCCTATCCTCTAGCCGAAATTATTCTTTCCCTCAAACAACTTTGTCCTCCACGCATACGCAGTTGTGGCAATACATCTGGCAAGACGAACACCGCGTACAGCTGAATGATAATTTTTAATGGGACGCCACATTCGTAGCCTATAGCCACACCCGCAGGTGTACATCCAAACAGGAGAAGTCTAAGTGATTCTCGATATGGGCTGTTAGACATTAAAGTCACAATAGTAATAATAGCAATCATTAAACATACTCAGAATACTTTCCGTTATTCGAGACAGCGATATGGAAAAGGAAGGGGAACACGAGCACCACTGGCAAAATGCCATTACCGCCCTATTAGGACATTCAGTTAGAAAAGGGGCCGAATGATACATACATCATCCTCGATAAAAGTGAAGAAGAACTTACAAGTAATAACAAAAAATGGAGTAGACGGACGCTGATAATAACTGTTACCAAATCAACAGCTTGAGTACTTACTTCTGAGCTCCAGCGGACAGCTGCAGTACACCAATCACAGCAAAGCACCGCTACTCAGAGCACATTACTTGCGTTGCAGCTGATGCTGAGAAAGCCACCGCGAGGTGGATACTCATAGCAAGGAAGAAACATAAATAAATGGTTCACATGGCTCTGAGCACTGTGGGACTTAACTTCTGAGGTCATCAGTCCCCTAGAACTTAGAACTACTTAAGCCTAACTAACCTAAGGACATCACACACATCCATGCCCGAGGCAGGATTCGAACTTGTGATCGTAGCGGTAGAGCGGTTCCAGCCTGTAGCGCCTAGAACCGCTCGGTCACCCCGGCCGGCGCAGAACATGTGAACCCCCTCCCCCCCCCCTGCCCTTCTCACCATTTTTCAGCGTAGGCGTGATGACATCAGAAATAAGATGCCATTATTCATTAAATGCGCGGAACAGAAGACAAGCATGTGGATCACAGGGCTCTTGAAATCAAGCCCTTGCAATAGGAAATTAGACAGTGTACTGCTATGTTGCAACGCAGTGTAGTTATTAATAGTGTGCTGGCGATGCAGTCTTGTAAGGCACATGATTTTCACCTCTTGTAACTCGTTGGAGGTCTGTTACTTCGCTTCACTGTGCAAAATTTATAAGTTACTAAACGTAGCAGTTACTTAGTGGCCTCACTCATGTAAACGAATACTCAATAAGGACCTAGCACTGCTCAAATTTAAATGTTCTACACATCCAAAATCGAAGCCACAGTCACTCTGTCCCACATATGCTCTTGGACAACCATCGTAACACATATACAGTACAAATCCTTGATGATGTATTTCCGACAGGAGGCTTCGTCTCTATGCACAACTCTTCCACCTAACTTCCCAATGATGAAAGAGGCTGGGACTATATTTTTTGCCCTGAGCTGTTTCCCAACTTCTTAGACATCCTTCCAATACACGGAACTCTCTGGTAACCAAATACTTTTCCTTGAAAGGTTCCACAGTCTCCCCTGTTATCAGAGGCCTTTGACAGAAAGTATCAGTTTATCCTTCATATTGCACATGTTAATTGGTATGACAAGAACTTCGTATATAAAATTAATAAAGGCGTGTTGCAGAAAAATAATTGTACTAGAAGAGGTGGAAATAATGAGCAGTATGAGACTGTATCTCCAGCACACATTTAAATACCTGGCTGACTTGCAACATCGCAGTATACTGTCTAATTTTGTCTTGCACGTGCTTGATTCCGTTATCCCTGTAGCCCACGCATGTTTTTGTTCTGTGCTGCCCATTGCATGCATATTGGCATCTTGTGTATGATGTCATCCAATTTACACTGAAAAAGGCGGAGAGGGGACTTAATGTGTATACTACTCCAGAGGGATTGTAATGTTTTATGGTGTGGTTGTTAACGTTTATTGGCTGTCTGTAACATGGGACCCCAACCTCTCCTGGTTGCATATATGTACACGGGGTCTGGATATTCTACTGATTGCCTTACCTCAAGGTGGTGCTCTCAACACCAGTCCACACGAAAATGCTCCGCCCTGTGTACCAACGCTCAGCTGAGGGCTCTGTGTGACTGATATGATGTTGCTTCTCACGTGGGATGCCACTAGCACGTGCTGAATAATCTGTAAGTATTCAAACTGTTGGTTTGGTGCTGGCTGTTGTTCAGGAAGCCTATACTCGACTTTTTATTATTCTTTGTAGGTTTTCCTCGCTTTTGTGAAGGATGATGTACGCTAATTATCCACATTTGGCGGATAATGCCATTTTACCAGTTAAGACTCACTGTACTTTCCCATGTTGATGTCTTTAATAAAATAAAGTATTGTAGATATATTTAGTGATTGTTGTTAATACGCTAGTGAATGTAATGTTATGACATGGTTCAGCTGGAACACGTGGTTAGCGATTTAGATTTTTTCTTCTCTGTTACAATGTACACCTGGGGATGCTCCTATAGGAAATGAACCTGGCCTGCAACTCTAGTGCCTACGAGAGTCCAGCGTCACCTCTACATTAAACAGCTGTGTGTTGAGACATCACTGGTAGCAAAATTCCTCTGATGGTTATCGTCACGACAGATGGGGGCCACGCAGTTCAGTAAATTACAAACTTTCCCACTCACGTACAGTAAAATCTGATTGACTACACTTGGAAGGTGACGGAAACTTTTGTCTCACGACCAGGCCAGTGGTTGCTAGACTCTGACTGGGCAAAGCAAGCTATGCATCGTGGTTAGAAGACGCCAAGTAAACGTGAGATAGGAAGTGGGAACAATGTGTGAAGCTCTAAGTAGGACAACAGGGATGCTGGTGCTAAGACTCCAGTCCTGGTGATCCACTCGATGCTCTTGGTGATACAGTCGCTTCGTTGCTGAAGTTTCCTCCACTGTGCAATGTGGGCGTTAGATTTGGTAAGGCAAAGTTACGTGCTGCATGTCACTGCCTAAAACATGCTGCAGTATAAAGGAGAAACCAACTATAATTTGCATAGAAATCTAACTTGTTTGGGCGCTTGCATATCGTTCCTCTCGTGTCAGGATGTGGGAGCGATAAATGCTTGATTCATACCCCTTTGAAATACACATTCGTTGGATGATCTAAATTTTATCTCCATTTGTTGACCTGCAGTATAGAGGATGATCTGGATGAAAACACTTCCTTACCATGAACAGATGTTGTCAAATGTTTGAGGAGGATCGTCAGAATACGTAAATGCATAGCTTTTTTAAACAACACCAGTTATTTGCAACCCAACTTAAAAGAATTTTCATATTATGTTAAGCACACCTAAAACCTTTTATTCTACCATGTCCTTCTCCTACACACATCTGCTTGAGTTGTTGAATAGGTTCGCAGTTAGGTGTCTCGAAACCGGGACTGGAATTGTCCTTGAAGATGTCTCACATCGTGTATGCTTTTTCATTGCCTTTGATGTGTGCCACACAATCTTTGTGATCGTAAATACAAATCATTTTTGTCGTGCCATTGTAGCCACTCCAGTGCAGTTCTACAATACAGAACGGAGAATACGATTATACCTGAATACAGTGTTATTACTTTATACAGGTAATATATTTGAAGAAAACTTTTTTATAGGCAAAAGCTGTTCACATATAGCTTTACCCAATTTGTGTGCATACAGTTGATGGCTAGAAAATAGTTTTCTGAATCTTGGCAAACTTAACGTTTCTGAAACCTTTACGTGGCATCACAGTAGTGGAGAATGTCGTTCATACATGTCCAGCATTTGTGAAAACTAAGAATGCGTCGTCCGTAAACACATACTGTCCATATTCGTCGTAGAAGCCTTAACTGTTTGTGATGTCTAACACCTCATCATGAAATGGTGCTGATACTGTGCACCAGATGCTACTTCGTACTACTCGTTGCACAGTCCCAGTGAGTGGGCAGTAATCGGATTACTTGGTCAGCTACCAATAATGTGTAAACATCAGTTTCTTTAGATAAATTTTCTAATCATTTAAATTCTGTCTGTACATCTACAGCTCCCGTTTCTATCACATAATTTAGCTTCAAACAGTCTATCACAACGTTAGACATTAAGCCCTTAAATCTCTGTGGGTTGAGTGTACATCCGAATCTGGTATCCCCCTCATAGTAGGAAGGATGAAACCTCGTGAATGTTTCATATAATATACTGTACACATGATTATCGCCATTTATGTGTACAACATTGTTGACAAATTGCTGGAAACAGTGACCACCATAGAATATCTAGGAGAATCTACTCAGAGTGGCCATACGTGAAATGACCACATAAAACAAATAGTAGGAAAAGCAGAGGTGGAGACGGAGACTGACAGGAAGAATCTTAAGCATATTTAATTCATTCACTAAAGGAGCAACATACTAAGTGCTTGTGCGACCGAATCTTGAGTGTTTTTCAGCACTCTGGGATCTCTACTAGTTGGGACTGATACATAATATAGAGAATGTCCGATGAAGGGCGACGCATTTCATCATGAGATCGTTTAGTTTGCGCAAGAGTGTTCCAGGGATACTCAACAATTACTACTGATAGACGCTACAAGAGAGGCATTGCGCATCATGGAAATAATTCCTACGGATGTTCCCAGAGAGAGACTCTTCTGGGATGAACTGGATGATATATTACTTCCTTCCACATACTTCTGGTGAAATGACCAAAATTAAAAAATGTGAGAAATTATACCTAATACATAGGCTTACCAACATTCGTTCTTCTCATACGCCATTCATTGAAGGAACAGGAAGAGGCGCTCAGTTAGTGGTGTCAGAAGTACACTCTGCCACAAACAGTCAGGATGCCTGTGGAGTATTGATGTAGATGTAAGTTGTTGTGGGGATAAATCTTATAGTTTAGGTAATTTTTAACATTGGTTAGTTTACAACTGACGAATACGCTCGAATCCTTTCTTAAAGTTCCATTTTCTCTTGATCTGAGGTAGTGATATAATGAATCGGCATGCTTTTGTTTGAACTGTTGTTGGTTCATATCTGCCTTGATTTAGTGAGAAGAACAGGAAACTCATATAAATCCCATGAACGGAAAGCTAATGGCATTTGAGCAGCAGATATGAATACTCTCAGGAATTTGAGGCAATCCTCATCTGCTCGAGTAATATACTGCATTTTCCAGAGTAATATCTGCAGCGTAATTTTATTATCTTTGGGATTATCATATTCCTGAACATATCAGTTATTATCTGTCATACTTCTTACGAGAATCAGTTCTTCTTTACTGTTACCAGTAACACATCACAAAGCACAGTTTTATTCTCTTTGGAATTTCATATCCCTGAAAACATGATTTACTATCTGTCACACTTCTTGACATGATCAGTTCTTCATTAGTGTTCATTATAGCACGTCAAGTCTCTTCACAGTACACTTTACGCATCTTATGTGGTGTAAACGCATTTATGTTTTGATACGGACTTACCAATCTACTAACCGCTCGCCATTTGTAGACAGTACATGTCGAAGTCAATCTGGTAACATACGTTTTATGGGTTGATGTAAACCGATAATTTCGTGTGCGGTCAATACAGTCGCCATTTACTTTATATCTCGTTTCTTGAAACAGAAAGTCGAATGGATTGACCTGTGGTCAAATTACTTTGAGCTTTAAAATAATCTTACATTCTCAAATGACTTACTTACTTCAGTTTATCACAAGCACAACAAAACTACTTAATGCAAAGTGAAAACACATAAATAGGAATATAGAATTAGTCAGAAGGGGACCACAGAAATGAATGCCAGACCCATTAGTGGAAGGTGCATAAACGGACCACCCACAGGAAGTGAACTTTGAATTCAAAAATTTGTTACACATAACATTTACAAAATTAATAAAAATGTAAACTTAACGCTATATCAGCGAGGACAGCAATTAAAACTGACAGCTCTCAACCTAAATTTTAAATCGCTGTGCTAACTGTTAGCCGCTCTTTTCTTAAACAAATTAGGATTAGGTACAGCTGGGAATGAAATTTAAAGTTCAAAGTTGAAGTGGATACATAGCATACGACACCCCAGTACAGGCCCCATGCTTCAATGGGCCTGGTACAACTCTAATAACTCAAAACATATTCATTCAGAACTAATACTTCAGCCAAGGCACAAGGCAGAAAGTGCTGACAGATTGTCTCCAAGCTGTCCTGCACACCAACTTTAACTCTCAATGGTCTGACTCATCTGATTCCTGGCGAACTGCGATTCCATGTATCCACAAAATGCAAGCAAATCAATGGAATCGACTGCGAACTGGTTCACGCATTACATATGAATCATCACGTCAATTCAGGGCCTGAATCCCTCTTCGGAAATTGTCCTTCTAGGTATAGAAAACTGTTACATAAAATAATTAATGTGTCCAGATGTAAAATGAGAATCCTAATCTTGTCATTATTATGTAACATCTCAGAAGCAAAAAAGGTTTGTGTGAAAAATATTCTTGACGGATAATTCACTCGTCATAATGAACTGGGGATGTTATACTGAGTGATGTCATTGCGTGGATTCAACCCTATTGTTTTAAGGAACTTGTAATTTTCCTATATTATCGATTCAATTGCAAAGTGGTATACAGATGGCTGTCTCTATCAATTTATAAACCTGACAAACATGCTACTTCAAGCGGAGATATATAAATATATCTTAAAAATCAATTGAAATGCCATCCTCATCTACAATATTCGACTCAGTATGCTATAATGCTCCGACAGTCACTGGACTCTGTATGGAGATATGTGGTTCCTCTACAACCTGATATCCTGTGCCTTCTATATGGAAGAATTGGTAGATGCTATGAAAAATTTCAGTCATTGAGGTAGGAATTCATCACAATATTGCACTTGACCTACACCATGCTAATTGGCAGTATATCCACAGGTCCTACCAACTAATGGAATTTATGAGATCTCGAAAGCTTGACTCCTTGAGAAACCAAGTAGTGGTCCTATAAATCGTTCCTGGGAAGAGTGTGTTGCTATTTTGTCATTTTTCTTTCCACTTGAAATGGATTACCTTTCATACATAGCTCTAATCGCTCTCCAAATCTGTTTCTATGTGCATTTAAATTAGCAATATAATATGAAGCACAGGATTTTCCCGCAGCCTTACCACATCATAGATATAGTTTATTGTCCACTCAGTGGCATTAGTAAGTCTTTTATAAGTTTCTGAGCCCAATCAGTACTATTGCAATCAATAGAAATACTCCACGTTATCTTGGTATTTCGAATTTTATGATGACTTTAGGCAGATATGAATTTGTAATTGGTCTGTTGGCTAATACAGCTATGAGCAGCCAAGGTTCTTGCCTGCATGATTTTATATACAGTCCTGTCCCAAGAGTGACAGATTGCATGATTCCGTTATGTCTTTCCACCTTCTGAGGCCGATCGTCTGTCCTATGTGCATTCTTTTCCATATGCGCTGTGGCTCCCAGCCATCCAGCTAAAGAGCTGAAGATGATAATCCAGCCAGGGCTTAAACGGGATAACTCTACCTGATACGTTATGTATTAGAAGAACACTGGGAGTTTCAGCCTGACTCTCTCTTCCCGGTCATATTCACATCAGGACACTTCTAACAATAATGGAGCAACGCATTTTTGAACATGCTACAGATTTCTTCTTCTGCTTCTTTAACAGTCAACGAGATTTTCTCAAAATTTGTCAGAAATTCATCCCAGGATCCACATTTGGCGCTCATTGCTATATGAACTGTGAATGCGGTAATACAGTGCCCTATATCGTTATCCCCTCTTCCATGAAATTTCTTGGTTTTAACAAATTAAATTTGTTCTGATGCATGACATTCTGCTAAATATTTATTTTCAGCACGTGCTACATCACGTTAATTGCATGCACCGGCTACAAGATCAATCCCCAGCCACTGCCTGCCAAACTGTTTTGCAGCTTTGTCCACAATAATTATATCTGGGGATGTGTAATTCAACTGGCAGCTTATCAAGAACATTATCTTTATCATGCATGACGTGCATCCTGAGAGACACATTCTACTATTGCATCCTTGGACACATGATGCATCTTATAATATATCACATTTTTAGCTTCCATCCAGCTGTAGTGTGATGATGGAAATCTGAGCCATTTAAGTAAAACTTTGTGTTGTGGACTGGCAAGACAGCCAATCCACTGGGAGGAAGCCGAAAGGCAGGCGTTTAAGCTCACGCAGGCTGGCGTGAGGTCTGGAACAGTTAAAGGAATAGAGACTAGCAAAAAAAGTACGTAGCTTCTGGAATACTTAACTTTAATCCATAATTGGTGAACATCGGTCTGACGGTACATGCCTCACAAGATAAATAGCAAATGATAATGGCGCCTTGATAGGTCGTAGCAAATGACGTAGCTGAAGGCTATGCTAATTATCACCTCGGCAAATGAGAACGTAATTTGTCAGTGAACCATCGTTAGCAAAGTCGGCTGTACAACCGGTGCGAGTGCTAGGAAGTCTCTCTAGACCTGCCGCGTGGCGGCGCTCGGTCTGCAATCACTGACAGTGGCAACACGCGGGTCCGACGTATACTAACGGACCGCGGCCGATTTAAAGGCTACCACCTAGCAAGTGTGGTGTCTGGCGGTGACACCACACTTTGTTCCCTCGATGTCTTATTACAGTGTTTCTCTGTAATTATTCTGGGTAGAAACTCCAAGGAATTTCGGCACTTTCTCTGTCCTTCAAGGTGTAAGTTCATGGGTTCATTCATTGCACTTTGGAAACTGTAAATACCCTTGTGGACCAGTTTACCAGGTAATATTTCTGAAATACTATGCTTTAATTTGGAAAACATTCGTGCTCGCATGGATCCACCAGTTTAATAGGATAGTATACCATATTTAGTAGCCCATTATCATGACATCAATATGTCTCATATTTATCATCTTTCATAGCGTGCAGTTATTTGTGAGACAATATCGTGCCATCTGCGTGATCCTCAAGGATTGAAATGTGTCCACATATTGTTATTCACCTTTCAGTTCAGATGTTCCCAAAAATTCAGTTTTCAAATGGGAGAGTGTGTGTTCTGTACTGCTTAATTACTTCCATAAAATATCAATTGTAGAATTCTTCTCCATGGTCAGTCTGAAGTTTGCTAGACAACAATATGACCCCAACTACAGCAGTTGTTCAGACACCCATGCAACCACATTCCCAGTGTATGCTTCCAAAGGTAGGGCCCAGGCTATTTTGGAATATGTATCTATAACCATTAAAACATTTTTGAAACTTTTAGTTGCTCACAAATATTGGCTGACGTCTACGATTACTGCCTGCCTACTATAAATTAGCCAAACACCTTATAATGAAATTTCTATGCAGGAATGTTCTGCACATCAGTTTGTGGAACTCTCAGAGCACCGTCTGCGTAATTTTCAGTAATGCATCTTTCTAGAAGCTCTATAACGACGCAATATTTCATTTTCGAGAGTGATGTTCCCAGCGATGGCTGAGGCCTCGAGCAATCATAACCATTCTATGATTTTGTTAGTATCGACGCAGTAAATGTAATCTAGACAACAATCGTTCATTATTTTATTCTGAATGTCAATCGCTCCACCTGTGGTATGTACAGCATTTAACACAGGACTGACAATATTCTGATGTGTCAATCTGTGACAATTTTTCGTCTGTGTGCATTAGCGATACATAATATTTTCGCATAACTTTGTATCCATTTTGGTAAATACATGTAAAGATTCGACGGTTTTTCTAAGAATACTAGATCCAATTACCCAGGTATTCATTCAAATTCTTTTTCCCCAACATATATTGCATGCTTGGTTAAGTGTGTGCGATGCTGCCTTAGCATATGTGATTTACCCCTGGTAA
This sequence comes from Schistocerca nitens, assembly GCF_023898315.1. Taxonomy (NCBI): domain Eukaryota; kingdom Metazoa; phylum Arthropoda; class Insecta; order Orthoptera; family Acrididae; genus Schistocerca; species Schistocerca nitens. The sequence continues at coordinate 54,369,950 of NC_064621.1, forward strand.
TCCTGTATATCCCATCTATTTTGGTAACCTTATGATGGCCAGTGTAATCAGTAACAACATACACTCTCTCTCCATCCCTTGTTTGTGAGAACAGTTTAAGACTTTCATTTACTGGTATAAACACCTCAGAGTCTGAATGATCTCACCCAAGTGTCCTAGTTTTAGGAACGATAGATTAGGATAAATAGGCTTCCACACCCTGATGGCTTCATATTTTGTCATCCTGCTATTGTGCTATTGTGTACTACACTGAAATCAGTTTAAGCGTAGGGTTTTATTTTCATATATATACAACTCACTCACTCTCAACAACTTTTCCTTTGCAATATTGGTTAACCTCACAATGGTTCTAGTTTTTTGTTTCTGAGCTTTTCTTTCTGCAATATTTACAGAAAGAGCTTTTTGTTTGTAATCTAATTTTTTTTCAATTTCATCGGCGTTCATAGTACAGTTTTGATGCTTTCTTTGAAGTTTGCATTTATGCAGTACGATTATAAACAGCTGCTGATATTTTTAATTTCTTTATCACAGCTTGTGAGATGTCTATTTAATGCTTCAGTTTTCCTATCAACGTATAGGAAGACTTCTGGTCTGTGCATCATGAGTAAATGAATAAAAATTAAATAAAAATCTTGGTTGTAGCAGTAGTATTAGTGGTTTCCTTGGAATTGATATAGATATAGTACTTGTTATTGTAGCAATAGCAGACAGTGTTGTGACAGCAGTAATGATATTAGGTGTAATGATAACTGTAACTTACAATAATTTGTAATAATTAATACCTATTGCTAACTCTTTGTCATGCAGAAAAAGCCCTGACAGAGGATGGACAGAAGATGCCACAGCTACCTAACTGCTGGAGTGATAGTAACAGGAAACAATAAAGACAAGAAAAATTCTATTATGGACAATAGTAACTTAATTTATGTTCAGAATAGAAAAAATAGATATGGAAATAAGTAGATTATCAGGAAAATTCACGTACAGGGAGCTCTACATGTAATGCTTGATACTTGCAATCGAGAAGGTGGACTGTAATAAATAAAGAAACTAAATAAATAAGTACAGCTCTTTCCACACCAAATGAGCTGCTTCAGTCAGTGCTGCGTTTGATTTTAGTGCAGTTATTCCAGTAACTTTTATCATCTCTGTGAATATTTGCTATATAGGACTGAGGTCAGCAACTTTTGGAGACAAGTCCAACTCACCCACACTTATCTTCATTTGAAACCAGTGTCTTACACAATTCCCTGTGAGGACTGTGGAGTGGTCTTGATGGAAGATAATTCTCACTCCATAATATCTTTGACGAACATAAGGAAGCGTTGTGTTCAGCAGCATTTGACGATAGTAATCACCACAAGGTGGAGGATCGAGTTCATTCGAAATATGACAAACATGTGCTGAAGTCAATCACAATCCATGACAGATATTCAGCCACATCTCTACGTCTGCTTGAATACACTTATTTATTGTCGAGTCTCTTTGTGGCTGGGTGATATAGATGGCCATAACTCTTTGATGCAGTATAAAATACCTTCTCGTACACAAATATGATTTGGTTGCAGCACAAAAGTGGCTTCCTACCATATGCCAGAATGAATGTTAACTTGAAAGTTTTGTTGCTCTTTCAACATTTCCCTAACTGCTGAGTTTCGCCCATCCCTTCCTCGTTGAGAAGCCTACGTTTTCTCGATCTGCTCACGCTTAACTGAAGAGTATTCTTTTAATTCTGTGCTGATCTTGAAAGGGTTTGAAAGTGCTGTCGACACTGCATGGGTATATGAGTATGTTTGTCTTAATCCTCTGTGATTGTCCATGAGCGTCCAGAGAGAGATGACAGGGCTTGATGTGGCCTTCAACCGCCATTCTGTTCGTCCAGAGATGAATCGTGTCTTTGCTGTATCCCATGGTATCACATCTAGTAATAATAACAACGTTTTCAGACATTAAAGTAAAATCTAGATTCACATATTGACTCAGGCTATGTAGCTTTATACTGCTCATGCTTTTAACCGAATATGTTTATTCACATATCACACCATCTAAACTGTAACAGCTAGGTAGACGAGTGGAGAGATAGAGTAGTGGTCAGAATTGTAACTCTGTAATAGACCGGTATCAGTTTGAAATCCTTTCACTTCTACGAATTTTAATATGTTGTAAACAACTAATCATTAGCTTAGAGAGACAAAGCCTATTTTAGCATACAAAGTACTAATAGTATTGCATACGTTGGTGAAAATGTCTTCCAGTGATTGGTGGAGGAAGGCAAGGACGGACTGTCGACACTAATGCCCATATTACAAATAAGTGTCATACAAGAATGAACTGAATCTTGGTTGGTTTGGTTGGTTAGTAATGGTTTTGTATTTTGAGGAATACTGTACCCCTATGTGTCACATAATGATTTTCACAGTTACTTATGATAACTCTTACACTAATAATTTGTGCAATAATGTCAGACAAACATTTCACTGGCTGAAAGGGAGAAACCAGACACACAAAAAGAATTCCCTGAATGAAAGGAGAAAGAGAGTGAAACAACTCATGTAGACAGGTTATGTGATTTTATTTAAGTGTTAACAAAATCAAATGTGAATGAACAATGAAGTTGGCAGTATGTGCACACTGGCGTTGTTAGTATAATGTTGCACTATTCTCAGGGCCCATGTCTCCCTGGAGAAAATGAGAAATTGCTCCCCCTTATATATAAAATTTTCAATAAAATTGAAATCACTTAGTGAAAGTGTTTAATATCACACTGATAATGAAATAGTATGAAGCAGTAGAAATAATTAAGGAAGATCTATGTTTAGCAACATACTGATAACCATATAATTTCTTACAGTTTTAAATGCTGTTAATTTGTAAATGAAACAACGTAACATCCGCTACACTAAAACACATACATTTCTTCTTACTTTCATTTACATAGCCTTTTTATTACACATTTTAAATTTACCTCATCAAATGCATGTTTAATTTTCAAATGGCCAAACCATTAACACGATTTTGTGTAGCAATTAAACAGAATGGGTTTTAATTAATCTTCAGTTATAAAGATTTCTTTAACCACATGCTCTGGTTATTGGTATGATTAGCAACATTCTGAAAGCATTCGTAAGATTTTGGGCGAAATTTAAGTTTGTGGCTATGCTCAGTGCACTGCATTGCCCTCCTTTTTTGTGCAGAATTGCAGATACTGCTGAAATTACCTCTGCTAATTCTACCCAATTTATATCATCAAAATCACCATCAGTCAAAATACGTTCTAAATTCTTGCATTGTTTTAACAGTAGGGTTTTGGACATTAAATATTATATGACAAATGAAAATAGTTATCATTACAAAGTTGTTCAAATCTAGAATCTAGTGCATTTATGGCCTGATTGATTGCAAAATAGAAAAATGTGTGTATTTTGTATAACATGATAATGAAAATGATAGTTGCTACTCATGATATAGTGGAGATGCTGAATCGCAGAAGGGCACAACGAAAAGACTGATGGGAAGTTAGCTTTTGGCCAACAACGTTTTTGTCAAAAATAGATAACACACATATGCACACCCGAATGCGCGCACACACACACACACACACACACACACACACACACACACACACATGACCACAGTCTTTGGCAGCTGGAGCAAGTCTGGCTCCAGCTGCCAGAGACTGTGATCATTTGATGTGTGTTGCATTTTCGTGTGTGTGTGTGTGTGTGTGTGTGTGTGTTTGTGTATTGTCTGTTTTTGACAAAGACCTTGTTGACCGAAATCTAACTTTCTGACAGACTTTTCGTTGTGTCTTTCTGCGATTCAGCATCTCTACTATATGGTGAATAGCAACTACCCTATTCAAAATACTGATACATTCTATCCTGGATCTTCCATTGTACATATTATACTTTTTTCTGGAACTTCGATCGATTCAAAATGAACTTTCTATGAGAAGTCCCTTTACATTCTTCTAACACAGTTCCGTGTTATTGCTTATCAATAATTAATCTCCAGATCAATTTCGGTAGCAAGTTCTTTCCCATCAATAGTAGAAAGACAAATCCGACCGAACATGCATAAAAAATATTTTACTCTTGTTGTAAAGTTCAAGTACAAAGACTACATCAAGTACTTTTGTATGGATCAACTTAGCTGATTAACTTTGTTTAGAATTTTATGCCAAATAACTAATGAACACAAAGACTGAAATTGTTTAGCAGAAATCGAGGCCCTGCCCCTCATTATATTAAAAACTGCTTGGTTTTCATGAAGGATTAGCAAGGTTGCATATACATCTCTCAGCTAGAATTGCAATCTTAAATACTTTATATGCGTTTTCGTACTGTCCCATCTAGTGTCACTCAATGGTTTCAAAGTTAATCAACTTGTTTTAAACGTACTGCTCATAGAAAAGTTCGTGCTGAATGTATAGAAGACTAAATTATAGATTTTTATTTCAATATTAACTTAAAATTGATTCATTCAACCATATCTGATTGCAAGAGTCATGTGTCCTTCCTTACTAATATCACGAGTACATTCTAAAATAATGCAAAAAAATTGGTTTTTTGTTTCATCTTTAACATGGGGCTTTACATTTTCAAATAGGAGATATATTATCTCGCTTTGCTGATCTATCCCTGCATGGTGAGCTTTAGTCTCTTCTTTCAATATGCTCTTCCAGACAGCAACTCGACTATTTTTAGAAACTACCGTCGTCTTATTAGAATAGGTTGTCGCCTGTGCCTTTGATAGTTAGACCACTTTTAGTATTTTTTTTTGTTTTCTTTTGTAATTGCTATGATTCTCAGGAGCACCTCGTTCCAGTGATATTTTGCGGCTTTAATAGCTTTTTGAGTGGGCACATCAATAGTTTTGCAACACTAATTTTTCTGTCATTTCTTGCCATGAGTTTTGGACCTCAATATGATTTTCGGAAATTTCATGCCCATTTAAAGTATCGCCGAATTGCTTTCAATTTGTAAAAGACTCCTCTGATGCAAAACTAACTATACCGATGAACCCAGTAAACATAGTTTCGGGAAACAGAGTGCACAAGCCAGTCTCGTAAAACTTCCCAGAGTCATGGGAAGAAAATTCGTAGTAATGGAATGGATTTGGTGGAACTTGTCGTACTAGAAAGCATCTTTCGGTGTTTCCTAAAATTCTTCGTCACAGTACTGGATCCGTACAGAAATTGTGGAATGCCGTCGATACTGTAGGTGTCACATTGATGCTAATTCTTTCGTTGCTTTCACCTGGTCATGAATCTCAGTTTCGTCAGCTCCATTTCATTTTGAAACTTGGTATATTTGTGTGTTATTATCGTTCCTTAAGGAATTTGTATTTTCTTTTATAACGGTACTTGCTACTTTAAAGGAAAAAAAGAAGGAAAAAGGGACTGGGCGCTTGCGAGTAGGGGTCGCGTTCTATGGTTCCTCTACCGGGAGTGGCTCACGGCTTCATCTCTCCTCTACGCGAGACACGGATTAAGCAACTACGACAACAGTATCTCGGGGCGATCGGAGAACCTCCACCAACGCAGGGAGCGGTGAGGATCAAACGTACGCCCTGGATCACGCAGCAAAAGGCCACGATATGTCATAATAATAATAAAGGGAGATAACCAATTCAACGGAAACTACTCGCATTAATACGATTTACATTTTATGTCAGCATGCTGTAATACTTTTCTATTATTGAGTAATTAACACACAAGTATTTTTGTCACGCTTACAGCCCAAATAGGGCCCCTAAATTTTGGCACCCCAGACGAATGTCTGTGGCGTCCTGCACTAGAGCACGTCCTGGTATTTGGGACCAGAACTGTTGCAGGGCCTATTTATGTCACCCGTGTACATAGCAGGAGGGCAACTCGCTATAAAATTCTGCAATCCGTACGGACTTCTTGCGCATGAATTACTACCAAAGTGCAGGTCTGGAGCCCTATAAGTAAACTGCTGAGTTCCAGCGAAAACGAGCTCTGCAACACAAAGAAGGCAAAGTTCCCCAGTGAAAATTAACGATATTGTTGAAACTTGGCAGGTGTGTAGAGAGGTCAAAATATGGCAGTACTTTCAGCCCAAAGTTATTCAGATTCAGCAAGAGAAACGGACTGAAAAGTGCACTGCATAGAATCTTCCATGACATAATTTCAAGTTCAGACACGCCACTGGTAAAAGATAATTTGATAGTTAACGTGTCTTCGTTGCCATGTGTGCAAATCTGGACTTCCAGGTAGCACAGAACTTTTCGTCGCGTTATTTCTAGTCGAAGGTGCTCATATCTCTCTATCATTGATTGAAGAAAGAATGAATGAATTAACGTCTTTTGGTGGCTAGAACACAACTGCGGTAGAGGTCGGATTCCAATTCTCTTCAAGCAATAAATAAATAAATAATGTAAAAAGACGTTAATTCAGGTTGAGACATTACCCTGCTGGTAAAAAAGTTCGATATCTAATATCTGATTTAACTTTGTTAACAATTCGATTAGGTGTAGGGTTCGAATCCATGTCACAAAAATTTACATCATGGCTCTTTCATTTTTTCACTCGTGCTAACTTTCTTATTTGTGAATGAAACTATAGTAAATGTCCTTCGTGGTTAGTTAACAGGGATGTAAGTGACCCGTTCAGCACAAACATTTTCGTTTGTTGATTTCAATTTCAGGCATGATTGGTACAGGTGAAAACTACGATATTTCACGTCTCCTTATGTCTAGTCAACAGTTATGATCGGTACTGTGGTCATGTCTCGGTCAGGCACGAAAGCCCTACTTACTTAGCAATGTCAATAGATGCTGGGTTTGAAACCACATCGCAAACATAGAGGTTCGTTCATGCCATTAAAACTGAAGCATGTGATCAAGTATCTGTTCATGAATAGTTTATATATGTTGTGTCACCTTGTGCTAGATCACAGAGGCCATAGGTCACTTTCGAATTGCACGTAGGTCGACGTGCCATAATGAGTGTAGTGAAATTACCGGTTATAAGAAATTAATGTTCAGGTATGCATAGAGCGCCGCCTATGATAATCAGGAATTTTAGAATGGTTATTTTAATAACCAGCTTATGCTGAACCATCTGCCCTGGGAACGAAAGTTAGTAGGTAATTCGATAACATTCTAGACAGCTAAAATTCTACGAATTTATTGAGTAATTAACACACAAGTTTTTGAGACCAGATACTTCCTCGAAATCCCTTGTTCACAAAAATATTTATTTAGTCCGAATTAGCTTCACTCACACATCTTGGATAAACAGTCGGAAAGAAACATTGTATATGAATGAAATGCAGATAAAATTTGTTTAGTTGATACATTCTTTTCGTTATCGTGCATTTGCCTAACAAACATATTTGCTTATATTTAAAATACTGTATTCTTGCAGGGACGTTTTGCATGGATGTGAAACAAACTTGTTCATTTTTTAAAAAGTAGTTGCTCATACCAATGTTGAGAAATCTTCTTGATAGTCTTAATGATTTCGATTCTTTTCGTCTTTTTAGTCTCATTTCTCATTAATTCATAAATCATATGATGAAATTTTATGGAGTTCGTTATGGGATTTTGTTTCGACAACTTCTCGAAGTAGCTAGTTTTGCAGGTTACATATCACTAAACTTTAGTAGAGTCCAGCCTAGGTCTATAAATCCTAGATCAGGCGCTAGTTGAACGTAAGACAATACAGCGTTTATCCAATGAGATGAGCGTGAACCACCTAGAGAGAGTGTTGCAGCCGATTAGTGAAGTGTGTAGCTCAGACTGCTGTATTAGGACAAACACTATGGTTTATTTGAAAATTAGGATTAAACAGCCAACCGGTTGGAAATAATCCTATGTTTAAACTGGAATACTGTTGCTGAGTAACAGCCATGTTGAAAAGTATGGTTTATTAGAAAACTAGTAAACACCCAATTCTTTAAAGAATCAGCTTTAAAAGTCTGATTTCTTTACAGGTGAGTTAAGGTCTTAAATATTTGACGATCAGCATGTAAGAGAGATAATTTTTAGAAAATTTTTGAGACTATGATTAAAGCTTGTTGGAAGTGCTCTCATTTTGAAACAATGGATGAATATAATCTGATTAATTTGCGCTCCATTTCAAGCAAAACCCAGTTTTTCACGGATCTCCGTGTTTATGACGACATACCTTCCGAATTGTATGCATCGTAAAATGATATAATTTTGCACGTGAACTCAGTAACATATATAGATGCTGTCTACAAATTTTGCTGCGAATGGAAGAGAAGTAATAAATTGAAACGTCACGTCTGATGCTGAAGTTCTAATTCTTGAACGGTGAAGATGCAGTAGACAGCAGAGAAGTAATAAATTGAAACGTCGTGTCCGATGCTGAAGTTCTAATTCTTGAACGGCGAAGATGCAGTAGGCGATAAATATTTTGCCTTTCATCATTTTGTGGAATGTGTCAGCGAGAAAAAAGTCATTGAAACTCGATAAGCATTCTCACTCTAAAATACTGTACTAATCTTCTTCTTTTCTTGTAGTTTAGTCCCGCAGTTTTCGCAGAGCGGCATTGTTACAAGCGTATTTGGCATGGTCAATGTAAAGGGATGGCCGGATGCCCTTCCTACCGCCGTCCCATACCACAGATGTCTGCGACTGGTGTAAACCATGGAATAGGGTGAACGCGTTTCATATGTCCGCGAGTCGTGTAACTGAGGTGGGATGTGGGAACCAGCCCAGTATTCACCTAGTGGGATGTGGAAAACCGCCTAAATACCACAACCAGGCTGGCTGGCACACCGGCCTACGTCATTAATCCGCTGGGCGGATCTCAAATATTGTACGAATAGAACTCGGGTATTTCTGCACCGTCAATTAAGCTGCCTTGAGACAGACACAAAGTTTCTATGCGTTATACTTGTGTTATTGCGCTGAATTTTTAACTTAATAGCACAGCTCTTTATGAGTAGATTATGACAGAATTTTAAATTTTAAGTTTCAAATTCGGTCAATAAGTACCAGATATACCGAAAATAAAAGTTGTGTTGTCCCTGTGAGCCATTAGATAGGGAATCTTCAACTGATATTTAGTTCTGAGTTCCAGAATAGTCGCTTAGTAATGTAGCTATCAACTTCTCACTTGGACTGTCCTCGGAAATTGTTTACGACTGCAATATTTTCTTAGATGTCTGGCGTCAAAACCAAGAGTTCTTAACGGCTCCTTACCCAATAGTCGAGTGATAACAACACATGCGTTATGTGTCAGGCAGTTGTTGTGTACGATGCAGACTCTGTAAGTTTCCAGAAATTGCATGACAGAGGACACGTTTCACGCATTAAGATACTTTCCCGCTTCATTGAAATATGTATCTTGGCATCACTGCAAGCCATTCAGAGTGGCACTAGCAGCCTCGTTTTATCTTCACTACGTAAACGGTGCGAATGTATAAGGAAGTAGTAAGTGGGCTGTGTGCGAGGTCTACCAAAAAGAAAAGAAAAATGAGAAAACTGGATTGCTGGCATTATTACGGATCTGTTTGTCGCTGCGCGTAAGTGCCCACCATGTATCCCACCTTAAAGTTTGTTCTTCTGTTGTGACAAGTTAGAACTTGTTCGATGAAGTCAGGAGCCGCGGAGAAGTAGCACATTAGAGACACTTTCTTGAGCACCAGAAAGAGTCGTGTACAAGATATGACAGAAAAGAAACAAGACCAATATTGCGAAACAGTGCCCTTACAAAAGTGAAGACGCATCTGAGTTTTCTTCTTCCTCTGTTCAAAACATTTCTGCTTGTTGTATTTTGAGCGAGTTAGTGGGAAGTTTTTGTCTCTCGGCAGACATTGGAACGATTACATAAATAATGCTGTTGGGAAAACAAACAAAATACTGATATTTAGTGGCAGAACAATTAGAAGACGCGATAGGTCTATAAAAAAGTCTGCCTGCACTACACTCGCGCGTGCTCTTCCCGAGTATTTCTACGCTGTGTGGGATCCGCAACGCATAGGATTGATAGAGGACATCGAACAAGTACAAAGAAGGGCAGCTTGTTTTATACTATCGCGGAGTAGGGGACAGAGTAGCGCGGATATGATATGTGAATCGGAGTGGCAATCATTCAAACAAATGCGTTTTTCATTCCAGCAGTATCTTCTCATGAAGTTTCTACCACAAGCGTTCTCCTCCGAACGTTATAACATTTTGTCGGTGCCGACGTATATAGGGAGAAATGACCATTGTAATAAGAGAAAAATAGATGAGTACAGCTCTTTGCTTGATGTAATGCATACGGTTTCACGAAAAACTGTAACTGTAACTTGTAACCAAGTGGTCAGCATGCATGACTGCTTTGCGCATGAGCCAAGTTAAATCAATAGTACTACCACGTATTGCTTCTTGGCTCAAGGACTGGAATAGCATTCACACGTCCTTGTGACGACACTTGAGGAGCTACATGAGCTCAGTAGGTAGAAATGGTATGTTTTTTTATGTAGCGTTCGTAGTCAGTCACTTCACCCGATGTCGCAGGAATGTCTCATTATCGTGCTGTAGTATATCCCTGCATTATAGTTTATTTATTCTGCAAATTCCTAAGATTTCATTCACTTCTTGATCAGGTAGCTCTACTGTAGACTCAGTTCCCGGAATATTCTTAAAGTACCACTGGAAAATTTGCCTCCCCCTGAACTGGGACCGTTCGCCTCTGTATCTGATCGAGCAGCATGCTTGGCTGCAGTATAGAAGACCTGGGTTCGATTCCCAGTACTGTCAGGGATGTTTCCTTGGTGGGCGGACTGTTACAGAACGCTCTCAGCCTCGTGATGGCCAATTGAGGAGCTACTTGACCGAGCTCCGCAGTCCGGAAAGCCTGCACAACAGCCGGGAGAGCGATGTGCTGACCACATTCCCCACCATACCGCATCCGTATGACGCTGAAAGTTAAACGATGATACTGCGGCCGATACCCATCCCTTCTGCCTTCACAGTGTGACGAGAAAGAGTGAGTTAATTATATTTTCCCTACGTGCCATGGCTGACAAAACTCTACCATCTGGCGAGCAAGGTGTATGAGACAGGCGAAATTCCCTCAGACTTCAAGAAGAATATAATAATTCCAATCCCAAAGAAAGCAGGTGTTGACAGATGTGAAAATTACCGAACTATCAGTTTAATAAGTCACAGCTGCAAAATACTAACGCGAATTCTTTACAGACGAGTGGAAAAACTTGTAGAAGCCGACCTCGGGGAAGATCAGTTTGGATTCCGTATAAATGTTGGAACACGTGAGGCAATACTGACCCTTCGACTTATCTTAGAAGAAAGATTAAGGAAAGGCAAACCTACATTTCTAGCATTTGTAGACTTAGAGAAAGCTTTTGAAAATATTGACTGCAATACTCTCTTTCAAATTCTGTAGGTGGCAGGGGTAAAATAAGGGAGCGAAAGGCTATTTACAATTTGTACAGAAACCAGATGGCAGTTATAAGAGTCGAGGGCCATGAAAGGGAAGCAGGGGTTGGGAAGGGAGTGAGACAGGGTTGTAGCCTATCCCCGATGTTATTCAAACTGTATATTAAGCAAGCTGTAAAGGAAACAAAAGAAAAGGTCGGAGCAGGAATTAAAATCCATGGAGAAGAAATAAAAACTTTGAGGTTCGCCGATGACTTTGTATTTCTGTCAGAGACAAAAAGGACTTGGAAGAGCAGTTGAACGGAATGGAAAGTGTCTTGAAAGGAGGGTATAAGATGAACATCAACAAAAGCAAAACACGGATAATGGAATGTAGTAGAATTAAGTCGGGTGATGCTGAGGGAATTTGATTAGGAAATGAGACACTTAAAGTAGTAAAGGAGTTTTGCTATTTGGGGAGCAAAATGACTGATGATGGTCGAAGTAGAGAAGATATAAATTGTAGACTGGCAATGGCAAGGAAAGAGTTTCTGAAGAAGAGAAATTTTTTAACATCGAGTATAGATTTAAGTTTCAGGAAGTCGTTTCTGAAAGTATTTGTATAGAGTATAGCCATGTATGGAAGTGAAACATGGACGATAAATACACTCCTGGAAATTGAAATAAGAACACCGTGAATTCATTGTCCCAGGAAGGGGAAACTTTATTGACACATTCCTGGGGTCAGATACATCACATGATCACACTGACAGAACCACAGGCACATAGACACAGGCAACAGAGCATGCACAATGTCGGCACTAGTACAGTGTATATCCACCTTTCGCAGCAATGCAGGCTGCTATTCTCCCATGGAGACGATCGTAGAGATGCTGGATGTAGTCCTGTGGAACGGCTTGCCATGCCATTTCCACCTGGCGCCTCAGTTGGACCAGCGTTCGTGCTGGACGTGCAGACCGCGTGAGACGACGCTTCATCCAGGCCCAAACATGCTCAATGGGGGACAGATCCGGAGATCTTGCTGGCCAGGGTAGTTGACTTACACCTTCTAGAGCACGTTGGGTGGCACGGGATACATGCGGACGTGCATTGTCCTGCTGGAACAGCAAGTTCCCTTGCCGGTCTAGGAATGGTAGAACGATGGGTTCGATGACGGTTTGGATGTACCGTGCACTATTCAGTGTCCCCTCGACGATCACCAGTGGTGTACGGCCAGTGTAGGAGATCGCTCCCCACACCATGAGTCCGGGTGTTGGCCCTGTGTGCCTCGGTCGTATGCAGTCCTGATTGTGGCGCTCACCTTCACGGCGCCAAACACGCATACGACCATCATTGGCACCAAGGCAGAAGCGACTCTCATCGCTGAAGACGACACGTCTCCATTCGTCCATCCATTCACGCCTGTCGCGACACCACTGGACGCGGGCTGCACGATGTTGGGGCATGAGCGGAAGACGGCCTAACGGTGTGCGGGACCGTAGCCCAGCTTCATGGAGACGGTTGCGAATGGTCCTCGCCGATACCCCAGGAGCAACAGTGTCCCTAATTTGCTGGGAAGTGGCGGTGCGGTCCCCTACGGCACTGCGTAGGATCCTACGGTCTTGGCGTGCATCCGTGCGTCGCTGCGGTCCGGTCCCAGGTCGACGGGCACGTGCACCTTCCGCCGACCACTGGCGACAACATCGATGTACTGTGGAGACCTCACGCCCCACGTGTTGAGCAATTCGGCGGTACGTCCACCCGGCCTCCCGCATGCCCACTATACGCCCTCGCTCAAAGTCCGTCAACTGCACATACGGTTCACGTCCACGCTGTCGCGGCATGCTACCAGTGTTAAAGACTGCGATGGAGCTCCGTATGCCACGGCAAACTGGCTGACACTGACGGCGGCGGTGCACAAATGCTGCGCAGCTAGCGCCATTCGACGGCCAACACCGCGGTTCCTGGTGTGTCCGCTGTGCCGTGCGTGTGATCATTGCTTGTACAGCCCTCTCGCATTGTCCGGAGCAAATATGGTGGGTCTGACACACCGGTGTCAATGTGTTCTTTTTTCCATTTCCAGGAGTGTAGTTTAGACAAGAAGAGAGTAGAAGCTTTCGAAATGTGGTGCTACAGAAGAATGCTGAAGATTAGATGGGTAGATCCAATAATTAATGAGGAGATGTTGGATAGAATTGGGGAGAAGAGGAGTTTGTGGCACAACTTGAGCAGAAGAAGGGATCGGTTGGTAGGACATGTTCTGAAGCATCAATTTATCACCAATTTAGTACTGAAGGCTGCGTGGAGGGTAAAAATCGTAGAGGGAGACCAAGAGATGAATGCAATAAGCAGATTCAGAAGGATGTAGGCTGCAGTAGGTACTGGGAGATGAAGAAGCTTGCACAGGATAAAGTAGCATGGAGAGCTGCATCAAACCAGTCTCAGGACTGAAGACCACAACAACAACAACAACAATAACCATGGCTTCTCTAAATTCAACGCCAATTCTTATTTCCCTCTAAAAACAAAGTATTATCTGTCGAATGCAGTCAGGTACTGCATCAGAATAGGCATGTTCCATTGTTTGAGTCTAAGGCCCCGGGAATCTTCTCGTTCGTGACCTGATGACTGGTAAATCTAACAAGGTACGTGTGAGCCAGGTCAAACCAGCCACTTAGCTTTCTGCTGAAGGGGAGGTTTCTTTGGTTTGAGTGAGGTAGACTGAAGCGTGGCGACAGTTTGTTATCAATGCTTCCCACCCTTTCATAGCGGTATCTATCTATGGCGCCACATACAACCGCGACATCTCAATGATTTTTTATATCTGAACTGTTCTATAATTTGGGTTTTAATGTCTCACACACTTTACAGGTAACAAATACAGCGTACAGAGATGCACGTCTATTAGTTCTGTAAAACAAAAGCAATTTGTGAATGTCACCAGCACTCAAATACTGAAAAAAATTTCTTATAAAAGATAAGCAATACAGAAAAAACATTTGTATAAAACAGAACTGACAGGAATTTCTGATTTTATTAACCCACTCTCTGCACATCAGCAGGGAAGGAATGTTTGGCAGAATTATACAACAGTTGTGGAAGGCAACTAAGCAATAAATATCCAACAATAAAGCACACATCGCAGTATGTCCTCAGAAAGGAAAGGTGAATATATCGGCATATGTTACCTGAGGAATGAAAATGTTTCATAAAAACGCAATTGGGTCCGATAACTATGTCAGTAATTTCAATAGGGCTATAATTTCTAAGAAACTGCTTTCATAACAGCCATATTTTTTCAGTACATACTACAGTGAACAAACTACACATCCATTTATTTTAAAGAACAGACCTTTCACTCGACATTTATAACCCAGAGAGCAAACATGTCAAAGCAAGGTATTACATAATACTGTACCTTGGATTTGCTTTCTATATACTTTGTAGAAACTACGCCATTTGTTGTTCTAACCTTTGACTAAAGTCCACCATTAATGTATGTCTCGTAAAAAAATCTTGCAAAGAAAAGAAAAGAACTGAAGTACAGTGCCACAGGAAATGTGACACTCCTGCTGCCCTGCCTGAAGGATCTGGTGTGCCCAAATATTTACCGTACAGACACTTACCATCTGAATTAATTGTAATGTAGTTACCAACATCGCCAACTGACGTGCATGTCTGTAGCCCATAGCGCGGCCGATAATGGGAGTACATTAGCGAATACACAGAGTAGTTCATCACTATAATCTATCTGTCTGAGGTGGTGTACTCTGAATAGCTGTCCCAAGAATACATCAAAAAAATGGCTCTGAGCACTATGGGACTCAACTGCTGAGGTCATTAGTCCCCTAGAACTTAGAACTAGTTAAACCTAACTAACCTAAGGACATCACAAACATCCATGCCCGAGGCAGGATTCGAACCTGCGATCGTAGCGGTCGTGCGGTTCCAGACTGCAGCGCCTTTAACCGCACGGCCACTTCGGCCGGCTAATACATCAAAAGTGCAATATGAGGATACCAATGAAGAAAAACCAGAGGCTGCTTTCGGTAGACAATGAACACTGTCTCCAAGCTCTTGACTGACTGACTGGTTGGTTAACTGATTTGAAGCAGGGCACGAAACAGCACGGTCATCTGTCCCGTCGGATTAGGGAAGGATGGTGAAGCAAGTCGCCCATGCCCTTTCGATGAAACCATCCCAGAATTTGCCTGAAGTGATTTAGGAAAATCACGGTTAACCTAAATCAGGATGGGCGGACGCGGGTTTGAACTGTCGTCCTCCCGAATGAGAGACCAGTATGCTCCAACCTCTGGTGACTTAGATAGCACAGATACCCACATCCATTAGCCTGACACTCTGTGCTGCTCAGTGAAGCTTCAGATACACACGGAATGCTGTAGACTGTAACCCTTCAGCACATGAAAAAATTCTCTGGCCGTTCGGCATGCGCCGATTATGCTAATACCTGCTAGCATTATATTCCACACAAATATAATCCCACGGATAGTGGGAGGCTCTACACATAATGCTGACCCACGAAAATGAATACCATATACATTCCGCAGTAATCAAACCCATTGGTCCAGTTGTTTGTTACCCATACTCTAGTGTTCTGGCGCTCAAATTTTTCTTCGAAGTTAAACACGTATGAGTAATTTGGAAAAGCTATTTCCATGTAGCTGTTCATCGTAGCTGGCTAAGATCTTCTGTTCGCAAATTTCCGCAACGCGAACGATGCCGACGAGTAAGTGTATAATATCAAAGCACTGCGGGCAGTAGGGTAATCGCAACAATTAAACCCCGTCCAGCACACCCTCGGCACTTGATGAAATTACACACTTTCCATTTTACTAAGGCGAGCTAATGTTTACCGGCAGGCTAGCCTTGTTCTAAGACGCTGCAGCGATTTGACTACGTGCTTCTAACGCCGCTGTCCCCCTTTCCCACCATCTCCAGTGTTGTGCCTTCACTGACGCAACAACCGTCAGCCATTCCATTCAGTATTCACGGATTTTGCCCTTTACACAGGATGGAAGTATAAGGAAGCGTGAGGGGGCAACCCAGAGTAGTAACAAAAAAATGGCTGTGAGCACTATGGGACTTAACAGCTATGGGCATCAGTCCCCTAGAACTTAGAACTACTTAAACCTAACTAACCTAAGGACATCACACAACACCCAGCCATCACGAGGCAGAGAAAAATCCCTGACCCCGCCGGGAATCGAACCCGGGAGCCCGGGCGTGGGAAGCGAGAACGCTACCGCACGACCACGAGATGCGGGCCGAATAGTAACATCATTTGACATTTGATTACATTTATTCAGATAACAAGAAATAATAATAAAACAGTAAAGATCATACTCCCTCTTAACAGACAACAACGAAAGGGCAAGTATGTCAAAATGTATAGCAGAAATAGACACACAATAAAGAACAGTAGCATTTCTCATGAAAAAAGTGGTAAAAGTGAGGCCTCGGGGCGTTTTCTGCAATTCAGTCTACACTCGACCAAGCAATGTTGCTAATTGCCGAAACTGCTACCGTTTATACAGCTAATTTCATAAAAGATAAGAAGTCATTTCATACTACCTTATGCCAAAAAGGAATCGAATATACTGTTAAAGCTGAATATATCCCCTCTGCTTAGTTTTAAATAAATAACTCTGTAGTGTCTCTAGAGGATACAAGATGGAAGCAGCACATCTGCATCTCTGGCTAAAGCAAGTTAAAAGAAAAATAAACCATGAATCCCTAATGGTTCAAATAAAGCTGGTACTGTACAGTTACGTAAACCTAAAACTGTTTTAAACAATATGTTGTGAGGCAAACGGTACAGTTTCAAATAAGAATACAGCGAGTAAAATACACAAGAGAACTTAAGTTGATCGTTCCAACAGACGGCCTTAATTACTCTGCTTACGCCAATCCCCTACGCCATATAAACAAGTTAATAAACGACAAGACGGCTCGTAACACAGCAGGTCCCCGCGCTCTTGAGACGTAGAGAAGTTGGCTGCAAGCTGAGACAAATTAGTGCTGTTAACAAGGGCGATAAGTAAGTGAGGGTCAAAGATGCAGTTTAACAATTCTAAATGAAACCAGTAAAAGAACATATCAAAGAGTAGCTACTTATCTTTAACTCTCGTAACAAAGATCTCTACTCAAGAAAACATAACATGAGAATTAAAGGCAGTTTCAAGCTCCAATCAACTGGCTAGCCACAGTTATAAAAAGAGGCCGAGCGACAAATAGAGCGGATAGCCTTCAGGCCACCAAGCCATTTGTTGCCGTATATTACAATAGGGCAAGAAGGAACGAGTTTACCTCTACAGAACTGGAACCAAACAGATTCACACGACCGTTAGCTGCTTTCGCAACACTTTAAGCAAGGAAATCTATAAGACAATTTGTATGCGTATTAGACATACAAGGTTTAAATCCAGTCCCTCCTCCCCCCCCCCCCCCACCAACACCACCACAAATAAAATAATTAAAAGGCAACTGCTAAAAAAACCATCAGTAGGAAATACAATTAGTAAATTTAACTGATTTTAGACTCATGCGTTCATATGACTAATTAAACATTTCAGTTCAATCAGAAGTTCACGTAGGCCTCCAGAAGCATATTCTGGCCAAGTTACACCACAAAAGTGTTTAAAGAACACTGAAGGACTAAACTTTAATTAACAACACTCTTATTAAAAAGTGGGTGGCCACCAACATTTACATAAGATAGGCCTGCCCTCAAAGTGACCAGCACTACACTAAAAGCATAAATAACATTAGTTAAATATGTGCCTTCGGCCTCTGTAACTGGACTTCAGAGAGCAAATTACATGTGCAATAAACAACGCTGAAAACACCGTTAGAGAAGCGCTGACAGCGACATATATACAACTAATAAAAAATGAAAAAAGGATGCTCAGGCATTTATCGCGTTAAATTCAGGCTTTCAGGAACCCACCAAGACCAGGCAAAGCCAGAAGCTCTCTTAGTACGACCATTGTGCGTGGGCAAAAGGCGAACGCTAGCTGAATATTGTCATGGCAGCATTAAATATCCTATCGCAAACACCACTGAATCGCCTGAATCACAAACCAACGGACTTCAAGACGTATGTAACTCGCACAGCAGGAAGCCGTCTCCCCGAAAATTGCAGCAGGTGAGAAATGCTAAGTCCGTGACCAAAACAAGCACCCAAGAAACATAGCCGCCGCTGGTAGTCGGAGCCGTTGTGCGTTCTGGTCCGCTGTACCCAGCTTTTCGCTTACCCTCGTCCTATTGGCTCCTTCCGCCTTCCGCCGCCTTCCCGGTGCACCGCCCGAGATGTTGCTCCACAAGGAGAATCGATACACAGAGGGAAATGAGGCGCCATAGACACATACGACTACGGAAGGTAGGAGAGAGTCGCTAAGGAGCCGTCGACACTGTTCAGTTTGTAATGTTCAAAGTAATAGATGAAACAACGCCACCTTTTGCCGCCTGAACAACGTCAGACAAGCAGCAATTAGTTACTTGAATGGATATGCTTAAATGTTTATCGATGCACTGAAGCGGTATGCTCTGTTTGTTACATGCCGAGGGCGCGATTTTTTAAGAAAAGGGCCCAGTGGACTTTTATCATTATGGCATATGCCAGAACAGGTCAGTACAAGCAGTCACCCAATGGCCAGCAACCCGGTGAAGCCTGAAACTAACTTCACTTTTGTAACAGAGCTGACATGAGATCTGCATTGAGACTATACCCTGTTGTAAAGTTATCTGGAAATTATTTAAACGTACAAGGTGTATCATTGAGCTACACCATTGTAAACTTAGGGTGAACAGATTTTAGAATTTTCCACCATTTTAAACTCAGGAGGGAATTCTAAATTTAAGACACACTAAATGTGACAGCTATATGGGTTGTACCTTCATCTATAGGTCGACCAACTTCGATTTTATTCTCAGCACAGCAGTTCCCAGTAGAGTATATTGTCTAAGTCCACCATCTTTCATTTAATACGTGGGGAAAATGGAATAGGTCCCCAATCTCAGTTTATTGAGCTTATCTCCATTTTTCGCTTAATACTATTGGTCTATTTTTATTTCCCTATATTTTTTGAATTTTCTGGCACAATGTACGTAGGGCAATTGGTCGATGTCCACTGTGTCATCAGAGGGAGCTGTGAGAGAGATTTGGGAGATATGTGATCGCAGTGTATGATCTGATCAATGACATCAATGACATCATAGGGGGAAACTTGGCAACCATGCATTTTACACCAATACTGATACAGTCCTGTTATTGTTGGAAATCTGCTTTTTCGTATGCTTTCACAGCCGGTGTTGACTTCACTTGAAACCTGCGGGCTGATAGACCATGGCTTATTTATAAAACTCCCCCTAAAGTTTCGTCTCAGAGGGCGGGAAATGTAGCTGCCTGTTTTTGTTCAATTTTTAGGCAAGTTGTTTGCATTTTATAAGTTAGTGGACCTACAAAGTTATTTTAAATAACAGAGCTTGTGTTATAAGTTTGTGGTAAACTAAATTTAATGCTTATGTAATATTTTCGTACAATGTTTTGTATCTAACGAAGTGTTTTGCCTGTTTCCGTAGAAGTATGGTGGGAGCGAATGACTCTGGTTGTACGAAATTTGAGTAAGACAATGAATTAATTTTACTTTTTCTCTTTAAGTTACACTTATTACTTCCGTTCTGAGTAGACTAACACAATGTAAAATCCCTACTATATACAAAACAAGCTATCGGAATGAGATTTTCACTCTGCAGCGGAGTGTGCGCTGATATGAAACGTCCTGGCAGATTAAAACTGTGTGCCCGACCGAGACTCGAACTCGGGACCTTTGCCTTTCGCGGGCAAGAGGTCTACCATCTGAGCTACCGAAGCACGACTCACGCCCGGTCCTAACAGCTTTACTTCTGCCAGTATCTCGTCTCCTACCTTCCAAACTTTACAGAAGCTCGCCTGCGAACCTTGCACAACTAGCACTCCTGGAAGAAAGGATATTGCGGAGACATGGCTTAGCTTCTCGAGCAAAAATGAAGTAACTTTTCACTAGTTCTTTTTGTTTGGGTTACACAAGGTTCGTATGTATGCAGCGTGACGACGGGTCACTGGTCTCTTAATATATACTAGAGTGCACGTAAAATTAGCTTCCTCAGAAGCTGACATAAAAGCAGAGCTGTGATCGAAGGTATAATGCTACACAATTTTCGTCACGACTCGTAATTTTGCGAAGCTAATGTAAGCGAAACCCACTACGAAAACAGTTATGTTTGTCAAAGAGTTATCAAAGCCCCAATCAAGGCCTATTGGGAATTTCCTTACATTTTTCGACGTTTGAAACTGATATGGCAAACGACACCTAATTGCGAATGGCTGAACATTTCATAGCCCGTGTTCCACCATCATCATTTTCTTATGGAATATTTAGCTGGAGAATTATTCGTTAACAATCGATTTTACCGTAATCTTGATTAAACCCCTTATACTAAAAAGGATGTTATTTCTCTAGAGTTTCATAATCTTATAATTTATCACTTGCTACTGCGATGTTTGATATTATCGTGATGAATTCACTATGCAGAATGTAACGTTCTAAATTCCTGAGTATGCTGAAGACAGCGCGTGCGAAGAAATGGGGACTTAGGAGCAGTCAGCATAACAATCTACTCTCGCCACCCTTACTCATGTAGTGATCGGTTCACTGTATACTTTATCCCCCTTTCACTGTTTTCTCCATTTTCGCGACGCATTACAAAGGCTGCATGAGGATTTGATACTTTTTATGGTACCGTTCTTCCTCATGGGACACAAAATGTCTGAATCAGAAGGGTATTTAGAGTTTACAGCACCTGAATTAGGGTTTTAATTAAATGAAAAACGTTCCTAATGGAAATTTTATCGACACTGATTATATTATATATATCAGGTAAGAAATTTTTTTCTATTTTTCTTGGAGGTTACAAAATGAAAGACAAATGATAAACTAAAAATACGATATTTATTGACTTCCAAAGATGGTCTGAATTGTTTATATGCGTATATTTTGTCAAGAATATATTTTGAAATACACTCCTGGAAATGGAAAAAAGAACACCTTGACACCGGTGTGTCAGACCCACCATACTTGCTCCGGACACTGCGAGAGGGCTGTACAAGCAATGATCACACGCACGGCATAGCGGACACACCAGGAACCGCGGTGTTGGCCGTCCAATGGCGCTAGCTGCGCAGCATTTGTGCACCGCCGCCGTCAGTGTCAGCCAGTTTGCCGTGGCATACGGAGCTCCATCGCAGTCTTTAACACTGGTAGCATGCCGCGACAGCGTGGACGTGAACCGTATGTGCAGTTGACGGACTTTGAGCGAGGGCGTATAGTGGGCATGCGGGAGGCCGGGTGGACGTACCGCCGAATTGCTCAACACGTGGGGCGTGAGGTCTCCACAGTACATCGATGTTGTCGCCAGTGGTCGGCGGAAGGTGCACGTGCCCGTCGACCTGGGACCGGACCGCAGCGACGCACGGATGCACGCCAAGACCGTAGGATCCTACGCAGTGCCGTAGGGGACCGCACCGCCACTTCCCAGCAAATTAGGGACACTGTTGCTCCTGGGGTATTGGCGAGGACCATTCGCAGCCGTCTCCATGAAGCTGGGCTACGGTCCCGCACACCGTTAGGCCGTCTTCCGCTCACGCCCCAACATCGTGCAGCCCGCCTCCAGTGGTGTCGCGACAGGCGTGAATGGAGGGACGAATGGAGACGTGTCGCCTTCAGCGATGAGAGTCGCTTCTGCCTTGGTGCCAATGATGGTCGTATGCGTGTTTGGCGCCGTGCAGGTGAGCGCCACAATCAGGACTGCATACGACCGAGGCACACAGGGCCAACACCTGGCATCATGGTGCGGGGAGCGATCTCCTACACTGGCCGTACACCACTGGTGATCGTCGAGGGGACACTGAATAGTGCACGGTACATCCAAACCATCATCGAACCCATCGTTCTACCATTCCTAGACCGGCAAGGGAACTTGCTGTTCCAACAGGACAATGCACGTCTGCATGTATCCCATGCCACCCAACGTGCTCTAGAAGGTGTAAGTCAACTACCCTGGCCAGCAAGAGCTCCGGATCTGTCCCCCATTGAGCATGTTTGGGACTGGATGAAGCGTCGTCTCACGCGGTCTGCACGTCCAGCACGAACGCTGGTCCAACTGAGGCGCCAGGTGGAAATGGCATGGTAAGCCGTTCCACAGGACTACATCCAGCATCTCTACGATCGTCTCCATGGGAGAATAGCAGCCTGCATTGCTGCGAAAGGTGGATATACACTGTACTAGTGCCGACATTGTGCATGCTCTGTTGCCTGTGTCTATGTGCCTGTGGTTCTGTCCGTGTGATCATGTGATGTATCTGACCCCAGGAATGTGTCAATAAAGTTTCCCCTTCCTGGGACAATGAATTCACGGTGTTCTTATTTCAGTTTCCAGGAGTGTATTTGGACGAGACTTCTGTGATAGTTCCACCACAGCTTCGCGGGTCTGATGAACCATTGTTTCTTCGGTTAGCACAACTATGCCATGGAGGGGAAGCGGCCATTACCCTAGGACTAGGCACAGCTGAACAAGTGACCGTATTCAGGGTGAAAGGAAACTTATTCAGTAAACTGGTGGCGCGAAACACGCTTGCCAGCGTCCCTGAAAGCCCAAGTGGGGGCATCTTACAGCCCCGGCAGGGCTTCTGGTGAAGATAACTAGACGACAAAAACGAGGCAAATAAACTCATCGTCGCCCATCGACAACACATGGCCGCTCCCGCCTGTTATGGTTTCGAGATGTAAATTCTGCTGTTCGTGAAGCGCTAAGCTATGTACATCCAGACTGAGGCCATCTCATATATTCTCATATATTATTTTACCCAGTGGTATCCATACAGGCAACTTGGTACCCCCGTTCCGCTAGGTCACCTAATGGGGGCGTAGATGACGACTACCTTCCGTTAGCGGTCAGTTTGATAGCGGGCCGTGAGTTTGAGCCTGCGCCAGCCTCACTGAGATGGAGGCTCTGTGGACCTACACTGCTGCTGAACATCGCCTGCGGTTGGCGCGTGCCATTATATTCAGTCATGGAGGATGCCATGGTTGAAACACTGTCTCTCCTGGTGTGTTGTTGCTGAAACCACAGGGTGGCCGAATAACTGCCCCTGCCATCCATCGCCGCTTCCGTCGTAATTCTGTGGCTACGACGATGGTAGCAGTTTTTGCCTCCAGCACGTGTTGCGTACCCGGCACGCAGAACGCTGACACTAGCACCTCACACGCCCTTGGCCAGCTATGTCGCGGAGGACAGCAACATTCCCTCAGAATACAATTCCATCCTTGTAACTGACATGAATGAAGAACTATTATAACAGACATGTTTTACTGAGGGTCTGCCGCACGATTCCAGCCACCACCAGCTCTCCAACATACACTCCTGGAAATTGAAATAAGAACACCGTGAATTCATTGTCCCAGGAAGGGGAAACTTTATTGACACATTCCTGGGGTCAGATACATCACATGATCACACTGACAGAACCACAGGCACATAGACACAGGCAACTGAGCATGCACAATGTCGGCACTAGTACAGTGTATATCCACCTTTCGCAGCAATGCAGGCTGCTATTCTCCCATGGAGACGATCGTAGAGATGCTGGATGTAGTCCTGTGGAACGGCTTGCCATGGCATTTCCACCTGGCGCCTCAGTTGGACCAGCGTTCGTGCTGGACGTGCAGACCGCGTGAGACGACGCTTCATCCAGTCCCAAACATGCTCAATGGGGGACAGATCCGGAGATCTTGCTGGCCAGGGTAGTTGACTTACACCTTCTAGAGCACGTTGGGTGGCACGGGATACATGTGGACGTGCATTGTCCTGTTGGAACAGCAAGTTCCCTTGCCGGTCTAGGAATGGTAGAACGATGGGTTCGATGACGGTTTGGATGTACCGTGCACTATTCAGTGTCCCCTCGACGATCACCAGTGGTGTACGGCCAGTGTAGGAGATCGCTCCCCACACCATGATGCCGGGTGTTGGCCCTGTGTGCCTCGGTCGTATGCAGTCCTGATTGTGGCGCTCACCTGCACGGCGCCAAACACGCATACGACCATCATTGGCACCAAGGCAGAAGCGACTCTCATCGCTGAAGACGACACGTCTCCATTCGTCCCTCCATTCACGCCTGTCGCGACACCACTGGAGGCGGGCTGCACGATGTTGGGGCGTGAGCGGAAGACGGCCTAACGGTGTGCGGGACCGTAGCCCAGCTTCATGGAGACGGTTGCGAATGGTCCTCGCCGATCTTAGCGTGCATCCGTGCGTCGCTGCGGTCCGGTCCCAGGTCGACGGGCACGTGCACCTTCCGCCGACCACTGGCGACAACATCGATGTACTGTGGAGACCTCACGCCCCACGTGTTGAGCAATTCGGCGGTACGTCCACCCGGCCTCCCGCATGCCCACTATACGCCCTCGCTCAAAGTCCGTCAACTGCACATACGGTTCACGTCCACGCTGTCGCGGCATGCTGCCAGTGTTAAAGACTGCGATGGAGCTCCGTATGCCACGGCAAACTGGCTGACACTGACGGCGGCGGTGCACAAATGCTGCGCAGCTAGCGCTATTCGACGGCCAACACCGCGGTTCCTGGTGTGTCCGCTGTGCCGTGCGTGTGATCATTGCTTGTACAGCCCTCTCGCAGTGTCCGGAGCAAGTATGGTGGGTCTGACACACCGGTGTCAATGTGTTCTTTTTTCCATTTCCAGGAGTGTATATTCCGTTGGGGAAACGGAGTTCCATCCTAATTTGTAGCAGCCGAATCACTCGCCACCGTAAGTGTCACGTCCCGACCACAATCTATTCTCTTAGTGTGCAGCAACTTCTGGAATTTACCATACTGTCTTTGTCAAAAAATTTCACAATGGTTTCTGCAATCTACTGTTTTTGCTAATTCATTAATTGTGTTACATAGTTTCGAGAACTTGAACTTTTTGTAAAAAGGATAGTACCCAAAACTTCAGTCTCACCTTTCCAGTGCCAAACTGCAGAGCAGAGAGCTGTCTCAACTAAAGTAGTGTTGGCACTGTCGTGTAAACACGACCACTCGTGGCACGTAAGAGGCAGCACAGAAATAATATGCCCGCCACTCTGCAATAGACTCACATGGCAGGACTAGCAAAGTGAGACAAGAAACCCTTCGGGTTGTAAGGATTTTCCTTTTCGGGTGCTTCCCTCGACTAATGGGCTTCAACTTTGAAAATATGTTGCCGGCTGACAGTAATATACTTCCTCTACGTTGGATACACCCGGAGTCCCATCGATCGTCAGAGCCTGTACACGCTGTCACACTTATTATAACAATAACCTAATCTCATAGCAGCTGTTCAAGGGTTGTGAACACAATCTCCGTGCTCGTCTTACGATACGCGGGGTGATTCCTTGATGGTATCACAAACTTTCAGGGACTATGGAGGACCGGGTCGAAACGTATAAGAGAAAACTGGTTCTGATAGCTCTGACAGTGGATTCCATGTATCTGTGTTGTCACCGCCAGACACCACACTTGCTAGGTGGTAGCCTTTAAATCGGCCGCGGTCCATTAGTATACGTCGTAACCGCGTGTCGCCACTGTCAGTGATAGCAGACCGAGCGCCACCACACGGCAGGTCTAGAGAGACGTACTAGCACTCGCCCCAGTTGTGCAGCAGACTTTGCTAGCGAAGCCACACTGACAAATACGCTCTCATTTGCCGAGAAGATAGTTAGCATAGCCTTCAGCTAAGTCAATTGCTACGACCTAGCAAGGCGCCATCACCAAGTTATATTGAGATGATAATACTGTATCAACAAGACCAATGTTCACCAATTGGGGATTAAAGTTAAGTATTCCAGCAGCTACGTACTTTTCTTTATAGCATTCATTACGTATCCTCTTTCAGACCTCACGCCAGCCTGCGTGAGTTTAAGCGCGTGCCTTTCGGCTTCCTCTCATTGTGACTTGGCTGTCTTGCATAGTCACAACAGTATCAGTACTGGGGACTGGTGTTACTAAGACTGTACCATCACCATTTCCAGACGAGGTAGTAAGGACCAAGACAAGAAGGAAATGTTTAGTAAATATGGACTCAGAACTGCACTCCTTCCGACTTTGAGCACATTGTCATCTTCGATACTGTTAAACGTATTTCTTCTTTGGTTTCCATATTCTTGGAGGAGGTACTATAGAACAGAACAAGAGAAAAATATCCAGTAAATATCCTCTCTAAACTGTATGCCCGTAGAGCTATAAGGAGTTGCTCAGTAAACGAGATGTGATCCACAATATATAAGAGGAACAAGTTCTCAAACTCGTAACTGTTACGGTACGCGTTTTAGGGCCTGTGATTACTGTACATGTCTTCCTTGTTTACGTATCCTGTTTCAGACCTCACGCCAGCCTGCGTGAGTTTAAGCGCGTGCCTTTCGGCTTCCTCTCATTGTGACTTGGCTGTCTTGCATAGTCACAACAGTGTCGGTACTGGGGACTGGTGTTACTAAGACTGTACCATCACCATTTCCAGACGAGGTAGTAAGGACCAAGACAAGAAGGAAATGTTTAGTAAATATGGACTCAGAACTGCACTCCTTCCGACTTTGAGCACATTGTCATCTTCGATACTGTTAAACGTATTTCTTCTTTGGTTTCCATATTCTTGGAGGAGGTACTATAGAACAGAACAAGAGAAAAATATCCAGTAAATATCCTCTCTAAACTGTATGCCCGTAGAGCTATAAGGAGTTGCTCAGTAAACGAGATGTGATCCACAATATATAAGAGGAACAAGTTCTCAAACTCGTAACTGTTACGGTACGCGTTTTAGGGCCTGTGATTACTGTACATGTCTTCCTTGTTTTTGTCCGTACTACCACATCTGTACGTTGCCTACCATACAGTCTCTACGACAACAGTACCAGTACAGGTATTTCACTGTCAGAAGTATGAGAACGATTTTCGCTTATAACCTTCGATTCGGAGTTCTCCTGACGAGGATACCTTACCCCAGATTGATACATTTATCCATCTCTATTATCTGTGAGAGTCTGTAACATCATCAAAGAATCACCTTGTATTCAACTCTGTGGTTACAATCATTTAGTGTCTCAATACAAGTTATCCCTGACAGAGAGACAACTGACGCTCTTCCAGTACTCTGCACACTACACTCTTTGAAGAATGAATTACAAGGAAAAGGTGACGACTGCTTACTGATTAGTCTTCTCACATACCATCCAACATCATCTCCTAAACAGTTATCTGTGCGGATCTCTGAGGTTTGAACGTTTCTCGTAAGACTATTTCTGCAGTGATAAAATTCTTACAGTTAGGCTAAAACGAGTTTCAACCGTTATCTGTACATTCTAATGTTTATTGGATAGTGTATGCTGTCATGTAAAGCTTAATGCACGTCACTGTCGCCTTCATATCATTCACTTGAAGAGAGCACGATAGCCATTTTCCAGTAAAAAAGTGTGAAAAATTTCGTGTTTTATGCACTTGCTGACAGAAATGTGAAACACCTAGGAGACGTGCTGGGATATGAATGTCACTTCGAACACGAAGACACCACTGGACAGTACCTAAATGACTAAAATTGCTGTGCTCTGTTTTAATTAGAGTGGTCACCAGAGGGCATTAGTGTTGTTTGTGTTTAGTGTTGTCACCAGGTTTGATGGGGTATGTAAGGGGCGTTGATAGTGTCTCATGTTGATTGATCGTTCTGAACGACATGGGGGTGCTGTGTATACGTGTGAGACAGCATTATCAGCACCCACCAGAGAAAGACGCCTCAGTGTGCACCTTCACTTTGGAAGGTGATCAAAAGGTACAATATCCAGATTTATGGAGCATTTGGATGTGTCAATGGCGCAATGTTGGACTGCATTGGAGCGAGAGAGCAGGAATACTATTTGTCATGATTCCAGTGGACCACACCGAGCGAGGTGGCGCAGTGGTTAGCACACTGGACTCGCATTCGGGAGGACGACGGTTCAATCCCGTCTCCGGCCATCCTGATTTAGGTTTTCCGTGATTTCCCTAAATCGCTTCAGGCAAATGCCGGGATGGTTCCTTTGAAAGGGCACGGCCGATTTCCTTCCCCATCCTTCCCTCACCCGAGCTTGCGCTCCGTCTCTAATGACCTAGTTGTCGACGGGACGTTAACCATTAATCTGCTCCTCCTCCTCCAGTGGACCACGCCTGCCCACCACAACGGAGGATCGCCATATTGCACACCAAACACAGTGTAACCTCTTCACATTTATGCAAGCTATCCGATAACAAGTAGTGGTCTCCCTGAATCATTGTGGTCGGCCGCTAGCAGCAACCAGACGGACGTTACTGTCCCATGCTTAGGCAGCCGTTAGCTCCGCAATATTAACGAATGAGTTTGGAATGTTTCCGTTAACGATAAGCGTGGGTTACCGTCGGAACGCGTTGCGCGTTCTTTAGCGATGAATCGCGGTTCGCCACTGTCCCTGATAACCATCGATGCGAAATGGGGGTGCGACATTGGACGAGTCCATGTTCTACCAATATTTGGGAGCGGCGCAGTGGTTCTACTCTTGGTGTCATCGTATGGGAAGCCATCGGATATGGCTAAAGGTGGCGGTTGGTACTGGTTGAGGGTACAACCGCGGCACAAGTGTATGTCACAGGCATAGTACACTATGTGATCAAATGTACCTGGAACCTGGCTGAAAATGACTTACAAGTTCGTGGCGCCCTCCATCGGCAATGCTGGAATTCAACATGGTGTTGGCCCACTCTTTTCCTTCTTGACAAATTCGACTCTCGCAGGCATACGTTCAATCAGGTGCTGGAATGTTTCTTGTGGAATGGCAGCCAATTCTTCACGGACTGCTGCAGTGAGGAGAGGTATCGATATTGGGCAGGGCACTGAGGCCAGGCACGAAGTCGGAGTTCCAAAACATTCCAAGACTATTCTATAGGGTTCAGGTCAGGATTCTGTGCAGACCAGCCGATTACAGGGATGTTATTGCACTTTAACCTCTCCGTGACTGGCCGTGCGTTTTGAACGGGTGCCCGATAGTGTTGAAAGATGTAGATCCCAGAATTGCTCTTCAACAGTGGGAAGCAAGAAGGTGCTTAAAACATCAACGTAGGCCTGTGCTGTGATAGTGCCACGCAAAACATCAAGGCGTGCAAGCCCGATCCATGAAAAACATAACTGCACCATAACACCATCTCCGAATTTTAATGTTGGCACTACACACGCTGGCAGACGACGTTCACCGGGCATTCGACATATCCACACCCTGCCACCGGGTCGCCACATTATGTACCGTGATTCGACAGTCCACTCGTTTTGCCATTGTTCAATCGTCCAATGTTTATGCTCCTTACACCAAGCGAGGCGTCGTTTGGAGTTTACCGACGTGATGTGTTGCTTATGAAATCCAAGTTTTCTCATCTCCCGCGTATCTTAGTACTTGCAGTGGATCCTGAAGCAATTTGGGATTCCTGTGTGATGGTCAGGATAGATGTCTGCCTATTACACATTACGACTCTCTTCAAATGTCGGCGGTCTCTGTCAGCCAACAGACGAGGTCGGCCTGTACACTTTTGTGCTGTACGTGTCTCTTCACTATCACATCGAAAACAGTGGAACTAGCGATGTTTAGGAGTGTGTAAATCCCGCGTACTAACGTATAACACAAGTGGCGCCCAACCACCTGACCACGTTCGAAGTCCGTGAGTTCCGCGGAGCGCCCCATTCTGCTCTCTGACGATGTCGAATGACTATTGAGGTCGCTGATATGGAGTACCTGGCAGTAGGTGGCAGCACAATGCACCTGATATGAAAAACGTATGTTTTTGGGTTTGTCAGGGTACTTTTCATCACATAGTGTATGTCCTTAAGTGTTACCTCTCATGCGACGGTATCGTGCTGCCAGTTTTCGACAGGACAAAATCAGTTCACACATGGTACGAGTCGTTACGAACTGTCAGCTTGTTGGTCAGGTATTCCCGTCACCAGAAAGTTCACAAGAGCTGTCCGCGATAGAAAATCTTTATACATTTTCGGACGTCGGCTCTTTTTGAGTGACGGTATCCAGAACACCAAGAACCATGTTCGGTATCTGTGGGCTACGTTTCCTTAGGAGAGCTCACAACGACCTCACAACACCTTTCTCATCCCGATCAGTGCATGCATCAGGGGCAAAGGGGATTCAACGACATTTCGCTAAGTGAGATTATAGAGCCACGTTCTTTGTAAATTTTGCTCCAGTTGTAAACGCTGAAACTAACTCCTCAAGTTTCATTTTCTTTCCTCCTACCCCTCCAGTTGCTTCCCATTGTGCCAAACATTGTACTATTTTCTCTGTTTTATCATGGATTAAAGCAAGAAACTTTTGGGAGTGTTCAGTTCGAAAATGGACAAAGGCCTTAATTGCAAACGTGGACTTCTTAGATATATAATTTTATCATGGGAGAATGATGCATTTTAAATCGTATTCTGTGCATTCGCTGCCGGCCGGAGTGGTTGAGCGGTTATAGGCGCTACAGTCTGGAACCGCGCGATCGCTGCGGTCGCAGGTTCGAATCCTGCCTCGGGCATGGGTGTTTGTGATATCCTTAGGTTAGTTAGGTTTAAGTAGTTCTAAGTTCTAGGGGACTGATGACCACAGCAGTTAAGTCCCATAGTGCTCAGAGCCATTTGAACCATTTTTTGTGCATTCGCTCAGCTTTGCAGACACGTATCATTCTGCACCACACAATGTATCCGTGTCCGTAAGTTCTTGTGACGAGTTATGCTCCAAATTGGACTGCTAGGCATTGACTGTAAATAGTAGCGAACACCAACGTGGACAAATTACTCACGATTCTTCATTGTTCTTCAGAGTAGCTGATCAGCAGTTTGAATTTAGTTTCTTGTTGTTTAAGTTGTTCTGTCCTCGCCAATGCGTGCCACCGAATCTTGCACGCTGAGACGGTTCTTGTCTACCGCCACGGGCGGCGCTTTGAAGTGCGCCGCCAACCAGAAGCGCGGTCGAATCAGTAACCTCCGATCCGCTGCTGATGGGATGGGCTTCTGCGTTG
The DNA here is from genome assembly GCF_023898315.1 of Schistocerca nitens. NCBI lineage: Eukaryota > Metazoa > Arthropoda > Insecta > Orthoptera > Acrididae > Schistocerca > Schistocerca nitens. Next base: position 54,401,459 of record NC_064621.1, read on the forward strand.
TGATAAGCGGCGATCGTAGGCAGCAACGAACAGTCCGTGTTTGTCACTGGCGTACGACAATGCTAGTACGGAATCCCAGGCCTGCAGTTCGTAGCGGAGATCAGCGTGCGAGACCTAGTCTACAAGTGGAGACGTCTGTAGCCTTTGCATAGAGACAGGTGTTTACTACAGTGACTGACAGGGTGTCTTGTTGACACTGTATTCAGCAACACATTCCTTGACAGGTCACCGCTTAGCTGTATCTGTCCGCAACGAGTTGCTGTACAACCCAGGTATCGCAATGCAATAAAGTGTTTATTTGTGTGTCACTAATTTGTTTTCACTGTAACAGTTCCTCCGGCCGCTTCGCAGTACCTTAAACTAATGAGACATCTTGTAAACTTACCCTCCCACACCTCCCTACTCCGTATCAGGCCACGAGTGGCCTACCGGGACCATCCGACCGCCGTGTCATCCTCGGTGGAGGATGCGGATACGAGGGGCATGGGGTCAGCACACCGCTCTCCCGGTCGTTATGATGGTATTCTTGAAGCCGCTACTATTCGGTCGAGTAGCTACTCAATTGGCATCACGAGGCTGAGTGCACCCCGAAATTCCTCTTAGTCTCTTCATTATTTTCAAAAGCTTCGAGAGGCGTCAGATACACAAAAGTAAAACTTATCTTCATTTTCTCTAGTTGTTGATGGCTCCAGTTATTGCGTCTAGGGGTACATTCTTGAGGCTGAAATTTTGATTTAATCTTCTGGGTTCATGATGGTTACGTGACTGATGAAGATTTGTCTGTGTATTTCTTGAATTTTATTCTTTGTGACATTATTAAATATCACACCGCTTCTACAATTTCCACTTAATGTTCCACATTACATTGTTAGTGTCGATCTTATAAATACGTCTGTCTCCATCATATGCATGCCCTCTATACTTTATATTCTACGCTACTCACAACATTCCAAAGAGTTTACAAAGCAAGAGAGTTTACGCACTTTCGTGGCAAAAGAAGTATCTTTACTAAGTTACATCACTATTTTGTAAAGAATCCGTAGGCTCTGGCAAAGCCATGTCTCCGCAGTATCCTTTCTTCCAGGAGTATATATTTATTTATATGTGACCAGTATAGATAAATAAAAACACCTGGAAGAGAGCATATTGCAGAGAGTCGGATTCGCCACAGCCCGGGGAATCTTCCTAGAATGTGTGCTGATGTGAAACTTCCTGGCAGATTTACACGTTCGCTGCCACTGTAATTGGCCTTGGGTCGCCACGTAACCAATTATTTTTTTAATAGAATCTCAAACTGTATTGCTAAAAGTAATATAAAATGTATTTATTTTGTAAGTAAAAGATAAAATTTACTCTCGTGAATCAAATTTTTTTTGAGGCGCACCAAGGCGTCAGTGGCATATCAGACCATATTCTGTAGCGGGTGGTCATGGACGCGCTAGTGCGTCTCGTTTATTTTTCCTGGAAATTATGACAGTTTAGAGTACTACATTTTTATTTTATATTCAAAAATAAAACGAAAAAACCTGCTCACAAACGACAGGTACAGAAAGCTGGCTGAAGCCAGAGATAAATTCTGCCGAAGTTTTTACAAAGGTGCAGACGGTGTTTGATAGACTACATGCAACCGGTGGTGAAGTGTTCGTCGCTGTTAGTAGTAGTTTATCCTGTAGTGAAGTAGAAGTGGATAGTTCCTGTGACTTATTATTGGTGGAGGTTACACTTAACAACCGAGCTAGGTTAATAATTGGCTCCTTTTACCGACCTCCCGACTCAACAGCATTAGTGGCAGATCAACTGAGAGAAAATTTGGAATACAATTCACATAAATTTTCTCAGCATGTTATAGTCTTAGGTGGAGATTTCAATTTACCAGATATAGACTGGCACACTCAGATGTTTAGGACGGGTGGTAGGGACAGAGCATCGAGTGACATTATACTGAGTGCACTATCCGAAAATTACCTCGAGCAATTAAACAGAGAACCGACTCGTGGAGATAACATCTTGGACCTACTGATACCAAACACACCCGAACTTTTCGACTCTGTATGTGCAGAACAGGGAGTCAGTGATCATAAGGCCGTTGCAGCATCCCTGAATATGGAAGTAAATAGGAATATAAAAAAAGGGAGGAAGGTTTATCTGTTTAGCAAGAGTAATAGAAGGCAGATTTCAGACTACCTAACAGATCAAAACGAAAATTTCTGTTCTGACACTGACAATGTTGAGCGTTTATGGAAAAAGTTCAAGGCAATCGTAAAATGCGTTTTAGACAGGTACGTGCCGAGTAAAACTGTGAGGGACGGGAAAAACCCACCATGGTACAACAACAACGTTAGGAAACTACTGCGAAAGCAAAGAGAGCTTCACTCCAAGTTTAAACGCAGCCAAAACCTCTCAGACAAACAGAAGCTAAACGATGTCAAAGTTAGCGTAAGGAGGGCTATGCGTGAAGCGTTCAGTGAATTCGAAATTAAAATTCTATGTACCGACTTGACAGAAAATCCTAGGAAGTTCTGGTCTTACGTTAACTCAGTAAGTGGCTCGAAACAGCATATCCAGACACTCCGGGATGAGGATGGCATTGAAACAGAGGATGACACGCGTAAAGCTGTTTCACAGAGGAAGACCGCACTGCAGTTCCTTCTCTAAATCCTCGCACAAACGAAAAAATGGCTGACATCGAAATAAGTGTCGAAGGAATAGAAAAGCAACTGGAATCACTCAACAGAGGAAAGTCCACTGGACCTGACGGGATACCAATTCGATTCTACACAGAGTACGCGAAAGAACTTGCCCCCCTTCTAACAGCCGTGTACCGCAAGTCTCTAGAGGAACGGAGGGTTCCAAATGATTGGAAAAGAGCACAGGTAGTCCCAGTCTTCAAGAAGGGTCGTCCAGCAGATGCGCAAAACTATAGACCTATATCTCTGACGTCGATCTGTTGTAGAATTTTAGAACATGTTTTTTGCTCGAGTATCATGTCGTTTTTGGAAACCCAGAATCTACTATGTAGGAATCAAAATGGATTCCGGAAACAGCGATCGTGTGAGACCCAACTCGCTTTATTTGTTCATGAGAATCAGAAAATATTAGATACAGGCTCCCAGGTAGATGCTATTTTTCTTGACTTCCGGAAGGCGTTCGATACAGTTCCGCACTGTCGCCCAATAAACATAGTAAGAGCCTACGGAATATCAGACCAGCTGTGTGGCTGGATTGAAGAGTTTTTAGCAAACAGAACACAGCATGTTGTTATCAATGGAGAGACGTCTACAGACGTTAAAGTAACCTCTGGCGTGCCACAGGGGAGTGTTATGGGACAATTGCTTTTCACAATATATATAAATGACCTAGTAGATAGTGTCGGAAGTTCCATGCGGCTTTTCGCGGATGATGCTGTAGTATACAGAGAAGTTGCAGCATTAGAAAATTGTAGTGAAATGCAGGAGATCTGCAGCGGATAGGCACTTGGTGCAGGGAGTGGCAACTGTTCCTTAACATAGACAAATGTAATGTATTGCGAATACATAGAAAGAAGGATCCTTTATTGTATGATTATATGATAGCGGAACAAACACTGGTAGCAGTTACTTCTGTAAAATATCTGGGAGTATGCGTGCGGAACGATTTGAAGTGGAATGATCATATAAAATTAATTGTTGGTAAGGCGGGTACGAGGTTGAGATTCATTGGGAGAGTGCTTAGAAAATGTAGTCCATCAACAAAGGAGGTGGCTTACAAAACACTCGTTCGACCTATACTTGAGTATTGCTCATCAGTGTGGGATCCGTACCAGATCGGGTTGACGGAGGAGATAGAGAAGATCCAAAGAAGAGCGGCGCGTTTCGTCACAGGGTTATTTGGTAACCGTGATAGCGTTACGGAGATGTTTAATAAACTCAAGTGGCAGACTCTACAAGAGAGGCGCTCTGCATCGCGGTGTAGCTTGCTCGCCAGGTTTCGAGAGGGTGCGTTTCTGGATGAGGTATCGAGTATATTGCTTCCCCCTACTTATACCTCCCGAGGAGATCACGAATGTAAAATTAGAGAGATTAGAGCGCGCACGGAGGCTTTCAGACAGTCGTTCTTCCCGCGAACCATACGCGACTGGAACAGGTACGGGAGGTAATGACAGTGGCACGTAAAGTGCCCTCCGCCACACACCGTTGGGTGGCTTGCGGAGTATAAATGTAGGTGTAGATGTAGATCCGTTCATGTCAATACATCACCCGACTTCTTTATTCAGGCTCTGGATCGTAGACTTACACGTGTTCATAATTTTGAGTTTGTAGAAGCTTTTAAATGTGACGTTGTCTATGACCTTTTCATCAGATCGCCTGCTCGCAAGTCATTGGGGTTGGAAGGTCTGCCTCATGAGTATTAAGTGCGTTTTTGTCCTTTCTTGGATACTACTTTCAAACTACTTTTGAGTGAATTGTTGTGAGGGGGGTTTGTGCCCGACTCCTTTATGGATGTGTTAATTTCTAAAAGTTCTCCCTAAATTTTGACTATAAGACTGTGGCGAGGACGGTGAATAGCGGGCTGTCTGCGTGGCTGGGGAAAGTTGTGTCTCACCATCAATGTTGTATTGCTGGTCGTACTGTTCTGAATCGGGTAGCAGAATGTCGTGTATCATATAAGTGGTAACTATTACTTCTGTTCCACGCGCTCTGGCATTACTGGACTGAAACGCGCAGTCTTGGATAATTTGTTTACGGGTATCCAAGCTTCGGTGGCTGTCAATGACCAACTGACGTCCCCTGTAACCATTCGTAGGTGTTTTCCTTACGGAAGTCTGCTTTCCGTGTCACAGTTTGTTCTATCACTTGAGCCCCTTATTCGAACAATCGTCTCCCACTTACAAGGAAGGACACCCTTTGGCGACACGGTCTCGATGCGCGCATGCGCGGATGATGAGATGGAGTTACGCCGTTCTCTGTCAGAGATCCCATTGCTCAAAGCTGCGTTGGATGTCTTCCGCCTTGTATCTGGTGCACACATCAACGAAGGCAAATATCCATTGATGAAATTACAGGATTCTGATAATTTTATCATTTCGTGGTCCACAGTGGTCGATAGACATAAATGTCTGGGAGTCATAGTTGACCGTTCTCCACTTTAAATGGCTACACTTAATTGGAAGTCGGATAGAATGAGCAGTCTGGGAAAATGAACGGCGTTATCTTAACCTGCCGCAGAAAAGTTCGGATTCTGGACACGTATATCATTTGCAAAGCCTGTTACATCGCTCAGAACTTTCCCCCTCCCTTGATGATGACTCGCAAACTAAAACGGTCGTGTAGTCGTTTTCGATGGAAATATCACATTATTCGAATACGATACGAGGTGGATGCGCGTTCGCGTTCTTTCGGAGATATTAGACTTTTCGATATTCAAAGGAAAGCGTCTGTGTTATTTGTTCGGCGCACCGTGCTGACTGTCTCTGGCACAAACCACACATTCACGCCTCGGTTATTTTACTGTCTGCGGTTGGGCAGTCTTGATCCGCCTGAGGATGGCGGTAGAGGGAATTTCCAGTGCAAACAGATCCGTGAATTTTATATTGTTGTCAGTTATTTGGGAACTGATATTCTACAGAAGCAGCACCACGCTACCATGTTTTTGTTAATACGCTGGTGAGGGACAAGGTGTAAGGCACCGGTTGAACGGGTATCACCGCAGACTTTTTGGAAGACTGTGTGGTTTCATCTCAGTCTTCCTGTTTTCCCGGCTGTAGTGGCGTCCTCATGGTATCACGTGGTACACAATCTGTTATCCACCTATGAGAACCTATTTCGTATTGGACTTAGTATCATGGATGAATGTAGTCGCTGTCTCGCCATAGACCGCTACAAAATAGATTTACCTGTCATGGTCACGATGCGAACTGGCAGCGGCTTGAAAAGCACTTAGCGTTTCTGACTGGATCCGTTGAGATTGCCTTTTCTCTCCTGCGTCCACAGTCCTCCTACTTTCCGAAAGTAAAGTCAAATACCACTGGATTGTTGTCAGACCGCTTTGTTCATTACATTGCAGACCGAGGGGGCGTTAGGGTCCCACACGCCTTCGACCAATGTATGAACACTGCATGTTGGTTGGAAGTGTTTGCGCCTCCCTCAGTTTCGGGACCTATTTTCAATATGTTGAAACTTGTACTTCGTCATGAAGGGGTATCGGTTAATTTCACCAGTCCTTGTGCTATTCTCGTCAAGGCCCCGTTCGGGAGTATCGTTACGCAGTTGATTTCATTTCTGTGGTCCTGTTTGTTTTGTTTTCCTTCTTTGTTTAACAAAAAGAAAATTAAGAAAAACTTGTTGTAGGCAACGACTGGAAAAAATATATATTTTATATTTTTAGTGGCGGAAGCCACCCAGCATGAACTCCGGTTCTGTTTCAATTTCATGAATCAATAAATAAATAATTGAAAATCAAAAAATTAAATAAAGGCGAGTACCATGTGAGGAAACATCACAGTAACAGGTGCGCCGGAGATACCGTGGCCAGACCTCGGGTCTCGTATACTTTGTTTTTGCCCAATTTCACTATTGAGGGTGTAAGACAACTTGAATGGTAATGTGGGATATTAGGGTAAGAGAAAGTATCTTCGAAGCACTGAAATATAAAAAAAATGTAATTCATATAAAAGTTGAAATGTAATTAACGTCCTTGGAAACTGTATATCAACGTTTGTAATAATTTGAAATTTTGACAAATATCTTACCACCACCTGAGTGAAATCTCAGGCTACAACATATCCTTGTGTAATAAAGTGTTTCTGAAAATCCATATTTGGAAAATAAATATCCTTCTCTAATAAAGTAAGTTTCTGAAATTCCAGTTCTGGAAAATAATGTACTATCGGAGTATTTTCAACATACCTAAGTACAAGATACAAACTTTCAATATGACTAATTATTTCTTTTACTTACTTTTTTAAAGTTTACCGTTTCATATACACGTGTTTTGTTAAATAAAAATTATGAGTCATTATAATGACGCAAAATCATTAGAATGACGATAATCTCTAAAGGAATGTATTTGAACATATCGTCGCAATACATTGGCGTTTGCTGACAGTAGATACGCTGTTTAACTGTTTGGGAGGTCCTCTTCGCGAGATCCTATTGGTACATGCCACGAAGAGAATTTCACTTTCACGATTCAGTTACAGCCTCTGCAGCAGAAAAGTTGCTTACACGATGAATTCGAGGATCTCTTTTCGAGGCGGTCAAATGTTTTTGTGACGTTGCCGGAATCTGGTATACTTACGTCTGATTACGTCGAAAGATATTTGACAAAAGTTTACTAGTGCACACGAAAAAATCTGTACTATTGTAACATTATCAGAGTGGCCAGTATGAAAGAAACGTTTTTAGCATCGTACCTGAGACAAGGAATTTGTTCATGTGGTGATACCGAAAAGGCTCTATGGGCAGGTACACTATGTGATCAAAAGTATCGGACACCTGGCTGAAAATGACTTACAAGTTCGTGGCACCCTCCATCGGTAATGGTAGAATTCAATATTGTGTTGGCCCATCCTTAGCCTTGATGACAGCTTCCACTCTCGCAGGCATACGTTCAATCAGGTGCTGGAAGGTTTCTTGGGGAATGGCAGGCACTCTTCGCGGAGTGCTGCACTGAGGAGAGTTATGGACGTCAGTCGGCGAGGCCTGGCACGAAGTCGGCGTTCCGAAACATCCCAGAGGTGTTCTATAGGATTCAGTTCAGGGCTCCGTGCAGGCCAGTCCATTAGAGGAGTGTTATTGTATTGAAACCACTCCGCCATAGGCCGTGCATTATGAACAGGTGCTCAATCTTTTTGAAAGATGCAATCGCCATCCCCGAATTCCTCTTCAACAGTGGGAAGCTACAAGGTGCTTGAAACGTCAATACAGGCCTGTGCTGTGATAGTGTCACGCAAAACAACAAGGCGCGGAAGCCCCCTCCATGAGAAACACGACCACGCAATAACAGCACCGCCTCCGAAACAGTGACAAAGGATCGATTTGGAGATCGCTTTGGTAAGGTCCCATTTCGTAAAGCAGCCCCGCTTGATCCAGAAAAAAGTGCTTTTGTTTCAGGGAAAGATAGGGTATTTAGTGCACGAAAGAAAACGTGAGAATGTGTGCCACCATCGCTCACTCAATCGAGTAGTCTCAGATGAAATCCACTCGCAAAAGAACACTTGAACAAACTCCGAACTCGGTTAAAAATGTGCGATAACAAACAAAAGTTGTTTTAAAAAAAGGCACTAGATAAAGTTTTGTGAACGAATTTTCTGACAACGACATGGCGTAGCCAGCTACAGTCTGCTGTGTTCTGTTCGCACTAGTTTCAAGTGCCCTGTCTCTCCCAAAATTGTTAATTCCTGATTAATGTGCGATATATCACGCTTCTCAAACGAGGAGTGCAAGGGTTATACAAACTCGTGAAACCGCCACTTCGGCGTCTCCGGTGTGGGAAAATTTCTGAATCTTACATTCTGGGTGTCAGCCAATCACACGGGTCAGCAGCACAGGGACTGTGAACCGAATGTCTGAGCCAATGTGTCGAGACACAGCAAATACTGTAGATCAACTACTATTTAATTTAGTGACTACAGTTAATGATAGCTAGATTTAACAGACTTCTCTTGCGTTTTGGTGTAGTCTGGAAAATTCTTGCTCCTCACTCTGCAGGAAGTCTTGAATCTTCCTCACCCAGTCATCTGTTTTTGGGAGACGGAGAGGGACGCACGAAAGACCAGAGACGGTGTGGAGACCAATGGCCAAGGGGTTATATCGAGGGAGAGGCGCCCAGGCGCTGATCGGTAATCTGCTGAGACTTGAGTAAGTGTCACTTTTAGCGTTAGCGCTGCCTTTGCTCTGCTCAGCTCAAAATTTACGAGGTCTATCCTGCAACATGTATTTATTCATAAGTGAGTTTGCTTATTCGGAACTTCGATCAGCTTTTGACTTGCGTTAGGCAGCTGCATAGATCTGGACAGCCAATCCCGGGTTCATATCAATTTTTCATTAATTTAGAGGTAGCTAGAGGTAGCTACCAGTGGTCAGCAGAGCATTCTGTACTATTTATTGTATTTTTTCGTATATTAACATGTATTCCATTGCTGAACTGATTCTGTTAAACTCATTTAGAGAAGAGTAACATTTTTTGAGCTTCAAGTAAGCAATCGTCTTTGACATAATTAACTGAATTGATTTTCTCCTTTTGGATCTAATAATTGTAAATCATTTGACTGTCACTCAGACTTGAGAAACTTAAACCATAGTTGAAGTTTAGGAGAGTATTATCTTTCGTCCCACAGTAGTCTCAGTGAGGCAACGCTAACAAAAGTATAAATATGACTGGCCTTTTTTTCATAGTTAAATTGTGCTCTCACTGTGGTAGCATTGTATTGTTAGGCAGGTGTTCATACATTGAACATTTATTGTGCGGTGTAGGTGAGACGTGCTTCTGTCCGTCTCGTTTAAACACGCGCCCTAGTTACGCCTTGGCTTCCCGCCGGCGCTTTTCGGCGTGGCGGCGCCGTCTGTTCTCCTCGTATCATGCCCCGCCCTCTTGGTCGGTGGAGTGGAGTGACTGAGTCGTGAAGCGTGGCAGTACGCCATCGACTCCGGAAGTGCTTCTTTGTCTTACTTGCGGTGGTTTGTGTGGTGTCTGCCGGCTCATTCCACCGTGAGGTTCTACGGCATAGCGTGTCTGACTTGGAGAAGCCGTTAGCTCCGGTTATGCTTGTTCTTGTCGGAAGAGAATTGAAATAAGGAGCTGTGATGTTGCTGTTCCGGAGAAGGAGTCGCCGAGGACGGTTGCTCCGGGAATCTTTTGAGCACTGAAGGCGGCAGGTTTTCCTCCGGGACTGAAGTTGAGTATATTTCGCTATTGCCGTTGTGATTTTGACTTGCTACTGCCTTGTATTCGGGTGGTGTTTGCGACTTCCTTTATGTTGCTGCCGCCGACATTGTGTGTTTTCCGTCCACCGGTTTAGCTCGCCGGTTCTGAACCTATGAAGGAAAAGGTTGAATGTTAGTTCTGCACTGCGTTTGCGGAGTCTGACTTCGTGTGTGTAAGTTGTTCTTGTACTGCTGGGCTGGTTCCTCGGTTAGGCGTCGACGTGAGCGTGAATTGCTTGCTTAAAATTTGCAGTAGGCACTCCGGGCATGGTCGATGCTGTACAACGAGGATAGTAGAACATGTTGAATCAAAGGCTGTGAATGTGAACTGTTGCTCTGTCATGCCATACTAGGAGACTGTCTAATTGGGTACTGATGTATTGGTGGCTATCTATTGATTCTTGTGACCAATTTGGTAGTCAGTTCCAAGCCTACGTGTTCTATGTATGTGAGAGAAAGATAAGAAATTAGTAAAGTACGTGGCTGTGCACACCTTAAAGGTTGTTCTAATACCGTATGTTATTATCAGCCCCTTTTAGACTGCAAGTTTTACAGGGTTAGAGAATTTTATTTGTATGTTTGCCTATATGAAGAGTGTCGATTGAGCTGGTGGCTTTTACGCCAGTTTGTGAAATGTGGCAGTTTTACGCTGCGGTCTAATGACTTGTAATTGAAGGGCATCATTTAATTCCTCTTTGGGGCTCGCCTTGTATTTTTCCTGTTTCGTACTACTTGAAGATTGTAAATCATGATATTGGGGCACGATGACTGATTGGTAGCCTTAGAGCTGCTTGTATTTCATACTCAGCAACTGTGGTTAAACTTTTGTAAATTTGCTGGCCATGTTGGTGTGCGATTATTTGCATTTTAAATTTAGATTTTATGCAAGTTTACCTTTTAGAAGTATGTGCATGTATTGTTGTCCCTAGGTTTTAAGCTGGATAGTATCAATTGATTTATTTAAGGTTGCTAAGTTTTAGGGAATTCCTTCGCTGTATGATAGTTCTTAATGCTTAATGTGGATTCTAAATGTACTGTGGCCCTTAAGGCTCGATTACTGATAAATTTGTTGATTTGCCTTCTATGTTTGAGAACTTGCCTAACCTTAACCATCGGCCAGCCCTTCACGCTGAGCTGTTTATTAAGTACTTTGATGAATTGGCCCTTCAGGCCCCCCTTTTGGAAGCTCTACAGCCCTTAAGGCTTTGAAATCCAGTTTTAATACTTAACGTCCCTTGTTAGTGTACTGGGGCCCTTAAGGCCGGCTTACTGATAAATTCCAGGCCATTACTTACTTATTGCAGAATTTGTTTGACTAATTTCATTTATTATCTGGCCCTTAAGGTCGAGTTGTTAATAACCACTTGTTATTTTCCAGTTGATACTTTTAAGATTTTCTTATCTTGTTAATTTGGCCCTTCAGGCCCCTTACTTGGAAGTTACACGGCCCTTCAGGCCTCTTGTTTCCCACTGCCTTGCCTAAACTGTTGGAAAATCTGCTCTTTAACTAAAGTCTAGTTAACTAATTTGGTGGCCCTTCAGGCTCAAACCTTCTGTTCATACGTTTATATTTGAATACTTTCTTTGTCTGTGGTACTGGCCTTTTATATCTTAAATTTTGAAGTGATGTGAATTTTGGTTTGCAAATTTACTAGCCCTTCAGGCTGAACACGTTATATACACTCCTGGAAATGGAAAAAAGAACACATTGACACCGGTGTGTCAGACCCACCATACTTGCTCCGGACACTGCGAGAGGGCTGTACAAGCAATGATCACACGCACGGCACAGCGGACACACCAGGAACCGCGGTGTTGGCCGTCGAATGGCGCTAGCTGCGCAGCATTTGTGCACCGCCGCCGTCAGTGTCAGCCAGTTTGCCGTGGCATACGGAGCTCCATCGCAGTCTTTAACACTGGTAGCATGCCGCGACAGCGTGGACGTGAACCGTATGTGCAGTTGACGGACTTTGAGCGAGGGCGTATAGTGGGCATGCGGGAGGCCAGGTGGACGTACCGCCGAATTGCTCAACACGTGGGGCGTGAGGTCTCCACAGTACATCGATGTTGTCGCCAGTGGTCGGCGGAAGGTGCACGTGCCCGTCGACCTGGGACCGGACCGCAGCGACGCACGGATGCACGCCAAGACTGTAGGATCCTACGCAGTGCCGTAGGGGACCGCACCGCCACTTCCCAGCAAATTAGGGACACTGTTGCTCCTGGGGTATCGGCGAGGACCATTCGCAACCGTCTCCATGAAGCTGGGCTACGGTCCCGCACACCGTTAGGCCGTCTTCCGCTCACGCCCCAACATCGTGCAGCCCGCCTCCAGTGGTGTCGCGACAGGCGTGAATGGAGGGACGAATGGAGACGTGTCGTCTTCAGCGATGAGAGTCGCTTCTGCCTTGGTGCCAATGATGGTCGTATGCGTGTTTGGCGCCGTGCAGGTGAGCGCCACAATCAGGACTGCATACGACCGAGGCACACAGGGCCAACACCCGGCATCATGGTGTGGGGACCGATCTCCTACACTGGCCGTACACCACTGGTGATCGTCGAGGGGGCACTGAATAGTGCACGGTACATCCAAACCGTCATCGAACCCATCGTTCTACCATTCCTAGACCGGCAAGGGAACTTGCTGTTCCAACAGGACAATGCACGTCCGCATGTATCCCGTGCCACCCAACGTGCTCTAGAAGGTGTAAGTCAACTACCCTGGCCAGCAAGATCTCCGGATCTGTCCCACATTGAACATGTTTGGGACTGGATGAAGCGTCGTCTCACACGGTCTGCACGTCCAGCACGAACGCTGGTCCAACTGAGGCGCCAGGTGGAAATGGCATGGCAAGCCGTTCCACAGGACTACATCCAGCATCTCTACGATCGTCTCCATGGGAGAATAGCAGCCTGCATTGCTGCGAAAGGTGGATATACACTGTACTAGTGCCGACATTGTGCATGCTCTGTTGCCTGTGTCTATGTGCCTGTGGTTCTGTCAGTGTGATCATGTGATGTATCTTACCCCAGGAATGTGTCAATAAAGTTTCCCCTTCCTGGGACAATGAATTCACGGTGTTCTTATTTCAATTTCCAGGAGTGTATATTCTTGCTAAATTGGCCCTTCAGGCTTTCTTTGCGAATGCAGCCCTTAATGCATACGCAGTACTATGCTGCGTGGTACAATGTTAAATTGTTGAACTAGTTTCTTAAAGTTTGATTCTCCCTATTTTCATTATCTTGGCAGATTGTATATTGTATTTTAGCTAGTTTTAATAAATGCATTAGAAGTAAGATGTTGTGTTAAATCTACCAGCACTTGGCCCTGCTTTCTCGCCCGATCCTAGTGGCTCCTTACTTCCTTGATTGTTAGAATTTTTGCCCGTTAGCCACTATTATCGGTTTCAGTAGGAAATTTACTTCATTTACATCATTAATGATTAATGAGAACTGCTCTCAGTTGATTTTACCACAGTGCTGATATTTTAGAGAGTCTCAGTTACTGTTACTAGGACTTCTATGGTTTAGCGTTGCACATGGTGTACACTAACGCATATAAGGTTTGTGTTTTGAGTACGTAAATGTGAGAGGCATTTCGCACATTTCACAGCCAAGATCTAACAAGTCACAGTAACACGCAAACAATAAGCTTAGACATTTCAGGTTGAGTGTTTAAATGAAGGAGACTAAGATTATGTGCACGATAAAAAGGGCGTACATTCTCCAATGAGGAAATTTTCTCCTTTCTACGTTCTGCTGGGTAACGACACAGTATTTTCTACAGTCATTACTACACGTGGATGTTAGTTCAGCCATAGCAATTTTTGTCTCTCTTCTCCGGAGAGGCAATGTAATGTGTGCAGTCACAAGCTTATGAATACCAACGTAATATACGCCATAGTTGGGCAAGGAATTCGAAACAAGTACCATTAATGGAAACGTAATGTGGTATGCCTATTGTAGTCTTGTGCAGTTCGCTAACACAGGTCACGTCTATACATATAGAAAAATAGAGAAAACGGAAGGGCAAGGCCTCTTTTTCGCCAACTGTGAAGCATTATGGAGGTTCCACGATTTCTGAGAGGATAATCCAACCCTGGTCAACAGTAGATGGCAGGTTTTTGTGGTCTGTCCCACACTATATAGTGACTGTTGTTGTGCTGTTGTCCTTACTCTCGAAGACAAAGATGCTCCGATGCTGTACAGACGGTCTTCCAGTTGCCTTTGACACTCTATCCATGCAGAAGTGAAACAGTAGATTTTTAAAACGAATGGTATTGTACGCTTGCGGACATCACTTGCAGGATTAGCATAGTGCTGGAGGCGAGGCGCGCTGGCCGATATGCACACACACACACACACCACACACACACACACACACACACACACACACACACACACACTAAGCTGGAGAGGGAGAGGGAGAGAGAGAGAGACAGAGAGAGAGGTCACCGCCGGTGTAAGGTTTCTGTTCATCACCTCAGCAGCGAAGCTTCCCAAGGCCGCGGTCCAACTGCTGGGGCGCCAGACAGGTCCGCTATTGGCAGTGACGTTGTGTACCAGCCTGAAGCCACTGGGCTCTGACTGCGTACAGCGCACGTCCCAGCTCTCAGTATAGTCACATATAACCACTAAACTAGTGCGCATAGGTTCCTCATGGGGATGTAGCTGGCGCGACAGTTGCTACACCTGTATAAACCGTGATGATATTTATCCACCACATGTGGTAAGGAGCTTTCACTGTCACAGTATTCATCAGAGACATTGACGTCTGTAGAAATTTGTTCCAGAGGTGGCCAGATCCTGAAACTTCCACTTTTGTATAACCGACTAGCTAAGCACCCAGCGTTGTCCAGGAATGTATGTATACTACTGACCAGTAAAATTGCTACACCAAGAAGAAATGCAGATGATAAACGGGTATTCATTGCACAAATACATTGTACTAGAACTGACATGTGATTACATTTTCACGCAATTTGGGTGCATAGATCCTGAGAAATCAGTACCCAGAACAACCACCTTTGGCCGTAGTAACGGCCTTGATACGCCTGGGCATTCAGTCAAACAGAGCTTGGATGGCGTATACAGGTAGAGCTGCCCATGCCACGATATCGTAGTTCGTAAAGAGTAGTGACTGGCGTATTGTGACGTGCCAGTTGCTCGGCCATCATTGTCCAGACGTTTTCAATTGGTGCGAGATCTGGAAAATGTGCTGGCCAGCGCACCGCAGTCGAACATTTTCTGTATCCAGAAAGGCCCGAACAGGAGCTGCAACATGCGGTCGTGCATTATCCTGCTGAAATGTAGGGTTTCACAGGGATCGAATGAAGGGTAGAGCCACGGGTCGTAACACATCTGAAATGTAACGTCCACTGTTCAAGTGCCGTCAATGCGAGCAAGAGGTGACAGAGACATGTAACCAATGGCACCCCATACCATCACGCCGGGTGATACGCCAGTATGGCGATGACAAATACACGCTCCCAATGTGCGCTCGCCGCGATGTCGCCAAACACGGATGCGACCATCATGGCGCTGTAAACAGATCCTGGATTCATCCGAAAAATAACGTTTTGCCATTCGTGCACCCAGGTTCGTCGTTGAGTACACCATCGCAGGCGCTCTAGTCTGTGGTCCAGTGTCAAGGGTAACCGCAGCCATGGTCTCCGAGCTGATAGTCCATGCTGCTGCTAACATCGTCGAACTGTTCGTGCAGATGGTTGTTGTCTTGCAAACGTCTCCATCTGTTGACCCATGGATCGAGACGTGGCTGCACGATCCCTTACAGCCATGCGGATAAGATGGCTGTCATCTCGACTGCTAGTGATACGAGGCTGTTGTAATCCTTCACGGCGATCCGTATTACCCTCCTGAAACCACCGATTCCATATTCTGTTAAGTCATTGGATCTCGAGCAACGGGAGCAGCAATGTCGCGATATGATAAACCGCAATCGCGATAGGCTACAATCCGACGTTTATCAAAGTCGGAAACGTGATGGTACGCATTTATCTTCCTTACACGTGGCATCACAACAACATTTCACAAGGCAACGCCGGTCAACTGCTGTTTGTGTATGAGAAATCGGTTGGAAAGTTTCCTTATGTTAGCACGTCGTGGGTGTCGCCATCGGCGCCTACCTTGTGTGAATGGTTTGAAAAGCTAATCATTTGCATCTTCTTCATGTCGGTAAAATTACGCGTGTGTAGCAATTTTAATGGCCAGTAGTGTATTCCGATCGTCTGTTAGTCCACCTCCTCCTTCCCCCCTGTCCACCCGCTCCTCCCGCCTCTCTCCCTCTCCATGCCCTCTTCCTCCCTCTCTCTATTCATCCACCTTTCCTTTCTCTGTCCATTTCCCCCTTCCCCTCTATCTGTCAACTTCCACCCTGTCTGTACCCATATGCTACTTCCCTCTCTTTCTCTATCTCTTCTTTCCGAACCTTTCTCTCCATCACTAACTTATACCTCGATCACAACAGCATACTGGTGTCTTCTACACCACAGTATTTCTTTCCAAATACTGAGTGATATGTCTACAAGGTTTGGTTGAAATCTATCCAGAAATTTAATAGCTTGCTACCCAAGGTTTTGCTAGAGTTCGCACATATCACATACATGTCATATACGTTTAACATATTTCACACGTAATTGTACACGTATTTCACAACCAGCAGATCCACTTTTATGACACCATAGCTCAGGAAAAATGTGTCGTAAAATTATACAGGTTGAGTCACCTAACGTTACCGCTGGATGTATTTCGTAATCCACATCAAATACTGATGAACCGATTCCACAGACCGAACGTGAGGAGACGGGCTACTGTAATTGTTTACTACAAACCATAAAAAAATGCACGGTAGTATGTGTTTTAACACAAACCTACGTTTTTTTTAAATGGAACCACTTTAGTTTTGTTAGCACATCTGAACATATAAACAAATACGTAATCAGTGCCGTTTGCTGCATTCTAAAATGTTGATTACATCCGGAGATATTGTAACCTAAAGTTGACGCTTGAAACCTCCGACGTTCAGTTGCGTGTTGTAACAGCTGCAACATACATCGCGTTTCTACAGAATGATCTGCCAACGTTGCTCGAAAATGTCCCACTGGAAACGCGTCGACGTATGTGGTACCTGCATTATGGTGCACCTGCACATTCCGCAATTAACACTAGGCTGACCCTTGACAGGATGTTCGACGGGCGTTTCCTAGGACGTGGAGGACGCATAAATCGGCCAGCCCGTTCTCCTGATCTTACACCTCTGGACTTCCTTCTGTGGGGTACGTTAATGGAGAATGTGTACCGTGATGTGCCTACAACCCCAGAGGATATGAAACAACGTATTGTGGCAGCCTGCGGCCACCATATTGAACATCTATTGGCCTGATGTCGCGACACAATCTATTCCACTCCGTAATTGAAAACGAAAACTACGTGTGTACGTGTACCTCACCCCTAAATGTAATGTACATGTGCGTCAGTGAAAAAGACCAATAAAAAGGTGTTAGCATGTGGACGTAATGTGCTGTTACTGTCTCTTCTGTACCCAAGGTCCATCACCGTTCCCTTTGGATCCCTACGTAATTCGGTGCTCTCCGATACACACGATCGAACAGCGGAGGAGTGGTACTCAAGCGTCAACTTTAGGTTACAATATCTCTGGATGTAATTAACATTTTACAATGCAACAAACGGCACTGATTGCGTATTTGTTTATATGTTCAGATGTGCTAACGAAACTAACGGGTCTCCAGTTAAAAAAACGTAGGTTTGTGTTAAAAAACATACTTCCGTGCATTTTCGTATGGTTTGTATTAACCAATTACACTAGCCCCTCTCCTCACGTTCGGTCTGTGGAATCGATTCGTCAGTATTTGATGTGGTTTACGAAATATATCCAGCGGTAATGTTAGGTGACTCACCCTGTATAGTTATTCAGGTATATTCTGTGCTGTATTTGGATACTATCTACTAACTGTTTTGCGAATAGAATTAGTAATAAAGACGTAAAAGATTAAAAAATTACGTATGACGCGGCACTTTTTCCACTCACTTCAATGTTTATGACGGCATGTCTTCTGAAATGTGTATCGTACAGTGATATAATTATGCAGCTACTGTCCCCAAAACGTGTTTACGAGTACTGTTGGCAGTAGAGAAGTAACAAATTAAAACATCAGTAGCATTGTGGGCGCCTCTGGATCACGGGGTCCCGGGTTAGATTCCCTGCCGGGTGGGGGAATTTTTCAGACCGGGGACTGGGTGTGTTGTCCTCATCATATCATCATCATCATTCGTGACACTGGCTGGATTGCACTGTGAAAAAAATTGAACTTAGTAAAAACTGGGATTTTGTATAGGCGCTGAACGCCCCACGAACCAAACATCATCATCTATGTGGGTGTTTTTCTGCATGAACAGCGAAAATGTATTAAGCGACAAAAATCATTATTTCTGCCTTCTTAAGTTTCATAAAGGTTTGAAATATTTTATAAAGTTTGTCGCAAGTCAGAGTGCTTTCATTCTCAAATACTGGATGAATAAAGGCTAGGTATTCGCTCGTCTTTTGCTACACTAACTTTTCAGCCCCACTCCTTCGACAGGTAGGCCATTCCTATCAACACAACGATACTAACTGGACAGTAACTGATTCGTGTACTTAGGGCCGGTCGGTGTGGCCGAGCGGCTATAGGCGCTACAGTCTAGAACCACGCGACCGCTACGGTCGCAGGTTCGAATCTCCTGCCTCGGGCATGGATGTGTGTGATGTCCTTAGGTTGGTTAGGTTTAAGTAGTTCTAAGTTCTAGGGGACTGATGACCTCAGAAGTTAAGTCCATTAGTGCTCAGAGCCATTTTGATCCGTGTACTTAACGTTGTTGAAATTTGTCCAGTGATTAAGAAGCAGATGTATCACAAACATATGTACATTTTTACAATATGTGTGGATTCGGTGAGTCCGAGAACCTATCTTTCCTAAAGAACTAAATTTAATGCGACGTTCTCTAAACAAATCGTATCCCAAATGGTAGTTACGTATCCAACCAATAATTTTTTGGGGGTACATTACTTAGATGCCTAAATGATTATCATATTTCATTAATGTAAGCTAATTTCATCGTTTAGTATTAGTAACATGAAAAGGAATGTCAGCTTTATAATTAGATGTTCTTCCGACTTTTTTCCTGAGACCCCCAGAATTCGTTTCTGTGCCAACCTCATCACCACGGTGGAACACATGTTGCAATCTACGTCATCAATTAATTGCTGGATGTATTCGAAGCTCTATGTTCCTCTACAGTTTTTATGCTCCATAGCTCTGTCTACTAGCATTGAAGTAATTCACGATGTCTTCGCAGATGTACTATCATCAGGTCTCTTCTTCTTATCAGTATTTTCCGTATACTCTTTTGATCCGCTTTCCCCAATTTCCTTGCCTCACATACTATGCTCCAAACGTACATTCTCAGAAATTTCTTGCTGGTACTAGCAAACTTGTCTCGGTCAGAAATACCATTTCTACCAGTGCTACTTTCCTTTTCTTGTCATCCTTACCCTGTACGTTACGGGTTGTTTTACTGACTCGGTAGCAGAGTTCGTTAATTTCATCTACTTTGTTACCATCAGTTCTTATGATTTCTTGACGTTCTCCTTTTTGCCACTTCACTTTTGTCTTTCTTGTAGTTACTCTCAATCCATGTATTGTACTCATTGGACTGTTTATTCCATATAACATCCCTGTAATTCTCCTTTCTTTTGTTGGCGTCGTTTCTTTGATGCGTAGATTGAACAGAAGGGCGAAAGACTAAATCCGTGTCTTACATCCTTTTTAATCCGAGCTCTTCGTTCTTGGTCTTCCACTCTAATTATTCTCTCTGTTTTCGTAGATATTGTCTATTACCTGTCTTTCCCGAAAACGTACCTCTATTTTTCTCAGAATTTAGAACATCTTGCACCCTTTGGCATTGTCGAACGCGTTTTCCAGGTCGACAGACCCTACGAACTTGTTGTCATTTTTCTTCAGCCTTGCCCCCAATATCAAACAACCGCAACGTCAGAATTGCCTCTCCGGTGCCATTACCAAGCTGATCTTCATCTGACACATCCTCAGTCTTCTTTTCAGCTTGGATGCATGAGCTGTTTAGCTAATTGTACGATAATTCTCGCACTTGTCAGATCTTGCAGTCTTCGGAATAGTACGAGGGCAGTTCAATAAGTAATGCAACACATTTTTTTTCTGAAACAGGGGTTGTTTTATTCAGCATTGAAATACACCAGGTTATTCCCCAATCTTTTAGCTACACAACACTATTTTTCAACGTAATCTCCATTCAATGCTACGGCCTTACGCCACTTTGAAATGAGGGCCTGTATGCCTGCACGGTACCATTCCACTGGTCGATGTCGGAGCCAACGTCGTACTGCATCAATAACTTCATCATACGCGTAGTGCCTCCCACGGATTGCGTCCTTCATTGGGCCAGACATATGGAAATCCGACGGTGCGAGATCGGGGCTGTAGGGTGCCTGAGGAAGAACAGTCCACTGAAGTTTTGTGAGCTCCTCTCGGGTGCGAAGACTTGTGTGAGGTCTTGCGTTGTCATGAAGAAGGAGAAGTTCGTTCTGATTTTTGTGCCTACGAACACGCTGAAGTCGTTTCTTCAATTTCTGAAGAGTAGCACAATACACTTCAGAGTTGATCGTTTGACCATGGGGAAGGACATCGAACAGAATAACCCCTTCAGCGTCCCAGAAGGCTGTAACCATGACTTTACCGGCTGAGGGTATGGCTTTAAACTTTTTCTTGGTAGGGGAGTGGGTGTGGCGCCACTCCATTGATTGCCGTTTTGTTTCAGGTTCGAAGTGATGAACCCATGTTTCATCGCCTGTAACAATCTTTGACAAGAAATTGTCACCCTCAGCCACATGACGAGCAAGCAATTCCGCACAGATGGTTCTCCTTTGCTCTTTATGGTGTTCGGTTAGACAACGAGGGACCCAGCGGGAACAAACCTTTGAATATCCCAACTGGTGAACAATTGTGACAGCACTACCAACAGAGATGTCAAGTTGAGCACTGAGTTGTTTGATGGTGATCCGTCAATCATCTCGAACGAGTGTGTTCGCACGCTCCGCCATTGCAGGAGTCACAGCTGTGCATGGCCGGATCGCACGTGGGAGATCAGACAGTCTTGCTTGACCTTGCGGCGATGATGACACACGCTTTGCCCAACAACTCACCGTGCTTTTGTCCACTGCCAGATCACCGTAGACATTCTGCAAGCGCCTATGAATATCTGAGATGCCCTGGTTATCCGCCAAAAGAAACTCGATCACTGCCCGTTGTTTGCAACGCACATCCTTTACAGACGCCATTTTAACAGCTCTGTACAGGGCTGCCACCTGTTGGAAGTCAATGAAACTATACGAGACGAAGCGGGAATGTTTGAAAATATTCCACAAGAAATTTCCGGTTTTTTCAACCAAAATTGGCCGAGAAAAAAAATGTGTTGCATTACTTATTGAACTGCCCTCGTATGGATAATATTTTTCCGAAAGTCAGATGTCATGTCGCTAGACTCATACATTCTACACCTCAACGTGAATAGACATTTTATTGAAACTTCCCACAGTGATTTTAGATATTTCGATGGAACGTTGTCTACCCCTTATGACTTATTTCATCTTTAGTTTTCCCAAGCTCTTATAAATTCCGATTCTAGCCCCTTCGCTATCGACTCCTGTTTGTTCTTCTCTCTCTTCCGCAGCCAAATCATTTCTCTTATAGAAACGTTCAGTGTACTCTTTCCATCTATCAGCTGTCTCCTCTGAATTTAACAGTGGACCTCCGTTTGCGCTCTTAATGCTACCGCCCTTGCTTTAATTTCGATTTTTGACTTTTCTGTATGCTAAATTAGTCCTTCTGACAATAATTTCTTTTTCCATTTTTTGCCTTTATGCAGCCATTTCACCCTATCCTCTCTGCAATTCCTATTTATTTGTGTCCTAATTGATTTGTATTTTTGTATTCCAGAATTTTCCTGAGCTTTTATGCATTATCCGTTATTGCGACTGTTTGCTATAATTTTTGAAACTTTAATTGAACATTTTTCAACTTCCTTCTTTCATAGATCAGCTGAAGTATTTCATCACATTTATTTTTCTTATATATATGTTTTTCTTTCCAAGTTCTGTGACTGCCACTTTAGAGATATCAATTCCCCTTCAGCTGAACTGCCTAGTGGGCTATTAATTATCAGAGGAGTTCAAGCGTATCTCTTCATTCCTTAGTAGGTATCCAACTTCTTTGCACAATGATTCTTCCTGGCTAGTTTCTGAAGCTTCAGCCCACCTTTCATGATTGGTTCAAATGGCTCTGAGCACTATGGGACTCAACTGCTGAGGTCATTAGTCCCCTAGAACTTAGAACTAGTTAAACCTAACTAACCTAAGGGCATCACAAACATCCATGCCCGAGGCAGGATTCGAACCTGCGACCGTAGCGGTCTTGCGGTTCCAGACTGCAGCGCCTTTAACCGCACGGCCACTTCGGCCGGCCTTTCATGATTATTCAATTGTGATCTGAGCCTATACCTGCTTGTGTGTACGCCTTACAATCCAATGTCTGATATCGCAATTTCTACCTGACCGTCATGTAATCTAACTAAAATCTTCCCTCATACCCCGGCCTCATCCTTGTATACCTCCTCCTTTTTTGATTTTTGAACAGATTATTCTCTATTATTAGCCTCTCTCGTCTCTCTCTTCCCTACTACCATACCCACATCCTCTACCAACCCTTCCTTCTTCCCCTACAACCGCTTTCTAATGCCCCATGAATATTAAATTTTTATTCCCTTTTACGTACTGAATTATCCTTTCACTGTCCTCATCTATTTTCTCTCTCTCTTCATGTTCTGCTTGCGATGTCGGAATCTGCACCCGAGTTATTGTTGTCTGTGTGGTTTTGCTGTCGATTCTGATGAGAACAACCCTATAACTGAACCGTTCACCGTGACTCCCTGTCTGCACCACCTCCCAATTCGTAACGAATCCTGTGCCTGGTACAAGACTTTCTACTGCTGTTAATATTACACAATACTCACCTGACCAGATATACTTGTCTCTTTCCATTTTACTTAACTGACCTCCACGATATCTAGACTGAGCCTTCAGATTTTCTAGCTTCCTAGCACATTGAAACTTCTGACATACTACGCCCCGACTCGTAGAACGTTATTCTTTCGTTGATTAGTCAGTATTTTGCACGTGGTCACCTTTCACCTTGCGGACCCCCCTGAGATCCGAACGGCGGCCTGTTCCGAAATCTTTTGCCATCGGAGAGAGCATCATGAGACCTATTCAGATATAGGCTACATATCATGTTAATGTAAATTAAGTGTCTTTAATGCAGTGGTTTCCATTACCTTCTGCATCATCATGCCGTTGATCACTGATGGTTCTACCACCTTTGGGATCAGTTTTACAGTACAAGGGCAAGATAGTGCCCTGATCTTCTGTTCACCCCTCCGCCTCCTTGAGAAGGCCGTTGGCAGAATGAAAATGACTTCGTATGCCGGAAATCTTATACCTCCACTGCTGATGATTTCATTCAAAGCTAAAACAGTGTCGGGGTTCAAATCTGGGACTGAGGACGTTTACGTTGTTAGTCAAAGGCGCTATGCTATTCCTTGACCACGGGTACGGTCGAAATACCACAACAACAAGTGAATGTACATACCAGTCATCTCATCACAAGATGTGGAGGCGAATTAAAAACGCGGATTACACCTCACATTACGCACAACTGACAAACATTAACATATTGTGTTGTGATAAGCAAGGACAGTGTAGTTCCGTGGTCGGCACGAGCCATGTCCAATCATGAACTACCGTTGATGTCCGCACGTACCACTTCACTGATTACTGTTCAGATTACAACTATTGTGTGAGATACATAATCTCTGGAGTGCCAGCGCCATAATTAGGAAGAGGAACAGATTATTTATTCCACATGGCGTTTGACACATACATAAATTGATAATCATACCAGCATCTCAGAGATAATCAATGCATAAAAAGAAGTATTAATGTATAAACATAACTTTTCTGAAACAAGCAAATTCTACTCCGAAACGGTATGCATATATGTCATAGGATGAAACCGTAAACTGTTCTTCTCCAGTTTACACGCGTAAAAGAGAGGACACATACATGCTGCAAAAACAATGAAATATACAGAAATGTCATAGTCCCACACAGCATCAGTGCCGAAACCAACACATTTTATATATGCTCGAGCGAACATGCAAGTGACAAGGAATCGAGGCACCCGCACAAAACCCGTCTGTATTGCCATACAGTTCCACAAAACCAATACCTGAATACAGTACATTATGCCACGAGCAGAATATACACAAAAGGTATTCCATTTACAATATTACGAAGAACATAACAATACATTTAATTTGTTAAAGTCTTATAGAAAATTGCTATGGAGGGGGCGGAAGTAATTAGGTATGTTATACTAATATGCACTGTTGTGGTACCTCACAAAAACTGCACAGTATCACGAGAACATAGGCATTAAACACTAAATAGATCTTAAGTGTATCACTAAAAATATTAATTTGCGTGAATTAGGTAACCATTATTGAGGGTAATATGGGGGTGGAAATCAGTGGGGGCAATGAAGGGTATTTGCCAACCTCTCTTATACACTCCTGGAAATGGAAAAAAGAACACATTGACACCGGTGTGTCAGACCCACCATACTTGCTCCGGACACTGCGAGAGGGCTGCACAAGCAATGATCACACACACGGCACAGCGGACACACCAGGAACCGCGATGTTGGCCGTCGAATGGCGCTAGCTGCGCAGCATTTGTGCACCGCCGCCGTCAGTGTCAGCCAGTTTGCCGTGGCATACGGAGCTCCATCGCAGTCTTTAACACTGGTAGCATGCCGCGACAGCGTGGACGTGCACCGTATGTGCAGTTGACGGACTTCGAGCGAGGGCGTATAGTGGGCATGCGGGAGGCCGGGTGGACGTACCGCCGAATTGCTCAACACGTGGGGCGGGAGGTCTCCACAGTACATCGATGTTGTCGCCAGTGGTCGGCGGAAGGTGCACGTGCCCGTCGACCTGGGACCGGACCGCAGCGACGCACGGATGCACGCCAAGACCGTAGGATCCTACGCAGTGCCGTAGGGGACCGCACCGCCACTTCCCAGCAAATTAGGGACACTGTTGCTCCTGGGGTATCGGCGAGGACCATTCGCAACCGTCTCCATGAAGCTGGGCTACGGTCCCGCACACCGTTAGGCCGCCTTCCGCTCACGCCCCAACATCGTGCAGCCCGCCTCCAGTGGTGTCGCGACAGGCGTGAATGGAGGGACGAATGGAGACGTGTCGTCTTCAGCGATGAGAGTCGCTTCTGCCTTGGTGCCAATGATGGTTGTATGCGTGTTTGGCGCCGTGCAGGTGAGCGCCACAATCAGGACTGCATACGACCGAGGCACACAGGGCCAACACCCGGCATCATGGTGTGGGGAGCGATCTCCTACACTGGCCGTACACCACTGGTGATCGTCGAGGGGACACTGAATAGTGCACGGTACATCCAAACCGTCATCGAACCCATCGTTCTACCATTCCTAGACCGGCAAGGGAACTTGCTGTTCCAACAGGACAATGCACGTCCGCATGTATCCCGTGCCACCCAACGTGCTCTAGAAGGTGTAAGTCAACTACCCTGGCCAGCAAGATCTCCGGATCTGTCCCCCATTGAGCATGTTTGGGACTGGATGAAGCGTCGTCTCACGCGGTCTGCACGTCCAGCACGAACGCTAGTCCAACTGAGGCGCCAGGTGGAAATGGCATGGCAAGCCGTTCCACAGGACTACATCCAGCATCTCTACGATCGTCTCCATGGGAGAATAGCAGCCTGCATTGCTGCGAAAGGTGGATATACACTGTACTAGTGCCGACATGGTGCATGCTCTGTTGCCTGTGTCTATGTGCCTGTGGTTCTGTCAGTGTGATCATGTGATGTATCTGACCCCAGGAATGTGTCAATAAAGTTTCCCCTTCCTGGGACAATGAATTCACGGTGTTCTTATTTCAATTTCCAGGAGTGTATTTCGGTCAATCGTAATGTATATGCTCGGGTACTGCAAAAATGTGAATAACAAGGAACTTTGACACTTCATAGAAAATTTATGTACGTATCCACGGAATCCCATAACCCTAAGATCTAGATACAATTAGATAACTTAAGATCTGAACAATCTTTAAAAGTATTCCATATAGTTCTTGAAACAAAATACCAGTGCTTTCAGATACAGTAAGTATTTATGTAATTGAAAGTTCTATAGCCGGCCGGAGTGGTCGAGCGGTTCTAGGCGTTATAGTCCGGAACCGTTTTACCGTTATGGTCGCAGGTTCGAATCCTGCCTCGGGCATGGATGAGTGTGACGTCCTTAGGATAGGTTTAAGTAGTTTTAAGTTCTAGGGGACTAATGACCTCAGAAGTTAAGCCCCATAGTGCTCAGAGCCATTTCTTGAAATTTCTATACGTCATTCGCTAATAGGATAGGTGGATATACACTGGTACATACACTACTGGCCGTTAAAATATGTACAGCAATAAGAAATGCAGATGATATATTATACTAGAACTGACATGTGATTACATTTTCACGCAATTTGGGTCGATAGATCCTGAGAAATCAGTACCCAGCACAACTGGCCGTAATAACGGCCTTGATACGCCAGGGCATTGAGTCAAACAGAGCTTGGTTGGCGTGTACATGTACAGCTGCCCATGCAGCTTCAACACGATACCACAGTTGATCAAGAGTCGTGACTGGCCTATTGTGACGAGCCAGTTGCTCGGCCACCATTGACTAGAAGTTTCCAATTGGTGAGAGATCTGCAGAATGTGCTGGCCAGCGCAGCTGTCGAAAATTTTCTGTATCCAGAAAGGCCAGTACAAAACCTGCAACATGCGGTCGTGCATTATCCTGCTGAAATGTAGGGTTTCCTAGGGTTTCGAATGATGGCTAGAGCCACGGGTCGTAACACATTTGAAATGTAAGGTCCACCGTTCAAAGTGCCGTCAATGCGAACAAGAGGTGATCGAGACGTGTAACCAATGGCACCCCATACCATGACGCCGGGTTATACGCCAGTATGGCGATGAGGAATACACGCTTCCAATGTGCGTTCACCGCGATGTCGTGAAACAGGGATGCGATCATCATGATGCTGTAAACAGAACCTGGATTCATTCGGAAAAATGACGTTTTGCCATTCGTGCACCCAGGTTCGTCGTTGAGTACACCATCGGAGGCGCTCCTGTCTGTGATGCAGCGTTAAGGTAACCGCAGCCATGGTCTCCGAGCTGATAGTCCATGCTGCTGCAAACGTCGTCGAACTGTTCGTGCAGTTGGTTGTTGTCTTGCAAACGTCCCCATCTGCTGACTCAGGGATCGAGACGTGGCTGCACGATCCGTTACAGCCATGCGGATAAGGTGCCTGTCATCTCGACTGCTGGTGATACGAGGCCGTTGGGATCCAGTACGGCGTTCCGTATTACCCTGCTGAACCCACCGATTCCATATTCTGCTAACTGTCATTGGATCTGGACCAACGCGAGCAGCAATGTCGCCATACGATAAACCGTAATCGCGATAGGCTACAATCCGACCTTCATCAAAGTCGGAAACGTGATGGTACGCATTTCTCCTCCTTACACGAGGCATCACAACAACGGTTCACCAGGCAACGCCAGTCAACTGCTGCTTGTGTATGAGAAATCGGTTCGAAACTTTCCTCATGTCAGCATGTTGTAGGTGTCGCCATCGGTGCCAACCTTGGGTGAATGCTCTGAATAGCTAATCATTTGCGTATCACAGCATCTTCTCCCGGTCGGTTCAATTTCGCGTCTGTAGCACGTCATCTTCGTTGTGTAGCAATTTTAATGGCCAGTAGTGGAGCCTCAATAGTGCCACTACTTAAATAATGTCAACAAGATTTACGTGAACACTTGTTACTACAACTATTTCAGCACTGAACAGATCTTCAGGAGAACTGATCATGAAACTGAAACTTCCTGTGTGCCGTACCGAGACTCGAACTCGGGACAACTGCCTTTTGTGCGCAAGTGGTCTACCAACTGAGCTTGCCAAGCACGATTCAAGCCCCGTCCTCACAGCCGCCAGTACCCCGTCTCCTACCTTCCAAACTTCACAGAAACTCTCCTGCGAACCTTGCAGGACTAGCACTTCTGGAAGAAAGGATATTGCGGAGACATGGCCCAGCCACAGCTTGGGTGATGTTTCCAGAAACAAATTTTCACTCCACAGCGGAGTGTGCGCTGATATGAATTTTGGCTGCTCCGCTGCAGGTTTCCTGTTTCGTCTCTCCAGTAGGCCGTTCTCGCCCTCTGAGCTGCGGATGGAGTACCGTTCGCCGGCTGGTTCCTCTATGCTTCCGCTCCACCGCGCCTGCCAGTCACGGACCAGTTGGGCTGCTACCAATGCTTCTCAGGCTCTCTGCATGACCTCTCATGCGTTCCATCGCCAGATAAATTTGACCAATGTTTAAGTTCTATTTGTGTGTTTCGGGTGTACGCTATTGTTTTCTGTTTTTTGTTTTTCTTTTTTTTTTGTACGTGTTTCTTTATATACGTTTCTCCTACAGTGTTTAGTCGTGACAGTTTTTCCTCCGACTTACACAATCTGATAGATTCCTAGAATTTTGTCCTCAGTTACATGATGAATATGAAACAGTGCTGTAATTTTTGAGCCGCTGATGCTATGCCTCAGTAACTGATTAATCGTCAGTGAACATCATCCAGTGATATAACTACTGATTGCTTTATGTCCTGCCTTCGGTTTTTACGCTATTAAATTCTGGTACACCTTTCACTCGTCCAGTCACAAACTCTAGCTTTTTCCCTATCAAATGAAATACTCGGAAGTTGTGAAGGTCCCCATGCATCAGATCAAGCGCAGTCGCTATTCCGCTCGTGCACTCTAGTTATCACCAGGGACTCCGACTGCAAAATTGTACGCCAATCGTGATTCGACATGGTGTCCTGCCCTTCGTGAACTACATTCCAGGACACAGGATAATGTTCGTCTACATACCGCTGTTGTAACCCATCATGCTGTAAAGTGTCGAAATGGTCCCTTTGCCTGTTTGGTCATCAAATCTGTCTCAAGTCGAGCACACACGTAGCGTCATCGGACAACATCCCCAGCGTCATCCACGACCAGCACTAACCTCCACTCTATTGACCAACCGAGTCCACGGAACTTCAGCCTACAAACTGACTTCAGGCACCTATAAAAGAGAATGCATACACGTTTGCCTGTTTGCATTCAACATTCTGGAGGTTTCACCGGTTATTTATGCACCAGCATTTGATAATTGCAATAGTTTATCTCGCACCTACATTAACCTGTGGTCTTGCAATGTCAGCCGGCCGTTGTGGCCGAGCGGTTCTAGGCGCTTCGGTCTGGAACCGCGCGACCGCATCGGTCGCAGATTCGTATCGTGCCTGGGGCGTGGATGTGTGTGATGTCCTTAGGTTAGTTAGGTTTAAGTAGTTCTAAGTTCTAGGGGACTGATGACCACAGATGTTAAGTCCCATAGTGCTCAGAGCCATCTGAACCATTTTTGCAATGTCATTCACATAAATATGTGACCCAGACGGATGTATTATATAAATTTCATTACTCTACATTAACTACTTTCTGTGCTGCAGTTTTCTTTTTTTTTTTTTCAGTCAGTGTTCATGTTCGCATTAGCGGCATCGCAAGCGGAGACACGCTACCCGTTGACGAAACTTTCCATTGCGAAAGTCGGCGTGCTTGCCCCGTCTGAGTAATTATTCAATTCCAGCTAACCGGTTGGTCCAGCCAGAATGCTTGTGTTAGGTCCCGTTTCCTGTCGACTGTGGGTGACGTAAACAAGTAAACGTAATTTGGAAATCGAACCGGTAGTTCATATTGTCGAAAGTTTCGATTCTGTGAATCGCCCGCGTAAACTCGTAAGTCTTTTGATAACCATATCGCATGTGCTACATCTACACCTACGTGATTACTCTGCTATTCACAATAAAGTGCCTGCAGAGGGTTCAATGAACCACCTTCATGCTGTCTCTCTACAGTTGCACTCTCTAACGGCACGCGGGAAAAACGAGCACTTAAATTTTTCTGTACGAGCCCTGATTTCTCTTATTTTATCGTGATCATTTATCTCTATGTAGGTGGGTGCCAACAGAATCTTTTCGCAATCGGAGGAGAAAACTGGTGATTGAAATTTCATGAGAAGATCCCGTCGCAACGAAAATCGCCTTTGTTTTAATGATTGCCACTCCAATTCACGTATCATGTCTGTGACGCTATCTCGCGTATTGCGCGATAATACAAAACGAAACCCTTCTTTGTACTTCTTCGATGTCATCCGTCAGTCCCACCTGATGCGGATCCCACACCGCACAGCAAAACTCCAGAATAGGGCGGACAAGCGTAGTGTAAGCAGTCTCTTTGGTATACCTGTTGCACCTTCTAAGTGTTCTGCCAACGAATCGCAGTCTTAGGTTTGCTCTACCCACAATATTATCTATGTGATCGTTCCAATTTAGGTTAGTTGTAATTGTAATCCCTAAGTATTTAGTTGAATTTACAGCCCTCAGATTTGTGTGAGTTATCGCGTAATCAAAATTTAGCTGAATTCTTTTAGTACTCATGTGAATAACTTCATACTTTTCTTTATTCAGGGTCAATTGCCACTTTTCGCACCATACAGATATATCATCTAAATCATTTTGCAAGTCGTTTCATCATCTGATGACTTTACAAGACGGTAAATGACAGCATCATCTGCAAACAATCTAAGACGGCTACTCAGATTGTCTCCTATGTCGTTAATATAGATCAGGAACAATAGAGGGCCTATAACACTTCCTTGGGGAACACCGGATATTACTTCTCTTTTACTCGATGACTTTCCGTCTATTACTACGAACTGTGCCATTATGACACGAAATCACGAATCCAGTCGCACAACTGAGGCGATACTTCGTAAGCACGCAGTTTGGTTAGAAGACACTTGTGAGGAACGGTGTCGGAAGCCTATTGGAAATCTATAAGTATGGAATCAATTTTACATCTCCTGTCGATAGCACTCACTACTTCATGAGTATAAAGAACTAGTTGTGTTTCACAAGAACGATGTTTCCTGAATCCTTGCTGACTATGTGTCAATAGATCCGGAACCGGTCGTGTATCCAATAAAGATTGTGAATTAAGCAACGGTCCCGCGGTTTCCTTCATTTTTCAAAATGGGCTTGTACAGTTGCTGCTGGTCCATGAGAAGAGATCTTTGTACAATGAGCAGTCACATACAGCGTAGTTTCACTAAACTCAATCGTTTTGGGAGATCTTTGTTAAGCAATTTCTCATTTGCTTTTTGACCATTGGGAGAGAGTTGGGGTAAAACTGGGTATGAATGCTAACTTGCCATTACTATGCTTTGCTCCGTTTTGCACTGTGGGGAGATTCGGTTACTCCTGATTTGACAAAACTAGACCAACCCAGGTTTGCCTGGCACTTCAAACACAAACACAAGAAGCCCAAGGCACAGCACCACACGAGGAAGAATCAGAAGCTGCTACATTTCAGTATGATGCCCTCAAGCCAATGTTCTCCAAGACAGACTTCGTCAATCTTCTGCTACAGAAAAATATGTATAACCACAATATGAGAGGCAGCTATTCCTGGAACTTCAGAAATGTATTCAGAAATGTATAGTCAATAGGAAGTAGGGCAACACAATAATACTTATTCCTCTTCATACAGAACTGATTTGGGAAAGATAGGAAAGTTAAAGAAGAATTAAAACTGAAATTATTTTATGGAGAATAAAAGAAAGGGCTGAGCCATAAGGATGGCGACGAAGCAGGAAAAGACAGATGGATAGAGTGCACTGGCTCAAACGAAAAACTGAAAAAGCGAGGATCTTTGACTTCATCGGACGAAGCATACCTATTTTGTAATAGACTGTTTTCAGTCTCGTTATCGAAGGAGGGGTGGATTCAGAGTCTATCTTGCCTTGGCTGGGGCGATAAACAATGTTCCAGTACTGAGTAAGAAGGCCATTATTTCGTCTGTGATTTCTGTACTTAATAAAGTGTGGTTTATTTTCTTATTAGAACCAGTTATTGAACGGTTTTCATATATTTGTGCAGTAGTTTGAAAATCTGGAGTTATTCGTCCAAATCGGTTTTGTACTCAAAACCGATTTCTCGTATTCATTGGTAGCAGTTTTTAGAGATTTCTGTATGTTCTCATATGTAAATAAAACTTTCTTCCTGTATTTAAGTATTTTATGTTCATTGAAATGAGTGCTCCATTTTAACCATTTTAACCAATACCGTAAGATTCTACAGTGATTATGCTAAAGAACTTGCCCCCTTTCTATCAGCAATTTATCGTAGATCTCTGGAAGAACGTAAAGTACCTAGCGACTGGAAGAAAGCGCAGGTCGTTCCCATTTTCAAGAAGGGTCATAAATCAGATGCGAATAATTATAGGCCTATTTCGCTTACGTCAATCTGTTGTAGAATAATGGAACATGTTTTATGTTCTCGTATTATGACGTTCTTAGATAATACAAATCTCCTTCATCATAACCAACATGGATTCCGCAAACAGAGATCATGTGAAACTCAGCTCGCCCTATTTGTCCAAGAAATTCACAGTGCCGTAGACACTGGCGAGCAGATTGATGCCGTATTCCTGGACTTCAGGAAGGCGTTTGATACGGTTCCGCACCTACGTTTAGTGAAAAAAATACGAGCTTACGGAATATCGGACCAGGTTTGTGATTGGATTCAGGATTTCCTAGAAGAAAGAACACAACATGTCATTCTTAACGGTTCAAAATCTGCAGATGTAGAGGTAATTTCGGGAGTACCGCAAGGAAGCGTGATAGGACCTTTATTGTTTACAATATACATAAATGACTTAGTTGACAACATCGGTAGCTCCGTGAGGCTATTTGCAGATGACACGGTTGTCTACAAGAAAGTAGCAACATCAGAAGACTCGTACGTACTCCAGGAAGACCTGCAGAGGATTAATGAATGGTGCGACAGCTGGCTGCTTTCCCTAAACGTAGATAAATGTAATATAATGCGCATACATAGGGGCAGAAATCCATTCCAGTACGATTATGCCATAGGTGGTAAATCATTGGAAGCGGTAACGACCGTAAAATACTTAGGAGTTACTATCCGGAGCGATCTGAAGTGGAATGATCACATAAAACAAATAGTGGGAAAAGCAGGCGCCAGGTTGAGATTCATAGGAAGAATTCTAAGAAAATGTGACTCATCGACGAAAGAAGTAGCTTACAAAACGCTTGTTCGTCCGATTCTTGAGTATTGCTCATCAGTATGGGTCCCTTACCAGGTTGGATTAATAGAAGAGATAGACATGATCCAGCGAAAAGCAGCGCGATTCGTCATGGGGACATTTAGTCAGCGCGAGAGCGTTACGGAGATGCTGAACAAGCTCCAGTGGCGGACACTTCAAGAAAGGCATTACGCAATACGGAGAGGTTTATTATCGAAATTACGAGAGAGCACATTCCGGGAAGAGATGGGCAACATATTACTACCGCCCACATATATCTCGCGTAATGATCACAACGAAAAGATCCGAGAAATTAGAGCAAATACGGAGACTTACAAGCAGTCGTTCTTCCCACGCACAATTCGTGAATGGAACAGGGAAGGGGGGATCAGATAGTGGTACAATAAGTACCCTCCGCCACACACCGTAAGGTGGCTCGCGGAGTATAGATGTAGATGTAGATGTAGATGATGGGCAAAACCGAATGCTCGGCACCTAATGAGGCCATTACTTTGCACGCTGAGATGGTTCATTTTAAGCCTAAACCAGACTAGTATCATGTTGCTGAATAATCCTAATCTGAAGTTGATCACTGAAAATAACGTACATGAATTAAAAATTAAGGTACCCAGTTTGGCCCCAATGTACTTGCGTTCCATACTATTGAACATTCAGTTTTACGTGGCTCCTTTATTCTATGCTCTACTTATGTCGAGCTTAATACATTCTGGGTCGTAGAGAAGTGACTGATATATGTTTTTTCTAAGCAATAGACAGTTTTCAGGGAACTGATTAATAATATTTTGAATGTTTAAGTAATTTTTTCTTCTATTGTTGCATTTACATTTGAGTTGATTATGGTGGCTACAGCACCAGGAATCAACACTATTTCTGTTTTATCAGTGTAAGATAAAATGTCTTACACATAGGAGCAGATCTATATGGGACACTGTGGAACTGCTACAATAGTTTATCACAATTCATAAGAACATTAACATGCGTCCAGTAGACGATTTTTGACGATAATTTTTCTGTTTACTTCAGCGTCTCTGTTTGCCAAAGAAAGCTTACCGACGCCCGTCCAAGTTCTGTATTCTTTTCTTCAGCTTATTTTGCTGCTGTTTCTTTTCTAACGTGTAATCTCCTCCTGCACTCTCATTCAAATATAGCTTTGAAATAATTTTTATATGAAACTTCTCTGTATGCTAGTTCGAACTTTTACAGTTTCCAGAAACAATCTGGGCGTGTAATACCCTTCGACTTCCGGAGCTTTCCCTTAAACTTGAAGGTGTTTCTTGGCTCACCTGCTCCTTAATTTCAGTGTCCTACTGAGTTTTTTGACACCCGTTTCGTTGGCATCTTCTGTGTCTTTGTCTCTTTCATTATGATTGTCATCTGACTGGCACTGTCCAAGTCACTGTCGTTGTCACCTTCCAAATCCTACTTGTCTTAACCTTAAACTGGTGAATATGAGGGATGATAAAGAGCAGCGCGGGATTAGCCGGACGGTCTCGGTCGCTGCAGTCATGGACTGCGCGGCTGGTCCCGGCGTAGGTTCGAGTCCTCCCTCGGGCATGGGTGTGTGTGTGTTTGTCCTAAGGATAATTTAGGTTAAGTAGTGTGTAAGCTTAGGGACTGATGACCTTAGCAGTTAAGTCCCATAAGATTTCACACCCATCTGAACATCATCCGGTGATAAAGAGACATGTTCCCCTATCAACAAGTAGTTGTCTTACCGTACACAAAATCTGATGTATAGGTTTCAAATGATTTCTGTGTGAAGTTGAGAAGAACTCCAAAGCCGTGTGTGCAAGACACTGGTTTTTGTGTTGGCCCTATACTTGGTTCCCCATTGTACAAAGTAGCGATTGTGCATAGGTGGCTGTTGTCATTGTGCAGACACGTTTTCGATTTTTCTAGAACATTCTTAAATGTTGTAGAGTCGGAGTTGGAAACAGCACATTGATCTGCACAGCGGCTGAAACATCTTAATATATGAATTTTGCTAAATTTGTAAAACTGTAGCCGCTTATACTCGAGAGGAACTAACTAAACAAAGAATGGTTGTGTGAGCCAACAATTTCAGCGAGAAAAAATGAAGTAGTTTAAAAAAATAACTCACCGTACGTGGGATACAATTCCAGGAGGAAAATATATATTTGTATCTATAAATACACTCCTGGAAATTGAAATAAGAACACCGTGAATTCATTGTCCCAGGAAGGAGAAACTTTATTGACACATTCCTGGGGTCAGATACATCACATGATCACACTGACAGAACCACAGGCACATAAACACAGGCAACAGAGCATGCACAATGTCGGCACTAGTACAGTGTATATCCACCTTTCGCAGCAATGCAGGCTGCTATTCTCCCATGGAGACGATCGTAGAGATGCTGGATGTGCCATTTCCGCCTGGCGCCTCAGTTGGACCAGCGTTCGTGCTGGACGTGCAGACGGCGTGAGGCGACGCTTCATCCAGTCCCAAACATGCTCAATGGGGGACAGATCCGGAGATCTTGCTGGCCAGGGTAGTTGACTTACACCTTCTAGAGCACGTTGGGTGGCACGGGATACATGCGGACGTGCATTGTCCTGTTGGAACAGCAAGTTCCCTTGCCGGTCTAGGAATGGTAGAACGATGGGTTCGATGACGGTTTGGATGTACCGTGCACTATTCAGTGTCCCCTCGACGATCACCAGTGGTGTACGGCCAGTGTAGGAGATCGCTCCCCAAACCATGATGCCGGGTGTTGGCCCTGTGTGCCTCGGTCGTATGCAGTCCTGATTGTGGCGCTCACCTGCACGGCGCCAAACACGCATACGACCATCATTGGCACCAAGGCAGAAGCGACTCTCATCGCTGAAGACGACACGTCTCCATTCGTCCCTCCATTCACGCGTGTCGCGACACCTCTGGAAGCGGGCTGCACGATGTTGGGGCGTGAGCGGAAGACGGCCTAACGGTGTGCGGGACCGTAGCCCAGCTTCATGGAGACGGTTGCGAATGGTCCTCGCCGATACCCCAGGAGCAACAGTGTCCCTAATTTGCTGGGAAGTGGCGGTGCGGTCCCCTACGGCACTGCGTAGGATCCTACGGTCTTGGCGTGCATCCGTGCGTCGCTGCGGTCCGGTCCCAGGTCGACGGGCACGTGCACCTTCCGCCGACCACTGGCGACAACATCGATGTACTGTGGAGACCTCACGCCCCACGTGTTGAGCAATTCGGCGGTACGTCCACCCGGCCTCCCGCATGCCCACTATACGCCCTCGCTCAAAGTCCGTCAACTGCACATACGGTTCACGTCCACGCTGTCGCGGCATGCTACCAGTGTTAAAGACTGCGATGGAGCTCCGTATGCCACGGCAAACTGGCTGACACTGACGGCGGCGGTGCACAAATGCTGTGCAGCTAGCGCCATTCGACGGCCAACACCTCGGTTCCTGGTGTGTCCGCTGTGCCGTGCGTGTGATCATTGCTTGTACAGCCCTCTCGCAGTGTCCGGAGCAAGTATGGTGGGTCTGACACACCGGTGTCAATGTGTTCTTTTTTCCATTTCCAGGAGTGTACAATGATAGATCAGGATCAAAACCTAAGCTTCCCAACATAACTTCCAAATTAATACAGTATTCCCTTTGATAAAACCTTTTGGACATCATCGGGACAGAAATATTAACCGTAATGGAAAAGGAAAAGTCAATATTTATACCCAGAATTCCACTCCTTTTAAGCATCTTACCACTAATTTTTAAAAATGTTGAATTTCCCATAACATTAGTGAACTGGATGACAGTCAACAAAGCAAAAGACAAATACAGCTATGTTGTGAAGTGAATTTAAAAGCGTCGTTTTAGTCACACGGACAACTATATGCAGCGTGTTCATGTGCTGGACAATGGACAACAGAATAAGTATGCGTCTTTACACGGAAAAGCAGGTAACCAAATGTAGTTTATATGAATATTTTTAGAATAAGTTTAGTGCTATACATGTGCTATGATCTACAGCTGTTTCTTTTTGCTGTTCAGAAAACAAATTAATGAAAAAGGTCAAGTGAAGAAAGTCCTTTTCTTCCAGTGTTGCATATATGTCACCGTAAACGGGCATTCTTTTCACTGCTGCGTTCGAGGCTCATAACAGTTTACGTATGCTGGAACAACACACTGATAATCTCGACATTTATCTATCTTCGGATTAGCCTGCACACGAAACACGTATACTGATTCCTAATTTCGCACTGATGATATCCAAAACCCGATATCTTAGCCGCGAAACGCCTAGTTCTGCAACGTCCCGTTTCTTACTGCCCAAGGACCTTCCTTATCGTCTGGCGAAGTCCCATTCGATGCTAAGCCACTTACCGTCATACCATTCGGACTAAAATAATTTCTGTTAAATATAGATGTATAATATCAAGTTAAACAATGGTTGCAGTCTCGCGTTGATCCGCGAGACACGCTTAAAACAGCCACTTCTTCTCTAATACTAATCATTATCCTGTGACAACATTCAAGAAATTCCCAAATCTGACCACTGGACTGGATTCTCAGAAACCAGTTTCTATCGTCTGAGCTGTAAACACAGTATCAAAGACTGCATTAATATTGCATCAAAAGGTACACAAGAACGCCACACTTCAAATTTCCATTGTAGCAAATCTTAATGTGTTATCCCGTAATAACCCTTGTGAGTCCGTGTTTTGGGCGACACGTCTAGCTAGGAGCTCTGCGCTCTGCCAGGACATCTCTTAACGAGCAGCCCGTGTACCCGCACTAATGAGCGCAATCGACAGGTAAAAGGGTCATCGGAACGTACTTCTAAACACCACCTAAAGTTCACACACATCTATGAGACTGGAGACGTACCATCAGAATTTTCGAGAGAATATCACCCACGAAGGCAGATAAGTGCAAGAACTATCGCACATCCAGCTTAAAACTCATGCAGCCGATCTGCTGACAAGAATTATACTGGTGAATGGGAAAGAAAATTGAGGAGCAATGACGATCAGGTTGGCTTTAGGGATGGGAAAGGCACCAGACAGGCAGATCTGACGTTGCGTTTCATAATGGAAGCAAGTCTGTAGAACAATAAAGACAGGTTCACAGGATTCGTCGACCTAAGAAAGGCGGTCGAGAGTGTAAAGTGGTGCAAGATGTTCGAAATTCTGAGGAAAACTGATGTAAGCTACAGGGAAATATGAGTCATATACAATATATGAAAGGCCAAAGAATGGATAATAAGACCAAGAACGATGCGCCATGTGTGAAAGGAGAATAAGAAAGGGATGAATTTTTCGCCGCTACTGCTCAATCTATACATCGATGAAGGAACGATTGAACTAACAAGGGAACCTCCCCATCGCACCCCCCTCAGATTTAGTTATAAGTTGGCACAGTGGATAGGCCTTGAAAAACTGAACAAAGATCAATCGAGAAAACAGGAAGAAATTGTGTGTAACTATGAAAAAATAAGCAAAATATACAAACTGAGTATTCCATGTGCAACATAGGCAGCATCAAGGAGAGCATAATCGCAGTAGCGCCGTGGTCCCGTGGTTAGCGTGAGCTGCTACGGAGCGAGAGGTCCTTGTTTCAAGACTTCCCTCGAGTGAAAAATTTACTTTCTTTATTTTCGCAAAGTTATGATCTGTCCGTTCGTTCATTGACGTCACTGTTCACTGCAATAAGTTTAGTGTCTGTGTTTTGCGACCGCACCGCAAAACCGTGCGATTAGTAGACGAAAGGACGTGTCTCTCCAATGGGAACCGAAAACATTTGATCGCAAGGTCATAGGTCAACCGATTCCTCCACAGAAAAACACGTCTGATATAGTCTATACGACACTGGTGACGGCATGTGCGTGACATGACAGGAATTTGTTGTCGACCCACCTAACTTGTACACTTGGCGAATGGGTAAAAAGATTCTTCTGCCTTGCCCGATTTAGGTTTTCTTGTGGATGTGATAATCACTCCCAAAAACTGATGAAAACATAATAGTTTGTCACATAAACTGAAAATAAAAAATTGAACTTTTCACTTGAGGGAAGACTTGAACCAAGGACCTCTCGTCCTGCAGAGGCTCACGCTAACCACGGGACCACGACGCTCCTGTGCTTATATTATCCTTGATGTTGCCTATCTTCCACATGGACTAGTCAGTTTATACATTTTGCTCATTTTTTTCATAGTTCCACACAACTTCTTCCTGTTTTCTCGATTGACGTGTGTTCAGTTTTTCAAGGCCTATCCACTGTGCCAACTTATAACTAAATCTGAGGGGGGTGCGGTGGGGAGGTTCCCTTGTAAGAGAAATGTTCAAGAGAATGAGTCTCAAATTCAGATTTGCTGATAACATTGCCATCCTCAGTGAAATGGACGATTATTTACAGGATCTATTGGGCAGAAGCAACAGGCTAATGAGTACATAATTTGTATTGAGGTATAACTGGAAAAAGACAAGGGTATTGAGCTGTAACAGAGATGAAAATAATAAGAAATTATATTGTAACAAATAAGCCCTCGGTCACAAATATTAGCCCGCATCTCGTGGTCGTGCGGTAGCGTTCTCGCTTCCCACGCCCGGGTTCCCGGGTTCGATTCCCGGCGGGGTCAGGGATTTTCTCTGCCTCGTGATGGCTGGGTGTTGTGTGCTGTCCTTAGGTTAGTTAGGTTTAAGTAGTTCTAAGTTCTAGGGGACTTATGACCACAGCAGTTGAGTCCCATAGTGCTCAGCGCCATTTGAACCACAAATATTAAGTCAAAATTGACCTGGTTTCGACGCTACTATGAGAGTCGTCTTCAGAATTAGACAAACTGTACTAAAACATTAAGTACATAGTACATTAATAAAATTAAAGTTTCTACTGACTCGAAAAGATGCAGTACTTATAAGTCACATATTAAAAAAGATCCAAGCCGGAAAGGCGACGTCATGAACACTTGTGAGATGGCGAGCCACTAGGGGATGCTCGTACTGTGAACAAGGATTGCAACATAATAATAAGAAACTTTGTATCACAATTGGTGACGTTGGAAGCGAAATTACCCTTGGCGGACGAAGCAAGGAGAACATAAACAATAGATTAGCACAAGCAGAGAACATTTGAAGTTAAATCTACTGGTATCAAATGTGCTCGGTAATTTACGGAAGGAATTTCTGAGATTATACATTCGAAGCACAGCATTACATGGTAGCGAAACTGGACAATAAGTGAACCGAAAGTTTTACATGTCCTGTTACGGAAGGATGTTCAAATGTGGGAGGCCTAATAAGGAATGAAGCGGTTCTCCGCTGAACTGAGAAAGAAAGGATCAAATGGAAAACCCTGACAAGAAGAAAGGAAAGGATGATATAACATGTGTGAAACCATCAGGGGATAACTTTCATGGTTCTGGGGTAGCTGTAGAGAGTAAAATCTGTAAGAGAAGAGAGAGATTTGAAAACATCCAACACACAATTGAGCATGTAAGATGTCCATGTGCTACTCTGAGATTAAGAGTGTACTGTCTGAAATATAATCGCTAAACCAAGGAGGAGTTGTCGTGAGTGTTAGTTACCTTTTAGGTTGGACGTGGTGAGCTGATGTTAATCAACAATGCCTTTTGGGCAACAAATACACGATTAACAACGGATCATTAAGTTTGAAGGAGGTCATGTAATAGGGCTATTAGAAGCTGAATGTTCCTTCTGCGATACAGCAGAAAGACTTGACAGGATTGTAGCCACTGTGCATAAAAGCTGGCAGCGGTGGTCTTGAGAATGTACAGGCGCAAGAAGACTATGCTCTGCACGGCCACGTGGTACTACCGAGAGGGAAAGCCGTCGTGTTTGGTGTATTGACTCTGGCGCATCGCATAGAATCTGCAGCTGCAATCTGAGCATCAGCTGGTACCACAGTAACAGAACGAATTGTTACAAATCGGCTACTTCAAAGGGAGCTCCGAGTTAGACGCCCTGTAGCGTGCATTACACTGACCCCAAATCGTCGAAATTTGCCGGTTCAGTGGCGTCAAGCGAGAGTTCATGTGAAGGCAGGTTGGAGATGTGTTATGTTCTCTGATGGAAGCTGATTCTGCCTCGGTGCCAGGAATGCAGTTGAGGGCCTGTAGTCAAGCTGTCTTCATGCCAGACACATTGGACCTACGCATAAAGTTACGGTCAGACATGCGTTTTCGTATGACAGCAGGACAATTCTCGTGGTTTTCCCACGCACTCTGATTGCAAATTTGTACATCAATCTGGTGATTAGACATACTGTGTTACCATTCATGAACGACATTCTTTCCCAACAGGGTAACGCTGATCCACATATGGAAGTTGTAATAAAACATGCTACGTCGACACGTTTCCTTGTCCTGACTGATCAACAGATCTGTTTGCAGTCGAGCACATAAGGGAAATTATCGGACGAGAACTCCATTGCCATCCACAACCAGCGTTAACCTTCCCTTTATTGACTGCAACAAGCATAGAACTCAAACGCACAAACAGACATCCGGCACCGGCAAGGCTCAATGTATGCACGATTGTTTGTTTGCATTGAACATTCTGGCGGTTACACCGGTTATTGTGACAGCATTTGATATTTGCAGTGCCTTATCTCACACTTACATTAACCTGTGATCTTGCAGTATTAATCCCTTAAATATGTTACCTTGACCAACGTATTCCGAAAATTTCATTACTCTTCGGTAGTTAAAGCGTTTTTCAATAGGCAGTGCAAAGAGAACCATTGCTCAGAATGACTTCTAATTAGAGATCCATATTGTTGACGCAAGTGGAAAGATCATGGAATGAAAAAAATAAATAAACCAATAGGTGGCTCTGTAAGCGCCTTAACTTAAATGGGGTCGTATACAAATGACAAATGATCGCAAATTACGATGCCTGTGGTTTAAGTTGCACATTACTCCATCTGTACTGTTCAGCGTGCATCACTGCACAAGTTCGGCAGTCAACAGTGGCACAGTTATCAGACAAGCCCGTCCACCTCAGCAAAGTCGTACCACATCGGATGGAAAAAATCAGTTGCTGATAATGCTGATGCAAAAAATCCGTATAGAAAGCAAAGTAACGTGGGATGTTAATTGTCCTGGGGCCAAAAGCCGTATAAAAAGCAAACAGGCATCCGCTTTTTACTGTCCTGTTGCCAAAAACAACACAAAAAAAAACAAAATTACGTGTGCTTCTAGTCGTCGTGAGACTGGTGCAAAACATGTTTAATATGATTTCCACAGTGTTCTGCCACCAGTTGAAATCGAAGAACAGCATGTTCCTCAAAAGACGGGAGTGTCTCTGAGGTAACAATGAGAATGCGTTGCGCAATATGTACCTTCAATTCAGCTAAGTTCCTTATTGGAGCACTGGGCGCAACATGTTTCATATAACCCCACAGGTAGAGGTCACACGAATTAAGATCAGGTTATCTGGAACAGTTAGGCTGTAAGGAAATGACAGCTGATAATTCTACCTTTTCCGAAACGCGTCTGCAGCAGTTGCTTCCAATGCTGTGCTATGTGCACACTGTTGAAGGGTTGGAACGATGGTATGCAAAAGAGTCTCAAGGGCTTTACCGGTCACGGTACAGATAACACGACCTGCAACACTCATCTACTCGAAAAAAATATATTCTACGATAAACAATATGGATACCTTTGAAGAATGAAGCGGTGCCGTTTTATGCACGAGTGGGTTTTCCGTTCCCCATATTTTGCAAGTCTGCATACTGAAGTGTCCTTGGAGACGGAAATTGGCTTCGTCTGCAGACAGAATGTTCCACGGTCATTCACTGTCCACTTCCACGCGAGCAAGAAATTCCGGAGCAAAGGTTTTTCTTGCTGGCAGTTCAGCAGGAAACTGCTCCTTAACATCGGTGAGTTTGTATGAATAGGAATGCAGGATGTTTTGTAGGAATTTATGTACCCTGCTGGCAGGCGTGTCCAACGTTCGGGCAATTCCCCTCACACTGCGCTTTTGCACTCCACCGCTCGGCCGCTCCTGCTGTGCTGTGGCCAGATCTTAGATTGATGTTGGATCAACTGCTTTCCTCCCTCTGCCACATTGAACCCAATAAGATCCTGTCTTTTAGAATTTTATAGTCATTTCCTCCAGACCTTAGCAGATACTATGGATTAAAACCAACCACCTGTTCACAGCGCTGAGTCTCTGGAACATCTGCAGTGCTGCTGACGCACAGTCAGCGCTGTTGTAAAAGAGTTTTGCCAGAGTTTTATCAGACAATCATGATCAAATATTCATTAAAATTTCTTTTGTTACACGCCGTTTCCCCGTGTGTCAATAATATATTGTACAAATTTGACGCCATTTTGAGTAGTGGGTCTTGTCTACAGCGTTTTCAAACTGGAACTTCAGTTATGGTCATCCTATATATACACGGTGGGTCATTTTAATGCATAATTAGGAATATCTCGGGATAGGGATGAGATACAGCAAAAAGTTAGAGGTAAAAGTTGTAGGTGGTAACAAGGGTCACGCATTGCTACTTACGTCCGTGACCTTGAATATGATTTTCAAGGTTATTTGGAGGTTAGTGTTTTTTTTCTTTTCTTGATTAAGATTTGAAAGGAGTAACAGATTTTACATATAAAATGACACATAATTCAAGGTCATGGCAAGGTTCAATCGAGGTCAAATAAGCAGCTATGTTTTTAGTTCTAGTAGGGATTAACTCTGATTAGACGAGGGATACGGCAAAATGGAATGTTAGATACAAAGTGGAGGGGGCATAAGGAGTCACGTGTTACTACCAATAGCCATGATCTTAAACGTAATCATCGAAAGTCATTCGAAGGATGAGTTTTGTTTCGAGAAACCACCTATTTGTGGCCTCAGATTGGAAAGAGCGAAGAGATCTGACCTTTAATTTTTATTAACATGCTTATTGCAAAATCGATACATCACAACGTATCATAGTTGTGTTGGCATTCGCAAGACAGAAAATACATAAATATAACGTAGATAATTGATTTACAAGTCGGCTCACATTCCTCGGGATGTCGCTTACAATTTCTAAAGTGTAATTGCTACACCAAGAAGAAATGCATATGATAAACGGGTATTCATTGAACAAATATATTATACTAGAACTGACATGTGATTACGTTTTCACGCAATTTGGGTGCATAGATCCTGAGAAATCAGTACCCAGATCAACCACCTCTGGTTGCAATATCGGCCTTGATACTCCTGGGCATTGACTCAAACAGAGCTTGGATGGCGTATACAGGTACAGCTGCCCATGCAGCTTCAACACGATACCACAGCTCATTAAGTGACTGGCGTATTGTGACGAGCCAGTTGCTCGGCCACCATTGATCAGAC
The DNA here is from genome assembly GCF_023898315.1 of Schistocerca nitens. NCBI lineage: Eukaryota > Metazoa > Arthropoda > Insecta > Orthoptera > Acrididae > Schistocerca > Schistocerca nitens. The sequence continues at coordinate 54,446,153 of NC_064621.1, forward strand.
GTTTTCAATTGGTGAGAGATTTGGAGAATGTGCTGGCCAGGACAGCAGTCGAACATTTTCTGTATCCAGAACGGCCCGTACAGGACCTGTAACATGTGGTCGTACATTATCCGGCTGAAGTGTAGGGTTTCACAAGGATCGACTGAAGGGTAGAGCCAAATCTGAAATGTAATGTCCACTGTTCAATACGCCGTCCATGCGAACAAGAGGTGACAGAGACGTGTAACCAATGGCACCCCATAACATCACGCCAGGTGATACGCCAGTATGGCGATGACGAATGCACGCTTCCAATGTGCGTTCACCGCGATGTTGCCAAACACGGATGCGACAATCATGATGCTGTAAACAGAACCTGGATTCATCAGAAAAAATTGACTTTTGGCCATTCGTACACCCAGGTTCGTCGTTGAGCACACCAGGCGCTCCTGTCTGTGATGCAGCGTCAAGGGTAACCGCAGCCATGGTCTCAGAGCTGACAGTCCATGCCGCTGCAAACGTCGAACTATTCGTGCAGATGGTCGTTGTATTGCAAACGTCACCATCTGTTGACTCAGGGATCGAGACGTGGCTGCACGATCCGTCACAGGCATGCGGAAAGATGCCTGTCATCTCGACTACTAGAGACACGACGCCGTTGGGATCCAGCAGGAATGTCGCGATACCATAAACCGCAATCGCGATAGGCTACAATCCGACCTTCATCAAAGTCGGAAACGTGATGGTACACACTTCTCCTCCTTACACGAGGCATCACGATAACGTTTCACCAGGCAACGCCGGTCATCTGCTGTTTGTGTATCAGAAATCGCTTGGAAACTTTACTCATGTCAGCACGTTGTAGGTATCGCCACCGGCGCCAACCTTGTGTAAATGCTCTAATAAGCTAATAATTTGCATATCACAGCACCTTCTTCCGGTCCGTTAAATTTCGCGTCTGTAGCAAGTCATCTTCGTGGTGTAGCAATTTTAATGGCCAGTGGTGTATATTGCTGTATTAGACGGGGTGAGTCACCTAACGTTACCGCTGGATATATTTCGTAAACCACATCAAATACTGACGAACCGATTCCACAGACCGAACGTGAGAAGAGGGGCTAGTGTAATTGTTTAATACAAACCATACAAAAATTAATGGAAGTATGTTTTTTAACACAAACCTACGTTATTTTAAATGGAACCACGTTAGTTTTGTCAGCACATCTGAACATATAAACAAATATGTAATCAGTGCCGTTTGTTGCATTGTAAAATGTTAATTACATCCGGAGATATTGTAACCTAAAGTTGACGCTTGAAACATCCGACGTTCAGTTGCGTGTTATAACAAACACGGTCCACGGTCGGCGAGCAGCATCTGCAGGGACATGTTTACGATGACCGTTTTTACGAGTGTGGCTGTAGTGCACTGTTGTGGTTTGGTCTAGCTGTCGCAGTGTCCGCATGTAGCGCTTGGTGCTTTTGTTATTCTGCATTCGTCTCCGCACGCAGACCAACTGTAGTACACCGTGTTACCAGACGTCTGTGATAGTGTAGTGTTGTAGGAACTGTGACCATGGTGTATTCGAACTCTGAAAAGGCGGATATGATACTCATCTATGGCGAGTGTCGACGAAATGCAGCTGAAGCCTGCAGGGTGTATGCAGATCGGTACCCGGAAAGAGAGCATCCAACGTGCCGCACTTTTGCAAAACATCTACCGCCAACTGTATGCAACAGGTTTGGTCGTAGCTCACAAACGGGTCCGTAACAGGCCCGTCACAGAAGAAGCGGGTGCAGTTGGTGTGTTAGCTGCTGTTGCCATGAACCCACACATGAGTACACTGGACATTGCGAGAGCCGGTGGACTGAGTCAAAGTAGTGTCATGCGCATAATGCATCGTCACCGCTTTCACCCGTTTCATGTGTCGCTACATCAGCAATTACATGGTGATGACTTTAATCATCGAGAGCAATTCTGTCAATGGGCATTAACAGAGAATGCGTTGCAGTTCTACCTGTTTACCAATGAAGCGGGTTTCACAAACCATGGGGCAGTGAATCTACGGAACATGCATTACTGGTCCGTGGACAATCCTCGCTGGCTCAGACAGGCAGAGCGACAGCGACCGTGGACTGTAAATGTATGGTGCGGAATCATTGGCGACCACCTCATTTGTCCTCACTTCATTGCAGAGGCCCAAAGAGCTGCAACATACATCGCGTTTCTACAGAATGATCTGCCAACGTTGCTCGAAAATGTCCCACTGGAAACGCGTCGACGTATGTGGTACCTGCATTATGGTGCACCTGCACATTCCGCAATTAACACTAGGCTGACCCTTGTCAGGATGTTCGACAGGCGTTTCATAGGACGTGGAGGACGCATAAATTGGCCAGCCCGTTCTCCTGATCTTACACCTCTGGACTTCTTTCTGTGTGGTACGTTAAAGGAGAATGTGTACCGTGATGTGCCCACAACCCACAGAGGATATGAAACAACGTATTGTGGTAGCCTGCGGCGACATTACACCAGATGTACTGCGGCGTGTACGACATTCATTACGCCCGAGATTGCAATTGTGTGCAGCAAATGATGGCCACCACATTGAACATCTATCGGCCTGACATGTCGGGACACACTCTATTCCACTCCGTAATTGAAAACGGAAACCACGTGTGTACGTGTACCTCACCCCTCATGGTAATGTACATGTGCGTCAGTGAAAAAGACCAATAAAAAGGTGTTAGCATGTGGACGTAATGTGCTGTTCCAGTCTCTTCTGTACCTAAGGTCCATCACCGTTCCCTTTGGATCCCTACGTAATTCGGTGCTCTCCGATACACACGATCGAACAGCGGAGGAGTGTTACTCAAGCGTCAACTTTAGGTTACAATATCTCCGGATGTAATTAACATTTTACAATGCAACAAACGGCACTGATTGCGTATTTGTTTATATGTTCAGATGTGCTAACGAAACTAACGGGGCTCCATTTTAAAAAACGTAGGTTTGTGTTAAAAAACTCCGTGCAATTTTTTATGGTTTGTATTAACCAATTATACTAGCCCCTCTCCTCACGTTCGGTCTGTGGAATCGATTCGTCAGTATTTGATGTGGTTTACGAAATATATCCAGTGGTAATGTTAGGTGACTCACCCTGTATATTTCTGTATCTCTCATGTGTTCCGAGTTAATCCCTACCAGAACTAAAAAATGTTTGCTTGTTTGACCTTCACTGAAACTTGTAATGGCCTTGAATAATGTATCATTTGATACGTAATATTTTCCGCTCTTTTCAGATCGTAAATAAAATTCAAGAGTTCCCATTAAAAACAAAAAAAAATTACATTTCAACCTCTACATCAACTTCAAATCGTTTTTAAGTTCACGGCCATTAGTAGCAATGAGTTACCGTCGTTGCCACCTACAGCTTTTATCTGAAACATTTTGCTCCTAGATAGACATCGCAATCCATCCCCCTCACTCCCCAGAGGACTCGAAACTCGCCTCCTTTACTACATGATCGCGTCCCTCGACTTCGCTCACGCCAACTACTCCACTAAATTCGATATGGATGGCTTTGGGCCACTTAGCCCCTGTAGAAGAATGTGCGCATTTCGGTTAGTTATTAGCGTTGTTGTCACTGATAACTCTGCTCTCAGGGGCATCTGCTGCCGGCACTTTGGGTACTTTACTACCAAAGAATGTTAAGAAACGTCACACAATCGGTGGAAGTGAGTCGCCTCTGAAAACAGCCTGTCACGCAGACCATCACATTTTAGCTTGATTGGGGAAAATGCACCCTCCGTCTCCAGGCTGGAGAACAGCTTCAGCCCCACGGGAAGCAGGTGTTGCCGTTCAGAATAGCGACCAACAGTAGCCAAAGAGCACGGCTCGAAGGTAATGCCTTACATTTGGTGAGATAAACTGGGCTGATGAAAAATTTAAGTCAAATGGAGGGAACTTTAGGCCCAATTCCGGCGTTTCAACAGGGTGAGGCACAGCGTTGACCCCCGAGCTCCGCCGCTGGCTGGACTCTGGTAGGTGGTGGAGGGTGTTTCGAGCACACGCCGCGCCCCACAGAGTCCGCGGTGCACAGCCGTCCCGTTGGCAGATTCTGTCGTAGGAAGAGCCAGCCTGCGGCGAGCCGCCAGCCGCCGCCAGACTAAGTTGCAGAAAACCGGCCAGGACCGCAGCCGCGGCTGAAACGAGACCCCACACGCTACCTGCCGCACGCGGCGTTGCCAGCTGCCCTCCGCCCACCAGCTCTGGTGCCTCCGGCATCGAGCGCACTAAGTACTGGGCACTGCGGTACGCTCTGCTAGCACCAGAAACTCCACTCACAGTTTGGCCTCGTGCGTTCGCACTGTAATGTTGTTGTGTACCTGTGGTACGTAAAAATAAGAAAAAAAGAAAAAGGGAAGAAATGTTCTGACACGTCAAAGAATAGGCCCACCGAATGAAAATTTTCCGACTTTTGGATGTTCGATGTAGCCTGCCACGAATATCTTAGCCGTTCGTAGTGGCCGCGTAGTTTGAGGCGCCATGTCACGGACTGCACGGCCCCTCCCGCCGGAGGTTCGAGTCCTCCCTCGGGCATGGGTGTGTGTGTTGTTCTTAGCATAAGTTAGTTTAAATAGTGTTCAAGCCTAGGGAACGATGACCTCAGCAGTTTGGTCTCTTAGGATTTCACACTCACTTGAACATTTGAACGAATACCTTTCTTGTGTCAGCCTCCTCATCAGTTTTGCACTTGCGCGTTGTCTCCTGACTTGTTTATTTATGATATTCCAATATTCGTCTCCACATGCAGTTTCCCTCCTCTACAACACCCTATACTACCAAACAAACTATCCTCTGATTTCTTAACACACGTCCCGTCATCCCATCGCTCTCTTCTCTCAAGCTTTTCTTATCCAATTCTGCACCGAGCCTCCTCATTTCCTATCCCATCAGTCCACCGTAATTTCAATATTCTTTTATAACACGACATCTAAAAGCTTCAGTTCAATTTATTTCGGATTTTCTCGCAGGTCATGTATCAGTTGCTGAGCACCAATCACCAATTTCCAGTAATTTCATCCTCAGCTCCATGTTTGATACTAGTGGACTTTTTTTTCACTAACCCTTGCAATACGAAAGAGGGAAGGGGCTCCTTGTGCACATCTTTTGAAATTATTGTAATACAACCATTTTTTCACATCTTCAAATTTCTTTCATATTTTAAAATTTTTAATGCGTACTTCTACCAGATTCCAGAAATGTTTTAAATTTTCCTGTTAAATTTATCTCGAAAATTTAAGTCGTAATGGTTGAGGTAGTTTTCACTTTTACCAGTGAATGTCATACTCAACATTTCCATGTCCAGGACCTTACTTAAAGATCAATACTTTTTAAGAACTATTTTGTGAGTAAAAGTCACCAACAATTAACGAAATTTCTATTAAATTTTTTTTTCTAATGCTCATAGTACAGTTGGAACAGTACGTTATTGAAAGTGCCTTGATACTGCTAAGAGTGTGAAAAACGATATTTTCAGTTGTGGACCCTGCTTACACATCAGTACATCTTTAAATAAAATTTTGTAAATATAAGTCAACAACCAAATAACCATTTAGGAATTTCACCTTTTTTAGAGTAGGCATAAAGTAACCCCCGCCCCCCCCTCCCCCCCCCCCCCCCGCCGACCTCTCGTTGGTTATGAGCGTTATGGAAAATTCATTGATTTTTGCTATGGTTTTTGCCCTCATTGACTGTACTATATTGCTTTGTGTGCCATCATTGCTCTCTTACTCATCTATTAGTTGGCTTCCTAGTTAACGGGTTCCTGAACTTCGTCTACCTCATAGTTTACAACTTTGATGTCAAGTTTATCGTTAGTCCCATTTGTGAAAATCCTCATTTGTTTAGTCTTTCTTCGGTTCTCTTTCGATCCATATTCTCTACTCAGTAAACTCTTCCCTCCACTGAACATGTCCTGTAATTCTTCTTCACTTTCTTAGACGACAGAAGTCTCATAAGCGAATCTTATTATTGATGTCCTTTCACGTGGAATTTGAAGCCCACTCTTGCAACTGTCTTCTTCGACGTGCGTATTGAACATAGGAGCGAAAGACTGTCTTACACTCGTTTTAATCTGAGAATTTCGTTCTTAGTCTTACACTGTTATTGTCCTCATTTGTCCCTTTCACGTATTGTGTACTATCTGCTTTTCGTTTTCAGTACTCTTATTTTTCTGAGAATCTGAAACATCTTGCGGCATTTCACACTACCAGTTACTTTTTCCGGATAGACAAATCTTATGAACGTTCGTTAATTTTTCTTAACTCTTGCTCCCATCGTCATTCGCAACGCGCTAACTGCCACTTTGATGCTCTCACCTTTCCGATAGCCAAACTGATCGTCACCTAGTTGATACTTTCTGCGTATTTAGGGACTGTTGTCTCCGTTTCCTAGTTAAACACTATTTCCGTTTCCCTTCATTTGTCATACGTTTTTATGCATTTATACAGCACTGAAGATATCATTACAACCGTGGACTTGCCACAGATATGCGCTGTGCATTGCATGGAAACAAACTTTCTCCGTGCACTCGCGGTACTGCTATTGGCTGTTCACTTTACTCCAGATCTAGATGTGCAGGCGGCGACTCCCTGGATCAGAGACCTCTTCCTACCAGCCACTCATTTGTTTTGGACTTCCTACGTTTTCTGTTGCCATATTATATTTTGCTTCGATATTACAGGAAAATGTAATCAATCACGTAATTATTTAAAGTACTTGACATACATAGAAGAACGACTTAGAAAAAAAGAATAATAGATAACACACGTACTGGTAAAGAAGCAATACCATTGAGCTTAGAAATATAAATACGTTTGACTGCAGAAAATATAATGCTCAGTTTCTATCATCTTTAGATCGATTTTGGGGCTTCTGGCTCGTACTCAGATGCACTGGTAATACATACATTTAATCGATATTTCTCGTTACTGCTGTATGGTGTCAAGGTCTGAAACTTAAAAAAAAAAAGAAATTTCCATATACGATTAAATATACAGAGGGTGTTAGTAGAAAGAATCAACATTTTGAGAGGTGGCAGTAAGGACCAAAATAAGAAAGAAATGTCCAATAAAAATGAGCTCTAAAATGCATTACCTTATGTTGTGTACATAGTTCCGCATAGTCAGCGCGTACACAACTTTCCCACTAGAGCGCGCCCCAGTAAGCACAACAGCGCTGGCGCAGCGCTCGTCCGTCTCCGCACTACGAGATGGCACTGCCTTAGAGATGGACCAAATTCTGCTTCCGCCGATCCGCGTATTAATATGTAATGCAACCAATGAGATTGCTGCTAACGTAGAACCTTTTCTCCTCACGGATCACAGTCGCGCAGTGATACCTGAACGTGCAAGGTATTATAACGAGTGTACAGACCTCCAATTAGTCAGTCTGCACCAGTCTGCACCAGTCTGCACCAGTCTGCACCAGTCTGCACCAGTCTGCACCAGTCTGCACCAGTCTGCACCAGTCTGCACCAGTCTGTACCAGTCTATAGTCAAGTTTCAGTCTGCACCTAATAAGATTATCTTATTCATGTACATAGCCATGAAGATAAATGTATAGACACTTTGTCAAGTATCAGAGATGTGTGAGAATAAGATTAACGTACCAAGACCAAAGGAACTTCAGATTGTCAAATGTAAATATCATCCAGAATAAAGTTAAGTAATTTAAGCTTGTTATTATTTTAATAAATGAGTGTGAAAATTAATAAAGTTCTGCTACTCTAAGCGTGCAAGTGGCATTTCTATCGTTTGACCTAACGGCAGAAGATAAACACGCCACGATAAGACCACGAGACATATTGCTGACACTCGCCTACTTCGTTAGAGCGACAAGTCAAATAATCTGATGGTGTGTGTACCGAAGGTCATGAGCCTTTTTTCAAAGCAGTCACTCTATTACATAAATGAGTAAAAGGTTTATGTAACTTTGACATACTTGTTTGTCGCCGGAGTACCTGAAAATTTGTAACTTTCATGAAATAGCAAAGCATCATTCGACGCACTAATTAACAAACAGTTCCCTTGGCATACAGTGTTCTACATTAATGAAGTATATTTCACCATAAATTTTAATCACTCGTTGGTCCTAGACGCTGATGATTTCTGCTGTTTGAGCTCATACATGCTCAACACTATATTGACCTTTATGTGAGGGCACTGTTGTTTCTGCAAGGGAAACCTGGTCTTCTGGAGCACCTCCCATGTGTCACTGCAGACTGCAGCAAGTCCTCGTTTATGTGGGTGGTGTCGATTCACGTTGCTGACTTTCACGTCACAACAAGATCTCTGGACGATACCACAGCTATGCAGTAAAACAGAAAATTTTCTAATGTATTCTGTTTGCTATTACATACGAACAGGACGTGAGATCGATAGCTAAAGTAAGTGCTAAATCTGGTAATGTCAACAGCAGCAGAAAATGGTATAAAGAGAGTAGGATTCGTTATGAATATGAATGTAAAGGAGAGAGTGCGTTTCTGTGAACAGTACAGTGACAGGGTTGTCATCAAAATCGCTAGCAAACCCGCACCTACAACAGTTGTTCAGGTATACAAGCCGACGTCTCAAGCTGAAGATGAAGAGAGAGAGAAAGTATACGAGGATACTGAAAGAGTAACACAGTACGTAAAGGGAGATGAAAATCTAATAGTCATGGGGGGACTGGATTGCATTTGTAGGAGAATATCGGTCTCGGACGGGGACCGAGAAAGGAGAAAGTCTAACTGAGTTCTGCAATAACTCTAGGCTAGTAATAGCGAAAACTCTGTTCAAGAATCACAAGAGGAGGAGATATACTTGGGAAATTCCGGATTTTACACGAAGATTTCACTTACATTACATCATGGTGAGACAGAGATACAGAAATCAGATACTGGACTGTAAAGCAAACCCAGGAGCGGATGCAGATTGAGAACACAATGTATTAGGCACGAAGAGTGGGCTGAAGTTTAAGAGATTTGTCAGAAGAATCAGCACGCAAGGAAGTGCGATACAGAAGTACAAAGGAATGACGAGACACGCCTGAAGTTCTCTAAGGCTATCGATACAGCAATAAGGAATAGCTCAGTAAGCAGCACAGATGAAGAATAATAGGCATCTCTAAAAAGATTAATCACAGAAGCTGGAACGAAAAACATAGCTACAGATGGCAACTGCAAGAAACCATGTGTAACAGATGAAATACTTCAGTTGATCGATGAAAGAAGAAATTACAAAAACGTTCACGAAAATTCTGGAATATAGAAATGTAAGCAGCTGAGAAATGAAACAAATAGGGAGATAGGTGAAGCTAAGACAACATGGCTGTGTGAAAAAGAGACGAAATCGAAAGAGAAATGATTGTCGGAAGGGCTTATTCACGGTATTTGAAAGTCAAAACAACCTTTTTTGAAATTAAAAGCAAGGGTGCTAACATTATGAGTGCAACAGGAATTCCACAGAGGAGGTAGCGAATAGGTGGAAAGAGTACTCTCAAAGCCTCTGTGAGAGGGAAGATGTACCTGGTGTGATAGGAGAAGAAACAGCTGTCGATTTAGAGAAGATAGGGGATCCACTATTAGAATCAGAATGTAAAAGAGCTTCCGTGGACTTAAGAGAGGCAATAGCCTTGCCGCAGTGCTGACACCAGTTCCCGTCAGATCACCGCAGTGAAGTGCTGTCAAGCAGGGCCAGCACTTGGATGGGTGACCATGCAGTCTGCCGAGCACTGTTGGCAAATGGGGTGCATTCAGCCATTGTGTGGCAAATTGGGGTGCTACTTGATTGAGAAGTAGCGTCTACGGTCTCGCAAACTGACATACAGCTGGGAGAGTGGTGTGCTCACCACATGCCCCTCCATATCTGCATCCTGTGACGCTTGAGGGTTGTGGATGACATGGCGGCCGGTCAGTACCATTGAGCCTTTCTTAGTTTAGAGGACTTAAGATCAAATAAGGCGAAAAGGGTGGATAATATCCCATCAGAATTCCTGAAATCATTAAGGAAGTGGCAACAAAACGACTATTCCCTTTGGTGTGTAGAAAGTTTGAATTTAGCTACATACCATCTGACTTTCGGGAAAATATGGACACAATTCCGAAGACTGCAAGAGCTGACAAATGTGACTATTATCACACAGTCAGTTTAACAGCTCATGCATCCAAGTTGGTTACAAGAATAATATACAGAAGAATGGAAAAGAAAATTGAGGCTGTGTTAGATAATGATCAGTTGGGCTTTAGGAAAGGTAAAGGCACCAGAGAGTCAATTCTGACGTTTCGGTTAATAATGGAAGCAAGACTAAAGAAAAATCAAGGCACGTTCATAGGATTTGTCGACTTGGAAAAAGCGTTCGACAATGTAACACGGTACAAGATATTCGAAATTCTGAGAAAAATAGTTGCAAGCTATAGGGAGAGGGGTAATATACAATATATACAAGAGCGAGGAGGGAATAATAAGACCAAGAACGAAATGCTCGGATTAAAAAGGGTGTAAGACAGGGATATAGTCTTTCCTCCCTATTGTTCAATCTGTACATCGAAGAAGCCGTGATGGAAATAAATGAAAGTTTCAAGAGTGGAATTAAAGGAGTGGAAACCATTGAAAGGATATCAATGATACGATTCGCTGATGACATTGCTATCCTGAATGAAACTGAAGAATAATTACATGATCTGTTGAATGGGATGAACAGTTTAATTAGTAAAGTATATGGACTGAGAGTAAATCGAAGAAAGACGAAAGTAATGAGAAGTAGCAGAAATGAGAAGAGCGAGAAACGTAACGTCAGGATTGATAGTCACAACATAGGTAAAGGTAACGAATTCTGCTACCTATACAGCAAAATTAGTAGTGACGGATGGAGCAAGGAAGAAGTCAAAAGGAGATTAGCACTGGCCAAAAGTGCAGTCCTGGTCAAGAGAAGCTTACTAGTATCAAACAATTTGAGGAAGAACGTTCTTAGAATGTTCGTTTGGAGAAGAGCATTGTATGGCAGTGAAACAATGACCGTGAGAAAACTGGCACAGAAGAGAATCGGAGCATTTGAAATGTGTTACTACAGACGAATGCTGAAAATTAAGTGGACAGATAGGATGAGGAATGAGGAGGAGTCAGAGGGGAAAGGACTATGATGAGAACACTGACGTGAAGATAGGACAGGATGACTGGACATTTGTTACTACATCATGGAGTGACCTCCATGCTACCAGAGAGAGCTGTAGAGGCAAAAACTGTAAAGGAAGACAGAGTGAAGAGCACCAGCAAGTAATTGAGCACACAGGTTGCAAATGCTACTCTGAGATGAAAAGGTTGGCACAGGAGAGAAATTCAGGGTGGGCTGCATCAAACCAATCAGAAGACTGATGACTCAAAAAGAAAAAAGAAATTAAGCTTATTTCTCAAAGTGCCCACTTTGTAATGTACCACTTTAACCGTACCTGGACCAAAATTAATCTAAATCTGGAAGAATATCGTTGCAGACTGTTAAAGTACCTGATGACTATCCTACAGGGTTCAAAATGCATCGTGCATTGAAATACGGTCACGTTTTTGACAGAAGGTGATTGTTCTTTATTTTATGAAAGCAATACCGTCACAGAAGAATCACTGACAGGAAAGTATAATATTAAGCATTATTAAGTTTTTGTATTAACGTGCTTAAAATTCATATAAATATATGGCCAAATTCTTATAATTCACATTACCCCAAATTCCTAAGTTCCTGAAGACGACGGATTAATCTGTCAAAACATGTAAAGCGAACTAATAACATCTGTGCAAGTGATTGAATTTTATCAGAAATATTTGCCATATTATTTATGCTGAGAAAATATCTTCTATGAATAAGCTCAGAAATCTGCTACCTGGTAGGTAAAAGTTGCTGTTGCCACTTATAAGAGTATAAAGCTGAAATTCCTCAAAGCCAACCAATTTACTTTCTTAAAAAAAAGTTGCTTCTATGAAATATAATTCCTATATACGTGTCAACACATTTGAAAATTCATAAAAATCATGCTCCTTCTGCAGCTTTGTAGAAATGTCTGTTTAACATGATTAATAAAGATATATATGAACCACACAGTAAACAAGACTTCCTTAAACATACAGTCTTAAACTACATCTTATCCCTTCATTCAGTACTGAGAAAATATTATATTAAACAGAATTTGACACCATTTTAAAGTCCATTCACGTGCTGTTTAATGTGGAACATGATTTGATCATTCAACAACACAAACTTTTAGCTCTTGAAAAAGCTCACAAAGCTCAATCTAAAAAGCAGTGTACTTATAGCGGCTATCATTTTCCTTTCTATGAGAAGGTCACTACCAAAACCAACAGATTGATCAATGCAGCAGAACTGCATCTTAAACGTAACATAGAATCTTCTGTAAATCAGGCTACAGTTACTGAACTAATTAATGATGTGAAAATTGCAGGTGGTCACTGTGGTCGAGCGCTTCACTCCGGAACCGCGCTGCTGCCTCGGGCATGGATGTGTGTGATGTCCTTAAGTTAATTAGGTATAAGTACACTACTGGCCACTAAATTGCTACACCACGAAGATGACGTGCTACAGACGCGAAATTTAACCGACAGGAAGAAGATGGTGTGATAAGCAAATGATTACCCCTTTCAGAGCATTCACACAAGGTTGGCGCCGGTGGCGACACCTACAACGTACTGACATGAGGAAAGTTTGCAACCGATTTCTCATACACAAACAGCAACTGACCGGCGTTGCCTGGTGAAACATTGTTGTGACGCCTCGTGTAAGGAGGAGAAATGCATACCATCACGTTTCCGACTTTGATAAAGGTCGGATTGTAGCCTATCGCTATTGCGGTTTATCGTATCGCGACATTGCAGCTCGCGTTGGTCGAAATCCAATGACTGTTAGCCGAATATGGAATCGGTGGAGTCTGGAAGGTAATACGGAACGCCGTGCTCGATCCCAACGGCCTCGTATCGCTAGCAGTCGAGAAGACAGGCATCTTATCCGCATGGCTGTAGCGGATCGTACAGCCACGTCTCGATCCCTGAGTCAACAGATGGGGACGTTTGCAAGACATCAGCCATCTGCACCAACAGTTCGACGACGTTTGCAGAGCATGGACTATCAGCTCGGAGACCGTGGCTGCGGTTACCCTTGACGCTGCATCACCGACAGGAGCGCCTGCGATGGTGTACTCAACTACGAGCTTGGGTGCACGAATGGCAAAACATCATTTTTTCGGGTGACTCCAGGTTCTGTTTGAAGCATCATGATGGTCGCATCCGTGTTTGGCGTCATCGCGGTGAACGCACATTGGACGCGTGTATTCGTCATTGCCATACTGGCGTATCACCCGGCGTGATGGTATGGGGCGCCATTGGTTACACGTCTCGGTCATCTCTTGTTCGCATTGACGGCACTTTGAACAGTGGACCATTTCAGATGTGTTACGACCCGTGGCTCAACCCTTCATTCAATCTCTGCGAAACCCTACATTTCAGCAGGATAATTCACGACCGCATGTTGCACGTCCTATACGGGCCTTTCGGGATACAGAAAATGTTAAACTGCTGCCCTGACCAGCACATTCTCCAAATCTCTCATCAAGTGAAAACGTCTGGTCAATGGTGGCCGAGCAACTGGCTCGTCACAATACGCCAGTCACTACTCTTGATGAACTGTGGTGTCGTGTTGAAGCTGCTGTACCTGTACACGCCATCGGAGCTCTGAATCCATGCCCAGGCGTATCAAGGCCGTTATTACGGCCAGAGGTGGTTGTTCTGGGTACTGATTTCTCAGGATCTATGCACCCAAATTGCGTGAAAATGTAATCAGATGTCAGTTCTACTATAATATGTTTGTCCAATGAATACCAGTTTATCATCTGCATTTATTCTTGGTGTAACAATTTTAATGGCCAGTAGTGTAGTTCTAAGTCTAGAGGACTGATGATCTCAGATGTTAAGTCCCATTTTGCTTAGAGCCATTTGAACCATTTGAAAGTAGACTGCGAGCTGTGTGACACTTCGAATTGTCCTGCTGGTAGGTGGCATTGTGGCGATGAGAAACAAACTGCATGTAAGGATGTACATGGTTGTCATGGACAGATGCATACTTGTGGTGATCCATTACGCCTTCCAGAATGAGGAACTTGTCCAGAGAATGTCAAGAAAACATTCACCAGATAATAACGCTCCTTGCTCTGGTCTGGAACCTTCGGGCGATTGTGGCAGTGTGTTTGGTTTCAGACGTTTCATGGCATACATGCCAACGGTCATGTGCCTTGTGAAGCATGGAACATGATTCATTTGAGAAGGCCACTCAGTGGACTAGCCGCTGCGGTACTGATCTCCAAACTGCATCGTTCGTGATTGATGAACAGCAACCAGAACCAGATGCCTGCTGCGGAGGACCATACGTAGCAGCGTCCGCCGAACGGTCTTTGAGTGGACGCTGTTGGTAGCCCCTTGGATCCCCTGGGTAGTCACTTGCTTAACGGGTGCTCGTCTATTCGCCCGCACATATCTCCACAGCCGTAGTTCACTGCCGTCAATTATGGCTCGTGCTGCACCGCAGTTGCCTCGGTGCGGGCATTGCATAGCGTAATTACACCAAGCATGTTATACTGTAGGGCAACGGCTTTGCCGCAGTGGATGCACCGGTTCCCGTGAGATCACCGATCATAAGCGCTGTCGGGCGTGGTCGGCACTTGGATGGGTGACCATCCAGGCCGCTATGCGCTGTTGCCATTCTCCGCGGTGCACTCAGTCTCGTGATGCCAATTGAGGAGCTACTCGACCGAATAGCAGCGGCTACGGTCAAGAATACCATCATAACGACCGGGAGAGCGGTGTGCTGTCCCCACGCCCCTCCTATCTGCATCCTCCACTGGGGATGCCCCTGAGGTCGGATGGTCCCGGTAGGCCACGAGTGGCCTGAAGAAGGAGTGTTTTATGGTATACTGTAGCCACGGCGGCTCGCGAACGGTTTGTAAACTTGCACGTTTCGGAAATTCCCGAAAACCGGTAATGGTACCCCTCAGGACGCCAGGAAAATGTCTCCGTTTCCGTATTACGACAACGACAACACTGTGTTCCGCTTCCACCCTACACGTGTTGTACACCCTCAGCTGCTACTGCCGCCACCAGCCGCCTGTTAAAAATAAGAGGTAGTCACATCATGGTGACTGAAAAGTGTAAGCTTTTTTCTTTTTTTTTGTCATCAGTCTACTGACTGGTTTGATGCGGCCCGCCACGAATTCCTCTCCTCTGCCAACCTCTTCATCTCAGAGTAGCACTTGCAACCTACGTCCTCAATTATTTGCTTGACGTATTCCAATCTCTGTCTTCCTTTACAGTTTTTGCCCTCTACAGCTCCCTCTAGTACCATGGAAGTCATTCCCTCATGTCTTAGCAGGTGTCATATCATCCTGTCTCTTCTCCTTATCAGTGTTTTCCACATATTCCTTTCCTCTCCGATTCTGCGTAGAACCTCCTCATTCCTTACCTTATCAGTCCACCTAATTTTCAACATTCGTCTATAGCACCACATCTCAAATGCTTCGATTCTCTTCTGTTACGGTTTTCCCACAGTCCATGTTTCACTACCATACAATGCTGTACTCCAGACGTACATCCTGAGAAATTTCTTCCTCGAATTAAGGCCGGTATTTGATATTAGTAGACTTCTCTTGGCCAGAAATGCCTTTTTTGCCATAGCGAGTCTGCTTTTGATGTCCTCCTTGCTCCGTCCGTCATTGGTTATTTTACTGCCTAGGTAGCAGAATTCCTTAACTTCATTGACTTCGTGACCATCAATCCTGATGTTAAGTTTCTCGCTGTTCTACTACTTCTCATTACCTTCGTCTTTTTCCGATTTACTCTAAAACCATACTGTGTACTCGTTAGACTGTTCATTCCGCTCAGCAGATCATTTAATTCTTCTTCACTTTCAATCAGGATAGCAATGTCATCAGCGAATCGTATCATTGATATCCTTTCACCTTGTATTTTAATTCCACTCCTGAACCTTTCTTTTATTTCCATCAATGCTTCCTCGATGTACAGATTGAAGAGTAGGGGCGAAAGGCTACAACCCTGTGTTACACCCTTCTTAATACGAGCACTTCGTTCTTGATCGTCCACTCTTATTATTCCCTCTTGGTTGTTGTACATATTGTATATGACCCGTCTCTCCCTATAGCTTACCCCTACTTCTTTCAGCATCTCGAACAGCTTGCACCATTTTATATTGTCGAACGCTTTTTCCAGGTCGACGAATCCAATGAAAGTGTCTTGATTTTTCTTTCGTCTTGCTTCCATTATTAGCCGTAAGGTCAGAATTGCCTCTCTCGTCCCTTTACTTTTCCTAAAGCCAAACTGATAGTCACCTATCGCATCCTCAATTTTCTTTTCCATTCTTCTGTATATTATTCTTGTAAGGAGCTTCGATGCATGAGCTGTTAAGCTGATTGTGCGATAATTCTCGCACTTGTCAGCTCTTGCCGTCTTCGGAATTGTGTGGATGATGCTTTTCCGAAAGTCAGATGGTATATCGCCAGACTCATATATTCTACACACCAACGTGAATAGTCGTTTTGTTGCCACTTCCCCCAAAGATTTTAGAAATTCTGATGGAATGTTATCTATCCCTTCTGCCTTATTTGACCGAAAGTCCTCCAAAGCTCTTTTAAATTCCGATTCTAATACTGGATCCCCTATCTCTTCTAAATCGACTCCTGTTTCTTCTTCTATCACATCAGACAAATCTTCACCCTCATAGAGGCTTTCAATGTATTCTTTCCACCTATCTGTTCTCTCCTCTGCATTTAACAGTGGAATTTCCGTTGCACTCTTAATGTTACCACCGTTGCTTTTAATGTCACCAAAGGTTGTTTTGACTTTCCTGTATGCTGAGTCTGTCCTTCCGACAATCATATCTTTTTCGATGTCTTCACATTTTTCCTGCAGCCATTTCGTCTTAGCTTCCCTGCACTTCCTATTTATTTCATTCCTCAGCTTATATGATCCCAACTAAATAAATACTTATTGTTCGCCCGAGCGGTTCTACGCGCTTCAGTGCGGAACCGCACTGCTGCTACGGTCGCAGGTTCGAATCCTGCCCCGGGCGTGGATGTGTGTGATGTTCTTAGGTTAGTCAGGTTCGAGTAGTTCTAAGTTCTAGGGGACTGATGACCTCAGATGTTTAGTCCCGTAGTGCTCAGAGCCATGTGAACCATTTGAACATGTTGTCCGCACTTTAGCCTGATGCGAGCCTATCGATTTCGTGCTACGTAGACAGGTTGTGTGCGCATTTCCAAGCTTGCTTAATCAAGTATATTCCCATTAGAGGTTCCAAATAGAGGACCATTTCTTGAGGCGCGGGTAGTTAATCTGCGTAGCCCAGAAGTAAACACGAACGTACAATTCTTTCGGTCCGGAATTTGCATACGCGTATGTCCATTCCTACAAGCTTCGCACATGACAAGGCTGTAATTGCTTGTCATAGCTTTCACGTCAAGTAACCTGAGAGGAGGAAACGAGGAAGGTTGATGACTAGGCGATCCTGTCTGCCGACGCTGCCCCAAGGCCAATGGTGAGAGCAGAACACGGTACATTAGAAGCACGGAGAGACTAATTCGCCGGTCGTGACAAGGGGTTATTACTGCCCGACCAGCCCGAGGGTAACAAGTGAGTCTGCTTGCAGTTCACTTCAGTTGCCTCCGAGGTAACGCCTACCAGCGACATTAAACCACTCAGTACAAATGCGACAAGACAGGCATTTCCAATGAGAAACGGTTAACACATGTTTCTGTTAGAACTACGATAGCAGTAATAAAATGCAAAAGAGATACAGTATAAAATTAAAAGTAATAGAAGAATTTTGTACATGGTAGGAGCAGCAACTGTAGGATGAAAACTTCTTGTAGAAATAATCGACAGCCAATCAGTTTCTAAATAACTCGCTAGCTCTCTGTTGCTGAGGAAATACCAAATGACAAGAACCACATTGTGCATGTTTTAACTATTAGGGAGGTGAAATGTTATGTTTGGCTGATATCTTTCGGCGATATTTTAACGTACCCCATCCACAACGTGTTAGCTGGTTGTAAATATTTCCTTCTGAAGGAGACGTTCTACTGACGTTGAAAGCATGGTAAACGGGTTTTAAGAAACCCTCCATTTTGCAACTGACTGGATGTTGATTATTTCTAAAAGGAGATTACAAAAGAATGTCTTTATCCATGACTCTGTCTGAAAATCGCGAGAGTCTAAAGAAAGTGATTTTTTGTGAATGAGAAACTCAGTTCTAAGTCACAAAACAATATGGTAGTTTTGCACGAAACGATCAAAATGAGAAAAAATGCATCTGAACAAAGATCACGCGACTGTTAACTAGTTATTTTTGAAAACTGTCCCAAATTTCCTGACCTATAAGAATATAGAACTGGTTAAAATTTGTGATAGTTTTGTTTGTAAAAAAGAAAGGTTAAGAACTGAAGTGAGCTTCAACTTACTACCTACCGTACGTCGTCAAACCGCATATATCCGTAGCTACTTTGCAAATCACACTTACATGACTGGCAGTCGGTTCATAGAGCCACCTGCAAAATAGTTCACTGTTATTCCTCGCTCCTTATGCAGGTCATCGTCAACAAAACGTATTCACATTCGGAGAAGAAATCTGGTGATTGAAATTTAGTGGAAAGATCCCGCGTAACGAGAAACGCTTTTGTTTCAATTATGTCCACCCCAAGTCGTGTATCATGTCTGTATCACTCTTTACCATATTTCTCAATAATACTACGATTCTTTGAACTTTGTCGATGTACTTCGTTAATCCTATGGGGT
Source organism: Schistocerca nitens (assembly GCF_023898315.1). Classification (NCBI taxonomy): domain Eukaryota; kingdom Metazoa; phylum Arthropoda; class Insecta; order Orthoptera; family Acrididae; genus Schistocerca; species Schistocerca nitens. The sequence continues at coordinate 54,465,032 of NC_064621.1, forward strand.
AAGATTCCCACACGGCGCAGCAGTACTCTAAAAGAGTACGGATAAGTGTAGTGTTCGAAGTCACATTAGTAAACCTGTTGCATCTTCTACATGTTCTGCCAATAAAAGGCAGTCTTTGGTTCGCCTTCCCCAAAAAATTTTCTATGGGTTGCTTCCAGTGTATGTTGTTCGTAATTGTAATTACTAGGTATTTAATTGAATTTACGGCCTTTAGATTTGATTGATTTGTCGTGTAACTGAAGTTTAACGGATTCCTTTTAGCACCCCTGTGGATCTCCTCAGACTTTTCATTATTTAGGGTCAGTTGCCAATTTTCGTACCATACAGGTATCTTATATAAATCGGTTTGTAACTGGTTTTGATCTTCTAATGACTGTGCTAGACGATAAGCGACAGCATCATCGGTAAACAGTCTAAGGTTGCTACTCGGATAGTCTTCTAAGTCGTTTATATAGATTGGTAACAACAGAGGAACTATAACAATAACTTGGGGAACGCCAGAAATCAGTTCTGTTTTACTCGATGACTTTGTCATCACTTGCTACTAATTGTAACCTCTCTGACAGGAAATTACGAATATAGTTTCACAATTGAGAGGATGTTCCATAAGCACATAATTTGTTTAAAAGCTGCTTGTGAGGTACCGTGTCAAATGCCTTCTGGAAATCTAAAGATACGGAATCAATTTGAAATCTCTTGTTAATAGTACCAACACTTCGTGTGAGAAAAGAATGTGTTGTGTTTCACAAGAACGATGTTTTCTAGCCGGCCGGAGTGGCCGTGCGGTTCTAGGCGCTACAGTCAGGAACCGAGCGACCGCTCCGGTCGCAGGTTCGAATCCTGCCTCGGGCATGGATGAGTGTGATGTCCTTACGTTAGTCAGGTTTAATTAGTTCTAAGTTCTAGGCGACTGATGACCTCAGAAGTCACATAGTGCTCAGAGCCATTTGAACCATTTTTTTATGTTTTCTAAATAAGTGTTTTATGTGTCAGTAGACAGTTTTCTTCGAGGTAATTCGTAATGTTCGACCACATATGTTCAAAAATCCTGCTGCATATCGACATTAATGATGTGGGCCTGTAATTTAGTGGATTATTCCTACTGCCTTTCTTTAATATTGGTGTAACCTGTGCAGCTTTCGAGTCTCTGGGTATGGATCTTCCGTCGAGTGAGAGGTTTTACGTTATTGTCAAGAAGGGAGCTATTGCATCAGCATAGTCTCAAAGGAACATAACTGATACACAATCTGGACCGTAAGACTTGCTTTTATTAAGTGATTTAAGTTGCTTCACTGCTCAAGGGACATCTGCTTCTAAGTTACTCTTGTTGGTAGTTGTTAATTCGAATTCTGAAATATTTACTTCGACTTCTTTGGTGAAGTAATTTCAAAAGACTGTGTTCAGTAGCTCTGCCTTAGCAGCGTTGTTATCGATAATATTTCCATTGCTATCGAGCAGAGAACGCATTGACTGTGTCTTGTCCCCAGCCTACGACCAGAATCAACCGAGCGAGGCGGCGTAGTGGTTATCACACTGGGCTCACATTCGGGAGGACTACGGAAACACGCGTCCGGTCATCCTGATTTAGGTTTTCCACGATTTCCCTACAATGCTTCAGGCAAATCGCCGGATGGTTCCTTCGAAAGGGCACGCCGACTTACTTCGCTATCCTTCTCCAATCCGATGGGACCAATAACGGTGATGTTTGGTCCCATCCTTCAAATTAACCAACCAACCAACCAACCAACTAACCAACCAACCAACCAGTATGTCTTTCAGTTTTCTGCCAAGTCTCTATGCAGAGTTTCATAGTGTAAACTGTTATAAGCATTTCACATTGAATTTCGCGCTAAATTTCGAGCTCGTGTAAAAGGTCAATAATATTGGGGGTTTTGGGTTAGTTTGAATTTGGTCTGCTTTTTCGTTGTTTCTGCAATAGTGTTTTGCCATATTTTTGCACCATGGGAGGTAAGTCCGTCCTTTCCTAATTTATCTGCTACAAATCTCTCAATTTCTGTCGATACTGTTTCTTTGAATTGAAGTCACAACTGGCCTACAGACATATTAGAAGCTTAAAACTGAAATAGCATTTCTTCTGATTTAATAAGACCGTGGGGCATCTGATTCAATTTCTTTCTGGATTTTTTTAAAGTGTTGCTGTTATTGTGGTCTTCAGTCCAGAGACTGGTTTGATGCAGCTCTCCATGCTGCTCTATACTGTGCAAGCTTCTTCATTTCCAAGTAACTACTGTACCCTACATCCTTCTGAGTCTACTTTGTGTATTGATCTCTTGGGCTCCCTCTACGATTTTTACCCTCCACACTGCCCTCCAATACTAAACTGGTAATCCCTTGATGCCTCAGAACATGTCCTACCTACCGATCCCTTCTTCTAGACAAGTCGTGCCACAAATTCCTCTTCTCCGTAATTCTATTCAGTATCTCCTCACTAGTTACGTGATCTAGGCCTCTTCTTCTTCTTTCGATTTCGGCCATCTTTGGACCACGTTCAACAATTCACTTGCCCGGCTTTTTGATCTTTTTTCTCTCTTCCCAATATTTCCTCATCATTTTCGAATGGTTCCTCCTCCCCTCTTCCGACCATTTCCTGTTATTATTCTTTAGTTTCGTTTCTTCTGGAAAACACTTAATTTCGTTCACTATTTGTCTAAACTTTTTCCTGTCCCTGATTGACTCACGGGTGACATTAAAATAGGCCAAATCCTTTTTCACCATCTGTATCCATTTATTGTTGGTTTTTTCGTTCCTGTTACTATGTTCAAACACTTTTCTTGTTAGTCTGTTTCCATCCATCCTCGACAGGTGACCATAAAGCGTTAGTCTGCGTTTACGCATTGCATCACTCACATTCTCAATAGTTTTGTATATTTCCTTATTACTCTTTAGCTTGTACTCTTCTCCAATCTTTCTCGGTCCTAATATTTTTCTCAAAATTTTGCTTTCTTTCCTTTCCATGTTTTCTATTTCCCCCTTTTTGTTAAGAGTTAGGCACTCCGATGCATACAGGCATTCTGGTCTAATGACAGTTTTATAATGTCTTAATTTAGCTTGAATCGAAATGTTTTTTTTGTTATATATGTCTTTGGTTTTTTGAAAAGCAAATTCCATTTTCCTTGCTCTCGCCTGGTTTGCACTCTTGTCTAAACCATTCACTTGGATTATTTCACCTAAATACTTAAATTTTTCTACTCTCTTAATATTGCCGTATTTAGTAATAAGATTTTTCTTGTTATTTCTATGATTAGACATATACACGGTTTTTTCAAAAGAAATCTGCAGTCCAGCTCTGGCCGAAACTTCTTGTAGTTTCTCCAAGTAATTCTGAGCTATTTCTTCGTTTTCTGTAATTATTGCCAGATCGTCTGCAAAAGCTAAACAGTCCACTTCTATTTTTTCTTTTTTTGATCCAATTCTGATGTCATTCTTGGTGCCTTTGAGTTCTTCTTTCCATATTCTCAATATCTTTTCCACTACGCAGTTGAAGAGGATTGGGGATAAACCATCACCTTGTCTAACACCTGTTTTAATTTCGAACTTCCTTGAAATTTCACCCATAAATTTAACTTTGGCCTTACTGTTTGTTAGCGTCTGTTTGATAATTTGAATTGTTTTCTTATCGACCCCAAATTTTCAACATTCTTCAGTAGCACCACATTTCGAAAGCATCCATTCTCTTCTTGTCTAAACTATTTATCGTCCACGTTTCACATCCATACATGGCTAAACTCAATACCAATACTTTGAGAAAAGACTTCCTGAGAAATCTATACTCGAAGTAAACAAATTTCTCTTCTTCAGAAGCGGTTTCCTTCCCATTGCCAGCCTGCGTTTTATATCCTTCCTACTTCGAAAATCATCAGTTATTTTGCTCTTCAGATGTCTAAACTCATTTACTACTTTAAGTGTCTCATTTCCTAATCTAATTCCCTCAGTATCACCTGTTTTAGTTAGACTACATTCCATTATCCTCGTTTTGCTTTGGTTGATGTTCATCTTATATCCTCCTCTCAAGACACTGTCCATTCCATTCAACTGTACTTCCAGGTCGTTTGCTGTCTCTGACAGAATTACAATATCATCTTCAAAACTCAGTTTTTATTTCTTCTCCATGGATTTTAATTCATACACGTCTGATGTACTAGAGTTCAACGTAAAGTTTTATCTTAATTAATTTTCATTTGTTTGCAGTAAATGTAAACGTTGTAAATATAAATATAAATATCTGCGTCACGGTGCCGCCGCACGCAACAAGGGACCCAAGGCGAAATGGTCCACCAAATTGTTAAAGAACAGTGCCGTGAGGTAAGCCATTTTTTGCATTTGACGGAGAACACTACTGCAAAGAACTGTGGAGGGCTGGTGGAACTGCACAGCTGGGACGCATCATTATCTGATATTGTATTAAAGTGGCTGGTCAGACAAACCTGAATAACGTAGATCAATGTGGCAGACCAACTCTCTGATAATCGGAAGAGAAGTGGTAGTCCTGGCGCTCTAACACCGGCATATAAAAATCGAGGGAGTGCTGCAAAAAAGTGAAAACAGGTCACGGATCGGTTTTCAACAATCTGCGCGGCATTTTGAACATTACGCAGGTCCTTCTCGATGGCTTCTGCCGCTGCTATCAGTCACTCAAAAAGCGGTTTGAAACGAGGTAGCAGTGGAAACGTTGCAGCGATGCCAGGCCAGTGCAGACGATTTCTTAGGCGCCTAGTTATCATAGAGGAATCACATGGTACTGTAATAGATGCAGAGCTGGTTCAGCAGATCTGCTGTAGCTGGCTTCTCACTAATTTAATAATTTTACCAACGATCAATCCCTGCCTAATAACACATGATGATTTCGGCTTCTGTTCCCAGAGCGAGCCCTTCGAACAGGTAGAACTATTTTAGAGGAATTATATAGATACTACTGTAGAAATGATTAAAACTAAATCCCAGTGAAACACAAGTGTGCGCATTCCATCTGAGAAACAGGCAGGCCCACAGGGAACTTCAAGTGACTTGAAGAGAAATACAAGTGGAAGACAATTTTAGCCTAAATACATTCAAAAACCAAAATTACGACGCACACAAAGGAGTTGGTCACAAATTGATTTTTACACAACTATCGACGGATAATGAAAAACTGTAGGCTCTGGTGGCCAATGGATGAAGGTGTGGCACTGCAGAGCAATTTCACCTCCAAGCTGGCAATGATAGTAAGTAGTAGACACGTCGATACCAGGGCATAAAGTCTTTGTTAATTTCATTCTGTGTACTCAGTTAACCAGCAATTATGCCCCGCAGACAGGCTCCAGCATTTCAGAGAGGATGTGTGGCTCAGAGGTCAGTGCAATCAGATGGCGAATCGCTCGACATTTGAATAGGAACGATGCCACAATTGTACGATGTTGCAGGAATGGATACACCATGTCCAAACACTGCGTCAAGAAGGAAGCGGTCGACGACAGAACGTGAGGACCGAGCAAGAGTCAGAGAAGCACTCAGAGCTCCGGATTCACCATTGTCATCGATCCGATGTACAATTGGTGCTTCTGTGACCTCATGGGCCCTTAATAGACGGATCAAGAAATGGAGCTCAGCTCAGCTCCCAGCGCCCTTGAGTCAAGCAGCGAACACGTTTGCAATGGCGGCGAACACATTCGACCTAGAATCTCATTGAATGAAATGGAATTGTCTTCAGTAATGAGTTCCACTTCGTATTAAGCCAAAATGACCAACTGAGACACATATGGCTGCTCCCTGGACAGCCTGACTGTCACCCAACGTCATGCTCGATAACGAGGAGTGATGGTTCGGGATGCCATTTAATTTCACAGCAGGACCGCTTTGGTTGTTATCCGAGGCACCCTTATAGCACAGTGGTACGTCCACGTCACTGGACGTCCTGTGGCGTTAATAGCGCGCTAACCTGGGCTTACATTTCAGCAACGCAATGCCCATCTGCTTGTTTCCGAGCTTGCAAACCCTAATTTGCCCAGCAAGGTCGCCAGATCTCTCCCCATTTGTGAAATTTATGGTCATTATGGGGTGGGCCCTCCAACTACCCTGCTCCATTTGGACAGAATTGGCACTATATCTGTCAGTATAACGTCGTACAGCTCTGTTAGTGAGTGCGAAGCAAAATAACTGCTTGCATAAGAGGTCCATCTACGCGTTGTTGACTTGCTCAGTTTGTGAAGTCCTTTCTCTTGAATCAATCATTCCCCATTTCTGAAATTTCAGTCACATTCCGAAAACTCCTCCGTGCTGCATTTTCTTTTCTTTTGTATTAGTCTCAAATTTTGGGGTTACTCTAGACTGTACATTCATTGTCAAGCAGCACTGCATGAATACAAAGCTAAAAATATCTGCAAGAGGCAACATATTGCAGGAAAATTACAGGAACATCTTGGTGTGCCATAGGAAGACAGTTACAACAACACGCTCATCGTTGTTTTACATTGCATGTGAATATGCTAGCCCTGTTTGCTATTATTCTGCCACGCCAAACAAAAGGATTGTCGTGAGTCAGCTCATCTTCCTGGCTGTTATATCTTTGCTTACTAGTGCTATCCACTGTCCTGTTACGTCACTGCGTAGAGCTTCGGTCTTCTTGTATTTGGCTCTTTGGTTAGAGGGAGTAGGAGCTGGCCGGTGTGGGCGAGCGGTTCTAGGCGCTTTAGTCTGGAACCGCGCGATCGCTACGGTCGCAGGTTCGAATCTTGCCCCGGGCATGGATGTGTGTGATGTCCTTAGGTTAGTTAGGTTTAAGTAGTTCTAAGTTCTAGGGGACTTATATATATATCATAAATTATGTGAATGTAACTGAATCCCTGTAACATTTAATTTAAATGTCATTATAATATATTAATTTGGTGGAGGAATGTGGTCAAGATGAAACTGTCAATTTCCGTAGAATTTAAGAAATATTTTTGGTGGGGACAGCCTTTGGCCAGCAGAAAAGCAGACAGTAGTGAAACACAACAGGAGCCAAGTGGTGAATGAGAATTTTTGAGCTAAGAGCTCAGGGGAACCATACTGGACGCTTTATGTCGAGTTCTGGAAGGAGGCAGACCCGGCCATAGTAACATGCATGATTCAGTCACGGAAGTGTTCGATTCTGGGAGGTGAACAGCCGCTGTCGTACTTTAACTTCTGAAGGGACTTTATATTTCGAGTTCTGCTAAGGTCTGGTTGTTTATCTTCAAGGCGCATGAGTGTTTCATTGAAGATTTCGTCACTGAATTCGATGCTCAGTCCAGGACGAGCTTGTTGGATTCGGTACAGTATGCCATTACTCATACTCTCTTTGTAGGTGCCCCATAGCTGTTTTGGATTCTATGGGATACATGTTGTTAGGATAATGGCGAACAAGTCTCTCATTTGCTCAGCTGAAGCTGTGTGTGACGCTTCTTATAGTGTCGATATCCAGTGGTTGTCGTCTTCTAGTAGTCCTAAGCGTTGGCATTCTCTGTACGTCTGACGTAGGCTCCTGTTAAGTCTTGAGAACTGCGAAACTTGTTGGTCTCTCTATTTCGTGTAGCAACATTCGGAAATAGGAACATAGGGCGTTTTTCGGTTCTACATCTACATATATACTCCGCAAGCCACCGTAGAAGTGTGGCGGAGTACACACTCTACCACAACTAGACGTTTTCTTTCCTGCTCCACTCGCTGACAGAGCGAGGGAAAAACGAATCTCTATACACCTCCGTATGGGCCCTAATGTTTCGTATCTTATCTTCGTTGTCCCTACATCAAATGTATGTTGGCAGCAGTGGAATCGTTTCTCTAAATTTTCTCAGCAGTGTTCTCGGAAGTGAATGTGTTCTTCCCTCCACGGATTTCCACTTGAGCTCCCGAAACACATCCATACACTTGCGTGCAGATCGTACCAACCGGTAACGATCTAACACTTCCCCTCTGAATTACTACGGTGTCTTCTTTCAATTCGATCTGGTGCGGATTCCAAACACTCGAGCAGTACTGAAGAATACATCGCTCTAGCGTCCTATATACTGTCTCCTTTACCGATGAATCCCACTTTCCTATAATTCTTCCAATAAACCGAAGTCGACCATTCGCCTTACCTACAATCCTTAATTGCTTATTTCCTTTTTATATTGCTTCGCAATGTTACGCCCAAATATTTAAACGATGTGACTGTGACAAGCATAACACTACTAATTCTGTATCCAAAGATTATGAGTTTGTTTTCCCGCTCATCTACATTAAGAGCCAGTTGCCGTTCATCACATCAACTAGAAATTTCGTCTGGATCACCTTGTATCAACCTTCAGTAACTTATGATTGACACTTTCCTGGACACCACAGCATCATCAACGAACAATCACAGACTGCAGCTCACCCTCTCTGCCAGATCATTTGTGTAGATAGGAAATAGCAATGGTCCTACCACAGTTTCCTGGAGTACTACTGACGTCACCCCTGTCTCGCTCTCGCACGAAAGTTCGCCATCGAAGACAACACACTGCGTTATATCACTTAAGAAGTTTTCGAGCCAGTCACGTATGTGGTAGCCTATTCTGTATGTACGTACTTTCGTTAACAGTCTGCGGCGGGGTACTGTGCCCAATTTTGGCGAAACACGCGCTGTATGACGTCTCATGACACAGAGGGGAAGGAATGCTCCGGGACTTACTCCATTACACTACTACAGGTGTCACATCATCATAACGCACCTGTGCAAGCATACAAAGTATTCAAAATGGTTCAAATGGCTCTGAGCACTATGGGACTTAACATCTATGGTCATCAGTCCCCTAGAACTTAGAACTACTTAAACCTAACTAACCTAAGGACATCACACAGCACCCAGTCATCACGAGGCAGAGGAAATCCCTGACCCCGCCGGGAATCGAACCCGGGAACCCGGGCGCGGGAAGCGAGAACGACCACGAGCTGCGGACTACAAGGTATTGCGCCATGTTCTAAGAGTACAACTAAAAATTAAAAAAAACTTTTATAAACTTTCTCAGTGTATGCTTCTGTTTATTAGTGGTAACATTTTGCAGTCTCAGAATGATCTAATGAATATGTTTCACAAAATATATTATTTTAAGATAAAAATAAGCGACTTTAAATAATGAATCTAGAAAGCAAAAAATGGTTCATAATGTGCAAATGTGTCACAATCAATAGTTACTATCTCTGTTTGATGAGAGCAATATTTTGGTCAAAATCGGCGTTTTTAAAAAAAAAATTTCGGCGCTATTACTAGATTTCGAAAGACGAAAATGCGTATGTGGCCCAAGATTCATATAAAAACATTAATTATGCGACTCCATTAAGCTATCTCTATTAGTAACGCAGTGCCCTCTGCCTCATATACTGTATATTGGAGAGTCTGGCTCTCGTGATATACGCGTGTCTGGATACTTTTGATAGGAAAGAGTAGGAACGAGGTGTGGACATTAAGCTACGCACTTGACTACAAAGCTTTTATTTTCAAAAAATTCATATGATTTTGAAATGTTGTAGCTTTAATGTGCAAATACATACAACCTCTATGTGTTTTACACAATTTCGCTTAGTATAAGAGTTTTTATTCCTTTTTACAACTGGAACGCGCCCTCCAGTGGACGTTAGACAAACATGCAAACGGTAGTAACACTCGCCTAACATGTATTCGAGCGAATCACGATTTTACAATAATCCATGCGCCGTCGCAGTTCACTCACGTTGTTGTTCGAAGAGGAGGCACAAGATGAAGTCTTTCACAAACCTCTACAAAGAAAGATCAAATACCGTGAGATCAGCCGACCCCGTCAGACAGTGGTGCAAAGTGAGATCCGTACGCCGCGGTGGAGGCAGCTCATTCTTATGAAATGTTCTTGCATGTACGGTGGCGCTCCGTCAAGAATGGAACACCTTATGTAGCTGTGTTGCCACCATCTCGATTTGACGAACAGTGGCGAATGAAGTAGTATGTTACACTTTTGAGATATCCGTGATGTTATCTTTCAGTAACATAACTCGAGACTGCATGTTGCCAGTGTCATTCACACTTACCACGATACACAGGATTTTGAACTGTTGTTCTGGCCATCATTTCGGAAACATTTGGTCATAGATTACAGACAGGCACGCCACATCTCGCCAGCCAATCGCTTTCTTGTCCATACTCAAACTGCTAACCCAGCAATTCCAGACCAGATCGGTTTCTAAAACGTCTTCTTAGCATGAAATGAGTAATAGCGGTATCATTTATGAACGATTTTGATCGGAAGAAGCCTTTAAAGTTGTTTAAATAACAGCCGGAGCTTAAAAATTGAGTTTAGTTTTCGTTATAACTTGTTCCCTGTAAGCCATTTGCTGGAGTGACGTTTATATCCTAATAACAGGGTAGAGACCACTTCCTCTCAAACAGGTCCAGCTCTCTTGCACGCTTACATCATCGGGAGGCGGGTGCTCCCCAAATCATGTCCCGTTCGAGCAAAGAGTTTTTTGTAACGAAGTGAGGTAAATTACTGACTGTTATTCGTACTTACAGTATTTTCTGATCAGGGCACAGCTGTTAAGCAAAGAAGAACTGGACCTAAGGCCCGGATGAGTAGGAACATGCACTGCAGAGAGATCTGCTTGTAGTAAGAGCTGTAGCTTTGCAAGGGCATCATCGTTGTTTTACTTCCGTTGCGTACAGCGGCAGAGCTGCGATCGTAAACACCAGCAGCCGGCCTACAGTGAATCTACGTAAAGTGTTGCGTGTAATTGGGTACAATTATTACTTCCATTCGCCATACTTCCTCACATGGTTCTTCTCACGTGTTACCAGTTGGAGTCTGCTGTTGACGGACTGACAGGTAGGTAGTGAAACGGTAGCAGTGATGTCTAGTGATATGCTGTCTGAGCTTACAACATCTTTCCGTGCGGTTCTAGGCGCTACAGTATAGAGCCGAGAGACCGCTACGGTCGCAGGTTCGAATCCTGCCTCGGGCATGGATGTGCGTGATGTCCTTAGGTTAGTTAGGTTTAATTAGTTCTAAGTTCTAGGCGACTGAAGTCGCATAGTGCTCAGAGCCATTTACAACATCTTTATATTTTCTCGCTTGTGGTAAAATGTAGTAATTAGCTTCGTTTTAGAAATTCTGTTTCGAATATTTGTTTGTACAATGCTACGTAAGTCTTGTACATGGATTGTCATTTCTTAATGTTTGCAAGAATTAGCGGCGGTGTTTTAATTTTAAATGTGGTGTAATTTCGTCAGATTTTATGAGACCTAATCTCGACCCCAGCGTCAGAGACGTTGCGTACCGTCTCTTACAGGCTGAAAAAGCAACACGTGACATACTATAGCATTTATACTCACTTGGTTCGTTAACCTATGATCAGCATTCTTTAGAAGTAGAAGAGATTCAAATGAAAGTTTCTACATATAGAACCGAATGCTACCGTCAGCAGAAGGATCGTGTGGCTGCTAAGCTCCATTTTAATCAGTGTCATACACAACATGGACAATGAACGCAGCTTATACAGCTGAATTGCCGGGTTTTCCGCAAAAGTGCAGTTTCACGTGTCAGAACTGTAAAGTCTCGGTATCATTGAGTAGAGATGTGATTGTGTATCTGATCCCTGGTATGGGGATGGCTGCGAAAGCTTTAGCTAAATCCAAATCTAGTCTTCATGAAATACTTCAGATTGCTAAGTCTCTTGAGGTTGCTGCAGAACCTCTGCAGGCTTTGATAAACGACAGTCTGGTTTGCCAAGTAGTTAGTTGCCATCCGAAGCACCGGCCAACTGACGACTCTGACCCATCACATTCTACTTCTGGACCCAGGTCTCATCCGAATTGATGGGCGTCCGGATCACCGGCGTCTCGTGAGATACTGAAGTGCGCCCGAGGTTCTGCTCGCTGCTGAGCGCTTCAGAGCTCTTTTGTAATGTTCAGGCTGGTCAGAGATGCCCACCGTCCTCGACGTTGTACGTCCACACCTCGAAGAAAATTCAGCCCCCCCCCCCCCCCCCCCCCCGACCAGAATACGGCAGCCAGCGTAACAGAAGCGGATGACGGCATCGTGCTCGGAAGGGCACCCGGCTCACCTGGCTGTCGAGTGTCTCAAAGTGTCTCACCGGCCGCATGCTCAGCGACAACAGGAGGAGAACACGGCGCGGCGGTGGAGCCAGCCAGAGGCTGCAGAGCCGGCACTTTCCTTTCTCAAACGTAAGCTCACTTTGTATCTGTCGCCGCTCGGTCAGTATGTAGACACCGAAGCGAAGGGGTACTAAATCGGCAAGAACACATATCGCCGGGTCAATTCGCCTCGTTTGTGACGGGCCTGGCACCATGTAGCGTCTAACCGCCACAGGTCGATTCCTCTGCTCAAAGAACTGTCGGTGAAAGTTGACAAAAACGTTGATTGCGGACTACCCTCATTAATCGTGCGCTCCCCTACTGCTGCTGACATTTTCGGTGTTTATCCATTTTGGTTTCACAATACAGGCCCAAGTTAATTTGGTGTCAGCCATAGTGCATTTCTCCTATACCGGCGCGCTGTGCACGTCGAATAAGGAGATAAGGAGATACCTGAACCGATGCTGCGTTGTGCACGTGACTTCATGGCTCACAGTTCCTTGTAACCTTCGGCGGTTTCTAAAGTTTTCAGAATTCACTCGCCTTTTTTTTTGTATTCGTGAGACTGTTCAGATAAAAATTGCATGGTTTCGAGACCAAGAAGTTATTTGCGTGGTGAAAACCAGTCAGTTAGGACTGCAAACGGTGCTCATTAACTAGGCCACTCACCACTCATAGTCTGATATTGACCTCGAGCAATTGTCCCCCCACCCCCTCCTACACCGCCACCACCCGCCGGAAGAGTTCTCTAAAGCAGCTGTCACCATATTTTTGAAATTTGATCTACAGGACTTTTATCTTAAACATCCGCTTGATGAGACTTCAGAGGTGTTGCTAGTAATAAACACGCCATTCGTCTTGTACAGGTAAATAACACTTGAAAGAGTTGATTCACAGTATTATGCATTATTTCAACTACACTCCTGGAAATGGAAAAAAGAACACATTGACACCGGTGTGTCAGACCCACCATACTTGCTCCGGACACTGCGAGAGGGCTGTACAAGCAATGATCACACGCACGGCACAGCGGACACACCAGGACCCGCGGTGTTGGCCGTCGAATGGCGCTAGCTGCGCAGCATTTGTGCACCGCCGCCGTCAGTGTCAGCCAGTTTGCCGTGGCATACGGAGCTCCATCGCAGTCTTTAACACTGGTAGCATGCCGCGACAGCGTGGACGTGAACCGTATGTGCAGTTGACGGACTTTGAGCGAGGGCGTATAGTGGGCATGCGGGAGGCCGGGTGGACGTACCACCGAATTGCTCAACACGTGGGGCGGGAGGTCTCCACAGTACATCGATGTTGTCGCCAGTGGTCGGCGGAAGGTGCACGTGCTCGTCGACCTGGGACCGGACCGCAGCGACGCACGGATGCACGCCAAGACCGTAGGATCCTACGCAGTGCCGTAGGGGACCGCACCGCCACTTCCCAGCAAATTCGGGACACTGTTGCTCCTGCGGTATCGGCGAGGACCATTCGCAACCGTCTCCATGAAGCTGGGCTACGGTCCCGCACACCGTTAGGCCGTCTTCCGCTCACGCCCCAACATCGTGCAGCCCGCCTCCAGTGGTGTCGCGACAGGCGTGAATGGAGGGACGAATGGAGACGTGTCGTCTTCAGCGATGAGAGTCGCTTCTGCCTTGGTGCCAATGATGGTCGTATGCGTGTTTGGCGCCGTGCAGGTGAGCGCCACAATCAGGACTGCATACGACCGAGGCACACAGGGCCAACACCCGGCATCATGGTGTGGGGAGCGATCTCCTACACTGGCCGTACACTACTGGTGATCGTCGAGGGGACACTGAATAGTGCACGGTACATCCAAACCGTCATCGAACCCATCGTTCTACCATTCCTAGACCGGCAAGGGAACTTGCTGTTCCAACAGGACAATGCACGTCCGCATGTATCCCGTGCCACCCAACGTGCTCTAGAAGGTGTAAGTCAACTACCATGGCCAGCAAGATCTCCGGATCTGTCCCCGATTGAGCATGTTTGGGACTGGATGAAGCGTCGTCTCACGCGGTCTGCACGTCCAGCACGAACGCTGGTCCAACTGAGGCGCCAGGTGGAAATGGCATGGCAAGCCGTTCCACAGGACTACATGCAGCATCTCTACGATCGTCTCCATGGGAGAATAGCAGCCTGCATTGCTGCGGAAGGTGGATATACACTGTACTAGTGCCGACATTGTGCATGCTCTGTTGCCTGTGTCTATGTGCCTGTGGTTCTGTCAGTGTGATCATGTGATGTATCTGACCCCAGGAATGTGTCAATAAAGTTTCCCCTTCCTGGGACAATGAATTCACGGTGTTCTTATTTCAATTTCCAGGAGTGTATTTTCGCGGCATTATCGTTACGGGGGCGTATGTGGGTGACGAACGTGGAACATCACAAGAATCTTCAAATCCTTTTTAAATGAGTCCGGGAAAATGGTTTAGTTTGTCACCTGGAAAAGTGCACTCTATCCCCGACGTCAAATTCCTGCGACACATTCTTACTCATAAAGATATAATGCTGACGTGCAACCACGCTGATGAGATCATAAATATGCCATTCAACCAACTTCAAACAGGTGCAATAATTTTCAGGAAAAGTTAGGTGTTGTCCCATGTTTATTTCCTAAGTGGTGCATATCGCACAACCTATCAATAAGCTGTACAAGGAGGACGCCAGATTCATGCAGTCGTCTGACTGTGAACATGTTTTTCAGCTCCTAAGAATCGTATCAAAACAGGTTCTAGACTAATGCCTTACGCTCATGGTCTGCTGTTAAGACTTGCTAAGGACGAGTGCCACTATGGAATTGCGGCCATTCTGTTACACGAGCTATCATGTTGTTCGAAGCGCCCAACTGTTTTCACCTCCAAAACTTCGTACAGCTCAAATATTCTTAGGTTAAGGTGCAGGATTTAGCTGTCATTTGAGGGATCAAGAAATTCTACGAGGATCATACTTAAAATAAGGACTCCTTGTTTTTTATTAGTACACAGACCTGTTTATTTCTGCAATGGTTTAAATCAGTTTACAGCTTGAGCATTTAGCTATTTCCCGACATAATCACCATTTGTGCCGATGCATATTTGTAGACGCTGTGGCGGTTTTTGTATACCCATGTCATACCACATCGCCGCCATGCTGTTCAGAAAGTTATGAACTGGCGTGATTGTTGTTTGGTCAGGTGTAAAGTGCTATGCCCAGGCTTCGTCACCAGTGACAATTGAGTCCAGAAAGTGGTCCTGTTCGGCTGCAAGGCGGTGAAGGAACGCGCGGGAAGCATCAACTCGTTTCCGCTTGTGGTCCTCAGTCAGCATGCGCGGCACCCATCTTGCGCACACCTTCCGGTTGTTCGATGTTTCCGTTAAAATCCTGTGAGCGGTGCTTCGGGGAACCTCAGGAACCATCGTGCAGAGATCGTCCAGGCTGATCCGACGATCTTCACTCATGATTTGCTCAACCTTCAACACTTCTCCTCAGAAACTGACGGTCTCCCGCTCCTTTGTTCGTCGTGAATTTCGGTCCGACCAGCAGCAAACTCTCTACACCACTTGCGAACATTTTTGACATCCATGCACGACTCACCATACACGTACGTCAATTGGCGATGAATTGCAATCGGTGCAGTGCCGTTTGCGTTCAAAAACCGAATAACTGCGTGCAGTTCGCACTTGGCGGTAACATTCAACGGGAGCTCCATTCTTAACGGCTGCCAAGCCAAGACTGAGCGCCTCAGCGCGTGAAGCGCTCTTCATAAGTGTGCCCAACTGCCACGCAAACAGAGTTCTGTACTTATAAAGAAATAGGAAATATGGCAACAAATATCATCCATTGACTGACCATAATCTCTCGATTTCTGTGTTCAGGCATAAGTTCAAGCTCTGGAACAAGACAGTGCAATGTGCTCTGCATCGAAGAGTGTTTTTCAGAGGGTACCATTACGAAACCCACTTTGCCCACACCATCCAACATGCCAGTGCACACTCCCTGTCCCGTCCTCCTGCTTCACTCTGGCACAGAATTCGATCACAAGGAAACTGTTAGATTCGCTCTGGATAGACAGCTCCAAAAAACCTGGAATGAATCCCATCCCCACTGACGCTACATGAGGTCGTCTCGGGATCGTTCAGTGACGAAACTCTGCGTAAGTGTTTGTCACCAGTCCAGAAGAAATGGTCAGAGCCATCTCGGTTTTTTCCAGTGATCTCAGGCTGCGCTACCAGCTCAATACCAGGCAGGGTGTTGTACCGTTGGCTAGGTCGTCATTCTGTTATGGGCTCCAGCTTCTTCATTTGTGAAACACATGGAAGAATTGACAACACGTTTACTGCCCAGCATGATGTCGACATTGTAAGCATGTACCCCTCCTGTCATGCCTGCTCTGTCAAGCAAGGTTCCCCAACTCAACACTTTTTGCCATAGCCCCATCCTGAGTCCATATGGGAGAGGATCCACAACATTTTCGTGGGGCCATTTCAGGGTGCTGTGTGGCTGCTGGTAGTGGACTCTGTCTCGAACATTAGATTTGTAGCATGAATGCAACAGACTATTACCCTACTACTCCCAGTGACCTTGAGAGGGATTTTGCTACTGAGGGGCCATCTCGCACTGTGGCACCTGATGGGCAGAAATTTTCTTCTGCTCAATTCAGGACTTCTGTCACCACAACGGTGTCAACCATTTGACCAAAAGCCCTTGTCACCATGCCTCCATTGCAGAGGCTGAACAGAGAGTCCATACCCTCAGGACCAAGATGCAGAATGTCTTGCAGAAGTCGTCGACTGGTAATGCCTTCGACGTCTTCCTCTGAATGTACCAGCCAGTCCACCACCATAAAGGTACCAACAGGGCTGCTTCCTGTACACCACGCTCATCCAGCATATAAGCCCATCTACACATAGGACACTTTTATCTAGGTATGCACTTTCAGCCAGAATCAAGGGCCTTGATCAGAGGAATAAATGGGCCCACCCAAAAGTAACATCGAGATAAATGAGCGAATGCAGGCCACTGTCACAGAGTACGCTGCATGAGCTCTGTTACATCTGCCTTAGCAGCTATTCCGATACTGAGCCTGCTTTAGGCATTTATTCTCAGGGTTATGTTCTTGATGTTTACATCGTCCTCCTCTCACGACAACCTTAGTTTTGTTTCTAGGTTATGCAACCATGTAGGCACGGAGGTTTTAAAGGATACAGAAATTAATTACGTAAAATTACACTAAAGCGCCAAAGTAACTGGTACAGGCATGCGTATTCAAATAGAGAATACAGCGGAGCTGCGGTTGGCAACGCCTATGTAAAACAACAAGTGTATTATGCAGTTGTTATATCGCTTACTGCTGCTACAATGGCAAGTTATTAAGATTTAAGTGATTTTCAACGCGGTGTTACAGTCTGTGCACGAGCGATGGGGTACAGCATCTCCAAGGTGGCGATGAGGTGCGGATTTTACCATATGACCATTTCACGAGTGTACCGTGAATATCAGGAACCCGGTAAAACATCAAATCCCCGACATCGGTGCGGCAGGAAAAAAAAGCCTTCAAGAACTGGATCAACGACGACTGAAGAGAATCGTTCAACGTGACAGCAGTGTAACACTTCCGCAAATTGTTACGGATTTCAGTGTTCGGTCATCAACAAGTGCGGAGGTACGAATCATTCAATGACTGCACAGCAAAAAGCTTTACGTCTCACCTGGCCCCGACAACACCGACATTGTACTGTTGATGACTGGAAATATGTTGCCAGGTCGGACGAGTCTCGTTTCAAATTTTGTCGAGCAAATGGACGGGTACGGGTACCGAGACGACTTCATGAATCCATGGACCCTGCATGTCAGCAGGGAACTGTTCTAGATGGAGGAGGCTCTGTAATGGTGGGGCGTGTGCAATCGTAGTGATATGGGATCCCTAATACTTCTAGGTAGGACTCTGACAGTAGACAACTACGTTAGCATCCTGTCTGATTACCGGCATCCATTCATGTGCCCTGTTCATTCTGACGAGCTTTGTCAATTCCAGCAGGACAATGCGACATCCCATGCGTCAAGAATTGATACAGAGTGGCTCCAGGAAGACTCTTCAGAGTTTAAACACTTCCCCTGGCCACCACTCCCCACACGTGAACATTATTGTGCATATGTGGGATGCCTTGTGACCTGCTGTTCAGAAGAGAGTCCCACCTCTCGTACTCTCACGGATTTGTGGACAGCCCTGCACGATTCATAATGTCAGTTCCCTCCAGCAGTACTTCATGCCATGTCGTGTTGCGGCACATTTGCGTGATCACGTTGGCCCTACACGATGTTAGGTAGGTTTACCAGTTTCTTTGACTTTTCAGTGTATGATACTAACGGCCTGCTTACATTTTAGTGAAAAATGGGTAATAAAAGAGATCAAAAACAAAATGGAATTTGTGGAATTAAGTCAATTTAATGCCTCACAAACAAATAATATGAGAATTATAAATATTAGGCTGCAACTAAACACTGTTAATGAAACTTGTAGCATATTTAAATAAACAATTGGGTACAGTCAGGTGACTAAATGGACCACAGCGATTGGTCGTTTACTCGTAATACGGAAATGAAATAAACACACGGTTTATCCATACCGCACCTCCAGACAACTTGCAAATTTGTTCTAGGAACGCTGGATATAATATATCAGTTGCCTACTAATTTCTGAATTTTTGTTAGCAAATTTAATATGAAAAGCCTGTAAAATATTTTCAAGATTCATTGTGACCATGACGGCGCACGTTCGTTCAATGTGTATTGTAAATATGGGAAATTATTGAGAAATGGTCAATCATCTCTTGTTGTACATATTGGTAGTTGCGATAATTTTTCGCAGTATGTTATAAATATAAGTGTTATGAACCATGGACCTTGCCGTTGGTGGGGAGGCTTGCGTGCCTCAGCGATACAGATGGCCGTACCGTAGGTGCTACCACAACGGAGGGGTATCTGTTGAGAGGCCAGACAAACATGTGGTTCCTGAAGAGGGGCAGCAGCCTTTTCAGTAGTTGCAGGGGCAACAGTCTGGATGATTGACTGATCTGGCCTTGTAACATTAACCAAAACGGCCTTGCTGTGCTGGTACTGCGATCGGCTGCAAGCAAGGGGAAACTACAGCCGTAATTTTTCCCGAGGACATGCAGCTTTACTGTATGATTAAATGATGATGGCGTCCTCTTGGGTAAAATATTCCGGAGGTAAAATAGTCCCCCATTCGGATCTCCGGGCGGGGACTACTCAAGAGGACGTCGTTATCAGGAGAAAGAAAACTGGCATTCTACGGATCGGAGCGTGGAATGTCAGATCCCTTAATCGGGCAGGTAGGTTAGAAAATTTAAAAAGGGAAATGGATAGGTTAAAGTTAGATATAGTGGGAATTAGTGAAGTTCGGTGGCAGGAGGAACAAGACTTTTGGTCAGGTGATTACAGGGTTATAAATACAAAATCAAATAGGGGTAATGCAGGAGTAGGTTTAATAATGAATAAAAAAATAGGAGTGCGGGTTAGCTACTACAAACAGCATAGTGAACGCATTATTGTGGCCAAGATAGACACAAAGCCCATGCCTACTACAGTAGTACAAGTTTATATGCCAACTAGCTCTGCAGATGATGAAGAAATTGATGAAATGTATGACGAGATAAAAGAAATTATTCAGGTAGTGAAGGGAGACGAAAATTTAATAGTCATGGGTGACTGGAATTCGTCAGTAGGAAAAGGGAGAGAAGGAAACATAGTAGGTGAATATGGATTGGGGGGAAGAAATGAAAGAGGAAGCCGCCTTGTAGAATTTTGCACAGAGCATAACTTAATCATAGCTAACACTTGGTTCAAGAATCATAAAAGAAGGTTGTATACCTGGAAGAATCCTGGAGATACTAATAGGTATCAGATAGATTATATAATGGTAAGACAGAGATTTAGGAACCAGGTTTTAAATTGTAAGACATTTCCAGGGGCAGATGTGGATTCTGACCACAATCTATTGGTTATGAACTGCAGATTGAAACTGAAGAAACTGCAAAAAGGTGGGAATTTAAGGAGATGGGACCTGGATAAACTGAAAGAACCAGAGGTTGTACAGAGTTTCAGGGAGAGCGTAAGGGAACAATTGACAGGAATGGGGGAAAGAAATACAGTAGAAGAAGAATGGGTAGCTCTGAGGGATGAAGTAGTGAAGGCAGCAGAGGATCAAGTAGGTAAAAAGACGAGGGCTAATAGAAATCCTTGGGTAACAGAAGAAATATTGAATTTAATTGATGAAAGGAGAAAATATAAAAATGCAGTAAATGAAGCAGGCAAAAAGGAATACAAACGTCTCAAAAATGAGATCGACAGGAAGTGCAAAATGGCTAAGCAGGGATGGCTAGAGGACAAATGTAAGGATGTAGAGGCTTGTCTCACTAGGGGTAAGATAGATACTGCCTACAGGAAAATTAAAGAGACCTTTGGAGAGAAGAGAACCACTTGTATGAATATCAAGAGCTCAGATGGCAACCCAGTTCTAAGCAAAGAAGGGAAGGCAGAAAGGTGGAAGGAGTATATAGAGGGTTTATACAAGGGTGAGGTACTTGAGGACAATATTATGGAAATGGAAGAGGATGTAGATGAAGATGAAATGGGAGATAAGATACTGCGTGAAGAGTTTGACAGAGCACTGAAAGACCTGAGTCGAAACAAGGCCCCGGGAATAGACAACATTCCATTAGAACTACTGATGGCCTTGGGAGAGCCAGTCATGACAAAACTCTACCATCTGGTGAGCAAGATGTATGAGACAGGGGAAATACCCACAGACTTCAAGAAGAATATAATAATTCCAATACCAAAGAAAGCAGGTGTTGACAGATGTGAAAATTACCGAACTATCAGTTTAATAAGTCACAGCTGCAAAATACTAACGCGAATTCTTTACAGACGAATTGAAAAACTGGTAGAAGCGGACCTCGGGGAAGATCAGTTTGGATTCCGTAGAAATGTTGGAACACGTGAGGCAATACTAACCTTACGACTTATCTTAGAAGAAAGATTAAGAAAAGGCAAACCTACGTTTCTAGCATTTGTAGACTTAGAGAAAGCTTTTGACAACGTTAACTGGAATACTCTCTTTCAAATTCTGAAGATGGCAGGGGTAAAATACAGGGAGCGAAAGGCTATTTACAATTTGTACAGAAACCAGATGGCAGTTATAAGAGTCGAGGGGCATGAAAGGGAAGCAGTGGTTGGGAAAGGAGTGAGACAGGGTTGTAGCCTCTCCCCGATGTTATTCAATCTGTATATTGAGCAAGCAGTAAAGGAAACAAAAGAAAAATTCGGAGTAGGTATTAAAATTCATGGAGAAGAAGTAAAAACTTTGAGGTTCGCCGATGACATTGTAATTCTGTCAGAGACAGCAAAGGACTTGGAAGAGCAGTTGAACGGAATGGACAGTGTCTTGAAAGGAGGATATAAGATGAACATCAACAAAAGCAAAACGAGGATAATGGAATGTAGTCTAATTAAATCGGGTGACACTGAGGGGATTAGATTAGGAAGTGAGACACTTAAAGTAGTAAAGGAGTTTTGCTATTTAGGGAGTAAAATAACTGATGATGGTCGAAGTAGAGAGGATATAAAATGTAGACTGGCAATGGCAAGGAAATCGTTTCTGAAGAAGAGAAATTTGTTAACATCGAGTATAGATTTAAGTGTCAGGAAGTCGTTTCTGAAAGTATTTGTATGGAGTGTAGCCATGTATGGAAGTGAAACATGGACGATAACCAGTTTGGACAAGAAGAGAATAGAAGCTTTCGAAATGTGGTGCTACAGAAGAATGCTGAAGATAAGGTGGGTAGATCACGTAACTAATGAGGAGGTATTGAATAGGATTGGGGAGAAGAGAAGTTTGTGGCACAACTTGACTAGAAGAAGGGATCGGTTGGTAGGACATGTTTTGAGGCATCAAGGGATCACAAATTTAGCATTGGAGGGCAGCGTGGAGGGTAAAAATCGTAGAGGGAGACCAAGAGATCAATACACTAAGCAGATTCTGAAGGATGTAGGTTGCAGTAGGTACTGGGAGATGAAGAAGCTTGCACAGGATAGAGTAGCATGGAGAGCTGCATCAAACCAGTCTCAGGACTGAAGACTACAACAACAACAACAACATATACAAACGCATTTTCTTGCTGCAATCAAGACGTTATCTGCGTCGACTTGCGGATACAGTCAGTCGTACCTAGCCACCAGCAAGGTTGAACCACCTGAAGATGTCGGACAGTTGTTCCGAGGAAATATTGTGGAATTTGCACGTGATCCGTCGGCAAACCGGTGAAGACTATTTAAAACTGACCACATGTTGAAAAGTGGCAAATTAACAGCGAAAACAGTTTTTTGGAGCAAGTGCTGCTATAAATCTCATACACAGCAGTGTTGAAGACAAAATTTTGTCAGCTAATCGGCTCATCCCACTTCGTCTGCGACTTCCATGGTGTAAGATCAAGATCGCCTAAGATTGTGGTACACACGCTCCATGAAGTAGGATTATGAGTAGCAGGGAACGGAGCTTACATGAGGATCAGCGATGGTAAACACAGCCTCTTAAATTCAAGGGACGCAAAAGCAGGCACAATGTCGTTAACATTAAGTTTTAGGACGTCATAGACAGAGAATTGTGACTAACATGATAATGGTTACACTTCTAGCACCTGCGCTACTCAGCAGTAGCCAGACAAAACGTGAGAGGGCATCCACCAACACCAACACGTGCCGATTAACTGGTTTTGTATGTGCTAGGCGACCTAGATAAGCGACGAACACATTATTGTTACGGTGATTTGCCCTATCAGAGCTAAGCTTGCACACTCCAGTATTCGAGTTGGATTTCGCTCCCAAGCATTCCTCGCACTGGCCTGCTAATTTACAGATATCGCCGTAAAACGTAGGCCAAGTGAGGTGCTCCATAATCGTTATAATGGTATCTTGTATATCCCCAGGTGCCATCCACATGCGGAATGATGAAAGTACTTAAATACCAGAGGAATCAGCTCCTGGAACAGGCAGATCTTATTCTTCCCGCAGTAGCAGTTCGGAACCTGTGTTAAGCTAATATCCTGGCACCTCTCTCCCTTCTTTAAGCCGTTGTTTTACCTCCCGTTACCGAGGATCACCATCCTGCTTTTACGCTCACTTCCCAAACAGCTCCACAATTTCCCAAGGTCTGTCACCACACAAGCTGCTTCTTCCTCGTCTTGCAGGAGATCCACTGTAACGACTCGTATTGGAATATTTGGTATACAGTGTCGGCAGAGTTAGCTGTAGTCCCTGTGTGGTGAGCTTTAAAACGGAAAGCTGATGTCCGCACAGCCCGTTGGGCTATTTTCCTTATCTTCCATAGTCCAGTTAGCATCTATGTTGAAGTCTGGTTGTCGATCTCTTAGTGGAATGGCAATGTTCAAGATGAATCGTCGTAAGCCAAGCAGTATGGAATAACGCTTCTATGCTGTATAGTGATTATTTGCCTTTTGCCGTGGGTAAAGACCTGGAGGCATAAACAACAGGTTTCCTCTCTCCCTTCTTTGCTTGGAGGAGGGTTGTTGCAACACGAATATTGGAGGCATCTGTCTTCAAGATAAATTCTCGGTCAGGTATAGCTAGGATGGTTGAACTAGCCATTGCAGTTTTCAAAGTTTCGAGAGATACCTGTTGAGTATCACCCTACTGAAAATGGTCACATTTCCAACGCAGTTAAGGGACGCAGCCAGCGGTCCGGAGTTGTTAATTATTTTCATCTTTATCCTTGGTCCTGGGGAACAGATGAATAGCTTCAGTTCGATCGTGGACCATCCTCGCCTTTTCACTGGACATAAGACGGCCAAGGCCAGGTTGACCTTAGCAGGTTTTACAGACAACGGTGAAGTACCTGACCAGGTTCTCACTAAAGGTTTTACTGGAATCAACCTCATCGTCGGAACAGTTGTAGATACCTACACATTAAGTCACCCAGCACCAAGTCACACCAATCCACGTTCTCTTGCCCACTGAGCATGCTACCTTATCACGCAATTCTTCGATTGCAGCCTTCTGTTCAGCGTTCAGTGATTCTGAACACCTGCGCATGGGTGGGAATACTACCCTGCAGCAACACAATGTAGGCTTGCAGACCAGCAAGGAGGCAGCCACAGACCGAAGAGGTGTCACCCACCTCACCCACGGCGTTAATCGTAATGACAAGGCCACGGCTCAGCGCACCCTGCAAGAACTGTCTCCTGTTTGCCTGCACCAGACAGCCACTCATACTCGAGCTGGAATACGCCCAGTACAATTCATCTCTCAATGGTATTCTGAAACATCAAAACACATAACACAGTGATATTGTTCTATCCTACCGCTACATAAGTGCAGAACCCCTGCCACTCAATGTTAACCGTATTCCGTTACCACTGAAGCAGTACGGATCTGGTTGGGGAGGGGAACGATACTGTGACCACAAAACATGTACATGGTCAACAATTTACTATCACAAAAATGTCAAACACTTTACGATGAGAAAAAAAAACACAATCAACGGATGATATGCATGGATGTGAGATGATAATTAAAAAGGTCAATCAACGCCACATGGGAAGAGGCAAAAATGAAATTGTTAGAATAACTCAAATACTAATCAATTGCTATAAAACTATTAATTGAGCTACCTCGTTGCTGTCAACACACAATGCAAGTCCATCGATAGTCTAAGGTTATGATTACACTAAGCAGCTGCACAATTGGCTTAAGGCCCAAAGATAACGTCTCACACAGCGGAGCTAAAAGAATTTAAAGTATTAAGCAGTTGCAGTAAAGATGCCAACAGGGAAGAGAAAACAAGAAAAGTAACTGAACAAGAAAAAAACTATACACTGATGGAAAAAAAAATTCCCATCAACATGAGGGAGTTGGACGACATAAACGATAGTTGGTAGACGTCTTTCTGCATCTGAGAGATGATCTGTTGTAATTTCACGCCAATCGCATAAGACTGACTCTAGTATCGCCACTGTGAGGATGCAAATTGGGTTTGTTTCGCATACACGCTATAGCTGTCGTGAGCGTTTGCTACATTTAGACTGAATGTGGTGAGTTAGTTAGTCAATAATGCCTTTAAGGCGACAAAGATGCCATTATCAACACCTCACTGAGTTTGAACGAGGTCCTGTAATAGGGGTATGAGAAGCTGGATGTTCCTTAAGCGACGCTGCAGGAAGACTTGGCAGTAATATAGGAAGGGTATATGATTGACGGCAGTGTTAGCAGCTGCGGTCAAGATAGTGTACTGTCGCAAGAAGACCAGGCCGCGAACGGCCACGTGGCTTTACCGACGGGGAAGACAATCGTGTTTCGCGTTTGACTCTGGCACATCGCACAGCATATGCATCAGCAATTTGGACAGTGACACAACGAGGTGTTGCAGATTGGTTACTGAAGGACAGCTCTGCACATTACACTGACCACAAACCACAGCCATCAGCGACTTCGGTGATGTCAAGCCTGACCGCATTGGTGAGCAGGGTGGAGATGTTGTGTTTTCTGATGAAACCCGGTTGTGCCTCGGTACCAGTGATGGCTGTATGTTCGTTAGAAGGAGGACAGTTGAGGGCTGAAACCAACCCGTTCGCGTGCTAGACACCTTCGACCTACACCTGGAGTTATGGTCTTGGGTGCGATTTTGTATGACAGCAGGAACACTCTCGGGGCTATCCCACGAAACTTGACAGCAGATTTGTACGGTGATTCGACCTGCTGTTCTGCCATTGATGAACAGCATTCCACGGGGTGTTTTCAGGAAGGTAACGCTCGCCCACATACCGCTGTTGTATCCCAGCATTCTGTACAGAGTTTCGACGTGTTGCCTTATCCTGCTCTATCACCAGACCTTTCTCCTGTCGAACACATATAGGACATCTCCAGCGTCATCCTGAAATAGCGTTGCCCATCCCTATATTGACCAACGATGTGCAACAGGCATGAAACGTAATCCCAGTCACTGACATCTGGCATCTGTACAACACGATGCATGCAACTTAGCAAGCTTTCATTTAACATTCAGGTAGTTATGCTGATTATTCGTTCAAATGTCTCTGAGCACAATGGGACTCAACTGCTAGGGGTAGAACTTAGAGCTACTTAAACCTAACTAACCTGCCAGAGGCAGGATTCGAACCTGCGACCGTAGCGGTCTCGCGGTTCCAGACTGTAGCGCCTAGAACCGCGCGGCCACTCCGGCCGGCTCGCTGATTAGTAATGCACCAGAGTTTCAGATTTTCAATGACTTAACTCGCCATTTCATCAATCTCTGATTTTGCAATGTTAATCACTTAAGAATGCCACATAGACAAATGCATTCCATAAATTTCATTACTCTACATTAATTACTTTTTGGCGTTTTCTATTAGCTTGAGCTGCAATGATAAATGTCTCCCGAGGCGAAGCCAAAATAGTTTAAATTATTAAGCAGTTGCAGTGAATGTTGTTAACACAAAATAACACGTCAAGAACACCAATGAATCGAGCAATTAGTTATACTGGGCAAGTGCACACAAGGTACAAGGCCAAATGATATACACTCCTGGAAATGGAAAAAAGAACACATTGACACCGGTGTGTCAGACACACCATACTTGCTCCGGACACTGCGAGAGGGCTGTACAAGCAATGATCACACGCACGGCACAGCGGACACACCAGGAACCGCGGTGTTGGCCGTCGAATGGCGCTAGCTGCGCAGCATTTGTGAACCGCCGCCGTCAGTGTCAGCCAGTTTGCCGTGGCATACGGAGCTCCATCGCAGTCTTTAACACTGGTAGCATGCCGCGACAGCGTGGACGTGAACCGTATGTGCAGTTGACGGACTTTGAGCGAGGGCGTATAGTGGGCATGCGGGAGGCCGGGTGGACGTACCGCCGAATTGCTCAACACGTGGGGCGTGAGGTCTCCACAGTACAACGATGTTGTCGCCAGTGGTCGGCGGAAGGTGCACGTGCCCGTCGACCTGGGACCGGACCGCAGCGACGCACGGATGCACGCCAAGACCGTAGGATCCTACGCAGTGCCGTAGGGGACCGCACCGCCACTTCCCAGCAAATTAGGGACACTGTTGCTCCTGGGGTATCGGCGAGGACCATTCGCAACCGTCTCCATGAAGCTGGGCTACGGTTCCGCACACCGTTAGGCCGTCTTCCGCTCACGCCCCAACATCGTGCAGCCCGCCTCCAGTGGTGTCGCGACAGGCGTGAATGGAGGGACGAATGGAGACGTGTCGTCTTCAGCGATGAGAGTCGCTTCTGCCTTGGTGCCAATGATGGTCGTATGCGTGTTTGGCGCCGTGCAGGTGAGCGCCACAATCAGGACTGCATACGACCGAGGCACACAGGGCCAACACCCGGCATCATGGTGTGGGGAGCGATCTCCTACACTGGCCGTACACCACTGGTGATCGTCGAGGGGACACTGAATAGTGCACGGTACATCCAAACCGTCATCGAACCCATCGTTCTACCATTCCTAGACCGGCAAGGGAACTTGCTGTTCCAACAGGACAATGCACGTCCGCATGTATCCCGTGCCACCCAACGTGCTCTAGAAGGTGTAAGTCAACTACCCTGGCCAGCAAGATCTCCGGATCTGTCCCCCATTGAGTATGTTTGGGACTGGATGAAGCGTCGTCTCACGCGGTCTGCACGTCCAGCACGAACGCTGGTCCAACTGAGGCGCCAGGTGGAAATTGCATGGCAAGCCGTTCCACAGGACTACATCCAGCATCTCTACGATCGTCTCCATGGGAGAATAGCAGCCTGCATTGCTGCGAAAGGTGGATATACACTGTACTAGTGCCGACATTGTGCATGCTCTGTTGCCTGTGTCTATGTGTCTGTGGTTCTGTCAGTGTGATCATGTGATGTATCTGACCCCAGGAATGTGTCAATAAAGTTTCCCCTTCCTGGGACAATGAATTCACGGTGTTCTTATTTCAATTTCCAGGAGTGTATATCACGGCGAAGCAATTTCAAATAAAAAGAATTTGCATGTAATTTTCTTTAAGGAACACGACGCCCCGGCTGTAAAGGCCAGTTTGCGATAACACTGACCAATCATAAGTGAACAGAACTTCACTAGAAGAAACTTTATTAGTATTTAGAACAGATAGAGGGTAACTGACTTAACAGCCGGTGGTCATACAAATTTTACAGTTGGGGAAGGTACCTCAGGGTGTACATTAATTACGTGAAATTAGTAAACGTTTCGTAGGATCTTAATCTTAAATGCTGAGAGCCTTATGGCTCAATGGCCGAGCAAAGCGTCATGTTAAACTTATATCAAAGACCGCGTATAGCATAGATTTACTTAGACGGCATTTAATCATTTGCACCAAGTCATAAAAAAATAAAACACAAAATACCAAGAGGTTACAGGATAGCAAACACCATCAATAGCCGCCCAAATATACAAACAGAACCAATTACGCGCGGTGGGCTGAAACGGAAAATCAACGAATAACAAGATAATTATCACACATGTGGCTTTTTCGGAAAACAGCAAATGACAAGTAATATGGACTTACTAGACTCAGTTGCCCAGCTGCCTTTCCAAAATAAAGTTGTTCCTCATCTATGGATGAGGCATTCACCGACCAATGCAAGAAATGATGTCCCAGACTAAAGCACACAATGAGCTCCTTTCCGTGTTTGCTCCTGACAAATACCGCATTAAAAAATCGCTAATCTGTCGTGTAACACTCACGTATGAGTAGAATTAAAAACTATTCTAATAAAATATAAATCACCTATGCATAAAACGAATCTAATAATCACTGACAGCATTGCACACTACTCTAACGGGAAATAAAACGCGAATGCATAAAACATGTTTGGCAAACGGTGATAGTTACAGTTTTCCAATCAAATACAGAATACCAATGAGTGAAACCAATCTGACAAACACTGAAAGCGTTAAACGATGTTCTAATGTCAAACCAAAACCAACAATCAATTAAAGAAGTCTGGCGAGCATTGAATTTTTAATACGTCAGAAAAATTGTTCGCAGTTTGCCTCAACAGTAAGTGCTTTCAGCAATATTCTAATTACATACCATATACCATTAAAAAAGCGTGGCGAGCAATGGATAAGTAATACACCAGGCAGGTTACTTACAGAATGATTTCATAGAGAGCTCGACTTGGGCACACAAAGAACTCAGTCGCAAATTACGAATACATGATCAAAAATTCGGCTGTACAGAGCCTACTCGCAAAATACAAACAGGTGACTTTCACTCATAAGAGCGAATTGGGGGACCACCACAGACACCTGATAAATCTGAAAGAAACCAGGCTGCAGTGGCGCACACATCGTTTAAGAAAGAAATTACTAACCATAACAAAAGTCCTCGCAATGTAGTCCACAAAATGGGCACGTAGAGATTCCCCAAGTAGGTTCGCTCCCTCCAACGGTCGAGTTGCTGAGAGGTAAACTACAATCGGCGTGATGGCGCCAGTAAAACTTTGCAGGCCCGGTCGCCGCTGCCTTCCAGCTATGTTTGGCCCAACAGAGCGCTCACACATATTCAGTAAACCCAATCCTCGAACTCCCTACATCCCTGCCTGCAAGTCACTTCCTCATAGCTATCTGAACACATCTCCATATCCACGTCTGCCGTTGGTTACGCAGCCTGTAGCTGGCAGGCGTCGCCTGGTATCCCAGAAACGGTCCAGAGACGATCGCAGAACAGATACAGTCGATATTAGGGCGCCAAGGCTGTGGCACTCACACAACACAATGTTTATAGCGCGTTTTATCCTTTATACTGAAGTACCTACATTAGATTTAATCTAGAATAAGCTGTTTTGTTTTTATGCACGATACTTGTAGATCGTAAAATGCCCGCCCCGTCAGCCGAGAGCGCTAATGCGCTGCTTCCTGGACTCGGGTAGGCGCGCCGGCCCCGAATCGAATCCGCCCGGCAGATTAACGAGGTGGGCCAATGTGCCGGCCAGTCTGGATGTGGTTTTTAGGCAGTTTTCCACATCCCACTAGGTGAATACCGGTCTGGTCCCCACATCCCGCCTCAGTTACGTGACTCACAGACATTTGAAACACTTTAACACTATTTCATGGTTTACACTAGATGCAGACAGCTGAGATACACTGATTCTGTCCAGGGGGTGAGGGGTGGGGGTAGTGGGGGTAGTGGCAGGAAGGGCAACCAGCCACCCCTTTCAATTAACAATGCCAAATCCTATTGTAACCCTGCCGACCCTGCGACATCTGTGGAACATAGGTGCAAGCCAAAGAATGTATGACTTGTAGATTGTAAAATAATTCATGCTGTTTGAGCGCCGATACTTCTCAGTTGTGATGTAATGGGATGGCAGGTTGTGCCTGCAGAAATGCGTTGGAGGAAGCTATGGTTTATGTTCTCAAGTACTACGGCGAGTGCAGAGTCAAGAATGCTCACCCGACAGGAGCATTCGTTATTATTGTTGTTGAGACTTCAGTTGCATGTCAGTATCAGCTGCAGATCCAACAACAAAATAATGAACTAACACGCTAAGAAAGTTGAGATAGTTACAACATTCTGTATTATTTGTTGAATCCCATAAAAATCTTCAACGACAGGAACCCAGTTACTATTTGGAACCCAGTTACTATTTGTGGCTAATTTCCAGTACATGACATATGTTGAGTCAGTTACGGGTGGCGGCGTGAAGCTACCAGGCTATTCCAGTCATACGTCAGCTCTGCGAAGCAGCGAGAGTAGGTGGCTGTGTTGGTTTTTAGGTGGCACCCGTCGACTGCAACCTGTCGTGGGTGGCGAGCCCCGTTTCGAACCTAGGACGCTCTGGGATTGGCTGGATTGTTAGATGATGGCAGTCTTTGGAGGCCTCACCACAACGGACGCAGTTTGAAGGCCAGAAGCATGAAGGATAGCTGACGACTAACAGATCGCCGTTTTCATCTAGTTGTTAATTCTGTTCCATGAGGCCGAAATGGCCATATATTCGGTCGATTACTGGCCCAGAGGCTGCGCTAGTCAAAAGTCTGACTCTGCAGAATGATACCGGATAAGCTGGTAACATTTTCAAATGGTTCAAACGGCTCTGAGCACTATGGGACTTGAGGTGATCAGTCCCCTAGAACTTAGAACTACTTAAACCTAACTAACCTGAAGACATCACACACATCCATGCCCGAGACAGGATTCGAACTTGCGACCGTAGCGGTCACGCAGTTCCAGACTGTAGCGCCTAGAACCGCTCGGCCACTCCGGCCGGCGGTAACATTTTCACTTCCTCTGGCTGGGTGTTGTATGCCAAGTGTTAGACTCGCATCGCATGGTCGGCTGAGGGAATGCCGCACTGTGCTGCAACTTGTAGCAACCTAGTCAACTACTGACGGCAGAACGCCACATTACAGGTTGGTGCGCTAGCTCTGTTGCAACTCCGAGGTGCTTTCCTGAACTAGTAGGATTTAGCCTGTATATGCCTCGGCTCTTTTCGAAAGGGTGAAGCTCATGCCGTAGTAACAGCATAACTTACGTATATGAAATATTATTCGCATCGATTTGTTCTCCTGGCGGAAACCCGGCTTTATTCTTATTACAGCTTGTGACCTAACGTTTTCACCTGTTTTATGTATTGTGTAATCGATATTATGTAAAAGAGTAAAAATTTCCTATTTATTTGTAATGCAAATATGTCAAACGTTGTGTTACGTAACGCAGAATTATTAGTGTAAAACACTGTAATCATACTGTGTAATCGCCAATGATAAGAGTAACATCCAGGTGGAGAGATTAGTCTCTGGTCGGCGTGATGTGACGTCGGAGAGCGAACGAGGTAGAGGATACTCACTGAGAGCTGAGCGAAAAAATGGCTCTGAGCACTACGGGACTTAACATCTGAGGTCATCAGTCCCCTAGAGCTACTACTGAAACCTAACTAACCTAAGGACACCACACACATCAAAGACTGAGGCAAGTCGCGCGGTTCCGGACTGAAGCGCCTAGAACCGCTCGGCCACCGAGGCCGGCAGAGGTGAGCGTTGGAAGTTGTTGGAAGTGTAAGAGCGTGCTCTGTGTGGCTGTGGTTATGTAAAGCCACTTACTATATATCTCAGGAATATCTGTTCCATGGGAAGAGTGGGCAGATGAAGGAAACACCTGTTACATCAACATCCTTCCGCTTAATCCGCTGTAGTTAATGAAAGTGCGCTGGCCACATTTAGAGTTGCTGGAGCATTGTCGTCTACACAGACTCGACGATTATGAAACACTGTAAGATCGCATAAAATCATTCATGTCGTTTGGAAACTGTGAGGCATTACCCAGTCACCTTACTTTGATCATTTTGCAAATAAGTGAGACAATAAAAATATCTTATTATATTGTTTAACCTAAGTCTTTGCAACCTAGAAACAGTCTAAACTTCTCCTGCGTGTGCTAATCCGAGTGTCGTGTTAGAAAAGAAAGAACTGGATAAGTAAATTAAAAATACCTACATGTCTCCTTTGCTGTTTTCAACTTAATTAAATGCACCTATTAGAAATGCCTCATATATTTAACTGTTTGTTTTGCATAACAGAGCCGCTGTTCACTTTGAGTATGCTAATAAAAATAAATGTAAATTACTGCCAAATATATGTCAATAGCAATTATGCGTAATATTTCTAAATATAATTACTCCTGATTGTATTGGCTTGTATTAATAATTGCACGATTTTATTTAAAGTCTTTCATTGCAGTATTCACTTATTCCTATTATTTTCTTTAAGTTTTAACTACGTATGCGTACGCCTTCTGCTGCCACGCAGTTATTTCCGTATAACTTCAAACTACTGCTGTTCAGGTCATTAGTAATTTATTGAACAGCAGTTGACCTACTGGGCTGGCGACCGTAATTATTAACCATCCTAAATCATTTCATTTGAGTTGTTGAGGCCTAGACGATTCTTGACATACCCCTTTCTCCTACTGCTTTACGTGAACAATTGCACTACCCTGTCAATTTAGACAACAATAAGTGTAACAACAGCAGAGCACTAAGAGAGGAGTAAGTTATTTTTCGGAATCGCTTGTTCCACGTATCTTCCCTCTAATCGGTGTGAGATATCTTTGGAAACGGTAGCCATATTGAAAACATTATAATTTCTGTTGGGCGCACTCGAAACACAGTCTAGTTTCCACAATAACTGATTAAGGAGTAGGGAGACGTCACAACCATAACTGTTGTTGTTGTGGTCTTGAGCCTTGAGACTGGTTTGATGCAGCTCTCCATGCTAATCTATCCTGTGCAAGCTTCTTCATCTCCCAGATCTTACTGCAACCTACATCCTTATGAATCTGCTTAATGTATTCATCTCTTGGCCTACCTCTACGATTTTTACCCTCCACGATGCCCTCCAATGCTAAATTGGTGATCCCTTGATGCCTCAGAACATGTCCTATCAACCGGTCCCTTCTTCTTGTCAAGTTGTGCCACAAACTCCTCTTCTCCCCAATTCTATTCAATACCTCCTCATTAGTTATGTGATCTACCCATCTAATCTTCAACATTCTTCTGTAGCACAACATTTCGAAAGCTTCCATTCTCTTCTTGTCCAAACTATTTATCGTCCATGTTTCACTTCCATACATGGCTACACTCCATACAAATACTTTCAGAAACGACTTCCTGACACTTAAATCTATACTCGATGTTAACAAATTTCTCTTCTTCCGAAATACTTTCCTTGCCATCGCCAGTCTACATTTTGTATCCTCTCTACTTCGAACATCATCAGTTATTTTGCTTCGCAAATAGCAAAACCCCTTTACTACTTTAACTGAGCCAGCCTAACATACATTACTGACCCCAGTTGTAGATGATGTAAGCTGAGTTGCCTATCTCGAGCGCGATTTATTTTGCAGACTCTGTACTGCAAGGTGACACATGTACTGAACTTAAATAAATAATGATCACACCAGGGAAAATATGCGTGAATTTATGAAACGAATATTTAACAATCGCTGAAGCAGTAGGTAAGATATACAGGGTGAGTCACCTAACGTTTCCGCTGGATATATTTCGTAAACCACATCAAATACTGACGAATCGATTCCACAGACCGAACGTGAGGAGAGGGGCTAGTGTAATTGGTTAATACAAACCATAAAAAAATTCACGGAAGTATGTTTTTTAACACAAACCTACGTTTTTTTATATGTAACCCCGTTAGTTTTGTTAGCACATCTGAACATATAAACAAATACGTAATCAGTGCCGTTTATTGCATTGTAAAATGTTAATTACATCCGGAGATATTGTAACCTAAAGTTGACGCTTGACTACCACTCCTCCGCTGTTCGGTCGTGTGTATCGGAGAGCACATCTGGTACTGCGGCGTGTACGACATTCATTACGCCAGAGATTGCAATTGTGTGCAGGAAATGATGGCCACCACATTAAACATCTATTGGCCTGACATGTCGGGACACACTCTATTCCACTCCGTAATTGAAAACGGAAACCACGTGTATACGTGTACCTCACCCCTCATGGTAATGTACATGTGCGTCAGTGAAAAAGACCACTAAAAAGGTGTTAGCATGTGGACGTAATGTACTGTTCCAGTCTCTTCTGTACCTAAGGCCCATCACCGTTCCCTTTGGATTCCTACGTAATTCGGTGCCACTGAAGGGATTATTATGTACTGACAACTCTGGGAGGTGTAAACGTTTTTAACATTGTTTCGGTCAGTCAAGGCGAGGCGAATACTTCAGCTGTATGTCGGCTGATAGGCGGACAGACAGACAGACCATGAGGAACACGTTCACGTCGTTATTCATAAGCTGCATCTAATGCAGCACTTAAAATGTAAACTGATATTAAGATCATGGTCCATATACGATGCAGTGAAACTGCACCAGGCATGTTTATGATCCATAATTATCGTTCCATATACATTTCAGTTTGTAAGGGAACTGCAGCAGGCTTTAAGAATAACTTACTACGTCTTTTTGCCTTTCAGTTATATAGACAAAAATTATCGGCCATAGGGCGTTATATGAAACATTTTTCGTGATCAACCTGTCCTACCTTACTATTAAACTACCATTATAGCTCCGGTATAAACGAACACTGAAAAATGATACAAATGTAATAAGGACACGCTCTATGAATTTCTGAGGTGATTTGTAGAATAGATGTGTCGTTGTTTAGAACGAAAAGTGCTAAATTAGAGTTGGATGCTGGACATAAAGGTGAGCTCTGCTAAGCGCTAGGTCATTTTCATCGATATGCACTGAAGCGCCAGAGAAACTGGTATAGGCATGCGTATTCAGTTACAGAGATACGTAAACGGGCAGAATAAGGCGCTGCTGTCGGCAATGCCTAGGTAAGACAACAAGTGTTTGGAGCAATTGTTAGATGAACAAAATGGCAAGTTATCAAGATTTAAGTGTGTCTGAACGTTGTGATATTGTCGGCGTACCAGCGATGGGACACAGCATCTCCGTGGTAGCTATGGAGTGCGGACGCTCCCGTACGACCATTTCACGAGTAGACCGTGAATACTAGGAATTCTGTGAAACATCAAATCTTAGACATCGCTGGGTGCGGAAAAAGTATACATGTTGACTGCACAAATGACTCAGACGATATGGCCACCTGTCCATCGTTGAAACGCGAAACATAAGATTTTCAGCTTGAGATGGACAAGATAGTGCTATATCTTCAGAGGGATCGGACTTCTGCTCACGGATACACAATGCTCATAAATTACTGGTCGGTGGTCTGTGGGCGTGGAGTTGCCTTTCCGTGTCGGCTCTATGTTATACTGGGTTGAAGTCAGACATATTTAGTGGCCAAGTCGTAAACATGAATTCAGTATCTTGTTCCTCGAATGAGGGAAGCCCTTTTCGGACGAGACGACACGGAGACTTATCCTGCTGGAAAATTGGCATCGCTATTGGGGAAGTCATCGAATACAAAGGAATAATTTTCACGTAGTCCACAACCATCGCGTTGAATGCTATTACAGCCACATGTTCCACGGGAGCCCAGTTGAATGCCCCTTACAGCATAACAGTGGCCCCACCGGCGTGCATCCATGGCATGGTATATGTTTCGAGCAGTTATTCGCCTGAATGACGGCGTATCCAGACACGACTATCGGCCTTGTGTAGCAAGAATGTGATGCATCGGACCACGTGACACATTTCCAGTCCCTGCTCACTGCAATGGCAGCATTGGATGTCGTCTGACCAACGTCGGAACACGTAAGAGTCGTCCGCTGCTGAACGCCTCTTTCATCTATGTCGACTGAATGGTGTGGTTGGAAAGGTGTCTGAACCAGCGGTGTGCGCTGTAGCCAGACGGGTCACGGATGGCCACGTGTTCTACGAGTAATTTACGGAACCGACTACCCTCCAAGTTCTACGTTGTGTGACGAGGGGTAGAAGTCCAACACCTTACCGCCAGTTCGTGTCTTCACCATCCTTTAATCTCTTTCCACACGTGTTCACGAAAGTTGCCAGCGAAGGACCCGCCTAGCTTTGCACTTTCCGAGGAGCTCTTTCTCAGTCTCCGGACCATAAGAATCTCAACTTCCTCGAAGACCTCATATCATCAGGTGTCTCCATTTGCGGTCCGTATCGGTGTTAGAATAATTCCCCATTCACCTGTGCTGAGTTTATATGCTGTCCACACTGTGTCATGTGCGAGCAACGCCACCTGCCAGCATCCAGTATCGCAATCGACAGTGGTCATACGGTTTCGGCGCATAAGAGTAGTTTAGTCCGTGGACAACTTGTTTTCTTGACCTAAAACAATGATCCGCCAACTGTAAAGAAAAATCCGCGTTCGTTGCTCATCGGTCGTGTAATTCAGTTTGTAACTCTTGGCGACACTGTGTTAATGTATTCCTTTCAAGAGATGTGATGCAGCAGGTAGGAAACGAGATTCGCAGCTGGGACGAGCTAGTTTCGTATCTCGCTTGACCTATCCAGTTTTAGCATATCCATGGTCCCCTAAAGTCACTTGAGTTTTCTAGTTGTTGAAACAGACGTGAATACCTTTTGCTCCATTTTCAACGTACTCATCTTCCGATGAACATTATACATCGGAACATTATACATAATTTCCAGTTTACCTTTCTCCCCAGGATACATAATTGAGCACTTTCTGATGCCTTTTCCCACTACGTTCTCTTACTGAATATCTTCTAAAAAGTCTGCAGCAGTTCCTACCAAAATCCTTTCGCATAGCTGAAATTTAGTTAAGAGTATATATATATATATATATATATATATATATATATATATATATATATATATATATATATATATATCGCTTAATCAAACAATTCAGTCGTCAGGATGTTTACCACATATTGCCCTCTAGTTCCAGAAGCAAACAAATTAATCATCTGATAACTGTATACCAATAATCTTCCTAGGAAATAGTATCGAAAAGTACGGGAAACATGATTAGGATGTAACGTCCCACCAAAGACTTGGTTACTGGAGTAGGACTACTGTCTCAAATCGGACAAGGTAAACAACGGCATAGAAAATTTTAATATGGGTGACTGGACCCTAGTTCTTGTAACTTTCATAGGACAGTTGGCCACTGTCTTCAGGTATCTGTTGCTGTCGTTTTTGAACATCTCACGAGGATCTTCGAAAAGGCAGACGTCTGTAAGACTTCGTGGTCTCCTGCCCTTCATTGCTTACGTATTCCGCCCTGACAGTCATTTTCCGCACATCAAGACGCTTTATTCGCACCCAAGCTCGATAAGATATAGTCAGTGTTGTATGAATTCATGTAAACGATATGCAAATAACAAGTAAGCGCACTGTGGTTGAAATACTCAAGGCTGGCGTACACACATACATTCCAGACACGACGGACACTGGACCCTTTAGTTCGAGAGAGGCAGACTGCATGCCAGGGGGCCGGTCCCTTCAGAGGACGACCCAGCCTATCTATGTCGGCCGGTGACTGCCCATAGAGCAGACAGAGAAAGGGGGAAGGACCCCGTGTTCGACTTAAAAGCAAATTCCGCTACATTGTGTGGGACCGGCCAGCCAACACATTCTTTACACATAGCACGCAGTTTCAGAGATTTTCACAGGGAGACAGCAAACGCCAAACGCCAATGCTATGGATTTCTGCATTGGTCGCCGATGGGAATCGAAGGGACGAGAACATCGAATTTCCAGAATCTGAAATTCTAGGTAGGGCATATTCTGAGCCAGAAATAGACAGCCCACGTAGGAAATGGAAAAGATTAGAAGCGAAACGAGCACAGGAAACGCATTTGTTTGCCGCATATTCAGGGACAGTATACGCGTCAATACAGTCAATGAACCGGCAGTTAGCTAACGTTCAAACAGAAGTAGACAGTGAAGAAGAGGGGGAACATTTAGAATACGCCGAACCTATCGTATACACTCTAAATATGCCCCAAAAGCCGACACAGAAATTTGCAGAGTTACGAGTGCCACGAAAAGGTTCCGTAATAGACGCAACTGTACCTGCAAACACACGACATACACAACAGAGAGGGCAGAATGCGGAGTTGTTTGTGCCACGTAATGGTTCAATGACAAACGCAACTAGTCCTCAACACAGACAGCACGGTTTATTGCAGTTATCTAACATAGAAACGCCACAGCATAGCCTAGTAAACAACGTAACTGACCGAGTAGAAAACAATAGATTGAGAATACATAGTTCAACAGAAGGTAGTGTTACAGGACAGGACACAGTCATGGAGATAATACAAAAAATGAACGCTAGTATGGCGAAACAGAATCAGGAATTGAAACAGGATAATCATGCTATTAAGAACCAGATCCAACAGGATAATCAGAACTTGAGACAAGAGATTAAGATACAGATCCAACAAGTCAAAATTCAGATGGAAGAAGGGATCGCTAAAACTGATAGTCAGATCACTCATATAAACAAAGCCGCGAAAGAATCGAGAGAAAGAATTCAGGTACTAACACAAGGTCAGCAGCAACTACACACTGACGTGGACAAGGTCCAATTGGAGATTGTAAACGTTGACAAATAACTGGAACGTGTTACAAAAAAGCCACTCGAACAGCAATACTAATTTCGGAAGAACAAGCAATTCAAAGCAAGGTCGCAAAGGCTGCACTGAAAAAATATGATCGGCGGATCAATAAAATAGAACTTAAAAACAAAGATCAGTTTGAAAAGCTTCGAACAGAGTTGATACAACCTATCGAAGAAAAGATCGAGACCGATTACACCTGTAGCGAACCAACTGACACGTCAAGCATTAATTCAGTACACGAACACGAGCCGACTAAAGTTAAAGTAGAACCAAGGCTAGACCTAACACTCGCGCAGAAATCGAAACAGAAAACCCCGATTAAAGTAATACATGACATACCACAGGACCGGGCACAGTATCTAGAAAAACGCAACACATGCAATCAGCCGATACCAATCGAAAGACAGGCAACTGAACCAGTACATCCAAGACACAACATAATAGCAGCACAGGTACTATACAGCGAACGACGAGAGTAGAAACACACGAACAACACTTTTGTTCACCAATGATACGATATGACGCGGATATCAGTCAGGATATGTAAAATAGGCAGACGGGCAGTAGATTACCAGAGAATAAACACGACGACACAAGCAGTGGCAGTTTATTTTAGCCCTTGAATCAGCCACAAACCGGATTCATGAGTAGATATGATACAGAACACTTCCTTACAGTTATAAAATTTCAACATTTCAAGTAAGAAGGCGGTAGCTTGCATGAACACACATTCATCGATCAGTTTTAAGTAGGTTTACCAAACCACTGGAGCGTAGCTCACAAACTTGACTTCATTTGTGCACACATGTCAGGGACAGTAGCAGAGGTGATGCAAAAGATCGCGGCTACCTGTACGTCTTACCTACAGTTCAGAACAGCATTTCTCGAAATATATTGGTCTAAGGAGGCGCAAAACAAAATTGAATACGAGTTACTTCAGATGGCACCACATGAAAACTCAGGAGAGAAAAGCGTGTTAAAATTCTTTGATTCAATGGACAAAAAGAATCAATGCCTAGACAATAGCCGATACGTCTATGTAGAATGAAATTATCGGTAAAGTATCAACAGGCGACAATAGGAAAAAATGAAAATACCGAAGAATTCAAAGAGGTTTTAAGGTAACTTGAATTTATGTTTAAAGAAGACGAGCTGAAAGAAAAAAGAAAGGAAAGGGA
The DNA here is from genome assembly GCF_023898315.1 of Schistocerca nitens. Lineage (NCBI taxonomy): Eukaryota > Metazoa > Arthropoda > Insecta > Orthoptera > Acrididae > Schistocerca > Schistocerca nitens. The sequence goes on from NC_064621.1 coordinate 54,505,409, forward strand.
ACAGCAAAAGGAGGGGACTAGGAACGAATATTCCAATAATAATAATCATAATCCTAACACCAATAATTTCAGGCAATATGACAGGCAAGCACAGTGGAGACAATTGGCATAGAAACGATAACCAGAATAATTGGTACCGAAATAGGAACGGTAATGGACACTCATACAGTGGCGGACATGGGTTTAGGAATAAAAATGCCAACGGTCAAGGGTACTTTGAAAGAGGTCACGATGTTAGAAACAGCAACTGGCGACACCAGGGCGCAAATAATTACAGAGGAAATTATGGTCCACAAAGACAAGAACAACACAGCATAGGGAAACCAGAAGTAGAAATTAGGCCACCAGATCCTGAAACACGTAAAGATTGACGGGAAAATCCGGAAGAGGTTAGGCAAACTGACGTCCATTCAGTAATACAATGGAAAAAGTACATTCATCTTTTGGAAGCAGCTAGATCAAAATTAGAAAGAACTGAAAATAGCCAAAATTCAGACAAACAGGGACTTACGAAAATTTCCGATAAAGAGTCAGATACGGTTGAATTACGCTACATAACCTGGGAAAACAGCATAGAATGAGAAAATTCTGAAAGCGAGGATGAACTGCCACCACTTCCGTGTATTAAGGAATTAAGCTACGAAGAATTCTTAACCGGACTTAGCAATATATTTGACGAGAAGCAAGTAAATGAACGCGATAAAACAGAGCAGAGTATCCTAGATAAAAACAAAACACAGACGCCACGAACACAAAAAAAGTATAATGTATACAACATGGGTGACTATGAGGAGGTAGAGAGAAAGTACATTCGGGAATGTTTGGAAATGAAGGAAAAGGAGAGACAGGAGCTCGAAAACAGACGATAAGAGGTAGATAGGTCGCAGACGGTTTTGCTCACCAAGTTAACACCAAAGCAAACACAAACACACAGGGAAGGTACAGTTATCCACAGGTTAAGCTATGAATCTATAGCAGAGAATTTGATGCAAGAAAAGGAAATCGTAACATCCACAATTATACAACCCATATTAAAATAAACATTGGTGAAATCACGACAGAAGCAATCATAGATACTGTGAGTCAAGTGACGGCTATATCAGAAGGCCTATTTGAAAGATGCAATAGAGATAAAGATTTACCGATTTTAAGGACAAAAAGGATAAGTGCTTTTGGAGCATTAGGAAAAAATGCAACAGAGGTGAAATACGAAACACGTCTTTCATTTAATTGCCAAGGTTACGAATTTGAAAACAATTTTATAGTAGTACCAAAACTTACTGCTGATATGATAATCGGTGTAGATTTCATTAATGAGCGTAAGGTTCACATTTGCATACCACAAGACTTCGTAACAATAGATGATTTAATACTATATTTTATTCTAACTTTGAACGATGAAAAAGAACAAGGAAAAGTAAAGCAATTGTATTTAAATCAAGAGGGGAATGAAATAGAGGAGAGACACCCTAGATATAAGTTTGAGGAAAACCTTGACCCACTCCCACCAGAAATAATAAAAGAAATTCATCAAGAGATTGGTAAGAAGATAGAGGAAATAGATGATATTTCGCTCCACGATAAAAAAAAATTTACATGGCATATTGAGATCACATGCGGAGGTATTTGCACCAAAGACAGGTAGCATTGAAGATTTTCAATACAAATTTGGGGTCAAAGATTATAAACCCTTTCGTGTTTCACCTTATTCTATACCATATAGTTTTCGAGAGCAAGTATTTCTTGAAATCAGAAAAATGTTGGATGATGACATAATTGAACCCGCCAAGTCACAATATAATTAACCCTTACACGTTGTAAGTAAGAGGGATGGGAGCATACGTTTGGTACTCGATTCAGGACAAATAAACACAATTATAATTTCGGGAGCAGATAGACCAGAGAAATTGGAAGAGTTGATTCAGAAGTTTCATGGAGTACAGATTTCTCATCTATCGATTTGCGTTCAAGTTTTGGCAAATAGAATTGGAGCCATGATGTCGAAAATACACAGCCTATATTGTCTTTGGTCGTTGCTACCAATTGAAACGTTTACCGTTAGGCCTCAAAATTTCGTCAGCTGCCTTTATTCGCGGTCTGAATCCTATACTGAATTTCGACATACTTCAGAAAATTACTTTCTATGTGGACGACGTTCTTGTGGCGGAGACTACTTTGGCAGAACATAATTATATACTGGATAATTTCCTACAAATTATGAAAAAAACACGGGGTCACCGTCGACATTACTAAATCGCATTTTGGAAAATCAGAAATTAAATTTTTTGGACCTAATATATCTGCAAAAGGTATAACGCCAGACGAGAAGAAGATAGACGCTTTTCGTAATATTCCTACTCCCTACAACAAGAAAAGTCTAAGGGTATTCTTGGGGTATTAAATTTTTACAAAACATTTATATGGATAGACACACTTGCAGCACCTAGACTGTGTGCACTGACAGGAAAAAACACACCCTGTATATGGGATAAACAAGCTGATGAAGAATTTCGTAAGTTGAAGGAGGAATTGAATAATGCTCTAACTTTATCACACCAAGATTTAAGTCAGGATTTCTGTCTAGTAACTGATAGTGCAAAGACCGGGCTAGGGGCGGTACTATTTCAAAAAATTGAGGAAAACGGTAAGAAAATGGATAAACCAATAGCTTTTGCAAGTAGAGTACTATCGAAAGCAGAAAAAAAATTATTCTATAACAGAATTAGCTCTAGCTATAGTATGGGCATTTCAAAAATTTCGACATTTCCTGTTTGGCATAGAAACACAAGCATACGCACACCATAAAGCATTAGAGTCTTTAATCTCCTCCAAATTAACCCACGGACGTTTGGCAAGATAGATGCAAATACTGCAGGAGCATGACTTCTCAATCACATACATACCAGGACCTGAAATTATTCTAGCCGATGCATTGTCTCATTCACCACAGAGAATGGCAGAGGACCATAAAATCAACATTGAAGATGAAGAACGGACTATCCATTATCTAAAAAACGTACCATTCGAAAATTTTATCACAAATGCTCTAAAAAGTTTACCTGACGAACAAAACAAAGATCAGACCCTCCTCAAGATTAAACACCAACTTGCCGATAAAATCAACACAGAAATTAGAAAAAAATACATAGTAAAAGATAATATCCTATTTTTCAAACGTAATAATGATACTGCACAGTAATTAGCATGCATCCGTGACGAACTTGTTAATGAATACATTTGGTATACCCACTTTAGCAGTGGACATTTTGCCCCCCAAGAAATGCTATCTAAAAATGAAACAAACAATACACTTCCCAAATATGGAGCGACGTATTCGACGCGCTCATAAAAGTTGTAAAAAATGCATACAGTCAAAACATGTGACATATCAGACCAGACTTCCAATGTTTACAATTATCCCTGATAAATTAAGACCGATTGCTGCAACCGATATTTATGGTCCAATTGCACGAACAAGGAAAGGCTTCAACGACATATTTGCCGAAATTGAACTAGCATCAAAATACACTACACTTACACCCTTAAAGAAACCCACTGGATTTACAATTAGTAAAGCATTTCAAAAGGACTTTATGTAACAAGTTGGGAGAGTGAAAAGAATTATCTCAGATAATGGGCCCCAATACAGATCAGTGCATTGGAAAAACACATTAGACCCACCCTTATTTCCAAATATAAACCAAGTGAAAATCTGTCCGAATGTACCATGAAAGATTTGGGAAGACTATGTAGACTACTTTGTAGAATGAACCATTGTACTTGGGACCTATATCTACGACACTTCCAAGAAGTAATTATTGAGACACCACAGAGTACCACGACTTATCCACCTATTACAGTATCAATGAATATAGATCCACCAGAAAAAATAAAAGAAATCATTAAATTTCCAGTTATTTCCCGAAAGCAACATAGGCAAATCGTCACTTCCGCCCTACAAAATATTCGCTCAGCAGCAATGAGACGTAAGATCACTCAAGACAAATCTGCCACAAAGAAACACTTCACACTGGGCCAAAAGCTATTCGTGAAAACTCATTACCTTTCACATAAGAGTCGAAATAAATGCAGAAAATTTTTTGCAATCTATAAAGGGTCACTGATAACTTCCAGGATCGCTCACGAAAATTCTGTAGAGCTAATGAACCCAAAAACAGGTAAGAGTATTGACTTCTACCGCGTGAGCCACCTAAAAGAATGTGAATGAAAGAAATGGTAAAAGAGAAGAAAGGGAAACATAGTGGCAATCGCAAATCGTGTACTAACCACTAAATCAAAAAATAAATTAAGAATCAACGAAATAACACATTAATTAAAAGAAAAAGAGACACAATAACAATCTCTTGTAGTATCACGTACACTACAATATGCACACATACAATAAATGATACACAACAATTAAAAGAATGAAGTAGTGGTAGGACACAATTAGAATAAAGAAAAGAAATCATATACATACAATAATTTTTGCCACTATCAGAAAATTTTTGCATTATATAAAATCAGAATTATTTTGTAAATAACAAATATATGTAAAACAAAAATTGTCAATATTTCTATGCATCAGATGGACATCGCCACCAACACCAATCACCAGCTCCCTTAACACCAGATGCTTCGAGATAGCGACAGAGAGGGTACAGACATGTTGAGAATGCACTCAGGGCAATAATAACAACATGGAGACCAACGCCACACTGGAAATGCAGGTTGCAACCAGGTTGGACTTCAGGAGGACAACGTGCAGCATAAACATTTCATATGTCACGACACTGTTACAGAACGGAAGAGTGTGGGGAGAATCATAATACGATGAGACGACAATGAAGGTACAAAAAAATTACCAAGTACTACGAACTCATCAAGTAACATTTGGAAAGGCAGTCAGATCCTACAAATCCTATATCACTCCTACACTAAAATTCACATATTACTAGCCCAAGAAGAACAGAAGAATGCAAGAAAGAACAGAAGAACAGAAGATGCAATATGAAGAAGGGCAGAAGACAGCAAGATACCTTTCCCTCCTATCCTACAAAGCAAATTGCTACAAACGTCTTTCCATGAACTTTGAGGCATGGCAACTACCACCTCTCCAAAAATAAACCTTGAATCGTCAAACAAACACAAGCGAACGGCAAACGGAATATTAATTAGTACCAACCAACATTATCTACAAATAGATTCAGCAAAATTAACAGTATTCTCCCTAGCACATCATCAAATTCCTATACCGAAGCAGGTGTGAAGTACCAAGATGTCACAGCACAACATTGGGTGACAATCGTCGGTAGTCAACTACAATCATCGAACTGCCATACCGTCCCAGGTGTGACAGCAAAGGAGTATCAAGACATCACTGTTTATGCAGTAAACCAGTCATCATCATTGGTTAAAAGTACCATTGCATGATACAATGTCAACAAGTAAGACCTGGCATCACATGCTAGAGTGCTTCTCTCGTGATTTGTGACACCCATACAAATGAGCCGACGCCTTCCAGTATTTGAGTGGGGATCGTCGAGCACAGAAACTGATGCAAAAAAAAAAAGTTAAGAAAGTGATATATCAGTAAAAACGTTTTTCTCCTTTTTTTGTAAAAGTAATTATTTTTATTATGTAAAAGTCCATAATTTACAGATACCCTAAAACCGTTTGTAAAGATACTTAATTAGTATAGTTATATAATCTCACAAACTCATGGAAAGTCTATTTATTTCTTTTATATGTAAAATTTCAAAAGGATATATGCAGGATTTTTCTTCTTTAAGTAACATTCAAAAATATTAATACCGTGGATAGATTTAAGAGGAAACGCTTCTTCATTCTTACAAAAAAAAAAAAAAAAAGATAATGCCTAAATAATTAAAACAAACTAACAAAAAAGAGCTTTTGTGAACATTTATGCAAAGCCTAACTGAAGAAAGGATATAACCACACTAATACATGATACACTGTACACTAATGAGTTTAGAAAAATTAATATTGTAAAAACAAATTTTTGGAAATAAAAAAGAAAATCAGAGACACGTACTGGCAATGACAAAGAATAACAACCTTTGTAAAGTCTATATTTGCCTAACAACAAAACATAAATTGTAGAATTAAAAAATAGAAACAATAGCTATAAAGAAATCATAAAAATTTTGTTATGAATGGCTGAGAGAAGTTTATTGGAAAGTCTAAAAGAACAATTTTTGCCTGACTTTGTCAATGTTTTCCTCGGCATTGAGAAACCCCAGACAAAAATTTTGTCAGAAGGAGGGAGGTATGTAAGATGTCATAGTCTCCTGACCTTCATTGCTTACATATTACGCCCTCACAATCATATTTCTCACATCAAGACGCTTCATTGGAACCCAAACTCGATAAGATAAAGTCAATGTTGTATGAATTCATGTAAACGATATGCAAATAACAAGTAAGTGCACCGTAGTTGAAATACTCGATGTTGGCGTACACACTTACATTCCAGACACGACGGTCACTGGAGCCTTTAGTTCGAGAGAGGCAGACTGCACACCAGGGGGCCGGTCCCTTCAGAGGACGACCCAGCCTATCTATGTTGGTCGGTGACGGCCCATAGAGCAGACAGCAGTTGACCGAGGGAAAGAAAGAACGACCCCGTATTCAGCTTAACAGTAAATTCCGCTACATTGTCTGGGAGTGGCCAGCCTACACATTCTTTACACATAGCACACAGTTTCAGAGATTTTTACAGGGAGACAGCAAACGCCAATGCTACGGATTTCCAGATTAGTTGCCTTAAACGAAACGTCACTCTCCCGATTTAGAAGAGCAATGTTGATTGGCAGATGAGCTGAAGCAGTAATGGAAGAGAACGAAAGATATACCTCTTCACATCTGGCGTGGAGAGGGACCGTCTGGCGTTGTCGCTCTTGGAGTGAGAACACGTAACGAGAGCGTGCGCGCTCGTACGTGTACTCAAAGAGCGAGAACAAGTCTCTCCTCAGTACTTCACTGGGAGAGCACCTCTGTCGAGAGTGAATTGAAGTACGACACTATATTGAGTTCTTGCGATTAAGCGTTGTTCACTGTGTTGGCCGACACACTTATTGTGCAGTGTGAATGGACAGAGTTATAGTTAAACGCCTACGAGCAAATTTTTGAGTGGCATCGCGGTGGACTGGTTATCTGACCGGTTTACCACGCCAATAGTTAGACTAGGGGTGAATAGGAGTCCTTGACTTCATCAAGGCGTAGGGAGAGTTTGATTGGCGAAGGTCAATCCAGATAGAAAGAGAGTTATCTTATTTGTCAGCAGCGAGCGGCGCAGGCAGCAGTCATCGCAGCTAATGGTATTGCGTGCAACAGCTTTTGCGAGCGCCATATTTCCTCCACAACAGTACACTTCACTGCATTTCACACGTGACAGCCTCGACCGTACCTAGCAACATTCTAACGGATACTTATTCAAGTTGAGTAGGCGCAGCTCTCAGCCATTCTGCCAAGTCAATAACAATCTTAAACTTTGTATAGAAATTTCATTAGCGAACCCTATCCTTGAGAGGTAACTTCACATTCCGAAAAGAACCAGGATATAACTTGTTCAGTTCATAACTAAAAGCGCCATTGTGATTTCTCAGAATTTTTGCAAAATAAATAATAATTTCCTTTAGTTTCATGTTTTGCTTACACTAACTAGCACTACTCCAGTACACAAGTATCCCACTAGTTACGTAAGAAATTTTGTGAATTTTTCTGTCATTTACTTACAGTGGACGACTCCAGAAGATATTTATTGCTGAACGTTTTTCAGGCATTTCTCTTTAGAGCGTCAGGAGCGTCTGTCTGACTTCTGTAGTAGTGTGGGGGTGGAAATTGCATCTTGCAGGAGCCACAGAGTAAAGTGTACATCTCAGATTAATCCGTTGCGCAGAATAACAGAATAGCAACCACACGCTCACAAATCCTATGACATTCCATGTTATCCCACTTTAAAAGAGTTCACTATCCCCTGTGTTGGCACGGATCTTCTACCCTTGATCAATTTTACAGGATTATTTGGACGAGTGTTTCGTAAGTGAACCCCTTTGTAGACTCTGCGATTTTCCCAGTATTTTACCAGTAAACCGAAGTCTACCACCTGCTCTACATACTATTCTCTTCGTGTCCATAGGAACTGTTACACATAGATAATAGAATGAGTTGACTTAATCCAATAATACGTTTCGTCATGTGCAGTTTTCATATTTCAGAAATGCTTCAGATACAACTGAGAGCGTGAGAACAAAAACAATATCCTTCCCGTTTAAGACAGCTTGATTTCTGCTTGAGACGTGTTCGGTGAGGTGTATTAGAGCCTATGAAGGAATGGCAGCTCAGTGTCTCTCAATAGCCGAAAGCAGTGAAGGTAGTAATGACAGATACTGGGGTCTAGGTGTCCCACTGGGTTCAAATCGGAACACTTGGCGGACCAGTCCATTTAAAGAATATTATTGTCCACAAATCCTTGCCTCAGTGCTTTAAGACAAATAGGATGGTAATGCTGATATAATCGCCGTCTCAGAATTGTTCCTGTACTGTATGCATTTTATAAGACTGTTCACTGTGTTATATCGTGACGCATTTTGCGTCTGCATTAGCGTAATAGTGGGCCACATCCTAACCAGCAACAGCAACCTCATACCCTAATACCACCTCTGTTTCACTGTTCGCAGTATACATAACGGCTGGTAACTTATTCCAGGGGTTCGTCAAACAGTTTCACAGAATTGCCATAATTTATAGCATGATTCAACCCTCCAAATCACTCAACGTGCCGTTTGTCGAGTTAACATAAGCATCTTCTGCTCGGGCTAGTGGCGTCACCTGTAGGCCATTGGGGGAAGGTGTGTCCGGGGTGAGGAGAAATGGGCAGTATGTTGTCAGCCGGGAAAGAACATTGCTCCACACGGATTTTTAAGCGATTGGCTGCGTCAGCTGACGTAGCTACAGGATATGAGCCAGGGTTGTGCTCCGCCTTGCCCACGGCTGCTGCAGCTGGTGGTTAAGCGGGGTTGGTGCTAGACGCCGCACCGCCGCTCAGTGACCTTTGAACTGGAATTGTCTACGATGGCGTGGTGGGTTACGTGGGTAGAGCTAAACTTCCACAACTGGAGTGATTTCCACACTACCTCACGGCTGTCAAGGAATATTAAATTTAGCGGTTCCTTTTCTCTGTTATTTGAAGTGCTTGATTTAAGTAAACTATACTCGAGTGCTACTCTTCTTCAGCTGGTGAATTAAGTAACTGCTATCTGAAGTTCGTTTCCAAACTCTACGGTTCGTTTAAACAAGCTATTGATTCAGAGCTCACAGTGGCACCTCCACGTAGACCTTTGACATTACTCACGTAACTCATTTAGACATTGGGAGTTTTATTATGAACGTGTATTGACCATGTAGGGTTGGCACTAATGTCGAACGTCACCGAGTCTAAGAAGTCATACACGTACATGAGTTCATCTTGTGATGTCTATAGAACTGAACGATCTAATGTTATGTCCAGGAAGAATAATGGAAAGAATTATATGATTTTATTGAAAGAAATATTTTTGTAATTGTTACTGTCTTGAACACTGAATTTTTTATACATATCAAATGCCTCGTGATGTTTTAGAAGATAAATGGGACTCCTTACAATATTGATTTGATGATGTACAATCTTAAATTATTTACTTGTTGCCTCATTATACACTCATGCTTATAAATTAAGGATAATTGCAGAATGTGGTGCCACACAATGCGGCACTATACAAAACTGGCACTAATAGGGAACACACACGACACATATCTGTAAGCCCACGATATTGGTGATAAGTTGAGAAAACCGTCCCGAAACATATGTGCTACAAAACGCCACTGTTACCTGCGCATGTACCCCGACATCAATATGGGATATGATCACCATGTACACATACACAGGCCGCACAACGGGTTGGCGTACTCTGTATCAGGTGGCCGAGCAGTTGCTGGGGTATAGCCTACCATTCTTGCACCAGTGCCTCTCGGAGCTCCTGAAGTGTCCTAGGGGTTTGAAGACGCGCAGCGATGCGTCGACAGATAGCATCCCAGACATGCTCGAAGGAGTTTAGGTCTGGAGAACAGGCAGGCCACTCCATTAGCCTGATTTATTCTGTTTCAAGGTACTCCTCCACGACGGCAGCTCGGTGGGGCTGTTCGTTATCACCCGTCAGGAGGAAAGTGGGATCAACTGCACCCCTGAAATGGTGGACATACTGGTGCAAAATGACGTCCCGATACACCTGACTTGTTACAGTTACCCTCTCAAAGACATCCAGACATGTAGGGGTGTACGTGCACCAATCATAATCCCACCCCACACCATCAAACCACGACCTCCACACAGATCCATTTCAAGGATGTTAAGGGGTTGTTATCTGGTTCCTGGTTCACGTCAAATGAAAACCCGGAGAGAATTACTGTTCAGACTATACCTGGAGTCGTCCGTGAACATAACCAGGGACCACTGTTCCAATGGCCATTTACTGTGTTCTTGACACCAGACTTTACGGGCTCGACTATGACCAGGAGTCAGTGGAATGCACCTTGCAGGTCTCCGCGCGAATAAATCATATCTGTTCAGTGGTCTGTAGATTGTGTGTCTGGAGACAACTCTTCCAGTGGCTGCGGTAAGGCCCAAGCATGGCTACATGCAGTACTCCGTTGCCGTCTGCGGGCACTGATGGTGAGATATCGGTCTTCTTGTGGTGTTGTACACTGTGGACGTCCCGTACTGTAGCGCCTGGACACGTTTCCAGCCTGCTGGAATCGTTGCCATAATCCTGAGATCACACTTTGTCGCACACGGAGGGCCCGTGCTACGACCTGCTACGACCAGCCTCCAGTCGCCCTAGTATCTTACGCCTCATAATGTCATCAATATGTGTTCTTTGAACCATTTTCAACACACAATCGCCATTATCACGTCTGAAAACGTCTGCACACTTACTCGCTGCACCGTACTCTGACATGCACCCAGCACTCCTCTGCGTATGTGGACCGCTGCCAGCGCCACCGTGCGACGACCGCAGGTCAAATGCACAGCATGATCATACGCCGAGGCGATTTAAGCCCGCAAACCGCCCACCAGAGTGTTGTTTCACCATGTATCAGCATTATCCTCAATTTATGAGCATGAGTATATTTTCAACGAGCCCAGTATGAGTTAGTGTATCTCCTATAGTATAAGACACTAATTTGTGGAAACTTATTATACATTTCTTACGGTAATTTGAACAGTAACCTCCAGTTTCACTGGGTTGGTATAATGAGAGTCGTAGAGGGGCTGGACGGATCATTATAGAGACATGTCCAAATTGGTACGATACGATCTGTAATCGTTGCTTGATGAATGCTGATATTTGTAATTTTCCAGACCAGACTTATTATACGTAACGTGCTACAATGGTCAGTGCCATTCTGAGGACGTACTCTGCCTACGTAGCTTCCAGGGAAATTTCTTGTATTACGTTGTCTGTACAAATTCCGTGCTTATCTCTTTGGCAGATGCTCCTGGTTTCGAAAAACAATTTTATTACCTAATAGTATGTTCTTAATCCAAAAGTATTGGCAAAATTTGTTTCAAAAAATTGGTTCAAATGGTTCAAATGGCTCTGAGCACTATGGGACTAAACGTCTGAGGTCAGCAGTCCCCTAGAACTTAGAACTAACGTAACTAACCTGACATCACACACATCCATGGCCGAGGCAGGATTCGAACCTGCGACCGTAGCAGTCGCGCGGTTCCAGACTGAAGCGCCTAGAACCGCTGAGCCACCCCGGCCGACTCAAAAAATTGTTTTAGTAACAACTTGTACGACTTTAATCAATAAGTTTTTGAATTTGACATTCTGCACTTTAGTCACCCACACTTACCAGCAAAACACCTGGATGCCCTAGTCGTCCACTGGGCAGTGATGTCGCTGTTTGCACCACGTTAAGCGTAGCTTATCATTGCCTGGACAAATGCGTGGCTTGTGAGGAGGTACGCGACCATTCTACACGACTCTTTAACAAAATAAAATATGGCGTTTCAGTCTTCGATCGCTATACTTTATTTTCAATTACCGGTTTCGGGCTAGCCGCCCATCTTCAGATGGAAAATCTCAAATACTTGAATTCAAGAATTTGAGATTTTCCATCTGAAGATGGGCGGCTAGCCCGAAACCGGTAATTGAAAATAAAGTATAGCGATCGGAGACTGAAACGCCATATTTCATTAATGAACGATCGCGGAATTCGCATCCAGACAATTATGTCTAGTTTTGATTACTCTTTTTAACTCCCGGCAAGAGTAAATGTGCTAACTGCGCCGCTGGTAGCACTTTGGTATTAACGAGTAAGACGTTCCCCTGATTTCACACGACTTATTTGCAACAACTATCCTCCTCTACGTGCGACGAAACCTGTGTTCGTCAGTACAAGAGGTCTCCTGGTTTTGGTTTAGCCCTTACTGGTGCTTCGCCTTTCCACAGTGACACTGCGAACAATCAACTTCTGTAGGTTTAGAATGGTCGAAATGTCCCTGATGGATTTATTATTTAGGTTACATCCAATGAGTAGCCTGCTTTCCAAGTGACTGAGCTCTCTTCACCGACCATTCAGCAGTTATCTTTTTTATACTAACAGCACAATACTCCACCCATCCTTTTCCGCTGTTAAGTCCGCCTCTCATGACAGTTAGTAATCAATTCCGCATTACATACGAATGTCCAGATGCCTTTGCGCAGATAGACTTTTACATTGGAAGTTATGTCTCTCGTGACAGGCAGTGACCCATTTCGCATTACATAGGGCTTTTCTGATACTTTTGATCTTATGTTGCATGTCGGACATGTGTTATGGCCCCATATCGGCGAGACAGCGTATGAACATATTATTTGATTGTGTTTGATGGACGATACGAAGAAACCATCACTTTTGACAAAATTTATATCCGTGTGGCTCCCTGTTCTTCATATTAGTGCCCTTTTCTGCAAATATCCTGCATATTTCTTTGTAATATTCCGAAACATTTACTAAATATCAAAGGGCACTATGTTACGTGGACCATTCTATACGTGCACATTGTAAATTTTATCGTTTTTCATGAGGAAGGCTTAATCGCGTATGGCAAACTGGAAAATATTACGATTTCTCCATCCTGCATCGTTGCTGTAGGGCACTCTGGCCATGAATGTCAACTGCTAGCGGAGGCTGCTGCAGAGGAACCTGTTCGAATGTCGGCACTTAAACGACCTCCGTAGAAGGGGAGCGGCTAATTCAGATGAAAAGTGACAGGAAAGAAAAGCCAACTCATTAATGGCTTGTAGGCCACTGCCGGCTTTAAGGCTGGTCCAGCCTGCGAGAACAGGTAAGGGAGTGCCAAGGGCCTTTGCAACCGACAATTTCGTAATCTACTGCGTCTGCGAAACGGCTTAGTCGGTACATGTATTACGCTCCTGTTTGGCAGTTTTACACCGCCGCCGTCCACCCGCGTGTAGAAAATATGAGCAATTAAATTGGCTGCCCTCGATTATAGACATCAACTCTTAGTTATGGGCCAAGGCGTGCCAGGATAGAAAGAAAACTGGGATACGGAAAGGGTGGCAGTGAGCACCACGTGACGAGCTACAGGCGAGCAACCTTGGCCGGGCTGTCTCTGTAACAAGTGCAGCAGACAAGCGAGCGCTGCGACTCCGTCGGGCGCCGCGAGCCGAGGCAAGGTGAGAAGACGTCGTCCTCAAACAGAAGTGGCATTGACGTCAACGGCATTTTGATTTTGTTACGGTAGTATAGGTTTCCAGTAACGTAACGTTTTGGCACACATTAATCGGCATTCGACATCACTTTTCAAAGAATTCGTGGTGTCCGCTTTGAAGTGGGTTAACTAGAACACTAGAGATAATTCTTTGTGTACACCGTTTTATCACAAAATTGGTGAAGGGTTACTTTCAACACCCTTTACAAGATATAAGTATAAATATATTACAACCAAGCGCGAAACGTGAAGGATGGGCACCTTATTGATTGGGCGCTTCTGAAATAATATGCTCCACCTTATATAAAAAATTAACCACCAGACACAATGTCTCAGCGTGGCAGTGTGCTTCCGGGAGTCCTGCCAAGTTGTTTGCGTTTCAGAGGCCGCAAGTTTTGCCGTTATGTATACTCGTTGCAGGACTGCAGACAGTGTACTGCTGTGCTATCTCGCCGCTATTTATAGTCGGTTCCTGATCTCGACGTCCACCACCCCTTTACAGCTATTTTGCTTTTCAGAGCTCGTACTGATACTCTAGGAAACTTCTGTCTCTCAGTGTTTCCCAACACTGGTGCATATGATGGCCGGCTGGATATTAGTAAACTGAACCCCGCCGGCAGTGTTTATTAGGTTTTCTAGCATCTTTATTTGGACAGGTTCCGCAGCTGGACTGTCCGAGAAACTTGTCGTTTGCACCATGATACTAACCCGCCATCGCAACAGCCAATGTTTCAAATGGCGGTGAGAACTTTTCGTTTCAGAGTGTCATGGAATATCATTGCGACCTCAGAATAACAAAAGAGCGTCAAAAGAGGTAGTGGGCTTGGCGAATCGAACTCAGCTATAAATAGCGGAGTGAGACGAATGATGCCTCGCAGTATGGTTGGAGCCCAAGCAGCGAATACATATAAAAGCAAAGCTCGCAACACGTGAGGAGAACAGCCGGATCGGTCGTCTAAACATTGTGCAGAAAGTGGAAACAACTACTGGGCTTACCGCCTGGAAGCTCGGTATTAACGATCAGATACGTTCGTTCAGTACTGGTTACGAAATTGTTGAATGCTGCCTATTAGAAAATATGAAAACGCATTTCTTTAAACAGTTTCATCGTCCCATTTCTTACCCGAGTACCGCTTCACGCCAGAACCGAAACCGCAGTGTAAGTCGTGCCTGGAAGCTGATAATCCAGCTCCAAAGGCATCGGATGTAAATGCTATAACGACAGTGGTGTGGGCGCAAAAGGTATTCCTAATCAATTGCACAATTCGCTGCCTTGGTAAGGTTTAAATTTATTTCAGTACACGAGTGACTCTGACTTTACAGCTATCACCTGATCTCCAAGAGACATAGAAAATATAGTATTTTAGAGTTTTGGAAGAGAAAAATAAACGTGAACTTGTTCAACACACGCAGAGAAAACGGTAACGTAATTACCACACAAAATCAGCGACACAGAGAGCATATAGTCGTATACTGAACTGATTAACAAGATGCATAATACCTAGATAATGATTAAACATTGCGGATATTTGTGGGGTTGCCATTGATAGAAGGTCTGAAGGATCTTTAATAGACAAATATTCTGACAATAATATTATTTATCAATGAAAATAACATGATAAATACTCCGATTTTATCAATGAAAATAATATGATAAATACTCCCATTTTTACAGTTCCGAACTAAACGAAAGTCTCCATACACTGAAGTAACCCCAATTCATACGAGAGGCATTACAGTTACTGAAAATCTTGTGGCTGGGTGAGTAGTAGATAACGTGTGCTACGTTTCTCCTGTACACTCCGGAAAGGAAATATTTGTGAGGGAAGACCGAGATTTCAAAACCATCCAACCATTCTTCTTCAGGGCATTGCACCAGCGCACGTAGGTCCTTCTGGAATGCAAAACTGTGTACTGTGAAGGTGAAATTATTACGTCGTCCACCCAGTTTACCAGGTACTATCGCCTCGTCCTGCTGTCGTATCTACATGGTGAACACGGGCTCCACCGACAGTATTTCGGAGGTTATTCAGGGATATTTTCTCACTATTTTAGCACAAGTGACTCATGATTCCGGTTGCTCGGTACAGAGCAGTAATGTAATTATGATTAACGATAAGCAAACGGAAAGCTGTTGTTTTTAACTTTTGCATATAAGATACACAATGAAGTGACAGACGTCATGCGCTAGTTCCTGATGTCGTGTTCGACATCATTTTGCGCGGTGTACAGGTTGGTCCATCGATCGTGACCGGGCCAAATATCTCACGAAATAAGCGTCAAACGAAAAACCTACAAAGAACTAAACTTGTCTAGCTTGAGGGGGAAAACCAGATGCCGCTATGGTTGGCCCGCTAGATGGCGCTGCCATAGGTCAAACGGATATCAACTGCGTTTTTTTAGAATAGGAACCCCCATTTTTTATGACATATTCGTGCAATACGTAAAGAAATATAAATGTTTTTAGTTGGACCACTTTTTTCCGTTTGTGATAGATGGCGTTGTAATAGTCACAAACATATGGCTCACAATTGTAGTCGAACAGTTGGTAACAGGTAGGTTTTTTAAATTAAAATACAGAACGTACTTACGTTTGAACATTTTATTTCAGTTGTTCCAATGTGATACATGTACCTTCGTGAACTTATCATTTCTGAGAACGCATGCTGTTACAGCGTGATAACCTCCAAATACCATCTTAATGCAATAAATGCTCAAAATGATGTCCGTCAACCTCAATGCATTTGGCTATACATGTAACGACATTCCTCTCAACAGCGAGTAGTTCTCCTTCCGTAACGTTCGCACATCCATTGACAATGCGCTGACGCATGTTGTTAGACGTTGTCGGTGGATCTCGACTTTCCCCACAGAAAGAAATCCGGGGACGTCATATCCGGTGAACGTGTTGCCCATGGTATGGTGCTTCGACGACCAATCCACCTGTCATGAAATAGTCTATTCAACACCGCTCCAACGGCACGCAAGCTATGTGCCGGACATCCATCATTTTGGAAGAACATCGCCATTCTGTCATGCAGTGAAACATCTTGTAGTAACATCGTTAGAACATTACGTAGGAAATCCACATACATTGCACCATTTGGATTGCCATCGATAAAGTGGGGGCCAATTATCCTTCCTCGCATAATGCCGCACCATACATTAATCCGCCAAGGTCGCTGATGTTCCAATTGTCGCAGCCATCGTGGATTTTCCGTTGCCCAATAGTACATATTATGCCGGTTCACGTTACCGCTGTTGGTGAGTGACGCTTCGTCGCTAAATAGAACACGTGATAGAACACGTGCAAAAAATCTGTCATGGTCCCGTAATTTCTCTTCTGCCCAGTAGCAGAACTGTACACGACGTTCAAAGGCGTCGCCATGCAATTCCTGGTGCATAGAAATATAGTACGGGTGCAATCGATGTTGATGTAGCATTCTCAACACCGACGTTTTTGAGATTCCAGATTCTCGCGCAATTTGTCTGCTACCGATGTGCGGATTAGCCGCGACAGCAGCTAAAACACCTACTGGGGCCTCATCATTTGTTGCAGGTCATGGTTGACGTTTCACATGTGGCTGAACACTTCCTGCTCCCTTAAATAACGTAACTATCCGGCGAACGGTCCGGACACTTGGATGATGTCGTCCAGGATGCCGAGTAGCACACATAGTACACGCCCGTTGGGCTTTTTGATCATAATACCCATACATCAACACGATATCGACCTCTTCTGCAATTGGTAAATGGTCAATTTTAACACGGGTAATGTATCACGAAGCACATACCGTCCGCACTGGCGGAATGTTACGTGATACCACGTACTTATACGTTTGTGACTATTACAGCGCCATCTATCACAAAGCGAAAAAAGTGGTCCAACTAAAACATTCATATTTCTCTACGTACTACACGAATATGTGATAAAAACTGGGTGTACCTACTTTAAAAAAACGCAGTTGATATCCGTTTGACCTATGGCAGCGCCATCTAGCGGGCCAACCATAGCGGCATCTGGTTTCTCCCTTCAAACTAGATGAGTTCCGTTCTTTGTAGTTTTTTCGTTTGATGCTTATTTCGTGAGATATTTGGCCCGGTCACGATCGATGGACTACCCTTAGTGCAGCAACTCGACGTGGTATCGACTTAACAAGTCGCTGGAAGTTCCCAATAGAAATATTGAGAAAATAGCGTTTTGCGCATGAACTGACCTCCAGATTACGTCACGTAAATGTTCGGTGCGGTTAATGGCGGCCGATATGACTGGCCAACAAATATTCCAGAATGTACTTCGAAGGAATCACGGCACATTGTCATCCATAAAGATTCTACTTCCACTGTTATTTGGGACCACGAAGTCCATGAATGTCTGCAAACGGTAGCCGACTATATCCATTTCCCGTCAATGATCAGTTTAGTTGGACCAGAGGACCATCACATATAAATACAGTCCACGCCATTGTGTAACCACCACCAGCTTCCACACTGCCTTGTTGACAATTTTGGCGTATGGCGTCGTGGTCTCTGCACCACGGCCGATCCCTACGACCAGCTCTTACCTCCTGAAATCAGATCTGTCTAACCACGCGACAGTTTCCAGTCTAGGGTTCCAACCGATGTCTTCACGAGCCCAGGAGAGGCGGTGCAACCAATGTCGTGCTGCTAGCAAAGACGCTCCCGTCAGCCGTCTGCTGCTGTAGCCCACTAAAACCAAATTTCGACGCATTCTCCCAACGGATTCGTTCGTTGACCGTGCCTCATTGATTTCTGTGGTTATTTCAAGCAGTGTTGTTGCCTATTAGCACTATCTACTCTACGCAGACACCGCTTCTCTCGGTCGTTAAGTGAAGGCCGTCGGCCACGGCGATCTCCTTTGTATGAGGTAATGTCTGAAATTTGGTATGCTCGGCACACTCTGGGTGATGTGGACCTCGAAATATTGAACCCCTAACGGTTTCCGAAATGGAACGTCTTATTGGTGTAGCTTCAACTACCATTCCGTGTTCAAAGTCTGTTAATGATCTTCGTGCGGCCATAACACGCCGGAAACGTTTCACTTAAATTACCTGAATGCAAATGAAAACTCCAACTATGCACTGGCTATTTATACCTCGTGTACTTGATACCACCGGCATCAGTATATGTGCATATCACCATCCCACGGCTTTTGCCACCTTAGTGTACAACCGTTTGACCGTCGCACGGACTGCCATATAGAAATCATAGGAAAATGCACACTTGGCGTTGAGAAAAACTAAAAGAGTTGAAAACAAATTAGTGGCCAGGTCCAGATTGAAACTCAGTTTGGGTTTTACAGAGAGTACACCTCGGCATTGCTTCTTTACTTAGAGTGCACCTATAACGAATCTTTCGCCAGATCATTGTTCGAAGCGACTGGTAAAAAGCACAGGTAGCTCTTGCATATAAGAAGGATAAGGGAATGGACTTCCAGCATTATAGACCAATGTCAACATCGGTTCGCTGGAGAGCTCTTGAGCATCTCCTGCCTTCGAATACAATAAATTTTCTTCTCCCGCGTCCGGCCATCCTGATTTAGGTTTCCCGTGATTTCCCTAAATCGCTCCACGCAAATGCCGGGATGGTTCCTTTGAAAGGGCCGACTTCCTTCCCCGTCCTTCCCTAAACCGATGAGACCGATGACCTCGCAGTTTGGCTCTTCCCCCAAAACAACCAACCAACCAAATTTTCTTCAGGCCAAAAAACCGTTCACAAATCAACTGAGATGTAAAAAGGGTTGCTCATGTCGAGCTCAGATTGCCTTTTCACACGTGATATTCTGCGAGCCATGGATGAATGGGAACAGGCATATTCCGTATTCCTAGATTTCCGCAGACTTCTTCATACTTGGTCGTTGTGCGTCTGTAGGACACAAGATGGCTTAGACAGAATTTCTATTTCCTCTGATGAATGGCGGCTGCTTCAAATGTGGAAAAATGTAAGTCAATGCAGATCAGTAGAAAAGACAATGCCACATTTTTTTTCAATTCCAGCATTAAGAGAGCGCTACTTGACTCAATCATGGCAGTTAAATGTGTGGGAGAAATGGACTGAACACGTATGTATGGTAGAGGAGTAGGCTAACACAGGACATACACATACACTAAGGAAATTCCATCGTGGTCGGATTAGGAACAATGACCAATAGAAAAACGAATCACGTTGCTGTAAGAGGAAAACAGCCGGCAAATCTTTGTATTCAAAACATTTTCCAGCCTATGGTACCTCCTGTTGCTGAAGAGTATGTACACGGATTTCTATACATGTATGATAATACCAGACCACATGTTGGTGGAGCGATGTCTGAATGGTTTCAAATATACAATATTCAAGTGCTGTAGTGTTCTCCGCAATCTCCTAGTTTAAAACTCCTTCAAACTAAAGTTCCTGATGATGCAGACAACATCGTGGGACAGGAACAGCTGGACGCTCCTCTCAGACAGCACTGGCCCAAAATTCCTCAAGATGGGATGTTTTCGTCAATGTCATGGAGGTACCGGTCTGCAAGCAGCTCCAGAGGATGAGATACCACATGTTGATGCCAAAAAAGTGCTGAAAATTGAAAGTGATAAGTATTTTATGAACTTCACAAACATACGATTTTTTTCTCCACAATTCTCATGGTGCGTTGATTATGCGGAAAAAAAAATGGTTGAATACTGCTACAAAGTTATGAAAGGAACCGGTTGAATATTGTTTCAAAATTATGTAATGATACGTAAATACGATTAGTTATATGTATGTAATACATATGTACCACACTGACCAATGAATTTTCTATAAGAGATAAGTGATATGTTCCTTCGACACTTTTGATTCTCATGTGTGTGGTATCGTCGTTCTTAGTTTTTTTCCGTTGGTGAAACACATAATTTGAACACTTATTAAAAGGTTACCGTAAGTACTTATAATGTGAAAGATTAATTGGGGAAAGAGATACAACAGTGACATACTTCAGTGCGAAAGTGGGAAAAGTTTTTTGTTATACGTCCTCTATCTTTTGACTGTTTTGATGTAGCTTGCCATGAATTCCTCTTCTGTCCGAAACTCTTTATCTCAGAGCAGCAATTTCAACCTACGTCCACAATCATTTGCTGGATGTACTTCCATCTCCGGTTTTCTATACAGTTTTTACCATACACAGCTTTCTTTAGTACCTTGGAAGTTATTCCGTGATGTCTTCACAGATGTGCTACCATCCAGTGCCCTCTTATAGTCAGTTTTTTTCAGATTTTTTTTCCTCTCCGAATCTCCGGAGAACTTCCACATTCCTTGCCTTATTGGTTCCAGCCAGTTTTCATCATTCTTCTGTAACACCACATCTCAAATGCTTCGAATATCTTTTCCTGTTTTCCCACAGTCCAAGTTTAACTACCACAGAACTTTGTGCTCCGAACGTATATTTTCAGAAATTCCTTCCTCAAATTAAGGCCTATGTTTTACACTAGTAGACTTCTCTTGGCCGCGAATGCCCTTTCTGCAAGTGCTTGTCTGCTTTTTGTGTCCTCCTTGTTCAATGCGTCATGGGTTCGCTTGCTACCTATGTAGCAGAATTCCTTAACTTCGTCTACTTAGTGTTCATCAATCCTGATGTTAAGCTCGTCGAAATTCTCGTTTCTGCTACTTCGCATTACTTTCGCCTTTCTTCGACTTACTCTCAGTCCATATTCTGTATCCATTAGAGTGTTCATTCCATTAAGCAGTCCTGTAACCCTTCATCACATTCACTGAAGATAACAAAGTCATCAGCAAATTTCATCACCCGTATCCCCTCACCCTGAATTTGAATTCCATTCTTGATTATTTCTTCTATTTCCGCTATTGCTTCTTCGATGTATTGATTGAAGAGCAGAGGCGAAAGACTACATCCCTTTTCTTCCCTTTTACATTTCTTGTTCTATCCTTGCTTCTGTACAACTATATTACCTGTCTTTCCCTATAGCCCCATATTTTCCCAAAATTTCGAACATTTTGGACGTTTTGACATTATCGAACGCCTTTTTCAGGTCGATAAATACTATGAATCGCTCTTGATTTTCCTTTAGTCTTGCTTCTATTATCAACCGCAACGCCATAACTGCCTTTCCAGTGGCTTTACTTTCCCCAAAGCCAAACTGATCGTCAAGTAACACAATCTCAAATATCTTTCCCATTCTTCAATACATTATTTTTGTGAGAAATTTAGATATATGGTCTGTTAAGCTGATTGTGCTTTAATTTTCTCACTTCTCACCCCTCGTATCTTCGGAACTTGGTGGTGGTATATCGCGAGACTCATACATTCTACACACCACCAGGAATATTTGTGTCTTTCCCACTTTCCATAAGCATTCTAGAAATTCTGATGGAATAATGTATACGTAATTAATTGATATTAAGTGTTCCAAAGTTCTTTTTGATTCTGACTCCATTACTGGATCCCATATCTTTTCTGTACTGACTCCTGTTTCTTCGTCTATCACTGCATCAGACAAGTGTTCAGCCTCGTAGAGGCTCTCCTCTGCATTTGCAAGTGGAATTCGCATTGAATCCTTAATGTTATAATCCTCGCTCTTCTTGCTTTCAATTTGACCGAAGATCCTTTTGATTTTCCCATATGCCAAGCCAGTCCTTCTACAATCATATTTTTTTTGGATTTCTTCGGGGTTTTCACGCAGTCATTTTATCTCTGCTTCTCTGCTCTTCCAGTTTATTTAGTTACTGAGTGACTTGTATATCTGCATTCTCGAATTTCCCTGACCACTTTTGTGCTTCCATTGATTAGCGATAAACTGAAGTATTTCTTCCGTTACCCATGGTTTTTCCGGAGCTACTCTCTTTGTACCAGAGTTTTCCTTTCCAGATTCTGAGATCGTCCTTTTTAGAGATGCCCAGTCCTCTTGAATTCAAGTGCCTACTCAGCTATTCCTTATCACAGTCTCCACAGCTTTGGAGAACTTCAAGCATATCTATTAGCGCTTCCATATCTCTCTAAATTCTCTAGCATTTGTGTATTCAGCTTCTTTGCACACTGATTCTTCCTGACTAATCTCTTAAATTTCAGCCTACTAGTTATCACTAGTAGATTGCGATCTGCATCTCTATCTGCTCCTGAGTATGCATTAGTCCAATATCTGATTTCTGAATCTCTGCATGACCATGATTAATTTAACTGAAGTCTTTCTGTATCTCCCTGTTTTTTTTTTTTTTTTTCTAAATATACGTCCTCTTGTGATTCTTTAACAGAGTACTCACAATTACTACTTGAAATTTCTTGCAGACTTAATTAGTTTTGTCTTTTCTCATTCCTAGTACCAAGCCCATATTCTCTGGTAACCATTTCTTCTGCTCCTTCACCTACAACCCCATTTCAGTCCCACATGACTATTAGATTTTCTTCTCCTTTCATGTACTGAATTACCCGTTCAATTAGCTCACATATTCTCTCTGTCTCTTCATCTCCAGCTTGTGAAATCGGCTGGTACATCTGAACTGTCGTTGTTGGTGGTTTGCTGTCAATTTCGATGAGAACAATCTGTGACTGAAGTGTTCGCAGTAACTCACTCCCTGCTCTCCCTATCCATATCTAGTTCTACTCATGCTACATAATTTTCTGCGGGTGTTAATATTACCCTACACTCTTCATTCTGCGACCTGACTTATAGAAACGTTATCATTTTGTTGGTTATTCAGTCTTTTTCTCATTCACATCTCCACTTAGGTAACAATCTCTCAGAGATTCAGATGGAGGACCAGTCTGAAATCTTTTGCCAAGCGAGAGAGCATCATAACACTTTTTCAATTACAGGGCCACACGTATGATGATACACATTATGTTACTTTAATGCAGTAGTTTCCATTGTCTTCTGTAAAAGTATGAAATGATCATGTGGTATGGTTGACCAGAAGACCCCATCCAGTGAAGTTCAGCTTCCAGGATGCAAGTCTCATCTCAGGTGATGCCACGTTGGGTGACGTGCGCGTCGGTGATGGTGAGATGATGATGATGAAGACAACACAACACCCAGTCCATAGAGTGGAGACAGTCTTCAGCCAAGCTGGGAATCGAACCTGAGCACGCTGCATGGTAGGCAACCCATTGCCACTCAGCTAAGCAGACACACATTGCCTTCTGTATTCTCGTGCCAAGGAAAACTGATGATTCTTTCGCCATTAGGCACAGTTTCTCACCCCAAGAGCAAGAGAGTGCCCGGAACCTCGGTCCGCTCCTCTGCCCTCTTTGACCAGGATGTTGGCTGTGTTAGGAGACACATGGATTTTCACCCATGGAGAATGAAATGAGCTCTCAGGAGGACAGGAGGTTTGTTTAATTAACTTCTTTATTCCAGTCCTTGGCTGTAGTACACCAGAGATAGCTGGGTGGGGGCATGCAATTGCCTCTCACTCAAAACATTAGAAGTCCGGCATCGCTGACGTCACAAAGAGTGAGAATGAGCACGGCCACATCTCGAAAGTGCTATCAGTGACCATGATGACAGGGTGGTAGCGCCGCTGATGGCCGCTGTGACTACTCTTCAGCGAGTGGGTGGCTCTGTGTACCAGCGGCAGCAGCTCTCGTGACTCACAGTAGGCTGCTGCTTCCTGTGATATAAAATCGGACGCTGAACTGCATTCTGGGATATTGCTTTGGATGTCACAGTCTCGTGGTGTAGGCAGTGATACTGAGACGAGAATATCTCAGTACACAATTGGCTGAGTACTTACGCGCTCCAGACAGTTTTTGTTTAAAGCTTCAGGCTTCTGTCTTTCCACTGGCGTATTGTAGTGTTGGCTATTGCTACGTCACGCCCAGCTGGCTCTTCTTCGCAGAGCTGTCGGCCAATGTTTTTGCTTTGCAAATCATAACACCCAGGCCTGTCTGCGACTGACTCTGTTGCAACTCACTTCCACACTGGCGTACTTTTTGGCCAAATACAGGCGATACGCTTCAACTGTGTGAGGAAGATTTCTTACGCCGAAGGTCTTTGAGCACCACTTCCGATGATTCTTATTCAAAAGCTAAGCAGCGCGTGGGCTAGAATATGGAGCACTAACCCTGGACCACAGGTGGAAAGTATTTAACTGTTGGCACTAGTTTGGTTGGATCAAGCCGTTTCCACGGACTATTATTTCTGTAAAAAGTCAACAAATGCAACAACAGGAGGTTGAAAAGTGAGAGGTATAACCATGGATTGGGTGCTATATACATTCGTGTAAGCAATTTGGCTTTCTGGTCTTAAGTAACATAATTTTACATTAAAGCAATATCACAATTTCTTAAAGAAACAGTAACAAATGTAACAACTTTAGAGGTATACATGAAATATAAAATCTGTAATACATTTATGTAGAAAAGTAATACTGCAAATAGCTTTCGTGTGCAGAACATAATAATTACAAAACTTACTTTGGTTACCAAAAAGGTGGAGGACATAATAAATTAATAAAGTATATCATAACCTTTAAAAGAAAATCTTCTGTTAAACTGTACCCATATAATTTTTGGAATATCAACTGCAGGAACAAGTGTTGGTAAGGCCACGAAAAATGAAACCCAGTGATATGAAATGTCAGGAGCTAGACAGTAGAGAAAAAACCACATTCACCGGCATTAGCGGAGACCGGTATACACGTGATATGTGACCGTGAACGGCCGTTTAAATCCATCAAGGAAGTGCTTACTTGTGAGTTTCAACTAATGGTTCAAAATGATACCGTCTCCCTTATCAAGGTGTTTATAAATTTCAAGTTCCTTTAATAAATCCAATTTCCAGCATTTTATTTTTTGTAAAACAATGGTTCTTTTAATCGCTTCAGAGAATGGTCCGAAATAAGCGTATTTTCAGCAAACAATGAATTATGTACATCTCTCCCTTTTTTACTCAACAGTTACTCTTAATACCTGGCTTTAATAGCTTTACCAGTCTGCTCCATACAGGGTGGTCGGAAATTCCAGTTCCAGACTTTTAGGACTTGTAGAGGGGAGTGAGTACATTGCATTTTGAATAGGAACCCACGTCCGGAAACGTCACGCAACGAGACTACAGAGCGTCGAAGTTACAGGAGCGGGCGTCTGTAAATGTACGTATGCACGGGGTGATTCCGTGATGATGTGACAGACTTTCTAGGATGATGGAGAACGATAAATGTATTAATTTGAAGTAAGGATCCCTGTATCGGAAACGAACGAGTCGAAAGGTATAAATGAAAACCATTCTGATACCTCTGACAGTTGAATACACGTACCGGTTCTTGTGAAGAGCGTAGGGTTGGTAACTTTCAGTGGTGGTAGTGTGTACAAAAACGAGAAAAAATGTCCAGTAAACGTGGGCTTTAAAGTGCGTACCCTGACAGCTACGAACACTTGCTCAGTAGAGGAGATGTGTTTCACTTTAGAGAAGATGAACGAATGGTCACAGCTCTTTAGGTATGCAATATACGGGGTGTTACAAAAAGGTACGGCCAACTTTCAGGAAACATTCATTACACACAAAAAAAGAAAATATGTTATGTGGACAAGTGTCCGGAAACGCTTACTTTCCATGTTAGACCTCATTTTATTACTTCTCTTCAAATCACATTAATCATGGAATGGAAACACACAGCAACAGAACGTACCAGCGTGACTTCAAACACTTTGTTACAAGAAATGTTCAAAATGTCCTCCGTTAGCTAGGATACATGCATCCACCATCCGTCGCATGGAATCCCTGATGCGCTGATGCAGCCTTGGAGAATGGCGTATTCTATCACAGCCGTCCACAATACGAGCACGAAGAGTCTCTATATTTGGTACCGGGGTTGCGTAGACAAGAGCTTTCAAATGCCCCCATAAATGAAAGTCAAGAGGGTTGAGGTCAGGAGAGCGTGGAGGCTACGGAATTGGTCCGCCTCTACCAATCCATCGGTCACCTTATCTGTTGTTGAGAAGCGTACGAATACTTCGACTGAAATGTGCAGGAGCTCCATCGTGCATGAACCACATGTTGTGTCGTACTTGTAAAGGCACATGTTCTAGCAGCACAGGTAGAGTATCCCGTATGAAATCATGATAACGTGCTCCATTGAGCGTAGGTGGAAGAACATGGGGCCCAATCAAGACATCACCAACAATGCCTGCCCAAATGTTCACAGAAAATCTGTGTTGCTGACGTGATTGCACAATTACGTGCGGATTCTCGTCAGCCCACAGATGTTGATTGCGAAAATTTACAGTTTGATCACGTTGGGATGAAGCCTCATCCGTAAAGACAACATTTGCACTGAAATGAGGATTGACACATTGTTGGATGAACCATTCGCAGAAGTGTACCCGTGGAGGACAATCAGCTGCTGATAGTGCCTGCACACGATGTACGTGGTACGGAAACAACTGGTTCTCCCGTAGCACTCTCCATACAGTGACGTGGTCAACGTTACCTTGTACAGCAGTAACTTCTCTGACGCTGACATTAGGGTTATCGTCAATTGCACGAAGAATTGCCTCATCCATTGCAGGTGTCCTCGTCGTTCTAGGTCTTCCCCAGTCGCGAGTCATAGGCTGGAATGTTCCGTGCACCCTAAGACGCCGATCAATTGCTTCGAACGTCTTCCTGTCGGGACACTTTTGTTCTGGAAATCTGTCTCGATACAAACGTACCGCGCCACGGCTATCGCCCCGTACTAATCCATACATCAAATGGGCATCTGCCAACTCCGTATTTGTAAACATTGCACTGACTGCAAAACCACGTTCGTGATGAACACTAACCTGTTGATGCTACGTACTGATGTGCTTGATGCTAGTACTGTAGAGCAATGAGTCGCATGTCAACACAAGCACCGAAGTCAACATTACCTTCCTTCAATTGGGCCAACTGACGGTGAATCGAGGAAGTACAGTACATACTGACGAAACTAAAATGAGCTGCAACATGGAAATTAAGCGTTTCCGGACACATGTCCACATAACATCTTTTATTTATTTGTGTGTGAGGAATGTTTCCTGAAAGTTTGGCCGTACCTTTTTGTAAAACCCTGTAGAGCTCACGTTCATTTGACATTTTTTCTCGTTTTTGTCCACACTACCACCACTACCAGGCACGGAACTCCATCACACAAACTGACATCTGACATTTGTACAGGAAACTGTATGCATGTCTGCTTGCTTACATTCAACATTCTGGCAGTTGTTAATGTACCAGCACTTTGCAATGGCTTACCTTGCGCTTACATTAACCTTTGATCTTGCAGTGTTAAGCACTTAAATATGTTAGGTAGACAATTGTATTGCTTTAAATTTCATTACACTACATTTATTATGTTTTCGTGTAGCGATTTTTTTTCCGTCAATGTAGGGTTTATTAAAACGGGGAGCAAATTATGCGTACTATACTCGCTCATTGTTTTACAGATGGGAATCCGATTCCTCGAAGAAGCACGACGGGAAAGGAAGGGATCGCTGGTAGTCGCTAGACCATCGACCCAAAGCAGCGCACGTTCTCTGTATTCTGACCTGTGGTTTCATTTTTGGGTCGTCCTTCATGTGAATCACCTCGAGTGAGGTGGACACTCGTTTTAATCTAGTCACTCAGTCGTCGAAAATCGGAAGTGGGAGAGAAGACCCCTTATTAAGCATTACTAGGGTGACCAGACGTCCGGGTTAATCCGGACATGTCCCCCTTTTTAGCTCTTTGTCCGGGGTCCGGGCGGATTTCTACAGTGTCCGGCTTTTTCCCAAAGTTGAGCGTAATACAGTTAAATTTACAATTCGTCCCGTTCTATTGCTCTTTTCTTAAATACTTTAACTATTGGCACAGCCTTCGTCATAAGCATGCACGAAGGCGGTGTTAGTAGGTGGCACCAGGATCGTCGATGTTATCATTGATCGACCTATAAGCGAATGCAAATATCGATTATTTAAAATTTTCGTTTCGTATCTTCACTCTGTATTGGCTTGGCTTCCTATAGTGCACGTGTGATTCTTGAGTGTAGTTTTTAACTGAGTGAGTTGCATAAAATATTTGGCTATGCCTAAACGAAAGTGTCCATTTTCTGATGTCCTTTCCTGCAAATATCCAGCTTTCAAGAAAGGGAGAAATGAATTTGAAGCGGAGTGTAAGATATGTGGAGCTGGAACGTACGTCTCAGTGGCCATTAAAGGTAAGAAATACCTCGACAGATTAATTGTCATGGTTTTATTTCATAGTTTCATAGTCATTCAATTTATTTGTATTCGGAAGGTTAAAGTACGGTTTACACGTCGTCAGCTGCTGCTTGAATTGTAGATGTTGGTAGCGGTGCGCCGAATGAAGGAAGGTGAATAGTCTTACGTTTTTCGCTTTATAAACAATACCGTGTTGTTGACATAACAAAACAATTGACGCCACACTGTCACCGCAATCAATGTTTTTAATCTAAAATAAAAAAAAAATTGCTCTGGCAGTCACCACCTGACCACCAGTAATAATTACCTGCTAGTTTTACCGGTAATTCCAGGCAGTCACGTGACATGTCCAAAGCTGACCGGTGGTACCCTCATCTGCGGTTGACCCGTTTGATGTGTCCTCTTTTTTCTTCCTTTGTCCTCCTTTTTGAAGCTGTTTGTCGTCCTGTTCAAACAACTGCATCTGGTCACCCTAACCATTACCAACTTGGTATGCTTCTTATTAACGGCAAACCTTCTAATCCAAGAATTTAGTGACTGCGTGGTATTACATTTTTAGTCATGTGAGTGAGACAATCGCAATACGTATATTTCTAGGGAATCCTGTAAAAGAAATTTTTCCGCGAATCAAGTTGACACATTACTTAAGTATTTGCCCAGTATATACAGGGTGGCGCAGGGGAACGGGAAATTTTGAGCGTTACAGTTGGCAGCACTGCAGCGCCGGAAGATGTTCGAAACTTTGCACAATTGATGTGAATGCATTGTCTTTTAGTAATCATGGAGCCCGCATCTCGTGGTCGTGCGGTAGCGTTCTCGCTTCCCACGCCCGGGTTCCCGGGTTCGATTCCCGGCTGGGTCAGGGATCTTCTCTGCCTCGTGATGGCTGGGTGTTGTGTGCTGTCCTTAGGTTAGTTAGGTTTAAGTAGTTCTAAGTTCTAGGGGACTTATGACCACAGCAGTTGAGTCCCATAGTGCTCAGAGCCATTTGAACCATTTGAAGTAATCATGGAGAATTGGACTGGTGCGGAACGTGCAGTAGCTGTGAGAGCGTTTTACAAAAATGGTGATAGTGCGACTGCCGCGCAGAGAACATTTCGACAGCATTACCAGCTTGGACGTCATGGACGTGTCCCATCGATTACAACGTGGGTGCGTAATTTTGAAGAAAAAGGATCTGCCTTGAAGCAGAAACCTCCAAGTGGCATTCCAACGGTACGTACCCTAGATATCATTGCAGCTGCTAGAGCTGCAATCGAGAGAAGTCCTCGCCGCTTCTTTCGACAGCATGCATCTTCGCTAGGGATTAAGCGACGAAGCTTACAAAGAATACTGCACGAATTAGACTTCCAACCCTGTAAGTTGCAGATTGTGCAACACTTACATGAACGAGACCCAGCGTCACGTATGGAGTTTAGTAGCCAGATATTGGCTAAAATCAACGAGGACGCGAATTTCCTTGGTAACTTATGTATATCAGACGAAGCCCATTTCCACCTGAACGGATTCGCGAACAAACAGAATTTTCGTTACTAGGCACAGGACAATCCTTGTGAATTTCACCAGCGACCACTACATAACGCCAAAGTCAATATGGTGTGTTGTATCAAGTCATGGTGTTATCGGCCCTTATTTTTTTGAACGTGAGGATGGTAGTGCAGTGACAGTAACATCCGCTCGATATGTTGAAATGCTTCAAATATTCTTTACACCGAGACTGTACGAGCTTAATCTTAACGTCGAAAACATGTGGTTTCAGCAGGACGGAGCCACGTCACACACTGCTCGACAATCGATGGCAGCAGTTCGTCAGTTGTTTGGAAGACGCATTATTTCACACAACGGTGACATTGTACGGCCTGCGAGATCCCCTGATCTTGTGTGTGCGGCTTCTTCCTGTGGGGATATCTTAAAGGCAAGGTGTACCGTACACGTCCTGCAACAATCCATGAACTGAAGGAGAACATTTAAAACGAAATCACTGCCATTCCCCGCGCATTCCAGAGTTTTCATAAGGGGCTGTTAGAGTGTGAACGCCGAATGGGAGCACATCTTTCCGATGTCATCTTTAAAAAGTAAAGAGACACTTTTGCACATTTTGATTGTAAAGACATACTGAATACATTCACTTTCGTTAATAAATTAGTAGTTTTATGAATTTATTGATGGAAATGACGTTACTTCGAAATTTCCCGTTTCCCTGCGCCACCCTGTACTAATATAACTACTCGTAAAACAAAATCTGTTCGATATCAAATTCATATTAGTTCTTGGTAGAGGATTTTCCTCTCTGCCTCGACCGATTGCCAAAGCTGCGCGTTCCAGCCAGGTCGCTCGTTAGCTTTTTTTCTTCGTGAATTTATTCGACAGGTTTGGCGTGCTGAAAACAGCGCAGCGCGGGGGCCGGTTCGAGATGCAGGTGGAACAAGGCCAGCGTGCTCTGAAGCAGGCGCGCCGGCCTCACAACTTGGCACCTGGTATCTGGTAGCAGAGGTCGTTGGCGACATGCGAGATTTGCCTAAAAGTAACGAGCGAAACCTGTGCTTCCTGTCACTGCACTGAGCTACAGCGTCATAATGGCCCTAGATGGGAACGTCGGAACAGCTGTTGAGAAATCGCATCAATTACTCGATAACCCAAAAAGTACTTCATTACGTAGCGTAATGGAATAAAACACGTTACTTCGTACTGCATGAAAGTGGTCAAAAACATTTTCTTTGTCGATATGAGTGTTGGACTCTTAGTAACATCACTATAATACACTGAAAGAACAAGGAGACAGAAATTACACAGCTGACCGGGAAAGGGGTGGAACCTCCTTTCGAGTAACTTACAGTGCTCGAATTTCTACAAAATCAACACAGTGCTGCTGTCGTCGTCTTTAAAGAGCACACTAATCTCTTCGAACCGCTGTAGACGGTGTAGAAATGGTAGCATGCGGTCATGAAGCTCTCCATCACTGATACGTCATGGCAGTGAAGTGGTTTGTATGAGCCGATTGCCCGTATGGAATAAGTTCATTACGATAAAGGACCTGGACAAAATTATGTTAACTCCACCAGAAATGGCCGGCCGGTGCGGCCGAGCGGTTCTAGGCGCTTCAGTCTGGAACCGTGTGACCGCTACGGTTGCAGGTTCGAATCCTGCCTCGGGCATGGATGTGTGTGATGTCCTTAGGTTAGTTTGGTTTAAGTAGTTCTAAGTTCTAGGGGACTGATGACCTCAGATGTTAAGTCCCATAGTGCTCAGAGCATTTGAATCATTTTTTCCACGAGAAATTCACGCTCGAACGAAAGGGCCTATGTTAGCCAATGCTGCAGATGGTGTTGCTGTATTTTACATAGCCCTCAGCACGCTGCAAGTGTCGGTCTTGGTCAGAACAATGTTCTTTGCGGAAGAGAAAGCATTAGTTCTGTGATAAATTAATACGAATGTGGGAAAATTAGAGATGCTTCCATAACAAAAGCAGCCGAAGTTTTTGGTGTTTTAAGAGGCACCATATTGAAGATTTATGCTGCATACAGGGATAGCGAAAAAATAATAATCCGCTATGTAACAACGCAGACGTACACTTGTGTCGAGCCGGCTGCTGTGGCCGAGAAGTTCTAGGCTCTTCAGTCTGGAACCGTGCGACCGCTACGGTCACAAGGATGGGAACGTCGGAACAGCTGTTGAAAAATTTCATCAATTACTCGATAACCCAAACAGCGCTCCAAAAGTGCAATACAAATGGCTGAGGGCCACAATTAAATTTCAAAATTTTAGAATATATTACCATAGACCTTTAAGGAGGTGAGGCCAGGATGTTTAACAATCAGAAATCTTAAAAATCAACAAGAAATCTTAACAATCAACAAGATAAAGCCCAATTAAGATGGCAATAAAGTAATTAAAAACCAGCAGACATATGCAAAGTGCAATACAAAGGGCTGAGGGCCACAATTAAATTTCAATATCTTAGAATATATTACCATAGACTTTTAAGGCGGTAAGGCCAGAATGTTTAACAATCAGAAATCGGGAGGACGACGGTTCAATCCCGCGTCCGGCCATCCTGATTTAGGTTTTCCGTGATTTCCCTAAATCGCTCCAGGCAAAGGCCGGGATGGTTCCTTTCAAAGGGCACGGCCGACTTCCTGCCCCGTCCTTCCCTAATCCGATGAGACCGATGACCTCGCTGTCTGGTCTCCTTTCCCGAAACAACCAACCAATCAGAAATCTTAAAAATCAACAAGAGTAAAATTCAGTTAAAGAGGAAAATCAAATAAAGTAGAAAACGTATCACAGCTATGTAGAATGCCTTAATGCTAAGAAGATAGAACATACAAAAGCAAGGTGCAATACCAGTGGCTGAAAGCCACAATTAAGTTTCGAAATTTCTAAATATTTTACCATAATCTTTTAAAGGCAGAAGGCCGCAATGTTTAAGCTTGAAAGATAAATCTAAAAATTACTTTTGCAAAATTTTTAAGAAAATAAAAGCAAATAACCATAAGCCTTAAATTTAAAGTAGCTGACAACAGATAATTAAACACTGGTGGCACTTGTCCATTGGAACCCAACCAGGGGACAGCCACAGACCGACCGACACAACTTGCTTCCCGTCGATCAGTACATGAGAACGCAAACCGGAAATGTTACAAACGTGATAACCCACAATGGAGTATGTATTACCTGTCAAAATTACACACCATGTTGGATAGTGACAACAGGTGAGGAAAGGACGCTGCCTGAAATTGCGTTAGTGGCCAGGGCAGGTAACCAGAACACTAACGGCCACAATACAGAAAATTCCACTGGAGCCCTAAATTGTACTCGACCAAAATAGTTAATTGCACTACATAGCTCCTAAATTTCAGCAGTAGAAACGGTGTTGCTCAACAGCAAACCCCCGAAACGAACCACCACAACATGAATGGATGTGGCTTGGGTAGTTGAAACAACTGCTTAACTTTGACGTCCTGGATCAGTGAACCATGAAGCTTGTAGCGACCGGACAGCTCGACACACGCTCTGACACTACGCAGGGGCTGCCAGCAGCCCCAGCCGACTGCACCGCATGGAGATAACTTCCCTCGTCCACAACGACCGACCGACTGCCTGCTGGTCCGTCGCGACTGCTGCTCCATTGCGACTGCACTGCTGGTGCGTCTCCCACTGACTTCCAGACACACGACAGTGGAAATTCTGGCTCAGACCCAACCATTCAGAGGAAACACGCCCACTGGCTAAACTACATCCCTGCACCAGGAGAAGGCCGACCCATGTTCCACAAGATGGTAACTGAAGGGGCCCAGAAGCGCTCTGAGAACCAGTTACACGTCGCCTGATGAGAAGAACGACCTCTCAGAGGCAATACGCTGACAACATTTAAGATAACTTGTCAAGAAAATAACGCCAACTACACACAAAACCTGAAAAATACTTGCACGAAGACTTGAACGATACCCAACAGTAACTAAGCATGCACGAAGAAAAATCGGGAGTTGATGCACACACAGTCAGCCGACTCACGAACGATCGGGGAGCCAAAACGCGTCGTCCAGTAGGACGACCGAGCGACGATCCACCAAGACCATGGCCCGGGTCAAGTGATGCGTGGCGGCAATGGTCGGGCGAGCCATGTCGACGCAGAGCTTACTGCTGCTCCAACCCGACTGCACTAGTGCCGCATTGCAACTCCCCGACTGGCAGGTCCGGACTGCCCTCCAGAAGCGTTCTAACTGACTGGCAGACCCGGACTCGTGTCCCGAACTGGTGATCCGAACTCCCGTACGAGAGTTTTTTTTTTGTTTATTGTTATTTTAATACCTTTACAATAAAGGTAGGCCGGCGTGGCCTATGTATGCTGCTCTTTGGTCACAGTGAACACACACTCGAAACAGAAAGACACAAAAACAAACAAACATGGTGGACAAAAACGAGAGACAGACATAGTAAAATAAATGAAGCCGTTCACAGGCGCACTGTTTGAATAAAAAACGTTCATCACTAAACACAATGCGGAAGAACGAGTTTACTCCCGTGAATGGAGGAGCACAAACGGATAAATACTGAAGTACTGACGCGAAGACACACACGAGCACTGGCGACGCTTTATGGCGCAGGAAGATGCACTGTTCACGCGCAAGCCAGAGACCTTCCAAAGGGAAGAGATGCAGGTAGGTGGGAGAGAATGGGGGGGGGGGGGATGGAAGCCTGGGAGGGAGGGGAGGGAGGGAGGAAGAGAGGAGGGAGAGAAGGGAGAGAGGGTGCCCTGGAGGAGAAACACAGGGGTAGGAGGGTAGATGCAGGGGAAGAGGGCATCATCAGGGAGGGAGAGTTGTCAGAAGCCACCTTGGGTAAGGGTATGGAGTGTAGAGAGATGGAGAGCGGGTGGGATGTGGGAGGACAGGTGCTGCAGCTGATGGGGTTGGGAAATGGGGGAGACAAGTGGGTGAGTGGGATCAAGTTTGTGGGAGGTGTAAAGGATCCATATCCGTTCGAGGAAAAGTAGGAGGTGTGGGAATGGAATTAAGTCGTACGAGATCCGCATTGGAGGCAGATGCGATAGGTGAGGCCGAGTGCATGGTGTCCAGTATTTGTAGAAGGTCGGAGGGGTGGCGATCCAGGCAGTATGGACATAGCAGAGGATAGGGCAGATGGGTGTGGAGGACGGTGGAGGTGTCCAGACCCCATGTGCGACCAGAATGGAGCTTGAGCAGATGGAGTCAGGAGCGTGGCTTGGATCATCCAGAGATGGGGGTCAAGGAGAGGCGATGGTCAAGGGAGACGCCAAGGTACTTGAGGGTGGGGATGAGGTTGATAAGACAGCCATAGATAGTGAGATAGGAAGGGGCGGTTTTGCCCACAATGATCACCTGGGTCGTGGAAGGATTGACCTGGAGAGCCACTGGTTAGACCAAGTAGTGAACCAGTCAAGATGGGATAGGAGAAGGTGCTGGGGGCGTTTCAGGGTGGGGACCAGGGCAAGGAAGGGGTTTCATCGGCGTACTGGAGAAGGTGTAAGGGAGGTGAAGGCGGCGGCATGCCTGCCATGTAAAGAAGTTAGAGAAAGGGGCAGAGGACGGAACCTTGGGACACACCAGTGGAGGGGTATAAGGTGTAGGAATCCGTGTTATGGGTGGTGAAATAGGAAGGACGGTGGGAAAGAAAGAAAGCGATTAGACGGACGCAGTTAATAGGAATGGCAAAGGGTGGAGCTCGAAGAGGAGACTGGAATGCCATACACAGCCGTAGGCACGTTCAAGGTCAAGGGGGAGGAAGGTGGCAGTGCGACAGGAGTTGTTCGGAGCGGAGGAGAGTGAGGTGAAGGAGAAGGTCATCGGCAGAGAAGGACGGTCGAAACCCACATTGGGTAGCGGGAAGGAGGAGGTGTTGGTGGAGGTGCTGGTGGATACGTCGGGTGAGGATGGATTCCAGGACCTTGCTGAAGGCCAAGGTAAGGCCTACGACAGACAACGACCAGGAAGTAATAGCGGTTGAGCAAAGATACTACGAAAGGCGATATATCGATACCCGCTGCTAGCGCCGATCAAGGTCAGACAAAGCAGCAACTCAGTGACAGAAGTAATTTAACGTAGTGAGGTGGAAGTACGTTAAAAACAGGGTGTAAAATAGATGATGGCGGGAACACGAGCCACGCACGGCTCACAGAGCAATTTGAACTTCTGTCAAGTTAGCATGACAGCCGGCATATGAAGAAAATTGTGAGTACGACGGCCAAAAATCTCACTGAAGAACTGAATTTTGCTTTCGCGAAGCCTGTCAGCACCAAAACAATAGGATGGAGGTCCACCAGCAGGGGAGTGTACGTCTGCTGTAAACAGTCCGAAGCCTAAAGTGCAGACGGCTTGCTGCCAAGACTGAGAAAAGGCGGTGGTTCGGCGACGATGTGGGCAGTAGTATCGTCATACTCCATGTGCTCCATGGTTAGTCTACAAGGTCGAACTATTGCCAAGTATTATGCAAACATTTTGGCTCGTCAGATGCATCCCATGGTACAATGTTCCTTCGTCAGTGGTAATGTGTAATAAATTTCCATCAGATAGAAAAGTTTGTAACCAAGAATATGCTCGAATACAGAAAATGTTCCTGCGAAACTCAGCTTGCTCTTTTCTCGCAACATATCATCCTACAGACCACGGATGGAGGTCAACAGGCAGGTTCCATACTTCTAGATCTCCAGACACGATGCCCAACTGAAGATTGTTAACGAAGTCTGAGAATACGGTTACAGTTTCATGATATGTAAGTCGTTCGAAAACGTTTTAAGTAATAGAACCGAATATGTTTTCCTCGACGTCCAATGTTTGTCAGAGACAAGGATGTAGTCAAGAGTGCCTCTGGAAAATGTGACAGGATACCTTTTATTCTGTGTAGAAATAAATGAGTAGACACGCAGTGGAATTAACAACTTACGACTGCTTTCTAATGAAGCTGAGATGTACGGGATGGTACCGACGTTGATTGCTTTTAGGAGTACGTAAGATCACATCGGAAAAATTTCTAGTTGGCTTGGCGAACGGTAGCTTGCTGAAAGTGTAGAAAACTGTAAGCTAATGCAAATGAGTGGGAAAAACTAACCTGTAATGTTCGAATACAACATTAGTAGCGTGCAGCTTGACACAGTCACATCGATTAAATATACAGGTTGTCCCATTTATCTTGACTACCCTAAACAACTGTTTGTCCACATGCAAATTACTAAATGTTTCAAGCAAATGTTCTTTAGGGGAACATCTGTCAGCAAGATTGCCTTCGTTATAGCTTTGTTTTTTTACAAAGATATGAACAGCGGGATGACTTTTTTAAATGTCACTCTGCATGTTTTATTTGGTAACTCATTTCCTCTCCTAAAGACCTATTCAAAAATGTATAACAGTGTACCATTCACTGTAACACAACGTTATTAATTATATAACACAACAGTTACGTTGACGCTCCCAGCGCTTATTGCAGGTACTCGGGTTAATAGAACACATCCACGTGCTGACGTTGACAGATGAGTGCAAATGTAAACATAAGTAGAACGCACACCAATCATTCCGTCATCCATCGTAGTAGAATGTACACCAATGAAGAGAAGGGAGAAATGCTACCCATCTATGGGGAATGTAAGTTAGCAGGATAGTATTTGCAATACTGTTTTCTTATGTACTGGTACCTTTAGTGCAGTAGTTTAGTCCTTTTAAATACTATTGTGTAGAGTAGGCATACAGTAATGGCTGTACTTCCTACAAACTGCATCGACGTAACGTTTCCTTTACTGTTGTTGTTGAAGGTAGGCGAAATGCTATGCAGGCAGCGGAATTGTACGAAGAGAGATATCCTGACAAGAACCCACCTTCCCGACGGATGTTTTCTCGTCTTGTTGCAATGCTTCATGAAACGGGATGTTTCAACCCACGACAACGCGATCGTCATAGCACTCGCACAGACGAAGCTGTCGAAGTTACAGTTCTCGCTTCCGTTGCTATGAGTCCACATGTGAGCACACGACAGCTGGAACACGAGACTGGCATTCCTACAAGCAGTGTACATTGTATTCTCACACGTCACCGGTTCCATCCTTACCATGTACACCTACATCAAGAATTGCCTGGGGATGATTTCCAGACTCGTGTACAGTTCAGTCAGTGGGCACAGCAGCAAATCCTCGCCAGCGCGAACTTCTTCTCCAACTATTTACCGATGAATGTTCCTTCTCAAACAAAGTACTGGTAACTTCAAGGAACATGCATTATTGGTCCAGCGAGAACCCACGATGTCTTAGACAGGTGGAACATCAGCGTCAATGGAGAGTTAACGTCTGGTGTGCGATGCTTGGTACTGCAGTTATTGGCTCTTATTTCATCAATGGTATTCTAAACGGCACAGCGTATGCCTGCTTCCTGAGACTAATTCTTCCTCCTCTTCTGGATGAAGTGCCGTTAAGAACCAGAATGCTTATGTGGTGTCAACACGATGGATGTCCAGCACATAACGCCTTGCGTGTACGTCGTGTTCTGAACCGAAGGTATCCTGCCAGATGGATTGGTCGGGGAGGAACAGTTACTTGGCCTGCTAGGTCCCCTGATTTACATGCTCTGGACGTTTTTCTTTGGGGATGCATTAAAAACGTTGTCTATCGTGATATTCCAACAACTACAGAGGACATGCAGGAACGTATCGTGCTTGCTTGTAATTCTCTTCAGCAGGCAACGCTGGAAGCAGTAAATTATTCTTTCATTTAACGAGTACACCAGTGTACCGATGTGCAGGGTCACCACATTGAGCACCTTTCAATGTTCTGCTCCTCGGAAATCGTACAGCAGAGTGAAAGCAAATTTTTTGTGTTATGTTTTTACACGGTTTTCATTTGTTTTCTGACACCTCCAGCAAGTGGACGAGACTGTGATCCCGGGCTCAAGTCAGTGTTCTGTTATGTAATTAATAACGTTGTGTTTCAGTGAATGATACACTGTGATACAGTTTTGAATAGGTCTTTAGGGGAGGAAACGAGTTAACGAATAGAAAAATACAGGGTACAATTTAAAAAAAAGTCATACCGCTGTTCATATCTTTGTAAAAAACAAAGTTGCAACGAAGGCGGTCATGCTGATTAATGTCCCCCTGAGGGCTACAGAACATTAGCTTGAAACATTTGGTAATTTGCATCTGGACAAACAGTTATTTTGGGTCGTCCAGATAATTGGGACACCCTGTATTGGCGTAACGCTGCAAAGCAACAGGAACGCGTCAGGCTTGAAGTAGGGAAGGCGAATGCGCGATTTCGTTGTATTGTGAGAATTTTGGGAAAGCATAGCTCATCCGTAAGCGATACGGCGTACAGAATGGTAGTGCAACCTATTCTAGAGTACTGTTCGACTGTTTGGATTCCTACCTTGTCTGACTAAAGGAAGACATCGAAGCAATTCAGAGGCGTCGTGCTAGATATGTTCTCCGTTGGTACGGTCAGCACCCACGTGTTACGGAGGTCCTTCTCAAACGGGAATCCCTGGAGGAGACGATCCTCTTTTCGTAAGGCACTTTTGCGGGAATTCAGAGAAATGTCAGTCGAGGCCGACTGCAGAACGATTCTGCTGCCGCCAACGTGTATTTCCCATATGGCCATGAAGATAATATACGAGAAACTAGTGATCATATGAAGCCATTCAGAGAATCGTTTTCCCGTCGCTCCATTTCCGAGTCGAACAGGAATGGAAGTGACTAGTAACAACACAGGGTACCGTCCACATGCTCCGGATGGTGAATTGCAGGAAACGTAAATGTAAATGTCGTGTTCCTAGACGACGTGGCTCTTGTTCACACAGCTCGCATCGTCGAGGACTGGTTCTGTGAGCACGAGGATGGATTGTCGCATCTACCCGGGCCTCAACAGTAACCAGATCTCAATACTATCGAGTCTTCGTGGGCTACTGAGGAGAGAAGAATGCGTAATCGCTACCTTGATTATCGTTACCTGTATGCGGCACTATTTTTCAGGAAGAATGGTATAAGTTTCCCTTTAAAACCGTAGAGGATATGTACTCAACCGGTCCGAGACTAAAGGTAGCTGTCTTGAATGCGAATGGGTTTTCCACGCGGTTATAGGTATGGTAATACGGCATTTGGGTGTTATCATACTCTTCGCCGCCCCTGTATTTTGCCGCCGAGCCGTAACAAAATGTCAGAAATGACTTGCCGTGTTTAGACAACACGACGACTAGACCGCTGATTAGTCATTGTTGTGGTATCGATAGCTACGTTGCCACGGCATAGGTACAAGTTCTTAGGTTGGCACAACGACACCGACAGCGACGATGGCGCCCTCTAGCCGGCGCTGTGCACGAGCGCCGCTCCAGATTCTACCCATTTGATACATCCGGCTTCGCACCTACGTGCTCATCTTTACAAAAAGTTACCTATATATCATTGACTAATATTCTCTATTAAATATACTTCTACGTTAAAAGCAGTACCGAGATTTTTAACTCACCTGTACCTACTCGCTTCCTACATTCGGCCTACCCTTCAGTTTATAGGAGCAGACCCATGCGCCGCCTTCCAGGCAGAATACAAAAACTGGCGATGAGGATGTGTCCTTCTTGCTCGGTACTGCTTTAGCTTTGTGTTTGTCTGTGTGACTCAGTGTATGATTGCTTCCATGCTTCGCTCGAAGACTTTCATTTGTGTCAACCATGGCTTCGCTGCCCGATCTTATACGTTTTCAGGCTCAGCAAATGACGCAGCTGCTTGCTACCGTAAATGGACTGGTCACGCTACAAATTGCAGCCACTACGGCGCAGCCAACGCCTCCGCCTGTACCACCGCAGACGAAGCCTCCGGCGCCGCCATTTCGTACCTTCAATCCTGACGTTGAACGCTGGCCAGAATACTTCACCCAGCTCGAGGCACACTTCGCAGCATACAACATACCACGTAGAGAGCGGCTTGCCTTCTTCATTGCCAACGCGGGTGTTGTGTTGTACCGTGTACTCGTCAAGTTGTTTCCCACCAGCCGCCCAGAAACTAAAACTTGCGACGAAGTGATTGACGCTTTGAACTCCCACTTCCGTCACAGTGGAAATACGGTAGATGCACTCTACAAATTCTTTCGTCTCCAGCGTGGCCCTACTCAGTCCAATAAATCTTCGTTAGCGGATAATCTGGGAGTAACATCTGACTGTGACTTTAATTGCTCATATGGACACTCATCCTGCCTCCATGAACCATAGACCTTGCCGTTGGTGGGGAGGCTTGCGTGCCTCAGCGATACAGATAGCCGTACCGTAGGTGCAACCACAACGGAGGGGTATCTGTTGAGAGGCCAGACAAATGCGTGGTTCCTGAAGAGGGGCAGCAGCCTTTTCAGTAGTTCCAGGGGCCACAGTCTGGCTTATTGACTGATCTGGCAATGTAACACTAACCAAAACTGTCTTGCTGTGCTTGTACTGCGAACGGCTGAAAGCAAGGGGAAACTACAGCCGTAATTTTCTCCGAGGGTATCCAGCTTTACTGTATTGAAAAATGATGATGGTGTCCTCTTGGGTAAAATATTCCGGAGGTAAAATAGTCCCTCATTCGGATCTCCGGGCGGGGCTACTGAGGAGGACGTTGTTATAAGGAGAAATAAAAGTGGTGTTCTACGAATCGGAGCGTGGAATGTCAGATCCCTTAATCGGGCAGGTAGGTTAGAAAATTTAAATAGGGAACTGGATAGGTTAAAGTTGGATATAGTGGGAATTAGTGAAGTTCGGTGGCAGGAGGAACAAGACTTTTGGTCTCGTGAATACAGGGTTATAAATACAAAATCAAATAGTGAATAAAACAATGGGAATGCGGGTAAGCTACTACAAACAGCACAGCGAACGCATTGTTGTGGCCACGATAGACACGAAGCCCACGCCTACAACAGTAGTACAAGTCTATATGCCAACTAGCTCTGCAGATGGCGAAGAAATTGAAGAATTGTATGATGAGATAAAAGAAATTATTCAGATAGTGAAGGGAGACGAAAATTTAATAGTCATGGGTGACTGGAATTCGATAGTAGTAAAAGGAAAGAAGGAAACGTAGTAGGTGAATATGGATTGGGGGTAAGAAATGAAAGAGGAAGTCGCCTGGTGGAATTTTACACAGAGCGTAACTTAATCATAGCTAGCACTTGGTTCAAGAATCATTAAAAAAGGTTGTATACATGGAAGAAGCTTGACCATTATATAATGGTAAGACAGAGATTTAGGAACCAGGTTTTATATTGTAAGACATTTCCAGGGGCAGATGTGGACTCTGACCACAATCTATTGGTTATGAACTGTGGATTAATGGTTCAAAATGGCTCTGAGCACTATGGGACTCAACTGCTGTGGTCATTAGTCCCCTATAACTTAGAACTACTTAAACCTAACCAACCTAAGGACAGCACACAACACCCAGCCATCACGAGGCAGAGAAAATCCCTGACCCCGCCGGGAATCGAACCCGGGAACCCGGGCGTGGGAAGCGAGAACGCTACCGCACGACCACGAGATGCGGGCGGACTGTAGATTAAAACTGAAGAAACTGCAAAAAGGTGGGTATTTAAGGAGATGGGACCTGGGTAAATTGACTAAACCAGAGGTTGTGTAGAGTTTCAGGGAGAGCATAAGGGCACAATTGACAGGAATGGGGGAAAGAAATACAGTAGAAGAAGAATGGGTAGCTTTGAGGGATAAAGTAGTGAAGGCAGCAGAGTATTATAAAGGCACATTTGTATGCCGTGCGTGAGTTGCCTCGGAAACGCGAAATATTAATTAAATAATTAATCTGTGACAAATAAATAAAGCCTATGGCACAGAACTACAGCGCTGTGTGGCTGATAAAACAAAACACAATTACGATACTCTTATGTTTCATTTAAAAAGGGAGGTCTTCTACAACAATTGGTGCTGGAAGCACGTATATTTTATTGACTGGCACACCGCCTTATTTGAAGTTATATAAGAACACTGCAAAATCTTACTAGGCACTCGATTCTGTAAAGAATTTATATTTATGAAAGTAAGTAGAGTTATTTAACTGTAGGCTTATTCGTTGAATATATCTGATTTAACTAACTGTGTAAACGTTTTTATGTTTAGTAGACAGTCACCTCTGTACGACGTATTGACATGGCTGGCAAATTATTCTATTATTGAGATTTAGATTTTGAGTCCGCACCTACCGCAGCAGTCTTTGGAAACGATTTAAATACGAAGTCCGATTATTTGAGTCTTATTTCACGGTCAACTACGAATAACATTACATTTACGAAAAAGCCATTGTCAAGCGTCTGATACCGAATAATTAAACGTCCACGTTCCAGATAAGCAAATATTAATTACATCCAGTCACTATTATACATAATTAATAATTAATATTTTATTTTATTTTATATTGGCAACCGTGACAGGACTTGTGATTTTGTCATTTGTTACATTGTTCTCTTTGTTTCATGTGAAAAATCAACTTTCTGGACCTGGACGTGAATGTATGAGAAATAACAAAAATCTGAAGATATTTTCCAATTCTAAAATTTTGCGGGAAGACGCAATGAAGCTTCCAGCAAAATAAGATAAGACGCAGCAGCATCTTTGCATTGGCAGGCTTGACCAGGCGCATAATTCAGTGTATTAGCTCTGCAGTAGATTCTGTAGTATTTCTTTCGCGCGTAGCAGTTTTCAGTGATAAATTTCATTCTCAGTACTTTTCCTTAAACAATAACTTCTGCAACAATACCAATACACGAGTGTACAATATGGCCGACTTCGGTACGATACGTTGTAACATGGCCAGCAGGCATTAAGAATAATCCGATATTCAGTTTACATTTTTAAATTAACAAACAGCCATTGTTGCTACGAGCGATTCATGTTCAACTGCATTTTATTTTAAAACCAGTGTCAAACTTTATTTTCTTGAAGCATACCATACCTGTGGCATGGTCATAACTAGAAAACAATGCGCAAAGATGGAACAGCAAAGACATACTATTCAGACGCAATCCGACTCGGACGAGAGACAAATGTTAGAAAATGACTTTACGACAGCAACCGGTAGTGACGATTCATCAAATATTGACGCAAGTGTTAACGGAAATTTTGACAATAGGCCGTCCACCACAAAAATTTCAAAGTCTCAGTCAGAGCCCATGTTACTACATGACGTCACGTCTAATGACGCGGCGGGGGCAGAGACCTTGCAAATAGTAAACATTGCCAACATGTTACAAATGCTAATGAAACAAAACGCAGAAAATATGACAACCTTAAGGATGCAGAACGCGGAAAACCTGGCAACCTTAAAGACACAAAATGACGAAATTAAATCTGACCTCATAGCAATCAAGGCATGTAATGACACTTTATGTAAACGTGTGGAACTTATAGACGCCACACTGACCAAACAGATGACTGAACTCAGTACGAAATTTTCCAAGCTTAATACGAGACAAGAAAAGAC
Source organism: Schistocerca nitens (assembly GCF_023898315.1). NCBI lineage: Eukaryota > Metazoa > Arthropoda > Insecta > Orthoptera > Acrididae > Schistocerca > Schistocerca nitens. The sequence goes on from NC_064621.1 coordinate 54,550,306, forward strand.
CACAAATGACGTGGCACTTTTACAGACACAAGTAAAAAACCTTAATGTCACGTGTGAAGCTCTTACTGAACAAATTCAAACATATCCTTCAGTACATGACAACCTTGAAAAACGAATTACTGACGTGCAGAATAAATTTGGCGATGTTGAACAACAACTGACTGACAGATTACAATCTGATGCCACAGCTCATTTTCAAAATATTAATAAAGAATTTCATGATTGGGTAGAGAGCAAAGACAAACATTTTGATAGATGCATACGTGAAAATTTACCAACAATTGTGCACGACTCCGTAGCGGAATACATCACTAATAACAAACAGCTGATTAGTGACGCAGTACAATCCGTCACTGCACCAATGACACAAATCACGGATCAACCACAGTCTGAATGTAACGAAAATATCAGTCAAAATTTACAGTTCAGAAACCAATATACATACGAGTATGACGCACACATACCGCACACAACAAACACACAAGAACAAAACACACCACGACAACAACACATACCACGTCGAGCAAACACAAACACAAGCTATTATCATGCTAAACCACAGCAACATTATCGTAATTACTCGCCATCTGAACATTACAGTAATTACAGTGGAACAAATCCATATCATAATGCAAAGGAAGAAGAAAGCTTAATAAAACACAGGCAATTTCAGACTTTTATCCCAGAAAAACGAACCATTCATCCGGTGATTTTTCTTAAATCTTTTAGTAAAGCATTTCAACGCACATGGAGTGACCGGAAAAAGATTTCATATATTGTCGGTTACATCCAAGGCGATGCAGCTGTCTGGGCATGCAGTCAAGCTGACGTATGTACCACGTACAGTGAGTTTGAGCGTGCCTTTCTGAACAAATTCTGGTCGCAATCCGTCCAGGAGCGACTCAGAAGACAAATTTTAGAACCTGAAACTTTTAACAGTAAAAATGGTAACTTACGCAGATATTTTGAAAAGTACTTGAACATGGGACATTTTTTGGACGAACCAGTCGCAACACGTGATATACTCCGTGCGTTGAAGGCCAAATTGCCTTTCAACATTAAAGAAAAACTCTTACATATTCCGGATGACGATCCAGATTATTTTTTAACGGCTTTAGATTCGGTTGACATGTTACTAGAAGATCAGCGCTTCGCGCGGCAAAACAGCAGCCACAATGTTTATACTAGTGGTATGCAAAACATGCAGGCTTGCCAACTCAGTTCTGGCGCGCCCACAGTTGGATACGCGGTACAGCAAAATAGCAAACTCACATGCCGTCTCAATACGGAAATCAAAATCAACACGCGTATTCCAATACAAACAACAGTTACAACAGTAATAACACTTCATGCGGCAATCCATGCAAAAGGCACCGCGGTAATAACAACAACGGTAACAACGGATACAGATGTAACAACAAAAACACAAACATAAATAGAAATAGTTATAACTACGAGCCAAGACAGCATCAAGGCTGGACTCGTAGCGATCAATACTTTCATTCAAACACTGCTTTACCACAGCAGCCACCAGGACAAAATTGGAGCATACCTTACGACCGACAGGTAAGTTATAATGCGCAACAGCAACAACAACCGCAAAAGTTTGGAGATCACAACAGGCAATATCCGAATGTGAATATAATAGAAATGACACCTGATACACAACCTCAATCTGTGTCAGTACCTAATACAAATGCTAATCCAACAAACTAGAAACAGTCACTTCTATGCCCCGGGTCGTGGCTGAAGAATTCTTGGGGGGCGACTTCAATGTTAATCAGTTATTTGACACCACCATTGAACAACAAAATATTGATTTACCTAATAATTCTAAACAAAAACTACCTGTTTTATTTATAAGATATAACCACAATGAGAATATATCAAATGAACTTTTGCAAGACAGTACACAATGTCGTTCAAACACAAATGAAATTGTTTTAGCCTCTACTACTGGTGTAGTAGGTGGGATTCCAACTACTGTTATCTTAGATACAGGTGCAGCTGTGAGCGTTTTGTCTTTTAATTTCTATAAAAAGATGTGTGAATTGGAGCCTGTGCCTGAGTTTCCTGTCGAAAACTGTAAAATAACTACTGCTCTAGGTAATAAGTCATGTAGGGTTACGAAGCAAGTTTTTGTAAACATTAAAATAGGGAATGGAACCGTACAATGGCCATTCCTGGTTGTACAAAACCTTGTGACAAATTGCATATTAGGATTAGATATTATGAGCGAGAAGGACTGCGTTATAGACTTCTCCAAAGGTAAATGTATTTTAAATGATAAAGGCAGTGTAATTATTATTGATTTGAACAGGAGAACTCTAAAGCATGACAAACACTGTACAGGGTACAAGGTTCAGTTAGTACTTGACAATGACATTCAAGACATGCAAACACACTCATCTGACACAGAGCTAATGGACTTGAAAACATTGCTTGATCATAAGATAAATGAAGCTACAGCTCTCAGTGTACATGAACGTATAAAACTACAGGAAGTGTTATCCAAATATTTACAAGTTTTTACCTAACGATTATGTGTTATCAACACGTATGTGTACAAGATTGAAATTAAGCCTCACAAGATCTTCTACCACAAGACATATAACGTACCGTTATCTCAACGACCTGCTGTGTGGCAAGAATTAAAACAAATGTTAGACTGGAAGGTCATTGAACCATCCACCTCACCTTACTGTAGTCCTCTACTTGTTGTCAAAAAATCAAATGGTAGCATTAGGCTAGTGTTAGACGCACGAGCAATTAATGAAATAATTTTACCGGTTCACACAAAACCCGAAAATTTAGAAGAGCAATTACAAAAATTTCTAGATGCCAAGTATTTTTCCACAATAGATCTCGCTAATTCATTTTGGCAAGTAGGTATCACTCCTGATTCTCGGAAATTTACTGCATTTATGTTCGGGGGGCGAACCTATCAGTTTTGTGTTCTACCCTTCGGATTGAATGTCAGTTCTGAGGTATTCATTACAGCCCTGGATACCGTGCTTGGCGATGATTTAGTTGAGACAGTCACACACTATGTAGATGATATACTGATAGCTACACAGTCTTGGAATGAACACGTTGACACACTTCAAAGAATTTTAGAAAAATTTGCACAAGCTGGAGTCACAGCCAATCTTAGAAAATCAAAATTTGGTTGCAGTGAGATAAAATATTTAGGACATATCATTAATTCACAGGGCATACGTCCTGATCCCAGTAAATTAGATGCTATCAGAAACTTTCCTAGCCCTCGAACTAAAAAGCAGTTAAAATCATTCCTTGGGCTATGTTCATTTTTCAGACGTTTTTTACCACAACCACTTTTGAACAGTAAACATCTGCTGAATCTGCTCAGAAAGAATCAAGTTTGGATCTGGTCGGAACAGTGCCAGAATGACTTAAATACAATTAAACATGCCTTAGTGAATGCAAACATATTGAGCCATCCAGATTTCAATTTAGATTTTTGTATGACTTGTGACGCTTCACGTACTGGCTTGGGCTGTTGCTTATTTCAAGTTGTAAAGAATAAAGAAAAGGAACAGATAAGAATTATTGGGTTTGCAAGTCGTACTCTAACTGAATGCGAGCGTACATACTCCACTACTGAGTTAGAAACACTTTCCATAGTCTGGGCATATAAGAAATTCAATTATTATTTATTTGGAAAACATACATTAATTTATACCGATCACCAGGCCCTGACATTTTTGTTAACTTGTAAACTTGTACATCCTAGACTATCACGATGGGCAGTTACTCTTCAGAACTACTCTTATGAAATTAAGTACATAAAAGGTAAGGACAACACCATTGCCTACGCTTTGTCTAGACTTCCACAAGGTATGAATGAAACCAACAGTGACTTAGAAAATATAAATGACTACGGGATTCTCTTAATGCAAGACAAGCAGTATCACCAATATTATATTGATATGTGCAGAAACATGGCTAAATTACAAAAATCTGATCCTCACTGGTATAAGATAAAAACATTACTGGTAGAAAAACACAATCATCCTTTGACTAAGTATTACAAGTTACACAATGATGTGTTATTTTATCGCCGACATCCATATGCTACTAACTGGTGTGTATGCATTCCCAAAGAGTCTGAACGTAATTTTATTTGGCACACACACTTAGTTTGGGGTCATTATGGGACGAAAAAGAGTTTGGCAAAGCTCAGCACATACTGTTATTTTAGCAATATGAGAAGAAAAATTTACAGGGAACAGAAAACATGTGTCATATGTCAAAAATCAAAACCTCAGAATTTATCCACAAAAACAGATTTACATTCTATTTTACCGAGTAAACCCCTGGAAATTCTGTGTACTGACATCAGTGGACCGCATCCAGCAAGCTCTGGAGGCGTCAGATATATCTTAGCTTTTTACGATGTATTTTCTAAACATGTAAAACTTTATGCTTTAAAATCCGCCACTGCAAATGCTATAATACGAAGATTCTCAAGTGATTACCCGACGCACGTGGGAAAACCTAAAGCAATTCTGTCAGATAATGCAGCATACTACTCTGGGTACAAATGGAGAAATTTCTTGAAGGACACTAACATTAAAAGTATATTTATTTCAAGGTTTAGTCCACAATGTAACGCGACTGAGAGACTTTTCCGAGAACTAAACCGATTCATGAGGACCTATATTTCATCAAAACATACTAATTGGGTGTCCTACCTAAGTCTTTTCGAAGACGTACACAATAACTTAAATATTTACAATACAAATTACACACCTAACGAGATCATGTTCAATTGCAAACAGAACGATCAATGGATAGAACCATTACCTAAGTTGTCAGACAAGGAAATCACACCTGAACAGAAAATAAAATAAGTATTGACTACACTGACACATCACGCACAGATACGAAACAAACATCACACAAACATAATAAAAAGAAAACAAAAATTCAAGGTAGGAATGCTTGTACTACTTCGTACTCATCATAAATCTGTAGCACTCAAACGACGCAATGCTAAGTGGCGTCTGCTATATGAAGGACCTTATATAATTGTTAACATACCGCATCCTGGTGCGTATCTGTTACAACATCCTAGAACTAACAAAATTATTGCGCTATACGCACACCGAGATCTCAGAGCATTTCATGCTAAATAATGTCAAAGTCATACCCATGAAAACATTGCTAAGCAACTCGCAAAACTCTGTTTGCTACAACACAGATAATAAGTAGTATAGAAATTTTCATTTCAGCGGTTCCAGTGACGCAGTTGAAGACAGAAGAACTTTTCTTTCAACGCCGCGGCACCACCGAGAAGACTGAATATTAAAGTAAAATTTATGATTACGTAGCAGTGAATGATATATTAATTTTTCACGGAACATTTGTGACTGTAGGTACCACTGACTTGGTATGACACCTGACGAACCGACAGACGTCATCTGTGAAGCGATCTTTTACTTCGAGAAATAGATTAGACGGACATCTCTCAGCAAGAAAAGCATCTACCAGTAGCCAAGGCCACACAGACACTATACACACACGCACAAAACGCGAGGAATCTAACAGCTTTCCGTCTCTTATTATTTTGAATATTTATTGAGTAGTGAAAACGCCTGGTCTTGCCTACTGATGTAATGAATGTTGTGTCTAACCTATCTTAATTTCAGATGACATCACAAAAAACATCGATAAAATCCCAGCAAAACCGTTAAAGAGGACGTAAATATCTGCAATTCATGTAATCAAATGTGACACAATGTAATAATTTATAGCTATGTAATGATGATGTAAATATGTTTATGTGTAACTGTATTATGTTTATGCTAAGAAAATATGTGACTTGTATATGTACGATTACTTATGTTTTTTTTTTAAACTGATGTATAATGTAACTGTTACTATGTGAAAATTTTAACGATAACCAGTGCCAAAACGTGAAAAACTTAAAAAAAAATTGCGTAGAGAACCACTGTTCACGGACATTAACGTACATTACTAAGTCTGCAACTACGCAGAAACCTATGTGACATTCATCATGCATCGTACCTTTGTAAACGCGATGAACGATTTCTTTGATAAGTAACTACGAACATTTAGGCGAGCTATATTTAGCAAAAAACTGAAAATATGAAGTGCGTAATTGCTGCATCGTCTAGTGACATTACTACAGTATCTAACTTCAAGATGTTAACTGGATTAAATGGTCACACCGTGCCTGTCCAGAAAACAAAACGACGAGTGGAAGAATTTTGGTTGGAACTTCAGGGAATGGAATGTTCTCGAAATGTGACGGACACACTTACCTGGACTGTCCAAGGATCGACGCCAGCTATGTGCCGTCCGAGGTTCTGCAACCAAGCTTCCACGGAATATCGAAAACGAACTGCATATGGACCAATTACTCGACAGGTCACGTCTGATCTGTAATAAACAATGCTTTTTGTCACAACGAACTGCATCACAACGACTATAATGGAAATAGGAAATGGACATGCTTATGTATCAATCACGTTGCTATACAGCGATGTTACTGTGATCAAAAAACTTTGCCACGACGACACTAACCTGTGAAAAATTATTGTGCAGCAGATGAATATAAACTGTAACGACACGATGTGTATAGGTCAATGCACCTGAAACCAAAAGACATTTTTCTTTGAAGCATTTCAATGCAATACTATGTAACTAAGAACGTTCAACAATCTAAAGTTGTATTGTATTATAACAAATATTGTAATTTTAAAACTAAGTTACCTGTCATAGAATGTAGTCTTTATATGTAATCTTGGTGGAATATTTTCTTTGTGCAACGACTAAGAAATGCGCGCGCACACGAACAATATGAACTGCAATGCTGTGCCGCGTGATCTAAATTTACGATATAACGGCAGTGCCGGAGTCACATAGACGCTTCTGCGCATGCGCGCACTCTATTTTGCCAACATAAGAACTTTTACGGCGCACGCGCGTCATTCAAATTTTGTATATAATATACTGTATAATGTAAGTCATGTAAATAGTTGTAGATAACTTAGATTTTCTTGTGCCTTTAGGTGAATTGCTCGCCTGCAGGTGTGTCCTTTCGCCTCGCAATTCAGGGGGCAATATTAAGGCACATTTGCATGCCGTGCGTGACTTTCCTCGGAAACGCGAAATCTTAATTAAATAATTAATCTGTGACAAATAAATAAAGCCTATGGCACAGAACTGCAGCGCTGTGTGGCTGATAAAACAAAACACAATTACGATACTCTTATGTTTCATTTAAGAAGGGAGGTCTTGTACAACAACTGGTGCGGGAAGCACGTATATTTTATTGACTGGCACACCGCCTTATTTGAAGTTATATAAGAACACTGCAAAATCTTACTAGGCACTCGATTCTGTAAAGAATTTATATTTATGAAAGTAAGTAGAATTATTTAACTGTAGGCTTATTCGTTGAATATATCTGATTTAACTAACTGTGTAAACTTTTTTATGTTTAGTAGACAGTCACCTCTGTACGACGTATTGACATGACTGGCAAATTATTCTAATATTGAGATTTAGATTTTGAGTCCGCACCTACCGCAGGAGTCTTTGGAAACGATTTAAATACGAAGTCCGATTATTTGAGTCTTATTTCACGGTCAACTACGAATAACATTACATTTACGAAAAAGCCATTGTCAAGCGTCTGATACCGAATAATTAAACGTCCACGTTCCAGATAAGCAAATATTAATTACATCCAATCACTATTATACATAATTAATAATTGATATTTTATTTTATTTTATTTATTTTATAGTATCAGGTAGGTAAAAAGACGAGGGCTAGTAGAAATCCTTGAGTGACAGAAGAAATATTGAATTTAATTGACGAAAGGAGAAAATGTAAAAATGCAGTAAATGAAGCAGGCAAAAAGGAATACAAACATCTCAAAAATGAGATCGACAGGAAGTGCAAAATGGCTAAGCAGGCATGGCTAGAGGACAAATGTAAGGATGTAGAGGATTATCTCACTAGGTGTAAGATAGATACTGCCACAGGAAAATTAAAGAGACCTTTGGAGAGAAGAGATCCACTTGTATGAATATCAAGAGGTCAGAAGGAGTCCCAGTTATAAGCAAAGAAGGGAAAGCGGAAAGGTGGAAGGAGTATGCAGAGGGTCTATACAAGGGCGATGTACATGAGGGCAATGTTATAGAAATGGAAGAGGATGGAGATGAAGATGAAATGGGAGATATGATACTGCGTGAAGAGTTTGATAGAGCACTGAAAGACCTAAGTCCAAACAAGGCCCCGGGAGTAGACAATATTCCATTAGAACTACTGACAGCTTTGGGAGAGATAGTCCTGACAAAACTCTACCACCTGGTCAGCAGAATGTAAGGCGAAGTACCCTCAGACTTCAAGAAGAATATAATAATTCCAATCCCAAAGAAAGCAGGCGTTAACAGATGTGAAAATTATCGAACTATCAGTTTAATAAGTCACGGCTGCAAAATACTAACGCCAATTCTTTACAGACGAATGGAAAAACTGGTAGAAGCCGACCTCGGGGAAGCTCAGTTTGAATTCAGTAGACATATGGGAACACATGAGGCAATACTGAATCCTCATTTTAGAAGCTAGATTAAGAAAAGGCATACCTACGTTTCTAGCATTTGTGGACTTAGAGAAAGCTTTTGACAATGTTGACTGGAATACTCTCTTTCAAATTCTGAAGGTGGCAGGGGTAAAATACAGGGAGCGAAAGGCTATTTACAATTTGTACAGAAATCAGACACAAAATTGTAAATAGCCTTTCGCTCCCTGTATTTTACCCCTGCCACCTTCAGAATTTGAAAGAGAGTATTCCAGTCAACATTGTCAAAAGCTTTCTCTAAGTCCACAAATGCTAGAAACGTAGGTATGCCTTTTCTTAACCTAGCTTCTAAAATAAGTTGTAGGGTCAGTATTGCCTCATGTGTTCCCATATGTCTACGGAATTCAAACTGAGCTTCCCCGAGGTCGGCTTCTACCAGTTTTTCCATTCGTCTGTAAAGAATTGGCGTTAGTATTTTGCAGCCGCGACTGACCAGAAATCAGCTTCCCCCATGAACCATGGACCTTGCCGTTGGTGGGGAGGCTTGCGTGCCTCAGCGATACAGATGGCCGTACCGTAGGTGCAACCACAACGGAGGGGTATCTGTTGAGAGACCAGACAAACATGTGGTTCCTGATGAGGGGCAGCAGCCTTTTCAGTAGTTGCAGGGGCAACAGTCTGGATGATTGACTGATCTGGCCTTGTAACATTAACCAAAACGGCCTTGCTGTGCTGGTACTGCGAACGGCTGAAAGCAAGGGGAAACTACAGCCGTAATTTTTCCCGAGGACATGCAGCTTTACTGTATGATTAAATGATGGCGTCCTCTTGGGTAAAATATTCCGGAGGTAAAATAGTCCCCCATTCGGATCTCCGGGCGGGGACTACTCAAGAGGACGTCGTTATCAGGAGAAAGAAAACTGGCATTCTACGGATCGGAGCGTGGAATGTCAGATCCCTTAATCGGGCAGGTAGGTTAGAAAATTTAAGAAGGGAAATGGATAGGTTTAAGTTAGATATAGTGGGAATTAGCGAAGTTCGGTGGCAGGAGGAACAAGACTTTTGGTCAGGTGATTACAGGGTTATAAATACAAAATCAAATAGGGGTAATGCAGGAGTAGGTTTAATAATGAATAAAAAAATAGGAGTGCGGGTTAGCTACTACAAACAGCATAGTGGACGCATTATTGTGGCCAAGATAGACACAAAGCCCATGCCTACTACAGTAGTACAAGTTTATATGCCAACTAGCTCTGCAGATGATGAAGAAATTGATGAAATGTGTGACAAGATAAAAGAAATTATTCAGGTAGTGAAGGGAGACGAAAATTTAATCGTCATGGGTGACTGGAATTCGTCAGTAGGAAAAGGGAGAGAAGGAAACATTGTAGGTGAATATGGATTGGGGGGAAGAAATGAAAGAGGAAGCCGCCTTGTAGAATTTTGCACAGAGCATAACTTAATCATAGCTAACACTTGGTTCAAGAATCATAAAAGAAGGTTGTATACCTGTAAGAATCCTGGAGATACTAATAGGTATCAGATAGATTATATAATGGTAAGACAGAGATTTAGGAACCAGGTTTTAAATTGTAAGACATTTCCACGGGCAGATGTGGATTCTGACCACAATCTATTGGTTATGAACTGCAGATTGAAACTGAAGAAACTGCAAAATGGTGGGAATTTAAGGAGATGGGACATGGATAAACTGAAAAAACCAGAGGTTGTAGAGAGTTTCAGGGAGAGCATAAGGGAACAATTGACAGGAATGGGGGAAAGAAATACAGTAGAAGAAGAATGGGTAGCTCTGAGGGATGAAGTAGTGAAGGCAGCAGAGGATCAAGTATGTAAAAAGACGAGGGCTAATAGAAATCCTTGGGTAACAGAAGAAATATTGAATTTAATTGATGAAAGGAGAAAATATAAAAATGCAGTAATTGAAGCAGGCAAAAGGGAATACAAACGTCTCAAAAATGAGATCGACAGAAAGTGCAGAATGGCTAAGCAGGGATGGCTAGAGGACAAATGTAAGGATGTAGAGGCTTGTCTCACTAGGGGGAAGATAAATACTGCCTACAGGAAAATTAAAGAGACCTTTGGAGAGAAGAGAACCACTTGTATGAATATCAAGAGCTCAGATGGCAACCCAGTTCTAAGCAAAGATGGGAAGGCAGAAAGGTGGAAGGAGTATATAGAGGGTTTATACAAGCGCGATGTACTTGAGGACAGTATTATGGAAATGGAAGAGGATGTAGATGAAGATGAAATGGGAGATAAGATACTGCGTGAAGAGTTTGACAGAGCACTGAAAGACCTGAGTCGAAACAAGGCCCCGGGAGTAGACAACATTCCATTAGAACTACTGATGGCCTTGGGAGAGCCAGTCATGACAAAACTCTACCATCTGGTGGGCAAGATGTATGAGACAGGCGAAATACCCTCAGACTTCAAGAAGAATATAATAATTCCAATACCAAAGAAAGCAGGTGTTGACAGATGTGAAAATTACCGAACTATCAGTTTAATAAGTCACAGCTGCAAAATACTAATGCGAATTCTTTACAGACGAATGGAAAAACTGGTAGAAGCGGACCTCGGGGAAGATCAGTTTGGATTCCGTAGAAATGTTGGAACACGTGAGACAATACTAACCTTACGACTTATCTTAGAAGAAAGATTAAGGAAAGGCAAACCTACGTTTCTAGCATTTGTAGACTTAGAGAAAGCTTTTGACAACGTTAACTGGAATACTCTCTTTCAAATTCTGAAGGTGGCAGGGGTAAAATACAGGGAGCGAAAGGCTATTTACAATTTGTACAGAAACCAGATGGCAGTTATAAGCGTCGAGGGCCATGAAAGGGAAGCAGTGGTTGGGAAGGGAGTGAGACAGGGTTGTAGCCTCTCCCCGATGTTATTCAATCTGTATATTGAGCAAGCAGTAAAGGAAATAAAAGAAAAATTCGGAGTAGGTATTAAAATTCATGGAGAAGAAGTAAAAACTTTGAGGTTCGCCGATGACATTGTAATTCTGTCAGAGACAGCAAAGGACTTGGAAGAGCAGTTGAACGGAATGGACAGTGTCTTGAAAGGAGGATATAAGATGAACATCAACAAAAACAAAACGAGGATAATGGAATGTAGTCAAATTAAATCGGGTGATGCTGAGGGGATTAGATTAGGATATGAGACACTTAAAGTAGTAAAGGAGTTTTGCTATTTAGGGAGCAAAATAACTGATGATGGTCGAAGTAGAGAGGATATAAAATGTAGACTGGCAATGGCAAGGAAATCGTTTCTGAAGAAGAGAAATTTGTTAACATCGAGTATAGATTTAAGTGTCAGGAAGTCGTTTCTGAAAGTATTTGTATGGAGTGTAGCCATGTATGGAAGTGAAACATGGACGATAAACAGTTTGGACAAGAAGAGAATAGAAGCTTTCGAAATGTGGTGCTACAGAAGAATGCTGAAGGTAAGGTCGGTATATCACGTAACTAATGAGGAGGTATTGAATAGGATTGGGGAGAAGAGAAGCTTGTGGCTCAACTTGACTAGAAGAAGGGATCGGTTGGTAGGACATGTTTTGAGGCATCAAGGGATCACAAATTTAGCATTGGAGGGCAGCGTGGAGGGTAAAAATCGTAGAGGGAGACCAAGAGATGAATACACTAAGCAGATTCAGAAGGATGTAGGTTGCAGTAGGTACTGGGAGATGAAGAAGCTTGCACAGGATAGAGTAGCATGGAGAGCTGCATCTAACCAGTCTCAGGACTGAAGACCACAACAACAACAACACAGAAATCAGATGGCAGTTATAAGAGTCGAGGGACATGAAAGGGAGGCAGTGGTTGGGAAGGGAGTGAGACAGGGTTGTAGCCTCTCCCCAATGTTATTCAATCTGTATATTGAGCAAGCAGTAAAGGAAACAAAAGAAAAATTCGGAGTAGGTATTAAAATTCATGGGGAAGAAGTAAAAACTTTGAGGTTCGCCGATGACATTGTAATTCTGTCAGAGACAGCAAAGGACTTGGAAGAGCAGTTGAACGGAATGGACAGTGTCTTGAAAGGAGGATATAAGATGAACATTAACAAAAGCAAAACGAGGATAATGGAATGTAGTCGAATTGAGTGATGTTGAGGGAATTAGATTGGGAAATGAGAAACTTAATGTAGTAAAGGAGTTTTGCTATTTGGGGAGCAAAATAACTGATGATGGTCGAAGTAGAGAGGATATAAAATGTAGACTGGCAATGGCAAGGAAAGTGTTTCCGAAGAAGAGAACTTTGTTGTTGTTGTTGTTGTCTTCAGTCCTGAGACTGGTTTGATGCAGCTCTCCATGCTACTCTATCCTGTGCAATCTTCTTCATCTCCCAGTACCTACTGCAGCCTACATCCATCTGAATCTGCTTAGTGCATTCATCTCTTGGTCTCCCTCTACGATTTTTACCCTCCACGCTGCCCTCCAATGCTAAATTTGTGATCCCTTGATGCCTCAAAACATGTCCTACCAACCGATCCGTTCTTCTAGTCAAGTTGTGCCACAAACTTCTCTTCTCCCCAATCCTATTCAATACGTCCCCATTAGTCACGTGATCTACCCACCTTATCTTCAGTATTCTTCTGTAGCACCACATTTCGAAAGCTTCTATTCTCTTCTTGTCCAAACTATTTGTTGTCCATTTTTCACTTACATACATGGCTACACTCCATACAAATACTTTCAGAAACGACTTCCTGACACTTAAATCTATACTCGATGTTAACAAATTTCTCTTCTTCAGAAACGATTTCCTTCCCATTGCCAATCTACATTTTATATCCTCTCTACTTCGACCATCATCAGTTATTTTACTCCCTAAATAGCAAAACTCCTTTACTGCTTTAAGTGTCTCTTTTCCTAATGTAATTCCCTCAGCATCACCCGATTTAATTAGACTACATTGCATTATCCTCGTTTTGCTTCTGTTGATGTTCATCTTATATCCTCCTTTCAAGGCACTGTCCATTCCATTCAACTGCTCTTCCAAGTCCTTTGCTGTCTCTGACAGAATTACAATGTCATAAGCAAACCCCAAAGATTTTACTTCTTCTCCATGAATTTTAGTACCTACTCCGAATTTTTCTTTTGTTTCCTTTACTGCTTGCTCAATATACAGATTGAATAACATCGGGGAGAGGCTACAACCCTGTCTCACTCCTCTCCCAACCACTGCTTCCCTTCCATGCCCCTCGACTCTTGTAACTGCCATCTGGTTTCTGTACAAATTGTAAATAGCCTTTCGCTCCCTGTATTATACCCCTGCCACCTTCAGAATTTGAAAGAGAGTATTCCAGTTAACATTGTCAAAAGCTTTCTCTAAGTCTACAAATGCTAGAAACGTAGGTTTGCCTTTTCTTAACCTTACTTCTAAGATAAGTCGTAAGGTTAGTATTGCCTTATGTGTTCCAACATTTCGACGGAATCCAAACTGATCTTCCCCGAGGTCCACTTCTACCAGTTTTTCCATTCGTCTGTAAAGAATTCGCATTAGTATTTTGCAGCTGTGACTTATTAAACTGATAGTTCGGTGATTTTCACATCTGTCAACACCTGCTTTCTTTGGTATTGGAATTATTATATTCTTCTTGAAGTCTGAGGGTATTTCGCCTGTCTCATACATCTTGCTCACCAGATGGTAAAGTTTTGTCATGACTGGCTCTCCCAAGGTCATCAGTAGTTCTAATGGAATGCTGTCTACTCCCGGCGATTTGTTTCGACTCAGGTCTTTCAGTGCTCTGTCAAACTCTTCACGCAGTATCTTATCTCCCATTTCGTCTTCGTCTACATTATCTTCCATTTCCATAATATTGTCCTCAAGTACATCGCCCTTGTATAAACCCTCTGTATACTCCCTCCACCTTTCTGCCTTCCCTTCTTTGCTTAGAACTGGGTTCCCATCTAAGCTCTTGATATTCATACAAGTGGTTCTCTTCTCTCCAAAGGTCTCTTTAATTTTCCTGTAGGCAGTATCCATCTTACCCCTAGTGAGACAAGCCTCTATATCCTTACATTTGTCCTCTAGCCATCCCTGCTTAGCCATTCTGCACTTTCTGTCGATCTCATTTTTGAGACGTTTGTATTCCCTTTTGCCTGCTTCAATTACTGCATTTTTATATTTTCTCCTTTCATCAATTAAATTCAATATTTCTTCTGTTACCCAAGGATTTCTATTAGCCCTCGTCTTTTTACATACTTGATCCTCTGCTGCCTTCACTACTTCATCCCTCAGAGCTACCCATTCTTCTTCTACTGTATTTCTTTCCCCCATTCCTGTCAATAGTTCCCTTATACTCTCCCTGAAACTCTCTACAACCTCTGGTTTTTTCAGTTTATCCAGGTCCCATCTCCTTAAATTCCCACCTTTTTGCAGTTTCTTCAGTTTCAATCTGCAGTTCATAACCAATAGATTGTGGTCAGAATCCACATCTGCCCCTGGAAATTTCCTACAATTTAAAACCTGGTTCCTAAATCTCTGTCTTACCATTATATAATCTATCTGATACCTTTTAGTATCTCCAGGATTGTTCCAGGTATACAACCTTTATGATTTTTGAACCAAGTGTTAGCTATGATTAAGTTATGCTCTGTGGCAAAATTCTACAAGGCGGCTTCCTCTTTCATTTCTTCCCCCCCATCCATATTCACCTACAATGGTTCCTTCTCTCCCTTTTCCTACTGACGAATTCCAGTCACCCATGACTATTAAATTTTCGTCTCCCTTCACTACCTGAATAATTTCTTTTATCTCGTCATACATTCCTTCAATTTCTTCATCATCTGCAGAGCTAGTTGGCATATAAACTTGTACTACTGTAGTAGGCATGGGCTTTGTGTCTATCTTGGCAACAATAATGCGTTCACTATGCTCTTTGCAGTAGCTAACCCGCACTCCTATTTTTTTATTCATTATTAAACCTACTCCTGCATTACCCCTATTTGATTTTGTATTTATAACCCTGTAATCACCTGACCAAAAGTCTTGTTCCTCCTGCCACCCAACTTCACTAATCCCCACTATATCTAACTTTAACCTATCCATTTCCCTTTTTAAATTTTCTAACCTACCTGTCCGATTAAGGGATCTGACATTCCACGCTCCGATCCGTAGAACGCCAGTTTTCTTTCTCCTGATAATGACATCCCCTTGAGTAGTCCCCGCCCGGAGATCCGAATGGGGGACTTTTTTACCTCCGGAATATTTTACCCAAGAGGACACCATCATCATTTAATCATACAGTAAAGCTGCATGTCCTCGGGATAAATTACGGCTGTAGTTTCCCCTTGCTTTCAGCCGTTCGCAGTACCAGCACAGCAAGGCCGTTTTGGTTAATGTTACAAGGCCAGACTGTTGCCCCTGCAACTACTGAAAAGGCTGCTGCCCCTCTTCAGGAACCACATGTTTGTTTGGCCTCTCAACAGATACCCCTCCGTTGTGGTTGCATCTACGGTACGGCCATCTGTATCGCTGTGGCACGCAAGCCTCCCCACCAACGGCAAGGTCCATGGTTCATGGGGGGAGAAATTTGTTAACATCAAATATTTAAGTGCTAGGAAGTCGTTTCTGAATGTAAAAAATGGTTCAAATGGCTCTGAGCACTATGGGACTTAACTGCTGTGGTCATGAGTCCCCTAGAACTTAGAACTACTTAAACCTAACTAACCTATGGACATCACACACATCCATGTCCGAGGCAGGATTCGAACCTGCGACCGTAGCGGTCACGCGGTTCCGGACTGTAGCGCCTAGCACCGCACGGTCACTCCGGCCGGCTTTCTGAATGTATGGAGTGTAGCCATGAGTGGAAGTGAATCATGGACGATAAATAGTCTGGACAAGAATAGAATAGAAGCTTTCGAAATGTGGTGCTACAGAGGAATGCTGAAGATTAGATGGGTAGATCACATAACTAATGAGGAGGTACTGAATAGGATTGGGGAGAAAAGGAGTTTGTGGCAGAACTTGACTATAAGAAGGGATCGGTTGGTAGGACATGTTCTGAGGCATCACGAGATCACCAATTTGGTATTGGAGGGCAGCGTGGAGGATAAAAATCGTAGAGGGAGACCAAGAGATGAATACACTAAGCAGATTAAGAAGGATGTAGGCTGCAGTACGTACTGGGAGATGAAGAAGATTACACAGGATACAGTAGCATGGAGAGCTGCATCAATCCAGTCTCAGGACTGAATACCACAACAAAAACAACATGGACACTCATATGCGGATATAACGATTAGAGACGCTATTACGCAGAATGTGGTGGATCACTGCATCCGTGAGAAAATGCTCAAAGTTAGAAACCCGTGTTTGCAGGAAGTAGTGGAGTTGCTAGACAGACAAGATACCGTAGACATGGCTACTTCCTCGTTCGACGTGGCCCCGGGTGTCTGTACTGTCAGCGCGCCACAACACGTGCCCTCCCGCACGGCCCCTGCAGAGCATGCCACGCCGCACCGCTCGCACGCAAGTAAACATGTTTCCAACCAGCCACCTACTCAGAAACTGAAATAATGTCCGAACTGCTTTCGTGCCCACCCACAAATTATAATACACTCCTGGAAATGGAAAAAAGAACACATTGACACCGGTGTGTCAGACCCACCATACTTGCTCCGGACACTGCGAGAGGGCTCTACAAGCAATGATCACACGCACGGCACAGCGGACACACCAGGAACCGCGGTGTTGGCCGTCGAATGGCGCTAGCTGCGCAGCATTTGTGCACCGCCGCCGTCAGTGTCAGCCAGTTTGCCGTGGCATACGGAGCTCCATCGCAGTCTTTAACACTGGTAGCATGCCGCGACAGCGTGGACGTGAACCGTATGTGCAGTTGACGGACTTTGAGCGAGGGCGTATAGTGGGCATGCGGAAGGCCGGGTGGACGTACCGCCGAATTGCTCAACACGTGGGGCGTGAGGTCTCCACAGTACATCGATGTTGTCGCCAGTGGTCGGCGGAAGGTGCACGTGCCCGTCGACCTGGGACCGGACCGCAGCGCGCACGGATGCACGCCAAGACCGTAGGATCCTACGCAGTGCCGTAGGGGACCGCACCGCCACTTCCCAGCAAATTAGGAACACTGTTGCTCCTGGGGTATCGGCGAGGACCATTCGCAACCGTCTCCATGAAGCTGGGCTACGGTCCCGCACACCGTTAGGCCGTCTTCCGCTCACGCCCCAACAACGTGCAGCCCGCCTCCAGTGGTGTCGCGACAGGCGTGAATGGAGGGACGAATGGAGACGTGTCGTCTTCAGCGATGAGAGTCGCTTCTGCCTTGGTGCCAATGATGGTCGTATGCGTGTTTGGCGCCGTGCAGGTGAGCGCCACAATCAGGACTGCATACGACCGAGGCACACAGGGCCAACACCCGGCATCATGGTGTGGGGAGCGATCTCCTTCACTGGCCGTACACCACTGGTGATCGTCGAGGGGACACTGAATAGTGCACGGTACATCCAAACCGTCATCGAACCCATCGTTCTACCATTCCTAGACCGGCAAGGGAACTTGCTGTTCCAACAGGACAATGCACGTCCGCATGTATCCCGTGCCACCCAACGTGCTCTAGAAGGTGTAAGTCAACTACCCTGGCCAGCAAGATCTCCGGATCTGTCCCCCATTGAGCATGTTTGGGACTGGATGAAGCGTCGTCTCACGCGGTCTGCACGTCCGGCACGAACGCTGGTCCAACTGAGGCGCCAGGTGGAAATGGCATGGCAAGCCGTTCCACAGGACTACATCCAGCATCTCTACGATCGTCTCCATGGGACAATAGCAGCCTGCATTGCTGCGAAAGGTGGATATACACTGTACTAGTGCCGACATTGTGCATGCTCTGTTGCCTGTGTCTATGTGCCTGTGGTTCTGTCAGTGTGATCATGTGATGTATCTGACCCCAGGAATGTGTCAATAAAGTTTCCCCTTCCTGGGACAATGAATTCACGGTGTTCTTATTTCAATTTCCAGGAGTGTAGATTAAGACAAGGAGCAGTCGTGGAAGATATTGACAGGATCGTGTTGGACACGGAACAGGAAGAGAGCGTGAACCACACGAGACAGAACACGTAGAAATACCGAATGAAACTGCCAATGCAACACATGGTGTTCAATATGGTCCAGAGAATGGACATGAGAGCGGCGTTGCTAATGACTCATTCGCTGATTCTGCAGATAGTGCTTTACAGCATATTGAACCAAAGTAATCATATTGAATCTGGCAGATTTGGAATTGCATGAAAGAACGAGCGTTAGTGCCCCTACACTATGTTCGGAAGTGAAGGAAATGGTTCAAGAAAAACGAGATATGGAACGGTTGCGTCAGATGGCAACTGGCGAAAATAGTGTAGATGAAAACGCCAACATATTTGGAATGTTGCGGCGTTTGTTACAACAACCTCAGGAATTAGCTCGGTGCACAACACAAGGGCGAAAAGAATTAGAAGGGCGCATAACACTAGGGCTGAAAGAAACTAACAGGAAAATACAATAAACTGCGTGGTAATATTCAAGGACAATTAGATCAAATATGAACTGAAGCTAAGGAAGCCCAAGTCACTCTTCAGACGCTCGTTACAGGGCACAAACAATTGAGAACAGACATTGACACCGTTCAAACAGACATGGTTATGTTGCCTGAAGTTACGCAACAAAGTGTCAAAATGGTTAATCAATAGGTCGAAGCTTTTGCCATCAAAGCGACGACGAAGCCGAAACATGTTATTGCTGAGACGACGTCTCACGAAATAACGACAAAAGCAGCATTAAAGAAATTCTATGCTCGTATTTTAGAGAAAAACGAACATCAATTTCAACGGCTGAGGTCGGAAGTTTTACGTTCGATCACAAGTCGTGGTGACGTAGGAAGCGTTATTGAGCAGTCGCAGACGACGACAGAATCCACTTTCGTGTCGGTAGATACTACTGTGAAGACGGTAAAATCAACAGTTGCCGATAATACGCCAGAAAGTGTACTCGAAATTACGTGGATGTAACCGCGTACGGGAAATTAGTCCAAACCAGCGTATGCCAGAACATCACGGTAATCACAGGGAACAGTGTGGATTGCAACTACTTGTTCAAGAAAGACAAAGAGGTCAGTCGGGAGTAAAAGAGTGTGGTTTTGCAGCAAGGTTCATTACGTCAAGCACAAAGCGTGACATACGCTGATCAAACCATAGACACACGTTACGCAACGCCACAACCTGTAGGACGAATACCGAAGAGTTACAGTACGGCGTCTAACGAGTCGGAATTGCTTGCACGTCGAGATACAGAGCCGGTAGCGGGCGTTATGCACGCATATTACGCAATCAGACCTGCAAGTGATTCGACGGCACAATCGTCACAGAATGAATCAAGTTACACACGTTTGCGTAGATCTGATCCAAACCAAGGACGGAATTCCAGTCTTCAAAACCCAGAAGGTACATTACAGAGAGAAGAGAAAGGTTTTGATGATAACCACTATAAGGGAGATGCAAATATTCTCCATTCCCGCACATTTATTGACCATTTTAAAGTAGGAATACCGACACATTGGCCCTTGAAACATAAGTTAGATTTCATGGTGGGAAGTATTTCTGCAGCTATGCAGAAGATAGCAGAAACATGGGATTCGTATTATTAGAGCTGCCTTTATAGCAAGATATTGGTCACCTGAGGCTCAGATGAGAATAAAATATCGATTATTACAAAATGCAACATTTGAAAATTCACGTGAGAGAACAGCAGTCAAATTCTTTGACAATATGGCTAAATGGAACCAATACTTAGATAACCCATATAGCGACGGAGAATTGATTCAAATATGCAAAACGAAACTGCCAATGAAGTACCAAAAAACCTAGATAGGACGTGGGGACGATAATGTAGAAACTTTCAAAGGTATTTTGAGAGAAGTAGAATTCATGTATGGAAGACGTCGCGATTCAGAACAGACAAAAAACGTCATAGAAAGGAGAATAACAATAATGTTAGCGATGGTAGGCTGGTATTGAGATTGAATTCTGGACGGAAACACTAGACCACAGAGAAATGGATATGATTTTAATAGTCGTGGGAACAGGTGGAATGTAGACACAATCAGCATTGGAAACAGGAGTACTCGGGATAACCGACAGATTGATTTTAATCAGTGATCTCCAGGTCCATGGAGAGGAAGCAGATGGGGAGGTGGTGCGAGAACGCAGCCATAAACAAATACTTCTGGTAATTGCCGGAGAAACGAACTACAGATGGAGGTTGAATTACGATCACCAAATCCTGGGAAGCGTGAGGATTGACTGACGATAGGTATTGCAGGGGTTCAAGCAGATAATACACTTTCTGCAGACACGGATGACAAGGCGACGGCAGCAATAAATAGGTTAAGATGTGACGTACAGAATTGGAACTGGGTACAGGTGCGATAGAAAGATCATCAAAGGTATCCACACAGATACTACGGAGAAAGTCACAACTGAAGTGTTGAGACGAGATAGATTGGATTGGCAGTGTCGATGAGGATGAACTCCCGACATTACCTAGTAATGAACCATTTGATTATGATGAAGCATTAATGTGTATGGCGCAGATGTTTGATTCTGCACGAAAAATGATTTTTAGCAGGATAATACATATCCTACTCTAACCTGTAACGCTACTATTGATCAAGACGATAGGATTAATCGACAAAATACGGCTAATACAGGTCATAGAAAAGAGGGAATTACGGATAAGTACACCTGACCAAAAGTTCGACACGCGAAAAGATCTGCTCCTTCCACAAAACTTTGGTTCAAATGGCTCTGAGAACTATGGGACTCAACTGCTGTGGTCATAAGTCCCCTAGAACTTAGAACTACTTAAACCTAACTAACCTAAGGACAGTACACAACACCCAGCCATCACGAGGCAGAGAAAATCCCTGACCCCGCCGGGAATCGAGCCCGGGAACCCGGGCGTGGGAAGCGAGAACGCTACCGCACGACCACGAGATGCGGGCACAAAACTTTGGAAGAAAAGCAGAAAGAGTCTGAGGCGTTGTGGATAGCGGGAATCGAACAAAATCTGGAAGAACAAGTCGATAATGGAGAGGTAAATGACAGGAAAAATATCCCCTCTGAATCGAAAAACGTACCAGATTATAAAGTATCTGAACAGTCTGATAAATCAGATTCAAAGGTATACAATTTTGGCACATACCAGGACATAGTACGGCACTATTACCGAGACTATGTAATCATAACACCAAACGCAGAAAACAGCGTCGTAATAAATGACGACACAGTTGAAAATTTGGAGCTGCAACTCTCAGTGGCAGATAACGTGTTCAGTCAGGGTTGTGGGTACAGACACACTTAACATAGAATCTGACATCTCCCCAGAATCTAAGTGTGAAGTACTGTCACACCTAAAGAATACTTGGCAGGCTCTGCAATCTAAATTAAATACGATTACGGAGATCTGCAATGAGGAGACAAACTTAAAGGAAATAGGAAGGTGTGAAAATGACGATTTAAAATCTAGAGTCGTTACGTTAGAAGCTGATCTCGAAGCAGCGAGAGTACAGTTGGACAATTTAAAAAAGGGAAAAACTTCTCCCCAAACTCTCCATGAAGACCATCAAATGTTGACGGAAAATGAAGCAACTATGGATGTCCATAAACATCCAGTTGAACGGAACAAACACACATACATTGGTTAAATCACGAAGTAACTAAGGACATATTAATGGAGGAAGTCGAAGACGAGAGTACTTCAGAGATAAGTCCGATACTTTGTGTAACAGTCAAGGGTGTTGTCGTTAATGCAATATCAGATAGTAGGAGTGAGTTAGCGGCGGTGTAAGAGCCATTATTCAACCATTACAATGGTGACAATGACTTATTCGAACAGAACAAAGATCCAGAAGTGATAAAGGTCAAACATAAGTGGAAAGACAAGAACTCGGTTGACATTCGTCAGCATTATTTGCTGACGAATGCCGTGCTGTTCTACAGACAGATTGGCTAGGAATTTTTGAAGTGGTCATACGGCAATTGGCCATGAAAAGAAAAATATAAATGGATCATAGATGATACAGCAACAGAATGTAGATATGTTTCAGGTGGCAGAAGATCTCAAGAGGCAGTCAGGACAAGTTACAAACATGTAAATACTCAAATATAGGTACAATCTGTATATTGAGCAAGCAGTAAAGGAAACAAAAGAAAATTTCGGAGTAGGCATTAAAATCAATGGAGAAGAAATAAAAACTTTAAGGTTTGCCGATGACATTGAAATTCTGTCAGAGACAGCAAAGGACTTAGAAGAGCAGTTGAACGGAATGGACAGTGTCTTGAAAGGAGGGTATAAGATGAACATCAACAAAAGCAAAACGAGGATAATGGAATGTAGTCGAATTAAGTCGGGTGATGCTGAGGGAATTAGATTAGGGAATGAGACACTTAAAGTAGTAAAGCGGTTTTGATATTTGGGAAGCAAAAGAACTGATGATGGTCGAAGTAGAGAGGATATAAAATGTAGATTGGCAATGGCAAGGAAAGCATTTCTGAAGAAGAGAAATTTGTTAACATCGAGTATTGATTTAAGTGTCAGGAAGTTGTTTCTGAAAGTGTTTGTATGGAGTGTAGCCATGTAACATGGACGATAAATAGTTTGGACAAGAAGAGAATATAAGCTTTCGAAATGTGGTGCTACAGAAGACTGCTGAAGATTAGATGGGTAGATTAAATAACTAATGAGGAGGTATTTAATAGAATTGGGGAGAAGAGGAGTTTGTGGTACAACTTGACTAGAAGAAGGGATCGGTTGGTAGGACATGTTCTGAGGCATCAAGGGATCACCAATTTAGTACTGGAGGGCAGAGTGGAGGGTAAAAATCGTAGAGGGAGACCAAGAGATGAATACACTAAGCCCATTCAGAATAATGTAGGCTGCAGTAGGTACTGGGAGATAAAGCAGCATGCACAAGATAGAGTGGCATGGAGAGCTGCATCAAACCAGCCTCAGGACTGAAGACCACAGCAACAACAGGTACAACAGTACTAATCATTAAAATCATCAAATTAGATTAGTAAAGAAAAATAAAACAAAACTAATCACATGATGTACTAATTAACTACCTACAACAATCCATGCTCATTAAAGGAGTAAAGGAACTGTTATAAAACAAAGTAATTTAAAGTACTAAAAACATTTATATATTCATTGTATTATTAATGTAAATATTCAAATGGAAAACTCATTGTAAATTTAGATAAAGAAACTTGTAAGTAGTAGCATTAAGCAAAAGTCATTGTAAACAAATGAAACAAGAGTCACTACAATCGTCTGGGGTGGGAAGCCAAGCTGACAACAGAAGGAGAAGGTTAACAAGAGGTTACAGTCTGAGTGTGTTTATACAACTGCTTTACATTAGTATGGAGACCAAGCCAGGTGTATTTTGAAGAATATTGTCCCACACCTCACCCCAATATCAAGAGGACGGGGAAAACTTAGCAACAGTGAAGGACAGATTATGCACACTTGTGAGGAAGGCAAAGCGTCCCCACTAGCGTAACGCACAATAGCAGTCAGTAACAGCTCCATAGTACAACCACCTGGAAAATAAAACTTAGAATATTTTTCTCAATACCAGATGGAGAAGCTAATTCCTGAAAATAGATACATCACTTCCGAAATTATCTATTCAGACATGCGCAGTTTATTTGCCCACAAAAATTCCTGCAGAAATAATTAACTACTCTTTGCTATCTGTGGCTATGATACGTGAAGCGTATCGTCCACACAGAAAGCTGAACTCTCATCGCTCTTGCTATTTTCCATATAATTGTGCGATGTGCCACGAGACGAGAGAGATATCTAGCCATTTTACTTCTCAAAATGCTTTTCTATAATGGTTACCTCCCCACCGTGTCGCATCTGCATTTGCCCAGTATGGCTTCAGCCAGTCGCCGTCTCACTAGAGGTGAATTTTATTTTTCTTGCTGGGTGCTCCCTGCCGCCGTTGGATAAGCAGCTGCAGCAGCAAGTCGTATACTCCTAGCTCACTCATTTGTTACATAGTTTAATTCTTAATTTGTTTGCGTGTTTTTGGTACTTGCATTGTTTGATACATAAATTTCGGGCGTATTATAGTATTTGCGAGTTGTAGCATCGCGTTTTAGTACCTGAATAGTGTAAAATCGCGTAGTCTCCTTCCGCTGCCGAGCAGTGTGTCAGCAGTGCGTTAGTAGCAGCATTACTGCATTTACTAGGCAATCTTGTATTTTAATAACCGTTTAAATTTTGTCGATTTGTTTGCGCTCTCTGTAGATTAGTTCAGACGTTCTTTGCAAAACAGTTTTTAGCATGGATAGGGACTGCAACTGCTGTGTTCGGATGCAGGCTGAGTTGGCATCCCTTCGCTCCCAGCTTCAGGCAGTGTTGGCTTCGGTCACACAGCTTGAGGCTGTTGCCAATGGGCATCACTGTGGGGGTCCGGATGGGGGTTTGTCGGGGACGGCCAGCTCGACCCACGCATCCCCCGATCGGACTAAGACTGTGGTTGCCCGGGATACTGCCCGCATTGAGGCTGATCCCTCACCTGTGGTAGAGTGGGAGGTAGTCTCAAGGTGTGGCAGGGGGCGAAAGACATTCCGGAGGGCTGAACGGAAGGCCTCTCCAGTTTGTCTGACGAACCGGTTTCAGGTTCTGTCTCAGGCTGATACTGATCTTCGGCCTGACATGGCTGCTTGTCCTGTTCCAGAGGTTGCCCCTCAGTCTGCAACTGGTAGTTGGGAGCTCCAACGTCAGGCGCGTAATGGGGCCCCTTAGAGAAATGGCAGCAAGAGAGGGGAAGAAAACCAATGTGCACTCCGTGTGCATACCGGGAGAAGTCATTCCAGATGTGGAGAGGGTCCTTCCGGATGCCATGAAGGGTACAGGGTGCACCCATCTACAGGTGGTCGCTCATGTCGGCACCAATGATGTGTGTCGCTATGGATCGGAGGAAATCCTCTCTGGCTTCCGACGGCTATCTGATTTGGTGAAGACTGCCAGTCTCGCTAGCGGGATGAAAGCAGAGCTCACCATCTGCGGCATCGTCGACAGGACTGACTGCGGACCTTTGGTACAGAGCCGAGTGGAGGGTCCGAATCAGAGGCTGAGACGGTTCTGCGACCATGTGGGCTGCAGATTCCTCGACTTGCGCCATAGGGTGGTGGGGTTTCGGGTTCCGCTGGATAGGTCAGGAGTCCACTACACGCAGCAAGCGGCTACACGGGTAGCAGGGGTTGTGTGGCATGGACTGGGCGGTTTTTTAGGTTAGATGGCCTCGGGCAAGTACAGAAAGGGCAACAGCCTCAAAGGGTGCGGAGCAAAGTCAGGACATGCGGGGACCAAGCAGCAATCGGTATTGTAATTGTAAACTGTCGAAGCTGCGTTGGCAAAGTACCGGAACTTCAAGCGCTGATAGAAAGCACCGAAGCTGAAATCGTTATAGGTACAGAGAGGTGGCTTAAGCCAGAGATAAATTCTGCCGAAATTTTTACAGAGGTACAGACGGTGTTTAGGAAGGATAGATTGCATGCAACCGGTGGTGGAGTGTTTGTCGCTGTTAGTAGTAGTTTATCCTGTAGTGTAGTAGAAGTGGATAGTTCCTGTGAATTATTATGGGTGGAGGTTACACTCAACAACCGAGCTGGGTTAATAATTGGCTCCTTTTACCGACCTCCCGACTCAGCAGCGTTAGTGGCAGAACAACTGAGAGAAAATTTGGAATACATTTCGCATAAATTTCCTCAGCAAATTATAGTCTTAGGTGGAGATTTAAATTTACCAGATATAGACTGGGACACTCAGATGTTTAGGACGGGTGGTAGGGACAGAGCATCGAGTGACATTATACTGAGTGCACTATCCGAAAATTACCTCGAGCAATTAAACAGAGAACCGACTCGTGGAGATAACATCTTGGACCTACTGATAACAAACAGACCCGAACTTTTCGACTCTGTAAGTGCAGAACAGGGAATCAGTGATCATAAGGCCGTTGTAGCATCCCTGAATATGGAAGTTAATAGGAATATAAAAAAAGGGAGGAAGGTTTATCTGTTTAGCAAGAGTAATAGAAGGCAGATTTCAGACCACCTAACAGATCAAAACGAAAATTTCTGTTCCGACACTGACAATGTTGAGTGTTTATGGAAAAAGTTCAAGGCAATCGTAAAATGCGTTTTAGACAGGTACGTGCCCAGTAAAACTGTGAGGGACGGGAAAAACCCACCGTGGTACAACAACAAAGTTAGGAAACTACTGCGAAAGCAAAGAGAGATTCACTCCAAGTTTAAATGCAGCCAAAACCTCTCAGACAAACAGAAGCTAAGCGATGTCAAAGTTAGCGTAAGGAGGGCTATGCGAGAAGCGTTCAGTGAATTCGAAAGTAAATTTCTATGTACAGACTTGACAGAAAATCCTAGGAAGTTCTGGTCTTACGTTAAATCAGTAAGCGGCTCGAAACAGCATATCCAGACACTCCGGGATGATGATGGCATTGAAACAGAGGATGACACGCGTAAAGCTGAAATACTTAACACCTTTTTCCAAAGCTGTTTCACAGAGGAAGACCGCACTGCAGTTCCTTCTCTAAATCCTCGCACAAACGAAAAAATGGCTGACATCGAAATAAGTGTCCAAGGAATAGAAAAGCAACTGGAATCACTCAACAGAGGAAAGTCCACTGGACCTGACGGGATACCAATTCGATTCTACACAGAGTACGCGAAAGAACTTGCCCCCCTTCTAACAGCCGTGTACCGCAAGTCTGTAGAGGAACGGAGGGTTCCAAATGATTGGAAAAGAGCACAGGTAGTCCCAGTCTTCAAGAAGGGTCGTCGAGCAGATGCGCAAAACTATAGACCTATATCTCTGACGTCGATCTGTTGTAGAATTTTAGAACATGTTTTTTGCTCGAGTATCATGTCGTTTTTGGAAACCCAGAATCTACTATGTAGGAATCAACATGGATTCCGGAAACAGCGATCGTGTGAGACCCAACTCGCGTTATTTGTTCATGAGACCCAGAAAATATTAGATACAGGCCCCCAGGTAGATGCTATTTTTCTTGACTTCCGGAAGGCGTTCGATACAGTTCCGCACTGTCGCCTGATAAACAAAGTAAGAGCCTACGGAATATCAGACCAGCTGTGTGGCTGGATTGAAGATTTTTTAGCAAACAGAACACAGCATGTTGTTATCAATGGAGAGACGTCTACAGACGTTAAGGTAACCTCTGGCGTGCCACAGGGGAGTGTTATGGGACCATTGCTTTTCACAATATATATAAATGACCTAGTAGATAGTGTCGGAAGTTCCATGCGGCTTTTCGCGGATGATGCTGTAGTATACAGAGAAGTTGCAGCATTAGAAAATTGTAGCGAAATGCAGGAAGATCTGCAGCGGATAGGCACTTGGTGCAGGGAGTGGCAACTGTCCCTTAACATAGACAAATATAATGTATTGCGAATACATAGAAAGAAGGATCCTTTATTGTATGATTATATGATAGCGGAACAAACACTGGTAGCAGTTACTTCTGTAAAATATCTGGGAGTATGCGTGCGGAACGATTTGAAGTGGAATGATCATATAAAATTAATTGTTGGTAAGGCGGGTACCAGGTTGAGATTCATTGGGAGAGTGCTTAGAAAATGTAGTCCAGCAACAGAGGAGGTGGCTTACAAAACACTCGTTCAACCTATACTTGAGTATTGCTCATCAGTGTGGGATCCGTACCAGATCGGGTTGACGGAGGAGATAGAGAAGATCCAAAGAAGAGCGGCGCGTTTCGTCACAGGGTTATTTGGTAACCGTGATAGCGTTACGGAGATGTTTAATAAACTCAAGTGGCAGACTCTGCAAGAGAGGCGCTCTGCATCGCGGTGTAGCTTGCTCGCCAGGTTTCGAGAGGGTGCGTTTCTGGATGAGGTATCGAGTATATTGCTTCCCCCTACTTATACCTCCCGAGGAGATCACGAATGTAAAATTAGAGAGATTAGAGCGCGCACGGAGGCTTTCAGACAGTCGTTCTTCCCGCGAACCATACGCGACTGGAACAGGAAAGGGAGGTAATGACAGTGGCACGTAAAGTGCTCTCCGCCACACACCGTTGGGTGGCTTGCGGAGTATGAATGTAGATGTAGATGTAGATGTTGCTGCCTAGCCCTGTTAATGCCGTGCAGCCACTTGCCCTTGGTCCTGGCTGTATTTACGTTAAAAGTATTGTTCTGGCCTTATCCCTTTCTGCACTGAAGCTCGCCCTTCTCTTGTTAAGTGGGGTTTTCAGATGCCATTAACCACTTGCTCGGTTCATCTCCAAATTGCATTTCACTTTAACTTGTTTATTCATGGCCCTGTCCATATATGGGTAGATATTATTTTGTTAGTGTTTGGCACATGAGATTACTGCAATTGCCTTTTGTTAATATAATGTAATTATTGTTCTGAGGATCTCATACTGTATTATACTGTCGTTATGGATCAAGCTCATCTAAGATCTGTTAAATCCCGATACCTCACACACGCCATTCCATCTGAAATAATTTTGTGTTTCTGTGATCAATGGTTGTGGCATTGCTAATTGCAGTGGAAAATTGTGCATTCTATTAATTTTTTCATTGTCCTGATACTTGTCTATCTTATGCTAGATGATGTCGTTTTAACATTATTTTTTGATATGAAATGTAATGCCTTACATGGCATTTCCTATTTAGATGATTATTAGGTGACTTCACAGTCCTTTATAGCAGTTCTTTAAGTAATCCTACAACATTTTTCTCCCTAGGTTAACTTGGATGCATGAGGTACACCTGATTGTACGATAGTTCTCGCACTTGCCAATTCTTGCAGTCTTCGGAATTGTGCGGTTGATATATTTCCGAACGTCAGATGATATGACTCCAGACTCATACGTTCTACATACCCAGTCGTCTTGTTAACACTTCCCCCAATGATTTTAGAAATTCTGATGGTATCTAACCTCGCACTATTCAGTTTAATCATCCGATCTTAGTCTCACAGAAAGTGGAACTATTCGTATTTGGAAGAGTGGGTGATAACTAGCAGTCAACAATTTAACATTTTTGTTGGACTGCGGGATCTAATGACAAATGAGGGACTTCAACGAGACATGGAATGTCGAAAGAAACTTGTAGACTCCATCCCCAGCTAACTGAGGCCTTACAATTTCTCGGTACACCATGCCTGATTTACCGCTGCGAGCGAGTTCGTACCGCAGTCTCATCGCAGAGGGCCGGCCAGTGAGAACTCCACTTGTTGTGGAGCCAGTGCGGGCGCCTTTCGTCTTTGGGCCGCGGGACACGGCCCCAGGTTCGCATGGACCTGTTTGCATATCAAGTCACGGTACCTTGGGAAACCAATGAAGTTAGGCCTGATACAATACTGAGACGCTTTTCTCAGTTACACACTCTTAGCTCTTTCCCGGGAAGCTGTCATAAATGTAACTGGCCCTCAGTTGGTATTACAATACTGGCTTTTAAAATTGCTACACCACGAAGATGACGTGCTACAGACGCGAAATTTAACCGAGAGGAAGAAGATGCTTTGATATGCAAATGACTAGCTTTTCAGACCATTCACACAAGGTTGGCGCCGGTGGCGACACCTACAACGTGCTGACATGATTGCTGACCGATTTCTCATACACAAACAGCAGTTGACCGACGTTGCCTGGTGCAACGTTGTTGTGATGCCTCGTGTAAGGAGGAGAAATGCGTACCATCACGTTTCCGACTTTGATAAAGCTCGGATTGTTGCCTATCGCGAGTGCCGTTTACCGTATCGCGACATTGCTGCTCGCGTTGGTCGAGATCCAATGACTGTTAGCAGAATATGGAATCCGTGGGTTCAGGAGGGTAATACGGAACGCCGTACTGAATCCCAACGGCCTCGTATCACTATCGGTCGAGATGACAGGCATCTTATCCGCATGGCTGTAACGGATCGTGCAGCCACGTCTCGATCCCTGAGTCAACAGATGGGGACATTTGCAAGACAACAACCATCTGCACGAACAGTTCGACGACGTTTGCAGCAGCGTGGACTATCAGCTCGGAGACCATGGCTGCGGTTACCCTTGACGCTGCATCACAGACTGGAGATCCTGCGGTGGTGTACTCAACGACGAACCTTGGTGCACGAATGGCAAAACGTCATTTTTTCGGATGAATCCAGGTTCTGTTTACAGCGTCATGATGGTCGCATCCGTGTTTGGCTACATCGCAGTGAACGCACAATGGAAGCGTGTATTCGTCATCGCCATACTGGCGTATCACCCGGCGTGATGGTATGGGGTGCCATTGGTTACACGTCTCGGTCACATCTTGTTCTCGTTGACGGCACTTTGAACAGTGGACGCTACATTTCAGATATGTTACGACCCGTGGCTCTACACTTCATTCGATCTCTGCGAAACCCTACATTTCAGCAGGGTAATGCACGACCGCATGTTGGAGGTCCTGTACGGGCCTTTCTGGATACAGAAAATGTTCGACTGCTGCCCTGGCCAGCACATTCTCCAGATCTCTCACCAATTGAAAACGTCTGGTCAATGGTGGCCTAGCAACTGGCTCATCACAATACGCCAGTCACTACTCTTGATGAACTGTGGTATCGTGTTGAAGCTGCATGGGCAGCTGTACCTGTACACGCGATCCAAGCTCTGTTTGACTCAATGCCCAGGCGTATCTAGGCCTTTATTACGGCCAGAGTTGGTTGTCCTGGGTATTGATTTCTCAGGGTCTATGAACCCAAATTGCGTGAAAATATAATCACATGTCTGTTCTAGTATAATATATTTGTCCAATGAATACCCGTTTATCATCTGCATTTCTTCTTTAGCAATTTTAGTGGCCAGTAGTGTACGACTGCTAACGGTAGATGGGGCTGACGTGAAATGCAACATGGGCCACTCCTCTCGTTCAGCGATCAAGCAGTTGCCGATTTTCTAATTCCGGTTTCACAGGTGGATCACGAATGCACAGTACGTCATCTTGTCATTTGATAATAGTGCTCAGGAGACATTAGATGTTCAACGAATTCTAACGAGAAAAAATTATATTACGATAGAAAGGATTGGTGATAGTATGTAGTTGAAACAGAAATGTTATTTGTTATTCGCATGAAGAAGTCCTTTTCTTACATGATCGTTTCTGAAACGGTGATCGTTTCTCATGTGACACTGGGTCATCAATCAATAATTATTCTGCACTCCAGGGTCTCAATTGTGGACTGTTGTTTTATTAGTGAACTAAAGACAGTAATCTGAATCAGAGGATCACGCATTTAAATCAGTCTTATTCTAGTTATCGTATCCGCTAGATGAGAAACCTTAACATTATAAAACTACTGCATGGGGGCTTAATTAAAATAAAATGCAAATATTTTTACTTTTTTGCTTTAGTAGCTGTCTGTCCGATTACGAAGTCTCGTAAACGGTTGGCCCTGACTAGTATTATTACGCAATCTGACTGCATAGAACAACAACAAAGAATGAAATGGAAATTTTCATTAACACAATTAATTAATTAAGTCCCCAGCAACTATAAAACCTACGAAACCAAAGCACAAGTGTAACTGTTCTGTGTGTGGAAGTATGACTCAACGTACGCATCTGGCACGGTTCTTCTTCAACAACACAAGAAATTTTAAATATCATTTATACTGAATTAATTAAAGGAAATAGAAATACCATAATTACTCAAGAAAACCAGAATTACACTCTAATACAAGAACACAAGCCAGATGCTTTGTTGACTGAACCTGTAATGACGCATTATTTAAGACACTGAAATAATGAAAAAAAAACACAGAATATTTTACCTTCATATATATATAGACGAAAAGCACTCTGATCATTACAGTATTTCCATTCGAACCATCTGCTGTCTATCCCATCAAACAACTGCATAAAACATGGAACACGCACTCCTTACTACAACATCTCGACAAGCACACTCCACCACGACCTCTCGACAGGAACTGACTACTACGAGTCCTCGACAGGCACTGCCCACTACGACATCTCAATAATCACTGCCAGTGGAGGCGGCAGAACAATACTCTCTAGCGCGATCTCTGGCACTGTGGCTCAGTGTAGCCACCTTTCATATGCCCTTCCTCCACGGGCTAGAATTTGATGGTATTTTTGCCAGCATTGGTGGTGAAAATAGCACCAAATTCCTCAAAAAAATACAGACAAAAATAAAAGATAATATTAATACGTAAATATCACATATTAGCTAAAATTTTGGCTTTGCACTGACCTTTCAATAACCTATTATATAAAATACAGTAAGCAATACAAATTCTTTCATACATGTGACTTTACATAACAGTTTACACAAGTATTATGTGGTTAAACAGTTCAATCAATAGCGTCAGCAATGACGAATATGTGCAGGTTAAGAGTCTCATAACTTTTCACAAACAGTAATACACAAAAAATCAGTTTATACAGATATTCACATAAACGCTTTCCATAGCTCAAGAATAAGCAGTTGACAGTTCCAGCAGTAGCACCCAGCAATGGTCAACAGGTGCAAATACCAACAAGTAACATTATTTCAATAGAAGCAGTCCATCAGTGGCACCCAGCAATGTTGAACAGGTGCAGACACCAACAAGTAACATCTTTTCAGTAGAAACAGTCCATCAGTGGCACCCAGTAATGTTGATCAGGTGCAAACACCAACAAGTAACACCATTTCAGTATAAGCAGTTCCATTAGTGGCACCAGCAATGTTGAACAGGTGCAGATATCAACAGGTGACATCTTTTCAGTAAAAGCAGTCCATCAGTGGCACCCAGCAATGTTGAGCAGGTGCAGACATCAACAAGTGACATCTTTTCAGTAGAAGCAGTCCATCAGTGGCACCCAGCAATGTTGAGCAGGTGCAGACATCAACAAGTAACACCATTTCAGTATAAGCAGTTCCATCAGTGGCACCAGCAATGTTGAACAGGTGCAGATATCAACAGGTGACATCTTTTCAGTAGAAGCAGTCCATCAGTGGCACCCAGCAATGTTGAGCAGGTGCAGACATCAACAAGTAACACCATTTCAGTATAAGCAGTTCCATTAGTGGCACCAGCGATGTTGAACAGGTGCAGACAGCAACAAGTTACATCATTTCAGTAGAAGCAGTCCATCATTGGCACCCAGCAATGTTGAACAGGTGCTGACCGCAGTCCATAATATTCACTATCACTAATCACACTGTTCATCAGCAGAAATTAAACATGTCCTAGTGGCACCAATCATGTAGAAAAAGTGCAAGTAACAGTCCATAATATACACTATCACTAATCACACAGTTCATCAGCAGAAATTAAACATGTCCAGGTGGCATCCACCATGTTGAATAAGTGCAGGTAACAGTCCATAATATTCACTATCACTAATTAGACAGTTCATCATACAAATAATAATAAACACACAAATGATATCAGATAATTGTCATATTAACTATTACAATACCCAAATAGCAGTAAACCTATAATATTTATGGGTTTCAGTGCAAGCCACAACAAACAAGTAAAATAATATTTAGGAGATAGGTTGGGATCACTTCTCTGGGATTATAAAAGGAAAACACACAAAACACACTCACTCATCTTCCATCCACATTTAGTGCTCCTGTGTAGTTGAATAGTGTTAACTGTGTAAATGCAATTCTGTCAAAATTTTATGTTCATCATGTGTATCAAGTAGTAGTGGCAGCAATGTATAACAGTCAATAATAGTTAGTCAACGTCATAGTCATCATGTCAAGACCAATGTTTGCCAAGCCAGATCAAAATGTACGGTTGCTGAACAACTGTTAGTGATCCAAGATATGCAATTACTTCCTCTCTCCAAAAAAAAGTTTATACTGCTTAGTGATTTAAGAAAGTGTGTGTAGACAATCTTCCTTCTACTTGAGTGTTCTAGTCTGCCATCTTCATCCTCCTTGTTCCATATAAACCAACAAAGAAAATATGCTCCTCGCTTACTTTACCTCTTATCCACCAAAACTCCAATAATCATCAGCATCACATAATCTCAATGCTTCAATAATACCTCTTCAATACGTCGATACGTATAAACCTCAGCACCAATAACATTTCACTTCCATAATAACTCATTCCTCTAGTCAGTCTCCTCGAACAAGTACAGACAAAATCCTAGTGCAACTTCAATTCATCATCCCATACAATCCGAAGACACAGTGTCCACACACAACTTCTGTGTAATCCATCTGACCCCAATTTTCTACTCATTATAAATTATAAGATACATTTTGGTTCCTTGTCCATCCTTAAATAAAAGAAATGCATACATGACCTCTAACAGCCTTTAGTTCGAAGAACTTTCAGTAATTAAGTACGATTACGGAGTGTTAATGATCATAATATTTCACAGTGTGTACACCACTTCAAGAATCATGGCAAACAGAAGCAAACATGTGGAGTATTTCTTGTGTCAAGTGTCACTTCCTATTTCAATTACTCACGAAAAATGCAGTGTAATAACTGTCAATGGTCTAACCTAGTGTTGGTATGTTGGTATGCTTCCTTCCTATTAGCATAAATTTATACAGCTTCCATAAAACCTCCAGCTCATGTGACTTCTATGAAGTTTCTCGTACTAATGTCGTTCATCGAATTATAGCAGTTCATTTTTTCATCTTAAAAATATCAGGCACTGAGCGTAAGCAAAACATGCAATAGCGAGTAAATATACCAGTGGAGAACAGAATGTCAACAAGTGGATGCAGCACAATCCCTATAACGAGTCCCTGCCAAGCCAACAATCTATAATTAATACCATAGTGTGACCTAAACTCCATGTTCGCACACAGTATATCAGCATTTCTATACACCAAATTAAAGAGTACTTATGACAACAAACAGAAATGTGTAAATATGCAATCCATACGCAAAGCAGCAAATATGTATCTTACATAATAAACAGGTCATTATCATCATATCAGCATAAGCAAATAAATGTTCATATGTAACCTTAATAAGTAAACATTAAGGCGCAAGCAGATAAATCGCAAAGTATAACTTACATATATAACCACAGTCAGCACAATTAATCAGTTGACAATTACAATTTAAATAAATAAGCACAGCAGGCACATAATAAAAAAATATGACATCAGTGAAAAAGCATAGCAGCCAAGCGATGCATAATATACATAAGTAATATCACTGTTCATTAATCAATAATTGTCAAAATCAGCAAATGTACATAAGCACGTCGCTTCACAAGTAAATTCATAGAACATGAAATTAGCACAAAGTATGAATCACGTAATCGCAAGCAGCAAATTACGTCTAAGTACGTACCTAAGTGGAAATGTTACCTGAAAAATAAACTCAATTAATAGTTACCTTTTTGGTTTATTACTTTTTTTTCGAAATTACATTCTTCCTGAAATTTTCTCCATAGCAAGTCCTCTTAACGTCGGACACACACAGAATTTACCTGAAGGTCTTAAATACTTAATACAACCGTATCCTGAACAATACTGAACGTTAATAACATAATTCATCAAGTCACTATAGCTTTGTACTGAATTTAATCCGAGAAATTAGACTGTGTATTTGTTTACGTCTGTCAGTGCATTCGAACTGTGCGCTCGATCAGCTGTCGACGCGTGGCGTAGAAAGTGATTGTTTGCGGTCAACGACTGCCTTGTGCGGCGCGCAGACTTCACTGTTGCTTTGAGTATCTGCCGCCGCCGGAAGACGGCGCGGTACCCTTGTATTCTCTGCATGTTTACATGTAGCTGTTAGTTTCTCTAAAGTATGTCATTCCACAAAAATTTTTACGTTCGATATATGATGTATTCCCTTAGAGCGCCGAGATTTAAGAGTTTCTACTTCAACAGTGTTATCATGAATAATTTTGCGAATTCTATATGGACCGTTATAAAGCAGAAAAAATTTGCGACATAAGCCTTTTCCTTTATGAGACAAACGATGAGACTTAATTAACACCTTTTGACCAACTGACAAAATTTTTAAACGACCAGGACGTTTAGCTGATTTCTCTCTTCTAGCAGCTGCAGATGCAACATTTCGTAGAGCCAGGTTGACAACTTCAGAATGCCGCAGTTTCCGTGAAGGCGGAAAAGGAACGATTTCAGAAATGCGATTTGTTGGTACTTTATTTTTTAATATCAATAGAGGCGGTAAAGAAGTTGAATCATTAGGAAGTTCATTCAGAATGTTTTGAAAAATATGAAGATACTGATCCCACGTTCTGTGATTCTGATGACAATAAAGACGGCACAATTTATTGATTTCCTTCATCCATCTCTCTGAAGAATCAGATTGAGGGTGAAAAAGTGAAATAAAAATTGGTTTAATCTTACGACGCCGTAGAGTACGAAGCCAAATTTTAGAGCGAAACTGTTATCCATTATCTGATATAACCTTATCAACATGACCAACTTCTTTAAGAAAATGTTTCATGAAAGCATTAGATACTGAACGAGCTGTTGCTTTGCGTAAAGGTGTAAAACACACATATTTTGATGTTAATTCCACTGCTACGAAAATGTACGCAAAACCATTAGTAGAACGAACCACTGGACCGAACAAATCGACTGCAGCCATGTCCTTTAATTTCGCTGGAATGATAGGAAATAACGGTGCTCTGTGAGAAATCGTTGGAGGCTTAGCCTTTTGACATAATTTGCATTTGGCAAGAACAAATCGAATACGTTTTTCCATATTACTGAAGTAGCAATTTTCTCGTAATTTATGAAAGCATTTTCTGGGACCAAAGTGCGCATAACTGAAATGTGTGTACCAAATCAATTTATTGACCCACTCATCAGGAATACAAACTAACCAAACAGAGTTGTCGACCGATTTTCGTTTGAAAGGAATATCATTGCGAACTAAATAATACTGTCTGATCGCTACGCTTTCCTTTCTCCTCCACTTCTCCTTAATGTCCTTCCAGATTGGATCCTTGTTTTGCTCCTTAGCGATGTCCTGGAGCGAAGACGAAATAAAATTCTCAAACGCAACACCTTGAATGTACATCAAACAATAATGGTTTTCTTTGCAGTCCTCTTCAGCACTTTGTTTCAAACCCATAGGTGCACGTGATAAAGCATCAGCAACAATATTTGAAGAACCCTGTATGTAAACAATACTAAAATCAAATTCCTGTAGGTACAACGCCCATCGTGACAACCTGCCATGAGTTAATTTTGTCGACATAAGAAATTCCAAAGCTCGATGATCAGTGTAAACCTTAGTATGTCTACCGAACAAAAATGTGCGAAATTTTGTGAAAGCCCAAACAACAGCCAAAGCTTCAAGTTCCGTAATCGAATAATTCTTTTCGGATTTAGAGAGAACACGACTTCCAAATGCAATAGTCTTCTGTACTACAACGTCGTTTTCTTCTATCTCTTGAAATAAATGTGCACCTAGGCCTTTGTATGATGAGTCCGTCGCCAAACAAAAATCTTTAGATAATTCCGGATGTGAAAGAAGTGGAGCAGCAACTAAAGCATCACGAAGTTGTTCAAATTCTGACTGAGCTTCCTCATCCCAACACCATTTAAAATTTTTTCCAGATAGTTCACATAAACGAGGTGTGGTCAAATTGTCCAATCTAACAAAGCGTCTAAGAAAATTACAGACACCAAGGAAACTTCGAACATCACGTTTTGTGGTAGGAACAGCATAATTACGAATAGCGTCTAGTTTCTCTAGATCAGGAAGAATACCTTCTGTAGAAATAATGTGACCGAGAAATTTTACCTGAGAACGACCAAATTCAGATTTTTCCTAGTTCACTGTCATGCCAACTCGTGCAAAAATACGTAATAATGAATCCAAAATTTTGTTATGCTCACTCCAAGAACGTTTAGCAATAAGAATATCGTCAACATATGAAGTAATATTGTCACGAAGATAAACAGGTAAAATTTCATTTAAACTACGAATAAATGCTGCAGAAGATACAGTAAGTCCAAATGGTAATTTCCGAAACTGGTAACAGTTACCAAAGGCTAAACAGGCAGTATATTTTCTACAATCAGGGTGGAGTTCTATTTGCCAAAAACTTGCGCGCATATCAATCGTGGATAAAACTTTAATTCCATGGAAATGTTGAAGAAGTTCATCTAAATTTTGTGGACGGTCAGTTTCAGGAATAATAATATTATTTATCAGTCTGGAATCCAGAACCAAACGAATTGATCCATCCTTTTTAAGAACGACGTGTAATGGGCTGGTATAAGGACTGACTGCTGGCTCAATAATGCCCTGATCTAAAATGTATTGAAGTTCATTCTTAACCTTGTCTCTGTAAGCCAAAGGAATAGCGTACGTTTTCCCGCGAAATGGTGTGTGTTCTTTTACTTTAAATAAATATTGTAAGCCTTGTATAGTTCCTGTGTAACTAAACACTGTAGCATGTGAAGTCAAAATGTGGTGCAGCTCTTCTCTTGCAACGTCATCTGGCACTTCAGCTTTCTTAACCTTTTCATTAATTAATTCTTCGCTACTAATTACATCCTCCATCGCGTCTCTGTATCTATTGTCATTGTCATGAATAAACACACTGTCGTCATAATGCTCAACGAAAACATCAGAAGTAAGAAACCTTAAACATTTTGTATCTGATTCAGATCTTGCTAAGCACTCGAAAAATTTCAAACATTTCGGCATTCCGGCAACAGTCAAATTCACACTTCCTTCATTAAAGTTCAAAATTGCCTTATGTGTGTTAAGAAACTCCATACCTAATATAATCTGTGTACTAATGGAACAATAATAAAATTAGCAGACAATTCATATCCTTGACAAATGATATTTAGGTTGGTCTGTTGTTTAACTTCCACACCTTTTCCAGAAATCGCTCCTCGAATTGTATTTTTAGAAATAGGTAACACAGGACAGGCAATAGTTCTTTCACATATACGAAAAACTGATTCACTAATGACGTTCAATGGGCTCCCAGAATCTAAAACTGCAGTGAACTTATTCTTACCCACACATACTTCAATAACAGGATGTAAAAATGAGTCTACATTATTTTCCTTTTCGCCTAGCAAAATGTCTCTCATATCTTCCAGGCGTACGTAGTGTAACATTGTAGTGTCATTACTTTCTGAACCGTCTATATTGCTGCCAGAAGCCGAAGCTGCAAGTCATGGTCGATTGTTTGCGTCACGTCTTTGATTATTCCCGTCATTTCGCGGATCAATTTCTACTATTTCCACTTGTCTCTCTGAATTTCTGTCACGCGGAGGATGCCAATTAGGTCCTTCC
The DNA here is from genome assembly GCF_023898315.1 of Schistocerca nitens. Classification (NCBI taxonomy): domain Eukaryota; kingdom Metazoa; phylum Arthropoda; class Insecta; order Orthoptera; family Acrididae; genus Schistocerca; species Schistocerca nitens. The sequence continues at coordinate 54,590,251 of NC_064621.1, forward strand.
TGTCTGTTAGATGCAAATTCTTGGTTGTGTCTGTTATTAAAATTTCTGTTTTCCTGTCTGTCTGCATAACTACTTCTTGTATAATTTCGACTGTCACTTCTGAAATTACTGTTAGACCTACTACCCTGGTTATTTCTGTAGTAAGAATTTCTATTACTGTACGGATAATTTCTGTCTTGACGATACCGATTACTGTCTCCGTATGATTGATCATTCCGGTAGGAATTACCGTTATTATAATTGTCTGTGTAATTTCTGTTAGAACGCCTGTTATTGTCATAAGGCTGGTATCTATTGTCCTGTCTGTTACGTCTGTCATTCTCAAAGTTACCCATATAACGTCCGTTCCGATCACTATCCCTTTTCTCTGAAAATCTATTGTAATTACTGCTACTGAAAAAATTACAAGAAGTCCCGTCGTCGTTGTCATACTCAAGTTCTTGTAGCAAAGTCTTAAAAGTCTCAATGTCGTCTTTACATCTTCCAGCTAAAGCAATTTGTCTTATGGATTGTGGCAGCTTAGTTAAACAAATGCGAATTAATTCAGTCGGGCTATAAGGGTTGGACAGGAACTGATTCTTTCGAATCATGTCTTCAAAGTATTCTGACGGCGTGCGGAACTCAGACTGTTTAAAATTACGCTGCATAATCAGACTATGTTTGACTCTGTCTTGTGTGTTTTCGGACCAATATGCCGATAGAAATGCATGATAAAAATCATTCAGATTATTACAATCTCTAATGAGTGCGCGCATCCGCGTCGCCGGTTCGTTTTCTAAATATCCACACATAAATTCCAGTTTGTGACTTAGTGGCCAATTTGGTGGGAGTGCATACATAAATTGATTTAACCATGCACATGGATGTATGTCATTCCTAGAATTGCGGAAGATCTTAAATTTCCGAACAGTCAAAAAGTGTTTATAGTCAAAGTTTTCGCCCCGTAGCGACAAAGACCTACCGCGTCTGTCCCAGTTTGAATGTCGATTATTGTCAAGTTCGCGCGCCTGGCGCTCTCTTGTTGCATCCCGTAAATGAAACAAATTATTTTCTTCAAACCCCTCTGCTATCTGTGATTCCAAATTTCTTTTGCTGTCTTTTCCTACAATTTCCCCTTCAATTTGTTTGACTTGCTTTCGTAATGCCTCAACTTCCCTTTTAACACGTTCATTAAATTTTCCCTGATTTTCAACATGCTTATTTATGTTCTGGTACTCTTCGGTTTCTGCAAATGGTAATGGAGCTGTATCATCCGAATCTCTGCCCCCATGTAAACTAAGACTTGTCAATTTATCTGAAATCTCCTCAACTCTTTCCGATAAGTCAGCTATTTTTTCTTTCTGTTTACCTACGTCTTCCGTAAGTGTCGCGACTCGGATTTCAGTGTTGACACATTTGGTAGTTAACTGTTCATATTGTTGTGTTAGGTTATTTAATCTGTCATTTTGTACGGATTCCTCGATTCTCTCAAATATTTCTTCCTTATCGTGTGCACGTTGTAAATTTAACTCTGAAAATTTTTGTACTATCACGCGATCTCTTTCTTCCTGTTCTCTATCTTGTTCCCTTTGTCTAATCTCTACTGCAATTAATCTATTATTGTGAGAATTCAAAATCGGTTGTACTTCTTCTCTGATTTCTTTCTTTAACTCGTCTTTCACATTTTTGAAACATGTCCCTATTCGTGAGTCTAACCGTGTTTCCATTGTTCCCATCTCAGTTCTAATTGTTCCTATTTGTGAGTCTAACCGTGTTTCCATAGTTCCCATATCAGTTTTTAATTCAGATCCCAAAGTTCCCATCTCTGTTTTAATTGTTCCTATCTCTGTTTTAATTGTTCCTATTTGTGAGTCTAACCGTGTTTCCATTCGTGCTCCCAAATTTAATATAGCACTCATCAACTGCTCCATATCTTCTGTCGTTAATCTCGTATTCTGTGAATTTTCTGATTGAGAAAAATTTTGAAATGGTTCCGGACTATCTTCCCGACTTATTAAATTGTTTTCAACTTCATCATTCATCATACTGTTCTCCTGTGTTGGCGAGTTCGCCATGTCAACAATTTCGTCATTCTGACTATCCATCATTTTTACCTTTTTCATCGATCGCGTAATCATTTACAAAACATACAAAACTCGTCACTGTACGAAAATTACACACAATGCCTCCTTATTTCCAACAATACCATTCACACGAAATGTTTCCCTCAAATACGATTAACGAACAATTGAAATCTTCCTAACTGCACGAAATTGTCAAACCCGTATACAAGATAACAAAATTAAATTCCGCAAAAAAAAAATACCATTAGAAGAATGACAATTACCAAATCTACACATGCAAAATAGACTACAATTACTAAACTACAAATTACTACAACAATACTACTGTCTACTATTTTTACAATCAGAAGAATTCCAAGGGACGATCCGAAGCAGCGGTCGCCACGTGCATGGGGGCTTAATTAAAATAAAATGCAAATATTTTTACTTTTTTGCTTTAGTAGCTGTCTGTCCGATTACGAAGTCTCGTAAACGGTTGGCCCTGACTAGTATTATTACGCAATCTGACTGCATAGAACAACAACAAAGAATGAAATGGAAATTTTCATTAACACAATTAATTAATTAAGTCCCCAGCAACTATAAAACCTACGAAACCAAAGCACAAGTGTAACTGTTCTGTGTGTGGAAGTATGACTCAACGTACGCATCTGGCACGGTTCTTCTTCAACAACACAAGAAATTTTAAATATCGTTTATACTGAATTAATTAAAGGAAATAGAAATACCATAATTACTCAAGAAAACCAGAATTACACTCTAATACAAGAACACAAGCCAGATGCTTTGTTGACTGAACCTGTAATGACGCATTATTTAAGACACTGAAATAATGAAAAAAAAACACAGAATATTTTACCTTCATATATATTGACGAAAAGCACTCTGATCATTACAGTATTTCCATTCGAACCATCTGCTGTCTATCCCATCAAACAACTGCATAAAACATGGAACAAGCACTCCTTACTACAACATCTCGACAAGCACACTCCACCACGACCTCTCGACAGGAACTGACTACTACGAGTCCTCGACAGGCACTGCCCACTACGACATCTCAATAATCACTGCCAGTGGAGGCGGCAGAACAATACTCTCTAGAGCGATCTCTGGCGCTGTGGCTCAGTGTAGCCACCTTTCACTACAATAAATTCAAATACGTATTTTCTTACAGCAAATAAGGTTGAATAATTAAAGATATTTTCTATTCACATGCTGATAGTTGTAGGTGGAGTTTTTATTAATATTACCAGGATTGTTACAACTTTCCCGTAAAAGCTGTATATTTACTCTCATGTACATTATGTAGTGGACTGTTAAGGCAGCCAGTCCACAGTGAAGTAGCCGAAAGGGCACGCGTCAACTCACGCCGTCTGGCGTTAAGTCTGGAACAGGATTCGTAATGAATGTGATAAAGAAAAGAACGTAGCTACTAGAACACTTAACTTTTATATTGTCCTTTGGTATACAGCATTCTTGATGATACAAGTGAGACTATCTTGAGATACATGCAATGGTACAAATGGCGCCTTGCTAGGTCGTAGCCATTAACTTAGCTGAAGGCTATTCTATCTGCTCGGCAAATGAGCGAAAGGCTTCGTCAGTGTAGTCGCTAGCAAAGTCGTCGTACAACTGGGGCGAGTGCTAGTCAGTCTCTCGAGACCTGCCGTGTGGTGGCGCTCGGTCTGCGATCCTGACAGTGGCGACACGCGGGTCCGACATGTACTAATGGACCGCGGCCGATTTAAGCTACCACCTAGCAAGTGTGGTGTCTGGCGGTGACACCACACATTACTAGAATGCTACAACAGTAATCCAGGTTGAGTGACAGATTGTCCATGTAACGGCTTCGAGAGGCAATAAAAATTTGATTTTCAATAATTCATGTAAGTATCAGACGAACTTAAAAAATTAATGCGGTATCATAATCAAATTCTAAGGGGTGTAACGTTACTTTAAAAGTTGAACAAATTAAGGCATGTCTTAAGCTGACCCCACGCCCCTCCTATCCGCATCCTCCACCGAGGATGACACGGCGGACGGATGGTCCCGACAGGCCACACGTGGCCTGCCGACGGAGTGCTTAAAGTCAGGAACAGTGTATATGTCCTGAGGCAGTACAGATGCCCAGACTATATTCACACAATATGTGATAATGAGACCACTTAGCGTCGTGCAACAAACTTTACACATAATTTCAACTCTTTCCGAAAATATTTCTCACTGAACAGCGTCCACCAAACAACGAAAGGAGAAAAGTTTATTGCTTACCACATTTTTCACTGTTAGTGCAGTAAAACTTTAGCATCAGGCATGAGGTATTAATTTCCCTCTTTACGACCAACTCTGTGGCCGCATAAACTGCAAACAACATCCGCATATACCACTGACTGCATCTGTAAAATTGTATTATTGTACGAAACATAGTTTAGGAGATCAGATACTGGAAAAACTAGCTTTTTCTTAAAACAGAGTTTAAGTTATCCAGATTTATCGTCTCTCAACCGCATATTTTTTATATGCTTAACTCCTTCTAGACAGACATACAGCGTGCTTAGGTGCCCCTTTGATGCCTCTGTCCAAAAGCAGACAGTCGATCTCGACTATCAGTAAACCTGTATCACCCCATAGTCTGTCCGCCACCGGTAGCTGTAGTGGTCAGCGCGACAGAATGTCAATCCTAAGAACCCGGGTTCGATTCACGGCTGGGTCGGAGATTTTCTCCGCTCAGGGACTGGGTGTTGTGTTGTCCTAATCGTCATCATTTCATCCCCATCGACGCGCAAGTCGCCGAAGTGGCGTCAAATCGAAACACTTGTACGCGGCGAACGGCCTACCCGACGGGAGGCCCTAGTCACACGACCCCATATTCCGATTGTAGTCCATGGACACCTGAAAAATACATCTGGGCCTATCGTATGTCAAATTACAGTGTTCAGTCTTACTGCTAACCCTATGCATTGTAACATGTCCATACGATTCTCACGCCGTAAATTTCTCTTCCACTCGTGGGCACGTGATATGGCGCAATGGGAAACGCTCCTCGGACAAATAGGTTACAGTTCGTTTTTCAGTGACCAGCTTGGTCTTCCCTTGAAGAGTTAGTGGCGACTTGTGTTCGGGGCTTTCACTTTCTGACACTGAGAATAACTGTTATTTCCTGATACTAGGTGTTCTTGCGTCAACTTACACTTCCGTCTTCACCAGCAGTGTACGAGTATACCGAAGCGTACATTACAAGGCGAGGTGACTGTTATGAGCCTATTTTACTAAAAAACGTTTGTGCGGCTGTGACTGGTGGATGGGTACTATATGAACGTAATTTGTTCATAAACGCTTGTTCGAAAACACTTCGCTTGAGTGCTGGCGTCACTGAAATGTAAAGAAGGACACAGGCACTTTCGACTACACAAGCTGTGTAAGGAGTAAAGAAACAAAGTAAATAACGGTCGCTCTGAAACTGTTTGACCACGCGGGATTAGCCGAGCGGTCTGCGGCTCTGCAGTCATGGACTGTGCGGCTGGTCCCGGCAGAGGTTTGAGTCCTTCCTCGGGCATTGGTGTGTGTGTTTCTCCTTAGGCTACTTTAGGTTAAGTAATGTGTAAGCTTAGGGACTGATGACCTTAGCAGTTAAGTTCCACAAGATTTCACACACATTTGAACATTTTTTTTGAAACTTTTTACGCACTAGAGCCTCCAAAACGTGACTAGATAAACAAACCGAACAATAGAGGCAGCGGAGATTATACTACGTGTACAGTGAGGTCATAGCGTTTACCAGCAGTACTGTTTTACTTGTTACATGAGAAGGAAAGCACTCCACAGTCTTAAGTAGACAATAGTAGGCTGCAGAACTCATCCGTGCTCCGTAATATTATATGCTGTTTTCTGTTATTCGCGTGGCTATTGTAAAATGGGAATGAATATAGGTGGACGTGAACACAACTGCGCAGCGCCCGCATCTCGGGTCGTGCGGTAGCGTTCTCGCTTCCCACGCCCGGGTTCCCGGGTTCGATTCCCGGCGGGGTCAGGGATTTTCTCTGCCTCGTGATGGCTGGGTGTTGTGTGCTGTCCTTAGGTTAGTTAGGTTTAAGTAGTTCTAAGTTCTAGGGGACTTATGACCACAGCAGTTGAGTCCCATAGTGCTCAGAGCCATTTGAACCATTTTGAACTGCACAGCGCACCGACATGCTTCTCGTGAACTGGGAAGCTCAAAGGCGTGCTAGAGGTGTTTTCGCAATAACGACGTTTCTCAGACAGGCATCACCCAGCCGACAAGACTGCAGAGGCGTCTAAGCGAAACGTGCAACTGAAGTCCTACCGATCACATTAGACGCCCGCGGACACCCCTAACACCAGAGTATCTGTTGTGTCGATTCCCTAAGGTCTCGACACAATGAGTGGCTAGGTGCACGCGAAACTAACGCAGACGGGCGTAAATTCTGAAACAGGAGACTGGATGAAAAACTATAAAGAAAAGAAGAGAGATTGTCATCTACTTAACTTTTAATGATGTTCTTCTTGTTGAAATACATCTCTTGCATAGTAGTAAGCAATTAGCAATGATACACATGGCGCCTTGCTAGGTAGTAGCGATGGACTAGCTGAAGGCTATTTAATCTGTCTCTCGGCAAATGAGAGGAATACTTGGTAGGTCTAGTCGCAAGCTATGTCGTCCGTACAACTGGGGCGAGGTCAAGTCCGTGTCTTGTGACCTGCCATGTGGTGGCGCTAGGTTTGCGATTACATAGTGGCGACACGCGGGTCCGACATGTACTACAGGACCGCGGCCGATTTAAGTTACCACCTAGCAAGTGTGGTGTCTAGCGGTGACACCACAGTATCAACACGTCAGCGCTTTCCAGACCAGCTTTCTACGAGCACCAGAGCTATAGCACATACGACACGTGTGAGCCACAAGGCAGTGCGGCACGTTATGAACGATGAACACCTTCATCCCTGCAGAATCCAGTAGGCTCTTGCGATGACTGATGGTGACTTCCCTCATCGTCTCAACTATTGCCGATGGCTACTCGAGCAAAATAAGCTGCAGCCTCACTTTATATGACGCATCCTGTTTTCTGATGAGTGAACCATTACCAGGAACAGCAACACCAGAAACACCCATGATCGTGTGGATCTTTACTGGCTGCATATCACGGGTCAGCCACGTCGCTTTCTTGTCAATGTTTATGGGGGTCACATTGATGATCACGTCAAGATCCGCACCTCATGCCTGTCCATATTAATAGTCCCAGTTATTTAGTATTCCCATGAAACGGCTTATCTGGGTTGCTGAATGAGGTACCTTTGGACAAACGTAGTGCGATGTGGTTCTGGAAGGATGGCGCTGCAGATTATTTCGACAAAGGGTACGTGGCCGCTTGAATGAGACTTTTGTGACAGATGATTTCCACGTGGAGGTCCATTGGCGAGGCCGCAACGCTCACGAGACCTGACACCACTGGATTTTTAATTCTGGGGGGTACATGGATTCACCACAACATCCAGTGACACGGATACTAGTAGGTGCTTGAGTCATGTGTGAAGAATCTTACAAGCACTCACGAAGATGTGATCAGCAGATACACAGAATACAGTAAGGATATGGGGGTGATATTGAACATCTTCTGGAAGTGAATTAAACTGATTTTTACTGACAGTAATTTACTGAGTCTCTTTCACGCCTTGCCAAGGTTGTGTGGTCCACATGCCCTACATCCTCCTCCACATTTCAAAGACGCTAGCACGAGAACGATGTTCTCCGAAATATAAGTGTACTAGAATTTTAAACATGGCTGCCAGCAGCAGCCTTAAATAAACTTTATGTAGGTGGTGCATACAGACTAATCGGCTGCATGAACTTCATTGTAATCAATAGCAATCAGGTTTCATTACTTCCACGAGTCTGACCTTCAGAAGGAATAAAATCACATGACTTATTTTACGTTAAAATTATAAGCATACACAACGAGCTACAACGCGTAAGTCAAACAGCATGGAAAACGACCGTTTTAGCTCACAATGTATCCTTATCATTTTAACGTAATGTAAGTTTTGCGACTTTGTCCCTTCTGAAGAACATACCTCTAGTGTCTAAACCTGGTCAAGACTTATGACTATAAACATTGTTAAAATCGATTTGCTGTATACATCATTTATTGATAAGTTTACTAGGACAACATGCTCACGTGGATCCTATCTATCAACCACCACGCCTTGTAAAACACATTTTGATGCAGCCTGTAGACTCCCATACGAATTTCCTGATGTCACATAAGCTATTAATTCACTTACGATGTTACCATCTTTATCAAATATTTCGTGCTTATTTCCCTTAAATGGTTCAAATGGCTCTGAGCACTATGCGACTTAACTTCTGAGGTCATCAGTCGCCTAGAACTTAGATCTAATTAAACCTAACTAGCCTAAGGACATCACACACATCCATGCCCGAGGCAGGATTCGAACCTGCGACCGTAGCGGTCGCTCGGTTACAGACTGCAGCGCCTAGAACAGCACGGCCACTCTGGCCGGCTATTTCCCCTAAGTACACTATGTGATCAAAAGTATCCGGACACCCCCAAAAGCGTACGTTCTTCATATTACGTGCATTGTGCTGCCACCTGCTGCCAGGTACTCCATATCACCGGCCTCAGTAGTCATTAGACATCATGAGAGAGCAGAATGGGGCGCTCCGCCGAACTCACGGGCTTAGAACGTGGTCAGGTGATTGGATGTCATTTGTGTCACAAGTCTGTAGGCGAGATTTCCACACTCGTGAACATCCCTAGGTCCACTGTTTCTGATGTGATAGTGAAGGGGAAACCTGAATGGACATGTGCAGCACAAAAGCTTACAGGCCGACCTCGTCTGTTGACTGAGAGAGACGGCCGACAGTTGAAGAGAGTCGCAATGGCTAATAGGCAGAAATCTATCCAGAATATCACACAGGAATTCCAGACTTCATCAGGATCCACTGCAAGACCGATGACAGTTAGGCGGGAGGTGAGAAAACTTGGATTTCATGGTCGAGAAGCTACCCCGGGAGTAGACAACATTCGATTAGAACTACTGATGGCCTTGGGAGAGCCAGTCATGACAAAACTCTACCATCTGGTGAGCAAGATGTATGAGACAGGCGAAATACCCTCAGACTTCAAGAAGAATATAATAATTCCAATCCCAAAGAAAGCAGGTGTTGACAGATGTGAAAATTACCGAACTATCAGTTTAATAAGTCACAGCTGCAAAATACTAACGCGAATTCTTTACAGACGAATGGAAAAACTGGTAGAAGCGGACCTCGGGGAAGATCAGTTTGGATTCCGTAGAAATGTTGGAACACGTGAGGCAATACTAACCTTACGAATTATCTTAGAAGAAAGATTAAGAAAAGGCAAACCTACGTTTCTAGCATTTGTAGACTTAGAGAAAGCTTTTGACAACGTTAACTGGAATACTCTGTTTCAAATTCTGAAGGTGGCAGGGGTAAAATACAGGGAGCGAAAGGCTATTTACAATTTGTACAGAAACCAGATGGCAGTTATAAGAGTCGAGGGGCATGAAAGGGAAGCAGTGGTTGGGAAAGGAGTGAGACAGGGTTGTAGCCTCTCCCCGATGTTATTCAATCTGTATATTGAGCAAGCAGTAAAGGAAACAAAAGAAAAATTCGGAGTAGGTATTAAAATTCATGGAGAAGAAGTAAAAACTTTGAGGTTTGCCGATGACATTGTAATTCTGTCAGAGACAGCAAAGGACTTGGAAGAGCAGTTGAACGGAATGGACAGTGTCTTGAAAGGAGGATATAAGATGAACATCAACAAAAGCAAAACGAGGATAATGGAATGTAGTCGAATTAAATCGGGTGATGTTGAGGGTATTCGATTAGGAAATGAGACACTTAAAGTAGTAAAGCGGTTTTGATATTTGGGAAGCAAAAGAACTGATGATGGTCGAAGTAGAGAGGATATAAAATGTAGACTGGAAATGGCAAGGAAATCGTTTCTGAAGAAGAGAAATTTGTTAACATCGAGTATAGATTTAAGTGTCAGGAAGTCGTTTCTGAAAGTATTTGTATGGAGTGTAGCCACGTATGGAAGTGAAACATGGACGATAACCAGTTTGGACAAGAAGAGAATAGAAGCTTTTGAAATGTGGTGCTACAGAAGAATGATGAAGATAAGGTGGGTAGATCACGTAACTAATGAGGAGGTATTGAATAGGATTGGGGAGAAGAGAAGTTTGTGGCACAACTTGACTAGAAGAAGGGATCGGTTGGTAGGACATGTTTTGAGGCATCAAGGGATCACAAATTTAGCATTGGAGGGCAGCGTGGAGGGTAAAAATCGTAGAGGGAGACCAAGAGATCAATACACTAAGCAGATTCAGAAGGATGTAGATTGCAGTAGGTACTGGGAGATGAAGAATCTTGCACAGGATAGAGTAGCATGGAGAGCTGCATCAAACCAGTCTCAGTACTGAAGACCATAACAACAACAAACAGCTGCTCGTAAGCCGCACATCACCCTGGTAAATGCGAAACGACGCTTCACTTGGTGTTAGAAGCGTAAACATTGGACGATTGAACAGTGGAAAATCGTTGTGTGCCGTGAAGAATCACGGTACACAATGTGGCGACCCGATGGCAGATTGTGCCATGTGAACGTCATCTGCCAACGTACGTAGTGCCAACAGTAAAATCCGGAGGCGGTGGTGTTACGACTTGGTCATGCTTTGAACCCCTTGTTGTTTTGCGTGGCCCTATCACAGCAAAGACTTACATTGCTGTTTGAAGCACATTCTTGCTTCCTACTATTGAACAGCAATTCGGGGATGGCGATTGCATCTTTCAACACGATCGAGTACATGTTCTTAATGCACCGCCTGTGGCGGAATGGTTACACCCAATAACATCCCCGTAATGAACTGGCCTGCACAGAGTCCTGAACCGAATCCTGTAGGACGCCTTTGGGATGTTTTGAAACGCCGACTTCGTTCTAGGCCTCATCGACCGACATTGATACCTGTCTTCAGTGCAGCACTCCGTGAAGAATGGGCTTTCATTCCCCAAGGAACCTTCCAGCACCTGACTGAACGTATGCCTGTGAGAGTGGAAGCTGTCATCAAGGCTAAGGGTGGGCCACAACCATATTGATAGAGGGCGCCACGAACTTGTAAGTCATTTTTAGCCAGGTGTCCGGACACTTTTGATCACATTGTGTGATTCGTGCTTCAAAGATTCACAGCTCGTCGCTTACGGCCACATGTTGTGGTTTCTAGCCTTCCCCAGTCAGCACACAGTGTGCTAGCGTACGCCTTCGCCAGCACATCTATCGGCACTAGGAAACATTGTATAGTAGACGCTGAACTAAGCGCGCCTATGACAAGAGGAGACCAAGACACGCCCCCACGCTACGCGCCGATAACGCCCCCTGGCCAGCGTGTGTATAGGCCGCTGCCGCCGACCGAGCTGCCTGAATCTCTCAATCTCATTACATCAGTACGTCGCATCGGGACTCAGTTCGCATTACACCTCAATACGTTGCACTGTGCTGTGGTCCTCCACAGTTATAGGCGTCACCTCGCATCTTAGCTAGCTGTGAGGAAACGTTAATTATTGTTTATGGTTGTGGTATTGACACGGGCAAGATTCAAGAATTAGTACATGTCATTTGATTGTTGTTAGTCACAGAACTTGCAATCACTGAAGTTAAGTACCGGTACTGAAAGGGTTCCTGTTAAAGAAACTGTATTTTTGTCCGCCCCCGGTAGCTGAATGGTCAGCGCGACGGACTGTCAATGCTAAGGGCCCGGTTTCGATTCCCGGCTGGCTCGGAGATTTTCTCCGCTCAGGGACTGGGTGTTGTGTTGTCCTAATTATCATCATTTCATTCCCATGGACGCGGAAGTCGCCGAAGTGGCGTCAAATCGCAATACTTGCACCAGGCGAGCGGTCTACCCGACGGGAGGCCCTCGTCACACGCCATTTATTTATTTTTACCATGTGTTCATTTTGTGTTGTAGCGAGAGGAAACTGGAATCACGGAATCATGCTTCCAGGATCCACAAAACGTTACAGGAGAACACAGCCACAAGAAGTGGCACCGAGTCTGATCAACAAGTTTTGTTTGCTTTTCATGTGGTCTGGGCTGCCGCAGGGGCCTGTCGTTCCAGTGATTCTGTTTGCTCATTTGTTCTTGTTGTTGCAATGTTGCGTGCATTACAGGAGGGCAGCTGCAGAACTAATCTCCCTTTTCAGAGACTTTGCACATGGCATATCTATTTGTCTTTTCATATTTTGCTGTAATTTGTTAGCGTTAGAAGGGTTGCCCCACCCCCTGCACCCCCTACCCATGTGCCAAAGCCGCAGACTGATACTGCTCTGGAACTAAATCAGTTTCTTCAGTTTGAGAACCAGCAAATCGCCCTCAGTGCTGTCTACTGTCTTTGCCGCACAAGCTACGTCAGCTGCCCAACTGACCAGCCTACCGGTCCAACAGGTGCCACCAAACAACATTCTACCGTTTCGGCACTTCTATGAAAAAGAAGAGTTTTTTTGGACAACATGGTTGTGGAGAGAAGCAGCTATTAGTATGATAATCACTAATTCAAAAACAGTCTCAGTCGCATTTATTATTGTTATAATACCGCCAACCGGTTTCAACCCGACGTAGGGGTCATCTTATGGGCGTTTACACCACTAGTTTCCTGCCGTTATGTAGACAGGAGCGACACCACCAGCAGTCGACCAATGGTGTAAACGCCCAGAAGATGACCCCTACGTCGGGTTGAAACCGGTTGGCGATATTATAACAATAATAAATGCGATTGAGACTGTTTTTGAATTATTGGAAAAGAAGAGGACTGACTCGAATATCTCACCCAGTTCCAGGCCCACTGTCAAGTCAATCGAATTCAAGGTCCTGTGAAATCTCATTATTTCCTGTCCGTCGAGGGAACCTCTGTGTTTCCCTTAATTCGAAATCTCTTCCCTACGTCGTCTCCCGACGCACTCTCCTATGATGAAGTAGTAGGTGCATTAAGTAAGTGTTAAAATAACAGATTCACGTCGCGGCAGCCAGACTCCAGTTCTCTAGCCTTAAGAAAATGCCGGAACAGACGCACCGCCAGTGGTGTACCGTCTTACAGGGTGTCGCAAAGAAGTGAAAATTCAAGTTATTTGTGGCAACTTTTATAGCGACATGATAATCTGTTATGCGATCACATACAATGTCCCTAATAGCAGAATTAGAGAACAAATTCTCAAGTACTCAGATCCTCCGCTCCATCAAGTGTTGCAAATATTTGAAAAATTCAATTCCTGCACCATAGCAGCCGATAAATTTGATCAGGTCCCGATTTGTCGGGTCGAGTCGCCTCTTGCCCGCGAACGCCCCACTCAGCCGCCACAACGAGCGCGCACACACAGTCGCAGATCGCCTACTAAACAAGTAGCCAGGCCAGTAAACCTAGTGGAATCTTCTTCTCGCTGTTTTTCTTACCATAAGCGGCAAGATTGCCCGTCGCGCAGCGCGACATGTTCCTCATGTGGAAATAAAAGCAATATCCACGCAGTTTGCTGGCAACGTCAAAAGAACGCCAATTGTGTGTGCTCTCGCAGCAACAGGTCTAATGCACATGCTGTGAATGCAGTGTTTTCAAAAGCAAGTACAGGTTCCCGCAGTAATTCAAATAAGGTTGTGCCCTCATCTCACCCCAGTGCAGTGGCACTCCATTCCAACAAACTGTAACATTCCAAAATGCTGGTCGTCGTGTTGACTTTCAATTGAACACAGCTGCTTCTGTCACTTTGCCTAATCGTGCCACGTACGAAGAGTTATACTCACCACGCCAGCCAAAATCTAGCAAGCATCTCACTGCATACAATGGACAGGAAATCCCAGTACTTGGACAGTGTAGTTTGGTCAAAAATGGTTCAAATGGCTCTGAGCACTGTGGGACTTAACATCTGTGGTCATCAGTTCCCTATAACTTAGAACTACTTAAACCTAACCAACCGAAGGACATCACACACATCCATGCCCGAGGCTGGATTCGAACCTGCGACCGTAGCGGTCACGCGGTTCCAGACTGAAGCGCCTAGAACCCACGGCCACACTGGCCGGCGTGTAGTTTGCCTGCCACTTACATATCTCACACGAAGACAATGAAATTTACTGTGTTGCGATCAAGAGACGGTAAAAATGTTTTTGGCTTTCATTTGACTTGTTTGGCCTTAGCATCGGAGACAATGTACTTACAGTGATTGCTTTTAATCCACAAGCGGTGTAGCTAGTTTGCTTAAGGAATTTCCTGAACCCTTTTCTGGTGGACTTGAGAAAGCTAATAATTTTGTAGCGCACATTACCCTGAAAGTCAATGCACAGCCAGTTTTTCCGGGATCGGCCCGTTCCCATTTGCTTTCAGAGACAAAGCAGTCAACGAATTAAAAGACTTGCAACACAAGGGAGTAATTGCTCCAGTACAAGCTAGTCAGTGGGCAAGTCCATTGGTTTTGATGCCTAAACCTCCTGGTCACATTCACAATTGTGTTCACTTCAAAACTACCATCAATCCATAGACGATAATTGGCACTTATACATTGCCTCGCCCTGAGGCAAAATGGTTCAAATGGCTCTGAGCACTGTGGGACTTAACATCTGAGGCCATCAGCCCTCTAGTACTTAGAACTACTTAAACCTAACTAACCTAAGGACATCACACACATCCATGCCCGAGGCAGGATTCTAACCTGCGACCGTAGCGGTCGCGCGGGTCGAGACTGAAGTGCCTAGAACCGCTCGGCCACACTGGCCGGCCTCGTCCTGAGGAACTTACGGACAGGCTTGGCGCAGGTAATTTCTTTTCTAAGATAGAATTTCGTCATTCTTATTTGCAAATACCACTAGATAAAGCATCATGCTCTTAGGCCTGTTCATGTATTTGCGTTTGTTCTTCGGCAGTGCCTCCGCACCCGTCATCTTTCAACGTTACTTGGAACAGCTAAGTGCTTATGTGCGCGTTCTGTTCGAACTACCTTGGCGATACTGTCGTCTCAGGTCGTACGTTTGTTGTCAGAAGAAGGACTGGAAAAGTGCGACTTTTTTGAGACAGAACTACAGCACTTAGGTCACGTGATCAAGAGTCAGGGTGTGGACTCCCTTTGGCATTCCCCCGTGTCTGATTTGCTTGTAATCCGTGACCTGTCCGTTCCTCACAATGTCTCTGAACTGCAGTCAGTGCTAGGCTAGTTGACACACTACATTCGTTTCATTCCGAACGCTTCACAGATCACGGCCCCATTGCATCGCTTGCTCAGAAAAAAATGTGCCTTTTGTGTGGACCAAAGAGTGTCACGACGCATTTCAGAAACTCAAAACTGCCTTGCTCTGTGATAGATGTTTAGTACAGATTGATCCTCCCAAACCGGTGATTTTTCAAGTAGACGTTTCCTTTTACAGAATCGGCGCCGTGATTTCGCACATAATTGGTACAAAAGAAAGATCTATTGCTTTTTGAGTTTTTAATTCAAACTCAGTGCAATTATTCACAAATTGAAAAAGAAGCTTTCGATATTGTGTATGATGTGGCAAAACTCCATCACTATCTGTTTAGTCGCAAGTTCTATTTAGTGACAGATCACAAGTCTTTGCAGTCCTTGTCTCATCCGTCAAAGCTGGTTCCTACACGTACTGTTCAAAAATTGCAACGTTGTGATTTGTTTCTATCCAAGTGTCGGTACCAAATTGTGTACAGATCTACGGCAAAGCATGATGGCGGCCTTTCTCGCCTTCCGATCGGCCCCGATTCCTCTGACGCATCTTGTTGATAGATCGATGCGCAGGTCTCTGAATTGCTGCAATCTTTTCCATTGAATTACAGAAGAATTGCACAGGCCCCGGAAGGGGACCCTGATGTCAAGATTTTGTTGCATTAGATTCAATCGGCTTGCCTCACTGAACAGTAGTGCGCCGATATTTTGTTCGTCGGCATAACCTTTCAGTGCAGCAAGGTGTGATCTTAGAACAATCTGACAGTAAACAATGGCGTGTGCTCCTTCCCAAAGTGTTGCAAAAGGATTCTTACACCTGCTTCACCAAGGACATTGGGGAATTGTTCGCACTAAACAGCTAGCGCGCCGACACTGTACTTGGAAGTACATGGACGCCCACACTGAACAGATAACGCCTCACTGTCGCGCATGCACGGACTATCAGTCAGCTCTGCCACAGACATTCTCTGTTTGGTCAGACTCAATCACCACGACACAGAGTGCGCATAGACTTTGCAGGACCATTTTGGAACACTCGTTGGCCCATTGTGATAGGAAGTTCCAATTTGCGGTCACGTAGCGTAGCACCATTCAAGTGTTGTCCTCAATTTCTTGCATTGAAGGGTTGTCTGATGTCATTGAGACGGACCTCAGAAAACGTCACATCACTTTGAACACTTTTGTGAACGAAATGGCATTCGTCATGTAACAAGTGCTCTGTTTCACCCCCAGTCCAGCGAAGCACCACAACGCTTCGTACGCACGTTTAAAAAACAGATGGCCAAGCTTCGCACCTCCCACACAGGGGAACAGGCGCTGCAACTCTTTCACGCCTCTTATAGCTCCCACCTAAGCGACAGACCATCACCGGCGAAACTTGTGCATGGACACCGCTATCGGACGTTGCTTCACTTGCTCCACCCAACAGAACATCCGGAGACGCCGATTGTCCGCAAGTATCGCCTTGCACCGCGTGACCTTGTTCTTAACCGAGTTTTTGGCCGACGTCAGCGCTGGGAGTGAGACGAGATCCAGAAATGCCTTGGCACATACACTACTGACCATTAAAATTTCTACACCAAGAAGAAATGCAGATGATAATGGGTATTCATTGGACAAATATATTATACTACAACTGGCTTGCAATTACATTTTCACGAAATTTAGGTGCATAGATCCTGAGAAATTAGTACCCAACTGGCCGTAATAACGGCCATGATAGGCCGGGGCATTGAGTCAGAGCTTGGACGGCGTGTACAGGTACAGCTGCCCATGCAGCTTCAACACGATACCACAGTTCATCAAGAGTAGTGACTGGCGTATTGTGACGAGCCACTTTCTCGGCCACCATTGACCAGACGTTTCCAGTTGGTGAGAGATTTGGAGAATGTGCTGGAGAATGTGCTGTTTTCGGTATCCAGAAAGGCCCGTACAGGACCTGCAACATGCGGTCGTGCATTATCCTGCTGAAATGTAGGGGTTCGCAAGGATCGAATGAAGGGTAGAGCCACGGGTCGTAACACATCTGAAATGTAACGTCCACTGTTCAAAGTGCCGTCAATGCGAACACGAGGTGACCGAGACGTGTAACCAATGGCACCCCAAACCATCTTGCCGGGTGATACGCCAGTATGGCGATGACGAATACACGCTTCCAATGCGCACTCACCGCGATGTCGCCAAACGCGGATGCGACCATCATGATGCTGTAAACAGAACCTGGATTCATCCGAAAAAAATGACGTTTTGGCATTCGTGCACCCAGGTTCGTCGTTGAGTACACCATCGCAGGTGCTCCTGTCTGTGATGCAGCGTCAAGGATAACCGCAGCCATGGTCTCCGAGCTGATAGTCCACGCTGCTGCAAACGTCGTCGAACTGTTCGTGCAGATGGGGACGTGGCTGCACGATCCGTTACAGCCATGCAGATAAGATGCCTGTCATCCCGACTGCTAGTGATACGAGGCCGTTGGGATCCAGCACAGCGTTCCGTATTACCGTCCTGAACACACCGATTCCATATTCTGCTAACGGTCATTTTATCTCGACCAACGCGAGCAGCACTGTCGCGATACGATACACGGCAATCGCGATAGGCTACAATCCGACCTTTATCAAAGTCGGTACGTATTTCTCCTCCTTACACGAGGCATCACAACAACGTTTGACCAGGCAACGCCGGTCAACTGCTGTTGTGTATGAGAAATCGGTTGGAAACTTTCCTCATGTCAGCACGTTGTACGTATCGTCACCGGCGCCAGCCTTGTGTGAATGGTCTGTAAAGCTAATCATTTGCATATCACAGCATCGTCTTCCAGTCGGTTAAATTTCGCGGCTGTAACACGTCATCTTCGTGGTGTAGCAATTTTAATGGCCGGTAGTGCATATCTACACTCCTGGAAATTGAAATAAGAACACCGTGAATTCATTGTCCCAGGAAGGGGAAACTTTATTGACACATTCCTGGGGTCAGATACATCACATGATCACACTGACAGAACTACAGGCACATAGACACAGGCAACAGAGCATGCACAATGTCGGCACTAGTACAGTGTATATCCACCTTTCGCAGCAATGCAGGCTGCTATTCTCCCATGGAGACGATCGTAGAGATGCTGGATGTAGTCCTGTGGAACGGCTTGCCATGCCATTTCCACCTGGCGCCTCAGTTGGACCAGCGTTCGTGCTGGACGTGCAGACAGCGTGAGACGACGCTTCATCCAGTCCCAAACATGCTCAATGGGGGACAGATCCGGAGATCTTGCTGGCCAGGGTAGTTGACTTACACCTTCTAGAGCACGTTGGGTGGCACGGGATACATGCGGACGTGCATTGTCCTGTTGGAACAGCAAGTTCCCTTGCCGGTCTAGGAATGGTAGAACGATGCGTTCGATGACGGTTTGGATGTACCGTGCACTATTCAGTGTCCCCTCGACGATCACCAGTGGTGTACGGCCAGTGTAGGAGATCGCTCCCCACACCATGATGCCGGGTGTTGGCCCTGTGTGCCTCGGTCGTATGCAGTCCTGATTGTGGCGCTCACCTGCACGGCGCCAAACACGCATACGACCATCATTGGCACCAAGGCAGAAGCGACTCTCATCGCTGAAGACGACACGTCTCCATTCGTCCCTCCATTCACGCCTGTCGCGACACCACTGGAGGCGGGCTGCACGATGTTGGGGCGTGAGCGGAAGACGGCCTAACGGTGTGCGGGACCGTAGCCCAGCTTCATGGAGACGGTTGCGAATGGTCCTCGCCGATACCCCAGGAGCAACAGTGTCCCTAATTTGCTGGGAAGTGGCGGTGCGGTCCCCTACGGCACTGCGTAGGATCCTACGGTCTTGGCGTGCATCCGTGCGTCGCTGCGGTCCGGTCCCAGGTCGACGGGCACGTGCACCTTCCGCCGACCACTGGCGACAACATCGATGTACTGTGGAGACCTTACGCCCCACGTGTTGAGCAATTCGGCGGTACGTCCACCCGGCCTCCCGCATGCCCACTATACGCCCTCGCTCAAAGTCCGTCAACTGCACATACGGTTCACGTCCACGCTGTCGCGGCATGCTACCAGTGTTAAAGACTGCGATGGAGCTCCGTATGCCACGGCAAACTGGCTGACACTGACGGCGGCGGTGCACAAATGCTGCGCAGCTAGCGCCATTCGACGGCCAACACCGCGGTTCCTGGTGTGTCCGCTGTGCCGTGCGTGTGATCATTGCTTGTACAGCCCTCTCGCAGTGTCCGGAGCAAGTATGGTGGGTCTGACACACCGGTGTCAATGTGTTCTTTTTTCCATTTCCAGGAGTGTATGTAATTGCATGTCCCGATGCTTTGTAGTGGCATCACCAGAATCAAATTCGCATTTGTCGTTTGCCCTGTGATTGTGCTGATCTTCTTAACCGACACTGACGGCCTCATGGGGCCACGTGACCTTAGCAGCCGCCTGCTGGTGCAGCTACGGCATCCCAGTACGAGCCTATGGACGTTGCGGCCTCGTCTCCGCCGTCGACGCTCTCCGAGCCGACGGACCTGACCCGCCGTTGCCATCGCCGTCGCCGTCACCGCCACAGTGACCGCCCCAGGAGACGCCCTTGGGGCTGGAAGTGCATCCTGAGCAGTGTTTTCGGGAGGACGTTCGCCACAAGGCGGGGTATGGTCAGAAGCACGCCGTTCTCCGCAGCTACGGCCACAGGCTCATCGCTACGTCCAGCTTCCTCCCTTCCCATCGACGTCTAGATTCCTAGAATGAGCATGGTGAAGGAAATTAGAACTAGTTTGTTCGAAGGATTTAGGGAAACAACAGCGAAGTGTCAGCAGATGATGTAATTCATCTTCACCTTCACTCAGGATAGCGATGTCACCAGCAAATCGTATCATTCATATCATTTCACGTGGAATTTTAATCCCATTCCTGAACCTTTCTTTTATTTCTATCATTGCCTGTTCGATGTACAGATTCAACAATGGGGATGAAAGACTACACACCTATCTTACGCCATTTTTTATCCGAGCACTTCGTTCTTGGTCGTCCACTCTTATTATTCCCTATTGGCTCTTGTACGTATTGTATATTACAGGTCTCTCTCTATAGCTTATGCCTATTTTTCTCAGAATTTTACATTGTCAAACGCTATTATCAGGTCGACAAATCCTACGAACGTGTCTTGATATCTCTTTTGTCTTGCGTTCATGATTAACTGCAACGTCAGAATTACCTCTCTGGTGCCTCTATCTTTCCTAAAGCCAAACTGATCGTCAACCAACACATCTTCAATTTTCTTTTCCTTTCTTTCGTTTTTTAATCTTCTCAGCAACTTGAATCCATCAGCTGTTAACCTCACTATTCCATTATTCTCGCACTTGTCAGCTCTCGCAGTCTTCGCAGTTGCGTTTAATGATATTTGTCTGTGACTCAAATGGTACGCCTCCAGACACATACGTTCTACACACCAACGCGAATAGTCGTTTTGCTGGCACTTCCCCCAATGACTTTATAAATTCTGGTGGAATGTTATCTCTTCCATCCGCTTTATTTGACCTTAAGTCCGTCAAAGTTTTTCTAAATTCAGTTTCTAATATTGGATCCCCCATCTCTTCTAAACAGACTCCTGTTTATTCTTCTATCACATCAGACAAATCTTCCCTCTCACAAAGGCCTTCAGTATATTCTTTCCACCTAGCCGCTCTCTCCTCTGCATTTAACAGTGAAATTCCCGTTGCACTCTTAATGTTACCACCGTTACTTTTAATTTCACCGAATTTTGATTTTACTCTCCTATGGACTGAGTCAGTCCTTCCGACAATCATTTCTTTTACGTTTTCTTCACTTTTTATGCAGCCATTTCTTATTACCTTCCCAACACTTAGTATTTATTTCATTCCTCAGCGACTTATATATCTTTATTCTGAAGTTCCCTTAAGGGTATACGGAATGAGTTTTTCGATGAAAAAATCGATTTTTGGGTGAATGCATTTTCGAAAAATTTAGACTCTCCCTTTTAATACCATGTATAAAATATTTGGATGACGTGAATAGAATTATTTTAAATAATTTTTTAAAATAATTTCGACACACGATGTTCCGCACCTTGTATATGAGACGCGAAATATACCTGATATAGACAGCCTTGCCAGAGATACAATTGAGCACAAGAGAGTTAGCTTTTCTGTTGGCTTCACTGCTAGACAGTTGTCAATAGATTCTGCACCATTTGTATTTTTTCCTTTGTGAGTACATCCACGTCATTGTTGTGAAAGTCGTATGTGGAGGAGTCATTTTCTTTCCTTCAACATGCCAAGACCTAGTCTGAAGGTATTTAGAAAGCGTGTACATTGGCGCAAGAAAGTAAAGTGTACTAAAAATTCGACTGATTCATCTTCATCAGTATCTGATGTCCCAGTAGCGACTAACCTCAACACTGGTAGTGATACATTGAGTGATGCTGCTGCCACTACACCGGAAAGTGCTTCAAGAAGAAAACTAGCTGGAATTGAAGAAGAATACAAGAAACTAAATGCTGGGACTACAAAATATGAGGTAATTAACGTCTCTTTATTATCAGAGGTTTTGGAGAACAATGTGTGCTGCAAACAATGTGGAAAATGTGGTGTTTCATTGAAAACAAACCTACATGTAGGACTTGCTTGTGAATTAGAGTTGATGTGCAGTTATTGCAAACACAGTGTTACTTTCTTCAATTCCTCAGATGTTACTGCAGATACAGGTAAACTATACGATATAAACATTAGACTGGTTTATGGATTACGGTGTATAGGAAAGGGCAGGGCTGCAGATGCCATGTTGTGTGGTGTGATGAACCTCCCTCCTCCCCCTTCAAAATTTAACAAACACATAATTGCAATAGGCTCTGCTGTAGAAGATGTGGCACAGGAAAACATGAAAGACGCTATAATAATAGCAGAGACTTGTCCATAGCTTTCGATGGAAGCTGGCAGAAGAGAGGCCACACATCTCTGAATGGTGTAGTAACAGCTACAAGTGTGGACACTGGTAAGGTAGTTGATGCGGCAATAATTTCCAAGCATTGCAGATGCAAGGAGAAAATGAAAACTAAACATGAAGAGGAGTGCATGGCAAATTACTATGGGTCAAGTGGTGGTATGGAAGTTGCTGGTGTAAGAAGTATTTATCAACGCTCAGCAAAATGGTACAACGTTAGATACATAAATTATCTTGGAACTGAGACCTATGGTAACGATGTGAAAATTTCCAAACTGGAGTGTGTTGGCCATGTTCAGAAAAGGATGGGATCAAGACTTCGACGGCTCAAGGCTAGCACGAAAGGCAAGAAATTGAGCGATGGAAAAACTTTAGATGGGAAAAATAGACTGACAGATGCTACAATAGATCATATTCAGAAGTGCTATGGTCTAGCAATAAGACAGAATACAGCAGATGCAGAATTAATTAGAAGAGCAGTCTGGGCTCTGTTCTTTCATACAGCTTCAAACAATGAGAATCCCCAACATGGGCTATGTCCAAAAGGAGACGATAGTTGGTGCAAGTACAACAGAGGCAAGGTAACTAAGAAACAATACAATCACCCTCATCACCTGCCACCTGCCATAATGGATGAAATAAAACCAATATTCCGAGACCTCGCAGATATAAGTCTACTAAAGAAATGTCTTCATGGCCGGACTCAAAATCCAAATGAGTGTCTGAACCATGTGATATGGAATAGACTACCTAAAACTGTGTATGTGGTTATAAACACACTTCACTTTGGCGTTTATGATGCTGTTTCATCATTCAATCAGGGCAATATAACAAAGTGCAAAGTTCTGCAGAAGTTGGGGCTCTGTGTAGGAATACGAACTGCCGCAGCTATGCTTTGTTTGGACAAGTAACAGCTCAGGTCTTCAGATAATGCCATAAAAGTATATTCAAAGATGGCTAGACAGCATAGCAGAGCCATCAAGAGGAAGCTGTTGGACGGTTCTGATGATACAAGCTATGGAACAGGCTTGTACTGAAGTAAAAACTTTGAAGCTAATTTCCTGTAACTTTAGTTTTTTTGTGTATAAGGTACATTTTCTCAGGGCCTATTTATAGTAGAAAGATGAAATTTTCTGTAGGTGTTCCTTAAGACCTTCTAATATATCTGAATTAAAAGATATGTGGAATTATTTTGTATCAATGGATGTAAATTTTAAAATACTTGTTAAAATGTATAACTTTTTTTAACATTTACAAAAAATAAAATATCTGGAAAACTATACATTATTTTTTCCAAATTAATAATTCAGCATAAAAGCAGAACATATCTCTGCGTTCTGTGAAAAAATCAAGAGTATTGTCCAAATAACAATTGAGAAAATGTTCCTAACTTTTAGCTCAATTTAACATTCTAAGCATAGGGCGTTCCGTATACCCTTAACATGTTTGTTCTTCCACCTTTCATCGATCAACTAAAGTATGTCTTCTGTGAACCATGCATTCTTCGCAGTTACCTTCTTTCTGCTTATGTTTTGTTTCCAACTTCTGTGATTTCCTTGTTTAGAAATGCACATTCCTCTTTAGCTATTTTGCGAACTGACCTATTCCTTATTTCTGTATCTGCAGCTGTATCTATTCATTTGTACTTCAGTATCCCACTTCTTCGGATATTTTTTTCCCTGACTAATTTCTTAAACGTCACCCTACTCTTAATGTACACTCCTGGAAATGGAAAAAAGAACACATTGACACCGGTGTGTCAGACCCACCATACTTGCTCCGGACACTGCGAGAGGGCTGTACAAGCAATGATCACACGCACGGCACAGTGGACACACCAGGACCCGCGGTGTTGGCCGCCGAATGGCGCTAGCTGCGCAGCATTTGTGCACCGCTGCCGTCAGTGTCAGCCAGTTTGCCGTGGCATACGGAGCTCCATCGCAGTCTTTAACACTGGTAGCATGCCGCAACAGCGTGGACGTGAACCGTATGTGCAGTTGACGGACTTTGAGCGAGGGCGTATAGTGGGCATGCGGGAGGCCGGGTGGACGTACCGCCGAATTGCTCAACACGTGGGGCGTGAGGTCTCCACAGTACATCGACGTTGTCGCCAGTGGTCGGTGGAAGGTGCACGTGCCCGTCGACCTGGGACCGGACCGCAGCGACGCACGGATGCACGCCAAGACCGTAGGATCCTACGCAGTGCCGTAGGGGACCGCACCGCCACTTCCCAGCAAATTAGGGACACTGTTGCTCCTGGGGTATCGGCGAGGACCATTCGCAACCGTCTCCATGAAGCTGGGCTACGGTCCCGCACACCGTTAGGCCGTCTTCCGCTCACGCCCCAACATCGTGCAGCCCGCCTCCAGTGGTGTCGCGACAGGCGTGAATGGAGGGACGAATGGAGACGTGTCGTCTTCAGCGATGAGAGTCGCTTCTGCCTTGGTGCCAATGATGGTCGTATGCGTGTTTGGCGCCGTGCAGGTGAGCGCCACAATCAGGACTGCATACGACCGAGGCACACAGGGCCAACACCCGGCATCATGGTGTGGGGAGCGATCTCCTACACTGGCCGTACACCACTGGTGATCGTCGAGGGGACACTGAATAGTGCACGGTACATCCAAACCGTCATCGAACGCATCGTTCTACCATTCCTAGACCGGCAAGGGAACTTGCTGTTCCAACAGGACAATGCACGTCCGCATGTATCCCGTGCCACCCAACGTGCTCTAGAAGGTGTAAGTCAACTACCCTGGCCAGCAAGATCTCCGGATCTGTCCCCCATTGAGCATGTTTGGGACTGGATGAAGCGTCGTCTCACGCGGTCTGCACGTCCAGCACGAACGCTGGTCCAACTGAGGCGCCAGGTGGAAATGGCATGGCAAGCCGTTCCACAGGACTACATCCAGCATCTCTACGATCGTCTGCATGGGAGAATAGCAGCCTGCATTGCTACGAAAGGTGGATATACACTGTACTAGTGCCGACATTGTGCATGCTCTGTTGCCTGTGTCTATGTGCCTGTGGTTCTGTCAGTGTGATCATGTGATGTATCTGACCCCAGGAATGTGTCAATAAAGTTTCCCCTTCCTGGGACAATGAATTCACGGTGTTCTTATTTCAATTTCCAGGAGTGTATATTGCATCTTGATCTTAGCCTGTATCTGCTCCTGGTTACCTCTTACAATCTAGAATCTTATTTCGAAATCCCTGTCTGACCATAATGTAATATAACTGAAATCTTCCCGTATCAGGACCTTTTCAAAGTATACCTCTTCCTCTTGTGGTTCTTGAACAGTGTAGTCGCTATTAGTTGCTGCAATTTATTACAGAACTCAGTTAGTCTTTCTCCTCTCTCATTCCTTGTCCCAAGCCTATATTCTAATGCAACCGTTTCTTCTGTTGCTTCCCCTGCAACTGCATTCCTGTCTCCATGACTATTAGATTTTCTTCTCCCTTTACGTACTGAATTACCCTTTCAATATCCTCATATACTTTCTCCGTCTCTTCCTCTTCAGCTTGCGACGTCGACATGTGTGCCCGAACTATCGTTGTCGATGTTGATTTTCTGTCGATTCTGATAAGAACAATCCTATTATCACTGAACTGTTCACAGTAATACACTCTTTGTCCTACCTTCCTATTCATAATGAACCCTAATGAATCCATAATGAATACCATTTTCTGCTTCTGTTGATATACTAAACTCATATGACCACAAATCCTTGTCTTCTTTCATTTCACTCCAGTTATCCCTCGTATATCTAGACTGAGCCTTTGAATTTTCCTTTTCAGATTTTCTAGCTTTCCTGCCACGTTCAAGTTTTTGACAATCCACCCTCCTTACGTTGCTTATCGAATCGTTTCTTCCGCCTTGGCAGTCCTCTCCTGGAGATCCCAATGGGGGACGATTCTGGAATCTTTCGCCAATGGAAAGATGATCATGAGACTGTTTCATTTACAAGCCACGTGTTCTGTGGATAGTCATATGTGTGTAATGCAGTGGTTGCCATTGGCTCATGCAGTTGATCGTTGTTCATTCTTCTGCCTTTAGGGGTATTTTCCCACTCCAGGGACAAGGGAGTACCCTGGACTTCTGTCCACTCTTCGGCACCAATTCTTCTGGCACCAAGCGTGATTATTAATCAAAATTTAAGCGATGGCGGGGTTTGAACCTGGGACCGAGGACGTTCTGATTACTAATCAAACTTGCTACCCCCTTTTTTTAAATAGGAACCTTCCCGGCGCCCAAAATATGGGGTGGAGGCAAGGTGTGCAAGCGTCGCAACCTGAGCCCTGGCCACAGTGTCGCGGTCTCACCCTGTAGGAGCCGAGGAAAGCGCAGAGAATGTGGAGTAGTGGTACAATGAACATCAATGGTTTATTTTTTTGTTTTTCTTTTCTTTCTTTCTAAATTAGCATTAAAACCACCGAGAATGACAGGAAACGGGCGTCGCGAGTAGAGGTCGCAGGAAGACGTCACACTCTTTGAGACTAGCGACGTATAGTTTTTCCGAAAAGAACATTCCAATGGCGAGAGAATATATCGGTTCTAAATGTGAAAGAGGCGGGGATCAACTGTTCATGACAGGAACTCTCAGCTGTGCGGTGAGTTAAGGAAGACACTGCAAAGGAAACTGGAGAAAAATTTTGGATTGCGGACAACTGCACAATGGGATTAATTAAGGAACTGCCATCAGCATACAAGTGTCCACGAATCCCGGAAAGAGGAGCAGTTGAATAGGTATCTTATGCGGAGTCATAAGGATAATTAGAGACGACACCTGTGGTACTAATAACCAGACACCTCTTGCCGATCCGCACACCAGACGACGCTCGTCTCTCTCAACAGCATCACAGATGATACACAAAGGGGTGCCTGCGAGGTGAATCCCGTGAGGGTGTGACCGCCATACTTGCTTCCCATTGACAGTAAGGTTCCATGCAGACAGCACGTCAGTGTCAAGGTAAGGAGCGCACACCGATCGCCAGGCGGCACGTCAGTCAACGTGGGGATGCTTCCCGTCAACCACATTCGATGAACTGTGCTGCTGATAAAAGCCGTAGATTGTCGTCATGGATGTCAAATGCGATGGCGTTATCTCAGTACAGACGTAGCTCAGGTCGACGAAAAAGTGGCGGAAGTAAAAGAAGGGTGGCGGGAGATCTGAAAGAGGGACAGGTGCTGACATAGAGTGCAAGGTCCTCAAGCAAAAGGCTGGTAAGGCACGTAGGACAACGGAGCCACAACGCCATCTGAGAGTCAGTGAAAAGGACACATCATACAAACCTAAGCCACCCCTGCACCGCGGGAGTGTGAGGGTCTCGTACGCTATCTTGAGCAGCAAGCTGTGGCAAACAAACGAACCCAATACGGCCAGCATGGGACGGGCCATGGGCGGCGGAATAGGAAGTGTCTGTGCCATGTGGGGGATACGTGGCGCCAAATATACTTTTACATAATGTCTTCGTTGCAGAAGATCGAGCGCTCGTACACGTCGCTCTAAAAGCTCAGCCCGTAGTTGGCAAAATAGGCGCCGGCAATTGAAGGCAATAGTGCGCCACAGATCACTTGTGAAATCGAGTTCTAAGCGTCGGATATTATCAGCTACACGCAAAGAAGCAGCGCTGTCGGCAGCAAGTCCCGCACACATAGCCCTGGCGCTCCATTTGCGGACGTTAAGGCGGCTGTCAGAAGCTTCTCTGTCGGTGGTAACCAATGCGTCTGACTCTGACCTCAGCACCGCTACGAAGAACGATGGCGAGAATACATGGTCACCAAGAGACATCCCAAAGAGGCGTTGACGTAAGCCGCAGAGCAACGGTTCCATGGCGAAAGCATGCCGAGAGCAGACTCTCTTGACGCACTGATCCAGATGGGAGAAGTGAGATGGCCTCTTGTAGGGCACAAGAGGTGTAGCTCCATGGAAGGGACGCATTACGACGTTGAGTGTAGTATCAGGGAATCCCATATTGTGGAGCACCCCCTCCAGGTGGTCGTAATCGACCCGATCGAATGCCTGGGTGAAATCAAGAACTGCCAAACGTCCGGGCATACGACGAACGTGAGAAAGAGAGATTATATCCCGATAGCGACAGAGGACAGAACGGTTCTTACTGTCACCTCCCAGAGAAGTTTGATCTACATCTACATCGCTACTTTACAAGCCACCTGACGGTGTATGGCGGAGGGTACCTTGAGGACCGCTATCGGTTCTCCCTTCTACACCAGTCTCGTATTGTTCGTGGAAAGAAAGATCATCGGTATGCCTCTCTGTGGGCTCTAATCTCTCTGATTTTATCCTCATGGTCTCTTCGCGAGTTATACGTTGGAGGGAGCAATATACTGCTTGACTCCTCGGTGAAGGTATGTTCTCGAAACTACTGAGCGTCTTTCTTGCAGAGTCTTTCACAGGAGTTTATCTATCATCTCCGTAACGCTTTCGCGATTACTAAATGATTCTGTAACGAAGCGCGCTGCTCTCCGTTGGATCTTCTCTATCTCTTCTATCAACCCTATCTGGTACGGATCCCACACTGGTGAGCAGTATTCAAGCAGTGGGTGAACAAGTGTACTGTAACCTACTTCCTTTGTTTTCGGATTGCATTTCCTTAGGATTCTTCCAATGAATCTCAGTCTGGTACCTGTTGATATGGGGAAACCACGTTCCGAGCCGCCCGTTTAAGCCGCGCAGCCAAGAGCCGGATAAAGATCTTTGCGTCGCTCTTGAGTAACGTCAATGGGAGGTAATCGCATATCCTCCTGATATCCCGAAGCTTGTGGATGAGAATCAGGAAACCATCGAAGAAACAGTCTGGAATTGGCATGAATGGTGACGCAAGGTCCTGATGATTTTCCGTCCACACTGGCACCAGAAGGAGACGAAATGTCAGACAAAATTCCAGTGGGAGGTTTTCGGGGCCAGGTGACCTGTTCGTAGAAGCGTCCTGGAAAGTATCATGGCTTTGTCCTCTGTGATGTTAGCAAACAAATCCACTGTCGCATCCACGAACTGAGCCAAACGAGATCCTGGAGAGTCTGGAGACCGCTGTTATTTTGGCAGGTCGGTGAGGTTCTCACACCATAACGTAATGTGTATGGAGAGTAGTCCCAATAAGCAGTTGGGTATCCAAACGCCTCCCAGAAAATGGCTCTGAGCACTATGGGACTTAACATCGGAGGTCATCAGTCCCCTAGAACTTAGAACTACTTAAACCTAACTAACCTAAGGACATCACACACATCCATCCCCGAGGCAGGATTCGAACCTGCGACCGTAGTGATCGCGCGGTTCCAGACTGGAGCGCCTAGAAACGCTCGGCCACTCTGGCCGGCCCAAACGCCTCCCATCATCGGTCGTAAGAACATTAATCAAAGTCCTCTGACGGTTGTGTCGTTCTGCTTCGTTGCGTGTCCTGACCATAGCTTTTTGAAGATGGGGGCGAGAGAGGGATGTGAGCTGTACCTTGCCACGATTCACAATCACCTGGCGCTCTGACGATACGGCGGCGTAGTACATTCCTGGAGAGTGGTGAAATAGAACTCCTGAGTTCGTCGCCGCCATACCGCAAACCTCCCTTACGTAACCAATCAAGGCTTTACGGAGAGCAGGCTTTGTACAGAGCACTCACCGAGACAGGGCAGAATGACAGGCATGTCTCGATGAGCTGCCGTCAGTCAGGTGATGTAAGCTGGATCGTGTTCAGCTTCCATGGACCACGGACGCGCCACACCCTATGACGGCAGAGATTGGTGGCGCAGATATATGTGTCATGGTCAGAGAACGCAACAAGCTAGACTTCAGAAGCCTGCACCCCACTGAAAATATCGCGGGAGATGTAAACACGTTCGAGGCGCCTAGAAGAATGACTAGTGTAATAAGTAAACCCCAGACGATTGCCATGAACTTGCTCCCAAGATCCCAAGAATCCACAAGGGTGAGGTGCTGGAGAATTGTCGCTAGCGCCGCGCACGGAGAGTGACTTTGTAGTTTTTGGGTGCCTGTGTGCAGTCGAAATCGTCTCCCATGATCAATACATCCTGCCGACGCAGTTAAAGAGGTGTGACTGTCTCTGAGAAGAAGGTGGAACGTTCATGGTGGCGACCCGAACCAGATGGTGCATATGCAATGACGATGCAGACGCCACTAAACACGAGAGCCATACCTCTGGCATCAGGGAAATAGGCAGATGCATCAGCGAGGAGATCGTCTCGCGAGAGGATCGCCACCCCACTACCTGTAGAGGAAGCATGAGAGACATGTGGTGGAAAACCATGGGGAGCACAGAAAGTTGGAGAGCAACGTCGACGTCACAGTAATGCAGCATGTCATGGCGTAAAGCCACTTTGTGGCGTAAGCGAATGGTGTTGACAT
This sequence comes from Schistocerca nitens, assembly GCF_023898315.1. Classification (NCBI taxonomy): domain Eukaryota; kingdom Metazoa; phylum Arthropoda; class Insecta; order Orthoptera; family Acrididae; genus Schistocerca; species Schistocerca nitens. The sequence continues at coordinate 54,620,934 of NC_064621.1, forward strand.
GTGATAAGTCTGGAAAGCTGCCAAAAGCAGGCGATTCAAACACGGGGGAAGCACAGGAAACTCCTTGTTATGCTCTGTGGAAGGCACATCACTGTGACAGGGAGGGAGCCGAACCCACCAGGGAGGTCGATCACACTGTACGCCTCCAGAAGGTCCATCCTTCGCATCGAAGTCGTCCGCCAAGGAGACAGACGTCGCACTGGTTCGGTTCAGAGGTGCGACCATAGGTAACGTCAGACACAGAAAGGTAGGCAACCGCAGGAGACGCAGACGGGGGAAGGTCATGGGTGGACGCTGAGACGGAGGTGAGGAAGAGCGTCGTGTCGCTAGGTATCAGGGCGTCAGAGGACAACGCACCATCGGTACCAAGGTCATCATCCTGTACATACATCCGATGGAGGCAGTCATCAGAAGGTGTACGGCTTTCTCTCTTCCCTTTCCTCGGCGACTATTGCTTCCTAATGTGCTGTTTCTCGTCGGATGGCTGGAGGCCATCGTCCGACATGTGGCCAGATGGCAGGGAAGCGGAGAGCGGTACAGCTCCATGATCGACAACTATGGGGTCGGGGCAGACAGCTTGTGCCTGCTCATGGTCATCGTTGATTTATATTGCCTCCGGCAGGGATGGAGGAGAGCAAAACGTCCATATTATCGTCGAATGGAGTCAACGCCAGTGCCGACTGATTCAGAGGGGACGCAGCAGGCAGCACCGTCGCAGACGCTTAAGATAAAGGTATCACAGTGGCGCCGCAGGAGGAGCGACGTCTCCGACCGGCGTCTGAATCAGTCTACGTCGGACACATTCAGAACATGCGTGGTCTTCCCGGCCACAGCCTCAACAGGTGCGCCTCTTCCCATCGTACATGACGACAGCCATGCAGCCTGCAATAACCAAGTGGAAAGACGAGTTTCCGTACTCCAATTTTTACCTGTCGGACGCCTCTGAGGACATATCAGCAACGTGACTGATGATTTTGCCGTAAGGTTAAAGACCGTCAACACACTGACCGATGGTACCTCAAACGGGAGTTCGAAACCGCGCAACGTTCGGAGGCCAAAGTCAGCGTGTTCAGCCACAACAGTTCCCATAAGTCGGTCAGAGTATCGGAAACTGAGGGCCTTAGCGTGACGCCACAAAACGTCAGCGCGCATCTCGTCATTCGCCAGCTTTGTGTAAGACAGTGTGGAAAAATAAATTCCGAGAAAGACTTGTGGCGGGAGACACATTTCATCCGTATAAAACGTTGTACTTCATACTCCTTCGGTCGTTCGTGATCCAAAGGAAAAGTGAGTTTAATTGTGGCTTGGCGGTAAGAAAACGCCATGATGGTCGATGAACTCTGAGACAAGTCGCTACGCGGAAGTAAACAAACGCGCGCAGTACAATAGGAGAGCCGCAAACAAGGCGTGCTCGCCTTACTGCTTGACCATAGGACACCTAGTGTTGCCTTTTCTTTTACATCGTCATGATAAGTATGCAGCAGACACTGTCGTCTTCCAAGATGACAACATCCGTTTTCACAGTGGTTTACACATCTGGTTTGACGAAGGCTCAGGCACCCCATCGAACCTCGCGCTAGTCTGCTAAATCATTCGATCTTAGTCACACAGGAAATGGAACAACTCGTATTTGGAAGAGTGGGTGGAAACTAGCAATCAAAAATTGAGCAATCTGGTAGAGCTCCGGGATTCAATGACAAATGAGTGACTTCAGCAAGGTATGGTATATCAGACTGCATCTCCACATAACTGAGACCGTAATGAATACTAGAAAAATGGTTCAAATGGCTCTGAGCACTATGGGACTCAACTGCTGTGGTCATTAGTCCCCTAGAACTTAGAACTAGTTAAACCTAACTAACCTAAGGACATCACAAACATCCATGCCCGAGGCAGGATTCGAACCTGCGACCGTAGCGGTCTCGCGGTTCCAGACTGCAGCGCCTTTAACCGCACGACCACTTCGGCCGGCTAATGAATACTAGAGATAGTGTTACATGGCATTAGCAAGATATATCCTGGAGTGAGTACTATCTTTGTTCGATGTGCTTGATTTTCAGGTATGGTCATTGTGTTAGCATCTTAATTGCTGGAATTGGGTATGTTATGAGTGGAGGGAGATCGGATGCTTTCCAGTCCACATCGGTGCCCTTCCTCCCTCCCTCCTCCACCACACACTCACTGGGACAAAATCGGTGTGTAGCCCATGTCTGCGTCTGGCGTTATCCCGCATGAAAGATAGTGAACGTTCTACATATGTTTGGGAGTCGTTTAACCGAGGCGGATGTATGTAGGAGCCCGGTATCCACCTAGACCTGGTATAATCTCAAAAAGTATGAAAACAGTACCAGAGGTTGAAAATACAGTTTCCGTTGTAAAGTTCACACGACCGGTTTCGGGCTGTACTCCCTGTTCACAAAGCGCCTAGTACACGCCCACCGTGGCCCTCGGGGGGGGGGGGGGGCATATCACCAAGTTACGACTCCTGAAAATGGGCTTATAAGAGCCCGAAACCGGTCTTCTGGAAATAAAAGAACTTTCAACAACTGAAGCGGTATTTTCAACCTCTGGTACAATGCTCAGTTGCGGATGTTCGCCCAACAGGATTGTTTGTATGAGAGCACTCATAACGGATCTTCTCAAAACTACTGTGCATTAAATAAGAATTGTATTGCAGAGTTTTAATTCATAGAAAATATACGTCTGTAATTTAAATATATGTTTTGCAATGATACTTCAGGTCTGACAGAAAGTGACAGAACAGCATCGGAGGATTTATCGAATTTGACTAATAATTATTGCGATTTCTGGTTTTATCTCCACCTATAACGTTCTATACAGCAAAACTGAATTGGGAAAAAATCCAGATACTTCCACAAACAATAACTAAATCAGTACTTAAACTGAACGGAAAGTAACAAACTAGGGACTGCCTAAAAGTAATCGACGTATAAAGGTTTTATAACAACAGAGGAAAGATTGTAAACGAAATAGTATTATTTAAGGAAAACAAGTTGATATTTTTACTTTGAACATGAATCTGGCATTTATTATTCACACTTCGCTGATAACTTACTTTTTTCTGAAAAGTACGCTTTCATTATAAGATATAATCTGATGGACATAGCTTCAGATTATAAAAAATGCTAGAAGATGAAGAAAAAGGAACTAATCTTCTGGGCTGTGGATTCTCTGTGAATCTGAACCATTATCGCCAAAAAATACTCTTCTGCTTGTATATTTGAAAACGTTATTGCTCATAGATTGTGTTTCCGATACCAAGAACATTGCTAATGTTGCATTGGTTCACAGGCGCTATTACTCGATTTTTATGTACCACCATTCAGTGACTCAACACCCGTCAGAGATTAAACATTAATTTCGTTAAGCAAAATTGCCTAAGTAGCACTTACTCAGCTGTCAAAACAAAAAATTCGTTTAATTACAAACATTACATCAGCGCTTCAAACTACAGACAATTTAAGGGCTTCATAGTCCTTCAAAAAAACTCTTTCGTCACCAAGCCTTACCTACAGTACAACGGCACAATAGAAGCAGCACGAACTTCGACAACACTCCGAGACAGAAGCAAGATATGGTACCGATGAAGAGCCTCTCCCTGCTACTTAATCGCTAGTCTTACCCGTTAACCATAATTAAAGTATTAATCCTTTGGTATACATCGTAATGTCCTCAATAAGTACAGAAAACTCGGTTAAATAGCTCCCCACACAAGATGCAACGATAAAATTGTAAGATTTAACGTGAAAAGCTATAAGCTGTAATTAATAGTGTGTGCAGATAAGATCTTGTCGATAACGATGAAACTAATATACTTTGTTAGGTAATTGAGGCTGTAATAACGTACTGTCCAGCTCTCGTTGCTTCTCTTCCATTCCGGTTCTCACATACTTGTGCACGACGAACTAAATTCACCTTTATTTACATGAAGTAATTTCTGTCTAGTCTTATTTAGTCACTGAAGCTAAATGCAGTAATTCTTCTCAAGATTTCATTTACAGTGTTTCAAAAATTGTTTTCTCCTTTTCTTTCGAAGCCCAATTATCAAAACGACGCAATACTCTATATATATATAAACCTCAGACAAGAATTAAATTCTATTGTAAATTGTAAATTATTGTGATTGAATTAAATATAATTATTGTAAATGATATTATCTTTTTAAGTCATGAGTCTCCAGAATGATCTCATGAAAATAAGACTAAAAATGAGACTGATACGTGTACCTATGACGAATGAAGGACAAAAGGCCCTTGAAAAAGATTTTGTTTCACAAACAGATTGTTCCGACTGGTTCCCGTTTCATACATCGGGATGGGAATTCCTATTTGAAAGAATGGGCTGCATGAATAAGATGACGATTTATATTCAGCAATAATCTGATAACAATGTTCTTCATCTGTAATTTTAAATAAGTAACTGTCGCATGGAGTCTTTTATAACCGTAGGGAAACGTTGAAATTGATCACTGATAACTACAATTCTTGAAAACTGTACCTCTGGTCAAATGAATTCATTTATGTTCCTGGAATGCTATTATACTGCTTTGCAAATTGGACACGTCAAAATACCACATTCTATACGAATCAGTACCAACCACCCTTTGCGGAGGTGGACGTCTGAATGTAACTTTCCATGAATTATATACTACAGTATTTAACATTCTTTCCATGGATGAAACATGAGAACAACTGTCTGTACTGAGTCAAACTCTGCCTTCACTGTCTCCAGAGAAGCGATAAATAGGTGACTGTAGAATATTGCCAGTCTTGAAAGCTAGTTCATAGAATTTTCGAAGTATGACTGTGGTCGTTATCACAACTATTAGACGGATTTATTCTGCTGTCTGTCAGTCGAGTATTTTCAGTATTCCTGTGAGTCTGCATTGATGTTAACTAGCCTGCAGACATGTATACTACTCTTCCTTCTATAATATCGATGTTCCTCCTACTTCAGCGTAACATGTATCTCCGACCCTTCATAGGTATACCGGTATGGGTGGCTGTATCAGCTGCCACTTTCGTCTACAATGAAAACCGTGGGCCATAGTCATCCTTCATATTGTGTATTCGTATATGTATCGATAAGCACTTGAATGACTCAAAAGACGTATAATCAGTCTTCGAACTGCAAGATTAGCTTCATCTTTTGTTGATAAGGCTTGACTCAAGCACGCTACTTAAATTTAGAGAATCATCAGTCAGTAGTACTTCTCGGCGCGGGGATCGGTGTAGAAGGCTGGTGGGACAAAAGCGCCGCTTCTTGTTATCGCCTGTCGCCGCAAACACGCTCATTAGCAATATCGCCTAATCAGCTGTGAATAGTACAGCACAAAGACACAGTTGCACCATTCCAACCATGTTTTCAGTGCAAATAATCTTTAATTTTGAGACGAATCTCTCAACATCAAAACAACTGAGACACACATGTTCTCCAGTGCGAGGGTACACCCAACAGGTCAATTAATTGGCACAATTAAACAGAAGTGAGCAGAGTATGATATTTTCTTTTGATGGTGTGACGTAAATCGCTCCATTTGCATTTCAAGAATCAAAAGGATTATCGCTGTCAGATTACTTGTTACTTAGATTGCGGAGGAAATACTCCTCTTGGAAATATGTAAAGTAACAAAAGTTTCTAAAATGTCACAACACTGGCCGGAAATCGCTACGCAAGAGTTGGTGTGCAAAGTTAAGGCATCTAGCGGCGTAACTGCATCTCACCGCCGTTGAGCGTGCGAACAATCCAAGCGCGTGTATTCCATGCGAATCGGAGTCCTCTACTATCGAAGAACTGGGCCAGGAATTGAACAGAACAACGGTACCTTGTACATGGACGCGGCAGCATTCATAGGATTGTAGTTTCGCTCAATTCGTGACGAACCATCCAAAGACGAGGATGCTCTGCAAGCAGTCATCGGTGGTGTCGTATGCGACTGGTAATATGGGAGTGAGAGTCGCCTGGCATAATTTGGTCGCTACCACCAGCTTGGGCAGAAAGACTAATAGCATTAATTCGCTGTAGACTTGGGCTACGCATGTTTGATTTATAGTCAAACCGCTAAACCGGCTGGGCAGAACATGTGATTAGGGTTGTGGAAAGGGCTAAATAAGGTTGGGGTCAGATTCACCTTAAAATTGTAATTTATTGTTTTAATATCACATTTACAACCAAAGCGGCATATAGCCGAACTTTTACAACTAGGAGTTTCAAACTCCAAATTTTCATGGCTGAAGGCCAGCAAACAAAATGTCTTAAAAATCAACAAGGTACATTTCAAGTGACTGAAAACACGCTGTTACAATTACAAACAAAATAATTAAAATATATATGAGAGCTAGGCTGAAAGCCTCAAGACAAGGGTGGATAGGCAAACATAAAAGAGATGCAAAACAAACGGCTGAAGGCCCACAATAAAATTTTCAAGATTTTAAAATAAATTATGATAACCTTTAAAAGGCAGAAGGAAGCAATGTTTAAGCTTGAAAGGTAATTTCAAGAACAAGGTTCCAAGGATGAAGGTCCACAATGAATTTTCCAAAATTAAAAAAATATAACCATAAGCCTTAAGTTTTAAGTAGCTGAAACCGGACTAAAAGAAAAGACCAGAACACGGCAATAACCTTTCAGCTAATATACACTTGCCGGAATTCAAACATACTTAGATAAAGCACAGTAATACCAAGATTTTTTCTTTAATCATTGGCTATGATAGATTATAAACAGACAGTTAAACAGCGGTGAGAAGACAGTAATGAAAACTGCACTCAGAAGCCTCCAAGGGGTCAGTCTGCCCTCGTCCACTTAGGTGAGACAGGTGGTGAGCCCAACTACACTTGAACCGTCGGAACACAACCAAGGGACAGCCACGGACGGACCGACAAACGACTTGCTTGCCATCAATCGGTACATGAGAATTCAAACACCAAATGTTACGGGCGCAATTATCCACAATCAAATATGTATACATATTAAACTGTCAAAACTATACACCGTGTTCGACAGCGACAACAAATGAGGAAAAGACAGTGCCTGAAATTACGTTAGTGGCAGAAAAAATTCCGCTGGTGCACTTGAATTGCAGTCAGCCAATAAAGTTAATTCCATCGCATGGCGGCCAAATTTCAGCAATACAAACACTCGGTGTTGCTCACAGAAAAACCTCCCCAACAGTGAACCACTGAAACGAACCACACAACATGAATGCACGTGCGTTGGGTAACTGAAATCACTACATTTGACAAGTCACTGGGTCGGTGATCTGACAGCTCCACACACGCTCCGACACTGCGCAGGGACAGCGAGCGGACCCAGCCGACTGCACCGCGCGGAGATAACTTCCCTGGTCCGCAGCAACCGACCGACTGCCTCAGAATGCCGACAACATCTAAAATAGTCGTCAGTGGAACTAACGCCAACTACACACACATCCTGACAAACACTTGCACGAATAGCTGAACGATACTGAACAGTAACTAAGCACACACGAAGACAAACCGGGAGTCGATGCACACACACACACACACACACACACACACACAGCCGACTCATGAACGATCGGCGAAAGACACGAACTTCCTTACGACAGACAACGACCGGGAAGTAATAGCAGTCGAGCAAAGGTACTATGATAGGGTATACACTCCTGGAAATTGAAATAAGAACACCGTGAATTCATTGTCCCAGGAAGGGGAAACTTTATTGACACATTCCTGGGGTCAGATACATCACATTATCACACTGACAGAACCACAGGCACATAGACACAGGCAACAGAGCATGCACAATGTCGGCACTAGTACAGTGTATATCCACCTTTCGCAGCAATGCAGGCTGCTATTCTCCCATGGAGACGATCGTAGAGATGCTGGATGTAGTCCTGTGGAACGGCTTGCCATGCCATTTCCACCTGGCGCCTCAGTTGGACCAGCGTTCGTGCTGGACGTGCAGACCGCGTGAGACGACGCTTCATCCAGTCCCAAACATGCTCAATGTGGGACAGATCCGGAGATCTTGCTGGCCAGGATAGTTGACTTACACCTTCTAGAGCACGTTGGGTGGCACGGGATACATGCGGACGTGCATTGTCCTGTTGGAACAGCAAGTTCTCTTGCCGGTCTAGGAATGGTAGAACGATGGGTTCGATGACGGTTTGGATGTACCGTGCACTATTCAGTGTCCTCTCGACGATCACCAGTGGTGTACGGCCAGTGTAGGAGATCGCTCCCCACACCATGATGCCGGGTGTTGGCCCTGTGTGCCTCGGTCGTATGCAGTCCTGATTGTGGCGCTCACCTGCACGGCGCCAAACACGCATACGACCATCATTGGCACCAAGGCAGAAGCGACTCTCATCGCTGAAGACGACACGTCTCCATTCGTCCCTCCATTCACGCCTGTCGCGACACCACTGGAGGCGGGCTGCACGATGTTGGGGCGTGAGCGGAAGACGGCCTAACGGTGTGCGGGACCGTAGCCCAGCTTCATGGAGACGGTTGCGAATGGTCCTCGCCGATACCCCAGGAGCAACAGTCCCTAATTTGCTGGGAAGTGGCGGTGCGGTCCCCTACGGCACTGCGTAGGATCCTACGGTCTTGGCGTGCATCCGTGCGTCGCTGCGGTCCGGTCCCAGGTCGACGGGCACGTGCACCTTCCGCCGACCACTGGCGACAACATCGATGTACTGTGGAGACCTCACGCCCCACGTGTTGAGCAATTCGGCGGTACGTCCACCCGGCCTCCCGCATGCCCACTAGACGCCCTCGCTCAAAGTCCGTCAACTGCACATACGGTTCACGTCCACGCTGTCGCGGCATGCTACCAGTGTTAAAGACTGCGATGGAGCTCCGTATGCCACGGCAAACTGGCTGACACTGACGGCGGCGGTGCACAAATGCTGCGCAGCTAGCGCCATTCGACGGGCAACACCGCGGTTCCTGGTGTGTCCGCTGTGCCGTGCGTGTGATCATTGCTTGTACAGCCCTCTCGCAGTGTCCGGAGCAAGTATGGTGGGTCTGACACACCGGTGTCAATGTGTTCTTTTTTCCATTTCCAGGAGTGTATATTGATACGCGCTGCTAGCGCCGCTCGCGGTCAGGCAAAGCAGCAACTCACTGACACCAGTAGTTTAATTTAACGTAGTGAGGTGGAAGTACGTTAAAAACAGGGTGTAGAATACATGATGGCGGAACACGAGCCACACACGGCTCACTCATTGTATCGTATGATCTGATGCAAGCTGATCCACCAGGCAGATGGAATAAATGGACAGTTAAAAGCATTCATTTGCCTTCCTTCATGAGACCTGTTTCCTAATTGGTATTAGTTAATACTACGTGAAGACATAGTCCGGTGGTGACAGACTGTTCACGTGACTTTCAGATGATTGCCTCATGCTCAATCCGTTCTATTTCCGAAACCAAAACAAATTGACGGATGTACTGCGTATCACCTCAGTTACAGCACACAAAATCACAAACAACAACCCACAAACAAAGTTTTGTAACCATGGGCTACGAAAGTAGGGGTGTTTTATGAATTGTCGATGTTATAGTGCGTCCTACAGAAGGAATCTTTTGGTTATTTTGTCAGAAGGTAACTGTACACAACACTGGGGATAAACAGGTAACCATTCCAATAACATACGTAAAGACGACAGAAGTGAATTCAGCGTAAATGAAATGGCCACCACAGAGATCGAAAATGTAGTAATCTAATGTTACAATGCTGTTCTATTAGAACAGGGACAGGTAGTAACAGTATTTACTTAGGTTGAATAAAAGGTGGCTAACACTGTCATAATTCATACCAGATTTTATTGACAGATTCGCTGTATTACATGCCGTCAAAGAATCGTCCCACATCCCGATCACCTTCCCCCACTCAGATGGAAACCATTGTACAACTTCAATGTGTCTGATTCTGATGACGCCTCGCAGAGACAGCCCTATGGCACAGATGATCTCTTCTCTTGGTTCGTAGAGCGCTCCATGACGAGGTTCCTTCATTTTCGCGAAAAGACCGTAACCGCAGGGACTCATGTCGCCTGCTATGTCACACACCCCCAAGTATGAATGACCTCATGGGTAGGGTTTGCCGTGTGACATCGTGCATTGTCACGAAGGATGGTGGGATGTAGTGTCACAAAGTGCCATCGCTTTCCTCTCAGTGGGGGAAACAGGTGATATCGTAATAAATACCAGCAGCAGACTGCAGTGACCGTCTGCGCCTGTAGTACAATGTAATGCTGCATTAACCCATGGATATTGTGAGTCACAATAACCGTCGCTTTGGCCGGCCGGAGTGGCCGAGCGGTTCTAGGTGCTACAATCTGGAACCGTGCGACCACTACGGTCGCAGGTTCGAATCCTGCCTCGGGTGTGGGTGTGTGTGATGTCCTCAGGTTAGTTAGGTTTAAGAAGTTATAAGTTCTAGGGGACTGATGACCTCAGAAGTTGAGTCCCATAGTGCTCAGAGCCATGTGAACCATTGGAACCGTCGCTTTGGTACCAACTGGTTAACGGCGCACGCTTTGTGGGTGAGAAGAATCAGCGCATTTCGATTGTTGGACTGCAGCTTTAATTGTGGTCAGTATGACGAAGCTCACGTTTCATCCATAGTGGTCATCCTCTCGAGGAAGTATTCACCTTCTCTGCCGTAGCAAATTGAGCAATTCCTCTGCAAGTGCATGACAACGTCACTGTTACATCTCGGTCATTACACGCGGTACAAAACTTACTGCAATTCTGTGGAAGCCGAGAATATCATACAAACTGTGGAACACTGTTTTGTGGCAGACATCTACCTCTGTTGCTAACCCACGGGCGCTCCATTGGCGATCCATATCCAGACTGAAGGCAATGAGCTTAATTGTCTTTTTGCCATCGGGGGCTCGTCCCGAACAGGGCCAATTCTGAATGACATCCCTGCCATCGTAAAACACTTTCATCCTTCTCTCTCCTGTACGAGATGGCAATGCTGCATCACCATACAGCTCACGGATTCACTCAAAACAATGTGCACTCCGACGATGTGGAACTTCAGTATTGATCCACATATGCTATTTGCGTTTCCTAGACATAGGGCGTTTGAACTGACCTTCCTCACTTTCACACAGTACACACTGCTACTGATTGAAACGCTGCCGTCGCTGCTCACTGAACTACTTACTCTGACCTGCCGCTTTCAGCAACAGACAGCGCATAAGCCATTTGATGCACACCCTCATGTTACGGGAGTGTGGCCACTACTTTCAGTGCAACCCTAGTATCTCTATTCATTTACATGGTGACGTGTAGAATATGAACACAAATTTCGCAGTGTGTCTGCCAGTGCCTATATATACAGTAATTACCGCAAACTATTTTTGGATGTTGATATTCCAATACAAGAAACTAAGTCGAATTAGCAAGCACTCACAAATGGCATCAGAGTGATTTTCATGCGAAGAGGAATGGCAGCGGTGGACGCCCCAGAATGACTATAAACATCGGGGTGGAACTCGAAGTCTAGAAGCATAATAGAGAAGAGACCGACATGCCGCCAGAACCAAAATTCAGAATCAGAATGCCTACTCAGTGTGAACGGTCAGGGACGACACGAAGCATCATAATCTGGAAGCTGCATGGAAAGGAGAATCAGCTGCAGAATCAGAATCAAGGGTTGTCCCGTCTTATTCCTCTCATATCACCTTGTCTCCAAGGGAAGATGAATTCTTGGTAACTCCACCCTCCTAGTCAAGGTTACAGGCTACGAATATTTTTACTCTTACTTCGAAAATTCCCTAGTTTCTCCTTCGCAGGCTGGGCCTCCCATCATCAGTGGATGAAACTGTATACGTAAGCTCGTTGGCATTCCCCACGATGGGCCCAACTTTGTCTCAAGTTTTAATTACATTCCCAAGTTTGCAAGTACTGACGAATAAGTAAACTACACGACATAATATTACATTCTCTACACTTAAAAACTATATGTTGTTCTTCATGTGGCCTCCAGTTCTACAGAGCAAGTCATTCATCCCTAGAATCAGTTGCACTGAGCATAGAAACAATTGATTCTCAAACTATGTATTGAATTTAAAATAGAAAATTTATATTATACAGGCTTTTAAAACAACTGACAAATGTTTTCAGAGATGCAAGTACTGTTGCGCTCTGGGGAGTTGGGGACGCGATGTTCACAGCAACCTGAGCACAGGGTATGGGTGCGTGGTCCAGTTCGTGCCCAGAGGCGTCAGTGAAATAGTGATATCTCTAATAACGTTTGTACATTGTGTAAAGTGTACAGAGCTGTAAGTGTGTTCATAGCGGCACTGGGCGGATGGGTATAAACGCACGTTCCGCAAACAAATTCTGACGGCTTGTCAGCCAGTCGTGATGTCTCCGCTCAGACTAGTGGTATGGCCGAAAGCTGTGCTGGCAGTAGCGTGGCAGGCGGTACGAGACTTGGCATGGCTTCCATCTCAGCGCTCTCGAAGATAGCCCGTCGGTTGTTCATGTGAAAACTGCTGACTGTGGTCCAGCATGTAGGTTGTCGTGAAGACTGGGCCCTGGTCATCCACCACGGACCGACCAAGACCGTAGGAGATGCCCACAAGTTGGCCAGGAGGCTGTAGAAACACGCAGCAACCAGTCAGTCTGGAGGTGGTAGCTTTCATGTCATCCGGGATGACTCCTAATATTGCAGGGTAGCCGCACACATGTGTACTCATCTGTGACAGCCCAGTAGACGGGAGTGGCAGACCAAGCTGTGGTATGCATCACGTTTGTTGCATCACTGTCCTGAAATCAGCAACCAGGTAACAGGTAGGTCATAATCAATCAGAATGTCTTGGGTTCACTGAAACTCAATAGACTGTCTTCTCTCTGTTTCTGACACAGACAGAATGACAGCACAACTGAATGTACCTTTGAACTCCGGAAGCCTCCTTATTTAAAAAGCCAACACCGCGCCTATGAAGCGATGGCTCTGGGTGTATAAGTACATTTTCCCTAATTTGTCAGACCCGTCAGCGCTCTTTGCTGTGGTAATTCCGTAATTATTCTGAGTCGACAAGCGCAATTCTTTCTGACTACGTTTGATTTTGCATTGGCGCTATGGCGTTGAAGTTACGCAGTGTTACCTCACTGTGTTTCGTCGAGCCTCCCTCTCAGGTTGCGTGGCAATGCAGGCTATTGCCCTGATGTCCACTACATTGGCAGTATGCCGTGCTGATATTCTGAATTGCACACTGGCGCAGATCTAACCTTCTGTTCTGAGTTCGCCCTGGCAGAAGTTTCGAAAATTTAATCAGGTACAAAAAATTGTACACCTGTGCGGCAGTAGTGATACAAACAATAAAAACAAGTCCAGTATATATAATATGCCTTACGACTGATGTTACACTCCTCTCGAGGTTGTACAGCCGAATTAGTAGATTACATTTTAAGTGGCAACCTATGTCCGGAAACGGTTCGTTTCCATTTTACAAGGAAAACAAAAGGTACTCAGTCATGTGATAGGTTTACGCATTTCTCCCGCTATGATAGGCTACCCATTCTCATGAATAGTACGACGACGAGGTGTCACGTGGTTTCCTGTGTTCCCATCTGCCTTGTGAAGCTCGCCGTAATCGAAGCTGAACGTCTGTGCCACAAGTACTTTCCAAATCATGGGACACCATCTCATCCCCTGTTTCCCAGAATAAAACAACGGCTGTGGGAAAGTGGGAAATTCACAAGGGATGGAGCAAACTGTGGTGCTCCAAGAAGGCAGCGCACTGTCGTATTGGAAGAGTTAGTGTTTCATCAAGTTGGAGAGAACCTGTCGACGAGTACTTTAGTCATTTGACTTGACATGCGTTTGTCTCATTTGCCTGTCTGGCCTATTCTTCATGAAGGACAACCGCACCCATATCTCCCTCAGAAGGTAAATGCCATGGCCCCGGCAGACTTTATACCACGTGTCAATTTATGTACTTGTGTTGTGTGGATTTTCCTCACTTTCCAAGACGAATTTTGTCCACCGGTGAAGCGTATTTCAACGCGGAAGGTGTTTTGAACGCCCGAAATATGAATATTTTGGATCGAGAAAACCCAAAGCCACGTGTAGGTAGGTCGTATGACTGGGCTATATATCCTTCGTCCTCACCAAACGCGTGCAGGTACTCGGTATTCCAGCAACAAGTGCTGGAGGAGTTTTTGAGGATGTTACGTTGGACATTCGGCGTGAATTGCGCTTCCAGCATGATGACGCGACACTACAGCCTGCAGTTCATTCGAAAAATCATCTGAACGTAACCTACGGGTCAGGTGGCTCAGTCAAAGATGGACCACATAATTGATCACAATAATCCCCAGATTTTAAGTCCTTTTTTACTTTCCTTCATTTGTTTACGGATCCTCTGTCCTGTCAGAGGAAGATCTAATTGTATGAATTATGGCTGCTGCAGAAGACCATACACCACGCACCTTCGTCCGAGTCTATGCAAAATTCAAATTTTCCAATGGGTCTGAGCATTATGGGACTTAACATCTCAGGTCATCAGTCCCCTAGGACTTAGAACTACTTAAACCTAACTAACCTAAGGACATCAAACACATCCATGCCAGAGGCAGGATTCGAACCTGCCTGCCTGCCTGCCTGCCTGCCTGCCTGCCTGCCTGGAAGGCAGTACAATGAAAAATATCCGTGTTGTAGAGAACGGTGTAATAAGCTGTTCAGTGGACTGTCCACCTTCTTAGTGACACAGGTTTCCTAAGTCGACAAAAGATAGTGGAAGGCATCAATCGTTTTACAAAAATCTATATGGAGCAGTGTGACCGAAACTCTTAGAAGCACTGTCTAACGATGAACAGAGTAGAATGTGTGTGTTATCCTCTTGTCTGGGGAGTAGTCTGTTAACAGTTGCTGTGTTAATATTATGTTCTGCAGTGTCACAGAATAGTAAAGAGTTGGAAACGTGGAATATTGTCTAAGTTTCGTTAGCTATGCCGAGAGCCCGAGGCAGCAGATTAGCCAAGAGGTAAGAGGATTGCACATACATCGGAATGTGTCGTCACGCAGGGGCAATGGCCTGGTTACACACAACAGGCGAGAGAGAATTGCTTAGCACGTGGGTTTGTGTTAGACGGAGACTTTCGTAGAGTGCATGACAGAGGTACTGCATTTCACAACTTCGCCTAAGTCTGCCGTAACAACACGTAACTCTGTCACAAGAACACCTTAGGGGCGAGTACGACAGATGAATCAGCAGTATAAGTGGAACGAATGCGTTCATTACAAACGAGCATGACGTCAGGACTTCGCTCGTGCTTCCTTTAAATACGCCAGCTTTGATAGCAACAAGGCACTCACAGTTAGACTTGCAGTTAGATGTGTACTGGGTCGCTGCGTAGCGCTCAGTTCAGTGATCGACATGTTAATCTTTATTAAGGAGATGTTGCAGTAAGGGCGGCCCATCCAGCAGCAGTCGTGAGGGGACAGTACCAGCTCTGGTCCTCTCTGCTGCTGCTGTCAATCATCGACCCGGGATTAGCAGACATCGCGGCAGACTCGCTCGCCGCCAATGCTGACCACATCAGTGAGCCGTCGTCGAGATCGTGCGAGGCCTAGGCCCTGTGCATCCGCTGTCACAACCGGGTGAGCCGACGACGCTGGGGGACTGCAGCCCATTCCGCCCGTCTACTGCGGACGAGCCACCAGGAGGAGCAGGGAGAAGACGGGATGGGATACACTCCGCATTACGAGAACGCCTCTCGTGCCGACAGCGCCGGGACTCCAACCCGGAGCCTCCAACGTGCAGCGGCCTGCTGTCTGAGCCGGCCGGCCAGCCGAGCGCCGCCAGCAACGTGCGGCCGAAGTAAGGGCATTCCACGCTACGTCACAGCACGCGGCGCTGCGCTAGCAAGACTGGTGTGACCCGGAGCTGGTGTCATTGCTACGAGTCAGCGAGAACTCGGGGAACGTCGTTGATATCACCAAGCTCAACCAGCCTGTCTGACGTGGGCTACATTGTACTCGGCAGGAATGAAGGTGTCATGAATTAATAATGTTTCTTTGGCGTTTCTGACGCGTCCACAGTCATTTCCTAGCATCCTGACAACTGAAGAGGTCACCGATCGGCCTCCAGTCCACCGTAGGCGACCGGGACCACCGGACCGCCGACAGTTCATCGCTCCGAAACCTTGAGGTCTCGAGAACACCATTACCGACTGCTGCTATGTTAAGGGATTTTGCAAAACTGTCTGCAAGTCCACTGTTTGTGTTTATCATTTTATTTACTAACAAAGTGGGCCAGTGGAGTGATGCTGTTCCATATTCTTTCCAAATGCAAGTGCATGAGGAGGGCGTCAGAACCGTTTTTTCGGCCAACGTGTGGCATTCTTGACAGACACAAAGTCGGTGTCATTATTAGAATTTTCTCATTGATGAATCTTCTGTCTTGTGGGAGACAATGCCATGTCAGTAAAGAGTACGATCTTGACTCGTGCACTATGCATACCAGCACATTTTCATGGTAACGTGTGCGAACATCTGATTCTGGCACTTCAGGATCACTGCATTGGTCCCTCACACATTACTCCCATAGAGTTTGGCTATGGGGGCACTTGAAAAGATTGGACTCCAGTGAACACTGTGCAGACACTTTGACACATGCCGTCACATACACTAACAGCTGGGTCAAATTAAAAGTGTAGTGCCCTGCGTATAGGGAGAGCCTCTGTAGTCACGAATAGATCTAACATAGCGCAGTTCTTGTGAATAAGTGTCAGACATGAGATATACGTTTAGCCCGTAATATGACGTTTGATCAGCTCTGAAAACTTATCCATTTCTGGATCCACGGTTTTTGTGACGTCTTTCCAGTTTCTATGAGTATTACTTTTCAAAACGTTCGATACTTCTTATCATCCTGTATATGTGCATCTGATACGGAAATTGATTACGAAACCCATTATGTAAAATAGTGGTTAAGATGTACTATACGAAACAATAACGAAGGCTATGCGGTTAATGCAAGGAGGTTATTGGAAACAGGATTGTAAATACATATGACAAAGATATGGGACTAAATTGATCATGCTCTTATTGAGAAACGCCGGCCGAAGTGGCCGTGCGGTTAAAGGCGCTGCAGTCTGGAACCGCAAGACCGCTACGGTCGCAGGTTCGAATCCTGCCTCGGGCATGGATGTTTGTGATGTCCTTAGGTTAGTTAGGTTTAACTAGTTCTAAGTTCTAGGGGACTAATGACCTCAGCAGTTGAGTCCCATAGTGCTCAGAGCCATTTGAACCATTTTTGAGAAACCAATCCAGTACTCGCCTTACGTCGTTTAGGGAAATCACAGGAAACTTAAGATAGGACGAATGGAGGGAAATTTGAAACGATATCCTCTTGGATAGGAGGCAGTATTGATGATCTCTCTGTACACTGATCAGCGATACCGCTAAAGAGAAGTGGTTCCCACACCATGCGTGCACCAAATGGTACACCATAGTCGGAGCGAGTAAAGGAGTAATTGAATGGTAAATTTCGCGAACTATTTGTGACAGAATACCAAATTGCGATGGACAGGCTATGACACCGTCCGCGGTGGCCGTGCGGTTCTAGGCACTTTAGTCCAAAACCGCGTGACTGCTACGGTCGCAGGTTCGAATCGTGCCTCGGTCATGGATGTGTGTGATGTCCTTAGGTTAGTTAGGTTTGAGTAGTTCTAAGTTCTAGGGGACTGATGACCTCAGATGTTAAGTCCCATAGTGCTCAGAGACATTTGAACCACTTAGACTACGGCACTGGAAATATTATGAACAACAATGGTTCCCCCATGTTTAAATGTAGCACTTCTGCGTTGTATTTGTTGGAGTCGGTATAGTTTACTAAAGCTGTATGCTGACAGAACATGGTTTACCTGTGCACCAATAGACAATCTACAGAGAGTTGTTAAACACCACACAGCGGGCGTTGGGGTATTTGGTGTCTGGTATTACATGGGATAATGTCGCAAACCCCATCGAATGCGTGTGACAGCGTGCCAGACTGCTGTGGACAGATTGTGCCGCTGGTGATATTGTGGAAAACAGTGTTTCCCCAGTTTTAACATACCACTTCTGTGTCGTATTTATTGGAGCGAGTGTAGTTTATGAAGCCTGTATGCTGATACACGGTCCAGAAACTTTAATGTGGCCACCGCCTACATTCGACGTCAACATGCAATAACACTAGCAGCGGAGAATGTTGGCGGACACGGAAAACATAGCAGTCGTTGTCGTAAAGCGAACCAGAGTGATTTATGTGACGTCCAAAAGGGCATGACCATTGGCTTTCGGCCCAAGTGTAGAAGCATTTTCTGATACGGCTGTCTGCAAACTGTTTGCGTGCCGTCATGGTTAACGTGGAAAAACGAAAGTATCTAAAATTATGGCCGAGACAAGTGTTGTGCACCATGGGCCATAAATGGCAGGGAAGAACAATGGCTGCGAAGATGCGTACGGCCGAGTAGACGCGCAACTGTCGAGCAACTGACCGCCAGATGATACAAGCGGCTACCAACAGTGTCTCCTCAGCGAAGACTGCTGTATATGCGCCTCAGCAGACGCCTTGTTCATGGTTCCGTGCTGACTGCAGTTCATCGGCGACGAAGGCTGGAATTTCCATGCCAATACCGCAACAACGTCCTCTGCGTAGCGGCAGGTAGACTTTCTAGATGGATCACGTTTTACTCTCCGTCAGGCATATGGCTGTTTGCGTGAACGGTACGAAACGTCAGAAAGCAAACACTATGGAACAATAGTCGTCATGATCCAAGTTGGAGTAGGAAGTGTTATGGTTGGTTGGTTGGTTGATTAGGGTTGGAGGTGACCAGACAGCAAGGTCATCGAGCCCATCGGATTAGGGAAGGATCGGGAAGGCAGTCGGCTGTGCCCTTTCAAAGGAGTGTTCGGTCTGGGGAAGCTTTCATGGCATACCCAGGGTGATCTACTCATTCTGGGAGGCACACTGGATCAACGCATATGCCCATCTAACCTTGGAGACCATTTGCTTTTGGTGGACAAGCTGGCAATCTACTAGCAGGAAAATGCAACGTGTCACACAGCACGCAATGCGCGTGCATTGTTCGAAGAACAGCAGGATAAGATTTTCACTCTGCAGCGGAGTGTGCGCTGATATGAAACTTCCTGGCAGATTAAAACTGTGTGCCCGACCGAGACTCGAACTCGGGACCTTTGCCTTTCGCGGGCAAGGTAGGACACGAGGTACTGGCAGAAGTAAAGCTGTGAGTACCGGGCGTGAGTCGTGCTTCGGTAGCTCTGTTGGTAGAGCACTTGCCCGCGAAAGGCAAAGGTCCCGAGCTCGAGTCTCGGTCGGGCACACAGTTTTAATCTGCCAGGAAGTTTCAACAGCAGGATAAGTTTGCTGTGCTACCCTGACCACCAAACTCCCCGGATTTAAACCAAATCCAGAATCTATGTGACCACCTCAGATGGGCTGTTCGTGCAATCGATCTTTAACCGAGAAACCTAGTGCAGAGGACCACAACACTGGAGTCGGCATTTCTCCTCAACTCTGCCGATAGCTTCCGCAACCTTACTGACTCTCTGCACGTTTCGCATGGGTCCGGTCTGGAAAAAGCGGTTGTCCAGGATTTTAACAGTTGGTCGCATTAATGTGATTGGATAGTATAGAATGTAGTTCATGGTTTACCTCACCACCACAAGAAAAATTACAGAGCGTTGTGTAAGTAGGCTGTTTAGGTTTTTATATTGGTAACGCCACGTAGCGCTCTGTATGAAAATCACTGGCTGTGCTGTGTGCAGTCTGTGGCTGGTTTGCATTGTTGTTGGCTATTGTAGTGTTGGGCAGCTGGATGTTAACAGCGCGTAGCGTTGCGCAGTTGGAGGTGAGCCGCCAGCAATGGTGGATGTGGGGAGAGAGATGGCGGAGTTTTGAGAGCGGATGATCTGGTTGTGTGTCCATCAGAGACAGTAAATTTGTAAGACTGGATGTCATGAACTGACATATATATTATGACTTTCGAACACTATTAAGGTAAATATATTGTTTGTTCTGTATCAAAATCTTTCATTTGCTAACTATGCCTGTCAGTAGTTAGTGCCTTCAGTAGTTAGAATCTTTTATTTAGCTGGCAGTATTGGCGTTCGCTGTATTGCAGTAGTTCGAGTATCGAAGATTTTTGTGGGGTAAGTGATTCACGAAAGGTGTAGGTTATTGTTAGTCAGGGCCATTCTTTTGTAGGGATTAGTAAAAGTCAGATTGCGTTGCGCTAAAAATATTGTGTGTCAGTTTAGTGATGATCAGAATAAGTAAAGAGAGTAATGTCGGAGTACGTTCAGTTTTGCTCAGCGGTTTGAAAAGCAAATGACGTAAGCGGTTTTCCAGCACAGTAATTCATAAATTTTTCTAAGGGGACGTTTCAGTTGTTAAACACCTCACAGAAGCTGTTTTATAAGTTATTAGTTAACTGACTCCACAGGGAAGCAATTGCCACAAAGCAGAGTGGAGCACTTGTAAATGCTGTAAAGGAGTCTTGCACAGGGGAAAAAAAAAGAAAAAAAACGATCCATTCCATTCCCATAAACACCGAAATTCTTAATACAACTGTCACTGTCAGATTCTAGCGGTTGATAGAATGCAATCAGTTTACATCATGGGCTTGTAGGTGAGAGAATTTTTTAAATACGTTCGAATAATGATAATAACTCTGCAACCTAGCCCTGTAACATTTAGATACACAACTGCTGATTTACACAACATCTTTTCTCTGCTTTACAAGTAATGAGAGATGCGCTCTCTACACTGAAAGTCAGTGCTACGCTCAGCAGCCATATCAACTCCCCCCCCCCTCCATCTGCCCCCCCTCCCCCCCACACACACACACGCACTCACACATAAAGGGGGCAAGCACGCAAGCACTCCAGCCATCTCTGACTTCAGGGGACTCGCAGTTTTGTTTCCGAGAATAATACTTGTTGTTGCGAAGATAACCAACCAGAACGAGCTGTTACTGAAATTGGAATTGCTCTGCTGTACACCGCTACTTCTCACATAACCAGTAATAACAGTAACAATAATAGTCATAGTGACAAAACATGTTGCTAGATTCTATGACAGTGCGTAAATCATTTGCTATAACAGCACAAGACAGTCTTTGTAAAGTTTAAAACCGAGGAATAAATGGTTTCTTAAAATTCTACACGGTAATTCTAGAATAATGTAGAATTATGTGGATAATCCTACGCAGGAGACAAGAAGTAAAAGGCAACATAGCTTCTTTGCACTTGTCAAATTACTGTCTGTAGAAATTAAATCCGTGATGGAAATGAACCCTTCGCTGTAGTTCATTTAAAAAATGCAGGAATCTAGATCACGTACTGCTTTGAAGGATATACGAAAACATCTGTTAATAACGCTTGCGGACTAGATGTTGAATACCTAGCAATAGAGAAAGTGTTTTTCAGGGCTTAAAACCGATGGCATATCACTTTGTAATGGTAATTCCTTTGGTAAAATTTTTAACTTAAGATTCTACACGGAAATTCTGCAAGAATATGGAGCAGAAGAGCTAACAGCTCGGAGAGTTTTAACGGTTACTGGAGGTGCACTGCGCGATGCGTTTAATAACAAATACTGGAGGACTGACTTTACGGCAGGCGCATGCTGTCGCGTGAGAGGCAGCTGACAGTTGCGAAAACGCAGATTCGGGCACCTCGGTGGCCTCCGTGCAGCAAAATACCGTCAGGCAAACATAATCTTCCTCCGAGGCACCTGTACTTTCGCAACTGTTAGCAATGTAGTTCTCACGCGACCGCTTTCGCCTGCTGGACTGCCAGTCCTCCAGTACCTGCGAAAATGCATCGTGCACTGCATTTCCCACCTCTGTTAAAAAATGCCGTGGTTCTTTTCTTGCGCCGTCAGTCTTCGCACTTGTTTGATGCGGCCCTCCACGAATTTCTTTCTTGGGTCAAACTCTTCATCTCAGACTATCACTTGCAACCTACGTCCTCAGTTACTTGCTTGATGTATTCCAATCTCTGTCTTCCTCTAGAGTTTTTGCCCTCTACAGCTCCCTCTAGTACCATGGAAGTCATTCCCTAATGTCTTACCATCCTGTCCCTTCTTCTTGTCAGTGTTTTCCACACATCCCATTCTGAGACAATTATCTGGACAACATCCTCATTCCTTACAATATCAGTTCACCTAATCTTCAACATTTTTCTGTAGCACCACATCTCAAATGCTTCCAATCCATAGCTTCAAACGGACATTCTCATAAATTTCTTCAATTTAAGGCCCACGTTTGATACTAGTACAATCCTCTTGGCCAGAAATACGCTTTTTGCAGTGCTAGTCTCCTTTCGATACCCTCCTTACTCAGTCGGTCATTTTCTATTTCGTGACCATAAAGCCTGATGGTTAGTTCCTCGCAGTTCTCATATCTGCTACTTCCCTTTAACTTTGCATGTCTTGGACTTACTGTCACTCCATATGCTGTACTCTTGAGGCTACTCATTCCATAAGCCGATCTTGTAATTCTTCTTTGCTTTAACTCAGTATAGCAACATCAGCGAGTCGTGTGAATAGCGTTCTTTCAAGTTGAAGTTCGATCCCACTCCTCAACGTTTCTTTCTTTCCATCATTGCTTCTTCGATGTACAGATTGAACAGTAGGAGAAAATGACTACATCCCTGTTTTACACCCTCTTTAATCCTGAAACTTCTATCTTCGTCCTCCACTCTTATTACTCCGCGTGGCTCTTGTAGATATTGTATACTACCCGTCCCTCCATATAGTTTACCCCTATTTTTCTCAGAATTTCGAACATTTTGCACCATTTTAGATTGTCGAAAGCTTATTTTAGGTCGACAAATCCTGTGAACGCGTCTTACTTTTTCTTTAGTCTGGCTTTCATTATCAACTGCTTCCTCATAATCGCCTCTCTAATGCCTTTACCTTTCCTCAACTTTCTTTTCTATTCTCCTGCATGTTATTCTTGTCGGCATCTTGGATGTGTGAGCTGTTAACCTGATTGTGCAATAATTCTCACACTTGACAGCCCTTGCAGTCTTCGGAATTGTATGGATGACAATTTTCCGAAAGTCTAACGATATAACGCCTGACTCATGCATTGTACACAATAACGGGAATAGTCGTTTTTTTGGCATTTCCTCCAGTGATTTTAGACGTTTTGATGGAATGCTACGTATCCCCTCTATCTTACTTAACCCTAAGTCCTCCAAAACACTCTTAAATTCTGATTCCAATACTGGATCCCCTATCTCTTCTAAATCGACTCCTATATTTTCTTCTATCACATCAGACAAATCTTCCCTCCCAATAGAGGCCTTAAACGTACTTTTTGACCTATCCGCTCTCTCCTCTGCATTTAACAGTGGAATTTCCGTTTCACGCTTAATGTTACCACACTTGCTTTTAATTTCACCGAAGGTAGTTTTGACTTTCCTATATGGTGAATGAGTCCATCCGACTCTCCTGAACTTCCCGTATCATTTTTCTACTTCCTTCATTAATTTATCAACTAAAGTATTTATTGTTACCTGTGGTTTCTTCGCAGGTACCTATGTCTTTCTTTCCAACTTCGGTGAGTGCTCCCTTTACAGATGTCCATTCATCTTCAACTGTACGGTCTACTAATGTAAATGTCGGGTGACTACGATCTCCCGTCGGGTGGACCGTTCACCGGGTGCAAGTATTTCGATTTGACGCCACTTCGGCGACTTAAGCGTCGATGCTGATGAAATGGTGATGATGAGGACAACACAACACAACACCCAGTCCCTGAGCGGAGAAAATCTCCGACCCAGCAGGGAATCGAATAATCTACTGAGCTATTCCTCTTAAATGGTAACATGTCGGAAAAATCGTGCAACTTAAAACATAAAATAAAGGATTGATGATGCTAATAAATTACATATGAGGCAGACAGCCCTCTCCCCACAGCGTCGTGCGCTTAAATAACCGAAAAGCGACCAAAGAGGAAAACCGCAGCCACGCGATACAGAGTCGAACGCAGAGATCTTAAATGAATACAGAGAAGCGACTGGCACCAACGGCCCCATATATCACACTGGATATGAATGGAACGTGAGAAATTGGTAACGGAAATTTAAACTTTGCAACTGGAAATTGTATGTTACTGTACAACCTAGCTTCATCTGAATAAACTTCAACTGTAGAAAAATGAAAGAAGAATGTGATCCAATGATTCGTGAGAACAAGATTCCATTATCCAAGGGTTACATCCCCTTGACATACATGCAAAAACATTATCCCATGACAATATATTAGCCGGCCGAAGTGGCCGTGCGTTTAAAGGCGCTGCAGTCTGGAACCGCAAGACCGCTACGGTCGCAGGTTCGAATCCTGCCTCGGGCATGGATGTTTGTGATGTCATTAGGTTAGTTAGGTTTAACTAGTTCTAAGTTCTAGAAGACTAATGACCTCAGCAGTTGAGTCCCATAGTGCTCAGAGCCATTTGAACCATTTTTGACAATATATTGCAACGCCATCTTTGACACCACCTAGGAGATAGGAATCCATTTCTCCTTAGATATAAGAGTATCTTACGGCTACTACTATAGCAAACGAAAGAAATTTAATATTAATCTGGATAACCCAACATAAAATTAAACAAAATACACTGCCATTTTATCGCTTATCCATAGACCTAAAATCGCTCAGTGTTCCACTCGTTCCATCTGGTACATTTTTTCTTTGGTAATGGTACAGGCATTTGTGGTAACGCATCAACTATATCCTTAAAAGGTTTAACTCAAGTAACATCTACAACCGATGTCTCCGTCGGTATTTCCAACTCGACACTGGACAGTGAAGTCATCTCCACTACCCTTTGTCCAGAATTTCCCTGTTCTACTGTTTGGGGTATATGGATTTGCTAGAAGAACCAATTGTCCTACTCTGTACTGAGTTGATCTACTCATGCCCCTCTCAGACTGCTCTTGACGCCTAATACCTTTGTTTTTGCATGTTTCACTCCTTGCTAAACTTCTTTTAGTGGCAATGCAAACTGCTTCACATGTTCGACGTGAGTTCCCATCTTTGATGCACTACATCAACAGGTGATTGCATCTTTCGCCCATTAAACACTTTCTGTCCACTTGTGGATATCTTTGTCATACCCACACACAATATAGCCTAAATAGATATCTCAGTGTGAATATTAACTGTTCGTGTAGTTCCTTAATATCTTCACATTTGTACAGTGTGCTTGTTGCGTACGACCTTTAGCTTGTGGATGGAATGAACTAGTGTGCAATTTTTTTACTCTCAATACACGACAAAACTGCGTCGTCGGATCACACATAAAATTCTTTCCTTGATCAGTGACTGTAGTTTGCAGTGCAAGAAACTTAAGTAACCAATTGTTAACCATGGCTTGAGCCATAGTGTTCGCTTTCTGATGTGGTATTGCTATCATTACAAGCTATCTCGAGAAATGGTCACTCAACGTCAGTACATACTCATTACCGACTGAACTTCTATTATACCGTTCCAATACATCAACTCCTGCAATTTGGAAAGGTTTTTCTGATTCTGGTAATTTATGAAGTTGTATCTTTTGGTGACTCAAATCTGTTTGTTGAGGACAAGGAATGCAAATTTTTACGTATTTCTCCACATCACCATATTGTGTTTTCCACCAAAATCTCTGCGACTCAATTGTCAGCAGCTGTCCCAACAGTATGACCTAATAGTGCATGGTCATATGCTTGATGTAACACTTGAGTTTGCGGTGATGCAGGTACGAAAATGCATGGCCCACATTTAGCTGATTTACAGAGTATACAACCTTGTGAAGGGTACCGTGGTTATTTACTGTGAATAGGAATAATGTATCCACAGCTTGTGCCTTTCTCAGATCTACTAGATTAAATCCTAGTACTTGCAACACTGCAGTTTAGCTACTGAGCATACCCATTTCATATATTTACACAAGGCTGATGAACCAGTTCAAACTGAAACTCACGCGGTTTTAGTGCCCATCTTGTTAACAGAGTTGAAGTGTTTTCTATTCCTAACAATCACTTCAAGGATTCGTGATCTGTGACTAAACTGACAGGCATATTGATAGCAACGGGAATACGAAATACTAATATCAAAGCTAACATTATCTTATCTGTAGCAGAATAATTGCACTCAGCCTCATTCAACAGGCGAGACGAATAACCTACTGCACGTTTTTTTCCATCTATAGTTTGACTTCAGATGACGTCTGAAACTGTGAATGTTTTATTTTGAATGAGGATTGCAATAGGAGTTCTGTTCACCACGTTTACTACACAAGTGTTAATAAGAAAACGAGGGTGAGCATTGGCCGTGTAAGTACAAATCTTGATTTATGTCGCAAATCGATTTCCAGCACTACGTCACCATCATCAGTGCTAATGTCCGCGGCTCGTGGTCTTGCGATAGCGTTATCGCTTCCCAAGCACGGGGTCCCGCGTTCGATTCCCGGCGGCGTCGGGGACTTTCTCTGCCTCGAGATAACTGGGTGTTGTGTGTCTTTCATCATCATTTCACCCTCATTCACTCGCAAGTCGCCGTAGTGGCATTAAAGAACTTGTGCAGCGAGGCCACCAATGCCATACGCTCATGATCATTATCGGTGCTAATATTAAGTTCCTGTGGACTCAAAAATACTAGCAGTAGGACTACAGTATCTGCCAGGCTGAAGGTAAAAATGCCATTGGGCTGATGATGTTGCTGTGCTGGATCGCTAGAGGATATTCAACTCTTACTGGTGGTTGGCTGAAGGAATTGTGTACACCAATTTCTAGGGATCACTCACAGCTCGACTGGAAATCCGTATCAGTTTGCAATTGTGGTCTTGCGTGACAATGGATTCTAAAACAGCTTCTTCTATGGATTCGAGAGGCGTTGGTAAACTCTCAGACTACCCATCAGTGCTGGCAGATGGGTAGACCGAACTGTGCTTCAGGAGTCATCAGCGGTCACCAGCTCTGCTACATTTGCTTATCGAATTTTTTACAGGATGTTTACCGCTTAGAAAATTCTCACTAGCTATTGTTGCATCCTACCTGTGTCTCTTGCGTAACATTACGGAAGTAACGAAGGCAGTTCTGTCAGCACTGTTCTAACAGTTGTCTACTGAGTTGCTCTTTGTCTCTCTGAAGAGTTCTGAGGTGGCTGTTCAGCCTAACCCAGTAACTATGTTGCAATGTTTATGCTTCCCAGCTGCCAATTACTTCTGTGTCGCTGAACATGGAAAAGTTTTTAATCTCTCAACCCTTACCAATTTTTTGTCATAACACAGTGCAATAGTATGGATAATTCACACTTTAAGCATTCATGTAACGTCCATGGATCTCAAGTGTTTTCCATAAAACAAAGGTAGGAAATAGGCTTATAAAGGATGCTCTAAAATTCTCCTTACGAACTCCCAGGACTTGTACAGGCGACTGAGTACATAATATTTAGAACTGGAACCAATGTCCAGAAATGTACCATTTCTGAGCTACAACCACTTGAAAACATGTTGGCAACACAACCACTTTTACAGTACATACGTCTGTCGCATAAGTCTGTGACATTTCTGTTCTGCATGTTGGTATTCTGGTTGATATGGATTTATTTATCGACTGTAACTTTGTGTTTGTAGTAAACCGTTGCTTTTTGAGTTTACATTTTATCTTTTTCTCATTTGGAGATGATGAGTGGAGCTGTGGAGGCTAGAAAGTAGAGTGCCAAGTGCAGGAATCAGAACATTTCCGACATATTCTTCTGTTTGTGTTCAGTAGAAGGGTGACAGCTGTGGAGACAGCCAGAAACATTTGCACTACGTATGGGGATAATGTCATTGGGCAGAGCATGGCAAGAGACTGGTTTTCGCGTTTTGATCAGAACTGTTTTGACATTAGTGACTCTCCATGATCAGGGGTTTGATGGATATCGCTTAAAGACATTAATATCGTACGATGAACCACGTCATTTTACTCTGAAACTGGCAAATGCGGCGAACTGAGATCATTCCACCATTGCGTGACATTTGCATGCAGTGGCGAAGGTTGAAAAATTGAGTCTACGGATACCGCAAGCTCGAAGCCAAAATTATATAAATCAGCAGGTGTCCATATGTACACTCTGCTTGCTTGTCATTAAATGGATAGTGAACAACACCAACCATTCCTATCATGTATCGTTATTGGTGAGGAGAAATGATTTTTTATGGTAACATAAGGGAAAGAAGAAAATGGCTGAGCCTAAACTAAGCTACAACACCCCATACAAAGACTTGCACTCATCTACAAAAATAACAGTATTCATTTGATGGTATAGCGATGCTTTGGTGTACTACGAAGTGGTTCCCCAGGGTGTGAACATCACTGATGACACATATTGTCAACAGCTGAGATGTCTTGCAGACACAACCAAAGAACAATGGCCAGGAAGACTGCATGAAGTTATGCTACTCCATGATAATGCCTGCCCGCATTCTGCTTGACAAACAAGGAACACTATATATATATATATATATATATATATATATATATATATATATATATATATATATATATATGTGTTGGGTTACGAAGTCATTTTGTGTGAAAGTCATGCACACGATCTTGTGCCGTCAGTTTTTCACCTTTTCCAATCTCTATCGAACACTCTTCAAGAAACTTCTATCCTCAATGAAATAGCAAACGTGGTTCGATAAATTCCTCACCTCAAAACCAGGTGATTTCTACAGCGCTAGAATCGAAAAGTTACTCAAACATTGACAGACTATTGTAAATAGTGATGGAGAATACACTATTGATGGATAATGACTCTGTCATGTGAATCTGTTGTGTTGATTAAACTTATGGAAAAATCCTATGAACTAAGGCACCAGCCTCATACACTCCTGGAAATTGAAATAAGAATACCGTGTATTCATTGTCTCAGGAAGGGGAAACTTTATTGACACATTCCTGGGGTCAGATACATCACATGATCACACTGACAGAACCACAGGCACATAGACACAGGCAACAGAGCATGCACAATGTCGGCACTAGTACAGTGTATATCCACCTTTCGGAGCAATGCAGGCTGCTATTCTCCCATGGAGACGATCGTAGAGATGCTGGATGTAGTCCTGTGGAACGGCTTGCCATGCCATTTCCACCTGGCGCCTCAGTTGGACCAGCGTTCGTGCTGGACGTGCAGACCGCGTGAGACGACGCTTCATCCAGTCCCAAACATGCTCAATGGGGGACAGATCCGGAGATCTTGCTGGCCAGGGTAGTTGACTTACACCTTCTAGAGCACGTTGGATGGCACGGGATACATGCGGACGTGCACTGTCCTGTTGGAACAGCAAGCTCCCTTGCCGGTCTAGGAATGGTAGAACGATGGGTTCGATGACGGTTTGGATGTACCGTGCACTATTCAGTGTCCCCTCGACGATCACCAGTGGTGTACGGCCAGTGTAGGAGATCGCTCCCCACACCATGATGCCGGGTGTTGGCACTGTGTGCCTCGGTCGTATGCAGTCCTGATTGTGGCGCTCACCTGCACGGCGCCAAACACGCATACGACCATCATTGGCACCAAGGCAGAAGCGACTCTCATCGCTGAAGACGACACATCTCCATTCGTCCCTCCATTCACGCCTGTCGCGACACCACTGGAGGCGGGCTGCACGATGCTGGGGCGTGAGCGGAAGACGGCCTAACGGTGTGCGGGACCGTAGCCCAGCTTCATGGAGACGGTTGCGAATGGTCCTCGCCGATACCCCAGGAGCAACAGTGTCCCTAATTTGCTGGGAAGTGGCGGTGCGGTCCCCTACGGCACTGCGTAGGATCCTACGGTCTTGGCGTGCATCCGTGCGTCGCTGCGGTCCGGTCCCAGGTCGACGGGCATGTGCACCTTCCGCCGACCACTGGCGACAACATCGATGTACTGTGGAGACCTCACGCCCCACGTGTTGAGCAATTCGGCGGTACGTCCACCCGGCCTCCCGCATGCCCACTATACGCCCTCGCTCAAAGTCCGTCAACTGCACATACGGTTCACGTCCACGCTGTCGCGCCATGCTACCAGTGTTAAAGACTGCGATGGAGCTCCGTATGCCACGGCAAACTGGCTGACACTGACGGCGGCGGTGCACAAATGCTGCGCAGCTAGCGCCATTCGACGGCCAACACCGCGGTTCCTGGTGTGTCCGCTGTGCCGTGCGTGTGATCATTGCTTGTACAGCCCTCTCGCAGTGTCCGGAGCAAGTATGGTGGGTCTGACACACCGGTGTCAATGTGTTCTTTTTTCCATTTCCAGGAGTGTATATTTGAAGCCAATATTCAAATTCGAATATCGACTCATACCTATGAGATCAGTTTGCCATAAATCATCTGATTCTCACGTTATGACATGTCTATGTGGATATGTTTTCCGTGCGGGTGTGTGAAGCTCAGGAACAATTGCCTCCATATTCACTTGATGATACATCTTTCTCAATGCTCTGTAATGACTGATGTGATTACATTTGTGTGAACTGTATTCCCTGCTACGGCTGACTGATGCTGTGGGTAGTTGTAACCACTCTATGATAATATTTGGATCATTGTAACATACATATATGATCCACAGGTAGATTGTTCAGTCTTTTACGCTGAATGTCAGTTCCTTACCAAATATGCCTCTTAAAGTGTGGTTAACAATATTATTGTATTTCTTACTTTCATGGCCTTTTATTCGACCTTTTGGGCTGTTGCCCTGCCTATGTGCTTAAGCCATACGTAATATTTTGGCACATAGTTGCTTCCCTATCGGTAGATACTTTCACGACATGAAGTTCTGAAGAATATTAGCTATCATAAACCAGATGTTCTTTCAAATTTCGTATACCTGGCCAGTTTTGCGTCCTTGGTTAACTCTACAAGATGAGTACCATAATTGTCTAACTCTCTATCATGGTTTCCATGAATCAAATCAATAATAGTGTTTCTTCCCTCTTCTTATTCTGCTCTGTTACCGCCATCAATGGCTGGCGAGAACATTTTTAGACTTTCTGTTACTGATTTAAACGTTTCTGAGAGACACTTTTCTCGTTTCCGCTGTGTTAATTTTAGCAGTCATTATATCTGTCGAATAGCATTCTGCATTTCAGTAACTTTACTCTTTGTCACCTATATGCTGTTGTATACTTACCAAGTTTTTGTGATGGTATACAATTTACATATACTCTGAGAACACTGGTGCTGATGGGGGTCAAATGCTTTAGCTATCAGGTCAGTATATATATACATATCATTTAGTTCTGTGTTGAGTTCTTAAAATTTTTTACTGCTGTATAGTTAACACTGCTGCATTCCGATATTCAACCAATCGAACATCTCGTTTTCTACCTACTGCTGGGATCAATTTTTCCATTTCTTCTTTTTGCGGTGATTGTCTCGCTTTTTCTGTCAATGTATAGAAACAAGTGCTCCACACCCTTGGAACTATAATATTGTTTGAAACACGTGCAAGTATGTCCATAGTCTACAGTATACTGATACTGTTGCATATTGGTGCACGACCTTTTAGAAACTCCTGAAAGTCGTGTTTATATCGACCATTATTCAATGTTCTTGATTTATGTCTCATCAGAAAAACATACTGCATCTATTTCCAGCAATCAGTGCATATGGTAACGGATTCACTGAATGTTATGTTGGCTCCAGCGTGCACTTGGTAAACATGTTTTAAATCTGTATTGCCCTATTAGAACGTGATAATAAAGTTTCCATTATCCCTCATGAACTGTTATGGTATCTGATTCAACTAAAATACATCTGATTTCATATGATGCCTGAGACTAAAATATTTGATTCCCCGCTAAGTGTCATCAAATACGAATACACTTACCAGACTTTTGCTGAATGTCTGGTACGTTACTCCACCAAAGTCATGCAAAATTTCCTGTAATAGTTGATATTAAATTCTTCATGCTTCATATTTAATTTGAAATAGGTTATTTAAGGTATATATTCATGCTCAAAGCGAATCCCTACAGGATATCTTAACACTGACAGAATAGTATTATTCTTCCCATAGTCATATGGTCCAACAATGAAATCACATATATTAATGGGAAGTAGTGAATTATTCCTCTCGTTCTTCTCCTGGTTTCCAGTGTCATTGCAGGACCACTCACATACTATAACACGCTTGTGTAGAGCTTGCTTTGTCCACTAGGTCCCAATGATAACTGTTCATTTACCTTAGCATATGTGAATTTTATACAGAAATAAATAATGCATCTGTTATACGTTCCTTATTTTATAAAGTCTTATATATAACATATTTTGTGAAAATAATGAAATAAAAGTCTATTTCTGCTGCTATAACAGCCCTGTTGTATCATTTATTTCCATATCCTTCAATGCACAGTATCAATCAAAGACTTGAATGATGGTATCTTCTGATGGTCGACAGGTTTCCCTTGCGGTGTCCAGCAGATTGGTTCACAATTAATCAGAGAACCAGTAAACATAGGACTACCATCTTATCCAACTCTGTAGGCCATCATGTATTGTGTAGGTATTAAGAATTAGATTTATAAAGGTCTGCTCCTGTAAATGTGTTCACTTTCTTTCGTTAAATATTTTAAATGTTCGTAGGAAGTCCCCTACAGAGATTGTATATTCACCCTGTATCATCAAGGGGAAGAGTGCATTTCCATGGCACAAAGTAAAACCCAGCCTTTAATCACCACACAGACAATTCCAGTCATTCAGGGATAAAGTTACTTTGATGTCTCTATATTATGGGTTTTCAAATACCACCAACGAGTAGAATTCATTATCAAACTTCATATCCACTCTTACTCATTTAATGCCATACTTGTTGAAAATATATGTGTGGTTTCATAACAGTATTTGAGCATTGGGCAACTGCTGCTGATGTGAGTAGAACAAATTAGTAGACATATTATATCTTCATTATCATCAACATTTTTATTTATCATTTATGCAGATACTTACACGATGACTGCCTTGCTGCTATTTGCCTTGACATGTTCACCCATTGAGAGTAGCCACATGACTGGCTGAAAAGGTTATCACTAGCTGTAAATATGCAAGTTGTGGTACTGTGAATAGTGCTATTATCACTTACACTAAATATAGTCATCTTTGTTACCTTAGCAGTAGGTGTGTACTGGCATTAGCCTCTGTGTGTCTCAAATGCAAAGTAGCAAGCAATGAGCCTAGGTGTATACAGCCTAATGTAGAGGGTGTAATTTCATTGTATCTGCCAGTGTTAAATATTATGTCGATGTACGCTGCAAATACGCCAAGCGCGCGCGCGCGCGCGCGCGCGCGCGTGTGTGTGTGTGTGTGTGTGTGTGTGTGTGTGTTAAAAGTGAAGCAGAGATGGATGAAATACTTAAAAATGGTTCAAATGGCTCTGAGCACTATGGGACTCAACTGCTGAGGTCATTAGTCCCCTAGAACTTAGAACTAACGTAAGGACATCACAAACATCCATGCCCGAGGCAGGATTCGAACCCGCGACTGTAGCGGTCTTGCGGGTCCAGACTGCAGCGCCTTTAACCGCACGGCCACTTCGGCCGGCATGAAATACTTACTGATAGGTATTTCGACTTCACTACTTCTCATATGAAATTTTAGCAAATGGAACATGCTATGTTGCTGGAACTAATCAGGTAATGTATGTTCTCACTATTCGGTAGCATTGCCATTAATTTTTGAATAATATTCCTTCTGTCTACAGTCATAGTTATCACGCTTATCCATTCTTGATGCAGATAGTTGTGAGCACATATCTGTGATATGTGTTCACAAGAAAGTTATTAAAGTCTTCTTTTGCTCAATGCAAGCTTCTCTTTAGTTGAACACATGAGACCTGGACTTACACATAGAAAGTGATGCAAGTAGACAATAAAAATTACTTGAATGGTAGGGTGCTAAGCTTGTGTGCCATTGCCCATTCTGAATTGTTGCAAAAGCGGGTGACGCCATTGACCATAAGGAGGAGGATTAGGGTGGAAAATTGGGGCTCTGATGGTGGTAACAGCGATTCTAGGAAAACAGCCGATGCTGATTTCATCAGTTCCAGAAATGATGTTGATAACGTCAACAACTTTCTGCCCACAACCTGCAGTGCCTCCTCTAGTAACCATCACCTAAGTGGTACTTCTTGTTCAAATATCGTTGAACTGGTCGCAGATGCTGTAAGGTATATAATGACGACAGTCTCGTCATGCTCACCACATAAAATGGTCCTAACATACCTCCTGCAACTAACTGACCAGCTGACTGAGGCTAATTGGTTACTTAGGCAAGGTTTACAAAGGTTAATTCAGGCTGTAAAATCGTTAAGAAAGCTACAATCTCTTCGATTGTAGTTGATAAATATTACCATATTTAATACCTTCATCTTACTCTCTAGACTATTCCGATAAAAGTTCACTATACTCTTACATATATTTAATACTTTAATGCAGAATGTGGCCATATCAATAATACTTCATTAAACCAAGTTAATTCGAAGGACAACGCCTCCTTGATGGATAGAACTTAACACAAGGCAGTTCAAATCTGATTAAAGGGATCCCACCTTTAATCTTACATTTATAAGTGAAATTACCATCATCTTTATTCGTTTATAGTTCCCACGGTACATATTTAAGAAAGCTGTTCCAATAATGGCTAAGTGCATTGTTGACGTGATAGACACATTTGCGTTATAACATGTGACTTCAGATTCTCACTGTGACACAGAGGGAGAATTC
Organism: Schistocerca nitens; assembly: GCF_023898315.1. Classification (NCBI taxonomy): domain Eukaryota; kingdom Metazoa; phylum Arthropoda; class Insecta; order Orthoptera; family Acrididae; genus Schistocerca; species Schistocerca nitens. The sequence goes on from NC_064621.1 coordinate 54,655,727, forward strand.
TATCGCTGTTACTGTAACTGATATGTTCATTCAACTAACAGTACTTTAACTTAACAATTTAATAAAAATCTGTTGTCACACGATGCAGCAGAAAAGATGGCAGCTGTGTCATGATCTTTGAGTCGCTAATATTATTGAGCCACTGATGGACTGCAGCGTGGTAGATTCCTTGCTGGGGGAGCGATGTTATTGTTCTACGAAGACTGCTTGGCCACAGCAAGATAGTGGCCGACATCTCTTTCATTAGTACATGATTGACGAAAATTCAAATAAAACATTGTAGCGGCTGCATCATGCTGTTTGGTATCAAAACACACTGTAAAAGAACTCTCAACTATTTCCACAAAGGGTGGAGGATAGGATATGTACGGTAATAAATTTTTCAAGGACAGATCTGGTACCCCCATCAGTTGCATTTGCGCAACTACGTTTAGCATTGTAGATCTTCTCTTTATTACTTCATTCATAATTAATTGATTGGAAGATTAGGCCAATGGCACAATTGAAACTCACTTTTGAAACAGTTCACAGGTTGACGCACAGTACAATATTGGTTAGTTTTGCACTCTTCACTCCGTGAAACTTTACAGTTGACAGTCACTATTTTGCCTTAAGTATCACGAAAATAGTTTGTTTTGATGTTCTAATAAATCACGTTTTAATAGTGCTCTCGAAATGAGACTGCTTTGGGCTGCTGAGTATTGGAAGTATTTCGTTTCCTTCATCCTGTCGTTTTCTGCTGTAATCTTGAAATATCTTCTCTTTTATAGTTCTTGGTTCTTCTTCAAGGTCTTCACCATCTGCCTCTAGCCACGACATTCTGACTCCTACAGTACTTGCCCATTGACATAGAATTACGGCATTTTCAGTCGCAGACGCTGTCCTAGAGATGTTACACGCTTCTCCTGCCACCGGTACTGACACTACTTCTTTCTACAAACAAGCCGATGCTTCGCAAATTTATTCGACACTCGCACCCGACCACTTAACGCTTGAGTCCCACCGTTAGACTGCTGGATCATCAAATTCAAATGTCACTTCCTCGCTCATAAATTTCTGTTGTTACACAGGTCCATTATTATTTCCTAACAGTCACCAAGGCTTGCAGGAAAACACGGAGACTATGTACAATTACCTCGAAAATAATGTTACACATTAAATAACTATTTCTTCACATAAACGTAATTGTAGAATAATTAAAAGAAAATAAAGAAAATTAAAATTCTAATGCTATATTACAATGCGTTGCTATGGAATATTAATCCGTTGGCGAGGCTGTCGCATAGTAATTTATGTGGTGAAAATATGTTAGTCAAAGTACGACCCTTCTTGAAAAGGGGAATGAGATGCGCTCTCTTCCTGTCGCTAAGTACCCATCATTGCTCCAGCTATCTATGACAATCTTTTGCTGGAAGGGGAGCAAGTTGTTACGCATAATCTCTGTTGTACCTTACCGGTATCTCATTTGGTGCACTAACAAGCGACTGTAGTGGCTTTTCTATTCCGCGACCACTTATCTCAATGTCTTCCATTTCTAAGTTTGTACAGTGATTGAAAGAATGCACTGTATAACGTGTATCCATGATGAAACAGTTTCGGAAGACCGAATTCGGTACTTTGATCTCCTATCCGACATCTTTCGTTTCGTTGCCTTTATTTATGTATAATTTCATACCGCTTATTGATTTCACGTAAGATAAAAATTTCTTGTAGTTATAAGGAACATGTCAAAATTTCTTATGGTTATAAGGCACATCAGTTATCAAAATTTTTCTTTGAGAGTCTGTGGACGCTTCTCTCAATACTCTCTTTGCGTTTATTTTCGTTTCATTTGGATTTGAGTCGCCAGCTTGGTTTGGACTTCTCTTCAGACTGTGATATAGCTCTCGTTGTTTACACATGGTTATCCACGGTGGGCCTTTCCCATTACTTAGAACATTGCTTGCAGCCGTATTGAACGGTGTTCTAAAACATGATCTAGTTGAGCTTCATATCTTCGTCCTCAGCAATGAATATTTGATACTGAAAACTCAGATACTCGACAATTTACTTGTTGTCTCTCTTTCCAAGCAAGAATGCCATTCTACCTATGTCATTGATTCTTTCCGTCCTTAAGATCACTGGAGCCCTCATCTGCGTTAACTGATGCGGAATGTTTTGATCTGCCTTTTGCTAGGAGATCTACGACTTAAGCATCACGAGTTAGTTCTCCATCTCTACGAGGAAAGTTTCGAGAAGACATTCACAATATTGTCACAAGAATCCCTTTATCTGGCACCAATTTTGATCACATGACTCTCCCGTTCTGTAGCTTTCAAGCTGAAGTCTCCTGGTATTACAGCAGTGTGATCAGCCGTATTCTCTAAACTCTACTGGTTCTATCTAAAGCGCTCTGCCATTACAGTTCCTGACGCAGGGAGTCTGTAAAAGCAACCGATTACCACTTTTCTGCCACCTTCGATGCTTAGATTCATGCAGATTATTTCGTATACAGTATCCGTTATACTCCATTAGGGTTTATCGAATCCTTTACTGCAATAAACACGCTGCATCAGATGGCGTCTAAACTATTCTTAAAATAAATATTTCAGTCTGTATTTAGGATTTTATTGCTATACGCTTCTGGTAACACCAGCGTTCAGCCCATAACACTATTGGGAGTTATTACTTTAAGAAGTGATAATATTTCTTGGTATTACTATGGATGCTCCTGCATATGTCCAACATTGCATTAACCGTTCCTGTTTCCGATTTGTGAGGACGAACACTCTCTGAGACTGATGTGGCTGAAAAGTCTTAGATTTTGGCAGGCAATACATTTTGGATCCCAACGGGGGTTGGGGATTGTTCTTCTAAGCTAAAAACCCGCTATACGTCGGCCACAGGTACTCCACTATCCTGGTAGCCGAATCCTGTGTGCAGCGAACGCCTGACCTAACGATGGTGGCCCAACAAGTCTTCACCCAGTAGCGGAGGTCGAGTAAATTGCACCCGACTTCGCCGCAGACTCGTCTGAATCTCTATCACTCTTCTCCAAACCAGAGGACAGCGATCAAGTATGGGTACATTGATACAAATAATGAGCTTAGACAGCACCCCGCGTGCGAAACTAGCTGCCTTCTTCAAATCAGCCAACCGCACGTAAGTACTCGTGTATGGCCTCAGAACTGATGCGACACGGGTCATTCGTGGCGACGAGAGCAATGACTTGCAGCCAGGTGCGCCCACAGTGTTCGGTAGCCGCTGGCAAAACGTCCTCCTCGTCACGCAAGAGACCTTCCAGCAAACGTACCGAGTTCACACTAGCATGTTTTACCGACCTACTTTCATTTCCTTGAGCTTCCAATAACACTAGCATACCGACTCTCTGGACTTGCCCGAACTGGGCTACTGGCCTAACAAGGGAGACATTCTGTGTTGCATCAAATGGAAACACACCACTGTCTACCACTCACTCTCGAGAGCAGACAGACATGTCAGATGTCGCGTATCTAGTGTAAAGTGGACATTACGTGTTTTGTTACATCTAATATAATTGTTTTCGCTTCCTTCACTCTATAATCCTTCTCTAGCTGCACAGCTTTCTTCTTACTTGCTATTTCGAAAGCTCAGGTCACAGTTCTTAGATTACATGTGTCTATTGTCCTCCTTATACAGACATATTTTCCAACCACATATGCTTGCAGCGTATCTGTTCATCATTACTGATGCTACACACACATGAAAATTATTTTTTATCACTTCTCTAAATCAGAGACCATACATAATGTCCGTTATCTTTTAATACAGTTTTTAGTTACCTCGCTTTTCTCTCTCTTACAAACCGCAGTTTTAACTTTTTATGGATTTTAATAGAATATATTTGCAACTACCTTACGCCGTAGCTTTCACTTCTTTATGTGCTATCTTCTTATTTTTATTCTTTTATATACAGTCCATTCTTGATAAACAACAAAGTAGTGGAACCAGTGCAGTACAGCATTGCCTGGTATATCCTGTGTAAAATATTACTAAATATTTGTAGGTGTGTTCGTCCACTAAACTGCAACATCGACAACACAGCATCTCCCCTACATTTTCCAGCATCCACCAAACCCCCATGCCATTTTGTTCGCTACAGTTAATTCATTTGCACACATTTTTGAGTATGATTGTTTTATGTCTGTATCTGATCATTTTGTACAATTTCTTTTCCTGAATAATTTTACAAAACATGTTATCCAGAAGAGGTGAACAAAAATGATTTGTTTCTCTTTCTTCAGTGCCCAGAACATCGAATCAGATATTCATCTTTCCTGTATATTTAACCATGCCTTATTGCATTATAATAGCTAATGCCCACAAGTCAATAAAGCAGAATGATATTACTATCTACAAGTAATTTGACACATACTTCAGATTGACACTAATGAACTAGATCATCCGTAAATGTTTCTTTCTTAATGATAAAGTAGTTTTAGTATGCATTGTTTTACTGTAGGCTGTGCTCACTGCTGTATTTATAAGGAATGTACTTACTTTATTGAAAAATGTTTTTTCTATCCCTTTCTTCTGAGTAGTCATTCTTCTGACTGGTTTGACGCGGTCCACCACGAATTCGTATCCAGTGCTACCCTCTTCATCTAAGAGTAGCAATTGCACCCTACATCCTCAATTATTTGTTGGACTTATTGAAATTCCTATCTTCCCCTACTGTTTTTACCCTCTACTAGTACCATGGAGGTTATTCCATGACGTCATATCAATGCCCTATCATGCTGCCCTTCTTCTTGTCTGTTTTCCATATGTTCCTTTCTTCGCCGATTTTGCGGAGAAGAATCTCATTGTTTATTTTATCAGTACACCTAATTACAACATCCTTCTATCGCACCCCATCTCAAACGGTTCGATTCTCTTCAGTTCCGGTTTCCCCCACAGTCCATGATTCACTACAATACAATGCTATACTCCAAACGCTCATTCTCAAAAATTTCTTCTTAAAACTAGCACCTGTGTATGATACTGGGTAGGGTTCTCTTTTTCAGGAATGCCCTCTTTGCCTGCTCTAATCTGTTTTTTGTGTCATCCTTGCCTCACTCGTCATGGGTAATTTTGCTTCCAAGGTAGCAGAATTCCCCAAATTCGTGATCATCAATTGTGATGTTAAGCTTTTCTCTGTTCTCATTCCTGCCACATCTCATTATCTTCATGTTTTTCCGGTTTACTCCAAATCATTATCCTATACTTATTACGCTGTTCACTCCATTCAGCAGATTGTGTAACTACTCTTCATTTTCTTTCAGGATAGCAATGTGACCAGCGAATCTTTTCATGAATATCCTTTCACTCTTATTTTTAATCCCACTGTTGAACTTTTGTTTCATTTACGCCGTTGCTTATTCTATGTATAGATTGAACATAAGGGGAGAAAGATTGTGCACTTGTCTTACTCTTTTTTTAATCCACTTTCTTTAATCGTTCTTATTCTTCCAGTCTTATTGTTTCCACTTAGTTCTCGTGCGTGAAATGTATTACCTACTTTTCCCTTTAGCTTACTCTTATTTTTGTCAGAATTTGGAACATCTCGCACCATATTACATTGTCGAATATTTTTTCCTTGTCGATAAATCATATGACTTGCATCCATTAACGAGCGGAACGTCAGAACTGACTCTCTGGCGCCTTTACCTTTCCTACATCCAAACTGATCGACCCTGCTGACCCTGCTGACACCATGAAGACAAACGCCAAATTTGAACGAAATGTACTACATGCTTCGATATCAAAATGATTCAGCGTTAGTGCAGGCAGTACGAGTAACGCTATACACGTAAGAAAGGATTACATAGCGGTTTTCTCATTACGGGCAGTCGCACTGTAATGATGGTGCTTCGTCAGAAGATCGAGTTATGCGTCGTGTATGAAGAGAAAGTACGTATGAGCACTTTTTGTAAACTTCACTACGACAGAATCGTCGCCTACTGAGACTGCAGTTTACCGTTTCTCGACAGCGGAGCTCACGTTTGCCGGACCGCACAATTGTCACGCAGTCGATGATTTCAGGCGAATTGTAATCACTGGCATGCCGGATTTCAATGCCGCACAGGACTAGCGCCGAGAGGGCAGATACATTATTTGTCCAACTGTGCAGTATCGTACATGCACCTTTAGTAACAACCCTAATCAGGAAATCACTGATTTACAGCAAGACCAGTACCCATACAAACACTGCTACGACACATGAACCAAAGTGGACTGTCAGCAGGAACCATTTGTTGGGGCAGAGAAGCGCGCGTACAGTGGTTAGCTAAGCGACCATATCAGGTGCAGGAGAGGCACCATGTCAGCTTTTGATACGAGTCTTGTTTCTGGTATCACGGTGGTCTTATGTGTGAGTGAAGGCTCTGAGAAAAGCGAACGTTGTCAGATTACATTTACGTTCTCAATATGGACTCTTCACCTATTGTGGTGGTATAGTGTGACACTAACAAGGGGAGACCGCCAATTGTGAAATTCAGATTCGATTCATACTGCGCATAATAAAAGCTCATGGCCAGAGGTGTAGTGTGGCAAAGCACCAAGATGCACTTCTCAGCCGTTGTCAATAAAATCGACAGTTAAAAAAAAAACCGTTGCGGTGAAATACTCTCTACGATTAACAATTTTCTACAGCCTCGTGGCGCAGCGTTAAGCGCTCGGGTTCGTAATCCGAAGGTCGCCGGATCGAATCTCGCGCCATGCAACCCTTTTTTTAGTGTTTGTTTTCTGTAATTCAAATATATATATATATATATATATATATATATATATATATATATATATATATAAAATTCCCGGCAATGAGTTGCAACAATTATGCATATAACAAGTTGTTGAAACTAGTTTCTCGTGGAAGAACTGGCGACTTCGAACATCATTATGTTTTCCGCAAACAAAATTGTATTTCACAAGTGTTATTAATTGTCTTCATAATGTTAACCACGCATAGTTAACGGAAGACGTAGAAACAATATTCCGAAACGAATACGTATAGCGTAAGTCAAACGTTCGAATTAGAATAGAGACCCCATGAACACAAATATGCTGTGGCGGGTATCAAATATAAACTCCGTTACTCGCTCGTTACACTTGAATGACAGATGTTGAATGGGCCGAAACGAGCCGCCGCATAACAGCGTAATTGCCTGCTAACTTCGAAAGAAGGTAGATGCGGTCCCTAGGGCAACTTATAATATCGTCGAAAAAAAAACGGAAAAATGGAGGCGGTATAAATTGGAGAGCGATCCGCCTTCACCAACATGCATAAGCAATTCATTAATAGTTTCTATATATATATATATATATATATATATATATATATATATATATATATATATATATATATATACATATATATTTGAATTACAAAAAACTAATAACAAAAAAAATTTCATGGCGCGAGATTCGATCCGGCGACCTTTGGATTACGAACGCGAGCGTTTACCGCTGCACCACGACGCTGTAGAAAATTATCAATCGTAGAGAATATTTTATAGTGGCGTAGCAAGACAGCCAAGCCACTCGGAGGTAGCCGAAAGGCACGCGTTAAGCTCACGCAGATTGGCGTGAGGTCTGGAACAGGATACGTAATGAATGCTATAAAGAAAAGTACGTAGCTTCTGGAATACTTAACTTTAATCCACAATTGGAGAACATCGCTCTTGTTTAGACATTATTACACTGAATATAAACTGGTAATGGCGCCTTGCTAGGTCGTAGCAAATGACGTAGCTGAAGGCTAAGCTAACTATCGTCTCGGCAAATGAGAGCGTATTGGTCAGTGTAGCTTCGCTAGCAAAGTACGTGGAGGTACAGGCTTGTTCGGATGAAAAAGCGATGTCAAAGGTTTGTGGTCTGTGATGATGGTAAAGTGACGACCATACAAGAAATCATGAAACTTAGTAACACCAAATACGAGAGCCAATGCTTCTTTCTCGATCTGAGAATAATTTCTTTGCGCAGACGAGAGCAATTTGGATGCAAAGGCAATAGGGCGATCATGCGATCCATCTTTGTGCGCAAGCACAGCACCGATCCCGAAATCCGATGCATCTACCATCAACAAAAGGGGTTTCTGGGGATCGAATGGCGTAAGGCAAGTATTTGAAAGCAACGCCGATTTCAACCGGCGAAAGGCGCGTTCGCATTCCGTCGTCCAGACAAACGGAACACCCTTACGGCGTAAGCGATGAAGCGGAGCTGAAATAGTAGAGGCGTGGCGCACGTATCTGTTGTAATAATTAATTTTTCCCAGCACACTCTGTAGCTGCTTCAAATTCTGCGGCGAAGGCAAGTCTTGTATGGCACGGAGGTGTTCCAGACTGGGATGTATGCGCATTGATTACATGTCCCAGATAGGGTAAGTCACGAGCGAAAAACACATATTTGTCCTTCCGCAAGCGAAGACCATTTTGGCGCAAGACGTGAAATGATGTTCTGAGATTGGCTAAATGTTCTTCTTCTGTCTTTCCGGAGATCACAATATCGTCCAGATAGTTTGCTGCAGTAGGGACCGACGCACAAATAGTTTGCAGATATTGCTGAAACAATGCAGGGGCGGATGCACACCCGAATGGCAGTCTTTTGAATCGATACAAACCAAGATGCGTGTTAACCACCAAGACGCGCTGGGATTCGTCGTCCACTGGTATTTGCAAGTACGCATCTGCTAGGTCCAACTTCGAAAAATATGTACCCGGGCACAGTTTGTCAAAATGGTCTTCCGGGCGGGGTAAAGGGAACGTGGCAATCACTAGGTGTGGATTCACTGTAGCCTTGAAGTCCACACAAAGTCTCAATTTTCCGGAAGGTTTTGGCAAAATTACTAAGGGTGATGCCCAGAGAGAAGCCTGCACACGTTCAATCACACCTTGTGATTCCAAATCGTGTAATGTTCTTGCGACCTCATCACGCAATGCGTTGGGAACATTGCGCGCTCTGAAAAATTTCGGTTGCGCGTTTACTTTCAGTTCCAAATGTGCTTCATAGTTCTTAGCGCAACCAAGCCCCGGTGCAAAAATGTCTGCAAACTCTTCACATAGACGAGAAACACTGGCTGAAGGCACAGTCTGGTTCACTGATAGGACCTGATTTACCATAGACAAGTTAAACAACTGAAATAAATCCAAACCAACAAGTTCACAGCAGAAGAAAAACGAAGGACGTAAAATGGCACAAGTTTTGTTGGTCCCTTGTATGTTGCAAGAAGGCTACACTGTCATAACACAGGGATATTCTGACCGGAATAGCTAGTTAACTTAACATTTGCGGCACACAACGGAGGTGTGCCCAGTTGTTTGTATGTGTCTTTATTGATCAATGAAACTGCAGCTCCAGTATCGAGCTGGAATGGTATCACGTGGCCATGAATGTCCAAGTCTACAAAAAGTTTATTGTCCTGCTGACGACAAGAGCGACTGTATTGTGCAACATGAACAGACACTGGTACAGAATCACTTGCTAATTGACGTGATTTCCGGCGACGTCGACGCACACTTTTTGTGGGACGAACACAGTCACTGTTAGAGAGAGTGGCACTGGGCGGAGTGGAATTAACTACATGAATGTCCATGGGCGAAGGCTCACGAGCCCGAGTATTCTTGGTTCGATTCCAGCGCGAATCACAGGGCCGGGAATGGTTGTTAGTGTCCAATCTTAGCTTTTTCTGGCAAACACTTTGAACATGTCCTTTTTTTATTACAGAAAAAGCAAATAGCTTGGCGTGACGGGCAATTCTCACGCGAATGTCTAGTAGCACACTGTGGGCATGACTATAGCACTGCATTTGCTTGCTGGCGCGGCAAACGTAGCGGAGAGCTTGGCGGCAGCTGCGCGGACGAGCGCGAGGGCTGTTTACTGTTCCGTGCAGCTCGCCCGGCGGGCCGGTTAATGTGACGCACAGCTGGCAAAGTTTCAAATGATTCCTGAGCAAAGTCAAGTGTGTCTTGCCGATCCAATATGTCCATCACTTGTTGAAGGGAGGGATTGACTAGTTTCAAAATCTGTTCCCTGATACAAACATCAGAAACGTTCTGTGCAATTGCATCACGTACCATTGTATCGGAATAAGGGAGTCCACATTCACACTCAAAAGCACAATCCCTAGTAAGGCCTTGCAAAGTTGCAACCCACTCCCGATTAGTCTGACTGGCCGTACGTTTGGTACGAAAGAAAGTATACCTTTTGGCAACTACATTGACTGATTCTTTGAAATATGCATCTAATGCAGACAAAATTTCGTCGTAGGACAGAGTTGCTACGTCGCGTCGGGGAAATAATCTCACTATCACTCGGTACGTGTGCACCCCGCCGGATGCTAACAAAAAAGGCTGCCGCTCGGTGCCTTGAATTCTGTAGGCGGCGAGATGGAATCCAAATTGGCGTGACCACTCCGTCCAGCTTTCAAGTGCCGCATCAAAAGGACGAAAAGGTGGTGCAACTGCATGTTGTGGCTGCGGTAGCGGTGGAGCGGCGGCGCCCGCATCGTTTTGCATTGCATGTTGACCCTGGACGAGCTGTCCAAGGGCATCCAATAACGCCTGCGTCTGCTGATTCTGCCAGCGATAAAATTAGGACAGTACATCTGGAGATTGTGGCGAAGCCATGACACAAGTAAATTAAGGCAAGATCAATTGGTACAAACGCGATTATCAATCGTAGAGAGTATTTTGTAGTGGCATAGCAAGACAGCCAAGCCACTCGGAGGTAGCCGAAAGGCACGCGTTAAGCTCACGCAGATTGGCGTGAGGTCTGGTTCAAATGGCTCTGAGCACTATGGGACTTAACATCTATGGTCATCAGTCCCCTAAAAGAACTACTTAAACCTAACTAACCTAAGGACATCACAAAACACCCAGCCATCACGAGGCAGAGAAAATCCCTGACCCCGCTGGGAATCGAACCCGGGAACCCGGGCGTGGGAAGCGAGAACGCTACCGCACGACCACGAGATGCGGGCGGCGTGAGGTCTGGAACAAGGTAATTATCCTATAAAGAAAAGAACGTAGTTCTTGGAATACTTAACTTTAATCCACAATTGGAGAACATCGCTCTTGTTTAGACATTATTACACTGAATATAAACTGGTAATGGCGCCTTGCTAGGTCGTAGCAAATGACGTAGCTGAAGGCTAAGCTAACTATCGTCTCGGCAAATGAGAGCGTATTGGTCAGTGTAGCTTCGCTAGCAAAGTCGGCTGTACAACTGGGGCGAGTGCAAGTCTCTCTAGATCTGCCGTGTGGCGGCGCTCGGTCTGCGATCACTGACAGTGGCGACACGCGGGTCCGACGTATACTAATGGACCGCGGCCGATTTAAAGGCTACCACCTAGCAAGTGTGGTGTCTGGCGGTGACACCACATATTTCACCACAACGGTTTCTTTTAACTGTAGATTTTCTCGACAACGGCTGAGAAGTGCATCTTGGTGCTTTCCCACATTACACCTCTGGCCATGAGCTTTTATTATGCGCAGTATGAATCGAATCTGAATTACACAATTGGCGGCCTCCCCTTGTAAGTACAGAACACGACCAACTCTGGTTCGCATAGCTGATTCTGAGTTGTGTTAAGGCCATGTTCGCGCTCTGTTATCGAGGTCTTCTTCACATCTTTCAGGAAAATTACGGAGAGAGTAACATACAGCACTTCTCAGCCAGTACAACTTACGAGCTCTGGCGTAGAGACATTACCAAACCGTTATCAACGTTCTGTTCAATTCAACGTACACTTGCGTTATTGGTGCCAGGGGTGGTTCTTCAGGACACTAATTGCGTAATCTGTAGCCCCCTGTTGCAACTACAACCGTAGATCAGGCATTGCAAACTAGGTGCATTCAGGCGAACAGCATATGAAATACTACCACTGGATGCTGGAATCTTGACAACACAGCGTGTTGCAATATCACCCTCTACCGTAGAAGTGGATTAAATACCCACATACCGTGGTACAACGATGCGCTTCCGTGGTCACCTACGTGACCAGAGGCGGGCTCCTGTTACAACTTAGCGACTATAAGCTCAGTCTACAGCGTCCGACGTGGGGCGACGCTAGCCACTGGTCTATCAACCGCCGCTAGATCTGATGGCTCCTTGTCACGAAACGGTCTCGCCAAATGGCGACCACAACTTGGGTGTCCTTGTCTGGCACTGCAGGCGAGTCCAAATGCTCTGGATTCGGCGTAGTGCATCTGTGCACCTCGCTTCCTGCTGACGCCCGCTGCCGCTTAAGTTCTCTGCTTGCGGCGGGCACATTCGTAGCATCAGCAAGGATACATCGCCAGCCACAGCTCTTCCACTGAGGCAGCCACCGCAGCCTAGCGTACGCACACACAGCTGCAAGGCCACGCACAAAGTGCGGAGTTACGCTGAGCTGGCATTCCGCTACCTGGCTCACCACACACACAACAGGGATACCGACAACTACTTCGCGCAGAGCAAAAATGTTAAAAATGAATGAGCTCTCCTGATACCGCAGTCGCCCTGATAATGGCAGACCACGACACACAGTTGCTGAGTACGCCATTCCTGATCAGAAGCGACCCTCCTGACTTATAGTGATGTGTGAATTACCGACATTATTGCACCCCCAAATCACCAACATATAGTCATGTCCTGGTTCTGTTACAAGTATATGTTCATACATAATAATTTCTTTATTTTCTACCCTTCCTAGTGTTACAATTTTGTGAGCCAAAATATTTTTTCATATTGGTGCTCATGTCTCTGCACATTTTACGGCGCTTATAACATCATGAATTTTTTAACAGATCTTTCTCAAAATGAAAATCTTCAAAAGTCTTTCTCTCATTCCAATAAGACGTCTCCTCGTCTAATGTTTTTTGTCAAAACGTAATAGGAAACATTGCTACTTTAGCGATTACTTTGTAACTCAACGTTGTTTGTCGCAGGTTTTATGTCTTTTCTTTGCTGTAGCAATGTTTCGACGTTGTCACACTATCATGACATGCCAGTATTGGCACAAAATGTTCAAATGTGTGTGAAATCTTTTGGGACTTAACTGCTAAGTTCGTCAGTCCCTAAGCTTACACACTACTTAACCTAAATAATCCTAAGGACAAACACACACACCCATGCCCGAGGGAGGACTGTAACCTTCGCCGGGATCAGCCGCACAGTCCATGACTGCAGCGCCTTAGACCGCTCGGCTAATCCCGCGCAGCCCCAGTATTGGTACAGCGCCATTATCTAGCACCGAAATGACGTTACAGGCATCTAATAGCGTGAAATGCCTTTCTAATTCCAAAAGGACACATCCTCGGTACTTTGTCACATATGGCTGTTGTAGTGTGCTACAGTGTATATGAACTTTATATTCTAGATTTTTCGTTTTCTGTGTAAAATTCGGCTATTCGTGTCTCGTCTATAGAATACTTCGATCCGTTTCATCTGCCAAAGTATACCATGTCGGTATACCTCACTTTTTCCTAAAACAACAGTCGTCGCCCATTTACTTCGCATAGCTGAAAGTTTAATCATCGTGTAACCATTCGTTACACGTTATATAGTAGCAGACTCTTCTATGTCATGTCTACGGACTCAAAGGTTCAAATGGTTCAAATGGCTCTGATCACTATGCGACTTAACTTCTGAGGTCATCAGTCGCCTAGAACTTAGAACTAATTAAACCTATCTAACCTAAGGACAGCACACACATCCATGCCCGAGGCAGGATTCGAACCTGCGACCGCAGCGGTCGCTCGGTTCCAGACTGCAGCGCCTAGAACCGCACAGCCAATACGGCCGGCACGACTCAAAGGTGCTAACGTTTTCTGTTCTTACTTCCTCTTGTGCAACTGATAGTGTGTCTCTACACTCTGCAGTCACAAAGAAATATAAATTTCCGAGTGAGGTATTATGGAGGTTATGGCAGAATAATTACGCAGTAACAGTGGCCTTCGTGCAGTAACCGTCCCAGTACGGATGTCTTAGTCGACAACAACCTCCAGAACTGAGCGGCTGAACGATAACTGAAGGTGCTCACTAGCACTATGACGCTAGTTTCCCAACTCTCTCTCCACACAGCAGACATTTTATTGTGTTCTCGTTCTCGAAATTACGCTGCCAGCGTCAGAATTGCGACACTATGAAGAATGACGGTGACAAACGTGAAATTGGGATGAAGAGTACTACATGTCTTGATATCAGATGATTAGCATTCAAGTGCAAGCGCAATAGGTAGGTGGGAGTAACATCGTCCACATTCTGTGTACAGGAAAAGATTATACGGTAGATTTATCACAAAGAAACTGCATGTGAATGTTGGTCATTTGTGACTGTATATGTGTGATTAAATTATGATGGCATCCTTTTCCGTAAAATATTCTTTTAAATAATATTTATTTCTCTTTCCATTTCTAAATCTTAACTCGTTACTCAAAGTCCTCTCCCCCCCCCCCCCCTCTCTCTCTCTCCCTGTCTCTCTTATACACATAATCAAACACAACATTTACAATTATTGGTGATTGTCGCCAAAATTACATCAATAGTTTTCTGGCTGCCTTATTGTAGTCTGACTGTCCTTCTCTTCTTCTTAACCTGCAGCATATTCACTGCCATCATCTTCACCGATTAACTGTGTGCCGAGTTTATGAGATCAGTTTTTCCTTAGCAGTCTATTTCTGTTTCTAATGTTGAGGAAGATGGTCCCTTGTCCTCTTCCCAATTTCACCAATGGACCATATGTAAACCTTAGTTGCCGCTTTCTTGTACCTATCTCTAACCTTTCTTCACCTCATATTATCATTAGCTGCCGTAGTGAGATATTTGCAGACTTGCACCAGTGTTTAGCATCTTTCGTTAATAGTTGCAGCTAGGTTGCGATGTATAGCCAGGATAGGATTATTCTTTGTGCTGACAGGTTAAGTAACGCAGGGTATGTCCTACTAACTATGTCCAAGTGTTTTTCTTGATTGCGGAACAGTAGTTTTGACCTATTTGTAGACCGATGTTAGTGTGATATGCAGTCCTGCTGGTCTGCAAATAATAGCCAGTTCCCTTCTACACTATTCCCATATAATGTTGTTCTCTCCATAGACGTATTTGTGTGGTAGGGCGTCGATAAAATTACGCTCTCTCCATTTGTCAGACTCCGACAAATGTATTCAGTTATGTTTATCTTTCGTTGGCATTGTTCCAGTAACTATTTTGTACCAGGTTGATCTTACGTCGGTTCCTATGACTTCGTTGTGGACGTTATTCCAGGCCATGTTTCAGTCCTTAAAAGCATATTTTAACTGCGTATGGTTAACTCCTTCGTTCTTCTTCTCGAACAGGTTTAGTTGAGTGGTGGTTTGACCTCGCAGTGTGCCTGCTTTCTCTCGGAGGCAGCTAATTTCCGGGTGAAACATTATGATGTGTTTCGCCTTGTAGTATATTTCCCCCAAATGTATTCGTACTAGGATGTCGTATGGCTTATTTGTCTTTATAGCCCCATTCAGCCCACTGCGTAGATATTTCTGGCACAGCTGTATCATTCGGCGCATCGAAAGAGCCAAATATTTCTCCCAGATTCCCATTGTTATTTTTAGAGGAAAGCTACTGGTCGTTACTCTTAGCAGTTTGGTGCTCTCGCATTGAATGGAGTGTTTTTGCCAATTTTAAGTCCTCTCCCGGTTGGAACTGGGCTATTTTTTCTAAGGTTTAGCTTATAACCAAACAGTATTTCAGACATACATGCTGCTGCTGACTTCTTGTCCTGCTCCTACCCTGTGAGGACACCAACGTCATCTGCATATGCTCTACATTTAACTATGCTTGAGACCAGATTTATTCTTTGAAGTTTGGAGTTCATCACTCTGACTAGTGGGTAAGCTGTAGTAACGATGAGCGGCATTGTCATGGGGCAACCGTGTCGAACCGACCTCTCGATAGGTATTTGTCAGTTGAGTCGTTCATTGAAGCTAATCTAGGAACTGGCGCGGTTACATATATTTTTAATCACAGAATAAAATTGACGCCATATTCAAGATGGTTCATCACTCGAAATATGTAGTGGTGAGAAATCTTGCGGAAGGCATTATATCAAGTTAAAGATAAAATTCCATCTTTTGGTTGTGTATGCTGTAAGATGTGGTCTATCTGTCATCAGATAGACTTTTGAAAGAGTTCGTCCTAGTACTGCTGCTGTCTGGGTGATTTTGTGTGATATTCTCTATGATATTCCTTATTCTAGTTACTATGAGGGGGCCCACAAGTTTTTAATCAGAGATGAGGAAGTAAAAACACGAAATTTAGTTAAATCTTCGTGTGGGTGTTCTTTCGGAATCAGTACAATGAGGCTATAACTGAAACCTACCGGTATTTGCTGTCATGCTACAAATTCATTTTATATGCATGCAAAGCATACATATTCCAACTGTATTGCTAAAAACTCAATTGCGAGACCATTATTGCCAGGAGATTTATTAATTAGAGCCTTCTTCAGTGCTCCCAAATCTCTTCCACGGTTACTACAGTTATTAATAGATGTCGATCATATTCATGTAGCAGGTAGCAGGACGAAAGACAGGTTCGCAGGGTATTCACTGCTTCATCATCTCGGGCTCCGTGACATATTCCCTTAATCTGGCTTGGGTTGCAACAAATCTGAATTCTTCTCTTTATAATCAGTTAATTATTTTTCTCTTGCGTTTCTCTTCCCAGAAATGGAACGATGATGGAGCTTCCTCGGAACTATTGTTACTGTCTTTGGAACGGATCAAAATTCCTTCTACTTGTCGTTTAAACAGTGGTAATTTTGACTTAATTCTTTTGATTTTTGTGAAATTTCCCTCTCTTAGAGATGTTGTGGAATACACTTCACGAAGGAATGGAAAGTAATTTTCAAAAGTTTACTTCTGCAACAGATTATTTTCATTAATATGAGCCTTCATACAGCTGATTACTCGAGTTGTGATGTAGTTACACAGCCACAGCATTACCGATAGAAATGCCTGCTATCGGTGGCAACTATTCACCCATATTTGTTGCACTCATTCATGTAACTCTCGCCCTTTGAGAATTTCGGCGTTTAATATCCATCCACTTCTTCTACGGAACATTTTGTCTTCTCATTCGAATGTACAATGGTATGCTAAGTGGTCTAAGAATTATATTGCCCACGTTTCCGCTGCAATTAATTTGGCGCCGCAGGTGATTTCCCACATATTTCTGTAGAGGCGGATAGCTATTGTAGCTGTATGATACGTAAAGCATTGTTGGTCTCCTTTATTGCAAAGTGACGTCGAATTGTAAATGGCGCATATTTTCCGCGAGTATTGCGCATTTGTTAAAGTTTGACCTACAGACTTTCAGCTATGTGACACAATTACAGTATCCTCCAACCATCGTTTCCTCGCAATCTTGCCGTAGGACATAAAGCATCTCATCTGCAAAGAACTGGGCTCGTTTCGCTTAATTATGAATTCCAGAGAGGGCTAGATATTAATAACTGTACTTCCGTTAATAAGGCACGACATTCTTATGCATTTTCCATCCGTTCCACGTCCGATACGATCACTCCCTCTGTGGTTATGAGTGGAGTGCCTGAGGAGTTGTCTGGGACGGTGTTTTTTTAGCAGCACTTTGTATCAGGGGATGTCGAGTTGAAATTTATTGTTCACCTCTTGTGGCATCGTTTCATCTGCATCGCAAGTGTATAAATGATCACGAAGACTGCGAAACATTTCTCTTTACATGTCTGGTGTCTGTCTTGTAATCCTGAAAAGGAGACATTAACTTTAAATGTTTAAAGTCAAAAGCCGATATGCACAAACATTTTGTCCGCGAAAAGCCATAAGTAGATATATTCAACCAGTTCGGTTTTGACAAAATATTTCGTAGCTATTTCGTAGGCTGTTCAGTACCTTTTCTCTTATGACTAGTGCAGTTTATTTTGCTGGTTCTACCATCAGAGTCAATTCTTCTTCCATTGCTACATATTCCATACCACTCGCCTAGTAGCCTACGCTGACTGCGTCTGTCTTGTTGGGTGAGTCTCTTCCTGATATAGAATGAATTTTCTTTCCCTCTTCCAAGATATGTTTGGTTGTCTGTTTCTATTTCAGTATCTTTTCCTACTCTTGTTTGGAGAGGTTGTGACGCTTTCAGTTTCCACAGTCCCTCAGAATGTGCACAGATCCAGTTCTCGAATCTGTTCTTCGCCTTGTGGTATATATGATTCCATGTTGTTGCTAATGTTTTGAACGGTTTCTCCTACTTTTTTCTCTGCTTG
This sequence comes from Schistocerca nitens, assembly GCF_023898315.1. Lineage (NCBI taxonomy): Eukaryota > Metazoa > Arthropoda > Insecta > Orthoptera > Acrididae > Schistocerca > Schistocerca nitens. The sequence continues at coordinate 54,673,974 of NC_064621.1, forward strand.
GATTTTTGCTGCAGGTTGAGGATTGGTTGCGTTGGCTAATTTGTGTCATCGGGCTTACTGGTAGTCATTGACATTGTAAGTAGGCTGTTTATGTTTTCTTATTGGCAACGTTACGTAACGCTCTGTATGAAAATCACTGGCTGTGCTGTGTGCAGTCTGTGGCTAGTTTGCTTTGTTGTCTGCCATTGTAGTGTTGGGCAGCTGGATGTGAACAGTGCGTAGCGTTGCGCAGTTTGAGGTGAGCCGCCAGCAGTGGTGGATGTGGGGAGAGAAATGGCGGAGTTTTGAAATTTGTAAGACTGGATGGCATGAAGTGCTATATATATATTGACTATTAAGGTAAATACATTGTTTGTTCTCTATTAAAATCTTTCATTTGCTAACTATGCCTATCAGTAGTTAGTGCCTTCCCTAGTTTGAATCTTTTATTTAGCTGGCAGTAGTGACGCTCGCTGTATTGCAGTAGTTTGAGTAACGAAGATTTTTGTGAGGTAAGTGATTTGTGAAAGGTATAGCTTAATGTTAGTCAGGGCCATTCTTTTGTAGGGATTATTGTAAGTCAGATTGCGTTGCGCTAAAAATATTGTGTGTCAGTTTAAGCACAGTCGTGTATAATTGTTCTAAGGGGACGTTTCATATGTCGACCCTTAGCCAAGGATACCTCACTGGAATCTTCTGATTTTTTCTTGTAGTTTGTGTAATTAGTGTAGCTTTTGTTTATTGCTAGCGCGTAATTGTAGAGAGAATCTCCTTTGTAGTTGCAGTCTTTCACTGTTGTACAGTAAAACAGTTATGGCATGCATGTAGATTTGCACCAAGTATTTCGCAGCTGCGCTTGCAATTAACTAGATATTATTTACAGTGCTATGTTAATGTGTCCTCTTATTTTGCTCTTCAAATTGTGCTTTTCTGTGTTATCGTGTGAAATATTGTGACAATAATGGCGTGTGAAAAACGTAATACTAGGCTCCAAAGTAAACTGAGAAATGACAGTGAAGACGAAAGCAGTGTGTCAGCGCCACCGTGTAATGAATTAACTAATGTTCAACATAGTAATTTGGTAATTCTGCATAGGGAAATGGAGCGGGCGGCAAACAATGGCGTAGGCAGTGAAATAATTAGTGAACAGGGAAGCATTATCGATCGATCGGTCGGCCATAGCTCGCCTCAGGAATCCGAAATGACAGGACACAATTTTGCGAATACTGTAGATTCAGGTTTTGCGTCCTCACCGTTTTCTCAAATAAGTCAAGACACATTTTCTGCTTGTCAAATTGTGAATGTTGCCGGTGCAAATGCACTGCCGAAAAGCGTAGAGGAACAGATTCCAGACACTAATGCATTGTTATTACAGCTAATGGAACAAATGGAACAAAATCAGAGACAAACACAGCAAAAGCTTCAAAAGTTAGACACAATGGAACAAAATCTTCAAAATTTAAACACAATGGAACAACACCAGAGACAAACACAGCAACAGTTAGACGCAATGGAACAAACTCTTCACACCACGCTTGAACAAACACGTGAAGATTTAACTACTGAGTTACATAAAATTGAATCGAAATGTCAAAAACTCTGTAATGACGTAAAAACACAAATTTGTGAGCATTTCCAACCTATTTCTTCGCGTCATGAAAATGCATTATAGAGTCACGAAGCAGCCATAAAAGAACTGCAAACTATTGTTCATGAAAATCACGACGATACTAATATGGGACACGATTTACATTGCTGCTTTTGTGGTGTATCTGTTTTATATCTGCAAGTTTTTCTGTATTATTCTGGAAAGTAAAACATGTTTTAGTAGTAAATTTTGTGGTATAGTTACAATGAGGCAGCCTTTTCCGTCGCACAACAATACGTTACATTATAGTACTTTCTTGATCACGGTAAGGTACGTAATAACTACGATATCTATACACAAAGAATTTCACTTACGTTTATGATGAGGTAAGTACATTGACTTCTGCAGAACTTAGCTCTCGGAGGACGATAACTACGACACTTCCACAGAGATTATCTTACAGCAAGACGCACATTTAGCGCTACAGGACACGTATTTGAGTGATTAATTTTGTACTTAAATATTTATTTTTAAAGATATTTGAAGTACAATGATACAAAGGTTTTCCGTGATACATTTCTTTCCATTGCTGTAATCTGTAACACCTGAGGGTATAATTACATTTATCCTCAGGGGGGTACTCGATTACTTTGTGTACCATGTGTGTGGAAAGCACAAGGAGCCCTAGCTAATATGGTATTTGCTTATACAATTTTACACATCGGTACCATATTTCTCTAACACATAAATTACACAGTTATCTGGTCATTTAACTGAGAGTGACAAATATTTATTTTACTAAATCGGTGACAGATGTTTACGTAATTACACAGTTGGATAACTTCACACTTATGAAATTGTATTTTGTCTGTACTTTGTGAACTGTTTATATTTTTTCAGAACCATTGTGATGCTATGAGAGCTTTGAATGATGTATTTGGTATGGGATAATGATTTTTAAAGTACATTTGAGGTAGATGACACTATTGAAATGAGCAGAGAATTTTTTTTAGCTTTTGAAGTTATTGGAGGAAGCTACGACGTTTTTGAGATTTGACTGAGGTGTTATGATGTTATTTTTACGACGACGATGTGTATTATGCTGTTGAGGTATGTTTATGATCAATAAGCTGATGCTATATGAGGAATTTGATTATGCTATATATTTATTATGATGAGATATTGAAGTGTCGACGAATATGTATATGTGTAATAAGGTAAGGAATAATAGGTAGTGGTTAGGGACTCTGACTTGTGAAAAAGGATGTTGGAAACCGAGAATCGTAGTTTTAAGAGTTATGAAATGTGTGTATATGCGTGAATGTATCACAATGCCGACGAAAACTTTTTGAACACTGTTATATTCATACAATTTTGTTTCTACACATTTGCAACGCAAATTCTCGACCTGTGAAAATTTTTAATTGGGACTGTCACTGTAATGCAAACTGGTGTCGTAAGAAAGTTAAGTGACCACCTTCACGTAATGCATCGTGGGCACCCAGATGCGTGACAGACGCCTGGAAAAAAGCCATTAGTGTGTGCCTTTCAGAGGCACAGGTCGAGAAGAAAAAAAAGAGAGGCGATTATCCTCGCTATTGACATTCCTTTGTAGAAAGCATCGTAAATACGACACCCTCAAACTTGAAAACATGATTACACTGTAGAGTTCTTAATTTATGATATTTACTGAAATGAAATTATGAGAAACATTTCGTGTCTATTGTCTTGCTAGTTGAAAGATTGTTTACTGCATTATGAAATGCCATATGGCTAGTGAATGACGTTTCACGCCTTGGTTTGCCTATTTTGTTCAATATCTAGTTCCTAGCTGCACTGCAGCATTGGTTAAAATAAAATTTTATAGATGTACTAATATAAATATTTTATGCCTGCAAATCCAGTAAAAAATAACTTTATGATGGATGTACTCCAAAAAAATGAGGGAGCACAAAAAGACATTTCCACTTCACAGGAATTGCATACATAATTCTTGTCAGTGACTTGGTAACTTGTCTGCTAGAGCAAGTTACAGTGATGCATCACTCTAGTGTTAAGATGTGACATAGGTATTAAACATGGCCATTTTACTGTAATATTTTTTCTGCTTGAGCTTTCTCATGTTTAGATATAAGTTGTTGCATTTGCTGCTGCTGTTTGCCAGGCATAATGTTACTGAATTTGACTTTGTATTACGCTGTTAAGCCAGTTTTACTACGGATTTATTTTTCGTGTTTGCTGCACAGTGCCTTACATTAGTTGTAATATTGCAATTGCTTTGCCAATTTGAATTTTTTGTCACTGATGTTTGTGGTAATTGTTTTGTGCTGCTGCATTGCCTTGTCCCTTATTTTAGCATCTGAGCTCAGTAGATTTAAGTTAGCTTAAGAGGAGGTAGACTATTTAAGAGAATGAGTTGCGAGGAATTGGAAGAAATGCATTGAGAAGTTTTACGAAAAAAGTGCAGAAAGCAGGTATAGATAGCACTTTTTGAAATAGTGAAGAACGAAGGGAGATCTCCGAGAAGTAAAGAAAGTTTTGTTTGCAAAATACTGCAGTACAAGGAACCCTGTCCTTTCCTTGTGTTATCCCACTATGTGTTTGTGTATCCTTGTGTATTTATGTTCTTCCAGTCTTTATATGTTTATCTGATGAGAGTTATGTTGTAGAATTTTTCTGATAATATGTTATTTTCTTTGTAAAGATGTTTAGACATTATTTATTCTGTTCTGTTTTAATGCTCATGGGTGAAGTTGATGTTTCGAAAGTTACTCTGAACTTTTATGTATTTACTCATGTCATAATTCCTGTAACACTGATGTATATGTTATTTCGATTCTTTTGTAAATGTTATCTGTATTGTTATGTTCTTTAATGATGTATTTTGCACCTCTGTAATTGTATTCTTATGTTATAAAATTGTAATTGACACCAGTTCATCATATTATTAACTTGTAAGTTCCATTTCACTGCACACGTTTCTGTAGGTCATAGTATATGGACAATATGTGAGAAGTAGGGACTGTTAGTGTTTGCACATGTGTTAATAATTCAGCAAGGGACTGGATAACAGCATTGCTGGTTCTAAGGACAATTAAAAAAAATTTTTTTGTGAGTGCACAAGTGGTGGTTTATGGACTTGCTATATTCTCCGCAAGACTCTTCAATGGTGATTGTGTACCTGCACAGTCACAACAGATGGCAGCTGGCCATCTCTACAAGGACTACAGTGGGTCTGCATCTTTGATGACCCACCATTACCATTATTTCTACAAGAACTGCAGTGGGTCTGCACCTCTGGTGGCCCACCAATACCGTAATCTCTACGAGGACTACAGTGGGTCTGCTCTGTGATGACCTACCTACCAATACTCTTCAAAATTTCGACTGACTCTTCTGTGGGTTTGCTCTGTTGTGGACCAATACCTGTCTGCATGTCAAGAGTCAGCACTGTCATTCCGTTGGAAGGACAACACTACTTCTTCAACATTGCATGGAAATCCACTACTTCCGTGTGCATTTTCTTTTACTGCTCAGACTTTGAGAAAAACACTGCAATGTTACTGTGATGAATGATCAGGACTGTCTTTATGGACTGTGAGAAAAGTTTAGCTTTTGACCAACATTGTATCAATAAGTGGGTGCATTTGATATCTGTGTTATTGTAATTGTGAAAAACTTTATCAAATCATTATTGGCCACTGCCCAAAACAATTTGTAAAATTTTTTTGTGGGGAGCATGGGGGCTATGTAAGCAGGCTGTTTATGTTTTCTTATTGGCAACGTTACGTAACGCTCTGTATGAAAATCACTGGCTGTGCTGTGTGCAGTCTGTGGCTAGTTTGCATTGTTGTCTGCCATTGTAGTGTTGGGCAGCTGGATGTGAACAGTGCGTAGCGTTGCGCAGTTTGAGGTGAGCCGCCAGCAGTGGTGGATGTGGGGAGAGAAATGGCGGAGTTTTGAAATTTGTAAGACTGGATGGCATGAAGTGCTATATATATATTGACTATTAAGGTAAATACATTGTTTGTTCTCTATTAAAATCTTTCATTTGCTAACTATGCCTATCAGTAGTTAGTGCCTTCCCTAGTTTGAATCTTTTATTTAGCTGGCAGTAGTGGCGCTCGCTGTATTGCAGTAGTTTGAGTAACGAAGATTTTTGTGAAGTAAGTGATTTGTGAAAGTTATAGCTTAATGTTAGTCAGGGCCATTCTTTTGTAGGGATTATTGTAAGTCAGATTGCGTTGCGCTAAAAATATTGTGTGTCAGTTTAAGCACAGTCGTGTATAATTGTTCTAAGGGGACGTTTCAACATGTGTTGAACAACGTCTGTTATGCGCTCTGTGTTACAGGTTTCCATATGCGTGTCTTGGACAATATTTGTGGTGTTGGTGTTTGTTTCCCTCTAAGTGCGTGGCGTTGAGACCACGTTTTCAAAGAATTCTGCTGCATGAATCATTGGCAATGTGGCCATTCTCTAAGGTGGAGTCCTTTGGCCAGCTTGTAACTACACGAACCTTCTGTGTATGCTCTGAGCGTAAACGTGATCTGTTCTTCAACATGAAGCGCAGGTAGATGGTTGCCCTTCATAAATAACAATCCACATGTATCCGCGCATCTTGCTGTAATTTTTCATGTTTGTGTTGATCACCTTGCTGGTGTTTCGAAAGGTAGGTCGAAAATTCGAATGGTGCGAATACCAATGCTAGCATGTGAAACTTGAAAGTCTCCATTCATAATTAGAATAGAACATAAATGTCAGAATATCTACCGTTGTTAGTTGAGTTATGTTTAAAGTCTACACAATCTACACACAGTTACGTGTGCCGGCCGAAGTGGCCGAGCGGTTCTAGGCGCTACAGTCTGGAACCGCACGACCGCTACGGTCACAGGTTCGAATCCTGCCTCGGGCATGGATGTGTGTGATGTCCTTAGGTTAGTTCGGTTTAAGTAGTTCTAAGTTATAGGGGACTGGTGACCACAGCAGTTAAGTCCCATAGTGCTCAGTTACGTGTTATTGTGGGCGCTACAAGAGCCTGAACTCACCAAATCACCGCTCAGCCATGAGCAGCAGAGATTCACCATATGTCTGCTTACCACAGCCCCCGAAGGTCACCTCCTGCCACCAAGGCACATGAGACGGGTTGCTTGTAGAACTCATTGAATGCTAGATCGGATGTAACTAATATTATGTCAAATAACTAAAACGATATAGAGAGATTTTGGCTGTTGACGATGTTTACGTTGCCAAGGCAACTTATTCCTTATACTCAAGCGGGGACTACTCCGGAGGATGTCGCCATTAGGCAAAACAGAACTGGCATTCCACAGATCGTAGCGTGGAATGTTGGATCACTTAACTGGATATGTACGTTAGAAAATTTAAGAAGGGAAGTAGATAGTTTGACGTTATAGTGGGGATAAGAAAAGGATTTCTGCTCAGACGAGTGGAGGGTTAGAAATGCAAAATCAGATGGACGTAATGCAGGACTATATTTCGTAATGAATACGAAAATAGGAATTCTGGTAAGATACTGTTAGCTCCATAGTAAACATAATATCTTAGTCAAGACAGACACAAAATTAACATCCACAAACAGTAGCGTAAGTAATATTTCTAGTAGCTCCGCAGAAGATAAAGAGCTTGAAACTATGTATGGTGAGATAAAAATATTTATACATACAGTCAATGGATAGGAAATGTTAATTGCTATGGATAGTGGAATTCGGTAGCAGGAAGAGGAAGAAAAGGAAAGATAATACGAGTATATCAACTGGAGGGAAAAAATGAAGGAGGAAGCTGTCTGGTAGAATTTTGCACAGAGGATAATTTAATCGTCGCTAATACGTGGTTTGAGAAGCACGAAAGGAAGTTGTATACGTGGAAGATACCTGGGGACACCAGAAGGTTTCAGACTGTATAGACAATGGTAAGACAGACACTTTGGAAACAGATTTTAATTGTCAGTCATTTTCACGGACAGATATGGACTCTGACCATAAGTTACTGTTTATGAATTATCGACTGCAACTGAATAATTTGCCAGAAGGTAAGAAGTTGAGGAGATGGGATCCTGATTCTTTGAAAGAGCCAGCGTTTAGTGAAAGTTTCAAGAGGGCCAACAGGTAACTGGCTACAAGAAGGGAAAGGAAAAAGTACAAAATGAACAGGTAGCTTTCAGAGACGAAATGGTGCTGGCAGAAGAGGATCATACAGATAAAAGTACGATAACTAGTAAATATCCATGCATTTCAGAGAAGATATGAATTTAATAGATGAAAGGAGAAAATATAAAAATACAGCAAATGAAGCAGGCGAAAGGGAAACCAACGTCTAAAAAGTGAGTTTGACAGAAAGTGCAAAATGGCTAAACAGGATTGGCCAGACGACAAATGTAAGTCAGTAGAAGCTTACATAAAATATAGGGGGAAAGACAGACACCGCCTACATCAAAATTAAAGAGTTCTTTGAAGAGGGAAGAGGAAGCTGAAATTTGGATGGAATTTATAAAAGGGCCCCTGGAGTATTCTACATTCCCAGCAGCCATCCTCGTAAGAGCTATCAATAACAAAACTATTCTAACCTGGTGTGCAAAGTGTATGAGATAGGAAAAATACCATGATACTTCAAGAAAAAGTAATTCCAAAGGAAGCAGGTGCTGCAGGTGTCACTATTTCCAAACTACCAGTTTAATAAGTCGTGGTCGCAGAATACTCAGGCAAATTATTAAGAGTAGGGTGGAATAAGTGGTAGTAGAAGCCGACCAAAGGTAAGATCAACTTGGATTTCGGAGTATTGTTGGAACACGCGATGCAATAGCAACCCTATGAGATCTCGTGGAACATACGTAAAGAACGGAAAACCTACGTTTATAGCTTTTGCAGACTCATGGGAAGCTTCTGAATCCTGGCTGGCATACACTTTTTGGAATAGGAACTGAAGTATTACATATAACTTTCACAGAAATCAACCGGTTGTTACAAGAATCGAAGGGCATTAAAGGCATTGAGAAGGGAATGAGACAGTGTTGCAGCTTATCCACAATGTTATTCAGTTTGTACTGAGCTGTCACTAAACGAAACCAGGGAATAATTTGGAGAAGGAATGAAATTGGAAGGGGGGGGGGGAATAATGCTTTGAGGTTTGGCTTTGGCGATGACGTTGTAATTCTGTCAGTGGCAGCAAAGGCTTAGAGGTGCATTGAATTCAGTGGATAATGGCTTGAATGAACATCAACAAAAGCATTGATGGGGCAGCAAAATAGCTGATGTTGATCAAAGTAGAGAGGGTATAAAATGTAGATTGGCAATGGCAAGAAAAGCGTTTCTCAAGAAGACAGATTTTTTAACATAAAAAATAAATTTAAGTGCTAGATAGTGCACTCTGATGTGCTGAAGTGCAGCTGCGTAAGAAAGTGAAGCATCAATGATAAGCAGTTCTGACTAGAAGAGAATATAAATTTTTGAAGGATGGTACTACAGAGGAATGCAGAAGATTGTAAGGGTAGTTCGTGTAAGTAATGAGGAACTACTGATTAAAATTCAGGAGTTAAGGAATTGGTGGCATAACGTCTGTAATGAATGGAATAAGTTCGTGGAACAGATTCTGAAACACCAAGGAATCGTCAGTATAAAAATGGATGGGAGTGTCGGGGGTAAAAGCTCCAGAGGGACAGCGTGAGGTGAGCATAATTAGCAGATTCAAATGGATTTAGGTTGCAGTAGCCATTTGCTACCCGTGGTCTAGGGGTAGGGTCTTTGATTCGTAATCAAAACGTCTTCGGTCCCGGGTTCGATCCACGCCACTACCTAAATTTTGATAAATAATCAGCATTCGCGGCCGAAGACTTCCGGCATAAGAAGTCAGCCCCATTCTGCCAACGGCGTTGTCAAAGAGGGCGGAGGAGCGGATAGAGGTTCAGGGCACTCTCTTGTCCTAGGGGTGGGAAATTGCCCCTAAAGGCGGAAAAATCAGCAATGATCAACGACATGAGGATGCAGAACGCAATGGAAACCACTGCATTAAAGACACGTAACGTGTATCCACAGGACATGTGGCCTGTAATTCAAGAAGTGTCATGATGATCTCTCCATTGGCAAAAGCCGGCCGAAGTGGCCGTGCGGTTAAAGGCGCTGCAGTCTGGAACCGCAAGACCGCTACGGTCGCAGGTTCGAATCCTGCCTCGGGCATGGATGTTTGTGATGTCCTTAGGTTAGGTAGGTTTAACTAGTTCTAAGTTCTAGGGGACTAATGACCTCAGCAGTTGAGTCCCATAGTGCTCAGAGCCATTTGAACCATTTGAACCATTGGCAAAAGATTCCGGAATAGTCCCCCATTCGGATCTCCGGAAGGGGACTGCCAAGGGGGAGGTTACCATGAGAAAAAGATTGAATAATCAACGAAAGGATAACGTTCTACGTGTCGGGGAGTGGAAAGTCAGAAGTTTGAACGTGGTAGGGAAACTAGAAACTCTGAAAAGGGGAATGCAAAGGCTCAATCTAGATATAGTAGGGGTCAGTGAAGTGAAGTGGAAGGAAGACAAGGATTTCTGGTCAGATGAGTGTCGGGTAATATCAACAGCAGCAGAAAATGGTATAACAGGTGTAGGATTCGTTATGAATAGGAAGGTAGGGCAGAGGGTGTGTTACTGTGAACAGTTCAGTGACCGGGTTGTTCTAATCAGAATCGACAGCAGACCAACATCGACAACGATATTTCAGGTATACATCCCGACGTCGAAAGCTGAAGATGAACAGATAGAGAAAGTGTATGAGGATATTGAGAGGGTAATGCAGTATGTAAAGAGGGACGAAAATCTAATAGTCATGGGCGACTGGAATGCAGTTGTAGGGGAAGGAGTAGAAGAAAAGGTTACAGGAGAATATGGGCTTGGGACAAGGAAGGAAAGAGGAGAAAGACTAATTGAGTTCTGTAACAAGTTTCAGCTAGTAATAGCGAATACCCTGTTCAAGAATCACAAGAGGAGGAGGTATACTTGGAAAGGCCGGGAGATACGGGAAGATTTCAATTAGATTACATCATGGTCAGACAGAGATTCCGAAATCAGATACTGGATTTTAAGGCGTACCCAGGAGCAGATATAGACTCAGATCACAATATAGTAGTGATGAAGAGTAGGCTAAAGTTCAAGACATTAGTCAGGAAGAACCAATACGCAAAGAAGTGGGATACGGAAGTACTAAGGAATGACGAGATTCGTATGAAGTTCTCTAACGCTATAGATACAGCAATAAGGAATAGCGCAGTAGGCAGTACAGTTTAAGAGCAATGGATATGTCTAAAAAGGAAAACATAGGTACAAAGAAGGTAGCTGCGAAGAAACCATGGATAACAGAAGAAATACTTCAGTTGATTGATGAAAGGAGGAAGTACAAACATGTTCCGGGAAAATCAGGAATACAGAAATACAAGTCGCTGAGGAATGAAATAAATAGGAAGTGCTGGGAAGCTAAGACGAAATGGCTGCAGGAAAAATGCGAATACATCGAAAAAAATATGATTGTCGAAAGGAGCCGGCCGGAGTGGCCGTGCGGTTCTGGGCACTACAGTCTGGAACCGAGCGACCACTACGGTCGCAGGTTCGAATCCTGCCTCGGGTATGGATGTGTGTGATGTCCTTAGGTTAGTTAGGTTTAATTAGTTCTAAGTTCTAGGCGACTGATGACCTCAGAAGTTAAGTCGCATAGTGCTCAGAGCCGTTTTTTTGTCGGAAGGACAGACTCAGCATACAGGAAAGTCAAAACAACCTTTGGTGAGATTAAAAGCAACGGTGGTAACATTAAGAGTGCAACGGGAATTCCACTGTTAAATGCAGAGGAGAGAGCAGATAGGCGGAAAGAATATATTGAAAGCCTCTATGAGGGTGAAGATTTGTCTGATGTGTTAGAAGAAGTAACAGGAGTCGATTTAGAAGAAATAGGGGATCCAGTATTAGAATCGGAATTTAAAAGAGCTTTGGAGGACTTACGGTCAAATAAGGCAGAAGGGATAGATAACATTCCATCAGAATTTCTAAAATCATTTGGGGAAGTGGCAACAAAACGACTATTCACGTTGGTGTGTACAATATATGAGTCTGGCGACATACCATCTGACTTTCAGAAAAGCATCATCCACACAATTCCGAAGACGGCCACAGCTGACAAGTGCGAGAATTATCGCACAATCAGCTTAACAGCTCATGCATAGAAGCTGCTTACAAGAATAATATACAGAAGAATGGAAAAGAAAATTGAGAATGCGCTAGGTGACTATCAGTTTGGCTTTAGGAAAAGTAAAGGGACGAGAGAGGCAATTCCGACGTTACGGCTAATAATGGAAGCAAGGCTAAAGAAAAATCAAGACACGTTCATAGGATTTGTCAACCTGGAAAAAGCGTTCGACAGTATAAAATAGTGCAAGCTGTTCGAGATTCTGAAAAAAGTAGGGGTAAGCTATAGGGAGAGACGGGTCATATACAATATGTACAACATCCAAGAGGGAATAATAAGAGTGGACGATCAAGAACGAAGTGCTCGTATTAAGAAGGGTGTAAGACAAGGCTGTAGCCTTTCGCCCCTACTCTTCAATCTGTACGTCGAGGAAGCAATGATGGAAATAAAAGAAAGGTTCAGGAGTGGAATTAAAATACAAGGTGAAATGATAACAATGATACGATTCGCTGATGACATTGCTATCCTGAGTGAAAGTGAAGAAGAATTAAATGATCTGCTGAACGGAATGAACAGTCTAATGAGTACACAGTAAGGTTTGAGAGTAAATTGGAGAAAGACGAAGGCAATGAGAAGTAGTAGAAATGAGAACAGCGAGAAACTTAACATCAGGATTGATGGTCACGAAGTCAATGAAGTTAAGGAATTCTGCTACCTAGGCAGTAAAATAACCAATGACGGACGGAGCAAGGAGGACATCAAAAGCAGACTCGCTATGGCAAAAAAGGCATTTCTGGTCAAGAGGTCTACTAATATCAAATACCGGCCGTAATTTGAGGAAGAAATTTCTGAGGATGTACGTCTGGAGTACAGCATTGTATGGTAGTGAGACATGGACTGTGGGAAAACCGGAAGAGAAGAGCCTCGAAGCATTTGAGATGTGGTGCTATAGACGAATGTTGAAAATTAGTTGGACTGATAAGGTAAGGAATGAGGAGGTTCTAAGCAGAATGGGAAAGGAATATGTGGACAACACTGATAAGGAGAAGGGACAGGATGATAGGACATCTGCTAAGACATGAGGGAATGACTTCCATGGTACTAGAGGGAGCTGAAGAGGGCAAAAACTGTAGAGGAAGACAGAGATTGGAATACGTCAAGCAAGAGCTGTATCAAACCCGTCTTCGGACTGAAGATCACAACAGTAACATCAGACACGATTATTTAAATTTGTTTCACGGAAAGGACGTATTCCTTTCCCAGGAGGAATCTTATTTAATACAAGGTCTGCTCTGTGTTTTGTTATACATGCTCGTTTCTTGTGTAAATCGTAACAATTATTATCCATGACTTATCTATAAGTCTACGTTTCTTTCGATTTCATCCATCCAGATGAAAGTTTTCCATTTTTTTCTGTAAATAGTTTAACACAAATTCCGGGAAAGCTCGTTTGAAACGGCATAGCCTGTTCCTGCTCCATCTTGCCCCAATTCTATCTTGCATTCTGTCGCTAATGATCTTGGTGTCGACGAAACGTTAGTTCCAAATCTCCCTTTCTGCCTTTGGTATATTTGTGTTTTAATTTATTGAGAATCAAAAATTTATGTATCCGTAGTCACCATTTATTGTATGTCTTACTTCAGAGTTTGTTTCCTGAACCTGTGCATTCCTGCAGCAAGTGTCTCATCATTAACAATGTCAGGGACTTCACCCCAACGACGCGATTTCAGTTAGTTACATCTCTTTGTGACTATATTGGTAAATGTTTAACTAATTCTGGAATCTTTTACCCAGTCTCATCCATCCCCTCTCTAATATTTATTACATGATACGCTAACCAAGCATAACGTTTTATTCCGCTACTGCAACATTTCATTCTTGCTAGTAATTATTCGCTTAGTTTCACAAATTCTGTTTAGTCTTCGGTTTGTTCTTCGGTTTACTTATTTTGTTGGCTTGTATCTGTTATGTTCTAATGTTACAGACGTCTGCACTCGTGCGTAATGTCGGGTCACGTGCATTCATCATGAATTTCATCGTCTTCACATTGCCCTGCGCGGCTGAGTTTTGGTTTCATTTTCGTCTGATGAACATACCGTGGTGAGACACCTTACTCATCTGTGAAAAAGTACAGGCAGAGAACAAAATACTCGAACACCAAAAATACAACACATTAAATGCCTAATACGGTGTAGGAAAACGGATGGCGTTAAAAACAGCTTCCTATCGTCTCTCAGTGAATAAGTAAAGGTGCCGTATGGTTTTCACAAAATAGAGTCAAATTCAGGTAAAAATGATGGCAGTAGATAATGATCACACATCCCTGTCACCAAGTGCACCATAAAGGCTCGATAATGTAGAGATCTGGTGACTGTGCTGGCCAGAGGAGACGCAACAATTCGTCCTCGTGCTCACAAACCCAGACCTGGACAGTTCGACCTGTGTGAACGGGGATCCTGTAGCCATGGAACACATCATCACCACTGGGGAGCCGGCCGCGGTGGCCGTGCGGTTCTGGCGCTGCAGTCCGGAACCGCGGGGCTGCTACGGTCGCAGGTTCGAATCCTGCCTCGGGCATGGGTGTGTGTGATGTCCTTAGGTTAGTTAGGTTTAAGTAGTTCTAAGTTCTAGGGGACTTATGACCTAAGATGTTGAGTCCCATAGTGCTCAGAGCCATTTTGAACCACTGGGGAACAAACACGGTATCACGGTATCGATCTGATTAGCCACAATGGTTTATTAATCTTGGCAATAATGTGAGCCTGAAGAGTATCCATTGGGCAAAGAAGTTCGTATCATTAGAGAGACTCTTGAATTTTTTCAATGCCTCCCATTTTTATTTGACGACTTGGTCAGGCTCTGAATTCCACCAACAGGTTGATGGCCAATGAGTAGCCACCTACGATCTTTTTTTTTTACGTTCTGAGACTTCCGCTGCTCCATTGGTAAGCAATGCTAAGACCCCAGAGTCTCCTTCTGGATCGTCAGTTTCAATGATCGATTCCATTTTTCCTTCCAGTAGTTTTTCGTATAGGTTCCTACTGGCTTTATTTGTGTTACATTTCCGGATGATTGCGTGTTTGACACTCTCCCTAAACTGTGCGTTTATTATGATTTGATAATTTTTTCATAATGTGGGGCCACAGTCATAATATATTTCTTTAAAGTCACTACCGCCATTAGACTGTTTTTTATTTACACGATCATGATTTCGGCTTCAAAGTGCCATTATCAAGTGCTTTAAATGTTATGCAGTGCCTCAGATGGCGTACTGTCGTATTTAATATACACTATTAGACACATTGTCTAAGGGTCGATATTTCTGGTAAAGTCTACTGCTTTGTCTTATCACTGAGTATACCATATTGACTCAATGTGTCTTATAGTGTGTTGCGTAACTTCACTCCTGATGTCCATGGTGTTCGTCTTTGCAACCACGGCACCATGCAGCGATGTACACATGTGCCCAACAACATGCCGAATGCACAACTCAGGATTGGCATCACTTTCTCTTGACCGATGAGTGTCGCATATGCCGTCAACCAGACAATCGTCGGAGACATGTTTGGAGGCAACCCGGTCAGGATGAACGCCTTACACACGCTGTCCAGCGAGTGCAGCAAGGTGGAGGTTCCCTACTGTTTTGGGATGGCATTACGTGGGGCCGATGTAGGTCGCTGGTGGTCATGGAAGGCGCCGCAACGGCTGTGCGATAGGTGAATGCCATCCTCCGACCGATAGTACAATCATATCGGCAGCATATTCGCGACGTATTCACCGTCATGGACGACAATTCGTGCCCCCGTCGTAAATCTCTTGTGGATGAATTCCTTCAGGATAACGACACAGCTCGATTAGAGTGACCTCCAAACATGAAACCTATCGAACAGGCCTGGGATTGATCGAGGAGGGCTGTTTACGGACGACGTGACCCACCAACCACTCTGAGGGATCTACGCCGAATCGCCGTTGAGGAGTGCGACAATCTGGACCAACAGCGCCTTGATGAACTTGTGGATAGTACGCCACGACGAATACAGGCATGCATCAGTGCAAGAGGACGTGCTATTGGATCTTAGAGGTACCGGTGTGTACAGCAATGAGGACCACGACCTCTGAAGGTATCGCTATATGGTGGTACAACATGTAATGTGTGGTTTTCATGGGCAATAAAAATGGGGAGAATGTTGTCTATATTGATCACTATTCCAATTTTCTGTACAGGTTCCGGAACTCGCGGAACCGAGGTGATGCAAAACGTTTTTTGATGTGTGTATTTACACTATAGAGCGGTGATGTTTTCTCTTCCGTTTGCCAAAGCGAACTGTGCGTTGCTTTGCCCAGAAAAAGATGAGAGTGTTCGTGCAAGAGAGTCATTGACGTTCATGCCGTGTGAGCCATGACGCTGTGTTGTTGGAAGTAGACATCCGCCGCATACACCTCACTCACTTGAATATAATGCTCATAAGTAACTGTACTGTCCTATAGCTTTCTTCTACGCCAATTTTGTATAATACACATCAAGCATTCGCACGTGCTCTATAAAGGGGGTGCTCATAATGTTCTCGGGAATTCGTTCCACTACAGTATCTTTGTTTTGTTTTTTCACGCATCCAGCGAAATGAAAATGTGCCTCGTTGTTGAAGACCACAGAGTGTTAAGAGGCAGGTTTTCGATCAAAGCATCATATACATTTCTTCGAGAAAAAAAATCGCGTAGAATAAGTGTGTGCGACACTGCCAGTTTGTGTGTATAAAATTTAAATTCCCAATGAAGAATTGGTATCAGTATTCTGTCAGAAATTACAACAGCTGCTGCATGTTGGCGTTCAGATCGACTGGGGAAATTCGCAATCACAAGCCTTAATTTTTCGGGGCTTTCTTGTGTCCTGGTGGTTCATGTATGTTCTGGTTTGTTTTTGTGCCCACTACCAGTACTCATAAACGAGTCCACAGACATAACAACCGATTTTAGATCAGTAACTGGACCTACAGGAGCGTTGTTAAAGTGTTCCCCGAATGCACACTGAGTTGCGCTGACCCAATGGGCACTGGAAAAGTAAGTGGCTACAGCGAAGGCTGGCTCCGGGGTCGCTGATCGCTACTAAACAGACCTTAAAAAAGTTATGTTCCCTCCTTTAGAATGCGCTCAACACCGCACAACAGTGAGTAAAAACCGCTGTGTGAAACGTGTTTCAAAGGAAGGATGTTCCCGTACCTCAACTTGTACTTATAACGCGTTTACAGTTTAGTAGGAAAACACATAATTAAATACATTGTAAATTTGAAGATATTGCGGACGAAAAATGTTTTACACATGGACGCCACCTCTGGCAGCAAAAACGGCTCTAACCTGGTTGTGCATCGAAACGAAATTAGCGTCGATGTCTCTATGACAGATACGGGTCCGTCACGCCACGCTGCTTCAGATCAATGCTACAATCATGAACAGCAAAGGCTAGCTTACCAGCCTTGCGGCAACCGATGAGAACGGGTTTCCAATGGGTGACAAAACCGGAGATAGTGGTCACCATGGTAACAGTCGAACACCATGTGTATCGCAGTAGGTCAAGAGAGCATGAGCAACATGCATCAGTTACCTGTTACCTTGCTGACAAAGTCATGGAAGCCTCGAAAATGCGACACAGCCACCGTGAATAAGATACCTGAACCAGAGGTAATCGTGATGTGCAAGCACATATTACGCCAGGTGCTGAGCCCGTATGAAGGTGACGAATGCGACTCGGCGACGTCATCTCGCTTAGAGCCTCCGCACACGCACATGTCCATGACGGTCCTGTACACAGAAGCGGGAATCATTTGAAAAGAGGACATGGTGGTATTCCTGAGTCCAGAGTTCCCACTGGTCGCTTGATTGCAAACAAATGTTCAAATGTGTGTGAAATGTTATGGGACTTAGCTGCTAAGGCCATCAGTCCCTAAGCTTACACACTACTTGACCTAAATTATCCTAAGGACAAACACACACTCCCATGCCCGAGGGAGGACTCGAACCTCCGCTGGGGCCAGCCGCACAGTCCATGACTGCAGAGCTTGGTAGCAACTACGTCGACGCACCTCTGTTGCCGTGCATGGCAACCGACAACAACGGTCGCCATGCTGACAGTCCTTGGGGATCTAAACGTCCAAGAACTCTACCTGATGATACTTTTCATGCTGAAAACGATTCCATCTTCTGACTAAAGGTGTGTGACTTGGCTGTACGATGCTGCGAGAGAAGAAAACGTCTATCCTCTTCGCCACTAATCTTGTGTGGTCATGGAAACCATTCATGGCGTTGAGTAACGTTCTCGTGAAATGAATTCGATACTCGCTAGACAGTCGTTATATCACGACAGCACGAGCAGCGATATCACGGTAGTACAGTCTCGATAAACCACAGTACGTTTGCTATCGGAACTGACACTCGTTGGTTGATGTATCACCATTACACGAGACACATAACACGAGCTCCCCATGAGCAACCAACACCCAAATGCAATATCATAATCCGAAGCCCGTGGCGTAGTTTTCTGTGGTACACAGTATCTAATCAGAAGTATCTGGACACGCATTAGTAGACATTAATATGGGGTGTGTCCATCCTTCGCCATTGTAATGGCTTCAACTCTGCTGGCGTACACTTTGAATGAGATGTCTGAATGTCTGTGGAAAAACTTAAGAGCGGAATCCTGCGAAGGTAAAGATGTTGGACGCTCGAGTTATCCCAAAGGTGTCGGGACACTGAGCAGATCAGTGTGTTTCAGGAATACAATTGTTTATAAATCATTGCCTCACGCATGCTGCTTTACAACGGGGTGCTTCGTCCTGCTCATACAAACAATCGTCTCTGAAATGTTCCTCTACTGTATGCAGTACACAGTATTGAACAAGGTGTTCATATCCTTCCTCATTTAGCGTGTTCTTCAGTGCAGTAATGAGCCACGAATACCACCCCATACCAGAATAGCAAGTGCTCCTTTCTTCACTGTTGCCACTAAACATGATGGCACGTTGCCGAGGCATTCGCCAACCCCTATCATTTCACTGGAAAGAGACAGTATGTAGCGTGAGTCATCACTCCAAATCACGTTTCAGTCACTCGCTGTCCAGTGACGTAGCTCTTTACATCATCTCGAACGTCAGTTAGCATTGTGCCTTATGAGGAGCTGCTCGACATTTGTACACTGTTCTTTTTAATTCCCTGAGCACTATCTTTGTGTCAGCTGGAATGCTAGTAACACCTTAGATCTCACTTCTTCCATTGATGTCAAGAGATAATTTTTAATCATTCTCCGCAGTGCTCGACGAACCACGTCCGTCAGTACAGAGGTCTGCCTAGTCTCGGCTCACCCGTACTTTTTCCTTCGCTTTTCCACTTCACTATCACACTACAAACACACGTATCGGGCAGTTATAGAATGGTTGAAAGGTCCGTGATGGATTTGTTTCTCAGGTGACATCCAATGACAAGTCCACAGTCGAGGCCAATGAGCTCTCCTGAACGACTCATTCTACTGTTTCTCTACCGACAACACAATACTCCTCAACCACCCCCCCCACCCCCTCCTTTTATACGGATGGCCAGCCTCTCGCCACATCTAGTTGAAATTTGAGTATTACAAAGGCGTGCCTGGATACTGTTAATCTGAGAGCGTATGTAGTGCACTTTATGCCAGTTTGAAGTTCGTGCGTGACATCTTCTCGGCGTTTCGGTTTTAATGGACAGCAATGTAGTAATTGTCCAGTAAGCCATCAGAACAATGTGAAACATAAATACGTTGAAGGCTCTATATCTGCCTATATTTCTTGCAATAATTTTAGAATTGCTATTAAACAGTTTACAGCCTCCCGTGACGGCGACACTTTATATTACTTCTGCGTTAAAAATCATTGGATGGTTGTGAAGTGGTCGAGTACTTAAAGCGAATGTTGTGACAAAAAGGAAATTCGTGGGGTGAATTTTTACTATTTTTGTAACAATTCCTGTAATCGCTTTGTTCATACTTTCTAACGGTAACCATCGTAACAGAATGCTTACAATGACTTTATGGAGTCTGAGCAGCGATTGAATTCGTGAAGGATCAATTGAAATCGGTTGCTCTAACAAATAAATCTTGTATCAGTAATTCAGTTGAAGACGATCGACATGTAATATGCTGTGATACACAGAAATCATTAGTCAATCCAAGATTGCAATACTCTCCATTTTACATCACCAGTTAGTTGTGATTAGGATCTGTTCTCGAAGGATTTCACCATTTGCCTGAAGCCCAAAGGAACCGTTATCAGGTGGTGCAAGGTAATGTGCAGAAATTTCGACTGAGTTAATTCGCTTTCCGTACGCAATATCGTAGAAGAAGATGGGATTTTGACATATTCAGTCGCGATGGAAAATAAGCAGCAGTCAGCTGCTCGGGTATACCAAGCAAACGAAACCATTGAAACTGGTTACTTCGCGAAACGCTGCCAATAAAACAATAGTGTCCTTCTTTGCTTACACTGAGTATGCCGCAACCATTACTTGAGCGCACCGAGGAACATATAATGCTAAATAATATACCAAAATACCTTTGTTCGAAGCCTTATGATATAAAAAAAAACAACGGTAAACATCTCCTCATTCCTAGAGGCAGCTGTACACTACACATCAAGTAATTGTTTATTTGAAGAAGAAAAACATCAGATTAACGACTCATAGTCCGTACTTTCCCGATTCATCAATAACTTCTATTTGTTTCATTATGTCAAACAAAACATTCCGTAGACTACGATTTCAACCACCTCAAGTACCTGTAGCTGTCCTTGTCCAGAAGAACATTTTTGAGATATTAAAACGAGAATGGAAAAATTTTACCAGCATTCGATACAACACATGTAAAAAGATATTAATTTAAGAAGACACATTTTGAGAAACAATAAAACAATGAATACCAAAATATGTTTTTATTTCATTGTTCTTCCGAAAATGTAATAAAACTCGACCCTTGTAACTAATTCAATAGCGGTTACAGAATACACTTAAAACAGTGCAATACTGAAATGTGTCTGAAGGGAAGTGAAACATATGAGGAATCTTATTTCACTGATATCCTCAGCCGGAAAGGATTAAATTTTAAGCGTATTCTTAACTATTTTAACGTCCAAAACTGACATGCTTAAGAAAGATATAAAAGTTCAATTTCAGAAAATATTGCAGCATGGTTTACCGCACGTTTAAAGTTCATTCCAGGACACACTGACAAAAAGTGCGATGCACCGAGAAGACATAGATTCGAATTTATGATAATATCATTATAGAAGTACACAACACCTACGGGTATGTAAACGATTACAGTTACAATTCCATGAGCCAAGTATAAGGTACTTAGTGTCGTTACTGGGCGCGGTAGGGAAGTGAGGGGCGTGAACACTGTCAAGAGATGAATCACGGCTGACAAGGACACGGAGATGTCGGTCATGTCTCTGAGACAGCGTTATCAGCACTTGACAAAATTTGAGATGGACCTCATTGTGGGTCCCCATTCGGCCAGGTGTTCGAATCATGCCTATTCCGATCGGTGCAGCATTCGGGTGTGGCAGGCACCTGAGGTTGTACTGCGTCAGAATGTGAGGGTAGACACACTCGACGTCAAATTCCCAGTGGACTACGTCTGACCACTACAAGAGAGTGCAACAAACACACCGTTATCCCCCCACATCCGCCGTACGAGTAGGAGGTTCCCAGCAACATTCTGTGTCACCCAAAACCTTCGGTCGGAGATAAGCAGAAGCCGGACTGGGAAATTAGCGTCCCACGAGTGGACAGCCATTAATACCGCAACACACACAGGCGTTAGGAGTGGTTTCGTGAGTGTTGATCAATGACGTCGTATTGTGCTTAGCGTTGAATCGCGTTTCTGCACTAGCCAGTACGACCCTCACCGGCGGTAATGGCGGTGACTTTCCAAATGATTCAGAGAGAAACATCGGTGTTACACGTGGGGAGCTGTCGGGTGTGACTTCAGGTAGCGGCTGGCAACATCCTGCGTCCTCATGTGTTACCTCTCTTGCGACAAGCTAATGTTCGTCCACACCTGGCACATGTTTCTGTGAATTGTCTGTGTGATGCTGAGGTAGCCCTGTGACTAGCACGACCGTCACAACTGTCCCTTATAAGACGTGTGTGGGATGGGCTCAGAAATCAAATCCGTCCCTGTGTCATTATTACTCCAGTAAACGAAGGAAAATTAGGGGAACAGATTAATACAGCTGCAAATTTTTGTAGGCTTGTCGGAGGGAGTGTCATGAACAACATATTGCAAACCCTCACCGGTGCAGTGTAAGGGTGAGTGGTGGGCGGGGGAACAATAAATGTCACATATTCAAGTTTGTCTTCAATGCCCCGAAAACAGGGACGTCCAGAGAAAATGTTTCCCGGAAAAAAATTAATTGGATTACATTTCCTGCAAGAAGAGCACTATTCATGTTTCTCTAGGACTACTCATTTCTGCGTTGCAGGGGATGGAAAAATCGCATTTATTGAAAATAGTGTTTAAATGGAGTAAAATTAATGTTTACTGTTAAATAAAGAACAAGTATTTATGTATTTTGGATAAATGGCAGCATAGGCCGTAAATATTAAAATCCTTTACTTTACAGATAATTTTCGGTCACTCTGTGACCATCTTCCTCGCAAAAAATACATAAGAACCATCAGGCGTGAGCATCTTAACACAGATGTGAGGCTATTTATAACCACCATCAAAAGATACAGACACAGTGACCGAAATCGATTTGTAAAGTGAAGGATTTCAGTATTTAGGACGGATGCTGCCACTTATCCAAAATACATTTTTAATAACACGGTTGTGGTGCAAAACGGTTCCCAATGGAATTATGTTTATGTACCACACCTAGAACTGTTCTAGGGGTGTAACACGGTAGAAAGGGGGAGTGGAGATTACGAGTCTGAATTAGGTAGACCGCCAGATTGTGTTGATGGACTTCCCTCCGTGACAGGTCGGCAAATTGAAGAGTGAGCATGCGAGTCCCCATTGTCTCTGCTGCACTACGTCGCTACAGGCTGTTTCAGAAATTGGTACCGAGCCTTCAGCTGCTCGTCTAACGAAACATTGGCGACACAGCGTGCAGACATGCCCAGCCGTATCGATTTCCCACAAAGTGCGTTAACACTACGTGAAATACAGATATGTATTCCTAATAATGTTAATACAAGAAATACATGCGCAGAGCATCTGCGTAAACCTGTACACAATGTTTTGCCCTCCTGAAGAGCAGTTGATTCGTAGTCATCCTATACCGCAATTGCAGTGTTCTTCTGAAATGGCGGCCTCTTCCACACGAGTTAGCGCTGCTCGTTTTTTAGTTTACAGACTACATCTTCCCAGCATTTCCTGTCCAGTTCTCTTATGTGAGTAGACAAAATAACTTCACTAAGTGAGATCTTATTTGCACTTGTTAAGTGAGATATTATGTAAGAAAATTCCACATCTAGAACTGTTAACTGTCTACGATAATGAAGCACATGTGCCAACTCTAAGGTGCTGGCAATATGGATTACATAAAATTGATTTCATTGTCTCCACTACAAATGGCTGCAATAATTTTTGCAGCACGAGTTGTTGTATCAAATGTATCACTCCAGCTTCAGATTTTCCAAAATCTAAAAAGACCCAGAGGTTTAAACTGGCTTCCTTACAAAAGTAGATCACGTAGGTGTCACGGAATTTCAGATATTTCAGCGTAAGTGAAGCATTGCACTGAAGCAGATTGCTATTCTAGGCTGGAGCATGATAAGTCTTTTCGATCAGACATGCTGACCTTGCAACACACGCTGTGGATGTGTGGTAACTCATTCCACTCTGTGCTGTTCACTGTACAAATGCCGGCAATTCCTGAATGGTAGGGTCTCATGTAGTCTAGCAGTAACGCAAATAAAGAGAACCGCAGTAACTTTCTGATCGTTCTTTACTTCACCACCACGACTGACCGAAGCAATACTTCACACTTTCCAGGCTACTTAAAAAAGTCATACCGCTGTTCATATCTCTAGAATAAACAAAGTTACAACGAAGCCAATCATGCTGATTGATGCCCCCCTGACGGCTAAAGAGCATTTGCTTGAAACATTTTGTAATTTGCATTTGGACAAACAGTTATTCAGAGTGGTCAAGATAAATGGGACACCTTATATATGACTCGATTTTTTGATGACTGAAATAACACCAATCAGTATAGGTTCGTTTCGTTTTCTCCTCCAATTACGAGTGTTTCACATTTTGGTCGGGCTCTGTATATAGCATACAACACAGTCGATGACATTTTAGCCGGCCGCGGTGTCCGAGCGGCTCTAGGCGCTTCAGTCCGCAACCGGGCGATTGCTACGGTCGCAGGTTCGAATCCTGCCTCGGGCATGGCTGTGTATGATGTCCTTAGGTTAGTTAGGTTTAAGTAGTTCTAAGTTCTAGGGGACTGATGACCTCAGATGTTAAGTCCCATACCGCTCAGAGTAATTTGAACCATTTTTTGAAGACATTTTAGTCGAAATATTATAAATTCAAAGCTATACGTTTTGGTGAGAATAGGTCTTCTCACAGTTCCTCCTTGTATGCGAAATAAATTTTTGTTCCGTGTATAGAGTTACGCAATGCTTTTTGCATCTTTGGCACTTCAGTGTTACCTGGTGCTCAATTTTTTCATTAAGAAAATGAATTTAGAAGTTCTTATGGCACCACACTATTGGCTAAATGTTGTGTATTCACTCCAGATATAAAAAGGAGATCCACAGAAGATGATACATGGGCATCCAAACAAGTATGGATAAATAGTAATGAAAATAGGACAGCAGAGTTTTATCAAAACCAAATTTAATTATGCACCCTAAGAGCAGGTATAAAAACGATAAAACCGTTTCCGAAATGAAAACGAAGGACATTAATGTGTAATCACCGACAACTGCCTTACGTGTATGGAAATGTGATGTCATGAGGCTCTTCCAGCTCTCCAGCGGGAAGCGACTCCTCCCTGAGAACGAGCTGTGTGAACGGTCGTAGTGAAAGCCTGCAGCTCGTTTCCCTCATCATCACAAAGGTTTCCTGAGGGGTTGATGCAATAGGGATCTTGACGTTTAAGAACCAGCAAAGGAGTATCACAGAAGCTGTAAGCAGGAGGATTTGTCCAGCGAACCATCTGGGTGCGAAGAGTAGCTCTGCGCATCTGCCACTCCAAAAAGTTTCTAAAATTGTTGCGTTGTCTCAACTGTCTACTTCTGAGCGCTAATTCTATTCCACAGGCGTTAACGGAGACATAATGCTCTGTACACCCAGAAATACAATAACTCCCCACGCCACGGTTCATCACATTCACCAAACTTGTATCTAACACCTTAACCGAAAACAATCAAACTGGTACTATGGTACTCCAAAGCTTGTAGTATATGCTCGTTAAAATTTCATCCTAATACGAAACTATGTTCAGGAGTGAAGAAGTTGAAGAATGACAGCTGTTCGGTGTTCCCAGCTTTAGTGAAACATTTCAGGTGGGGATCGTTGCAAGATATACCCGGAGAATCTGCACGTGCAGCTTGTCATCGTATTTTGGACTTTAGTATGAAGGACGGCGGAGCATCCTACCGACAGGTCACGCAGACATTTGGCTACAGTGCAACGATTTCAGCACGAGAAGTTAGTAGGAGTGCTCTGCTGGCTCTGGCGAAGACCTGAAATACGAGAAGAGTTTACATAGAAAAAGTCACCACGAAAATCCGGGAACAGATTGGTAGAAGTTGTATTCAGATCTGGAGTTGCAATCCGTTGTTTACTGCTGACATCAAACCACGGACATTTTCACAGTGTATAGCCGAAGTCGGACACTGAGTCGCATTCTGTTGAGTTCAGGGACGAGCCTCGTTTCTGTCTGTGGCGGTCAGATCGACTCCGTACGCAACTCAGTGAAATGTAAGAGGTGTCGTGCAATAATGGGTTCTTTGGTTTTCTCCGGGAGGAGGCTGAATGGCTACTGTAGCACGAAAATATCAGTACACTCTACTACAACATAGATAAGAAAAATTACTTAACTTAGCACTGTCCATTTCCACAAGAAGCTCTTGAGTTTTTGCAAAAACAGACATAATGTCTGATAGGATAACAGCAATCAGTGATTTTACAATGTTACTTATAATCGGTCTTGATTGCAAAATTTTTATTCATGTGACCGATTTCGGTTCATCTAGAACCATCTTCAAATCTGATATTTGGGTTACAGGAGTAACCCGTCCAAATGCAGCAACTTTCATATGCTGCGTCACATATGTGATTTGGACGGGTTACTCCTGTAACCGAAATATCAGATCTGAAGATGGTTGTAGATGAACCGAAACCGGACATATGAATAAAAATTTTGCAATCAAGACCGATTATAAGTAACATTGTAGAAGCTCTTGAGTGTTTGAAACTGTCTCTGATCATCAACGTGCAAAAGTCTCTCGGAGAGCATTTAACAATAACTCCCACGTGGTGCTCTGCCTAATACACTGACCACAGAGCTGGCCTACTGGAGGACAATGCTGCCGTTTTAATCGATGTTCGCGCTCTGGGCCGAGAGGTACTGCGCTCATCCGTAAGTAGAAGACCTGTTGCGGCGGCGCAGGGAAACTTTTCTAGACGTGGCTATGCTGCTGTTGCTCAGTCATCTTTTTTTGCTGTCAAGTTGCGATTTACAAACGCTGATATGGCATCTCGCTCTTCGCCATGTTCTCATACGCTTAATCAGCAGGATGCGAAATGCCATATCCAAGGAGCATTACGCAAGAATGCCATTCATTCGACAAACTGAAGAGCCAAACAAACTGGTACACGTGCCTAATGTCGTGTAGGGCCGCCTCGAACACGCAGACGTGCCGCCATAGAGGCATGCTTATTGACCATTACTAGATTGTTTCAGATCGATCTGAAACTTAAAAGTTTTTCAAGTATCGACGTGTTAGCCATAGTTCTGAAGATAAGTGATAGAATATTTACCGTTTAGCCAGACAACGGAACATATATTGTTCGCGAGGGAAAATTAACTCGTCTAATACTTAATATCAACTCTGGGACTTAGTCGTCGTGATCTGTGAGCGTCACGAACATCGAAGGACACAGCAATATACCAACCGCCGACATAAACTCTAGAAATAGATTTGAGTAGGAAACGTTTACACGCATTCATGAAGAATTCACAGGTACGCCGTGTTGTCGGAAGGCGTAGTTAATGTCACAATTAAATTACAATGTAATGAAGACACCTAGCTGTATACAGGAGTTGATACGTATAAGCCAAGAGGACAATTTAAAATGTGTGCCCCGACCGGGACTCGAACCCCGGATCTCCTGCTTACATACCAGACGCTCTATTCATCTGAGCAACCGAGGACACAGAGGAATAGCGCGACTGCAGGGACTTGGCACGCGTCCCGTGAGACACACATTCGCAACTGATTGTCCCGCACTATATTCATAGTGCCTCCGCACAGTATACTCATTACTCGCGGCTTTACTGCCAATTCCCGTTAAGAGTTCTGGCACTGTTTGTGCATCCGCACAGTAGAAGATGGTTAAATGACCGGTGAGCCTTAACTATACATATATGAAGATGGTATCTGTTCTTTCGGACATGTCCAAGAGAACAGATACCATCTTCATACATATAATGTCAGAATTGCAGATGTAATTTGTAGCTTCAATTCCTCGAATGACAGATCGGTGTGCGTTTTAGTGCAGTGGTTAAATAATTCAAAAGTTCAATAAGCTCAGTTATAACTTCAACACTTCGTGTCGTCTACATCATTTAATTGAACTTTATTGCATAACTGTGAAATAAGTATTGTCTTGATAGAAGGCAGAAGCTAAAGGTGATTGTGTGACATTATTAATAGTGAACAGTAATGGAACATTTTAGTACGACGCTTTCTGTACGTTATTTAGAGAATACATTATCTCTGCATTTACGACGTAGCCGCTGTTGAATTAGCACCATAGTGACGCATTAACGACGCTATAATACTGCACAAATCAACATCCTCGCAAGACTATAATGTGGCATCGGCTTGAATGGTGGAACTTGTAATTCGAGATATATTATCTACGTCTGAACATTCATTTGCTTACAGGGCATAAAAATTACTGTTATCAAGTTTTACGTAAGCGTATAAGCCCGTCGCGAACACGCCAAGGATATTTGGTTTATTGTTTCAGATAAAGGGAGCTGTTGCGGTACCGTGTGGAGCAGTCGCTGTGTGTAGCCGTAAAGGAGACAGACATCCTTCGAACAAAATTATAAGTGAGGGCCGGTAGCACGCAAAAGTGACGCAACACGACGTGACATGGACTCGACTAATGTCTGATGTAGTGCTGGAGGGAACTGACACCTTGAATCCTGCACGGCTGTCCATAACTCCGTAAGAGTACGAGGGAATTGAACAGCACGTTGCAAGGCATCCCAAATATACTCAATAATGTTCATGTTTGGGAAGTTTGGAGGCCAACGGAAGTGTTTCAGCTCAGAACAGTGTCCTGGAGCCACTCTGTAGCAATTGTGGGGTGTCGCATTGTACGGCTGGAACAGCCCAAGTCTGTCGGAATGCGAACAGCTAGGGCTTGGCGACATGGTGCATAACCACCCATAAAAATTCCACCGTTGTTTGGGAACTTGAAGTAAATAAATGGTTGCAAATGGTCTCCAAGTAGTCTAACACAAACATTTTGAGTTAAAGATCAGTTCAGTTGGACCACTGTAGCCAGTGCATTCCCCGTATACGCAGCCTACACCGTTATGCAGCGGTGTGGCCCAGCGGATCTAGGCGCTACAGTCTGGAACTGCGCGACCGCTACGGTCGCAGGTTCGAAGCCTGCCTCGGGCATGAATGCGTGTGATGTCCTTAGGTTAGTTGGGTTTAAGTAGTTCTAAGTTCTAGGGGACTGATCACCTCAGCAATTAGGTCCCATAGTGCTCATAGCCATTTGAACCAAGCCGTTATGCAGCACAATGTCTTGCTGATGACTTGGGTCCATGGCATCGTGGGGTCAGCATTCTTAACAACGGAAGTTGGGATTCATCTGACCATGCTACTGCTTTCAGTCGTCTTGCGTCCAGCCGATATTGTCACTAGCCAAAGAGAGGCGCTGCAGACGAAGTCGTGATGGTAAAGCACGCACGTCGATCGTCTGCTGCCACAGCCCATTAATGCCACATTTCAGCGCATTGTTGCAACGAATTCATTCGTCGTCCGAGCCTCATTGATTTCTGCGGTTATTTCACGCAGTGTTTTTGCCTGTTAGCACTGACAATTCTACGCAAAAGCCGCTGCTGTCCATCGTAAAGTGAAGGCCATTGGCCACTGCCTTATCCGGGTGACTGGTAATGCCTAAGATTTGGTAGTCTGAGCACACTCTTTACCCTGTGGATCTCAAAATATTGAATTCCCTAACAACTCTCGAAATGGAATATCAGATGTGACTAGTGCCAACTGCCATTCTGCGTTCAGTCTGTTAATGATCGTCTCATTGGACGCCTTCACATGAATCACCTAAGCACAAATAACACCTCCGCCAATGGATTGTATTTTTTTTTTTTTACTTTATGTACGCGCTAATAACGACATCTGTATACAGCGTGGTCCATTGATAGTGAGCGGGCCAAATATCTCACGAAATAAGCATCAAATGAAAAAACTAAAAAGAACGAAACTCGTCTGGCTTGAAGGGGGGAACCAGATGGCGCTATGGTTGACCCGCTAGATGGCGCTGCCATAGGTCAAACGGATATCAACTGCGTTTTTTTTTTTAAATAGGAACCCCCATTTTTATTACATATTCGTGTAGTAAGTAAAGAAATATGAATCTTTTAGTTGGACCACATTTTTCGCTTTGTGATAGATGGTGCTGTAATAGTCACAAACGTACAAGTACGTGGTATTACGTAACATTCCGCCATTGCGGACGGTATATGCTTCGTGATACATTACCCATGTTAAAATGGGCCGTTTACCAATTGCGAAAAAGGTCGATATCGTGTTGATGTATGGCTATTGTGATCAAAATGCTAGACGGGTGCGTGCCATGTATGCTACTCGGCATCCTGGACGACAACATCCAAGTGTCCGGACCGTTCACCGGATAGTTACGTTATTTAAGGAGACAGGAAGTGTTCAGCCACATGTGAAACGACAACCACGACCTGCAACAAATGATGATGCCCAAGTAGGTGTTTTAGCTGCTATCACGGCTAATCCGCACATCAGTAGCAGACAAATTGCGCGAGAAATGGGAATCTCAAAAACGTCGGTGTTGAGAATGCTACATCGACATCGATTGCACCCGTAACATATGTCTATGGACCAGGAATTGCATGGCGACGCCTTTGATCGTCGTGTACAGTTCTACCACTGGGCCCGAGAGATATTACGGGACGATGAAAAATTTTTTGCACGCGTTCTATTTAGCGACGAAGCGTCATTCACCAACAGTGGTAACGTAAAGCGGCATAATATGCTCTATTGGGCAACGGAAAATCCACGATGGCTGCGACAAGTGGAACATCAGCGACATTGGGGGGTTAATGTATGGTGCGGCATTAAGGGAGGAAGGATAATTGGCCCCCATTTTACCGATGGCAATGTAAATGGTGCAATGTATGCTTATTTCCTGCGTAATGGTCTACCGATGTTACTAGAAGATGTTTCACTGCACGACAGAATGACGATGTATTTCCAACATGATGGATGTCCGCCACATAGCTCGCGTGACAACTTGCGTCAGTGCATTGTCAATGTATGTGCGAACATTACGGAAGGCGAAGTATTCTCTGTTGAGAGGAATGTCATTACACGTATTGCTAAATGCATTGAGGTTGACGGACATCATTTTGAGCATTTATTGCATTAATGTGGTATTTACAGGTAATCACGCTGTAACATCATGCGTTCTCAGAAATGATAAGTTCACAAAGGTACATGTATCACATTGGAACAACCGAAATGAAATGTTCAAACATACCTACGTTCTGTATTTCGATTTAAAGAACCTACCTGTTACCAACTGTTCGTCTAAAATTGTGAGCCATATGTCTGTGACCATTACAGCGCCATCTAGCACAATGCGAAAAAAGTTGTCCAACTAAAACATTCATATTTCTTCACGTACTACACGAATATGAAATAAAAAATGGGGGTTCCTGTTTTTAAAAAAACGCAGTTGATATCCGTTTGACCTATGGTAGCGCCATCTAGCGGGCCAACCATAGTGCCATCTGGTTTCTCCCTTCAAGCTAGACAAGTTTAGTTCTTTGTAGTCTTTTCGTTTAACGCTTATTTCGTGAGATATTTGGCCCGGTCACTATCAATGGACCACCCTCTATGTGTATGTCGCTATCGCATGACTTCTGTCAGTTCTGTGTGTATCCACATCAGAGGCGCGCTTGGTTACGTATACGGTGCAGCAACGTAATCAAACGGAAACTTTTTGACAGACCCTTACATTTTGAAGAATGCAATACTATTTTTGAAGCATTTTGGAAAAAGAACCGTCACAAACTATTACTGGATTGCTGGAGACAAAATGTGCTTCTGGCCTTGAAAACTGCAACTTAAGAAAAGACATCAGATGAATATTTACGGTAGAGTAGGAAAATGCATAGATTGAATGATTTTGTACGTACGGCTGTTATTCCTGGCGCAAGAACTCTGCTTGGATGACAGTTATGGTTAAGTTACTCTACGGCATAATTCGTATTGGCTACCGACAAATGATGTGTTAGTCTTCCGAAAACCAGTGAAAATACTTACTTGGCTAAGAGATACGGAAAAGTTGCTGGAAATGGTATCTGTCGAAACCTTCGGTACACCAGGACAGGCCGATAACATGCGGTCATGTTTTAGTTTGTTGAAAAATAGCGTCACCAAGACTTCGAAGATAGACTACAGCGAACGTTCTTAACACGGCTGTGATGTGATACCTACTATACGTATTACCAGGTAGAATTTGGTTTATGCCTAATAGATTCCCATACTAATGAAACCGGGAGCTGAGCCCACGAGACAGAGACGAATGTAATCTACTGATGTTCATTCTATGTGGAGACTTTACTCACGGACACGCCATCGTGTCACTGTACGGAAAACAGAGTCTCGTCTGAAAATATGACTTGCTGCCGCCCCTGTGTCAAGTATTTCCATTGGACACGCCGCGATCGACGCATGTCTCTCCTCTGCTGAGTCTGTGGAAGCTACTGTAATGCCTGCCGTACTGCCAGTCTATAGTGTTGCACATGTCATTGTAACTATCCATGTTTGTTGTGAAAAAAGCCCACTGAAAAAAGCCCATTTCCTAGCTCAACCGAGCGAGGTGGCGCAGTGGTTAGACACTGGACTCGCATTCGGGAGGACGACGGTTCAATCCCGCGTCCGGCCATCCTGATTTAGGTTTTCCGTGATTTCCCTAAATCGCTCCAGGCAAATGCCGGGATGGTTCCTTTCAAAGGGCACGGCCGACTTCCTTCCCTGTCCTTCCCTAATCCGATGAGACCGATGACCTCGCTGTCTGGTCTCCTTCAAAAATGGTTCAAATGGCTCTGAGCACTATGGGACTCAACTACTGTGGTCATAAGTCCCCTAGAACTTAGAACTACTTAAACCTAACTAACCTAAGGACTGCACACAACACCCAGCCATCACGAGGCAGAGAAAATCCCTGACCCCGCCGGGAATCGAACCCGGGAACCCGGGCGTGGGAAGCGAGAACGCTACCGCACGACCACGAGATTCGGGCTGGTCTCCTTCCCCAACACAACCAACCAATCCTAGCTCAAGTTTCGTGACTTGGTCATACAATCATATCCAGAGGAGCGATCATTAGGCTGATCCTCTCAGTTGGTAGTCGCGTGGGGCCTTTCAGAACCTGCTTGGCGTTCAGTATGGCAGCTCCCTGTACACCGGAGTCTCGCCCTAAACGGCCACACCACCAGGGCAGCTGGTAGCTGGTGCAGAAACGCCGGACATTTCCATACAAGCGAGGCGTCCTAGCTATGAGTAGCCAGCCGCCTGTACGTGTAGCCAGCCGAAAAGTGAGCAGCTACACAGCATTCCAAGGATTTCTTGGCCACGGTTTAACGACAATACAGAACTGCACGTAGGGTCTACTATACCGTGACATGCTGTCTGACAAGATTAGGCGTCCTTTTTTGGTAATATGAAGCCTGATAAATAGCAAACGCAAGTCACGACACAGAGTATTTCTTTCGACTCTGGGGGTTCTGTTAGAGTGTTCTGTGGCTGATTACGCCGTATTGCCAGTAGAATGGCTCTTGACTCCGACAATGTATCTCGTCGTAGTTAACCACAGTGACTGTGCTCTAGCGTAACAACAGGAAATTCTAATATCTCACAGCTTGTAGATTTTTGTTACAAAGGGCATCTTCAACATCGAACGCTTAATTTTTAATTTATTGTTATCTTATTTTCAGGCAGAGACCGTTTCACCAGGTACAACGTGCGCAGCTCTAGGTCTAATGGCTAGCGTTGCTGTCTCTGGATCACGGTGTCCGGGTTCGATTTCTGGCCGCCTTGGGGACTTTCTCACCCCGGAAACTGGGTGTTTGTGTTGTTCTCATCCATGACAATGGCTCGATTGGAGTAAGAAAAAAAATTTACTCTGTAAAATTGGGACTGTGTACGGCCTCTGATGACCGCTCATTTGAGCGCCCCACACCAAACATCATCAAACAAACCAGATACGACTATTTGATAACGTTAAGAAACAAGGATTTGGTCTTACTTCTTTAAAAATATGAATCTTAATTGGGCTAAGTAGTTATTCGATATAGTACATTTGCCAGACTGTACCATTATAATAATAGCCACAAAATTTAACATAAAGTCCAATCATACGAGGCGACTTCAAAAAGCAGGTCGCACGTTACCGTGGTAGGTTATGATTAGTGGATAACACTCTACACTTCAAAGTGACACAGGTGTAAGACACAGTTATTAAAAATAATCACTAAGTTTCTCTAAAGAACGGATGAGACCCTTTACCTATCGTTGAACTGCTCGGCTATACAAATCCGCTTTTTGGTCGCGGAGCCACTCTAAGACCACTCTGAGGACTTCCTCATCATTGAAAAATTTGTTTCCTCAGTGATTTTCTTTGAGTTTTCCGAAAAAAATGGAAATCGCGTGGTGGAAATCTGGCCTGTGAGGTGAAGCAGCACCCCCAAAGTCCCTACGTCGTTGGTGGCACTGTATGCTTTGTATTACAGCGGGTGCAAGAGGTACTGCGTTTCATCGTTACACCGCCAGAATTTTACTGTTACCCTGTGTGTAATTTAGTCGTTTTTCCCGCAAAAATCGTACAGTCTGGCGCACTTGAACTTAACGTTTCTAGTTTCCGCCTCGTTTCACTTGCACACTGTAGTGTAGTTATCCGTACCGCAATAGTGCTGTGCCTACAGGACACCTGGAACATTACTTATGACAATGAGCAGCTCTGGTTGCATAACGGACTTGGCAGAACATAGACTCCCAATGCATATACACGTAATGTAACATGGAAACAAAAACTATAACTAAACTCCTCCCGAACAGGCCATTAAGACCCAACGGTACCGATCGGCCGCCGTGTCATCCTCAGCCGACAGGCGTCACTGGATGCGGATATGGAGGGGCATGTGGCCAGCACACCACTCTCCCGGCCGTATGTCAGTTTCTGAGACCGGAGCCGCTACTTCTCAGTCAAGTAGCTCCTTAGTTTGCCTCACAAGGGCTGAGTGCACTCTGCCTGCCAACAGCGTTCGGCAGTCCGGATGGTCACCCATAACATGAAAATACCCTCAAATTTTAAAGATTCCTATTACAAAAACGTATGATAAGGCAAATAAATCTGGCATAGACCAATTTACGGAACCACGAGGTAGTCTAACAGAAAAATAAACCTTAACAGTGCAGTTGGCATTGGATGAATGTATTAATAACGTTATGTTAGTTCACATAAAAAGTGTTCGTCGTTAGTGGAAGGATGGCGGCTTGGAAGGTGAATTAATTTCAAGAAATGCTTTTCTGGTTAGTATTCACGTGAACTGTTCTTGGTCTCCTAAGACTAACAGTTTATTCTCCCGCGAATACGGAGTAGAAGAATCAAGGTCAGCGTGGAATCTGTTGCTGAGTCCCCCAGTATAACGTGCCACTGGCGTTTCGGTCCAGGTCCACTAACCTTCTTCATCCCGTGTTTGCTTGATTGGTGAGTATACTACGAAAATCCCAATATGGTACGGGTATGTCGGTGGGAAGAGACCCTGCACCATTTTCGCAAGGTTGTCTCCACGTTCGTTGCCCCTTCAGACATGGCACATTATCCATTTGTGCTGAATCAGCTGACGCAGCGGTATTCGTAGGATTGAGTCTTCTCAGTATATCACGTGCAAAGGGATTTACACTTATTCCGTCGCCTACTCTAGTAAGAGACTCTACGGTACTTGCTGAATATGTCCACATTAGGACATCGTCGACTTCCACGTCAGCATACAACAGCGCAGTTAAATCTCACTTCTTTTGTCAATGGAAGGGGTTTCTCAAATCCTGTTGGTCGTCACAAAGTGCGATTCCGCATAAACCTACATTTTGAAACCGTCAGTGTACAATTCGGACCAGTCATACCAGTTACTACCAGATTTTGACAGTGCAAAGACTCATTATGTCACTCGGGGCCATGGGTATTTTGGTTGTATAAACTTCATAGAGGGTACTGTGAAATTTTAAAGGAATTTCGTTTACTTGACACCTCGTGAACTCTGCGAAACTGGTGTTTACATTGTGCTGCCACATGTTCCATGATCTCACCGTACATACGATAGTAGTAGTAGAGATTGGGGTTTCTTAAACCAGTATGTCCTAGTCTGTATCTATAGTAGAGATAATTTCCAATTTAATTGAAGACTGATAGATGATGTGAGCTTCACACCATATACGAACTTTCATCTTATAACCTGTGGCAGAACTGCCAGTTCAGCTTGCATGACACACATGGGTGTCGTTTTACTATAACAATTCGCAGAGCTGCTGATTGTGTACTTTGTACAATCTTCAATCACAACGTACTTCAACATGTAGAAGGCGTACAACATGTAGACGTATTTCGTCTTGCTGCTAATTAACTGTTTCCAGAGGTGTAAAAGTGTCCTAGGGCTGGCTAGCCAATCAGTGCAAGAGAAAGATTCAGGGTGTTACTTTCTTCAGGTTTGTTTCCACCAGGAACTGCTTGCTCCACGACCATATTAATGAGATCCAAGGAAGGTGAAAGGGCAGCGTCAGTCGTAAATTTTCAAAACCTGTTCAATGCAGACTGATTTCAGCTACTATGTAGCTCTCTTCATTGCTACATGAATAAAAGAACAATATGATAATTACCAACTATATACCAGTCATGATGACCCATCGTAAACGAAAGAACAAGTGGTACCTCGTTGCTAATACAGATAACAAACAGTTAAACTGAGCTTGCTGCTTACACTTCCATGTAGCGAACCTCGGTATGTGATGTCAGTAGTAACTAACGCCCTCGCTAATATTGTCATTTGCATATTAAATTGAAAACAAGGATTAAAAAATACAAGATGTAGTGACTTTGCACAACATTACATCCTTAAATAGTAAATTACACCCAGTAACTATATTGAAACCGGAAGGAAGACTCCACATACAGATGGTGCAAATTCAAATACTAATAACATTTGTTTTTGTATTAAACCTAAATCAGTATTAATAGTGAAAGACAAGTTGCACAATATGGGTAGCTATCGCACACAGAGTGCTTAGCTACCTTTTCTAACGTAGCTTACAATACGAAAAGTACCATACGATTGTCAGGTATATGCACCTGTTTTGCGATATCAAGTAACAACGTACAAACTGACTTATAAAATCATATCACATTATAATGCAGAAACATATGTAACTGGATTGGGAGTTAATAAGCTTCGTTCCTGTACCATGAATTTTGTACTCACTTAATGAGCTATGACACAGCACTACATAGATCCCTATTTACGATTTGTTACGTGTCCTTTGGATCTCTGTAAACACCTCTTTTTTCAGTCAGGTGGCTTTCGAGATCTCCCAAAAATGGGTACTACTCGTTGCTACCTACTCACTAGGCAAGGTGGCAGAGATCATTGATTACAAAAAAATCTTAATTTCTTCCAGTAGATCCATAAATCTGCCCTTATCCCCTTTATGCAGCAGCTTTAGTTGTGAGATCAGGAGGAACATGCCCAGAGTCAACAAGAGAGGCAGAAAATTTTGATTTCTCTACTATATCCCTCCCTTTAGTGCCACATGCCCACGGAACCTAATCTCAAGCCGCCTCCAAATTGGTCCTACTTAACAGCATCGTTGTAAGCACGGCATATGGAGTTCACATGACTGGCTGAAGTGAAGCTACGGTAAGGTTCTGAGAATCAACGAAACGTGGAAAGCAGAACTGCCTATCAAAAGAAAAAGAAAAATAAGTTAGCCCAAAGTACTAACGGCACATGTACGAGATATACTCAACCTTAAAGCAAAATAGTGGATAGCGACCATATTTAATGTAATACGTAGAAAACCAGAACTAAAACTGCATTTGTAAGGAATTCATGTAATTACAATTATGTGTCCTCATGTACTCTTAGTTTGTCTATAATTTTGAGATATTGTTTTATTTGAACTTATGGATACAGTTAAAGATGGGGTTGAGTCCCTGGAACCTGTCAGTGTAATGATTTCAGTCAGTAAAACACTGTACCACTGTATCGGATGTTTTC
The DNA here is from genome assembly GCF_023898315.1 of Schistocerca nitens. Taxonomy (NCBI): domain Eukaryota; kingdom Metazoa; phylum Arthropoda; class Insecta; order Orthoptera; family Acrididae; genus Schistocerca; species Schistocerca nitens. Next base: position 54,711,543 of record NC_064621.1, read on the forward strand.
GTGATGGGCATTACATGACCCCTATGGGGCACAGGGCATTTGGCAGAATGTACTATCCATCTCTTTCGTTGGCCACGTTTTTCCCACGCTCCTAGCTTCTCCTTCTACCGTCCATTTCATCTTCTCAATTGCCTCGTCTGGCTTCCTCAATGTGTTACCGAATACATCTGCACTTTCTCTACAGTCTTCTAAAGATATCTGGTTCATTTTCCTAGAGAGCTGTTAATTATTTTTATTTTTTCCCCCAACAGATACTCATGATGAGATGGAGACATTTGTTTGTGATGCTACCCACATGTGACGGCATAATCTCTTCTACTTTCCAGCTTTCACCAGAATGACCTGACAGTCTCCAGCAGCTACTCACTCGACTTAAGGGTGCTCTTCCATGTTCACAGAATATACCCTCATTTCCTCTGTTTTAGCTATAATTATCTGGAGGGCAGAGACCAGTGCTTCTTTTTTCAGAGAATTTAATCTGTCTTTCATATCTGTCAGCCTGCTGGTTTGTCGTCTGCGAAATCGAAACCCTGGAGATAGACATTCATGAATTCTACATCGGATTCTTCTTCACCCACATGTGATGGAAATCCTCATAACTGAGTCAAAGACGGGTAGAAAAATTGTTGGTGACAGAACACAGTGATTTTTGTTCCATTACATAGTTTTGGTGAGGTTAGATTTCTGAGTAGTACGATCAGAGATACAACTTTAGGTCGAAGGCAGTGTAATGACATTCCTGGTACTTGCAAGGAGTTAAGAAATTCCTTAGGGAAGAACACACTTTCTCCAACGTTTACCATCTTGTCGATCGATTTGTGTATTCTCTATTCACCAGGAATTTTCTTTTGAGTATTAAAGTTGATATCGTCGACAACATTATTTCTAGGTGCTAAAATTCCCATTTGAAACAACCACTCCGGAGTGGTACAACTGTGAACAGCGTTATGATAAATTTGGTCGATGAGTTCGTTTTCAGCAGTGGCTGTGCCCTCGCATATTTGTGAAAACTCTTGAGGAAAATACACAGTAGTTTCATCTTTCTATAGTTAAACTCGAACATTTTTTGTTAGTCGCAGTATTTGTGTGTGTGGTCAGAGATGAGATTTTTTGAAGTATGAATTGATCTCGTCTGCTGGTGTTGACTTGAGGACAACCGGAAATGTTTGTCGAAAATGTCCTGAGAGTATGGGTAGAGCTCCTCCCATTACTTCAGAATTTTCTCGCAAGTTTTGTAAAGTTCTGTCTCTGGCTTCGAGCGATTTCTTGTGTGACACTGTGCGTTCGTCCCAGAAGATAATTTTGAGTTGCTTTAGACGTTCACCCCAACCAGATGCTCTTCAGACTTTACACACCGGGTATTGTTCTTCTGCCTTATTCAACGGTAGTTGTAGGCCGGAAGGGGCAGTTCTCCTCCTTCCATAAATGTGGCTGCAGTGCCGGATGACGCCGATGCAAGTGCTATGTGTTGTGTAGCATGTATTTCCGCTAGCAATAGATTAATTAGAGCCGTTTTCCCGGTGCTATTGCAGCATATTTTTCTTTAGTTGCGGAAGTCTTAACAGCAAATTATTTACTGGACCAGCCTGGCCGCCTGTACAACATGGACGAAACTGGGCTGCAGATGAATCCAAGGACAGACGAAGTGATAACAGAAAAAGGTTCCCCTTCCTTGTATCAAGTAACTTCCCAAGAAAAAGGGCAAACCATAGCGGTAATCACTTGCTGCAATGCTGAAGGCACCTTCATACCTCCAGTGTGAATTTTAAAAGGTAAAAGAAGGAAGTCTGGATGGGAAGGTGGACTTCCGAATGCTTCGATTGTATTTATGAATGAGAGATCAGGGTATGTCAACTCTGATATATTCATATGTTGGATGAAAGACCACTTTATTCCCAGAAAACAACAAGGAAAAGTAGTTCTGCTTCTTGATGGGCACACCTCACACTCTACTGATCCAGATATGCTTGATCTTGCAACAGAAAATGATGTGATCATTATTTGTTTACCTCCACGTTCAACACACTACCTTCAGCCTCTTAACAGGTGTGTTTTCAAACAAGCTTTTCACAGGACAATGCGAAACTGGACATAGTGCCATCGTGGACGTAAAGTCTCAAGACACAGTTCCAAGTCTTCCTCAGAGAAGCCTGGAAGAAAGCTACAGTTTCATCCAATGCTCAATCTGGATTTGAAGCATGTGGCTTTTACCCATACAACCTGGAAATAATCCAGAGGAGGCATTTCAAATTTCTGATCTGGTTGCTACTGCTGTGGCAGTCAAGAATGAAGGATATGACACCGACTGTAGAGGATGTGCTTAGGTGGTTCTCCCACAGAAAGGAAATATATGACTTGAAGCACAGGTCCATAATGAGCAAATGCCAGGAATATCGTTTGAAGAAATTACTCCTATGCCTATCTTGGATCCATTACCATCGAAGGCAGAAAGAAAACCGCTGAAGTTCTCACAGAAGGTAGTCGAAAAGAAGCAGCAAGAGGTACGTCACAGCGAATTAAAAGCAAAATAATCAGTTCCAGGTCTTACCAACTATAGTTTAGCAAACCATGTAACTCAGTAAATGACAGTGATTATTGTGCTGAGTGTGCCAATAATTTTTTTTTTTTTTTTTTTTTTTTGGTCATCAGTCTACTGACTGGTTTGATGCGGCCCGCCACGAATTCCTTTCCTGTACTAACCTCTTCATCTCAGAGTAGCACTTGCAACCTACATCCTCAATTATTTACTTGACGTATTCCAATCTCTGTCTTCCTCTACAGTTTTTGCCCTCTACAGCTCCCTCTAGTACCATGGAAGTCATTCCCTCATGTCTTAGCAGATGTCCTATCATCCTGTCCCTTCTCCTTATCAGTGTTTTCCACATATTCCTGTCGACTCCGATTCTGCGTAGGACCTCCTCATTCCTTACCTTATCAGTCCACCTAATTTTCAAGTCTATAGCACCACATCTCAAATGCTTCGAGTCTCTTCTGTTCCGGTTTTCCCACAGTCCATGTTTCACTACCATACAATGCTGTACTCCAGACGTACATCCTCAGAAATTTCTTCTTCACATTAAGGCCGGTATTTGATATTAGTAGACTTCTCTTAGCCAGAAATGCCTTTTTTGCCATAGCGAGTCTGCTTATGATGTCCCCCTTGCTCCGTCCGTCATTGGTTATTTTACTGCCTAGGTAGCAGAATTCTTTAACTTCATTGACTTCGTGACCATCAATCCTGATGTTAAGTTTCTCGCTGTTCTCATTTCTACTACTTCTCATTACCTTCGTCTTTCTCCGATTTACTCTCAAACCATACTGTGTACTCATTAGACTGTTCATTCCGTTCAGCAGATCATTTAATTCTTCTTCACTTTCACTCAGGATAGCAATGTCGTCAACGAATCGTATCATTGATATCCGTTCACCTTGTATTTTAATTCCACTCCTGAACCTTTCTTTTATTTCCATCAATGCTTCCTCGATGTACAGATTGAAGAGTAGGGGCGAAAAGCTACAGCCTTGTCTTACACCCTTCTTAATACGAGCACTTCGTTCTTGATCGTCCACTCTTTTTATTCCGTCTTGGTTGTTGTACATATTGTATATGACCCGTCTCTCCCTATAGCTTACCCCTACATTTTTCAGAATCTCGAACAGCTTGCACCATTTTAAATTGTCGAACGCTTTTTCCAGGTCGACAAATCCTATGAAAGTGTCTTGATTTTTCTTTAGCCTTGCTTCCATTATTGGCCGTAACGTCAGAATTGCCTCTCTCGTCTCTTTAGTTTTTCCTAAAGTTAACTGATCGTCACCTAGCGCATTCTCAATTTTCTTTTCCATTCTTCTGTATATTATTCTTGTAAGCAGCTTCGATGCATGAGCTGCTAAGCTGATTGTGCGATAATTCTCGCACTTGTCAGCTCTTGCCGTCTTCGGAATTGTGTGGATGATGCTTTTCCGAAAGTCAGATGGTATGTCGCCAGACTCATATATTCTACACACCAACGTGAATAGACGTTTTGTTGCCACTTCCCCCAATGATTTTAGAAATTCTGATGGAATGTTATCTATCCCTTCTGCCTTATTTGACCGTAAGTCCTCCAAAGCTCTTTTAAATTCCGATTCTAATACTGGATCCCCTATCTCTTCTAAATCGACTCCTGTTTCTTCTTCTATCACATCAGAAAAAATTTCACCCTCATAGAGGCTTTCAATGTATTCTTTCCACCTATCTGCTCTCTCCTCTGCATTTAACAGTGGAATTCCCGTTGCACTCTTAATGTTACCGCCGTTGCTTTTAATGTCACCAAAGGTTGTTTTAACTTTCCTGTATGCTGAGTCTGTCCTTCCGACAATCATATCTTTTTCGACGTCTTCACATTTTTCCTGCAGCCATTTCGTCTTAGCTTCCCTGCACTTCCTATTTATTTCATTCCTCAGCGACTTGTATTTCCGTATTCTTGATTTTCCCGGAACATGTATGTACTTCCTCCTTTCATCAATCAACTGAAGTATTTCTTCTGTTACCCATGGTTTCTTCGCAGCTACCTTCTTTGTACCTATGTTTTCCTTCCATATTCTGTGATGGCCCTTTTTAGACATGTCCATTCCTCTTCAACTGTACTGCCTACTGCGCTATTCCTTATTGCTGTATCTATAGCGTTAGAGAACTTCATACGAATCTCGTCATTCCTTAGCACTTCCGTATCCCACTTCTTTGCGTATTGATTCTTCCTGATTAATGTCTTGAACTTCAGCCTACTCTTCATCACTACTATATTGTGATCTGAGTCTATATCTGCTCCTGGGTACGCCTTACAATCCAGTATCTGATTTCGGAATCTCTGTCTGACCATGATGTAATCTAATTGAAATCTTCCCGTATCTCCCGGCCTTTTCCAAGTATACCTCCTCCTCTTGTGTTTCTTCAACAGGGTATTCGCTATTACTAGCTGAAACTTGTTACAGAACTCCATTAGTCTATCTCCTCTTTCATTCCTTGTCCCAAGCCCATATTCTCCTGTAACCTTTTCTTCTACTCCTTCCCCTACAACTGCATTCCAGTCGCCCATGACTATTAGATTTTCGTCCCCCTTTACATACTGCATTACCCTCTCAATATCCTCATACACTTTCTCTATCTGTTCATCTTCAGCTTGCGACGTCGGCATGTATACCTGAAATATCGTTGTCGGTGTTGGTCTGCTGTCGATTCTGATTAGAACAACCCGGTCACTGAACTGTTCACAGTAACACACCCTCTGCCGTACCTTCCTATTCATAACGAATCCTACACCTGTTATACCATTTTCTGCTGCTGTTGATATTACCCGATACTCATATGACCAGAAATCCTTGTCTTCCTTCCACTTCACTTCACTGACCCCTGCTGTATCTAGATTGTGCCTTTGAATTTCCCTTTTCAGTGTTTCTAGTTTCCCTACCACGTTCATGCTTCTGACATTCCACGCCCCGACTCGTAGAACGTTATCCTTTCGTTGATTATTCAATCTTTCTCTCATGGTAACCTCCCCCATGGCAGTCCCCTCCCGGAGATCCGTATGGGGGACTATTCCGGAATCTTTTGCCAATGGAGAGATCATCATCATACTTCTTCAATTACAGGCCACATGTCCTGTGGATACACGTTACGTGTCTTTAATGCAGTGGTATCCATTGCCTTCTGCATCCTCATGTCGTTGATCATTGCTGATTCTTCCGCATTTAGGGGCAATTTCCCACCCCTAGGACAAGAGAGTGCCCTGAAACTCTATCCGCTCCTCCGCCATTTTTGACAAGGCCGTTGGCAGAATGAGGCTGACTTCTTATGCCGGAAGTCTTCGGCCGCCAATGCTGATTATTTATCAAAATTTAGGCAGTGGCGGAGATCGAACCCGGGACCGAAGACGTTTCGATTATGAATCAAAGACATCTCCCCTAGACCACGGGTATATCCAAGAACTACTATGATAAAAATGGACTACAGGTGGATTGGATTCAGTGTGGCATTTGCAATAAATGGTTGCATGAAACCTGTACAGAGGAAGAAAACATGTGCAATAACTGTGCGAATGAATTCTGATTTCATTTGGATGCTTTCTTGTCATTTGCTTATTCTTAAATGTATTTATATATTTGTTTTGTATTCTATTCCTTACAAGCGTAATAAATTTGCTTTCTGAATTACTTATGTTGCTATGTTGTATCATAAATGCACAAAACTAGTGCTGATAACTCCTTGAGATGTAATTGTCATCTCACGACGATGCCTGGGGTGCGATGCCTAAACGACACTGTTCATAAGAAAATCAAATACGCATATAATTACTAATGGTTTCGTAGCGCCAACTGGCCATTACAGAGAAAAATCTCATCAGAGAACAATATTTCAGTGCTGATCCTAAATCTCCAATTCTAACTTGATCTTGTGATCCTCCAAATCTTAGGCATGGCATCTTCCCCCGATCTACTATAATTTAATTGCAATGGCATTAAAATCACACTGAGGGAAGAATAATCACAACACCAAAAGCGAGTTTTTCCACTCAGACGAAATTTGGTAGTCGTTTTTCTACATCCGAAAGGTGATCTTTATTCTAATTTCAACCTAGTCACATAAGAGTAACGCTAATAACCTGACTATAGATTGCAAATCAGGTTTGCTTTAAATGCACGCTGTAATGATCGTGAGAGTTCGCTACCTGTGAGACTGGACGTAGCGAGTTGATGTCAGTGATGAATGCCTTCAAGGCCACATAGATGTCATTATCACCACCTCACTGCGTTTGAATGCGGTCGTGTAATAGGGCTACGAGAAACTGGTTGTTCATTCTGCGGTATTGCAAAAAGGATGGGTAGGACTGTAACCGCTCCACTTGATTGGCGGCAGCGGTGGTAACGAAAATGTACAGTGGCAAGAAGACCGGGCTCCGGATCGGACGTAGAGCTACCGAGAGGGAAGACCGTGGTGTTTGGTGTGTGGCTCTGGCGCATAAAGGCAGCATCTGCAGCAGAAGTTTGAGCAGCGGCTGGTACCACAGCGGCCTAACTGACTGTAACAAATCGGTTACTTCAGGGGCAGCTCCGAGCTAGAAGCCCTGCAGCCAAACGTGTCTACTTGTAGACAAACGTGACCTGCACCTGAACTTATGGTCCAGTGGGCGATTTCGTATGACAAGAGTAGCACTCTTGTGGTTATCCCACGCACCCTGACTGCAAATCTGTACTTCAGTCTGGCGATTCGATCTACTCGTATGGTGCTGCCAGTCATGCACATAATTCCAGGGGATGTGTGCCAACAGGATGGCACTCGCCCACATACCGTTGCTGTAACCCAACAAGCTCTACGTTGTGTCGATATGCTGCCTTAGCCTGCTCGATCACCAGATCTGTCTCCAATCGAGCATCCGACTAAGACTCAAGCATTGTATACAAAAAGTATTAATCGTCCCTGTATTGACCGACCAAGTGCCACAGTCATGGATATCCATCCCAACAACTGACATCCGGCACCTGATCAAACACAAAACATGCACGTTTGCACGGTTTCATTCATCACTCTGCGGGTTACATCGGTTGTTAATGTACCAGCCATCCACATTTGTAATGACTAAATATCACGTTTACATTAACCTCTGATTTTGAACGTTTATCACTTAAATTTTGTTACCTACACAAATGTATTCCCAAAATTTCATTTTATTCTATATTAATTGCTTTTTACAATAAATTTTTTTGTGCTGGTCATTTTCGCAGCAGCCGTATGTAAAATACAGTAGTCCAAGATAAAACGCCTTTTGCGTGTTATACTTGAAGTTTTTTTCCATCTTCATTATCTTGTGCAACCAGAAGCGTTACGCCACAGTTCCAAGGCACATTTAACGAATGTTCTGAAATATTAGACGAATTTTCTCGTTTGCAGATGTAGGTTATGGTTTACACATTTTGCACGTATTTCCAATTGACCTGTACCACACATCTGGAAAGGCTACATCTTAACATCCATAACACCATGAAACACAAATGAAGTCAAGAATATTTTGTCAATCCAGTAACTTTGTACCTAACTGCACCAATGTTTGTCTAGCACCCAGACAACAAAACAAACAGCACAAACAGTATGACTAAACTACGAAATCAGATCTGTGCAGTGAAGGAAACAAACTTTATCCTGAAAGTTGTGCAAAACTCACGTGTAGCTTGCAGATAACTCTTACAATGCTGCTGTTTTCACTTACGTGGCCTACAAAGTTAAATGCTACTCGGACACTGTTATGAACGTAATTGAAGAAAAGCATAATAAAAAGATAAGACAGCTTATGAGGCAACAAACAACACACAAACATCAACCATAAACAACCTAATGACACACTAAAATTCAAACCAAGATTGGTGACTCTCACAGACACACGACTAACCAATGAAAAAAGAGCTATCAGAATCAGGAGTAAAATACAATGTGAACGCAAAAGTAAATGAAGAGTAGATAGAATATCTCATAACGAAGTCAGTACCTGTTCTAAAGCGGGAGGACAAGTGTGAAAATGGAAATTTGAACACTGGGGTAACAAGACAACAGAGAAAAATATACATAAAATTATAGCAGACATAAAAGAAGACAACGACAAAAACACACAATATGTAACACTCAACAGACTAAGAAAGAAATTCAGAAATGAAAGCATCAATATCTCCAAAGCAGACAAAGGAAGTACAGTTGTGCTTATGGACAGACAATGACATAAAGAAAAAGCGCTCATTTCACAAAATAATATTAAGGAAAGTAAATGAGATACAGCAAACAGATTTAGGGCTAAGGTAAGAAATATTTTTAAACAAATACACTACACATTAGATGACAGAGAAAAAGGAAAATCAAAAGAGAGTAATTCCACTGCACCCAACCTCCAATGCTAAATAAAGTTTTGTAAACCAAATTTCCCATTACATCCAGCTGTAAGCTTAAAAAAAAAAAACTCCAACTTAAACTTGCAAGAAGCATGTTTAAATTACCATCTGAAATCTATAAAATAAAAGAAGACAAAACTATAAGAACAACTTCACAGTTGAAAAAACTCATAAAGGATATAAAATCCCAGACACAGCTACCTTCTCTCTGTTTACATAGAAAATATGTAGTCCAACATACCAGTAGCAGAATCAATAGACATCACAGAACCAAACCTGAATGACGACAGCCAACTACTAGATGAACACATCATAAAAATATGCAAACTGCTGCAACTCGTTACTGAACAGAACTACTACACAACTACTATCTGTTTAATAATGAGTACTATTTACAAGAAGATGGGCTATCAGTGTTATACCCAGTGTCAGATGCCGTAGCCAACATTTTCATAAGACATGTAGAAAACCTGTTCTTTAAAAAAAACATTTTCACAACGAAAGAGAACATACTTTACTGGATCAGATATATGACTGATGTCGTTTATTTAACTCATGAACCTCCAGCACAAATTGATCAGTTGCATGCAGATGTAAACACTGTACACAGAATATTAAGATTCAAGGTGGAAAAAGAACACCAGAAACAAATCAACTTCTTAGATACGGACATTGGAAAGGAAAATAATCAGCATAGCCTTGAAATTTACTGTAAACCTACAACAATCGACACTATCTTACATCAGACTTCAAATTCCCCACACTCATAGAACCGATCAGCATTCAGGTACATCTTTTATAGATTCAAAACTGTATGACTCCGCTCAGAAAACTACCACAAAACCTAGATGCCATCACAGGAATGGATACAAAGGAAATCAAGTCATATAATTAAGCAAAAAGACATACAACAAATACCGCCAATAAACATGATACATACTCCGCTAAAAAGAACAGCGCAACAAAACACCCTACAAACTGGCACACACAACAGCAAAACAATAATGACTGAAAGAATACATGAAAATGAGAAAGAAGACTGGTACACAATGACCTACAAACATGAACTCACACATAAAATAACAAAAATATCCAAAACAGGAGGCAACATAGCATTCGGAATAGACAGTTCTATCCAAAAGTACTTTCCAAAAACAAGAAAAGAAATCGACATCTACCAGAAAGCAGGAATATGCAACATATGTGATGGATGATTTGTAGCACATACCACTAGAATATTCGAGACCAGGTACAAAGAACACAGAAATACAAGCCACTTTTACACAACATTTACTAGAACGTAACCACTACCAACAACAAAAGAGAAATAGATGAAAACGGTTAGAATAAACATCGAACACCTAACTTTACAAGAAGATTACCACATATACAAAACGAGGGCTGAAAGGAAGATAGTACTAAATTACCGAGTCAATAGGGCTAGCTATTAAGTGTTTACACTGACTGATCACATAATAGACGGTGATCCCAATAGATGATCACAAATCCCACTTCTCTTCAAAATAAATAAATGTATGTGGAAAAAAGTACACATTCACGCACACATCCTAATTCATGAACTATGTCAACGTTCAACAGGATTCGCGCATCATGTCGTCCGCCCTGTGTCGAATGTTATCTCGCTAGCTAGAATAGCGTACCCGGTAAGTATACGCAAGTAGTGTTACTATTCGGCAAATTAAAAGAATGACACTCGTCGCGCTTTTATTTGACATACATATCCAAAAAATTAAAATAATTGTTGTACACGATGTGAGATTGCATCCAACCACTTTCTCAGTTCCAGTACATAGCAAAATGTCAACTGTTCTGAAATTAGTTCAGCTGAGAAGACTTCACTATTATTCCCGAAATCATTTAGACTCCAGCGATTCACAATGACTTCAAGAGTCAATAGTACCACGTAACACCCACGCTTTACGAATAAACACAAGGTACCAGTATTACCATCTTCAAATCCACACACAATGTATACGTAACAGCTTCAATTACGTAACGTATTACAAACCTACTACTTAAATTGCAATTCTATTACTTGCAAAGACTCTCAAAGACAACCTCCTCCCCCTTTAATCACTACAGCAAGACTATTGTCAGTATAAAACCATTGTAGTTAATGCGAAGTCGTACCTTCACACAACGGTAATATGACTTGTTTCAGTTTGATTAACCAACCAAAACGTTAAGAGATCGTCGGTTTATTCTCATACATTATTACTGATTGTAGAATCTATTGACGCCCTTGTTGAAATAACTCGGATTAAATTCCTTTAATACCTTTTGTATGCAATTATTTCTCCATTCTTGTTATTTATCGTAAATATATATCTTTCCTTTTGTTGACTCAAGGATATGATAACCTTTTTCACTCAGATGCCTCTATCACGTAAATGTTGTATCTGATCTAGATTTTTAATTACTAAAATATTAACGATAATTTCTTTTAATTCTATTCTTTTATCTCAACTTTGGAGTTACTCCCTAATGAATAAGAGCACTTTTAATATCTTTCAAGTTTTATCTTTTTAATTAACGCAACTTCATTTGACGCAACACATAAAATAGCTAATACCATTGGTTATACGTCACGTGTACCCGCAAAAAGTTTCTCATATGTAAAACTCTTTCAAATAACTAGAACTGCTGTATATTTAATCAATAAAGAACTTACCTAGTAACACAACAAATATCCCCTTTGTTTAAAATTTGTGGCTTCTCGCAGCACATGTGAAAACAGTCGCCCTAGGAATTTAGAAGACGAGTTTTTAAGTTTTACTTCCTTTATCCAGTGTCAGCTATATTTTTTTCTATTTAATTATAATACCTCAATTATCATTTACACACCTTGCATTCACGTGTGATGGAGTGAAATACGACTATGTCCCCTCGAACGGAATCAAATTAGAAAAAGAACCTACGAGTCACGGCCACTTTAAATACTGCAATTGAATGGTAATTAAAAGCTCAGTCACTTCAGGCGTTGACAATACGCAGGCCCACTACTTCAAACAGATTACTGAAGTGAGACGTCACAGATTTTTTGCAATAGTCTTAAAATATATGGTTCCAACTTCTTTAGCCTTCAATTCCTTTTATTTACGTGTTAGGGTAGATTGCAAACCTCACGTAACACGCTGCGAGCAGTAGCAAAATAAGACACAATAATCAGTCTGTGTACCGTTAGCAACTGCCGAACAAAATATAAATTACATCGAGACCTCCGCTCGGAAACTACAAAATCCTACAACCAAAAACCATCAAATAAGCACGAACTATGTCACCTCAGAGTCGGCCAGCGTACTCGCTAATACACTTTCAAGGAGCTGTAGGACCCTTAAAGTTCAAATAAACAAAATTCCACCGGAATTATACAGCCTCATAAGCACACAGCATACTTCACCAACTCCTAGACGATCTCCCTAATCCACGTAACCGCACGAACCTTAATTAATCAAAATTTTAACATGAGGAACCTCACGGTTAGGAACCTTACCAAATTTACTAAACTGTACAAATTTCGAAACGAGCAACCCGCGACGTTTCTCAGCTGTTGGACTTACCGACCAGGCAAACAGTTACCAATATTATCTCCCGTCGGACGATCTACTGTGTCCTATGGAAAAACGGGGACTCCATCAACTGTCTGACAATGTCAGTCTCCAGGAATCACATCGCATAAAAAATTCAACGATTTCTTGACTTCATGATAATGTTCACAGCTCTCGCGGAGTCGTAGAGCGACCAGATATCTGCGATGGTGGACTATCTCTGGGCTTCTCCCGTATCCAGTGCCCAGTCTCTGCTTTTCTGCACAGTTGGTGGGATTTGCAGCCTTTTGTCGATATCGATACCTGCAACATATATGCTTAGGCAACTATTACAACATTATTACTTTAAAACCCTTCGTATTTCTTCTTTGTAACTCACGTGACGTAGCACATATATAGAGGCGAACAACATATTTTAATAAACTTCAAATCTGACACAGTACAAACAGCACAGCTGTAGTGACAGGAAAGACAATGTAAAGCAAAAACTGAGAAAGTTCGCAAAACGTAGAAACGAATGACACTCTAGGCACAGAATGTAGCAGTTAAGTTGCTACAGTTTTCAAAGAGTGACCAAAAGAAAACTGCAAACTTTCAACCAGGTTGCCACACGAAAGAAATCAGTCTGGCTTAAAGGTAACAAATTATACACTGACGAGTAATCACCTTTCCAATTCATTGTAAAAACCTCAATGTATTGTTCTGAATCTAGAACCTGTATGTGCAAACGATAACCTATAAGTGCAAACGAAATCGTGTAATATTTCAGAACGCCTACTGAAGAACGCTTGTAACTAAGGCGAAACGAGTGTAGGTCCACAAAATAATAAAAAAATACCTAACGTGCAGCACGCAAAAGGTCTTACTTTTGAACTACTATAATTATTTTCTAGTGCAGCGATTTTTTCTGTCAGCGTATGAGAGTATAAATGCTTTCTAAATTTCATTAGTCGTGTAATGACAGAATTTTCTGATAAATCCTTTGCTGCATCACGTAAACTCGAATGAAACACCGGATAGTGAATCTATAGTTCATAAGAATAAATTATCCCACAAAATAAATATTTTTCTGGAGGATTATGCTAAAAGAAAGTTTTGGGAGTATTAAATGTGTGGCGATATTTACGTCTCACAGCTCTCACCACCATGGAAGTGTATATGTAGAAACATGGAGGGACTTGCTGATTTCACAGGAAGTACTTTATTTAACTAAAATTTCAGGATCCTGCACAACTGTAAACTTTCCAAGTTCTCTAATAATACTACAAGGCCTTACAGTATTTTACTGTAGCCGTGCGAATTTGCGGTGAATAAATAAATGAAATAGGCGAGGCTTCGAATAAATGACTGACTTTTCCAGTAAGCGTCGACTATTAAAAAGTACAGAAGACTGGATTTAATAATGTTTGGCTGTGGATTTTTGTTAGATGGCGTGTTAATGGTGAAATGCAATATATTTCATAAAATGCTAAATGTTTTATATATAAAGTGTGGCAGTGTGGTTAATTATGAATAGTATCTATGGAGATGTCACCAGAATGAAATGGATCACTGACTGCAAGAGTTGATGGCAATAACGAGCTTAACGATACTCGTTGTGGCAGAAAGTAACAGGAATTGCGGTTGTGTTAAATGATATGTTGAAAATATTGTTCAACGAAAAGACTGGGTAATGAGGTGCGTGACAGCTGGACAAGTTTTCTCTGCTTGTTGAGTAGGAGGGAGGTCACGGTCAGGACCGACGTATGAGATATGGTACGCAGTCGTTAACGAAGCCCTCGGATACCAAATCAGCCCTTTCTCCCAGCAGAGCCCAGTCGATGACGTGGTGAGTGTGTCAGGTACTCTGAGCCAGCAATAAACTGCTTAAAGAACGGTGTGACAGTTGGGCCCTGGTGCGGTGAAACCTCCTAACTAAACGAGGACACGGCCCTGCTGTGTAAATCTTCGGTCACTAAATTTGCATCACCAGAAAGTGACCTCAGCCTTACGTGAAATGGATGATACGCATGAATAAGAACGATATAAATAAACGGTTGACGCCTCTGACAAATCGACATAATGTAGAGTTATGTCTAACCGTTCGTCAAACAATAATCGAAAAGAAATCCAGAGCAACAGTAGTATTTATATTCCTATCTATGACTGGTTCATTGGGCATGAGTGAGTTGGTAATTGAACATATCAGTTCAAAATATACCATCCTAGTATTAGTAGTGAGCGATTTATGGAAACAGTGAAAGTCCGAAAGCTGGATGGATCATTGGTACCACATGCAACAACGCACTAACGCGACAAATCAATACGTCTTTTGTTGTTCAAAATTACTATGAAGAAGGTAGCTGTAGAAAAGCTTTTTTAGGTTCCATTGGAGACTCGAAACTTCAGAGCATACTCTGGTTGAGCGCTGTGCTATTGGAATGTACTGTCAGTAGTACAGTACTTTGCCCTCCCGAGGAACCACAGAAACGAGCAAGGAGATGTCACCAACAAGCTCAGTTACCTTTTTCTTGGTTCGACGTTTAATGCTCTGTTAATCATTGTGAACAAGTTACAACTTTGTTTCACATATAACTTAAAGTTAGCATTCCTGATATTTCCTCGCATTTCCAACAGCAGTTACTGATGCTGCTGAAGTCTCCGGAAGCACATTCTTGTGGGCCTATCTGAAAATATTGATTTCCTATCTCTGGTTTTCATACCACCGTGTCTTCTAAGCCCAGGAGATCTTCTGGTTTTCATACCGCCGTGTTAAGAATTTTACGTTATTTAGTCTCCTACATACAAAAAGAAACTTCAGCCACGCTACAGGGTAGAGGCAGGGGTTAAATTCAATACTTTCCAGGTATCAGAATGCAATATAACATATATACATGCACACGTAAAAACTACAGCAAAGATGGGGGTTTACATTATAGGTATTCAGCCCGTCAAAAAGTGAAGCGAAACGCAGATTTGTGAGGGGTGTTGTACAATTGCACATTGATGAATACACGAGTTGTCTTGTACACTGTCAGCATAGTCACAGCATCTGATAACGTGTAACATAGCGAGGTTGTGTTGATTGACTCTAGAAATACGGATACTGCGAAGTTTAAAATGTAAGGTAAATCGATCAATTTATCTTTTATGTGCTGTTATTCCACACCAAGGGATTCAAACACAACGCCTTGCACTGACAGGTCGTAACGAATACACAATGGCGGGAATACATGGAGTCCGTTAGAATTCACAAAAGCAATTAACACAGATTACCAAATTATCATCATAGCTGATGACCATCTCAATCATTAAATCATACAGCAGGAAATTAAATCACATTTGAATCACTCTACTACTACGTACCATGTGAACTATTGCTACAAGCAAGTCCAATCTTCACATATGAAGAAAGAAATAGAAACCGAACGAAAATTCTCACAGAAGGGCATATTAGATCTCATAGAGTCACTGAATCACTGAATACAGTTTCACACTCTCAGATACTTCAACTGGGCTCAGAATAGATATCGCACGTCCACGTCGTTGGTGCAGTAGTTCCAATACAATTTATGAATAAATTGCAGAAAAGCTATAAAATAACAGAGTGAATGTATTGTGGTCAGGCTTCTATCTTCTTCTTAACATACATTTAAGATTATTAAGCATCCGCACAACTTTGAATTTCTAGTGGTTGATCTGCACTCATGGAACTGGTGGGAATGTTTGCTCACGAACATGATAGAAAGAAATGAATATAAAATTACGTTTATCCCACAAAACTTTACTAACTAAGCAACAGCTTGATACATTATCTCAGATCAACAGATTTTAATCACAATTATTGCTCAAACAGAGTCCATAGCTGACGGTGAAGTCCCGTACTCAGCGCTCCCAATCACAATTTAACTATTATTTTATACCAAGATGCCAACGCCCTTGCTGCAGTGGTGACACCGGTTCTGATCACTGAAGTTAAGTGCTGTTTGATTTTGCCAGATATTGGATGGGTGATGTACGGGGTGCTATGTGCTGTTGGCAAGTGTGATGGACTCATCTGTTGGGAGGTCAGTT
Organism: Schistocerca nitens; assembly: GCF_023898315.1. Taxonomy (NCBI): domain Eukaryota; kingdom Metazoa; phylum Arthropoda; class Insecta; order Orthoptera; family Acrididae; genus Schistocerca; species Schistocerca nitens. Next base: position 54,728,075 of record NC_064621.1, read on the forward strand.
GAGGAGCTATTAGATCGCAAAGTAATGGCTCTGATCACGAAAGCTGACAACGTCTGGAACAGCAGTTTGCTGACCACGTGCCCCACCATATCCGCATCCAATGAAGCCTGTCGACTGAGGATTACACGGTGGTCCGTCGTACGTTCGGGCTTCCAAGACCTGTTTAAACGGAGTTATACGAACAATAATACAACTTCCTTTTACACTTCCCTGACTAAACTGACTTGAAAAGACAATTCACAAACGTTATCCATGATGATACGAGTCTTCTTTATGCTTATTATCCACCGTATCATACTTTCATCACGTCATACTTCGACAAACTCCACTACACTCTATCAATGGTTGGTCCCTCACCTTTATCGTGTCACGTTAAAATATCACACAATCACACATCCATACCCGAAGGCCATATTTCATGAGCCTGAAAAACATGAAAATTTTCGATATGCCACAAACACTCACGACAATCAATATGGTTTTACTCTAACATAACTCAACATGTAAATGTTCAAATGTAGCATATTCACAGTACCACATCAATGTCGATTTGAAAATGGCGTATGGGCTGCCTTTCATTGTAATGAGATTCCCAGACATATTTTTCGTCTACCTTACGTGGAGTAGAGCTACAATGTCCACATCATCTCAACTGAACCTTCATTTGCTGTTTTTTGTTGTTGTCTTCGGTCCAGAGACTGGTTTGATGCAGCTCTCCATGCTACTCTATCCTGTGCAAGCTTCTTCATCTCCCAGTACCTACTGCAACCTACATCCTTCAGTATCTGTTTAGTGTATTCATCTCTTGGTCTCCCTCTACGCTTTTTACACTCCACGCTGCCCTCCAATAGTAAATTTGTGATCTCTTGATTGCGCCAGAACATGTCCTACCAACCGGTCCCTTTACTGCTTGCTCAATATACAGATTGAATAACATCGGGGAGAGGCTACAACGCTGTCTCACTCCCTTCCCAACCACTGCTTCCCTTTCATGCCCTTCCATTCTTATAACTGCCATCTGGTCTCTGTACAAATTTTAAATTGCATTTCGCTCCCGGTATTTAAACCCTGTCACCTTTAGAATTAGAAAGAGAGTATTCCAGTCAACATTGTCAAAAGTTTTCTCTAAGTCTACAAATGCTAGAAACGTAGATTTGCCTTTCTTTAATCTTTCTTCTAAGATAAGTCATAAGGTCAGTAGTGCCTCACGAGTTCCAATATTTCTACGGAATCCAAACTGATCTTCCCGAGGTCGGCTTCTACCAGTTTTTTCATTCGTCTGTAAAGAATTCGTGTTAGTATTTTGCAGCTGTGACGTATTAAACTGATAGTTCGGTAATTTCCACATCTGTAAACACCTGCTTTCTTTGGGATTGGAATTATTGTATTCTTCTTGAAGTCTGAGGGTACTTCGCCCGTCTCATACATCTTGCTCACCAGATGGTAGAGTTTTGTCAGGATTGGCTCTCCCAAGGCCGTCAGTAGTTCTAATGGAATGTTGTCTACTCACTGCGCCTTGTTTCGACTCAGGTCTTTCAGTGCTCTGTCAAACTCTTCACGCAGTATTGTATCTCCCATTTCATCTTCATCTACATCCTCTTCCATTTCCATAATATTGTCCTCAAGTACATCGCCCTTGTATGGACCCTCTGTATACTCCTTCCACCTTTCTGCTTTCCCTTCTTTGCTTAGAACTGTGTTTCCATCTGAGCTCTTGATATTCATACAAGTGGTTCTCTTCTCTGCAAAGGTCTCTTTAATTTGCCTGTAGACAGCCTCTGTCTTACCACTAGTGAGATAAGCCTCTACATCCTTACGTTTGTCCTCTAGTCATCCCTGCTTAGCCATTTTGCACTTCCCGTCGATCTCATTTTTGAGACGTTTGTATTCCTTATTGCCTGCTTCATTTACTGCATTTTTATATTTTCTCCTTTCGTCAATTAAATTCAATATTTCTTCTGTCACCCAAGAATTTCTACTAGCCCTCGTCTTTTTACCTACCTGATACTCTGCTGCCTTCACTACTTCATCCCTCAAAGCTACCCATTCTTCTTCTACTGTATTCGTTTGCCCCATTTCTATCAATTGTTCCCTTATGATCTTCCAGAAACTCTGTACAACCTCTGGTTTAGTCAGTTTATCCAGGTCCCTACTCCTTAAATTCCCACCTTTTTGCAGTTTCTTCAGTTTTAATCTACAGTTCATAACCAATAGATTGTGGTCAGAGTCCACATCTGCCCCTTAAAATGTCTTAAAATTTAAAACCTGGTTCCTAAATCTCTTGCTTACCATTATATAATCTATTTGATACCTTCTAGTATCTCCAAGATTCTTCCATGTATACAACCTACTTTTATAGTTCTTGAACCAGGTGTTAGCTATGATTAAGATATGCTCTATGCAAAATTCTACCAGACGGCTTCCTCTTTCATTTCTTAACCCCAATCCATATTCACCTACTACGTTTCCTTCTCTCCCTTTTCCTACACTCGAATTCCAGTCACCCATGACTATTAAATTTTCGCCTCCCTTCAATATCTGAATAATTTCTTTTATCTCATCATACATTTCATCAATTTCCTCATCATCTGCAGAGCTAGTTGGCATATAAACTTGTACTACCGTAGTAGGCGTGGGCTCTGTGTCTATTTTGGCCACAATAAAGCGTTCACTATGCTGCTTGTAGTAGTTTACCCGCCCTCCTACTTTTTATTCATTATTAAACCTACTCCTGCATTAACCAAATTTGATTTAGTATTTATAACTCTGTATTCACCTGACTAAGTCTTGTTCCTCCTGCCACCGAACTTCACTATTTCCCACTATATCTATCTTAGACCTATCCATTTTTCTTTTTAAATTTTCTGACCTAACTGCCCGATTAAGGGATCTAACATTCCACGCTACGATCCGTAGAACGGCAGTTTTCTTTCTCCTGATAACCTTCATTTACACAAGCGAAATTACCAAAGAAAAACCGAAAAAACTTACAGTATCATATATAATTACAGCAAACTCATTCGAAAAGACAGTTACAAATGCTTCAATATGTACACATCTTACCTAATATGTAAACATATATAAAAGTCCAGTAATATAACACAACTAGGCAACAAACTACTGATTTTCAAATTCGAAGGACGGCCGAAATATTCATTTGTGCTCTGTGTTCTATGTCAAGAACGAAATATGGCAACATATCTATCAAAAATTTAACCTTCCTTATAGATACTACTTCGAAATTATCTTCAAAGAGAAAAACCTACTAAAAAGCTGATGTAACATCTTCCATGTGAATTAGAGGGCAACAAAGACACTTAAGTTTTGAAATATTTAAATTACTGAGCAACAGATCCGACTGATTCGAACAAATAATAATATATAACTCTAGCTGGAATTAAATCAATCATTCAGACAATTCTTAGCGAAGTAAGTCTGTCAAACAAACACCATATATGTGAAACACCACACGTTCTACTTTTAGGTGAAATGAGTGCATAATACCTAATACATAACACTACTAGATTTAATTTAGCAGATCAAGTGTAATCAAAAATACTCTTAGATGAACACCTGGCGCCAAGTTTAATCAACTATCGTGTTAGTAATGTAGGATAAATTTATCTGTGTAGATCGATAAAGTGACCAATCAGGACTACTAAGCGTACAATGAAAGGAATAAAAGAATAAACACGTTTACACCAACACTAACATGAAATGGTTGAACATTTGAGAAAACCAAGTAATAATGTTCTTCTCTAGCAATACAATTACTCTAAAATATCTTCCAAAAGGTATATCATTTTATGACAGAAATGTGATACACCGACAACGAACATTATTTTATACAAATGAAACACTCATAACACATTTCCTAATACCAAATCGTCACACAAAATTCACTGTCTCACTTAATCACTGCCTAGTGGCAAGGCCTGGGAAGGCATTCTTGCTAAATAATTTGACGGCCAACCTATTTTTAAGTAAACAGATGCTGCCCGTAAATAGATTCTATTACCAGTTCGAAGTAATATTACGTCAGTTCATACAACCATAACTTCTCTTGTACCAGGTACACGACGGCTCAATGCGGCATATATGCATGCCAGTCAAGTTTCTACTCAAATTCCGTGTTACTCCTGAACATCATACTGTTTTAACTCGTCAAGCTTTCCCGGCGATCTAATGACATCTTGAATTGTCGGATATTCTGCCAGACATCACTTGCACGATATGTCGGGGAACGTAGCTTGTAATCTTCATCAGGTGCGACCTGAGACTGCTCCTCGAGAGGACGTGGTCCAGTACTTATGTCTGTGGCCTCACCCCTCCACCGACGGTTGAAAGCGTTCCCTCTGCGGTCCACACACAATCCCTGCGTTCGTCTGCAACGTTGTGTTCAGTTTCCCGTACGTTGCGGTTCTGGCTGATCCCTCTGTTGTCCGCGCCCACCAGACCCGCTGCTGGGTGTTCCGTCTTCGGTCTGGTGCGCCTGGGATTCTGAGGCACCAGTCGTTCCCCCTGCTGTCCACTTCCGCTGCCTGCGATCTGCTAGAGCGCTGCCGTTCCGTTTTCGGTACGCTGCGGTTCTCATGTCCCTTCTGCGCTCCGCGCCCGTTGGAACCGCCCTGGACGTTCCATCTTCGGTCCACTGCGCCTGGGACGCTGTCTGGTGATCGTTTTCTATATCAACGCCTTCTGTTCTTCTGTTCGTGGAGTGTTGTAGCTGTCCCCGTTGCTCCTTAAACAATTCCAGAGCATGATCTCAGGCTTTACTTGGCTGAAAGATGATCGTATGATGCCATTTGATGGCATCGTTTATTATAGAGCGGTATTTTTTCGAGGAGATAAGTCTTGCATATACTGTTACCCTCACCATCATTGCTACGCGTTACGAAAGGTTTTTGCACGAAAACGTCATTTCAACCCTTAGTCAACATGGATGTGTAGGTAGGATCGTTTTTATGCAAGATGGAAACCTCTCCGTACATTGTTCAGCCAGTGAAGTGGCTACTGAAGAGGCATTGCGGAAATGCTAGACATGTCAGCTGTCGTTTCCCCACAGCATGACGTACAGACCACCAGATCTTAATCCGTGTGCCTTCTGCCTGTGGAGTTATTTGAAAGATGTTGTCTTTATAGCTGTGACTACGAACATAGCTGAATTGAAGGTAAGTATTGTGCATCGCACTCTGAACGTGGCACTTGAGACGCTATGACCTGAGTGAAACATGCTGCTTCTCGATCTACGTTTGTGGCAGAAAACGGTAGAAGTATGTGGAACATGCTCAGCACCACTCTCACTGTGACAATTCGAAATTGATGAAATTTGGCTTTTTAAGTGGTTTTTACCGTCGGGGCAGTTAAAAGGGGCTTTTTCGCATCTAATATGGTACGACCTTGCCATGGTGAATGGATTTACCTAACGAAACTGTGCCACAACCGATGACTTCCGAAGTTGTACAGTCATGCAAACTGGACACTATGGATGGTGTAATGCACAACTAAAACCATAATTATCATATTGGGAATCATCTGTCATTTTATGTGAATCTACACAAACCTCTTCTGAACGATGACGAAAAAGTGGCATACAATGAGCTAATGGGGTGTGTGTAGAGTAAACGTGGTGGGCTACTCTTTCTAGGCTCAAACTGTCATACAGGAAAAACCTTTTTAGGGAATCTACTGCTGGAGGAAATAAGATTGCAAGGATATACAGTAATAATCATTGCCAGCTCTGGTATTGCCGTTACAGTGCTTATGAATCTACATAGACTCGGAAGCCATCATTGTTTTAACTTATTTCGGGAATGACCTCCTTCAGAGTGCAGTACACTTGTTGGTGCGGAGGCGCCAGCAAGATATTGTTACTAATCGCTTATTACACATGCCCATACACAAACCCTCGTCAGAACCTAGTGCACAGTTGAACACCTAGTCACTCAGTTGCACGGTCATGGTTGGAGACTCATTTGATGTACAAGCATGTACTCATATGTCTGCAGACGTGTTCCTTCACATAGGGACCCTACATTTGGTAAGTAGAATGCTGTGAGAATTGTAGCGAATAAGTGTCTCATTTGCCATCTTTGGCATCACACGTGGCACACTCGCTGTGCTTGGCAATCTCCAGTAATCTCAAAGCATAACATGAATCCGTGAACGTGGCACAATCCCTCTGTTGATGACACACATGTCTTCGTAGCCAAATGGACCATGACCACATGCAACAACATGAATGGGAAACAATCTTCCAGTTCTTTAGGGTCTACTATGTACACTCCTCCATACAAATCGCTGCATTGGTACTGTGGACACGTAGGACAATCTTTCACAGTCGGAATATTTTCCGCTCAACATTCAGATGCAAGACATAGGCACTACCGGGTAAAGGTGAGGGTGTGCTAAAGGATCTGTACAACTGAAGATGAAGAATGCCATTAGTTGTGCGGTGAACTGGCAGCCATGACCTGGGTGGCATCTCTGGAGAAGTACACACGTTGAACATTCTTAGATGTGGAACTCACTCATGTATGGGAAACCCCGGTATTTGCCACAGAACCACAATACTGCTGATATACAGGATAAGTCAGGTAAGATCAACACCCCTTTCATTTTGCGAACGGTTACACATACCGAAACGCGGTTTTTGACCCATATTAGACCACTGACTTGGAAAAAGCTGGGTGATACTGGAAGATTTGTTGGATTACATCATGGTCAGATAGGCATCAGATACTAGATTGCAAGGCGTACCCAGGAGCAGGTAGAGACTCAGATCAAAATACAGTAATGATGAAGAGTATGCTGAAGTTTAAGAGATTAGCCACGAAGAATCAATACGCATAGAAGTGGGATACGGAAGTACCAAGGAATGACGAGATACGCTTGAAGTCCTCTACGGCTATAGATATAGCAATAAGGAATAGCCCAGTAGGCGGTACAGTTGAAGAGGAATGGACATCTCTAAAAAGGGCCATTATAGAAGTTGGAAAGAAAAACATAATTACAAAGAAGGTAACTGCGGAGAAACCATGGGTAACAGAAGAAATACTACATTTTACCGATGAAAGGAGGAAGTAAAACAGTGTTCCGAGAAATTCAGGAATACAAAAGTACAGATCGCTGAGGAATGAAATAAATAGGAAGTGTGGTGAAGCTAAGACGAAATGGCTGCAGGAAAAATGTGAAGACATCGAAAAAGATATGATTGTCGGAAGGACAGACTCAGCATACAGGAAAGTCAAAACAACATTTGGTGACATTAAAAGCAACGGTGGTAACATTAAGAGTGCAACGGGAATTCCACTATTAAATGCAGAGGAGAGATCAGATAGGTGGAAAGAATACATTGAAAGCCTCTATGAGGAAATACTTCAGTTGATTGATGAAAGGAGGAAGTACAAACACGTTCCGGGAAAATCAGGAATACAGAAATACAAGTCGCTGAGGAATGAAATAAATAGGAAGTGCAGGGAAGCTAAGACGAAATGGCTGCATGAAAAACGTGAAGAAATCGGAAAAGAAATGACTGTCGGAACGACAGACTCAGTATACAGGAAAGTTAAACATCCATCAGTGACATTAAAAGAAAGGGTGGTAACATTAAGAATGCAACGGGAATTCTACTGTTACATGCTGAGGAGAGAGCGGATAGGTGGAAAGAATAAACTGAAAGCCCCAAGGGCGGGGGGGGGGGGGGAAGATTTGTCTGATGTGATAGTACAAGAAACAGTAGTCGATTTAGAAGAGATAGGAGATCCAGAACTAGAATCAGAATTTAAAAGAGCTTGGGGTGCTTAAGATCAAATAAGGCTGAAGGGATGGACAACCTTCCATCAGAATTTCTAAAATCATAGAGGAAGTGGTAAGGAAATGACCACTCACGTTGGTGTGCGGAATGTATGAGACTGGGGACATACCATCTGACTTAAGGAAAAATATCATCCACACAATTCCGAAGATTGCAAGAGCTGACAAGTAAGAGAATTATCGCACAATCGTGCATCTAAGTTGCTGACAAGAATAATATACAGAAGAATGGAAAAGGAAATTGGGGATGTGCTACATGAAAACCAGTTTGGCTTTAGAAAAGGTAAAGGCACGAGGGAGGCAATACTGACGTTGAGGTTGATAACAGAAGCAAGACTAAAGAAAAGTAAAACCAGTTCATACGATTTGTCGACCTGGAAAAAGCATTCGACAGTGTGAAATGGTACAAGATGTTCGGAATTTTGAGAAAAATAGGGGTGAGCTATACGGAGAGACAATATGTTCAAGAGCGAAGAGGGAATAACAAGAGTGGACGATCAAGAACGAAAGGCTGTAAGACAGGGATGCAGTCTTCCGTCCCTACTGTTCAATCTGTACATCGAAGAAGCAGTGATGGAAATAAAAGAAAGATTTATTAGTGGAATTAAAATTCAGCATGAAAGAATGTCAATGATACGATTCGCAGATGACATTGCTATCCTCAGTGAATGTGAAGAAGAATTGCACTATCTGCTGAATGGAATGAACCGTCTAATGAGCGCAGAATATTGATTGAAAGTAAATCGAAGAAAGTAATTAGCAGTTGCAGAAATGAGAGCAGCGATAAAGTTAACATCAGGATTGATGGTCATGAAATATATGAATTTAAGGAATTATGCAACATAGGCAGTAAAATAATGACGGACGGAGTGAGGAGCACATCAGAAGCAGACTAGCAATGGCAAAAACAGCAATCCTGGCCAAGAGAAGTCTACTGGTATGAAACATAGGCCTTAATGTGAGGAAGAAATTTCTGAGAATGTACGTCTGGAGTGCTGCATTGTACGATAGTGAAACACAGACTGTGGGAAAATCGAAACAGAAGAGAATCGAAGCATTTGAGATGTGGTGCTATAGACGAATGTTGAAAATTAAGTGGACTGATAAAGTAAGGAATGAGGAGAGGAAAGGAATATGTGCAAAATGCTGATAAGGTGAAGGGACAGGATGATAGGACGTGTATGGAGACATAAGGGAGTGGAGGGAATGATTTGCAAGGTATTAGAGGGAGCTGTAGAGTGGAAAAACTGCAGAGGAAGACGGAGCCTGGAATACATCCAGTAAACAATTGAGGACGTAGGTTGCAAGTGCTACTCTGAGGTGAAGAGGTTGACACTGGAGAGAAATTCGTGGCGGGGCGCGCCAAACCAGTCAGACAACTGATGACCCCCGCCCCCAACCCTACCCCCCCCCCCCAAAAAAAAAGACTACTGAGGAGCCTGCGTGCTTTTGTTTTGTTATTATTTTTAGTGCTGGTGTCAACTGCGATATTCTTTTCCTTCTTGTTTTTTATCGAACTCTTATAACTGCATTCTGTAGCTGTTGAGAAGACAGAGTGACAGAGCGTTGACGCTCAAACCTCTTGCAAAAAACTTCGAGAAATGCGCTGGAATGTGAGAACATGGTGGGCCGAAACGACATCAAGCAGGCGTCTCCGACCAGGCTGCGCTGTATTATACTGTTACATAGGCCTGCGCTACAAGAATAAAGCTTTATTGTCCCTTGAACCGACTTACGACCTAGTTCCAGGTTCACCTATGAATCCTGTATATCGAAATACGACATAGGCTAGAAACTAGAGTGTCGCAAATTGCTTAGGAAAACTGTTTCACATTTGTGTTTCCTCCTAGATAAATGTGAGCTGAAAAGAGAAATCAACTGTTTATTCTTCCAACATAAATAGGTATTATACGCTGAAAAAAGCAACTGCTATGTTACATATGTAAATGTTAGAAGGAAGATTTTGACCTCTTTTTTCCTGCACGTAGTTGTGTGCTTCTTAGAGATAAACTACATGCGGTCGGACAACTGTTTCTGCCGGCCGGGGTGGCGGAGCGGTTCTAGGCGCAACAGTCTGGAATCGCGCGACGGCTACGGTCGCAGGTTCGAATCCTGCCACGGGCATGGATGTGTGTGATGTCCTTAGGTTAGTTAGGTTCAAGTAGTTCTAAGTACTAGGGGACTAATGACCTCAGAAGTTAAGTCCCATAGTGCTCAGAGCCATTTGAACCATTTGAACAACTGTTTCTGCCTACTCTAAATTATATCATTTGGGATACATCACTGAACAAAACTCTCATTAAAAATACTTTGGTGAGGAACTGTACGTCGCAAAACAAATATTCTTCCTAACGAAATATCGTTGCATGCTGAACGTAAGCGCCTAATGAGACTCTTACTAGCTGTGTGCAATACACCGTGTCGACCCAAACCACAGAAAGTAAATTTTGTCTTAAAAAAAAAGCTTTATTCTTTATGTAAGCATGAGCTCAAACTGTTGATCATGAAATGAAAGACACATTTGCAATCGCCGTTCGAAAGAGCAATGAACAGCTGTAATTACAGTGAATGATATGGTAGAGCATGCACTGGCGATTCGACGACACGTATCGTATGTCGTAGTTGGGGATTCGTCATAGACTGCATCTCTGAGGGCTCGCCGAAGAAACAGAGAAAGAGGAGTCATGTCGGAGGACCTCACAGGCCATTTGACAACAGAATTTCGTCCGATCCAACGTCCATGGAAGTTCTCATGCGTTACAACATGGGACAACTAAGCTAGACAATCGTCTGGCACCCAAATGCAGTGTAGAATGTTCAACGGTACCTCTTCTATAAGAACTGGCAGAATGTTCGTCATAAGGCGTGCGTACGAATGTCCATTTAGAACGCCTGAGATAAATTAAAGTCCCACAGTGTAATATCCTATGATGCCACACCATACCTTTACGTTCCAAGGCCGTTGATTTTGCATCTGACAGAGCTTGTGTGGACTTTCTGGTGCCCAGTAGTGCAAGTTATGCAAATTTATATTAGCGTGGTTAGTAAACGTTGCTTCATCGCTAAAGAACACACGTTGGAAAAAACGTAGGGTCGTCTCTCAGTTGCTGAAGGGCAAACCGACAAAAATTCTGAAAATCCTGTTCGACGTTTGAAATCATAGACGTCGAGTGCGTGATGTGAAAGATGGTAGGTGCGGAAATTCTGCCTACAGGATGCCAACGACACCCGTCTGGCTGATTCCTCATTCCTTGGCAATACGTCGTACCACCCTCTGTGCGGATACATTATCGCCGTGGCCAGAATATTTTCTTCGTCTTCTCGGTCAGTTGCTGTCTCTTCCTTGTCCTATTTTTGAGGTTCAAGCAGCCCGTACGCACTAACATTTTCCGGAAACCGTGTTCGGATATATGTAACCATTCAAGAAATAAAAGTGATATTACGTCCTATGTGACTCATCCTCTATATGCCCATCCTGCACAGTATGGCCCTATCTTAGTGTCGCTCATTACACATACCATACACGAAGATGTCGCTACTCTTCGTGATGTACTTACAACAATACTTTATAGCTTTGATGCTACTATTCAGTGCATGAATATGTGGAACATTGCTAAAAGTAAGTGTGAGTACGCAATAAGCCATTTATTGTCTGTTTCGGTGGCACCAGACATTCGTGCACGGTATGTGGTAGTGTACCATTTTCTTTCTGGCAATGGCGTCTGTAAATGGAGCAGGCATCTACCCAGTAGTAGTATCAATGAGTAGTGGTCTTGAACATTTGTTAGTACACTTACTGTCTCGCATGCAGGGTGCATGTGTATTAACATATCCCAATGGTCTATGAATAATATGTGACCACTTGATATGGGTGGATCATGTGTCTGATCCAGTAATTTGGCGGATGTAATCAATACTAGCTGGACGGATTTTGATTACTAAGTTAAACAAGTATAGTAATCAACGTTTTTACCAGTCAATTGTGTGCATCCAGCAGTGACTGTGCCAAATACGTTTCCTCTTATTAATAGGTAATTCAGTTTCAACTGCTTTTGATGGAACATCTGTGCTATAACATCATGTCAATCATCAGAACCTTAGTCATTCATAACCAACCGCATGATCTTGGGCACATGGGATTGCACGTAAATGTGATAAACAGGTCTGGTGGCTATGGTTCTTGATGTACATCAAGACATCCTGCATGTGTTTGTATGTCTGGTGGGACCTACCAGTGAATGTAGCAACCAGAATTACTGTTGCACCAACATTGTAGCCATTTATTTCTTTTGCAAGTGCGTCTTTAAGATGCATCTAGTGATCAACACACGAAAGCTGTTGATTCTTGCGTAAGGGACATGTTCAGGAAGTAAGTGTACTATATTCTTATATTTAGGTTAGAAAAAGTCTATTTGAAAACAAAAATGCAGGGTATTGTTGTTACACTTGACTATGTTTTTCACATAATCGGCGTCCCATTCAATCAATGTGGTGAGCCATGGCATAAGCTTCTTCATGTCCTTCTAGAACTTTCCTGGCAGCTCCTTCCAACAATTTAGAATCTGTTTCTGCACTACTTCGTCAGTTGAAAATTTATTTCTATGCATGTGCGCCTTCAGGGAGGTAAAAAGATGATAATCAGAAAGCGCCAAGTCAGGGGAATACAGGGGGTGGTTCAAAACATCCCAACCGAATGAGTCTAAGAGCGCATTGGTGACTGAGGCTGTGTCAGAATGGGTGTTGTTCTGCAACAAGCACACATCTCTTCTCAGCATTCCCTACTTTTGAATGCTCCTTCTGAGTTTCTTCAGGGCCTCACAATATCTTTTTGTATTGATAGTCTCACCATTGGACAGAAATTTGTTCAAAATGATGCCATTTTGGGTCTCAAAACAGTGAGGCCACGATATTTTACCAGAAATTGTGGTTTAGAATTTTTTGGCAGATGGGGGTCGGGATGCCGCCACTGTGACAATTTTTTTCCCCTCAGATGTGTAGCGAGATACCCAAATTTCATCTTACCCACTCCTTATCTCCAGTCACAATGGATCTCCTAAACTTCTCACCTCCAATGCAAGCTGCTCAAGAAACTCTCGATCGCTATCGACCCGATTTTTCTTATGCTGCTCTGTCAGCTGTTTCGGGAGCTATCTTGCGCACATTGTCCTGCACCCCACGGTATCTGTGAGAGCCTCGTATAAGAGAGTTATTTAAATTCGTGGAAACATGACAGAAATTTCAGCCACTTTCAATTAGCGGTCTTCATGAACAGTTTCCTCAATTTTCTGCCCCAGTTCATCAGTCAAAATGGGTCTTTCAAAACTCTGTTCGTCATGAACATTTGTTCTACTTCCACTAAACTCCCCACACCGCTTAAAAACACTCGTTCTGTACATAACACCTTCACTGTGTACTATTCTGATTCACGGAAAAATTTTGGTAGGTGTTATGGTTTACGCGAGTATGAAGTTGATCACAGCATGTATCTTACAATTCGTGGGATATCCTACCACGTGAGTTTGTGAACTACTGTATTCTTGTGATGCTCGCTGTTCTCCAGGGATATCCCCTCTATCACTCAGTATTGCCAACCCTCAAAAAACAACTTCATGTTACAGTCACAGTAACAGTAACTGGCTCAACATGCCTCATATGTATTGGAGGTGTAAAGTCTCAGGTTTTATATACCCACCATCAGATATTGTTATGGTTATTGACCGAAATTTAATAGATGGTTGCAGATGTATGGACGAATCACAAAGTGGTAAGCATATAGTACCATTGCAGTACCTTGGTTGCCCTGGTCTCACCTGACAATAGGGCAGCACGTTGTAGGCCAGAATAGTGGTCATTATCTCTGTGAGGAAAATGAGGGGCAAGAGCCTAGTCAAAGGTGGCTCGTGGCTCTCACACTTATCACCTAAATGAAAATGCACAAGACTCAGTTGTCCTGTAGAGCATCTAAAAGATATAACAGGCGATCACAAAGTTTCCGTTTCAGGGAGTTACTAAATTGTTTATGCAACACAGTACGAATCCGATGTGGCCAGCTAAGCACCAACATTTGGGCAGAACATTAGTGTGGCTTTCGTATGGTTCTAAAGTGCATGCAGTAAATAGAGGAACATCAACTATGGTGACGTTATTGCCAAATGCGTACAAACCGTATTAATGTGCCATTATTCTTTTCTTGGCTGCCAAAGGACAAACACTGGCAGGCAGCCATTGGATAATGTGTATGGGGCAGTATATCTGTCGAAAAGCACCGTCATGGGATGGTGACACGAAGAGAGCTGTTGCTTCATGACAACGCAAATATCGTTATTTAGAAGTAGCGAGATACTCACGCACCTGCCCTATAGTCCTAATCTGTATCCATGCGATTATCACGCCTTTGGTCTCGAAAAATAGTCCGTCAAGGATCGACGATTCCCGTCGGACAAGGATGTACAGCAGGCAGTTACGGAGTTCTTCACGCAGGACACAGTGCTTTATCAAACAGTTATCTTCAACCTAGTGCGTTGGTGAGATTGTTGCCTGTATGCCACGGCTATTTTCCCATTGTGGCATACCAATTCTGGACTGCACGACCTTCGGACAGAAACTTTTTGATCACGCCTTACATTTTGATTTTCAATCGTATGACGGAAAAGAGATAAGCGCTATCGATAGTCAACAAGGCATTCGGCAGATTTAACTTTCGATATATCGACAGCAATAGTGGTTATCGCCTATTCATACTTTAGCCAAGACCAACTATTGCCCGTTGTAGGGCTTACTTGAGTTTAGTTGTTGTTTTGCTGATCAGTTCAGTGTGTACTTGCAATTGATCATTAGTCTGCCGTTTATTGTTTCTGTGCTGTGTGTTGCTCTGATAGATTACAATTATAAATGAGTTTGTAACAAGCAAGCAGAGAAAAAACGATTTTTATTCGTCCACTACTCAGTTACTTATCAATTGTAGCTTAATGTTGGCGTTGGAGTTATTATTTGCAAAGGGATAAAATTTGGGAGTTGCAACATTCCACTATTTCACAACGCAGCGAAGCGTCAAATATAATTGAAAATACAGCAACGTTAGATTGAAATCAGTGCATAAAAATGCAACTGGAATTCTTGTGCCGCCAAAACATAGCGTTGATAGAAAAGAAAATTTTACAAGTGGCAATGGTTGCATTTCTTTTTAAAAAAATGCTCTAAATTCTACAATTATTAGCCCCAGCGGCAAAATATCGCTCAATCTGGTCACCTGGCCGTTACGCAGTTATCAAAACCAGTTACGATGTTGGACCATGGGGAGGGATTTGTGGAAAGAGGAAGAAGTATGCGATGTCAGAATATCCAATAGTTCGTTCTTCTTTTCAGCAGGCTGCTTGTACTGGTCGATCGTATTCGCATTCCCTCATCACGTCGCCATAGGTCCTTGGAATACGGTAGTATTTGAAGCCACGAATCTCCTGCACAATTAAATCTTAATATATGCGTGTGATCAAGCACTGTCAGATGGCGAAACATGTACCATTAAAGGAAAAACATGCAACATCAGAATTCCAGCTGCAGTTGCGATGCATTTTATTTTATTTGGAAACAATGACCACAAACAGTTTTTCCTGATTCTCCACCGAACGGGGTAACTCTGAACCTTGAGGCACTGATCTAGCAATCCCTGGATTCGGGAGACGAGGTGGTTCGAACCCATCCACCAGGAACCTTGGAAATGGTTTTCTGTGTTCTCCCATTTCCAATTTAAACAGCTTCCTCCTCACTTTAGGTCGTAGAAAATTCCTTCCAAATTCCTTAAATTCCTATAAAGATGCAACCTTTGTACTTAAATGAGAGGAACTGCGTCGAAGCAGAACCAAACACGTCGAGACTTCCAGAAGTAAAATGAACATTTACATCGGAAGACTGCAGCAATCTTCATTTTGTA
The DNA here is from genome assembly GCF_023898315.1 of Schistocerca nitens. Taxonomy (NCBI): domain Eukaryota; kingdom Metazoa; phylum Arthropoda; class Insecta; order Orthoptera; family Acrididae; genus Schistocerca; species Schistocerca nitens. Next base: position 54,743,820 of record NC_064621.1, read on the forward strand.
CTATGTATCTGTGCCAAAAGTTGGCTCTATCATAAGAACGATGTTCTAATGTGAAATGTTTCATTCATAATATTATTGGAAGAGTGAGTCCAGCTCTCACAACTATAAAGTGTTTCTTAACAAACGTCATATAAACGACAACGTATGTTCTATATCGTAGAGGAATTTATTGCCATCGAAGGCTGTATAACTATATTACAAAGGATAAATAGAAACTCATTTATGAAGTCACATACATTACAAGTTGAAACACTCACGATTGGTTTAGATATTATTGGTCGCCGAGTAGCAGCCTAACAAATGAGTTAGACTGACCATGTGCTAAGGATAAGGGGACAATCGGCTAATACTGTTGTGAGAGTTCTTCCATAACAGTGTTTTGGCTGCTGAATAATGAACTAACACAATCAGTAGAGTTCTATTGCAATAGTAGCCACTAAGGTGTTCAGCTGTAATTAAGTGATATATTCTTGATTTTACACAAATGTGAGGCCGTTACTCTTTTGTCACGATTGGTAAATTGCTGAGGGTCAACTCGTGGCGGTAGGGACACGCTCAGTTGACAATATGCATCACGGGCGGCCTTCCGCCGTTGCACCATGTCCCGATTATGTACAGCTCTATTAGCGACTTCCGCCCCTATAGGCTGCCTGCACTCCACTCACTAACAGCTGTTGTTTCTCTCTGCCGCTAGTGGCCCACGACTATAGATCTCTAGCCCATCTCTACCTGTGTGACGCAAAATTATGTTTATGTAAGTGGTTATGGACCCTTTACATCCCCACCCAAAAAGACTTTATTTCAGCCATAGGCGAAAAATAATATTGGAAAAGTTTATACAAAGTCAAGAAGAATGAAGACATTAAATCCAGGCACACACCTAAATGATAAATATCGACTAAATTCCCTCTGACTCCGATCTTAAACTATCTCTTCAGAAATTGTTACACAAAAAATTCAATATGACTTATTGGAAAAATGTGTATTAGTTCATACAAATGCTTTACGTTGTGGACAACAAATTTCTCTCTTCACCAGTTTGTGTGTGCCGTAGAACGCTAGATATCTGTAATGTAGCAAAGCATAAAAACACTTGTCAAATTGTGGTGTGCATACTGTAAGGCCTTCGGTACACACACCATCAGATTATTTAACTTGTCGCTCCAACGAAGTAGGCGAGTGTCAGCAATATGTCTCGTGGTCTTATCGTGGCGTGCTTATCTTCTGCCGTTAGGTCAGGCGATAGAAATGCCACTTGCATGCTTAGAGTAGCAGATTGACGGTGACCAATTTTAAACAGAACTTGATTAATTTTCACACACATTTAATAAAATAATAAATAACATAGACATTACGTAACTTGATTCTGGATGCTGTTTCCAATTGACAATCTGAAGTTCCTTTGGTCTTGATACTTGACAAAGTGTCTAAACATTTCTCTTCATGGCTATGTACAGGAATATGGTAGTCTTATTAGGTGCAGACTGAAACTTAACTATAGACTGGTACAGACAAATGGAGACTAATGCAGACTGATGCAGACTGACTAATCGGAGGTCTGTACACTCGTTATAATACCTCGTGCGTGCAGGTATCACTGCGCGAGTGTGATCCGCGAGGAGAAAAGGTTCTACGTTAGCAGCAATCTCATTGGCTGCGTTACATATTAATACGCGGATCAGCGGAAGCAGAATTTGGTCCGTCTCTATGGCAGCGCCATCTCGTAGTGTGGAGACGGACGAGCGCTGTGCCTCCGCTGTTGTGCTTAGCGGGGCGCGCTCTAGTGGGAAAGTTGTGTACGCACTGACTACGCGGACCTATGTACACAACACAAATTCATTTCGGCTACTCCTTGGGTGTGCCGTCTTTTCTGCAGGGCTTGCCGTCCAAATACGCTATCACTATCATTACAGCTCACCCCTTTGGATTGCTGTTCTCTCAGTAGGGCCTTAGTCGTCCGATAGCATTATTATTATCACCTGATTTCAGCACTTAAAGGACAGGAAATACTTCTAATTAGTGACTACAAGTAACACAAAAGACATTAACAATGTAGGAAAAGATATATTACCGCCGAAAGTACAAGACATGTTTAGTTGCAGACAGGCATGATTGAAAGACACAAACAACCTTCGTCAGTAAAGAGAGACACACATACAACATTCGCTCAAATACACACACACACACACACACACACACACACACACAAACATACACACACAGTACACAAGCAAGCATACCTCACGCACACATGACCGCCAACTTCTGCATCTCGGGCCAGAATGTAACATCACGAGAGACGCAAGCAGCAATCTGGGGACAGTGAGAAATGGAAGTGGAAGGGCAAGTGATAGTAGTGTATGGGTGGGGAGAGAGACGAAGTCTTGTCTGGTGGAGTGTTCAGGGACTACAGTGCCAACAGGAGCAGCATGTGGAGGTTGTGGGGCAGGGAGGTGAGGAAAAAGGGAACAAAAAAGGAGAGGAGTAGGGAGAAACAGGTGGATGCGTTGGCAGAGGGCTGCAAATAAACAGGTTAGGAGAGGAGAATCGGGAGGACGCGATAGGACAGAGGGGCTCGAAACTGTTGAATGGAGGGTGTGAGGACAATATGTTACTGTAGGTTGAGGCCAGGATAACTATGGGGGTAGAGTATGTGTTCTAAGGATAACTTCCATCTGCAAGATCAGAAAATTTGGTGGTGGAGGGAAGGATCCAGAGATCTCAGTTAGTGAAGCAGCCACTGAAATCAAGTGCATTATATTCAGCTGCCTATTGTGCCACATGGTGGTCTACTTTGCTCCTGGCCACAATGTAGCAGTGACTGTTCAGTATGGGGGATAGATGGTTGGTACTCATACCAAAATTTAAGGTTCTGTAATGATTGCAGTAGAGCTGGTAAATGACATGGCTGCTTTCACACGAGCCACAGCCCGTATTGGATAGGACAAACCTGCGACAGGACTGGAATGGGGATTGGATTGGGTAGGTTTCGCACCTGGGTCTTTCACGGGGATATGATCCTTCTGGCAAGGGGCCGTGATTAGATGTGGCATAGCAATGTTGTGGAAGTCGGATGGGCGATAGAACACCACTTTAGGAGGGGTGGGAAGTATCTCAAGTAGGATGTCCATCACTTCAGAGGATAGGTAATCAAAGCCCTGGAGAAGGATGCGGTTCAATTTTTCCAGTTTGGGGTACTACTGGGTGACAAAGGGAAAACCCCTATGTGGCTAGTTTTTGGGGTTGGTGAAAGGATCGCTACTGCCAATCTTCATATCAGTTTTATCAGTTTTCGTTCCTGGTTGTTGGATTTTTGCCTGTAAGTGCTGCACATCTGGCGTAATCGTCTGATGCTCTTCTCTTCTTTGCACTGCTACTGAGTTCTTTACACTTACAGTCACTTCAGTTTTCTAGCCCTGAATAGCGGCATCACATAGTTGTTTTTTCTGTGCCATTTCTTCGATCTTTTACCCAAAATTTGACTCCACTTCATCGATCTCGCCCTTCAATTCCTCTTTGACTTTCTTCACATCCTCCACAATTCAAATCTCACTTTCACTTCGATCTTGCCCATATCTGCTCGGAGCTGTTTCAGGAGACTTCCCTGACCAGGCAACATGTTTCCTGTCATCAATATTCCAATGTCGAAGTTGACGGGCCAAGGCGAGATGAAAAGCTTTGCGTCATACAGTCATGAAGTGAACACGGGTGGGCCTTTGTCTCCGAAAGCCCACATCAATGATGTTTCGTTAAATGGTACGCACGCCGACACTTGCCGCAGCGTTGAAATCTGCAGCAACATGAGGAAGGATTGAACCTCTGTCACGCTGAAGGATTCTCTTCAGTCGGCTTTGGTTCCGTTTTTGAAGGATCTTTTTCCAGCCGCAGCGATGTCGGAGATCTAATGTTTCACCGGATTTCTGATATTCACGGTACACTCGTGAAATGCTCCCACAGGAAAATACCCACTTCATCGCTACCTCGGAGGTGCTGTGTCCCATCTCTCATACGCTGATTATAACACCACGATGAAACTCACTTAAATCTTGATAACGTGTCATTGTAGCAAGAATAACCGATCTAACAATTGCGGCAGACACTTGTTTTCTTATACAGGCGTTGCAGACCGCAGCGCCGTATTCTGCCTGTTCACATATCTCTGTATTTGAATAGGCATGACTATACCAGTTTCTTTGACGCTTCAGTGTAATATACGGTAGCTGAGAAGCATCCAGGTTTAAAACTGGAAAACTGAGTACACAAATACTGTGAGCTGCAGTTTTGGGATCTTAACATTGACCCTTGCATTATATTCGACTAGACTTTGTACTGGGTTCACAACCCCTTACGTTAAAGTAAATGTACCTTGGCCTCACACAGAAGTAGGCTAGATATCGACAGGCGAGCGCCACGAGAGCCAGAGAGATACAAAAATTGTTAGTAAGTGGCGTGCAGGAGCGCAGTCGCTAAGAGAGCTACGTGAGCAGAGCGTGGTGTAGTGGCGGTAGGCCGCCCGTAATACTCCTTGCCCTCAATTGAATGTGTCCACGACGACGCGGGCTTTCGTTTTGCAATTTACCAAACTCGACAAAAAGAGTTTATTCTGAAGTGTTTTTATTATTAAGTATCTAAAACGTACCGTGATTACGAGTATCGTATGAACCGAGCCGGCCACCTACACTCCTGGAAATTGAAATAAGAACACCGTGAATTCATTGTCCCAGGAAGGGGAAACTTTATTGACACATTCCTGGGGTCAGATACATCACATGATCACACTGACAGAGCCACAGGCACATAGACACAGGCAACAGAGCATGCACAATGTCGGAACTAGTACAGTGTATATCCACCTTTCGCAGCAATGCAGGCTGCTATTCTCCCATGGAGACGATCGTAGAGATGCTGGATGTAGTCCTGTGGAACGGCTTGCCATGCCATTTCCACCTGGCGCCTCAGTTGGACCAGCGTTCGTGCTGGACGTGCAGACCGCGTGAGACGACGCTTCATCCAGTCCCAAACATGCTCAATGGGGGACAGATCCGAAGATCTTGCTGGCCAGGGTAGTTGACTTACACCTTCTAGAGCACGTTGGGTGGCACGGGATACATGCGGACGTGCATTGTCCTGTTGGAACAGCAAGTTCCCTTGCCGGTCTAGGAATGGTAGAACGATGGGTTCGATGACGGTTTGGATGTACCGTGCACTATTCAGTGTCCCCTCGACGATCACCAGTGGTGTACGGCCAGTGTAGGAGATCGCTCCCCACACCATGATGCCGGGTGTTGGCCCTGTGTGCCTCGGTCGTATGCAGTCCTGATTGTGGCGCTCACCTGCACGGCGCCAAACACGCATACGACCATCATTGGCACCAAGGCAGAAGCGACTCTCATCGCTGAAGACGACACGTCTCCATTCGTCCCTCCATTCACGCCTGTCGCGACACCACTGGAGGCGGGCTGCGCGATGTTGGGGCGTGAGCGGAAGACGGCCTAACGGTGTGCGGGACCGTAGCCCAGCTTCATGGAGACGGTTGCGAATGGTCCTCGCCGATACCCCAGGAGCAACAGTGTCCCTAATTTGCTGGGAAGTGGCGGTGCGGTCCCCTACGGCACTGCATAGGATCCTACGGTCTTGGCATGCATCCGTGCGTCGCTGCGGTCCGGTCCCAGGTCGACGGGCACGTGCACCTTCCGCCGACCACTGGCGACAACATCGATGTACTGTGGAGACCTCACACCCCACGTGTTGAGCAATTCGGCGGTACGTCCACCCGGCCTCCCGCATGCCCACTATACGCCCTCGCTCAAAGTCCGTCAACTGCACATACGGTTCACGTCCACGCTGTCGCGGCATGCTACCAGTGTTAAAGACTGCGATGGAGCTCCGTATGCCACGGCAAACTGGCTGACACTGACGGCGGCGGAGCACAAATGCTGCGCAGCTAGCGCCATTCGACGGCCAACACCGCGGTTCCTGGTGTGTCCGCTGTGCCGTGCGTGTGATCATTGCTTGTACAGCCCTCTCGCAGTGTCCGGAGCAAGTATGGTGAGTCTGACACACCGGTGTCAATGTGTTCTTTTTTCCATTTCCAGGAGTGTATATTTGGTCTGCAGCGAGCGTTGTGGAGTGTATATGATAATTAATGTAACAGCGTCTAAAGATACCAAAGACCGACCGGTACTGAATGTAACCATCATTGTGTTGTAACGCGAAGGGAGTAACTGCCTCACATTTCTGTAAAATAAGGAATACAGCATTTGATTACAGCCGAACACTGTTGTGATTAGTATTGCAGGAGACCATTATTGATTGTGTTATCCATAAATAAGTACCCGAAACACTGACGGGAAACAACTCCGAGAGCACTATTAGCCGATCAGCCCTATATTCGTAGGGCACAGTCAGTCTAACTCATCTATTAGGCTGATATCGGTGATTAATAATATCCAAAACAATCTGGAGTGTTTCATCTTGTTTTTTCATGAAAGGATATTTGCAATTTTCGGACGAAGGGGACTACACTACGTAACGTTTGATTTGGTGCCAAGATTTCATTTTGATTTATGAGTGTACAAAGACTATCAAGGACGATATCTGGAAACACAATACCTTACTATCGTTACTGTGGCTAGCTTCTGTGAATGGAACTGAAGAATAACGTGTGTCAAAATTTGGACAGTGCACTACAATGTAGTGTGCCAAATTAAAAAAATTGAACACTACAGTGCAATACAACGTTGTAAGAGGGAACAGACTAGTTTCAATATTTAAGGTAGTAGAAAAGATAACAACGAAGTTTATCCCAAAAGGAAAATCCGAAAACCCGCGCGAAGAACAGTGACAACTGAATAGTAACCAAAGAGCCAAAGAATATCGACTAGTAAGGTGACTCTACACGATGTAGTAGCAGGTTGCGCAAGGAACGTGGAAAGCACAGACAAATTACACTTGACGATTACTGCAGCGACCTCAAGAGGGCACATTGGTAACAGTGACGCCGGTCTACTGCAGCTCCACCTGACCGCCGATCAGAGGACTATTACGACGACAGCTTTAGTCATCGGCAAGATGCAGAACTGCGAGGATGAGACAGCGGAAGCACACGGACCCACAGCACGACCCGGGACACAGGGACCGCGACGGCCTGACTGATGGTGTGGTTGATGGGTTGTAGCCACTGGCGCGCCTGGACCGAACGTCAAACGCCACGACTTGTATTAACGTCGAACGGTGAGTGGAGACGATCTGTCGCGCAATAATTGACGATGTTACGCTGCCTTCAGAGCATATAACTTTATGTCACGTTTTGCATTAACAAAAATAACTGTAATAGCAATTTGGACATTTTCTTTTTTCAGAATTTTTGCTCTGAAGTGTAGTGTGTATGTTTACGGAGCATTACATCAATTTACATCCACTTTGTAGCTCTTCCAAAAAGATATCGATAAAGCAGGGTAGTGCTATTCCCAAAGCACGGCTCTCGCGCACTACACTACCATTCCATTGGCTTGAAAACTTTATAATTCCCATGTTGCATAGGCTGCCCTGCAACACAAGCCAATAAGACTGGTTTATATTGATCTAACACAACATACCTGTTTCACTGGCCATCCTATATGCCAGTGGCCGCAAAACTGACTTGTATGCTGCCTTGCAGAGTAGGTCGATAAGTACGTATATTCTATTCCTACACAATGCACTTGTCATGCAGACAGCCTAAACGACAGGGCCTTAAAAACACCCACATCGGTATCTCCATAAATACGAGGGGCGTTCAGAAAGTAAGTTCCGATCGGTCGCGAAATGGAAACGACTATGAAAATCCGATAAAGCTTTGCACATATGTGTTGGGTAGTGTCTCTAGTATAACCCCAGTAGCATCACGTCGCTCTTCTCATTTCTGAGCTCGCAGTGAGTGCGTAAAGATGTCTAGAAAATAGTGTCTGCCGCCAAGTACGAGGGCCTGGTGAGAAATTTCGCCTGAAGCTATGCAGCTAACATTGCATAACTGTCGTGCTGTTTCTTCTTCAAGACAATTCTCAGCCGCATTCTGCAGGGGCAATGAAGATGCTCCTGCATCGTTTTCAAATGGAAATGTGAGATTACCCACAATACAGTCCGCAATTTTCTCCCCCTGAGTTTCATCTCTGGTCACATGAACCGCTGTCTTTGAAGACAACATTTTGACACAGAAAACGAGGTGTAGGCCAGCGTGGAGAATTGGCGGAAAGCACTGGCAGCTGCCTTCTATGATGAGGCTATTGAAAAGTTGGTACAACGCTATGACAAAAGTCTAAGTCAGAACGGCGACTACGTAGAGAAGTAGCTGAAAAGTGTAGCTAATTGTTACAAGTAAAACATTTCTGATGTTCACTGTGGTTTCAATTTGGCAATCAATCGGAGCTTGCTTTCTGAACAGGCCTCGTATTAGAGCTCATTCGATGTGAAAAGCCAATCAGTACTCCTTCGGGGCTGGAGGTTAGTGTGTAAAATTTCAAACTCTTCAGTCAATTGGCTTGGGATGAGTTCTTAAATATCCATAGATGTGCAAAGCCTCATACACATGATATACGTATACTCCCCTTTACCCAAAGCTTAGTCTATGTACACGTATGTCCCATAAAGTGTGCACATCTCTTGGTCTGTCTCCTTCTCGCCTCCCTGTCAGCCCACTTCCTACTCACACCTCTCAGCACATCTCCTCCTCCCTTTTCTCTTTCTGTCCATCATTTCCTTCTTCTGCATTTGTCCATTATGTCCTCCCCTCTCTCAGTCGATCCCCTCTCTCAGCTCTCCTCCTCCTACACCTATCCCTCTTTCTTTACATCTCCTCCTGCCCCCTCTCATATTACTCATACGCTCCAGTCCCCCTTGCCCCATAACCGTCCCTTTGTGTACCTTCTACCTCTCCATCTGTTCCTTCACCCATCTCCACCTCCCATTTGGCATTCCAATCTGCATGTGTAGACCCTGCAGGAGATGTCAATAAAGCACACTGATATTATTCCCACAACATGCGTCTTCTGCAGTACAGTCTATATGCCAGTGAAATGGAAATACATTTCTTCCCATGAGTGTGCCATGAAAAGCAAGACATTTCTACAACTTGTATGGCAGGGAGTTAAGAAAGACACATGTCTGTATCTCCATAAACAGAACTTTATAACCACCCACCTACCATCGAAATAATCCCGTCCAGGCGATATCAGGGTCACCTGGTGAGGAATGACTGATAGTGAGGCACACACAGAGTGCACACACTAGCAGTGAGTAGACTGGAGAAGGCGCTATCTTGGTTGACCAAGAGCAGACTGTGATGGCCCAGAGGCTCAACACGACCATTATTGAAACGGTAACACTTATCGGCTGTTCAAGTAGTCCCATGGTGAATTTCTTCAATACGTGGCAAAACCAAGGTGAAACCACATCCACATGTCATGGGATGGGGCAGCTAGCCTTCTTCACAGATAGCTGGACATCGTAGGTTGGGCAGACTGGTAAAACAGGACTGGCGGTGAACAGTGGCGGATCTAACCTCAGACTTTAATGCTGACAAATATGTCTGAACACACAGTGCACTGAACAATCCTAATGATGGGTCTCTGTAGCGGACGACCCACGCATGTCCCAATGCTAGGCCACAGCATCGCAGCAATGACTGATACAGCTATGTTACTTCAGTACAGGACACTTGCGCATGACCTCATGAATCCTGGTAACTTCTTCATCATGCCGATGGGAGGAGTGAATCCATCAGCCTTAATGTGAATAGCTCCTTGACACCTGTACTGCGGAGTGGAGAAAAGCTTGCGGCGATTCCATTATGCTCTGGCGAACATTCACATCAGCATCCATGAGTTCAGTGGAACTTGTGCAAAGCAGCATAACAGCCAAGGAGTACCATACAATGGCTGTAGACCATGTACACCCCTTCCTGAAGATCACATTTCTTGACGGCAGTGTTACCTTTCAACATGATAAAGCAACATGTCACATGACCAGGAGTGTATGGAGTCTTTCGAGCAACAGAGTGGAGAGTTGCAGTTGATGCGCTGGCCCCTACCTGCCAGAGCTGAACCTGATCGAACACAACCACAATCTATTTGAATTTGGTGTCAGAACTCATCGACCCCCATCCCTGAAATCTGGAATATATTGGAATTAGGTGACCTGTGTGTGCAGATGTGGTGCAGACTCCCTCCAGTGACCTACCAATTCCTCATTAATTCCATGCCACAGCTCGTTGCTGGTGTTATCTGAGCCAGAGTTGGACATACCAGTTATTGTGTAGGTGGTCATAATGCTGTGGCTGATCAGTGTTCTGTCTGTGTGTGTGGGTGGGTGGGTGTGTATGTGTGTGTGTGAGTATACATTTGCGTTGTTCATTGTCAGATAAGCGAGATACCCACGCCAATGCCATTATACTTCTGATGATTTCCTTGTCATGCTGAAAACCATTTGAAACGAGAGTGCCTATTTTTATTCATAACTTTTTTAGTGTGACATACTAAAATTAACTCATGCATTCACTATCATATTTAAGTTATGTTGTTACAATACCACATGATGCTATAAAAACTCAATTACTGATAAAGAGGCGGGATTACCGTAAATGTCACGCTAGAAAGAAGCAAAAAGGAAGCAAGACCGTGCAGTAAATATTGACAACATATTGGGAACTGTTGTCGTTCGATTTCATAGAAAAAATTCGAAAAATGTTTCTTATAAGTCGAATTAGCTGTGTAGAATGTTACAGTTTTGGACCATTATGGGAGTAATCAGCATAATAACTTCATCACTTTTTTTCCTTTCTCTCTAGTTTCGAAAAAGCATACTTCATTATTCTGAAATTGTAAGAGAACACTACAAGGAGACACCTCCGGCAGGACACATCTTTATTTGAGCTATTTGTAACTGAAAACAGTAGCTGAAACCAGTATCAGCAGCACTACAATACGTGCCATGAGAGGTATGTGAAGCGTTATTTGTGTGTGTCACATCTTAAAGAACATACTTTGCTTGGCTGATCACTTCTAAATCTGCATCTACATGTGGGCTCTACAATTCATACTCACATGCATTCACTGAACTGTACACTTTCATACCATTTCTCTATTGTTATCCCATGAACAGAGCCCATGAGCGATGAACACTTGACTGCTTGGAAGTGAGGCGTGATTCGTCTTATTGTATTGTGATGATGAGTTCCCCATATGTGGGTGGGCGTCAAGAAAACATTTTTCGAAGTTAGAGAAGAAAGTGACTGAAATTTCAGGAAAAAATCTCTCCACATCGAAAACGTATTTGTTATAACGATTGCCATCCCATCTATAGTATCATGTCAGTATAATCAAGACAGAGGATGTTGTTACAGGTGGCTGGTATCCTCATTCTACAATACAGGTGCACACATGATTTAATATGGTTCTTTATTTACATGAAGCTGCTACTTAACCTAAATGGAGTCCATGTTCGTGGTAGAAGCTTATCAGTAGTATTCCCCGTGAGACAATATCGGTAATCTTGTTATTAAAAACTTTAGTCACTAATCTGGTCGCTATGCACTGTCGTAGCCTGCGATTTGAACTGACAGACGCCAACTGGAATAGTGAGTGAGTTAATGAGGCCCTCGGGTCAGATGCGGTGGCCTAAATGCTTGCTGTAGAAGGGCATTGGTGACGCATTGCTTGTCAGTGTGTCTCTGGCCGCTCCTGTGGTAGGAGCGCTTCATCCAGCGCCTGTAATCGACCTTCGCGCTACATCTTTGCCGACTGGTGTGCTGTCGACAGCTTTTGGCAGCACAATACCCATGACAGTCTCTCTGGTTATGGGATAATATAAAATGATATGCCCTTATTTAAAATGGTGCAATGTCCTCCATCAAACCTATCTGATAAATACCCTGTACTCCTCAGCAGTACTCTAGCAGGGAATAGAAAAGATGGTGTATAGGCGGCCTTTGTTAAGTATTTGTTGTGTCGTATACATACACTCCCAGGAAAATGTCTCTCATACGCAATTTCTACGCCAATGTTTATGTGGTAGCTACAATTTAGGCAATTCACAATTGTTATTCGTAGGTATATAGCTGAACTGACAGCCTTTAGATTTATGTCTCAGTGGGTAGTTACACAGGCTGATATGGGATATAAATGATCTGGTGAATGAAGATACATTTCCGGTGTCAGGTTACACCTCAGACAATTCAACTGATTAATACCGACGGCCGCTCCCACTTCCCTTCGCCAGGGAAAGCACTGTCCATACCATGCATCAAAGGCAATCATGTAAGCTATATTCGAGGTCACTCCCACTCCCCTCCACTTGTTTTCGTCTGACTCCTCATACTGATCGTCCCAAAACATACATTTAGCTGTATGGCCACAAAAACCTTTTCACAGAATACATTTTATGCTGGGTGACGTTGAACTTATTTTTATAAGGGACCATCAAACGAAAATGACACTGATGGAAAAAGGCAAGTTGATGTTTATGATTTCAAAAGTAATAACGATAACTGTTAAGACTTTCATCTCACTGGAAGACAATGTGGTGTACAGCCTTCATAGAAAAATATTTTTGTCTACAGAAACATAAGTGCACCCAAGTGTGCGAGTCTTTATCTGAAGCAAACCTATATCTACAAATGTCTTTCTTCAGGGCTCAAAAATATGGAAATCGCATGGCAGGAGATCAGAGTATGAAAGGATGACACATTCTGAAGCGAAAATGACGACACAACATTAAGGAATTATCCGCAGTTAACGGAGATGTACATGTGCAGATAAACAAATGATTACAATTTCAGAGAAAAGGGATGACTTATTCAAAAGAAAGAACTTCACAAATTGAGCAAATCAACAACGCGCTGGTCCACCTCTGTCCTACATGCAACCAGTTATTCGACTTTACAACGGCTGACGGAGTTTTGGGTGATCTCCTGAAGGATATTGTGCCAAATTCTGTCCAGTTGGAGCGTTAGATGGTCAAAACCGACACCTGGTTTGCAAGCCTTGCGCATAATGCTCCAAACGTTCTCATTTGGGAAGAGATACCACGATCTTTCTGCAAGTGTTAGGGTTTAACGAGCATGAAGACAAGCGGTAGAAACAATTATCGCGCATGGCTTTATCTTGTAGAAATATAATCCCAGACTGGCTTACGATGAAGGAAACTAAAACGAAGTGTAAGATGTCGTCAACGTTCCGCTTTGTTGTTAGGATGACAACCAAAGGGGTCCTGCTAGGAATGGAAGTGGTACATCAGGCCATCGTTACATTCACTGCTATCTCACATGCCTCCACAAACATCCTCTATGGTCATTGGAGCTCATGTAGTAATTGGCTAATAACTTCAGACAATTCTACTCAAGATTACAGGCTGTAGTTTCTGCGTACACTTACTTCTCATGAATCACACTTTGCATGAAGCATGAATCCAGCAAGGCTTAGAATTTGCACTCATACCATCAGTAGTGTATTCCCATTAGAGAATAATAAAATTTCTCGGTTTCCCTTGAAATTTCACGATTTTTTCCAAGTTTTTCGGAAAAAGTTGCCCACACCCTTCATTTGTATCCTACTATAAATTATGTTCTCATGATTTTTTAGGATCATTCACCACTTTCCCAATTTTTGTTCATATTAATTATTTCTTATGTACCCTTACACTGCTGTAGAGAAAAGGTAAGTCGATTCATTTATTAGAAAACGGAATTTTATATATAAATTTTTAATATTTTTCCTTATTGAGAAAATAAAAAACCACAATCAGAATAAACGAGAAAACTCATTTGAGAAAAAATGAAATTTTGTAAAGGTTTAATAGAATCGTGCTTTCTTTATTTTAATTTTTAATTTTTAATTTTTTACTTTTAAATTTTTTACTTTTATTATTTTTAATATTTCTAGGTGTGATCCTCACTCACAATAAGATTCCATAATGAACATTGCGTAAAGCATTATCAGTAACCAATATATTTTTCTCTTTACATAAAGTCAGTAAGGTAAAATAAAATTTTAATCGACTTCTACACCGGATGCATTCACATAAAATTTCAAATCATGAAATTCGTTGTTATTATTTTTAAATTTCTTCACTTTATTCTATCTCAATTTAATGTTCCTACCTTCAGAAGATTAAAAATGCAATCGGTTATTAGTTTCAAATGCCTATCTTGTAAAATTATCTTAAAATACATTCAAATTTTTTCACCACATCTAGTATTGAAGTAGTCACAACCAGTAACATTATACAAAACATTTACTTGTGGCACAGTATTGTTTTCAAAACAATATACTATTGCTTTCGCTATTGACCTTCTTAAATATGGGCTTCATTAATATTAAAATGATTTCATTGTTGTTGTCTTCAGTCCTGTGACTGGTTTGATGCAGCTCTCCATGCTACTCTATCCTGTGCAAGCTTCTTCATCTCCCAGTACCTACAGCAACCTACATTCTTCTGAATCTGCTTAGTGTACTCACCTCTTGGTCTCCCTCTACGATTTTTACCCTCCATGTTGCCCTCCAATACTAAATTGATGATCCCTTGATGCCTCAACACATTCCCTACCAACCGATCCCTTCTTCTAGTCAAGTTGTACCACAAACTTCTTTTCTCCCCAATCCTATTCAGTACTTCCTCATAAGTTACCTGATCTACCCATCTAATCTTCAGCATTCTTCTGTAGCACGACATTTCAAAAGCTTCTATTCTCTTCTTGTCCAAACTGTTTATCGTCCATGTTTCACTTCCATACATGCCTACACTCCATACAAATACTTTCAGAAATGACTTCATTAATAAAACTTAAATTTGTTCAGCACATGATACATCACAGACTGAAGAATACTTCTTTGTACATAAAGGCACAACTCAGGAAACCACCATAAAATTATTCCATTTTTTCCGTTCTACATCTGAAACTAATTTTGTATCCACTCTGTCTCCAATACTTTCCCACATTTCTCAAAACCAAGACCAAGTTATTCGTAAATTTCAGAAACCATTTTCAAAATCATCCTTTGCTTTCATTCTCATTTCTGTATTCCAATCTATATATTTTTTCAAATAATCATATCGTTTAAATTCCCAGAGACACATACTGTTTAAGATATCTATAGTGAAGTACATTTTTATTTCGATCATTCAGAATAGTCAAGAACTTACTTTCCATAATTCCTGCTACAAATTTATTTGCATGAGCATGTGATACAGCTTCATGTTAATCATTCAGTTCTTTTGGACATTCTAGATTTACTTCGAATATCTATCGACTTTTGGAACTGTCTGATACCTAACTTACTTTTTAGATTCAGAACAATTTGGATCTTCTTATTTGACTCCACCAGATGAGAAATGTTGTCTCATGTCATATCTATATAGGTTGTTTGCATCTAAATACAATAAACATTGTGATACGTTTCGTACATCAAAATGTTTCATAAAGTTATTACTTGGTTTCAGATATCTTTTGGATCTGTGGGATATACCACCTTTTCTTACTTTTTCCACGATTACAGTCATACTGTAATCACATAATAAAGAAAGTTGTTGTCCAGTCATTTTTAGCATTCCATCAAAACGTAAATCAGATGCAGTAAAATGAAAAAATGGATCCCAATATTTGCCTTTAAACAAGTGTCTCTAAAATTTCCAAACACTTCAGCCAACAACAGAATATCAGTTTTAAGATACAGGTCATGACATTCTGCTAGATTTTTGACACAGAATTGTTTTCAAAGTAATTCTGCATGCTTACAATCCTTATCACTTATTTCACAGTCATACAGTTTATTAGAAACGTCTTATTTCCATGGAAGCTTCCAGTTATGCATATAATCGTAGGGGTAAACATAGTTCTTGATTATTATACTAAGTACACTGTCTGGAAAAAATTTCATAGTGTTTTTCATCTGATCCTTCCTGAGATTTAACGAAAGTCTATCAAGGCTTCAAGCCATGAATGTAAATGTGTCAATGGACATAATCTTCATATTTTCAATGTTCTCGAAATCTACAGCAATTTTTATCATAACCAAGCTCTTTTCCAAATAAAGCTGAATTACATCATGTGAAATTATATGAAGAAGTCAGCCCTAATCCACGATGCATAGATAAAAGAATACATTGATTGCTTATTAGAGATATATATTTTCCAGTCAAATGATTATTGTGACGATATTTTTTATTATTTCTGCATAATGATTTCTATATAATGAGCATATTTTCGATCTTCCATGTCATCATTCTTCAGGCATCAATGGCCTCAATTCTTCAGTTTCAGAATTAATGCTTTCAATTTCTCCTATCTGTTATTTCATACATTCATTTAATTTTTAGACTGGAAATTTATAGCTCCCATTGATGTAATTGATGTAGTAACAAAAAGCACTTGTTTAATGTTTTTGATACTCCATAGTGAACAAGGTACAATAAAATTATTTTTTACTTACTTGTTGCTGAGTTTACATCTACCTTTTAATATTTATCTGTCTAAAACTTATGAATATTATTCTGTTTTAATATAAGATATTTTTAATTAATTTTAATATATTTGTCATTTTAGGATTTGGTTGAAATTAGGCATTTTAATAGCATACTTTTAAACTATGCATGCATAATGACTGGAACTTTCTTTGTATGTTGATAGTAATTAAAACTGACATAGAAACCTTTCTCTGGTAATTCTACTACTAATGATTTGTTAACTAAGCAATTTGTTGTGGCAGTACCGAACTTTTCCTTGGCATTCAAGAGTTGTGAATACATACCACAAATTAAGTTTACCTCTTCTTATACTGTAATTTATACTGAAAGAAACCCGTATAAATTTTTATGTAAACCTGTGTATGATTTTACACCATTTTAAAAATAATGGAAATTTTTATGTTTCTCTTTCCTGTATTTTGTAACTTTCACTGGATACACATATTATCTCTCGCCAAATGAAAAAAAAGTTAATAGAAACATTAACTTTAGTTCTCAATTATTGGAATATTATCAAACCCATGAAATTTTCAAACTTTTATTATTATGAAGGCAACATTTCTATGTTTTGTAGTTCTTTCAGCAGTTTTAATTACAGGATACAAAGCAGATTTTATAGAACAGAAAAATGTTTGATCATTATGTTTCAAATTAATACATGCTTTCTTATTTTTTTATTGTTTCTAGCATGCCAGTACAAGATGTTCCACTTAATGGATCCCATTAATTCCTAAGTGCAAGCCAACTTCTGTTTACTGCCAATCTCACCATCTTGCTTCTATTTTTATATTTTCTAATCAAATCACTTTCGTTCTTGGTTGTATAATATGTCTGAGACCTGTTCCATAATTCTTTGATCATTTTGCACTTGGAACTCACAAAATTGCAGAAAATTAAGTATCAGTCCATCATTAATACTTAGATACTTTTTCATTATTTTCATAATTTTTGGTTTCATTGCATTTGAGAAACCATTAGACTAAATTAAGTTTAGATAATTTACTGTCAGCAAATGCTTTATCAACTTGATAATGTCTAACTGCTTCTCTGGCAATTGATTTCCCAAATATGTTATTAGAAAAACAGAATTATTTTTCTAATTGTGTACTTTCTTTATTGTGCAAAATTTGATAGTTGGTTCCTATTTTAGGCTAAGGTAATTGTTTCCAACGATTTCCACCAAACTGTTCATGATATCTATTAATGAAAGCAGCTACATCAGCTTCCATTTCGATGCATGGTGTCTGTTCCTTTGAAACAACATTTTGCTGATCCTGTACCTGTTAAACACTATATGTAAACTGGAGGGGGATGAATGCTATCAGAAGGAGTGGGACATTAAGCGGAATCAGCGGCGACGAGCAAAAATGTGCACTGTATAGGGGTTCAAACCCGACATCTCCTGCTTAATATATAGGTGCGGTAAACACTGCGCCATCCAGATCTGCATGGTGACTGTTTTTTTTGAAGGAACTGACACCATACCTTCAAATAATTTGTAATCTTGGCAGGGCAATCAATCCACTTTTTTCAGTGCGGCTGTACCACTACGTCTGACCTGTGGGGATCTCTCAAGAGTGACCAGGAGTATAATGGGCTGGGACTGTGTTTAAGTTGCATTAGGTGTGAGTATGGATCGACCATTATGCGTGCCGAGATAGACCACACAGTGGCGATAATGCTGTGTCCAGATTGCAGGTTTGAATCCTAGTCTGGTACGCATTTTCGCTCAACGCCGCTGATTCCACTTAACGTCTTGCTGCAGCTGATAGTAGTCAGTCCCCTTCAATTTACATATACATCAGCATTTTCGCTCAGCGCCGCTGATTCCGCTTAACATCTTGCTGCAGCTGATAGTAGTCAGTCCCCTTCAATTTACATATACATCAGCTATTGTAACACTACACGGACCATACCCGTCATTTTGACGGGTATTCTACTTCTGTAGACTTATTTCTCCTATATGGATTCTTCTACTGATCCCATTTTCTATGACATTTCATACATTTTTGTTAGGTATACGTCTGCAAAGAATTCACCCAGTAGGAACGTTCTTAAAAGTGTCCCAAACAACGACTACTACAAGGACCGAAGTCTGTCATTTCGACTGCTACCAAAATGTCCAAAGCTATTGTTGTTAACACCCTAATTTGATTATTGCCATCTGAAGACCCCTTGGCGATAAGCAAAGAAGCTTCGTTGCTCAAGTGGCGTAGTCTGTGTTGTCCATAATTCAGTTGTCTCGTAATGGCTGTTCAACGACGCTGTTTATCTGATTAAGAAATTTTGATTTGCCATCAATGTCAGATGGTGAACCCAAAGGAGAAGACACTTGTTTGTGAAGCTGATGAATTACTAGAAGATGACGCTGCAAGCACTATTGGCGATGAGGAATATATCTCTTCCATCAATGAAATTATAAATGTTAGCCATTTTTCTCTATTATAATTTAAAATTCATTGTTTTCGTTGCAACTGAATTATTCTACACAGATCAAAAAAAGTTTTGCATCGCCTCAGTTCAGAGAGTTTCGGAACCTGTACAGATAATTGGAATAGAGATCAACATAAACACCATTTCTGCCCTTTATATTGTTCATGAAAACAACACATTGCATGTTGTACCACCATACAGCGAGACCTTCAGAGGTCGTGGTCCATATTGCCAGTAGCACGTCCTCTTGCATTGATGCATTCCTGTATTCGTTGTGGCATACTATCCACAAGATAATCAGGGCACTAGTGGTCCAGATTATCCCACTTATCAACGGCGATTCGGCTTAAATCCCATAGAGTGGTTAGTGGGTCACGTCGTCCATAAGCAGCCCTTCTCAATCTGTCCCAGGCATGTTCGGTCGGCTTTAATTCTGGCGAACATGATGACAACTCTAGTCGAGCGGTGTCGTTATCCTGAAGGATGTCATTCACAAGATGTGAATGATGAGGGCGCGAATTGTCGTCCATGAAGACGAATGCCTTGCCAGTATGCTGCCGATGTTGTTGCACGTTCGGTCAGAGGATGACATTCATGTATCGGACAGCCGTTACGGCGCCTTCCACGGCCAGCAGAGGCTTACGTCGGCCCCAGCGCTTGATGTGTTCGTGGCAGAGTGAAAGGAAAGATTTGGATGGAAGGATATCCTTCCATTGGCAGTAGTGAGATAGGTAATGATGGAACAACATGGACAGTTACACCTGTGAAAGCTGTTTCTGGGAGGTATCCACAGCAGAACATCTTCAAAATAGCACCGAGACCTGATACGTCTGTGTGTAATCCTTCCATTGCCAATACCTTGCCATGTTGTATTCCACGTGAAAATATCACTGTGAATGAGCAGCTGCTTCCATGCAAAGCTAGATGCTCATTCATTCAGTAAATGAGGAATAAACCAGACTAATTTGGAAAAAAGTTTTTGCTTCCAGTGGATACGATTTCTAAGTATCTGGTGAATGGGTTTCCTTACCTAGGGAGGGATGAGCAGCATCCGACAGGTGTTCCCCTTGCAGTGTATGTTGTAACGAGTCTTATGAAGTCCTATGTTTCTGCAGGACAAACATAACCTGAGGCAGTTTTTTCACAACGAAATGCCTCGCAGAACATTTGAAACGTAAGCGTACAAGCATTGTATGCACAATGAAGAAATCTAGAAGGCAAATACCTTGATCAACAAAATCTGCTGTAGCATCTTCCCACACAACTATTCTTTATAAGTCAGGTGACATGACTCTAAAATGCCGTCAGGGTGAAAAGAAAAAAAATGTGCGTATTTTGAGTTCTGTGCATGACCCAGTAACTATCAGTGAACAACCCTAAAAAGCTAACATAGTGAGTGGCCTACTACAATAACAACAAGTATGGCATTGATGTAATCGATCAAATGACTCATTACTACACTGTGAAGTGTGGATGCCTCTGATGGCTCATCCACGCTTTTTCAATGTCTTCGACTTAGCAGATGTAAATGTTTGGGTACTCTATAAGGAAGTAACAGGAAAAAAGCAGATGTCAATTTATTCAGAAATTGGCTGAAAAGTTGGCTACAATATAAAAGGCCACCAGGTTCCAAAATAATCTTCCTGATACAGTATCATAACTTCGCAACATTTGGAAGACTTGTCAAACTGGAGGATATAGAGGCAAGCATAGAAGCAATCATTTATGTATAAATTGTGGCAAGTATGATTGCACAGCATGTTTAGGCAACGCTACATACACCTGCGTGAGGTGTCACGACACAGCATATGGTTCTGAATGAGTAAAAGCAGGGTTATAAATGTTTTCTCTAGAGTATAGTCTACTTTTCAGATATTTGTGTTAAAACACTCGGTTTTCTTTTCTATGGAAACTTACCCATTCCACTTTTCGTTACATAATGTTTTGATTAATTTTTAGGCATTAAAATGTTCATTGTACCATATAATTCTACAGAAAAAGTAAAACTGTCTCCTGGTAAACTGTGTAACTTGACTGAAATAAACTGATGTTTTTTTTTAAATGTGTTTATTTTTTTAAAAATGGCAAATGAAACTGTACCCATCAAAATTACAGGTTGGTCCTTCTAGGTAGATCGAAATCCCCAGTCCTTCTAGAGTCAATTAACTAGAACTAGTCAGACAATTCCTTCTATAATAATCATAGATTCCAGCAATCATGTACTGATCCAGTTTGATCTTCATTTATAAGAGATATACTTTTATATGGTAATTTTAATTGAGCTCAACCTGGATTTTAGCAGTAGCTTTCCTCTTTTTGTTGTATTCTACAAAATGTTTCTCATGTCTGCATTAATGTCTGCTTTTATGATAGATCTTTAATTTCTCGACAACCAATACATTTTTATCATGCTTTTTTACCCTCTGTTTGTTGTTCACCCTTTCCATCAACAACAATATCTTCAAATGTTCTTAACACAGAATTCGTTGTAAATGTTTTTTGTAATAATATACATAAACATTTTTTCCACACATTCAAGGAATTTGTTTACTGTTGCATATTTTTGTATGGTTTTCTTTTAATCATGGTCCACATATTCTCTTGTAACCATCTTTCGTGTATTTCTGTAAAGTGAAGATATCAGTTAATTTTTCTGCTTGCTAGGTTCTACAAATTTTGGATGTGATTGGTTCTGGTGAATGTTTTAGCTGTTGCTTAATCTCATCCATCTTTTATGATAAAAAATTTAATAAGAAATAATAAAATTAATTTAGTGGTAAAAATTTTTAAGTTTTCCAATGAATTTTTGACACATTGACTACCTCTGGAATTAACTCACCTGTTTACTGCTGGCTGTGCCAAATAGTGGTAAATCATTTACACGAGATCTTCAGCACAAACCAAGCCACTTCTTAATCAATTTCTAAATTTTTATGTTTCCCTGCAAGTGATGATTTGTAGTAGTTTGTATTGACCATATTTTTGAATAAATGGTGAAACTTTTTTCTTTACACATTTGGTCAACTTTTAAGCAAGAGGTATACTTGATTCGAATATCAACCCTTGTGAGATCCATTGGTAAGGTCCTTTTATATTATAAGATAGTCCAAGCAAAAGACTGGGTCTACATGTACTTTGATTTTACTTTACCATCACTGTCAATACATTTTGAAAATGTATCAGCAGTGTTTTCATACTGCAATATCTCTGCCACATCCTGAACTTTAAATAAGGGATTTTCTTTAGGTAATCCTGCTATGTTGATGAAAAACTGTTTTAGGTTGCAAATAGAAGGGAATGATCACTGGTTAACCCTATCTTTTTAAAACTTCTAATTATCTTTTCAAAGATTGGTGAATCATTCCATTTTAGATCTACTTCTTCAGTTATATGTTGTCTCCTCTCATTATTTCCATATCGCAATATACCACAAAAAACATTCGGTTTGAACCAAAGATTACCGTTTTTCGATTTCGAAAAATTTTTGTATGTATAAATGGCTACATTGGATATGAGAGTATTAAGAATTTCAATTTCTCTATCTGATGTTATCCTCATGATGAAGATATAGTTACATTCATAAATCATTTAATTGATGAGATTGTGAATTATTTATCCAACTACATGAAGATGAAATATGTATTGTTTATGAATACTGTATTAAACTGACTACTGGTGCTTAAAATTTTAACTGTGCTGCTCTTTGTCTCATTTCATACATTATTCTTTCAGTTCATTTTGTTCATTTAAATTCATTTTGTATCCTTTAAATTCAAGAATATCTTCTGATATTTTTCTAACCACATTAATTTGTTAGGATATTTTTCATAGATTTCAGAAATATTTATAACTATTCCCTCTGTAGGCAACTCATTTAACACAATAGGATATGAGTTTATTTCTTCTTTGATTAAAATTTGATCAGATGCTATACTAAGTTCATTCAAAATTTCTTCTGAATCTTTCTTTCAGTTTTTATTTGTTTCATCGACAATGTTGTGGGATTGTGTGCATAGTTCCACAACAAAGTAGAACAGATTATTGAGGCGATCACTGTACATTTGTTTCCTTTTATGTACTCTGTATACAATGAAGTAGGTGGTGAGCATACATTCTACTAATCTATAATTTGTGCACTCATAGATCCTCACAAAAATATTTTATCTTCTTTTCTTTTTCCACGGTTATAGTTTCATTAACTTCCTGAAAGATGATTTTTATACAAAACACCACCAATGTTTTACCATACTGTGGAAATTTTATTTTATTTATATTTTCAGAGTGGATGCCCATATCACCTGCAGTACCATAAACAATATAAGTAGAAAATAACATTTGCAAAGTACACATTTTTCTCTTCAAACAATGGGGAACACATATCTTTAAACCTTGTACATAAATTAGGTTGAATATTGTTCTTCTGAATAAAATCAAACATATCCACCATAGGTGCTTCTCAGTAGAAAGAAAAATTAGGTGTGCTTGGTACTTACATCATTTACAAAGAAATTAAAGTTAAGAGGAAAAAATTTTGTTGAGTATACTGTTAGTCTAAAGCACAAGGATCATTATATTTTATGTGTGTATATCATAAATAGTAATTATTCAATGACTGAACAGAATTTCTTTTAATTTCTGATCAATTTTCAGGCACAAACGTGACAGAAATACCATACTAAATACCATAATAAATAAAACATTACTAATTTCATTTCGTTTAAAATTTGCAAAGTATTAATTCTTATCCCAAGGAATCCCATATAACAATAGTAAAAATCATTAGTTATCGAAACATCCTACTTTTAGAACAAAACAAATAAAATATCCTTGAACCAGGTACCTAAACTTAACTGATGGCTGTTGTTTCGAGTAAATTAAAATATATTCATGGAACTACAAGTTGCATTAGTGGCAGTGGAAGTAGCTTTAGGGCTACCCTAAGAAGTGCTCAGGACTGATGAAAATTATAAAGAAATAAAATGTAAATGGAAAAATATTTTTAATGTACTCATATTCTGAAGCAAGTGGGTTAGTGTGTTGTATTTCTCTGTTTATATCTCATTAGTTGTTAGAAGTCCACCATAATGTATTATATTTTTTGACACAGACCCTAGGGCCAAATCTTTGCAACTGCATGTTCAGTAACCAACATAATTTTTCTTCAAACAATGGAATCAAAATATCTTTATACAAAAAATTAAAATCAAAATTTAGTTGATACATGTTTTGAGCAATGAATCAATGTATGTTCACCATAGAAGCTTCTGAATAGAAATTAAAATTGGAAGTACATGAAAGTGCTTCATTTATAATGAAATAGTATTTAATAGGAAAATATACTATGTATTATTTTTAATTTATTATTTAAAATTTTTGTACATACCTTTGAAATAAGAGGATATAATCATTGTTCACTGATAGAAATCATGCATTTTCACCTTATGGTTTAAGGAGGACTGCCAGTCCCTAAAAATTTCCCATTGCTATAGATTTGTAGCGATTAGATTTTTGGTCCTAATAATACAGTACAAAACTAAAAAGTTTTTTTTTGTGATCAACACAGTCTTTTAGGCTGATGAAAATCTATATTATTATGTGGGGAAATATTTCCCACCCCAGAAATCTAAATTATTTTAAGAGATCAAATATTTAATCACTTGGAAATTATTTATTTTCAACAGTTTTTCGGTCTCTGGCATCCCAGAAGCTGAAATGCCATTATGAATGAACAAAAAGTACCTTTACCTAATAATACTGTACATAAAATCCACCTGTCGGTTTTTCTGACTGCTATAAAACTTAAAACCTTAAATTTCCAGTCTGAAGTAGATTGCTCTACATGGTTAATTGATCAAACTTATCAACTTGTCAAAACAAAACGTAATGACGTTCTTCGCAATAATAAAGTGGTTCATGAGCTATCTACCAGGCATTTAAGTGTGATTTGCAAAGTAGCCATGTAGGTGTAGATGTGTAGTTTCAAGCCCATGTTAACAGATCATTCTTAGGGTCCAATGTGTGAAACAGTTATTCAAAAATATAATTAAAATTTTTGGGATAAATTTCTGGTTGCTTGTTTTTTCATAGACAGTTTAATTTTTGGTAACTAGAATTCCATAAACCATTTAAATTTTCCAGGTTCCAGCTCCCCAGACCCTGCAATACTATAATGAATGGAACACAAAATTTATGTGGATGCAGACAGTAAATATTTACCACCCGGACATTCATACAATTTTCAGGGTGCAGCTTTAAGTATACTGAAACACTGCAATGAATAAAATTAAAAAAAATTTGAGGCCAGAGCCCAGGCCACTGTTACACTAAGTTTGAACATACCTTTAATCAATTGCACTTGTGTGTAGCCATAGATAAAATTTAAATAATTGTGAAAACAATCAATATTCAATCTTTGTATCATTGTTAGGTACAATTTTATAGAATTTGGATCATAATTAAGTCTTAATAGTTCTTCAAAATATGGATGTATGCCGCCTACTCAGTTACTTCATTGTGTTCTTCTTTTTCTTCTAATCATATAATAATTAGATTCACAGTTTTCATTCATAAATTTTAAAACAGTGAAAGGTGTTATTACAGCTGTGCTAGTTGCTTGAGATATAACATTGGGATACAATCTATTTATTTCACTGTTTCCTTCTTACATTATTCCTGTAGCATTTTTAACTCTTCCATTTAAATTTTGTATCTGATATTCTCAAATTTGTTCTTACATTTTTCAAATGAGTTATTTGATATTGATGCAACTCCCCCAGTTCATTTTTAATTTTATATTCTCCATATCCCTGAATAAGACTTCTTCAGTTACCCAGTCTAGCCGGCCGAAGTGGCCGTGCGGTTAAAGGCGCTGCAGTCTGGAACCGCAAGACCGCCACGGTCGCAGGTTCGAATCCTGCCTCGGGCATGGATGTTTGTGATGTCCTTAGGTTAGTTAGGTTTAACTAGTTCTAAGTTCTAGGGGACTAATGACCTCAGCAGTTGAGTCCCATAGTGCTCAGAGCCATTTGAACCATTTGAGCCATTACCCAGTCTCAGAGTTGTTCTACTAGCTCCATTTTTATTTTAAAATCAGAGGAAATAGACCTGATTCATTAAGGAAAACATTATTTGATTACACATTTGAATGTCTGGCATGTGCCCATATATTATTGTGTATTTATTTTCTCATTTGTATGTTATGTAATTGCTTTATGTCCTAAAACATTAGCAACTTTATTTGCAGCTGTTGAAGCAAGATGCAGACTGAAGACTGTCACAGCCATTGCTACCTTTATGTCTGGCATGTCCCCATATACTATTGTGTAATAGTCTATTTTCTCATTTGTATGTTATGTAATTGCTTTATGTCCTAAAACATTAGCAACTTTATTAGCAGCTGCTGAAGCAAGATGCAGACTGGAGACTGCCACAGCCATTGCTACCTTAAGGTTGCGCCAGATCTGTTAATGACTTCATTTATTAGAAAACTTTTGTTGGGAGTTTTAATTTTTCATTTTATATTAAAGAATATAGACCTGTATCATTGATAAGTAAGGTATTTTTTTATTATAAGGGAGCATGTCATAGATTTCTAATGTAATACAATCATCCTATAATTTTTTAAGTTTACAAAAATGGAGATGTCTATACTATTCTTGTTTGTGAAAATAGTAGTTGCAGCGCTGGAGGCTGCTACTGCAGTCACTGGCTTAAGCCTGTGCCAAGATAAGCGTAAAGCAATAAATTGTCTAAATAATTTTGCTTACTTGGATATGCAAGATAATGAATATTCTCAAGTGAGTGATGATGTATGTAGAGAAGTACTAATGTTATTTCAGTTAACATTTATTACTGACAGAGATGGAAAGTTAAATGAGAGTAAAAAATAAACATGGCACTCTAAAGAGCAAATAAAAAAGTATGGGAAGTAACAGAGACAATACCTAGCAAAGAAAGTGATATTCATACTTTTCATCATAGCAATACTTCAAAGATTTTGATTACAAGCAAAATATGAACACATAGCTATAAAACATATAATCCACAACATCCAAATATACTATATCGTTAAGGTAATGTGTTATTTGATGCATTTTGTCAGCTTTGAATAATGAATGTATAAAATTGAAATGTGGTACTTGGAGAGTGATAGAAATAAAATAAAAATTCCAAGTTAATCTGCTTGAAGTATTGGTCATACATTAGGTCTAAAGCATTCAGATGTTTACAGAACAATAATGTATCAATACTGTAATGATTCATATTTAGAAATCTCTCAAGATGATGTGGATAATATTCAGAGTTTGTATGGTGAAAAATATCAGTACAAGTAACTCAGCCATCAGTACCATATGAATTGTGCCATGTGAACCAGGTAAATCGTTATGTAAAATGAGTTCTGATTGGATTATCAGATTTAGGTATGGATACATAGTAAATCCCAGCTATAACTGATTGGTTAACATTCTTACGACAACATTTGCAAAAAGTAGACAGAGTGTATCACAGATCTAGTGGTGAAGTTGTGTTACTTCTTAGCAATATGCCATATATGTTGAATTTGAGAAACAAGGCAGTTAATTACATTATATTTAAAGCCATTATGTGGTACAGGATTACGTCAGCATACAGTATTAAATGGTGTAACCAATACGTATTTAACTACAACATTTTTATTCTTTAGAGATTTTACTATGCAGAATTGGCAGTGTAATATTATATATAAAACACGTTGCATTATTAGCAGAAAAGTTTCGGTATTTCTTACAGAAACAAATTTTGTATTCAGATACAGTAATGGATTAATGTATTTTTTGAAGGATGATACATTCTATGAGTATAATGAATTAAAAAATCAGATAGAGCTGATGTAACTGTTTTATCATTGTCTGGTATTAATTGTATTAAACCCTAAGAATTAGTTCCATAGGTAATAACTGTGTTACGAAATACACTGGAAAAACTATTAAATTTTAAATTTTCTTATTAATTTTTCACCATAAAAATGGATAGTATGAAGTAACAAAAATGATTCAAATGGCTCTGAGCACTATGGGCCTTAAATGCTGATGTCATCAGTTCCCTAGAACTTAGAACTACTTAAACCTAACTAACCTAAGGACATCACAAACATCCATGCCCGAGGCAGGATTCGAACCTGTGACTGTAGCGGTCGCACGGTTCCAGACTGTAGCGCCTAGAACCACTCGGCCACCCCAGCCGACCCTATGAAGTAACAGCTAAAGCATTCACCAGAACCAGTCAAATCCAAAATGTGTAAAACCTGTCAAGTAGAGAAATTGATTCATAACTTCTCTTAACAGAAATGCACAACAAATGGTTATAGAACAACGTGTAGACCACGTTTAAATCGACATCGCACAAAAATGTAAAATAGTAAACAAATTTCTTGAGTGTGAGAAAATTATTAGAAAAGTCATTTACAATGAATAGTGAGTTAAGAACATTCAAAGATATTTTTGTTGAAGGAAAAAATGAACAACAAATGGAGTGTGAAAACACAGTTTCAGAAAATGTATGGGATGCCAAGAAATTATAGATTTAATTTGTTTTTACTCAGATCCATCAAATGAAGACAGACATTAAAGCAAGTGTAAGAAATGACTTATAGAATAGAAGAAAAACAGGAAAGCTACTGCTCAAACTCAGGTTCAGCTCATTAAATTCATCCAATTAAAATATATTTGTTATAAATGAAGTTCAATTTAATATTGTTGGACTCTGTGATTACTGTACAAGGAAAAATCTGACTGGATGTAGTAAATGAAACTAAAGTTTATTTAACTGCAATCATTAATAGAAAATAAGAACAAGTTGTTAGAAATCTTTGGAATCAGTTCCCTTAGTCTAAAATGGGGACTGATGATGAAATTTTGCAAAATAGTGAACTTAAAGAATTGTAAAAGTTATTACATTTTTCTATTAATGTATTTAGGAAATCAAGAGACACAAGAACAGTTACACATTATGAATTTCATAAGGCGTTTGCTGACAGACTAAAAACTATAAATTTTCAGAGTAATCTAAAGTCAGTTGAGCCTAATCATTTCTCGAATGCAATAAAATCAGAAATTTTGAAATAATGAAAAACTATCCAAAAATTCATCATGAACTGAAACTCAATTTTCTCGTATTTTGCGAGAACTGAATTCAAAGTGATCTAATAATCATAGAACTTAGGTTTCAGACACTTATCTTACTTATTTGTGTCCGGAAACTACAGTTTGTTTGCCCAGTATTGGGCAATGTCCAATGCTTCTTCTTTAGCCAGCCATAGATCGTCAAGGGTGCATCTCTGGGGGAAGGCAGCGCATTGTAGGAGATGTTCCATGTCCTGTCGAGTGCCACAGTAGCATTTGTCGTCATTTTCGTCCAACAAACCCCATTTGACCAGATTAGATATCACAGGAGCCACCCCAGTTCTGCTGCAGTTAAGCATTATCCAGGTCTTCCAATCAACAGAAACGCCATTTGGTGGGTCCTGTCTTAGTGGATAGTAGATGGGGGGCTCATCTAAGTCGCAACTTAGGAAATGGCGTCTGGATTTGAGTCTTCTGGGGCCACACTCTAGGCCAAATATTGAGTGATGGGCATCAAAGATTTGTTTTATCTTCTCAGTATGTTCATGGGTTTTCCTACGTGAGTCAGGGTTTGTGAAACCTGCGGCCCTGTGAAGATTTTCTATGGAGGTACAGCCTGTCACTATCCTGCATGTTTCATTCAAGTTAATATCTACCTTTTTTGCGTGGGCAGATCTGCACCATACTGGGCAGGCATATTCGGCAGTTGAGAAGCACAAAGCTTGGGCTGAAGTTCTGACCACGGTAGGTTTGGCACCCCATTTGCTATTGGACAGCTTTCTTATCAGGGAATTTGGTGCTTCTATTTTTTTTGCGTGTTTATTCGCAAAGATATTTGTATGTCAATGTTCTGTCCAGCATGACGCCAAGGTACGTGGGAGTATCTGTGTGTTCTAGTAATGTCCCATCCCAGGTAACATTGAGCCTGTACTTTGCCTGCCTCGAGTTCAGATGGAATGCACTCACTTGAGTTTTGGAGGGATTGGGTTTTAGAGAATTCCTTTGTAGTTGGTTGACATTGTAGAAAAGCTGGTTTCTAGTTTCTCCTTGATGGTTTCAAACCTGTTGCCTTGACCTGTTATTGCCAGATCGTCTGCAAATCCAAAAGTTTCGGTTTTGTCTGGAGGTGGTTGGTCATTTGTATACATGTTGAATAGGATTGGCGCCAACATGCTCCCTTGGGCGAGCCCATTTTTCTGATTCCGCCATCGACTCTTTTTCCCCTCAAGCATTACGAAGAACTGTCTAATTTGGAGCAGGGATTCGATTATCTTGACCAGGTGGTAGTCTTTCAGGGTCTCGTAGGTTTTATGCACTAGTGTCGGGTGATCTACTGTATTATATGCGAAACTTTGGTCGACTAGTGCCCGCCTGGTGATTAGTTTATTCTCAAACCCATCCTCGATATGTTCCGTCAATGCCAGAATTTGACAGTACAGACACAATATTATACAATCATGAATGAATGAATGAGTATCAGGTTGGGCAGTAAACCACATTATTGGCTTAAAAACACAAATTAATACATACATTCCATTAAGTAGCTCATCTTACACTGACTTTCCAGAAACATGTAAAAATAAAAAAGCTTGTATGAATGTGGAAAATAATGTTAGTAAATATTTTCTAAGGGGTACAAAATCTACATATCCTGCAGATAAATATGCAGGTACAATTAGAAAACCTTGACACTGATCAGAATTTTAAATATTTGTATTTCCAGCTGCAGTTGATAATATTGAGATTAAAATAAATGTATGTATTACTTTTCTTCACTATATGAGCAGGATGAAGTGTATCCATTGAAATTTAGGAAGTAGAAGAAAGAGAAACATGAAAATATCTACTCTTTCCGAAATTGACACTATCATTATACAAACAATTCATATGGTCTCGTTTTGTGTCAAATTACAAAACTGAAGAAGTTAAATTTATTTCTGATATGTGTATACAACTCTTCAACAGTAAAGAACGGAAAATTTGTGAGACAATAAACTGCTTAGTACAAGTAGAATTACCACAGATTGTTTACTGAGGAATTTTTAAAACACAATGATTTTCAAAATGGTTGCACAAAGAAATACTAAAAGATAAATATAAACTTAGCAGTCAACGAACAAATTTAATCATATTAAAATTACGTAGTCAGTCTTACAGTGAGATATATCAGAAACCCTAACCAAGTGGTTTTTGTTAATATAATAGGCACAATGATTTGAACTATAAAGATTCAGTCATATATTGAGTACCAAATCGTCATAAAATTCATTGAATGTATGAAGTAAGAGCTGGCCAGGGTGGCCGAGTGGTTGTAGGTGTTACAGTCTAAAACCACGTGACTGCTATGGTCGCAGGTTCGAATCCTGCCTTGGGCATGGATGTGTGTAATGTCCTTATGTTGGTTGGGTTTGAGTAGTTCTTAGGTTCTATGGACTGATGACCTCAGCAATTAAGTCCTATAGTGCTCAGAGCCATTTTTTTTATGAAATAAGAGGTGGAAGCAATTGGAAGAATTTAGTTTGATATTGAAGAAATGAGTCCATTATTCCTGAAGAACGATAAAGACATGCAAGAGATAAAGTAAGTTCATTTTTCAGATGTCATAATACGTAAAATAATAAAAGTTTCGTCACTGTGATCATTTGACTGGAAAATATATAACTCTACCAAGAAATCAATTTGTTCTTCAATTGAAAGATCCTAGTTTGGTTCCAATTTATTTGCAGACATTCTGTCTCAGTATCTGATTCTCATATGCTCCTAAAAGATTGATGTTATGATAAAAATACAACAGAGTTTATACTCAGAAATGAAGCTAACTTTATTAGCTTTGACAAGAAAACTAAAATTTGAAAATAAGATTCACTGGTACATTCAGATTCACAGCTTCAGACCTTAACAAAGCTTCATCGAATTTGAAGAACGATCAAGTAACAAATATTAGGAACTTTTTCCCAGAAGAGTTTTAATCTAGTAAGGAAGGAAAGTGTCTTACCCTATTATGTGGATAGCTAGAAGAATTTACAAGGAACCCACTGATAGAAGAACTTACCAATAATGTGAATTTCTGTGAAATAAGTGATGGAGCTATTATCCTACGAAATTAGTTTGAAGAAAATTTGATGTCAAAAATGTAGGAGAATATCATGACCTGTAACTTGATACTGGTGTTCTGTAATTCGCTGATGTGTTTGAAAATTTTAGAAAATCTTGCATAAAATCATACACTTTCGATCTGCTTTGATATTTTGCTGCACCTGATTTAGTTTTCGATGGAGTGCCAAAAGCGGATGGACAACTATTTGCATCACTACCTGTTTATAATATGGTTTCAATTGTGGAAAAAGGAATAAGGGGAGGTGTACCACAATGTTGTAACAGAAATGTGAAGGCAAATAGTAAACATATGAAATATTATGATGTCAAAAAGCTGTCAAATGAATTAGCATATTTAGATGAAAACAACATATATGGATATTGCCTGACCTAATATTTACAATACAGTGGATGTGAATACGATAGTCCAGATTGTTTTGTTCCTAAAATGTAAGTTCGGTATTGGACACTTCTCAAACTGGAGGAGGAGGAGGTTAGTGTTTTACGTCTGACAGACAGTGAGTCATTAGAGGTTGAGCACGAGCTGGGTTAGGGCACGGTTGGAAAGGAAAGCAGCCATGCAGTTTCGAAGGTACCATCCTGGAATTTACTTTAAGTGACTTAGTGTAATTATGGAAAACCTAAATGATGACAGCGGGACTATGGTTTGAACCATTGTCCTCCCAAGTGTGAGTCCAGTGTGCAATTGGATATATATTTGGAATAGAACTACAACATATAAAAGAACTGCAAGATTTACATAAAGATGTACCACCTGATTCTAAATATGAAACTGTACAAGGAACTTAGAACAGTAAGTTGTTGACTATTCTGGATGATCAAAATAAAAATCTTCTTTGCGATATTAATCACAAACAGTATCCGTCTGTAGAAATAAGAAAAATGGACAAAGTACTAAAATTTAAACAATCTAGTTGAAAAAGTATATGAATTGGATTATAGAAATGAGAAACAATTCCTCCAAATTTATCAAAAATTTGGTATTTGGGAAAATGACAGAAATTATTAGAAGCAGATGTTAGATGGAAAAAGTAATTGAAGAATTTTGTGGTCTGAGAGCAAAATGTATGCCTTAAAGGTTGGTGACAAAGAAGAGGAAAAAATCGAAAGGCATCAAGAAATTTGTTACAAGTAAAATAAGCTTAGAACATTACAAAAATCGTTTATTCAACAGTAAAATTAGTAGAGAACTAAGAAATTAATAGGAAGCTTTAAAAATGAGATTTATTCAATTGAGGTAAATAAAAAAGCGTTGCCACCTCATTGTGATAAAAGATATGTTTTGGAAAATAAATGAAGTACATTACCATAAAGACATTTTGTAGTCTGAGACTGGTTGCAGCCCAAGGACTGCTTCTGCTGTCAGTGCTTCAGCTGTCACCTTATCAGCTACTGCTATCATCCTCTTCATCATCAGTATCTTCGGCATCGTAGAAACTAAAATTTTGAATTTCTTCTTCAGTATCATGATCAGTATATTCTACATCATAGAAATCAATGTCTGGAATCTCTTCATCATCAAAAGGTGAGTAATATAGTTCAGGTTTATTACATATCATTTGTGCTATCTTGGTTTTCTGAGTTCCCCATTTTCATAGCAAAAATATTTTCCACTCTCTTGTGTGGTATGCTGTGAATAATTTAAATTCTATTAAATTTATATATATATATATATATATATATATATATATATATATATATATATATGTATGTGTGTGTGTGTGTGTGTGTGTGTGTGTGTGTGTGTGTGTGTGTGTGTGTGTGAGAGAGAGAGAGAGAGAGAGAGAGAGAGAGAGAGACACCTTCTTAAGAAGAAATTCTAATTTATTTAAAAGGAAGTGATATACAAGTAAATTTTCCTTATAACAATGGCAGTGAAAACTAAGTAATAGATATGGAGAAAACCATTCTATGGAGTGTACTACAGAGTTTAAAATTATTTTGCCAGTTAGATACGA
Organism: Schistocerca nitens; assembly: GCF_023898315.1. Lineage (NCBI taxonomy): Eukaryota > Metazoa > Arthropoda > Insecta > Orthoptera > Acrididae > Schistocerca > Schistocerca nitens. The sequence continues at coordinate 54,777,922 of NC_064621.1, forward strand.
GTATTTGGAATTAATAACCAATGGGATTTTCTATTTTTGAAAGATGTAAAATTTAGATTGAGATTCTTTCGAATGAATAACTTTAAAATAACATTACTTACTTACCGTACCTTACTTACTATATTCCAAGAGAAAAATATTTTACGTTTTATGCACTATGGAATCTCAGGGGATGAGCATCTTCTCTGGAATTATAAAAAATATGTAAAATAAAGATTTCTTTATTTCCCTCCACTTCCATCAATTTCCATCCACTTACCTCTATCTCCCTCAAAAATCCATAACAATCACAAAAATAGGTTACTGTACAGTTAATATGTAGATTCTTAGTTATTTTTCCCAAAAAATTGAAAAACATTATCATATTTTGGGGGAATTTGAGAAATTTTAAGAATCTGTTACGATTTATGAATAATAAGCTGGAATCTTCAGTTTTATTCAACCATCTTTACAGTTGCCTTCTTACTCAAAGATATCTGCTATTTTTAAACTTTTTTGATTATTACTGTAATATCCTCATTGTACAAAAAGCAGACAGTATGTATGACTATGTATTTTATGCTTAGTGTATATTAATTGTAATTTTAAATGTATGGTCAGTTGCGATTATTTGTTCGTATATTGGGTATCTTGAAAATGCATCTTGATTTCTCTGCCTGCAGCATAGTGTTGTGCGATAAGCTTTGGAAAGTTATTTCCAACACCAGTGTGCATGGATGGTACGAGGATGTTAACAACTGTGTACATTTTATCAACAGTGTGTTTTGACTTCATGTAATGCAACACAGTACTTTTATAACAATTTTCATAAGGTATATGAAATTTAGTGTGATATGTAATAGGGAAAATTAGTAGTAGGGGGTGTCTGGGAAGTAAGCACGAATATTAAAATGCTATAGATCATACTAACACACTAAGTAACTTCTCCCATTTATACTCGTATGTGAAACATTATATCCTCCATATGACCACGCAAGGCTGCCCAGCAATGCGCAATGCATTCATTAAAATTCTCGATCACGTGTTCACATACACCTGGCTGGATGCTGTTAATAACCCTTTTAATTTTATATTTCAATTTTTTTACTGTGTTTGGTTTCTTCACGTACACTTTTGATTTCACAAATCCCCACACAAATGTGACAAGGTGTAAGATCGTATGATCTGACAGCCCATTCCTGGTTGCCACACAAAGAGATAGCTTTTTGAGGAAACCTTTCATTCAGCAGAGAAATAGTTTCACAGGATGTGTAGCGTGTGTTATTATAAACAAAAATCGTCATTTTGGACAATAAGAGGGAGAAACCAATCAGAACGCATGTTTTGGTAACGGTCGTCATTCGTAGTGATGGGTGCTCCCCCATCATTTTCAAGCCAGTATGGGGAGATCACTACTCCTGCCCAAAATCCACACCATACAGTCGTGTGTTGTGAATGCATCTCACCTTCCACAGTCACTCACGGATTTCCGTTACCCCAAATTCTGCAGTTCTGCTTACTGACGTACCCACTGAGGCTGAAGCGCGCCTCATCTGAGAAAAGTATTCTTTTTGTGAAGGTCTCGTTCTCCAATTGTCGAGCCAAAATGCTTTGAGTAAACTGATATCTCTTTCCGTAATCTCCAGGCTTCCTTTGTAAGTTGAATATTGTATGCATGCATTTTCTTCTCTTTTGAAAGTATTTCATGCAACGAACTTGTAATTAATTCAGTTACTGAGTTCGTCAGGGAACCGATTTCATGGGACATATTGTCATATTGTCACACATGACAGCAATGTTTTCCTGTGGTCGAACAGAGCGAGGTCGTCCTGTTTTCTTAACGTCTGATAAAGAACACATAGTCTCAAAGTTCCGGATCAACTTCCGAACTGATGATTCAGTTGGAGCAGCAATTCATGAACGATTTACTTGGAACGTTCACTGTTTTTCTAATAACTTTTTACCACTTAGATAAGTTGCTCAGTTGTCGTCTGCTCCATTACGAAAATAAACATGAAACACCAATGCTGACCAAGCAAAAGTTATCAGGCTACTAATGGGAAGGGTCGTAATTAACAAACATGGTTAAAGCATGGCTGCCAACAGTCATATGACAAATTGGCGCAAAATTGATATTCGTGCTTTCTTCCAGGGGACCCGTTAGCCCTCCTCTGTCCAGTCATTAATTTCATGTTCACATAAAACAGTTGAAACAAATTATCTTGGATCAATAAAAATATTATACTGTGATTGTGGCATACGAAGTGTGTTCTTCATTTCGAACCATTCACATCACCCCACAGATCACCATGTGTATTTTACGAAATACCTTACAGTAGACCTGTATGTTTTTGGAGATATTATGGTTGTAGTAACTCCCTTGGTTCAGCCTCTACTAGTACCAACATAGCACGTCGACTAAAGTCGCAAGGTTAGATCTATTAGTTTTTCAGACCAATGTCCCAGAAAGTAATGAAATGCTTCTGCCCATCATCAGGAAGAACGGATTTTTTCTGGCCTCCCTACAGAAACCCCTCCAGTACAGTTGCATCTGCGGTACAGCTATTTGAATCGTAAAGACATGCAAGCTGACACACTTCAGCAGGGTTCTTATGGTGTGGCAAGTCCACTAATGGGTTATTCCGAGTGTTTTACAAGGAGGAAATGAGTGCAACAGGGCGGAGCTAAATAATGGTTCAAATGGCTCTGAGCGCTATGGGACTCAACATCTGAGGTCATCAGTCCCCTAGAATTTGTAACTACTAAACCCTAACTAACCTGCGGACATCACACACATCCATGCCTGAGGCAGGATACAAAACTGTGAACGTAGCGGTCGTGCAGTTCCAGACTGAAGTGCAAGATCCGCTCGGCCACACAGGCCAGGCAGGGCGGAGCATTGTCATCGATACTGTTCGTCACTGGGACTGATGAAGTAATGAATGGAGAGAAGTAAATAGCTGATAAGAAATTCAGTGCATTTGTAGGTGGTATAGTGATGTGAGGAAGCACAGAAGAGGACGTGCAATATAAATTATAAATGTGGAACTGTCAACTGCAGCGAATCGGCTTGAAAACCTGTCACAATAATATTGTTGTGACTGTAGTCAGCAGTCAAATAACGAAGAAGGATTATATAAGAACATTGATCTGAATGGACAAAAATTAAAAATGTTGACTACTTGCAGTACTTTGGTAGCATCATAGCTCATAGCATCGAACCTTCCAGGGAACAGAGCTGCACTGCTCTACAAAACAAGAAAGGATAAGATACAAAATGAGAATATCCGACATGAAACACAAGTGAAGGAACTACTGTGGGGAAGTACAATAACATTAACGTTGAAATGGCTTGCACATGCCGAGATAATAACTCAGATTGGTACAGAATTGTTTGTGAATTAACTTGTGGGAAGAAACCAGGAAACATTCAAGTGAAACAGGTTCTAGAAGGAAGACATGTAGAATAGCGCAAACTCAATGAAAGGAAACGCACCAGGGCAGACAAAATAGAAACTTCTTGGAAAATTAAAACTGTGTGTTGGAACGAGACTCGAACTCGGGACTTTTGCCTTTTGCGGCCAAATGCTCTACAAATAGTGTTACCACAGGTTTTCTTTTTTACTTGAAAATGTTGTTATTTTGTGAAATTGACTTGCAATCGTTAACCCATATCATAAAAATTACATTTAAGCAAACAATGATCTTTACAAAAAGTACAATAAGAAAGTTGGTGTTACATACAAAGCTGGTCTCATTTGAATTCGTTCGCATTCGGGAGGACGACGGTTCAATCCCGCGTCCGGCCATCCTGATTTAGGTTTTCCGTGATTTCCCTAGATCACTTCAGGCAAATGCCGGGATGGTTCCTTCGAAAGGGCACGGTCGATTTCCTTCCCCATCCTTCCCTAATCCGAGCTTGTGCTCCGTCTCTAATGACCTCGTTGTCGACGGGACGATAAACGCTAATCTCCTCCTCCTCCTCCTCTCGAATTCGTTATAGTGCATAAATACATGAATTTTGATAAGCTTATTGTAGATCGATGTAACAATATGAGTAGGTTAGAAACATAACTCACAAGCTCCAAAAACATAAATTTTCACAAATGACTAAATACGTGTTTTACATGCATCGTGCACATGTCCCATATATTGAAATCAGTATGTGCAAGAACAATGGCTATAAATCATTATGTATATTTCAGATTATGATTGTTTATTGAGAAATTAGAATTATTTAAGGTATATTATGGTTCATGTGAGTTTTGTTAATGAGCTAAGAAACATGTAAGTTTTGACAATCCCCATTTTGGATCTTGTGAGTTTTGGTACTGAGCTGTTTGGGTGATGTTGGTTTCGTGGGAACTATCGTGTTGCGTCTCGATATGTAAGCCACTTTCTCTTCTACAGTGTATACATAATATAACATGCTGATGTTAATTGTGATTAAAACCAATTAATCATCTTTTATAGACTTTGCTTGTGTTAGTTTACAAAAGATATCCTCTAGTTTGGAATACCGTTTGCAATTTCATAAAAGAAATGTCTACCATGTACATTTCTTCAGTTTAATGATCAAAGAAATTTACAAATTTTCCATTCCTCTTTCTCCAACGCATGAAACGTTTTCTTCCATGACTTGTGTCTCAAATCAGTTTTATTCCAACCACTATATTGAATTATATTGCACAAAATAACTGAACAGAAAACACACTCCACTGGCATCAATATTTACTACTACACAAGAAAATGGCGCCGAGTGAGCTAATCACTGGTTGGTCAGGATTAGGTATGGGACGCAACTCACAAGATCCCACGGATCATGAGACTTTTGAAAGTAACCATGAAGCTTAACACAGGTTTTCTCAAGGATTTTGTGCCAAATGTGAATAACTGTTTCATCAGTTATGTTCTATGTATAAAGCTATATGAGAATATGTCGGGGGCATGTTAGTTATGACTCTAACCTGCACATATGTAGAAAGATTCTTCACGAAAATTTCATAATAATGTTTGTAGCATTTCCTTCATTAATTTTATGTCAAATCTATTTGTTTCATAAATCATTAATACATAATACTGAAATTATTACACTGAATATGTAATAGTAAGTGCCTGCCCATTCCGAAGCATCGCAACAGACACTGCCAGCGTCTGGCTCGCTGCTCCTGCTCATCCTGAGCAACAACTGCCTGCTACCGCACGACCTAACAAAAGCTCTTTGTTACATACACCCTGCCTCAGCGATAGCTGCCTCGCAGCGTTCAGTGACACGTACATCTTTGTAATCGATACATCGCTTATGCTCTTGGATAATACATTAAAATTTACAATTTTCATTGCCAAGGCGAACGTAGCGTGTGGGACAAATCGTCGCCGCTGCGCTCTAACGTAAGTGAAGGTACAGTGACTGAGTGGTGGAAGCTGATAAAAATTATCGAATACCACTGTATACACATTCTACCGACCGAGTCAACGATCGTTGTTTACAAATGGCGAATGAAACATTGCTCTAAAACTGTAAAGGGTAATCCTTTTCTCTATCTATGATGTTCTCACCACGTATAATTCATCTGGATTTCTTTGAAATACAGTCCCAACAGCGACACTCAGAGCCAACAATTTGTGCCCTATCGCACAACATTCGATGTCGCTGTGTAAAACAGTGCTTCGCCACTGCAGATCTCAAGCTAAAAAAAAAAATGTGTGTGGCGATGATGCTCTAAGTATCTGTGTTGAATGGTGTTAATTGTTTGGCCAACATACAATTTCTCACATTAGCGAGAGGTTTTGTAAATACCGGACATTCACAGGCCAATAAATAGTAATCGTAGCTCTCGGACGAAATACTCATTTTACATTAACGTTTGTAAAATTTTTCGTATTTTTGAAGATACACTCCTAACATTTGATAGGAAACAGAGAAATCTGCATCTTATAGTGGTTCTGGCGAAGGTCCAATCTCGAAGGTAAGATGGATCTGTTTGTCTGTGTAGCCATCTGGCATGAACAAGAGCTTATGGTGATAAAGCTCCTGTGTCAAGCTCTCTGCATCTGAGGTAGCGTACAATCTCCTCATCACGTCCACAAGACCTCCGTGCGTTGGTAGGGTGGTTGGCAAGTTTTTGAATCTCTTGGCCGTGAATGTCATTTTTCGATAAATACTGTGTCCCAGGTTCGCATCGGTCGCTCTAGAGCAATATGTCTAGAAACAGAACCTTACCATACCTTCCGATGAACAGCGTGAACTTCATGCTGGGATGAAGGCCAGTAAAATGATGCAGGAAACGGTTCAGAACCTCTATTACATGTGGCCGTACTGTAAACCCACCATCGACTTGCCTCAAAAAACAGGTAGGTTTTGAAAACGTCGTTTTCAGAGCTCTGTCTTAAAAAAATCCTCCATAACTAAACTTATAACAATGGGAGACAAAGGGTTTTCTATAGACATTGCAACCGTTTCTTCAAAATAATATTTCATAAAAAATACATCGACGTCATCACATGATAACTAAGTTTCGTCATTTTCATTAAGAGAAAAGGGTATAAAGAGACATTAAATCAAACCTCACAAGCAAAGCTGAAAGACAGAAACACAAAGACTACAACCACTGGATAAACATCATAGAATTGGATATATGATGTTCACATTTTTAATTTGTGGGGGGGAGGGGGGTAAGAACAAACACTAAAGTAAATTAGCGCACCCAAATTACTCGTAGTGGAACCCCTTCTTTGTGACCTTTTGGCAAACCATATAGTCTCGGCGGGACACCAGCATTAGGTCGAAGTTTTTTAAGCCCACCGCTGGATAACGAACTCCTCTTCAGAAGTGAAAGCGTCTATCGTTCTCTTCTTCTGTTGGGTAGTTCTGCAATGTTTGGTACACCAAATTCTTAAGTAAAAGGTCAATTATGTCCACACAATCGTTTCGTGAGAAAAGACCGTGGCGTTATCATTGGACGCTGGTAGGCTTAATACATCCAGATCTTGTTTCATGGGCTTCTCGGGAACGGAATCCGACGAAACGTATGTGAAATCTCTTGTCTGGTTTCTTCTGCTCGGCCTTCAGGAAAGCTACACACCACTTGCTCCACCGAGCAAGTAAATTCAGTGATTGGAAGATTCCGCGGTGCAGGAGTAAAATTTCAATCTTTCTCTAAAACTGTAAGTAGGCTGTTTAGGTTTTTATGTTCGTAACGCCATGTAGCGCTATAAATAGGCTGTTTAGGTTTTTATGTTGGTAACGACATGTATCGCTCTATATGAAAATCACTGACTGTGCTGTGTGAACGCTGTGGTTGGTTTGCATTGTTGGAGTAATATTCGCCATTGTAGTGGTGGGCAGTTGGTTGTTAACAGCGCGTAGCGTTGCGCAGTTGGAGATGAGCCGCCAGCAGTGGTGGATGTGGGGAGAGAGATGGCGGAGTTTTGAGAGCGGATGATCTGGACGTGTGTCCATCAGAGACACAGTAAATTTGTAAAACTGGATGTCATGAACTGCTATATATATATATATATATATATATATATATATATATATATATATATATATATATATATATATAATGACTTTTGAACACTTTTAAGGCAAATACATTGTTTGTTCTCTATCAAAATCTTTCATTTGCTAACTATGCTTATCAGTAGTTAGTGCCTTCAGTAGTTTGAATCTTTTATTTAGCTGGCAGTAGTGGCGCTCGCTGTATTGCAGTTGTTCGAGTAACGAAGATTTTTGTGAGGTAAGTGATTTGTGAAAGGTATAGGTTAATGTTAGTCAGGGCCATTATTTATAGGGATTATTGGAAGTCAGATTGCGTTGCGCTAAAAATATTGTGTGTCAGTTTAGTATTGATCAGAATAGGTAAAGAGCGAAATGTCTGAGTACGTTCTGTTCTGCTCAGCTGTTTGAAAATCAAATAATGTAAGCGGTTTATCTGCATAGTAATTCATTAAGTTTTCTAAGGGGACGTTTCAAAACTAATAGCGTGGCGGAGTCTAGCTCTTTGCTCGTGATGTTAACTACGATCGGTCGTCGAGTCTCGTCCCCCAATGTCTTGGTTGGAGAACACAGGTATTAGAAGACTGCCTGTTGACAGCGGTCTTTTACTCCCATTGCGAAAGAAGAATGATTCTCCTATTCGTAAGAAACAGCAGACAGCTTTGACGAAATCTCCAAGTGCAGGTAAGATAAATCTTTGGATGTAATATCTACTTGTATGTAAGTAAAGATTTCGTCAAGAGAATGAATGGTTCTCAGTGCAGCTCACCTATTTACTCAAAGTTGGAAGGTATTCTTTAACAGTGCCGCTGCTGTTAAGCCCTGGAAATTACGTGTAGAGTGTTTCTAAAAAGTGCTACACTTACTTGTTTTGAACTACCACGTGTCTACCTTGAAAATAATGGCAAGACGACAAGCAGCGTGGTGGGATCTCACGGCAGGTGACCCAAGCAGCGCAGGAGCTGAGCCTGACGAGGCAGAGGAGGCCGCGCCGGCCGGCATCCCGGCAGACATCGGCGAGCTCGTGCGCACTCGGGTCACGACCGAGCTGTAGCACAATACAGTACACCTAGTCGTGTAAGCCATCACCGACCCCGTCTCCACCACAGTGCTGAAGAAAATCAAGAATACCAAGGAACTCATCAACCACAAGTTTTTTGTATGTGCATCATTTTGACTGTAGGCCTTGCGGACCACTACCGTTCACTATTACAAGAAAATGATTCCTCTACAGCCGTCCTTACGATTTTATTTATTGTGTAGCTACCAGTTTCGGCGTTTCAATGAGCCGTCTTCAGTCCGTAGTTGATGCTGAAGGGGTCATCACGGTAGAGTTGATGGTTGGAGTACTGGCGTCACAGGTACAGATAGTCTGCGTAAACCAGTTATATTGGCCACTGATGCAGTGTATATATGGATCGTGATAACAAATTCAGCATGAACTTAAGCGTGAAGATGGCGCATTAGAGCGCCAAAACTAGTAACTACATAATAAATATGTGGTGTCACCGCCAGACACCACACTTGCTAGGTGGTAGCTTAAATCGGCCGCGGTCCATTAGTACATGTCGGACCCGCGTGTCGCCACTGTCAGGATCGCAGACCGAGCGCCACCACAAGGCAGGTCTCGAGAGACTGACTAGCACTCGCCCAGTTGTACGGACGACATTGCTAGCGACTACACGTACGAAGCCTTTCTCTCATTTGCTGAGAGACAGTTAGAACAGCCTTCAGCTAAGTTAATGGCTACGACCTAGCAAGGCGCCATTAACCATTTGTAACGTTGCATGTACCTCAAGATAGAGTCTCACTTGTATAATCCAGAATGCTGTATACCAAAGGACAATATAAAAGTTAAGTGTTCTAGTAGCTACGTTCTTTTCTTTATCACATTCATTACGAATCCTGTTCCAGACTTAACGCCAGACGACGTAAGTTGACGCGAGCCCTTTCGGCTACTTCACTGTGGACTGGCTGCCTTAACAGTCCACTACAAAATAAGATCATAAGAACGGATGTAGCCGCTTCATTTTCTTATAATCAGTAACAACAATAGAACGAGATTTTCACTCTGCAGCGGAGTGGGCGCTGATATGAAACTTCCTGGCAGATTAAAACTGTCTGCACGGACCGAGACTCGAACTCGGGACCTTTGCCTTTCGCGGGCAAGTGCTCTACCATCTGAGCTACCGAAGCACGACTCACGCCCCGTTCTCACAGCTTCACTTCTGTCAGTATCTCGCCATCTACCTTCCAAACTTTACAGAAGCTCTCCTGCGAACCTTGCAGAACTAGCACTCCTGAAAGAAAGGATATTGTGGAGGGAGACATGGCTTAGCCACAGCCTACGCGATGTTTCCAGAATGAGATTTTCACTCTGCAACGGAGTGTGCGCTGATATGAAACTTCCTGGCAGATAAAGACAGTTTTAATCTGCCAGGAAGTTTAATATCAGTGCACACTCCGCTGCAGAGTGAAAATCTCATTCTCGAAACATCCCCCAGGCTGTGGCTAAGCCATGTCTCCGCAGTATCCTTTTTTACAGGAGTGGTAGTTCTGCAAGGTTCGCAGCAGAGCTTCTGTAAAGTTTGGAAGGTAGGTGGCGAGATACTGGCAGAAGTGAAGCTGTGAGGACCGGGCGTGAGTTGTCTTTCGGTAGCCCAGATGGTAGAACACTTGCCCGCGAAAGGCAAAGGTCCCGAGCTCGAGTCTCGGTCCGTGCAGACAGTTTTAATCTGCCAGGAAGTTTCAACAACAACAGTATTAGTGCCCTACTGAGTCCCTTGCCGAAGCTAATGAGAAAGTACGTACTCTTGAAAAATAGTTGATTCGCAGAAAGGATGATCTTGAACAGAACGAAAGACGTAACAATCATAATCTCTTTGGTCCACCAGAAGAACCAGGTGAAAACGCAAAAGAAATATTCTTAAAGTCACCCTTGAAAAATTTGCCGTACGAGACTCACAGTGTGATATTGATAAGAGACGCATAGTGAGATTCAGAATTCCATTTTCCTAAAAAACCAAGTCCATCATAATAAAAAATTTACGTCATACCTTTCTTGGGACAATGAAGGAATTAGCAAAACTATGAGTGGCTGTACGTGAGGGCCTTACACATGAAAGACTGGAAATATTGAGCAATGCGATCTCCCTGTTCGGATTGCACAATGTGTCGACCAGAGATGGCAGAAAAATCTTAAAGAAACGTACGGAAAAGCACTCAGTGAGCAACATCATTACATTTATAAGAATTATCTGTGCGAGACGAAAGTCACCTTTTGTGTAGAAACACGTTGTTTTATACTACTGTGCTTGAAAACAGTTACCTGTGACCATCATACGTTCGTCCTGGTTTACTCTGAGTGCCAGTTACACCCAGTTGTTCGATTTGTGTACCTACAGTACCAATATATTCGTTAATTCACAATTACTTCACTGGTCCAGTCGTGGATACACGTGGGAAGTGCGCGGGGCACCCCCACGCACCCCCTCCACCACTCCTTGCAGGGCAGCCCGCTTTGACACCCTCGTCGACCCCGCCAGTCAGCCCGAACTCTATTCGTTCGTTTCTTTCGTCAGTCGACTACACTGAATCGAGTTATCGAGTAGTTGTAGTTTCCTTTGAAGCACGCGCGTCCGCGTCATCGTATTTTATACGTTTCTGTCTGGCACATAGATAGTTAACACATACCTTACGAGAAAGGTAACGGCCTTTCTAGTTATTTCCATTCGTTATTCTGTCTGGCATTTGTTCAAGAAAAATCACCAGTATTCTACTATTTTCTTGTAGAGGGAACCTTCCAGACATGTTGCTGTTGTTGTGGTCTTCAGTAAAGAGACTGGTTTGATGCAGCAATGCATGCTACTCTATCCTGTGCAAGGTTCTTCATCTCCCAGTACCTACTGAAACCTACATCCTTCTGAATCTCTTTAGTGTACTCATCTCTTGGTCTCCCTCTACGATTTTTACCCTCCACGCTGCCCTCCAATATCAAATTGGTGATCCCTTGATGCCTCAGAATAAGCCCTTCCAGCCCATCCCTTCTTCTAGTCAAGTTGTGCCACAAATTTTCTTCTCTCCAATTCTGTTCAATACCTCCTCATTATTAATGTGATCTACTCATCTAATCATCAGCATTCTTCTGTAGCACCACATTTCGAAAGCTTCTATTCTCTTCTTGTACAAACTATTTATCGCCCACGTTCACTTCCATAGATGGCTACACTCCATACAAATACTTTCAGAAACGACTTCCTGACATTTAAATCTATACTCGATGTTAACAAATTTCTCTTCTTCAGAAACGCTTTCCTTGCCATTGCCAGTCTACATTTTATATCGTCTACGACCATCATCAGTTATTTTGCCCCCAAAATAACAAAACTCATTTACTACTTTAAGCGTCCCATTTCCTAATCTAATTCCCGCAGCGTCACCCGATTTAATACGACTGCATTCCATTATCCTCGTTTTGCTTTTGTTGATGTTCACCTTGTACCCTCCTTTCAAGACACTGTCCATTCCGTTCAACTGCTTTTCCAAGTCCTTTGCTGTCTCTGACAGAATTACAATGGCATCGATGAACCTCAAAGTTTTTATTACTTCTCCATGGATTTTAATTCCAACTCCCAATTTTTTTTGTTTCCTTTACTGCTTGCTCAATATACAGAATGAATAACATCGGGGATAGACTACAACCCTGTCTCAATCCCTTCCCAACCACTGATTCCCTTTCACGCCCCTCGACTCTTATAACTGCCATCTGGTTTTTGTACAAATTGTAAATAGCCTTTCGCTCCATGTATTTCACCCCTAGCACCTTCAGAATTTGAAAGAGAGTATTCGAGTTAACGTTGTCAAAAACTTTCTCTAAGTCTACAACTGCTAGAAACGTAGGTTTGCCTTTTCTTAGTCTAGCTTCAAAGATAAGTCGTAGGGTCAGTATTGCCTCACGTGTTCCCATATTTCTACGGAATCCAAACTGATCTTCCCCGAGGTCGGCTTCTATCAATTTTTCCATTCGTCTGTAAAGAACTCGTGTTAGTATTTTGCAGCCGTGGCTTATTAAATTGATAGTTCGATAATTTTCACATCTGTGAACACCAGCTTTCTTTGCGATTGGAATTATTATATTCTTCTTGAAGTCTGAGGGTATTTCGCCTGTCTCATAAATCCTGCTCACCAGATGGTAGAGTTATGATAGGCCTTGCTCTCCCAAGGCTGTCAGTAGTTCTAATGGAATGTGAGACTTGAGTTTCTCCTGCCGTATACAACTTTCAAATAACTTCCGGGAATTCAGCCAGGTAACACTTTCAGCGACCGTCGATATTTAGGCAGGAGAACACCCCGCCATTTTCAAGGCAAACTGCAACGGACAGGTGGCGAACATGCAAATTTAAAACCTCGTTTCTCGGACTGAAGCAGGAAAGCTAACACACACACTGAACACTAGTGCCACCAAAGATGACCATAGTCAGAGCTATCGATAGTGAGACTATGAATTCGCAGGTGGGGTAGCATTGACTCTCTCCCTCTGTTTTTTGAAAAGGGAGAGAGCCGGATTCCACGGAGTTTAAACAGAAACCTCCATCCCTGTTAACTAGGTTGCTCGCTAATTTAATCTCAACTGCCTCCCTAATAACACTGTCCCAATAGCTGGACGTGCATGCCAATATCTCGGTGTTATTATATAACATGGGGTGACCAGTATCCAAGCAATGTTCAGCAATAGCAGATCTACTTGGCTGCTGTAATCTTGTGTGCCGTTTATGCTCAGTACATCGGTCCTCCACGGTCCTCATAGTTTGACCAATACATGCCATGCCGCAGCTACAAAGAATACGATATACACCCGCCTTACGCAGTCCAAGATCATCCTTAACGGAACTCAAAAGTGCTCTAATTTTAGATGGAGGTCGGAAAACACATTTCACATCGTATTTCCGTAAAATACGGCCGACCTTGTTGGACGTGTTTCCTACGTAAGGCAAAAAGGCAGTAGACTTAGGAGTTGATTCATAATTATCATCCATCACCCGATGCACAGTTGGTCGATAGCGCAACGCACGTTCAATCTGTCTATCACTATAACCATTTTGACGAAATGTAACTTCAAGATGGGACAGCTCAGCTGGCAAAGTCTCAGCGTCAGAAACGACATGTGCCCTGTGTACCAAGGTACGAAGTACCCCTTCACGCTGAGCCGAATGGTGACAACTATTAGCTTGTAAGTACAAGTCGCTGTGAGTACGTTTCCTGTAGACTGCATGTCCCAATGATCCATCATCCTTCCTCCCAACCAACACGTCAAGAAAGGGAAGGCAATCACCCTCTTCCACCTCCACCGTAAAACGAATGTTCGTGTGGATCGAGTTCAGATGTTCTAGCAAAACATTCAAATTCTCCTTACCATGAGGCCAAATAACGTAGGTACCATCAACGTATCTAAAGAAACAGGTGGGTTTCAAAGGCGCCGACTCCAATGCACGTTCCTCGAAGTCTCCCATAAACAAATTTGCGATCACAAGAGACAACGAATTACCCATCGCAACACCATCTGTCTGCTCGTAATACTGGTCATTAAATAAAAAGTAAGTGGATGCTAACACATGCCGAAAGAGATTAGTTAATTCAGCACCAAGCCTGGCCTCAATTAACCGCAATGAATCATACAGAGAACACGAGTGAAGAGAGAGACTACATCGAAACTCACTAAAAGATGAGAGTCATTTCACCGCAGTCCCCCCAAACGACGTAAAAAGTCAGCTGAGTTCCTGATATGATGTTCACACCGACCTACTTGTGGACTCAACATAGAAGCAAGATGCTTGGCTACACGATATGACGGATCGCCGATGTTACTCACTGTGGTGTCACAGCCAGACACCACACGTGCTAGGTGGTAGCTTAAATCGGCCGCGGTCCTGTAGTACATCTCGGACCCGCGTGTCGCCACTGTGTGATCGCAAACCTAGCGCCACCACAAGGCAGGTCTCAAGAGACTGACTCGAACTCATCCCAGTTGTACGGACGACAGAGCTAGCGACTAGACGTACGAAGCCTTTCTCATTAGCCGAGAGACAGAATAGCCTTCAGCTAAGTTAATGGCTACGAACTAGCAAGGCGCCATTAGCCTTACAGTGATTGTAATTAGAGTCTCACTTGTGTTCACCATAGAGATGTACAAGAAGACATTAAAGATAAGTATATGAGAAGCTCCGTTCTTTTCTTCATAGCATTAATTAAGTATCCTGTTCCAGTACTTCACGCCCGTCTGCGTTAGTCTCGCGTGCCTTTTTAAGCCACCTCTATCTACAAGGTGTTGGCCCAGCTGCCGACACATCACTCACTATAGGACGGAAAGGAACCCCTTCCTTGTGAACCTTCGGAAGGCCATATAACCTAGGGGGAACAAAATGGTTCAAGTGGCTCTGAGCACTATGGGACTTAACTTCTGTGGTCTTCAGTCCCCTAGAACTTAGAACTACTTAAACCTAACTAACCTAAGGACATCACACACATCCATGCCCGAGGCAGGATTCGAACCTGCGACCGTAGCGGTCACGCGGTTCCAGACTGAAGCGCCTTTAACCGCACGTCATTTAGCAGGAGAATACTACGAACAAACGGAGGGAGTCGCCATGGGTAGCCCACTCTCACCGGTGATAGCGAATTTGTACATGGAGAACTTCGAGGAGGAAGCCCTGTCGTCATCCGAATGGAAACCTACTTGCTTTTTCCGTTAAGTGGACGACACGTTCGTCATGTGGCCACATGGTATGGATAAACTCCTTGACTTCCTTACACATCTAAACTCCATACACCCCAACATCAAATTCACTATGGAGACTGAAACGTAGGGTAAACTACCTTTCCTTGACGTCTTGGTCAAGAGAAGACCTGACGGCACCCTAGGCCATGGGGTGTATCGGAAGACAACGCACACTGATCTGTATTTGCACGCAGACAGCTGCCACCACCCTTCACAGGGGAATGGTGTGCTTAAAACTCTAGTACATAGGGCGCGCACTATCTCTGACGCAGAGAGTCTACCCCAGGAATTGGAACATCTGAGAACTATATTTCGGAAGAAATGGGTACTCAGAGTGGCAGATTCAACGTGCTCTCCGCCCACCCACTACAGCACAACCTGTGGAGATGGATGAAATCACGAGGGAGGAGGTAGGCACTGCGTTTATCCCATATACAGGCGCACTATCGGGGAAAATCGCCCGCATTTTGAAGAAACGCCGGGTCTGAACTGTGTTTTGCCCTCCGAATAAAACTCGTGCACTGGTGGGGAGCGCCAAAGATGACCTCGGTTTGAGAAAGGCCGGCGTGTACCAGATTCCGTGTCAATGTGGCAAGTCGTATATTGGTCAGACGATGCGTACCGTCGAGGATCGATGCCGTGAACACCAGAGGCACACTCGACTGATGTATCCGAGCAAGTCGGCGGTCGCTGAAATTGTTTGTCGGAAAATCACGCTATGGAGTATGAACGCACGAGGATTCTGGTACAGACGTCGAGATACTGGGACAGCGTTGTTAGAGAGGCCATCGAAATTCGCACCAACGACGACCTCATAAACCGAGACTGTGGCTATAATCTTAGCAAGGCTTGGGAACCAGCGACTGGGTTAATCAAGAGTAAATCGAGCAAATGTATAGTTGTGACGACCACGGCGGACAGAGCCATCACACCGCACCGACGTCATCTCAGAAGCCGTCGCAATCTGTTCCACCGCGCGACCGTTGGCGCGTGGCGCGGACGGCGGAGTGAGCGCGCAGCGGCGGAGGGTATTTAAATCGGCAGCCGCCGCGACCGAACCCAGTTCCCCCTGAGCAGCCATAGTGTACGGATCTCCGTGCCGGCACGTTCACAGGAGCTCAGTCCGTCAGTTCACCTGATGATGGCGACATGTATGATCGCCGAAATATTGTGCCCGTTGGACACTGTAGACCGGCAGTACACCCGTGGATATTTTGATTATCAAATACGCCGGGAGAAACTCAAGAATCACACCTATAGTGTTGTTCCCCCTAGGTTATATGAGCTTCCGAAGGTTTACAAGGAAGGGGTTCCTATCTGTCCTATTGTGAGTAACATCGGTGCCCTGACATATCGTGTGTCCAAGCACCTTGCTTCTATGTTGAGTCCAGAAGTAGGTCGGTGTGAACATCATATCAGGAACTCAGTTGATTTTTTACGTCGTTTGGGGGGACTGCGGTTAAATGACTCTCATATGTTAGTCAGTTTCGATGTAGTCTCTCTCTTCACTCGTGTTCTCTGTATGATTCATTGCGGTTAATTGAGGCCAGGCTTGGTGCTGAATTAACTAATCTCTTTCGGCATGTGTTGGCATCCACTTACTTTTTATTTAGTGACCAGTATTACGAGCAGACAGATGGTGTTGCGATGGCTAATCCGTTGTCTCTTGTGATCGCAAATTTATTTATGGAATACTTCGAGGAACGTGCATTGGAGTCGGCGCCTTTGAAACCCGCCTGTTTCTTTAGATACGTTGATGATACCTTCGTTGTTTGGCCTCATGGTAGGGAGAATTTGAATGTTTTGCTAGAACATCTGAACTCGATCCACACGAACATTCGTTTTACGGTGGAGGTGGAAGAGAATGGTTGCCTTCCCTTTCCTGTCATGTTGGTTAGGAGGAAGGATGATGGATCATTTGGACATGCAGTCTACAGGAAACGTACTCACACCGACTTGTACTTACAGGCTAATAGTTGTCACCATCCGACTCAGCGTGAAGGGGTACTTCGTACCTTGGTACACAGGGCACATGTCGTTTCTGACGCTGAGACTTTGCCAGCTGAGCTGTCCCATCTTGAGGTTACGTTTCGTCAAAATTGTTATAGTGATAGACAGATTGAACGTGCGTTGCGCTATCAACCAACTGTACATCGGATGATAATTCTGAATCAACACCTAAGTCTACTGCCTTTTTTGCCTTACGTAGGAAACACGTCCAACAAGGTCGGTCATATTTTACGGAAATACGACGTGAAATTTTTTTTCCGACCTCCATCTGAATTTAGAGCACTTTTGAGTTCCGTTAAGGATGATCTTGGACTGCGTAAGGCGGGTGTATGTCGTATTCTTTGTAGCTGCGGCATGGCATGTATTGGTCAAACTATCAGGACCGTAGGGGACCGATGTACTGAGCATAAACGGCACACAAGATTACAGCAGCCAAGTAGATCTGCTATTGCTAAACATTGCTTGGATACTGGTCACCCCATGTTATGTAATAACACCGAGATATTGGCATGCACGTCCAGCTATTGTGACAGTGTTATTAGGGAGGCAGTTGAGATTAAATTAGCGAGCAACCTAGTTAACAGGGATGGAGGTTTCTGATTAAATTCCGTGGAATCCGGCTCTCTCCCTTTTCAAAAAACAGAGGGAGAGAGTCAATGCTACCCCACCTGCGAATTCATAGTCTCACTATCGATAGCTCTGACTATGGTCATCTTTGGTGGCACTAGTGTTCAGTGTGTGTGTTAGCTTTCCTGCTTCAGTCCGAGAACCGAGGTTTTAAATTTGCATGTTCGCCACCTGTCCGTTGCAGTTTGCCTTGAAAATGGCGGGGTGTTCTCCCGCCGTAATATCGGCGGTCGCTGAAAGTGTTACCTGGCTGAATTCCCGGAAGTTATTTGAAAGTTCTAATGGAATGTTGTCCACTCCAGGGGCCTTGTGTCGACTTAGGTGTTTCAGTGCTCTGTCAGGCTCTTCACGCAGTATCATATCTCCTATTTCATCTACATTCTCTTCCATTTCTATCATATTGTACACAAGAACATCGCCCTTGCATAGACCATGTATATTCTACTTCCATCTTTCTGCTTTCCCTTCTTTGCTTAGAACTGGGTTTCCATCTGAGCTCTTGATATTCATGCAAGTGGTTCTCTTTTCTCCAAAGGTCTCTTTAATTTTCCTGTAGCCAGTATCTACCTTTCCCCTAGTGATATCTGCCTCTACATCCTTACATTTGTCCTCTAGCCATCCCTGCTCAGCCATTTTGCACTTCCTTTTGATCTCAATTTTGAGACGTTTGTGTTCCTTTTTAACTGCTTCATTTACTGCATTTTTATATTTTCTCCTTTCGTCAATTAAATTCAATATATCTTCTGTTACCCAATGATTTCTGTTAGCCCTAGTCTTTTTACCTACATGATCCTCTACTACCTTCACTATTTCGTCTCTCAAAGCTACCCATTTTTCTTCTACTGTATTTCTTCCCCTCATTGTTGTCAGTCGTTTCCTAATGCTCTCTCTGAAGCTCTGGTTCTTTCAGTTGATCCAGGCCCCATCTCCTTAAATTCCCACCTTTTTGCAGTTTCTTCAGTTTTAGTTGGTTGGTTGGTTGGTTGGTTTTGGGGAAGGAGACCAGACAGCGTGGTCATCGGTCTCATCGGATTAGGGAAGGATGGGGAAGGAAGTCGGCCGTGCCCTTTCAGAGGAACCATCCCGGCATTTGCCTGGAGTGATTTTAGGGAAATCACGGAAAACCTAAATCAGGATGACCGGACGCGGGATTGAACCGTCGTCCTCCCGAATGCGAGTCCAGTGTCTAACCACTGCGCCACCTCGCTCGGATTCAGTTTTAGTCTACAGTTCATAATCATGTGGTCAGAGTCCACATCTGGCCCTGGAAATGTCTTAAATTTAATACCTGGTTCCTGAATCTATGTCTTACCATTATATAATTTATCTGATACCTTCTAGTATCTTCAGGCTTCTTCCATGTATACAACCTTCTTTCATGATTCCTGAACCAAGTGTTAACTATGATTTTTAAGTTATGCTCTGTGCAAAATTTTACCAGGCGGATTCCTCTTTCATTTCTTCCCCAAAATCCATATTCACCTATTACGTTTCCTTCTCCCCCTTTTCCTACTATCGAGTTCCAGTCACCTGTGTTTATTAAATTTTCGTCTCCCTTCATAAATAACGTTGTAAATACGGACCACTCGGCTAACAGGAAGCTAGTTTACTTTCAGAAGCAGAAATATTAAGACTGAAGAATGAATAAATAATAGGTCCTAGCTGTAGCAAGTGCATGTGTGAAGATTAGTCATCAGTTACAATGATCAGTTGATTGTGAGGTATTAATAATAGTAAATCATAGTAATAATAATTTCGCACACCTAACTCCTATTACGAGTTACGAACGGGAAACTATTGATACGTATATCTCCGGTAATAGTGACTTTCGAGACGATTCCTAAAAACACATTGTTACAATATAGGCCCTCTATCAAATGCACTAGAAAGGGACGGAATCGACAAGGTTCCACATACACATAAATTTCCGGATGAAGTCATCATTGGAAACTTGCCCTTACATTATACATCATAAGGTACATTTGGTTTGTCACTTTCACAGTAGGTATTTGTTCACACTCCATAAAAGGAGTGTAAAGGGAACATTCTGTTTTTATCGAAACATCCGAGCCACATATACAGAAACAGAGTCGCTGCCAGGTAGTCAGTTTTAAAGCTACAATCCTCGTGATAACTTGGAAGTGATACAAAGTCAACTACTACGACTGCTGACTATTACCACGGACTTACATATGTGTATAATCAGTTTAAATAAAACTTCCTTAAGCTCTGCATGTGACCTGATTATTTTTTATTACAGTAAAAGTAAAGGTAGCTCAAGATATCTTTAGCGCTTCCTGCTTGAGGTTTTTCTGCATCCGCCACTGCACAGATCTCTTAGGATTTGGATTCAGACAGTTAATTTACTTCCAAACTTTCATTTTATTTGTTTGTGAAAATTCCTTATTTATACTATTTCACTGTTGTTCTTACTGTTTCCTTCTACGTTACTATTTTATTCCTGTTTCTGTATAATCTGTTGACCTTACTCCTTGCTTTATTATTGTGGTATCGTCCAGAGGTCGCACTGCCACAACGAAGTCGGCCACGCATATCGATACGACAGTCGTTAGCGATGGCTCGCAGCAAATCCGCAACGACGTATCGAAGGTGCTCCTGCAGACCACGCTTCCCTACTGCGCACTGAAGCGCCCTCGTAATGAGGTCAGTATAGAGCTCTGCGCAGTCCGTGACCTTATACGGAGGAGTCAGCATCATACTGTAGGACAAATGATTTGTTGAAGTTTGTGATGAAGTTTGGTAAATGTTGGACATGGTAACTAGAGATAACAATTTGTTAACTAGCCCATCAAATGATGATTTGATATTCAGAGAGAACTGTAAATTGTGTGACAGTCCCGTCGCAAAGAAACGTGCCAAAGTCAAGAATATCGTTTAGCGTTTATGCAATAAAGTGAATTGCTATATCATGCTCTCTAGTTTGATGAGTCTTTCCCAGAGCAAAGAGCTCACAGTTATGGCTGGACGTATTAGTTTCGCCTGTTCGAAGCAATAATAATTATTATTATAATTAGTAGTAGTAGTAGTATAATTATTCTCAGTATAATCGCTCTTTTATTATCATTGTCTCATTACTATTAATCACTCCTCAAGTTATCTACGTGGGTTATCAATCTCTAAAAACCTCACGCAACTTCACCTTCACGCTCTGTGATGGACAAGAATATTTGAACTCTTTCTCCTGATTCCTACCTGCATTTTGCAGCTCCGTGGGCCTCCCTCCTCCGCTGCCCACCACATTCCGCAAGGTGCTAGGCTACGATTGACTCTATAGCATCCTATTACATCTCATCTAAGAGTGTAAACGATTCGTGAGACCGTTGCACTGAAGCTCGCTCACACCACTGTGCAGTACCTAGTTCCGCTACATACTTCAGTAACCTCAGCTTTCATCTCATACTCCTCTCGGCGACGTGGCTGAAGCCGTGCTCCATTTCCACGTCTCTAAGCCCTGTCCCTTACATTCTTTTGTCGCACGACAGATTTGCAGGCGATGGGGCGGTATGGTAACACATTTACGCATACATTTCTTCCCAGTGGTCATGCTCACGTCTAAAAACGAGGACATATATCCAGAATACGTGTTCATTGAGATTAAACCACTCAGTAGAAAACGTCACATCTGTGTAACAGTTAATGTTGGACAGCTCTTTAGCTTTGCCTCTGCACTTTCAAGTACTGAAAGTTTGTATGAAAACATAATTGTAAATGGAGACATCAAAATAAATTTCAAAACTACAATACTTCTGTGTCAAAATTCACCTGCTTTCTTTCCTGCTCAAACGTTACTTGATTCCACTTGAGGTTACACACCGTACAACAGACATTCACACTTCAGTCAACTCTTCAAATAGATTAATTCACACCTATCAAACGTCTTGACCAGGCGTGTCTGCTCTTGATGTAATGTTCATGATTCATCGCTGCAATGCCTAAAGAAAAAGCCGTAAGGGGCGAGTTTTATAGATTTTGATAGAGTGTAAATATATCTGAGCTGGCCAGACAACGGCAGTAAATAGCTTCGACATAAGAGATGAAGTATACAACTTCAAAAATGGTTCAAATGGCTCTGAGCACTAAGGGACTTAACATCTGAGGTCATCAGTCCCCTAGAACTTAGAGCTACTTAAATCTAACTAACCTAAGGACATCACACACATCCATGCCCGAGGCAAGATTCGAACCTGCGACCGTAGCGGTCGCGCGGTTCCAGACTGAAGTGCCTAGAACCCCTCGGCCACAGCGGCCGGCCTATCCAACTTCACTAAGATGATTTTTGACACGAACACAACCCTCTAAAAGAAGAAGAAGAAGGATAAAATCTTCACCGTGGCTTGCAGACCACCTAAAACGCCTCATGAATGTGTAAGAGATGCAGCAGACAGGACATACAAAGGGCATCCTACCTCTGATTATAACCTCACGTACAAGAAACAGCGCAACCGATTTATTCTGTTTGTGACGAATGTAAAACTCAGGTATGCCCACTTGCCAATTGAGGACTTTCAGAGACCTACCTTCGTTTGGAAAAATCTACTAGGTGTAGGAATAGGCAAACCGAAAACTACAGCTAGTTCCTATTGAAGATCTAAGTGAGTGTTTCGCCACGCCTTTATCTTTACGTGACACCGCAAATGGGCACAAGCCATCAGTTCCCTTAAAGTATCAGTGTCTGGTACAAAGTAAAAACTTTCTCTGAAGCCTGTAAGCCCTAGCACGGTCCGAAAGTCAGTTGAGCGGGTTCCTTCGGCAGCTGCAGGGCACGACAATAATCAGTGCAAATGATCAACCTTCTCGTCGATCTTCTACTGCCCAAAATAATGGACATATTTAAACACTCTCTGATCTCTAGTATGTTTCCAACATTCTGGAAACAGGGACTCTTAAAACCGTTACCCAAGAAGGAATCTGGTAAACAGCTTTCTCACTACAGGCTCATTTGCATTCTACCAGCAGTATGCAAGGCAATGGAATACATAGTTAACTAACAGCTTACTAAATACTTAACAACAAATTATCTTTTAGATTAATACCAGTCTTGTTTCCGGAAAAATCAGAGCACGACGAATGCTTTTTTTAAAAGTGACTGACGAACATACTGTGAGCTTTTTGGAAATCAGCAAAGATTTCGAGGCTGTCTATTTTGACAGTCTACTTCTTAAATTCACAACTCAAAATTTTCCTTCTAGTGTTGTACAGTGGTTCCACTCATACCTTAAATCTCACCAACAGTGCTTAATGATTGTGAAGGACACGTCACACTGGAGGGATGTAGTACCAGGGTCCCACAAGGATCAGTATTCGCCCCATTACCCTCCCCTTTATATGTTAATGATGTGTCAACTATTCTCTCTCTCTCTCTCTCTGAGAATATCACGATACCCCAATAACAAAACCCCAGAACAACGAACCTATGCACAGCCAAGTACATTTTAAATACCGATTTACTTGCCCTATCAGTGTGGTCACACATGATAGGTTTGAAACTTAATCGATCTAAAACTCAAGCAGCCTTAATCGCTCAGGAAAGACTTATTACCTCTCAGTTCAGAAAATCTGTTCCACCAATAGCCCTACACAGCACAAGAAATAACCTGGAGTAAAAAAAATAAATAAATAAAAAAACCCTTAGAGTCTGTAAGAAGGTGTCAGTGTGACTTCACTCAATGCAGAAATATCAAAAAAGCATTCCCATTCGAGCTTATAAAGAAGTTCGTGGAGACAATAATACTCCCCACACTCGAATATGGTCGTGCCATCCTCCAAGGACCTTCGTATGAAGGATCACGAAGGCTGGAACAGGCAATGAATGATTTTGTACGATACATTTGTAACGTACGCTGTTTCGGTCATATTACACCAGCCTATGGACAACTATCATGGAAACGTGCCGATAAGAGTAGAGACTATCATTCTCTGTGATTGCTCCACCCTCTTCTCAACCGTTTCACTCTGTCTTATTTGTCTTCAACTCTTACTCTACTACCTGTACAGCACAGCAGAAATACTCGTTGTCAACAAAGTAAAATTTTCTCTTTACCATCACATAGCAAAGCAATGTTCGCAAAACATTTTCTGTATCAGGAACCCGGCTTTGGAACAAATTTCCTCAAAGTATCAGAGAAATTAAATTCCTTGCTAACTTCAAAAGACTGCAAATTGTCTACCATGTACCACAATAGCCGTCTCTCCTCTGTGCAGCTGATCCTCATCTGTCCCCCTCCCCCAGATCATGTCCAATGGATTGTCGACTGAGTTCTGTATTTTTATTTTGTTCTTTCCTAACAGTCACAATCACTGTCATTTCACTCTTCCTTGATTCTTTCGGCTTCTAATGATATTAAAAACGACTTCAAATTTGTTAAAGCTTATCTATAATATTATCAATGCCCTTCACTATCATAATCATTATTATTATTATTATTATTATTATTATTATTATTATTATTATTATTATTATTATTATCAGTGTCATTATAATTACTGTTACTGTTATTATTGTTATTATTATCATCATTATTCTTATCGAGAAAGGCTTTATAATATCTTTGGTATTTGTTGCTTCTGGTCATACAGAAGAAAGAGACTTAAGGCCATAATCTGATCAGACTAAATAAGCAATAGATGT
Source organism: Schistocerca nitens (assembly GCF_023898315.1). Classification (NCBI taxonomy): domain Eukaryota; kingdom Metazoa; phylum Arthropoda; class Insecta; order Orthoptera; family Acrididae; genus Schistocerca; species Schistocerca nitens. The sequence goes on from NC_064621.1 coordinate 54,802,462, forward strand.
ATAGTTATGACATATGCACTCCCTTACAGGGGAACACATAGCACCATACTTAACTGTATTACCCGTTTTAGTATCAATATGGTGAACAATTCCTGAAAATTCAGGTGTACTATCTTTACTACAGAATCTCAACAGAGATGCGAGGACACTAAGCAGTTTCTCCTTCTTCGTAGGCTCCAACAAGACTACATCACCAAGTATTCATCTGAAGACGACGGCCAGGTCAACCGGGGACATACTGTGTTCAGATGATCGAATGATCCAGCTGGAGAAACGAAAAGAATATCACGTGTTAATACAACATTGTCTACATAATTACATCAGGGTGGTGGTTGGTTCTGTTTTCCAATACTAACCACACTGAAGTGAACAAGATTTCCAATATAGTAGCTATGGAAAGCATGAATGATATGTTACTTCATCATCTACCTCATCAGGATAACCTGGGAAGTTTAAAGACCAGAGACCTACCGTGGTGGTCCAGTGGTTGTGACACGGGTTTAGCATTCGGAAGGACAACGGTTCGAGTCCGTTTTCGTGCATCTAGTTTTTGTGCGATTAAGAAAAACAACAGGGTGATTCATTTGAAAACGACACGGATGAGTTCCTTCTGCATTCTTCCCCAGTTTGAACTGGTGCTCTCTTTCTAACGACCTCGCTGCAGCGTAACATTACGTTCTGATTTTCTGTCTCACGCCTCCGTAGACGAGGTCAGGTTGCTAACGCCCACCTGTTCTGTGGAGCTCGTCTTGGAAATAAGCTGTTTCCGATCGTGGTTATGGATGAAATTTTCACTGTTGTTATTTGGGCGCCAGGGTGAGATGAGGCGGTGGTGTAACGTTCCTGGTCACTCGTTTTCCGCCACTGTCCTGTATTATATTCCAAAGTTCTTCGTAGTTTCTTGGGAAATGAGGGTGTGACACTGTTGATGGTAATCCGTCCGACGAATGGAGGATATTCAAGAGGTTTAGGCTATCTACCGGTACATCTCTTCTTCCATTATTATCATACAACAAAACATTACACCACACTACACAATCATCCGTTGCAATCACCTACACTCCACAGATCCACATACAACATAACCCTGACGTATTCTATACGAAAGGGAGTGTTGACAGCACAGGAATGAAAGAGGAACACCCTTTCTGACTGGAAGCTGAACTCATCCCTAGGGATATCCCAGCCCATGGTGCCATATGCTATTTGCTTCTTCCTCTGCGAGGTGTAAATCTAGCTCGCGTCTGCAGTACAATACTGCACGTGTGCACTGGTGACTCTAAAGGAGCTACAGCGTCTCAGCAGTCAGATTTTTGTTGGTCCTCCTGGTTATAACTATGCAGACTAGCTTAGGGCAGCCAACCACTAGCAAATGGCCAAATGGCTAAAAAAGTGAGACCTCCAGTCCTTATTTGCCAACTATAGAAGCACTCAATCAAACTAAAAGTGATTACTCGTCAAAATTTCTTTTTAGTGATAATACAGACATGGCCTTAATCCATGGAACTCATGCATCAAACGGAGAACTCTCTGCAAAAGAGAAAGGATATGTGGCTATGAGTTGAACGGCATGGTTTTGTTACTTACGTCAGAGCTGACACTAAGAATCCATACCAAATCTCAGCAAACACAGATGATAAAATTCACAACTTTTCAATAAGACTTCAAGAGCTCTCTGTCCATAATATCTACAAACCACCTACTGTAGAGTGATCGACAAGTGTTCTAGCAATTACTACCCTTCCATCAACATATACTGGTGATGTTAATAGCCCCCACGAGCAGTAGAAGTATGCGTGGTAAAGAAAATGTGATAATGCACTTGTTGACTGGGCTGGCAGTAGCTAACTTTACTTAGTTTTCGACGCCAAGGATTTGGTTGTATTTAGGTTAGCTGTACTGCAGGGAGGCTATAACCCAAATCTGTGTTTTGTCTCCCATGATCGTAAATATCTACTGCTCCATCAAGAAAAGTCCTGTCAAACTTCCTACATGACCAAAACTGATCTGTTATTCTCAATATTGGCTTATCCATTTCACTGGTTAAGTCTGTGCCATGACCGAGACGGAACTTTTGACAGGCAAACTGGCAGGGTTTCTCTAGCGAACAGGAAAAATATATTTGTTACATTCCTCGAGAACCCCAATGCCACTGCCGTTTTGTTGGAACTGTTCTTGCCTCTGCTACGAAAAATATTCCTCGTGGATATAAGAGAAAATATATACCAGGGTGGGATGAGAGATTTTAACATGAACAGTTTAACAGAAGTGGACACAGCAAAAATGCAGATGAACTTCTTCATAGTCTTGATAATGCAAAGAAAGAGTTCTGGTCTGAATTTCAGACGTTCAAGGAGGAAGCCTAGATCCTTGCTCCGTATATTGGATGATTCCTTTAATATAACTCATCAGAAGCCTGGTATTTCAGCCAGTCATATTGCTAACCGTGTAATAAAAACGTCCAGATCGTGTAGGAGTAAACAGTATACAGCCCGGATCAAAGAGGAGCCAAGAAATCTAAAAGTTAATTCTCCAAGCAATTCGAAATGCTCTTCCCCGTTCACACTAGATGAAACTAAGCTAGCTTTAGCGGAGGTTAATAGTGGTAAGGTTCAGAGGTTGACAATATACAATCAGAATTTCTATCCCAACTTTAGGAGAATGCCAAACACTGGCTGGCTCACTTCGTCTCTAATATTCTGAAGACAGAGACACTTGCAAATGAGCCGTAAAATACGAGGCAAGCTTAAAACCCAACAAATCACCAAATTTCCCACTGAGCTTTCGACCAATTTCCTGCTTAGTTGCACGTATAAGCACGTGGAGAGACTTATTTGCAATGGAATTAGTGGCTCTATTGTAGAACACATTCCAACAGCGCTAGCAACGAGCAGGTATTAGGATACCTTTCATAGACGCCAGATTCCAGGAAAAACTTAAATTATCTGTGGTCTTTATCGACCTTATGAAAGAATATGACGCTGTATGGAGGGATGGAATGACTTATAAACTACTGGAAATAATTGAATACCGAACAACAGCATCTCTTGTTAATAACCCAAAAAGTAATCGATAATCTCAGGTTTGTGTTTGAAAAAATAAGTGCCCAATGAGGAAACTAAATAATGGCTTGCCACAGGGCTCAGTTCTTGCACCTCTGCTGTTCACTGTTTATATTTCTGATCTTCAAAACAACATCTTCATGGAAATTGCTGTGCAGATTTTATTGCTCTGGTTTGTCAACCAAAAGAGCTTGGACAGTCAGAGGAAACACTATCAAAGGACTTAATGGCCTTTAACTCATATTTGAAAAAATGTAGTTTGAAGCCCAGTATCAGTAAGAGCGAGTTTTGTGCGTTTCACATTAACAACAAACAAGCTATTACTGAGCTCAATGTGAAATCTGATGGCCATATCCTCCGTTATAGCATGTACCCCAAGTATCTCGGCATCACTCTGGACCGCACTCCATCTTATAGAAAACATATGGAAAACATATCAGCCAAACAAAAATTCGCAATAACATTATTCAGAGGCTGCATGGCACAACCTGAGGGCTTCAGTGGAGACTTTGCTTATATTGGCTCTTTGAATGGTTCTTCTTCTTTCAGCTGAGGAATAGTATGCTTCAGTGTGGTGTTATAGTTGCCGTATCAGCCTCATCGATTCGCAGCTCATCGACACTACGCAGAACACTAAAGTCCACGACATAACTGCCGAAATCTCATGAACTGGCACCACGGATAGAAACAGACTAAGTTACGCACTTTTTGACATTATTTTAAACAAGCACTGTGACTGCTATACTATATTTATCAGACCATGTAACATATTACACTTAATGGATAGGTTACAAGTTAACCACTCTTGGCACCCCCAAAGTATTTTGGCGCCATCTTACTGCTCACAAATTGCTTGAAAAGAAAAAAATAGAACTCTGCCGTGGCAATATTCATGGATTTTGAGCCATCATCGTAACGGTATCATCAGCTATTATTTTTATGACCTGGATTTTAGGTAAAAATCCTCTTCTACACCCTCATACGTTCACAAATAGTTTGTTTTTCTCTTATACTATTATACCATTTAGTAAACAAATTTTTCTTGCAAATTGTATATAGTACGACGAAGTCCACTTGAGTTTCCTTAAACCACAGTGGTAATAATATTTAATCAATCCGTTTTGCTTGTTGCCTTTATGACATGCAATCGTAATCCAAGTAAAACAAAATATAATTAATTTGAAATTATTTAATATCTGGTTGCAATTCACATGATGTTCACTTTCAAGTTTCACTGTAGCAAGGGCTGATTCAAAGGTTTCACAAGTGGGACATTCTCCAATCCTCTCATTATAGTAGTAGGCTGATTAATGTTATCTAATCCATTTTGTCCGTAATACCTATACGCCAGTGGAGATACCCACGCGATACTAGTGATGTTATACATCGCTACCTTGCTCACAATGGCAAACGAGTACACTCTCTTTATAAGTACACTGCCTACCGAAGTTCCGAATGTGTTCTTTAATTCTGTTCTACATACGTGCAATCTGTGTTTTCTCGTCTCCAAATGATGCGTCTCAATCACCGATCAATTTACGTGCACTAAAATCTAGTAAATGTAACCATCATTTTACAGCAGGCTGTGGTCAGCAGTAACTAGTTTATGTCAACATTGTGCATTTATTCAGATGGTCGATTTGCACGATTGCAACTATACTCTTGAAATTCATACTGTTTCATATGATATATACATAAACAGGAGGACTGTTGAGCTATTACCACAGCATTTAGGTACGTTTTTTAATATTAGGACAACTATAAACTCACTGTTATGATTTTCGACTCAAATGTATCTGTTCTAAACATTGACCATGTGCTAAGTTCACATGAACCAGTAAGTGTTTCACGGGCTGTTATATTTCGCTTTTAACTATAAGTGTACAATAGAACAATTCGTGATTTTTCCACACCATTGTAACTCATTAAGTGACGGCTGATTAAAGTTGTATTCTTATAAACTGTTAATCAGTAAGGGTGTACATAGAAATTTACACATAAACTTCTCTCACTCACCATTTTTATGATTCATCTAGTATGTCCTGTGTGTATCATCCAAAGAGATAATAGTCATTTTAATAATCGCATTTCCAATGTGTAAAAACTACATGCTTGTGACCAACATTATCACCTGTAACAGTTGTATGTGAAGAGATCTCTGAGAATTAAACTTGCAAACATTAATTCTGTATAGTTATCTGACTCAGTTACTCACAAATCCATGAGTTATAACTTTCCTCAGTATTAATAATTGATGTTAAAGTATGGCTTTTTCATTTACTATCCTTTCTTAACGTTACTATGCTATTAGTCATACATGTCCAGTACCCTGTTGCTGATTAATATCACTGTAACATAACGTAAACTAGAATGCAAAGAAATCAAAACAATATATTTTTGACAATTCTTTATTGAAAACATTGGTAAAATTTATATAAAAGTAAGCAAAATATTCTGTGTAATGGAGATTATGAATAATAAAATAAACTGAAGTATGACTTGTGCAAGAATTGAGCCAACACAGAGAACCAAAGTCCCTGGCCCTCAGTCTAGTTCACACTAACCTCCTCAACTGTTTAGTCTCTTATTTCTTCTCACATAGTGACATCAGCGAAAATCTAGAAATGGAATGTGTTTATAGATTTTGTCATTACAGTCTTCGCCATATTGAAATGGATTTTTAAGCCTTTTTAGGACATCAGTAGCTGTGTACTTTTCTCAGCTCAGTGATGCAAACGTAGTTAATGCATGCAGAAATAAAGAAACTATGAATTTTACTTTTACAAGCAATAAAACATACTGTGAAAGAAAATGTCTGCGTTATAAAATCTACGTCACCGTTTCATCTTTTGTTTAGTTTAGATCTAGTAAAGGAAGTTACAAAATTGTATTGTGTTGAACCAGGGACCTAGAAATGACAGAGAGGCTCCATCGCCGCCGCAGCCTCAGTGTTACACAACCCCACCACAGGCTACGGCAGTCCACACTCACCCTACCGCCGCCCCACACCGAACCAAAGGTAATTGTAATTGTGCGGTTCGTCGGCCCCCAGTGGATCCTCCCCCGCCCCTCCTCCCGCCCACGGGAACGTGTTATACCAGACGAGTGTAGCCCCAAATGTTTGCGGGGTAGAGTAATTATTCTGTACGCGTACGTGGAGACGGTGTTTGCGCAGCAATCGCCGGCACAGTGTAACTGAGTCGGAATAAGGTGAACCAGCCCGCATTCCGCGAAGCAGATGGAAAACCGCCTCAAAAACCATCCGCGGGCTGGCCGACACACCGGACCGCGACACTAATCAGCCGGGCGGATTCGTGCCGGGGACCGGCACGCCTTCCTACTCGGGAAGCAGCGCATTACTCCGCGAGACTAGCTGGGACCCCTAGTTATAAATATTACTTGATACTCTTCTGTGACAAATAAAAAGCATATAACATGCAACTCGACTTATGGATGTATGAACAAAAGAAGATTGTCTTAATATATTCGTTTAATCACCTACGAAAACATTAGTTGGATGTACTTTCTGTCAAAAACACGTCGAACAAGGTAAAATATTAGGAAACTTATGGAAATGATGTTATTTCCATAGCTATAATCACGTCTATCAGAAAGATTACTAAGCAGTTCTCAAAGGTACGTCGTCCATCAGGGAGACGAATGATTTTCTGTCACACGTAGTGGTAAAAGAACTATATAAAATTTTCCAAACAGTCTTGTTACCACAATTCTGAATTTCGGAGGGCTGCTTTAACGACAGAATTGTAGTTTCCGTGCATCGAGCTACATGTATACATATCGTCTAGGTCTTGGCCCTCAATCTTGTACAAGTCAGCCTTCACATATGTGGCCATGCATGGCACAGCATTTCTATATTCTAAAGTAATAACTTACAAGCTACTCTATTCTTTATTTATTTGTAATTGTTTCAACGCCACAACCTCTATGTTGATGGTTCACTCCTTTGTTAAATGTTACTGAGATCTACCCAAAGTAAAAAAAAAAAATACGTTCTGTCCTTTTTTACAGCTCCCTCTTTTCTATGATGTGAAATAGTCACAAGGTACAATATTTATTTGGAAGCTGTTTGAAACATTAAGCTAGTATTCTGTGTAATGTGGACGGCGTAATATAATAAACAGTTAAAAAAAGTTTTTCAAAAAATAACAAAATACAAGGAAACTAGTTTAATGAATGTGATAACTAGAGCCACTCAACATACAGTACTCAACAAAAAAATTAAGTAAATGGACCAAACAACAACTGTTGAGGAACCAGGTAGTACAGTCGATGACATATTTCTGTTGAGTACTGCCATCGTAAGACAGGTCAAGCTTCTGGGGAGAATAGTAATACGTTTTTGAACAAATGGACCAAAAGTCGTAGGAAATAGCAAGTCAAGAATACATACCAGAAAGCAGAAAAATTCCCAAAGTAATTCAAAGGTCTAGAAAACAAAATTAATTTCGTATAAATCAGTACTTCCTTTCAATGGTTTTGAGTTCAGAGTCAAAGTAAAATTTCACTGGTCCCCAGGGTTTCCACTTTCCAAAAGTGGATACACATCAGTCAAGAGATGTCAGCGTCTTTCAAAGTGACTGTCTGAGGATGGGATTGGAGCACCTCATCCGGGTAGAGTACAGTGCAACTCAATATGTACATGGAGTAAACACGGCGGTATCTATTCTTCAAAGTGACACATCTAAAACCATTCCCAGAGATACATCTCGCAATAATTAAGCAGGTATAAGAGTTGCTCATCCATCTGCAGTATCTAGTAAATATGCACCGGGAAAACGTTTCCTGTGTCGACAAAGCATTCCTGAAGCAGTAGAGTTCAGTTCAACACGAAGAAAAGACGACTGAAAGACGGACGAAAACACATATGTGGGTAAGTTTGGTGCTATACTCGGCGAACGTACAAAAATAGATGGACAACTACTTTTATTACGCTCAGTACCTCTGGGAAAAATAATTAGGAAAATATTTAAAATTGTACAATATAACTAGTAATTAAAAAAAATGAGCAAAAGAAGCAGAACAGAATCTTGATACCATCGTAAAGCTGTACGAACGCCACTTGGGTATCAGCAAGTTTTGCCTGATGTTCCGACAACAGTTGAGGCAGTCTTGAGGGACGATGTAGCTGCCTTTGTGTGAGGTAACTTCGTTACTCGTCCCGCCTCTCATTGTTCTCATAAGACGGTCAAGTCAGTTCATCAGATGACTGATCATTGTCAAGACATGGCTGCACATACACCTGCATAAACGGTATTTCTGTACTTTCTCTAGAACAACTGTGATTTCATCGATGGTATTATTACTCTTGTTTGGGTGATTTATACTCGTTAACTTTAGTAGACGGCCCATTCTTTCATCTCTAATCCATAAGCTACTACCTGTAAAGGTACTTACATATTCTGTCTTGACGAGATTCTAATTTACTACTTGTTATATCCCTCAATTTTAAAATGGAGGACTGTTCACGAGCCTTACCAAAACCAGATAATGAATAACTGGAACAGTTATTCTCATACATACAACATTTCTTGTGCATAGCAACTTCTCTGGGACGTTCTCATTAGCAAATATCTACACAGTTTCTTAACTATCCTTTCAACACAATAGTTCAATGCACAACTTGAAACAAATCGTTTTTACGCTAGTAGAAAATACATTTCATGCTATTTACAAGAGCAGAAACTAAGTTGTGACATAGTAGCAGCATCCATATTAAGAACATTTAATAGTAATGGTTAATACGAAAATAATCGTTTTCCGAAACTGGATATACAATGGTGTTAACAATTTACTCAAACCATTCTATTATCAGAGTTTGTTGGGACATAACACTTGCAGATAATTATACTTTTACTTATGTCACCATAGGTTCACATAGCTTCTCGATATGAAACTAACTATAAGTAACATTCATGTTTAGAGTAAACAACTCGTATAAAAATTATGAGGCAACAAGAAAAAAAAGAAAAAAAGAAAAGAAAAGACGAGGACACTGTCGTTCACAGAACCTGTTGCAACCGATCACGTCTTAAGCCGTCGTAACAATGAGCACGTTGATGTTGTAACAACAGTAACCTACAATAACTATCGCTACTTCTGTATACGGCCTGTAGTGGTCTAAGTGCTATATGGACGGTGCAGAAGATTGATGATGAACCAGAAACTAACTTAGATCTGTTGAAGGAAAATTTTTCTTGCTTGTAGGAATGTTACGGGTACGTAAACGTTTGTGGATCACTTCCTTTTAAGCACTGGTAGCAACAAAACTTTCGTAAACAAACAGTTTTTGATAGGTATCGGCAACCTGGAAAATACTCAAAAGTAATTGGAGCTAAGATAACTTTATAGCTAATGTTGTTTTCAATCTTCGCATTCAAATAACAGAAAATATGCCCTAGAACTGTGAATGAAAGTACATTCAAGAAATCAAGGACGAAACAGTAAATTATAGCATATGAAGCCTAAGACTTTGTTTATTGTCGCGTAGACAGCTACGTTTGAAGCAAATGGAAAACAAACAGAGTCCATAAAATAGTACACCCTATGCAAATAACGCTCGATGTGCTGATTTTAAACTGGTATCAATGGATGCATAATTCGATCGTTTATACGTACTGAATATTATACTTGAAGAACTCTGTATATTTTGAAGTGGTGACTTGAAATTACGGACGTGACAAATTCGGCGTCCGTCATTATTAGCACTAAGAAATTTCCGAGCTGTTTTTATTAAACTATAGAGTATTATTCTAATCCGAATTCCTTGTAGGGATATGAAACATCTATAAATGCGAAAATAGCTCTATGCATAATACTACACACCTTAGGGGAAATTATTAATAGCCACAGTTTCTCTGGCAGAGCTGTTATACATCGCAGTTAAAAATATTATTAATGTCATTCCAGTTAACAGTCATCGTCAAAAGAACTGAACCGATTAAAAATTATTTAACTTGACGCGATCTGATGAATTTTGTATCATATTCTATGTAAATAGGTGTAACTTTTCAATATTATACAACGGCAGTAGTTTCATAATGCTGTATACACAAATAATCAGTCAAGATACATATCATACTTTGTTAGGGATGTTATATGTGTAGAAACAAATATGTCTTTCATACAATGTTGGTATTTACCTTACTGTTAGAGTCTGGAAAGGATAAATAGCATTTACTACTCGACTCGTCTACTCTTATCTCGCGAATATTAGACATCTTATGTGGTGTAGCACGGTCTTTGTATGAACGTTCTATAATGTAATAAGAACTGGCCTCATGCTAGTGTTTCAGTATCAGCCATAAGAATTGTTTGTCTCTCTGTATGTTCTCCGAATTTACATAATTATTTTGCATCACTGATGCAGATATTTTTGGCAATAAAATAGACTTAACAGGTTATCTTTTGACATCAAGTAGTTCTGATGTACGTAAAATATCGGCATTAAATGAAGTTACTGATATGAAGATAGACGTTCCATCTTAAAGAGACTGGTTACTATATTACGTGCTGCAATCAAGGAAATAAACCAATGACTAAGAGGAAAGAATCATATTTTATGACAGGCAACCGTTGACTAGAAACGAGAAAGAAGTACCAAAACAAATGAAGGGATTGTGCTATTTGTGAGCCAACAATTTTAGAGAAGGGTTAAGTAACGCAAACTAACAGCAGCAGAATGTTGTCTGTGTAGCAATTCAAATGTTCTGTTGCTAAATGCAAACACTGAGGAATAACGTGTAATCCTTTTCCCTCTTAGTAAATGTCTCTCTAACACAGGAAAGTGATTAGTAAAAAACCTGAAGAACTAAACAGAAAAGAATCTGAGACATGGGGATACCAACTGATGTGTGAAATTAAGTGTACTTGAACGCTATGAGACGAGGAAGATCAGACAGACCTTGAGCATAAAGATTTTTCTGCTGCAAGCATCATAAGGATAAGGTGACAATTTCTACAGTTTATCAGTTACCATCGAAGTAATCTACAGTGAAAGACAAATAGATAACGAGACAACATCAGAATAGTGACATTTTCACTGCTTGAGGTCAGCATTTCTGCATTTCTAATTAACTGCATAATGTGGAAATGTACAAACGTAATTTCAAAGACGTCATTACCAGTGCTCCGGGGGGGGGGGGGGGGGGGGGAGACATGGAAATTCGTGAATGGTATTGTACGAAAAGCATATTACTAAGATTCTGAAAGATTCTAACAAAGTTCATGAAGAAGAGATTACGTAGCAGTCATGAAGCTCCTTACTGACTGCCTGATGGTGAGGTCTTCTGTGTATAATTTTGCATTCGATACGTTGAACTGGGTTCAGTGGTAGGGGCTGTGGGAAGAACTGCGACTCGATGGGCTGATAATTTGTCAACTATGAAGACAAAAAAATAGTGAAACCAACATATAAGCATCGGTACTGGCTGATAAAAAATATAAACATGAACAGCCTATCTAGAATGTCTAAAACATGGATGAAACAACGTTCCGTAATTACTTTTGTTCCTATATATGTCTAGCAACTGCATTTTCTCTTATATGGCCATGAATGGAAATTCTGTTGAAAGAAATTAGGTTTTACGATCTGACGAGTTTGGGGTGGGCTGGATTTCAGTTTGTGTCTGATGCGGTCTGTGAACTGTGGCAAGATGTAGATATGATTTTACACATTAGACGTAACCTTTTTCCAGCTAGTTTACTTGAGTTTCCAGGCACACCTGATGCATGGACAGCATGTTCAGAATTCTATAAAACAAAGTAAGACTGTAAAATCTGAAGACTCCATTCTGAGGAGCGATCAAAACAGGCAACATAAAATTATAACTACACGTCCTTCAAGACTATCGACAACGACATACAGGTTTCATCTTTTCAATATTACTGGGATGTATGCGTCAGACAACCAATGGGAACTTGCTGCACGTTACTGCTGTATACTGTCGCACTGCTAGAGGGAAGAATGCTAATGGTTTCCAGATTACGTATAATTATAGATTGCACTTGATGGTTGTGTCGCCTCCAAGTTATAATATTAAACCTCTGCTCAGCTCATTAATGTCGTATATAATTAGTCCGCGCACTGCAGATAGGCAACACAGTACACTCATCTGGATATCAGGCTGCTGCTTCGCCATCCCGGACAACCGGTGTGAATGAACCTCCTGCACGTATCACTGTTAGCCCGCACTGAGCACCTGTGATGTGATTTAAAAAGTTGAGGTAATGCTCCGTCCCCTAATATGATTCGGTTTTCTCTACTATTAAAGTTTTGTGCACATTCATTTTCTGAAACCCCGTAGGTCCTTATGAATAGCCGTGCATGCCACTCCCACCCCCGTTTTGAGAAACGAATAGCCGGAAAATACAGTTCTTTCACATTGTTCCTTCTGACTACCCATTAATTAAATTCTGAAGTTTGCGAAAGGGTTAAGACTCAAGTGCACGGAGAGCGGCACTACATAGAAAGAAACAGGGCGATTAAAAGTAAAATACGATAATGCTCATTAATGTGGGTGCTGCTGCTAAATCATCTCTTAGAATTAGTAAATGTCTTTGCCACTGTATATTATGGCGACACAGGTAGAATGTGAGTATTTGTAACGCGAGTAGCGCAGTAATCTCGTGGTATGCTGTGTGGCCGCTTTACGGAGCCACGACGGACGAGGCGGCGGCACCGGTGGCGGCAGCGGCGGTGAGCGTGACGTTTCGGCCGTTGGCGGCAGCGGCATCTTCAGGGCGCTGCGGCGCGTGCTGCACCAACTCTCCCGACACGCGCATGATGACGCTGGTGCCCGGCGCTCTGACCACAGACCCGCCGCCGCCGCCGCCGCCGCCGCCGCCGCCGCCGCCGCCGCCCCCGCCACCCTCGGGAGGCGGCCCCGGCGCGGTGCACTTCTTGCGGTGCGTGCGCATGTTGCTGGACTGGCTGAAGCGCGCGCCGCACCGGTCGCAGGAGTACGGCCTCAGGCCCGTGTGGAAGTTCATGTGCGTCTTCAGGTGGTGCTTCTTGGTGAACGCTTTGCCGCACTCGCCGCAGCTGTACGGCTTGATGCCCGAGTGCAGGCGCAAGTGCAGAGTCATGTTGCTGCGGTCCGCGAACCGCTTCCCACACACCTGCAGCAGATAAAAACAAATCTCTCACACCTCGTGCATAATGACAATGGAAGGAAACATAGGTCACCATTGAGCCGTGGTAAAAATTGCTGTTTTGAAGAGCGCGCCGCAGCGCGTAGTGTGAAGCAGTCGCCCTCCGTTTCAGGCGGTGGCGCCGCTGTGGCAATCGCAGCTTTGGTGTCTCCCAATGGTGGGAAAGGGGAAAGGTTGCCTGTTCACGTGCATTTAAAGGGTGCTATGAGCTCGCTAGTCGGTCAGTCTGGGTCGGTCTCTCGTTCCCAGCGTGCTAGTCTGCCTCTCGTCCGCATTTGTTTGGCAGTTAGTGTCTGTCTGTCGTTCGGAGTGCTAGAATGTCTGTCGTTCGAATCAACCTTTAAAGCCGGCAAAATGAGAGTCTTTCCACTCCACCAGTAAGAGAACTCAGTGAGTGGTCGCCCGCTGGTGGCTTAGTTCCTGCATCTGAGTCTGCGCGTTAGGCCGCCAGTCTACTCGAGTTTGCTCAGGCAATGGTCATTGGCGGTTGGATCGATCGGTTGGTCGGTCGCGCACTGAGACACGATATTTGTCCGTCTTGAGCGTCGGCGCATGTGAGGTCGCCACGTGAGTCCAGTGGACCGCGGCGTATAGCGAGGGGTAGTGACTTCGCGGCCGACACGAGAGCAACAGGAGTCAACCCACGACATCGGTCTGGCAGGTGCGAGCTGCGACGCCGTGAGACGGGAGATCGGCGCGCCTTCCTGCGTCCGTTGAAGCGGCTGGCAGCGGACGGTTCGGGAGAGCGATTTGGGGGTGATGCGCCAAGTCTTCTCGAGAAATTGCAGTTTATTAGAAGTTAAGTGATTGGTGATGTGTTATTTGATTCACTCTTGTTAAATTCTATTTGTTTTCTTGTTGAGGTCACCAACCGTTTTGCTTTGGGGTCGTCCCACCATTCTTCCTCGTTTGCCCACCCGCGGGAAGGTGGTTGTTTATAAATAGGGTGGTCCGTTTTTCCTTTGTGGAGTAGGGGCGAGTTAGAGCTACCTGCAGTTCGGGTTGTTCGGTAATCCTCCTATCAATCTACCGTACGTTAGTAGCTGCCGCTGTCATGTTTGTCGGATTTGGTGGGTCAACGAATTTATTGCTTGGAGTGTAACGGCCTAGTACCTGAAATATGTTTTGATCTTTGGAAACTTTGATATTATTGCCTATGATCCTAATTGGCGGTATCTGCGTACTGTAGAGCATCTTAACTATTGCTTGGCCTACCTTGTAGAATTTTATACAAAGTGTAATTGTAACCAGCCGGTATTTCTCCATAACGAAAATGGACAATTGTTCCCAACTCTTAAGGTAAGCGCTTCAGAGCCCACGATCACTAGAGTTTTGTGTTACAAGTGATCGACCCTATCATATACATGAATATTGGTCATTACTATTGGACACAATGTATTGTGTACGTTTATATCAAATGAGATGGTAGTCAAATATCTCTTTTCTTTACTTTATGCGGATCCCTGTGGGGTACAAGTTTGTCATTTGTATATGTTACAACTGTGAAACGCTAAACAGCTACACTTCTTAGTCATATTGGACGCCACTATCTCCGCAAGAAACATGTAATAACATGATGTGATAATCTTTTAATGTCTGGGCAGGCGAACATAACGTTCGACATGCTTCAGTGAGGTACAACTGTTAATTTTATTCCATTCTGCTAAACCTGAAGATGTGTGCGTTTCTCGAATCAAGATAGTTCAACAGGATGAAGTGTACTGCGTGGTCAGATGCAATAACCCATGATGTTAAAAACTTGTAATAATCGCTACCTCACGTCTGTCAAGATATGTTAAAATGTGCATCGCATCTTCGAAACGTGTATCACTAGCTACATTGCCACGATAACAGAATGCCTTACCGTCCCGCTTCTAGCATTCGGGTAGACGTGCGAGCCCTACATCGAATCGGCTTCACGAGTTAATGACGAGGCCTTGTGGGATGGGTAGCCTAGATGTGGTTTTTAGGCACTATCCCACGTCCTACTAGGTGAACATCTGTTTGGTGCCAATTTTCCGTCTCAGAAACGCGCTACGGAAACATTTACACTCCTGGAAATTGAAATAAGAACACCGTGAATTCATTGTCCCAGGAAGGGGAAACTTTATTAACACATTCCTGGGGTCAGATACCTCACATGATCACACTGACAGAACCACAGGCACATAGACACAGGCAACAGAGCATGCACAATGTCGGCACTAGTACAGTGTATATCCACCTTTCGCAGCAATGCAGGCTGCTATTCTCCCATGGAGACGATCTTAGAGATGCTGGATGTAGTCCTGTGGAACGGCTTGCCATGCCATTTCCACCTGGCGCCTCAGTTGGACCAGCGTTCGTGCTGGACGTGCAGACCGCGTGAGACGACGCTTCATCCAGTCCCAAACATGCTCAATGGGGGACAGATCCGGAGATCTTGCTGGCCAGGGTAGTTGACTTACGCCTTCTAGAGCACGTTGGGTGGCACGGGATACATGCGGACGTACATTGTCCTGTTGGAACAGCAAGTTCCCTTGCCGGTCTAGGAATGGTAGAACGATGGGTTCGATGACGGTTTGGATGTACCGTGCACTATTCAGTGTCCCCTCGACGATCACCAGTGGTGTACGGCCAGTGTAGGAGATCGCTCCCCACACCATGATGCCGGGTGTTGGCCCTGTGTGCCTCGGTCGTATGCAATCCTGATTGTGGCGCTCACCTGCACGGCGCCAAACACGCATACGACCATCATTGGCACCAAGGCAGAAGCGACTCTCATCGCTGAAGACGACACGTCTCCATTCGTCCCTCCATTCACGCCTGTCGCGACACCACTGGAGGCGGGCTGCACGATGTTGGGGCGTGAGCGGAAGACGGCCTAACGGTGTGCGGGACCGTAGCCCAGCTTCATGGAGACGGTTGCGAATGGTCCTCGCCGATACCCCAGGATCAACAGTGTCCCTAATTTGCTGGGAAGTGGCGGTGCGGTCCCCTACGGCACTGCGTAGGATCCTACGGTCTTGGCGTGCATCCGTGCGTCGCTGCGGTCCGGTCCCAGGTCGACGGGCACGTGCACCTTCCGCCGACCACTGGCGACAACATCGATGTACTGTGGAGACCTCACGCCCCACGTGTTGAGCAATTCGGCGGTACGTCCACCCGGCCTCCCGCATGCCCACTATACGCCCTCGCTCAAAGTCCGTCAACTGCACATACGGTTCACGTCCACGCTGTCGCGGCATACTACCAGTGTTAAAGACTGCGATGGAGCTCCGTATGCCACGGCAAACTGGCTGACACTGACGGCGGCGGTGCACAAATGCTGCGCAGCTAGCGCCATTCGACGGCCAACACCGCGGTTCCTGGTGTGTCCGCTGTGCCGTGCGTGTGATCATTGCTTGTAGAGCCCTCTCGCAGTGACCGGAGCAAGTATGGGGGGTCTGACACACCGGTGTCAATGTGTTCTTTTTTCCATTTCCAGGAGTGTATAAGATTGCATTCCATGGGCTTTTATTTAAATGATCATTTTAGTTTATAAATTTGCCACCCTTTCACCGTAAGACTTTTGATAGAAAAAATCAAGTTTCACCTTCAGTGGCAAAGTTAATATTTCAATTGTTAGTGTTTTATACCATTTCCATCCCTCCTACTCTGGGGTGCATAGTTTGTGTGCTTGTGTAAATTGTTGAAACTCTTGGTTTAAAGTTATCTGGTGTGTCGCAGATTTGCACCAGTGTAGTCTTTCAGAGGCTGTTGTGAGCGGTCGTAACTACGGCCGTGTCAAAAGGGAGCGGCAAGGTTCTCTGCCCGAAAGCTCATAGAATCAAAACTTGTTTCTTTCTGCACTTGAATAAACTGTAACTTTGATATTTAGAGGGTGCATTCTGATAATAATTTTGAATCTGTTTCTTTTAGAAAATGTTGTAGGCCATATTGAAGTGAATAAAATTCCCATTTGTTAAAAGGAATTAGGTTATGATTGCATCAGTTACTCCCTGGCAACTACTTCCATGCTTACATAGTGTGATTAAATGTGTTAATGTTCTTGATGAATCGCTAGTAAATAAAATAAATTCCTAACAATATTCTTTGAAAATAAATCACGGTTCAACCATGTCTGCTCAACTTTGCAGCACAGGATGGGCGAAGTAAAACTGGCCCAATAAGTATTTAACGCACCTTGAGATAGGTAACACATCGGCATCCGCCCCAGGTGTAGATGACGTAAGCTGGATTGCGTACCATAAGGAACATGAGATTTTTTCTAGGCCACTTTAATTTTTTTCACCCTGTACAAATACTGCTCCAGCAGAAGACACTTCTGAAGGGAATATGAGATTTCGACGTCCAAAATATATCTTATTTGCAAGTGCGAGAAGATTTTTCTACACTCCTGGAAATGGAAAAAAGAACACATTGACACCGGTGTGTCAGACCCACCATACTTGCTCCGGACACTGCGAGAGGGCTGTACAAGCAATGATCACACGCACTGCACAGCGGACACACCAGGAACCGCGGTGTTGGCCGTCGAATGGCGCTAGCAGCGCAGCATTTGTGCACCGCCGCCGTGTGTCAGCCAGTTTGCCGTGGCATACGGAGCTCCATCGCAGTCTTTAACACAGGTAGCATGCCGCGACAGCGTGGACGTGAACCGTATGTGCAGTTGACGGACTTTGAGCGAGGGCGTATAGTGGGCATGCGGGAGGCCGGGTGGACGTACCGCCGAATTGCTCAACACGTGGGGCGTTAGGTCTCCACAGTACATCGATGTTGTCGCCAGTGGTCGGCGGAAGGTGCACGTGCCCGTCGACCTGGGACCGGACCGCAGCGATGCACGGATGCACGCCAAGACCGTAGGATCCTACGCAGTGCCGTAGGGGACCGCACCGCCACTTCCCAGCAAATTAGGGACACTGTTGCTCCTGGGGTATCGGCGAGGACCATTCGCAACCGTCTCCATGAAGCTGGGCTACGGTCCCGCACACCGTTAGGCCGTCTTCCGCTCACGCCCCAACAACGTGCAGCCCGCCTCCAGTGGTGTCGCGACAGGCGTGAATGGAGGGACGAATGGAGACGTGTCGTCTTCAGCGATGAGAGTCGCTTCTGCCTTGGTGCCAATGATGGTCGTATGCGTGTTTGGCGCCGTGCAGGTGAGCGCCACAATCAGGACTGCATACGACCGAGGCACACAGGGCCAACACCCGGCATCATGGTGTGGGGAGCGATCTCCTACACTGGCCGTACACCACTGGTGATCGTCGAGGGGACACTGAATAGTGCACGGTACATCCAAACCGTCATCGAACCCATCGTTCTACCATTCCTAGACCGGCAAGGGAACTTGCTGTTCCAACAGGACAATGCACGTCCGCATGTATCCCGTGTCACCCAACGTGCTCTAGAAGGTGTAAGTCAACTACCCTGGCCAGCAAGATCTCCGGCTCTGTCCCCCATTGAGCATGTTTGGGACTGGATGAAGCGTCGTCTCACGCGGTCTGCACGTCCAGCACGAACGCTGGTCCAACTGAGGCGCCAGGTGGAAATGGCATGGCAAGCCGTTCCACAGGACTACATCCAGCATCTCTACGATCGTCTCCATGGGAGAATAGCAGCCTGCATTGCTGCGAAAGGTGGATATACACTGTACTAGTGCCGACATTGTGCATGCTCTGTTGCCTGTGTCTATGTGCCTGTGGTTCTGTCAGTGTGATCATGTGATGTATCTGACCCCAGGAATGTGTCAATAAAGTTTCCCCTTCCTGGGACAATGAATTCACGGTGTTCTTATTTCAATTTCCAGGAGTGTATTTAACACGTTATAACACGGAAACTAGTTGCCGTGCGAGTATCTAACTTGGTAGCGTTAATGTCCACAGTATGGGGATCTTGATTTCCATACATCTCAACGCCACCATCCAGTCCCAACTATGGCCAGCAGGTGACGTGGTCAGTCATCGTGATTCACATTCTCACGCACTTCATCAGTCGCAGTACTCTTGCTGACGTGTCAACATGAGCTTGGACAAAAGGAGCAGGGCATTATTAGTGAAGCTCTACTATCAAAACAACAGTAATGCTGGAGCTGCACTTCGAGAATATCGCCGGATTAAAGGATCGTGGGAGGATCCTCTTCTGCACCTGTTGTGCGGAGCCTGACGAAGAGGTTCGAATCAACCGGATAACTGGGTCCCGCTCCAGGACGAGGCCGACGACTGGTTGCACAACAGGTGGTTGATGAAATCGCCGTTGCTATGGCAGACGACGCTGCACTCAGTTCCCGATCGTCACGTAGTGTGCGGGCTGCGTCACGACAACGTGTTGACTTCCCTCTCCACTCCCTTGCAAGGACTGAAGTTGACAGGGGCTGGCCTTCGACCATCCTATGGAGACGAAGCTCATTTTCCTCTGACCGTATCTAGCCTACGGGTGAGTTGAACACACAGAATTGCCAGGTGTGTTGATCTTCACCTCCAGTCACTGTGCATGAAGTTCCTCTATATGGTGAACGTGTCACCGTATGGTGTGGCCTCACGGCTGTTTTCATAATTGGCCCATTCTTTTTTGAACAGTTTAGCGCTCAAGGACCAAAGATGTGCAGTGTGACTGGCCAGCGTTACTGCGACATGCTTCGCCAGTATCTCATACCCGTCCTACAGGAAAGAGACGCATTGAACTCAACAGTTTTTAAGCAAAATGAGGACCACAGCACATAGCTGGTGAGGTTCACCTGCTTCTCCGAAACACTTTCGGAAACGACCGAATTATCTGAATGTATGAATGGCACAACGATCTAATCTCATTCCCTGTGATATCTGGTTGTGGGGTTACTGAAGGATAGGGTTCAGCACGTGTGCAGATCTGAAGGGTAGCATATCGAGAGAGGTACCCAACATACCTAAGGACATGCTTCGTTCTGTTGTGTAGAATGCAATCCTGCGCTTTCGGACTCTTTTGGACACTGATGGGAGGTACACTGACCTCTTTTGTACAACTTATGATACCGGAATGTAATTGAACGATGTACCGTAGCAGTACTTTAAAATTGTTTCAGTTGAATTGATTCTGCATTATTTCTCTTCCCATGTCCTTGACATTAATGCTACCAAGTCTGGTACCCATACGGTAATTAGTTTCCGTGTTATGACGTGTTAAATTGGGGAAAGTTTAATTATAACCACCTGGTACATCATTTCAACTGAACGAGTGCAAGAATGAAATTTTCACTCTACAGCGGAGTGTGCGCTGATATGAAACTTTCTGGCAGATTGAAACTGTGTGCCGGACCGAGACTCGAACTCGGGACCTTTGCCTATCGCGGAAAGTGGTCTACAACTGAACTACCCAAGCACGACTCACGCCCCGTCCTCACAGCTTTAATTCCGCCAGTACCTAATCTCCTACCTTCCAAACTTCACAGAAGCTCTCCTGGCAAAGGTCCCGAGTTCGAGTCTCGGTCCAGCACACAGTTTTAATCTGCCAGGAAGTTTCATGAACGAGTGCATTTTAGAGCCCATGGGTAAGAGACAATTTTTTCTTGTATTGGTATATATTTGTTCTGTGGTGTCACCGCTAGACACCACACTTGCTAGGTGGTAACTTAAATCGGCCGCGGTCCTGTAGTACATGTCGGACCCGCGTGTCGCCACTGTGTAATCGCAATCCTAGCGCCACCACATGGCAGGTCACAATACACGGACTAGACCTCGCCCCAGTTGTACGGACGACATAGCTTGCGACCAGACCTACCAAGTCTTCCTCTCATTTGCCGAGAGACTGATAGAAAAGCCTTCAGCTTATTCCATAGCTACTACCTAGCAAGGCGCCAGGTGTATCAGTGCTTATAGCTTACTACTATTCAAGAGATGTATTCCAACAAGAGAATAAAGTTAAGTATATTATTCCAGCTACGTACTTTTCTTCTTATTCATTAATAAGTCTCATGTTCCAGTACTTCACGCCCGTCTGCGTTAGTTTAGCGTGCACTTTCAGCCACTTCGATCTACAAGGTGTTGGCCCCGCTGCCGACACATCACATGGCGACGAGAGAAAGTGTTTTTTCTGCTTTGGACTGATTTGTTCTTTTTCCCTTTTTGTGCTCTGATTTGCTTGTGTCATGGCTTCGCCACAATCTCCGGATGTACTGTCCGAATTTTTTCGCTTGCAGAATCAGCAGACGCAGGCGTTATTGGAAGCCCTTGGACAGCTCGTCCAGGGTCAACGTGCGCTGCAAACCGATGCGGCAGCCGCCGCTTCATCGCTACCGCAGCCACACAACGCTGTCGCACCGCCATTTAGGCCCTTTGAGGCCACGTGCGAAACCTGGACTGAGTGGGCCAGCCAGTTCCAGTTTCATCTCGCCGCGTACAGAATACAAGGTAAAGAGCGGCAGCCGTTTTTGCTTTCTTGTGTCGGTGTGTCTACCTACCGTGTGATAGTGAAATTGTTTCCCCGACGCGACGTAGTAACTCTGTCCTACGAAGAAATTTTGTCTGCTTTAGATGCCTATTTCAAAGAAACAGTCAATGTAGTTGCAAAACGGTATACGTTCTTTCGTACAAAACGTACGGCCGGTCAGACTAACAGGGAGTGGGTTGCAACTTTGCAAGGACTTACTAGAGACTGCGCGTTTGCCTGTGAATGTGGCCTCCCATATTCAGATACTATGGTGCGTGATGCAATAGCACAGAACGTTTCTGATGTTCGCATACGGGAACAGATTTTGAAACTCGTAAATCCCTCCCTTCAACAAGTGATAGAGATATTGGATAGGCAAGACACACTTGACTTTGCTCAGGACTCATTTGAAACTTCGCCAGCAGTGTGTCACATTAATCGGCCCGCCGGGCCCGCTGCACGGGACGCTAAGCGGCCCTCGCGCCCGTCGCAGCCTCGCTCGAAAACACGTGCGCCGCGTAAGCAAGCAACTGCAGTGAAATCATGCCCGCGGTGTGCAACTAGACATTCGCGTGAAAATTGCCCGTCACGCCAAGCTATTTGCTTTTACTGTCAAAAGAAAGGACATGTACAAAGTGTTTGCCAGAAAAAGCTTAGATCAGACAATCACAATAATTCCAGGCCTTTTGCTTCGCGCCGGAATCGAACCCAGGACAATCAGGCTCGTGGACCTTCACCCATGGACATTCATGTAGTTCATTCCCACCCGTCCAGTGACACTTTAGCTAACAGTGACTGTGTTCGTCCCACCAAAAGTGTGTGTCGACGTCGCCGAAAATCCCGTAAAGTCGCAAGTGCTTCTGTACCTGTATCAGTTCAATTTGCACGTGACAGTCGCTCTTGTCGTCAGCAGGACAATAAACTTTTTGTGGACTTAGACTTTGAAGGCAAAGTGATCCCATTCCAGCTCGATACCGGAGCTGCAGTTTCATTGCTCAATCACGACACGTACAAACAACTGGGCAAACCGCCATTGCGTGCCGCAAATGTTAAGTTAACTAGTTACTCAGGACAGCCGATCCCTGTGTTAGGACAGTGCAGCCTTATTGCAACATACAAGGGACAAACAAAACTTGTATCATTTTACGTTCTTCGTTCTTCTACTGCAGTGAACTTGTTTGGCTTAGATTTGTTTCAATTGTTTAATTTGTCTATAGTAAATCAGGTCCTATCAGTGAATCAGACTGTGCCTTCCGCCAGTGTTTCTAGTCTTTGTGAAGAATTTGCAGACATTTTTGCACCGGGCCTTGGTTGCGCTAAGAACTGTGCTGCACATTTGGAATTGAAAGACAACGCGCAACCGAAATTTTTCAGAGCGCGCAATGTTCCCCACGCATTGCGTGATGAGGTCGCAAGAACATTACACGATTTAGAATCTCAAGGTGTAATTGAACGTGTGCAGGCTTCTCTCTGGGCCTCACCCTTAGTAATTTTGCCAAAACCTTCCGGAAAACTGAGACTTTGTGTGGACTTCAAGGCCACTGTGAATCCACAACTTGTGACTGCTACTTTTCCTTTGCCCCGCCCGGAAGATCTTTTTGACAAGCTGTGCCCGGGAAAATACTTTTCAAAATTGGACCTAGCAGATGCGTACTTGCAACTACCTGTGGACGAAGACTCCCAGCGCGTCTTGGTGGTAAACACGCATCTTGGCTTGTATCGCTTCAAAAGACTGCCATTCGGGTGTGCATCCGCCCCTGCATTGTTTCAGCAATATTTACAAACTATTTGTGCGTCGGTCCCTACTGCTGCGAACTATCTGGACGATATTGTGATCTCAGGAAAGACAGAAGCCGAACATTTGCAAAATCTCCGAACATTATTTCAGGTCTTGCGTCAGAATGGTCTTCGCTTGAGAAAGGACAAATGTGTGTTCTTTGCTCGGGACTTACCCTACCTGGGGCATGTCATAAATGCCCAAGGTATACATCCGAGTCCAGAGCACCTCCGTGCCATACAGGACTTACCTGCTCCGCAGAATTTGAAACAGCTGCAGAGTGTGTTGGGTAAAATAAATTATTATCATAAATTTGTGCGCAATGCTTCTTCCATTTCAGCTCCGCTTCATCGCTTACGCCGTAAAGGTGTTCCGTTCGTCTGGACGACGGAATGCGAACGCGCCTTTCGCCAGTTGAAATCGGCGTTACTTTCAAATACTAGCCTTACGCCATTCGATCCCCGAAAACCCCTTTTGTTGATGGTAGATGCATCGGATTTCGGGATCGGTGCTGTGCTTGCGCACAAAGATGGCTCGCATGATCGCCCTATTGCCTTTGCGTCCAAATTGCTCTCCTCTGCGCAAAGAAATTATTCACAGATAGAGAAAGAAGCTTTAGCTCTCGTGTTTGGTGTTACCAAGTTCCATGACTTCTTGTATGGTCGTCACTTTACCATCATCACAGACCACAAACCGTTGACATCGCTTTTTCATCCGCACAAGCCTGTACCTCCACGTACAGCGCAGAAATTCATTCGCTGGTCTCTTTTTCTCTCGCAGTACCGCTACGATATCTTGTATCGGTCCACTGCTAAACACGGCAACGCTGATGCGTTGTCCCGTTTGCCTGTTGCTGAGGATAAAGCATTCGATTCTTCCGAACTTGCTTGCATGTTCATTGATTCGGAAACCGATGACGTGGTCGCATCGTTTCCGATTGATTTTCGTCGTGTAGCTACAGCCACAGCTGCTGACCCTGTCCTTGCTACTGTTTTGCGTTTTGTTGCTACGCAATGGCCCTTGTCAAAGTCACGGATCGAGGATCCTTTGGTTCGCCGTTTTTTTGCTCACAAGGAGAGACTTTTTGTACGACGTGGTGTTTTGTTGTTGCGTTCCGATAATGATCAGTCCAGAGTCGTGGTCCCACGTTCGTTGCAGTCCTCTGTCTTAAAGCTTCTTCACCAAGGACATTGGGGTATAGTGCGTACGAAACAACTTGCTCGTCAGCACTGTACTTGGTTCGGAATCGATGCTGCGATTACGAATATGTGCTCCTCTTGCGTGGCGTGTGCCGAACACCAATCCGCACCGCCGCGTAAATTCTTTGCATGGCCGAACGCCACTTCCCCTTGGCAACGCTTGCACATCGATTTTGCTGGTCCATTCTGGAATGCTCGATGGTTGGTTGAGGTCGATGCTTTCAGTAATTTTCCTTTTGTTGTCCGGATGTCTTCCACGACGTCTTCTGCCACAATCCAAGCCTTGTCTGCTATCTTTTGCATTGAAGGTCTTCCGCAGACTCTTGTTTCCGACAATGGCCCACAATTCCTGTCCGCGGAATTTCAGTCATTCTGCAAGGCCAATGGTATTCAACATCTGACGTCCGCGCCGTTTTCGCCTCAGTCAAACGGTGCCGCTGAACGATTGGTCCGGACTTTCAAGTCCCAGATGTTGAAATTGAAAGAGTCGCATTCTCGGGAGGACGCTTTGTTGCTCTTTTTGTCTTCGTATCGCTCTCAGCCCCGCGATGGTCGCTCGCCGGCTGAATTGCTCCATGGTCGATCTCATCGCACCCTGATGTCTTTGCTACATCCGCCGCATCAGGTTCCTGTGCAGCGGCAGGCTCCTGCTTTTGCTCTTGGCGACGTTGTCTATTATCGCAATTATCGCGGTTCACGGCGTTGGCTCGCAGGGCGCATTCTTCGCTGCCTCGGCCGCGCGATGTATTTGGTTTTGGGGGCCTCTGGTGAGGTGCGTCGGCATCTCAATCAGCTGCGCCTCTGTCGTCGCCTGGGTTCTGCCGCTCCCCGTCTGCTTTCAGCGACGGAGCCGTCAGGTCAGCGCCTTGGGGACCCATCTACTGGCTCGCCTCATCCCCAGGTGTTGCCGACGCTGCCTTCCATTTTGCCCCATGGCGTCGCGCCGCCGCCGCAGCCGCCGCCGGCGCCGCCCGCAGTGGACGCGTCGCTGCAACCGCCTGGCGCCTCCCTGGGTCACGCGCCGCCGCTCGCTTCCCGTGACCAGCCGTCCTCCGCCATGGACCTCTTGCCCGCTCCGGACCAGATGTCGTCTTCGCCCGTCGGGTGCTCCGACCACATGGAGGTCGACCCTTCTGTCTCATTACGTGCGCCTACACCTCATGTTGACGTGCATCCTGGACTAGGTTTGCAGGCGTTTCCTAGCTCCCCTCGGACCGAATGGCCGGGTGCGGGTGGCACAGCCTCGCCTGTTGTTAGGCTCCCCACCTCATCGCATACGTCAACATGGGGTCCTCCCCACGGCGGGCGGAAGCCTTATCTCACGACCGTTCGCCGATTTGCGGGGGAGGAATGTGGTGTCACCGCTAGACACCACACTTGCTAGGTGGTAACTTAAATCGGCCGCGGTCCTGTAGTACATGTCGGACCCGCGTGTCGCCACTGTGTAATCGCAATCCTAGCGCCACCACATGGCAGGTCACAATACACGGACTAGACCTCGCCCCAGTTGTACGGACGACATAGCTTGCGACCAGACCTACCAAGTCTTCCTCTCATTTGCCGAGAGACTGATAGAATAGCCTTCAGCTTATTCCATAGCTACTACCTAGCAAGGCGCCAGGTGTATCAGTGCTTATAGCTTACTACTATTCAAGAGATGTATTCCAACAAGAGAATAAAGTTAAGTATATTATTCCAGCTACGTACTTTTCTTCTTATTCATTAATAAGTCTCATGTTCCAGTACTTCACGCCCGTCTGCGTTAGTTTAGCGTGCACTTTCAGCCACTTCGATCTACAAGGTGTTGGCCCCGCTGCCGACACATCATGTTCCTCCCAAAATATGGAAAACAAAGAAGCTTAAGGTATTCAATTCATAGCCTATGATTACTAGACTTTGTTGCTTCTATCGATCGTCACTCTCATATCCCTGAACACTGACCATTGCTTCTGGGGCACCCACTATATGTTATTGATAATTAACTACATCCTCGAGTACTGGCCTGATAGATAATTATTTTTAAATTCAGCTCATGGTGTGCAGCAGGATGTCTTTTAACCAGCACTCAGTCACGGAAAACCTAACACACAACATTTTAAAACTGGCAATAACCAGTGTGGTGTCACGTATTGATACCACCCTGCCAGGATCAATGTTGGCAACGGAATTACAAGTCTCTGTCAGACGCCAACAGCAATTGAGCTGGATCTGGTGGACCCACACCTCCAGTGGCTCTGTAACACAAGCACCCTCCACCATCGCGAGATAGGACGGCCAGCAGCACACACTCATTCCTTCGCTACGTGATGCCACGCGGACGTCACCTAATCACAGCTCCAACATCAATCGTACTTGTAACAGAGAGCCTAATCCCTATTGCTTTTGTAATAGTGGGACTTATTTTTTGCTGCATACAGTTCGAGATATACAAGTTAAATAAATCTTCTGAATATCGTATTAACTTGTTCAGTAATTACTTCTGGTCCTCTGCGGCTTTCTTACCTCCTCTAACCATTGTACATGAAGTTGTACACAACATATCTGGCCACGATGGTGGCCATTTTCAGTCCTAGATTACTTCTTCCTCTTGTGTCGTCTTTTCGGTTTTCCTCGCTGCTTTCTTTTTGTGCATTCAGTGTTTGCATCGCTTGTGAATTTTATGTTCTAGGTTTCAAGGTTGTAACTTTTGCTCCTCCTTCCTTTTCCTCTCTGTGCCATTCTTACTTTTCATTGTTTGTTTCTGTGCATTACTAATTTGATAATGGCCATTGCGCCGCAATTGCTTGCTGCGCCGTCTGCAAGTCATCTATCTCAGTTTATTCAGTTTCAGAGTCAGCAAATGGCACAGCGGCCGTAAGTGATAAATCGCTTCTTGGCGGCGCAGATTACTTCACACAAGCCGCTGGACCCAGTGGATGCGCCACCACCTGCACCGTCTGCATGTGTGCCGCGATTTCGTCAACTTGATAAGACGAGGGCAGACTACACAGAGTACCCCGCACAGTATAACGCCCACAATGCAGCACATCACATACAAGGTACTCACAAACATTCTTATTTCTTGGGCATGGCGGGAATGAGAGTTTAAAGACTCTGTGTCAAACTTTATGACGTAGTGGAGAGGTTACCGGTTCAAATGGCTCTGAGCACTATGGGACTCAACTTCTGAGGTCATCAGTCCCCTAGAACTTAGAACTACTTAAACCTAACTAACCTAAGGACATCACACACATCCATGCCCGAGGCAGGATTCGTACCTGCACGCACATAAAATTCCAAATAAAATACTGCACTGGTGCAATGAAGTCGCCATGTTTACCAGCAGTTTTCTACGTGGATGTTCGAAGTAAGTTCAAGTATTTAAATGCCGTAGCTAAACAGGTATATTTAGCATCAACACAGTACGAAATGGGTAAATGCCAGTACTGAATCATACGGTAAGGAGATATTTGTGCTATGGAAAGATCTTTAATTACTTCGTGCCCTTTCTCAACGAAGACTCATAAGACTTGAAGTAATTCGAGAGACATTTAGGAAGTAAAGGTAGAAGTCTAATGGAAACAAAGAGATTATTTGTCCCTTGTTTTTCAGAAATGACAGCACTGGTATTTTGTCTGTTACCTCGTTAGTTGCTACAGGCCCCCATACTGCAGCAGTGTCTTGCTCAGATATCAGTTTCAAACGTGTATGTTGATAGTTAACACCCAATGATTTCGTAGACTGTAAAACGGTGATGAGAACATCAAAATTTAAGCTGTCCAAGCCTGAAGATCTGATATAAAACAAAATTAATGAAAAATGCGCCAAAATATCAAATTTAGTTGTAAGTTATTACGACAAACAGCTTTTGGAATATGAAGGAACCAATACTCGTTTAATTTTTTGTTCTGTAGAAGGCTCATTTCCAAAGCTTACGCCTCTTCAAATACATCACAAAACTGAGTCAAACCAGTGGTATGTATTCTTTCTACATGGTAATACACTCCTGGAAATTGAAATAAGAACACCGTGAATTCATTGTCCCAGGAAGGGGAAACTTTATTGACACATTCCTGGGGTCAGATACCTCACATGATCACACTGACAGAACCACAGGCACATAGACACAGGCAACAGAGCATGCACAATGTCGGCACTAGTACAGTGTATATCCACCTTTCGCAGCAATGCAGGCTGCTATTCTCCCATGGAGACGATCGTAGAGATGCTGGATGTAGTCCTGTTGAACGGCTTGCCATGCCATTTCCACCTGGCGCCTCAGTTGGACCAGCGTTCGTGCTGGACGTGCAGACCGCGTGAGCCGACGCTTCATCCAGTCCCAAACATTCTCAATGGGGGACAGATCCGGAGATCTTGCTGGCCAGGGTAGTTGACTTACACCTTCTAGAGCACGTTGGGTGGCACGGGATACATGCGGACGTGCATTGTCCTGTTGGAACAGCAAGTTCCCTTACCGGTCTAGGAATGGTAGAACGATGGGTTCGATGACGGTTTGGATGTACCGTGCACTATTCAGTGTCCCCTCGACGATCACCAGTGGTGTACGGCCAGTGTAGGAGATCGCTCCCCACACCATGATGCCGGGTGTTGGCCCTGTGTGCTTCGGTCGTATGCAGTCCTGATTGTGGCGCTCACCTGCACGGCGCCAAACACGCATACGACCATCATTGGCACCAAGGCAGAAGCGACTCTCATCGCTGAAGACGACACGTCTCCATTCGTCCCTCCATTCACGCCTTTCGCGACACCACTCGAGGCGGGCTGCACGATGTTGGGGCGTGAGCGGAAGACGGCCTAACGGTGTGCGGGACCGTAGCCCAGCTTCATGGAGACGGTTGCGAATGGTCCTCGCCGATACCCCAGGAGCAACAGTGTCCCTAATTTGCTGGGAAGTGGCGGTGCGGTCCCCTACGGCACTGCGTAGGATCCTACGGTCTTGGCGTGCATCCGTGCGTCGCTGCGGTCCGATCCCAGGTCGACGGGCACGTGCACCTTCCGCCGACCACTGGCGACAACATCGATGTACTGTGGAGACCTCACGCCCCACGTGTTGAGCAATTCGGCGGTACGTCCACCCGGCCTCCCGCATGCCCACTATACGCCCTCGCTCAAAGTCCGTCAACTGCACATACGGTTCACGTCCACGCTGTCGCGGCATGCTACCAGTGTTAAAGACTGCGATGGAGCTCCGTATGCCACGGCAAACTGGCTGACTCTGACGGCGGCAGTGCACAAATGCTGCGCAGCTAGCGCCATTCGACGGCCAACACCGCGGTTCCTGGTGTGTCCGCTGTGCAGTGCGTGTGATCATTGCTTGTACGGCCCTCTCGCAGTGTCCGGAGCAAGTATGGTGGGTCTGACACACCGGTGTCAATGTGTTCTTTTTTCCATTTCCAGGAGTGTAGTTTACGGTACAATAGTACCAGACTGGAAACTGTGTGTGTAGCTGACTAGAACTGATGTATTAGTTCAGGTGGAGGTCGGGACCCATCCATCGTACACTGCTAGTCTCACAACAAATTACTGGCAGATGTTTTCACACTTAATGAAAATATTGAATGAGAGGGCAATGATGGTGTGGATTTGCTGCTAAAGCTTGCGAGATAGAAAGCAGAGTGGGAGAAATTTAAGAATCTGAGAAGCAATTCACTTTGTGAAGGGCGAAGATGAAAGTATTAGCGATATTGTTCGAGCGATGATTCGTGATTTCGCTGAAGTGATTTGAGGAAACGAACGAAAATTAGACGAGGAAGTCATATTTGAGATCTGTAACCTTTCCCCCCATATATAATAGCAGCATTTTGCACAGAGGCTATTACAAAAAAAGCTATAAATATGTAGCTCCTGAAAAATACATATACATTTAGAGGATGGACCAAAATTGGCGCACTCCGAAGTCAAGGCGCGATTCCTTGTGTACCTACCTTACAGAAGTGTCTGTATAAAAATTTCGTTCTGTGGATATTTTTGATAGAAAATACTTGTCAACGAAAGGAAAGTTGGCAACACTGTAATCATATGAATGACAATTGCCTTCATTCTGTACTGTGTAGCTGTGGTACTTAGTTAGTACAGTGGATAGAGATTTCCGTTAGAATACCGATGTCCGAAAGGTTGATACCGCTGTAGCTGTAATTTATATTTATTTCTAATTGTAGTCCGTGCAGTGCGGTATATGGTTTCCTTACTCGTTATAGAGCAATTGTAGCACGCTTTATACAAAACAAATGCAGTTATTTAATGGAAATGGAAGTGGCCATTATAAGAGTTTGCACTAACGGAGAGAATTAATGATAGGATGGTATAATGGAAACTGGCTTCGAATGTTGTAGATGAATTTGAGCGAAACGATACACTTAGATAATATGACTACGTGATTAGCGCACTTGCAGGAGAACTACCTAGAATAAAGTCGTGTAGTGTGTACAAGAGATCAGATTAAAAGTCGAAAGCATGGTACTTCCTTAAAAGTGGTTTAATAAACAGGATTGTATTCTCTGTGTTAGTGTTAGGTACTTTCCGTGGTTGAATAACTTCAGTAGTTGCTCTAAAATGATTCAGAAGCCAGATAGCATTTCGCGTAGTGTAAAAATAAGAACAATAATTACAGGTTGACCCAGAGCAGAAATCTCGAAACTGTGTATTTTAATGCAAAATTCTATACTCTGCTCTAAGAGGGTACATCAACATCTACATGACTATTCAGCAGTTCACACATAAGTGCCTGGTAGAGGATTCATCAAACTACTTTCACATTATTCCTCTACTGTTCCGCATTCGAACAGCGAGCGGGAGAAACGAACTCTTGATCCCTCAGTACGAAGTCTTGTTTCTCTTAATTTATTACGGTGATCATTTCTCCCTGCGTAGTTGGGCGTCAAAAAACTATTTTTGAATTCAGGGGAGAAAGATGGAAATTGTAATTACGTGAAAAGAATCTGGTGCAAAGAAAAACGCCTCTGTTTTAATGATTAACATCCCAGTTGGGTTCTTAGATGTGGCACTCTCTCCGTATTTCACGATAGTGTAAAACGAGGATCCCTTCTTAGAACTTCTTCGACGTCCTCCGTAAATCCTAATTGCTAAAATTGCCATGCTGCACAGCAGTTCTCAAGCAGAGGAGGACATGCATAGCAGAGGCAGTCCAGTAGACCTTTCGCATTTTCCAATCGTTCCGCCAGTAAAACGTATCTTTGATTCGCATTCCTCACAATATTATCTATGTGATTGTTCTAGTTTATGTTCTTTGTGATTGTAATACCTGAGTATTTAGTGCAATTTACAGCCTTTACATTTATGATTAATCGAGTAAGCGAAATTCAGAGGATTCCTTTTAGTTCTGCTGTGGATGACCTCACACTTCTCATTATTTAGACTCAACTTCCCCTTTTCGCACCATAAAGATAGCATATCTAAATCATTTTGAAATTAGTTTTTATCTTCTGGTGGTTTTACTAGACGGTAAATAACAGCATCATCTGAAAACCATTTAAAAGGGCTGCTGACATTGTCTTCTAAATCGTTTATTTAGATTCGGAACAGAGGGCGCCTGTAACACTTCCTTTCTTAACGCTAGACATCGCTTCTGTTTCACTTGGTGTCTTCCGGTCCTTACTTCGAACTGTGACCTTCCTGACACGAATCCAGTCGCACAACCGATTCGATACGCCGTAGGCACGCGGATAGGTTAGAAGTGGCTTATGAGTAACGGTATCGACAACCTTCTGGAAATATAGCTAAACGTTGCTGCGGGAAGGCATTGAGTGTTGCACTGGCCGCAATTTTGTTAGAGACACATTAGTACTGTTAGTCTGTAAGGAACCTGTCTGTAGCATAGAATGATGTGACTTTTGATTCGCCCTGCATACTTATAAATCCACCTTAGAGTGCGTAACTCTTTTCAGTGTTTTACATTTGTTGAATCCCAATAAAATTACGTATAGCAAAAAGTACTGAAATAAGCCTGTCTTGAAACCGTAGTAATATCTGTTAATCAGCGAAAGCAGTATAATACCGTGAGAAAGGCAGGTGTAGTACCTCACAGGTGAAGGGCTTCTCGCCGGTGTGCGTCCGCATGTGCTGCTTGAGGAGCATCTTGCGCGTGAAGGCCTTGTCGCAGAGGGCGCACGCGTGCGGCCGCTCCCCCGTGTGTATGCGCACGTGCATGTTGTAGGCGACTCGCTGGTTGAAGCGGCGCCCGCAGTCGGCGCAGGCGTACTCCTTGCGGTTGCGGTGGATCTTCATGTGCGAGCTGAGGTAGCCGCGGTCGTTGAACACCTTGCCGCACTCGGGGCAAGCCGCAGCGAACTCCCGCGTGCCCGCGTGCACCGACACGTGGTACTTGTAGTTGCGCAGCTGGCTGAACGACTTCCCGCACTCGGCGCACTGGTGCGGCTTCTCCCCCGTGTGCGTGCGCGCGTGCGCCTGCAAAGTACACCAGAGCTATCTGAAGGCGTTGCTACGGGCTGCAACTTCCAACTACTTACACAAAGCTCACATTGCCTTATGTCTGTCATCAGCCGTCGCCGCCACCAAAAGTCACCCTACTACCATGTACAACAGCCTTTTGGCACGATAATGACCTCAAACAGGAAAGAAAGTCTATAAGTCTCTTCACGTGTCACAGTGCATCTCATCGAAAGCTTTAGCGCTACTAAATTCTCGAATGTTGATTCCTTTGTTTCGAGTGCTGATCCAAACAGACCCAGACATTTTCTATTGAATTAAAATCAGGTTTATGTACACTGACACTAAAATTATGATTAAAGCTCCTGAAAGAGTATGTCTGCCGTGTATCAGGGTGTCAGACCATCATTGACATTATTTAATACCAGTTGAGAATGTGTTCGGGCATGTATTTATTATACCAATCTTCTATTAGTACATATGTTCCTTCCCCCTCCCTCTGTCGACCTGCTCCTACCCCGTCTATCACCTCCTTCCCCCTCTGTTCATCTCCACCTACCTGTGCCTACCTCCTCTTTCCCCCTATCTTTCTCTCCATCTCCTCTTCCCCCTCTTCCCCACTTCTCTGTCCACGCTATCACCCCTACTCCAATAGGAGGCTGCTGCTGTTCCTCCCACAGTATTTCTTTCCAGATCATTGTGATATCACTCCACGGGCTTAGGATGAGCGCTTTACCCGTGACTTTGCGCACATACACACTTGTGAAATATATGTCACATATTTCACATTTAATTTTGCACATGATTTATCTGTGTCTCTAGCTATTTTTGCGCTGGAGTTTCACGTAGCTCAATACTTATAATGTCTTATCTCTCCAACTATGTGTCGTACAGTGACAATTTTCGATGTACAGCCGGTGGCACATGTGGCTTCTTTGGGTGAGATGTGTTGTACGTACACTTAGTAGCAAAGAAGTAACACATTAGAACATCATGCATGATGCAACAATTTTTTACGCCTCTCTTCATGTATGAAGCCACATACCTTCGAATATGTGTCGTGCAACGATATAATTTTGCTTTAAACTCAGTGGTATATGTGAGTGCCGCCTGGAAAATGTTTGGGGAATACAGTTAACAATACAAAAATATCAAGCTTCTTGCCGCAGTTCTACTGGATAACGGCGAAAATGTGGTAAATTTCTTCCTTTCATCATTTTGTGGGTGTTGGCAGCGAGAAAACGATTCATATAGGTTTGAAACGATGTGTAAAGTTTCTTACAAATCACTAAGAGCTCTCATTCTCAAATATTCGATGAATAAAGCACGAGTATGTGCACATTGTGGGCTACACCGCCGTTCCATCCCGACCCCCACACGTTTGATAAGTAATGGTTCTTACCCTGACACTGGTTCTTTCCTGTCAGTGACTGATATGTTTACCAAATTTAGCTGAAATCGGTAGAGTGGTTTAGCGAGAGAGTGCAACATACATACATACATTCATACAGACGTCTTTATAAAATCTATCAGTACAGGGTGGACCAGAACTATACCGACAAACTTTCAGAGCTGGTTTTATGGAGCAACAGTGAGCACATGTTCAATAGCAAAGATGTATTTCACAATAGCGAAGATGAACAAGTGCTAATAGTTCTAAAGTTGCATACTTTAGAACCCATGTTTACCGGACGTTATTTTCTCGTTTCTGTCCACACTGCCACCTCTAAAATTATGGGAACCACAGAACTTTTAGTAGCACAGATGTGTCTGCTAGTGGCAAAGATAAAAAAGTGATCATACCTGTTAAGGTATGCACTTTCGAACTTATGGTACTAGCCACTTTTTCCTTTTCTCAGCCCATACCACGAGCTCTGAAAGATTGTCAGTGAGGTCTGGTTCTCCTTTATACATCACCAGCACCTTAAGAAGATGGAAGCAAGTAGCACATCCAGAGTTACAGATATTGTGATGTGGATTCATAGAAACCTGTCTTTATGTAGACTATCAATTTATTGTATTTCATAATAATAAGAAATTAAAATTCACCTCTGAGTCAAAGAATGCAATCTGGAAATCTCAGTTAATAAAGCAAATCAACAATCAATAAGCAACATGGAGTCTATCAATAGGTCTGCGAAACAGAAGCTGTACCAGAAGATTGGTAAACAGCATTAATTCACCAGATCCACAAAAAAGGTGATAAAATTGACCACAACAATTGACCACTATAAGCATTATAAACAGACTGGGAAGATATGCAGTTAGGAGAGTACGAAGGAGGGTTGAGAAATGGGCTGTCAAGTGTAAAACAATTTTCAATCCTCACCGTAACAATGAAAATCAATGAAATATTTGTTTCTATTTATTTTTTGCCCCTGATCATAAAGTACCACCCGATCAGTACTTCAAATTATGTAAAATGCGTTGGTATTGCTAAGATTGTGTTAAATAGCAATTCCAGAATCTAGACCCGACTTACACCTCAATACCTATTTAAAAAGTATGTTGTTAAAAAATTTCTGAAACTTTTGTTATTAAAAAATTTTGCTGTGAGCATAGAGTACAACCCTTCCCATATTGTATTTTGAAAAATGCATTGTTATTGCCAGGGTTTATTCTGAAATTTATAATCAGATATAGAAGAATGAGAACCAAAACCAGGAGAACCAAAACCATTTGTATAACATTTACATAGCTTACAAAAGCAAATGATTCGAATGACAGGGGAGCATTATTCAACACCTTAAAGGAATTTGGAGGTGGTTAAAATCAGTGGTGAACATAAAAAGCACACTGACAAATACAATGCTCCAGATTTAATTTTTAGGTAAAACTTCCAGCGCTTTTGAGTTAAAACTGGCATAACAAGATAAAGAAAAGGGAATTACAAAATCACAATTGGTAGAAGAGCAAATAATCAGAATATTGATTGTTTGGCTTTTTGAAATGACCTTCCAGTCTTATCTGAACGTAAGAAGGTAAGCAATGCAGACATATCATCTTCAAGAGTCAGCTTCAAAAGCAGGCCTACATATATCTCTTTATAAAAACAGAGTATACGAGCGATGTGAAGAAGGCAAACCAAAATACTTTATATGGAAACTGCTTATGGGAGAAAAAAACTTT
Organism: Schistocerca nitens; assembly: GCF_023898315.1. NCBI lineage: Eukaryota > Metazoa > Arthropoda > Insecta > Orthoptera > Acrididae > Schistocerca > Schistocerca nitens. The sequence goes on from NC_064621.1 coordinate 54,838,587, forward strand.
AAGTATCTAGGTGAAATAATTCAATCAAATACTTTGCACAAAGAAACTAACTTAATAAGGGCAAGGAAAATAGATGTGGCTTTTCGATTTATTGTGAATCTGTGTGACAAAAACATTATTTCCATAAGTGCAGAACTTTGGCAGTACAGCATTTTCAACAACGTCCTTATGCTTGAGAATATCCTTCATTATGTTCACAATTTAGTGAAATAGAAAACACGGAGGAGAAACTTCATGAAAATCTTGGCTACAAAATATGACATGGAAAATGGAAATTAAGGTAAAACATGAAAGATAATGAGAATATACAACGAATATTACACACAATGAGGAAGCGAAGATTCATATTCTATGTACACCTAAAAAGGCTAGAGAATATATACTAATACACTTTCATATTCCATTTTTAAATAACGACATTCGCTTTTTAAGGTCTGCAGACTTTTTCTCAAATTTCTAAAGTTACTCTGAATAATTAAGGTCTATGAAAATGTGAAAACATGGGCATGTACTTAGAAACAACTACTCGATTTGAATTTAAACCACTTCAATCCATAGGATGTTATATTTAAATCATCTGTTACCCAATCACTCTAATACCAAACAATAAGTACATGAAATCAAATTAAGTAAGAACATTATCAAAAACCAATTACAAGCTAAATAGATTTTGAAATAAAAGCTGTTGGAAACTCAAAATAATTCACGTTTTCAAGACATGTAAAATTGTTGAGGTATACAAGAAGCTCACTTTATTTGCATGTATCGCATGTTCCTTGGGAAAAGACCTCTTCTGTTTCAAGATACGAGATGGTGCACAATCTGTGAATATGGCTTAAATATCTACATATAAAGAGTCACGAAAATGTTTAGTAATTCACTCACCAGGATATTCTCTGCCTGAGAAATTAACTACACATTTCCAGCAGCCTTAATATACATGTAGAACGCAAAGTATTTACAAATGTGCTACAAAACACATCACTTCCGACAACAATCACAACTGCAGGAAATGGCGGAAACAGCTTATAGCATTCTCTAGTACTCGTTTCTTCATGTGGTTCTAGAATCTGTCACTAGACTGAGGCTCCAACCAAATCCAACCCTGTGTTCCTAGGTGCACTATTGTGTGTGTTCAGCACTCTACAGTACAATTTGAATTATAATCCTCATTATAGGTTCAACCTTGCATTGCCATGATGTGCTGTATGTATGCCTCTATAAATACAATGCATGTACTGAAATCAAATATGAGTGACTATATTTTAAAAACGTAACTCTAAAGACATCATATAGAAATCTCTTTGTACAATTAGAACACAGATGGACTATTGCACATTTGAGTGTTCATTTATCATTACAGGCATGTTAGAATTTTCTAATGACTGAAGTAAAATACTGTGACAGATATATGTTTCAGATGTGGGGTTCCCAGATCAGAAGTGTAACAAGCGAGGTGAGGTAACTGACAGGATGCAATGTGCATTCCACCACTGCACTAATAATGCCACACTATTAACGAGCTACAAAAGTTATTGATTGAGGAAAATCAAAAGCAACAAACTGATACCTCTGACAAATGTTAGCTATTCCATGTAAACAGAGAAACTATTCAATAACCAAACTCATTCTACTTACACAGGTTCTATAATATATGCAGCAATATTTCAGAATTAAAGGAATATTAAAATCAGTAAATTAACATCCAGTTTATCTTATGTTACAATGTGTACATCTGCAGAGCTACCAAATAGAGCCTGGGATACACATTACACTAAATGTCACATATATTAAAATGAATTTAGAAGGAATTATGGAAATGGGGATTGTCTTAGACATCAATATACATGTCTATGTTCGGTATTCAAAAGAACAATGAGCATTGACATTTCAACAGCGAAATAACAAATACAATTCTGAACAAATATAAACTTGTACTTTACGTCAGTCAGTGTAATGACTCAAGGAACTCATTAGTTTATCTCTTCAGTGTTTCTTGATAACTTTACAATTTGTGTGGAAAAGCTATCTATAATACTCGTGCCTAAAGTTTCTGTCAAAGTTATAATACTGTGTACAATTTATTTAGCTTTTTATGTGTATATGAGCCCATTATATTTGTTGGACTGTACTAAGACTACATGTGTGGTATGGTAGGAATATGTGCTAATATGATGTTTGTATTGTGAGTGAAATGCAAATGAAACTTCTGATATTCACGTAATTACATATTTTATCATCTAGAATATGGTTCTCTTATGTGATATATCTCTGAAATGAAAAATGTATAGTACTATTACATAAATTATGGATAGTGTCAATATCATTGAAAAAATCCTTAAAGCATAGATGTGGGGAATAAATTAAGGCAAATAATATGTGGGTGTTTAGAAAAGGCAGTGACTAACATACAGTTTTAAGGTAAACATGTCCAATACGAAATTTAGCAAACTATCTCCTTTAACAACAATTTTTAAAGCATTTCTCGTTTATATGGAGAAATTTTCCAGGTGATAGAATGATGTTCTTATACAATGATGTATAAGGACATTACTGTGCAAGTGAACTGAATATATATTAAATACTCCAATAATGCCCTGACATGAGGCCAGAGCATTCTGCAATTGTAGTGACCGTGTTTATTAATCATGCTTCGATTTAGTTAGAGGATAATGACGGGTTAAACAATTAACAAATTAGAAAGAAATAAAGCTGACAGAGTGACAGGAACATGATTAAATAGTAGCTTAAGAAGAATGATTGGTTTCTGATAAGTGTTCTGTCATCATATTAAATGCTACTGAAGACTCTTTAACAATGAGGAACAAAAATGTTTGGATAGTCACATAATTCAAATAGTATATTAATCAGGAGAGATGTGAATTTTGCACTCTCTGCAATATGTTACAGCTTGACTTCATCAGAAGAGTAATATGGCAATGGAGATCAGAAATGACTGTATCTGACAGATTAAATGTGACTATAAATAAGTATTTTGCATTAATTGTGAAAGATGAAAATACAATTTGCTCATCTCTATACCTACAAACATTCTCCGATAGCGCCTGTTAGTGTGTGGAGAAGGATACTTCATACTCTTCATATTTCATTGTTCCAGAGTAAGTGTAAAATTACAACTGGTATGGCGCTATAAGCGACTTAAACATTATTATCTTTTCGTTCTTAGCTCTTTAAAAACAAGTGTCTATGTAAGTATTTTATGGTCTTCCTCAAATACTGAGTCCTCGAATTTATCAAATGTGTTTTATTCTAAAGATTCCCATTTAAATTCTTGGAATAAGTCTGTTAGACTTTTGTAAGGGCCATATCGATCTATTAATAAATTAGCAGCACCTCTCTGAAGACAGTATACATCTTTTGTCATGGCTACTTGATAAAGACACTGAGTATTGTTCCAAAACTGATCAAACTAGAAAAAAATTAATGGACTTTCTTTTCGCAGATGCCACGCGTTTTTTTGGGAATGTTTGCAACAAATACAAGTCTTCCATTCACAATTCTTACTTCAGATTTCACATGTACATTAAATTTCATATTGATTTTCAGTTTCAGACATTACGTTTAAGCAACGTATTATGCTTCAGAGCATCAGTACCAAACACATAACTAGATACTATTGCGCTGTTTCTCTTTATTTAGGGCATTATCTTATTTTCATTTAAAGTGAGTTTTCATTCACAACAATCTAAATAAATTTTGTTCAAATCTTGCTGCATATCCTTCAAATCACCCAACGTTGACACTTCCTTGTAGGTAATACCATCATCAGTGACAGCTCTGATAGTGATCCTCCTCCTACTTGATAATTTGTTTACAAGTACTAACAACCTTAGTTAGAGCTTGGAAAGACGGAAAATAAGACAAAGATGTCAAAGAACTCTATGTCTGGTAACAGGCAAAGATGAAACATTACAAGAGAATTCTGATACATTATATACAGTGTTCTATTTTTATATACAGTGTTCTAGTTTTTATACAGTGTTCTAGTTTTATACAGTTTCATACAGTGTTCTAGTTTATAGAGTGTTCTAGTTTTTATGGGACATATTCTTTGACAATTGAATCAAACTATAGAAAAGCATAGAGAAGATCATATCAGCCTGGAAGAGAACATCCATTGCGAAGAAATGAAGAGAAATGTCTTCCTGGTCGATAGTAATTTGGTATACAGAATACTATTCCAAATAGAGAGAGGAAGATAAGGTTTTTTTTTTCTTGTTGATGTTGGTATTGGTTGAGATGCAGGACAAGTTCAACCAATACAATCAAATGAAAGATGTTCATTGCACTGTTTTTAAAGGAAACACTGTAGTATTTGTCTTAAGACAATGAATATGGGAATATGTGTATTTATATTGACTTTAATTTGCAAATAAGATTAAAATATTTTTCGAAATGAAGCTATTTCAGAAAGTGTATAAGAGTGTCCAAATGACACTAAATTTAGTAAAGGCTTATGTGTGTCAGCTTAGCATAACATCACAAACAGGAGGAGATATTCAAGAATGTGTTAATAAAGTGAACATAGATTTGCATGATTCAGCCAATTGACAAAAACTGTCACAGAAGCAAATATATTTGCCATACCCAAAAGAGAGTAAAATATTTGAGAATGTTGAGTATTATCAGTATGTTGGAATGAATAGATTAAAATGAATTATCCAATGAAAAATTAAATATACAATCAACTTAAATAACAAAAGGAACAGCATCTATAATAGCAGCAATCTTAGTAGCATACATAATAAAATGTCTGGCTGAAAAGGGGAAAAATATATAGTGCTGATTTCTATGACACATTTATAACCACATCAAAAGGGTGCTAACGATAATGTCTATGTTTTAAGAATGATAAAATTGAAATCGGGTTAAGTAAAGCCGAATATCGTAAAACATTTACAAGAAATTCTACAGTGTTCATAATTGCCCAAGAAAAAGCAGTTAATTCAAATTTCTACATATCTACAATAACCTGTAGGAAGACACACCAACAATAATCAGAATAAAATGATTTAAAGCTAGAGAAATAAAATATGAACTAGACTTTTTGTGGTCACAAAAAGGCATAAAAGATGAACAAATAATTATTGGAGGCAGGCAAAAAGCGCAAAATTTCACAAAGAAAGAAAAATAATGCTTCACAATAAATCTGTGAACATGATAACTAGTGAGTAACATCTCTGCTGTATGCTGGTATTAAAGTGTTTACAGATTCCATTTATTAAATGTCAGAACAAACCTATGTAGATGAAAGTAAAGATGAATTCCAGGTAGCCAAATTCTGGTCAGTACTAATATTCGGTTTGAAACATATAATCCTTTATAAACACCAGAATACAAAAAGAAAATTGAAACACACGTATTTTTCTCTTTCATATGAGAAACTTCAGGTTCACAAATTTAAATATTTCTTTTTCAATCTAATTTTATAAATCAATGCAAAGTACACAGTCATTACCATGAACGTAAGACACATATTAGTGCTTTAAAGAGTGGTACAGGACTAATACAGGCTGACAGTTCCTTTCTAGTACTTTTCAGATCTGCTGTGCAAAAGTTCTCAGAATGTAGAACGAAAAGTTATTGCACTTTCTGAAAACCTAGCTAGTGGAAAAATACAAATAAACCTATTAATACATATAATAAAGAGATAAAATTAAAAAAATGCCTTAAAGAAAAAATAATTTCTATCGATATTAAAATGACCACATTTCAATAACAAATATTTAATACAAAGAAGTTAAATTATTTTAAGAAATAGTCCAAGAAAGTGTTTTAGAAAAATCTATATAAAATCGAGAGATTAATCTAAAGAAACATAAATAAAAATCATAAATCTTTAACTATATGGTGCCATGTAATAATACAAAAGTTACATATTTTAAAACGATAATAAAATCTGAAGACCTCAGTTCAATCAAGTGCTTGGTAATTAATTAAATATTTGTAAATTACAAAAGTTTAGGAAAATGGTTATAATGAAAACATTATACAAAATACATGGAATACGATAGTGAAACATTTTGGGCATTTATACAGAAGATGTAACAACAAGCTATTAAAACAAATCGTTTGGCACTTTTGAGAAGACAAAGGAAACCATGCATGATCAAATTGATTGAAAAACGACTGGAGGTATATAATATACATAAAGATGTTGTGAATAAATCTTTTAAATCTGGAAAGATTCCAGAAGTGAGGTAATATTAGGGAAAAAGGAAAGATACTTGGTGAAAAGCGAAGAAAACATTATTGATGCTCAAGATTTCTCTCAGTGTGGGGAAGTGTTGTCAACAGAAATTATGTAAGCAAACACAGTAGTGTTGCAAGTAAATACCCAAAACATAAGAGACTATGAGAGATATTGTCTAAAACCATAATAGCTACTAAAAAGGAATCGAAACTGACAGATAGCACTTAACTTGCTGGAGCAGAAAAGAAACATTCTAGCTGTCAACTGAAGGTCGTTAGGAATTCTTACTTTCTTCTCTTTAAAATATATTGCTATTACAACAGGCTACTGTTAATATAGTTGCTGTAAAATCTGGGCTGGCAGAGCCAGAAATCATTATAAGTTGGTCAAATTCTTAGTGAAATACATAAGATGAATTAAACACAATTTAAAATTCACAGTAGACAACAACTAGAAAGTGCTGCTTCGATGACCTTTTATTGTTAACCTACTATTCCCGTCATACTTATAATTTGAAACTAATTACTATTATGTAGAGTTCCCTTCACACAGGACTGTGAAATGTATGTCCAGCTACCCAGGAGAGAGTAGCGGACAGCAACAGGAACAGTTTGTGTTAGTACTCAGTGTTTATTTTAGATGTGTGCTTTTCTTATGAGTTTCTGTAAAAAAGTGAATATTATCAGTGGTTTCGTTTGATTGACTAGTATTTATTTACATTTAGTGCTTGTGTATTTTGTACATTATCTTTTGTGAGAGCTGAGCCTCTATTGGAAAGTGATTGCTGATACAATTGTTTACTTATGTTGTCAAGAGCTTGCAGGTTTTCCATACTTCCTTTATAATGACACACTAGAGCAGTAATTTTAGTGTTTGTTTAACAGTTTCGTGTATATTTAGTGTACATACGAATTTCAGTAGAGGTACAGTCATGTACTTTTATTTCTTTCTGTGGTTTATTTGTTCTTTCTCAGTTACTCCTGATTGGTTTGGTTTGTTTGTATATTTTTAAAGTCTTATACAGTTTTTTACTGAGTACGATACGGAAAGGGGCTGTGCTTTTGTCTTCGGACAAACGAACAGTTTGAAATGTTTGTAAACAGGTGGAAGCTGTATTGGTAATGGTAGACAGAGTACTGTCTACCATGACAGGTTACTGCTCAAAGCTGCAGAGACATCAGGGCACCAGTGACACGGCCTATGACACGTTAGGTGCAGCTCGAGTCCCCTGGTAACCCTATGGTCGTTGCGTCCTATTTTAATGCGCAACGTCTGTTTGGTCTGTCTTTTCTCGAGAGTGTGTGGTAGACAGGGTGGGTTCACATATGTCTGAACGGAGGGCGAAAATGGGAACTAGGCACGCCGCTGGCTCCTTACTACTTGACAAAAGATACGAGTGCTGGTAATTCTTCTGAGTCAAACACGGGATGCACCTCCGTTTGGGCCAGTAGCCAAATTTCCCGTTCAGTATGGACAAGTGCAGAGGGCGATCATGCTAATCCCGGGAACTCCAAAGCTAGGCGGATAATGGAGCACCTCAGGGAAATAGTAGGCAGGTCGGGAAAGAATGTCAGTGTGTACACAGTACGTTTGCTGAGAGATGTCAACTGAGACGTGGAGGAGGCTGCACCAGTGTCTATGGAGCGCAGTGCGTGCAAGCGGTTGCACATCGTGGCTCGTGTTGTACGAATGACGCCTACCACATGGGTTCTTGAGGCCATCATCGTTTCCCTTTGGTGGATAGCTGATTTGGTGATGGCAAGAGACACCACACGGTAGGTGCAGGCTAAACAAGCTTACAACATCATATTCAGCGTACTGCGGTCATCTGGTCTGGAGCAGAGTGTAAGGTCGAAACTAGAAGCGAGGACGATTCTGCGATGGCATCGAATGCTAAGTTCTCGACCACCTATAATGGGCGGAGGACGGACCTCAATAGGTCAGGCGTGCATTACACACATGCACACAGACAGCGGCTACTAGCGTAGCAGAGTAAATTTGGCGCGCACGCAGGGGCTTTTGAGGAACATCACCCCACCCCTCCTCCGTCACCCTTCAGATCAGTGATGAATTGCCGGCCGAAATCGAAGATAGATCAGTCATGTTACTCTCAGACAATGTCAGTCATCACAGTTAGGAAAGAGAAAATTTTTATGTGATGTCTGAAAGTGCAGGAGCATCCATGGTAAGGTCCCACAGTTAATATAGCTTATTAAAGCTACTAACGTCCAGATAACAATGTGAACTCGACACTGCCAACAAGACTGCAGATATACCAAATGATATGTGAATCAACCAGTAGAACAGTGGGAAATAAAGTTATGAAAGACACAAAAATCAAATTTTATTGGATAATGGCTGCGCGCACGTTGCTGTTTGTAAGTGAAACTTGGGCGAATACTAAAAAGCGAAAAAGCGGAAAAGTATAACGCACGAGTCAGAAATGAAATTCCTAGAATGAGTGAAAGGCTGCATCAGATTAGACACACCAAGAAAGGAAGGCATAAGAGAAGTCCTTGGGGTATGCTACAAAAGGGAAGATCAAGTACAATCGGCTACGACTTCTGCAAAGGATGCTACTTTCGAGACTACCAAAACACGTCATATACTTTAGCTCCTTAGGCAAAAGATCCTTGGAATATGCCTGTAGTCTAGATGATGATGAAAGCATATGTATTATAAACAGAAATTTGGTTGAAGCCGGAAGTGAACAGCCACGAAATCCCAAATTCGGATTGGAGTATTTCTTGTACGTGCACTGTAGAAGCCAGTGGCTGTTTCGTCTGAATTTCAGAACAGAATTTGTTTGATTAGATTCCAGATGTGAAATAACCTGAGTGAAGTTAATCATCAAAAGTGGGTGGAGTTTTAAGTTTCAGGTTTAAGGGGCTCCGGAAAGGCTCAAAAATCATGAAAAGTTCAATTTTTACTTTTTTGCGTTTTCTGAATCTGCAGACTATTACCTTTTAATAGATATATAATTTATTCAATTCCGAAGACTACAACTATTTTTAAATTTTTTTTGAAATGTGTTCTACATGGGCGTGACCCACTGTGGCACTGTTAAACTGCTGTCAAATGGTGTTATTATTATCGTCCATGTTCATCAGGTACATTTTAGTGATGTGAGATACAGTATGTGTTGTGGCTAACCTGTGATGGTTCAATATATATCGCTGGTGTGATTGTCGATTGTTTCATGTTTATTTACTCTGTCGTTATCTCGAAAATATTCGTAATTAATTCTGTTTCTTGAGTCTCTGTTTTGTTGAAGTAAAATAATGAGTAAAAGTAAAGTTATTAGAAATCCTCTGAAGGCTTTTAAGAAAAGGAGAAATGTTGGCAACATTGTAAGGTGCAAGGTATTTAGAAATATGGGAATGAAGATAGGTTCTAACATGGTACGAGCGATGCTTTCTTTAGACAAGGAACGCCTTCGGGCTGCTGACAGGGCTGTAAAGAGTCTAGAAATACAAGCAAGAGTAAACAGGAGGAGGAACAAGAGGAAGCTGGAGGAGGAGTTTGCAGAGGATGAAGATAATCCATCCTATGGACCTGGAATGCACTAAAAAGTTAATCCAATCTTTGTCGCTCGATTCCCAAAACTTTTATTTTCTCATACTAATTACATGTTTTCTAAGGATCTTCCAAACATATTTGTTTCAAACTTTCAGTAAATGTTACACTGTACCTTCTGCATAATTTAACACAGCCTTTTTCCAAAAAAATGTATATTTTTGAATATATAAATAAAAAAGTGCAAAAAAATGTTGTGAATTTTCATAACAATTGAAAAAAATCATCTTTAATAACTGAACTAAAATTTTGTAAAATCCATGTGTTAAGTTGTAGCCCATATTTCAATAAATAATCTGTAAAAAGTTCAACTTCCTACCTCAAATACTTTGTGAGGAAAGATGTAATTTATAAGCGTTATTTTAACATTGCAAGTATAGGGCGTTCCGGAGCCCCTTAAGAAATCGTTCACGCACTAGGATCATAGAAACAAACAGTCATTTGACCATTGCACAGGCTCCCATATGGAGGATATTCTGTTAGGCACCCGGTGTCGAGTAACAACTGGAGTGATCGAAACTAAATATGTCGCCTGGTCCAGATGGAATCCCATTTCGGTCTTACTATGAGTATTTTATGGCAATGACTACATACTTAGCCTGCGAATCTCTCACCCAACGCAAATTACCCAGCGACTGAAGAAACCCGCGGGTGACTCCAGTGCATAAGAAGCTCAAAAGAACTAACCCGCAAAATTACAGATCAATATCCATAAAACCACTTCGTTTCATAATTCTTGAACATATTCACGCTTGGAATACAGGAAAGTTTCTTGAGACGGAGAAGCTCCTGTTTACAGATTGGCACGGCTTTAGAAAGCATCGCTCGTGCAAAAATTTAAGGTGTTATTTTCTCACACGATTCCTGAGAACTTGTAAAGAAAAAGGGAGATTCCATTCTCCTTGATTTCAGAAAATCATTTGACACTGTGCCCACTACAGATTGTTAACTAAGGTACGAGGGTACAGAATAGGTTCCCAGCAATGTGAGTGGCTCGAAGACGTCTTAAGTTATAGGAACCAGAACGTTCTCCTAGATATCAAGTGTTCATCAGAGACAAGGGTATCGACAGGAATTCGCCATGGAAGTGTGACAGGACCACTATTATTCTTCTGTACATAAATTATCTGAAGGACAGGGTTAACAGCAATCAGCGGCGGTTTGCCAACGATGCTCTGGCGTACGCAAAAGTGCCGACATTGAGTGACTCTAGGAAGATACAAGATGCGTTAGGCAAAACTACTAACTGGTACGGTGAATGGCAGCTAGCTCTAAATGCCGAAAAATGTAAGTTAGTGCAGATGAGTAGGTAATACAATCTCGTATTAGTTCGAATGCAGCGTTAGTAATGTGTTACTAGACATAGTAAGGTAGATTTAATATCTAAGTGTAACGGCGAAAAGCGATTTGAAATGGGACTAGTATGTAAGCATTCTAGTGGGTGAGGCTAGTGCTCGATGCTTATTTACTGGGAGACTTTTAGGAAAGTGTAATTCTAGTGCGACACTTTCTCGGCTGTGATCCAGTGTTTGAGACCACGACCTGGTCAAATTAAAGGAAGACATCGAAACAATTCAGCGGTGGGCTGCTAGCTTTGTTACCGTTAGGTTCGATCAACACAAAAGTATTGCGGAGATGATTACCTATAGGGAAAGCGACGTTCTTTCCAAGGAACGCTATAGAGAAAACCGGTGTTCGAAGATGATTGTACAATGATCCTGCTGCCGCCAACGGGTTTTTCGCGTAAGGACCGTGAACATTAGCTGAGAGAAATCAGGGCTCGTTCGGAGCCAGACAGGGAAGACAGTCACTTTTCCCTTGATCTATTTGTGAGTGGAACAGGAATGGAAATGACTAGTACTGGCACAATGTACCCTCTGCCACGCACCGTACCGTTACTGGCGTAATATGTACACTCCTGGAAATTGAAATAAGAACACCGTGAATTCATTGTCCCAGGAAGGGGAAACTTTATTGACACATTCCTGGGGTCAGATACATCAAATGATCACACTGACAGAAACACAGGCACATAGACACAGGCAACAGAGCATGCACAATGTCGGCACTAGTACAGTGTATATCCACCTTTCGCAGCAATGCAGGCTGCTGTTCTCCCATGGAGACGATCGTAGAGATGCTGGATGTAGTCCTGTGGAACGGCTTGCCACCTGGCGCCTCAGTTGGACCAGCGTTCGTGCTGGACGTGCAGACCGCGTGAGACGACGCTTCATCCAGTCCCAAACATGCTCAATGGGGGACAGATCCGGAGATCTTGCTGGCCAGGGTAGTTGACTTACACCTTCTAGAGCACGTTGGGTGGCACGGGATACATGCGGACGTGCATTGTCCTGTTGGAACAGCAAGTTCCCTTGCCGGTCTAGGAATGGTAGAACGATGGGTTCGATGACGGTTTGGATGTACCGTGCACTATTCAGTGTCCCCTCGACGATCACCAGTGGTGTACGGCCAGTGTAGGAGATCGCTCCCCACACCATGATGCCGGGTGTTGGCCCTGTGTGCCTCGGTCGTATGCAGTCCCGATTGTGGCGCTCACCTACACGGCGCCAAACACGCATACGACCATCATTGGCACCAAGGCAGAAGCGACTCTCATCGCTGAAGACGACACGTCTCCATTCGTCCCTCCATTCACGCCTGTCGCGACACCACTGGAGGCGGGCTGCACGATGTTGGGGCGTGAGCGGAGGACGGCCTAACGGTGTGCGGGACCGTAGCCCAGCTTCATGGAGACGGTTGCGAATGGTCCTCGCCGATACCCCAGGAGCAACAGTGTCCCTAATTTGCTGGGAAGTGGCGGTGCGGTCTCCTACGGCACTGCGTAGGATCCTACGGTCTTGGCGTGCATCCGTGCGTCGCTGCGGTCCGGTCCCAGGTCGACGGGCACGTGCACCTTCCGCCGACCACTGGCGACAACATCGATGTACTGTGGAGACCTCACGCCCCACGTGTTGAGCAATTCGGCGGTACGTCCACCCGGCCTCCCGCATGCCCACTATACGCCCTCGCTCAAAGTCCGTCAACTGCACATACGGTTCACGTCCACGCTGTCGCGGCATGCTACCAGTGTTAAAGACTGCGATGGAGCTCCGTATGCCACGGCAAACTGGCTGACACTAACGGCGGCGGTGCACAAATGCTGCGCAGCTAGCGCCATTCGACGGCCAACACCGCGGTTCCTGGTGTGTCCGCTGTGCCGTGCGTGTGATCATTGCTTGTACAGCCCTCTCGCAGTGTCCGGAGCAAGTATGGTGGGTCTGACACACCACTGTCAATGTGTTCTTTTTTCCATTTCCAGGAGTGTATTTAGATGTGAATGTAGATGTACATGCTAGTGGCGCTGAGAATGAAGACAGCAGACAGAAAGCCGAAATATTAAATTTATCGGTTAAACATGTAATCAGCCATGATGATAAATACCGTACCGGTACTTGATCGCCGCCCATTGACAGGTAGTAGATATCGATATTAGCACCATTGGCACTGTAAAAAATAGGAGTACTTAAAGTGAACACGGCATCAAACTCTAACTGAATACCAGTTCATGTGGCAGCGAATACATGGCAGTGAAAATCTCCTGTAGCTCCCATCTTCTGAGGCTATGAATCTCAGCGAATAAACACGTGTGTCTGGAAGCGAAGACAAATCGCTTATCGAGGAAAAGGTAAAAGACCGGATGCACAGGGTTACATAGGAATACTGATGGTGCCTATCTTCTGCAGGATCGCGGAGCCTGTAAACACTATGACGTTTGTGCAGGACACGTAGATTCGGGTCCACAAAAAACTACTTGTGTGAAAAGCAGCTTATTTTATTTATACACGACCTCTCGTAAATAATAGACGGTATACCCCGTCTTCTTGCAATTCTGAACAGCGTTCGGCACGGTATCACATTGAGGACAAACAACCAGGATACGATTATACAGAGTATGTTCGTATATGTTACTGAACGAGGAATACTTGTCTAATAGAGCGGCTAACATTCCATACAACCGAAAGCAACTAAAGAGGTGTGATCCTACCTCTAACGTTTCCTGTGTACCTAATCGATTTATCAGACACTATGAGTAGCACTAACACATTGTTCGTGGTGATGCTGTTGTGTGCTAGAGTACCGTCGTAACGAACTGCTGGAAGATTTAGACGAAATTTCCACTCTGTGCAATGAATAGTATCTCTCTTCCATTGTGGATAAGTTTAATGGAGTGACTATAACGAGAGAAAGAAAAATATATTGACTAAAATTCCAGCGATGAACATCTTGAACACGTCACTTAATGTAAGTATTTAAGGGTAAAATTAAGACACGAAAATGGGACAGTGACATAATGCCAGTATTAGGGAATCTAATGCAAGACGTAACATTGTTTCTGGGAAAATGCAACGCATCTGTACAGAAAATCTCTTTCAAGAAGCTAGTGCAATCTGCTATGTTGTTAATATGATTTGTGTCCTTGCCAAGCAGACACAACAGCAGAAACTGAAGAGTTAGGCGTTAGGATGGTAAAATTTCGTTATAGCCCACACGAAAGTGTAACAGAAATGCTCAGCGAATTTAAACAGGAGTTCTTGGAAGAATAGCAAAGTAGTTCTTGCGAAACCCGTTTGCGTAAATTTAGAGAATACGAGCGGGAGAGCAGTGTGCTGGCACGATTGTATATCGCATCCGAATGAAACCGACACGGCGGTCGGTGACCTTTATGCAATGTTTTGCTCCTGATCGGGGAGATAAGTTTCTTTTATTCTTATTCGAAGAAGACTATATGACCGTTATATTTCCACCATCATGTATCCTACTAAAAGTTTACCGGAATAAGATATGACGGGATAATGCACACATCTTCCTCAATCTGCGAATAGGATATGAAACAGTACTGGTAGAATGTACTCTCCGCATCCACTGTACTTACGGAGACTATGTGAAGATTTGAAAGTAGTGGAAAAGTTTCGATGCAGCTCATGAATGTTCAGCGAACCAGGGAATTATAAACATGGCTGTGCTCTTGGAAGACAGACATTTCCACTGCATTTTCGTCATGAAAACGTGGAACAGGGAGCAACACTCATAAAACTGAAACCTGAATGAGTGGGACAAATCATTGTTTGAAGAACAGCCCTAAAAATCACAAAATGACTCAGGCCTTAAATAAAATCTCCGCACATAACAAGTTGTACAGCTCATCAGCCATTTGGCACACTCAGAAGCTAGAGTAGAGAGTCCATATCGCCTGTGACGCTATTAGGCTGCAGGTTGGACCCTTCCAAAGAGTGACACAATATATCTTGCAACATCTGATCGCTTGCACTGCACCCAATGGTGGCGTCTTCATATACATATACATTTATATGTATATATGAAGACGCCACCGTTTTGGTGTAATGCAAGTGATCAGATGTTGCAAGATATATTGTCTCACTACATATAGGGTGGTCCATTGATAGTGACCGGGGCAAATATATCACGAATAAGCGACAAACGAAAAAACCACAGACAACGAAACTTGTCTAACTTGAAGGGGGAAACCAGATGGCGCTATGGTTGCCCGCTAGATGGCGTTGCCGTAGGTCAAACGGATATCAACTGCGTTTTTTGAAAATAGCAACCTCAATTTTTTATTACACGTTCGTGTACTACGTAAAGGAACATGAATGTTTTAGTTGGACCACTTTTTTCGCTCTGTGATACAAGGCGCTGTAATAGTCACTAACATATGGCTCACAATTTTAGACAAACAGTTGGTAACAGGTAGGTTTTTTTAAATTAAAATACAGAACGTAGGTACGTTTGAACATTTTATTTCGGTTGTTCCAATGTAATACATGTACCTTTGTGAACATATCATTTCTGAGAACGCATGCTCTTACAGCGTGATTACTCGTAAATACCACATTAATGCAATAAATGCTCAAAATTATGTCCATCAACCTCAATGCATTTGGCAATACGTGTAACGACATTCCTCTCAACAGCGAGTAGTTCGCCTTCCGTAATGTTCGCACATGCATTGACAATGCGCTGACGCATGTTGTCAGGCGTTGTCGGTGGATCACGATGGCAAATATCCTTCAAATTTCCCCACAGAAGGAAATCCGGGGACGTCAGATCCGTGAACGTGCGGGCCATGCTATGGCGCTTCGAAATGTTCAAATGTGTGTGAAATCTTATGGGACTTAACTGCTGAGGTCATCAGTCCCTAATTACACGCTACTTAACCTAAATTATCCTAAGGACAAACACACACACCCATGCCCGAAAGAGGACTCGAACCTCCGCCGGGACCAGCCGCACAGTCCATGACTGCAGCGCCCTACACCGCTCGGCTAATCCCGCGCGGCTATGGCGCTTCGACGACCATTCCACCTGTCATGAAATATGCTATGAAATGCCGCTTCAATCGCACCCGAGCTATGTGGCGGACATCCATCATGTAGGAAGTACAACGCCATTCTGTCATGCAATGATACGTCTTGTAGTAACACCGGTAGAAAAGGACGTAGGAAATCAGCATACATTGCACCATTTAGATTGCCATCGATAAAATGGGGCGAATTATCCTTCCTCGCATAACGCCACACCACACATTAACCCGCCAATTTGCTGATGTTCCACTTGTCGCAGCCAATATGGATTTTCCGTTGCCCAATAGTGCATATTATGCCGGTTTACGTTACCGCTGATGGTGAATGACGCTTCGTCTCTAAGTAGAACGTGTACAAATAATCTGTCATTCTCCCGTAATTTCTCTTGTGCCCAGTGGCAGAACTGTACACGACGTTCAAAGTCGTCGCCATGCAATTCCTGGTACATCTTGATGTAGCATTCTCAACACCGACCTTTTTGAGATTCCCGATTCTCGCGCAATTTGTCTGCTACTGATGTGCGAATTAGCCGCGACAGCAGCTAAAGCACCTACTTGGGCATCGTGATTTGTTGCAGGTCGTTGTTAACGTTTCACATGTGGCTGAACACTTCCTGTTTCCTTAAATAACGTAACTATCCGGCGAACGGTCGGGACACTTGGACGATATCGTCCAGGAAACCGAATGGCATACATAGTACACGCCCGTTGGGCATTTTGATCACAATAGCCATACATCAAGACGATATCGACCTTTTCCGCAATTGGTAAACGGTTCATTTTAACGCGGGTAATGTATAACGAAGAAAATACCGTCGGGAATGGCGGAATGTTACGTGATACCACGTACTTATACGTTTGTGACAATTACAGCGCCATCCATCACAAAGCGAAAAAAGTGGTCCAACTAAAACATTCATATTTCTTTACGTACTAAACGAATATGTAATAAAAAATGGTGGTTCCTATTTTAAAAAAACGCAGTTGATATCCGTTTGGCCTATGGCAGCGCCATCTAGCGAGCCAACCATAGCGCCATCTGGTTTCCCCCTTCAAGCTAGACGAGTTTCGTTCTTTGTAGTTTTTTCGTTTGATCCTTATTTCGTTTGATATTTGGCCTGATCACGATCAATGTACCACCTTGTATATACAGGGTGAGTCACCTAACGTTACCGCTGTATATATTTCGTAAACCACATCAAATACCGACGAATCGATTCCACAGACCGGACGTGAGGAGAGGGGCTAGTGTAATTGGTTAATACAAACCATAAAAAAATGCACGGGAGCATGTTTTTTAACACAAACCTACGTTTTTTAAATGGAACCCCGTTAGTATTGTTACCACATCTGAACATATAAACAAATACGTAATCAGTGCCGTTTGTTCCATTGCAAAATGTTCATTACATCCGGAGATATTGTAACCTAAAGTTGACGCTTTAGTACCACTCCTCCGCTGTTCGATCGTGTGTATCGGAGAGCACCGAATTACGTAGGGATCCAAAGGGAACAGTGATTGACCTTAGGTACAGAAGAGACTGGAACAGCACATTACGTCCACATGCTAACACCTTTTTATTGCTCTTTTCAACTGACGTACATGTACATTACCATGAGAGGTGAGGTAAACGTACACACGTGGTTTCCGTTTTCAATTACGAAGTGGAATAGTGTGTGTCCCACTGAAGACGCGTCGACGTATGTGATATCAGCATGATGGTGCACATGCACATTCCGCAATTAACACTAGGCTGACCCTTGACAGGATGTTCGACGGGCGTTTCATAGGACGTGGAGGACGCATAAATTGGCCAGCCCGTTCTCCTGATCTTACACCTCTGGACTTCTTTCTGTGTGGTACGTTAAAGGAGAATGTGTACCATAATGTGCCCACAACCCACAGAGGATATGAAACAACGTATTGTGGTAGCCTGCGGCGACATTACACCAGATGTACTGCGGCGTGTACGACATTCATTACGCCAGACATTGCAATTGTGTGCAGCAAATTATGGCCACCACATTGAACATCTATTGGCCTGACATGTCGGAACACACTCTATTCCACTCCGAAATTGAAAACGGAAACCACCTGTGTATGCGTACCTCACCCCTCATGGTAATGTACATGTGCGTCAGTGAAAAAGACCAACAAAAAGGTGTTAGCATGTGGACGTAATGTGCTGTTCCAGTCTCTTCTGTACCTAAGGTCCATCACTGTTCCCTTTGGATCCCTACGTAATTCGGTGCTCTCCGATACACACGATCTAACAGCGGAGGAGTGGTACTCAAGCGTCAACTTTAGGTTACAATATCTCCGGATGTAATTAACATTTTACAATGCAACAAACGGCACTGATTACGTATTTGTTTATATGTTCAGATGTGCTATCAAAACTAACGGGGTTCCATTTAAAACAACGTAGGTTTGCGTTAAAAAACATACTACCGTGCATTTTTTTATGGTTTGTATTAACCAATTACACTAGCCCCTCTCCTCACGTTCGGTCTGTGGAATCGATTCGTCAGTATTTTATGTGGTTTACGAAATATATCCAGCGGTAATGTTAGGCGACTCACACTGTATATCTCCAGACAGCTGACATCATTACCACGCCAACTTCCAGAAGATGGAGAGCAATGTAGCCCTGGATCGAATCCGCATTAGTGATTAATGACGAGCACTGGTGAGCTGACCAGGTTGGATGTAGTTTTTAAGCGGTTTTCCGCACACAGCTTGCTAAATGACGGATGGTAGCCACTTCCCCCCTAAGTTACACCATTTTCAAACAGAAAACTTTATCAACTTAGACCACAAGATCTACAGACTGAAGTTGTTCACAGATTCCGTTATTTGTGAAGTGGTGGTATCAGGAGGGGCATTTTCTCATGAAATTACACTACCACTGCCAAAACCAGTGTCTAACATTGCGGATTCCTTAGGGAACTGGGAGAACGCAAGAATGAGAATCGTGCAATGTACTCTGCAACAAATAAGTCCTTTATTGCAGACTCATATTTTATTTAGACACATGATATGAATATTTCGTTCCTTTTCTAGGCAGCATTCACCTCCTGAAGTTGTTCCCTTACTTAGTTTACTCTGAATAGTTTTGTCCCTACAGTTCTAGTTACTGAAGCACTCATCTCTGTATTTAATTTAGTGAAGCGAACAAGTTTACAAGTGTACATACCTTGAGAGACGTCTTGGTGCCAAAGAGCTTGCCACACTCTTCACATTTATGTTTTCTCTGCGGATCAACTGCGGTGTCGGCGGCTGAGACCGGGTTTGCCACCAGGTCTTGAGGTTTCCGTGATGTCTCTGGTGGGTCTGGCGGCTGCTGTCGAAGGGGACACGGAGGCTGCGACTGCGGAGGCTGGGGTGGCTGGAGCTCCTGGAAGAGTGCTGGCATCACTGGAGGTGGTGGGGCCGCTGGGGGCGGCGGAGGGGGAGGCAGAGTCTGAGCGTGCGGATGGATCTGCTGTGGAGTTGCGCCGAGGGGTGCAGTTGTTGTTGGTGGAGGTGGTGGAGGAGGTGGAGGTGGTGGTATTGGTGGTGGTGGTGCTGGTGCTGTTGCTGGAGGAGGAGGTAGAGGAGGAGGAGGAGGAGGCGGTGGAGGCGGCTGGTAGACCCAAAGACGCTGCTGCAGCTGCTGCGGTGACGTCACGGCCATCAGACTGCTGCTGTTGTTGTTGGTGTCTGGCCGCGCCTTCTTGTCTGGGGGTCCTCCACCCAGCAGCAGCTTCAGGCGGGGGCTGTCTTCCTCCGCATTGACGGCTTGTCGCTTAGCCGGCGCCCCGGGGTCGTCTCGATGCTGTGGACGGAAAGACAACCACGAGTGTAGCAGCGGACGTACTGAACCCAATGCAGTACTTGTGGACAGACGGTACGGGGGGCGAAGTTGGAACCCACGAGCGATAGTGGAAGCGGAGTCTCATTAGTTCTAAAATAAAAGATTTTGGACTAATTTCGGGAATTTAGTTGATATTCGGCATCCACGACAGTCATGGTAACAAGATGTAGACCATCTATAATACAGAAACACTTCACATTAATAACAACCCATTGCAAAACTGCTTACTTTAGAGAGGAAAGTAAGTGGTCTGTAGACCTGGAACAGTGGTTAGTACAGTTTGTTATGTGCATTTGTCACCCGGATTTGGAATGGCGAACATATTAAATAGTTAATAATCTTGATCGTCCTGTGCTTCCACAACTGGATAATGTGAACGTACACTGCACGAAAGATGTTGCTATATGTGTGATTATTACGTCACAACAATTTTCGTTAAAATTGACATCTTCAGGTGACCAGCACTTTAATTACAACTGATCATGCTAAAAGCTATTAAAAGACACACATAATGTGTGCTATACATGGAAAATTCGCTAACAGTTACGAAACTAATACAAAGTCTTCCGGTGTCGTGATTAAGAAAATGTCTGATCGGTAAACCAAACGCTGAAGGCCCAGCTGGAACATGACGGACACACTGATTCACTTAATGCATCTAGCATGTGCCTTTAACATCTGTATCTAAATCTACATCTACATCTACATGATAACTCTACAGTTCACAGTTAAAGTGACTGGAAGAGGGATCTTTGAAACACCTTCGGTCTATTTCTCTACGGTTCCGCTCTGTACAAGCACTGATTCCTCTTATTTTATTGTGATAATCATTTTTTCTTCTATATATTTGGAAATAATAAAATGTTTTCACATTCATAGGATAAAGCTGGTGATCGGCAATTCGTGAAAAATTTCGTCGCAATGAAAAATTCGTTTGTTTTAATGATGGCCATCCCAACTCGCATATAATCGTGGCACTGTCTCCCTTATTTCGTGGTAATACAAAAGGAGCTGCCTGTCTTTGAACTTCTTTCGACCTCCCAGTCAATTCTATTTGGTAAGGATCACCAACAACCTAGCAGTACTCCAGCATAGTAAACCTGTTGTAACCGTTCTGCCAGTAAAAGTAGTCTTTGGGTTGCCTTTGCCACAACATTATCTATGTTATCATTGCCATTTAAGTTGATCGTAATTATAATTCCAATGTATTTAGTCGATTTACAGCATTTACATTTGTGTTATTTATCGTGTAATCGAAATTTAACGTATTTCTATCACACTGACGTGGATGACCTCACAGAGACAAGTGCCACTTTTCGTACCATTCTGATATAGTGTCTAAGTAATTTTGCCATAGATTTTTCTCTTCTGATCATTTTAGAGGATGGTAATTGACAGCATCATCTGCAAACATTCTAAGAGAGCTGCTCAGACTATCTCCAAAATTGTTTATGTTGACTAGGAGTAGCAGAGGGCCTATAACACTTTGTAGGGGAACGCCGGATATCACTTCTATTTTACTTGACGACTTACCGCCAACTACTGCAAACCGCTACCTTTGTGAGAGGAAATGTCTCAAAGCTGAAACAATACTCCATAGGCACGAAATTTGATTAGAAGAATCTTGGATAAACGGTGTCAAAAGTCTTCTGGAAATCTAAAAATATAGAACCCATTTGAGATCACCTGTCGATACAACAGACAACTTCGTGCCAATAAAGACCTAGCTGTGCTTCAGATGAGCGATATATTCTTAATATGTGCCGAGAGTGTTTCAGTAGACTGTTACCTTCGAGGTAATTCATGAAGTTCGAACACAGTGTGTATTTCGATGTCCTATTGCAAATCGAAGTTAGTGAAACTGGTTTATAATTCAGCGGGACACTGCTATTTCCCTTCTTGAGTATTGATGTGACCTGTGCAAATTTCCAGCCTTTTGGTACGGATCTTTCGTCAAGCGAGTGGTTGTCTACGATCGTATCTGCATACTCTGAAAGAAACCTTATTTGTAAGCTATCTAGACCGGAATACTCTCCTTTATTAAGCACATTAAGTTGATTCGCTAGTCCGAGGATACCTACTTCAATGTTACTCATTTTGGCAGTTTTTCTCGATTCGAGTTTTGGAATATTTGCTTTGCGTTGTTTGGTGGAGGTATTTCAGAAAACTTTGTTTAACAACTCTGCTTTAGTTGCGCTGTCAGCGATTATATTACCATTGGTTTCGTGCAGTGAAGGTACTGGTTGTGTCTTGACGCTGGTGTACCTTCCACACAACGAGAACCTCTTAGATTTTTCTGTCAGATTTCGAGATTGTGGTATCTATTAAAAGCATCTCGCGTTGGACTCTGCGCTAAGTTTCGAGCGTCAGTAAAACACCGCCAGTCTTAAGTTACGCATGGTCTTTTCGTTGCTTCTGCAACAGTCCTCTGACCTCTTTTGTGTACCAAGGGGGATCAGCACAATCGTTTATTAATTTCTTTGATTTTAAGCCACATCTCTTCTACACTTACATAATTAGTTGGGAAGGAGTGGAGGCTATCTCTCAGCAAAGCGCCACGCGAATTTTTAGCTGCTCTTTTTAAATACATATACTTCGCGTTTACTTTCGGTAGATTTAGATGCTGCAGTGGTCAGTCTTTCTACAGTTATCTTTTAGCGCTTGATCTCGCAATTAAGTATTTTTTGAATAATTACGCGGATGCACTTAGTGAGTATTAGCTACAAACACTGTTGGAAGGTTTACTATTAAAAACAGTCTTGATCACAATTTATTTAGTACGGTGACCGGTTTCGACCACTACTGTGGTCATCTTCAGACCAATGAGTAAGAACCTCCTTCTGCAAGTGATTCTCTAGCAGAAAGAGGTTCTTACTCATTGGTCTGAAGATGACCACAGTAGTGGTCGAAACCGGTCACCGTACTAAATAAATTGTTATCAAGACTGTTTTTAATAGTAAATATTTGTAACATATTGATCACTGTCACTCCCATAATGTATTCAAAAGTAATTACTGTAGGAAGATTTTCGGTGTGTTACTTATCACATACCATTTGCATCTTCTAATAGCTCTTAGCCTAATCTCGGCTAACTTCCGAGTAGCCACAGGTGTCAATTTCTAACAGAATCGAATGTGGTGTAATACATGAACGTATAAAGACCGCTGTGGAGGTTTTTATGGACAAATAAAGTGTCGAATTACGTTCAATAAGGATACTAAAGACCACTCGGTTACTGAAGTTCAGTGTCACATTTAACGTTATTTCAGAAAGGAAGAAACTATCGATGGAAGTGGCACCTTGCAACGGTATCTACATTTTTTTATATCTGTTAATATGGTGTCTGCATCCCATATAACGGATAGGAAAGTCCACTGATATTGGGGTTGCCTTAACATGAGAGACGTTACTAATCTACAGTAGGCTGTCAGTACAAAATCTTGTCATGTAACGGTCCAGTGCAGTCTGTAACGTGGTGCGTCGATTCGGAAAGTCTACCGAAGATCAAAGGAGTTTGGTCTGTTCGTTTCGCTGTCAGTCTAGTTTACGTCATAGAATCTAATCCTCCAATAGTATTGAGAACCTTTACGCTCTCACATTCTTGGTGATTATCGGGAAATTATTTTACCTATTATATAAAAGGCCAGCTAAAGAAAACTTCCATCTTTTTCTTTTTCCCACCGTGCCGTCCCAACACTACAGACTGTCGCTACGCCAGGAGATGGTTATTTATTATATCTGTCGTGCTAATTCACCCCTTCAGATTACGATTATTTTCTGGCGATCTTCACATACTTCACCGATATCTGCTATTCAATGCACTCCCAAGCAGCGTGCTAAAACGAAGTTAAATCAAACTCGGGTGTGAGGTCAAACACAAGTTCAGCTGGATAATAATAGAGGACGGATCGGGCATGGTCTTCCATCACGTAATATCCTGGTACTGTAAGAATCACAAAAGCTTACTTCATCTGCCTGCACAGTGAAAAAGTGAATGCTGGTCACGTACCGTAACTGCGTCACATTACATACCTGCAAGTAATTTAAATAACGATGTTCTAAACAAGGCACACTGGTAATCAGAAATATATCGTTGCGTTACTACAGTCCCGTAGGCAGCATTTGCATCCATGTACAGGGCTATTACAAATGATTGAAGCGATTTCATAAATTCACTGTAGCTCCATTCATTGACATATGGTCACGACACACTACAGATACGTAGAAAAACTCATAAAGTTTTGTTCGGCTGAAGCCGCACTTCAGGTTTCTGCCGCCAGAGCGCTCGAGAGCGCAGTGATACAAAATGGCGACAGGAGCCGAGAAAGCGTAAGTCGTTCTTGAAATGCACTCACATCAGTCAGTCATAACAGTGCAACGACACTTCAGGACGAAGTTCAACAAAGATCCACCAACTGCTAACTCCATTCGGCGATGGTATGCGCAGTTTAAAGCTTCTGGATGCCTCTGTAAGGGGAAATCAACGGGTCGGCCTGCAGTGAGCGAAGAAACGGTTGAACGCGTGCGGGCAAGTTTCACGCGTAGCCCGCGGAAGTCGACGAATAAAGCAAGCAGGGAGCTAAACGTACCACAGACGACGGTTTGGAAAATCTTACGGAAAAGGCTAAAGCAGAAGCCTTACCGTTTACAATTGCTACAAGCCCTGACACCCGATGACAAAGTCAAACCTTTTGAATTTTCGGCGCGGTTGCAACAGCTCATGGAAGAGGATGCGTTCAGTGCGAAACTTGTTTTCAGTGATGAAGCAACATTTTTTCTTCATGGTGAAGTGAACAGACACAATGTGCGAATCTGGGCGGTAGAGAATCCTCACGCATTCGTGCAGCAAGTTCGCAATTCACCAAAAGTTAACGCGTTTTGTGCAATCTCACGGTTTAAAGTTTACGGCCCCTTTTTCTTCTGCGAAAAAAACGTTACAGGCCACGTTTATCTGGACATGCTGGAAAATTGGCTCATGCCACAACTGGAGACCGACAGCGCCGACTTCATCTTTCAAAAGGATGGTGCTCCACCGCACTTCCATCATGATGTTCGGCATTTCTTAAACAGGAGATTGGAAAACCGATGGATCGGTCGTGGTGGAGATCATGATCAGCAATTCATGTCATGGCCTCCACGCTCTCCCGACTTAACCCCATGCGATTTCTTTCTGTGGGGTTATGTGAAAGATTCAGTGTTTAAACCTCCTCTACCAAGAACGTGCCAGAACTGCGAACTCGCATCAACTATGCTTTCGAACTCATTGATGGGGACATGCTGCGCCAAGTGTGGGAGGAACTTGATTATCGGCTTGATGTCTGCCGAATCACTAAAGGGGCACATATCGAACATTTGTGAATGCCTAAAAAAACTTTTTGAGTTTGTGTATGTGTGTGCAAAGCATTGTGAAAATATCTCAAATAATAAAGTTATTGTAGAGCTGTGAAATCGCTTCAATCATTTGTAATAACCCTGTATATAACATTATGAAAACGGATATACGTGCAGTATATCGGTATTTAGGCGTGTGTGTATGTCCCACATTTCCTCCTAAATCACAAGACCAATTTCATAAAACTTGGTACGCATATTACTTACCGTCCAAAAAGAATTGCTGTAAGGATAAGAACCACGTATCAAAAGTGTAGAAGTTTAGTGACTCACAACGAATTTTACACATAATTTCAAGCCCTTATGAAACTTCTTCTGGGTGACAACTCACGAAAAATAACGAAAGGAAAAAACGTTTATCGCTTACTACATTTTGGTCGTTCTTATAGCACAAGAACCGAATGAAGCATGACGTTTAACTTTATTACTTCTTTATTAATTGCATTTCATATAAATTTTGCAGGCAGTCTACATATATAACGCTGAATGTACTTAAAAAAACGTAGTATTGTTGAACAGATAGTTCAGGAAATATAACGTCATGAACATTGACATTCTTGAATATGGAACAGCAGCGCGAAATTCGCTAGCATGCATGTTAAACATGTGTACTAATACATGTCAAATATGTTAAATAGACGTGAAGTATATTTCACATATGCGTACGTGCGAAGAAGCTCATCCTGAACTCTGGAACGATTTCAATCAGATTTGGTACACATTTGAGTTATTATTTGCAAATAAATACTGTGAGGGTAAGAACTAATAGGCAGCGTTTGCGGTGGTTGTGGTAACACTGAGAAAGAGAGAGAGAGAGAGACAGAGAGAAAGAGAAGGAAGAGATGGACAGAGAGATTTCAGGCGCACCCCAAAGTAGTGTTATAGGCCCTTTGCTATATCTTGGGTTGTTTACAGATGACGCTGTCGTTTATCGACTAGTAAAGTTATCAGAAGATCAAAAAAATTGCAAAATGATTTAGAAAACATATCTGTATGGTGCAAAATTTGGCAATTGACCCTAAACAACGAAAAGAGTGAGGTCACCCACGTGAGTGCTCAAATAATTCGTTAAACTTGGGTTACACGATAAATTAGTCAAATCTAAAGGCCGTAAATTCAACTAAATACCTGGGAATTACAATTACGAACAACGTAAATTGGACGGAACGCATAGAAAAAGTTGTGGGGAAGGGTAACCAAAGACAGCATTTTATTGACAGTACATATAGAAAATGTATCTAGTAAAGACACTGCCTACACTACGCTTATCTGTCCTATTTTAGAGAACTGTTGCGCACTGTGGGATTCTTGCCAGATAGGACCGACGGAGTATGTCAAGAAAGTTCAAAGAAGGGCAGAATGTTTTGTATTATCGCGAATTAGGGGATAGAGTGTCACTGAAATGATACAGGATTTGGGGTCAACATCGTTAAAACAAAAGGCCTGTTTAGTTGCGGCGGAATCTTATCACGAAATTTTAATCACCAACTTCTTCTCGGGATGTCAAAATATTTTGTTGACGCTGACCTACATAGGGAGAAAAGATCACCGTAATAAAATAAGGGAAATCAGAGCTCGCACCGAACGATATGGGTATTCGTTTTCTCCGCACGGTGTATGAGATTAGAATAATAGAGAATTATTGTGAAGGTGCTTTCATGAGCCCTCTGTGGGGCACTTAAATGTGATCTGCAGAGTATCCATGTAGGTGTAGATGTAGATGTAGAGACAGTGACAGGGAAGGGGAGCAGATGGACGGAATAGCGACAGGAGAAGAATGGCAGAGAGTAAAGGTGGAGGACGTGGAATCAAAACAGGAGAAGGAGACAAAGGGGGAAAGATCAGATGGACAGAGCGTCGAAGAGCAGACTGACAGAGAGAGAGGAAGGAGTGAATGGAGATATGAGGAGATGGACAGAGGGAGCGGCATGGGGAGATGGCCTAAGAGAAGATTTGTATAAATAGATACCCGGACAAGGACGGTACTCAGCTATTTACTATTATAAACGAAAAGTCCGCCTCCATAGATGAATGATCAGCATGGAAAGCTACCACGCAGAGGACTCAGATTCGATCCCCGGTACTTCCAAGGATTTTCCTTGGTGCTAGGACTGGTACCGGTGCACTTAGCCTCGTGATGCCAACTGCGGAGATATTCGACAGAGAAGTAGCGGTCCACATATGGGAAGACGGCAAAACGGCCGGCAGAGCGGCCTGCTGCCATCTGCCCCTCCACAGAACATCCGTATGACGCTGCAAAACAGGCGGCCTTCGACAGCCCTCTGGTCATCCAGTCGTGGGCGAGGAGCTCGCTTGCTTCTAATTGTAAATGAAGCGAAGTAATGGTTTGCCTGTTACCAGTAACAAGATTATCGGGGTCTGACCACGGTTGCTGTTAGACAACCGGAACTGGGCAGGCAGACTTAGAGCTGTATTGTAGATGCGGGGCGATGGCCAGGCTGCCACCGGTGCGTAGGGAGGCGCGCTGCAGACGACTGACTGGATGTCCGAGAACGGCCGGAAGGCGTGCCGGAGTCTGTCGGCGGTATCTCCTGCAGATTCGGCGAGCGGTGGATATGCCTTTGACAGTTGCCGGCGCAGAGACGACTGACGCCCAGCCAGTGTCTTCGTTACTGTCTCGGCTGGCGTCCACTTTCGTGTATTAACGACAAGTGTGCCTCCGTGGCGACCTCTTTGCATTCTTCAGAGCTCTCTCATACCGATTTGGTTAGCACACTTTCTTCTTCTGGCCAATCAAATTATTGTCTATCAGTGTCGTTAAACATTTTGTACCCCCACAAAACTCACGAGAAGAAAGGGACACAATACTCAGCCTTCACTGCTGCTGAAATTCCTTCACAGGCCAATATATGTCGCCATTTAGCAACAGATGCCCTGCCTCCTGTCGAATCACCTGCTGATGTCTCCTTTCATTCCATCTGTAAGCAGGCTGTTTAGGTTTTTATGTTGGTAACGTCACGTAGCGCTCTCTACGAAAATCACTAGCTGTGCTGAGTGCAGTCTGTGGCTGGTTTGCATTGTTGGAATTTGCTATTGTAGTGTTGGGCAGTTAGCTGTTAACAGCGCGTAGCGTTGCGCAGTTGGAGGTGAGCCGCCAGCAGTGGTGGATGTGGGGAGAGAGATGGCGGAGTTTTGAGAGTGGATGATCTGGACGTGTGTGCATCAGAGACAGTAAATTTGTAAGACTGTATGTCATGAACTGATATATATATATATATATATATATATATATATATATATATATATATATATATATATATATATATATATAATGACTTTGGAACATTGTTAAGTATGGAACTATTGTATCAGCATACTCTGAAAGGACCATTACTGGTATACAGTCTGGACCGGAAGGCTTGATTTTGTTAAGTGATTTAAATTCTTTCACTACTCCGAGGATATTTACTTCCACGTTATTCATGTTGGCAGCTGTTCTTGATTCGAATTCTCGAATATTTACTTCTTCGCTGAACGAATTTCGGAAGGCTGTGTTTAGTAACTCTGCTTTGGCAGCAATGTCGTCGATGGTATATGAAATTAGTATCGCTCAGAGAAGGCATTGATTGTATCTTGCCACCAGCATACTTTACATACTACCACAATCTCTCTGGATTTTCTGTCAGCTGTAGAGACAAAGTTTCGCTTTAGAAACTATTGTAAGCGTCTTTCATTGAAGCCTGCGCAAAATTTCGAGAGACTGTGAAAGATCGCCAATCTTGGAGAGTTTGCGTTCGTCTAAAGCTGGCGTGTTTTCTCGTCGTTTCTGCGAAAGTGTTTCGACCCGTTTTGTGCACCAAGGAGAATCAGATCCATTGTTTGTTAATTTATTTGGTATAAGTCTCTCAACTGCAGCCGATACTATTTCTTTGAATTCAAGCCACATCTGGTCTACACTTATATTGGTGATTTGTAAGGAGTGGAGATTGTCTCTCAGGAAAGCGTCAAGTGAATTTTTATCTGTGTTTTTGAATAGGTATCATTTTCGTTTATTTTTGGAGGATTTGGGGGATACAATGTTAATTCTCGCTATGACAACATTGTTTTCACTAATCGCAGTATCCGTTCAGATGGTCGCAATCGCAGCTGATTTCGGTATTCCCACGAACTCTTGTAAAAATTAATTAATTGAAAAATTGGTTCAAATGGCTCTGTGTACTATGCGACTTAACATCTGAGGTCATCAGTACCCTAGAACATAGAGCTACTTAAACCTAACTAACCTAAGGACATCAGACACATCCATGCCCGAGGCAGGATTCGAACCTGCGACCTTAGCGGTCTCGCGGTTCCAGACTGAAGCGCCTAGAATCACTCGGCCACTCCGGCCGGCAATTAATTAAAAATACGCCCGCATCTCGTGGTCGTGCGGTAGCGTTCTCGCTTTCCACGCCCGGGTTCCCGGGTTCGATTCCCGGCGGGGTCAGGGATTTTCTCTGCCTCGTGATGGCTGGGTGTTGTGTGCTGTCCTTAGGTTAGTTAGGTTTAAGTAGTTCTAAGTTCTAGGGGACTTATGACCACAGCAGTTGAGTCCCATAGTGCTCAGAGCCATTTGAACCATTTGAATTAAAAATACGGGAATTGCAATTTATGAAACTTGTTTTAAAGCTTATTTTTCCTTGGGAAATTAAGGCTTCTTTGATGATTATATTACGTTTTTCACAGACGTCAAGTACGTAACGTACCTCTACCTATTAATAGAATTCGTTTTTCGCCTGTTAGTCGTCAATTCTTTTTCGTCATTAGTCCTATTGTTTAATTTCAAGTACACAGTCTCGATGTTTCTATAGAAATATCGTCCATGGCAGCACTGTTTCCAGAATGAGATTTTCACTCTGCATTGGAGTGTGCGCTGATATGAAACTTCCTGGTAGATTAAAACTGTGTGCCCGACCGAGACTCGAACTCGGGACCTTTGCCTTTCGCGGGCAAGTGCTCTACCATCTGAGGAGACGAGATACTGGCAGAAGTAAAGCTGTGAGTACCGGGCGTGAGTCGTGCTTCGGTGGCTCAGATGGTAGAGCACTTGCCCGTGAAAGGCAAAGGTCCCGAGTTCGAGTCTCGGCGTGTTTTATATGCGGGTTTGAGGGACGATTTCCGTTTCCCACCAGACCTACCCTCTCTTTTAACTAATAATGAGGCGAGTGTTGCTAGAGTTTTACGTTTTTGTGTGATGTCTGCCCTTCTTCCCAAACTATTGGGATTGAAGTCTTAATGTGCTGTCCAGTGGTTTGGTCACCCATTATTTGTAAGTGGTCACTCAGCCACCGTTAATTATTTTTCCCTGTTTGTACTGCTATTTTCTTTTTAGTTTTATCTCCCTGTTTTGATGTGCTGTGTCCCATCTTGCACTTTGAACGATACCAATTCTCTCACAATTCGGATCTGAATTGAACTTTTGGGAACGGGCGCTGATAACCTCGCTGTTGTGCGCCCTAAAACACTACTAATCATCATCATCATCATCGGTCGGGCACACAGTTTCAATCTGCCAGGAAGTTCCATGGCAGCACTGTTAATTACCATAACTCTTGTTACAAATCTTGTGATGGATAGTTAGATTATATTAAATTACAAAGGACTTGAGTATAACTGTATAACAGAATTGCCCTGTACATTTAAATTAAACTTTGCTCTTAATATTATGATATGGCATCCTTTTCAGAAGCTAAATATTTAATAATATGTATAATTGTTTCATAAATAACTCAAAATCGTCAGACTGAGCCCTGTGTGTAAACACTTTTACTATTTAGTCCCGAAAAATTCTGCTGCTGAAGCATGATCTTTAAAATGCTAATCATTGCAAAATCTTAGTTTGTGTCTTGAAATACTACTTAATATAAATGGCAATGCTGGATTTTACCTACCTCTCAGATTAGTTCGTTGTCTCTGACTACGTTCTATTGTATAGTTCTTACTTAACATTGTCATAGCTAAACGAAGCAAAACTGCACAACCACGCTTGATAACGAGTCGCAGTCACTTTGCTGCACATCGCTACTACCAGCCAGGCTGCCCTGTTACATAATCGAATCGCACGCGATTCATCAGAATGCCTTGGTTTTCCATGCGATCAGCGACGGATCGATGTGATTTGCCCACTCACGTGCAATCTATGAAGTGATCGGTCACCCATGCGACGCATGCTGTGATCTGTCGCTCGTGGGATGGGCCCTTTAAATTTAGGAGGGGGCGGGGAACCGAGATCTCTTACTGACGTCCATTGTGTATCGCTGACATGACGTCTAAAGGCGAATAAACTACTCCACAGAATGAAAACATCAAAAGTTTTAAGTGAAGTAAAAAGAAACCTAACAATCGAAATTAGGCGATAGTTTCATATGAACAAGTTCTGCCAGTGGATATGACACCTGATCATACATACGCTATTCAGACTTCGAAACAACAGATTTTGGTCTAGAAGATTCTTTCATATTCGATACATAGCAGACAAAGTACAACATATATATGTAGATGTCAAGTATTTTGTTCTTTCTACCTTCAGTTGTCACAACAAGAGCAAATGAAGAGTGATGATAAATACGAGGGCAGTTCAATAAGTAATGCAACACATTTTTTTTCTCGAGCAATTTTGGTTGAAAAATCCGGAAATTTATTGTGGAATATTTTCAAACATTCCCGCTTCGTCTCGTATAGTTTCATTGACATCCGACAGGTGGCAGCGCTGTACGGAGCTGTTAAAATGGCGTCTGTAACGGATGTGCGTTGCAAACAACGGGCAGTGATCGAGTTTCTTTTGGCGGAAAACCAGGGCATCTCAGACATTCATAGGCGCTTGCAGAATGTCTACGGTGATCTGGCAGTGGACAAAAGCACGGTGAGTCGTTGGGCAAAGCGTGTGTCATCATCGCCGCAAGGTCAAGCAAGACTGTCTGATCTCCCGCGTGCGGGCCGGCCGTGCACAGCTGTGACTCCTGCAATGGCGGAGCGTGCGAACACACTCGTTCGAGATGATCGACGGATCACCATCAAACAACTCAGTGCCCAACTTGACATCTCTGTTGGTAGTGCTGTCACAATTGTTCACCAGTTGGGATATTCAAAGGTTTGTTCCCGCTGGGTCCCTCGTTGTCTAACCGAACACCATAAAGAGCAAAGGAGAACCATCTGTGCGGAATTGCTTGCTCGTCATGTGGCTGAGGGTGACAATTTCTTGTCAAAGATTGTTACAGGCGATGAAACATGGGTTCATCACTTCGAACCTGAAACAAAACGGCAATCAATGGAGTGGCGCCACACCCACTCCCCTACCAAGAAAAAGTTTAAAGCCATACCCTCAGCCTGTAAAGTCATGGTTACAGGCTTCTGGGACGCTGAAGGGGTTATTCTGTTCGATGTCGTTCCCCATGGTCAAACGATCAACTCTGAAGTGTATTGTGCTACTCTTCAGAAATTGAAGAAACGACTTCAGCGTGTTCGTAGGCACAAAAATCTGAACGAACTTCTCCTTCTTCATGACAACGCAAGACCTCACACAAGTCTTCGCACCCGAGAGGAGCTCACAAAACTTCAGTGGACTGTTCTTCCTCATGCACCCTACAGCCCCGATCTCGCACCGTCGGATTTCCATATGTTTGGCCCAATGAAGGACGCAATCCGTGGGATTGATGAAGAAGTTATTGATGCAGTACGACGTTGGCTCCGACATCGACCAGTGGAATGGTACCGTGCAGGCATACAGGCCCTCATTTCAAGGTGGCGTAAGGCCATAGCATTGAATGGAGATTACGTTGAAAAATAGTGTTGTGTAGCTAAAAGATTGGGGAATAACCTGGTGTATTTCAATGCTGAATAAAACAACCCCTGTTTCAGAAAAAAAATGTGTTGCATTACTTATTGAACTGCCCTCGTAAATAACGCTTTTAATGCAGAAGGTATGCAGAAAACGTTTTTTAACCAAAACTTATACTAACGTTTCAGCAGATCTACAGTTTTGCTCAAGCGGGTAAGTAGACCGGAAAGTTTATCGTGCGACATTAGTTGCTTGTGATCTCGCGTTTCAGTTTTTGGCGGACAGTAAGAAGGTGAATTATGCGAGTCGAGATAATTATCGTATAAATACGTAAATGACCATAGCGCGTTAACGCCAGTCAAGCAAGTTATTACAACAATTATATATATAGCCCGCCGAAAAGTTATTACAGCTATTATTTGTATAGCCCGCCGA
The DNA here is from genome assembly GCF_023898315.1 of Schistocerca nitens. Taxonomy (NCBI): domain Eukaryota; kingdom Metazoa; phylum Arthropoda; class Insecta; order Orthoptera; family Acrididae; genus Schistocerca; species Schistocerca nitens. Next base: position 54,872,219 of record NC_064621.1, read on the forward strand.
ACTCGTCCCAATATTTTCGACAAGCGACCTGGTCTTAAGTTGTCAGGGGCCCTCAGACCGTTAATGGTCGCCCCTGATGACAGAAAACGTCGGCCTTCATAAGTGAAAGTTATTGCCGTGCGGCATGTGGAACACTGGCTCTGCATTTTAGATCGTGGTTTCTCCGCTTTACGGGGAGAGATGCTCGACTAATGAACTTCCGTCGACGTGGTTACCTCCGTATGATTTCGATGCACCTCGAGATACAACAACACTAACTAATTTTATAGTGATTACATTGGTAACTGATGCTTAATTTTCTGTGCCACATTCACAAAAGGCGCAGCAAGTTCTTTGTACTTTAGTTGAAGCCGTATCTCTTGTCACGTCATTTTCATTTATGTAACACTTTTATGCTTGCGTTTATCTGCTTTAGAATAACGTAATGAATACTGGTTGCCACTTTCGGAAACCAACGTCATTTGTGCGGTAGGGGTTAATGTACATAGTACACTTCAATAAATTATCCGACTTCAGTGGAATAAAGAGTATGGTGGTAGTAGTGTGTCGCGAAGAACAATAATGTGTGGGATTTGGAGAAAGCCTCTGAAAGAGTGTGCAGAATTTTTCTCTGTTCTGCTAACCTAATAACGGTAAAGGCACGTATATAATTTGAGTTTACTGAAATTGACGTTGTCCCAGATGATCGACACTTTCTGTCTGAAAACCTGTGCACTTTCTTCACTCTCTCGCAACAGTTACTCTGGAGCTTACGTCGTGCTACCTTTTACGCATCTCGCTTCGCCACAAACTCGCATTCTGATTCACACATGCTTGAATATTAGAAAGTAATTAATTTTTACAACTTTTTGACAGCTATTTCTTCTTCGCGTAATTAGAGAGAAACGCTACCTGCACGTTGTCGTTGTTTCTCCTGCTTACGATCGTCAACAGTGTGAAATATAATCGCATCTGTCAAGAACACTTAATATTACTGGCATATTTTTATAGCGACATTTGGTCTACTTTGCGACGGTGTAATACATGATATAAAACAATACAATACAATACAAACTAGATGTTTAGAAATGAAAACAATGAAGTAGTAAACGTTCGTCATAATTGAAATTTGACCCCTATTACCTGGTGGTGTCGGCATGTAACCACGCATTAGCAACTAAATCGCAAACGACTCGTTGGCCAACCCATTCTTACTGGAACGCTTCATTCGTTCATTCCTTATAGGCCATATTTCGACCACGTTATTTCAACTATCTTGCCTTACGTGTTCTCATGTTTTCCCAGTGCTCCCGCATTCGTTCTCGGTGTTACTCCTTCCTGTCCTTGGGTCCAAGCCTTTCCTGTTTTTCGTTTTGGCTTTTCTTGGAAGCCCTACCAAGCCATAAATTTCTTCGTGAGCGAGACACGCACCACGATGTCATCGTGGGTGATCCCCATTTCTTTAAGATCTTTCTCCACCTCTATGTTTTCTTCTCCTGAAAGAAGGTGATCATACGATTGGTGAGCCTTCCAGGGCTCATTCTGGTCATATGTCCGTAAAACATAATCGTTCTTTCCCGGATGGTATTGGTTATCTTCTCTATGTGGGAATACAGTTCATGATTATAACTTCTTCTATATTCCCCATTCTCTTTGATAGGACCTAAGATCTTTCTCAAAATCCTCCTTTCCTTGGCCCCCAGTTTTTCGATTAGGCCTTTTTTGTTCATTACTAGGCATTCAGAAGCGTACAAGACCTGCGGACGGATAACACTGCAGCAATGCCTCAACTTTGCATTGAACGATACTGATCTTTTACTGTAGATGTTTTTGATTAAATGGAATGGCATTTCCATTTTCTTCATGCGTGATGTGAAGGCTTCTTTCTCCGATAAGGTGGGTGTTATCCATTCTCAGAGATATTTTAACTTTTCAACTCGCTTAATTTTGCCTTGACCCACTACAAGCTCCCTTGGTGCTGAATTTATGTTCGTAATAAACTCGGTTTCCTCGAATGGAATTTAGAGGGCAGTCTTCTGTACTTGTACGTTAAGCTCATTAATCTGTCTCTCAGCTGTTTCCATGGAATCAGAAAAAATTGCAAGATCGTCTGCAAAAGCGAGACAATCGATTCCAAGATTTCCTTTCTTGTAACCCAGCCTGACAACATTTTTCATTCCTTCACTATTAATTACTGTACATTTTGTATTTATACGCATGAAATTTATAGATTTCATGTTCTTTTGTGGTACGACTATGTCGCATTTGTTGATACAAAATGCTATGCTGGTATAGGTTCCCTCGTAGAGACGGCAGGTGGCAGACTTCCGTTTAGACAAATACTGGGAAAATACATTCAGCATACATGAAAGATGGCTTAAAAATCTCTAGTGCATTTCATCTCTGTGATGACGTGCGGGTGCTATTCTGTCATTCTGTGCAACAGATTAATCTGAGATGTACCCTTTACCCTGTGGCTCCTGCAAGATGCAGTTTCAACCCCCACACTACTACAGAAGTCAGACAGACGCTCCTAACGTTCTAAAGAGAAATGCCTGAAAAACTTTCGGCAAAAAATATCTTCTGGAGTCGTCCGCTGTAAGGAAATGACACAAAAAAGTCACAAAATTTATTCTGTAACTAGTGGGATACTTGGGTACTGGAGTAGTGCTAGTTAGTGTAAGAAAAACATGAAACTAACGAAAAGTATTATTTATTTTGCTAAAATTCTGAGAAATCACAATGGCACCTTTAGTTATGAACTGAACAAGTTATTTCCGGGTTCTTTTCAGAATGTGAAGTTACCTCTCAAGGATAGGATTCGCTAATGAAATTACTATACAAAGTCTAAGATTGTTATTGACTTGACAGAATGGCTGAGAGCCGCACCTACTCAACTTCAATAATTATCGGTTAGAATGTTTCTAGGTACGGTCGAGGCTGTCGAATGTGAAATGCAGTGATGTGTACTGTTGTGGAGGAAATATGGAGCTCGCAAGAGCTGTAGCGCACAATACCGTAAGCTGCAATGACTGCTGGCTGCACCGCTCGCTGCTGACAAATAAGATAACTCTCATTCTATCTGGTTTGACCTTCGCCAGTCAAACTCTCCCTATGCCTTGATGATGTCAAGAACTCCTTTTCGCTCCTAGTCTAACTATTGGCGTGGTACACCTGTCAGATAACCAGTCCACCATGATGCCACTCAAAAAATTCTCTCGCAGGCGTTTAACTATAACCCTGTCCGTTCACACTGCACAGTAAGTGTGGCGGCCAACACATTGAACAATGCTTAATCGCAAGGACTCAATATACAGTCTCACTCCGATTCGCTCTCGACAGAGGTGCTCTCCCAGTGAAGTACTGAGGAGAGACTTGTTCCTCACTCTTTGAGTACACATATGAGTGCGCACGCTCTCGTTACGTGTTCTCGCTCCAAGAGCAACAACAGAACGGCCCCACTCCACGGCAGACGTGAAGCGGTATATCTTTCGGTCTCTTCCATTACTCCTTCAGCTCAAGGCGCCAGGAATATCGCCTGCCAATCAGCATTGATCTTCTAAAACGGGAGAATGACGTTTCGTTTAAGGTGACCAAACCGGAAATCTGTAGCATTGGCGTTTGGCGATTGCTGTCTCCCTGTGAAAATCTCTGAAACTGCGAGCTATATTTGTGAAGAATGTGTAGGCTGGGCGCTCCCATACAATGTAGCGGAATTTGCTTTTAAGCTGAACACAGGGTCGTCCTTTCACTAGGGCGAACGCTGTCTGCACTACGGGCGGTCACCGGCTGACGTAGATGGGTTGGCACCGGCCACCTGGCGTGCAGTTGCCTCTCTCGAACTAAAAGCTCCTGTGACCGTCATGTCTGGAATGTGTGTGTGTACGCCAGCCTCGAGTATTTCAACCACGGTGCCCTTACTTGTTATTTGCATATCGTTTACATGAATTCATACAACATTGACTTTATCTTATCGAGTTTGGGTTCTAATGAAGCGTCTTGATGTGCGGAATATGATTGTGAGGGTGGAATATGTAAGCAATGAAGGTCAGGAGACTACGTGGTCTTACACATCTTAATATATCGCTCAAGTGTGCATGGCCAAAACCAAACAGAAGACTGAATATCGAGTACATACAAAGAAATGGGTACTAACAGTGACAGTCTTCGACTCATGGGTGTGCATTACGGAAATGCAAAAAAATAAATAAATAAATAAATAAATAAATAAATAAATAAAAAAATAAAAAAATAACGACAATAAACAAAGTTGGGCAAACTCTTGAAGAATGACGCATTTATCCCTCGAAAACCTATTTAGAATATTTCAATAACAAGTGTTATATGAAGAATCCAGATATATAATCTTGAGCCCTCTACGCAGCGCTCCCATATGGACCGCGAAAGCAAGATTTGGCTAATTGCAGTATGCACAGGGGAATTTGCGTTCTCCACACGCAAGAAATCCAGACATATAGTACAATTCGCGTGTTTTAGATGGATGGTTACGTGGTTCCAAATGGTATACGTGAGAATAACGCTCAGTAAAGGGTAAATCGAGGATAGGCAAGTACGTGGAGAGATTCTTGAAATAGACTCTGTAAACAAATGAATGCAAAACAGTAGTAACGTCAGTGTGTAGCGAAAAGCGACCAGCAAACATTAGTCCAGGTAATTAGTACTGGGAAATGTGGAAAACTTGAGAGTACAATTTCTCGAGGATATCTGGTCACGAAAAAGGTATGTTCTATGGAATATCAAAGTGCAAACAGGAAACGAAATCAATGGCGTACAACAGCTATTTCAAAGCAATCGTAAGATATGATTTAGAAACACACATGCTCAGGAATGGTCTCATCGCAACTGCAAACGTCACTGGGGTGTGGGAGATTACTAGAGCAAGTCTGAATATTCAGACTCAAGTTGTTTGCAGTCGAGAGGACGACGGTTCAGACCCCCGTCTGGTCATCGTGATTTAGGTTTTCGATGATTTCCCTAAATCACTTCAGGCAAATGGCGGGATGGTTTCTCTAAAAGGGCACGGCCGATTTCCTTACTCATCCTTCCCTAATCCCAACTTCTACTCCGTCTCTAATGATCTCGTTATCGACGGGATATTAACCGCTAATCTTCTCCCCCTCCAAAAGTCGTTTCGACACACGTTTAAGGCTGGAACGAACGAGAACAGCTAGAGTCTGAAAGGACTCGGCGGGTGGAAACGCCATGAAACGCCGAATGGAGTGACAATCTTGAAATATAGCGAGGAATTGGTTAGAATCTTCGCATGGAGGCCGACTACGTGATCGGTATCTTCCACTGTCTGTCACTCTGTGTAGTTACAGGAGGGCACATATAGCAAATGACATAAAGGAACACAAATTTCTGTGATAAAGTCATTTATTCTGCACTGTTATTTGTTGTAAACGGTTGGTGATTTCAGTGATCACACTCGTGCAGCCAGTATGTAGCAACAAATGCTCAAATCCGATTACCAGCTACAGTAAAACCTTCCGCTGAATCAGGTTAAGAGGTTTCCGAATACATGCGGCCAGCTCATCCCTTACCCAGCACACGTATTTCCCTAAGCGGCTGCCGGACACATGATGCCTATTCTGCGTCCAGGTACCAGTGCAACTCCCTCCCTCTAACAACAATCGGCCATTTACACAGCCAACCGTCTTCCAAGCGTTCACCTGAGACAAGGCAGACAGGCCTCAGTGTCAGAATGAACCCTGTTACACCTGTTTAATACAGGTCCCACACCACTGACAAATCTTACACGATGAGTAGCACGACTGTTTGTCAGTAACCTACTTTGTGCACTAATTACATTCTCCTAGTATTTTACAAATAAACCGAAATGTACCGCTTTATTTATGACTATGCCTAAGTCACCATAGCATTTCACATCGCTAAAAGTTGTTAACACACTCAGATATGGTTTGTAGTTGTTCAATTTCAGTTGCGACCCGCTGATGTTGCAGTCATAGGATTATTATTATTATTTATTTTATGGCCTTCATTGGACCACTGCAGTCAAAAATACAAAGTTCTAAACAAGTTGTTATACATGGATACAATTTGGTTCGACAATAATATGATATTTAGGTAATATAATTGTTAAAGGCTATTCTTATATGAAAGGTGTTTTGCTCTTCTGTCTGCCCAATATTTCTTCATTCTTTGAGATATTTTCTTTCTTTCTTCATCTGAGACAACTCTTCCTGTACTCCTTTTATTGATTTTCATTTGTAGTCTGGTTTGCGAGTCTTGCAGTATTCTGGTTTTTTCTGTCTTGTTTTTTTAGGTCATCTACTGTAATTTGAAGTTCTTTTATATCTTCCTTAATTTCTGTGATCCATTTCATGTCGCTCTTGCTATTCGACAATTTTTGTATTATTTTTTTACTAATTCTGTTTTCTGGAGTTCTCATCAGATGTCCAAAGAATGAGATGCGTATCTTTCTGACTGTGCTCATCACTGGTTCTATTTTCTTATATACTGTTTCATTTGATGCTATTCTCCAATGTCCATTTATTTTATACTGTTTATTTATACATGTCCTAATTATTCTTCTTTCTGTTTTTAGTATTCTGTCAATTTCTGCTGTATTAGTTGTTTTGAAGTTAGTTTCAGCTGCATACATTATTTCTGGTTGTGTAACTGTTTTATAGTGTTTTAATTTTGCATCTATAGATAGGCTTTTTTTGTTGTATGTAGTTTTGGTAATGTAATTTGCATAGTTGTTTTTTTATTCTATTTTGCCATGATGGCTTCTCATTTAGATTGTATGTTATTATTTCGCCTAAACATTTAAATTTATCAACAATTTTGATTTCCTGTTATCCTATTGTAATTTTGTTTGCAAGTGGTGGATCAGCTAGCATAATCTCCGTTTTTTCAAATGATATTCTAAGGCCTACTTTCTCTGCTATTTCTTGTAGTGATTTCACTTGTTGCCTGGCTTCTTGAACGGTGTTGGCTAGGAGAGCAAGATCATCAGCGAATCCCAAGCAGTTTAAGCTAATATCATCTTTTGCACTTCCAATTCTTATCCTCTTTGGATTGTCCTTGTACCATTCTCTCATTATGTATTCCAGTGCACAGTTGAAAAGTAATGGTGATAGGCAGTCACCTTGTCTTAAGCCTGTTTTTATGAGGAATGGTTCCGAAATTTCTCCTCTAAACTTCACTTTTGATTTGGTGTTGGTTAGAGTGAGTTGTATTATTTTCATTAGTTTTGGATGGAGTCCTACAGTTCTTAAAATTTTTAATACTGAAGGTTTGTGGAGACAGTCATATGCCTTCTTAAAATCTACAAATGTTATTGCCAGAGGTTTGTTCCGTTTCTTGTAGTATGCCATAATCAATTTTAAACTAATTATCTGCTCTGCACAGCTTCTCCATGGTCTGAAACCTCCCTGATATTTCCCTAACTCCTGTTCTAATTGCTCCTTGATTCTTTCATATAGGATCTTGGATAGAATTTTATATGTGCAATCTAGGAGAGAGATTCCTCTGTAATTGTCTGGGTTGCTCTTATCTCCCTTTTTGTGTAGTGGGTGGATGGTAGCTGTGGTCCAATGTTTGGGAAATTGTTCTGTTACCCAAATTTTTGTTAGAGCCATGTGTAAAGAGGTCTTGACTGTGTCACTTGCATATTTCCACATTTCAACAAAAACCTGATCTTCTCCACATGCCTTATAAGTTTTTTGTTCTTTAAGAATTTCTTCTACTTCTTGGAAAGTTGGAGGGTCTAGTTTGTTAGGTTTGGTTTTTATTGGGGTATTTATGTTGATTTGTAAGGGTTCTTTGGGTTCCTCATAATTCACAAGTTTGTAAAATGCTTTTGCCATGATTTCTGCATTTTCCTTGTTACTGTGTGTCATTCTTCCATCTTCATCTTTCACTATTAGTGTAGGGGCCTCATATTGTTGTAGTTGTTTCCCAAAGATTTTGTTGTAGTTCCTGGAGTTGGTTTTACGATAATTACCTTCTATAGACTTTATAATATCTTTATGAAATCCTCTCTTGATTCTTCTAATATTTTGAGTGAATTTTTTTCTTTCATTTTTTAGGTTGATGGCGGTTTCTTCAGTTTTATGTGTTTGAAACTTTAACCATGCTTGGTGTCTATCTTCATGGAATCTGTCACATTCTGATGTCCACCATGCACGTTTCCTTCGTGCGTTCAAGGTAGCTGGATTCTCTGCTTCTTTTTTAAGATTAGGCACTAGTTATTCTAGATCGTCTGTTAATTTGATGGTTTGTGTTATTTGTTCGTACTTATTATTATTTTTAATTAGCTGATGTGGGTCAAACCTCCTTTTTATTTTATTAGTTTTTCCGGTCCTCTTCTTTAATGGTGTGAATTTGATTTTAATTTTAACCATATAATGGTCTGAGCCTGTGTCTACTCCTCTCAGTACTTTAACATTGTGGATCTCCTTATAAAAATTTTTGTCCATACAGACATGGTCTAGCTGCCACTCGCCCTTCCTCCAGTCTGGATGTTTCCATGTTTTAAGTTTACTTGGCCTCCTCTTAAGGTATGTTGATTTAGATATAAGGTTGTGTTCTACAAGTCTTTGAGAGTTTTTGTTTGTAAATTTATGTGGACTCCATTTTCCAATTATATCTTTATATTTCCTTTCTTTTCCCAACTGAGCATTGAAATCTCCCAATAAGATTTTTACATTCTTTTTATTTACTCTGTTCATAGTTTGTTCTAGAAGGTCCCAAAATTTATCTACCTCTTCCTTTGTTTTTGTTACAAATTTTTTTCATTTGTTGGGGCAAGAGCATTTATTATTGTCATAGGATATCAAGATTCTTCGTTTTATGTAGTGCACAATTTTATATTTTTCAGGAATTAAAGCAAGTTGACGAAACTTATACCACTATCAAACTTTCAATAGTAAACCTAGATGTGGTACTGCGGCAAATGGTTACTGGAAATCAAGAAATACTCCAGAAACCCAGCCTTTATTCATGGCTTTCAGTATGCCATGTGAGAAAAGTGAGCTGTGGAGAATATTCTGTTCGAAATACCTCATTACGTTTAAGCTCAGAATGTCTTCTAAGATTTTACAACAAACGGATGTCAAGGATATTGGACGGTTGTTTTGTCTGGCCACCCTTCTTGTAGATGTGTGTTACCTATGCTTTCTTCTAACTACAAGGCACGTTTTTTGTTGAGCAGGAAATTCGGCGTAGAATGTAACACGAATTCACTGTGACCCTGGATCATTCATTAGTTTTAACGATTTCTGCTTCGCTATCCTCAATTTCAGAGTTTCAGTCATTGCCTCGTCCATAACTTTTGCACCACTAAGAGCCCTCACACATGAGCGAATTTTTTTTTGTTTTTTAGTTTTGTGAAAGATCTTTCGTTAACATTCTACTGCGGCACATACACATTGCCTTCTTTACAGCCAAATACTTTTCATTCAGTATCGCTCTGTCTACTGCAATTCTATTTGTTTTGCATCTGCTATTGTTTCTTTAGAAGGTTATCTACAGTGCCTGTGTACCACAGAGAATCGTTCCCGTCAGGGTATGTAAACTATCCGATAAAATGTGACCAGCCACGTTTGCGTGATGCTGAATTGACAAGAGAGGTGGACCCGCCAGTGGTAAAGTAGGTGAGGCGTACTGGGCTTCAGTCGCAAAGCAATAATAGCACAACGGGCCAGTTGTCCAGCAGGACTATTTCAACTGTTATGAAGCTGCTCGCGTACACTGCTGGCTGTGCGAATGAGAAGTGGAGACCCTTAGGAACAAACACAGTTAAACCAAGGCCAGGTAGATCTCGTACTGGCCGACAGCAACTGTTGATCATTACGATCGGTTGTTGTAAAAATTTGCAATAAATGACAATTAGGATTCAATTGTTCGTTCCAAAGTGTTAGCAGCAGCCCAGCTACCGGCAAGACCGCGCATAAGGAATTCAAAAGAATGGCGTACAGTGGTCGAGCAGCTGTTCGTGAGGCACACATTTCTGCAGCCACTTCTAAGCTACGCCTGAGGATGTTCAGAGTCGAACCCACTGGACACTGTACGACTGGAAACGACTGATGTATAATGATAAATCACGCTGTTGCGTGTAACAATCCGATGGAATGGTTTGTATTTGGTGAATGCCTGGAAAACATTGCTTGGCATTATCTGCAGTGAGAATGGAGAAGTTCGGAGGAGGTGGTGTTACCGTATGGGGATTTTTTCGTAATTGGAAAAAATTGTTGCAATAACTACCTCATCGTTACTGATACCAGTTTCTATGTGGACATCCTCAAAGAGATCAGCTCTATATGTTACTATTGGATTCAACATATTTCCGAACTATCTGTTCTAGGCTTCTTTGTGAAGCATTTAGCAATGCTTTGCAGGACGTCTTGTCGCGAACACCACTTACAAAACTGTGATTTTACAGATTGATTACTGGATGATTGTAAGTCCCTTCCGATGATGACAGTATGACTGAGGAAATTATGTACTTACTAGTGAATTTTTTCTGTAAAGCCTTCGGTTACACCTGGAGGTGAGTGTGGTAGTTAATAAAAATGAGCTATCATAATTTTAAGCCCCAGTTTGATACTGAATCGTTCAATAACATGCTCGCATGCAGATACAATTACCTGAATTTCTTGTCCACTGCGACAAATTCGGAACTCCCATTTATCATCAATCTGCACTTAAATTTTCCCCAAAAGTCTCACTGTAATCAGTTCCGAATTTTAACTGACTTGCAGTTCGCCCCCGGTAACTGAGTGGTAAGCCGGCATGGTTAGTTCAGCGTGTTCAGTCAGAGGGTTAGCTAACCTCTGTAACAAAACAACTGAGTGAACGGATAAACGAAGAATCTCAACGGATGTCATCGGACGTCCGCCCTGAAGAAGTTCAACGAACAATACAGAACAAAATGAGATCACAAAAAAATGTGGACAGCTCGACAGAATGTCAATCCTAAGGGCCCGGGTTCGATTCATGGCTGGGTCGGATATTTTGTCCACTCAGGGACTGAGTGTTGTGTTGTCCTAATCATCATCATTTCATCCCCATCGACGCGCAAGTCGCCGAAGTGGCGTCAAATCGAAAGTCTTGCTCCCGGCGAATGGTCTACCCGACGGGAGGCCCTAGTCACACGACATTTTACTGACTTTATCTAGTAGTACTGGAACACTGCCTTTCAGGAACACTTTAAACCCTCACATATTGTTGCAAAGGCTTCACCAGTTAATCCACTAGGATTTTAATACTCGTGTCTGTACCACTTGCTTGGATATTGTACTGACAATTCCGGTTTCCCTATAGGTACCTGAAGTGGATGGAGAATAATCTAAAACATCCAACCCTTGCGTGCAGCTCACACACAGTCAGATATTGGTTAACAGCTACAGATGTGTAAGGGCACCTGACCCGTTTAGGTCGGTCCTTTAATTCTCACACACATTGCTGCTGGTCTAGGAAGTGGCAGCATAGCTTGCCACAGAAACTTTGGTTCAAGTTTTCGAGTCTACTAGGACTCATGGGGCCATGATCAGTTCCGGGGACTATGCTGCAAATTGTCAGCTTCGTTGAAACTCCGTGAGCAGGGCTGGACTTCTTAAACTTCTCGGCCACTCGTTGCAATGATCTAATATGGTGTCGGAGTCTAGACAATAGGAACCCTTTGTTGCAAACTCCATCACAGCTATTTGCACCCTATCCCTTCAATGGCTGCCGGAATAGATTCTTCAACATGCTAAATGAGATCCTCAAGTACTCTGAATCATACTCACCGTGTGTAAGTGATTTTCGTACACATCCTTAGCTGCCCTAAGGGGTACCACTGTTCTCTATATGTTTGAACTGCTGATGCTTAATAAAACCTTATCGTTTTACGATTGCCTCCTCTTGACACATGACGTAGTCGATTTCCCAACAGGTAAAGGCAATTCCAGTGGCTCAGTTTCGGTTTCAGTGGAAGACGGTAACTCGAAGTTATGAGGATGGGAGTAGCAGCTGGAGTTTTCGTGGAGCGCTAGTCCCAGTGTCTCTCTCGTACATTGTACCTAGCCCTACAACCGACACGGCACTGATGTGACTTCAAATGGTTCAAATGGCTCTGAGCACTATGGGACTTAAGTTCTTTGGTCATCAGTCCCCTAGAACTTAGAACTACTTAAACCTAACTAACATAAGGACATCACACACGTCCATCCCTCAGGCAGGATTCGAACCTGCGACCGTAGCGGTCGCGCGGTTCCACACTGTAGCGCCTAGAACCGCTTGGCCACTCCGGCCGGCGATGTGACTTCGTGTAGAGGAAACATGAATCACAGGGCAGCACAGGAGTTGAGTTACCTTTGGAATCTCTAGCAGACGACTCTCGAGAGCCCTCCCAACTCACCCATTCGCAAAAGCATTCTGTCACTCGACGGTTTCTTTCTGTGACTGGTTTAATGCGGACCGACACGACTTCTTCACCTCTACAGACTTCTTCATTTCAGAGCAGTACTGGCACCCATCATCTTCAATTATTTTTTGGATATATTACACTTTTATTCTTCCCATGCAATTTTTAGTTCTGCATCTCCATTTGGCACAACGCAAGTTTTTCTCTGGAGCCTAGCACAGGTCCTTTTCTCCACATGTTTTTCATCTTATCGATTTTTCCGAGAAACTCCTCGTTGCTTATCTATCCAATATTCAACATCGTTTTGTAGCACAGCGCTTCGATTTTCTTCTTTTCCAGTTTCCGCACAGTCCATGTTTCACCACCGTTCAATGGCTCGCTCCAGTCGTAAATTCTCAGATTTTTTGTTACACGGCACGGAATTCCTTCGCTTCGCTTGACAGTAGCCATGGAGATATCTAGCTCCTTACGAGCGTACGAAATAGGGGATACTGAACGTATTAGAAACTTCCTGACGGATTAAAACTGTGAGCCGGACCGAAACTCGAGCTCGGGACCTTTGCCTTTCGCGATGAGTGCTCTACCATCTGAGCGACCCATCCTCACAGCTTTACTTCTGGCAGTACCTCGTCTCCTACCTTCCTACCAGGAAGTTCCATATCAGAGTCTCGGTCCGGCCCACAGTTTTAATCTGCCAGGAAGTTTCATATCAGCGCACACTCCGCTGCAGAGTGAAAATCTCATACTGAACGTATAAGCTTAAGGGTTTGCTTGGCGCATTGCCTGAGTGTCATAGAGATGCTGCAGATGCTGAAGTGGCAAAAACATAAAGGTGGGCTATCCCGAGAAAGCCTGCTTGTAAAGTGTCAAGAAACCGCTTTAACTAACCAATGTAGGAATATACTAAAACACTTTACATATAGCTCCAGTATCGTTCGCGAGAATCATGTTATACTAATAGGTGTTTAAGCAATGATTTTTCCTGCACTCTGTTTACGTGAATGAAACAGGAAGTAACCTTCATGACTGTTTATTGTGGAACGAACGGTCCCTGCGGAGGTTCGAATCCTCCCTCGGGCATCAGTGTGTGTGTGCCCTTAGGATAATTTAGGTTAAGTAGTGTGTAAGCTTAGGGACTGATGGCCTTAGCAGTTAAGTCCCATAAGATTTCACACACATTTGAACATTTCTGTGGAACGAACCATCTACTACACCCTCCACAGTTGGGTGGAGAGTATGGGTGTATTTGTATGTAATGATAGGCATGGCATTCAGAGTAGAACCACAATTACGTCTTGAACAATAGGGTTTATCTTGATAGATGAATATGGAGGGATCTTGTAGACAGCACGTGTGAAAATGGCTCTGAGCACTATGGTGCTTAATACCTGATGTCATCAGTTCCCTGGAGTTACAACTACTTAAACCTAACTAACCTAAGGACAACACACACATCCATGCCCGAGGCAGGATTCGAAGCTGCGACCGTAGCAGCAGCGCGGTTCCAGACTGAAGCGCCTAGAACCGCTCGGCCACAAGGGCCGGCAGCATGAGTGAAATTGGTACTGTTAGATGAGGTATGACTATGAAAGCATTCACGTGTATTACGGTGCTTTTTACCCGTTACCATTTGTTTATTATGGAACTGTGCGAGGCAAATCTGTACGGTCATGGGACAAGTCAGAACATGGCTTACAGAGTGTTAATTAAAATACTTTTGAGCAAAGAAATTAATGCACTGAAGTGTCAAAGAAAGCGGTATAGGTACACATATTCAGAGATATGCAAACAGACAGGAAACGGCGCTGCGGTCGTCAAAGTTTATATAAGACAACAAGTGTCTGGTGCAGTTGTTAGATAGGTTACTGCAGCTGCAAGGGCAGGTTATCAGGATTTAAGTGAGATTGAACGTGCTGTTATAGTCGGCGCACGAGCGATGGGACACAGCATCTCCGAGGCAGCGATGGAGTGGGGATTTTCCCGTACGACCATTTCAAAAAATGGTTCAAATGGTTCTGAGCACTATGGGACTCAACTGCTGAGGTCATAAGTCCCCTAGAACTTAGAACTACTTAAACCTAACTAACCTAAGGACAACACAAACATCCATGCCCGAGGCAGGATTCGAACCTGCGACCGTAGCGGTCGCGCGGTTCCAGACTGTAGCGCCAGAACCGCTCGGCCACCATGCGGCCGGCGACCATTTCATGAGTGTACCGTGAATATCAGGAATCCGGTAAAACACCAAATCTGCGACATCGCTGCGGCCGGAAAGATCCTGCAAGAATCGGAAATAGCGACGACTGAGGAGAATCGTTCAACGTGTACGGGTATTGAGGCAACCTCATGAATCCTTGGATACTGCATGTCCGCAGGGGACCGTTGAAGCTGGTGGAGGCTCTGTAATGGTTTGGGGCGTGTGCAGTTGGAGTGATATGGGACCTCTGATGCGTCTACATAGGACTCTGCTATCTGACACATAAGTAAGCATCCCGCCTGATCACCTGCATCCATTCATGCCCATTGTGCACTCCGACGGACAGTCTCAGCAGCCCAATGCGACACCCCACACGTCCAGAATTGGGGTGGCTCCTGGAACACTCTTATCATTTTAAACACTTTCGTTGGCCACCAGACTCTCTGACATGAGCATTATTGAGCATATCTGGGATACCTTGCAACGTGGTGTTAAGAAATCTCCACCCCGTTCTACTCTTTCGGATTTATGGACAGCCCTGCAGGATTCATGGTCTCAGTTCCCTCCAACACTACTTCAGACATTAGTCGAGCCCATGCCACGTCGTTTTGCGGCCCTTCTGCGTGC